>NC_135332.1:71728756-74148348 GCF_023851605.1 Tamandua tetradactyla | reverse complement strand
TGACAGAGATCCAGATGCTTCCCCTCGAAATCCTTCAGCGTTTCGAACAAGCATCTTGTGTCGCTCCCAGCCCCGTGGCCCCACCCAGGTGGACACCCGGGAACCCAGGCGCCCCCCAGGAACCAGGCTCTCATCCCTGCTCAGCGAATACACAGTAGCCGTGACGTTATCTCCCACGGTGCACTTAATGTTTCTAGTGTTATGCACAAACTGTCCTTGAACGCTGGTTGCCCCTTTGCATTGAGTCGTCAGGCTTGTTTGCAGTTCACATTTCTTTCATCTGGAACAGTCCCTCCGCCTGTTTTTTGGTTGAGCGGGGACGTGCAGTTGGAGCCCTTGGTCAGGTGGGAGCTGTCAGACTTCCCCACAGGAAATTCCTTTGCTCCTCGTGGCATGAATGAGCCGGCGTGGGGTAGCACTCTGAGACCCTAAAGATCATGCTTTCCCCATCAGCATCTCCGCACCAGCTTTTGCGTCCTCTCAGGACCCTCGTCCACCCCATTTGTACACTGGGTTGTGAAATCACGACTTTCCAATTTTATCATTCCTTCTGCATTCAATAGCTGGCATGCATTTATTTATTTTCTTTTTGGTAAAGGAAAGCTCCCCTACTCACCTTTTGTATTTTTAAATATCTCTATGAATGCATGGATTCCTTTCTGCATTCGATCGTGATTCTTTCTGATGCTCAAATGGGCCCAAATTCATCCCCTGGCCCCCAGTGCCCCGTTGGTGGGGGCGTTCTCTCTCTCTCCTCCCTCCTCCTCCTTGTGCTTATACAAGGAATCGTATCGTATATACACAATTTTTCTGAACCACCTGCGAGTGGGGTGAGGCGCAGGGCGCTGGACACCAGCTACCTCGGGGTGCATTTCCCAAGTGCAAGGCCATTCTCTTGCGCACAGGAATCTCCCGGGGGGGGGGGTGTCCAACGTTGATACCAGACTTTGAGTTGATCCGTAGTCAGTCCTTTAGACGTGTCTCCATTATTCTCCGAGCACTTCTTACTTCCGCCACATGATGCTCTGGGCTTTCCTGACACCTTTCCCAGGGTGCCATGAAAGCACCATTTCTATGGGAAACCCCAGTTCCTCTGAGGGGGGCATGGAAGGCACGCCAGGGGGGCTCGCCGGGCACACAGCCAGCACCCTGAACTCATCAGTTCAACTCATTTGGTCAACGCGAATGAATGACAAACCAGTTACCAGTTTTAATCTATTAAATCATCTAAGGGTGGCAAGTCTGTATGTTCCAGCCTATCGCCTCCATTCTCCACGGAGAGAAGCCTTGTTTTCAGTAGCACCCAGGCACTTACACACGTGCCGGACGCTCCAGACAGGCGGGGAAGGACCCCTCCAATCCCACAACCAGCCACACCAAGGCGATTTCAAGATCCCTTTGTATCTACTTTTGTCCTTAGACTATATCACAACGGAGAAATACAGGGCATCGTGTTCAAAAGTTATTCAAGTTTCTTCTCCCATGTGATTATGCTGACAATTCCATATACAGTCAGGTTCATTTCTTTTATTTTTTTTTCCTTATTTACTTATTTTTTGTATGCTATATGGTGGGGCCACATTTCATTATTTTTCCACATGAGTATCCTGTTATTGCAGCACCATTTGTGGAATTTTTGCTTGTTTGTTTTGCTTGGTTTGGTTTGGGGGAAGAGCATGGAACGGGACTCGAACCCAGGTCTCCTGCATGGCAGGCGAGAATTCTACCAGTGAACTACCCTGGCACCCTCTGCCTTTTTTTTTCTAATTTCAGGGTTATGCTCTCTTCATCCATGTTGATTGAATGCTGTTTTTTGGGTATGCGAAACATTTATTCAGTTAAAAAGTTGAGATATAAAATGCAGCAAGAAAGACTCCCTCCCAGGCCCCCCCCCCAAGCTCTCCTCCCCACCCCCCCAGAGCACCCCTCCTGCAGGTCTAGGGTAACCTTCCTGTGTTTCTTTTTGCAAATATGGGCACATCCATATATCAGGACGTTAAGGAGACACCAATACCAACCCTTATTTTCCTGAATTTCCTACACAACAGGCGCCATCTGTTTGTCCCTGTGCCAGTCTGAAACTGCTGTGTACCCCAGAAAAGCCAGCATTGCTGGGTGGGATCTTTTTTATTGTTTCCATGGAAATGTGATCCACCCAGCTATGGGTGGGACCTGTGGATTAGGTAGTTTCCATGGAGATGTGTCCCCACCTTTTGGGGGGCAGGTGTCACTTACTGGAGTCCCTTAAGAGGGAATCATTTTGGGAAAAGCTTCAGAGCCGACAGTGACAGAGGCCTTTGGAGATGCAGAAAGAAAACATCCCCAGGGAATCTGAACCGAGAAACAGGGGAGAAATCTAGCAGACACAGTCATGTGCCTTCTAAGCTGACAGAGAAACCCTGAATAGCATCAGCGCTTTCTTGAGTCAAGGTAACTTTCTCTGAATGCCTTAGTTTGGACATTTTTATGGCCTTAGACCTGTAAACTTGTAAGTTAATACATCTCCCTTGTAAAAGCCCTTTCATTTCTGGATATTGCATTTGCAGCAGCATCAACAAACCAAAACAGCGCTGGGTCTCTCCCTGCAGCCCACCCCTCCCTCTAGGCGCAGCATGCTCAGTGCTGGGCACAGGAGGCCGCATGGGTGGTGCCGGCCCTGCCTGCACTCTGCCACCTGCTTGCATCGGCCTGGAGCCCAGCACCTGCTGGCCTGCGCCTCAGCCCTCCCCCGTGAATCCAGAGCACTAATGGTTCCCACTTGGCTCGGCCTAGGACGGCCACAGAGGTGGGTGCAGGGAGAGCTGCCCCCAAACGGGTCATGGGAAGCCCCAGGCACTGGGGCCCTGGGCCGGCTGCACGGAGAGCCCGGGGTGCACCATGGGGGAGGGGCACCGCGCCAGGCCAGGGCTCACCCGGGCATCGGTGATGGGACCGAGGCTGCATTTTCATAAAAACGATGTCCCCAGCTGTGGTTTGATGGGTTGAAGAGGTTCTAACGGGACCTCGGGTGGAAAATGAAGGGCTAAAAATACACCCGTCACTCCACTTCCCAGGAAAAAAGAAATGTCTCCATTCGCTGAGCCGACAGCTGCAGGAGGTCCCCTGAAAGTGACCAGCGGTGACAGGCACGGCCCCTGCCACTTACCATGCTTCTAACCCCACCAAAAGCATTTTAAAATTGTATTTATTTATTTTTAATTGTGGTAAAATACACATGATGTAAAAATCATTTTAGCCATTTTACGTGGACAATTCTTTGACATTAATTACACTGACAACCCCGTGTAACTTTCTTTACTATCCATTTCCAGACTATTTTCATCATCCCTAGCCAAAACCCAGATTCATTCAGCGAGAACTCCCCTACCCCACCCCAACCCTGCCCACAGTAGCTGCTATTTCTGCTTTCTCTGTGAATTTTCTTATTCTAAGCATTTTATATAAGAAAGATCATGCAATCTCTGTCCTTTCACGTCTGGCTTATTTGACTCAATATGATGACTTCATTTTTCACCCATGCTTTGGTATGGGCCAGCACTTCCCTTCTTTCCTACAGCTGAATAATATTCCAGTGCATGGATGGACCAGATTCTGTTTATCAGTTCATCGGGTGATGGGCACTTGAGTTGCTTCTAACCCAAGAATGCTGTAATGAACATTGATGGACAAATGTCTATCAGCCCCTGCTTTTAATTCTCTGAGGTATATGCCTAGAAGTGGAATTGCCGGGAAATGTGGGAATTCCCTGTTTAACTTACTGAGAAATCGCCAAAATGCCTCCTGCAGCATATAGAAGAGCCATCCTGGTGGGTGTGAAGTGTTTCCTCATTGTCGTTTTAATTTGCATTTCTTTAATCGCTAGTGATGTTGAGCTCCTCTTCTTATACACACTGGCCATTTGATTTATCTTCTTTGGAGAGATGTCTATTCAAATCCCCCGGCCCATTTTTTAATAGGGTTGTTTGCCTTTCTGTTGTTGAATTGCAGGAGTCCTTTAGTTATATTCTGGATATTAAACCCTTATCAGACTGATGGTTTCCAAGTATTCTCTCTCATTCTGTTGATTGTCTTCTCACCTTCCTATTACATCCTTTGATGCACAAAATGTGTTTTGCTGCTTGTGCTTTTGGTGTAAAATCACAAAATCTACTGCCTACAATACTGTCCTGAAGATATTTCCCTATGCTTTCTTATAAGAGTTTTATAGTATTGTCTTATAGTTAAGCTTTTGTTCCATTTTAAATTAATTTGCATGGGTGAGAGGTGGTAAAGGTTGTGCATGTGGATTTCCTATTGTCCCAGCACCATTCGTTGAAGAGACCCTTCTTTCCCCATTGAATGAAACTGGCAACCTTGTCAAAAATCAGCTGGCTATAGACATGGAGATGATTGCTGGACCCTCAGTTCTATTCCACTGGTCCGTATGTCTGTCCTTATGCCAGGACCACATGATTTCAATTGCTGTAACTGTGTGGGAAGTTTTGAAGTCGGGAACTGTGAATCCTCCAACCTTCTTCTTCAAGATTGTTTTGGTTCTTCGGGACCACTTTGCAAGTGTATATCGACTTGAGGCTCATCACCTTTTCCATTTCTGCAAAAAAAAGGCTGCAGGAATTAGATAGGAATTGCCCTGAATTTGTAGATCAGCTAATTGCATTTTTAATTTAACCAGCATCAAGTCCAGCTTTTCCCACAATGGTCTTCTGGGGGACTGTATTAGCAACAGCTTGGTGACTTTCCACCCCAGGGAGAGGAAAACGCAGACTCCTTGCTGGCCCTCAGAGGCCTGGCCAGGGCTGCCCGCTCTACCCTCTCTCCCCTGGCAGGCACCCCCTCTGGGTCCTGCCTACACAACTTTGCCTGCCTGGGGTGCTCCCACTTAGCTCCCTCGAGTCACTAAGGGCTCTGCCTACATGTGGCCTCCCCTGGAGGTGCTCCCCGACAGACATCCCCAACCGCTTCCCCACCGCCCCCCTCTTCCTCTCTGTGTCACGAGCTGGAACTCCAGGAGACAGCCCTGAGACGGTGGCGGCTGGTCTCTCTAGTCCCTGAACTGGGAAGGTACCCAGCAAACAGCAGGTGCTCAATAAATGCCTGATGGATGGATGAGTGATGTCAGGGAATCACGTTGGGTCTCAGTCAGTGGTGACACCTGGAACAGGTAAGAACCTTGGGTCAGACTCAGAAGCAGGGAAAGGAGCATTTGTGTAGTCACCACCCCCACTGAGCTGGCAGGATAAGCAACCCCCAGACCCTGGATTTTCTTCTCTGGGAATGAAGCACAGGCTCCTAAGGTCGGGGCTGCTGGTGGTTCCAGAAAGACGGTGCCAACAAGCGCTCCGCATCTCCTGGCTCTCCAGTTCTTATGCGGGTCATCTTCCACCCTCTTTGGTTTAAGTACAGTTTTACTAGTACTGGGGAAAAAATACAGCAAGTCTGGGTTCAGCATGGACAAGACCGGCCCATGGAGACAGGACGGGGGGGTGGGGGAGGAAAGGGAGCGGCCCCCACCGCCTCCCTCCGGGGCCTGGCTCGGCTGCTCCCTGGATCTGTTTTGAATTACCCCGGGGCGTGGCCCTTTAAGAGCCGCCGCGGCCCTTTGAAGTGGCGGGCGGGGGTGGGGTGGGGGGGCTCCTGGGCCACGTGCGGGGCGCAGGACCGGCCCAGGGCACGTGGTGGCCGTCGGCACAGGGGGGCGCGTCCCGTCCGGGCGGCCCAGCTCCGCAGCCGGGCGGGAATCCCCCCTCCCCCAGACCCCGCGGGTGGCCCTTGCGCTGCGCTGCGCCGGCGCCCCGGCGTGTTCTTTAGCCGGGGGCGGCCACCAGAGGCTGAAGCCAGAAGGGAGGAGGATGAGCAGGGCTCAGCCCGCGGGGGTCCCGGGGGCAGGGAGAGGGCGGGTCCTGCCAAGCCGCAGAGGTCTGAGCCTGGAGCCACAGAGCCTGCGGAGGGCGGTCCCATCATTGCTTTTAGGGGAGGCACTTGGGGGGGTTGTGCCGAGGCGAGGCGTGAGGCTGCCTGTAGGGTCTCTAGGGCTCTGGGGGACCCCGGCCCCCACGTGCTTGGGCTCAGGCCCAGGGGCTGCTGGACGGGGAGGGCTGGATTTGACCCTGGGGAGGGAGGGACTGCACCCTGGCTCCCAGCTCCAGGGCAGCGGTCCTTCCCATGGCAGTTTGGGGCTACAAGGCTGAGAGGGAGACGGGGTAGGGGGAACGGGGTCCTTACCTAGGGGGTCAGAGCAGGCTGTCGGGATGTGGGGTAGACTGCCCAGCTCCCTTAACCACTTGGCCTGGGAGGTGGCCAGGTTAGGGGGCAGGCAGCCTTGGTCTATGCACAGCCCCAGAGCCTGGACTGTCAGCCCAGGGTGCTGCGGGGGTGGGGGGGTATCCTGAGGGACTGGAGACCCCGCCCTCCAGCCAGGGCAGCACGTGAGGGTCTGCTGGTGGTATGCACACCTTGCGCCACCAGTGCCCTCCCCCACACCTACTCCCTGTCCCCAGTGCCTCCCTGTCCCCACACAGGTTCTGGCTCTTTCCCAGCAGAGAGGGAGGCAGTGGGCTGGGTCCCTGAGCCACCACCCTATACGTGGGCCATAGAGCCCACCTCCGGCCTCTGTCTGCCCAGGCTCCCCTACAGCCAGGCCCCAGAGGCGCTTTCTGCAGACCTGAACAGGACACTGGTGCAAACCCACTGAGACGTGACAGCAGAAGCAGTGGCTTCTGGGGGTGGCGGGGGGTGTGTCCCAGGTGCAGTGTCATGGTGTCTTTGTGAGTGCAGGGAGGCAGGGTGGCTTGGGACACTGGCCCTGCTCCTCATATCCATGCAACATCTCTGCCCACCCAGAGACCCCACAAGCCCTGGACCGGGACCTCAGCCGCCTGGGCCCCTGGGGTAGCAGTAACGGCACCTGCATGTCCCAGGGGCTCTCTGTCCACGTGGGTGCTACCCTTGTTGCCACTTTACAGATAAGGGACCTGTCCCAGCTTGGGCTGCACAGGCCACAGCAGGACCTGCAGGGGAAGGCGGGCTCCTGCTACCCCTACCAATTCCATACCTGTCCAGTGGACCTAAGCAGCCCAGAACGACAGGGGGGCTCCAGACCAGGCCGAGTACTGTGACGGTGCCACTCCTTTCCCTTGGCCTCACCCTCTCCCCGGAGCCCAGGGCACCTGTCCCCAGCCTGCTGAACCTACTTGTTCGGTGTTGAAACCAGCACCGTCCTTTGCACCAACAGGCCGGGTGCAGGGGGGGCAGGCGTGGAGACTGCACACCGGGGACCGGCCTCCCAGACAGCCCTCCTGACTTCGGGAGCAGAACCCCGGCCAAGGTAAGGCTGGCCTCCACATGGGGAGCAGAGCCAGGCCTGTGCCAAGAGGACTCGGGTGCAGCCCCAAGGAGCGCGGCATGGCTGTTGGCCTTGGAGTCACAGCCTGAAGGGGTCTCGGAGCTCGGTGCTGAAGAAGTGCAAACGTGAACTCACGCGGGTTCCACATGCAGGGCAGACGGCACAGCTGCAAAGGCCCGAGGACAAGCGCGTCCTTCACATCAGGAATGCCGCTGGCATCCAGAACCACCACCTCCGCAGGGCGCCCGACCGGCACCTGCACACATCAGTTCTCCAGGCCGCACACCAACCCCCTCACGGGGACAAGGGCATCGCCCCACCTGAAATGAGTGGAAACAGAGGCACCGGGAGATGCCCAGTCCTTGCCTGAGATGGCCAGCCGGGACATGGCCAGCAGCCAGCTCAGTGGGAAGCCTGTCGTCCCTTTGCAGTCCACTGGGCCTTGGCGATTTTCTGCCCAGACCTGGAGCACCAGGCTCCAAGAGGCAGGCAGCTGTTGGGGGCAGGGGGCTTTGGGGGGCAGAGGGCTCTTGAGGGCAGGGGGCTCCCAGAGGCAGGTGGCTCTTGGGGCAGGCTCCTGCTCAGCACCAAAATCTCACCTAGACTATCCTCCCCAAGCTTTACATTCCTCATGTAGGGACCGAGACTACCTGGGGATGAGATCCCACCTGTGTTTGAAGCCACTGACACTGGCCAGTGCGAAGCAGAGCTAATGGCGGGGCACAAGCAAGGGGGAGGCCAGCAAGTAGGGCCTTCAGGACCCAAACCACACTTCTGCTGTCCACCTCTGAGTCTCAGTTCCCCTCATTAGGAAAATGGGTACCCACCTGCCTGCCTACCTGGGAGAGGAATTTGTAGCTCAGCTGCCACCCCCTTTGTGGAGATCCCCAGCCCAGGCTGGCCTCTGGGGCTCTGCATGTGGTCTGAGGGTTCTCCATGCTTCAGAGCACCTGACACCCCTCAAATGCTCGGCTGGACAGCTCCCCCAAAGCCCTGCTGGTCTCTCAGGGTCCAGCCGCAGCGACCTGTGTGTGCAGAGCCGTGTAGCGACTTCCTTCCTTCAGGGCACCCACCGTTCAGCCTGGGGACTCACCAAGCCCCAGCCCCGGGGCCAAAGGGTCCCAGCGACTGAAGGGTGCAGCTTCCCCTCTGCCTGAATTAGGAGGGAGGCGGGGGTCTCTGCCCCCAAGGCAAGGCCAGATCCCTGCTGCTAAGGGTAGATGGAGGGTAAATGGTAAATGAGAGCTGGCCTCTGAGGGGTAGTTACTGCCTCCCCTGTGAGCCGCAGCTCCCGGGCAGCCGCATCCCGGCCGGTTTTCCGAGGCAGAGGTGCATTCTGTTCCCAGTGACCTCAGCCTTGCGATGGGGAGGGGGCACTCCGGGGAGGGGGGAGCGGCTGGGAAGGCGAGGTGATGGGAGCAGACAGCAGGAGGTTACTGGAGGTCACTAAGGAGAGACCAAGTCCGCGGCTCCCCGCCCCAACCCCACCCCACCCTCAGGGGCGGCTGGGACAGGGAGAGGGTGGGGGTGGGGGGCGGGGAGGGTGCGCAGCCCGAGGCACACGGGGAGGACCCAGGACTCCACCCCACGGCCCAGCGACCTCACCACGCGACCGCGTCCCCTCTGACCCCAGGGCCTCCGAGGGCGGCCAGAATCTCCCACCCAGGCGCGGGACAGGGCGGCTCCCCCGCGGCGCCGTCGCCGGGTCTCTCCCCCAGTTCGCCGAGGGCGCCCGGGCTTCGCACCGCACCTGTCCGCTCCTCCCGGAGGCCCCTCAGCTCGCGGCCCTGTGTCCGCCGCCGCTTTGATCCCGGGGGCCCCGCTGGATAAAAGTCCCGGACGGCTCCGCGCCAGAGCCAGAGGGGAGCGCAGCCGAGCCGGGCGCGCCAGCGGGGAGGCGCAGCAGGGAGCGACGCCGAGGAACCCGGGCCGCCGAGCGGCCCGCGGTGAGCCGGGGCTCCGGACCGGGAGGGTGCGGCGGGTCGGGCTCCTAGGCCATGCGGAGCCGGGGCGGCGAGAGAGCGGGCGCCGGCGGCTCGAGGGGAGCAACCGCCGCCCCGCGCCCCCAGCCCGTCGGGCCCGGGCCGCTGCGCAGTGCCGGACTTCTCCCCCAGCCGGCTCCGGGCCGAGCGGAAAAGCCCCCGCTCCTCCCCACCCCACCCCGGGCGCCCCGCCGTCCCCTCCCGCCGCCCGCTCGGGCCATCCCCGGGGCGGGGAAGACGGCGCCGGGCAGGCCACGGGAGCAGAGTCGCGGGGGCCGCCGCGCGGGGAGCCGCCGGGCCGCGCTGCCCCCCACGGAGCCCGGCTGGGAGCGCCTCCGGCGGCCGCGGCGGGGTAGTCCAGGCCCCTCGGTCAGGCTTGCGGTTTGGGAAGAAAAGGCGATGCCTCCGCCAAGAGAGCGAGCGCGGCCCCCTCCCCCTCGGCAGAGCCCGGGCGGCGGCGGCACATCTAACGCGCGGGCACCCGGGCCGCCGCGGCCCCCGCGAACTACGCCCAGGCTCGGCCCCCGCCGCTCATTGGCGCGGGCCGGAGCCAGCGCACCCAGACCCTACGCTGCCCTCGGCCGCCCGCGCGCTGAGCCCCGGCTGCCAGAGGCCGAGAGCGCCCGGGCCCCGAGAGCCTCGACGCCGACCCTCCGCGCCTCCCGCCAGGCCCGGCGAGCCGGCAGCGCGGGCGGGCGACCAAGCAGGCCGGCGGCTCCCCGCGGCCCCGTGCGCCCCCGGCCCCGCCGCCCCGAGCGCCCCGGACCCCGCCGCCGCTCAAGGCCGCCTCCTCTCCACAGGTGGCCGCGGGCCGGAGCGGCGCGGCCATGGTCCCAGGGGTGCGCGTGGGGCTGCTGCTGCTGCTGGCCCTGCTGCACTGGGCCGGGGGCGGCGTGGGCCGGAAGAACTGGCGGCGCCGCGGACAGCAGCCGCCCCCGCCGCCGCCCCCGCCGCGGCCCGAGGCGGCGCCGGCGGTCGGGCAGCCGGTGGAGAGTTTCCCGCTGGACTTCACGGCCGTGGAGGGCAACATGGACAGCTTCATGGCGCAGGTCAAGAGCCTGGCGCAGTCCCTGTACCCCTGCTCCGCGCAGCAGCTCAACGACGACCTGCTCCTGCACCTCCTCCTCAACACCTCGGTGACCTGCAACGACGGCAGCCCCGCGGGGTAAGGCCCGTGGCCGCGGGGACTCGGCGCTGACCCTCTCCACCCGGACGCTGGGACCCGAGGCGGGAGCCCCGCTGGAAGTCCTCATCCCTGGTCAGCCCGGGCGTTGACCCCCACCCCGGGCCACACGGGCCCAGCCCCTCTGCTCCCGTCCTTCGGCCCTTGGGCGGGGAGACGGCCGTCCGCGGGTGGCCCTGGCTTCAGAGAGAGGTGGCGGCACGAGAGAGGGAGGAGCCCTGCTGGCCCCGACCCCGGCTTCTGCCCGTCTGCTCCCCCCTGTCCCGGGGAAGAAAGCAGGACCGCGGGGGCTCCCGCTTCGGAGGGGCAGAGTGTGGGCGCAGGTGGACGCAAGGAGGTGGGCTGAGGCGTCGCTGCGTGTCCCCTGCCCTGTCTAAGAGTAGATGAGGAAGGGGGGGTGAGGGGGTGGCGGCGCCCACGCGGTCAGGTCGGGTCTCGTAGGAAGGCTGCGGAGCCCTCCCGCGCCCCTGTGCGCCCGCCAGGCCCCCCTATACCCCCGCACCCCATTCTCTAGCGAGGAGGCTTTTCATTGTTCAAGTGTCCTTGCGTTCCTAAGAGGACCCCGAGACCCAACTAAGACCCCCCCCTCCCGCTCCCGTCCCCCCTGCCGAGGTTACGGCGGGTCCCGCGCCGGGCGGGCGGTGGGGATTTTCCACGGACCACACAGCCCCTGGCTGTCCTTTCCCGCCCCGCGAGCGCCACCTCCCGGGACTGGCCGGGCCGGGAGCGCTGGTTCTGGGCCAGACCGCGGGCGCCCTCTTGCGGCCGTCACGCGCACCCTCCTGGCGACAGGTGGAATAACTCTTTCCTCCCCGGAGCGGACGGGGAGCGGCCCCTGCGGCCCCAGCTGATCTCCCTCCCTGCCCCGCAGGTACTACCTGAAGGAGTCCAAGGGCAGTAGGAGGTGGCTGCTGTTCCTGGAAGGTGCGTCCCCGGGGCCGAGGTGGTGGGGCGGGCGGGCGTCCTGGGCGCGGGCCTGAGCTCGGGGCTCTGTCCTCAGGTGGCTGGTACTGCTTCAACCGGGAGAACTGTGACTCCCGCTACGACAGCGTGCGGCGCCTCATGAGCTCCAAAGACTGGCCGCGCACGCGCACAGGTGAGCCTCCACCCCGCGCTCCCCAGCCTCAGCGCCCGGGCTGTGTCCTCTGAACTTCTCACTCTTCCACCCTCTGACTCTAATTCTACAAATACCTCTCTGGGTCCAGGGCATGGCCACGGGTTCAGAGCCGCTGGTGGAGGGCAGGGGAGGGCCCGGGGTCACAGCCCAGCTGCAGCCTGCCGGTTTACTCCCTAGGGGAGCAAACCGGTGCACCAGCCCCTTTCCCCCCTTATCCGGCCACTTTGGGTCAGGCTGAGACCACTGCCCAGTCCCCTTGCCACTCCTGCCCCGCAGCAGTCTTGCACCCACCACTGCCCCCAGCAAGACCCCTCTCTGTCCCCGCCTCCTGGCAGGCACTGGCATCCTGTCCTCACAACCAGAGGAGAACCCCCACTGGTGGAACGCCAACATGGTGTAAGAGGGGGCCGCGGGGCCCTGGGGGGCTCCTTCTGGGGGGTGCATGTGGCAGAGGACCTTGGCAGACCCCCATCTGTGTGTGTGTGTTGCAGCTTCATCCCTTACTGCTCCAGTGACGTCTGGAGTGGGGCTTCACCCAAATCCGAGAAGAGTGAGCACCTTATCCTTCCCGCCCCTCTCTCTCCATGTCCCTTGATGGTGGGGAAAGGCTTCTGGAGAGGCCCAGAGGCTCAGCCCAGACCCTCAGACTCCTTGACAGGGCCAGGTGCCTGCCCCTACCCCACCGCCTGCCTGACTGCTGCTGGCCTGGTCCCCACAGGGGCCCCCGCTCCCAGGGTATTCCAGGGGGAGAGCCCCTGCCTGCTTCACTGCACCTGATCACAGTCTGCCCCAGCCCCTGGGAGAGCCTCCAGGCCCCTGGTCAGAGTGGGACCCCTGCTCCCACCCACCTGGCTCCTGGAGACCCACCTGGGACCTCTCCCTCTCTCTGTGCAGACAAGTACGCCTTCATGGGGGCTCTCATCATCCAGGAGGTGGTGCGTGAGCTCCTGGGCAAAGGGCTGAGTGGGGCCAAGGTGCTGCTGCTGGCTGGGAGCAGGTGGGCCTGGGGGGTTGGGGGAGGGGGGTGCAAGGGGGAGGGACAAGAGAGGAGAGCCTGGGCCAAGGTTGACCGGGAGCAGGTAGGCTGGGGTGGGGGCAGCTGGAGCTGATGGGAGGAGCAGAGGAGGAGCAGAGTTGGGGTGGGGCGGACCCAGGGCTGGGAGACTATGGATGGAGGGGTGGGGAGGAGGGGCAGACACTGGGCAGACCTAGGGGTGCCCAGCCCTCACCTCCCGGTGCCCTGCTGCTTCCATCCTTGCCAAACCCAGGGGGTAGCCAGGAGGGTCAGAGACTGGAGCTGGGAGAGCTGGCACATTTTGGGGGCATCTTGGGACGGATCTCCGAGAGGAGCGGTGATTGGGCGTGGTCTGTAACTGGTGGCCATCCAGCAGCCACTGGCGGAGTCTCCTTGGTCCAGGGGTCATTGGACACCAGGGGCACCGTGGGCAGCAGGGCCCAGGTAGCTGGTTCAGCAGAGGGCCTGGGAGGCCGGGAGGCAGGGGTCACACCTCTGTCTCTGCATCCCACAAGGCACGTGGGGGCTCAAGGGACCGCCGCGGGAGAGATGGTGCATCTGAGGCCACAGAGTCCAATTCCATTTTTCAGATAGGAAATTGAGGCAGGCAGAGAGAGGAAGGGAAGGAGAGGGCAGCTCAGTACCCTGCTTGGAAGGGAGCAGCATGGGCTGCCACCCTAAACTCTGGACCAGTGTCTGGAGCTCTCCGGCCCTCTCTGTGCGCCCCCAGACCCTGGGTCTTGTGCATCTCCTTCGCTTAGTGCTCCTCTCCAAACACAGTGGGGTGCTGTCCCCAGGGGACATGGGGGCCTGGGGGCCTGTCCAGCCGCCTGGCCTCACTGCCCGCCCTCCCGGTAGTGCCGGGGGCATAGGGGTGCTGCTGAACGTGGACCGTGTGGCCGAGCAGCTGGAGGAGCTGGGTTACCCGGCCATCCAGGTGCGGGGTCTGGCCGACTCAGGCTGGTTCCTGGACAACCAGCAGTACCGGAGCACAGACTGCGTCGACACCTTCACCTGCGCGCCGACGGAGGCCATCCGCCGCGGCATCAGGTGCCCAGGGCAGCCGCCCACTGTGCTGGGACTCGGGGACCCTGCCCGGGCTTGGTGGGTGCCGGGTGGAGGGCTGGGGGCAGATGGGGCCCAGCCTGACCCGGCCTGTGGGCCCAGGTACTGGAACGGGATGGTCCCCGAGCGCTGTCGGCGCCGGTTCAAGGAGGGTGAGGAGTGGAACTGCTTCTTTGGATACAAGATCTATCCGACCCTGCGCTGTGAGTGTCCGTGGCGGGTCTGGGGTGTGCCGGGACTGGGGGGCGGGAGGGGGAGCCAGATGCTCTCTGGGGCTCCCCAGGTCCCAGCATAGAGCTCAGGACCTCTGGACCACAGCTGCAGCCCCGCCGGGCACCTGAAGCACTGGACCAGGGTTTGCGCCTCCATATTTTGGAGATGCATGCCTGAGAGCCAGGCCAAGGCCGGGCGCATGTGGGGTCTGCAAGGGACTCTCTTTCAAGGAAGAGGGTGGGCCTCGAGGGGGAAGGCTGTGCTGCGGGAGGCGGGGCCCAGGTCCCAGGGGGAGAGCCTGCTGTGCAGCTGGCGGTGACCTCGGAGCCTGGGGTCGGGCTGGGCATCTGAGGGGTGCGGAGGTGGTGGTGGCCCAACCGAGCCATGTGCCCCCCAGGCCCGGTGTTCGTGGTGCAGTGGCTGTTTGACGAGGCCCAGCTGACCGTGGACAATGTGCACCTCACGGGGCAGCCAGTGCAGGAGGACCAGTGGCTGTACATCCAGACCCTGGGCCGGGAGCTGCGGGACACGCTGAAGGATGTGGCGTGAGTGGGGGCCGGGCCTGCTGCCCTCCAGGGGGCTCCCCCAGCCCCCTCGAAATATGCACCGAGAGATGGGATTTAAAAACTTAGGTCCCATGGCACAGTGGCAGAGTTCTCGCCTGCCATGCCGGAGACCCGGTTTCGATTCCCGGGGCCTACCCATGAAAAAAAAAAAACAACTGAGGACCCCAAAGCCAAACCACGGATGGCCTGGGACAGCCCCCATCCCTGTGCCACAGCAGGCAGGAGGGTGGCCCCTGGGCATCAGGCTGGGGAGGGGACTGCGGGATTGTGGCCGGGCTCAGTCCATCCATCTCGTCGCCCCCAGGGCTGGCTTCGCCCCTGCCTGCCTCTCCCACGAGGTCATCATCCGAAGGTCAGTATTTCCCAGTTACCCGCAACCCCACCTGCTGGCCGGCCTTCCCCCTCCCCACCCTGGCTCAGGGTCCCCAGGGTCCCCGTTGCACACTTTTCGGGCCCCTTATCAGTAGGCCGGCTGTACAGGAAGAATTCACACCCAGCCCTGTGCCTCCCCCCCCATGCCCACGGGCTGCAGCGCTGCCCTCTGCTTTGGTCTCTTCCCCCGTGACCCTCCTGGATTCCTGTCCGCAGCCACTGGACAGAGGTGCAGGTGAAGGGGACCTCGCTGCCCCGGGCGCTGTACTGCTGGGACCGGAGCCTCCATGACAACCACAAGGCCAGCCGAGTCCCACTGAAGGGCTGCCCTGTGCACCTTGTGGACAGCTGCCCCTGGCCCCATTGCAACCCCTCGTGCCCCACCATCCGGGACCAGCTCACAGGACAGGAGATGAACGTGGCCCAGTTCCTCATGCACATGGGTTTCGACGTGCAGACCGTGGCACAGCAGCAGGGACTGGAGCCCAGCAAGCTGCTGGGGATGCTGGGCAGCGGGAGTTAGGGGGTCTGGGGGTCCACCAGAGGCAGAGCCGGCACCCGGGAGCGGGCCGCCCACTGCCACGCTCCACCCCCCAGTGCCATCCTCTCCTCGCCCCCCACCAGGTCCTCCTGCCTCTCCAAGGACCAATGGGGTCCCAGCCAACCCCCCAACCCTGGGTCTGGGGCCCCTACCCCCGGTAGCCTTCCCCACCCCTCTCCCACCACTTTCAGGGGCCCAGCCAGGGATGGCAGACCTGCTCTTGGCCCCGGCCGTGGCCTCACGACCCTGTCTGATGGCCGCCCCACCCCCGGCCACCCCCTCTCCCTGCCCCAGCCCACGGTGGGGAGGGGGGGAGCCAGAAGCACTGGATTCTTCAGCCTCCCAGCCTGGAAGGCCGTTCCCAGCCCAGCCCCACACACACACCCTTTTGTATTATTTTATAAAGTATCTTTTTTATTTCTTTAATTTTAAAAAAAGGAAATTAAGCAAGAAATATATGATGAATGATATTGTTCTGTAACATATTTTTTTTTAATAATGGAAACAAAAAAGATAACCAAAGAGCTGGGCCATGCTGGTGTGTTTATTTGGGTGGACCTGCCTGCTTTTTGCACCCCCTTCCTCCCCTATGGGGCAGAAGTGTGAGTGGGGGAGCCAGGGGGCCCCTCTGTGCACTCCCTGGTCACCCAGACGCTGGGGCAGTGTTTGTCCCACTGACTGGTGTCCCCTCCAGACCCTGCCTTAGGAGGCTGCCCTTCTGCCCGCCCAGTCGGCAGATGCCACTCTGGCCCCTGCTATAGGCGAGAGGCTCCCCAGCACCGTGGCGACGGCTGGTGTCCCTCCGCTGGGGTTCACATCATCGGTAGGTAATGCATCCCAGGCTCCAAATGCAAGTTTGACCCTGGAGACTCTCCCACCAGCCCGGCCACAGCCCTCCTCTTCCTGGAACAGCCAGTGTCGCCGTCTGACGGTCTTGCTGGAGGCATTTTACACGTAGCCCAGGAAATACACAGATAAACACATGTACTCACCTGTATATTTCTCCTTTTACACTCTGGGATAAAAGCACACACATTGCCTTGTGGCATCTTCCTTTGGGGTCCATCCCACCCAAAAGCTGCCCGCTGGGGTGCCAGCCACTCTCCCACCAACGAGCTTGGCAGTTCACCCTCTCGTCAGGCCGAGGAGACGCATGCTAATGTTCTTTGGCACGTGGGTAAGCAGGTGGTGGGCTGGCACGCAGGCGGGCGCTGCCAGCTCGAAGGCGCTGTACAGCTGTCGTTTCTATGAGACCAGAGAGCCCATTGCGTATATGTGCTGTGGGGTTTCCATAAATGGCCTTTGTCATGTTGAGAGACTGCCCATCTATCCCCAGGTTTCTGAGTGTTTTCATCATGGAAGGTTGTTAGAGATTTTTTTTGTTTTTGTTTTTGTTTTTTCACATGGGCAGGCACCGGGAATCGAACCTGGGTCCTCGGGCATGGCAGGCAAGCACTCTTACCTGCTGAGCCCCCGTGGCCTGCTCAGTTGTTAGAGCTTTGTCAATGACTTTTCTGCATCAATTGAGATGATTATTTCCCCACCACTACCTTTATTCTATTATTGCAGTGTTTCACATTGATTTTCTTATGTTGAACCAGCCTTGCGTCCTGGAATAAATCCCTGTTGGTCATGGTGTCTCATGTATGTTGAATTTGGTTTGCCAATTGTATTGGTTTGCTGAAGTGGCCGAAATGCCATATCCCAGAAATAGAAGAGCTCTTAAAAAGATAATGTATTAAGTTTCAAGTCTACAGTTTTAAGGCTTTAAAAATGTCCCAACCAAGGCATTCAGGGATACCTTGACTCAAGAAAGGCCTATGGGTCTGGACCACCTCTGTCAGCTGGGAAGGCACGTGGCTGGCATCTGCTGGGTCTTTCACTTCTTGTTTCAAACAACTTCCCTTGGGGCGTTCGCTTTCTACATCTCCGAATGTCTGGAGCTTTTCCCAAACAGATTCCTTCTTAAAGTAAGTGACCCCATCTTGAACGGGGGG
Source organism: Tamandua tetradactyla (assembly GCF_023851605.1). Classification (NCBI taxonomy): domain Eukaryota; kingdom Metazoa; phylum Chordata; class Mammalia; order Pilosa; family Myrmecophagidae; genus Tamandua; species Tamandua tetradactyla. Next base: position 74,130,955 of record NC_135332.1, on the reverse strand, counting down.
ATCATATCTCCATGGAAACAGCTAATCAAAAGGTCCCACCCAGCAACATTGTATGAGGATTAAAGAACATGGCTTTTGGGGTACACAACCGACTGGCACACCGATACCTTGAGGGGGATATTTGTGTCTGTATTCATAGGGGACATTATTGGTCTGCAATTCTATTTTTGTTCCAATTCAGCTCTTGAAGGACTCAGGTGGACACAGCCCCAAGACCAAGGGACACAGCGGTCAGAGTCGGACATGAGCTTTACCAGAACTTGCAAACCGGAGAAGATTTTGTCCTGGTGTTCTGCAAAGGAAAGGGTGCAAGGGGCAAGGGGCAGCTTCCAGGGGGTTAGGAGAGGGGCATTCCCTAGGGTGTGAGGACAGAGTTCCAGGAGGGTCCTGGGACACTGGGGTCTGGAGGTTTGTTAGCAGCAGCAATCAGGGGACAGGAGTTTTAATGCTTCATGAGAGAGGTAGTCTACGATGCCATCTGTACAATCTTTTCCCCGCCGAGCAGGTCGGCGGGCATCTCCCTTCTGTCGGATCCCAGAGGTGGCTGTGTGCAGTTAACTCACCCTCTGTGTAGAGGGGAGCCCAGGCTGAGTCCCCACACTTTTCTTGTGCTGTCTTTCTCTGACTTTGGTTTCAGGGTGATGCTGGCCTCAGAGGACAAGTTCAGAAGCAATCCCTCCTTTTTTATTTCTTATTTTTACTTTTTCAAACTAAAGAATGAAGAGAATTCACTGAATCTCTAAAACTGAGGTCCCAGGCAACATAACCATTTAAGGAAGCAGAAAATAATTTGAACCTGCAAAGGAGACCAAACAGCAGCAATGATAGGGAAAGAAACCCATAAAAAAAAAGGTAGGATGAGAGCCGAGAGATTCATTCTCTTCTGCACCGTCCTTTAACCATAAGCTTCCCAGCTCTTAAGGCCAGTTCATGGCTCCCGTTTGCTATGAAATCATTACTATCTCTTCAGAGTTAACTACTGTTCCTGCCTCTGGTTGCTTTTGGTTGTGGAGATTGTCAAATGAGCTTGCCTCTAAGTGTATTCTTTTCAGTAGTAGTATTTTTTTTTCCATTTAAAAATTTTAATCTTCTACTTAGGACTAAATTGCAGGTTTCCTTGGAGGATAAAGAACTGTCTCACTATGCATTGCTACCTATCATCACTTACCAACCCCCAACCAGGACCATTCCAGCCAAACCTAAAGAACACCTAGGGCAAGATATAAGATTCTACAAAGGTTCCATGCAGTAGGGTAAGTTTCCAGAAGCCTAAAACCTCTAGATGAGTCCCTGGACAAGATAAGTCCTGAAATGCAGGAGGGCCAGCCTCTCCAGAACATCAACTAGTTCCATCTCCCATCCCATATGTGATAGTTAGATTCAGGTGTCAACTTGGCCAGGTGAAGGCACCTAGTTCTGTTGCTGTGGACATGAGCCAATGGTACGTGACCTCATCTGTTGTTGATTACACCTGCAGTTGGCTAGGAGGCGTGTCTGCTGCAATGAAGGATGTTTGATTTAATTGGCTGGTGCTTAAATGAGAGACTCAACATAGCACAGCCCAAGCAGCTCAGCATACCTCATCTCAGCACCCCCAGCTCAGCCCAGGCCTTTGGAGATGCAGAAAGAAATTACCCCGGGGAAAGTTGTTGGAACCCAGAGGCCTGGAGAGAAGACCAGCAGAGACCATCCTGTGCCTTCCCATGTAAGAAAGAACCTCACATCAAGGGATTGAGAAAAACCCTAGAATGAGCTGAGAATTAACATCAAGGGATTGAGAGAACCTTCTCGACCAAAAGGGGGAAGAGTGAAATAAGACTAAGTGTCAATGGCTGAGAGATTCCAAACAGAGTCGAGAGGTTATCCTGGAGGTTATTCTTACACATTAAGTAGATATCACCTTGTTGTTAAAGATGTAGTGGAGAAGCTGGAGGGAACTGCCTGAAAATGTAGAGCTGTGTTCCAGTAGCCATGTTTCTTGAAGATGATTGTATAATGATATAGCTTTCACAATGAGACTCTGTGAATGTGAAAACCTTGTGTTTGATGCTCCTTTTATCTACCATATCAACAGATGAGTAGAACATATGGAATAAAAATAAATAATAGGGGGAAAAAAAAAAGAAGGAAAGAACCTCAGTTGAAAGTTAGCTGCCTTTCCTCTGAAGACCTAACAAAACAAATCCCCTTTTATTAAAAGTCAATCCGTCTCTGGTGTGTTGCATTCTGGCAGCTAGCAAAGTAGAACACCACAGTATCGACAGACCCTTCCAACATGAAAAAGTTAGAATGGGCATAGTTCAAATACCCCTAAAGAGTGGAAGAAAGATCAAAGGTGATGGTGGAGTCATACAGAGAAGATAGGGTTTAACAAAGGAATATGACTGCTGAATCATTTTACTGATATTTCTTTTAGTCTCCAGTATCTTAGAGCAGCTAGAAGAAAGAACCTAAAATTGTGAAATTGTAACCCATACCAAACTCTGAAATCTGCCCTACAACTAATTGTTGCAATGTGCTTCAAAATTTATTATTTTTTTATACATACATTATTTTTCACAAAAAAGAAAAAAAAAGTCGATTGTGATGATAAATCCACAGCTAGATGATGATATTGTGAATCACTGATTGTACACTTTGGATGATTACATGGTGTGTGAATATATATCAATATAAAATATATATCAATAAAAAAATGAGAATACATTTACAAAACAGATCTGCTTGCCGTGGTAGTACTCCAGAGCCTTTGACTGGGCTTGGAATAATCAGATAGTCAATAAATGTTTGTGTTCCTGCTTTTACTTTTTGGAAGAGTTTGAAAAGGCTTGCTGTTAAATCTTCTTTAAAGGTTTGGTAGAATTCACTGGAAAAACCATCAGTCCTGGACTTTCCTTTGTTGAAAGATTTTTAATGATTGATTCAATCTCTTATCAAGGTCTGTTGTGATTTTGATTCTTCCGACATAAGATTAATCTGTATGTTTATAGAAATTGTCCATTTCTTTCTGATTGTCTAACTTTTTGGCATATAAACATTCACGGTATCCTCTTGGAATTCCTTTTATTTCTGTAAGACCAGTAGTACGTTCCCATTTTCATTCCTGATTTTAGTTATTTGTGTCCTCTTCTTCCTTTTTTCTCTGCCCATCTGGCTAAAGGTTTGTTGATTTTATTGATCTTTTGGTTCTGTTGATTCACTCTATTGTTTTTCTGTTCTCGGTGCCATTTCTCTCTGCTCTGATCTTTACTCTGTCCTTCACGCTGCTGCTTTGGGCGGATTTGGTCCTGTCCTAGATCTCGACGTGGGAAGTTAGGCAGTTGACACTTTTCTTTTCTCCTGTGAGCATTTAAAGCTAGAAGTTTTCCTCTCGGCACCGCCTTGTCTGCACTCCTTAAATTTTGGTATGTTGTGTCTTCATTTTCTTTGATCTCAAGATATTTCACAATTTCCCTTGTGATTTAACAGTTCAGTTTATTTATATTTGATCTGCGGTCTGGCCCAGAAAATGTTCCATGTGCACGAGAGGAAAGGGTGTGCTGAGGCTGGGGGACTGCTGCGTGTCCCTTAGGGCTGACCGTTCCCTCACCGGCTGTGCCAGGTCAGTCCTGGCCGGGGCAGCGGGCAGCAGGGCCTGCGGGGGAGCTTGTCCTCTGGGATCCAGAACATGCTCCGTGTCCAGTGTAGCGGTCCTGTGGGGCCTGGTGAGCGGGTTCAACTACCGGCTGCGGGGTGGGGGTCCCATGGCCCAGGGGGCTGCAGAGGTGGGCAAGACCCCGTGGGCACGGGGTGGCAGAGCCCGGGCCAGGTCAGAGGGCCTCTGCTTTCTGTGGGATTCTCAGGCTCCCAAGGCCCCTTTTTCAAAGGAGACGCTGACGCTGATGTGGGAAAGGGGGAAAGCAGGCAAGACCCAAGGCAAGGAGGGTCCCTGCGGGTTCCTACCACACCTCAGAGGCTTCCTGTTCTCACCCGCACTTGAAAATGGGGGTGGCCTGGCCCGCCCGCCCCAGGGGTGCTGGGTTAGGAATGGGGCGGCTGGAGGGAGCCAGGGGTCAGGTGGGGGACTCGGGAACGGCAGACCTGCAAGGGGATCAGGAGTAGCAGCTCCCCGGGGGGCCCCTCCCCTACCTGGAGAAGGACGGGAAGGAGACCCTGGCCCGGGGGCCCCAGAAGCGGAGTCTCCCCCCGGGCTGCCCAACCCCACCCTCACCTGGCCGGCCACAGGTGTGCCCGGGTCACTCTGTCACCTTTACCCCAAACCCAGCATTCGCAGGTCAACCCCAGGGTAGCGACCAGCCAGGATGGTCTTCCCTCGCCTCGTCTCCTCCATGTTCAGCCATGGCCCTCCAGCACCTGTTGATCTGTTTTTCAATCTGATTTTCAGGTGTTATTGTGCCTTCAGGTGGAGTCTGGATAGGGTCTATGTGGTCTTTGAATTATTTATTTATTTATTTTAAACATAGCATACAAACACGAACAATCTTACCATGTGATCGATCGTTCCATTCTTGGTATATGATCAGTAACTCATAGCATCATCACATAGTTGTAGATGCATCACCATGATCATTTCTTAGAACATCTGCATCAATTCAGAAAAAGAAAAAAGAAAAAAATTCATACAAATCATACCCCTTACCCCTCCTTCTCAATGACTACTAGTATTTCCATCTACCCAATATATTTTAGCCTTTGTTTCCCCTATTTTTTTCTGTCCCCCTGTTCTAGTTTGCTAGCTGCCAGAATGCAATATACCAGAAACGGAATGGCTTTTGAAAGGGGAATTTAATAAGTTGCTAGTTTACAGTTCTAAGGCCGAGAAAATGTCCCAATTAAAACAACTTTATAGACATGTCCAATTTAAGGCATCTGGGGAAAGATACCTTGGTTCAAGAAGGCCAACGACGTTCAATGTTTCTCTCTCAGCTGGAAGGGCCCATGGTGAACATGGCGGCGTCTGCTGGCTTTCACGTGGCTCTACCGAAAAAGGGACTCGCTCCCAAATGTTTCCTCTTTTAAAGGATTCCAGTAAGCAACTCCACCTTCAGTGGGTGGAGACACACCTCCATGGAAATCATCTAATCAGAAGTTACCACCCACAACTGGGTGGATCACATCTTCATGGAAACAATCAAAATGCTCCCACCCAGCAATATTGAATGAGGATCAAAGGGTATGACTTTTCTGGGGTCCACCACAGATTCAGACCGGTACAACCCCTTACCACTCCCTTTCCTTGATCACTAGCTGTGTTCTAGTTTGCTAGCTGCTGGAATGCAATATACCAGAAACAGAATGGCTTTTGAAAAGGGGAATTTAATAAGTTGCTAGTTTACAGTTCTAAGGCCAAGAAAATGTCCCAATTGAAACAAGTCTATAGAAATGTCCAATCTAAGGCATCCAGCAAAAGATACCTTGGTTCAAGAAGGCCGATGAAGTTCAGGATTTCTCTCTCAAGTGAAAAGGCACATGGTAAACACGGTCACAGTTTCTCTCTCATCTGGAAGGGCATAGGGCGAACACAGTGGCATCTGCTAGCTCCCTCTCCTAGCTTCCTGTTTCATGAAGCTCCCCAGGAGGCATTTTCCTTCTTTATTTCCAAAGGTCACTGGCTAGTGGTTCTCATGGTTGTGTTGTTCTGCTCTCTCAGAATCTCCTCATTCTCCAAAATGTTTCCTCTTTTATAGGACTTCAGAAACTAATCAAGACCCACCCAAATGGGTGGAGACACGCCTCTACCTAATCTAGTTTAACAACCGCCATTGATTAAAACACATCTCCAGGGAGATGATCTAATTACAGTTTCAAACATACAATGCTGAATAGGGATTAGAAGAAATGGCTGCCTTTACAAAATGGAATTAGGATTAAAACATGGCTTTTCTAGGGTACATGTGTTATTTCAAACCAGCACAGTAGCATTTCAATCTACTAAATTTATTTTAACATTTGTTCCCCCTATTATTTATTTATTTCTAATCCATATGTTTTACTCATCTGTCCATATCATAGATAAAAGGAGCATCAGACACAAGGTTTTCACAATCACACAGTCATATTGTGAAAGCTATATCATTATACAATCACCTTCAAGAAACACAGCTACTGGAACACAGCTCTACATTTTCAGGCACTTCCCTCCAGCCTCTCCATTACACCTTAACTAAAAATGTGATGTCTATATAATGCATAAAAATAACCTCCAGGATAACCTCTGGATTCTGGAATCTCTCAGTCATTGACACTTTATTTTGTCTCATTGCTCTCCTCTACCTTTTGGTCGAGAAGGTTTTCTCAATCCCTTGATGCTGAGGCTCAGCTCATTCTAGGATTTCTGTCCCACATTGTCAGGAAGGTCCACACCCCTGGGAGTCATGTCCCTTGTGGAGAGGGGGAGGGCAGTGAGTTCACCTGCCGTGTTGGCTGAGAGAAAGAGGCCACATCTGAGCAACAAGAGGTTCTCTTGGGGGTGACTCTTAGGCCTAATTTGAAGTAGGCTTAGCCTATCCTTTGCGGGGATAAGTTTCATAGGAACAAACCCCAAGATTGAGGGCTCGGCCTATTGATTTTGTTGTCCCCACTGCTTGTGAGAATATCAAGAATTCTCCAAGTGGGGAGGCTGAATTTTCTCCCTTTCTCACTATTCCCCCAAGGGGACTTTGCAAATACTTTTTATTCACTGTTCAAATCCTTCTGGGATTTATGGAGGCATCACTCTGGACAAACCTACAAACTCTCATGCCCTACTCAAGGTTCCGTGTACTTATGATGTTCAATTAAACTGTCCACATTAGTTATATTGGGAAATGCACTAGTCAAAATAAAAATTTTGTACCAAATAAACATTTTTTGCTTTAGTCTCACACATAAGTTAAATATGAATCCCCATCTATTTTCAACACCCTGCAATATTGGCGGTCTCTGATTTTAAGGGAGGGAACAGGTGTCTGCATGGAGATGACCACCAAGAGGTGGGGTCTGCCCTTCCATCACTGCCCACACCTGTCAGAGGATCCCTGGGAGACGCCTGCACCTGCCCAGGTGTAAGGCTCATGGATATGCTTCAGATGCTACAGTGCGGTCTGCCTTTGACTGGGGGGAGGGGGACAGAAGCGGAGGCCAAGGACACCACCAGCCTGTGGACTTGGTAACGTTCTGCCTTAGGAACATGGCTAGCATCAGCATTTGTTTGCCTCTTTGGCTTTGAACCTCCACTGCAATGGAAGTTCAGGTAATCTCGGTGTTCAGGTAAAGTAAACCACTTGCCCCAAGGAAGAAGATCTTCTTTCAGCTCCTCTGGGGGGGTGTCCCAAGATGGAAGGGGCCAGAAGCAGCTTCCTTCCACCGCCCAAACCCAAGGCCTCGGAATTCCAAGTGCCCAGGCTCCTGCAGGTGAATAGGAGAACCGGAGGAGGCCGTGAAGGACTTATCTCGAAACGCATCACCCGCCCCTGCCTGCCCTCCCTCCCCTCCCCTCCCCCTGCCTTCCCTCTTCTGCCCTCCCCTCTCCCCCACCTCAGTTCCTGCCCTCCCTCCCCTGCCCCATCCTCCTTCCTCTGTCCTCCCTCCTTCCCCTCCTGGGAGTCTAGGCGGTACCTCAAAGGACTAAAGACCTGGAAACACATGGGAATGTCTTATTTTAATGTCATATTAGATTTGAAAATTTTTCTAAATAAAAAATTGGGGAAAATATCTTCAAGGATGCTAATCGTGGTAGAATCTGAGCTGTGGCATTACAGGTGATTTTTCTTTATCTTTTCCTATATTGACTGGGCCTGAGCACATAGGACTTTTATAATCAGGAAATATTTCTTTCCATTTTGAGAAGCATTTAATATACATTAAGGTTTTATTCTTCCTATAAGGCATCAGTAGCTAAGAAAAATCAATCGGAGTCAAGAGGCTCTTCTAGAGGCTACTCTTATGTAAGCTTCAGTTAGACAGCAATAAGTGCCATGGTTTGTTAAACCCCAACCCATATCACTCCTGCTGACTCTTAAGAACACCTAGGGCTCAAAATGAGACGCTATAAAGGTTTCATGCACTAGGCCTGCCTTCCTGGACCTATAATTCCCGGAGGGTTCCTAGGCCAGATAAATCCGGAAACCCAGAGGGACCAGCCTCTCCAAAAGCATCAATTAATTTCATCCCCCTACCCTTTAGTGTGGACACCCCTTCTCAACACGACAAAGTCAGAACAGGCATTGCCCAAAGAACCCTAAAGATAGGGAGAAGGATCAAAGGAGAATGGGGGGGGGGGGGTAAAACAGAGAGAATAGAATTTGGCAGGTAAGTATGGCTGCGGAATCACCGTATTAATATTCCCTCCAGTTTTCTGGAGCAGCTGGAAGGAAAAATCTGAGATGGTGGAATGGTGGTCCATGACAGACTCTGAGATCTGGTCTGTTACTACTTGCTGAAGTGCACTTTGAAAATTATTGCTTTTTACTTTCTTTGCTTTGTACATATGTTACATTATACAATTTAAAAAATTTTTAAAGGCAAAAGACCAACTGAGAAAACATTTTGATCTATAAAGCAAATATAAGGTTAACATACTTAACATACAACCACAGTCCAATCCTATTGCAACTGAAATGCAGCCATTAAAAATGACATTGTAAAAAAGTATTTAGACACACAGAAAGAGGCCAAGATAGGTTTTCAAAATAAAAAAGTAGGTTTCAAACAGTATATACTCTGTGATCTTATTTTAGTAAAATAAAACTTATATATATCTTTAGAAGACTGGAAAAATAAACACAAAAATGTTAACCATGAGTTCCTGGGGGGGGGGGGGGGTTTCTGGGTGGGTGAGCACTCCACACTTACCAATTCAGATCAAATACAAGGTATGACAGTGGGGCCAAAAAAAAAGTTTTATGCTAAAAAACAGGGTAAGTTGTTTTTTTTAGGTGTCTTCACCCCTAGGAATGACCAGTAGAGAACACCTGCTCCAAATAATACCTAGAACTCAAGCCACGGTCCCCAGGAGTCAAGTTGAGGTCCTATAGACTGGGGAGAAAATGAGAAAATGAGGGGCGGGGACAATGACATCAGAGTCCCAGAGCCCTCAGAGCCCTGAACCAGCCCCACAGGGCTGCCCGGCCAGCTCTGCACCCCGAGTGCTCCAGCCCGGCTCTGCTGGCTCTGCCGGCCTGGAGGCTGCTGGTGCTCCGGGCGCCGGCCGCCGGCTCCCCGCGCAGGACAGATGCGCTGCCGAGGGAGGCGGCCTCCGTGCCGGCAGCCAATGAGCTGGCGGCCGCGGCAGGTGCTCCGCGGGACGCCGGGCGGTCAGCTGTCCCTCCGGGAGGGGACAGGCGCGTGGCCTGCGCTATTCCGGGGCTCCCCTAGCAGCCGCCTATTTATAGCGCCGGAGCCGGCCGAGAGGCGCCCGCTGCGCGTCCGGGCGGGGCCAGGCGGGCCGCATGGGCAGCCTCCCGGGGCCCCCCGGGGGCGCGTACCTGCACCTGGGGGCCGTGACCTCGGCCGTGGGCGCCGCCCGCCTGCTGCAGCTGGCCTTCGGCGTCACCACCGTTAGCCTGGTGGCCCACCGCGGTGGCTTCGCGGGCACGCAGGGCACCTTCTGCATGGCCGCCTGGGCCTGCTGTGCGGCCGTCTCGGGGCTGGTGGTGGCCTGCGAGCTCACGCGGCTGCACGGCTGCCTGCCCCTCTCCTGGGGCAACTTCACGGCCACCTTCGCCATGCTGGCCGCGCTGCTGTGCGCCACCGCCGCGGTCCTCTACCCGCTCCACTTCGCCGGCCTGGCCTGCCCACCTCCGCCCGACGGCTGTGCCGCCCGGGACTTCCGCCTGGCTGCCAGCGTCTTCGCCAGCCTCCTCTTCGTGGCCTACGCCGTCGAGGTGGCCCTGACCCGGGCCCGGCCTGGCCAGCTGGCCAGCTACATGGCCACGGTGCCGGGGCTCCTCAAGGTGGTGCAGGCCTTTGTGGGGTGCATCATCTTCGGGGCACTGGCCCACGACAGCCGCTACGGGCGTTACGTGGCCACCCAGTGGTGCGTAGCCGTCTACAGCCTGTGCTTCCTGGTCACGCTGCTTGTGGTGGTCCTGAGCGTGCTGGGCCACACGGGGGGTCTGGGCTGTCCCTTCGACCGCCTGGTGGTCCTCTACACGCTCCTGGCCGCGCTCCTGTACCTCAGCGCCGCCGTTGTCTGGCCCGTCTTCTGCTTCGACCCCAAGTACGGCGAGCCCCTGCGGCCCCCGGACTGCCCGCGGGGCAGCTGCGCCTGGGACAGCCAGCTGGTGGTGACCATCTTCACCTACGCCAACCTGCTGCTCTACGTGGCCGACCTGGCCTGCGCTCAGACGCTGCGCTTCGTGCCTGCGTAGAGCCCGGGCCTGCCCTTGGGCGGGGAGGGGTGGGTGGGCTGCCCAACCACCCCACCCCTCCACCCCGTCCCCAGGCTCTGGGGGCACAAGAAGGACCAGAGGTCAGATCGGGGCTCTGGGCCGACACGGTGTGGGGTGTGGGGTGGGGTGGGGTGGAGGGCGGACTTCTGCCTTGTGACAGAGGTGGGGCAGAGGGGCAGAAGCCCAGAGGGGGAGATAGGCCCCTTCACCCCACCCCCACCCCATTCCCACTGCTCTCCCTTTCCTTCTCCCTCCCTCCCTCTCTCTCTCCCACCCTCTCCATCCCTCCTCCCATCCACTGTTTCTCCTTTTCTCCTCCTTTTCTTTTTCTCTCCTTTCCTTTTCCTCCTTTTTTCTCTCTCTTCTTTCCTCCTCCTCCCCCTCCACTTCCTGGCCCACCTGAGCTCAGTGCTGGTGGCTTTGATGCATGGGAACTTTGGAAGCAGGTACTGTTCTCACCTGTTTTGCAGCTGGGGACAAGGAGGCCAGAGGGATTTGGGGGTGGCCCCAGGTATCTGTCATCTGGGGACCACACTCACGCTGAGCAAGATGCACACCACAGAACAAAGGAACAAGTCCCAGACGGGGGGTGGGATGGGGCATGGTGTAGGGCAGGGGGACAGAAAGAAGCCAAGAGGGCGCTTTGGCAAGGAGGACTTGGGGGACTGTCACCTTCCCTTGGCTTGAAATGGCAGCTCCGGGAGCCCAGAGAGGAAACACACACAGGATGGGACAGCGCCGGCTTTCTGTGCCTCCCCCCACAGGGTGGCCTCCGGGATGCACAGCAGGGTCAAGCAGAAGGAAGAGCTGGGGTCCCAGGCCGCCCTATTTGCCTGGCCCGCAGCTTCTGCCATGCCAACCAGCCAAGCAGCCAGTTTCCAGCAGCTGCGCCACTCCTGCCATTGCCCCCCACGCTTGGGCCAGCTTCTCACGCACAAAGAGCCCAGACTGGAGCACCCCGGAGCGGGCAGCAGACCACCCTGCAGCCCAGAGCCCAGGGCCCCCCGCCCGGGGGGGGGCCTCAAGCAGGAAATAAATGCCATGCTGATTTGCACCTTGTTCTGGCAGAGTCATCATCCGTCCTTGGAGGGGCTGTGGCCATTGGCACCTCCTGGGTGCCATGCTCTGGGGAGAAAATTCTAGACCAGGGCCCTGGTTGAGGGAAGAAGTTACCCTGGGGGTCCCCTGGGCTCTGGGGTAGGAGGTAAGACCAGCGAGGCACTGAGGGACCCAGGAAGGAAGGGGGGTTGGTACCACCCGGTTCTCTTCCCTCCCAGCACAGCCCTTAGGGCTCTCCAGGGGCCTTGGGTTGGGGCAGCAGCTTTCAGCTCAGGACTCCGAGCCGGGCCCTGTGAGGGTGGTGGGTGCATGCCTGGGTCAGCGGCAGGTACACCCGAGCTGCTGTCCCTGAGGATGCAGGCAGCCTGAGGCCTCTGCTGACCGTGAGGGGACAGGGGCAGGGAGCACATGGGCCGCACCCTTCCAGCACATGGCAGAGGCCTGGACACGGGCCCTGGGGGATCCTGGTTTTCTTTCTTTTTCCTTTTCTGGTGGAACTTCGGAAACTTTCCATGGGCAGCTCCCCAGCTTCCTCCCGGTCCAGCCTTCCACCAGACCTGTATTTCAAAGGTCCTGAGGGGGAGACAGAGAGAGGAGGAGGTCCAGGACACAACATCAATGTGCAAAGAGCCCCTGGGAGGCCCGCCTGGGCTCATTTTTGCCGAGTTTAATCCCTGGACCAGAGGAATGTGCCTTCTGCATGGGTTTGGTTTTATTTGTTTTTATCAAGTGTAAAAGGTAATTTTTAAAGCAACTGAAAAAGGTAATTTTTTTTTATCCAGTTATTTGCGCCATCAGGCAAAATGCAGAGGAGCTCATGCTTTGTGTTTGCCAGTTTGAATCTGGGCTACTCCTCTGGGGTGCACAATGGGGAACGGGGGTGGGGGCCCTTCTAGAGCCCCTTGAAGATTCCATGCTTTAATGGGCACGGTTGTTGGAAACCACGCCTCCCTCCCCTGACTGCTATATAGGTGTGGGGGGTGATGGTGGTGGGTTATTGTACAAGAGGGAATGAACCGGGAGGCTAGGAAATGGGAGTTCACAGCCTCAGTGGTAAGGCAGAAACAGCGAGTCATTCTGAAATTCAGTTTTAGAACAGCTTCTTTGTCTTTGAAGACACAGAACAGAAAAATAGAGTAGCTGCAGCTTTCCCTTGTTGCGCAGGCTGTTAAGACATCCTTTCTTTCTTTGTTCCAAACTGGCCCTCAACCCAAACGCAGGCTGGCAGGTGTGCCTGTGTGTGTGTGTGTGTGTGTGTGTGTGTGTGAGAGAGAGAGAGAGAGAGAGAGAGAGAGAGAGAGAGAGAGAGAGAGAGAGAGAGAGAGAAGAGGCAGGGAGTTCCCACCGTGGGGGTAGGGGAACTTCAGGATGCACCCCCTATTTACCTGTGAACTGCGTGCTGGTGACAGGGGGCTCAAAATAGTGTCACTGCATGGCCAGGAGGCTTTCAAAGGGGGCGCCTGGGCTCCGGAACAGACTTAGGCAGAAATCCCAGAGATGCATCCTGGGGTTCAGAGCTTAGCAGGGTCAGATTCACCTTCCCCTGCTCCTGGAACTGAGAGATTCTGAACATCTCCGCAGCGCCTTCCAGAGGTCCTACCTGGCCTGGGCCAGCTCCAGTGTTTTACTTTGTACATTAAAAAACCACATTCTAATAGTAATGTGTTAAATGTTTACATTCGGCAAGTTAGTGCCTCGGACGCCTCCCAGATGCAATGCTGAGTAGCCGTGAATCTCCGAAGAGAACGGCAGGATTTGTAAAAGGTGCTGGTCCCAGCGCGCGCTGGCCCGACGTCTGCGTGTCCGCGCGGTGGGGACATTGTCATATGGGACGCCCCCGCCCCGCGTGGGGAAACCCCGCCCGGGGTGGTCCCCTAAGGTCCTCGCAGGCCGGGCCCCGGGCAACGTCTCTCAGCACCCTCAGGCCCCCCGGGCCTCCGGGATGGTGGGACTCGCCGGCGCCAGCCCGGCCGCGGGGGCGTGGGCCGGGGCCACTGGATGATGCAACCGCCCCTGGGCGCCGGCTGCGCCTCGCGATTGGCCGCGGCGGGCGGGGCGGGGCCTGCGGGGCGCTGGTGCCGCGTGGCGGGCGCTGCGGGCGGGCATCTACGCGGCCGGGAACCGGGTAACCGGGGCGGGGTGGTGGCGGGACGGCCGCCGAGGGTCCCCGCCACGGGAGATGCGCGAGAGGGGGCTCGGGCGTGGGGGCTTCCGGGCGCCAGGTCCTTCCCAGCCCCCGCCCGGCCGCTCCCAGCCAGAGACGCGCGCTCCCCGACCCACATCCCCTCTGTTCCGAGTCCTCGGGGGCAGGTGGGGGGTCCCCGCCCTGGAAGGGGAGGTTGGAGCAGATATCGGGCCTGGGGCTGTCAGGGAGCAAAGCAGCAAGTTAGACCAGCTGGGATAGGGGTGCACACCCCGGCTGCGGGTGTGTGTGTGTGTGTGTGTGGCCAGGGAGCCCTGCCCCCCCTAACAACTTCCCGCCTCCTCTCCGCCCACTGGTTCCCTGCAGACTCCCGGGCCACCGAGAGGGCAGGGGGCTCCACACCATGAGCGTGGGCTTCATCGGGGCTGGCCAGTTGGCCTTTGCCCTGGCCAAGGGCTTCACCTCTGCAGGTAGGACCCAGTGACCTGCAGTGGGGCTGGGGGTACAGGTAGGGGTCTGCATGGCTTCCCCTTGTTTGAATCCGGTGGAAAATGGCAGCTTTGGGATGTGCAAGCCGGCTGGGCAGGGGTCCTGTGTTGGCTTGGGTGTGGGGCTCCTTACCTTCTTCTCAGGGAATGTTATGGGGGGAGGCCCAGGCTGGCTCTAAGGTGGTCCTCTGTCCCTCGCAGGCGTCCTAGCTGCCCATAAGATAATGGCCAGCTCCCCTGACATGGATTTGGCCACGGTTTCTGGCCTCAGGGTAGGTGTGGAGTGAGGGGAGGCGGGAGGCCAGGTGTCTGCAGGGGCCATCAGTGCACCTCGGGTTCCTGCTCAGCCCACACCCCGAATGGCCAAGATGGAGCCCCAGGGGCTAGGGCGGCAGCACCCTACCCAGTGAGAGGAGTGGCCCTGGGCTGGGGCACCTGCAGAGTGGCCTGCTCTCTCCCTGCCAGGGACCCTGCCTCTTGGCCCTGCCCAGTGGACCCCCTTACGATGCTTTTGGGTGTGGGTGACTTGTTGGACTTGCTGCTGATGGGGACAGAAGCTGGGGCCCTGGGTGGTTAGAGATTGAGCTGGGGTCACCACCCAGAGGCCCCTGGGGCCAGAGCCTAGATGCTGAACCAGACACACCTGGACACAGGTCATGGGTACCACGCCAAGCTGGGTTCCAGATCCAAGGGTCCAGGCAGGTTTTGAGCTTAAGACCTGAAGAGGGGGTGTCTGGGGGCTGCAGCTGGAGGAGGGGTGGGACTTGGGTGGTGAGACGGAGGGCCCCTACTCTCTGCAAGAGACCCAGTCCAGAGCCCTGAGCTTCCTCCATCTTGGGTGGGCAGGGCCCCCATGAGCCCCCCACTCCACCCTTACCCACACTCCCAGCAACTTCAGTGGGGCCCGGCTGCAGGGTGTGGGGCCGGGTGGGGCCAGCAGCCACAGGCATAGGCTGAGCTCAACTTTGGTGCCCCGCAGAAGATGGGGGTGAGCCTGACGCCCCATAATAAGGAGACGGTGCAGCACAGCGACGTGCTATTCCTGGCGGTAAAGCCCCACATCATCCCCTTCATCCTGGACGAGGTGGGGCCCGACATCGAGGCCAGGCACATGGTGGTGTCCTGCGCCGCCGGCGTCACCATCAGCTCCATCGAGAAGGTGGGAGCTGCGCGCGGGCCCAGGGCCGTGGCGGCAGAGGGGCGCGTGGGGACGCTCCGGGGAGAGCCGGGAGATGGCTCCCAGCCGCGAATGGGAACGCAGCTGTTTTCCCCACCAGAAGCTGGCTGCCTTCCTGCCGGCCCCCAGAGTTATCCGCTGCATGACCAACACCCCGGTGGTGGTGCGGGAGGGGGCCACGGTGTATGCCACCGGCACGCACGCGCAGGTGGAGGACGGCCGGCTGCTGGAGCAGCTCCTGGGCAGCGTGGGCTTCTGCACCGAGGTGGAGGAGGACCTGATCGACGCCGTCACAGGGCTCAGCGGCAGCGGCCCCGCCTACGTGAGGCCGGGCAGGGGCGGGGCCGGGCGGTGGCCCCTCCCACCTGGGGGGGTCGGCGTGGGTAGTGGCCCCACCCACACGACGCCGGGGAAAGCGGGGAGGGGGGCCTTCCCACCTGGGGGCGTGGTGGGTGATGGCCTCGCCTACATGAGGCGGGGAGGGGGGGATTAGCTGTGGCCCTGCCTATGCAAGGCTGGGGAGGGGGAGATGGCGTCCCTCCCACGCAAGACCTGGGCCTGACCACGGGCAGCTCTCAGGACCTCGAGGGCAGGGCGGCTTCCTATGCCCTCGGAGGGCCGGGGCTGTGGGAGGTGGTGCTTGGCTAGCCTCGGCTGACCTCCCTGCTGGGGCTCAGAGCGCCCTCTCCCTGCAGGCCTTCACCGCCCTGGATGCCCTGGCTGATGGGGGAGTGAAGATGGGGCTTCCGCGACGCCTGGCAGTTCGCCTGGGAGCCCAGGCTCTGCTGGTCAGTGTTTCCCGGATCGTCGGTGGGGCTGAAGCACCCCTCCCCGGATCCGAGGCTGGGGTTGGGGCACACGGTGGGGAGGTGGGGGGCAGGGTCGGCAGCCCCACAGGAAGCGATGGGCTGGGGGCCGGGCCCTGGGGAGGGGGGCACCTCCCGGACCTCAGCCCCTGTCTCGGGCTGTAGGGGGCTGCCAAGATGCTCCTGGACTCGGAGCAGCACCCGGGGCAGCTCAAGGACAACGTCTGTTCCCCTGGCGGTGCCACCATCCATGCCCTGCACGTGCTGGAGAGTGGCGGCTTCCGCTCCCTGCTCATCAACGCCGTGGAGGCCTCCTGCATCCGCACGCGGTGGGGCCCCGCACCCGGCCAGGCCCCAGCCATGCCACTTCTACTTAGGTTTCCCTTCCACAGAGCTTTAAGGAGGCGGGCGCCTGGCACTGGGCCAGACACAAGACCCTGAATCCCCGGGGAAGGGTCTGTGGTGCCCCTTGCCCTCTTCTGGGGAACTTTGCATGCTCTTGCAGGAGGGAACATCCCCACGTGTAGCTCGGCGCTGCCTCCAGGCCTGGCTGTGCTCCCCCCTTCCTGTTCACCCGGACTTTCCAGCCCAGGGAGGCCGTTCGGGGTGGGGGTTAAACGCCAGGACCCAGCTGCAACTCCCTTGTGAGGCTGGAACGAACTGTTCTCAGGCTACTCATCAGTGTGCCTCCTGGGGAAAGCTTAGTGGGCATTGGGAGAAAATCAGAGTGCAGGAGACGCACGTAGAGAGTTTGGATCTCTCCTGGGACCTTGCAGCTGTCTGGGGGCAGAGCCCAAGCAGACGGGAACTGTCCCAAGTTCAGGTGCTCAGGAAGGGCAGGTGGTGTCTTCACCACGCTGCCTGTCCTTAGTCCAAAACTGCACAGACTTCTCCAGGGGGCACTGCTGGCCTGCCCTCCTGGCACCAGTCCACTGCAGGGGACATGCATCCTATAGCTGGGGCTCCAAGATGAGTGCTCGGGGGATCACAGGGTCAAGGGGCTTCCGGTAGAGTTGGTGACCCTGAGCCAACCTGAAGGAGGCCTGGGGGAGAGGGGAGGGGCATAGCTGCAGAGGGAACTGCCCTGAGGACCCCAGGTAGGAGGGATGGCCCAACACTGCCAGGATGGGCAGGCTGGGAGCTGTAGGCTTGGCTTCCCCTTCCCTGGTGGAGGGGGAACCCTGGCACCTAACCTCCTTGTGTGTCCCACAGGGAGTTGCAGTCCATGGCTGACCAGGAAAAGGTCTCTCCAGCTGCCATCAAGAAGACTGTGTTGGACAAAGTGAAGCTGGGCTCCTCTGAGGGGACCTCACTGTCCCCTTCTGGCCACGCCAAGCTGCTCCCTCGCAGCCTAGGCCCCTTGGGCAAGAAGGACTGACGCCACCCATCTGTCTGTCCTCCACCTGGGCTCTCTCAGCCCAGGTCACACCACAGTGTCCTTGTAGTGGCCGCTGCCTATGGTCCTGATCGGCTCAGGCTGCTGAAAGGCAGGTCAGAGCCAGGGCTGAAGTCAGGGAAGGAACGTGTCACTTCCTTCTCTCTGGAAACCTCCATGACCCCCAGGTGCTTTCCAACCCAGAACAGGGGTAGATTTTCTGACTTCAGCCTCCCTACACCCAGAAACCAAACCAGGAGACCCGGGCTGGGGAAGGGTCTTCTCGCACTCCCCACGGTGCCAGCCAGCTGGGGCTCTACCCCTTGTTAGTACAAGGGTCAAGTTTCCCCTCCATGAAGTCCCACCCAGTCTCACTCCTCTGGCACCCTCCTGCTGCACCCTGGGGCAACCCCTCTCCCTCTCTGTTTGGAGGGGGTGGGGCAGTTCTCAATGTCTGAGCCCAGGGCAAGAGACACAAGTCTCGACAAGCTGTGCCCATGGCTTCCCTCTGACATTCGGGGAAAGGACCCTCGTGTTCCCAGGGTCCCCCGTGCCCCTTCCTCCCCACCTCCCACGATGTTACAGGTTAAATAAACGATGTCCCGGCCTCCTGTCCTCGACTTCACCGTTTGGGCCAAGCCCGAGGGGAACCCTCAGCTGCAGGGTCGCTGCTGGTGGGTTTAATGTCAGAGGATGGTGGGCACGGCAGAGGGTCTCCTGCGAGCAGAGGGGCCTGGAGGTCGGGAGCATGCCTGAATGCCGGTGTCCGGGGCTGGGCTTGCTTGGCAATCCCCCCGCTCCCCACTGCTCTCGCCAGTTGAACCTGTTCCTGGTGAGGAAGGCATCCCAGAGGGAGATGTTGCCAGGGTGGCGTCTGCAGGCCCCTTACCAGAGCCGGGAATGTTCAGTCAGACACGCTATACTGAGTATGGAGATGGCAGGTCGGGGCCTTCTCCCCTGATTGAGACAGTCGCCCCCCAGGGGTCCTAGGTCGGGCATCTGGGGGGGGGGCGCAGTGGGAGGAGGGAGAGCCCATCCTGTGGGGGTAAGAACTGCCCTACATTGGAGGAGGTGTCCACCCTTCCCCTGGGGCTGCTTCAGAACCAGGCCCCAGGGCCCCTGGGTGGGCAAAGGGGACCTGCCCTTCAGGAGGTGGAGGAAAGGTGCCCCAGAGTAAATAAGGGCACAGCTGTGTTCCTCTGTCCCTGCCAGGATGGCTCGGGAGAGCTCTGGCTGCTCCCCAGAGGTGGGGTGAGGGGGGCCCTGCCCTCCAGAGTTGTGACCTGGTGGCGAGAGATAAGATGGGCGGCAGGCAGCTGGTGCTGGGCTGAAGTGCCTACGGGGTGACTGTGACTCTGCTTGGAGGCCCCCTCCCGGTGGGAGCCCCCAGCCCGGCCCCTAGCCTGCATGGGTAGAAGTGGGCATAGGGACAGGGGTGTGGACCCTGAGTTTCCCAGTGCCAGGCAGCAAGCAGCCAAAGTCATCCCCGCCCCCACAGCACAGGGTGCTGGGCACCCACCGCCTGGGGACAAGATGCCCCCAGAAGACACCTTCCCACAGGCCACACACCTGGCCCCAGGACCCAGGATCATGGCCATTTGCTAACCAGGCTCCTCAAATCTTATTGCCTGGAGGTGGGAGGGAAACCAGAAGACAAGACTCAGGGGTCCGAAGCGGTAGAAGCACATCATGGGGCCTCGGGTAGGAGGCCGGGATCCAGACAGATTTTGCTGTTTGGGGAGGTGTTTGTGCCCCTCCTCGAAGGAGGTACCAGCAGGCGGGGTGCCCAGCCTTCCTGAGGTGTTTCTCGATTAAGCAAACGGCTAGAGGTGAGGAGTCGGAGTAGAGCTGGTGGGGGCCCGACGAGGGTCTGAGCTGGGTGGAAGAGGGCCTGGAAGTGGACTGAGGCAGGAGGCAGAGGGCCCGGAATCTCCTTCCAGGAGACCTGGCACCCAGGGAGGCCGCTGCAAGTGTGAGCTCGGCCCTAAGGATCCAGAGCAGGCCACGGAGGGAGCTGCAGTCTGGGTATCCGGATCCTCACACGCAGGTGGGAAGCATCCAGCTGGGTGAAGTTCAGCCCAATAGCCCCCTCCCGGCCCCCTCCACTGCCAGCTCTGCACTTCCCATGTCCTAGGGCCCCTCCACCCTGCAGCTCAGAGCCTGGAGAAAGTCTTACTGCCCTTGGCCCAGAGGGTTCCCTTTGACCTGGCTTCTGCCTCAGTTTCCTGCCGGGAACCTGGTCCTAAATTCTGGCTCTGATCTGGTCTCGCTCTGCCAGAACCTTCCCTAGTGAGGCCGAGCCCCGGCCCAAGGCCCCATACGAGTCGGATCCGGGATCTAGAATGAATGGGCCAGACAGAGAGGACGAGTCACCCTGGGAACCCCAGAATGGGCCATCGCTCTGGACCCCCTCCTTGGAGGAGAGAGGCCAGAAGGAGCAGGCCTGGGCCTGGATCTAGGTTTGGACTAGGTACCCTCAGCCTTCCTGGAGGTCAGTTTGGGGCCTGCTGCCCAGTGGGAGGAGCAAGCAGGGTGCCAAATTCTGTCCCCTGGAGGGTGCGCCCGACCTGAAGAGGAGTTGTAGGACAGCGGCTCCTGGAAAGATGTCCAAGGCAGTTTCAGCAGGAAGGTGGCGCCCAGTGGCCAGGCAATGTCCAGAGGCGGGCTTGTGCAGGGAGCCAGGCTGGAGCCTCTGCTGGTGGACAGCTGACAGACAGATGGACACACCCAAGACAGCAGGCCTTCCCTCAGAAGGAGGAGGAGCCCTTCAGATGCCCCAAAGGCCTTGCCAACTTTGGCTCAAGCAAGGCTGAGCTGCTACTCCCAGGACAAGTGCCCTGGGCCCATGTGGAGAGCCGGCCAGGAGGCTCAAGGGCAGGTGTTGAGACCTGCACACCCAACCAGCTTGGCTCTTGCCAACCCCTGAGCTTCTGGGGCTTGCCAGCTAGACTGAGATAGGTCCTAGGGCCGGGCAATTCAGCCCTTTCAAGGGCAGTACCTTTCTCTCCCTCAGCAGCCCCCTCCCCCCTCCGCTCTAGACGTGCTGTGACATTGTGGAGCAGGTTCTGGGGTGGGGGCAAGGGTCATGGGTCGAATTGTGTCCCCCAGAAAGACAGGTTTACGTCCTAATCCCTGCTGCCTGTGAACATTATCTTTTCTGGAAATAGGCTCACTGCAGATGGAATGTTAAGGTAAAGCCTATTTGACTAGGGGGACCTAACCTGATGTAACTGGTATCCTTGTAAGAGGGAGGTCTGGACAGACACACAGAGGGGAGATGGCCCTGGGAAGATGGAGGCAGAGGCGAGTGATGCAGCTACCAGCCATGGACCCTGGCAGCCACCAGAGGCTGTAAGAGGCCAGGCAGGATTCTCCCCTGGAGTTCTCAGAGGGTGCATGGCCCGGACCTCACGTGACTTCATACTTGAAGAACGGTGAGAGAATAAATGTATGTTGGTTCAAGGCACCAAGTCTGTGATCATCTGTTAGTTTCTGACCTGGGAAACTGGCCTGGGTTTGGGGGGGGGGGCAGCGGGGAGCCGGGGTTACCTTCTAGAACGTGCCCTCTCCACAGGCCCCAAGGGAAGGGAGGGTAGGCAGCACAGCACCCCATCCCCTGGACCGTGGATGGAGCTGCAGAGCAGCTGGAGAAGAGAAATTGGGGGCAGGCTCCTTCCCAAATCAAAATAATGCATAATTAGCTTCTCAGTCACCCCTGAAAAGTGCCAAAGACCCAGGCCTGGGGATGGAAGGGGCTGTCCACGCCCCAGGGTCAGTCACCCACATGTTCTGAGGTTGCTGGGGCTGGTGGCCCTATGGACAGGGAGGAGCAAGTTGATGGCCGGCTCCTGATGTCACTTGGTGCCACCTGCCAGGCCAGTCCAGCCCTCAGGGGCCCACATCCTGCTGAGCAAGGCCGAGAAAACAGCCTCACCTTAGGGGTGAGAAAGAAAAAGAGAAGGGGGAACGGGCCAGGATTCTGGGCCTGCACAGCAAATCGTTGCTGTTTCTTACATTAAAATCGGGGCCTTCAGAATCTCGGCCAAGAGCTCTTGCTGCTCCCGCAGGCCCAGGCATGAGGGGAGACTGAGTCCGCACTCATGCTCCAAAGGAGCAGGTAACGGTGACAGCCGCACACAACCGCACAAGGTGGAAGGAAAAACAAGCTGCCGGAGCTGGCAGACTGGCAAGGCTCTGGGGCCTCTTGGGTGGCCTCAAGTACCCACTTCAAGGACTCCCTTCGCTCCGGCGTGGCCCTGAACTCTGGCTCGGTGGGTTTTTCTTCCTGGCTTCACAAGCGGGAAGGAAGAAGGCTGAGTAGAAAGTCGGGCAGGTGGAAGTGGACACCCGAGGGACGGCCCCTTCTTCCCGCCAGCCGCCTTTCCCGGGGAACTCCGGACAGCAAGCGCAGGGCCAAGCGCACTCAGGAACGCATTTCTGGGCAGATGTTGAGGAAACAGGTAAGTCGACTGCGAATTCAGCGGCCCTGGGAGCTGGGTCAGGACCGACAGCCCCTGCTCACGAACGGGAGCGCGCAGGGGTGGGCCGTGCGGGGCGGGTTCTTGGGGTTGCCCCGCAGGAGGTGCCCAAGGGTGAGCAGGTGGTGTTCCCGCTCCCTCCATGAATGCTCCGGGACCTGGGTCCCACCTGCGCCTGGGGAAGTGGTCTTGGAAGCCGTGAGCTCAGAAAGGCTCTGGAGATGCGGCGGAGCGAGGAACGGCCGCCCCCACGTCCTAAAGACCGGGGAAACCCGCCTTGAGTTCGGAGCGCGCTCCCGCTGCCGCCAGGAGGGCGTGGCCGGACCCGCGAGACCCCACCCGGGGACAGGCGGGCGCGGCGGGCGTTGCCAGGGCGACGGCCCTGGGGCGCGCAGGCGCCGTGCGGCGCGCCCGCCCCGCCCCCGGGCGCCACCGGCGCGCCTTCCCCTTTAAGCGCCAGCCGGTCGCGTCGCCGCTTCATGAATGGAGCCCACGTGACCAAACATCATGTGACGTCTGTGGAGCGGCGGCGGCGGCGGCGGCGGCGGCGGCGGATCCTGAACCTGGTCCGGTCCGGCCCGGCCTTCTCAGCGCGCTCGGCCCGGCCCGCGCAAGCGGCGACCCCACCCAGACCCCGTGCCCGGCCCCCCGCGCCCAAGCCCCGCCCCGCGCGGCCCCGGACCCCGCGCGGCCTCGCCCGGCCCCGGCCCCGGCCTTGGCCTCGGCCCGCCCGGGCCCGCAGTGTGGTGAGTGCGGCGGGCGGCGCGGGGGGCGGCGCGGGGGCCGGCCGCGGGCCGCAGGCTCCTCCCGGTACGCGGGGGTGTGGGCCGGGCGCTCCCGCCGAACGATGGGGTACGACCGCCCGGGATCTGCCCCGCGCCCTGCTGGCGGCCAGTGCCTCGATTTCCCCACAGCTCGGGGGCCAGGCCCCTGGCCTCTGCCACCCCGCGTGCCGCGGGGGGTGGAGCACCGGGTGGACGCGCGGCCACGAGCGGCGCGCGCGTGGAGCTGGCTCGGAGGTGTCTGGGGTCTTGAAGAGGGAGGGGCGGCCTCGGGGCCGGAGGGAAGGGCGGGGTCGAGCGGGCCGTCGCGGGGCGCATAGGTATCCCCAGGAGAGCCCGGCGGGTTACCGCTCCGAGTGCTGATTCATCAGGTGTCCGCGCCGGGCCCCCCGCGCGCAGGGGTCCCCGGCGGGGCCACGGGAGGAGGAGGCGCTTGCGGAGCGGGCCGGGAAGCCCCTGCCCGCGTTGGCCTCGCCTCCGGTCGCACGCGTGCGGGGCCTGAGGGAGACTTGCTGAGTCATCAGCATGAGGTCACTCGCTGCTCAGCCTGGTGCCTGAGGAGTGGTGGTGGGGGCTGGCGGGAGTGACTTTGGGGGCTTCAAGGCCGGGAAGTTAAGGGGTGGAAGGAAAAGCCTGGGGATGTGGTGAGGGGGTCAGGCAGAGGGGTGGGGGGCTTCTATGTAAGTCTGGGCTGAAGGTGAGAGTGGCAGGCGCGGTGGCGGACTGGGGAGGCAGCAAAGGGGACCGCCTGCAGGTCAGCTGTCCGGGAGCCTCCCAGGCACGCTGTGCGCAGACAACCGGCAGTCCCAGGTCTGGGGCAGTTCCGGAACAGGGAGAGTTCTCTGAGCCGAGAAGAGGGGAGGAACTCAGGGGCCTGCTGACCCTGCTGGGAGGGAAGATTTTTCTTGTGCCCGGCCAGGCAGGGCAGCCCCTGGGAGAATGAGCTGGTGGGAGAGAGAAAGGTTCGCTCGGCTTTGAGGGTCTGGGGTGAGCTTTGAGGGTCTGGGGTGAGCCGGAGCAAAACAGGAGAGGAAGCCGGCTGTAGGGCTGCTCTGCCAGGAAATTGCAAGGGAGAGGAAGCAATGGAACTTAGAAATCAGGGGCACACTGTGTGTGAGCAGGCTTCTCACTCAGCTAGCCTTGGGGTTTCAGGAGGCTGCAGGTGGTTGGAGTTGTGAGGGGCCTGGCCTTCTGGGGTGCAGCAGATGGAATGGGAAGAGTACAGCTCCCCATCATCCCAGAGTTGGTCCCACCTGAGGCTGAGGTTCGGCAATGTGTGAAGTTCACAGAGAGTGTGAAGCCCTGCTGGGTTGTGGCCAGGTGGCCACAGACTCCTGGGCAGTGACAACTCGAGGGTGGTGTGGCTGAGCTGCCTTTCTTTGCGAGCACAGAGCACTGGTGGTTCCGGGGCAGGGGAGGGAGCGTGCAGCCCACCAGGAGCCCTTTCTGCTGCAGTCTTGGCCAGCTTGGGCTGACTGTGGTTTGTCCTCGGGAGTGCCATCCCCTTGTTTGTTCTCTGGGGGTTATAGATGCCAGATGTCTTACACTTTAACAGATCCTTTGGTATTTTATACCCCTAGGGAATTACATATTCCTGGAGGGGGTAGTTGAGTCTTCTCAGTGAAAATTAATTTGAGACTTGTTTCAGAGAATGGCTTTCTTAGCTGAGCGGCTTCTGGAGAATGCGAGTCTGAAGGGTGGGGCCAGGTTGGGGTGCCCGAGTGGGTCCACTGCACCTGCCCTGCTGCAAGCTCTGGCCAGCGGGTTTCAGACCTCGATGGTGGGAGCAAGGGCTGCCAGTCTGGCCCCAGCCCTGTGTCCCGGGATTTTTCCCAAGGGGAAGGGGTGGGGCCACCCCAGCCTTCTACCCTTTCCTGGTTCTCTGCCTGAGTGGGTGGCCAGTGTACCCTTGTGGGTTGGGGCCCTTGGGACCATCTGTATCCCTCCTCAAGGGGGCTCAGTTCTGGGGAAGTGGCAGGGCCCCAGCTATGGTCCAGCCCCAGATGTGGCCTGTTGGAACACAGCGTCCATGGGTGCCGGAGGCCACCACCCTCAGGCTGCCTCCAAAGGCTGCTGTGTCCCTCTCTGTGTCCCCAGGTGTACCCCTGAGTGGCAGGCAGGAAGCCCCGGCTGTGCAAAGAACTGCCCCGCCCCCACTGTGCACAGGCACACTCACACACGCACACATGCCTCGGGTGAGGGGTGATTGCTGTGCATGCTGAGTCCGGGCCTTCTGCAGAGGGGAAAATCTGTTGAGGAGGCACTTTTCCACACCTAGTCGCCACACTCGGCACTTTTCAGTGATCTCTTAGAAGTGCTGAGTGGTCTGGGGGTGGGGACAGGAAAAGCTGATGCCAAGGCAACCTGGGGACCCCAAGGCAGTGTCTCTGCCCCCAGCTTGGGCTTGGCTGGAAGGGCCTTTCTCACCCCTACTGGGGCCAGGTGCTCTGACAGTTCTCTGGCCTCTAGTTCCCGGTCTTCCCCAGCCTTTGACCTGGAGAAGGCACGAGCCACTGCTGGCTGTGGCTAACACTGCCTCTCCTCCCCTCTTCCTTTTCCTGCAGCCTCTCCTGCAGCTTCCAAGCTGGAGGGGGTGGGGTCTCCATCCCAGTGCAAACCTGTGCTTCTCCCTCCCCTGCCCACACTCCTCAGTGGGAGCAAGAAAGCCTGCCCCCCCCCCCCCCCCAAAAAAAAAACTCTGCCTCTGGTGCTTGTGGCTTTTGCTTGCAGTATGTCTCACCCTTCCAGTGTACAAGTGTCTTCTGAGCCATTTACCTTCCTGGATCTAACCTGGGAGGTGGAGGCACAACGGGGATCTGGGGTACTTGCCATGGGCCTGGCCAGAGCTGGGCTGAGCCTGGAATCCCCTTGGAATCCAGGGGGTAGGTAGGCACAGAAAGCATAAAGGGGGGGTGGCGAGGAAGGGTACTTCTTTGGTTCAGCTTTTAGGGCAGCTCTTTGGCTAACCCTTTTGTTTTCATTCCCTGGGCCTGTGGGCAGTGACCCCAGGAGGCCAGAGAGCAGTCAGTGACCCTAGGGTGTGGAGACCCCCTGCCCCCACTGGGCAGGCTTCTGGCTAAACGTGGGCACACTTGTGAAACACCCTGGATAGGGTGGGGCAGGGGACCTGAAGTGGCACCCAAAGCCACAAGGATCGTTGCCCCATCAGCGGGAGGTGGACCTTGGCCAGGCTGGAGTCACAGGCGGGTCCCCAAAACGGAGCTAGTTGAGTGACATGGCCCCCCCCCAACATCCTGGCTTTTCAGTTAGACTCCCTCGCTCTCCTGTCTGCACAAGTCCCTAGCGGGGACAGACCCTCTTAGCCATGGCGAGCAGGGGCTCTGTCCAAGACTTGTGGGAGATGGTCTTTGGGGGTGGGCCCCTGGACCACACCCGCGGGGTCGCTGGCCCCGCCCTCACCTGCTGCGGCCCCCTGGGCCCTCCCGGGGCTGTGCTGGCTGGCGGGAGTGCCAGCGCCTGGGAGGGCGCGGCGCCATGTGCTGAGTCAGCGTGACTCGCCAGGAGCAGCCGCTCTGGGGCT
The DNA here is from genome assembly GCF_023851605.1 of Tamandua tetradactyla. NCBI lineage: Eukaryota > Metazoa > Chordata > Mammalia > Pilosa > Myrmecophagidae > Tamandua > Tamandua tetradactyla. Next base: position 74,104,736 of record NC_135332.1, on the reverse strand, counting down.
CGCGCCGGGGTTATTTTTAAAGCTCGTGGTTTCCTTCTAGGCCGGCCCCTCCCGCCTCTCACTCCTAATCTCCCCCGGCCCCTCTTCTGTGCCTCTGCCTCCGTACCAGACTGCAGTTCCCCTTCCCCCATCAGACCCTCCTGGCCTCCCCTGGCGCCCAAAGGGCAGAGCAGAGCTGCCCAGCCTGGGAACTGTGGAGGGGCTGTCCCGGGGTCAGGTACTGTGGGAGTGGGCAGGCCAGACACCTGGGCAGCAGGTGCCCAGGGTGGGGTGTGTCCTTGAGTCTTTGTAAACAGGAAGGGGAGGGGGTGGAGGCTGGGGCCGGGGTCTCAGAGCCCTGACCCCACTGTGTCTTGCAGAGTGTGCCTGCTCGCTGTGTCCCCGGGTTATGACGGCTCCCAATAAAGGAAACAAGGCCCTGAAGGTGAGGAGGCACGCGGGGGTCCCCAGGGCTGGGGCGGGGTGGGGGGGCTGCCTGCCCACCCGTGACCACAGGCGCCCTCCGTCTCCAGGTGAAGCGGGAGCCTGGGGAGAATGGCACCAGCCTGACGGATGAGGAGCTGGTGACCATGTCCGTGCGGGAGCTGAACCAGCACCTGCGCGGCCTGTCCAAGGAAGAGATCATCCAGCTGAAGCAGCGCCGGCGCACCCTCAAGAACCGGGGCTACGCTGCCAGCTGCCGCGTGAAGCGGGTCACCCAGAAGGAGGAGCTGGAGAAGCAGAAGGCGGAGCTGCAGCAGGAGGTAGAGAAGCTGGCCTCAGAGAACGCCAGCATGCGGCTGGAGCTCGACGCGCTGCGCTCCAAGTACGAGGCCCTGCAGACCTTCGCCAGGACCGTGGCCCGCGGCCCCGTTGCACCGGCTCGGGGTCCACTTGCTGCCGGCCTGGGGCCCCTCGTCCCCGGCAAGGTGGCCGCCACCAGCGTCATCACCATAGTCAAGTCCAAGACGGACGCCCGGTCGTAGGGGCGCGCTGGCCCAGGCGGGTCTGGGAGGGGCAGGGGGTGCGTGGCAGGTGCAGCAGCCCCGCCCCCTCTTCCTTCTCTTCTCTCTCCTGCCCTCCCCCTTCCTCTCCTACCTCTTTCCCTTCCCCTCAAAGCACAACCTCCACCCCGGGGTGCTGGGCTGAGCCCCCTTTGATTTTGTTGTGGTCGTCGTGTGTCTTGTACATTGGAATTGGTCAGTTCGGTGGTGACGTGGGCTCACCCCTTGCCCCTTTTGTCCCCTGGCCACGTGGACTAGGAGTCCAGAGGTGGCCGTGTGGGAATGGACGAGGGGGGCAGAGCTCAGGATTCGTGTGTCCTGAGCAGGGCGGGCTCCGTGGCCCGAGGGGGCTGCCTCCTTTCACGTTAGGCCTCTGGCTGCTAGAGGGTTCTGCCCTGAAGAGTAAGGGGTCCTGGTGAGGCCCTGGGGGGCAGCCTGGGAGTGGGGGGAACGGAGGCTTGGGATAGTTTGGCCACAGGCCAGGGGCCGCAGCGCTGGGGCCCGACGCACTGCACTGAGCCAGACCAGGCCCCTGGTGCGACCGTGTGTGCAGGGCCGGTCTGCGTGGTGTGTGCAGAGGGGGCCCGTGTCACTGTTTACATGACCTGTCTGTGGGGTTAAATAGCCCTTTATTTAAAAGAGAGAAGTTCCTTTTACGAAGTTATTAAATTATATGTTTAAAAGCTAAAGAAAAAGAAAAGAGCTGCAGAGTATTTATAAAACTGTCTTTTTAAAAGAAAAAAGGAAACAAGCAAGAACATTTGACCATTATTAATGGAACAGGGGAAAAAAAGTATAAGAGAAACTTTGCTAGTTTAAAAAAAGAAAAAAAAAGATCCCTTTCTTGTAAACTTACGAAAAACTCTTTGTGGCTGTTGGAGTTTAGTTTTTATATACACAGAGTTATCAGACGTTATTTATAAAACTTAGTTTTAAAAAAGACAAAAAAAAAAAAAAAAAAAGCCGAACCGCGAACCGACCAGAAGGCGCACTGGCGTCCTCTTTGGCGTCTCTTTTGCAATTGTGCCGAAAGTGACTTACCCCCTTGCCCTCTGCTTCCGTCTCCTGCCGGTGCCGTGGTGTCGTCCGTGCCTGGTGAGCCCCTTGTGCAGCTGTAACTGGTGCTTCTGGTGACCTTTGACCTGTGGGTGTCACTTCTTGTGTCCGTTCTCCCGTGTTCGTGTTTCGTTGTGTTCTTGCTTCCGCTGGCCTGTGGGGCCTGGGGTGTTGGCAACGCCTGCCTGGTGGGAGCCTGGGGACCCGCACCCCTGGGTCATGTGTTGGTTGTGCTCACCTTTAGACCCTTGGACTCGTGCATGTCCAGGAGCTGGGTCCATCCCATGCAGGGCAGGTGAAACGGGGCCATCCAGTGCCCCCCGAGCTGCTTCTGTGCCCTCTGCCACCTGCTCTTGGTGGCGTGGCAGGGACTGAACAGTCCTGTGAGTGGGGGGACTGCTGCCTCCCTCAAGGTCTTCAGGCAGAGGCCAGTTTGGCTTGTCCCTCAGCTTCCCATGTAGCCTCAGCCCAAGGGCTCCCAGGGCCCAGTGTGGGGGCTAGAAGTCCCACCACCCACCTCTCCTGGAATTGCTTCTGTGCTGGGGTGCTGCCTCCCCAGTCAGAATGGCTTGAGGGCCCACTGAGCCGGCCCCTTTCTTACACCTACCTTGTTCCGAGAGCCTAGGGGGTCCACCTCTTGTACGGGCCTGCCTCACTCCCACCCCACTGGCTGGCCACTCATGGCTTCCAGCTTTATCCGCCTCCCTTCGGGGTCCATGTCTTCCAGGGATCAGCCACTTAGCTTGTAGAGACGCTTCTCTCCCAGGCCGAGCCCATCCCTCTCTGGCCTCTTGGCGTGGTGGGCCTTGTAGCCTTGGCTCGGGAAGCGCTTGTGGTGTGTAGCCAGGCTGCAGTTCCGTGTCTGGCCATGTGGGCCTAGGCCTCGCCTCCGGGTCACTGGTTGTGTCCTCTGGGTCCTTGGGCCCTGGAAAGGCACACAAGTGTGAGCTAGCGAGGCTAACCTGGGGTCGCAGTATTTTCATCCAGGAGTTGGACCTGCGAGTTTGAGATGAGAACGGGGTTGTGCCATAAACCTTTGTCATCCTGAACAGCCTGCTCTTGACTCTCTGGGCTCAAAGAAGCTCGCTGCGCCTGGGCCGGCCTGCAGACAGAGATTTTGACTGTTAAATCGAAGTCCCTTAGTGACTTCCTCCCCACTCCTACAGGACTAGGATTTTGTCTAACAGGGGTCCGTGTGTGAGGTGCTGATGCTGGTTGTAGCAGCAGTGAATTGGACTTGTATCATAGAGTGCCCCAAAGAGGGGGGCGTGACCTGTCTTGGATGGGGAGGGGCAGGCTCCTGTTTCCTTGTTCCCAGCTGGGGGATTTATATCTATTGTTCAGCACCTGCACCTGGTGCAGACACCAGGCTTGGAGAGCAGAGGAAGGAGGAGGAGAAAAGGCAAGTTTAAGGAAGAGCAGAGCACAACGGAAGGTTCAGGTCCTCTGTTCGGTTTCCAGGAGAAGCTTCTGAGTTGATGAGCTCTCTAGAAGTGTTTGGGTTTGGAGCAGCTGTTCCTTGGGTCAGGGGGAGCACACCCGTTCCCCATCAAGCCTTTTCCTCTCTAACTTGGTTTCTTGGGAGTGGATCCTCTGTTCCCACGTGATTGCTTGTTGTCTCTGATCCTTGTTATTCAGTTTTCCCACTGTGAAGGTGTTGTGTTCTTTTTCCTTCCTTCTCTACTGAACCTTTCTGACACAGCGAATCGAGGGCTTTGGCTGAGGCCAAGCCACCCATACTTGTTCGCTAAGTAAACCATAACGTGTCTTCCTCTTCACCTTGCCCCTGGGTCAGCTCCCCCCATTATGACAACCTGGACACTCAGATTTCAGAGAAAAACCCAGCAGGAACAGGTCAGCTCCTGCCCAAAGAATATGGCCACAGAGAATCCCCCTGGGTCCCTGGCTGCTGCTCCAGGGTAGGTGCCACCGTGTGTGAAGGTGGGGAGAGTCAGCTGCTCTGAGATAGCTCGGGAGTGGGGTGCTGACTTTTCTCCCCACTTCAGCTTGTCAGCGGCAACCTCCATGGTCTCAGGGCTCAGGCCCATGGCTCTGGTCTCTGCTGTGCTGCTTTGGGATGTGTGCCCATGCCCCATCTATCCCTCTGCCTTCTCTCTGGAGAGACCCAGAGGCTAGTGCTCCCTGTCCCCAGCTGGGAAGCCTCAGCCGCAGCCTGCAGCACCGTTTCCGCTCTAGGATCATGTGAGTTTTTTTTTTTAGGCTGTGGTTTGGTGAAAGGAACCAACGCATTAACGATTTTTTTTCCCCAAAAGCCACTGAATAATTCTCTTTGGCGCCTTTTTTCCCTTCCTCTTGGCTGTCAGTGGTTTGGGAGCAGGTGGGGAGAGTGGAGAACTCATGCAGCGCTGCGCCGAGGCACAGGCATGTTAGCAAAACTGCCATACCTGTCCTGCTTTGGCCTGTGTGTGTCCTGGGTCTGGGCCCAGCCACACAAATGTCCACCGTGCCTGGGCAGCAGCCTTGCTACCTTGGGTGTCCCACGACTCCAAGCTGACTGGCAGAGAGCACATCTCCAACCCACCAGGAGAGCTCCCTGTTCTGGGTGGTCTCAGTTGGGCGTTGGCCCCAATGGTGAGCTCGTGTCCCAGCCTTGTCCTTCTCCCCATCTCTTCCACTCCCTGAAGCCTTGAACCAAACAGGAGTGGGTACTGAAAGCCTCCTCCCAGCTATTGGGACACCAGAACCAGGGCTGCCCAGTGTGTCCAGCTCTGCTGGTCTCCTGGCACTGAGCGGGTGGATTGGGGCGGGTTGAGCAGACTCCACCTGCCCCGCCTAGGGCAGAAGCTGGGAGAGGCTGGAGGCTGGGGGAGTACCCTGGGGTTGGGTGGGTTAAAGTGGGGGGCAGATGTTAAAGATCTAGGGAGGAGGGGGCTAGGCGCCCTGCACCTGGCCCTCGCTGTCGGTGGTCAGGGGCGACCGGGGCAGGCCGGGCCTGGGGTTGGAGGGCCCTGCCTCGTGCAGTATTTATTGCTAAATTATTGTCCAGGAGGGGCGGCACTGGGCCGGCCCCCCGGGTATTTATTGCTGTACATAGTGTATGTTTGTGACATATAAGGTTTTCTTTATTTTGTATATGACCAATAAACACCTTTTAAAAAGAGACTGGCAGGTGCTTCCTTGGGCGGGCGGGGCCGGAAGGGGCGGGGCCTGGCGCGCATGCGTGCGGCCGGGACGAGGCGGAAGCGGAAGCGCGGGCTGCCCCGGGGAGCGATGGCAGCCGGGGGTCTGAGCCGCTCGGAGCGCAAAGCGGCCGAGCGGGTCCGCAGGCTGCGGGAGGAGCAGCAGCGGGAGCGCCTGCGCCAGGTAGGCCCCCACTTGCCCGCGCCCCGCGCCCAGGCCTGCGCGCCCCTCACCGCCCGCCGCCCGCCCGCAGGTGTCACGCATCCTGAGGAAGGCGGTGGCCGAACGCAGCGCCGAGGAGGGTCGGCTGCTGGCCGAGAGCGAGGACCTGGTGACGGAGCTGCAGGGCCGGAGCCGGCGACGCGAGGGCCTCAAGCGGCGGCAGGAGGAGGCGAGTCCCGCGCGGCAGTCGTTCCGAGGGCGCTGTCTGGCCTCGCCGGGGCCAGGGCGCTCTGGGGCTGGGCAACTTTCCGAGCGAGACGCCGGCGGCCTTCGGTCCGGAGCGGTCGTCTGCCCGGAATTCCCTGGCCCCGGCCTTCTGCCCAGGGGTGGGGGATAGTAGCCAAGGACGGGGGCAATGGCCAGCCTCGGCGTCTCCGCAGGTGTGCGATGACCCGGAGGAGCTGCGGAGGAAAGTCCGGGAGTTGGCGGGCGCTGTCCGGAACGCCAAGTACTTGGTCGCCTACACAGGCGCGGGGATCAGCACGGTAGGGAGGCGAGCCGGGGATGGCCGTGCCCTCGGGACGCTCCACGCGCCGCTCCACGCCCGCCCACAGAACCGAGAGGGCCGGGGACTGAGCGCTCCGAGAGTCATGTGACTGCCGGCCCAGAGGCGTGGGTGGGGGGCGCCCCCTCCCCAGGGCCGAGGACGACGGGGAACATAAAACGTCAAGTAGATGAGCACTTAAAAAACTCTGGAACCCTGTGTCGTACCCGTGTAGACAGGAAGGAAACGAGAGGGGCACGGGACCTAAACAGCTTAGTGCATGCAGGCACCGGCCATTTGGAGTTAAGGAGGCTGATCTCCTTCATCCGGGTTCATTGTGTTTCTGAATGTGAAGGAAGGCACAGAGAAAGCCAAACTCAGGATATACTGGGCAAAGAAGAGAAGTGCTTTGAGCTTTGAGAGACTTCATTGAGGCGCCGTCCTGGGTTTTGAAAGTGTGAGTGGCTCCTTGTCCGTCTAACCTGACAATTGTGAGTTGAGTGTAGACCTAGCAGAGAACCTGGAAAACTCATCCTGGCTGGCCTTTTGGGAGAAGCAGCATTGAATCAGAGCCCAGAAGGATGGGTAGGATTGCACAGGTAAAAGTGGGCAGAAAGCACTCCCAACAGGGTTACTAGCAGAGGCCCAGTGGCAAGAGTGCATATGGTATGTGTTCATTGTCCTACCTCAAAAGTACCTGTTGCCCTGGTATCTGGTCACCTCCCTCCGCAGTCACATGTGAAATCCAGTCACGTGATCCCTTGGAGAGACTAACCTTGAAGAGCTGGAAGTGGCACCTATAAACCTTATGCTGCTTCTTGGTTTGAGCATCACCGCTGGAAGTTCCTCTGAAGGCGACAGTCAGAAACACTGGCCAGGGGTGGGGTTTCACTGGGGAAACCCAGAAGCGATGACGCTGGGTTTCCCCTGGCTGGTGCTTCATGGCCCAGGAAGCACCAGCCACCTTGTTCCTGGCACACCTTTTCTTGTCCTATCTCTCAGGATGGGGTTTGCTGGATTGGGCACTGAGAAAATTACATAGCATTTTATTGACTCTGAAGAGATTATTCTGTCATTGTTAAGATGGAGCAGGAGCCACCTAGAGGGCAAAGCATCTGACGATAGGAATTTGAGCAGAAGCATCCTCAGTTAGGGGTTCACCATTTGCACTGGGCTAGGCCCTGGGGACACAGGTGAGCCTGGCCACACCCCCATCCCCCCATCCCCACTTCAGTATCAGCAGTGTGGGAATAGGAAGAGGTTCCCCCACCTGCCAGGGAGGCCTCCAGAAGGAAGGAACTGTGTTAGGGAATATTCCAGTTTGGTCAGGCAGGTCAGACTAGGAAACGCTGGGTCCATGGTATGAACTGGACTGATTCATGGGCCTGCCTGGAGCACGGCAGGAGAAATGCTTACTTCCTTTTCTCCGGAGTCCAGCCTGAACCCACAGTGAACACACTGTTTTCTGAACACACAGGCAGCCTCTATCCCAGATTACCGGGGCCCTAATGGAGTATGGACGCTACTTCAGAAAGGGAGAAGGGTCAGGTAAGCAGGCCCAGGGCGATCCCCACTCTGAAGGGAGGTTGAGTGGGGCAGACAGGCCTGACCTTGCAGCACCCTCATCTTGGCTTTCCCCTCCACCTGGCAGTGCTGCTGACCTGAGCGAGGCTGAACCAACACTCACCCACATGAGCATTGCCCGCCTTCATGAGCAGAAACTGGTAAGAGCCTGGGGTGGGTAAAGGGCCCGCAGCACCACCTACATGCCAGGGGGGGCGTGGCCCTGCCTCTGCCGGCTCACTTGCTCCCTGTGGTGCTCTCACTGAGAGGCTCAAGTCCTCCCTGTAGCCCTCTCTGTGCTTCCTCTCCAGGAGGACAGGGCACCCGCTGCCCTGGATCCCCCCATGCAAGCTAGCCTCTGTCCCAGCACTGCTAGTAGCCCCTTCTCCCCCTGGTTTCTCCTGCACTTGCCCCCCACGGACCTCAGAAGCCACCCTTGTTACAGGGGAGGCCTTCGGTTCAGCCCTCAGCCAAGGGTGGGGCACGTGGATCTGACAGGGCCTTTGTGACCTGCAGCATCACGACTTAACAGAGCACTGCTCTACCTCCTTCCCAGCTGTAAAGGGGAGATGAGATGCAAACACTTGCCTCCTCCCTCCTGGCCAGCCCCGAGGGCTTCAGAGTGGGTGGGGCAGGCCTCCCTGGGGCCTGCAGGGTACAGCCTGCCTCTCTTCCTTGTGTGTTCTTGGGCTTTCTTTAAGGGTGGTGTTGCCCTGCGTCTTGGGCTGTGCTAACTCCCTGCCCTCATTCTCTCTCCAGCTACAGCACGTGGTTTCTCAGAACTGTGATGGGCTCCACCTGCGGAGTGGGCTGCCCCGCTCAGCCATCTCAGAGCTCCACGGGAACATGTACATCGAAGTGAGCAGGCCTGGCAGGTACGGGAGGCCAGGGTGGGCAGGCGGGTCTGCTCACAGCACCCCTTTCCTTGCAGGTCTGCACCTCCTGCACCCCCAACAGGGAGTATGTGCGGGTGTTTGATGTGACAGAGCGCACTGCCCTGCACCGCCACCAGACGGGCCGGGCCTGCCACAAATGTGGGGCACAGCTGCGGGACACCATCGTGCACTTTGGGGAGAGGGGGACGTTGGGGCAGCCTCTGAACTGGGAGGCAGCAACTGAGGCCGCCAGCAAAGCAGACATAATCCTGTGTTTGGGTTCCAGCCTAAAGGTAGATAATGAGGGTGCTTGCAGAAGAGGGGTAAACATTCCCGCTCTTTTCTTCCCAAAGCCTGCCAGCTCAACATTTCACCCCCGTATGTATGCGATGTGTATGGTATGTCTGTCGGTCAGGTGCTAAAGAAGTACCCACGTCTCTGGTGCATGACTAAGCCCCCGAGCCGGCGGCCTAAGCTCTACATTGTGAACTTACAGGTAATTCATGGGTTCGGAGTGTGGGGCCAGATGCTCCCAGAGCCACCTCGTCCCATCCTGGGGGCTTAGAACAAAAGGGTCCAGAGCCATGTCCTGGGGGCACTCAGGGCCCACACTGACTTGCCCCGAGGAGGCCTGGGGAGCTGTGACAGGGAAGAGGCGAGACCAGCGGCCACTGGGAACGGAGCACCATTCCTACTGGCCTCTTCCCTCCCTCAGTGGACACCTAAGGATGACGGGGCCGCACTGAAGCTGCACGGGAAGTGTGACGATGTCATGCAGCTCCTCATGGATGAGCTGGGCCTGGAGGTCCCCTCCTACAACAGGTAAGGGGCACTTGCCTCAGCACCCCCGGTGTTGCCCCACCCCCACCCCCGTGTGGCTGGGCCATGTCTGTCTTCCCGTGAGCTGAGCAGAGGAAGCACAGAGGTGCTGGGAGTAGAGTGTGCGGGGTGACTGAGTGAGGGGGGCCCCCCAAGGGATTTCAGAGGCTGGCTGAGACCCCACGCACAGGCTCCACCCTGCGGAGAGACGCAGCTTTCGGTGTGCTCCCGTGACCATCCCCCTCAACTCTCAGGTAGCCTTGGATGGGAAAGGCGCTTTGAGAGACCCCGTCTGGCAGCTCTGCTCAGAGTCTTGGTGTGCTTGCTTTTGGGAGTTCCTAGACCTTTGGGAAGCTTAAAAGAAACTGCCTTGACATAGAATCTGTGATAATTTAGACATGGTGTATGTTTTGAGTAAAAAGTTTACACTTTTTTTTTCTGTGAATTTTCAGGGTCTTATAGGGGAAATCAATAACTTCTTTTAATCAAAGGGTTCAAGAAATTAAGGATCCCTTCACCTTCTGGGCCTGGCAATTCTTGTATGTTATGTTTGTGGTGTTCTGTAATGTGGCCCTATTGTGTACTGTACTTTTTTTTTTTACATTAACTTAGCTCATTTTCTTTATGAGTGCCTATCTGTATCTTAAGTTTACAATATGTGGTTCTACATCTCAAATCAGACCTATGATTTTTTTCACACTGTAGTCTGTAGGCCTCCCCTACCCATCGGCTCCCCTCCCCGTGGCACAGTTTGGGAAGGGGGAGGGTCTGGCCTGCCTGCCCCCCTGTCCATCCAGGTGAAAGGTGGGGCCCAGAGGTGTTGTGACTCCAGGAGCTCCAGGTGCTGCTGCTGCCCCACCCTGTGTGTGCATTGCTTGCTCGACTGCACACAAGGACTCTCGGCTATGAAGAGGTCGAGCCACTCTGTGTGCACACCTTTGGTTTCCCCCTCAGGGAGGTGCCCTTTGCTGCAGCTGTGCTGTAACTTGGTAACAGGGAGGTGGGGGGCTACTACTGACCACAGCCCAGACATGGATAAGCCAAAACGGGGGGCGGGTGGAAAGGCAGGGTGGCCTCCTCAGACAGCTTTCCCGTCCCGGGGCACGTGGTGATGGAGCAAGGCTCCCAGGCACACCTGACCCAGATTTCTTTTGGTAGGTGGCAGGACCCCATCTTCTCCCTGGCAACCCCACTGCGATCCGGCGAAGAAGGCAGCCACAGTCGAAAGGCCCTCTGCAGAAGCAGGGAGGAGGCCCAGCCTGGGGATCGGGGTGCCCCACTAAGCTCAGCACCCATCCTAGGGGGCTGGTTTGGCAGGGGCTGCACCAAACGCACAAAAAGAAAAAAAGTGACGTAGCCTGGTGCTCGATGCAGAGCAAACATTTGGCACTTTGCAAATTGCCAGAACTCATATTCAGGGACAAAGGTCTGGTGAGAAGAGTGATTTGGGGATAGCATCTTTCCCATGACCTTCACCATGACGTTCTTAGAGTTTACCTGTCTTTGTGCAAAGCGGGCATCTCCTGGCGCCTGGAACTGCTGCTGGTCTAACGACCTCTTACCCGTTCAGCCTCTGGACAGAGAGGCAGCAGGGACGCTTTTCTCTAATAAAGCCTCTGGTGATAACTCACACCTGGCTGGCCAAGAGGAAGTCCACAGCTGCCTTACCTCACTCCCAGGCTAGTCTCAGGGGCTAAACCCTATTTCTACTGCTTCTTACTAAAAAATGTTAACTTTATAGAACTTTTGTTTTTTTTCTGTACTGGGAATGTGCAAGGGGGGCGGTTTGGGGCTTGGGCCCCGAGCAGACCTTTACAATTCTTATTAAACGTCTCTGCACTCTGTCCTGGCGTCCGCCCTGGTTTCTCCGCCCGGCAGCTCCTCGGCTGAAACGGAAGGCGCCCGGGTCCGCGCCGGGTCGGGGCGGGTTTGTCAGGAGGCGGAGGCGGGGCTCGATGAGGAAGCGCAGGCCATCGATTGGCTGTGCGTAGAGGGGCGGGCTCACCGGGCAGACGGTACGCGCGGTGGGGAGGAGAGGCGGGACCCCTGGAGCCTGAGGGGCGGGGCTCGGTCAGACAGGCGTACGCCATTGGTCGCAAGCTGAGAGGCGGGGTCTTCGGCAGGACGGCGCACGCCTTAGGACGGTGGGCGGGGCTCGGGCAAGGCGCTGCTCGCCATTGGTCGCACGCGGCGGGATGAGGCCCGCGTGACCCGGGTGGCGCGTGCGCGGGGAGGGGCGCCGGGTCCGGGCGGGAGGCGCGGCTGCCGCTCGGAGTTGCGGCTGCGGGGCCATGATCCGGGACGGGCACCGGGCGGCGGGCGGTGCGGAGCGGCGGGGCCCGGCGGAGCGGCGAGCCGTGCGGGTGTGGTGCGATGGCTGGTGAGCGCGGTGGCCGCTGCCTCCGGGGCCCCGAGACTGGTGGACGGGGCGGCGAGGGCGTCCGGCCGTCCGGGAGGCTGTGCGGGCAGCGGGCCCGGGACGGGAAGGCCGCGCGCCGTCGGTGTCGGGGGCCGAGGGAGACGCCCTTTCCCCTCCGCTGCCCCGCGTCCGCCGTTAACGCCCCCACTGCACCCGAGCGCCAGGTGGCGGGAAGGTGTGCGGGAGTCCGGGCCTGGCGGGCGTCGTCTGGATTGCTGTCCGTGCCCCGAAGTTTCGGCCATCCTGTCCGGCCCCCAGCCCCGGACGGGATCACCGTCATCTGCCCCGGGTCTCCCGGCCCCCGCTCGGTGTTTCTTATCTAGCAAACCACGGAGCAGACGTTGTTTAAGGAAACGTTACGGGCTAGCAGCGATCAAGGGAAAACTAACGTTTCCGGATGATTTGTCACTTTTGATGTCCGTATATGCCTTCATTTGATGGCAGCACAGAAAGGACACTCCCTGCCTGGTTTGCCCCTGGCCCCAGGGAGAAGGGAAAGTGGCTTTGTGACAGTGGACTCTGACCTTGGTACTGGCCAGGCCCCTGCTGCCAGGCAGGCCACATCACGAGGCCACAGCGACAGAGACATACCCTTGGCCCGGTGCCAACCCCTATCCCAGGCTGTGTTGCCCCAGGCCCAGCCTCAGACTGCTCTCTCTGTCCAGCCCTGTCCAGCGGGCAGATACATGGCCAGCCAGCTTCACCTGGTGGACTTCCTCATCTCTTAGCACCAACCCATCACCCTGTGACCTGCCATGCTTATCTGCTGGGGCCTGGTGCGCCCAAGGTGGGGGTGGTAGAGTGGCTCTGGGCACGGCAGGTGTGCGCTGTGCCTCATCACCTGGGAAATCAGGGGCAGCTGCTCCTGTGTAATGACATGGTGCATTCATGAGGCTGGGTTCGGAACTGGGGACTGGCACGCAGGCCCTCCAGTGAGCAGTCAGGTTCTCTCTAAAACCTCACATGAACCCAGAGCACCTTAGTAGGCAACACAGGTAGCCTGTATGAAAGTTCACTCATAGGCAGACCTTGAGCCAAGTGACAGAGGAAGTGGCTGTTCATCCCTGAAGGTGTTTGCTGTTTCTAGAGGCTGCCAGGGTAGGAAACAAGAGTTTTAAAACCAACGGTTCCCCAGCTTTTGTCCATCTTTTGGATTTTTTGGTTTTGTGTTGGTCTTTTACCTCCAAGGTTGATACTGATTCAGCTGTCCCTTTCCCCCAAGTTAATGTTGGCTTATCTCAAAGCTTGGCTTGACCTGCACCTGTTAGCTGGATGTGTGAGGAGGGCTTGAGAGCAGAGCACAGCTCACTATGTGGCGGGCGGGGCCTGCACAGCTCCCAGCAGCTGGGGAGCCTATGTCAAGCACTCCCCAGCCCTGGAAGCAAGCAAGCCAAGCCCTAGTCCCCCCACCCTGCGTAGGATCCCCATATTCGTTAAACCTAGCACTGACAGGCCTCGTGCTCTGCACTTGGGCCCCAGGGACCCATGGCCGGACAGCTGAGCATCCACATCCCCTCCAAAACCCAGGGCCAGGCTTGAGTTCCCAGGGATGGCTTCTTCGGGAGCTCGGGGGAGCAGGGCTCTCAGCACAGGGACTGACGGGCTCCGCCTATCCTCACAGCTATGACATGGTACATTACGGCCACTCGAACCAGCTGCGCCAAGCACGGGCCATGGGCGACCATCTCATCGTGGGCGTGCACACTGACGGTAAGCCCAGGCCTGCCGTCCCGCGCCCCCACAGCTGCCCAGGCCCCTGTTGCCTGAAAGACCACAGGGGCCTGGGAGGAAGCAGGGAGCTGGCCGGGCATCCTCCCCCTCCACACCCACACCTGGCACATCTGGAGCCCTGGCTGAGGGCCCGGGGCAGGGCGGCCAAAGGTTTGATCTGGAACTTGCTGCCCACTCCCCACGGACCTTCTCAGTTGTCCACCCCACACATCCCGAGCACCCGGGCAGGCCAGGCGTCCTGCTACACCTGGAGGGCAGAGTAGACACACCTCGCCATCACTGCCCTTGTGGGCTGGGCACCTAATTCAAGCCCGACCTATGATGACAGTTGGCACACAGCCAGGGGTGCAGAGTTCACGGTGGGGAGTCCTGAGAAGGGGTCACCCGGAAGGTGGGATGTACCAGCATGGAAGGAGGGTTCTGATGCCGGGTGTGGGGGGCTGGTGGCCTGGCCCTCCAGGGGTCACTGTCCTGTGTGTCTCTCCCGGCCCCAGAGGAGATTGCCAGACACAAGGGGCCCCCGGTGTTCACCCAGGAGGAGCGGTACAAGATGGTACGGGCCATCAAGTGGGTGGACGAGGTGGTGGCCGCCGCCCCCTATGTCACCACGCTGGAGACGCTGGACAAGCACAACTGTGACTTCTGTGTCCACGGCAGTGAGTGACGGGGAGCACTCTGGGTCCCTCCCACCCTGGGCGGCTGTGGCCCCCGAGCACCTTCCACAGCCTTGGGTTAAGGAGCTTTGTCCCTGCGTGCCTCACCCCCAGATGACATCACACTGACCGTGGATGGCCGCGACACTTACGAGGAAGTGAAGCAGGCAGGGAGGTACAGGTGGGTGCCCTCCCTTCTGCCTGGTCACCCGTGTCCTTGTGCCTCTCGAGGGGAGGGAGAACCTGGAGGAAGGAGGGAGAGGAAGGCAAGGACATCACGGTCCTGGATCTGTGTCACCCAGCTCAGTGGCCGCCAGCTATGCTGGACACGAGGCCGGTGCGGGTGGCCAGTGGCTCCACCCTGGGGGGGTACTGCTCGGAAACTTCCTCAACAGACCACACAGCTGGGTGGGAGCTCCACGTCAGAATCTGGCCTGTCCCCACCCCCACTGTCATTCCTTTTACCTGAGGCGAGTGTGGTGGAGTCCCCACAGCCCGAGACTGGTTACTATGCAAGAGGGTCGGCCGCTCTGGCGGGCACTCGGGCAGGTTGCTAGTCATGACTCAGGTGGCACTTACTGGGGCCGGGGAGCAGAGCCTCATGAGCTGCCCCTTTCTGCAGAGAGTGCCAGCGCACCCAGGGTGTGTCCACCACGGACCTCGTTGGCCGCATGCTGTTGGTCACCAAGGCCCACCATAGCAGCCAGGTGAGCCCAGGGGTCCCTGGGGTGCAGGAGGCGGCTGGGAGAAGAGGGAGAGGGTCTCCTAGAGCCAGTGTCCATGCCCCTGTCTTGAGGCGCTGGCTGGGATTGGGGGGGCTGCCTTCTCTGCCTGCATCCTGCCGTGAGCTCCAGACCCACGGCCCTGCGCTCAGCCCCCTCCCGCCTTGCAGGAGATGTCCTCCGAGTACCGGGAGTACGCAGACAGCTTCGGCAGGGTGAGTGTCGCCCGCAGCGGCCACGCCGGACCTGGGGAGGGGAGGCAGGAGGCGGTGCCAGCCCAGCCTGGCCCAGCTGCGAGCAGGAGCCAGAGCTGCTCTAACCAGGCGGCCCGGCCCTCTCTCCCTCTCTAGCCCTCTCACCCGACACCCGCCAGGGAGACACTTTCCTCAGAAGGCTCCTCCCAGGTGACCAGACGGTGGCCTCGGGTGCCGGGTCTCCAGAGGGCTAAGTCCTCCCACCTCTGGGTCCCACGCTTCCTCCTGCCCGGACTGGCCACTGGGAGTTGGTGTGGCCGCAAGGCCCCCCCAGCCTGGAGGGGGTATGGTGCCCGCCCTTCCCTGCCCGCCTCCGGTGGCGGTGCTGCCTCCACCTAGTTCCTCCATGCCCGCACCCGGGCTTCTAGACACAGGGCCGCACTGCAGGCCTCGCCTGCTGACCAGATCCCGTTCTCCGTTACAGTGCCCAGGGGGGCGGAACCCTTGGACGGGAGTGTCCCAGTTCCTGCAGACATCCCAGAAAATCATCCAGTTTGCCTCCGGGAAGGAGCCCCAGCCAGGGGAGACGGTCATCTACGTGGCCGGCGCCTTTGACCTGTTCCGTATCCACTCCTGGCTGCGAGGAGATCACCCCCAGCCTCTCTGCGCTTGGGGGCTGCAGGGGCCCAGAGGGCTGCTTGGTTCTCCTGGATTGTGGGAGTGGGGTGGGGTGCAGGGCTGGCAGGGACAGCGTGGGCAAGGGCGGGGGGAGGGGCAAGCCATCTGAGAGGCTTGGGGTGCCGGACAAAGGAAGGGTCCCCTCTCCCAATCTCCTGGGGTCCTGTGGGCAGATCCCTCCCCTCCCCCACCCCTGGCGCTTGCTTCTTAACGGGCCCAGACATTGGCCACGTGGACTTCCTGGAAAAGGTGCACGGGCTGGCAGAGAGGCCCTACATCATCGCCGGTCTGCATTTCGATCAGGTTGGTATCCGGCCCCTACAGGTGGGCACCGGGGGACCGGGTGGGGGGTGGGGGTGGCCTCTCCCACGCCAGGGGCGCTTCTGCCCTGTTCCCTCCACTTCCCAGGAGCGCCCCCGAGGGTGGAGGCTGGAGGGATGTGGGAGGGGACACCGCCTCCACCTGCTTGGGGGTCACCGGGGGCCTGGCCTCCTCTGGCCACAGGAGGTCAACCGCTACAAGGGGAAGAACTACCCCATCATGAACCTGCACGAGCGGACCCTGAGCGTGCTGGCCTGCCGGGTGAGTGCACCAGCCCGGGCCCCCTGCGCAGGCTGGGGTGGGGGTGGCCGGGCCCTCCTGGGCTGCCCCTTCTCTGCCCACTCCCCGGTGCCCCGGGGCCTGCTCCCCCTGGGTGCGGGAGCACCTGGCCGGCAGGAGGGGTCGGGCCAGCCCCCGCGCACGCTGTTCCCGCAGTATGTGTCGGAAGTGGTGATTGGGGCCCCGTACGCAGTCACCGCAGAGCTCCTGGACCACTTCAAGGTGCGGCTTCCGGTGGGGGCGGCCCAGGGCAGCTCTGCTGGGTGGTGCTGGGCGGTCGGGCAGGGCCGTGTGGAGGAGCCGGGCACCCTGACACCCCCTGCTCCCTCTCAGGTGGACCTGGTATGTCATGGGAAGACGGAAATCGTGCCTGACAAGGACGGCTCTGACCCATACCAGGTTGGGCCTGTGCCTGCAGTCAGGCCGTGGTAGGGTGGGAGGGTCCCCGGGCACCTCCTGTCAGGGAACCATGGGGGTGGTGACAGCGACGCTCTGAGGGCCGTTTGCTCATGAGTGGGAGGAGCGGCTTGTGCCCCACGGGGTCCTTGGCCCTGGTGCCAGGGATGCTGCCCGGGCTAGCAGGGATGCCCACGGCTCCTTCCGTCTGGTTCCAGGAGCCCAAGAGAAGGGGCATTTTCTGCCACGTGGACAGTGGCAGTGACCTCACTACAGACCTCATCGTCCAGAGGATCATCAAGAACAGGTGCCAGGGCAGGGCAGGGGTTGGCACGGGCTGGCACCCACCCCACCGCCACCTGCTCACCCTTGCCGACCCCACAGGTTGGAGTATGAAGCACGGAACCAAAAGAAAGAAGCCAAGGAACTGGCCTTCCTGGAGGCCGCGAGGAGGCAGGGGGGTGGCCCGCAGCTGGGAGAGGACTGAATCTGCTGGGCAAGGCCTCTGTTTCCCTCGGCCTGGAAGTACCCATGGCTCATAAAGCCCAGGTGCCACTCTGTCCCCCTCGCCCTGCCTTCAGAAGGGCTGGCACCAAGCGACACTGCCTCCCACCCCTGCCCGGGAGGAGCCATCCTGAAGCAGGTGGCCTGCCCTTCCTTGCTGAGCTGAACAGAGAGGGTGCCTAGTGCAGGCGAGCGGCCCAGCTGGCAGAGGGACAGAGGGTACTTACGGCGGAGGGCAGGAAGGCCCTGCTTCTGCCTGCTCCCAGGATGCCCCTGCTGGCCTGGAGCCCAGGACGCCCTACTGCCTAGTGGGGGCAGGAACCGCAGTCCACCTCAACGGCTGGAGGGAGCCACTCCCTCACCCCTGCCCAGCTCCTTCTGCACTGAGCGTGTCTTGAGTGTCCCAAGGCCCGGCTCCAGGGGCTTTGCGCCCTGCTGTTGTCTACAAACTTTCTCTTCTCCTGTCGCATCTCCCCGGCTGATGGGGACCTCTCAGTGGGGACCCCTGAATAAAGCCTGGAGGAAGCACTGTCCCTACATGTAGTGCCGAGCTCTGCTGGCTGGGGCCAGGGACCCGCCCACACCACGCCCCGCCCTTGGCCCTGCACTCCCCCCACCCCCCACAAGGGTACAGGCAAGCGAGCAGACCCCAGGCCTGGGTGCCCTCTGCCTACCGCCACCCCTGCAGCTCCTCCAGAGCTGGGTGCCCTTCGTGGCCTGCAGACAGCCTTAAGGTCTCTTTCACCCAAGTCAGCGACCCCCTCCTGGAGCAGCCCTGGGCCTGTGGGTCACCGGCTCCCTGGAGACAGCTGGGCTCGCAGTTGGGGACATCTGGGCAGGAAGCAGAGGCTTGAGGGGTTTTGTTGTAAAGCGTGTTTCAGGCCCTGTCTGCTCTCCCCTAAAAGTCTCCTGGCCCTCTGCTGCTCTGCCAGGTGGTACCTGGTCCCCAGCCTCAGGGCTCTCCTGGGATGTCCTGTCTTCCTCTGAGGAGGGGATCCTTATCCTATACCTACTTTCTGGCTTCACCATCTTTGATAGACTTCATTTTTAGAGGCGTTCAAGGTTTATAGAAAAATTATGCAAAAAGCAGTTTTTCCGTATCTCATCTGCCTTTCCCTCATTTTCCCTATTGGTCATATTTGCACGGTGGGCCTGTGTGGGTCTGATGTGTCTGACAGCTTCCTTGTGCTCTAACTCGCGGGTTCCCCAGGTTCCCGGTTGGCTGCATATTCCCAGCCCTCCCATTTACCCACCTTGAGTATACAGTTCAGCATGCAAGACCCCTTCTTGCTTAACTGCTGCCCAGGGAGCTTCTTGTGTGAGGAGGAAGTTCCACACAGGCACTGCACGGCCGCCACCCGGCCCCTCTCCCCCCGACCCCATCCTTGGGCCCCCACGCCGCGTGTGCACTTGGCTCAGCTGTTGGGCTCCGCAGAGGCCAAGTCACTACAGCCTGCCCAGAGTCCCCAGCAGCAGGGCCAAGGTGGGGAAGGCATGGTGACTGCCACCCTGGTGGCTGCCTGAGGGGTGGGGGCGGGGCTGCCCTGGCAGCTGGAGGAGCCTGAGCAGGGATGCAGTTCCAGGCCCCACAGACACAACTGCCAGAGGCTTCATGGGATGGGACGAACAGGAGGCAGCCTCCAGACCTGGACCGCCGCTTCAGTGCACTCACAGCCCCCACCCTGCATGCTCCCAAGGAGCCAGCCTCAGTGCATTTGGCCTTGAGCCCCAGGAGTCTTTGAGAATGGCAGGGTGGGGGTGGGGGTATCAGGAATTAGCCTGTGGAGTTAACCGTTAGGCTAATTAACCTAACCGATAGCCTGGGTAAGGGGACCAGGGGAGCGCTTGGGGCCTTGGCCAGCCTATGCAGTTGCACGCACAACTGAGGAGCCCCCTTCCCTGTACCCCTAGGGGGCCAGGATGGCCTTAGGGCAGCCCCGTCTGCTTCCTCACGGACCCTATGAACTTGGAGCCCCTTGCCCAGCTCCAAGGCCTATGGGATGTGCCCTGACTGTGGAGGGCAAAAGGCTGCCACCCACTGTGTCTGGCTGGGGGGAGGGGTGTTCTGCAGCCTCTGGGCAGGCTCAGCCCACAATGGAGTTCCCCACCCCCTGCACCCTGGGGCCTCCCATGGGGCGCAGCCTAGAGGAGTTCTCCCACGTCAGGAACTCTTCCAGCAGGCAGCAGCCCTCTGCTCAGCACTGGGCACCTTTGGGGAGCTCCAAGAAAGCAAAGTCCTCCAGGAGCTGCCCCTCTGGTGAGGGAGAGCTTGGGCCCTCAAAAAACCCTGGATTTGAGGTAGAGCCATGAGCCTGGACGCAGAGGCAAGATAGGCACCTGGGGTGGGAGGGTCAGGGGAGGCTTCTAGAAGGGAAACCCTTGATCTGAACAGACTTGATTACTGAGGTGGAAAGTAGCGTTGGAAGGGTCCAGGCTGGGGCGCTGGGGGCAGAGCCATGCCCTCTGTGGCAGGCAGAGTTGGGGAAGCTCATTTGAGAGCCAGAAGGGTCCAGCAAGCCTTCAGAGGAAGGGTGATGGAGCACAGCAGTGTTTTCTGGAGAATGGGGACTGAGGGTGCTTCTGTATGGGGGTGTTTCAGGGGTGCTTGGTGCCCAGACACAGGTTCTGGGACTAGTCAGTGTCCAGGGACCAGGAGGTCCAGGCTGTGTGATCTGCTGGGCAGCATCTTGGGCGAACCTGCTACTGAAGGTTGGATGTGCTGGAGCACTGCTCGGCTCTGACTCCTTCCCCTGCTTTGTGGAGGGAAGGGGTGCTGCCTGGGGACCCAAGGCAGGGCCCCATCACAATAACCTGGAGCCAAGTACCTCCAAGTCTGGATACTTACAGGACCCTGTGTCCTTTCCCTGTATGCCCAGTGGAAGCGAGGCTGGCTTCACTTTTCACTTTATTCATTTAGTCATTGGGGGTGGAGGGTGCTGTCTGTGCCAGACAAGGCTTGGGGACATCTGAGACGGACGCAAGGAATCCGACGACAGCCGGCGTCAGCATTGCAGGGCTCAGGTGCAGTCGGCTGTGTCCAGCGACAGGAAGACATCAGCCTTGCACTGGATGGCCCCGCGGCCGTCGGGGAGTGGCGCACAACTCTGCAGGTTCGGGGCGACGCCCTTAACGCACACAGCCTGGGGGTGCGGGTGGAAGCTGAAGGCACTGCCCTCGCACCTCGGGCCCCTCGTTCCCAGCCCCGCGACCCCTCGTCCCTGCCGCCTGCGCCCCTCGTCCCCGCCGCCCGCACTCACGAGGTTCCGCAGGCTGGGGCGCAGCTCCGGGAAGGCGCCCACTCGGCCCGTGGTTCCTGCTCCGACGCGGGGCTCGGAGCGCCGCGCGTCCGGCGACCTGCGAAAGCCCGACAGCAGCCCCGCGGCGCGGCCCACTGAGTGGTAGCCCGGCCCCGCCGCCGGCTTGTACCAAGCGAGGGCGCGTGGCGCCAGCAGCAGGCACAGCGCCAGCACGGCGGCCACCAGCGTCGCGGGTCGAGCCATGGGGACGCGGGCGACTGGTGGCGGCGAGTGTGGGCCGGGGCAGAGGCTTATAGCTGCGGGGCCGGGGGCGGAGCCAGGGCGGAGCCGGGACTGTAGACCCCGTCAGCCAGCACACGCCCCCCACGCCCCCAGACCCCACCTCCACCCCCCAACCCCCCTACCCGGGCCGCAAGAGGAAGCTGGCGCTGCGGCGGCGCCCCTCCCGCATAGGGCGAGTTGGGCCAGGTGTCCCGGGGCTAAGTGAGGCCCGACCTTCCTGGCTGCTTCACTCACCGCGCCCACGCTTCCCAGGCCCTGGAACAGTCGTCCCTTCCTCCCCAGGGAGAAGTCCCCAGGGCTGCGAGGCCGGTCCTGTCCCCGGACAAAGGGGGGTGATTTGTCCAGCCGTAAAGGGGACCTGCCCCTGGAGGTCTGCCGGCAGGGCGGGGGGGGGGGGGGGGGGGGGGGTGTGCCATCACCTGCTGAGCCCCAGGTGCAGGACTTCCCAGCAGGACTGCTCCGGGTTCCTGAGGAGCAGGGGAAGATGTGGCCTGGCCGATGATGGAGTACCCTGGCCACCCAGCTCTGCCCTTGTGACGCTGCAGTTGCTGGGCGGGGGCTGCCTCAAGGGGAGGGCGTTGCTGCCCCCAAGGAAAGCGGGTATTGGTCATTCACGACAACCCCGCCCAAGATTGCTGGGGGGCAGAGGAGAGGGCTCAGGAGGAGATGGGGGAGGTCAGCCCCCCCAGGTCTGCGGGGCCTCCTATGGGCATAGTGGAGGGTAAAGGTAAGCAGACCAAGGCAGTGGTGTCCTGACTGGAAGGCAACTGGAGCCAATGAGGAGGGGGTGCTGAGGTTCACTCTGGGTGTTGAGGCCCCCCTAGATGGGGATGTGTAGGGTCCTGGTAGGAGGCTGAAGCATCCTGGTGCAGGGTCCCCGTGGGGGCTATGTACCCGGCAGCCCCTGTGGATGAGGGCCCAGGGTACAGGCTCCCGGAAGGGGTGCCTCTGAGAGCCTCCATCCCAGCAGGCAACTAGTGCATGGGGAAGAGAGAGGAGGAAAGGCAGGAAAGAATTACTGGGTGCGGGGGTGTGGGTGGGCAGGCTGACACCCTGGGCCTGGGAGCATGGGCCCCACACGGGGAGGCCACCTGAAGAGAGGGGGTCCACGGGGCGGTAGGCTCAGGAATCCGCCCACAAGGAAAGCCTGGGATGCTGTGACCTCTAGGTGCCTGCCTGAAGGATGCCAGGCAGGGGCCATGGTTTCTGCAGTGGGTCCATCCCACCGGGCTAAAATCCCAGGAGCCCCCACCGTCCTTACCCCCACGCCCCGCTGAGCCACCAGCTCCCTGACCCCCTCTTGGCCCACTGCAGACACACTGTCGCAGGAGGCCTCTACAACACCACCCCCACCCCCACCCCCGATGTACACAGCAGCCCGGTGCAGGAAACCTTCAGCAGAGAAAAATTCGTAGCTCAGACACTCCCTGGCGGCAGGCCTGAGGACATCAGCCTTCGCGCCGACTGGGGTGTCCCTTGCCCCCTCTTCACCCTCCCAAGGAGTCTGGAGTGGAGGGGTCTTCCCTCAGTGCTTTCTGTAAAGTCCCCTTGGGGCAGTCCCAAAGGCCTGGGCCTCCAAGTTTCTGGGCTCATGTGGGCA
Organism: Tamandua tetradactyla; assembly: GCF_023851605.1. Classification (NCBI taxonomy): domain Eukaryota; kingdom Metazoa; phylum Chordata; class Mammalia; order Pilosa; family Myrmecophagidae; genus Tamandua; species Tamandua tetradactyla. The sequence continues at coordinate 74,082,557 of NC_135332.1, read as the reverse complement.
AGTGAGGCAGCTGGTCCCCAGGGGCCTCTTGCACCCAGGGTGCGCTGACAAAGGCATAGCAAGTACAAGTAGGGCACATATAAGCAGAGATCGGGGGCAGGGCCCTAAGGGGATGGGCGCCAGGGACATAGAGCTATACTCCCTGGCCCCAGAGGGCCATGCTCCCTGGGCCTCCTACTCCTGTAACATGCAGCCACTGCCTGACCCCTCCTGAGCCCCTGCACCCAGAAACCTCTAGCCCTGCTCCTCTCTCCAATGTGGTGACTCACTATGTATATTCATGAGGTTTCATGTCAACACAGAGGCCACAGCCACTCTGAGAAGGCAGGGATCCGGGGCCTCCAGCAAGGCTCAGGAGTTTAATGAGTTTTATTTATTGGATAAGTGTCAACACTGTTATGAAAAAAACAACTGCAGTTCCAGTCCTCATTTCAACCCTGACACAGCCCAAGGGAATTGTCCCCAGTGGAGACTGTTGCCATCCAGCCTCACAGTAAGGAGAATCTCAGAATTCCATCACAGAGCTCAGGGGCAGTCCCCGTGCAAGGCTGAGGGGGTAGTCCAGGCACAGGGCTGGGGGAGTCCTGGCGTAAGGCTGGTAGCTGGCACTCACTCCTTGAACTTCCACTCCTGGCGGCACATAGGGCAGTGCTGCTGCACCTGCTGGGCGTTGAGCCACTTGAGGATGCAGTGCATGTGGAAGCAGTGCGAGCACTGGCCCCACACCAGTGGACAGTCGTCACCGGGCACCTTACCTGTGGAGAGCACAGCATCAGGGAACCTGGCCACAGGGCATCCTCCCTACCTAGCCACATCAGGGCCAGGCAGGTCACAGGTGCACGACAAGCAGGTGTCAGGTACACCCAGGGTTGCCAGAGCAAACTGGGCTTAGAGAAGACAGAGATCAGGAGTGTTCTCCACCAAGGTCTGAAACTAACGAGAGGTGCAAGAGACGAGCCCCTATCTCCAGGAAAGGGCCACTCAGCGGTGGTAGGAGAGAGCACTCCAGCCTGGCCTGCCACTACTGCAGCCCCTGGAGGAGGTGAGTGTTCTCTGACTCCCAGACCTGCGGCACATGTGATGTCACAGGAGGCCATGCCAATGCATGAAGACAGCAGGTGGGCGCAGCTGAGCAGTGAACTGTGCTGGGCCAGGTAGGGAAGGAGGGGCTTTGGAGCTGAAAGATCCGCTCCCTAGGCAGCAGGGATCCAAGGCACCAGAAGGGGCTGGGGTGAACATGGCCCTACCCTCCTTCTCTTTTCCGAGTCTCCGGGAGGCCCCCTGAAAGGCTTGGGGTGAATGCTGTGGTGCTCGTCCCACACGCTGACCCATCACTCTCTCCCTCCCTGGCAAGATTACAGGGGGCAGGGGACCCTGTACCAGGATCTCACATTTCCTGGCCCCAGGGGGCCTTTCAACCTTCCCAGAAAAGAAGACTTGATGTGGCCTCTTTCCAGTTAGTTTTCCCTGGGACAGAGGGAGCTGCTACCTGGGGAGGAGGTAGGGCCACTCTGTCTACCTATGGGGGGCGGTTCATCTACATGGAAGAGCCGCTTCATCTGAGTAACACAGCCACTTGCCTCGGATACTTGGTGAATAACTGAACACAAGGATGACTCACACAGCACTAGTTTAGCTTGGGCGTCAAAGGAGGTCTTTTATAAACCGGAACACCTCTGGGCAGGACTGTGTACTCCCAAGGCCCTCTGCGGTGGGGGCAAGTCTCCTACCCCTTAGTCACTCTGGGTTTATAACAGGAGCTCGATGCTGGCAAGAGGAATTGCTGCCACTTTTCACATACAGGAGTCCCCTTAGACTTGTCATGGCACAAATTGAGACCCTGTGTCCATCATCCTCCATAGCCAATGGGCCCCATTTGCAAACTACTGGGCCCACGCAAAGGTAGAGCCACTGTAGTTCTCAGAACAGCGCCCTGTCTGGATGTGCAGGGCACAGGAGCAGCCAGCTGGGGTTCAGGATGGGCCTGCAGGCTCTATACAGGTGACTGCCACCACTGTGTTTGGGGCACAGGCTGCCCAGGCCTGCTGGAGCTTGCACCAGTACCAGCACAATCCACACCCTCGGGCACCACCAGCACATTTATGAAAGCTAAGCAGCCTACTGCCTTGGAAGTTCTAAGCTCTTGCCTCTTAAACTTCCAGAATCTTTGCTGTACCCTCTGAAGGGCAATTTAAGAAAGTTTAAATATAGCTAGACCACTTTCAGTTTAGTTGTTAGACGTTTGCTGTGATGTAGACTCAATCATCTCTTGATTGATGTAATCATTTGATGTAAATAAGATGTAGTGATAAGATCTCCCTTCAGCTAGGGCAGATAGGATCAAAGATAGGATAAAGTGATATTTGTACTAAATTCATTCATCTGACTGTCATTTTAAGAAGTAAAGCTCTATGATGTTTCTGGGCTCTTGATCGGCCCCAGAACAGGTTTGGTCACTGGTGGGGCAGTGAGGAGGGACTGCCAGCCCTATACACTCCTTTTTCCTTTCAGGGTCCTTGTCCTCCCTGGCCAAAGCCCTGAGCCTTGTTTCTGCTTGCTGTTCCTTTTGATCTGACTAGCATGTAAATTTGCTGGTGTGAAAATCTGCTCTTGCCCTAAACCTAATCAAATATTTTCTCTTTACAGAATTTAATGGAACAAACCAAAAGACATTACAAAGAAAAATCCAATAAAGTAGATTCTGCAAGCAACATGCCCTGTTTTTAAGTTTAAATGAATTGAAGAATGGTGTGGGGTTGAGAAAGGATTGCTCTACATTTATACTTGAAAATACTTCAGCAAAGATGTTAAAAGACACTTCATCTTATGAGTGATTTTTCTATAAACTTACAACTTCTCTAATAAAAAAAGCCAACAAACCACATACCTACAAATGGCAAGTTTTATAATATAAGTTAAAACTCAATAAATCTGACTTTAAAATAGAAATAAAGGCTATTCATTGTTAATTCCCTGGCGTGGGTGGGAGGGGGAGGGGATAAGGGGGTGTTCCTTATGCTATTTTACCTTTTTTGCTAGTTTGTTTGAAATTTTCAAACTAAAAAGTCTTAGATCTGTTTTTGTCTTGTGTGTCTCATTGCTGAGTTTGATTACAATAAAATGCTGCACTGGCTTTTCTTATAAAACTTTTTTGCCTCGATCTTTATAAAAACATGGGCCCAAACTGCTTGCCTTTTTTTCCTGTCACCTTTTCTTCAGGAAAACAAAATTAAAACCCAGGGATTTTACCCAGGTACTTTCAGGAAACGACAATGTCAGGCAAGTAGGCTCAAACAGCACTGCCAAGAGGGAGGCACTCACAGTCGGGACAGCAGCCGTTGAAGGCCATCCGGCAGATGCCGCAGTTCTCGTCATTGGCCACCCAGAGCCAAGTGGCCACGCCGTTCCAGCACTTGATCTTCACCTTCATGGCTGTGATGGGAAGAGGGTTACCTTGGTGAATCCGGTCTACAGAGCTAGAACACTAAGGCTCCCAGGGCGTGCTTCTCCCAGCCAAGAGGGCCCGCGCTGCAGGGGAGCAGCCACCGGCCAAGGCCAAGGGGAGCGGAGTGCCTGGCTTTGCACCCGGGGTTTCTTAAAGGTTCCTTTAGCCGTGTCTTTAGGGGCCCAGAGGGAAAGAAAGCCCTGAAAAGGGGCCTCAGCTCGCGCTGGCAAGGAGGGCATCAGACTTGGGACCACGGCTTTGGAGAGTTTGGCTTTGCCTCGCGTTTACGGTAACTACGGAGACCTGGACATTCACGAAAGGGCTGCTGCTTTCCTTAACGCCCTGTAAACAGGTCACACGACACTTCCAAAAAGGACACAACTAACAAACAAATGACCGTGGCTAACTTGGGGGATGGAGCCCCAAACCGCGCACGCTGTGAGATTTTTAACTCTCGAAAAGGCACAAACAGACGCATGAGTCTGTACCCCCGACCCCCATACCTGCCCGGGGCAACCGCTAGGCCCTGAAAGACGAATCGCTGGAGACGGTCGGCCGGGCGGTCCCGTGAGAAACGGCGGGGAAACAAGCCGCGGTGCCCGCCGGGCATCCGGCTCAGGACGCGACCGAGAGCGCGGAGAGCTCGGGGGCGTCCCAGGGGCCCCGCCCCCAGCCCGAGGGACGGGCACGTCAGGCCCCGCCCCCAACGGCCCCCGCCCAACCCAGGACGCCCTCGCCCCTTCCCTAACCTAATCCTACGCAACGCGGCCCCGCCCGTCGGCCGTTGTGGCGCCAGCGTCCGCGCGGGAAGGTATAAAAACGACAGCAGCCGCAGCCCAGCACCAGTCGGGCTGAGGTCGCCGAGCTGTGCGCCTCGCTGCGCACGCGCCTCCCCGCCTCGCGCGACTAGCCGCTCGCCGTCAGCCAATCGACAGCGGCTCCGGGGCCGCGACTCCGGAAGTCCCCGCGCGGCGAAGGAAGTGACGCCCCGGCGTGCTGACGCGCGCGCTCGAACCGAGGCCCGATTCCGCGCCCGCCATGGCCGACAAAATGGATATGTCTCTGGACGACATCATTAAGCTGAACCGGAGCCAGCGAGGCGGCCGCGGCGGGGGCCGGGGCCGCGGTCGGGCCGGCTCCCAGGGCGGCCGCGGCGGCGGAGCGCAGGCCGCCGCGCGCGTGAATCGAGGCGGCGGGTCCATCCGGAACCGGCCGGCCATCGCCCGCGGCGCAGCTGGCGGCGGCGGCAGGAACCGGCCGGCGCCCTACAGCAGGGTGAGTGGACGCGAAGGCCACTGGGGTTGCGGGGCGCGGAGTGCGCTGAGGCCCGGCCCGGCAGGCCGCGGGAGCGCCGAGTGGAGAGGGCTGGCCCCGAGGCCTGGCAGCTGGTCCCGAAGCCGGCGGGTGTGGTAGACGCCGGGGAGGTCGCGCGGCCTGGGGTTGGCCCCGGGAGGCTCAGACCTTCTCAGCCTCTTTGTCTCATCCGGGCGCTGCAACCTCATGGCGGCTGGGAGCGGAGGGAACGCTGGGCGCGGCCGCACCGGCGGCGGGAAGTTAGTTGAAGGGAACCTGAGAAGTTGCGCGGAAGCGGCGGGACCGTCGGGGTCTCGGGCCGGGGCAGGGAGGGAAGGGCCAGAGGCCCCTTCTCGGCGATTTCTCCCAGGGCCCGGTTGAGGAAGGGAGCAGGATCTTGGGATGAGCCCTGAGGGCAAGGAAAAGCCCTAGAGTGAGACTCACCGGTCTTTTTCTGTTCTATGGGGTTTTCTCTTTCAGCCAAAACAGCTTCCCGATAAGTGGCAACACGATCTGTTCGACAGCGGCTTTGGAGGAGGTGCCGGCGTGGAGACCGGTGGGAAACTGCTGGTGTCAAATCTGGATTTTGGAGTATCAGACGCTGATATTCAGGTAAGAAACGGAAGCGTCTCCGTGAGTAGTTCACCTTGCACAGAACTAATCGTGTTTGTCATGGGCCCTGAATCCTGTTCCCGCCTTAGGAAAGGAAGCCCTCCCAGCTGCCCCAGAAATAGCCACTGCTTCCGTGTAAGGGGCTGCAGGAGAGACCCTGCCCAGCAGTGGTCAGGAAAAGTTGAAAGTTGAATAAGTGAATCAGTGTTTGTTAGAAGATAAGACCTTAGTGTATTAGTTTTTGCAAAAACGTGTTTTTGGTGTCTGAAAATCCCCTGCAGAGCTTTCTACTTCTGGCTGCTTGCTTTCCTTGTTTTGTTGCTGTTTTAATGATCTATTGGGAGAAGAATCCACACACACACACACACACACACACACACGTTTTAACTAACAAAGTACAGAAGTAGGGTCTTAGTGGTTTTTCAGCTCTGTTGGCCTTGAGGCTTTCTATCAAGTATGACTTGTGGCCCAGTGGTACCACCCCCACCCCGTCCCCTGCCGCTCCCCCCAGGTTTTGTCAGTGGTTTGGTTCTAAGCTCATCTTTGGTTGAAGACTGGTTTTTGTTTTTGTTTTTTGTTTTTTATTGAACCTAAAGGAATTTAAACTTGTTTTTCTGGTAAAGAAACAGTTTCTTGGGGATCAGTCTTGGAGATGGCTGGGTCAGGGTGCTGGGCCTTCCTGGGTTGCATCTCCCAGAGCATGGCCATTGGGCTTTGCCGTGGGAGGACGGAGCAAGGCCGGTGAGCACTCACAGTGTCTCAACACTTTTTTTAAGGTGGTTTCTGGCAGCCACTGGAAACCGCTTTTGGTGACTCCACTTCCCGCTGTGTGCCTGCGGCCGGAGTAGCCCCACACTCTGGGTTCCCTCTCCAACTCCCAGCCTGCCTGAGGTCAGGGCAGTTTCCATGGCAGCGCTTGACTTCAGACTTTGCGGCAGGCTTGAGTAGGAGGAGAGGGAAAGGTGAGCCAGAATCTGCCTTCGGGGGAGGGACTGGGGTTAGGGCTCCCAAATCAAGGGGCCCTTCAAGCTGTCCTGGAATGTTGGGCAGCTTCCCTTGCTGTGTGATCTAGGCCTTCGCTGTTTCTTGGAACAGTTCTTGGGAGAGTTGTAAATTTTCTTTTGTCAAAAAGGAGAGCGGCTTAATTTTGTGCCCTTCACTTGTGGGTTCCTGCAACTTCCTTTCCCTGCATCGAGTTATAGATTTCAAGTCCCTCAGTTGGCAGGAGCCCTCAGACCCAGGTGCTTTGGAAGTTGCTGTCCTACCCACCCCATCCCTTCCCCCAGTTCCCACTGCCCTGCCCCTGTGTACATGGCTGCCTCCCAGGGAAACACCCCCAAAGCAGATTTCACTTCCAGGGACCATCCCTGGGACACTAAAGGGAAACAGCTCTGCTTACGAGTCTGCTCTTTCCAATTCCCAGGAACTCTTTGCTGAATTTGGAACTCTGAAAAAGGCTGCTGTGCACTACGACCGATCTGGCCGGAGTTTAGGAACAGCAGATGTGCACTTTGAACGGAAGGCTGACGCTCTGAAGGCTATGAAACAATACAACGGTGTCCCTTTAGATGGTGAGTTTGGGTTTGGACCAGTATGGCTGCAGGGTTGTACACGAAGGGTAGAGTTTGGGGGTGGCACTTGTCCACGCAGGGATATGGCTGAGCTCTGTGGCCAGGGACGCTTTGCATTTGCCCCTTTGTCTCTTCCATTCTACTGCCTTGCATGCTGTCCCTTACATCTGGACATCCGGAAGTTCTGGGAAGCCTTCTCAGAACTGCCATAGTAAACTTCTGAATGCAGGTTGTAGTCTAGAGACAGAGGTACCATTTTCCTCGTCAGAACCCTCTTCCTCCCACCTAGACTGGGCTGAGAGCAAAGAGGAGGCCTTGGGGGGGTTGTTTTTATTGCCTTTTTGTTCCCCTACCAGTATTTCCAGGTCATTCCCTTGTTGGAAGTGTTTGACACAGCACAAGAACCCTTTGCAGTGCTTGCATGAAGACCAGGTAGGGCACCCTCAGATTAGGCATGACCTCTATCTGGCAACTGTGCTCTTTGTTTGCTGTAGGCCGCCCCATGAACATTCAACTCGTCACATCACAGATTGACACGCAGCGGAGACCTGCACAGAGGTGAGTTCTGGGGCCCATGGAGCAGTGGGGGTAGGCCTATGGCATATGGTGGTGTCCATCCTTGGGGCCTGACCGAGTGTGAGCAACTCCTCTGTTCCTCGTCAGTGTAAACAGAGGCGGAATGACGCGAAGCCGTGGCTCTGGAGGTTTCGGAGGTGTCGGTGGCCCTCGGAGAGGCACCCGCGGAGGCAGCCGGGGAAGAGGCAGAGGAGCTGGCAGGAGTTCAAAACAGCAGCTTTCTGCGGAGGAGTTGGATGCCCAGTTGGATGCTTATAATGCCCGAGTAAGTCCAGGGGTGTGTGTACAGGGAGGGAGCAGCCCAAGCGAGGCTGGGAAATGGGGACTGCTTCCCAGTGACAACCTCTCCTGTTCTGTTTCAGATGGACACCAGCTGAGCAGACCCCAAGTCCGTGCGTGGAGCAGGCCCCGACGGCTCATCCGCATGCCCCGGAGTGGGGGGCGGAGGGCTGTGTGCAGCCATGGATTTGTTTCTTTTATGTTTTAAAGTAGGATTTAAAGCTCATGTAAAGGTTGTTGTTTTTTGTTTGTTTTTTTTTCCTTTTCTTTTTTTTTTAAATTCTGAAACAGACCTGTTTTGTACTGAGTTATTTTTGGGATAAATTTTACTGGTTGCTGTTGTGGAGAAGGTGGCGTTTTCACCTTTGCCATAATAATAAAATGGAAATGTGTGTAGAGCTGGAATGGTTTTGTTGTGCCGTTGTTGGGTGCTCCCCTGGGCCAGAGGCCCGGGGTCTGCCCGGGTGGGGTGGGGTGGAGCTGGGTGGGGAGAGGCAATCCTATCTGACATTTTGGCACCTTGGCCTGGGGGTTAGAGTTTGTGCTCCAGGAGAATTTTATCTTGACACTCTCCTGTTTCTGCTCCTGCTGTTCTTAAGTCCTCTCTAACTCAGTGGGTGGGAGGACCCAGAGCAGTAGCAGTCCTTTACCTGGAGTTACCTGTCATTGCACCTGCACCTAGAGGTGAGGGCATGGGACAGGGGGCAGAGCACCTGTGTTTTCCACAGATTTCAGGGCACTAGGGTGGACCTTTCTTTTTCCTTGTGTTTGTGTCCTCAAACCTGAATTCACCATCCTAACCTCATAATGTCCGATTGTGTTCCCTGCTGTTTTCTGCATTGCTGCGGTGCAAGGTATAAGGGTGTTCCTTCTCTTAATCGTGTTTTTGGTAAGGTGGTCGCTGGGAAGCTCATGGAAGCTGTGGCAGAATCGAAAATCAAATTTGACCAACAGAACAGTGACAGGGCGTCAGGCACCTGTGATGTGTGGTCTCAACAGGCAGGACCCCTTGGCAACCCAGGTGGAGCAGAGCCTGCTGTGGCCCTTGTTGAGCAGGGGGACCCAGAGGGCAGGACATCCTATGGAGGCCACCCAGGGGTCTCTTTCTGGAACTTCACCTCCTCCCTCTGCGGGACATTGCCCAGTGGAGGGCCCAAAGGCAGGTGAAGAGCGGGACACGCAGAAAGCCATTGGCTGTGAGGAAGACCTGAGGTAGAGGGAAGAGAATGCAACTCCTAAGTCATGTTCCTTCTGATAGCTGGGACATCCCCATCTCCTAGGGGGAATCAGAGAACGGAATTGCAAGCAGTCAGCAAGACATGGCTCCCGAAGCTCACCCAGCATGCACTCCGGCTGCCACCTAGTGAGGCTACTGCCACACCCTGCTGCAGGGCGGGCTTCCAGAACCAGTGTGTCATATGGGAAGGAGGGTATTTGAGTAACGGTGAACTTTTGCCCTGAGTTGCCTGCACCCTTGCCGCAGAGCCACCACCTGCCACTCGACCCACGCCATGCAGGCCAGGTGCGGATCCACAGACCAATAATGGGTTGATGAGCAAGCCAAGGATCCTGGCTCTCCAGGGAGCCCAGCCGAGCAAGGGGAACATTGTACAATGTCAGACCTTAGTTCCTGCAGCAGTGAGGAATAGAGACCAGAGGAGTCAGTTCTGTCTAGGCAGGATCCACTCCTGGGTCACTCACCCAGGAGTGTTAACGTCAGGGTAACAGGGCGTTTGCTCCTACTCCCACCTGGAAGCTGAAGTGGGCCCTGGTCAGGGCAGACAAGTGACAGGCATGCGACTTGGTGATGATCAGGGCTTGGTTCTGTGTCAACTCGGGTGACAGGGTGTGGGGAGAAAACTCCCAGGGGAAGATTGGCTATGGGGAGATAGCATGTTTCATTTTGTACATGAGGGTGGGCGGAGACACGCAGGTGTCAAGCTGGCAGCACCTTGGACGTGGACATAGTGGAGCCGCAGGTGATGACAAGGACCAGGGAAGGAGGCAGGCAGGCTGGAGGTGGTCAGAGGAGCTGGGTGAGTAACATCTGGGAGAGAAGGCTGCACGCTTGCAGGAGGGCCTGGCGGTGGCAGTTGTCAGGGCTGCAGGGATGAGGGCAACTGAGTGAGGTGGGGATTGGTACCCCAGTGCTGGAGACCAAACAGGAAAACCTCACCTCATTTCCCTTGAGACCCAGAGGACCATTCCAATTTATTGTCCAAACGGGGATGGCTTTGAGAAGGAAGAAGGAGGACCTCCTAGGAGAGTAGAGAAAATGCAAACCCAGGGTGTCTCCGGCAAACCAGTACATCTGGGCACCGTCTGGAGGGCGATGCTCGGGATTAACTATGATGGAATTACATCTGTAGGGAATTGGGGCCAGCACACCCGCGTCCCCAAAAACGTGTGGAGAGAATGAATTAATACTTGGTGCTTTTGCATCTTTTTCTCCTCCCTGCTCACTGTTCAGGCAGGAGATCGTAGTGGCCCGGTTCTCACCCCAGTAGACCCAGACAGGTTACTACCCCGCTTGCGAGGCATACACACACACTTAAAAACAAATCCCTGTCCCTTTTCTGACTGTGTGGTCCAAAGGAAAGAAGCAGGGTGAGTGACCCAGGAGTGGACTTAGGTTTGGCCAATCAGGATTGCTCTTCAGGGTGCTTCAAACATATTAAGCTCCTTTTGTCTCCCTTCTCTATCCACCCACCAGCATAGACTGAGAGTGTGAAGCTAGCACGTAAGGAGGAGGCATCCTCAGGGGACCCCCAAGCCCTTCTGCCAGAGGTAGTTGGAATTTGGCCCTGAGTGGGGCCTAAACCAGTGTTAAGAAGCTGCTAAGCTCCTGGCTTTTGGTTCCTGTGGGCAAAAAACATGCACACAGTGACTGCACGATCTGGAATAAGAAGGAACAGGGTCCCTTTGTGTTCAGCCGGCAGGAGCTGAGGTGCCTGGAGCTGAGGTGCCTGGGGCTGATCGGCTGGGGCAGCTGAAAGCCTGCTCTGCTGTCCCGCCAGTCCTCTGCCCAGCACAGGGCATGAAGATTTACATGTGTGTACATCTAGGAGTTTTAGAGTTTCAGCTCTTTGAGTCTGCAATCCACTTTGAGTTAATTTTCATGATATGGCGTGAGGTGGATTCCCCCTTCCTTCACTGAAGGCTCTGAAAGGGAGGTGCTGCTTGCACGTGGGCCTTTGCGGGAGGGGTGGGGGTGGAGCCAGGGGCTGAGACGCCCACACGAGTTTGCTGTTCTGCATGGGACCCCAAGTATGCTTTATGAATGAGGACTGAAAGCCCTGTTAAAACCAACTGAATTCAGATCAAGTAACATGGCACAACATAGAGGCAACTTCTGAGTTAGAATAAATTTAAACTTATTCACCAAAATTTAAATTATGGTTGATTTCAATCACACTTTAAAATACGATGCACTGCCAGGATGAGCCCTTGGGGTCAGTGCAGTCCCTTCATTCAGGTTTTCTCAGTCACTTCTACCAGGAGCCCTGGGTCCTTTTACTGGAGAATGAATGGTCTTCGGTGGCCAAGGCCTGGGCATTGGGTATGTGCTCACTGCCTCCAGGCTCTCTCAGTGGCACACAGGGGAATCGATGTCATGTGCTAACCCGTGCACACGCCGCCATGTGTTTCTTGCCAGGTCTGCCCACCTGTGTGTATACGTTAAAAACCATGAGTTCACATGAATCTCTCCGATTCCACGCGGTTCCACCAGGCTCACTCTCACTTCCCCTGGCTCCCCGTTTCTGCTCTGCATTTGCCGGCAGGGATTTTCGTTGGGCATCCCTGTGAAAATCAGACTGGCTGAAGGCAACTCAGGTTTGTGTGCTGCTGTTGTGCTCGGCCTCAGTAGTCTGTTCAAGCCTCGCTTTCCAAAGTTTTTCATGAGATGAGCTCTTTCCTTCCCTTCCGCCCTCTTCTTGAGGCCTGTGTACTTTACGATATAGTTAGGGTCGCCTGTTACAGTGTTTTCCATTTGGCATCCTCCCACAAAGCTTGGTTGTTTTTTTCCTATTAATTTACATATCTTAGTTATAGCATTATATATGGCTGTGTAATATTCATAAATGTTTCCATGATTTACGTTAAGTTATTAAGAAGTCACCCTGTGATAAGTTCGTCAACCATTTTGGGGGAAATTATAAATAATACCTCATTAAGATTTTCATTTAAATATATACTGGGAGTATTGGAAATAAATCTCTTTAATTTCATATATCTACTTGTTTGTGATCGTTTCACATAAACAAGTCTTTCAAGTTTTCACTAGTGATTTCATAGACTTAGAATTTATTATTTTATAAAAATCTTTCACGAAAACCTTGTGTCTGATGCTCCTTTTACCTACCTTATCAGCAGATGAGTTAAACATATGGAATAAAGCTAAATAACAGGGGAAACAAATGTTAAAATAAACTTAGATTGAAATGCTAATGATCAATGAAAGGGAGGGGTAAGGGGTATGTATGGTATGTATGAATCTCTTTCTGTTGTCTTTATTTTTTTCTGAATTGATGCAAATGTTAAGAAATGATCATGATGATGAATATGCAACTACATGATGATATTGTGATTACTGATTATATATGTAGAATGAATGATCATATGTTAAGAATGTTTGTTTCTTTTTTGTCATATGTTTTTCAATTTATTTTAAAATATTAAAAAAAAATCTTTCACGATACTTAAGAGAAAAATATCTCATGTTTCCCTTTCTTGGTTGCTAGGGCATGAGCTCATGCTAAAAATTGACAAAGGAAAAGAATCTAGTATTGAATCTCTCTCTTCTGTACAAACTGTGTTTGTGGGGCAATTCAACAGTCGTGATAGGAGATTCATTAAAAATAATTCCAGCTGAGATATTCAGAAGTAGATAAAACATTACTCATTTAGTGATCCGTAATAAAATAAGCAAGTGCAAAATGGTCATTGGTGTTTGCTGGGGCTGCTGACCAGAAGTTTGGTGAGGGCACCTGGAAATGGGCAGCCTGGGGTCATGGCACCCACTGCCTCTCACTGCAGCTGACAAGCAGGCAAGTTCTGCAGGGAGCCTCGGCATCAGTGCAGGGAACTGGACCAGCCTAGGGGGACGGGAAAGCCTGCCATGCCAGTTTGAAGTATTATGTACCCCAGAAAAGCCGTGTTTTAACCTTGATCCAATCTTGTGGGTTTCTTTTAATCCGGGGTCAATATTGTAGGGCGGAAACTTTTGATTAGAATACTTCCACCGAGATGTGACACGCCCCATTGTGGGTGTGACCTTTTGATTAGATGGAGATGTGAATCATCCATTTCAGATGGGTCTTAATTAGTTTACTTCGGTCCTTTAAAGAGGAAACAATTTTGGAGAGGGCTCAGAACAGAGACATGGATGTTTGGAGATGCTTGGAGCCCAGCAGATGTCACCATATGCTTTCCCATGAGATGTTAAGTGAGCCAGAACCTGGAGAGAGCCAAGGGAAACCAAGAGATGAAAGCCAGCCCAGGAGAAGCAAAGCGATGAAGTGCCCACAGGAACAAAGACCTAAAGCAAAGGAGCCTAGGGGCACAGGAGCAGCAGATGCCAGCCACGTGACTTGGCAGCTGACAGAACTGCTCCAGACCCACTGGCTTTTCTTAAATTAAGGTCTCTTTCCCTGGATGCCTTAGTTTGGACATTTCTATGGTGTTAGAACTTTAAGCTTGTAATATAATAAATTCCCTCTTTAAAAGCCATCCATTTCTGGTATATTGCATTCCGGCAGCTTAACAAACTAAAACATGGGCCCAACCACACCTGGCTTCTTCCACGCCCAAAAGACACAAGCACCAAAAAGGAGATGAGAGGCACGTTATCCAAGTGCAAAGTGTGGGGAATAAACCAATCGGGAAAAAGGCTGGGGGCTCGGGTAAAATTGAGTGTGTGGATGTCATGGTCAGGTTCATGTGTCAACTCGGCCAAATGATGGTTGGGCAAGCGCTGGCTTGTCTGTTGCAATGAGGACACTTCAAAGAATTAAATCATGAGCATGTCAGCTGCCTCCACAGCTGATTCCATTTGTAATCAGCCAAAGGGGCGTGTCTTCTGCAATAAGTGATGCTTAATCTAATCACTGAAAGCCTTATAAGGAGGATTCAGAAGAAACAGGCTTCCAGTTTCAGCTGGCGAGCCTCTCCTGTGAAGTTCGTCCAGACCCTCAGAATCGTCGCCTTCACAGCCTACTCTGCGGATTTGGACTCTGCGTTCCCACGGTCACATGAGACACTTTTATAAATTTTATATTTGCGAGTGTTCCCTGTTGATTCTGTTTCTCTAGAGAACCCTAACTAATACAGTGGATTACCTGATAATATTAAAGCTTTTTTTTTTTTTTTAACTTTTATTGTGGGAACATTTACAATGTATGTAACATTTCCCACTTTAAGCCCTTTGAATTCTACAATTCGGTGTATTGATGGCATTCATGGTGTGAGCTCCCATCTCCACTGTCCCCACCCTGTAAGGGATAGTGAGGAAATCAGAAGTCCAGTGGCTGCACAGTGACCTGTTCCCCAGCATGGCCCCGGGTATCAGATCCCCTGCTATACAAAGCAGCACCGACCATCCTTGTAACTAAACCTTTGCACACAACTGTGATTTGTTTGGACTTTTATTTTGATCTTTATGGTGACATAACAAAGTTATGAGCATGACATAACTTTGAAGGGCCCACTTCAGTGGCCCCTCACCACCATCCATCAGCGGCATTTGCCCAACACTGCAAAACCATCCAGCACTTTCCTCCAGATGGATTCCATATGACCTGCTGGGCAGGTCAGCCTGGCAGCACCTGCATCCTGCATGCTCACAGCACTTGGAACTTTTTTTTTTTTAATACCAATTTGATAGAAGGCTCAAAATAGTGTCACTTGTCCACTGTGATGATGTGAAAGCAAAGCACCACCTCACACCCAGAGGATCTTGGGTCCTGGAGGGCTGGCACAGCCTGCAGGAAGCAGACAAAAGCCATGTGCCTGCACACTGGAGCACGGGCAGGCGCCAAGACACCACAGGACCAGCGATTGTCCTTCCAGCAAGGCCAGGAGACACAGAAAGGACCAGCCTCTTGGTCAGCTCATCTCAATGTTGGCAATTTACCTCTGTTCTCATTCAAACAGGAAGTAACAAACTCCAGGCATTCGAGGAGAGCTGGCTGCAACTACAACATGACGAATTTTTGTGAATTTTCTTGGTGTTCTGGGTACACCTCACAGCTCAGTAGTGTAAACCAGCTGCTGTTTTGTGATGCCAGATTCTGCAGGTGGTGAGGTGAGAGGCCAGGTAGGGGCCTCTGCGCAAGCCAGGGTGTGGGGGTAGGTCCACGCTAGACCACCTGGCTCTTATGTCTCAGGTTTTGGGATTGCGAGAAGCAAGGTCCAATGGCCTCCTGGTTGCCTGGATGTGCTTTGGTGCCAAGTCCCTGGAGCCAGCATGGGATGCAACCTCTGGAGGCCTTGGAAGGAGTGACTACTTTATGCATAAGGGGAATGTGAATAATTTGCAGTTCCATTAAAGGTCACACATCCTTGGCTTCTCTTCCTGATGAGCCCTCCCACCGGGGCTGGCCTGGGCCATGGCTCAGCCTGCAGAGGCGTGGTTCTAGCTCTTCTAAAGTGAAGTTGCAGAAGTCTGATGAACTTTCATTTTGGAGCCCTGCCCTGAAGGAGAGGCCTAACTCCCTTGGGAAGAGGACCTGTCGGGGGGCCCCCAGTGAACAGTGGGAGCTGCCAGCAGGGCACCGAGCTTTCAGACACAGACCTTTGGGTGGCTCCAGCACAGTTCCCATCTGACTGCAATGGGGCGAACAACCCAACAGAGTTGACTTGACCCAGAGAACACGAGAGAATGAGGCATTACTGCTTCAAGCCACCACAGTGGACTGGCTTGTTACGTAGCTGAAGATGTTCCTGAAACAGGTGGAGGACGTGGCTATTGTTTAAAAAAAAAAAAAAAAAGCTTTTTCTTGTAAACTGGCCCTGAAACATCTATGCTTGACGAGAAGTCTGAGATTTGCTTCCAGGTTGCGGTGCATGGGAGGAAGGAGACTGGCTACGAGGAGCAGCTGTGGGAGCTCGGGCCAGGCCCACTGGGTTCGGGACACACTAGTCTTTCTACCTCCGTGGAGGTGGTGGGCAGCTTCTAGGGTGGCCCTGGGGAGCCCACCTCTGGGAGCTGATGTCCTTGCCTCCCGTGTGACCAGGAGGCTGGGGCAGAAGTGATGGCCGGCACTTCCAAACGCAGGGACGAGATCGAGTGCCTGCTTGTTCTCTCTCTGTGGCCTGCAGCCCATAGCCATATGAGTGGCTTGGAAGTGGATCCTCTGGGTTTGGCTCCTCGGAGACCACAGCTTCCAGGGAGACCCTTAGCCAAGGACCCCCCAGCTCAGCTGCTCCAACCTCAAGCCAGATAATAAACGGTGGTTGTAAGATTCTAACTTTCAGGGCAGTTTTTCATCCAGCAATCTGTCACTAATAAAGTGTATTAGGAAATGTTCTATCCTAGAGGTGTGTGTGTGTGTGTGTGTGTGTGTGTGTGCTTGTGTGTGTGCAAGCATTTGGGTTACCAGGCAGCGGACTTCCTCAAGCAACTAATGACTCAAACAGGAGTACCAGCTCCACTGGAACATTCAGCCTCTACGGCAGCAGCGGGGAAACCTCAAAAGCAACTTCACCATCCAAAAGAAAGGAAGCCTTGCTTTTGGCCCGGCTAAACTCCCTGCGCTGCCAACTCTTAGCCCAGAAGATCCCAAGATAGTCCTCAATAATCACAAACGTTCCAAAAGCAACCAAGGTCAGTATCTGTCCAGCACTCTCGCAGAGACTGCTCTCGGGTGCTGAGTTTCCGAGGCGGGACAACACAGGTGTGCGTGTGCTGTGCCGGCGTCTGCCCGAGCCCGGGGAGGGTGGCCTGTCCAGAGCCAGGCCGTGGCCCTGCTACCCGCGGCCGGACAGCCAGCAAAGAACGCTCTGGTCCGTCCTGGGTGCTTGAGGGATGGCCTACTGTAGTACCGTACGCAGGGCGACATCTCCCGTTTCAAGGCACTGTTTGATTGCGATTCTGCCGAGGGCCGAGGTGAGAGCGTGGGGCTTGTACCGGGCGGGTCGGCGGGCGGCAGGGTTCCCGGGGGTCCAGGGGAGGGAGACAGCAGGACGGCCCGCGGCGCTGGCGAAGAGCACGCTAGGCCCAGGGCCTGGGCAGGAGCCGGCCCGCAGCTTCCGGGCCCGGAGGAAAAGGCACAGGCGGCGGTAGGGGGCGGTCCAGCTGCCGGCAACCGAGCGCCCCTCCCACGCGCAACGCCGGCCTACGGCCTTTTGGGGTACCGAGGCCTCCCCGCCGCGCGTACTCGCGGCCCTCAAGATGGCGGCGCGCGCCCCTGCCGCCCGCGCATGCGCCCTCGTCGACCCCGCCCGGCCGGAGCGGAAGTCGCGTGACCCCGGAAGTGACCGCGGGCGCGGGTGGGGCGGCGGCGACGTTCGTCATTCGGTGCGGAGGGAACGCGAGCGCCCGCGATCGAAGCCTCCGGTGGGTGCCCGCCGGCGCGGGGCGCGGGGACGAGGGGGCCCGGGAGTCAGGGGCGGTGCCGCGGGCGGTGGCGGCGGGCGGGGCGGGACCGCCTTTGTTCTCGCCGCCCCCGCGCCCCGCCCCACGGCGGCCGCCCCGGGGTCCAGGCGGGCGCGGGGCGCGCAGGGCCGGCGGGGCTGGGGCTCGCGGGGTGCGGGCAGCCGCCACGTGAGGAAAGGGGGCGGCGAGGCCCTTCTTTGGGCGGCACGTCTGCAGCTCCTAGCTGGGCCGGGCGGGGCCTAGGGCGCGCCCCTCCCCTGGGAACGGAGCGCGCGTGGGCGCCCGGCCGGGGTCGTGGTTCCCCTGTGCTTCTCGCTAGCGATCCCGCGGCCTGGGGCGGTGTCCCGAGCCCCTCTCCTCGGGCCTCCGTGCCCCGCCCGGCCGCGCCCGACCGCGCCCGGTCGGGATTGCTGCGCTCTGCGCGGAAGATCGTGCCCCTGGGGCCGAGGGTGCCCTGCGGCTACGCTGCTCCAGCGGGCGAGCAGGAGGCCTGGGAAGGGCTTGGGCCACCCCCGGCAGGCGGCAGCTCGCGGCCCCATGACACTGAATCCTTAATGTTGGCAGGTCTGCTCCGGGCTTGTCGCCTCCCGAGTGCGCCGAGATCTCGTGGCTCCCACTGACCGGAAGGATCGAGTGAGTGGGTTATAGAGAGAACTGCTGGGTTCCTCAACGGTGGTAGCGGTATCCTAGCAGGGAGTACGCTGCCCCGGACTTCCTGGGTCCTGAGAGGTCTGAGTGGTCCCCGCGGTTTCTCAGGCCTTGGTCACAGACTCTCACAAATGGAGAGGGCCTTGGCAGAAGCCCGGGGCCCCCACTCCCCTGAGACCCCTGCAGGGCTGGAGCTTTGTCTCTGGCTGCGGCTGGGGGAGGGACAGCATCCGTTGCCAGGAAGACCTAGTTCAGTGACCTGTGGGGGTGGGGGTATCACTTGGCATGTGTGAAGCAGCAACAGGGCCAGGGGCTTGGCTGGCGTGGGAGATGATTTAGCTCGAGGCCTACCAGTCGTGGGGTCCGGGGCCCACCTAGAGCCCCCTGTGCTGCACAGGAGGGCTGTGGGGCTGGGAGACCAGCCTGGCCTGGGTCATGTGGTATCCATGGCAGTGGGATGAAGTAGGGTGTGACCTGTGTCCTGCTGTCTCTTGATGCCAGAGGATGCCCATGGAGTCCAGGTGTCACGAATTGGGGTGGGCTCTGGACCACCCAGCAGAGCTGCCTGAGACAAGCAGGGCAAGGGGGTGCCCCCGTGTCTCAGGCTGTTCCTCTGGTGACTGGAAAGCTCAGCTGCAGAGGGAGGCCCCCTCGGGGCCCTGTGTGGCGAGGCCAGCTCTGCCGATGGCCCTCTTCAGCACAGTGCTAGCCGAGCTGGCAGCCTGGCCTGCAGCAAGGGCTGGAGGTGGCCCCAGTTTGACAGACTAGCAAACAGCTATATCAGAAGTCCAGGCTGCCACAGCCCAGTACTGTGCCCCAGGTGTCCCCGACCCGGCTCGTGGTGAGCATGGCCGAGCAGGAGCCCACGGCCGAGCAGCTGGCACAGATTGCAGCCGAGAATGAGGAGGATGAGCACTCGGTCAACTACAAACCCCCCGCGCAGAAGAGCATCCAGGAGATCCAGGAGCTGGATAAGGATGATGAGAGCCTCCGCAAGTACAAGGAGGCCCTCCTAGGCCGCGTGGCCGTGTCTGCTGGTGAGGCCCCTGCGGCCCCCTCCAGGGACACCTGTCACCCCATATTCCCACACTGCACCCCACCTCTGTGCAGAGGGGTGGAGTTCTGACTACCTGTCTTTCTCCTAGACCCCAACGTCCCCAACGTTGTCGTGACCCGCCTGACCCTGGTGTGCGGCACTGCCCCGGGCCCCCTGGAGCTTGACCTGACAGGTGAGGGTGCTGCCTGCTGCCGTGCTGCTATCCCTAGGGCCTGCTGCCCCCTGCTGGGAAGCTGAGCAGGTGCAGCCCGGCGGGCTGAGCCTTGGCTTTGTGAGCCAGGATACTGCCGGTTGCAGGGGGCCCTGCATGGGCCGGGTGGTGGTGGGTCCCAGGTCTAACAGGCAGCGGGGAGCTATCCTGCTCTGAACTTTTTGCTGATGCGTGTTCTCCTTTTGTCTAGGTGACCTGGAGAGTTTCAAGAAAGCGTCTTTTGTGCTTAAGGAGGGGGTGGAATACCAAATAAAAATTTCTTTCCAGGTAAGGCAGGGGCCGGGGGACCTCAGGGGGTGAGGCCTGGAGAAGCCCCCTGACCCTCTACCGGCATCCTTGCAGGTGAACAGGGAGATTGTGTCCGGCATGAAATACATCCAGTACACGTACAGGAAAGGGGTCAAGAGTGAGTGTGGGCAGTGGGCCCCGGCTGCCTGGGAGGTGATTGGCCCTGCAGGGAGTGGGTACAGGTGCCTGACGGCTCTGGGACCCGCAGGAGTGAGAGGCAGGGCTGTGCGTGTGTGTCCCTGTGGATGTGCCTTCCCGTCCCCATGCTCACTGCTGTCCTCCCCCTCGGCCACAGTTGACAAGACTGACTACATGGTGGGCAGCTACGGGCCCCGGGCAGAGGAGTACGAGTTCCTGACGCCTATGGAGGAGGCACCGAAGGGCATGCTGGCCCGGGGCAGCTACAACATCAAGTCGCGCTTCACAGACGACGACAAGACTGACCACCTGTCCTGGGAGTGGAACCTCACCATCAAAAAGGAATGGAAGGACTGAGGCCAGGCCTGGGAGGCGGCAGGGACGGACAGACATACCCCATCCCTCTCTATCCTCCCTGTCCCCATCCCCAGACCAAAGTGCTGACAGGGCCACCCCTTTGCCGCCTGCCCTTGCCCCATCTGCCTCCCGGCCGAGCTCTCCCAACCCTCCCTGCACCCCTCCCCAGCCCGCAGGCCCTCCCCCCCACCTCATGGTGGTCAAGTGTCACGTTGCTGCTTCTGCCTGTGTTCTGAGGGAGGTGCCTCCTCCCGTTCTGTGTCCCTCTGGACCCCTTCCACCCTTCAAGCCCAAGGCCCTGGCGTGGAGCGTGGGGTCAGGTTTCTTCTCCAGGCACCTACATTTCCTGAGCCTCCTGGTTGCCCCAGGCGCCTCCTCCCGCCCCACGGAGGCGGGGTGCCTGCTGTGGGCCTCTGGCTCCCCGCTGCGTGGCCGTTGGGACCTGGGCATTCCAACCATCGCCCTCAGTTACCGTCTAACCATGATGCCTTAACATGTGGAGCGTGTGCTGCGGGGGCCGCCTCTAACCTCTAATGCCCCGAGTCTGCATGAGCATGTGGTTCCCCCATGTTCCCCAACCCCATTCCGTGACGCGAGGTGTGGGGGTGCTGCTACTACTCCCTGCCAGGCCCAGGCCCAGCCCCTCCCCAGTTCTAGCGCAGGGAGGGGGTGGTTGGCTTAGGGAAGCCAGATTGCCAAAACTCCAGTTGCCTCTAGTCCCATCTTGGGGGGAGGAGGGGCTGGGGTGCCCCCCTCCCCCCCTGCAGCAGCTGCTCAACCCACTGCCACAGAGCCGAGCCCTGGGAGGGCAAGGCGGGCTGAGCCTGTCAGTATTTATTGCCTCCACTTGTGCTGTCCATTGGGTCCCGTCTGGCCTCGGGGGCCTCCACGCTGTGGAGCCCCCCCTCCACGGGCCCAGCTGTGACAGACTGGGACCAAGTGCACACCATGCTGGAGCTCTCTCCTACGCCTCTGCCCCATCTGCCTCCTGTCCCCTGTTGTGTCTGCCAGGCCCTTGTGCCTCAGAAATGGGCAGGAAAGAGCCTGTCCCTGCTTCTCTCTCCTTTGCTGGCCGGGAAATAAACTCCCCGAAGGAGCCAGGCCTGTCTGTTATTGTGCGTCTCCCAGGCCAGGGAAGGGGAAGCAGCTACAGGCTGCACGGGAGGAGGGCAAGGGGCCCCGAGGGGATGGGTGGGCAGCCCCTGGAACCTGGCCTGCCACGTGGTACAACCATTGGTGCATGCCCTATCTGGCCCACCTGCCACTTGTGGGCAAGAAGGTGTCTCACTAACTGAGGGTGGTGGCCTAATTCCCAGAAAGTTCTACCAGACGCCACACTCAAGCCCAAGGGTCGCTGTGTTGGAATTGCACAGCTACTGCTTTCACAAGCCATGAGGAGGCCCATGGGAACAATTCTTGAACAGGCTGCCCAGGCTGGGTCCCGTCTGGAGTGCCCAGCACCTGTTCAGCCCATGATAAGGCTCCTTCCTGGTCAGGTTTCAGAACCTGTGCCACCAACCCACCTGTCCCTGATCCTTGTGTGCCAATGAACCACAGCACAGCACCAGCCACTCTTAGAGGGAAGACAGGTCCTCACTTGCTGATCCCCGAGTGTAAATCCCAGGTGGGGAACTGGGCCAGGTGCCCTAAGTGGGAACAAATGGAATTAACAGATCCCCATAAGAACCAGAAACCCAGAGCACATTTCCCCAGCAGTAGACAACCTGGGCGAGGGCAGGTAAACCTCTCCATTTCTCCTGCCTGGCAACGCGAGCTCAGCTTCCCAGAGGAAGTTGGTGGCTCCCGAGAGACTCTTGAAAGACCAGATGGGTTCCAGCATATGGGCTCATTGGACAGCTGAACCAGAGGTGAGCCAGGTTTGGTGAGGCATCAGTTTGGTGAGCAGGACCCTCACGTGGCACTGGGGTGCAGAGGGGACTGCAGGGAGCCTGGAACCAAGCCACACCCAGGGTGCCTGAGAACTGGCAGGCCAGGGCTGTGCTGGGCCAGGGAGCGGCCCCTCCCGAAGGCAGAGCTGATGCAGACGCTCTTCCCTGCCCCTCTGGTCTGAGCCCTTCAGGAAAGGGGTGGTCTTGGGCGGGGGCAGCTGCTACAGCTGGAGGGAAACTTCCTCTCCTAGAGCCCTGGCCTCAGTCGCACTCACGTGGGCCACCCCTTATCCTGGGGTTGGGGGCGGTGGAGCCTGCACAGAGCGATTCCATGGGGCTGAAACGTCTGCTCCTGCCCTGGTCTCCCAGGTGTGGCCTGGGAGAGGTGGCTCAGCACCGAGTTCCCCCTCAGGCAAACTGAGACCCCAGCAGTCCCACATCACCATGGGCAGCAACTGTGTTCAAAGCAAGACCCTCTGGAGCTACGGTGCAGGGCTGACCGTCAGCTCTCAGGTTTCTCTGGTGACTGCCAGCCGTGTGAACTCAGACCTTGTGTGCCCTGTTGTCCTGGCATGCTGCCCACAGCCAGGACTTTGTTCTGGCCCCTCCCTGGCGAGGGGGCATGAGGTGGCTCCTGGAAAAGGCATGTGACATGTCTCTCAGGTCCCAAGTCTAACCCAGATTTCTGGTCCCCAGCCAGATCTGTTTGGGTGGCATGGCCCCAGGCCCCCACATCAGCTCCATGCGTGCCAGTGCCGGCCTCCTCAGCCTGCCTGCACTGGACGCTTGATGGGACTGGTCAGCCCTAGCATGGCAGGGCTGACAGCTGAGGGACTGTGGGGACCTGGTCGGGAGCTGGGTCTTGGGCTTCCACCCCGACCAGATTGCAGGCTAAGTGGGCCTCGTTTCATTCTGCACTCAGGTGGTGACGGGACCATTAGCCTCATTGTCCCACCAGGACTGACCACCCTGGAGAGCGTTCCAAGTCAGCTGGGGACAGGTCCACAGGGCCAGGTGTACAGGTCCTCAGCATCACAGGAGGCCCCTGCGGCCTCACGGCCCAGCCTGAGGGTTAAAGAGGCCTCCGTTTCTCCCTAGGTAGCTCCAAGAGGAACCCGACCTCTTCGCAGGACTGTAAGGCCCCTGGGGAGCTGAATGGCCTCCCAACCTCACCTCCCTTCCTCACCCAACTCTTGGGTGCACCCCAAACCAGGCCTCCCTCCAGATGGCCGAGGTTTGCTATGGAAGGCAGGTTCTAGACGGGCAGGAGGGCATCCTGCCAGAGTGCTGGGGGCACTGGGTCTCCGGGAGAAGGCACAAGCACAGGCCCCTGCAGAGCATCTGCTCTGCCCCCAGCTCCATGGAGGGGTGTCTGCACTGTCCTCATCTTCGGCCACCCACATGCATCCTTGGATCCATGCATCTCGAGTGCGCCCACCTCAGGCCCAGTGTTCTCACCTTTTGTGAACATTCATCCTTTGCACCTTACATTCTGTGGTTGGGCAGCCTTCACGCCATCACCAGGAGTCATGGGGTCTCCAGTTCCTCCACTCTCCCCAAAATATTGGGGCCTACAAAATACAAGCCCCGATATTTTGGCATCAAAACTGCCCTCGTAGCACCTCTTACACTTTCCTACGCGTTGAAATGTGTCCCTCAAAAAGATAAATTGAACCACTTCCCAGGACCTCAGAATACGACCTTATTTGGAAATAGAATCGTTATAGACAGATTAGGGAAGTTACAGCAGGTCAGACGGGCCCTTCACCCAACAAACTGGCGTCCTTGTAGCAGAGAAGGCTCAGACAGACCTGGGGGAGAGACCAGAGACGGAGTCAGGAACGAGGCAAGAACACCAAGGGTTTGCCGCCCACTGCCAGAAGCCACGAGAGAGGAATGGAACAGATTCTTCCCTGCATGACCCTGCTGAAATCTTGCTTTCAGATGTCTGGCCTCCAAAACCATGAGACAGCACGTTTCTGTCGTTTTAAGCCCACCCCACCCCTAGCTGGTGTTACAACTGAGACATACCTAGAGGTGGCGCAAACAAACTTCCTTTGTCTTGGGCCTGGAACTGTGGCTTGTAAAACCGCATTGTGGTCATCACAGAAACGTTGAGATAGAGCAGCAGGGGTGAAGCAACCCTGAGGAGCTGGCTCATGAGCTGTGTAGAGCTGCTGGGCATCCGTGAACCCTTGGGCAGGGCCCTGCTGAAAGCCCCAAGGCCACATGTTCACCCATCGACCGAGGCAGGACCCCCCAGCAGATGCAGTAGTCGCCTCTGATTGACCCTAGCTCCACTGGCTCTGGGCAGGGGCAAGAAGACAAGGGGATCTGGTCTTGACCTAAAGGAATACAGCCTAGTTAAAGGAAATCTCTATGGCAAAGCTGAGAAGACGCTTTCAGGAACAAGTCAACAAATGCAAATCTCCAAAGCACCATTTCTGAAATCAGGACTTCATTACAATGTCCACCTTTAACGTGGGAGTGTGTACCTTTTACATTGGTGGTGAGCCTTAGGATCATTGGCCCTGGGGTTTCACGACCGAGGAGAGAAAGTGAGCAGGAATAAAGGAGGGTCCCTGGAGAAGATGGGTTGTTGGAGAAGGGGTAGTGCAGAGTAGGAAAGCTTTGAGCACTGAGGCAGAGGGGGGTAACCACAGGCCAATAGAAATAAGGCAAGCCACGTATAGCTTTTAAACTTTCCTAGTAGTCACAGTAAAACAAGCAAAAAAAACAAATGAAATTAATTTTAATATAATTTGACCCAATGTACACAAAAACTACCACTTCGACGTGCAATCAATGTACAACACTTAGGAGCTATTTTATGTACTTTCACGCGTCCTCACTCTGACACCTGGCGTGTTTTACACTAAGGGCACCTGTCAGGTGGACTCGCCAAGTTGGCAAGGGCGCAGGTGCCTCGGATGACAGCTGGCGAGACCTCCACGCTGGGCAGCGGAGGTCTGGGGAAGAGCCAGCTCCCACGTGCGAGCACCCCACAGCCGTGGAGGGGCTGGGAAGCCTTTGGGGGCTGCTTCCAGAGCACCCGGAACCTCCGAGAAGGAAAGCTGCCTGCGATTTGGCAAGGGGGGGAAACGCAAGAGGACAGCGGGCCTTCCCGGAGGCGAGGCCCTCGGGGCGGCTCCTGCTGTAGGGCTCCGGGGCCACCGAGTCACCGCGAAGCCCTGGATATGCTCCGAGCCTTCCCACCGAAGCCCCTCGACCTAGCTACCGCCTCGGGACACCGCGGGAAGGCTCCAGGCCCGAGTGTAGAGACGCCGCGGTGGGTGCCCCGCAGAGGCCCACGGGGCGAACGGAGCCACGGGTCGGCGAGACGTAAGGAAAGGGCGGAGAAGCCGCGGACCCGACCCGCGCCGCACGACCCGCACGCTCGCCGGAAGTTGCTTCACACCAGCTTCCGGCCCAAGGGCCGGGGGGGCGGTGCCAGTTACGGCTACGCGGTCCAGTCAGAATGCAACACGAGGTGTTTCGGAGGCGCAGGCGCAGCCCCGCCCCTCGGCTGGGATCCCCGCCCATGCCACGTTCGACGGAGAACCTCCCCGAGTGCGCGCACCGTTTGGCCAATCAGGAGCCGCAGAAACCGGGCGCCGAAAGGAGCCCCCATTCCACACTGCCGGACGGTGTGGGTAAAAGCGACCGATCAGAAGTCGCAGCAGAGAACGTTCTCTGCTATGAGCCACTAAGAAGCTGGATGAGAGTCCGAGCGCGAGCTCTGTGGCCAATCCCGGGAGAGGGCGAGCGCGGCCTCCGAAGCGATTCCCTACCCAGGTCCGGGCGCTAGTGTGGGCATCCAATCCGCGCGCGGCGGGGGCGGACCCCGGCCGTCGCCGGCCAATCGGAAGTGGGACTGCGAGCACGCTTGCGCGTCGCGGCCCGGGGAGCGGCGGGCGGGGGAGCGGCGGGCGCGCCCTCGGCCCAGCATTTATAAAGACGAGGCCCGGGCCAGCGCGCGCTCTGGTCCCCTCGTTTGTCCCGGCGGCGCTCACCGATCCGCCCCGCCATGCTGAGCCGCGCTCTGCTCTGCTTCGCCCTGGCCTTGGCGGCCAGGGTCCGCGCCGATGCCCCGGAGGAGGAGGATCACGTCCTGGTGCTGAAGAAGGACAACTTCGAGGAGGCGCTGGCGGCCCACAAGTACCTGCTGGTGGAGTTCTGTGAGTGCCCGGCCCCCCGGGCTCCTGCGAGGCTGGGTGGGCGTCCGGGGCCCGCGGGGCAGCGAATGGCCAATCCTCGGGCTCGGACGTGGGCGCCCACCCCGGCGCGCACGGGGCATCCTTCCGGCCTAAAATGGAAGCGGCGCCGCCCGGGGCTCCCACAGTCACCGCCGGGCCCGGAGCCAGCGAGGTGTCTTTGTGCCTGACTTCCACATGGCTGGAACCCTCTTGCTCGCAGGGGAAGCGGGGTGGGCCGGCCCCGCGCCTCCCCACCCGTAACTTGGGGTGACTGTCTCTCCAGTAGGGTGGCGAAGGAGATCCTGACACTAGCTTGGATTTATCTCTCAGTTGTGCTGTAACTATGTGGGTTAGCACAGCTGTTAGCTCATCAGCAGATGGTCCTGTTCCTACCCTGAAAACCCATTTAAACCCAAGTCTCCAGACATAACCTGGTTCCCACCAGGTAATACAACGGTGGCTCCAACTTTCTTAACTTTCCTCTGGGTTCTTAAAGGGAAATTCCAGAAATATGTTAAAGAATTAACCTTCCTGGGCCGAAGGTGACAGAGCAAAGTGGGGGCTGGTGCTGGTTTGTCACTCATGGCCTCTGTTCTGATAATATTGCCCAAGAGCCCTTGGGATATCAGCTCAGCACTGGGGGTTATCTTGGTGAGTGGATAAGGTGTTTATGAAGGGAGGTGCCTAAGGAGAAGGAAAGGAAAGCCTTGAAGGAGTGGATCAAGCACTCCTTTCCAGCCTCTGATTTCCTTCTTCAGATGCCCCTTGGTGTGGTCACTGCAAAGCTCTGGCCCCTGAATATGCCAAAGCAGCCGGAAAACTGAAGGCAGAAGGATCTGAGATCAGACTCGCAAAGGTAGATGCCACTGAAGAGTCTGATCTGGCCCAGCAGTATGGCGTGCGCGGCTACCCCACGATCAAGTTTTTTAAGAATGGAGATACGACTTCCCCCAAAGAATACACAGGTAGGAATGTGGCACTACCACTCAGTCACCTCTAGAGAGGAGCTTGCCTGCAGACCTTGGAAGAGATTTAACTGAAAATTCAACCAGTTAACGTGGTTGAGAGGGGGAAGGCAAAATTGAAGAGACAAAGAAGGGAATGCATTTCAATCTGGGTTCTCCTTTTGTGAGGAAAGTTTTCTCTTGGGTGGAAGGTGTGTTGTGTGATCTGAGGCAACATCCTGGGTAGGGAAGGTGAGGCCTCTGGCATAGGCTGGTCTGAAGGGAGAGGGAGGGCTGCCCCCCAGCAGGGAGAGGGAGGGCTGCCCCCCAGCAGGGAGAGGGAGCTGATGCCCACCTAACCTAAACACATGGGGCTCCGGTGCTTATAGTGTGCCAGACACTACCGGGCACATGCATTCCTTCTTGTTGAATCCTCTCCTAGAAAAAAGGCATTCTGTAGGGGATGGAGCCAAGGCTTGGCATCGTTAAGTCTCTCCTTGTTCCTGTACAGCTGTCAGTGGCAGATCTCAAACTCAAACCCCACTCCTTCAGACTGGAGTACAAGGGTTCGGCCGTACCCGGCAGCCTTTGACACTGCTTCTGAGGAGGCTGGGAGGGAAGCATGGTGGCTCTTTTAGCCAAGCTGGTGCCGGTGGCGTTGAAAGAGAATCAGTGACACCTTTGTTGGCCCTGTGTGGGTGTGGCCTGTGGCTAGCTCCCTCCACTGTAGCCAGGCCATCCCTGGAACAGACCTGTCTTGTTATACTGATATCTTTATGCCAGCTCTGGGCCACCCAGTTATCCTGATTTTATTGTGCCTGTTTGTACTGATGTTTGTTTTTCGAACAGGAAGTACTTTGTCCTAAGTTGTCATGATCCTGTTACTGATACTTGGGTTTTGTAGGTGAGGCAACTACTCTTAAGTCCACTTATAACTGGTGACTCATCTTTTCGTTACCATTGGGCGGAATCCTTTTAAATCTCAGACTCGGCAGCCTTTCCCCAAGTTGTACCAGGTAGTCAAACGCTCCGGGGGTGGGGGGTGGGGGGGTGAGAGCTCTTGAGTCGGGCGCTTCCCTGTTTTTATCTGTTCTTGGTGGCATGTGAGCATGTATGATTGCTCTTTAACTCTTAGCAGTCTGGGAGGAGGTGGGCAGGACAGCCATGGACAGCACCTGACCCTCCTGGGCTCCATCCAGGGCTTGGGAACCACAGCCAGTTTTCACAGGTGGGGACACTGGTGTCAAGGTCGACATTCTCATGAGCCTGTTTTGCTGTTCCATGTCTCTCAAATTAAAATGAATCCTAGGTGCGTTGTGTGATCTGTGGCCGAGAAGGAAAACTTGTGTGTGTGTGTTTGTGAATTTAAATGTTGAGGGAAATTCAGAAAATGTGGAGGGATTCAAGAAAAAAAAAAATCTGTAATCCTATCATCCAGGGATGTAAACTCTCTTCCTCTCCTTCCAACACAAACTTTCTCATATATTGAAGAACTCTTTAGAAACAAATGTAGAGGGTGGGTAGAGAAGATACTGTGGGATTTTGTGGGCACCCATTAGGCACAAGCTCAAGTGTGGCTGGGGCGGGTGGCGGCCCCCAGGAGTGGCAGCAGCCCTGGCCTCAGCAGGGCATCTCCGTCTGTTGGGGTGCAGCTGGCCGAGAAGCCGATGACATCGTGAACTGGCTGAAGAAGCGCACGGGTCCCGCTGCCACGGTCCTGTCCGACGAGGCGGCCGCAGAGTCCCTGGTGGAGTCCAGCGAGGTGGCCATCATCGGCTTCTTCAAGGTAGAGACCCAGAACCTCACTCCTGTCCTATCTGTGCGGCTCATGTCCCTGACTCTCCGGGCGCAGGGTCGGTCCTCCACATCGGGCAGAGTGGCCACCTCTGGTGTTCCCTCCCCTTCCAGGATGTGGAGTCAGACTTTGCCAAGCAGTTCTTGCTGGCAGCAGAGTCCATCGATGACATACCATTTGGAATCACTTCCAACAGTGACGTGTTCTCCAAATACCAGCTTGACACAGATGGGGTTGTCCTCTTTAAGAAGGTGAGTCGCCTGTGGGCAGCGTGGCCATGGGCCCTCTGGGTGGCGTTGCCTGCCTGACTGCTGAGGGGACCCTTGTCCCTGGAGCCCGTGGCTTTATGGCCTGCTCGTTGACCCGGAGGAAATTGTTCGTTATCAAGGGTCCATTTTTGCAACGTCAGACTGCAGGACCCACTTGCAGTAGCCTTCAGACCTTTTGGCTCTGAGCCCTCTGCTGTCTCCCAAGTCAGCCGGGGTGTGGTTTTTGTAGAGGACACCAGTGAAGCTGCATTTGAGTGTGAGCCCCTGGGTTGCCGTCCCCACCCTGGTGGCAGAGCCCTCCTCTGTATGTCTCCGGTCCCCAAGGGCCTCCCTAGACCCTGGAGGTCCTGATGGAAACTACTGATGAGGCTTGTCCTTCCCCTTTGCTGTGGGGCCACTGTGGGGTGCTAAACCGCGTGTCTCTGAACTGCTTGTCTCCAAGATGGGGCAGGAGTCGTGTCGGTGCACTGCACCAACAGGGGACTGTCTATCCATCTGTCTCTTGTCTTAGTCATCAGGAGGTGAGGTGGGATGTGGCTGAGCCCCCAATCTCTTGAGACATAGCTGAACCTCCGTGTGGTGGCAGTACGCTGGTGCCATTTAAACAGCTTGCTGTACAGTGGGAAAGGAGACGAAGTTCTGTAACAGGACCCAGCGAGAAAGGGGCAGGAGGGATGTCTCCTGGAGGGGTGGGGAATAGGGCTTCTGGGAGGATTTGAGGCTGGGAGCAGGCTGGTAAGCCACGTGGCTGGGAAGGAGGTGTAGTGTCTGGAAACGGTGTTGGCCTCTGCATTCGAAGGTCAGGGGTTGTTTCTCATAGGGACGTCATGTGTGGAACAAGTGGACAGGATTAGCTTTCTGTGGCGACTGCTCTGAGCCTTGCGCTTTGCCAGGTGCCCCTGGGCACAGAAACAGTTTCTGGAAGTGCTTCTGGAAGCCTTAAGCTGCCTGGGCCATGCTGGGGCTGCCGGCTCTTTTCCTCATTGTTTACACTTTCCTTGGCCCTTTCCTTCGAAGATCTGGAGACAGCTATGGAGCTGCCAAGAGCTGCCGGAGAAACTTTGTCACCTGATTAGAAAAAAGTTGTAAGTGTTGAATAAAGTGGAGTGAAACAAGGGCTCTCTGGAGAACTAAAGAGGAAGTCCTACGTCCTGAGAGTCTGACTTTCCTCCACGGCATCTCCGAGGCCTGCTGAGACGTGCTTCCAGCGGCTGAGTCTACATGGTGCTCTCCCATTGCCCGCAGAACCTCGAGTGGCAGTTTTAGAGCCCAGTTGATGACTTGAAAGTTAGAGTGACAGTTGTTTCTTCAGTCTGGCCTGTAGAGAGTCGTATTCACGGTAGAGGACCTGTTTGGATGACGTCCGCAGGCCCCTTTCCTGGGCCCCAGCCCGGCAGGTCCCTCTGGGGCCTGGAACCATCCAGGGGCAGTACAGACATGCCCACTTCCCTGACCGGGGTCCTAACACCCTGTGGCCTGGCAGCCCTGAGCATTGGTTCCCAGCAGAGACTGTGGACTTTGCTTCCTGATTAGGTGTGCTGGGGGTCAGCAGGGGCACCCGGGCCTGTACTCCCAACTCCCCTTGGTCCTGCTTGTCCTGCCACCCCAGCCCAGCCCAGCCCTGCATTCGTCCTCCTTAGGGCTGTTAAACCGAATTCCTCAAAGGAGGCTGGGTCTGCCTGTCTGCCCAGGGACCATCACGGGTAGCCCGGTTGGTCTGGATGCTTCCTGAGTGGGAGCAGGCGGCCAGGCTCCCTTCCCTGAGTGGGACGCCAAATGGGGCTCTGGGTCACTGGGTTGCAGAGATTCGATCATTGGCTTGGCGAGCTGAGTGACCTGTACCTTCTCTTATCTAGATGTTTACGTCATTGTTTCTCTTGTTCTTTAACGCTGGGGGGTGAAGAGTGGACTGTGCCAATTTGGTGGCTGTGGCAGCTGGGGGCGGTGCTGTGCTCCGCCAGCTTCTTAGGCCCTGGGTAACCTGCCTGGCCTGGTGGGTTCATGGTCCCTGCCAGGGCCTGGCCTCCTCAGCTGTCCCCAGCCAGCAAGGCTACCTGTTTGGTTTTTACCAGAGCAGACTGTGACGCTAGCGTCTTGTGGTGAAGAGACTGCAGCCGGAAGACAGGTGTGCAGCTGCCCTTGGGGTGTCTCCACAAGTGCTTGAGGGAAGCTGGGAGCAGCATTCTGCAGGAGCTGGGTCTGGTTTCCGTGTCCTCCAGTCATGGCTCAGCCTCGCACCTGGGGGAGAGTGGCCGGGACCCAGGCCCAGCCCAGTTCCTAGAGGGGCTCTGAAAGCACCTGCTGACTGCAGCGCCTTCCGCCCCTTCGTCTCCTCCCGCGTTGGCCAGTGCTGGGAGATACAGTAGGCCTGTGAGCTAGCCACCACGGCCTACTGAGGGGCACCATCTGTCCCGTTGCATCTAGCCGTGGGTGCTGCAGGATGCAGACCTGGCGTTCTGCATGGGGGACAGCCCACAGCTCCGGCCCGTTGAGGGGAAGTGTGAAGGAAAATGGCTCCCAAGAAAAGATAGATACCTTATCTTTGCAAGTCTCATCTGAGAAGTTTTAAGGAAATGATGTAAGGCTCGTCTCCATTAAGAAGCCTTAAGCGCATCAGGCAGCCGCACTTCCTGTCCCGGGGATTGTTCCTGTGCTTCCCCGTGAGGAGCAGGGACTGCAGGGCTGCCCGGGCCAGGACCTCGGGCTCCGGGCGTGGATCTGCCCTTTGACTGCAGTGATGCCTCCGAGATTTTACCCTAATGGTCCGTGACGTGATGTCATAAATAACGTGTTTATGAAAACTGATTTTTCTCAAACAAAAATATTTTCATGGCGCGTGCAGCATTGCTGTAGATTTCTGCTGGTCTCATCAGTAGCTCTCCTGCCAGGGCAGCTGGACCCTCCTCTGCCCCCCGTCTGCTGGCGGTCCCAGCGCCACAGCTTCTGTAAACCACGGTGTTCCCTGGTGAGAGGATGAGAGTGGAGAAGGCAGATGGCACCTTGATTTTGTTTTGTTTTGTTTTGTTTTGTTTTTTGGGTGCACGGTCTGGAATCGAACCCGGGTCTCCCGCATGGAAGGTGCGCATTCTCCCACTGAACCACCCGTGCACCCGCAGACGTTGGTTTTTCCATGAAAGTAGCTTTGACCTTGCAGCCCCCTGATTGGGCCTCAGGGACTGCCAGGGGTGTGCAGGCCACCCTTTGAGAATTGCTGTTTCAGAACCTTGGAGGTGAGGTTGGTGGCCAGCCGCTGTCTTGGGATGGTCAGCACGCCTGGGAGACTTGGTGCTTGAGAGCAGCAGCCGTCCCTGGCACATGGGGGCTCCTGCCTCCACCTCTGGGAAGCCCAGTGCTGCTCTCCCCACTGACCCCGTGGCCCACAGCACGTTCTGTGTGGCTCACACCCGGGATGACATCATGCATGCAAGGCCAGGAGCACACAGCCTAAGTGTGGTGGGCCTGGGCCCCCTGGTGCTGGTGGCAGTGGCAGAGTGACAGGGCCTGGAAGGGCTGAGGCTGCAGCGGCGCACTCATGACCCTTCTTTCCACCCTCAGTTTGACGAAGGTCGAAACAACTTTGAAGGGGAGGTCACCAAAGAGAACTTGCTGAACTTCATCAAGCACAACCAGCTACCATTGGTCATCGAGTTCACGGAGCAGGTCGGGGGCCTCGGGGTGGGGGAGGGGCGGGTGGTCCAGGCTCCAGGGACCCTCAGGGTGGGCAAAAGACTGCCCATTCCTGTCACCATTGTCAGCCAGGTGGTCGGTGGCTTTGGGGTGGCCAGTGGGATTTACCCTACACAGATCATGTAGTTCACGGTTCTGAATACCTTGTGTCTTTAACACAGACAGCCCCAAAGATCTTCGGAGGTGAGATCAAGACTCACATCCTTCTCTTCCTGCCCAAGAGCGTGTCTGACTACGACAGCAAACTGAGCAACTTCAAGAAGGCAGCCGAAAGCTTCAGGGGCAAGGTGAGGCCCCTCCCGCGGCACAGCAGGCAGTGCCTGGGTACCACCTGAGGACCTTGTCCTTGGGCTTTAGGCTGTAGAGGGGGCTGAGGCTTCCTCTGGAGTTGGGGCTGATGGGAGCTGCCAGCTGGTCTGGCCGACAATAGGAGTCTTGAGTTGAAGGATCAGCCATTCACATGTAAGCAGCACAAGTTTCCTTCAAAGGGGAGGCATGAGGCAGAAAAGGGTGTGTGACCTGGGCAAGCCTGATTCTCGGTGCCTGTCTTACCGTGCCTTTTCTCCCCCGAGATCCTGTTCATCTTCATCGACAGCGGCCACACTGACAACCAGAGGATCCTCGAATTCTTCGGCCTAAAGAAGGAAGAGTGCCCAGCCGTGCGCCTCATCACATTGGAGGAGGAAATGACCAAGTACAAGCCCGAGTCGGACGAGCTGACGGCAGAGATGATCACGGAGTTCTGCAACCGCTTCTTGGAGGGCAAAATCAAGGTAAAGGAGCCACACCTGGTGGGGTGTCCATTCTAGCAGAGCATGAGCTCTTCGGACCCCCAACTTTCTGCAGCTTCCTTTTCCAGCATATCTAGAAATATTAGTGTAAAAACCTAGGGATAGAGCCCACGAGACAAGGGACGAGCTCCATCCTTGGAAGACGGCCTTGGAGGGCACTGAGACTCCCTGAGGCCACCTGGATGTGTGTCAGCTAACACAGAAACCGAGGGCAGCGGCTGGGAGGTGGACTTGTCAGGCTGTGGGTCAGGCATGCCATCTGCCCTGAGGGTCTGTGAGCGGCCCTGGTCAACTGGAGGGGGCCCTGGACTTCAGCCCCAGGCTCGGCGGGGAACCCGCAGGCAGTGCTCTCTGGGGGCCGGGCCTGGGCGTGCCCACAACGAGGCTTTGCCTGCCCCTCAGCCCCACTTGATGAGCCAGGAGCTGCCCGAGGACTGGGACAAGCAGCCGGTCAAGGTGCTGGTCGGGAGGAACTTCGAAGAGGTTGCTTTTGATGAGCAGAAGAACGTCTTTGTGGAATTCTGTGAGTTCAGCCGCTCAAGCCGTGGCGCTTGCTCAATGTTGGGGTGTGTGTGGGGTATAGGCAGGAGCTGTCCCTGTGCGGGCAGCTGGGTGGTCCTGGTCCAGCCTCTCAGGGCAGCTTCTTTCCAGATGCCCCGTGGTGCGGGCACTGCAAGCAGCTGGCTCCCATTTGGGACAAGCTGGGGGAGACGTACAGGGACCATGACAACATCGTCATTGCCAAGATGGACTCGACGGCCAACGAGGTGGAGGCGGTCAAAGTGCACAGCTTCCCCACGCTGAAGTTCTTCCCTGCGACAGCAGACAGAACGGTGAGGGCAGGCGCAGGGCAGGGGGCTGAGGGTACCCTTCTTGGGATCCCAAATCTTGGCTGCTGGGATGATTGTGGGCTGGCCGTGACTCGTTGCCACCTGTCATCCCCCATGGCATCCCAGAGTCAGACGAGGCACCTGCCTGAGTCAGGGGAGGGGTACGGAAAGCCCCTGCCGCTCTGTGGGGGGGTTCCAGGACCCAGGCCACCTCAAGCTTCTCATCCTTTGTGTCTCCACAGGTCATTGATTATAACGGAGAGCGGACGCTAGAAGGGTTCAAGAAGTTCTTGGAGAGTGGAGGGCAGGACGGGGCAGGGGGCGATGATGTGAGTGCTTGGCGAGAGCCGGGGCCTGGGGAAGGTGCTGTAGCCAGCGTGGCCTCAGCCTCCAAGGGCAGCCCAGAGCTAACATTAGACCTGCCTCCAGGAGCTGGGGTCCTGCCACGTGGCATGTGTCCGCCATGGGGGACAGTGTGGGGTGGGAGGCAAAGAGGGCAGGCCAGCTGGGGCACAAGGCCTTTGTTTTGCTCGGCAGCTATAAATCATTTCTCTAAAGCAATAAAATGTTTTCTTTCCTCAAACTTGAGCACATTAGGCAGCTTAACAGCAGATCCTGCAGCCCCATGGAAGTGTGGGCCAGCAGGTTGGTTGTTCGGGCAGCCCCGTAGAGTGGAGCAGAGGGGACAGCTGCTGGGGAGCAGGAGGTGGGATGGCTGCCCACATGCGCTCTGTGCCTCAGCCCTGCGGTGCCAGGCGCTGTGCAGGTCGAGGCCCTGATAGATTGGACAGACTCCTTTGGGCTCTTGGGTGCCCAGTGGGTGGGGCACAGTAGCCGTTCAGGCCCACTGGGCACCCACCCTGGAGGGAAACTACACCTTCCTTCTGTCTCGGGGTGAGAAACTCCCTCATGCCTCCCCTGCCCAGGAAGATCCCAGTGCACCACGCATGAAGGGCTCACAGTAGTGGCCATGGCCAGCCTGGTCCCTGGGGCACAGGACACGCATGTTGGGCAGGCTTATGCTGGCCCAGGCCTGCTGTTTGCCCCTGACGTCCCCCCTCGCCCCTGTCTCTCAGGATCTGGAAGATCTCGAAGAAGCTGAAGAGCCTGATGTGGAGGAGGATGATGATCAGAAAGCTATGAGAGATGAACTGTAACAGGGAGCCAGACGGGACCTCTAACATGACGCCTCCAGCGGGTGCAGACCCCAGCCAATGCCCCGGCCCCCAGGACCCCCAGGTGGATGGGGCATCCATCGGAAACCCAGGGACTTCGCTTATGTAACACTTCTTCCTAACGTAACACTTCGTCCTGATGTGGGAATCTAAATCTGTCTCTCCCTTTCGCTTTTCAAATTTAGGGAAGGGATTTGTTTCCTGACCAGCCCATTTTGGTGAACTGTCTTTTGCTTTTTTTTTTCCAATTGTGATGTACATTTTTGTACATGGTTTTTGTCCAGGGCGCTCGCTAAAATGTTTTGGAACCTCACGCTGGAAACGCCTTCCTTCTTACAGAGAGGTTTATACTGTCGCCTTTTAAAAATTCCTCCCGTGGGAGTAAGCGTTTTTTATGTCAGTGTATTTGTGTCCCCCAGGCTGGGCTTTCTTGTAAGTTCCTGCCCCCTATGTAGGGAGAGGACACGCCAGGCTGCACGTGGGCCCCCACCTCCTGCAGTGCTAGCGTGACTGAACCCAGCCCTCATGTTTTCTGGTTCAGTGGAGCCTTCCGGCTCTCCGATGAAGGGTGGGCCCCACCACACTGGGAGAAGGGCAGGGGTTGGGGTCCATGACCCCAGACAGGCCAGAAGCAGTGTCCCACCCCTCCTGCAAGGGCTCCTCATCCCGCTGTCCTTCCTGGGCACCTTGGGCTGGGGGTATGCTGTGAACGGATGCTGGGTGAGGTGGCCTCCGCCTGATCAGGACATGGGATGGAACGTTGGTTCGTGGGCCAGAAGATGGCCTAGATACCCGAGCCAAGCCCCACAATGGCTTTCCTTCAGACCTTCCTGCCATGACATTGAAACTGAACACATTGGCCAAATAAAAGTTGAAATTGTGCTCTCTGTTGTGGCCTCTGCTTTCTCTCTCTCTGGCTTGTGGGACTGAGCTGGGGTTTGGTCTAGGAGATGGGTGGGGTTCGGGTATCACTCAGACAGGCCTCTGTTGGATCAAGTGTGCTCAGAACTCAGCCGTGTGCCACATGCACAGGTGGGTGAACCCTTCGTGAAAGCTTTCTCAAGGCAGAGTTGATGCTTGGGTTCAACAGAGAGGCCTGGGGGCCTGGCTGAGCTGACTTGGCTCAGTTGCTCCACTGGGTCTGCATGGGGACCCACCCACCGCAAGTCATTGGAATGGCCACGACACTCTCCCCTTGCCCAGCAGTTTCCAAGATTTCCACACAAAGATGGCATCATGAGAGTAGGTCTCGTCTGACTTGTGAACAGGGTTTGCATAAAGAGGACAGTGTAGAATTCCTGGGAACCCATGGCTGCTGGCATTTCTGAGCTCAGGCCATGAGTTGGGTTCCTACCAGCCCCCCTGGAGGGGTGGGCCCTGGGGGCCACGGGAGAGGGAAGGCAG
The DNA here is from genome assembly GCF_023851605.1 of Tamandua tetradactyla. Classification (NCBI taxonomy): domain Eukaryota; kingdom Metazoa; phylum Chordata; class Mammalia; order Pilosa; family Myrmecophagidae; genus Tamandua; species Tamandua tetradactyla. The sequence goes on along the minus strand of NC_135332.1, from coordinate 74,045,507 downwards.
GGTGGCCTGTTGGTCTCTGAAGATCAAGGATGATTCTGGACCTTTTGGGGGAGCCTAGGCTGAGACCTTAGGCGTCCCCTCAAATTTCACATTTTGGGTATAAACTGCTTCCCGGGGTAGGAAGTGTTCAAACACTACCAAGATTTGTGTGTCCCTGCAAGCTCTGAACCCCCATGCTGGAGCCCTCCCATGCGAGGGGCCAGAGGCATTGCCGACGCGGGGAGCTGCCCATCAAACCTGCCATGGGCACTGTCCTCAGTGGACCTGGGTCTGCCAGGGAGGCCAGGGGTGCAGAGTGGTCCTATGAGTGTGGCCACGCCTCCACCCCACCTGTAGGGTACACAGCAGGTGCTTGACACGGCCTTGCCAAGGTGTCCCAGCCCCAAGGGCTGCTTGCCCATGCCCACGCCCCCTCTGCCTGCCTCAGGGTGCCTGTTGGTCCTCATGGGTGGGGCTGCCCCCGTGGCTCCTCAGGTGGCTCCCTGGCTGCCAGAGAATGCCTGGAAGTGGGCTGGGGTGCACTAGCCACATGCAGCCACTCGGGGCACCCGTTGGGCAGTAGGGAGCTGATGGGTGGCAGAGCCTGTCTGGCGGGGCAGGGGTAGATGGGGTGGGGGCAAGGGAAGCCACTTGAAAATCTCTGGCTGTTTAACTCTATGGGTGTCAGGAAGCCACAGGCCCAAAGTCCAAACCGGGTGCTGCCAGGCCTGTGCTTTCCACTCGGGGTCCTTGGGATGCACCCAATTTTCTAACAGGCCTGTGGGCTCTGAATCTCCTGTCACCCTCAGGGTAGTGCTGACTGCAGTCTATGAACCTGGAAGTTGGATGTTCCTATCTCGCCATGCAACCCCAGGTCAGCCCCAAGATGCTGGTGAAACCACACACTCACTTTCCTCCGACTGCAGTGGGCTTGGCTGCTGTGGCCTGTGCCCAGCGAAAAGCCCAGGAGTGGGACACTTCAGCTCGAGTCCACGTTCTAGAAGACGGCTGCTCACACGCCCCTGCCACAGCAACCAGTATGGCACCTCCACAGCAACCAGTATGGCACCTTCTTGGGGAGCTGCTGAGGCCAGAGACTTTGGTAGTCTGTCCCTTCTCTGATCCAAAGAGAAACCTCAGGGCCCAAATCCTCCCTTGATCCCAGTGGACTGGAGGCGGGGGGGGGGGGGGTGGGCCTTTTGGGGTCCCCAGGCAGGCTGGGCCTGGTGGGTTTGTCCCAGCCCTGCCTCTAGAGAGGCCTAGTGCTCCTGGCCAGGTGTGCGTGGCAGCTTACCCAAGCCAGCTTCCTTCATCCGATCCTCTGAGCCGGGAGGGAGGCAGAACTTTCCACAACATAAGACGATCGTCACGTCAAAGGAAAGTTCTGTCTTCCCTCTACAGTAAAGAACTTTCTGTTTCCGACTTCGGGTAAACAAGTCCAAAGCAACTCTGCAGCCTCCCAGGGACCAGGATTTGTGCCCGAACAACACTTTCCGCTGAGGCCCCAGATGCTGGGACCCAGGGAGCCACCCCCTGGTGGGGGTCCTGCCTGGGCCTGAGAGCACGTCCCTAGCACTGCTGTGAAGAGCTGGTGACCCCCGCGGCCAGCCAAGCTGGGGGTGTGCCCGGGCACTGAGCCACCTGGCAGGGCGGTGAGTCCTCGGCCCACACTGTTTCCCCAGCAGCAGGCACGAGGCTGTGCACCCAGAGGCACCTCCTAAGCATGTGGATTTGATTTTGTTGGATCCAGAGTGGCCTGGGGAGACTGGGGTTGTTGCCGAGTAAGTAGCCAGCAGCTCCCGCGGGCCTCCTGGTTCTGCCCCCTTCACTCTGGCCTCAGCAACCACCCGGGGAACCCCACTGACATACCCCTGCAACCTCAGGAGTGCTGGCCCAGGCACAGGAGCACAGGCAGTGGCAGCGCTGGAGGCTCCTGTAGCTCCCCACAGGGAGGTGGAGCAGGCACACGACACAGGACTGAGCCACCATCCCCAGGGGGCGCACCAGATGGCACCACCAGGGTGAGGAGCCTCGTCCTGGACAGGGAGTCCTCCTCAGGCCAGGAGGGCAGCCCCTTCAAGGCCCGCGTTTGCGGAGATGGCTCTGAAGTGAAGTGTGCCATGCTGGGAGGTGAAAAGTGATGGGTTGGGTTACCCTGTCCAGCTCCCTGGGCTCTCTAAGAGGTACGGGAGGCCTAAGGCTTCCCAGTAGGGTAGGGGTAGCGCCGCTGCAGTTGTGGGATGTCCCGCTTTGCCTCTGACCTTCTTTATGGGCTCTGTCCTTCTAGTGCTTTCTCCTGCCCTCTGAAAAGCACCTTTTGGGTCCAGCTGTGGGACAGGGAGCAGCAGCCAGGAAGCATCTGACCCCTTTGGCCAGGCACAGCGACAGGTGGGTTGAAAGATGAGCCACCAACCTGATCCCAGGCACCACCCCAGGAGGGGGAGCGGCTCGGGTTCAGTGTGACCGCACAGCTTTATATAGCTCTGCACGCCTTATAAAAGTTGGAAGTACCCTGCCGCGGGGGAGCACCCCGGATGCCGTGCTGGGACCTCACCAGCCAGGAGAGCCTCACGCTGATCTGCTCGGAGTCAGGCAGTCTCCTCACCTGTGTTCAGTAGGGTCCCCACAGGACAGCCCACCCCACAGCCCCCAGGATGCCCAGCAGAACCGTCCGCTATACCCGCTACAGCCCTCAACGTCGGCGCCGGCGGCTGTTGGCCGAGCGCACTGTTCGCTTCCCCAACGACGTCCTATTCTTGGACCACATCCGCCAGGGAGACCTGGAGCAGGTGGGGCGTTTCATCCGGGCCCGGAAAGTCACACTGGATACGATTCACCCTTCAGGTCAGTGCTGGCAGGGGGCTTGTCCCAGGGCTGGGGGTGATGAGGGGCTAGCCGGCCTGGGCCTGGATGCCACCTCTCTGACCCTGCCCAGGCCTGGCTGCCCTGCATGAAGCTGTGCTCTCTGGAAACCTGGAGTGTGTGAAGCTGCTGGTCAAGCATGGGGCAGACATCCACCAGCGGGATGAGGACGGCTGGACAGCCTTGCATATTGCCTGCAGCGATGGGTACCCTGACATAGCCAGGTGAGGGGTGGAGTGGGCAGCTGGGCTCCGGGTCTCAGCTGGCCTCCAGGGGATGGTCCCCAAAAGGCAGGTCTGGGCATGGTGGCAAGGACCCCAAGGGCCTTGGAACCCTGCCCATCACTACCCAAGAGCAGACTGGGCAGTGGGCCAGTTTCTAAAGGCTCAGGTTTCTTCCTCCTCACCCTACCTGGAAAAAACAAGCAGGGAGACCTCAGGACCCCAGCCCGTTACCCTGGCGCCCTTTGGACCCCAGGTACCTCATCTCCCTGGGGGCAGACAAAGATGTAACCAATGACAACGGGGACCTGCCTTCCGACCTCGTCGACCCCGACTTCAAGGAGCTGGTAGAGCTCTTCGAGGGGACCAAGATGTATTGAGCCCGACCCAGGCGCCAGGACGTGCCCCGTCTGCGGGAGCCGGGCTCGGCACTCGCCCGCCCCCCCACCCCTCAGGCCTGGCTTTTTCTACAGGTGATTTTTTTTTATGGTGACACTTTTTACTTTTTCAATAAACGCGATGCCCAAGCCCGTGGTGTTGGCTTCGATTCGGGGGGCGATCAGCAGCTCCTCCGCCCTCCACCTGGGTGGGACGTCCGCGGGAACCCGCCGCCCCAGCGGCCGGCGCCGTCACGTGGCGCGGACCCGGCACCGCCTGCGCCTGCGCGGCCCGGCTGTGGCGTCACTTCCGGCCGGGGCCTCCCAGCTGGCAGCGGCGGCGGGGCCGGGCGAGGTGAGGTAAGCCGGGGCCGCGGGGCCGGGTGGGGCGGCGGGCGGGGGTCTCCGCGGCTGGGCGCGCGGCGGCCCGGAGCGCGGACCCAGGTGTCCCCGGCGACCCCCGCCCCGGAACCCCGGGACCCCCGAGCTTCGCGCGCCCCGGCCCTGCTCCCACGCTGCCCGTCCCGGGCCCGCTCGTTCGCGGCAAGCAGCGGGCGGGGCCCCGGGGTTCCGGCGGCGCGGTGGAGGCGAGGAGGGCGCCCGCGCTGGCGAGCGGCAGCGCAGGCCTCGGGGAGTCCGGCGCCCTGGGGCTGCGCAGGGAGAGGGGCGCTCTCTTGCTTGTGGAGGCCGAGGGCCAGGCCCCTGTAGGAAGCGCCGGGACCGGGACACGGGCCCTTTGCCCCTGCGGAGGGCTGCCCCGTCGAGGTGCCAGCTTGACCAAAGGCCTGCTTTCTCTGTTTTCCGGAGGGAACACTCCTGAGAACGCGTTTTGGTTCTTGGCATACAGCTGGCTTAGTTTTTTCTCAACCTTTTTTCCCTTTCCGGCATCCCTGGCTTTCTCCCATCCCTGACTTTCCCTCACACGCGCAGTTGCTTCTCCAGCCCCAGGGCATAAAGGGGAGCCCTGTGAGCCCATACCCATTGCTGGTGGTAAAAAGTCCCCTGTAAGGTCCCTCTTTCAGTCCCGGCCCAGGGCAGCCTTCCCGACGCTCGCCTTTCAGCTTTCATCACCCCAAGGATGAGAAAGGCGGTTTTGAGCAGAGGCTGAGAAATGGACTCGGGGACTTGACGTGGGGGTCAGCTTGGGTGAGCTGAGGGCGTGGCACGGTTTAGGAGGAGCGCAGGCGTGCCAAGGTTTGTAGCTAAGGTGGGAAGCTGCTGCCGTCACCACAGAAGGAGGTCAGGGGCTTGGGCACGTCTAAGAGGCTTTGCCTGTGGGTCTCAGGGACTCCAGGGAATGCCTTGTTGGTACCCTGCTGACTCTTGGTGGCAGACCATTTTTTAGAAATCCTATTGGCTGAAACTAGGCTGAGAGCCCCACAGGACATGGAGGGGCAGTGTAGTCTAAGAAAATTTGAGTGTCGGAAGTTCAAAAGGAGCACAGAATGGCCAACTGCATCATTGATTCTAACTCCGGAATGTCCAGGATCACCTTTTCTGCACAGCAGAATCGCATCTATTTGAGACAAGGGCCTGGAGACCTGGTCTCTGCTTGCTCCCTGTGCTGCCTGGGTCTCCCACTCCTACCTTCCCCCAGGAAGTCTCTGAAGCTTGTGGTTTCCCCAGAAGAGGAAAATATGGCATAAATCCATCAAGACCAGACCTCTCCCTTTCCAGGGGCTGGGACCAGGCTCAGGCCAGCTGAGGGTCTGAGCCACATCCAGAGGCCCTGGGAGGGCATGGATGGTATCACCTGGCAGGTCCTGCTCTGCTGGGTGGGCTGCCTCACCCTCCAAGCCATGGTTTTCTTGACTCTGATACAGTTGTATAATAAACACGCTGCTTGTAAAGCCTCTGATATGGTGGCCGCTGGCAGCCAGCCCCTGGCAGTCATCAGCTGTGGTAGGCAGTGGGTGGTCCTCACAGTCACTTCTCTGGGTACCACCTCTCTGGCTCTGCAGCCACATGGCCCAACGCCATCCTAGTCCATGCTCGATCAGCAGCACCCCTTGGTCTCAGAGGTGCGCGGACATTGGGCAGGGTACATGACCATTCCATCCATCGCCACACTGAATAAGGAGCCCCGAGATCTTGATTGAGGGATCCCTATTGCAACAGGCGACCCTGCAAGCTCCTGTGGGGGCTCCTCTGCCTTAGATGAGGCCCAGAGAGGAGAAGGGCAAGCCTTGGGGTATAGGGGGAGCGGGGCAGGGGTGGACGGCCTCTAGCCTTAGGACATTCTGGACCCTTCTGTGTGCCCAGCTCCTCACTTGTCAGGCCTCATGGGGTTGTATGTTGGGGACAACCCCCCAACAGTTGGGTCCTTCAGAATGCACAGGCACAGGGCTGACCAGGACTGTGGGGGTGCCTCTGACTTTTTTGAGGGGGTGGTGGCAGCATGGTGGGCAGTGGTTCTGTGGCAGAGATCTTTGTAAGAGTGTAGGGCTTAGCAGCAGGTGACTCTCATAAAGTAGATTGGCTGGACTGATGACTTGATGGCATAGAGGCCCTGGTCCATGTCCGGCTGGTGAGTGACTTTCGGACAGAGGGATGAGGCCCTGCTAGCTCCCGTTTGTGTCGTGGCCTGGGGGACTCACTGAGGAAGTAGTTGTTCCAGCATGGGAGGAAGGGTGTGGAGAGAACGGGTGCAGGGGGTCGTCAGGCTCGTGGGCCGGGAGGAAGCTGTCATCAGGTGGCGTCACATCTGTGAGGCACACCTTGCTTTATCGTTCCCCAAGTGAAAAAACACTGTCATTTGGACACTGATATGTTAGTGTACAAAATGCAGCCCTTACCTGGAGGCAGCGGGATGCCATCTACCCACCGAGGGGTGGAAGCAAGTGCTGAGGCCATCGCTGTGTAGTGGACCTAAGGCAGGGGGGTGGGGGAGCTTTGTGGCAGTGTCCTACCAGGTAGGGTGAAGTCAGGCAGGTGTGTACCAGGTGGCCTGGTACGGCCTCTGAGCTTGCTCACTGCGCAGGGCCCCCTCCCTCAGGCCAAGGCGGGCACTCCTGTCGGCTAGACCTTTGCATGGTATCCCTGGCCCTCTTCTCCCTGGCTTCCTTCTTGCCTTTTCCTGCATCCCGGGCCCCTCCATTCTTGGCTTTTCCACTGGCAGGTAAATACATTCACATTTCACTCCATGAAGCCCAGCACAGACTCCTGCTGCCTTTTGTGGCCACACCTCGGGGATGCAGTCTCGGCTGGCCTCTCTGCCTCCTCTCCCAATGCAGTCTCCATGCTGGTCCCTGCTCCTCCTAAACCCGTACACCGAGGTCATTAGTGGGTTTGCTGCTGCTGGTCAAAGGTCACCTCTTGGTCCGGGAAGCCTTGACCCCAGCCACCCACTCTAGAGTGCCTTTGTCCCCAACTCCAGAGACGCTGTCCTCTCCACCCCTTACCCTGCATCCTTGCAGGTTCCGTGTCATGGGTGGGTGCTGCACAGGGAGCCCCACCTCACGGTGCACCTGCTCTGCTGGCCCGCAGACCCTAGAAGGGGCAGCTCAGCTCAGAGGGGCCTGTCCCTGGACCCCCATCCTCACGAAGCCTGGCTGTCCCTTCTTGCCCTTCGGTATCTGCTCTGGTTTTCCGGCATTGCAATGCATCCCTTCCATCCACTCTCCATAAGGCCACAGTGCTGGGGGCTTCCCTTCTGCATGGACAAGCCCCTGGGTGCACTGCAGCTTCCAGGCCGAGAGTCCTTAGTCAGCCCTACCAGCCTTCTCTTCCCTGTCTTGCCACTGTCCTCACCGGTCCATTTGCCTGTGCCCAGCGTCCCCTCTGCCAAGAGGACTGTTTTCTCCGCATGCCCCCTCGGGTCCCAGTGCACTTGAAGACAGCACGCAGTGTTTTTCCTACTCCCTTCCTCCACCAGGTGGTGGCCACACACCCAGGCTGCCCCCCACATTGATACTTTCCATCTCTTGCGTTGGCACTTTCCATCTGTTCTCTGCTGTTGTAATGTATCTGTCTGTCCCTCCTGCTAGGCTGCTGGCCTAGGGCAGGGCTCAGACCATCCCTCTCTGCTCTGTCCTGCTGAGGGACTGGACTTGGCAGAGAAGGGGATCTCCTGGGAAAGGCAGCAGCTTGAATTCTGACCTCTCCCAAGCGTAAGAACTCTGGGGGGGCATGTCTGGTTGGGGTAGGGGTGGTCTTCGTGTGGGCATTGGGCCGGAAATGGTTAAGGCTCAGCAGTGCGAGCAGGAGCTGCTGAGGGCAGAGCAGTTGGAACGTGGATGCAGCGGACAGGGTGAAAGCAAGAGGGGTGGTGGAGGGCAGGACTCCCCGTGCACGGCCACTGGCACATGAGTGGCAGGTGGCTGGGAGGGCCCCTGCTTTGGGGAAGTCTCCCACGGTGGCATGATGAATTTGTCTGGTGAGCTCTGTACAGCAGGGCTGGGGCGGGCCTGGGGTCTCTGCTCAGATGCAGTGCCTGCTGGTGCCCTGTGCCTCCTGCCCCCTACCCTCTTCCCATACAGCTCCCCTGTTTGGGGACCTGCACAGGCAGCTTCAGTTTCAAGTCTTTGGTTTATTCAAACTTAACTGAGGGTGACACTTGCAGAAAAGCTTGCAGGCTGGGAGTGTGTCCTGCCATCAGCACCCAAAGGGAGAAGCAGACCACATCCGATCCCAAAAGCCCCCGCTGGCCTGCAAGCCCCTTGTCGGTTTGTCTGTCATCCTAGGCCTCTTGGGCTCAAGCCTTGTGTGTCTGACCCTTTCCTGTTGGCACAGGTGTGCGGGCTCCTGGCTGTAGGGTCCGTGGTGGGATGGCACTCCAGCTGCTGCTCGGGAGACTCTCCCACAGGAGGCTACCAGGCGTGCTTCCCTGGCCATTCTTGTGTGTGCCTCTTGGTGCCCAAGTGGCCCTTTTCTCTCAGGTGCAGGTCACAGGGTGTGCCTGTTTATTTGTGTCTTAATGGAAATTTCCCTTGGGGTTGAAACTGTGGGGCCCAGTCCTGGCAAGTGAGTGAGCAGGCCGCTCCCTGCCGCCTCTCTTTCCGGTGAAGCGGAACCCTGGCCTCACACAGAGCTGCCAGTAATTCCGGAAGACGCTGAGGTGGGTGCCAGGAGTCCTGCCAAGGATCGCCCCTGGGTGGCAGAGTTCCTGTGTGTATAGGGGCCAGGGCACAGGGTCTTGCACTCAAGAGAGGTCCTCGGGGCATGTTGGATGCCCAGGGAGCCAGGAGGCCAAGTGGGGAGGTCCCAGGTGCATCTTCCGGCTCTGAAGGCTGCTGGGCTGTCCCGATCCTGGGTGACGGGAGGCAGGAAGGTGACGCCTTCTTCAGTGCCATTTAATTTCCCTTTAAGGCCCCAAGGCTCATGAACCTGCCAAGCACCTGGGCACTGAGCATTTCCCAGCCCTGCAGCTCTGCTCTCCAGGCCACATTTTGGAGCTTTCTGCTGGGTTGTAGTGTCTCATGGGCAGTGCATGGCCCAGTGATGTGTGACATGAACTTGGGCCCCTGCACGCTGCGTCACTGTTATGGCCTCTGTAACCACACGCCACAGCTAGTATCTTCTTCAGTGGCTCCAAGTCAGGTGTGGGAGGGCTGGGAGGGCCCCCACGTGTGGCTGCCCACACAGGGCCATAGTCATGGTACGCCCCCGGCCTGCAGTGCCATCAGTGCCTTGTGGCCAGTCTGAGCAGACTACAGAATCAAGCAGAGCAGGTGTGCCAGGCAGGGCATGGGCGTGCGGGTGGCAGGTGGGGAGCCAGAGCAGAGAGCGAGCATCCAGGTAGGGCCTAAGAGGGTGAGCCTGGTCTCCTGGAGTGTAGGCCAGCAGGGGGACCTCAGGCCAAAAAGACTTGTGTGCGAACACCCAGCAGCCAGAGGAGGGCCAAGGAGAAGTCCCTTGGGAGAGAGGCCTGGGGACACTGGAGCACACTGATGGCAGGAAGGCTGGGGGATGTAGGCGGTGAGGGCCAGGCCAAACCCCAGTGAAGCTCTGCACACCCCTTGCCTGAACGTCCAAGCCTCGGGTGTGTGTGGGAGTGCCCCCACCCCCCCCTTCCTTGGGGCTGGCATCCCACAGGAGATTTCGGCAGAGAGTGCTGTTACCCTGCTCTGGCAGTGGCTGGGTTGTGCAGGCAGAGACCCCAGGATCCGACATAGTAGAAGCTGCCAGGCCCTGCCTGGCCCTCCAGGGAACCCGCTCTGTGCACTCTCCCTCTGTCTGCCCACAGGCCCGTGTGTTCCTGGGTGGGGTCTCAGTGCTGAGTCAGGTACATGGTGACTGAGTCCCACCTTCTGTCTGAGGTTATCACCGGTGAGGGGGTCGCATGGAATCTGGCTTCCCCGAGGCTCTCTGATTAGCTGTTTTCCACTAAGGCGCCTGGGGTCCGTGCCTAGTTCTCCTCCCCTAGCCAGGGCAAGGCCGGCTCCCTCATCCTGAGCTTGTGTTCTCAGTCCAGGATGGTGCTAGGTCCTGTGGCCAAGTCAGCTTAAAAATAGATTCCCCCTCTTCCCAGGGCTGTGAAAATCACCAGGCTGAGAAGGCTGTAAATAGGTGTCCTGGGTCACTGGGTCAGAGTCTGGCGTGGTTCACCCCAGCTGGAGAAGCTGCAGCCCCAGTGGCTGTCCTGCCCTGGGAAACTCAACCCCGTGACAGATGAGAAACAGTCTCGGAGGAAAAAACCTGCTGAGCCCCACAGCCAGGGCAGTTAGGACTCACTTGGAGGTCACTGAGGTCCCTTCCTGCCCCACAACTGCCTTTGACAGGTGCTTGGGCAACTCAGAAAGTACAGATGTAGAGAGGGGTCCCAGACAATGGCAGCCGTAGATGCTGGGAAATGAGGGCTCCCACCAGGCTGCCAGGGTGCACCCCAACTGGTGTGCGTTGCACATGTGGTGGGCCAGCCCTCCCCTCTAGCTCCCTCCCAGGTCCCTCTGGTTCATACTGCTGGACTGTGAACCCTCTGAGGCAGGGGATGGCCTCGGAGGCAGTGGCTGCCGGGTTCATCTGCAGCCTTGGGGAGGAGGTGGGCGACCCTGCTGAAGGGGCCACACACCATGTCCATCCCTGTGCCCAGGGGCTGCCCTTTCAGAGGCTGAGGGGATCGGGCAGTGCAGTGCAAGGACCAGACGCCCCAGCAATGACCAGGTAGGTTTTGGGACATACCACAGTGGCCTCTAGCACCCCCCATGCATGCCCCCCAGCCCCTCCCTCATGTGCTCCCCAGCCTCGCTCACGCGCACCCCCCCGCATGCCCCTCAGCTCGCCCGTCTCCAGGGTCGTCTACCACGGCAAAAGGAACAGCAGTCCCCGCTCTCCCGCCAGCAGTACTGAGATTTTCACACCAGCCCACGAGGAGAACGTGCGCTTCATCTACGAGGGTGGGTGTGCCGTCACGGACTGCCAGGATCCCTTTCTCACTCTACCTCCCTCCACGGCCTTCCAGCAGCCCCGGGAGTTGGGGGTCAGAGGAAAACCATTTCCAGTAACTGGGGTCCACTCTGTCACCCGCTGTGGGATCTCAAGGGAGCGCCTTGTAGAGGGGGTGGGTGGAGCTGTTCCCGCGCTGGGCCAGGGTGTGCTGGGGCAGGGGGTTGGCGGCTGCACGCAGGGTCAGGGGTGGCACCTGTGTGGGCAGGGGTGGCACCTGTGTGGGCAGGGGTGGCAAGGAGGCCAGCATGCTGAAGGTGGGGGGCTGCCCTTGGGAGTGGGTGCTGCACCCTGAGTGCCCTGGGAAGCCAGGCTGTCTCCCAAATCAGAGGGGTGGGGCCCAAGTGCCCTCTGTCCATGTCCTGGCCAGAGTGCTGTGGAATGGGCCTGTGGGGTAGGCACTAGCCTCAGGGACTGGAAGCTGGAGCAGACGCCTTCCCAGGGCCAGCAGACTGGGAAGCTTCTCAAATGCACAGACAGGAAAGCAGGCCTGCAAAGAGGGCGACTGGGGCACAGGTCGTGGAATTGGTCTCCAGAGGGAAGTGGCCATGGGGTGTCTGGGCTGCAGGGGCAGGAGTACAGTGGCCTGCTGGCCTTGACACTGGCCTTGGCGCCTCTCCTTTCCCGCAGCCTGGCAGGGCGTGGAGCGCGACCTGCGGAGCCAGATGTCGGGCAGTGAGCGGGGCCTGGTGGAGGAGTATGTGGAGAAGGTCCCCAACCCCAGCCTAAAGAGTGAGTTGGGGTGTCCCCAGCCCAGCCCTAGGAGGGGTTTGGCTGGGTGCTGGGCTGAAGGAGGAGGAATGCCCCCCATTTCCCTCCCTGTGGGCCTCTCCCAGCCGAGCCCCGAGGGCTGTCCCCCCACCGCTTCAGAGGCATCCACGGCCTCCCACCTGCCCCTCCCTCCCTCCGCCAACAGCCTTCAAGCCCATCGACCTGAGCGACCTGAGGCGCCGGAACACGCAGGACGCCAACAAGTCCTAGCGCGCCCGCCAGCCCGCCCACCTCTGGACGCTCAGGGCCGCCGGTGGACGCTGGTTTCCCCTCTGCGGGCCCAGCTTCTGGGGGTTGGGGGCAGGAAGGGGGCTGTGCTCAGGGCGAGCTGCCGGCCCCCGGGGTGGGCGGGATGGATGGCCCCGGCTGGCCCCTCCTCCTGGAGCCCCTCCCTCCCCTCCCAGGCCTTCTCAAGGAGCCCCTGCTCGTGGGGCTCCGGGGCCCTGCTCAGCCCCTGCCCTCGCCCCAGCCTAGCTGTGTCTTTGGAGCCTTCTGGCCCCACCTGCCCACCCTGGGGCCCCAACCCCCCTCTTCCTGTCACCCTGCCTCTGCCCTCACCTCGCTGGCCCTGGCCACTGACCTCCAGGATTGGGGTTGAGCAGGAGCCTCTGAAGTCTCGAGCTGGTGGCCTGGGCTGCGTTGTGTCCCTGAGGTGGCCAGGAGACAGGACCCAGCTCAGCTCCCTGGGGATCTCTTCGCCCTCTGGCCCGGACCCATTGGGGACTGCCCACCCAGCCCCACGCCCCCTGTCCACCCTGGTCTTCAGCGGCCCCCGCTCTCTGGCTGGAACACTGCCCGGTGGCCCCTCACAGGGTCCCGGCAGCCGGGCGCTGAGGCCCCCATAGCCTGCCCCGTTGAGCAGGGCACCGAGGCCGGCCTGAGCTGGTGGTGGTCCTGGTGGGTCCTGGCTCTGTGGGATGTCCCTGGGATGGTCACCAGGGCCCCCTTTTTTCCTGTGCCCTCCAAGAGCCGAGTGTCCGCAAATAAAGGCAAGTTGGCACTGGGCGCAGCCTCCTGGGCCATCTGTTGTGCCCTGACCCCTTTTCCTGCCTTGGGCATGCTACACTCTATCCTCCATGTGACAGCGGCCTGGAAATCTGCTGTCATGGGCAGGGCCCTGAGGGCCCAGAAATGACCAGTTTGAGCTTCTGGATTCCACAGTGGGGCTCCTGGGGTGGGGGTTGCAGTAGGGCCTCTTGATGGGAGAGGCTGGGCTGCTCTCCACTCTGGCCACAGAGGCTCCCCATCGGACCTTTCCCCAGGGTGCTCCACTGGATGCAGTGGCACCTCTTTTGCTAGCCTCGACTCAGTCTCCTGACTCAGCGGCCCCTTAGACAACACCCTCGGAGTCAACATGGCTACACTTGACCTCCCAGGGCTGGAGCAGCTCTCGCCAAGACGCGGCCATGGTCCAGACAGAACTCCCACTCAGGAAGAGCGTTCCGGCTCGGGTGGCCTGGCTAGCTGTTGGCTGGGACGGGGTGCCCAGCTCCAAGTGGACAGTGAGCACGCCCTGGTAATGGCAGTGTTTGCCTTGTATCCTGAGCTGGCCCTCGGGAGTGACCATGTGGCCTCACTGCATTTTGGTCATGTCAAGCTGGGAGGCACCTGAGCCAACTCCCGCTGGCTGGGGCGTATTGCCAAAGGTAGGCGTGCTCTGGGCCGGGTTGCAGGCCCCTCCCGTGCCCTCCACTCCCGACATGTCCTGGGAGCAGGGCACGGTGTGCGAGACAGGAAGGCAAGGTTTTACCCACCTGCCTGCAGGTGGAGGGTGAGCTTGAGCCCTGGTCGGGTTGTGGCTCCCATGTGACCTTGAGCCTCAATTTTCTCCTCTGCAAAGTGATAGTGGGGGTTGAGGTGGCCCAAAAGCCTCTCACTGCCAACCACACACTGGGGGATGTGCAGAGAGCAGGCAGCAGCCGTCCCTCCAACCCTGGGGCAGGAAGGTGGGGGGCATCATGTCCCAGGCGCCCGTGCCCAAACTGGGCCTTACTTCCCTTGGCTGTGCACCCCTCTCTCCTTGGTTGGGGATACCCCCTGCCTTCTGTGTGTCCTGTGGCTTGAAATTTCTGCAAGGGGCTGTGGAGGCATCAAGTGACAGTTCTAAGGGCTGCTGGTATGCCCCGCCCACCAGGAACCCCCAGTGTGCTCTGGTGGTGGGCTGGAAGTGGGGCCTGGGGCGGAGGCGTGGGCCCATGGCAGAGTCCCTGCTTCCCGCCTCAGGGGTCTGCCCTTTAGGGTACAGGTTCTTTGTTGTCACCGAGTTATCCAGGCTGGAGAGGGCTGCAGAGGGACAGCTGACCCCAGGGCCGGGCTTGCCCAAGTGCACAGTTCGCCCTGTTGGGGGGCAGTGTCCACCCACTGCTGCCACCTTCCAAGGCCCTGGGACCTGAGTGACTCGTGACACCCCAGTTTTACAGTGAGGACAGTCTGGGAAATGAGAGGATTGCCTGGGTTTCCACGGCCTCCTACCAGTCCCAGAGTGTGGCACACGTGCATGCGCATACACTTATGTGGTACACACACCCCGGCCTGTCCGCTCTCAGCGCTCCACAGCAGCTCAGGGGCCTCTCGTACCCCTGATTTACACCTGAGAAAGTTGACTCCTTTAGTCTCAATTCCTATTTGTAAGCATCTCTTTTCATATCAGAACAGTCATCACTATTTCCGGGGCGTGTCTCTGGGCCAGCACCATCCCGGGACAGGGGCGGGGTGGGGTGAGGCAGAGACCCAAAGGGCCAGCAAGGTGTTCGGGCGGGAGCACACCAAGGTGGCAGGCGGGAGTGGCTGAGGTGACAATTAAGGAGGATGAGTCGGGAGCAGCGGCAGGGAGGGGCTGGCTGTGGAGGCCTGTCCTGAGGCATAGACCAGGACCTTCCCCCTTGGTGGAAGGGGAGCCCTGGCAGGGTTGGGGGACCAATTGGACAGGGGAGCAGGACACGTCTCAGGTCCATCACTCAGCTTCAACAGCTGCCAGCCCCAAGCCAGCCTTGTCCCCACCCCTTGTTGGTTCACTGTGACCACACTCAGCCTCTTTACTGGCCACAGGCTGATCTCACGTGTTGCAATGAGCAGCGATTCCCAAACACCCAGTGCCCAGTGTCATAGATGCCTAAGGTTTGTGCCAGCTGGTTTGCCAGTGGAGGGGTATTGGCCCCAAGCGTCTCCATCACTGGTAGCCCCCCACGTAGCCCCTGTCTGAACTGGCCATCCCAGCGTGGTCAGGGTGCCCACTCTCTGGGCTTGGCCAGTGCATCCTCACGGTGCAGCTTTGAGGCACCCCTGCCCCTGAATTGCCTGTTGGCTGCGCTGAAATGTTCAGGCTCAACTGGCTTCACAGGTGGAGGCCTCTTTGTCACAGGACCCCAGCCACAGCGTGGCAGGGGCTGCAGGGTCTGAGGCAGAGACAAGGAGACTTGACGCTGTGCGGGGACCCTGGAGGAAGGAGCGGAGGGCAGGGCTCGGCTCCTATGGGAAGCTGGTTCTAGGATGTGAATTGGGGAAGGCCCGAGGCAGTGAATGGTGGGGTCAGAGAGGACCAAAGGGAGGCCCAAGGGCTACTGCAGGGGCCACGGGGCGGGGGGGGGGAGATGGGCCCAGCCCCCAGCCTTCCTCTCTGCCCTCCCTATCTCCCCCCCACACCTCGAGGCTGCCCCTTGGCCATTTGGTTTTTATTCTTATTTCTAAATGACATGCATGAATTGTCATTTCTTGAGTTTCCTGTTTGTCATCCCACCATGGCAGGAGAGGATTTTTTTTTCCCTTTTCTTCACCTCCCCTCCCCACCTTGGACATGCCCCTTCCCAGCCACACCCTCCCTAGAAGGCTCTTTTCCTTAGCTCTGTTGACACCCATGTTGAGTGCCTCCATTTCAAGCCTGCACTTGCACCCAGAGCTGAGCCACGTGGTGGACGGTGTATCTTTCCCGCTCAGCTTGTTTTTCTTAAGTTTAAGGATCTGTTGCCTTTCTTTTATTTGTTGGTTCTGTGTGTACACGTCACATTCTGGACTCTGCCCCCATTGGCATGTTTGCTCCCCTCCCGCCCTGCACGGCCTTCTCTGCCCCCTGCTGACAGCCCTCACCACCCCCCCGGGTCCCGCCCGTTTCTATCCATGTCTTCCTCTTCCTTGGTCTGCATCCTCCTTTTAGTGGCACACATGCACAGGAGATTCCAGGGAGTCAGACAGACATGTGGGGACACCTTACACAGCTGCTCCCCGCACACGCCCCCCCAGGGCATTGTGCACCTGCCCTATGTGAGTTGCACACATGGTGTGCATCGCCTTCCTCCATGTTCCTCCACCCAGTAGCCTTCCATTGTGCACTTACACACACACACACACACACACACACACACACACACACACACGGGCAGCACCTGTGCATTCTTTTGGGGGAGGGAGATTGAAGCCTGGGCTGGAGTGGACATGAGAAGGGAGGAGAGAGGGGGAGGCGCAGAGCCTTGGTGCTTTCACCTTCCTGGCTGGAGAGAGATGAGGGGCACTGGGGGCGGGGGGTGGTGCCTGGGCCCCTCCCCAAGCACTGGACTGAGTCGGAAAGTGCTGTTCCCCACCCCCCACCCCAGCCTGCAGAGGCCAATGCTTATTAGCTGGAAGAGTCCAGGCCTGGGCAGGCCCCCAGTGCTCTGGCCACCCCCACCTCCAGCCCTGGCTCCACCGGCCTGCTCCAGTCCTCTTGGGAAGTTTGGGACTGGGTAAAGGAGGACAAGGGCAGAGGGAGTCGGGGGTGGGGGGGGGCTGTCAGGAGGCCCCAAGTGAGGGCGCACCCCCGAGGCAGTCAGCAACCCCGAGCTCAGCTGGCGTGAAGGAGAACTCGCCCTCCCTGTGCCAGCTTGGAAGAGGCTGCCCGGAGCCCACCCCGGCAGCCAGGCTCGGAGGACTGGCACCAGGGCCTGTCCCTGGGGCTTCTGCGGGCAGGGGTTCATGGGAGGGTCAGAGCCTGAGCTTTGGGCCCCTGTGGGCAGAGATGGGGCTGAAGCCACAAGGTCAGGGGCCTCAGGTCTCCAGCTGGCCTCGCAGGCCACGACCTCCCCCGCAGCCCCCACCGGTCACAAGGATACTGAGGGACCCGCTCCACCCGGAAGAGCCCCGCCTTCCCCACTTTCCTTCCTGCTGGGCCAGAGCCCGCGATGGGTGGGCGGTGAGGGGCCCCCCAGGAGGCCAGCATCTGGTGGGTGACTAATTCTATTTACCTTTCCTGAGAGGCCTCCTGTCCTTTCACTTATTCCAATTAGCCCGGCTCTGCCTGAGTGGCTCCAGACTGGTCCTGCCCCCCCAGGACCCAGCACCATCCCAGGGCCAGCGCCGCCCCTACCCCCACCCGGAGAGCAAGGACACCTGGCCGGTGGTGGGGCCTGTACCCCTGTACTGCAGGCTGCCTGCCCCCAGCATACCCCGCCCTGGAGGGGTTCCCCACCCTGGGACTTGCCTGTTCCCCGGCTGGGGTGGTCTTGGTGGTCTGTCTGAGTCCAAGGAGGCAGAATCCACCACATCAGACACGCTTGGTCCCAAATGGCAAATTGGACCTCCGGGGCTGCCCCAGATCATCAGAGCCCCTCTCTAGCCCCGTGTGCCTTTTTCTCACCAGAGGCTCCGGAGCCCCCACTTCCAGGGGCATGGGTGCCCCAGGCGTGTCCACTAAATGACTGTGCCACAGGCAGGCACAGATCTTGGAGACATGCTGCTGTTTCTATCATTCGGACTCGGGGATTTCGGGGTCCACCCCTCCCTGTTGTAATTGCTCGCCGGCTGCTGAACTGCCAGGGAGGCTGGATAGATAAACTAGGGGTGCAGTGGGGCCAGCTGGTGCCAGGGAAGGCTGTGGTCTGGGCCAGGAGGCCAGGCTTGGGCCCTCCCCTCACTTGGTGCTTTTGTGGGGGCTTCCCTGCCGCTGCTGCCTCCAGGGAGAGGGGGGACAGAAGGCAGCCTCGGGGTGGGTGAGGTGGGTGCAGGTGCTTGTAAGAAGATCCAGGTGGCCAGTGGCCTCCCTTGGTGATGGTGGCCTCTGAGAGGGCTGGGGGTTGGAGACTCAGAGCTAATGGAGGGCTGTTGAGGGGACTGAGCCGCAAACCTGCCCTGGGGTGGGGAGGTCCTGTGGGCCCAAGGTCCACCTCGTCACTCATGGGAGTCACTGGAAGTGGCTAGTGTGCGGGGCAGTGCGGGCGCGTGGCCCTGACCACGGCTGCTCTCCCAGGTGTGCGCCAGGCGGCCAGCTCAAAGTTTTTATTGCTGGAGGGAGGTCACATATCTGCATGCACACGAGGACACGCAAGGTGCAGTCCACAACAGGGCCTCCCCCCTGCACCCTGCCCGCTGTCCCCTGCCTCCAGGGTCAGAGCAGGGTTGGAGAAGGCTCTATCCCTCAGACCATCAGTGCAGGGGCATGGGGGCTGTGGCCCAGAAGCCCCAAGAGGCACCCCCACCTCTCCCGCTCGGTGAGGCACCCATTTCTGGGCTGTTCCACGATGCCCGCCGGGGGGTCCTGCCCAGCCCCCTATGGCTCCCGGCGGGGTGTGGGGGGAACTCAGAAGGGGCTCTCAGGTGGCCCAGGTAGGCCGCTGGTCCAGATGGGTGCCTCAGAAGGGTCCTGGCTGGCTCCGCTGCTGCTACCGCTCCTCCCAGGCAGCAGCTTCTCGCTGGGGGCACCAGGGGGCTGGGCCAAGGACACATGGCTGCTGGGGGCACGTCCCTGTTGCAGTGCCTTGCCCAGGCGCCAGCGAGACCAGCGCCGCAGCAGCTCTGACTGCACCTGGGGGTGCATGGGTCCGGCTGCCATCCGAGCCCTGCTCGGGACCCCAACCCACCGCGCAGCTCCCACCCGGGGTCTCTAAGCTCTCTGTGCTCGCGGTTCCCCATGGAGTGGGTCCTCGGAGTTACCGAGGGCCGCGGGGGCCCTTGAGAATGCAGTGACTCCCCCCCGACCTGGGACGTGCAGTGGCCTTGCCCCCATGGTGAGCTCCCCCAGGACGGGGCAGAGGCCTCCTATCTTGGGGTGCCCCCTGCCCAGCGCCATGGCCACAGGCACTCAGTAATCACAGGGGGCAGACAGGAGCGGGACATCCCGAGGGCCAGGGCTGCGGTGCGGACCCCCTACCTCTTTGTTGAGGAAGCAGTAGAGGACGGCCACCAGCAGGCCCTGGGGGGAGAGGGCTGTCAGCGGGCGGGGCCGCGCTGGGGTGGGCGTGGCCGCGCGGGGCGGGGCCGCGTGGGCGGGGCGGGGCGGGGCGGGGCGGGGCGGGGAGGGCACCTGAAAGGAGCTGAGGAAGAGGTCGAAGAAGAGCTTGGCAGAGCGCAGCGCGCCCCGGGCGTGCTCGTCGGTGGCAAAGGCGAACACAACCTCGTGGACTCCCAGCAGCGGGATGAGCGTCAGCGTGGACTTGGCCAGCCTTGGGGGCGGAGTCTGAGCTGAACCCCTACCCCCGCCCTTCGGCACCCCCCACCCCCCGCCCCCGGCCACGCGCTCAGGGCCCCGGGCTGCCTGCCCACCGGAACTTGTAGTCGGTGGAGCGTATCTGACGGGCCCGGAGCTTGGCCGCGAGGGTGTGGAGAACGTGCACAAAGACGAAGAAGTTGATCTGGGGGGATGGGGGGACCCCCGCCGCCCGGTGAGCCGTGATCTGGCGGCACTCTGCCAAGAACAGGAGTCCCCGCTGCCCAGCAGCCTGGCCGGAGGCCCATGGCGCTGGCTGCTGTCCTGGCTGGGTGCCCGGGCCTGTCCCCTGCCCCCAGAGCAGGATGCTGTCTGTTTCCTGGGCACCAGGCTGCCTGGGATGTCCGGGAGGAGAGGGCTGCGGGGCGCCAGTCCCTAGCTCAGCCCCCAGCTCCTGGCCCCCAGCCCAGCCCCCAGGGGCTTCACATCCTCACCAGGATGGCCAGGAAGACAGGGAAGCGCAGGATCCACCAGAAGCCCATGTTGTCATTGCTGGTCCAGCACCTACGAGGACACGCCCAGGACTCGCTTCCTGCCAAGGGGCTCAGGGCTCCTGCCCAGTGCAGGCCGCCTGACCCCTGCTCCCCGCCCCCAGCTCCCCCCATCACCACAGCTCATCCAGTTAGGACATAATTAGTGCCTCAGGAAAGGAAGGAGGATGTGGTGAGGGGCCCCGTCCCCAGGTACCACGGCTGCTCGCATCCCGTCGTTCCCTCCAGCCCCAGCCCCGGCGCCAGATGCACAGAGCCCGGGGCCAGCTCGGACTTGGGCGGCGCTGTGGCCGGCTCATACTCACTGGACGTTCTCGAATAGACACTTGACCACCGTCCAGGGCACCACGAAGAGCACCGGGGCACCTGCGGGGAAGGGAGGGGCTGGTTGGTCCCACGGCCCCGGGCAGTCTGCCCCCCTCCACCCACTCCAGCCACCCCACTCACCCCAGCCGATGCCCAGGTAGAAGGCAAAGCAGCTCCTCTCTGGGAGGGCGGCGTAGCCCAGCAGGCGGTGCAGGTACAAGCCCTCCACCAGCAGCCAGCCGTAGTTGGCCATGACGCTGTACTGCATGAGCACTGCAGCCACGCGGCAGCCGGCCACTGCCTGGACAGGCACAGCATGACCATGGGCTGGTGGGAGACGCATGGCGGGGGGCGGCAGGGGCTTGGGATGAGGGAAATGCAAGGGACTTTGAGAGCAGGGAACAGGGGGCTCAGGGCTGCGGGGCGGGGCAGGGGGTCCAGGCAGGGTGGGGGTCCTCGAGGGCAGGGACTGCTGACCCCGTCGCTGAGCCAGATGCTGACGCTGAGGTCATCGCCAATCGTCTGGCTGTAGCGGGTCTGGAGCAGCGCGTCAATGGCCAGCACGGAGCTGGCCTTGAGTACGAAGGACGCGAACAGGTTCATGTGGATGTAGTTGCGCGTGCAGTGCAGCTGGCTGCGGGGACAGCGGGTCAGCCCCATGCCGCTACCACTCAGCTCACCACCCCGGGCGCCCAGTGGGTACCTGAGGCCCAGCAGGATGGCCAGGGCGAGGAGCAGGGTGGCCAGCGACAGGCAGTAGCCCACTGTGTACATCACCTGGAAGCCACGGTACCTCTCGGCCGCCTCCTTCTACAAGTCGGGGCTGTCAGGACTGGCTGAGCCGCCCCGCCCCACCCCCCACCCCCCACGTCCCCTGCTGACCTGGCTCTCCATCTCCCCCACGTCCATCTGGCACTGGGAGGCATTGCGCCATGGCTGTCCCTGGGGACCCCGCACCCACTGCCCGTCAGGCCCACACTTCTTGAAGACGTGGCGGTGCTGCACTGGCGGGGCGGACAGGGCTTGGGTCAGCGCCCCCTTCCTGTCCCCAAGGCTCAGATCGGCCCCACAAGTCCCCAGGGCTTGGGCCAGCCCACCCGAGTTACCTTTGTGGTGCCAGGGCAGGTACCAGGGACAGGAAATGTTGGCTGTGGTGTTGGGGGGGGTGTCCGGCCAGCAGGAGTACTTGTCGAAGGTGCGGTTGCATACCAGCTCTGCTGAGGCCGGGGAGGGGGAGGCGGGAGGGGAGGGGAGAAGGAGGGGGGCACTCCCTCAGTAGGGCTTGGACTGACCTGGCTCCCCTCCCGTCTCCTGGATGCAGCCTAGAGCTGCTGCCTGCCCCACCGCCCCCCACCTGGGACCAGAACTCCCATGGCCAGGGCCCCTGCCCGGGATTGACCACCCCATCTCCCCCTCTAGCCCAGCCCAGCTGGGGGCTCTGGCTCTGCCCAGGCCCTTCCCTTGGAGACTCTGGGTCTTTCCCCCTTCACATGCCCAGGCTCACCCTGAGGTTTTCCAACTGCTCTTCCAGCACCTCCCTTTCTGGGGGCTGAACCCCAATTCTCCAAACACCCTCCCGAGCTGCCACACAGGCCCAGCACCAACCCTGGGCTCCCCACCCGACCCCACCCACCACCACGGCTCCCCTTGGCCCAGTGCAGGCCACTGCTCTGCTGTTCCCCACCTCCTCCCCAGTGCCCCCCAGTGCCCCAGGGGCCTTTGGAATGCAACCTGGTCATAGTACCCCCGCCTGGCCATTCCTCGGCGCCTGCCTCGGGGCTTTGCCCGCCCTTCCCATGCAGCCCGCCCACCCCGGGCGATGAGCTCCCTGGTGGACAGGGGTACCTGAGTCCTTGGGGCCATTCCTGCCGCCTCCTGGCTGCAACCCAAGGCACCGTCTCCTGCTGTTCATTTCCACCCCTTAAATGGGGGGGAGGGGCGGGGGAGCACAGCCCCCTCACAGGGTCTCTATCTGGGCCACATGGCACCCAAGATGCTCCCCCCACCTGGGAAGGGCCAGCCGACCGAGTGGAAGGCGGGGGCTCACCGGTTGGGGGGGGCAGCAGGCTCAGGTTGTGGTGACACTGGTCCCCATACAGCTTCCACTTCTCAAACAGGAAGTCCATCACCTGTGCAGAGGGGCCCTGCGGCTGGGGACAGGAGGACAGGCAGCCAGAAAGACAGACGGACAGGACAGAGGCATTATAAGCACAGCGGAGCAGGTAGCTCAGGTGGCTCTGCCCCCCGAGACTGGAGGAGGACCCCCAGCAGCCCCCACCCGGCAGGCCCGGCCCCCCGAGACTGGAGGAGGACCCCCAGCAGCCCTCACCTGGCAGGCTGCAAGCAGGAGCAGCAGGAGGTGGGGGCGGCAAGGCCAGGTGGGGGGCATGCTTCTGCGGCCCCCCACATCAGGGGCTGCAGGTTGGAGGCCAAGGGGTCCTCCTGGGCATCTAGACCCCTCCGGAGGCTGCCAAGAGCCAGAGTGGGAGGGTGTGGGGAAGGACTCCCAGGAGTAGGGAGCCTAGGCTGCCACCATGGCTGCTCCTCAGACACGCCCTCGGCACCCCCCACCCCCGAAGCCTCAAGGCTTCATCAATAAAGTGGTTGCTGAGGCAGGCGAGGCTGGGACTGGCAGCTTTCTGCCAGTGAGGGTTGGAGGGTGTCAGGCCTGCTCCCCGGTGGCAAGAGGTCTTACCCAGGGCTTGGGGGGGTACTCTTGGCCAGGTACCCCCCTGCCTACCTTCCTTCAGGCCGCGCTGACCCCAGGCCGGGTACAGGGGTGGGTGCTAGGACCCAGGGCAGTTCCTAGCCACGCCAGTGGCAAGGGCTCTGGGGCACCTGCTCAGGGGCCCCCCGTTGTGCACCGGTGCCCCTTGGGCCCAGCAAGCCGACCGTGGGCGGCACTTTCCTCCGAGGTCAGCAGGGAGGCTGCAGGGACCCCTGGCCTTGCAGTGCCTGCAGTGGGGGTCTGACCGCCTGGGCCTGAGCTGCCTCCCCAGCAGACTGTTTAGCGACAGCAGTGGCCCCACCCATCATGGCTGTTTACAGAGCCCATCGTGCCTTCATGGGGGTGGGGGTGGGGGTGGGGTTTGGGGTGGGAGGGTTCCCCAGGTCCTGAGGTCAGGGTGCAGCAGCCACACCAGGTTGGGACACACCTTCAGGGGATGGACAGACGGGTGGACGGACAGATGAGAGACAGTGCCAGCTGGGATCCAGGAACGAGGGAGGAGGAGGGGCTGAGGCTGAAGGTGGGGGAATTCCAGGGGCTGGACAGTGGCTGAGAAGAGACAGCCTAGAATCGAGGCTCCTCCTGTCAGGCTGAGCCCACAGCGCCCTCTTATCCTGGGCCTCCTTGTGTTTCACTCCTGCCCCCTAGCAGTCCCCTCGGGATGCCCCCACGCAGCTGAGGTGACCTAGGACAAGCCTTTGGACACTCCCTGCCATGGAGACCCTGCCCCAGCCTTGGGGCCACAGGCTCAGGCAGGGCAGGGGGTGGGGGTACCCGGGAGTAGTGGTCCCAATGCCCAAGGGGCTGTCCGGGCACGTGGCTGAGTGGAGGGACCCCCAGAGCAGAGGGCTCCCTCAGCTGAGGGGCAGTAGGCAGGGGGAAGGAATTCAGGGGTCCCAGGTTCCCTGATGCTGGGCCCCAGCACAGCTGTCCCTGGCCTCCGAGGACTTGGCCTGGGTCCCCATCTGAGTCTGCTGGTTGCCCGGAGAGGGCCTGGGGGGCGGGCTGGCTGGGGTAGGCAGCTCAGGGCTGCTGGCCATCGGACCCTGCCCTCAGCTGAGCTCTGCCCCCACCCCCAGCCTAGAGCTTATCCACAGCCCGAGGGGCTGCTCATGGGAGGGGGGAGATAGAGAGCAGCCCCCCTTCCAGCTGGGGGGCAGGGGGGGAGAGATGAGCTGGCCAGAGCCCCCTCCTTTGGTGCCCCTCCCAGACCTGTTCTCCAGGGCAGCCACGTGGAGGGGGACCCCTGAAGACACTCCCCCACACACAGCTGGGTGCCCAGCTCCTATGAGAGACCCCAAGCTGGGTGCACCAGGTCTCTAGAGGGGCAGTGGGCAGGCAGGGGCCTGAAGCCCCCCCGAGAACACCAGCAGGCTGGCAATGATCTCCCATGGGCCTCTCCTGGGGACCTTGGAGAGCCCAGAGGTGGGTAAGATTTCTGGACCCTTCCCTGAACAGGTGCTGGGGAGAGGGTCCAAGGTGGAGCCACAGAAGGGAGCACCTGCACCCAGCCCCCTCCACCCTGTCCTCTCCGAGGCTGAGGCCCAGATTCCCGGGTACACAAGCAAGAGACTCCTCATAGGAGGGAGGCGGGAAGCGCCAGCCCCTTTCTCATCCTGGGATGGAGGGCAGAGCATTTACCTTCTCATTTACCTGCCAGCGGGGCTCCCTGCCCCCCACGATGGAGAGGGCAATGAAATCTGCAGGGCAAAGGGCTCTGCCGCCTGCGGGGAAGGCCTGTTTATCAGCACCCAGACGCCCCGCCTCCACCCTCCACCGTGGGCAGCCGTCCACCCCGGCATCCAACTGCCTCGATAAATATTTGTCAAATGAATAAAGGGCTGGAAACCTCGGCCCAAGTCGCCGGCCAGATGCGGAGTGGTCCCAGAGCCTGGGCTCAGAGTTTCCAACCTTGTGACCTTCCCCAGTGCCGGCCAGGACCCGATCCTGCTCCATGGGCC
The DNA here is from genome assembly GCF_023851605.1 of Tamandua tetradactyla. Lineage (NCBI taxonomy): Eukaryota > Metazoa > Chordata > Mammalia > Pilosa > Myrmecophagidae > Tamandua > Tamandua tetradactyla. The sequence goes on along the minus strand of NC_135332.1, from coordinate 74,020,978 downwards.
AGGCGGACCCCAGTGTCATCCAGGCCGGGGACAGATGCACGCTGGGTCCCCCCCGCTGGGAACCCGGGGGTGCCTGCCCTTCCTCTGCTGATCCACGCTGCCCCCTGCCCTGCCGGCCTGGTCGGTGTCCCATGAGTTTCCAGGGGGTGGTAGGGACAGTGGGCCTCAAAGCCACTGGGCCAGCAGCCAAGACAGGCAGAGGTGGGGTGGGGGTGGGGGTCCTAGGAGTGTGGGGAGTCCGGTGGGGGAAGGGCTGTTTTTGTGACACCAGAGCAAGTGGTGGAAGGTCATGGCCCTGGGGACAAGATCTGGGGCCGCAGTCTGTTGACCAGGCCTGATTTCCGCACACCCCGCCCCCCCCCAGGGGTTGGGCCAGGGTGCTGGCCATCTCCTCCATCCACCCTCACCCGCAAACACAGAACGGTGGAAAAACAGCCCCAGCGGTCCTCGGGCTAAGTGGGTGCCGGGAGTCAGGGCTCAGTGGGTTCAGGCCTGTGGAGGTGGGGGACCGGAACCCCACAGCCCAGAGGTCGCCAGGGGGCCGCTGGAGAGGTCGGAGGCGGCAGGACAGGGACCCACCTGGCCGTGGTCAAAGTCACCTGCGTGGGCCGCCGAGACAGTGTGGGTGCAGCTGGCATCCCTCACCCATCGGGGAGACTCGGGGAGCTGGGACACTGCTGGGGGAGGCCTGGGGGACAGGGGAAAGGGGGTCCCCACGGACCTTGGCGTGCGCACCACCGGGTGGGGTGGGGGGACTGGGGGTGGAGCAAGTCCCTGAATGTGGCGCCAGAACAGAGCCTGGGGCCACCGACACCCCGAGGCGGCCCCCAGGGGACAAGAGAAAGGGGAAGGAGCTGAGACATCTAACCTGCCCGACAGTAGGGGATCAGGTGACCTGTTGAGCCCGGCGGGCGCATCCCTGGGTTTTGGGAACGGAGGTGCCCCAAGAGGCCCAGGACGGCGGCAGCCGGGGGCCCTCCGAAAGCACCCGGCCCGGGGGAAGGATTCCGGCCGCCGGCTCGGCCCGACCAGCCCCGAGTCCCCGCCCCCGCCCCCGGCCCCGCGTCCACCCCGCCGTCCCCTCGAGGCCGCGGCCCCGATGCTCACCGCTCGGGGCTGGGGCGCCTCCGCGCGCGCCGCGGCCCCCGCCGTCCTCCCGGGCGCGGCCGGATCGGGGTCGGCGCCGGCTCAGCGCCCGCCGCGCGCAAACTTTCCGGCTGCGACGCCGGGTGGCGGCGGCGGCGAAGGGGCGGGAGTGGCCCCGCGCGCGGGGGGGCAGGGGGGGAGGAGGTGGCCGCCGAGGGTCCCCCCGCCCCCAGCGCCTCCCTCCTGCAGAAACGCCGCGGGGAGCAAGGACGAGCGCCTGGGACCCGCGCCGCGCACCGTTCCCGGGATTCCCGCCCGGCTGCCCCGCGCCCCCCGGTCTTCGCCCTGGAGCGTCCGCCACCCCCTCCCCCCCCCGCAGTGTACTAGAGACCCCGGCCCGCGGCCCCCCCGGCCCGCATAAACCCGGCCGGGTGGGAGCCATGGGTGAGGGCCCGAGGGCGGACCCCGATGGGGGAGCCCCCCCCACTCGGTTGAACCCAGGCCGGCCTCTGCAGGGGGTGCCCCTCCAGAGGTGAGCCCTTTCTGTGCTGCACAGCTCCGGGGCTCAGGGCAGGGAGGGCGCCCTCTTCAGTCCCCCACCCTGCCCCAGGCCCTGCACCTCCTGCTGTGCCACCCCCTCGGCTATTCTCCAACAGCAACCCCTCCCTGCTTCCTTCCTGCTTCCTACTTTTCAGAGACCCTGCCTCTCCCCCTACACCCCCACTCTTCCACTCTGCACCCCTTCCAGTCCCTGACTCACCATCACCTGCATGCCCTCCCCTCCCCCTCGCTGAATTCAACCAAGCCCCAGGCTAGCCAGACCAGGGGGCATGCAGTGGGGGGGACACTGGGGACCTTGGCCTTCCAGCATCCTGGGATGACGCTGGCCACGCCCTCCTCCCAGATAGACCCTCCCCCTTTTCAGGACCCAGTGCCCCCCCCCCCCCCCCGCCCCTGTGTTGCTCCCCCTCTAACCCACTGCAGTGGGGGGAGCCCCCCTTCCAGGCCAGACTGCCCCCTCTTCTCCTGCACCTCTCTGCGCTCACCAGCCTGCACCCCGTCTCTCTGGGGCCTGCACTGGGCCCACCCCAGATGGCGCTCCCCTCCCCCTTTGCCCACCCGGCCTCCTCCCCCTCTTTCCACCCACCCTCAAGTCTCTCTCCTGCCTCTCTCTGCACTCTGTCTCCCTGTTAACCGCTGTCTGGCCATGTGGGCCTGGCCGCCTGCCCTGGCAGCCCGTGGTTAGATGCTGCCCCTTGTCTTCCAGGTGCCTCTCCCCAAGACCATGTAATCCCACCTGACACATGGGCCAGCCCCCCCAGGCCTCCTCCCCCACCACCCTAAGTGTCCCCTGCTGTCGTGGGCCACCCTGTGGGTGCCTGGACGGAGCTGGTGCGCAGCACACTGGGGATGCCAACGGGCCTGCCCCGGCCCCCTGTTCCTGCCCGCTGGCTGCCCCCTTGTAGGACCCGGCAGTAATCTCCCAGGGGCCTTTGTCCTCCAGACCCCCATTCTTACCAACCCTTCTCAAGCTCTGTCCCCAGAGCAGGCCTTTCTGTGTTGGTTCAGGTGATGGCCAGAAGTGAAAGGTCAGGAGGCAAAGGTCAGAAAATCCTGACTCTGCCTGCGTGGACACTGCCTGAGGGAGGGCTGGGGTGGGGGCAGGGACGTGGCACTGGCGGGGAGGGGAGCCTCCTGAGCTTGGAACCTGAGGCCCCATCACCCACCCCCTTTCGCCCCTCCCCATCTCCCTGGCACAGACTTCCTGCAGCTGGGTGTGTGCCCCTTCTCCCGGGGCCTTATGATTTTGGGGAGCCGGTTCTGCCCCTGGGTAGGTACCAGGGCCACTTCCAGGTGAGGGGCTCCTGCTCCCGTGGCCTTAGCCAGGTTTTCTGCCCTTCCGGGTCCTAAAGCAATCTCAGGAGAGATGCAGGTTCCTGCTGGGGTGGGGTGGGGTGCGGCCCCGGGATGGGGTTGTCGGGGCTGTGTGACTTGCCGAGAGTCCGTCCCCTCTCTGGCTGGTGTCCCTGAGGATATTCCTAGCTGGGCAGGCGCCGGGTGGCAGAGTTGGTGCCAACAGGAAAGTATGCAGGAGAATAAATTTACAGTGTATGGGGTGGGGTGGGGTGGGGAGGGGACAGGACCTGCAATGCACTGATTCAGTGGGAAGCAGAGAGGAGAAGGGGAGGGAACAGATGGGGTGGGGGCCCCTGGCCTGGGCTGGACCACCTCTGTTTACATAACTGAATTCACAGGACCAAAACCGAGCTGAAGCTGGGAATGCAGGGGCTGAACCTTCCCACGTGGCAGCCCGGGGCCCAGGGACCCGGGAAGGCGCCTGCCCTCCTCTGAGTTCCCAGGAAACTTTCCGTTGAGTTTTGTGTCAGTTTTCTTCACCACAGCTTAGAAGCCTCTGTGATAGTTTGGAGCTGTTGTGTGCCCTAGAAAAGGCCACGTTCTTTTCATCCATCCCTGTTGGGTCAGGGCTATTGGGGGTGGGACCCTTTGATTAGGTTGTTTCCATGGAGATGTGGCCCTGCCCCATTCAAGTTAATCCTCCGACCGGAGCCCTGTATGAGGATAAAACACAAGCAGAGGCTAAGAGATGACATTCGGAGAAGCTCACAGAGGACAGGGAACCTGAGAAAGGAAGCCTCAGACGGAGGGGCCAGAGCTGCAGCTGCAAAACTCGGGAGCCAAGTGCCCGCCTGAGTGACAGAGGGCAGAGCCAAGTGCCCTCCCGAGTGACAGAAGAGACCCAGAGGCCGGTAGCCTGCCTTCAGAGTCTGGGTGTCATCCTGCTGGGGCCTTGAGTCAGACACTTCCGTGGCCGGAGCCCTGTAAAGTGTGGGTTAGTGGAGCCCCATTGTGATCACGGAAAGCCCAGCACTTCTGGGGCATTGCACCCCATCAAACCAAACGGCATCCCAAAGTGATGAGCCACCCCCTGGTATCACTGCCCGTGAGTGCTGGGTGTGGTGTCCTATGGTCTGTGGGTCTGCAGGCGACACCCTGCAAGGATTGAAACAGTGTAAACTCAAGTCAGGAACTCAAGCCACTTTCTCTGCCTCGCTCTTGGGTGTGAGTGAAACAGACTGTCAGACATGAGAAAACAAAACCAAGTGAAAAAGAGGAGATTGGAGGAAAGCGTGAACAACAGGACCAGAGGGAAATTGGGCAAGGACTTCCAGGGCTCTGCTCATCCCTGGGGAGACCCGAGAGGTTGAGGCCCCCACAAAACAAGAATGGGGCGCTTTGGAAAACAGAACAAAAAGGAGCCCTCGTCAAGGAAAAATATCCTCTCTGAAATTTAAAAATGTAATCCAGTTTTTAAAATGGAAGGTTTGAGTTGAGATCTCTCAGAAGACAGAACAGAAATCCAGGAGAAAGGAAAGGCTGAGAGCTGGCGGGTGGTCAGAGCATGAGACCAGGAGAGGGTGACAAATGCTACAAGACCCTTCCCGGGACTTGCACGGCAGGGGTGGGGGGTGCAGTGCTTATTACAGTGCAATAACAGCCAAATCCAGCAAACGAGCCTCATCGTGAAACTTCAACATTATCAGAATAAAGAGAAGAAATTAAAAGCTTCCAGAGAGAAAAAAAAAAGGGTCGCATGAAATGAAAACAAACAGAAACCTGAAGGGCCTTCAATCAGAAGGGGGAAGGGAGAAATGAGACAAAATAAAGTGTCAGTGGCTGAGAGATTTCAAACAGAGTCGAGAGGTTATCCTAGAGGTTATTCTTTATTTTTATTTTTTATTAAAAAAATTACAAGAAAGAAACGCAAACATTCTTAACATTTGCTCATTCCGTTCTACATATATAATCAGCAGTTCACAATATCATCACATAGTTGCATATTCATCATCATGATCATTTCTTGGAACATTTGCATCAATTCAGAAAAAGAAATAAAAAGACAACAGAAAAATAAAATGAAAACAGAAAAAAATTATACATACCATACCCCTTAACCCTCCCTTTCATTGATCACTAGCATTTCAAACTAAATTTATTTTAACATTTGTTTCCCCTATTATTTATTTTTATTCCATATGTTCTACTCGTCTGTTGAGAAGGTAGATAAAAGGAGCATCAGACACAAGCTTTTCACAATCACACAGTCACATTGTGAAAGCTATATCATTATACATCAAGAAACATGGCTACTGGAACACAGCTCTACATTTTCAGGCAGTTCCCTCCAGTCTCTCCACTACATCTTGGATAACAAGGTGATATCTACTTAATGCGTAAGAATAACCTCCAGGATAACCTCTGGACTCTGTTTGGAATCTCTCAGTCATTGACACTTTGTCTCATTTCACCAGAAGTTATTCTTATGCGTTATATAGATATCACCTGTTCTAGTTTGCTAGCTGCCGGAATGCAATATACTAGAAACAGAATGGCTTTTAGAAAAGGGAATTTAATAAATTGCTAGTTTACAGTTCTAAGGCTGAGGAAATGTCGCAATTAAAACAAGTCTATAGAAATGTCCAATCTAAGGCACCCAGAGAGAGATACCTTGGTTCAAGAAGGCTGATGATGTTCAATGTTTCTCTCAGCTGGAAGGGCACATGGCAAGCACAGCGGCATCTGCTGGCTTTTTCATGGCTCTACAAGAGGGACTCTCTCCAAAACGTTTCCTCTTTTAAAGGATTCCAGTAAGCAACTCCACCTTCAGTGGATGGAGACACACCTCCATAGATATCAACTAATCAGAAGTTACCACCCACAATTGGGTGGGTCACATCTTCATGGAAACAATCAAAATGCTCCCACCCAGCAATATTGAATGAGGATTAAAGGACATGGCTTTTCTGGGGTCCACCACAGATTCAAACCAGCACATCACCTTTTTAGTTTAAGGTGTAATGGAGAGGCTGGAGTGAACTGCCTGAAAATGTAGAGCTGTGTTCCAGTAGCCATGTATCTTGAAGATGATTGTATAATGAAATAGCTTTCACAATGTGACTGTGTGATTGTGAAAACCTTGTGTCTGATGCTCCTTTTATCTAGGGTATGGAAAGATGAGTAAAAAATATGGATAAAAAATAAATAATGGGGGGACAAAGGTTAAAATAAATTGAGCAGATTGAAATACTAGTGGTCAATGAGAGGGAGGGGTAAGGGGTATGGCATGTATGATTTTTTTCTTTTTTATTTCTTTTGTTGTAGTGATGCGGATGTTTAGAAAAATGATCATGTGATGATATTGTGAGCCACTGATTGTACACCATGGATGTAATGTTTGTATGTTGTTCTAGTTTGCTAGCTTCTGGAATGCAACACACCAGAGACAGATTGGCTTTCAATAAAAGGGGATTTATTTAGTTGACCTATAGTTCTTCAGAGAAAGGGCAGCTAACTTTCAACTGAGGTTCTTTCTTGCGTGGGAAGGCACAGGGTGATCTCTGCTGGCCTTCTCTCCAGGCCTCTGGGTTCCAACAGGTTTCCCTGGGGTGATTCCTTTCTGCACCTCCAAAGGCCTGGGCTGAGCTGGGAGTGCTGAGATGAGGTATGCTGAGCTTCTTGGGCTGTGCTACGTTGAGTCTCTCATTTAAGCACCAGCCAATTAAATCAAACATCAGTCATTGCAGCAGGCATGCCTCCTAGCCAGCTGCAGATGTAATCAGGAACAGATGAGGTTCACGCACCATTGGCTCATGGCCACAGCAACAGAACTAGGCACCTTCACCTGGCCAAGCTGACGCCTGAATCTAACTACCACATATGTCAAGAATGTTTGTATGTTTGTTTGTTAAGGTTGTGCAATAAAAAAAATAATAATAATCACAAAGAAAAAGAAGACGAATCCAAAGGGCCACGTGGGATGGGAGAAGACCGTGGAGCCGTGTCTTTTAAGTCTCTTCCCCAGGACTGCACGGCCTCCGGGCGAGCTCTCCGTCCACCATGTCCCACCGGCCATGGTGGGGGGCATGAGCACATCTCCAGACTCCAGGGGACCTGGCGTCCTTCCCGAACGCCCTGTCTGAGGGAGCCCCTGCAGACTGTGTTCCTGAAAAACAAGGGGGTAAATAAAGAAAGACAAAGGCAAGAAGCTCAGGAGTTGGGGTGGGAGCGTGGGACACCAGAGAGAACCATGCAAACTGGGGGTCAAGGTGGGCGATATGATGTAGCGTCCAGAAGGAAGGACGGGGAGGGACAGAAGCCCTGTGGCAGCGAACAGAGTGCAGCCACCACCCCAGCCCTGCATGCTGACCTCAGCGGCCACTGCCCAAGACAGCTCTTGGGCTGGTCCTGGCGGAGACGTGCTGTTTGGGAAAGGCCACGCTGGACGGTGAAGGCCCAGCACCAAGAAGAGAACGTAACATACCTTGCGAATAATTTTTTTTTTTTTTTGGCATGGGCAGGCACCAGGAATCGAACCCAGGTCTCCACCCCAGTAGGCGAGAACTCTACCTGCTGAGCCACTGTGGCCTGTCTGCCTTGCAAATAATTTTATACCGACCATATGTTGAAATTACTGTACTTTTTTCCCCCATTTAAAAATTTTTTAAAACATAACACACGAACACGAACATTCTTACCATATGATCATTCCATTCTTGTTACACGAACACTAACTCACAATATCATTACGTGGTTGTATATTCATCATTTCTTAGAACATTTGCATCAATTCAGAAAAAGAAATAAAAAGACAACAGAAAAAGAAATAAAACAATAACAGAAAAAAAATTATACATACCATACCCCTTAACCCTCACTTTCATTTATCACTAGCATTTCAAACTAAATTTATTTTAACATTTGTTCCCCCATTCCTTATTTTTTAAAAATTTATTTATTAATTAAAAAAATTAACAAACCAGATAAAACATCAACATATATAATCAGTAATTCACAGTATCATCACTTAGTTGCATATTCATCATTTCTTAGAACATTTGCATTAATTCAGAAAAAGAAATAAAAGGACAATAGAAGAAGAAATAAAACGAACACGGGAAAGAAAGAAAAAAAAGATTATACCTATCATACCCCTCACCCCTTGCTTTCATTGATCACTAGCATTTCAAACTAAATTTATTTTAGCATTTGTTCCCCCTATTATTTATTTTTATTTGATATTTTCTACTCGTCTGTTGACAAGGTAGATAAAAGGAGCATCAGACACAAGGTTTTCACAATCACACAGTCACATTGTGAAAGCTGTGTCATTATACAATCATCTTCAAGAAACATGGCTACTGGAACACAGCTCTACATTTTCAGACAGTTCCCTCCAGCTTCTCCATTACATCTTGAATAACAAGATGATATCTACTTAATGCATAAGAATAACCTCCAGGTCAACCTCTCGACTCTGTTTGGAATCTCACATCCATTGACACTTTGGCTCATTTCACTCGTCCCCCTTTTGGTCGAGAAGGTTTTCTCAATCCCTTGATGCTGAGTCTCAGCTCATTCTGGGATTTCTGTCCCACGTTGCCAGGAAGGTCCACACCCCTGGGAGTCATGTCCCACGTAGACAGGGGGAGGGTGGTGAGACTGCTTGTTGTGTTGGCTGGAGAGAGAGGCCACATCTGAGCAACAAAAGAGCCTCTCTTGGGGGTGACTCTTTTTTTTTTTTTTGGCTTTTATAAAGGAGATATATTAAGTTACAAGTTTACAGTTCTAAGAACATGAATATTTCCAAATTAAGGAATCAAAAAGAGGATACAATTACTTAAGAAAGGCTGATCTTGTCAGGGGGTTCTCTATCACATGGAAAAGCACATGGCGACATCTGCTGAACTTCTCTCCTAGCTTCTGGTCTTAAATATCTTTCTCAGCCCCAGTTTCCAGTGGCTTTCACTCTAAGCATCTGTGTTTCTTTACTTAGCTTTCATCTCTTAGTTTAGCATCTCCAAACATCTGTGTCTTAGTTTCATCTCTCTGCTCTCTTGTCCACTCTTGTAAAGACTCAAGTAAACTAATTAAAGCTCACCTTGCTATGAAAACAACCTAACTGAAAGGTACCACCCACAGTTGTGTGGGTCACAAATCCATGGAAACCACCAAATCTAAAGGTCCCACCCAACAATAGGTCTGCCCCAAAAGACTGGATTAAAAGAACATGGCTTTTCTGGGGTATGTAATAGTTTCAAACCAGCACAGTTAACACATATAAAAAGCACTTCATGGTGTTAGAAGCATGCTAAAGTCTCAATAAATGCAGTTACTATTTAGTCTTTTTTACCTTTATATTCTCAGTGGTAGCAGAGTTCACAATATTAATATATGATCAAACAAGTAAAAGAAACTTCTGCTTTTTTTTCTAAGTCTAATAAACCAATGATGAGATGCTCTTAATTGAATATACTGGTTCTGATTAAACACTAGATTTTGGCATACAACAGGGCCACATGAAGTATGATTTCTGAAAAGCCTGATTAAAATTGGTTGCAGGTAGAGGGAAGTGCACATCAGTGTAGTGAAGAAAGAAAGAATCCATTGGATAAGCTCATCAGGAGATTCAGCTTCAATATTCTGCTTTGAATGGATAATCCTCCAAATGAGAGACCTGCTCTATGGCACAGGCCCTCCAGTTTCTGTTGAAGCTGAGTATAGTTGCCATCTCATTATCATTCAATTTAAAGTCGAAGACCTGAAGTTCTCAGCAATGCGTTGAGGTGTCACAGACTTGGGGATCACGACCACATTCCTCTGGATATGGAATCGGATCAAAACCTGGGCTGTGGTTTTTCTGTGCTTTGCAGCAATCTCCTTAATCTTGGGATCCTCCAGCAGTGAAGGTTCCCCTGGCTTGGCCCAAGGTCTATCTGCAGAACCCAGGGGGCTGTAGGCAGTGACTGCAATGCCCTTGGAGTGGCAGTACTGGATCAGTTTCTCCTGTGTGAGGTATGAGTGACACTCTATCTGGTTAGCCACTGGTTTATGTTTCAGTCCAGGTTTGTTCAGAAGTCTTTCGGTCTGGAAGTGGTTGAAGTTGGAGATCCCAATGACTTTCACTAGCCCCTCATCCACCACCTCTTCTATTACCTCCCAGGCATCCAAGAACGTTGTTTTACTGGGAAGAATATTGCCTTTATCATCTTTAGGGAACCAGTCCTTCCCAGGCTGTAATCCCTGTGGAAAGTGAGTAAGATAGAGGTTCAGATAGTCCAGTTTCAGATCCTTGAGGGCCTTCTGGAAGGCTTCCCTCACAAGGGGTCTCTCAAAGAAGGTGCACCATAACTTGCTAACAATGACGAGATCTTCCTGCTTAACAACCTTCTCTTGGATCTTCTCTTGGATGGCTTCGACAACTTCATCCTCATTAAGGTAGACATAGACACAGTCGATGGGGCGATATCCTACGTCAATTGCTGTCTTCACAGATTCTTTGACTTTGCCTGGAGGAGACTTCCAGGTACCGAGTCCCACAACGGGCATCTTGGCTTTGGTACTGAGTTCCACGAAGGTGGCCATGGTTGGTGCAGAAACAGTTCTGGGAGCTTGGGGGTGACTCTTAGGCCTAAATTTTAAGTAGACTTGACCTATCATTTGTGGGGTTAAGTTTGATATGAACAAACCCCAAGACTGGGGGCTCAGCCTATAGCTTTGGTTGTCCACACTGCTTGTGAGAATATCAAGAATTCAAGTTGGGGAAGTTGCATTTCTCCCCGTTCTCACCATTCCCCGAAGAGGGCTTTGCAAATACTTTTCCACTCACTGATCGAATCACTCTGGGATTCATCGGGGCATCACTCTGGACAAACCAACAAAATTTTATGTCCTATCTGAGATTCCAAGTACTTATGGTGTTCAATCAAACTGTCTACATAAGTTATATAAGGAAATGCACTAGTCAAAATATAAATTTTGTAACAAATAAACATTTTTTGCTTTAGCTCACACATAAGGTGACATTTTAAAATATTACCATCTATTTTCAGCACCCTGCAATAATGACATTCCTTTGTTCTTCCTCATGCAAAAACATTTTTAAAATTTGTACATTTAGTCACTATTACTATACACTCTAGACATTCCTAGATTATACCATCTCGATCTTTAACATCTATCTTTCTTTCTGATTTAATTTATGTCCCCAGCCCTCCTCCCTCTATCATTCTCACATGTAGCTTCATTCAGTGTTTTAAGATAATTGTATTACAGTTAGGTAGTATTGTGCTGTCCATTTCTGAGTTTTTGTATTCAGTCCTGTTGCACAGTCTGTATCCCTTCAGTTCCAATTACCCAATATCTTACCCTATTTCTATCTCCTGATGGTCTCTGTTATCAACGAAATATTCCAAGTTTACTCACAAATGTCAGTTCATATCAGTGAGACCATACAGTATTTGTCCTTTAGTTTTTGGCTAGTCTCACTCAGCATAATGTTCTCTAGGTCCATCTATGTTGTTACACACTTCATAAGTTTATTCTGTCTTAAAGCTGCATAATATTCCATCGTATGTATATACTGCAGTTTGTTTAGCCACTCGTCTGTGGATGGACATTTTGGTTGTTCCCATCTCTTTGCAATTGTAAATAATGCTGCTATAAACATTGATGTGTAAATGTCCATTTGTGTCTTTGCCCTTATGTCCTCTGAGTAGATATCTAGCAATGGTATTGCTGGGTCATATGGCAATTCTATATTCAGTTTTTTGAGGAACCGCCAAACTGCCTTCCACAGCGGTTGCACCATTTGACATTCCCACCAACAGTGGATAAGTGTGCCTCTTTCTCCATATCCTCTCCAGCACTTGTCATTTTCTGTTTTGTTGATAATGGCCATTTTGGTGGGTGTGAGATGATATCCCATTGTGGTTTTGATTTGCATTTCTCTAATGGCCAGGGATGTTGAGCATCTCTTCATGTGCTTTTTGGCCATTTGTATTTCCTCTTCTGAGAAGTGCCTGTTCAAGTCTTTTTCCCATGCTGTAATTGGATTGGCTGTCTTTTTGTTGTTGAGTTGAACAATCTCTTTATAAATTCTGGATACTAGACCTTTATCTGATATGTAGTTTCCAAATATTGTCTCTCATTGTGTAGGCTGTCTTTTTTTTTTTTTTTTTTTTTTTTAAAGAGAGAGGGAGGAAGGGAAGGAAAGACAGAGAGAAGGAAGGAAGGGAGGAAGAAAGGGAAACATCTTTAAACATTTTCTTGTTTTATTATATTTTGTTTGTTTGTTTGTTTTTTACATGGGCTGGGGCCGGGAATCGAACCGGGGTCCTCCGGCATAGCAGGCAAGCACTCTTGCCCGCTGAGCCACCGCGGCCCGCCCTGTAGGCTGTCTTTTTACTTTCTTGATGAAGTTCTTTGATGCACAAAAGTGTTTAATTATGAGGAGTTCCCATTTATTTCTTTCTTTCTTCAGTTCTCTTGCTCTGGGTGTAAGGTCTATAAAACCACCTCCAATTATAAGATTTATAAGATATTTCCCTACATTTCCCTCTAACTGTTTTATGTTTTTAGACCTAATGTTTAGATCTTTGATCCATTTTGAGTTAACTTTTGTATAGGGTGTGAGATATGTGTCCTCTTTCATTCTTTTGCATATGGATAGCCAGTTCTCTAGGCACTGGCTGTTTATTGAAGAGACTGTTCTGTCCCAGGTGAGTTGGCTTGACTGCCTTATCAAAGATCAAATGTCCATAGACGAGAGGGTCTATATCTGTACACTCTATTCGATTCCATTGGTCAATATATCTATCTTTATGCCGGTACCATGCTGTTTTGACCACTGTGGCTTCATAATATGCCTTAAAGTCAGGCAGCATGAGACCTCCAGTTTCGTTTTTTTTCCTCAAGATACTTTTAGCAATTCGGGGCACTTTGCCCTTCCAGATAAATTTGCTTATTGGTTTTTCTATTTCTGAAAAGTAAGTTGTTGGGATTTTGATTGGTATTGCACTGAATCTGTAAATAAATTTAGGTAGGATTGACATCTTAACTATATTTAGTCTTCCAATCCATGAACACAATATGCCCTTCCATCTATTTAGGTCTTCTGTGATTTCTTTTAACAGTTTCTTGTAGTTTTCTTTGTATAGGTCTTTTGTCTCTTTAGTTAAATTTATTCCTAAGTATTTTATTATTTTGGTTGCAATTGTAAATGGAATTCGTTTCTTGATTTCCCCCTAAGATTGTTCATTACTAGTGTGTAGAAACACTACAGATTTTGAATGTTGATCTTGTAACCTGCCACTTTGCTGTACTCGTTTATTAGCTCTAGTAGTTTTGCTGTGGATTTTTCAGGTTTTCGACATATAGTATCATATCATCTGCAAACAGTGATAGTTTTACTTCTTCCTTTCCAATGTTGATGCCTTATATTTCTTTTTCTTGTCTAATTGCTCTGGCTAGAACTTCCAACACAATGTTGAATAGCAGTGGTGATAGTGGACATCCTTGTCTTGTTCCTGATCTTAGGGGGAAAACTTTCAGTTTTTCCCCATTGAGGACGATATTAGCTGTGGGTTTTTCATATATTCCCTTTATCATTTTAAGGAAGTTCCCTTGCATTCCTATCCTTTGAAGTGTTTTCAACAGGAAAGGATGTTGAATTTTGTCAAATGCCTTCTCTGCATCAATTGAGATGGTCATGTGATTTTTCTGCTTTGATTTGTTGATATGTTGTATTACATTAATTGATTTTATGTTGAACCATCCTTGCATACCTGGGATGAATCCTATTTGGTCATGATGTATAATTCTTTTAATGTGTTGATGAATTCGATTTGCTAGAATTTTGTTGAGGATTTTTGCCTCTATATTCATTAGAGAGATTGGTCTGTAGTTTTCTTTTTTTTGTAATATCTTTGTCTGGTTTTGGTATGAGGGTGATGTTGGCTTCATAGAATGAATTAGGTAGCTTTCCCTCCTCTTCAATTTTTTTGAAGAGTTTGAGCAGGATTGGTACTAATTCTTTCTGGAATGTTTGGTAGAATTCACATGTGAAGCCACCTGGTCCTGGACTTTTATTTTTGGGAAGCTTTTTAATGACTGATTCAATTTCTTTACTTGTGATTGGTTTGTTGAAGTCATCTATTTCTTCTCAAGTTAAGTCTGTTAAGTCTAGCTCATTTATTATAATATTATAATTATTGTAATATTCAACTTCTCTGTTTCTTTATTGATCCTCTGTCTAGATGTTTTGTCCATTGATGAGAGTGGGGAATTGAAGTCTCCAACTATTATGGTAGATGTGTCTATTTCCCTTTTCAGTGTTTGCAGTGTTTGCCTCACGTATTTTGGGGCATTCTGGTTCGGTGCATAAATATTTATGATTGTTATGTCTTCATGTTGAATTGTTCCTTTTATTAGTACATAGTATCCTTCTTTGTCTCTTTTAACTGTTTTACATTTGAAGTCTAATTTGCTGGATATTAGTATAGCTACTCCTGCTCTTTTCTGGTTGTTATTTGCATGAAATATCTTTTCCCAACCTTTCACTTTCAACCTATGTTTATCTTTGGGTCTAAGATGTGTTTCCTGTAGACAGCATATAGAAGGATCCTGTTTTTTAATCCATCCTGCCAGTCTATGTCTTTTGATTGGGGAGTTCAATCCATTAACATTTAGTGTTATTACTGTACGGGTAGTACTTTCTTCTACCATTTTGCCTTTTGTATTTTATGTGTCATATCTAATTTTCCTTCTTTCTACACTCTTCTCCATACCTCTCTCTTCTGTCTTTTCATATCTGTCTTTAGTGCTCCCTTTAGTATTTCTTGCAGAGCTGGTCTCTTGGTCACAAATTCTCTCAGTGATTTTTTGTCTGAAAATGTTTTAATTTCTCCCTCATTTTTGAAGGACAATTTTGCTGGTATAGAATTCTTGGTTGGCAGTTCTTCTCTTTTAGTAATTTAAATATGTCATCCCACTGTCTTCTCGCCTCCATGGTTTCTGCTGAGAAATCTACATATAGTCTTATTGGGTTTCTCTTGTATGTGATGGATTGCTTTTCTCTTGCTGCTTTCAAGATCCTCTCTTTCTCTTTGACCTCTGACATTCTGATTAGTAAGTGTCTTGGAGAACGTCTATTTGGATCTATTCTCTTTGGGGTATGCTGCACTTCTTGGATCTGTAATTTAGGTCTTTCATAAGAGTTGGGAAATTTTCAGTGTTAATTTCTTCCATTAGTTTTTCTCCTCCTTTTCCCTTCTTTTCTCCTTCCAGGACACCCACAACACATATACTTGTGTGCTTCATATTATCATTCAATTCCCTGAGTCCCTGCTCATATTTTTCCATTTTTTCACTATAGTTTCTGTTTCTAGTCAGATTTCAGATGTTCCATCCTCTAGTTCACTAATCCTATCCTCTGTCTCTCGAAATCTACCATTGTAGGTTTCCATTGTTTCTTTCATCTCTTTTACTGTGCCTTTCATTCCCATAAGTTCTGTGGTTTGTTTTTTCAGACTTTCCATTTCTTCTTTTTGTTCATTCCTTGCCTTCTTAATATCCTCCCTCAATTCATTGATTTGGTTTTTGATGAGGTTTTCCATGTCTGTTTGTATTTTCTGAATTAATTGTTTCAGCTCTTGTATCTCATTGGAACTATTGGTTTGTCCTTTGACTGGGCCATATCTTCAATTTTCCTGTTATGATTTGTTATTTTTTGCTTGCATCTAGACATTTAATTACCTTAATTAGTTTATTCTGGAGATTGCTTTCACTTCTCTTACCTAGGGTTTTCTTGCTGGATGAATTTGTTGTCTATCTTTTCTTTGACATTCAGTTCAGCTTTTTCTGGACCTCTAGGTTAGGTTTTGTTTAACAGAGGATAACTTTTCAGTTCTTGTTTTCTTGTTTCTTGCCCTGCTTGTACGGTGCCTTTTCCTTCCCCACTCTTAGGAGGGTCTATGTAGGTATTATAGACTCCAGCCAGGTTTTCCCGGACTAAACTGGCCTCCTATCAGGGGGAAGGAGTCACCTGCGTCGGTTTTCCCTGAGGATGAGACCCAGCAGGTTAAAAGACTTTCCTGTGAAGTCTCTGGGCTCTGTTTTTCTTATCCTGCCCAGCATGTGGTGCTTGTCTGCCTGCGGGTACCACCAGCATAAGATGATGCGGCACCTTTAACTCTGGAAGACTCTCCCTGCTGGGGGTGTGGTGGAGACAGAGGAGAGGTTGTAGGCTGGTTTTAATGGCTTCAAATTACCAAGCCCTGGTGTCTGAATTCCTTGATGGAGGGATTCCACCTGGGTGGGGCTTCACCCCTCCCCTGGGGAAGGCACAGTCTCCACATAAGTCCCCCAAAGAGCTCACTGCTGCCTATGCCTGGGACAGTTGCAGCCTGAAAAGTCCTGCCGCTGTATCCAGAGGCAGCCAACCCTCCTTAGAGACACAGCCACAAAAACTTCCGTTTCGTCCCCTTTCCTCTTTTTCGGTTAGCCCAATGAGTGACCTCCGCCTTGACCAGGTTCGCCTGAGCTGGGGGCCTATTTTTAGTAGTCAGAATTTGTTTATTAATGCCACAATTGGTGTTTGTTGGACTCAGCCCCTGCTGCTGTTAAAGTCTCTTTCCTTTCCCCTCTGGGAAGCCGCCTGTGGGGGAGGGGCGCTGGGTGCTGGCCTCCACGGCTTGGGGAACTCACGGTTCTGGGGAGGCTTGCAGCAGGTCCAACTGGTCCAGACTGGGGTACACTGTGTCTGGTCACTGACGTGGCTCTGGGAGCTGTTCTGTACTGTTTCAGGTTATGTAGTAGTTATTCTGGAGGATGAACTAAAATGCACACATTGCTAAGCCGCCATCTTGGCCCTATTTATTTATTTTTAACCCATATGTTTTACTTGTCTGTTGACAAGGTAGATAAAAGGAGCATCAGACAAGCTTTTCATAATCATACAGTCACATTGTGAAAGCTATATCATTATACAATCATCCTCAAGAAACGTGGCTACTGGAACACAGCTCTACATTTTCAGGCAGTTCCCTCCACCCTCTCCATTACACCTTAACTAAACAGTCTACCCAATATATTTTAACCATTGTTTCTCCTGTTTTTTTCTATATTCCTTACCACTCCCTTTCATTGATCACTAGTATTTCAATCGACTCAATTTATTTTAATATCTGTTCCCCCTACTATTTGTTTATTTTTTATACATATGTTTTACTCATCTGTCCATACCATAGGTAAAAGGAGCATAAGACACAAGGTTTTCACAATCACACAGTCACATTGTGAAAGCTATACCATTATACAATCATCTTCAAGAAACATGGCTACTGGAACACAGCTCTACATTTGCAGGCAGTTCCCTCCAGCCTCTCCACTAAATCTTGAACAACAAGGTGATACCTACTTAATGTGTAAGAATAACCTCCAGGATAACCTCTCGACTCTGGAATCTCTCAGTCATTGGCACTTTATTTTGCCTCATTTCACTCTCCCCCTTTTTGGTCGAGAAGTTTTTCTCAATCCCTTAGTGCTGAGTCCCAGCTCATTCTATGATTTCTGTCCCACGTTGCCAGGAAGGTCCAGACCCCTGGGATTCATGTCCCACATAGACAGGGGGAGGGTGGTGAGATTGCTTGTCGTGTTGGCTGAGAGAGAGAGGCCACATCTGAGCAGCAGAAGAGGTTCTCTTGGGGGTGACTTTTAGGCCTAATTTAAGTAGGTTTAGCCTATCCTTTGTGGGGTTAAGTTTCATATGAATAAACCCCAAAATCAAGGGCTTGGCCTATTGCTTTGGTTGTCCCCACTGCTTGTGAAAATATCAGGAATTCTCCACCTGGAGAAGCTGACTTTTCTCCATTTCTCACCCTTCCACCAAGGGGATTTTGCAAATACTTTTTTTTTTTTTTCATTGTGAATAACTTTTTAATATGTGGTTGGATTCAATTTGCTAGTACTCCATTGAGAATTTTTGCACCTACATTCCTAAGAAACATTGGGCTGTAGTTTTTTTTATTATTAATTAAAGAAAAAAAGAAATTAACACAACATTTAGAAATCATTCCATTCTACATATGCAATCAGTAATTCTCAACATCATCACATAGATGCATGATCATCATTTCTTAGTACATTTGCATCGATTTAGGAAAAGAACTAGCAAAACAACAGAAAAAGATATAGAATGTTAATATAGAGAAAAAATAAAAATAATAATAATAATAAAAAAGAAAAGGAAAAAGAAAGAAAAAACAAAAGACACAAACAAACAAACAAACAGACAAAAAAAACTATAGCTCAGATGCAGCTTCATTCAGTGTTGCAAATACTTTTTAATTCACTGTTCAAATCAATCTGGGATTTATCAGGGCAGAAATGATCGTACTTGTGATGCATTGGGTTAAATAAAAAGTATTATTAAAATTAATTTCGCCTATTCCTTTTAGTTTTTGAATGTGGCTACTAGGGAATGTTTAATTCTGTATAGGTGCTCATGGGTGCTTGCATTGTATTTCCATTGGACGGTGCTCTCTAGAATGGCAGGAACCTGTCCAAAGGAAATACAATCAGCTCTTCGAAAAGCAGGGTTTACAATTAGAATCCTGTATATGTGGGCAAATGGGAACAGAACTGAAAATGGTAACGTCCGTGCACCGGGGGGACAGACGTAACGTCTATAGTACAAATCCATGCTTTCGTTCTTTCATTCAACAAACACCGACTGGGGGGCACCCGCTAGGTGCCAGGGAGTGCTCTAGATGCTGGTATAGAGAGGGGACCACAGTCCCTGCCCTGTCGGAGCTGACACACTGGCCGGGAGGAACTGGACATATGCAGTGAAATTGGCATGTGGACAATGTCAGGTTCTGATACAGGCTGTGTAGGGAAATAAACCAGAGGGCCGCCGCTGCCTCTTTTTAAAATATTAAGAAATATTTCAGAGAAAGAAAAAAAGTATGGAAAATATTTCATGCCTAAAGAAATAAATCAGGAGAGATGCAGGTGAAGCCTCGGCAACCCCAGCCCCTCCTATCTCTGAAATTCCTGTACCCTGAACTTGGCATTGAACTTTGCCTACTTATGTTACACGCAGGTGAGTACACACCTGAGGCATAACCTCATGTGACAGTCCTTCTGGCTTCTAGAAGAGTCAGTGCTGAATCGTGTTATTGCCTCCTGAGACGAAGGTGGAATTCCCGAGCAGACCCTTGAGCCTGGCGCTGTCTTTGTGGGAAGGGTTTGAGACTGTGGATTCAATTTCTTGAATAGGTTCAGTGTTATTTTACTAGAGATTGCCAAATTTCCTTAACATTATTGTGCCGGTTTTTCTGTGCCCCCAGCTGGGTTGTGACATCCTCACCAGCACGGCTCCAGTTCATCTTTAAATGTACACGTGTTATTTTCGTAACTTTTTTTAAAGTAAAAAAAAAAAAAAGGCGCTAGGCATTATGGGAAGGAAGGCAAGTAGTCCCTGTCCCAAGCAGGCCAGTGTAGGGCGTGCGGGGGGGGGGGGGGGGGGGGGGGGGGGGTACTGCATTGGTTTGCTAAAACTGCCGGGATGCAATATACCAGAACTGGAACAGCTTTTATAAAGGGAATTTATTAAGTTACAAGTTACATTCTATGGCCATAGAATGTTCAAACTGAGGCACCCAGAGAAAAGTACCATAACGCCAAAGAAAGGCTGACACGTGTCCTATGGGAAGGCACGTGGCTGTCATTTACTGGACCTTGTTCCAGGTTCCATTGCTTCCAGCTTCTGATGCCAGTGGCTTCCTCTCTAAGCTTCTCTGGTCCTTCACTTAGCTCCTCTGGGACACAGCTCTGGGCTCTGACTTCCTTAGTGCACTGGTCTGAAAGCATTAGGTACCCCAGAGAAGCCGTGTTTTAATTCTGATTCAGTCTTGTAGGAGCAGCCATTTCTCTTAATCCTGCTTCAGTGTTGAAGGGAGGGAACTTTTTTTTAATTATTAATTAAAAATTTCTTTTTAAATACTGAAAAATGACAAACACAAACATTCATAACTTTTGATCATTCTGTTCTACATATATAATCAGTAATTCATAATATCATCACATAGTTGCATATTCATCCTCATGACCACTTCTTGGAACATTTGCATCTATTCAGAAAAAGAAATAAAAAGAAAACAGAAAAAAATTCATACATATCATATTCCCCACCCCTCCCCCTCACCGATCACTACCATTTCACTCTAAATTTATTTTAACATTTATTCCCCCTATTATTTATTTTTATTCCATATGTTTTACTCGTCTGTTGATAAGGTAGATAAAAGGAGCTTCAGACACAAGGTTTTCACAATCACACAGTCACATTGTGACAGCTATATCATTATTCAGTCATCATCAAAAACATGGCTACTGGAGCACAGCTCTACATTTTCAGGCAATTCGAAGGGAGGAAACTTTTAAATAAATTTTATCTATGGAGATGTGACATGCCTAATTGTGGGTGTTTCCTTTTAATTAGATGAGATGTGACCCATTCAAGGTGGGTCTTGATTAGTTTACTGGAGTCCTTTAAAAGAGGAGACATTTTCGAGAAAGTAGAGAAACCACCGAGAGGCTGGCCATGCTGACCTTGGAGAACAGTTGCTTCAGAGCTGACAGAGCCCACACAGCCAGAGACCTCTGGAGATGCAGCAGGAAAACGCCCCTGGGGAAGCCTTATGAAACAAAAGCTTGGAGAGAAAGCTAGCAGACATCACCAGGTGTCTTCCCAGCTGACAGAGGGTGTTCTGAAGGGCATCAGCCTTTCCTGAGTGAAGGTAACCTCTCAATGGTGCCTTAATTTGGACATTCTCACGGCCTTAGAACTGTAAACTTGCAACTTATTAATTTCCTTTTAAAAAGCCATTTCATTTCTGGTATATTGCATTCTGGCAGCTCAACAAACTAATATACTAAGCATCTCATGGGAAGGCACTTGGTGACATCTGCTGGGTTCTACTCATGTCTAGGCTTCTGCTCTCGCTGTCGGCACTCCAAGCATCTCCAAACATCCGTGTTTCTGTCAACTCCGAAGCAACTGTTTTCCAAGTATCTGCATCTGAGGTGTCTCCAAAACATTTCCCCTTTTAAAGAACTTGTGCTGGTTTGAAAGGACGTATATACCGTAGAAAAGCCATGTTTTAATCCTAATCCCATTTTGTAAAGGCAGCCGTTTCTTCTAATCCCTATTCAGTATTGTGTGCCTGAAACTGTAATCAGATCATCTCCCTGGAGAGGTGATTTAATCAAGAGTGGTTGTTAAGCTGGATTAACTGGAGGCATGTCTGCACTCATTTGGGTGGGTCTTGATTAGTTTCTGAAGTCCTATAAGAGGAAGCATTTTGGAGAGTGAAAGAGATTCAGAGAGAGCAGAGCAGAACGACATAGCCACGAGAAGCAGAGAGTCCACCAGCCAGCGACCTCTGGAGATGAAGAAGGAAAATGCCTCATGGGGAGCTTCATGAAGCAGGAAGCCAGGAGAGGAAGCTAGCAGATGATGTCGTGTTCACCATGTGCTCTTCCAGATGAGGGAGGAACCCTGTGTTCACCATGTGCCTTCTCACTTGAGAGAGAAACTCTGAACCTCATCGGCCTTCTTGAACCAAGGTATCTTTACTGGATGCCTTTGATTTGACATTTCTATAGCCTTGTTTCAACTGGGACATTTTCTCACCTTAGAACTGTAAACCAGCAATTTATTAAATTCCCCTTTTGAAAAGCCATTCTGTTTCTGGTATATTGCACTCCAGCAGCTAGCAAACTAGAACAGAATCCTAGTAAACTAATCAAAGATAGGCAGAGTCACATCTTCATCTAACCAAAAGGTCACACTCACAACTCCATAGAAACAATCCAATCAAAGTTTCCCACTGTGCTGGTTTGAAGGGATTTATGTACTTGAGAAAAACCATGTTTTAATCCTAATCAATCTTGTGGGAGCAACTGGTTTTCTTTTTTTTTTCTTCTAATAATAGCACTTTAATATTCCAATCTCATCTCTCATTACTGGTCTTTTTAGGTGTTTTGCTTATTTTTGGATCAAGTTTTGTAATAGTAGATAATTGAATACCTAATTCACTTCTAGATCTTCAAATTTATTTTCATAAGGTATTTATCATAGTTTCTGATAGTATTTTATCTATTCTATATCTGTAGTAAAAGGTGCTTATTCATTCTTTTTTTTTTTTTTACTTTTTTATTGTATAGTATAACATATATACAAAGTGTTTTAGTCTACAAAAGCTGCCAGAATGCAACACACCAGGGATGGATTGGCTTTTAATAGAAAGGGATTTATTTAGTTAAAAGCATGTAGTTCTTCAGAGGAAAGGCAGCTAACTTTCAGCTGAGGTTCTTTCTTACGTGGGAAGGCACAGGATGGTCTCTGCTGGCGTTCTCTCCAGACCTCTGGGTTCCAACAACTTTCTCTGGGGTGATTGCTTTCTGCATCTCCAAAGGCCTGGCTGAGCTGCGAGTGCTGAGATGAGGTATGTTGAGCTGCTTGGGCTGTGCTACGTTGAGTCTCTCACTTAAGCACCAGCAAATCAAATCAAACATTCATTTCAGCAGGCACGCCTCTTAGCGGATGCAGATGTAATCGACGACAGATGAGGTTCACGTACCATGGGCTCATGTCCACAGCAATAGAACTAGGCACCTTCACCTGGCCAAGTTGACACCTGAATCTACTACACAAAGCAAAGAAATAAAAAAGCAATAGTTTTCAAAGCACTCTTCAACAAATAGTTACAGGACAGAGCCCAGAGTTTGTCACGGGCCACATACAACCCTCTCAGACTTCTATCTGCTGAACAACCGTTTCTTTTAATCCTTAGTCAGTACTGTATGTTGGAAACTGAATTAGATTATCTCCACGGAGGTGTGACTCGCACAATTTGGGTGTTAACTTTTTGAATAGAGAGAGATGTGACTCCACCCATTCCAAGTGGGTCTTGATTAGTTTCCTGGAATCCTTTAAAAGAGGAAGCATTTTGGAGAGAATCCCTTTTTAGAGTGATGAGATTCTGAGAGAGCTGAGCCATAACAGGGTGACAAAAATGAGGAGAGCCAGAGCCCATGTGTGCTGGTTTGAAAGGAAGTATGCCCCCTAGAAAAGCCATGTTTTAATCAAAATCCCATTTCATAAAGGTAGAATAATCCCTATTCAATACTGTATCTTTGAAACCGTAATCAGATCATCTCCCTGGATGATGTGATTTAGTCAAGAGTGGTTGTTAAACTGGATTAAGGGACGACATGTCTCCACCCATTTGGGTGGGTCTTGATTGGTTTATTGGAGTCCTATAAAAGAGGAAACATTTTGGAGAATGAAAGAGATTTGGAGAGAGCAGAGAATGCTGCAGCACCACGAAGCAGAGAGTCCACAAGCCAGCGACCTTTGGAGATGAAGAAGGAAAACGCCTCCTGGGGAGCTTCATGAAACTGGAAGCCAGGAAAGAAAGATAGCAGATGACACCATGTTCTCCATGTGCCTTCCAGCTGAGAGAGAAGCCCTGACTGTGTTCACCATGTGTCTTCTCACTTGAGAGAGAAACCCTGAACCTTATCGGCCTTCTTGAACCAAGGTATCTTTCCCTGGATGCCTTTGATTGGAAATTTCTATAGACTTGTTTTGATTGGTACATTTTCTCAGCCTTAGAACCATAAACTAGCAACTTATTGAATTCCCCTTGTTAAAAGCCGTTCTGTTTCTGGTGTATTGCATCCCGGCAGCTAGCAAACTAGAACACCATGCATCCAGACATCTTTGAAGATGAAGAAGGAAAATGCCTCCGGGAGACCTTCGTGAAGCAAGAAGCCTGGAGAGAAGCCAGCAGACATCACCATGGTCACCAGGTGCCTTTCCAGTTGAGAGAGAAACCCTGAACTTCATTGACCTTCTTGAACCAAAGTATCTTTTTCCCTGATGCGTTAGATTGGACACTTGTATACCCGTGCTTTAATTCATACATTTTCTCAGCCTTAGAGCTGTGAACTTGCAACTTCTTAAATATTCCCTTTTTTAAAAAAGCCATTCTGTTTCTGGTATATTGCATTCCAGCAGCTAGCAAACTAGAACACCCACCCTAAATAATAGATCTAGCCCCACAAGACTGGGTCATGAGAGAAATCCTAGAATGAGCTGAGACTTAGCATCAAGGGATTGAGAAAACCTTCTCAACCAAAAGGGGGAAGAGTGAAATGAGACTAAGTGTCAATGGCTGAAAGATTCCAGAGTCGAGAGGTTATCCTGGAGGTTATTCTTATGGATTAAGTAGATATCACCTTGTTAGTCAAGATGTAGTGGAGAGGCTGGAGGGAACTGCCTGAAAATGTAGAGCTGTGTTCCAGTAGCCATGTTTCTTGAAGATGATTGTATAATGATATAGCTTTCACAGTGTGACTGTGTGATTGTGAAAACCTTGTGTCTGATGCTCCTTTTATCTATCTTATCAAAAGACGAGTAGAACATATGGAATAAAAATAAAAAATAAGGGGAACAAATGTTAAAATAAATTTAGTTTGAAATGCTAGTGATCAATGAAAGGGAGGGGTAAGGGGTATGGTATGTATAAATTTTTTTTCTGTTTTCGTTTTATTTCTTTTTCTGAATACTTGCAAATGTTCCAAGAAATGATCATGATGATGAATATGCAACTATGTGATGATATTGTGAATTACTGATTATACATGTAGAACGGAATGATCAAAAAAGGAATGTTTGCATTTGCTTTGTGTTTTTTGGTATTTAAAAAAAATAAAAAATCAAATCAAATAAGAAAGATTGGGTCATGATTAAAATATGGCTCTTGTGGGCGCCATGATAGTGTTAAATCAGCCTAGGGCACATTTGGCGGGAAGCCCCCTCCCTGCCCATCCTGGGGAGCTGGCCTCTGACCCACCCTGCAGGGGCCACAGGAGCTAAGGACATTTGCAAAGACAGTGCCATTTCCCAGAGGTGGAGATTTAGAAGTGCCTTTGGTTATGAAAACACAAATGAACAGAATCAGCAAATAGGATGCATCTCAATAAGGGCCGAAGCTGGGTGTCTGGTGCCCGGGGTTCATTAGACTTCCTCTACGTTCGTGTGGTTTTTTTTTTAATGATCATAATAAAAAAAATGGGAAGACCCACCTTCAGAAACTTCTCCCAGGAGGGCTTTTTAGTTGTGCAACATGCAGCTCAGGCCCTGGGGGCCGCGGCCACGCTGTCTCCTTGCGCACCTGGCCTGTCCCGAAATCGAAGGGACTAAAGCTGCTCCATGCCAGGGGGGATGTGCGTGTGTGATTAAGTGCGCGTGTCAGTGTGTGTGTGTGCGTGCGTGTGCGTCTGAGCCCATGGACGGTGGGGAGCTGCGGCTGGAGTGTTTGGAGCTCTGCCGAGAGGCCTCTGTGACTGGAGAACCTGGGGGGCTCCCCACGATGAAACCTGCGAGCCCGGCTGTGGGCGTCCAGCGCAGGAGGCAGCAGGGGTGGTGGGTGCTTGACCCCAAACCTGGTCCCCACCTCCATGGGGTCTCTGGGGCAGAGATGAGGTTCCCCTCCCCGGGCCTGGTCTCTGTGCACGGCTCAAGGGGGAAGCTTCAGACCCTTCTGCAGGCCGCCCCTCCCGCGGTGCCCACCCCTTCCTCACGTCCCCAAGGAGACTGGCCTGCAGAGGGGCAGGGAGGACTGGGGGGGGGACCGTGGCAAGGGCCTGGGGCTCCCCAAGGTTCCCGTGTCCAGGAGCAAGCTGGAGACCAATATTCTATCGGTTCCCAACCCCCTGCAGACCCAGGCCGGGTGGGGCTGGTGCAGGGCCCCCGCTCCTGGGGTTCCAGCCTGAGGCTGGCGAGGGGACCTCTGAGGCCCCGGGGTGACGGTGGCCCTGCCTCACACCCTCCCTCGCCGCTGATGTGGGCGGGGCCTGGCGAGAGAGGGGCGGGGATAGGGGCGGGGCCTGGCCAGAGGGATGCGCGGTTCCTGCCCTGCATCCCCTCTGTCTTTACTTCCTCGCCCTCCTCTGCGGCTGAGCCGCCTTCCCCTCTGCTGACTCTGGTTTCTTACCACCAGGGACCCACCTGCTCCCCAGCCCCGGCCCACCTCCCTGCGTGCCCCGCAAGTGGGCCTCTCCCCACCCCACAACGAGGGGTCCCCCAAGCCCAGCTGATCTGCCTCTGGAGCCCCCCTCGAATTCGTCCTCCTCGCCCCCACTCTGCCCCCTCTGCAGACACTGCACTCGGCTCCTCTGGGCAGTGGAGGGGGCACGTGGTAACCCCTGCCCTGCCGCCGAGCCCGTCCAGCCCATGGCTCCTCCCGAGGCCCCTCCCCTCCACCATGCACAGGCCGGACTTGGCCCTCCCCTCTGGCTAGCCGCTACAGTGGGCCCTGGGCCTGGGCCGCCCTGGGGCCCTCGGGGAGCCCCGATCCCCACCTCACCCCCCATCCTCTGCCGACCATCTTGGAAGCAGGAGCTCACCTGGCGGCCTGCCCCTGGCCAGCCCTCTGCCCTCACCTCCTCCCTGAACCCCTCCCCAGAAGTGGTGGTGAGGGGCCACTGCCACTGGCCTGGAGGGTTCAGAGGGTTGGAGTAGCTTCTACCCCTCCCTGGCCCAGGTCCTGGGGTCTCATTCTCTTTAAATGCTGCTGTGGAATCTTCCAGATTTCCCTGCACGCCCTGAATTGCCGCTGGCTGACCTGAAGTTTCTGCCAGGCTTCAAGGCAGCTACACCCCCCCCACCCCCCGCCACCTTGTGTTTCCCAAATGCTGGGGACAAGCTTGGGCCGTCTTCACGTCCATCTGGGTCCAGATGAGCCTCCAGGGCTGTCAGCACCCGGGGCCGGCACCCTCCACATGGGAGTGGGCGGTGGTGCCAGGCCTCAGGCAGAGCCACCCGGATTTGGGACATTGCCAGTGACAGAGCTGGGCAAGGCCAGGGGAGGGGCCTGTCACCTTGTGCCAGGACTTTGGTCAGTCACAGCCCAGGGCCTGGTGGAACCCCTCCAGGGACTCCGGGCCTGGTGGAAAGCCCCCTTCCCCCCTCCCCCTCCTCCCCTCCGCCCCAC
Source organism: Tamandua tetradactyla (assembly GCF_023851605.1). NCBI lineage: Eukaryota > Metazoa > Chordata > Mammalia > Pilosa > Myrmecophagidae > Tamandua > Tamandua tetradactyla. The sequence continues at coordinate 73,993,967 of NC_135332.1, read as the reverse complement.
CCCCTCCCTCTCCTCCGGGTGATTTGGCCCCTCCCCTGCCGCAGGACACCACCCTCCCACCTCGGACCACCGGGCAGAGATCTCACCTGGGCAGGGGCCCTCCTCCTGCTCTGCCCGCCCCTCTCAGCTTCGAGTCCCGCCTGGTCTGGTTGGGGAGCTTCTGTCCCTGCCCGGAGCAGATGGACGAGGCTCCCAGGAGCTGCGGGCCTGGCAGTGTGTGTGCCCGGCAGGACCGGGGGCCCTGTGGAAAGGGGTGTAGACGGGTGCTGGAGGGGAGGGTGGAATACGGCGGGGTGAGCAGCTCACGGATGGGAGGCACCTTCCAAGTCCTGGGTGAAGCGGGGCAGCAAATACACCTTGGGGCTAAGTGCTGAAGAAGAGGGCAGAAGGTGAGGAGCGCCAGGAGAGTGGGGAGAGGTTTATTTTGCAAGATCAGAGAAACCACCTGTGGCAGTTAGAGTCAGGTGTCAAATTGGCCAGCTGAAGGTGCCTAGTTCTGTTGTTGTGGACATGAGCCAATGGCGTGTGAACCTCATGTGTTGTTAATTACATCTGCAGTCAGTGAGTAGGTGTGCCTGCTGCAATGAATGGTGTTTGATTTAATTGGCTGGTGCTTAAATGGGAAAGTTCAACGTAGCACAGCCCAAGCAGCTCAGCATACCTCATCTCAGCACTCACAGCTCAGCCCAGGTTTTTGGAGATACAGAAAGGGATCACCCCGGGGAAAGCTGTTGGAACCCAGAGGCCTGGAGAGAAGGCCAGCAGAGACCATCCTGTGCCTTCCCGCGTAAGAAAGAAACTCAGTTGAAAATTAACTGTCTTTCTTTCTTCTGAAGAACTATACATTTTTTATTAAATAAATCCCCTTTTATTAAAAGCCAATCCATCTCTGGTGTGTTGCATTCAGGCAGCTAGCAAACTAAATCATCACCCCTGACTGGGTTCCCTGAGGGGACCTGGAGGCCAATACCCTCACCAAGCAGTAAGGAGTGTGCAGGCCAGCGGCTTTTGGCAGCAGTGAGCAGCTGTGACCTCTGTGCCCAGGGCTGATGGGAGCAGGTCCTGCCACGAAGAGTGTCTCCCAGTGCCTCTGTGGTGGTGGCAGGGCCCTCGAATGGCAAAGGCAAGGTAGCATGGCCACGTGGCACCTGGGGGCCCAATCCACAGGAGTCTGGGCTGTGACAGCCTGGCATAGCACATCAGTCAGCTACTGCTGTGTAACAAATTAGCCCCCAGACCTAGGGGCTTAAAACAGTAGATTATTATTGTCTGTGGGTCAGAAATCTTTCTTCTTCAGAAGAAAGAAAGACAGTTAATTTTCAACTGAGTTTCTTTCTTACGCGGGAAGGCACAGGATGGTCTCTGCTGGCCTTCTCTCCAGGCCTCTGGGTTCCAACAGCTTTCCCCGGGGTGATCCCTTTCTGTATCTCCAAAAACCTGGGCTGAGCTGTGAGTGCTGAGATGAGGTATGCTGAGCTGCTTGGGCTGTGCTACGTTGAACTTTCCCATTTAAGCACCAGCCAATTAAATCAAACACCATTCATTGCAGCAGGCACACCTACTCACTGACTGCAGATGTAATTAACAACACATGAGGTTCACACGCCATTGGCTCGGGGCCATTCACGAGGCTGCAGTCGAGGTTTTGGCGGGGGAACAGGGGTTCCCATCCTGGGCCCCGGATGGGGTAGTCAGATGGGTGGTGGAGACCTCAGTCTTCTGCTCATAGAGAAGAGAGAAAATCTGTCCCCCTCAAAGATTTAAAGATAAAGGGGCAGCCTAAAGAGTGGGAGAAAGATCAAAGGCAATTGTGGATTTATACAGAGAAGGTCAGGTTTAACAAATGAATATGAACGCTGAATCATTATACTGATATTTCTTTTAGTCTCCAGTATCTTAGAGCAGCTAGAAGTAAAAGCCTAGAATTGTGGAATTGTAACCCATGCCAAACTCTGAAATCGGCTCAACCGCTAATTGTCGCAATGTGCTTTGAAATTTATTGCTTTTCTGTATACATGTTATTTTTCACAAAAAGGGAAAAACAAGTTGATTATGATGGTTAAAAAAAAAAAGATGCAGAGGCAGCTATGCACATCAGACCCCTGGTATGCACCCTGCACAAACGAGGACAGTGGGCCACCCCACACTCCACCGGGTGGAAGCCACCCAGCACTGCTGCCGAGTCAGACGTGCCTTTTCCTGGAACCGAGCAGCGCAGCCTCTGGCACATGGTGCAGACACTGACCTGGTGAGAGAGATCTCAGGAGAAGGGCCGTTTACACTCCTGGAGCAGAGTGCAGGACACATCCCTGCCTTGCCCGGGCATGCGGATGCTCCTGCTGCCACAGAAAATTCTAGTACTTAGGCGTGAACCGAGTCAGGCCCTTCTAGTGGTAAGCTACTGGAAACCCATCTCAAGCTGGAGTTGGCTTCAGGAGAGGTTGCTCAGCCCCTGGCTCCGCCCTCCGGGTCCCGGCCACCTCTGTGCCAGCTTTGCCCTCCAACCACCTGCACCCCCGGAAGTTCCGAGTTCCCCAGGATTAGTGCAGGGGGGTCACGCGCCCTCCTCCGACCCCATCGCTGTGGCCGGGGTTAGTGTCACAAGCCGCAGGGCTGGGGGGCGGTGAAGCGCCAGGGAGGAGGGCGGGAGGTGGGTGCTGGGGGTCCTAGGGAGGGGCTGGGGGGCTGGGGCAGGCACACCAAGTGGTGAAATGTCTTCCCCGGAGCAGGGGGGCCGCAGGGAGCTCTATCCCCAGGGGTCTTGTGCCCCAGGCCTGTGCCGCGGGAGGGAATGAGGTGGCTGCCCCTCCAGGGTCTGTCCCCATGTGGCTCCAGCTGCTCGCCCAGGAAGGGGCCGGAGCCCAGGGTGGGGCCTCAGACTCATGTAGACCCGGAATCGTGGTCCTGTGCCCTGGCCTGCGTGGGGAGCTCTCTCAAGGCTGGGTGTAAAGGTGAGCAAGACCCTGGGGGCCGGGCCACCTTGGGGTTCCCCGGAGGACCGGGCAGCTTCCTCACCCTGCCGCTGGCTGAGGGGGTCAAGGATGAGGCGGGCAGTGGGCTGGACATAGAATGAGGTGCTGAGCCCCGCTGGGCACCCCCTCCCACTGCACCCCCGTGCCCAGTGGCCCCCAAGGGCTACACTAACAGCTTCCTCTCCCCCTTTCTCCTATCTGAACCCCACAGTCACACACCCCAAAATCATCTTCTAAAGGCAGCCAGAGCCTTCTTTCCAACTCTCAAATCTGCAGGGGTCTCACCTCCATTGCAAAGCCCCTCCTCCACTGACTACACCCAGCAGAATCCAGAGCCTTAGCAGGACAGACAGACTGAGCCGGACGGACAGGGCCCCTTCCCCAGCCTGCGCTCAGAGCATGCTGCCGATTTGCACATCCTTCGAGGCCTGATCTGATGTTGTTCCCCCAATTAGCCCTCCTGGGTGCCCCTCCCAGCCGAGCACCCCCCCCCAGGGGCTGGGTTTCTGCACCCCTCTTTCCCCCGCCGGGCCACCCGGCACTCTCAGCAGAGTCCGGCCCTGCCCGGGGCTGGGTGGCCCCTGTGGGGTGGCCCCTGCCCCCTGCCCAACGTTCCCAAGTTCCAATAGAGCTGTGGGTGTGGGGAAAACCCTGCTGCTCCAGCCAGCCCCGAAGCCTGAGTTCTGGCCCCATCGGCTTGTAGTTGTGTCTCTTCTAGGCCATTAATTTTCCCAATCAAATTGGGAAATGTTGGGTTTGCTCCTGGCTGTGCCGAGGAAGGGGGGCCTCTGCCAGGACGGCCCCTCCTGCTACACACACACACACACACACACACACACACACACACACACACACACACACACACACACACCCTGCTGCTGCCTGCCCGCTTGGCGCCGCGTGGCTGCCACCCAGAGGCCACCCGGCAACTGGCAGGCTTTCCTTGTGGCCACCACTGCCCCTCCCATTCATTCATTCCTTCCTTCATTCATTCACCATTTGCTTAGCCCCTTTCAGCTATGGGCCAGGCTCTCCGTGTGCAGGGGACGCAAGGAAAGGCTGCACATTAGAGATGACAGACACAGCTGGACACACAGCCCTGCCCCTCATGAAACTGATCTTCTAGCAGGAACCGCGGCCAAGTCTCACAGGGGAGAGGCCAGGGGACAGCCAGAGGCAGCGTGGAGGGGGCCGAACAGGGCCTGGCCGAAGTGGGGATGCACTGCAGGCCCAGCCCGGCAGGGAGCGGGAGGAAGCCCTGGGGCTCCAGGAGGGGCCTGTGAGTGGGGGACAGGCGGCTGGGCCCTGGGGCTGCTCCCAGGGAGGGCGTGCGAGAGGACACGGGTGTTTCCACCGGCCCCCACCCCCAGCCCCAGACTGCAGACCCAGCAGAGAGAGGCCTGGATCTCTGATGTGTCCGGCCAAGCCGGGCCTGCAAAGAGCAGACGTGATTCAGAGCTGCCCTGAGGCCAGGCAGCCCAGCAGTGAAAGGTCTGATCTGAGGAGACATCCCTGGAGGTTTGGAAACTGCGACCACCTCATTCTCCTCCCAGCATCTCGGCACCCTGCTTTGCTCATGCCCTCACTATGGGTTTTATCCACCACTTCGCTGGAGGAAGTGGGGCCCCTTCCTGTTCTTTGAGAACCTTCTCAACATATGTGGGGTGACCAAGGAGGAGGGTTTTCAGGGAGCCTCAACCCTACTTCCTGGTCTCGGGGAAGGGGCACTCGGCTTGGCCGCTCCTGCCATCACCTGTGCCATTTCTCTCAGCCCCCCAAGAACACACAGGAATCCTCCACCTAGAGGGGTCCCCCTCCTGGGTTGGCTCCCAGGGTAGGGGGGTCACTGGTGGCACATGGCAGGGGACGGGTTCAGGGGCTTGGGGCCCACAGGAGGTGGCCTGGCCCTCCCCAGGGGGGAAACAAGTGTGTGCCAAAGCTAGTCCCTGGGCTGGCGAGACCAGCTCTGGGCACCCACTAGGCTGCAGAGCCCCATACGTGGATTAGGTCCTGCCTGCAGCCCAGCTCAGAAGAAGCCGGGTTCCACTGTGGGACCCAGGGCCAGTGACCCCGCATTGCCATGTTTCAAATGGAGCAAATAGCTGAAGCTCCAAGAAAATAAACACTTCTCCAGAATTTAACTTGGAGAGCACAGCCCCCTGAATTTCTTCATAAGAGACCCCCACTAACCAAAAATGTTGCACTAGCCAACAAACAGAAAAAAAAAAGTGGAATTGTGTTCTAGTTTGCTGGTGGCTGGAATGCAATATACCAGAAACAGAATGGCTTTTAAAAAGGGGAATTTAATAAGTTGCTAGTTTACAGTTCTAAGGCTGAGAAAGTGTCCCAATTAAAACAAGTCTATAGAAATGTCCAATCAAAGGCATCCAGGGAAAGATACCTTGATTCAAGAAGGCTGATGAAGTTCAGGGTTTCTCTCTCAGCTGGAAGGGCACGTGGCCAACACGGCATCATCTGCTAACTTTTTCTCCTGGCTTCCTGTTTCATGAAGCTCCCGTGAGGCGTTTTCCTTCTTCATCTCCAAAGCGCTGGCTGATGAACTCTGCTTCGTGGTGCTGCAGCATTCTCTCCTCTGAAATCTCTCATTCTCCAAAATGTTCCCTCCTTTATAGGACTCCAGAAACTTATCAAGACCCACCCAAATGGGTGGAGACATGTCATCACCTAATTCAGCTTAACAACCACTCTTGATTAAATCACATCTCCAGGGAAATGATCTGATTACAGTTTCAAACATACAGTATTGAATAGGGATTATTCTGCCTTTATGAAATGGGATTTAGGTTAAAACATGGCTTTTCTAGGGGACATTCATCCTTTCAAGCCAGCACAAAGTGCCACCAAAATAACCCTCTTATCATAAAAAGAAACATGTAAACACTCAAGAGAGTGTTGGAGCTGGATCTGACTTTGGACGGCCACTGGATAGTAAAGCCTGAAGGATAGAGAGCCAAGACCTAGGAAACAGCTCTTTCTCCATATTTACTTCTACCGAAATTCTGAATTTGTCAACACCGAGATCAGTCTGTCCATGTCAGAGTCTTGGATTAGCAGAGAAGGGGTTTCAAAGTTTTGGTCTCCCCTGAAATTGCCAAAATTTCACAAAGAGGCACACAGAGTCAGGAGATGATTCTGAAATAAATTCAAGATTTTAAAAGATGGTGAAAATTTTTAAAATCTTTTTATTTTATTTTTTTAAATACCAAAAAAACACAAAACAAATGCAAACATCCCTATTTTGATCATTCCGTTCTACATATTTAATCAATAATTCACAATATCATCACATAGTTGCATATTCATCATCATAATCATTTCTTGGAACATTTGCCTCTATTCAGAAAAAGAAATAAGACGAAAACAGAAAAAAATTTATACATACCATAACCTTTACCTTTACCTTCCATTGATCACTAGCATTTCAAACTAAATTTATTTTAACATTTGTTCCCCCTATTTATTTTTATTCCACATGTATTACTTGTCTATTGACAAGGTAGATAAAAGGAGCATCAGACACAAGGTTTTCACAATCACACAGTCACACTGTGAAAGCTATATCATTATACAATCATCTTCAAGAAACATGGCTACTGGAACACAGCTCTACATTATCAGGCAGTTCCCTCCAGTCTCTCCATTACATCTTGACTAACAAGGTGATATCTATTTAATGTGTAAGAATAACCTCCAGGATAACCTCTCGACTCTGGAATCTTTCAGCCATTGACACTTAGTCTCATTTCACTCTTCCCCCTTTTGGTTGAGAAGGTTTTCTCAATCCCTTGATGCTAAGTCTCAGCTCATTCTAGGGTTTTTCTCAATCCCTTGATGCTGAGTCTCAGCTCATTCTAGGATTTCTGTCCCATGTTGCCAGGAAGGTCCACATGCCAGGGAGTCCTGTCCCACGTAGAGAGGGGGAGAGTGGTGAGTTTGCTTGTCATGTTGGCTGGAGAGAGAGGCCACATCAGAGCAATGAAAGAGGCTCTCTTGGGGGTGACTCTTAGGCCTAAATTTTAAGTAGACTTGACCTATCCTTTGTGGGGTTAAGTTTCATGTGAACAAACCCCAAGACTGGGGGCTCAGCCTATAGCTTTGGTTGTCCACACTGCTTGTGAGAATATCAAGAATTCAATTTGGGGAAGTTGAGATTTCCCCCCTTCTCGCCATTCCCCAAAGGGGACTTTGCAAATACTTTTCCACTTACTGATCAAATCACTCTGGGATTCATCGGGGCATCACTTTTGACAAACTAACAAAATCTCATGTTCTACCTGAGATTCCAAGTACTTACGGTGTTCAACCAAGCTATCTACACAAGTTATATTAGGAAATGCACTAGTCAAAATATAAATTTTGTACCAAATATACATTTTTTGCTTTAGTCTCACACATAAGGCGACATTTTAAAATAGTAATTAGATGGTGAAAAATTTTTTACAGATATTGTGAAATTCAATTTCCCCTCAAACAGACCCTGTCTTTTTGAGTCCTGCCCAGTAAGCCACAATGGGATAAGGTCCATTACTCTTTTCGCCTCGTGGTAAGCAGCTACTCTCTTGCTGTACGGCAAGAACCGACAAAGGGGTGTGGCAAAACCAGCTTGCATGCAACGGAGAAACTGTGAGGAAAGATCGTCGGGTAATTTGGTTCTCGGGAAGGAAAGTGCTTCTATCTTCCCTCACAGATTCGTTGTCTCTGGGTCATTTTTCTTCTTCAAGTCTGTCCTTCAAGTCCTGCCACTGCTGCTCGGAACTGGACCCAGCTGGATGGCTGCGGTGCCTGGGTTGAAACAGAGCGGGATGCAGGGCTAAAGGGTCCCCACAAGTCATTGCCTCAGAAACTGGAGCTGGTGCTGGTGTTGTGACAGGAGTGGGAGAATCCAAATCTAAAAGGATATCTGCAGGTTGGTAATCTAAAAGGATGGTTGCTGATGCCAGCTACGAAGGATGCCTCCAGGTGTGTGTGAGGGGGTAAGTTTAGGTCCCCCAGCTCCTGAGGTCCTGGGCTTAGATGCACCTCTTTTCTTGGTTGTAATGTTTCCAACACTCTGGAGATAACCACATCAATAGGCCGAGACCTCGATCTTGGGGTTCACCCCTATGAAACTTATCCCTTTAAAGGATAGGCCAAGCCTACTTAAATTAGGCTAAGAAAAAAAAATTAGGCTGAGTCACCCCCAGACAACCTCTTTTGTTGCTCAGATGTGGCCTCTCTCTCTCAATAACACAATAAGCAAACTCACCACCCTCCCCCTCTCTATGTGGGACATGACTCCCAGGGGTGTGAACCTTCCTGGAAATGTGGGACAGAAATCCTAGAATGAGCTGGGACTCAGCATCAAGGGATTGAGAAAACCTTCTTGGCCAAAGGGTAGAAGAGAGAAATGAGACAAAATGAAGTATCAGTGACTGAGAGATTTCAAATAGAGTCGAGAGGTTATCCTGGAGGTTATTCTTATGCATTATACAGATATCACCTTGTTAGTTTATGGTGTATTAGAGCAGGTAGAGGGAACTGCCTGAAAATGTAGAGCTGTGTTCCAGTAGCCATGTTTCTTGAAGATGATTGTATAATGATATAGCTTTCACAATGTGACTGTGTGATTGTGAAAACCTTGTGTCTGATGCTCCTTTTATCTATGGTATGGACAGAAGAGTAAAAAATATGGATAAGAAATAAATAATAGGGGGAACAAATGTTAAAATAAATTAGGTAGATTGAAATACTAGTGATCAGTGAGAGGGAAGAGTAAGGGGTGTGGTATGTCTCAGGTTCACATGTCAACTTGGCCAGGTGGTGGCACCTCTTTGTCTGGTTGGGCAAGTGCTGGCCTGTCTGTTGCAATGAGGACATTTCATGGAATTAAATCATGATCACGTCGGCTGCATCTACAGCTGATTCCATCTGTAATCACCCAAGGGGAGTGTCTTCTTTAATGAGTGATACTCAATCTAATCACTGGAAGCCTTTTAAGGAGGATTCAGAAGAGACAAGTTCTCTTCCTGCTTCCACCAGCCAGCCTCTCCTGTGGAGTTCATCCAGACCCTCCACTGGAATCGTGGGCTTCACAGCCTGCCCTGCGGATTTTGGACTCTACTTTCCCACAGTCACGTGAGACGCTTTTATAAATTTTATATTTACAAATATTTCCTGTTGCTTCTATTTCTCTAGAGTTACTAGAACCCTAACTAATACAACTTGGTACCAGGAGAAGGGTGTGCTACTCCAGCCCCTTTATCAAGTGACCAGAAAACCTGCTAATTTTGAGTGGCCTGAACTGAGGGACCTGAACAAGAGGAGGCTCTACGACAGGTCAGGCTGCTTTACAAGCTGCTCTGCCACTTGGGCCATATGATCCAGCAGATCCAATGATGCTAGAAGTGTCAGTGGCAAACTGAGATGCTGTTTGGAGCCTTTGGCAGGCCTGTATTGGAGAATCACAACGCAGACCCTTAGGATTTTGGAGCAAAGCCTTATCATCTTCTGCAGATAACTACTCTCCTTTTGAGAAACAGCTTTTGGCCTGCTACTGGGCCTTAGTAGAGACCAAACACTTAACCTTGGGCCACTAAGTTACCATGAGACCTGAATTGCCTATAATGAACTGGGTGTTGTTTGACCCACCAAACCATAAAGTTGGGTGTGAGCAGCAGCACTCCATCCATAAAATGGAAACGGTTTATATGAGATAGGGCCAGAGCAGATCCTGAAGGCACAAGTAGATTACATGAGGAAGTAACCCGAATGCCCTATAATCTCCATTCCTGCCACATTACCTTCTCTTTCCCAGACCAGAGCTATGGCCTCTTGAGGAATTCCTTACAATAAATTGACTGAGGAAGAGAAAACTCAGGCCTGGTTTACAGATGGTTCAGCACGATATGCGGGTTCCACTCAAAAGTGGACATCTGCAGCACTACAACCCCTTTCTGGGGTGTCCTTGAAGGACAGTGGTGAGGGGAAATCCTCCCAGTGGGCAGAACTTCGAGCAGTGCACAAGGTTGTTCATTTTGCTTGGAAGGAGAACTGGCCAGAGGTGCGTTTGTATACTGACTCATGGGCTGTTGCTAATGGTTTGGCTGGATGGCCAGGGACTTGGAAAGACCATAATTGGGAAATTGGTGACAAAGAAGTCTGGGGAAGAGGTATGTGGATAGACCTTTCTGAGTGGGTTCAAAACATGAAGATATTTGTGTCCCATGTGAATGACCACCAGAGGGTGACTTCAGCAGAGGAAAGTTTTAATAATCAAGTGGATAAGATGACCTGTTCTGTGGATACCAGTCAGCCTCTTTCCCCAGCAACTCCTGTTATTGCCCAACGGGCTCATGAACAAAGTGGTCATGGTGGTAGGGATGGAGGTTATGCATGGGCTCAGCAACATGGACTTCCACTCACCAAGGCTGACCTGGCTATAGCCACTGCTGAGTGCCCAATCTGGCAGCAGCAGAGACCCACACTCAGCCCCCGATATGGCACCATTCCCCAATGTGACCAGCCAGCTACATGGTGGCAGGGTGATTACATTGGACCATTCCCTTCATAGAAGGGGCAGCGATTTGTTCTAACTGGAATAGACACATACTCTGGATATGGGTTTGCTTTCCCTGCACGCAATGCTTCTGCCAAAACTACTATCCATGGGCTTACAGAATGCCTTATCCATCATCATGGTATTCACACAGCATTGTTTCTGATCAGGGAACACACTTCACAGCAAATGAAATGTGGGAATGGGCACATGCTCATGGAATTCTCTGGTCTTACCATGTTCCCCATCATCCAGAAGTAGCTGGATTGATAGAACGGTGGAATGGCCTTTTGAAAACTCAATTACGGTGCCATCTAGGTGTCAGTACCTTGAAGGGCTGGGGTAATGTTCTCCATGAAGCTATATATGCCCTGAATCAGCGTCTGCTGTATGGTGCTGTTTCTCCCATAGCCAGGATCCATGGGTCCAGGAACCAAGGGGTGGAAATGGGTGTGGTGCCACTCACTATTACCCCTAGTGATCCACTGGGAAAATTTTGACTTCCTGTCCCTGCAACCCTGAGCTCTGCTAGTCTACAGGTTTTCATTCCAAAAGGGGGAGTGCTTCCTCCAGGAGAAACAACAATGATTCCACTGAACTGGAAGTTAAGACTGCCACCTGGTCACTTTGGCTACTTATGCCACTGGATCAACAAGCCAAGAAGGGGATTACATTATTGTCTGGGGTGACTGACCCTGACTATCAGGGGGAAGTAGGATTGCAACTATACAATGGAGGTAAAGAAGAGTTCTCTTGGAATACAGGAGATACCCTAGGGCAACTTTTAGTACTACCATGCCCTGTGATTAAAATCAATGGAAAACTGCAACAACCCAATCCAGGCAGGACTACCAATGGCTCTGAAACTTCAGGAATGAAGGTTTGGGTCACCACGGCCAGCTGAAGTGCTTGCTGAGGGTAAAGGGAACATGGAATGGGTAGTGGAAAAAGGTAGTGATAAATATGAACTTCAACCACGTGATCAGTTACAGAAACGAGGACTGCAATGCTGTTTTGTTCCTATTATACTATTTAAGTTGTAAGATATCAAGTTTAAGAATGACTATTACCCAAGGACTTGCACCCTATTCTGGAGAGATTTAATGTGTTTCTGGTTATATGCAGGACAGTTGAGTATTGTTAGGTGAGAAAAAAAAATGTGTCTTTTATTATTTCCTATTTAGAAATTAGGTATGGTATAAGGTAATATATGTAGCTGCCAAGTTGACAAGGGGTAGACTGTCAAGGTCAGGTTCATGTGTCAACTTGGCCAGGTGGTGGTACCTGTTTGTCTGGTTGGGCAAGTACTGGCCTCTCTTTTGCTATGAGGACGTTTCATAGAATTAAATCATGATCACGTCGGCTACATCCACAGCTGATTCCATTTGTCATCAGCCAAGGGGAGTGTCTCCTTTAATGAATGATGCTTAATCTAATCACTGGGAGCCTTTTAAGAAAGATTCAGAAGAGACAGGCTCTTTTCCTCCTTCGGCCGGTGAGTCTCCCCTGTGGAATTTGTCCAGACCCTCCATCAGAATCGTCAGCTTCACAGTCTGCCCTATGGATCTTGAACTCTACATTCCCATGGTTATGTGAGACACTTTTATAAATTTTATATTTACGAATATTTCCTGTTGCTTCTGTTTCTCTAGAGAACCCTAACTAATACAGTATGTGTGATTTTTTTCATTTTCTTTTTTATTTCTTTTTCTGGAGTGATGCAAATGTTCAAAAAAATGATCAGTGTGACAATATTGTGAGCCATTGATTATAACCATGTCAAGAACGTTTGTGTGTTTTTTCTTCTTGTTTACAAGAAAAAATATTTTTAAAAAATGACCACTCCCCCCCCCAAAAAAAAATGTTTCCAATACTCAACTTGATGGTCTGTCCTTCCTTGAAGCCCAAATCTAACTTGGGACGAGTGTCTATTTCCTGAGATTCTTTGGAAATATCAGATTCCTGCTTTACCCACTGGAAATGACCTTGCAAGGAGACATTAAAGCTGAGGGCATCACCCCGATGTGTGAAGCCAGTGCCAATGAAAGCACTATGCCCAATGCCGTCCCAGATCCAAATTACAAAGTTGCAGCTAGAACCTGCGGCATCTCCACGGTACTGCGGGGTGTTCTCTATGGGTGCTTGAGCAGAGGGCTCCCCTGAAACTTGATCCTAGAGTTTGATAAAGGCAGGCTTCCCTCTTGAAGTGATTCAGAGGCCACCGCGCCAGTCAGGCTGGTCTGATGTATGGTCAGGTGCCCCGTGGCCGGGTTTGGGGTCCCGAGGTGAGCAGAGTGGGTGCCGACCTCTGGCTTCACACACAGACCCTCTCACTGTCCCGCTCTGCCACCGTCTGGTTCCGCTCCTGGCCCAGGGTATGTTTGGAACTCAAATGGGCCATGACATCTCCTCTCGCCATGCCTGGAGCCCCCATTGTGTCCCCTTGGGTGCATGATATGGTTTTCCTGTGTGTCCCAGGCTGGACTGGGCAGGGGCAGCTCGTCCCTGTGTCCCAGTGTCCCTGTTTGCTAGATGCCAGAATGTGACACGCCAGAAACAGAACGGCTTTTAAAAAGGGGGGATTTATTAAGTGGCTAGTTTTCAGTTCTAAGGTGGTGAAAATGTCCCAGTTAAAGCAAGTCGATAAAAATGTCCAGATTAAGGCACCAACAAGAGGTTATCCTCACTCAAGAAAAGCCAATGACGTTCAGTGTTTGTCTCAGCTGGAAAAGCACAGCGAACATGACGATGTCTGCTGGCTTCCCCTCCAGACTTCCTGCCCCACGAAGCCCCCCAGAAGGCGTACTCCTTTCTCATCCCCAAAGGTCTCCAGCTGCATGGGCTCCGGCTCTCATCATTCTCTCCTCATTCTGAAGCTTTGTCCAAAAATGCTTCCTCTTTTAAAGGATTCCAGCAAAGTAATCAAGACCCACCTGGAATCAGTGGAATCCCATCACTCTCTATTCAAAAGTTCAGACCCACAATTGGGTGAGTCACATCTCCGTGGAGACAACCCAATCAAGTTTCCAAACTACATTACTGAATAGGGATTAAGAGAAACGGTTGCTCCCACAAGATGGGTTAGGAGTAAAACATGGCTTTTCTAGGGTACATAAACCCTTTCAGACTGGCACACCCAGTCGCACAGAACATTCTGGGTCCCAAGAGCTCACTTCTACGGGGGGTGGGAGGGCTCCCAAGGGGGTGATAAGGTGTGGCCTCCCAGACCCAGGGTAGGGCAGTGGGCTGCTGGGAGGGGGCGGGGGGCACTGGCAGAACCCCAGCCACCTGCCGCCCTCCCCACTCAGCTGCCAGGGATCTCCTCTTAGTTATGTACAGGTTACAGCTTCCTTAGACAAAATCTCATATAGAATACGCTCACTCAGTGTGCACGGTCAATGGTTTTAGTATCTTCAGTTTCCCTCACCTCAAAAAGAAACTTGTCCCCCTCACCCCATGCCGCACCCACCCCTATTCATACACAACCACCAATCTTCTCCCTGTCTCTGTGGATTTCCCTCTTCTGGACTTCTGGATGAATGAAACTGGGTGATGTGTGGTATTTTAGGTCTGTCGTCTTTCAGTTAGCATCATTTTTTTAAAAATTTATTTATCAATTAAAAAAATTAAGAACAAACAAAAACATTAACATATCATTCCATTCTACATATCTATTCAGTAATTGTCAATATCATCACATAGTTGCATATCATCATTTCTTAGAACATTTAGCATCATGTTTGCAAGGCTCATCCAGGTTGAAGAATGTAGCCGAACTTTGTTCCTTTTTAATGACTGAGCATTATTTCGGTGTGTGGATATGACGCATTTTGTTTATCCATTTGTCAATTAATCGGCATTTGGGCTCTTTCACCTTGTTCTAGTTTGCTAGCTTCCGGAATGCGATATACCAGAAACAGAATGGCTTTTAAAAAGGTGAATTTAATAGCTTGCCAGTGTACAGTTGTAAGGCTGAGAAAATGTCCCAGTTAAAGCAAGTCTATAGAAATGTCCAATCTAAGGCATCCAGGAAAAGATACCTTGATTCAAGAAGGCCGATGAAGTTCAGGGTTTCTCTTGCAAGTGGAAGGGCGCATGGCGAACACAGGGTTCTTCTCCTATCTGAAAGGGCACATGGCGAACACGGCGTCATCTGCTAGCTTCTCCTGATTTCCTGTTTCATGAAGCTCCCTGGGAGGCATTTTCCTTCTTCATCTCCAAAGGTCACTGGCTGGTGGACTCTGCTTCTTGTGGCTACGTCATTCTGCTCTGCTCTCTCTGAGTCTCTCATTTTCCAAAATGTTTCCTCTTTTATAGGACTCCAGAAACTAATCAAGACCCACCCAAATGGGTGGAGACACATCTCCCCTAATCCAGTTTAACAATCACTCTTGATTGTGTTACATCTCCAGGGAGATGATCTAATTACAGATTCAAACATACAGTATTGAATAGGGATTATTCTGCCTTTATGAAATGGGATTTTGATTAAAACATGGCTTTTCTAGAGGACATACATCATTTCAAACCAACACAGAACCTTTTGGCTATTGTGAATAGTGCTGCAATGAGCATAGATGTCTCTGGGTGGACATGTGCTTCATTTCTCTTGGTTCTCAACTGAGGAGTGTGGTTGCTGGGTCGTAGGATGACAGAATTTAGCCATTTGAGGGCCTGGAAGCCCTGGGTGTCCTGCTAATACACAGACCTGACCTCGTTACCACCCAATCGGGACACTGTAATGACCCCGCCAGCCCCCATGGATGCAGCCCCCACTGTCTGCCCTCCAGCCTCTGGTTTCCACCCCAGAACCCAGGCTGGCCAAGCTCCTGCCTGCCGCAGGGCCTTTGCACATGCCCCTTTCTCTGCCTGGAGTGCTCCTGTTTTCCTCCTTCCTTCGGGTCTAAGCCCCGGGCAGGCTCTCCATACCTCTTTCCACTTGTCCTGTTTGTCACTGTGCAGGTCAGGAGGCGCCACACGAGCAGGGACACTGTGTTTTGAGCTCAAAAATCATTTGGTGAAAGAATACATTATTTAAAGGGGGGGGGGGGAGGCGATCCAGAGGTATTTTCATTTCTAAATGGGGTTATGATGGGCAGAGCTTGTCTTGTGCCTGCAGAATGTCCCCTCCTCTCTTCTCTGCCCTCTGGCTTTCTTGTGGTGACCCTCTCCCCATCCTTAGTCTAGGCGAGGCCTGAAACCCAGGCTTGGCTGGCCAGCCCGTCCAGGGCAGCTTAGATTGAGTCAGGAGAGCAAGGCTTCGGGGGGAGGCCAGGCTGATGGAGTGCGGCCAAGGACAGGCCGTCTGGGAACAAAGCCGCAGGAAACAGAGAGGTAGGCTGAGACTGGGGAGAAGAGACGGAGCCCTCCGCAGAGCAGCTGGGTCCTGTCACACCTGAGGGCTCGCACCCAGCCTCTCCAGTTGAGTGAGCAATCATGTTTCCCTCTGCATGAGTCCGTTTGAACCGAGTTTCTGTCGAATGTAACCACAAGTGGTGAACACAGAGTCTGTTATTTTTAGATTAATATTCCTAGCCTATCTTTTTTTTTAAATCAAGATGCTCTTAGTAATTTGAACGAGCAATTAGTACATTCGGAACTTTTTGTCCTATACTTTGCAAGCATTTTCCTCCGGTCTGTTATTTGCGTCTGTGCATATATATGTATGTATTTGTCTATAGAGCTTTTCACCACGGGTAGTTTACAGGCTGCTATTCGGGCATACCTCGTTTGGGCGGGCTTCGTAGATTCCCCATTCCTTCACCGGGAGTCGCCTCTCTGGAGCTCTGTTCATCCCTCCCCCCCTCCCCTCCCTGGCGGTCATGGCTCAGGTCACTTTGGGCCCAGGTCCAGCTGGAGTACCTTTAGGGTCAGTGACCAGCAGGGTGCAGGGGCCGGGTGACCTCTGCCCTGTGTGGTCAGCGGTCCTTGGTGGGGTCTGGAGGTTGCATCTCTGCTCTATCCGGCCAGTAGCCACTGCTGCCCCACCCCAGGTTCCAGGCAACCCCCTGTTCCCCGGGGCTGTTCAAGGGCGCAGTGCCCCCTTCTCTCAGCTCCACCCACCCAGGGAGACACAGACACGGAGACTTGGCCCAGAGTGTGGTCTCCGCTGCCGGGCAGGATGGCAGAGACACTGGACGTGTCCGGGGGTGGGGGGAGCAGAGACCGGGCCATTCCACCACCTCTGGGCCCGGAGGGGTCTGGGTGCTGCGCCCAGCAGGAGAAGGCCTGGGGCCTCCCAAAAAATGAACAAAGGAAAGAAGTGGGGAGAGGGAGGGTCACGGCCTGCAATGGACAGAGCAGATGCCCAATCTGGAGAAAATTAACCCAGGTGAGGGGCAAAGGGCATTCAAAGGGGACTGCTTCAATTAAACAGCTGCTCAGGGAGGAGGTCAAAGATAAAAAAAAAAAGAGGTGAAAAGGGAGGAAACAGGGAGAGGACTGGGAGGGTGGAGGGCGAACCAACCACTCAGGAGCCATCAGCTAAGCTGGAAACAGCAAGGGCAGAGCCGAAGCCACTGCAAATAAAATCCCCAGTAAGGAAAGGCTGACATCCTCCTGCATGCAGAGAAAAGGGTAAGGACGAAAGGGAATAGGGTAAAGCTAGGTGATGTGGAGAGTGAAGACAATCCAGGAAAAGGTGTTTCTGAAGATAGGACCCTTTACAGGAAGCAGAAGACATGCGCAGAGATGGGATAGAAGCAGCGGCCCTGGAAAACGAGAGAGCAAATCTGCAGAAAAAAGAACACGTCTTGTTCCAGAAACAAAATACAACACAACAAAACAGAAAAACAAAGAAGAGTGATAGAATCACGGGCTGTGACACATGGCCTGGCTGCATAACTGAGATGCAAGGTTCAACGGTTAGGTGGGCCTCCAGGCAGGACGGCGGCCCCCCGGGGCGAGGAACGAGCTCTGGCCAACGCCAACAGGCGGAGGGAAGAGAGACTTGACCGCGTGCCCAGTGAGGAAGGGAGTTCCGAGCAGCAGCCACGGGCCCTTCTCGAAAAGCAGAGCCCCCAGGCACGGACTCCAGGCTGGCGCCGAGGGGGCTGGAGGCGCCGGGGCTGAGCCTGCAGAGGCACCCTAGCCATGCCCCTCCCGGGACCTGCTGGGCCTGGAGGAACTCAGGGAGAGGCGGCTGGAGGCCCAGGTGCCAGTGGGTGCAGGGTCAAGACCTTCTGGCCGAGGGCAAGGGACAGTCCCCAGACACCTCTGGGGGACACAATGAGTCGAGACCTTGACAACCGGTCAACCACCCGGTGGTGCACGGGGTGGGCAGAGCAGAGGCCCCTCGGTGCTCCCCTGGGCCCTCGGAGAGGCGCCACTGCCAGGCCGCCCTGCATGTCCATGGGGGCCACGCTGACCCCTGGGTGCTGGGCGGTGGGTGTCCAGTCACTGGGGCTGGGGAGGAGCCAGTCAGGGGGTGTGTGTGGCGGGGCGTGGGGTGCTCAGCCACCCTGTCTTCCAAGGCAGGGATCTTTCTTTCTCCCTCCAGGTGAATCGGGAAGAGGGAAAAATTCCCCATGTGCCGTCTTCTTAGGGTTTCCTTCATCTTCTGGGAACTATTTCCCACAGAAAACAAAGATTAGTCAGAAGATCAGTTTCCCTCCGTCTCAATTCTGCTTTGCTTTTCCTCTGTTAAATTCAAGTGCTACGGGGGAAATTGTGCCAAGGCAAGCCCACCTCTCCAGCACCCCAGGCCCCACCTGCCCGGCCCTCCGCTCTCCTTTGGGGACGGCCACGAATGGCCGCAGCTGCGTCCCACCACCCCTGCCGCCTCCCGCCACCCCCTGCCGCCCCACCACCCCCTGCCGCCCCGCCACCCCCGCCACCACTTTTTATGTGAAATTACAAAGTCTCACATGTACTATCATCCCATTTTAACCGGTTTTCTTTCTGCTTCTGTCTTTGGCCGAGTGCTGCTTGCCACTGAGACCTGTGGCGGGGCGTGGGTGGCTGGGGGGGGGGCGGGGAGACCTTTGTTTTCTTTTTCGTTTTTTAACTTTTTATTTTGAAGTAATTTCAAACTTACTAGGCAGCTGCAAAAATAATACACCACCCATACAGAGAGCTCCAACACACCCAGATGCATTTTGCCACATTTGCCATACCATTGTATGTGCCTACCCATTATGTCTGTCTGTCCTTCCATCTGTCTTCTAAACACTAGAGAGTAGGTTTTAGACATCATTCTCCTTGAACACTTAACACTTCATGTATTTCTCCTAAGAACAAGAATGTTCACTTATATGACCACCTTAAATGCAGACATCAAGTTCAAAAATTTTACATTAACCTAAAGCTTATAACCCACATTCCAATCTTTTCGTAGTCCAATAATGTTCTTCTGAGCAGTGTTCTAGTTTGCTACCTGCCAGAATGCAGAATACCAGAAACGGAATGGCTTTAAAAGGGGAATTTAATAAGTTGCTGGTTTACAGTTCTAAGGCTGAGAAAATGTCCCAATTAAAACAAGTCTATAGAAATGTCCCATCTAAGGCATCCAGGGAAAGACACCTTGGTTCAAGAAGGCTGATGAAGTTCAGGGTTTCTCTCTCAAGTGGAAGGGCACGTGGTGAACATGGCGTCATCTGCTAACTTTCTCTCCTGGCTTCCTGTTTCATGAAGCTCCCTGGGAGATGTTTTCCTTCTTCATCTCCAAAGGTCACTGGCTGGTGGACTCTGCTTCTCGTGGCTGTGTCGTTCTGCTCTGCTTTCTCTGAATCTCTCATTCAAAATGTTTCCTCTTTTGTAGGATTCCAGTAAACCAATCAAGACCCACCCAAATGGGTGGAGACATGTCATCACCTAATCCAGTTTAACAACCACTCTTGATCTCCAGGGAGATGATCTAATTACAGATTCAAACATACAGTATTGAATAGGGATTATTCTGCCTTTACAAAATGGGATTTTGATTAAAACATGACTTTTCAGATTGAGATGGTATAATCTAGGAATGCCTAGAGTGTATAATAATAGTGACTAAATGTACAAATTTTAAAAATGTTTTTGCATGAGGAAGAACAAAGGAATGTCATTACTGCAGGGTGCTGAAAATAGATTGTAATTAATATTTTAAAATGTCACCTTATGTGTGAGACTAAAGCAAAAAAATGCTTGGCACAAAATTTATATTTTGACTAGTGCATTTCCTAATATAACTTATGTAGATAGTTTGATTGAACACCATAAGTACTTGGAATCTCAGGTAGGACATGAGATTTTGTTGGTTTGTCCAGAGTGATGCCCCGATGAATCCCAGAGTGATTTGATCAGTGACTGGAGAAGTATTTGCAAGCCCCCTTTGGGGAATGGTGAAAGTGGGGAGAAATTCAACTTCCCCAAGTTGAATTCTTGATATTCTCACAAGCACTGTGGACAACGAAAGCTATAGGCTGAGCCCCCAGTCTTGGGGTTTGTTCACATGAAACTTAACCTCGCAAAGGATAGGTCAAGTCTACTTAAAATTTAGGCCTAAGAGTCACCCCCAAGAGAACCTCTTTTGTTACTCAGATGTGGCCTCTCTCTCCAGTCAACACAACAAGCAATCTCACCACCCTCCCCCTGTCTATGTGGGACATGACTCCCAGGGGTGTGGACCTTCCTGGCAACATGGGACAGAAATCCTAGAATGAGCTGAGACTCAGCATCAAGGGATTGAGAAAAACCCTAGAATGAGCTGAGACTTAGCATCAAGGGATTGAGAAAACCTTCTCAACCAAAAGGGGGAAGAGTGAAATGAGACTAAGTGTCAATGGCTGAAAGATTCCACAGTCGAGAGGTTATCCTGGAGGTTATTCTTATGCATTAAGTAGATATCACCTTGTTAGTCAAGATGTAATGGAGAGGCTGGAGGGAACTGCCTGAAAATGTAGAGCTGTGTTCCAGTAGCCATGTTTCTTGAAGATGATTGTATAATGATACAGCTTTCACAGTGTGACTGTGTGATTGTGAAAACCTTGTGTCTGATGCTCCTTTTATCTACCTTATCAACAGACGAGTAAAACATATGGAGTAAAAATAAATACGGGAAACAAATGTTAAAATAAATTTAGATTGAAATGCTAGTGATCAATGAAAGGGAGGGGTAAGGGGTATGGTATATATGAATTTTTTTGTTTTCTTTTTATTTCTTTTTCTGAATTGATGCAAATGTTCTAAGAAATGATCATAATAATGAAAAGGCAACTATGTGATGATATTGTGAATTACTGATTATCTATGTTAATGTTTTATTTCATTTAATTTTTTTTAATTAATAAATTTAAAAAAAGAATGTTTGTGTTTGTTGTATTTTTTTTAAAATTAATAAAAAATAAAAGGTCAGCCTTTGCACCTGTGCTTTAGTGTTCACAGGCAAATGACAGGGAGCTTTGCTCCCAAATACCCTCGGGTCGGGGAGGGGTGAGCGGCAGGCAGGGTAGCCGGGGTGGGCTAGGGGTGTCTGCTCTTAGCTAGCAGCTTTCTAGGCACTGGTGCCTTCCCGTACTTCCCAAGTTATGCGACCAGCACTGACACCTAGCGTCCTACACTCCTCAGGCCTGGGGGGGCGGCACTCTAGAATAGTCTCCCCACTCCAGAGGTGGGTGGGGTCACCGCAGTGCCAGCACGCCCCCTTCCATGGGGGGAAGGGCAGGAGGCCCCCGGCAGCCCCTGCCCTGCTGTCTGCCGAGGGGAGGAGGGGGCTCTTCCCTGCCCCTCGTGGGTTTGCCGACAGCTGGTCAATTCCCCCCTCCCCCAAGAGCCCAGGGCTGACTCACCTCCCACCCAGGAGAGGGGACCCCAGTGGTCAACCTAGCCTAGAACTCACAAGCCTGGGGGGCTGCTGGAGGGTGGTGGTCGTGGGGGGCTCGGCCCATGACTGCCTTCAGAGCCCCTGGCCCAGGCATCCCTGCCCTTGGTAAGCCGCTGACCCCCGACCCTCCCGGAATCCCTTCCCCCAGCCAGGCCCTGGCTTCTTCCCTGCTCCGCCACCCCACCAGCAGCCCTTGGTGCAAGGAAGGGACATGGAACTGTCCATCACCGTTTATTGGCTGAGCAGCCATCAGCAACCCGGAAGGGAGGGGGAGGAGCCCCAGGAAGCACCCCCAGCCTGTCTGGCCCTCCCCACGACATGGCCTGGGCTTCCGAGAACACTGGGAAGGAAAGACATGGACGGCACGAGGGGCACAGGCGCAATCCCTGAGAACGGCAGCAGCCTGTTCGGCTCTGAGATGTTCTGGCGAAACTGTTACAGCCAGCCAGGCCCGGGGAAGGCCGGTGTCGGGGGTGGGGGGTGCGCGCTGGGAGATGATGCAGGTGTCCAGCGGCCAGGAGCCCTCCCGGCTGCCCCCGGGCCCTGGCAGTCTGCCTGCTGACCCTCCCCTCCCTGCACTTGACCCAGGGGCGCAACAGCCCAACAGTAGAGGAGGGAGGTCTGCCTTCGAGATCCTGGTAAAAGCGATGGTCCCTCATGAGATAAGACTTGTGAATAATTCTCGGGGCCCCACTCTGCCGCCCAGCTCCTCGTCAGAGGCTGCAGGACGCGGCGCAGCAGGCTCACACCTTGGGCTGGCGGTCCCGTGGGCGAGGACAGCCCACGGGACACCCGGGCAGTCAGAGAAGAGCCGCCACCCCCTACCCAGCCAGCCGGTGGCCTGGGGGCAGGGCTGCTGCACCCCCCGGGTGAACTGGGGAGCTTCCCACTGGCTCAGGGGCAGGGGGCTGGGGCTCCAGGCGGCCGCAGGCAGGCCCCTGCTGGGGAGGTGGCGTGGTCCCTGCCAGAAAGGGTGGGGTGCTGCCGCTGGCAGGTAGGGCTGGGGCCGCGCTGCGTGGCCCTCCCTGAACTCGCCGGAAGGACCTGGAGTAGGGGCTTGGCGGGGGCTCGGTGGGGGCTCGGCGGGGGCGGGCCACTTCGGGCCGAGTCAGGACGACACCCTGAGGCCGAAGTGTTTGCGGAGTTGCTCCAGAAACACGAAGGTGAGAACGGTATGGGGTACGAGGCGGAGGCCGGCAGGAAAGAGGCCCTGGCGAGGGGGAGCGAGGGGTGCGATGAGCGTGGCCCCCCGCCCGCCCCTCGCCACCCCACCCCTGTCCGCACCCTAACCTTGTAAAAGGCCAGCGGGCCGAGCTTCGCTGTCTGCGCTGCACAGTGGAGGACACCCTGCGGGAGGCGGGGGCAGAGAGCTCAGAGCAGAGCCTCAGGAGTGGCAATGGGGAGGCGCCGCCCTGCCCGAGCCCCCACTCACCCGGTACTCCCCCTGGGCATCCATCAGGCGGGTCTTCAGCACGTCCAAAGGCTGGCACAGGAACACGGCGCACCCGCCCTGGGGGCAGGCTGGTCACCGCCCGGCCTGCGGGCAGGGCACCCTCCGGACCGACCCAGCAGGCGGGGAGGGGACTCCAGGACCGCACACCCTCCCCACAGCCACAGCACCCACTCACGCAGCCCGGAGGGCATCGCGCCGACTCGCCCAAAGCCTCCCGCTGCCCCGCCCTCCCCAAGCCCGGCACTCACGGCGATGAAGCTGGCAAGGAAGTGCGTGAAGATGTTGTCCGAGAGGCGGCCTGTGCTGAGGACCAGCTGCTTGGCCTGGTCATAGCAGGACAGCTGCCCAGGTGGGGGGCAGTCAGGCCAAGGGGGCCCCCCAAGACCCCAGCACCCGCTCTGTGCGTCACCAACAATCCCACCACACCTGTCGGCACTGGTGAGCTGCTGGAGCAGGGCCCAGGGCAGGTAGGAACCCCCCCCAAGCACACACACCTGGGCAAGGCAGGCCTGCCCCTCCCCCGCAGCTTACCTGCCCCACGGTGACCAGGGCCCCACGGCTGGACGCCATGCTTGCCCCGGAGAACAGCTTCTTCAGACCTTCTGCCGAAGGGAGGGGGCGTGAGGCACTGACCGGGACCCCACCCCATCCCGGGTCCCTGCACAGGACAGTCCTGCAGCTCACCTTCACGGACCACACGGTACAGGCCGTCCAGGGCGTGGGCATAGCTGTGGGGACACACAGCGGCCCCCGTGAGGCCCCAGCCCCACTCCCCCCATCTCCAAGCATCACAGGGACCCACAGACAACCACCCAGTGGCTTTCCACCCCTCGGGGGATGCCACGTGGCTGAAGGGTCCCCCACGTCCTTGAAGAAACACTGCAGCACAACCCTGGAGGCTGCCTGGCTCCGAGGCTGGGCCGGGTGTGGCCATCACCACCCTCTAGTTCGCTCAAGGTCCCGTGGGAGGGAATGGGATTCTGCCTTCCCCCAGATGCCCCAAGCTGGCCCCTGTCCAGACCGCTGGGGGCTGCGGCTGGGCAGCCCTCCAGGCTCCATGGGGACGCCCTGCTAGCTGGTTCATAGGGCAGGTCACTGGACACTCCCCAGGGAGGGGGTGGGGGAGGCTGGGTAGGGACTGCCCAGGGGTGGGCCTGATGAGCACAGGTCCACCCGGGCCTGAACGGTTTTAGCCGCCTGTGCGGTGCTGCGTTTACTGCATCTTGGGCACGTGTCAGCCCCTCTGAGCTCAGGCTGGCGGCTGAGCCTACTGGACAGGACCCATCCACACAGCATGAGTTTCAAAATCGGTATATCTTCGAGTTCACAAGGGACGTGAACTTCAGCACCAGAGGAAACACCCCAACTCCCAGTGGCCTGTTTTAACACCCAAACCCACTTAAACTTGTGCACCATGCAGGAGGGAGGAGGGAGGGGGGATGGGGGTGGGAGGGGGGAGAGAGAGGCCCCCTCCTCTGCCAGCCCCTGAGTTCACCCACGTGACCTGGCTGCAGCCACCCCACCTCCCTGGCCTGCTTCCTGGGGCAGCCTTCAGCAGACAGCACGTTTTTCTGAAAGCCCCAGAGAGATCTCTGCCCCAACCTGGGGTCCCTGGGCGAGCCCCAGTCCCATAGGACCCTCCCACCAGAGCCCGGAGGACCTTGAGTCAACCAGGTGACTCCCCTGAAGATCCCAGAGTGGGTGGGCCCCGCTCGGACCCCTTCCGGTTCCACGCAGCCTCCCCGCAGCCCCCCCGGGGAGCCACCGCCTGCCCCATCCTGAGACCGCAACTCCAACAACTCACTTGCGCCGCTGGCTCGGGGGCAGCTTCATGTCATTCTGCATCCTGGGCACAGCCGAGCGGGCTCAGGGGGTGGGGGCAGGGGACACAGGGGAGGGGGCATGGAGCGGGCAGGCTAGAGGGGAGGTGGCTCCCACACAGCCAGACCCAGCAGGCTGTGGGCAAGCCCCGGGCCCCCCTGCCCACCTCCGACAGGCTTCCAGTGTCCCACGCCGAGCACCCGATGGGAGCCCCATGGGAACAGAGTAGCTTGCCCCAATCCCAACACGCCCCAACATGCCCCAGGCCCCGGGGCACGCTGTCACCCTGCAGGGGTGCGGGGCGCACTGACCTGACGTTGATCATGTCTGCAGGGGTCCCCACGAACCCACCGGTGAAACCTGGGGCCACACAAACCCCCAATCCAGACTGTGATGACGTGGGGGCCCCCAGGTCCTCAACCCCTGCATCTCCCGGCCAGGTGCTCACCGCCGAGGGCGCCGAGCAGCACCTTCTTGTAGAAGGGGAGGGCCCCCGAGCTGCCCCCCGCCAGGTGGTCGCGCACCGTCTCGTAGATGGCGAACCGTGTCAGGGAGTAGGTCATCTGGGGGCAGGGAAGGGGGGCTCAGAGCGCCGGCGTAGGGGTGCAGCCCCTCACCCCGACCTGCCAGGCGTCCCCAGGCCAGCCCTTTTACAAGGCCCGCGCCCAGAGCTCCCTGCTCTCCCTGGGCCTCAGTTTTCTCATCCACAAACCACCATGGGGGTCATCAGCTTCTGGCATTTGCAGATCCTTCCTTGGAAGCCGCTGGGAGGCCATGCAGTGGCTTTGACCTGGGTTGGGGTGATGCCGGCCCTCTCCCCTGACGGGGTACAGGATCTAAGGGCCCCCCCTAACAGGCAGGCTGGAGCCAGGGCCAGGAGGCAGGTGGGCGGGATGTGGATGTTGGAGGCCGAGCCCCTCGCATACCTGTCTGCAGAGGGAGGCACTGAGGCCATTGTAGAGAGCCAGCACGCCATTGGCACGTACCACCTGCAGCGCCATGCCTGTCATGCGCAACTTCACCTCCTGCTGCGTCTGCAGGTGCACCTGCGGGCAGGGGTGCCCCGGTCAGCCTAGGACACCCATACCCGCCCCCCTCCACACACATACCATAGCCGAGCCCCACAATGACCTCAAGTACTAAGTGCAGTCCTGCCCCCCAGGACCGCTGCATGCCACCTCGGGGACCCCCACTCACAGGGGAGGCTGGGGTGGTGCACGGCTGGGTGGCACTGTAGGGCTGGGCCCTGCCAGCGTCCTTGGGCCTCCCCCACACCTGCCCTGGCCAGTGCAGCTCTCTGCACAGAAAAACTGCTGGGGCAGGGAACAGACCTGCAGGCCAGTAGTCAGCAGGCAACGGCCAAATCTGGGATCCCAGCTCCCCATCCTGGCCTGAGGAAGCTCAGCCACGGAGCTCGGTGGCAGCACCCTCCACCACCGTGGGGTCCCGGCCACAGCAGCCTCAGCCGCCATCCTCCCAGGCCCTGCCTTCAGGGGCCTGAGCAGTGGTAGGGTCAGACCAGGGATGGGAGGGGCGACACGGCACACATGAGGGCGGTCGCAGTCCAGACCAGGTGAGAAGTAAAGGCTGGAAACAGGGCCTTCCTGGAGAGCAGGCAGAGCGCACCCGGGCACAGCCCCCTCTTCCCTTACCCTACCTCTGCCCTTGCTTTGTGCTGGAAGCCACCCCAAAAAAAGCATCTCCGGGGCCCCTGCCGGGCAAGGGGCAGGATGCCCAAGGGGCGTCCAATAATAGACAAAAGATTCAAGGTCACAGCCCAGTGCCAAACAGAGGTTGCAATGTGAGAGCCAAGCCCAAGCCCGGGGACCCCACAGGGGACCGGGAGCTTTGTGAGCTTCAGGCAGCAGGAAAAGCGAGAACCCTACGCACGATGAGAGTCCTCCTTGCCCCAACTCAAAGGTGCATAGCCCGGCTCTGCCCCCACGGCCCTGCCACCCACCATGCAGGGCTCAGGCCGGCCTCCAGGACAAGCCCCTGGGGCTGTCGGCGCCCACCCCACGCCTGCTGGGTTCTGCCTCCCAGGGTGGCTGACTTCTCCCCACCCAGGAAGCTCCCCTCGGTGAGGGCACCTGCTCAGCGGGGCTCTAGGTCAGGGGGTAAGGAAAGCCCTGTGGCCAGGCAGCTGGGGCCCCCAAAGGCGATGGGGCCAGACCCTCCCGGCCAGCCCGGGCTGCAGAGCAGGGTGGCCAAGCTGCCCCCACGCTCAGGCCCCGTGAGCACAAGTCCAGGGGCAAAGGGCCAGCGCCGACTCAGCGTTGTCTTAGGCCGCGGCCCTTTTTTCCTTGTGTCAAGAAAGGGTCGGGGCAGCGCGGGACACAAGGGAGGCTTTGTCCTATTGTAAACCCCTCACACTTTCTCTTTAACAAAGTAAAAGGCGTGACTGCGTCTCCCTCTGGCCGCCCCCCTGGGCTGGAGGCCGCAGGCGCCCCTCTAGGTTCGGGGTCTCCCTCTAGGATCGGGGGTCTCCCCTCTTGGCTCGGGGGGCGCGCGAGGCCCCCGAGGCCCGGAAGGCGGACTCCCCTGGGCCGCCCCAGCCCAGCCCGGCTCCACGGGCCTCCCAGCGGAGCTCGGCCGCACCGGGGGCCTTGGGGCCGGCCGGGGGTCGCGGTCTCGGACCCGGCCGCGCGCTCACCTTGAGCAGGTCCAGAGGGTGCGTGCAGCAGGCGGCCCCGCAGGACGCCAGGCCCCCGAAGTACCAGCGCGACACGCGCGCCTCGGCCGCCATGGCCCCGCCGCCCGGCTCCGCGAGCTCGGTCCCGGAGCCGGGTTCAAAGCGCAGTCCGCGCGCCGGGGGCGGGCCCTGCCGAGACCCCGCCCCCAGGCCCGAGGGGCGGGCGTCCGCCTTAAGGGGGCCGCGCGGGTGGGCCCCACCGGAACACGGCGGGATACCTGGCGCTGCTTCCCGCTCTGCCGCCGGACGCGCGCCCGGAGCCGTCCAGGGCAGGGCTCGCGGCTCTCACGGAAGGCGCCCAGCGCCCTGCCGGCCCCTCCTCGTCTCAGGACCCACCCTCCCCGGCGCAGGCCTCGGCTGGCCTCCAAGAGCGGCCCGGGGCGCGGGGCCGGAACACGTGCGCAGGGAGACCTGTGTGCACATCCCCCAGCCCAAGTGGGGGCCAGGAGGAAACGACAGCTAGAGGCCAAAGCAACTGGCGGAGA
The DNA here is from genome assembly GCF_023851605.1 of Tamandua tetradactyla. Classification (NCBI taxonomy): domain Eukaryota; kingdom Metazoa; phylum Chordata; class Mammalia; order Pilosa; family Myrmecophagidae; genus Tamandua; species Tamandua tetradactyla. The sequence goes on along the minus strand of NC_135332.1, from coordinate 73,966,188 downwards.
CGAGCTGCCTCCCTTGGCGCCCGGGTGGGTGGCAGGACAGGGGGACACGCCCCTGGCCCCGCCTCCGCTCCACGAGCCGCGGCTGGTTCCGTCCGTTTTCCTCCGCAGCGGGAGAGACGTTGGGGCTCCTGCAAAGGCCTGAGCAGATCTCCAAACAAGCAAACGGGAACAGCAGCCCCGGCCGCAGGAGGGCTCAGCGGCAGGCTCCCTTGCCCCGGAGAGGGCATTCGGCCCGCGGGAGCGCGGACTGGGAGCCCCTCTCTGACCCAGCCCCAGCCCTTGGGACTCCCGGGGGCACACCAGGCTGGGATCGCTTCCCCTGCTCTCTTGGGACCTTGGTGCTGTGCAAGTCAAGGTTTTTTTTTTTGTTTTGTTTTTAATGCTGTGCGGTGGGGTCACATTTCATGCTTTTCCATGTGAATATCCTATTATCGCGGTACCATTTTTTGCATGTTGTTTTGGAGTGCAAAAAGCAAGGGGTTTTGCTACAAGTTTCTTTTGTGCCCATGACAGCACTGTGTAGCAACCGCCCCCCCCCCGCCACCTCCCGCCGGGACTGTTACTCCTGGGGCTGTAGCCTCCAGGAAGTCTCCCAGACAGGGCCAGCTGGTGTGAGGGAGGGCAAGGAGGTAGGTTTTGGATATGGCCGTGGGCGGCCCTCAGGCTCACTGGGGGTGGGGGTGGGGTGGGGGGCAGGGGCCTGCAGCAATCTGCAGAGCCCGGGTCTGAAACCCTTGCCTCACCCACCTCCAGCAGAAGCCCACCCTCACCCCACTTCGCAACAAACAAGGAAGGATGTGATATCCAGGTCTGCGAAACCCCTTCAGGGCTTGGCCACTAGACTCTCCCTGTAGGACTTGTGCCCAAGAGGTGTGAGGGGCGTCAGGAATTCAGGAATTGTGCGTCCAGTTTTGCCTGAGTGATTCCTTAGCTCTGTGACAGAGGGCCAAAATGAGTAAAACTTATTTGCCTAAACCAGCCACTTGGAGATTTTGCACTAAGTGGCACTTCTGTGTCATCCAGAACCCCAGGTGACCTCTGACTCTGAGGGAGGTAGGCACGGAGAAGGTGCCCAAGCCACAAGCATCCCCTGGACCTTGGTTCCAGCAGCGCCTTGAAGGACAGCAGGAACCCGAGTGGTCAGCACAGCTCAATCTGGAAGGGGTGGGGGGCAGGAAATAGGGAAACTAAAGCTGCGGGGCTGGAGGCCATGAGCATGTCAGGAGTGATGAAAAGGCCAGTCAATAGAAGGAACATAGAAAGTAGGATATGTGTCCAAAGGCAGGGCATTCTTCCTGAAAGATCCCCACCCAAACCCTAAAACAGACTCATAAAGACTGGCTTCAAATGCCAGAGGGAGAGGGTGGGCGTCTGCTGGGGGCTTCAGCTCTGTGCTGCCCTGTCCTCTCTGCCCTTCCTGTCCAGGAAGAGGGTGGCCTGAGACTCTGGTTTAATTGCTGCTGGGAGCTGGAGCTGATGCCAGTCTCTGGCTGGTGACAAGAGCAACCACGGGATGCACAGCAGACCAACCTTGACCTCACAGCAGCTGAGCTTCAAGGGTCAAGGCCAAGTAGGCACGAGGCAGTCAGGGCCATCCTTGGGATACTCTGCCCTCTGCAAGTCACCGTGTCCTTTTCCAGATATGCCAGCTCTTCCTGGGCCATTTACAGGGCAGGGTGGGGCTGGCTAAGCCCCTGCCAAAAGGCAATAAACACTGATGTGAAAAATGACCCAAGGTCTTTGGACTGCCCTAGAACCTAACCCAGGGCTTGGGTGAAAAGGCCCAAGCAGGGTGTCAGACAAAGGGGAGCTCCCCATCCTTGCACAGGTGCTGCTTCATTCATGACCTCTGATGAGGTATTGGGGCCACTGCCCCCAACTTTCAAGTGTTCACACTCCAGCAGGCCCAGGAAGGAGGAAGGGGAATCCAGTCTTCACCCCCAATAATGAGTGGAGGACCTGCAACCCAGACTCCTATAAAAAGGCTGCAGGGACAGAGCAGGGTGCCTTGGGGTCACTGTGGGAGAGGCTGAGGGCACAGACCCACCCAGGAGGCAGACAGGCTGCTGGTCATTAAGCCCTGGAGGGCAGCCACCATTTGACCCAAGGGGATCTCCAGGGCCAGAATGGCCTTTCCCTGGGATGTTAGACAGATACCTGCCCCTGCCACCCCACTGTCACCCCTGCAATACTCTGGACACACCAGACCAGCACCCAGCACTTCAACTTCCCAATTGGGGAACTGGGGTGAGGATTTCGAAACTGAGGCCAGAGGGTGGTCCCACTGGGGGCCATTTGCATCAGCCAGTCCCAGAGGCCAGGAACTGCATTTCTCAGAGCTCCTGCACTGCGTGGGCTGGAAGACCCCCAGGGATCTCCTCCCTCAGGGGCCAGCTGAGGAAGGAGTCCACTCTCCCTTCCTTTCAAAGTGTGAGCTGGCCCTGGCAAGAACTCCAAAGGGTGTTCAACGCAAGCTTCCTGCCCAACCCCCTCAACGAAGGTGCTGGCGGAGGCCTGTAGGGGATGGTCGGCTGCTGCCACCTGCAAATCCTGGGCTGGGCATTCGGGGCTGAGCTCAACTCAAGACCACCGGCCCCCACCAGGCCCACCAGTCACTCATGGCTGGAAGGCACAGCCAACACTCCCGGGACTGCAGGGAGGGCTTGGCCCCCTTGAGTAGGTGACAACCCTGGGGGTTAATACCTCACACCCTGCCCCTGCCTTAGCCATAGGCTCAAGCCGTGAATTTCCAATTGTTTCCAATATTGCTAATATTAAAAAATTCTACACGTACACCAAGTCCAATTCCTAGACATAGATCTGGTATTAAAACCATATCACAGATAATGGCCCCTGGATAGGACGGGTGCCCTAACCAGAACCCACTGGCCAGCCATTCCCCACCATACAGATGCCACCTGCTGTGAGACTCAGGGGAGTGGCCACCAGCACATAGGAAGGCCCAGCCACACCTCTCCTAAGCCTCAGCCCCGTACTGTTCTCACAGATACTAGGAGACATGTTCCATAACTGTGGTACGGTTCTAGAGTCCACCTCTGTTGCTTTCCTGAAAGGTGGCAGCTGCCCCCTGTCCCAAACTCAGGAGGCCATCCCCACCCCTCCCCAGAGTCTGCCACATGGCGCCAGTAGTTCTCGCCTGGCAGCATGACTGCCGAGCCTGTGTGCCCAGGGGAGCAGATGGGCAGCAGTGTGGGCGGAGCTGTGCCTGGGCCCCAGGCCCCTCCCCACAAGTCCTCAGAGCCCGGGGCTACTCCAGAACCACGGTGCCGCCCACCGCCTCCAGGGCCGCCTTGATCTTTTCAGCCTCAGCTTTGGCAACATTGGCCTTGATTTCCTGGGGCAAGGACTCCACAAGTTTCTTCGCCTGCCGGAGAGAGAAGAGTCAAGAACTTGGAGGCCTGGGCTCTGGCAACCAACCCACAGGGAAAAGAGATGGCCAAGGCCCAGGCATCCCTGAGCCCCACCTGGACCAGGTTGATGCCCTGGACGTAGTTCTTGATTTCCTTGATCAGCTTCACTTTGTCCACAGGTTTTGCCTCTGTCAGGCGGATGGTGAAGTGTGTCCGTTCTTTCTGCTTGGGGATATCTTCCTCTGCCACCTTGGGGAGAGGGGAGAGGGAGGGTGAGGCAGACAGACACAGGGATATGTGGACAAGATCAGGCAGAAGTCCCTTTGACAGCTGGCAGGAGACCACACCAGGCCTGAGCAGGTGCAGGTGAGGCCCTGCCAGCTGCTCCCTCAACCAGCCTGCACTTACTTTCCCTTACCTGCTGGGTGGAGCCCCGACCTGGCTATCACCCAGACACAAATGTACCTCCACAGTGCCTGCTTCCATAAAAGCATCCCTCATCCGGACTTCACACGCAACCAGCTTCCCTCATCCCTTAAAGCTGTATAAGTCACGAGACAGGAAAGGGGGAACCCCAAAGTCTTACACAAAATGAGTGCCCTATCTGTCCTTAGAAGTTTGTATGCCAATGAAAGATTTACCAAGGTCCTAACTTCTACCCTCAGCAAGTGACAAATGATGGGGCAATGGGGACCCTGCTGTCACACGTGACAAAGTGTCCTGGCCACCCAGGGTACCCTCTTCATTCTCAAAGGCAATTGAGCTTGGGACGATGAGTTATATGGTAACCGTCTTTATTCTTGTCCAAGATGTTTAGCCTTTAAAACCAACTTTCAGTTTGCAAATGGGATAGGCTGGTGATTGCATTTGATGCCCCACAGAAGTGGGAGACAAATCCAGAATATGGGAGCATCTGAGCTGGTTTCCTGTCAGTGACAGCCAGGGGCCAAGGGCACAGATCCAGAGACCAAACAGCCAAATGCAACATGCAGAACACGTGGATTTTGATAAACCAACTATTAAAAAGACAGGGACTACTGGAGAAACCTGAACGTGTCAGGATACCAAACCACTGATGGCTATGTTAGCTGTACTGAGGGTAGGTGGTCTCCTGAGAAGTGGCTATGCTTTTAGAGATGTGTGCTGAAGCATACAAATACGCAACTGCAGGTCAGGGATCAGCCTTCAGCTGTAGCACCGACAAACGTGGAAAAATCCTGACAATTACAGAACCGGAGTCATGGACACATGGGAATTACTATATTATTCTTTCTTTTGCAGATATGTATGAGATTTTTTCCTAACAAAAACAGAAAACCTAACATGTGGCTTGGAGCCTTAGGGCTCCTTGCAGTGGCCCAAGGCTGCCCCGGCTGTCCACCTCCCTGAGCCCTTGTCTTTCTGGTGGCTCCAGGCCTTGGGAATCCAGCTGCCCATCACCTCTCCAAGCTGACTTCCTAAAACTCGGCCCACTCTGGCCCTAGCCTGTGACCTTGTGCGCCCCCAGAAGGCATACACCTCTCTGTGTTAACTCCATCACATCCCCTCAGATGCCACCTTCTAAGGCCTTCTATGAAACTGCAACCCTCCCTCCTCCTTAAGCCTTTACTTCATAACACTTGTAACCTTGCACATTCAATATCATTTCTTCGCCCCCCTTTTGACTTGCTGTATGCTTCCCTCCATTAGGAGCCTGGTGCCCATGTGGGCAAGGCCTGCATTTCCCGAGAGAGGAGGTCCCAGAGTGGCTGCAGAGGGGGTTAGAACCCCAGCATGCACAGATATAGAGGCTACACGGAGATGGCTGCAGGATCCACAGCTAAGAGACAGGTAAAGAAATATGGACCTGCAGGGAACCGGGCATAGCATAAGTATCCCTCCTACACAGGACTCTGGCACCGGCTCACCTCGGGTACGGCTGCGGCAGCTCCAGGCATCAGACCACCCACTGGCATGAGGCCAACATCCTGGATCTTCAATGTTTTCTGCGGGGTCAGGGGAGAGCCCTTTCAGTGGCTGGCAGTCACACCCACAGTTCAGGAGCTCAGTTCAGGACAACAAGCCTGGCGGGGTGCTAGCACCAGGGAAACTTTTTAAAACTCATGGGCTCCCAATATACTCCAGGTGGTAGACGTCGGGGTGCCCCTCCCCCGCAACTCCACTTCCCCAAGCCTCCCCCCCCAGGCCCCGGTGTCCCTGTCACTGGTATGTCACCTTCAGGAGCTCGTTGAGGTCTGAGATCTCCAGGAGCGTGAGTCCAGCGATGTCCTGAACCAACTGCTGGATCTTGGGGGGGTAGACCTTGGGGGCATTATCTAGCGGGGCGCCGGCGAGGGCCTCACCCCTCCGGTGGCTGCTGCTCCTCATGTGACGTGAAGCACTGACACCTGGCACCTGTTGCCTGGCCCACCCATTCAAACGCAGCCCATGAGCCAGGGCACAGGTGGGTGCCAGGAGCTCAGCTGGGTGAACACGAGTTCTGGAAATCACCTAGCCCCTTGGCCTCGACCCAGTTCCCAGGTCACAAGGACCACCGCCGGTTAGGAACACATTCTCAAGTGGAGAGATTTTAAAACCTTCAAAGGACCCTAGAAATCAAAACTGTCTGCAAGAATGTTACTCAAACTATGTCTGTTCAGCGGGAACAAAACAAACAGTTAAATCGTATCTTACTGCCCAAACCCTTTCCAAACACGGGGCCCCTCAGCGGCAAAACGCGGGGATCCACATCCAACAACCAACTCCCCACTTTGCGGCTGAGGAAACCGAGGCCGGGGGAAGGCCAAAGACTCGCGCAAGGGCACCCGGGGGCCGACCCCGGCTCTCCAGCCGCTCTCGAGCCCCGGACACCCTGGCCCTCTCGGGGACCGGCGCGGGAGGGGGCCCGCAGGGGAAGGCGCCCGCTCCCACGCCCCCAAGCCTCCGACGGCGTCCGCTAGGCCCGGGCTGGGTCGCCTGCGGGGCGGCCGCCCGCCCGTTGTCCCGCACCGGCCTCCGCTAGGATGTGCTCCCCTCAGAGCCCGGCAGGCCCAGGCCGCGGACCGCCCCCCACCCTGACCGCTGGCCCGGTCCTTGGCGCCCGGGACCCCGGAGGCCGTCATTGCGGCCCGCGGTACCTGACGAGGCGGAGCACGGCACAGCGAAGCCCGAGACACGGGCCCCCCAGGGGGCGAGCGGCCACTGGCAGCATCGGTCCGCGAGCGGGAAGGTCACACGCGGGTCCCCTGGAGGAGGGACGCTCTAGCCGCAGCGGAGCAAGCGAGCCAAGGCGGGACGCTCTAGCCGCCGCGGCCGCTGGGTATACGCGCGTGGAGGGACGCTCTAGCCGCCACGGAGCATGCGAGCCGAGGAGGGGCGCTCTAGCGGCCACAAGGCGTAGGCACGGGAAGGGACGCTCTAGCTGCTCGGCGTCGGTCTCCTTGCGTCTCCCGCGATCCCCCACAAGGCAGCGGGCCACGCAGGCGCGGGAGCGTCAATGATGGTGTCCCCTAATCGGCTCCAGAGAGTGCGGGGCTGGCCTCGGGAGGCAGTCGGTCCTCACACCTGCCGGAACTGGATGCTGCCCCCGCGCTCCCTACGCAAGTCCCCCCCGAAGGACCTCCCGGGCCTTCCTCTGACCGCTGTTGACAAAATGGTGGCCAGGCACTCCCTGTCGTAGGATTTATTCGGAGCTCCGTGCCTCTTCCTGCAGCCTCCGAGGGTCCTAATCGCCTAATCGCTGACAGAGGCGTCTGCACGGTTCCGGGCGTCCCATACCCACCCAGGCCCACTGTCGCGGTCGGGGATCGCCCGGAAAGGCCTCCGTCTCCCACCACAGCAGCGTCCCAGCCCGACGCCTGTATGGCTGATCCTGGTGGGAGGAGCGGGCTGGAGCGCAGCGGAGCGGCCCGGAGGCCAGGTCACGGTTCCGACTTCCCGCAGCCCCACCGCCGGGACGTGAGGGGAGCCGACCCCGGCTGGAGTGGTCGGTGGGTCTCCCGGTGCTCTGTGCAAACGCTCCTTGCCATGGTCTCCCTTCCTCCTTTAAACACCCAGGTCTCCAGATTTGGGAAAACATTTTCTTTCTATCCACGTATGCCTGAAAAATGTAGGGACTGCTGCTGGCGCTGCTCTCGCTCCGTGGACAGCACGGCCTCACTCCACAGGGACCAAGCCTGCCCTGCACTTCCAGGCAGCAGAATGAGACCTCTGGCTACAGCATTTGTTAAGGGTTACGATGAAGGGCTACGAGCCTACAACAGGCTGAGTGACGGGATCCTTCACCCGGGAAAAAGGAGAAATCCTACGTCTCTGCTTCTCTGGGCTCAGGTTGTCTCTGCCCTCATCCCCTTAGATAATGCCTTCCTTTTGGTCCAGCTCCCAAACAAGTGGGTCTCTAGTGTCTGGAGAGACCAGGATGTCCAGTCCTTTCTTCACTTTCCAGCTCAGGCCCCTCAGCTTTTGTTTCCCAATCACCTCTGCCAGCTCCTGCAAAGTTGCTGGCAATGAATACATCTCCGGGCCTTTGCTCTCTATAAGCAGCAGGAGGCAGCTCCGTTCCCAGCTCAAGTGTCAAATGCTACAACTGCCTTTTTCTGAGAAGAACAAGGGCTGGAGCAGCCCAGAATCAAGGTCAAAACTAACCAAAGGGGAAGCAGGGATTATCTCGTGCAAGGCCTGCCTCTGACTAGAGTTTACATGTGCCCTCTTTATACCTGCTTCTCTTGTTCTCTTAAATTCTGGCTCTTCCCTTCACAGAGGAGCTAGGGGTGAGCTTGCCAAGATATCTGGACAGTTGAGGTGTGTGTGATGTTTTGAATTCCAGATGTGAGAGGCTGAATCTATTATTTTAGGCACTTGCTCTTGATGTCCACACAGCTCGTGTACCCTCAGGCTAGAGCAAGGAGCCTGCGTGTCTCCCAGCATTGAGCTGAGGCAGGCACGGGGGTCCAGAGCTCTCAGCCCCTTCTCACCTGCGCCCTCCTCTCATGAGGAGAAATGGCCCCACATGAGTGCCCATTCTGGGCGGGCATCAGCGGGAAAACCTAGGCCATGTCAGCAACTTGAAGACGTAGAGAGTGGGCAGCAGACCAAAACCCCTCCCAGATGCCCTGGGTCAGGCGTGGGAGGAGTGGGCGTGAGCGGGGAGGCTGGCTGGTGTTGTGTCTTCAGTCGAGGTCACATGATTGAAGTTTGTGCGTCTGGGGTCGGGGAGAGAAACCATTTGGAGCTGGGCCTGGGAGGGGCCAGCCGGGACCTGTGCCCCACTGCCCCCTGAGCAAACACTTGGATCCTTTTTGAAACATGTTTTATTATCACTGTTCCACTGGTTTACTCAGGGCACTAGATGAGAGATGACAGCTTAGAAGCAGGGAAGTCAAGGTACCTAAAGCCTCCCCCTTCACTGTGGAGGGGCAGGAGCCGCCCCCCTGCAGCAGGCTCTACTGAGCACACCCAGCCCCAGGGCCAAGGTCTCGTGGGAAAGTGAGATGCAGACTCGACAGACTGGGGTTGTGGGGCTCCCCTCTGAGTAGGTCCACCCCACCCTCTCCCCGGAGGCCCAGCCCTGGGGACCCAGCCCAAGACATGATACGGGTGGAGCTTGGGAACAAGGACTCTACAGGCTGAGGACAGAGAGGAAGGAAGGCTCCGGGTGAAGGGTGGGCCATAGGTGCCTGAGAAATGGGTGGGGCCGCCCCGCTCACAGAGAAGGGACACTATGCAGCAGCACAAGGGGTGTGAGACAAGAGGAGGGCAGCAAGTTAGAGACTGAGGCTGTTCCGTGGACTGTAGTGTTACACTGTGGGCTCCTGTGCAGGGGTCAGTCGAATGAGATGAGCTGGGCTTCAGTGCCCGGCACCTGAGGCCCCTGGCCAGGTGGCTGGGCCACAGGGGGCTGCTGCTGGGGGGGGCCCCCAGAGGGTGCCATCTGTGTGGAAGGAACCCAGGTGGGGAAGCACATGGTACCCCCATCACTTCTCCCTCCCCAGCCCACAAGTCTCCTGTCCTAACACCTCTGGCCTGGGTGCCCCCATACTCTCCCTATACCCAACTGAGTGCCCACACATGGGACATGCTCGATGCTGCCTGAGTTGAACTGTGGCCTCTGGCTTCCTGGTCACTCGTGGGTCTGCAATCCACAGATGCGGACGCGCACATGCACGTGTGCGTTTGCTGTCTCCCTGCGTTCTGCTCCCAGGGCCCTTACTGGAGAGGCCGTGGCTGCCAGTTGTGCTCCCTACTGCCCGCTGGCTAACAGGACGGTGCTTGAGGGAGTTGAGGCCCCACCAAAACCCAAGGCTGACGTAGACAGGCTCACCTGTGGGTACATGGGCTGCTGTCCCGAGATGTAGGGCTGCTGGGGGGGCAGAGATGTGTCTTGGCTGGGGAGGGTGGTCATGAGGTTCTGCGGAGGATGAAATGAATTCTGACCCTGAGGAAGAGGTGCTGACAGGCTCGATTCTGACCAGGCTGGCAGAGGAGTGGGCAAGGAGCCCAGTGCCACCGGCTTCACAGCAAGTAGGGTCATGAGCCCCACTGACCGGGGGTGGCCTTGCGGTCTCACCTGCATACTGTAAGGCTGGTAGCCCATGGAAACCGACTGGCTGCCCACATAGCCCATGGTCCCGGGCTGTGGCGGCTGGGAGATGGGCGGGAGGCTCTGTGGAGGCTGCGCAGCAACGCTCTGTAGGGGGTGGGGGAGGTGGGGACAGTGAGGTGGGGATCGGCCCTCCCTGGAGCATGGCTTCACACAGCGGTGCTGCCTTCTCACCTGATAGCCCTGCGTGGAGGTGGGCTGGTAGGACGAGTAGGCCTGGCTGGCGGTGGGCCCTGCCTGGCCCTGGGGTGCAGACTGCCCACCAGGGGCCCCTGCCGGGTACATGTAGGCAGTCACCAGGTTGGGATCTGCATGTGAGAAGGCAAAATGAGACAGAGAACTCTCAGGGTGGGACAGCGGGAAGAGGGGACAAAAGGAAGGGGGGTACGCCGCTGAGGGTGGCTCTCAGTGGTATTTTTGACTTTGGAACCAAGTTCAGCATCTGTTTTACCACAACCCAAGTCAGCGTTTCTGAAGCTACTTTCTGTGTGTTCTCGGAATGAGGGCTGGGCAAGCTTGCTAAGGATTGTGAGAGGCAGATATTTACAAATACAGAGAGGGGAAAGAAACCCTGTGCTGCTGCGCTGAAGCTGGAGGTAGCAGGAGTACATTCACGGTTTGTAACATGGATAAGGGTGCGTGTGTGTGTGTGCTTGCACACATGTGTATGTGCCAGCTGCCTGCTGGGCCAGGGGACAAAGACCTAACCTTGGTCCTGAACAGCAGCCTCCAGCACGAGGAGCCAGGGCTCTTGGAGAAATGCTGGCTCCAAGGCCGAGGAGGTCCAAGGTAAATGTGAAACAGTTAGAAATACATTTGGATGATGGGGACATGTCAAGAGAACACTGGAGCAGGCTGAGGGGGCTCCACAGGCAAGTGCAGGGCAGCCTGAGTAGCAAACAACTAGCAATGGGAAAGGACCACGGCCCTGGACTGAGTGAGAGCCCACGAGCTCACACAGACGTGAGTGACAAGACAGTAGCTACAGAGGAAGAGGGCAAAGTACTTCCCTACCCAGGAAAGACAAGGGGCGTGTGGGAGGAAAGGTGAGCAGGAAGTTACTGTTTGGTAAGCATCACAACAGGAGATCAGGCAAGAAACACCCTGGCGGGTGAGCCTGTGAGCCCTGCAACACCTGTGTGGCCTCAGAGCATCTCCCCATAGGCAGAGGGGACAGACACGTCCTCAGGGAACAGAGAGGCCGACACTGCCCATGCCACGGCTCAGGCCTCCTGCTGACTCCCTATCTCTGGGAAGCACCATCCCACTTCCAGGGTGTTCCTGCCCACACGCAGGGCCAAGACCCTCTTGCAAGGTGACAGTGGGGGGGGGGGGGTTGCACAGCAAGATGTCAGGGTGAGAAAACACCGGGATGGACCAGCGCCTGCTCTGGGACAGACTGTAGGCATGGAGCTTGGCCACACCAAGACCAAATGAGGAAACAGTGACATGTGTAGAAGCATGGGGGAGCCCAGCTCACTCTCAGAGGCTAAGGAAAGAGTGTGCTTGTCTGGGCGTGTGCACAGAGACGGTATAGTACTAACATCTGGAGAATCTGCAAAATGCTTCACACCGCTCTTGTGACTTTTCTGTAAATATGAAATCACGTTTAAAGAAAGGTGAAAGAGAAAAACGTCATGGTCTGAGACTCGCCTTGAAGGCCAGCCCCCAGCTGGTTACCTGCTCCGCTCACAGGCATGCTGGGGTAGGGGCCTCCGGCCGGGGCGGGCTGGTTCAGGTACACCGCGTGCATGGGGGAACCTTCCACAGAGCTGGCCGGGCTGAAGGTGCCGGGGAAGCTAGCTGGACCAGAGGGCTGGTAGATCACGCCCCCAGCCGCTGGCATGGCCTGGAGCTAGGGACAGAGAGGAGAAGGCCGTCAGGGCTGGCCGTGGCCGTGGCCCTGGAGGGTAAGCGAGCAGCGGAGGCGTGCCTGTGCATAGGGCAGGGGGAAGGCGGGCATCTGCGCGCGCATCTGGATGGTCTGCTTCTGCTGCTCCAGCCGCATCTGCCGCTCCTTCTCCTGTTCCTGCAGGCGCTGGATGGCCAGCTGCCGCTGCACCTCCAGGTACTCCTGTGGGGACAGGGGACGGGACAGCAGTCAGGGCTGGCCTCGCCCCCCAGGCCACCTCCCAGCCCGAAGCACCCATCACACCTGCTTCTTCTGCCGCATGATCTCCAGCTTCTGGGCCAGCTGGATCTGGCGCTGGCGCTCGGCCTCCTCGGCCGCACGACGCAGCTTCTCACGGTGCTCCTCCCGCAGGGCGCTGAGCGCGGCCCGGGCGTCGCGGATCTGGGCCAGCTTGTCCTGCAGCCCCTCGTAGTACACTGTAGGGACAGGGCAAGGTGCTGGGCTCGGCCCTCCATGCCAGAGGCCCCCGGGAGGATGGTGCTGGCACCGCCACCCGCAGGGCACGTACGCCTGCGCTCATCCAGCTGGTTGAGCAGCTCGAGCAGCCGGGGGTGCATGCTGTTGATGGACTGGAAGAGGGAGAGCACGGCCGAGTCGTTGGTGACGCTGCGGCCCCGCACGTGGTTGCTGCGCACGCGGTTGGCGAAGGTGGTAACGGCGCTCTGCAGGGCCCTCAGGAGCTGCCCGTGGCTTGCCTCTGCTTCCCCGTCCTGGGCCTGCGGCAGGGGACCAAGGGGGCCTGGGCTGAGCGTCGCTGTGCAGAGTGCCAGCCGCGGGGTGCAGGTCAGCCGGTCCCCGCAGCAACCCCATCCCCATTTTAAAACAAACCGACCAAGGCACAGCTTAGGGCTTGCCCAAGGCTATGGCTGCTCAGGGCCGCGTGGGGCTGGCGCTCAAGTGCTCTATCCAGCCTCATGAACACCAGGGCCCGTCCTGGTCCCTCTGAGGCTGTTGGTTTCTTACTCAGGTCAGCAAAGACCTGAAGCCCAGGATATGCCAGGGGCTTCCAGGGGTGGTTGTTCTAGGAGAGAGTTACCCCCAGGTCCTGGCCCACAGCCACGCCCAGGTCTGTCCAATTGTGAGTTCTATGGACAGCAGGGTCTCTGTGCTAGGTTACCACAGCCAGGCCACTCCAAGCAGGGGCCTGGGTAGAACCCCTGAGCCTGCTACGGCAGGGTGCCTCCACCCCGTGCTGTAAGAGGCAGCACTTCCGCTGCCCCCGTGCAAGCGGAGCTGTAGCTTACCTCACTAAAGGGTCCCCCGGAGGGAGCTACAGGCTGAGAGTCTGTCTCTGAAAGGGGTGTCTAGAAGAGACCAGAGGGTCAGAGAAGCCTCTGACCTTCTGGACACCCTCCCAGCCAGGGCCTGTGAATGGGGACCTCTGAGTGACCCTCACCTCCACCATGCTGGTAGGGGCTGTGTGACCCTCCCCAGGCTGGATGGCCGTCTCGACCAGGGGGATGGGGGCTGATGGTGTTGGGCTCTTCCTGGCCTCTTCCTGCTTCTTCTCCCAGTAGTTCCGGTTGAGGTACCGGGCCAGCTGGCAAGAGAGGGAGAGAGGTCACTCCTCTGGGCCAGGCAGAGGGAGGGAGAGGTGCTTCTCACACTGCTGTGCCCTTACCTCGGGGTCGATGTCCTCAGCCAGGGGTGCTGACGAGTTCTGGGGAAAGAAAGGGTTTGAGGAGGCACAACTTGGAGGGTTCTGACGGCAATGGCAGGGAGGGCTGGAGATCTGTTCTGGAATACTGTTCTGTTCTGGAGAGTGGCATCCATCCGCCATGCTCCCTGGCCACCCCATTCCTGGAGCCCCCCCAAGTCAGAGGAAATCTGCTACCCTCCACCCCTGCCCTGTGTCGCAGGGAGCCAAGTGGGCACCTCTTCCTTTGGAGGATACGGTTCTGAGGCCCTGGGAAGACCCGGCCCTGGGGACCAGTATCTCCTCTAAGGGTAAAGCGCAGTGGGCCTATAACTTGTTGATGGTCCAGAGTGGCACCTGGGCAGCCCTCACGCTCGCTCCAGGGTGCCCAGCACGTGGGGCATGCATGAGGGCTGCCAAGGCATCACCCCCACCACCCCCACAGCCCCTGTCGGGATGCCAGCCGTGGCACAGGAAGGACTGAAAGTGGACCCGCCAGCAGCTGTAACCCAGGATGCAGCAGGGTGGCGTTGGAGTCCCTGAGCCCAGGGCAAAGGGGTGCGCAGTGCTGGGTGGCATGGGCCAGGGTCCCTCACCACGGGAGAGGAGTACAGGCTGCTGGCGGGTGGCGCGGATGAGGCCACGGGTGTGGGCTCCGCCTTTGGGTAAGCAGCGTACGTGGACTTCTGTCTCTGAAAGGGAAGCGGAGCATGTGACCAGGATGTGGAAGAGGCCTGCCCGACTCTTGCCCACCCATGACCAGGAGAGCCTGGCTGGGTAAATGCCGGCAGCTCCAGGGAAGGCTGGGGTCTCCCCTCTCCAGGTCTGCTCCGTGGCCCCGCTACTCGCCGCAGCAGCTGGCAGACGGCCCGGCCCCACTCACCATCCTCTCCTTCTCCTCGGCTTCTGACTGCGAAAGGGCCAGGGCCAGCTGCAGCTCCTCCTCCTCCTGCAGTGCTGTCTCGTCCCTCTTCGGGGGTAGCTGAGCAGACAAGGCTGGGTGAGGGCTGTGGGAGGGGTGCCCAGACAGGCCCAGAGGGCATGGGGAGCCGGCATACCTGCGACTGCTGCGAGAGGGGGCTGGTCAGGTACTCTGGGGGCAGCTCGGTGGTGGAGGCGGCCTTCCCTTCTGCCTTCCTGGAAGTACAAAGGATGCTGCAGGGGGCCGAGTGCCAGAAGACCCCCTGTCCCCCGCGCTGTACCCTCTGAATGCACCCAGAGAACAACCACACACTGTCCCTACAGGATGATGTTGGGGATCCCATGGGCCATGATGCCATGCCTGGAGAAAAGCAGGCAGGGCTGCTGCTTACTGACCACTAGAGCCCACACTCGTCCCCACAAGCTGGAGCTGACCCTGTAGCCTGCCTGGATGCTATAGCACAGCCCTGCCCGGGTGCCCATACTAAGAGGGGGGTGGTAGGAGCAGCAGCATCTCTGATGCGCTGTGACAGGCCACGCAGATGGCCTCTGGGAGCCGCCCCTCTGAGGCCACAGGTACGCTGAGGATCCCAACCCAGACTCTGCCTCTCGGCCCTGGTTCTTTCATTAACAGATCCACGCACAGCAGGGGAGGCGGAGCGCAGCACCACAGCTGACAGCAGCTAAGGCGAGGAGGACGTGAAAGAGCCAGCCAACCGCTGCCCTGTCTCAGTCATGAAACCCACATTACAAAAAGGAGGTGCCTCTGCACAGGGGCTCAGAGCTCACATCCCCCCTGCCGGGTCAGACCGGCGCCCCCCCACCAGGAAGCACATCCCTCTGGAAGCTCCTGCAGATGCGGGCTTGGCCTCTAGTAGGAGGAAAGGTGAGACGCCAGCCAAGGGGCATGCTGCCACAGCCCCGCCCACCAGGTGCAGCGACACACACAGGAAAGGCCGGGAACCCCGTTCCCAGTTAAGGGGGCTAAGGGAGATGAGGACCCAGTGTGGCACCACATGGGGCGCAGAGTGGACCTAAGTGGGGACGGACAGTGCCGCAAATGGCATTACTGGGACAGCTGTGAAACCGGTGCAGGGACGGCACCAACTGGGTGCCAAACTACGTGGGAGAACGCCCTTGTTTTTAAGAAACACCTGCTGGGGTACGAGGGGTAAGGGGTTCCTGCAGCCACATGCACGCATGCCCCAGGTGGACAGGAAAAGGGAGGGTTTGAGTTTAAGTCCCTACAGCAAATGAGCAACTGAGGAGTCCAGTCCCTATGCAGTCTTTGTGCTGTTCCCACAACTTTTCTTTAAAGTTTAAAACTATCTCCATATACAAAAAAACCACAACTCAGATGAAACTAAAATGCAAGGACCCAACCACTGGTCTGCTGTATCCACAGTTCCAAGGGAGCAGCTGTGGCTCACCCCAGAGCCGCCTCCTTGGTGACAGGGCAGGTGAGCTGGGGGGGCCTTCCAGACCCCAACTTCTCAGGATCTGCCATTGGAGGCAGGAATCCCGGTGTCATGGAGAATGAAGACTCCCATCCGGAGAGTCAGGTGGAGAGGGATAAGGAAAGAGGGAGAGAGCAGGCTGAGAATAGAGGACAGCATGGAGAGGGAGGGGGAGTGCTGAGGGAGAGGGAAGTGGGGGGTGAGCAGGGGGAGGGGGCACCCACTTGTTGAGCTGCTCGTAGCAGGGCTCGCACACACGCACTTCCTTCTCGATGCCAAACTTGGGGATGGTGGAGTACTTGGAGGAGCACTTCCCACAGAAGATCTGCCCACAGGCTCGGCAGTGGTGCTGGGGGTGGGTGGAGGGCAGCGGGTCACAGGGGCAAAGGCAGGGCAGCTGCCTAGGGGCAGAGAGCCCCAGGGAAACAGCGCTCCCACGAGGGCCAACTTCAGTCCCCATGAGGGAAAAGTAATTTAAGTTAAAAAGGAAATTAATTAGAAAGATTTCAATGCCAAGATAAACACCTATACGTGTGTACCTCACAGAACCGTATGAATTTTCCTGGCAAAACGTGTGAGGGGGTGCACTGTGGGTCTGCTTACAGGCGCCCCGAGGCTCCCATGGGCTTAGGCTGAGACTCTCGGGGGACTGTGTGGAAGGGGCGTCAGCCAGACGTATAGTGAGTGGCCCCAGTGGAACCCCAGCTGCCGACCCTGGACCCTCTATCGACAGCCCCTGAGAGTGGGTCCCATGCCCACCCCCAGGTCCTGTGGGCAGCTCCCATCTGCTGGGGACAGGGCCGGCCCCACTCACCTTGCGCGTCACCACCCCAAATTGCACGCGGCACCTGTGGCACTCCTCCGCGTCCACCCAGTCTGGAGCCTGTGGGCAAAGGTTAGTGCCAGAGGGCAGGGGCCCCAGGTGAAGCGTCTTCCCATGGCCCCACCACGAGCAGGTGGGCCCGAAGGTGCAGCGTGAACAGAAGCTGCCTTGAGGGCAACTCCCCCACAATCTGGGTCCGGCAGCTTGGATGTAGAAGGAGCCCCGTTCCAAAATGGACTCTCCCTTTTAAAGGCGTAACTTCTACACCGCCCAGTTTCAGAGACACTGGCTTTGACTGCCTGCCCCACTAGCCACAATCCAAAGGCAACCTTGAGCTGCCCCTCTGCCTCCGTCCGCAAGGACAAGCTACCTTTCACAAACATTGCAAAGTCTCATCTCGGAAGCAAAGCAGAAGCTCACACACCGATGCCACCTCTTGCCTCCTCAGAACAGCCAGGCTCCAAGACCCTGCAGCCCCCGCCCCGGCGCCCTGCCCGCCTGCACTCACTCTCTCGGCAGCAAACATGGCATCGCTCTCCTTGAACTCTGGAAAGACGTGTCCTAGAGAAAGGAGGCTGCAGTTACCACAGAGAACCACCCAGCCTTGAAGGGGCTTTGGGGGACACTTCCCAGCCCCACAGGCCTACAAGAGCACCCCAGGTTCCCCAAGGGGGTGTCAATGAGGAGGCAGTGGCATGTGCTCTTCCTGTGGCACCCTCTTGCTCGTGGAGCCTACTTCCTCGCATTTCAGGCTAGGAAGTTAGAGCAAGCACCACCAGACCTGCGCAGACCCAGCGGCATCCACCGGGCCCTACTGGCTAGTCCCGGCCTCCAGGAGGCGAGGTGGCTGGTGATTAGGCCAGTTCCCCCAAAATGCTGCTCCCACAGTCAAAACGCCAGGGGCACTGCCCATGTCTGCATCAGCACTGGCTCTCCTTGCCCTCTGCCCAGCCAAGCCTGCCATCTGCTGCTTTCAGATCAGAGGTTCCTGAGCTTTTCTGAGGCCCAGGCCCCTCTGAAAACTTGAGAATGCAAAGACCCTCTGTCCGGGCGGGCCGCGGTGGCTCAGCGGGCAAAGTGCTTGCCTGCTATGCCGGAGGACCTCGGTTCGATTCCCGGCCCCAGCCCATGTAACAAAAAACGGAGAAACAGAATACAATAAAACAAGAAAATGTTTAAAAATGTTTCCCTTTCTTCCTTCCTTCCTTCCTTCTATCCTTCCTTCCTTCTCTCTGTCTTTCCTTTAAAAAAAAAAAAAAAAAAAAAAAAAAAAAAAAAAAAAAAGACCCTCTGTCCAAGTGGACAAAGTCTGCCTCCCACCCCCGACCCTGTGCTGTGTGCCAGTGTTGGGGAGTCAGGGCCTCAAAAGGAACTGTACCCACCCCTGCCACGTGCTCTCCCTGCCAGTCACTGCTCCCGGCCACTGGCAAGCCCCCAGATCTTGTGACGGGGACACCCCCTCCCCCAAAGCTGCCCACTTCTTCACACCTTATGTCTCGTTGTGAGGTGGGGGGGGCGGGTGCAGAGCGGAGCATAGGACCTGCAGAGGCTTTGCACCCAGAAACCATCCCTCCCTCGGCTGCTCAGGCCCCAGTCCAGGATATGCCTGGGCCTCTCCCAGCCACTGCCCACACGTAGGACACCAGCAGAAACCTCCAAAGACATCCCCAAGCCACCAGCCCTGACCCCCACCCCCTCTTCTCTCCACCCTGCTCTCCAGGCCACTCCCTTTCAGCCACGTCCGGGAACTCAGAGTTGACCCGAAACACTTGCCCATGGCCTAGGGGGCCCCAGCTACTGGCCATACCCACACCTGCTCAAGGCCTAGGACCCTTGGACTGGGTCAGCCCCAAAAGCCACCTGCGCTCTGGCCTTGAGGCTGGAAAGCTGGCCCCATCTTCTCTGCCGGTTCCTTCTCAGAGGCAGGTTTCGGCCAAGTGGGCACCTCCTGGAGAGCCCCTGGCCACTCACTCCACTCTCGTCACGGCCCCAGCTACACGCCCCTCTCGCTCTCACTGCTCTCTATGGTGACCTTGTCTCTGAACGTGTACTTGTATGTCACCTGGGGGTGCCCATTCCACTCCTGCTCCAATCAGAGCGTAAAATCAGAGGCAGGGATGCCTGGATAGCACAGGGTGTGCCAGGGCGGGGTCTGTTCCAGTGACATCTCCCGAGGCCGCACCTGCAGTGAGGTGCCAAGCCCCAACCATTCCATGGGGCTGCCTGGCCCGTTCATTCTCAGTGATGTCACTCGCCCCAGCCTGTGCACAGGCTCCAGCCAGCAAGATGGTCCTTGGCTCCTGACAGCCAGTGCCTAGAATCTCGGACTGCGCCCCACCCCCCAGGCCCCCTACCTTCCACTTTCATGATCTGGTATGTGTCCTGGACCACCTTGTACTTGGGCTCGTTCCGGAACGCATGTGCCCAGGCCTGGATCAGGTACAGAACCTTGTTGCGGACGTTTGCCTCCACTTGCCTCTGCAGAAAGGAAGGACACGGAAGGACTGTGAGTGCCAAGGCCAGAGCAGACAACTCCACCTTAGGAAGCAGTGAGGGCTTACGCCAACTGTGACTTAGTGTCCCTGAGGTCAAGCCCCTCTTCCTACCTGCTCAGGGTCTGGGCTTGCCTTTAAACCTAGGCCACTGTCCACCCTACACTCTATGACTGTCCCATCCACAGGCCCTGGCCAGTCTCAGCCTTTCCCATGGCCCCCTGGTCAATGCCAGCCTCTGGGGCCGGGGTCTGAGGATGCAGCCAACACCGCCTGGCCCAGGGGGAACCACCCCGTCCCTGCAGCCTGGAGAGAGGTGCAGGGTGGGAGTGAGGATGCAATCCCTCTGGAAACATCTTCAGATACACAGCTTGACCTGAGTCCTCAGAGCTGCTGCTTCCACCAGGCCGAGCGCAGCCCAGTTGCATTTCTAAAGCTCCCAAGATGCTTTTAGGTAAAACACGGAGGAGGAAGGAGAAGAAAACTGCCTGAAGGAGATTGGCCATGTTGCACACTCTGGGCTTCAGGCCCTCCCCGAGTCTTGTATGTGTCCAGACACCAGACACCCCTTCTCCAAACACAACCCTACTTCTACCTTCCCCAGAAAAGGAGAATGCTGGTTTAGTTAAGTCATGGTATAAACGCAATACAATCATGCTGAGATGAGTAAACAGTCAGGACCATAATTTCTTCCTTCTCTCAGCCAGAACAGAGAAAGGGGAGCTGGCCAGGCATTCCCAGGATGGTGTGAGAAGCCGTTACAAATCTAGGCACTGAGGCGGCTCCTGGCAGGCGCATCTAAACAGTAGTTCAAGTTCTTCATGCAACGCTACCAGATGCCCCCCAAGCCACGGCTCCCCAAGAGTGTCCAGGCCTGGGCTCTCTGCTGCCTCCGCCTGCCCCGGCAGCCAGGCCTCTGGGACTAGCTGCCACCCCCAGCCCCTCCGCCTCACACAGCCCCAAGTCACCTCTTACATCACAGACCCAGCACCGGGCCCTAGAGCTGGGCAGAGCGAGCTATGCTCCCTACAGCCTCTGAGGTTCCGGAGGACTCCTTCTCCTCCTCTCCAGACAAGGTGAGAAATGGAACCACCTCCCAGGAGTCCCCTGGCTAGACTGCCTTCTCTTCCAACTCGCCCCCTCCACAGCACAAGCCCAAGCTCACACAGCCCCCTTCCAGGTAGCCTTCCCACCCCACCTCCCACCCATGGAACTCCTCCCACCACCTTCCCTCTGCTGCCCCCTGAAAAGTGGGGGTTTCCCCGGGCTCAGGGCCGGGACTTGCCTTTGCCCCTCACTGCTGGACTGGCGCACACCCGTGCAGTCCAGGCTCCATGGGTGCTCATCTCCACACACTCTGCATGGCCCCTGGTGGGAACTACCCCCCACCCTACCAGCCCCACCTTCAGCAGCTCCTTGAGCTCCTCCATTGTCTGCTTGTTGGCCACCTCGTCGTGCACCGTCTGGCCGCAGTTCTTCACCACGGACTCCATGACCTGTGGCAACCCCCCGGGGGGGGTCTTAGGGTTAGGGACTTCAGGACTAGCAGGCCCCTTCGACTACCAGACCCCCGGCCTACGGGGGGACCAAGCTGGCAGCTTCAGAAACAGGCTGCCCTGACCTGCTTCCTCAAGAACAAAAATGAAAACCCACCTTCAGGTCTCTCATCGCTGACAACAGGGTGTGACCCTGCCAGCTTCAGGTGGAGCAGCTGACATGTCCAGCCCCTTGCCCCTGCCCCCTCCCTCCCTCAGGGTCTGAGCTAGTCTGTGGCTCTGGCCCCATTTGGACTCCTAGGGCCGTTCTAACGCGTCCTTGAAGCTCGGGAAGCAGCTTTCCAGCCTGCAGTGTGGGGACTGTGGGACAGGAAGTGAGAGGCTGAGAGACAGTGGGGGCATAGGGGCTCCAGTTACCTCCAGGGCATACAAGGCCACGTGAGGATTCTTGTCGTTGACTTTCTTCTTGATGGAACTCACAGCATATTTTGCTCTGAAAGGAAAAGGGCAGTGGGCGAAAACAGACAGAGGGGACAAAAGAAAACCATCTCGGTGACTAAGATGATAATGTGCACTCTGCCTTCCCAGTCCTTCAGAAACCCCAACCGAACATTAAGGTGTCTTGACATTTGACACGAGCCTCTGAGATGTCAGAGAAAACCGCGCTCCTTGTCCCGAGCCCTCCACGACCCCAGCAGGCACACACACTGTTCTCACGTAAAGGCTGGATACTGGGCAGCTTCCATCACAGAACATCCCAGAATTTGGGGGAGTAAAGCCAGGCACCAACAATCTCAGGACAGTGTGCAGCTACCCCCTGCCCAATGAGCACAGCTTGCCTGCCCCCTGCCCCCGCTCGCTGAGTGTCCCCTGACCTCCAAGCATGGCCCCCACTCACTGCGTGTCCCCCTGGCGGATCATGTCGCAGATCTGAAGGATGGACTCCCAGTCTGTCTCCAGCAGAAGCTGGCTGGTTGCTTTGTCTGAGGAAGAAACATGCCTGTTAGGAGAGCCAGCCGCCCCCGGGACTCCTTAGACAGCTCCTGGCCCAGCAACAGGTGAGGGGCTCCCTTTGGCGGTTTTGGTCTTCTCCAATGTTTTACGGACAGACCTGTGTCAAACAGTAAAATGCCATTCCAGAGGCTGCTCTGAGTAGTGCAAGTTAAAACATTCCATTTTTGCTCAACCCCATGAGCCTGGCATTGCCTTCCCTCTTTACAGATGAAAAAACTGAGGCAGAGCAGTGAAGTCACCGACCCAGTTATCCCACTTGTGGCTGACAGCACCAGGACTTGTTCATAAACACCAGGCAAAGCTGCTTCTCAACAAGGCCTTAGTTACTCGACATCCACCCTGTCTGATTAGAAGACAGCTAGGGGAGGGGGGGACTAGAGATATGGAGTGTCTCATATCTCAAAGCCCCAGTATTTGACCTCAAACACTTTGTGGTAGGAAGGCAGAGCTGAGAGTCTCCGACTAACCCCTATAGTCCTACACCAGTGTGACCTGAGATAGGCAAGCACTCCGTGAAGTGCTACTGCTCTACCTCTCTTCCACAGAGTTGTACAAACGACCTAATGAGCCATGTTCATTTTCAGGACTGATTCCAAGGTTACCCTTCAAGTGCTGACCCACGCCAGGAGACTGAGATACTCAGTGCATGTTCTGAGAGCAAGAAAGGCACCTCACGTGGGGTCCCTCAGAAATCGTTCAAAGGGAAAGGAGGGCAGGCTTCAGGATGATGGGTCGGGCATCCAGAAAGCCTGTCCCAGACACATTTTCACTAAGGGGATGGGGGGCCTTGCACATACACACCCACTTTCCTTCTTAAAATTCGTGAGCTCCAGGAGGCTCAGGCAGGATCAGCTGTACATTCCCACGAGGGAAGGAGATGCCCTCCTAAACCCTCCAGGCACTTTCATCAGCCAGAGCTGGGGTAAAAGATTTGGTATTTTCCAAGAGAGGACAATACCAGTTCCACCCTTTGGGGCCCAACGTTCGGTTCAGAATCTCAAATCCCAATCAATCGACCCTTTTTTAATATACATCTTTTGATCTACCGGGTTTTAGCGCGTGACTGAGTCATCCAGTTTCATGACTCAGGACTTCTGACTTTTGGCCCACTCGGCCAGATGCTCGTTGTTCGAAGCGGGGCGTCGATTATTGCCCGGGGAAAACCTACAACCTGCTCTCCGTAGCCCGACATCCCCGCTCGGCGACGGCCGCCGGGTCGCCCAGGATGGCTGTGGAGCCCTGAAGCCCCGCGCGGGAGGCCGACGGCGGGGAAGAGCCACACCTCGCAGGGGCCCTAGGGGTCGGGGCGGCAGCGGCGGCGAGGGCCGCGGGGCGAAGGGGTCCCGCGGGTCCCGGCCGCCGCTTTCCTCCCGGGATTCCTCGGCCAGCGGGACGGTCGGAAGGCCCGGGCGGCCCGAACCCCGCAGGGCCCGAAAGAGGCCCCAGCCTCAGGGCCCAGGCGGAGGCGCCGGGCGAGCGGGCGCCCCGGGTCGGCGGGACGCGGGGGCGCGTTACCTAGGAGACGCTCGAAGGTGCCGCTGCCTCGCCCCATCACGACCTCAGACCCGGACCCAAAGCCGCGGGCGCTGCCTCGCTCGGAGCTGGCGCGCCCCCCAGCTTCCGCTTCCGCCCTCCCAGGACGCGCGCACGCGCACGTCGCGGGGCAGAGCCTACGAACCGGGAGGGGGCGGGTCTTTTCCGCACGTCCCCAACGCTGTGCGCCGATTGGACTTCGCCCGTGGAGACGAGGACCAATGAACAGCGCGGACACGAGGCCGCTCCAATGAGAGCGGGGCGAAGGACGGGTTCTGCGTCGCCGCGCTCCGGGTGCGGGTGGGGCGAGGGGCTGGGATGTGTCTCCTGCTGGGGGCGGCTGGCGTTGGGAAGACGCTGCTGGTGAAGCGACTGCAGAATATCCTTGAGCGCGGGGGGCTCGGAGGCCTGGAGTGGGGCAGGGGGGTCTGCGGGGTCCCCGGGGAGCCGGCGGGTGGTCCGCCTCTGCCTCCGCCCGGAGTCCTTGACCGCCCTCACAGCTGAGCTCTGGCGATGGGCAGGACGGCCTGGGGGATCCTCCGCCGACGCGGCCCACGGTAGGTGGCCGCCCTCCCTCAGGCCTTTGCCTGGCAGGTGGCATGGGCCTCGCTCCCCGGGGAAAAGGTGGGCGCGGAGGACGGACCCCTCCCCTGCAGGCCACCCGGGTCCCGCCTCCTTTTCCCCTACCGGGGAGACTGTCTCCACTGCCCACCGCAGCTGCTCCCATCGCAGAACGGGCCGGGGTGGGCTTGGGTCGCTGTAGGGAGGAGGCACCCCGCTCTCCAGGCGCACGCGGCGGGAAACGCCTTTCTTGTTCTTCCTTTGTCCATCGGGGCTTTTTGTCCCTGCAGGTGGGCACCAACCTTACCGACATCGTAGCCGAGAGAAAGATCACCATCCGGGAGCTGGGGGGCTGCATGGCCCCCATCTGGCCCAGTTACTATGGAAACTGCCATTCCCTATTGGTGGGTCACAGTCTCCGACCTTACAGGATCTTTCTTTAGGGAAGGTTGTCTCCATCCCTGCCTTGCCTGGTTGCCGCATTGGCCTGGGCTTGGAGTCCCTGCTGAGGGTGCTGGGCTAGGACCCCAGCTCCTCGCTGGAGTTGCTGCCTTCCTGGAACCAACCCTGGTTTCTGGCGTCTTTGTTTTTTCTCAGCTTCTTCCGATTCCAAAAGCCCTTTGTTGAAAAGGCTCCCTGCTCCCAGGGGCGTGGACCTGGCAAGGTCCATGTCCCATTCCGAAACATTCCTAGTCCTCTTTTCCTTCCATCTTAGTTCATGCTGGATGCCTCCAACCCCACTCAGCTCTCCGCATCCTGTGCACACCTCCTGGGGCTCCTTTCTGCAGAACAACTCGCAGAAGCATCGGTCCTGATTCTCTTTAATAAGATGTGAGTGTCCGAAAGCCCCAGGGAGCACACACGGCGCCCTAGGCAGCACTCTGGAGGCACACAGCCAAGCACATGGCTCAGGAGGGTTGGGGAGCAGCTGGGGCATCAGGGTGGGGCATCGGGGTGGGCCAGCTGCCAGCCTGACAGGGCTCTTCTTTAACTGCAGTGACCTGCCCTGTTACATGACCACAGAGGAGATGAAGTCATTGATTAGGCTCCCCGACATCATCGCCTGTGCCAAGCAGGATGTTACCACGGCTGAAATCAGCGCCCGCAAAGGCACTGGCTTGGCTGAGGTGCTGCGCTGGCTCCAGAATACCCACAAAACCAACAGTCGGTGATGAACCAGAGAAACGTGGCTGGTCTGTGTGGAGGGGGGACAGGGGATGGCATTGATTTTGCCCTGCAGGGGTCTGTCCTCATAGGGCAGAGTGACCCAGTGGAAGCCCTGGAAGTGAGGGTTCTGTGCTGAGCTGCACCAGCAGGTAAATTGAGGCACACAACCCAGAGGCTCCAGACATCTGGCCTTTGAATGACAGCACCTCAGGAGCCTGTCCCCAGGAGTCTGTCTCCAGGACTAGGAGGTTGGGGGGCAGGGGAGCAAGCCTGGCCAGGGGCACCAACTGGGGGCTTTGGGATTTGCCCACCCTCCCCTGGGAAACCTGCTCCAAGCTGTTCAAGTTTCTAGCACTGACCGTGTATTCCCCACATGTGACAGGTGGACAATAGGTGTGTCATAGGAAGACAGGAATGACTGCTGGCCTGTCCGTGGGCTCGTTCACTCAGTGAACATTTACTGAGCCCTGTTCAGGGAAGTGCAGCCTCCTCGGGAGGCCACCCCCACCCAGGGTACTCATAAGCCAGCCTTCCGGTGTGTCTCCTGCGCCCTGTCATTTTGGCTGGAGGCACCTTGCAGGAAACTGACCTTTCTATGGATCAGTGATTTTGTCTCCTATGGCTGCTGTAATAAACTGTCACAGCCTTGTTTTAAAACAACATGAATTTCTTTCTCAGTTCCAGAGGCTCGAAGTCCTAATTGAGGTGTGAGCAGATTTCCTTTTGGAGGCTCTGCAGGAGGCTCCGTCTCATGCCTCTGTCCTGGCTGCTGGGTTAGGCAATTGGTGTTTCAGGGTTTGTGGCTTACAGACCTTCAGTCTCTGCCTCCGTCATCTCTCGACCATCTCCTGGGGTCTCTGTTCCCTCCTTATAACGATACCAGTCATTGGATTTAGTGCCCCCCTCCCCCACGAACCCAGCGATTTTGCTTTGAGATCCTTAACTTTGTTGTCTTTGCAAAGATCCTTCTACCAAATGAGGGCACAGGCTATGCAGTTAGAACTTGGGCTTGTCTCGTGAGGACCACCGTCCAACTTACAGTAGGACAACATGCCTCTACCCTTGGGTGTGGTTTTGAGCTTTCTAGAAATGGTTGGCTTTGTCTTCTCTGGAAGTCCAGGCACCTTCAGCCACCAGAGCTGCCAGAGGAGCTGGCCCAGGGCCACAGGCTCCACAGTCTCTTGCCAGCCATTTGGCTGGGGGTGAGCTTAGTTCAATCGATGGGTCATAAATGAGTTCTAGAGATAGCCCAGTTACGTGTCTTACAGGGTGACACGGGCTTGGATTTCTTCACTTCCCAGTTGAAGTGATACGCCTGACAGTGTACCTCTCCAGGAATGCTCCTCTGCTGGCTCTGTGGTGCACAGCCTGTGCCATAACTGGGCACACCTCAAGCATGCCATGTCATTGCTCACGTGCCACGCCATGCACACGGCAGTGCTGGGCCACAGCTCCGACTCCAGCCACAACTTGGATTGGCTTGCAAATGTTCCCAAATTCCAGAGGACTTTAGCAAAGCCTGGTTAAAATAGTTAAGTTCTAGAAGAATCTTTGAAGTTAAATTTCATCATATTATTCAGCTAAGGGTATAATAGTCCCAGAGCAGGGGTAGTGGTCAGCAGTTATGGACTCGGGGGCTTTCATGTCCCAGCCCTTGGAGCCTCTGCAGATGGCAAGTTCCTCATGAGAACCAGCAGGGCCCTGGGACCCAGGTCTGTGGAGCACAATGCTTTCCCTGTGAAAATGGTCCGAAGTCCGGCCTGCCCAGTGCTGAGGGCTCTAAGCCTCTGGGCCACCCCTGTAGCTGTGCCCCTGCCACCCTTGGATCCAGGCTCTCCTGAGCAGACCCCAGATGCTCAGTATGGAGCAGACCAGAGAGGGAACTGGGCTTCTTCCCCCATGTTTTCACAGCAAGGCCTAAAAAGTACAGGGTCAGAGCAGATGGTGAAGAGGTGCCTGAAAACGGGCATAGTACCTGTTAAAAAAGGGTGATGTGGCATCTGGGTGTCCCACTGAGCTCGGGTGACAGCCTGAGCTGGACACCCTTTCCCTACTTTGGAAGTTGCCTGGGGAAACATTCCTTTAGGTTGGGTTGTGTCTTTGCTAAGAAATCCTTTGGTTGGATGCAGAGATCTTGAATGAGTCCTGAGAATAGGTTCCCCAAGGCCCAGAGGAGAGAAAGCCTGTGGTTTGGATCACGGCTCCATTCTAGGGAGCCGAGCCATCCCCAGCTGTTGCCTCAGCTAAAGATCCCTGCAAGTTGGTACCCCTTGGCCCTGGCTGCGAGCTGCAGAGGCCCCTCTGTTACTAGGCCAGGGAGTGTCAGCCAAACAGGGCTGGCTCCCCCGCTCTGCTCTTTCTCTTTGAGGTGACATCATTTGGGGTCACAGTGTGAGGGCTTGACCAGGGTAGCAACAGTGCTCCCCCAGACCGAGGGCAGAATCCCCAAGAAGGGTGAGCTTCTGAACGCCGGGGCCCCAAGTAGTCCTGTTAACCCCGATGGGCCCCAGGTGCCATCCCCGGGAGGCCGTGGGGAATGGTGGGGAGACACCCAGAGGGGCTAGTAGGAATAAACAAAGGATGCCCACCTAGAGTCAGTGTGGTGTTCTCAGGCCTGGGGAGCATCAGAATCCCCTGAAGAGCTGGTTGAAACATTGCGGGGCCCCACCCCCAGACTTAATTTTACAGGCCTGGAGTGGGCCCAGTAAGTATATTTCCAGCCAGTTCCCTGGGGATGCAGACACTGCTGGCCCCCGCCAGACATGTCTGTCTCCTGGACCTGCCTTTGCGTCTTCTGTTTCCTGCATTACTTTTGGCCATTCCGTGTTCCAGCAGGGTCTGGGGTGCGGGACCCCCAGTCCCACACCCAGCTGTAGATGGAAAGGCCCTGTGCTGCCCCTGCCGCCCACCCCTTCAGCCCTCAATTCAAACTGACAAGTGCAGGGGGATTTAAGTGTCCCTCATTTCACTTCCTCTGCCGAGACCCCTGCAGCAGGGCAAAGTGGGGACGGCTCCGACTGGCTGGGGGCCTGGACCAGCAGTTCCAGCTTCCCCCAGTTTTGTGCAGGTCACTTTGTACGGTTGGTCTGCCCCTGCTGGGGGAAAAAAAGAAATCCAGACTCCCTCTATCCCTGGGTGTCACCCCAGGTCCCTGCCCCACCATGGTCCTCCGAGGGTCTGGGAGCGGCCTTCCTAGATGCAGGCCCAGGGAGGGCAGGGTCCAGGCCTCCTGTGCATCTGCTGGGGAAGGTGGAGCAGCGGGCTGAGAGGACCTGCCTTGCCCCTGGCCTGCTGGTGGGCGCCAAGGGTGCGCCCTGGCAGCTTCAAGAAGCTCTGGGTTTGGCTCAGGGACCAGGACAGCAGCGGTGAGGCTGTGCCCAGGGTGGGGAGGGCAGGGAACAGCGAAAGGGCAGGTGCCCCAGGACGCGGGGCCGAGGACGAGTCGGCGCAGGGGCCAGAGGTGCAGAGGACAGGCTGCCCCTGGGCCGGCAGGTCACGTCCCTCCCACACGCCCCTGCAGTGCCACAGCCAGGCCACCCAGGGCCCTCGGTGCCCCGAGAAGCACCTATTTTAGTGTCGGCAGGGCACAGGTTGCGCTCCAGCTCCACAGAGCCAACGGCAGGGAGTACGCTGGTGCTGCCAGTTGTACGTATTTTAAAGAAGAAAACTTTTGAGATCACATCTAACATGAGCTAAGGCACAGGACTATCTGCAGCCTGTCAGCATGCTCAGGGGACAGAGGGTTTGGAATCTAATGAAAACGAGTGCCGCGCTTCATAATTGGAAGTGTGACATCTTAGAAAGTGAGTGCTGCATGCCGGGTGGGAGCCACGCTCCATGCTCAGGGTTTGCTTTTCAAACAAAGGGGCCCTGGCCACTCCCCAATGTCTCTATGGGCAGCTGGGATGGCAGCAGCCGTGCAGCAGGCCCCTTAGCTTCCGGTCCTGCGACTCAGGCCACCCAGCATAACTGCTCACTCTTCCCATCACCCCTGGACAGGCCGCACTTGGGAGGAGTTCCTGGTGGTGTTGTGTCGTCCCTTCAGAGAACACACCAAAGTGCCCCTGCTCCTGGCAGCAAGGGGCGTGTGCGTGGTGCTGCCCAGCACACATTCAGGTCACATGTGATGAACGGTGCTGAGCCCCGCCCCCCACAGACTTGCCCCCGAAATCCCATCATTCTCTTAAAAGGTTCTTGCAGGATATTACATGTTAATATTGATAAAAGGCTGGATCCAGCAAGAAGATATAATGATTATAGACTTACATGTGTCTCAAATAGAGCCCCAGAATATCTGAAGCAAGGATTGACGGAATTGAAGGAGAGATGAATAGCTCTACAGTGATAGCTGGAGACTTCAATACACCACTTTCAATAACTGATAGGACATCTAAACAGATCAATAAGGAACCAGAGGAATTGAGTGATACTTTGAGGTATGATGGGCATAAATGGACACCCCACCAACCCCAGGAGAATGCTCATTCTCTCAAGTGCACAAGGAGCATTTTCAAGGAAAGATCATATGTCAGACCACAAAGCAGATTTTTAAATATTGCAATCGTTAAAGTGTCTTTCCGAACCACAATGGCATAAGCTAGAAACCAACAACAAGGAAAACTGGAAAATTTAAATATGTGGAAACGAGACAGCAAGCTATTAAACAATGAAGGGGTCAAAGAAGATGTCACAAGAGAAATTAAGAAATACCCGGGTACGAATAAAACAAAAACACAACATGCCAAAAATCAGAAGCTGCAGGGAAGGCAGTGCTCTAAAGGAAATTTATAGCGCTAAGATTGTGAAGGCCAGTGGTGAAAAGCCAGATGAATTAGAGTCTGGCATTTCTTGGGCTCCTCTTGGGCTGGAGATGAACTCAGACCTAAAGGCTCAGTTAAAGGAGCTGAATATAACAGCAGCCAAGGAAGCTGTTATATTTATCTTTATTCATAATCTTTATTCCAGTTCCTCAATTGAAGTCTCCCCAGAAAATCCAAGTCCAGCTAGTACATGAATTAGAGAAAAAGTTCAGTGGCAAGCACGTCGGCTTTATTGCTCAGGGGAGAATTCTGCCTAAGTCAACTCTAATAAAACGCTGTATGGAAAATAAGCAGCAGCGCCCCAGGAGCCGTGCTCTTTACAGCTGGGCGCGGTGCAGTCCTTGAAGGCTTGGACTTCCCACGTGAAATCGTGGGCAGGAGAATCCGTGCGAAGTTGGGTAGAGGTTCATTTGGACAAAGCACAGCAGAACAATGTGGAACCCGAGGTGGAAACTTCAGGTGTGTCTAAGAAACTCGCTGGCCAAGGATGTTCATTATGAATTTTGCAGATTTTCAATTGTAAGCCAAAATGACTAAATAAAGGATCATTCTCAGAAAAAAAAAAAAAAAAGAAAGAAAGAAATCACAAATCACTAATCTACGCCTAAAGCAACTAGAGCGGGCAGAGCAGACTAAGCCTAAATTTGGTAGAAGGAAGGAAATAGTGAAGATCAGAGTAGAGGTAAATGAAAAAGACAAGAGCAAAACAATAGAGAGAATCAACAAAACCAATAACGTCAACAAACCTTTAGCCAGACAAAATGAGAGGACACAGATAAGTCAGGGCTGACAGAGGGGACACAACTACTGCCAGGTGACACCGTGGGTGAACCCTGAAGATACACTGAGTGAGAACAGCCGGACACAAAAGGACAACTAGTGTGATTTCTCTTACACAACACACTTAGAATAAGAAATTCAGAGATGGAAAGCAGAATAGTGATTACCAGGGCTGATAATGGAATTGGGAGTAATTCCTAAAGGAGTTTGAGTTTTCATTTAGGATGATGAAAAATGTGGTGAAAGTTACACAGAGTGGGCGGTGTACTTGATATCAAAGAATTGTCCACTTGAAATGGTTAACGTGACTTTATGTATTTGGAGGGCAGGGTGCATGGTCCAGGAATCGAACCCGGGTCTCCCGCATGGAAGGCAAGCGTTCTACCACTGAACCACCCATACACCTATTATGTATGTTTTTACCATGCGAATTAAAATAAATTTAAAAGATGACGATGAAATAATGACTGGCAATGTGAAAGACGTGCGCATTCAGATTCGAAAAGCTCAGCAAAGCACAAACAGAATAAACTCAAAGAAATCCAAGTCCAGATACCTCGTGATGAAAGTGTTGAAAACTAATCCAAAGAAAAAAAATCTTGGGAACAGAGGAAAACACCACATAGAAGTAACGGGCTAAGGTGTCTTTCCAACGAAAGGTTGTCGAACAGTTAGAATCCATGTGCAAAATAAAGGAGAAAAAGCACTGACCTAACCCTCACACCTTGTAGAAAAATTAACACAAAACGGATCATAGATCTAAATGAAAAAAATGTAGAATATAAATTAAATTAAAAGGAACAAGCTATTGGTGCATGCAGCAGCTTGGATGAATCTCAAAGCATGTAGGATGAAGGAAGCCAAGCCCCCAAATTGCAAACTGTAAAATTCTATTTAGGTTACATTCCAGCAAATGAAGACCAGTTGAGGAGAGAGTGCCGCCCTGTGCAGCCGGGTCACATCTGCCCCCAATCCATGAAGGCATAAAGCTGACCTGCTGCTATGGCTCTCCGCCTGCGCACAGAAGGCCCCGTGCCTTACACCAGTACACACCAGGGTTCCACCCAGCTACATCCTCCCTGGCCACTGGGCGCCCACATTCACAGGCACCAGTGTAACATCCCCAGCCTGTACCCATACCTGCCCTGAGACAAATCACCACACTGAGGGCTCCACCCCATGCCCTGCTCCCTGCTGTACAACCATCCCACAAACACAAGGCCTCAGACTACTGAGAGAAATCACCTCCCAAAGTAAATCAACAAGATGTTTACATGCCACGAAGAGAGCAGAAGATAATTAAGCATATCACAACGCAGACAGATATAGCGCTGCCTAATGACCAAATTAAAACACCTGAGGAGACACAGCTGTTGGAACAACTAATCAAAGATGTTCATACAACTCTACTTAATAAAATAAGTGGGATAGCAAATGACATAAAGGAGATCAAGAAAACAGTAGAAGAGCACAAATAGGAATTTGAAAGAATAAATAGAAAAATAGTGTATATCACAGAGATTAAAGACTCTGTTGACCAAATAAAAAACATGCTAGAGGGCGGGTGATGGTGGTGCAATGGCAGAGTTCTTGACTGCCGTGCCGGAGACCCGGGTTTGATTCCTGGTGCCTGCCCGGGCAAAAAAAAAACCATACTAGAGGCACACAACACCACATGTGAAGGGACAGAAGAAAGAATAAGTGATATAGAGGACAGGATAATTGACTTCAAAGACTCAAAATGACAAATGGCAGAAAAAGATGAGAAAAATTGAATGGGAACTCAGGGAAATGATAGACAAAACAAAGTGCACAAGTGTAAGAATTATTGGTGTCCCAGAAGGAGAAGAGAGGAGGAAAGGGCTAGGAAGAGTAGTTGAGGATATAATGGAAAACTTCCCAACCCTCATAAAGGGCATAAATATACGAGTCAAAGAAACCCAAAGAGCTCCAAAG
This sequence comes from Tamandua tetradactyla, assembly GCF_023851605.1. Taxonomy (NCBI): domain Eukaryota; kingdom Metazoa; phylum Chordata; class Mammalia; order Pilosa; family Myrmecophagidae; genus Tamandua; species Tamandua tetradactyla. Next base: position 73,933,672 of record NC_135332.1, on the reverse strand, counting down.
AGAATAAATCCAAATAGTCCTTCCCCAAGGCACAAACTAATCAGTCTGTCAGATGTTGAAGAGAAGCAGAAAATCCTGAAAGTGGCAAGAGAAAAACAATCTACTGTATACAAGGAAAATCAAATAAGATTGAGTTCAGACTACTCAACTAGCACCCTGGAGGCAAGAAGGCAGTGGTATGATATATTCAAGATCCTGAAGGAGAAAGACTTCCAGCCAAGAATTCTGTACCCAGCCAAATTGTCCTTCAAAATTGAGGAAGAAATTAAAGTTTTCACAGACAAAGAAGTCCTGAAAGAATTTGTTAACAAGAGACCGGCCCTAGAAGAAATAATAAAAGGAGCTTTGCCAGCTGAAAAAAAAAAGTGAGGGAGGTCTGGAGGAGGGCACAGAATTGAAGAGTACCACTAAGGGTAATTTAAATAATACAAAGAGAAAGAGGGAAAAGAATAGATCTGACAAGTAAACTAAAAAAGATAAGATGGTGGAATCAAGAAACGCCTTTTCAGTAATACCTTGAATGTTAATGGACTAAACGCAACAATTAAAAGATACAGAATGGATTAAGAAACATAATCCAACTATATACTGTTTACAAGAGACTCATCTTAGACACAAGGATGCAAATAGGTTGAAAATGAAAGGATGGAAAAAGGTTTTCCATGCAAGTTGTTATCATAAGAAAGCAGGAGTATCTATACTAAAATCGGGCAAAATACACTTTAAATGCAAAGACATTATAAGAGACAAAGAAGGTTGCTACAAAAAGGAACAATGTCGTGAGGCATGCGACGATGTGAATGAACATGTGGGATATTTGGTGAGACAAAATAAGTCATAACAAAAAAACAGCAATGGTATGGTCACCTTTAGAAAATGTTTGTAAGAAAACAGGGGCCTAGAGTATAAGGTCTTAGAGCAGACACATTAAGTCTGGAGTGGTGATTATTATTTCTGGATTTTGAGAGGCTGTTTTATGTATATAACCTGATATTTAGAGATAAGACCAAGGCCGAACAGGTTGGGGTTAAAGTTATTCAGAACATAGGAGTAAGGAAGACACTGTCTATGTTTTAGAGCCACACATACTCTTTGAGACCAGTGGAAGAAGGGTTTATTTGATCTGGAACTGAAATTTTCTGTAGTGCATAATCTAATTCAACCTATCTGTATAGCTCATTTGAACAACTGAAACACAGAGAGCACAGAATGAAAAAGAGATCCTTTACTCCTGCATAGATTATTGTAATGCCTGGAAATGTCCTAGAGTATATTAACCAGATAATCAAAAAGTATTGGCAAAGTCCCCTGAGGGAGGGGAGAAAGACTATGGAACTATTAAACCTCACCATTAGGGAATCTCCTGATACTGTGTCAAACCTTAGGGACACCCAAATTAATAGGCCATGCCCTCCGTCATGAGGCTTACTCTTGTGAAGCTTGTGTAGGCGGAAAAGCCTAGAGTACCTGTAGGCATGCCTAAGAGTTACTTCTGGAGGATCTCTGTTGTTGCTCAGATGTGGCCTCAGTCTCTCTAAGCCCAACTCTGCAAGTGAAATCATTGCCCTCCCTGCTCTGTGGGACATGGCATCCAGGGGTGAAAGTATCCCTGGCGACGTGGGAGATGACTCCCAGGGCTGAATCCAGACCTGGCATCGCAGGATCAGCAATTACATCCTGACCAGAAGCAGGAAAAGAAGTGTAATTAACAAAATATCAGTGGTTGAGAGAGTTCAAATAGAGTCGAGAGGCTACTCTGGACGGTGCTCTTAGGCAAGCTTCGTGTAGTCCTTGCTACCTATTATAACCTGCCAGCCCCCAACCAGGACCATTCCAGCCAATCCTAAAGAAGACCTAGGGCAATATAAAAGATTTCACAAGGTTTCCAGCCACTAGAGTAACTTTCTAGAAACCTACAACCTCTAGATGGGTCCCTGGTCCAGATAAATCCTGAAACCTAGCCCAGCCTCTCCAAAACGTCAGATAGTTCATCTCCCTACCCCATATTAGTGACAGGCCCTTTCAATATCAAAAATTTAGAACTGCCATAGCCCAAACAACCCCAAAGAGAGGGATGGAAAGATCAACGGTGATGGCGGAATTATACATAGAAGATAGGATACAAATGAATATGAATGCTGAATCAATTGATATCTCTTTTATTCTCCAATATTTTAGAGCCGCTAGAAGTAAAAACCTAAAATTGTGAAATTGTAACCCATGGCAAACTCCAAAATATGTTCTACAATTAATTGTGACACTGCTTTTGAAATTTGTAGCTTTTTTGTATACATGTTATTGTTCACAAAAAAAGAAGTAAAAAATGTCGGTTATGATGATAAAAAAAAGTATTTTAGCCCTCTAGCCTCCTATATTTTGGAGCAGCTAAAAGGGAAAATATGAGAGGATCGCATGATAGCCCATGACAGACTCTGGGATCTGTACTGTAACCACTTTTTGAAAGTGCTTTGAAAACTTTTGCTTTTTTATTTCTTTGTTTTGTATATATGTTATACTATACAATTAAAAAAGTTCTAAAAATTTTAGAATGGGCATAGCCCCCCCCCCCCCAAAAAAAAACCAATTAAGAAAACCAGTCTAGAGTGACATGAAGCAGATTAGAGGTTGCTGGGTTGGGGGGATGGAGGTGGGAGGGGCAGAGGGAGAGATTACAAGGGCTCATGAGGAAATCTGGGAAACAATGGATAGTTTCCTTATCCTGAGCCTGGCGATGTTTTCACAGGTGGACACATAGATCAAAATTCATCGGATGGTTGTTTCTTGACGACGATTGTATAATGATATAGCTTTCACAATGTGACTGTGATAGTGAAAACCTTGTGTCTGATGCTCCTTTTATCTACCTTGTCAACAGACCAGTAAAACATGGAATAAAAATAAATAATAGGGGAAACAAATGTTAAAATTTACTTTGAAATGCTAGTGATAAGTGAAAGAGAGGGGTAAGGGGTGTGGTAGTTTTCGTTTTTCTTTGTTACTTGATCCTTGACCATTGTTTTTCTTTAAGGTATGTTTAGCCACATACGCATTTTTAGATTGCTGTTGGTTAAAAATGTCCCCAGCATTTCGAGGTTATACCTACAATCAGCTACATTTTTTCTAATCGCTCCTTTTCTTTTTCACATTTGAGGACTAGCTGGTGCTCTCTCCTTTTGTTAGGGAAACCCTCCTCCCTTCCCCCACCAGAAGTGCGGCTCACTCCTGCCTGTATGTCCTAATTATCGCGGCGTTTGGAATCTCCTGAGCCCCTCGTCTGTTCGCCTCTACTCCCCCCACCCCCCCGAAGTAGGGACGGAGGAGTCAGCTTCCCCTGGCTTCTGAAACGTCAATCCCAGCAGAAAACGGTAGCAGAGCAAAAGAGCACAGCCTCCCCCCTCCGAGGCGGGGTAAGAAGGAGGCACCTGGGGAGCCCCCTTTGACCACGGTGGGTATGTTTATACCCAGAGGCGGGGGGAGGGGCACGGCGCGGGGAGGGGCAGCGAGACCGTGCCGCGCCCCCGCCCCCCCAGCACTGCCGCCTTGTCCGGGCGGGGGGCCCGCCGTGAGAAAGAGGGCGTGGCACATCTTGGTCCCCGATTGGTGCCTAGGGAGAGTTGCCGCAGCTCCGATTGGTGCCTCGGGAGGGCTGCCGCAGCTCCGATTGGTGCCTCGGGCTAGCGCAGCTCGCAGCTCCGATTGGTGCCTCGGGAGGGCTACTGCAGCTCGCAGCTCCGATTGGTGCCCCGGGAGGGCTGCCGCAGTTCCGATTGGTGCCTCGGGAGGGCTAGCGCAGCTCGCAGCTCCGATTGGTGCCTCGGGAGGGCTGCCGCAGCTCCGATTGGTACCTCGGGAGGGCTAGCGCAGCTCGCAGCTCCGATTGGTACCTCGGGAGGGCTGCCGCAGCTCCGATTGGCGTCCCGCCCAGGGCTTCTGACGCGGCACCTCCGAGTAGCCCCCGAGCTGCATAAATGAGGCGCCCGAGGGGACTGATGCTGGGCGGCCCCCACCCCAGGGCCACTGCTCCTTCCCGGTGGCCAGTGGGGGCTGGGTGGGGGGGTGGGGAGACCGTTGTAGAGTTACTGCAGCAAACCGGGCCAACCCAGGGGCCAGAGCTCACGCAGCGAGTGAAGAAACAGCGGGAAGCCAGGCCAGTAGACCTGCAGAGAAAGCCCCCACATCGGGAGTCCCCCCTTCCCACGTTTTCTGGCTTAAAACCAAATTAGGATCACTATTGGTACTTTTCAGTGTAAAGGATTACGGGGAAAAGAAAAAAAGACGGAGTTGTTAAAAACCGAATTTTACGGGCAGCAAGAAGCTGAACTCGGAAAGCTGTGATGGAGAATCTGTCATCCTACCTGCCAAATGTCCTCCCAACCTTCAACAGACTGGGTGGAGTCAGGAGTCTATTTCCTGGTGTATGCCCTTGATAACAAAATCACTGTAAGGAAAGGGAAGTATAGTACCCAGGACAGTATCAAACAGGCTGAGTTCTCAAAGATTATTGAATGAATCAATGAAGGTGTACATTTCAGATAGAGAAAAAAGAAGGAAACCAAACACTTTATAGTGGTAAACCATGCATAACATAAAATTTGCCATTTTAGCCAATTTTTGATGTGCCATTCAGTGACATTAATCCCTTTACAATGTTTTGTAACAACACTATTTCCAAAACTGAAAAAAAAATTTTTTGGGTGGTGCAACAGTGGCTCAGTGGCAGAATTCTTGACTGCCATGCCAGAGACCTGGGTTTGATTCCTGGTGCCTGCCCTTGCAAAATAAATAAATAAATAAAAGTTTAACAACTTTGTTGACGTACAATTGACATAGAAGAATGTGCTGGGTTGAATCTGTGGTGGACCCCGGAAAAAGCCATGTCCTTTAATCCTTATTCAATATTGCTGGGTGGGAGCATTTTGATTGTTCCCATGGAGATGCGACCCACCAATTTGTGGGTGGTAACTTTTGATTAGATGATTTCCATGGAGGTGTGTCTCCACCCATTGAACGTGGAGTTGCTTCCTTGATTCCTTTAAAAGAGGAAACATTTTGGACAGAGACCCTTTTTGTAGAGCCACGAGAAAGCCAGGAGGTGCCACCATGTTCGCCATGTGCCCTTCCAGCCGAGAGAGAAATGCTGAACGTCATCGGCCTTCTTGAACCAAGGTGTCTTTCCCTGGATGCCTTAAATTGGACATTTCTATAGGCTTGTTTTAATTGGGACATTTTCTCAGCCTTAGAACTGTAAATTAGCAACTTATTAAATTCCCCTACTTAAAAAGCCATTCCGTTCCTGGTATATTCCATTCCAGCAGCTAGCAAACTAGAAGAAAGAAGCTGCATATAAAGTGCACTTTTGATGAGTTTAGGCAATTAGTCACTCATGAAATCATCATCCTGAACAATATAATAAACATACCCACAGCTTCTAGAAGTCTCCTTGTACCCCTTGGTAATGAATCTTCCCCTTTTCCTCTTTCTACTCCACCTCTACCACTGTGCCTGTTGTTTCCAGAGAACAAATGACCTCCTTTCTATCACTATAGATTAGTTTGCATTTTCTAAAATTTTATACAAATGGAGTAATACCGTATATGCTTTTTTTTTGGTCTGGTTCCTTTCATTCAGTATACTTATTTTGAGATTCACATATATTGGGTTTATCATTCTTTTTCATTGCTAAGGTAATATTCTATCATATGGATAGAGCACACCTTTTTATTCATTCAGCTGTTGAGGGACATTTGGGTAGTTTCCAGGTCAGGACTATTACAGATAAAGCTACTGTGAACATTTGTGGCCAAAACTTTGTGTGGTCATATATTTTCATTTCTCTCGGGGAAATACCTTGTAGTAGAATGGCTGGGTCATATGGTAGTTGTATTTAACTTTGAAGAAATGGTCAAACCATTTTCTAAAGTGACTGTACCATTCTACATTCCTACCACCAGTGTTTGAGAGTTCCGTTTGTTCTCAGTCTTTGACAATACTTGGCATTTCCTTCTCAAAAATTTCAATTTTTTTTTATCAGTCTTAATTTTAGCCAATCTAGTAGGTATAAAGTGATTTTATTTTGCATTTCTTTAATGTTTAATAATGATGCACATGTTTTCATGGAGCTTTTGGGTGATGTGCTGTTCAAATCCGCTGCCCCTTTTAAAAATTGGACTGCTTCTCGTCAGTGATTGAATTATGAGTTCTTTATATTCCCTATATAAGTTTATCATCAAGTGTATGTTTGCAAATATTTTCTCAATCTATTGTTTGTCTTTTCTTTACAGTATCTTTTGAAGAGCAGAAGTTTTAAATATTTATGGAATCCTATTGATTTTTTTCTTTTATACTTCATGCTTTTATATCATGTTTGTAATTGGATGGTGAGGCGTGTAACATATAGAAATGTAATACATTTGCCATTATCAGCACAAAGGAAGTGGGTGGTTGCAAAACTGTACTGGGACAAGGAAATGACTCCAGGTAGTAACTTGACTCTAGAGGAACAAATGAAGAGAACCAGAAATGATAAAGAAGAGGCTAATAAACCAAAACCTATAAATATATACCTGCTCTCCTTTCTTCTCTCAATTTCTTTAAAAGACATAAAAATACATAAAATCCACTGTTGGGTTTGTAAATATACACAAAAATACCACGACACAGTGGAGGGGAATAGAGCTATAAAGGAATAATATTTCTATATCTCATTGGAATTAAGTTGGTATAAATCTAAAGCACATTTTGACAAGTTAAAATGTACACAGCACATTGGAATTAAGTTGGTATAAATCTAAAGCACATTTTGACAAGTTAAAATGTACACAGCACATCATAGAACAATCACTAAGGAAATAACTCAAAATAAAATTAGTGGAAGAATCATTAAAGAAAATAAAATGGTACATAAGAAAATATTCAATTAGTACAAAAGCAGTAATGGAGTAAAAGAGGAACAAAAAAGACATGGGACATACAGAAAACAAAAAGCAAAATGGCAGATATAAGTACAACTATGTCTGAATGGATTATACAACCTTATTAAAAGGCAGAGAAATAGACAGGACTTAAAAACAAGTCTAACTATATGCTATCTACAAGATACACACATTAAATTTAATGATGAGACAAGAAGCACAAATTGTAAGGGTGAAGATGGTAGTATAATACTGAAAATTCTATGTGGCAAGACAAGGCTCTACTAAAGGCAAAGGTGGAGTAGAGCAACATGGAAATCCTGGCTCCCACTGAAGACAAGCACATGCCATGCAGTAGTCACCCTATTCCCACTTGTTGCCCTGACAGGACAACACACACACACACACACACACACACACACACACACACACACCCTCTGAAGATTGGGTTACTGCTAAGGAAAGGGAGAGAATTGATATCAAATGTTTCTTCAAAACAATTCAGATCTGAATATGACAAAACACTAATGGTGTGAATATGGGTGCTTGTGATTTATTATTACCTATACTAGTTCTGTTTGAAATATTTTGTAATTAACATCCACTGAAAATTAAAACAGGGAGGGAGTGCAGTCCTGGCTCAGGAAGGCACCTGGCCCGTTGCCAGGCATGAAGTGTGGGCGCCTCCCCTGGAGCTTCTGCTGCGGGCTCCTGAGACTGACAAGCAAGGCGGCAGGAGCTTCCCCGAGTCAGTCCCACCAGAAACCTGGGCTGAAGGCCACAGATGCAGCCTGGTGCTCAGAAGGGCACTAAGGGGCAGGGCTTGTACTTCAGGGCAGGGCATGAGGCTGTATGAGAACTCAGGACAGGGCCACCACCCGGAAAACACACTCTCCCCTCTTTCCCTCTAGGGTGGTGGGTGTTTTATGGCCACATCCCCTTCCCAGCCAGCCCCTTGGCAGAGTCTCCTCCTGGAAATACTGGCACTGCCCAAGGAGTCCAGCTGCACAGAGGGAACTGCAGTAACGTGCCCCATGACTGCTGTAGAAGAGCTGGGCTAGCCTGGGCAGGGCGAGGTGCTTCTCCCAAGGCGGCAGGAGCCCTCCTGCGAGCAGGAAGCCCTCTGCTCTCCAGGGTGGCAAAGGCCTTGGAGGAAGGAGTAGACTGGGTCTGTAGCCTAGGCTGCTGGACCTGCCTGGTTTTGAAGCCCTGAGGGTCCCAGTTTCCCTGGCCCAAGCTGTAGGATTTGTGCCTGGGCCTGACTTCAGACCATCCACACAGCAGGTCTACCCTTTCTCATGGAATCACAAAGAGCGGGATGACAGGAGGCCTCAAGAGAACATCTGAAGAGCAGCCCAGGAAAGGAAGAAAGGGAGAAGTTGGCCCAGAAGACAGAATAGTTGCAAACTCTTCATGTAAAGAACTCCTACAATTCAATAAGAAAAGTAACCCAAGTAGAAATGGGCAAAAGCTCTCAAGGGTTTTCCCCAAGGAACAGACACATGGCCCTAAGCACATAAGACGCTCAACAACATCACTCACCAGGGAAACTCAAACCAGAACCTCAGACCACCTCACCGAGCTAGGAAGTCTGTGAAAAAAAAAAAATGGTGTGCTGGTTTGAAAGGATTTATGTACCCTAGAAAAGCCGTGTTTTAATCCTAATTCCATACTGTAAAGACAGCTGTTTCTTCTAACCACTACTCAGTATGTATGTTGGAAACTTTAATTAGATTATCTCCATGGATATGTGACTCAATCAAGTGTGGGCATTAAACTTGATTAGGTGGAGATCTGTCTCCACCCATTCCAAGTGGGTTTTGATTAGTTTACTGGAATCCTTTAAAAGAGGAAGCATTTTGGAGAAAGCTTTACAATGCCACAGAACCACAAAAGAGTCCATCAGCCAGTGACCTTTGGAGATAAAGGAAAATATCTCCTGGAAAGCTGGAGAGGAAGCTAGCAGATGACATCAGGTTCGCCATATGCCTTCCCAGGTAAGAGAGAAACTCTGAACTTCATCAGTCTTCTTGAATCAAGGTATCTTTCCCTGGATGACTCAGATTGGACATTTCTATAGACTTGCTTTAATTGGGACATTCCCACAGCCAAAAAAGCCCTGTTAACTTGCAACTTATTAAATTCCCCTTTTTAAAAAAAGTCACTCTGGCTCTCCCTCTTTGCCCGCCGGCCCGGCACGCGGCGCCCACGCCCCGCCAGCCAGCCAGCCCACCCGCCCTCCTCTCCCTCTTTGTCCGCCGGCCCGGCGCCCCCTCTCCCTCTTCCCCCTTCTGCTCCGGCGGCGCTCCATCCACCATCTTATCCTTCCCTTTCTCCTCCTGCTCCAGCAGCTCTCCAACCACCACCGTGCCCTCTTCCGCCTTCACCGGCTCCTCCGCCACTGGCCTCCACAGCCTTGCCACCCTCACCTTTCCTCCTCCAGAACAGCTACTGGGGGAGTGGAGACAATACAGAGCAGCTCCCGGAGCCACAAAGGAGATCAAAGGGACGACGTACCCCATCCTGGAACGGGTGACTGTCTGGGAGAACCAGCTCCGGTGAGATCGCCGAGGGGTGCGGGCTTTCCCGGGCGGGACAGCAAGCGGCCGGAGTCCCTCCCTTCCTCCTTCCCAGGCCAGCTGGCAGAATTGGGCAGGCGGTCCCCTTGGGCCGCGGCGGCTGGTGCCCCCACCACGCGAGGCCCCCTGGACCAACTGAGAGAGTTGGGTCGGAAATCCCCAGACTGCGGAGAATGGTGACCGGGGGGGTCCCTTCCAAACACGTGACTCCCCGGTCCGGCTGGGAACAGTGCACTCTCCCGGGCTGCGGCAGCTGGCGCCCTCCTGCCACACTTGGCGCCCCGGGCCAACTAGGAAATTCGGTTGGGCGCTCTCCCGTGCTGCGGTGGCCGGCGACCGTCCCCGCGTTCGGACCCCCGGGCCGGCTGGCAGTCTTCCAAGATGCTTTGGCTGCCGAACCTCCCATACGGAGAGAGTTTTCCAAAGTTAAAGGACCCACAGCAACTTTCACTGGTGGAACCCGTAGACAAACGTGTGCCACGAGCGCCACCTACTGGGCAGGATAAGAAAAACAGAACCCAGAGATTTCACAGAAAAATCTTTCAACCTGTGGGGTCCAACACCCAGGGAAATCTGACTAAATGCCCAGACGCCAGCAGAAGATAACGGATCACACTCAGAAAATTGAAAATATGGCCCAGTCAAAGGAACAAACCAATAGTTCAAATGAGATACAGGAGCTGAAACAACTAATGCTGAATATACGAACAGAAATGGAAAACCTCTTCAAAAACGAAATCGATAAATTGAGGGAGGACATGAAGAAGACATGGGCTGAACATAAAGAAGAAATAGAAAAACTGAAAAAACAAATCACAGACTTATGGAAGTGAAGGATAAAGTAGAAAAGATGGAAAAAACAATGGATACCTACAATGATAGATTTAAAGAGACAGAAGATAGAATTAGTGATTTGGAGGATGGAACATCTGAATTCCAAAAAGAAACAGAAACTATCCAGAAAAGAATGGAAAAATTTGAACAGGGTATCAGGGAACTCAAGGACAATATGAACCGCACAAATATACGTGTTGTGGGTGTCCCAGAAGGAGAAGAGAAGGGAAAAGGAGGAGAAAAACTAATGGAAGAAATTATCACTGAAAATTTCCCAACTCTTATGAAAGACCTAAAATTACAGATCCAAGAAGTGCAGCGCACCCCAAAGAGATTAGACCTAAATAGGCGTTCTCCAAGACACTTACTAATTAGAATGTCAGAGGTCAAAGAGAAAGAGAGGATCTTGAAAGCAGCGAGAGAGAAGCAATCCATCACATACAAGGGAAACCCAATAAGACTATGTGTAGATTTCTCAGCAGAAACCATGGAAGCTAGAAGACAGTGGGATGATATATTTAAGTTACTAAAAGAGAAAAACTGCCAACCAAGACTCCTATATCCAGCAAAATTGTCCTTCAAAAATGAGGGAGGGCGGGCCGCGGTGGCTCAGCGGGCAAGAGTGCTTGCCTGCCATGCCGGAGGACCCCGGTTCGATTCCCGGCCCCAGCCCATGTAACAAACAAACAAACAAAATATAATAAAAACAAGAAAATGTTTAAAGATGTTTCCCTTCCTTCCATCCTTCCTTCCTTCTCTGTCTTTCCTTCCCTTCCTCCCTCTCAAAAAAAAAAAAAAAAAAAAAAAAATGAGGGAGAAATTAAAACATTCTCAGACAAAAAGTCACTGAGAGAATTTGTGACCAAGAGACCAGCTCTGCAAGAAATACTAAAGGGAGCACTAGAGTCAGATACAAAAAGACAGAAGAGAGAGGTATGGAGAAGAGTGTAGAAAGAAGGAAAGTCAGATATGATATATATAATACAAAAGCCAAAATGGTAGAGGAAAATATTATCCAAACAGTAATAACTCTAAATGTTAATGGACTGAATTCCCCAATCAAAAGACATAGACTGGCAGACTGGATTAAAAAACAGGATCCTTCTATATGCTGTCTACAGGAAACACATCTTAGACCCAAAGATAAATATAGGTTGAAAGTGAAAGGTTGGGAAAAGATATTTCATGCAAATAACAACCAGAAAAGAGCAGGAGTGGCTATACTAATATCCAACAAATTAGACTTCAAATGTAAAACAGTTAAAAGAGACAAAGAAGGACACTATATACTAATAAAAGGAACAATTAAACAAGAAGACATAACAATCATAAATATTTACGCACCGAACCAGAATGCCCCAAAATACGTGAGGAATACACTGCAAACACTGAAAAGGGAAATAGACACATATACCATAATAGTTGGAGACTTCAATTCACCACTCTCATCAATGGAAAGAACATCTAGACAGAGGATCAATAAAGAAATAGAGAATCTGAATATTACTATAAATGAGCTAGACTTAACAGACATTTATAGGACATTACATCCCACAACAGCAGGATACACCTTTTTTTCAAGTGCTCATGGATCATTCTCAAAGATAGACCATATGCTGGGTCACAAAGCAAGTCTTAACAAATTTAAAAAGATTGAAATCATACACAACATTTTCTCGGATCATAAAGGAACGAAGTTGGAAATCAATAATAGGCAGAGTGCCAGAAAATTCACAAATACGTGGAGGCTCAACAACACACTCTTAAACAACAAGTGGGTCAAAGAAGAAATTGCAAGAGAAATTAGTAAATACCTAGAGGCGAATGAAAATGAAAACACAACATATCAAAACTTATGGGACGCAGCAAAGGCAGTGCTAAGAGGGAAATTTATTGCCCTAAATGCCTTTATCAGAAAAGAAGAAAAGGCAAAAATGCAGGAATTAACTGTCCACTTGGAAGAACTGGAGAAAGAACAGCAAACTAATCCCAAAGCAAGCAAAAGGAAAGAAATAACAAAGATTAGAGCAGAAATAAATGAAATTGAAAACATGAAAACAATAGAGAAAATCAATAAGACCAGAAGATTGATGGGCCCTTAGCAAGATTGACAAACAGAAGAAGAGAGAGGATGCAAATAAATAAGATCAGAAATGGAAGAGGAGACATAACTACTGACCTCACAGAAATAAAGGAGGTAATAACAGGATACTATGAACAACTTTATGCTAATAAATACAACAATTTAGATGAAATGGATGGGTTCCTGGAAAGACATGAACAACCAACTTTGACTCAGGAAGAAATAGATGACCTCAACAAACCAATCACAAGTAAAGAGATTGAATTAGTCATTCAAAAGCTCCCTAAAAAGAAAAGTTCAGGACCAGACGGCTTCACATGTGAATTCTATCAAACATTCCAGAAAGAATTAGTACCAACTCTCCTCAAACTCTTCAAAATAATCGAAGTGGAGGGAAAACTACCTAATTCATTCTATGAAGCCAACATCATCCTCATACCAAAACCAGGCAAAGATATTACAAAAAAAGAAAACTACAGACCAATCTCTCTAATGAATACAGATGCAAAAATCCTCAATAAAATTCTAGCAAATCATATCCAACAACACATTAAAAGAATTATACATCATGACCAAGTAGGATTCATCCCAGGTATGCAAGGATGGTTCAACATAAGAAAATCAATTAATGTAATACACCACATCAACAAATCAAAGCAGAAAAATCACATGATCATCTCAATTGATGCAGAGAAGGCATTTGACAAGATTCAACATCCTTTCCTGTTGAAAACACTTCAAAAGATAGGAATACAAGGGAACTTCCTTAAAATGATGAGGGAATATATGAAAAACCCAAAGCTAATATCATCCTCAATGGGGAAAAATTGAAAACTTTCCCCCTAAGATCAGGAACAAGACAAGGATGTCCACTATCACCACTATTATTCAACATTGTGTTGGAAGTTCTAGCCAAAGCAATTAGACAAGAAAAAGAAATACAAGGCATCAAAATTGGAAAGGAAGAAGTAAAACTATCACTGTTTGCAGACGATATGATAGTATACGTCGAAAACCCGGAAAAATCCACAACAAAATTACTAGAGCTAATAAATGAGTACAGCAAAGTAGCAGGTTACAAGATCAACACTCAAAAATCTGTAGCATTTCTATACACTAGTAATGAACAAGCTGAGGGGGAAATCAAGAAACGAATCCCATTTACAATCGCAACTAAAAGAATAAAATACCTAGGAATAAATTTAACTAAAGAGACAAAAAACCTATATAAAGAAATCTACAAAAAACTGCTAAAAGAAACCACAGAAGACCTAAATAGATGGAAGGGCATACCGTGTTCATGGATTGGAAGACTAAATATAATTAAGATGTCAATCCTACCTAAACTGATCTACAGATTCAATGCAATACCAATCAAAATCCTAACAACTTATTTTTCAGAATTAGAAAAACCAATAAGCAAATTTATCTGGAAGGGCAGGGTGCCCCGAATTGCTAAAAACATCTTGAGGAAAAAAAACGAAGCTTGAGGTCTCGCGATGCCGGACTTTAAGGCATATCATGAAGCCACAGTGGTCAAAACAGCATGGTATTGGCATAAAGATAGATATATCGACCAATGGAATCGAATAGAGTGCTCAGATATAGACCCTCTCATCTATGGACATTTGATCTTTGATAAGGCAGTCAAGCCAACTCACCTGGGACAGAACAGTCTCTTCAATAAATGGTGCCTAGAGAACTGGATATCCATATGTAAAAGAGTGAAAGAAGACCCGTATCTCACACCTTATACAAAAGTTAACTCAAAATGGATCAAAGATCTAAACATTAGGTCTAAGACCATAAAACAGTTAGAGGAAAATGTAGGAAGATATCTTATGAATCTTACAACTGGAGGCGGTTTTATGGACCTTAATCCTAAAGCAAGAGCACTGAAGAAATAAATAAATAAATGGGAGCTCCTCAAAATTAAACACTTTGGTGCATCAAAGAACTTCATCAAGAAAGTAGAAAGACAGCCTACACAATGGGAGACAATATTTGGAAATGACATATCAGATAAAGGTCTAGTATCCAGAATTTATAAAGAGATTGTTCAACTCAACAACAAAAAGACAGCCAACCCAATTACAAAATGGGAAAAAGACTTGAACAGACACCTACCAGAAGAGGAAATACGGATGGCCAAGAGGTACATGAAGAGATGCTCAATGTCCCTGGCCATTAGAGAAATGCAAATCAAAACCACAATGAGATATCATCTCACACCCACCAGAATGGCCATTATCAACAAAACAGAAAATGACAAGTGCTGGAGAGGATGCGGAGAAAGAGGCACACTTATCCACTGTTGGTGGGAATGTCAAATGGTGCAACCACTGTGGAAGGCAGTTTGGCGGTTCCTCAAAAAGCTGAATATAGAATTGCCATACGACCCAGCAATACCATTCTAGGTATCTACTCAAAGAACTTAAGGGCAAAGACACAAACGGACATTTGCACACCAATGTTTATAGCAGCGTTATTTATAATTGCAAAGAGATGGAAACAGCCAAAATGTCCATCAACAGAAGAATGGCTAAACAAACTGTGGTATATACATACGATGGAATACTATGCAGCTTTAAGACAAGATAAACTTATGAAGCATGTAATAACATGGATGGACCTAGAGAATATTATGCCGAGTGAATCCAGCCAAAAACTAAAGGACAAATACTGTATGGTCCCACTGATGTGAACGGACATTCGAGAATAAACTTGAAATATGTCATTGGTAACAGAGTCCAGCAGGAATTAGAAACAGGGT
Organism: Tamandua tetradactyla; assembly: GCF_023851605.1. Classification (NCBI taxonomy): domain Eukaryota; kingdom Metazoa; phylum Chordata; class Mammalia; order Pilosa; family Myrmecophagidae; genus Tamandua; species Tamandua tetradactyla. Next base: position 73,918,492 of record NC_135332.1, on the reverse strand, counting down.
AAGATAATGGGTAATTGGAGCTGAAGGGATACAGACTGTGCAACAGGACTACATACAAAAACTCAAAAATGGACAGCACAATAATACCTAATTGTAAAGTAATCATGTTAAAACACTGAATGAAGCTGCATCTGAGCTATAGGGTTTTTTTTTTTTTTTTTACTGTTATTACTACTTTTATTTCTTTTCTCTATATTAACATTCTATATTTTTTTCTGTGTTGCTAGTTCCTCTAAACCGATGCAAATGTACTAAGAAACGATGATCATGCATCTATGTGATGATGTTAAGAATTACTGATTGCATATGTAGAATGGTATGATTTCTAAATGTTGTGTTAATTTCTTTTTTTTTTTTTCCATTAAAAAAAAAAAAAAAAGTCACTCTGTTTCTGGCATATTGCATTCTGGCAGCTAGCAAACCAGAACAGATGGGTAAATGCCGGCGAGGATGTGGAGGTGGTGAAGGCATCAGCGCCCTCACACGCTGCCGGAGGGACTTGAAGCTGTACAGCCTCTGTGGGACGTGGGATGGCGATTCCTTGAAAGGTAAACACAGGGTTACTACTCCTAGGGACGGAGCCGAGAAACACCAAAGCACATATTGAGGGAAAAACTTTGAACCGAAACGTCCACAGCAGCATTACTTCTAACGGCTAAAAAGTGGAAATACCACAGATCCCCATTCACGGGCAAATGAAAACACAACATGTGGCCTGTCCACACAAGAGAATGTTATCCCACCACAGGAGGAATGAAGCTGTGCTATGCACCGCCACGTGGATGAACCCTGAAGACGTTGTGTGAAGTGAAAGAGGGGGTCACAAAAGGTTCCAGTGATGTGCCCACTCGTGAAGCATCTGCAACAGGGAGACCTAGAGGCAGAAAGTGGATGAGGGTCGCCAGGGGCTTGGAGGAAAGGGGCAGGGACACCTGCCTACGGTCACTGGGCTTCTTTGGGGTTGATGAAATGTCCTTGACTTAGAACATGGTGCTTTGTGCATAACCTTGTGAATCTTGTAGAAATCACTTAAGTGTATACTTCAAAATGGTCTATTTTATGGCATGTGGATTATCTCTATTTCTTAGAAGAGAGAAATGTCCATAGCAGAATATCAATAGCATTTAAATATTCTAGCAAAATAAGACATTAAAAGGAAATGGAAACAAATTGGAGGAAGGTGGTGAGCTAATTGTTGACACAGTAAAAAACACTGTATGACAATGGGTTACTTTCTAGAGGGGGTGAACACTGGTTTATTTGTTAGAAGAAAATTCACATTTTCAATAGACCCATTTTCTATAAAGTGGCTTTTACCTAGAGATTGTTCTTGAGTAAAAAATGTGTGATGTAATTATGATGTGAAATTCCAGGAAGGACAAGTCTCATCTGCAGTGACATGAAAGGGCAGAGCAGATTCCCGCGGCTAGAACTGGGGTGTGTAGTAGTATTGGGGGTGATGAAAATGTCCATATCTTGCCTGAGGTAGATGTTACATGGGTCAATATATATTTGTCAAAACTCGTTTTATTGTTGGTAATTTATGTCAATAAAGTTGATTTTTTTTAAAAAAGGAGCCAGGGTGGCTGATTGTAACGCGGGTGCTCCCAGAGGCCCAGAAGCTGAGGCACCATTTCTCAGGTGCCCACTTAACCCCAGCGACAGAGCCGGTCTCAGCAGCCGTCCACACTTCCACAGACACAGGCGCTTAAGGAACAAGAAAATGGTCAATGTCCCAAGAAAGGGCGATGCCCAGCACAGAACCTGACATGGGCAGTGGGAGCACAGAGCGGGTACAGACCCCTCCCCTGCCCAGAGACTCTAGATGGACGGGAAGCCCCCCCACAGCCTGAGACCCTGTTCTACCACATCTACCACCCACCACCCACCACCCTGGAGAACAAATGTGCTGGTGCCACGTTCTCCTGCTGAAATTCTTCCAACAAATCACGGTGACAGGCTGCTTTCTGCAGGAAGGCTGGCAGCCAAGACCAGACGCGAGGAGTCAGACTACGTCTGGGTGGGGACAAGGCACAAAAGGGGCTCCCGGGGACAGAAGCCAGAGGGAAAGAGTGGTCAGGGAGGTTTCCACCCCTGTGCCCCAAGATGCCATCACCCTGTTCCAGGCCCAAACCTGCCCTGTCTTGGAGAGTTCTCTGCACATGTGAGAGCTGAAGTGCAGGCTCCTGGCCGTCCATGTGTGTCCCAGGGGGATGGGCTCTGAGCTGCAGGCAATCCTTGGCCTGTCCTCCCCTAGCCTGGTGTGGCAGTGCGCCGGGCCCAGTTCACAAGCGTATAGGGCCCAAGCCCTGGATCTCCTGCCCTCACAGCTGCGTCTCCAACTTCTTCCTAGGCAGGAGACAGGGCCCCTGGGGCCCCTGCGGCTGCTTCTGCTTCTGCAGCGCCCTGTAGGCCTGCACAACCCGCACTCGCTCTTGCTCCACGATCCGCTGTCGGGCCAGTGAGGCGCTCGGTGGCTGGGACACACCACCAGGGCACAGAAGCGTCCTCAACATCAGTGACTTCTTGCCAGGCTGAGGAAGAGCGAGAGAGAAGCTTGAGGAGTCAGCTCAGAAAGGAGGTGAGATGGTAAACAGCTGAAAGCAGTTCCAAAGCCCTGAGTTCAGAGGGACGGCAGCAACCTCATGACTGTGTGGACCAGGCTTTCGGTGGCACGGCAGCACTGGGGGACCCGCAGAGCAGCTCACACACCCGCTTCCCGCTTACCTGGCTCCCACTCAAACTCTTCCTGGGCTTGGTGGTCAGCTCCGGAGGCTGCAAGGCAACCTCACCAAACTTCACCACGTCTGGGGGAAAGAACAGCACACTGAGGCCTGTGGTCTGCACAACTTAGGCAGTCTGAACCCCAAGAGTCGCGCCCTGCCCCCACTTGCAGGCCTGGACCCCGAAAGCAGCCTCATCAGCCAGCCCAGTGGCTGTGGCCCGTGGTGGGGGCTCCACAGGCCCGGCAGCATCCACACACACATGCCACGGCAGATGGAGCAGGTGGGCCAAGTGCCAGCTGCAGCAGCCTGTGCCCGGCCCTTCCCGGCCCCAAGCCAACAGCCACCCAGGGAAGAACACCTCGGAGCAGCTCCTGCTCCAGCCTTTCCACTGCCTTCTCCTCCTTCCTCCGCCGAACTTTATCCAGGCGCCGCCGCTGGAACCTGCGGAAGAAACACAAAGCTGCTAAGATTCATGAACCCCACCCCAGGGACGCAAGGAGGCAACAGAACACCCTCCAGGGGAGCCCTGCAGCAGAGCCGGGACGCAAGCCCGAGCGCCCAGGTGCCCGTCCACCGCCTCCACGTCAGCCCACAAGCCCGTCTGCCTCTTCCATGCAAGCCCACGTGCCCTCATACCACCTAAGAGCCCATACCCCACAGGGCTCGTCCTTGAGGCCCTCACCCTGGAATCAGGCCCTCAGCCAGGGGCGATGAGGTGCCCCAGGGGATAACTGGCAATATCTGGAGACATTTTCAGATGTGCCAACACGACAGGGTGTGGGGCTGCTCCTGGCACCTGGGAGGTGGAGGCCAGGGATGCTGCCAAATGTGCTCCAAGGCACAGGACAGCCACCATGACAAAGAAGGATGCTGCCCAAATCACATCGATGGTCAAGACTGAGAAGCCCCATCTGAACGGGCCTGTAGGCAGGATATGTGTGCTGTGCTCACGGGATGCGTTCCCTGACACTAGTGAAGCAGCTGGGCTTTGAACCAGACCTGAAACTGGTTTTCAGTGATTCAGTTTTCATTGCTAAGGCGACTACAGAATCACAAGAATTCAGACACAGGGAGGCTCACAAAGCTGGAAATGAGTTCTCTCATTTCCACAGCTGTTAGGGAACCAAGTGTGTACTCTACACCAGAAACAAGAAACATGCAGCGGGGGCAAATTTTCCTGATTTCAGATGGGAGCCAGGGCTGGCTCACCCCAGATGCTGCGGAAGGCGGGGGCAGACCTCCTAGGGCCCTCATGGGACTGACACTGGGCTCTCCTGCCCAAAAGACCTTCCGACAGGGCTGTGGAGAGTATGAGTGGGGCTTCCCGGTAGAGCCCCTCTGAGCCTCACGACCCCCTTGCACTAGAGGCAGATTTATCTCCACTTAACAGAGGAAGAAGCCACAGGATTGTGCAAGTGACAGAACCCTGATAAGACCCAGGGGGTATGGGGAGGGCAACATCAGCTAAGCAGTGATAGAGTGGTGGGGGGTTCAGAATCACATCAATCCCCTCACCCCAGTACTGATCCTTTCTGGGTGGTGATGGGCTCGTGGCCTCCCTGATGCTTTCCCCGAATCAACGCACAGGCTGAGCAAGGTCTTAACAGGAGCTTCCAGGCCTCACACCTTCCTCGGACCGCTCCTAAGTTATGAGTTCTGATGCAGAGAATACACTTGCTGAGGGGATGGGGCTTTAATTTCTTTCCCAGCTCAAGTGCAGCACCCTTTATCACAGGGTGGGGGTCCCATTGGCAACTAAATGCTGTCACTGCAGAAGACACAGGCCTGCCTCCCCCGCCCCGGTCCCACTCACGCTTTCTTCCTCTCTGACTTCTCCTTCTTGGGCGCCTCCTGCACTTCTGGCTGCCGCATGGCCTGGTTCTTGCTGAGGAATAGCACATGCTGGGTTTCCTGCTCCATGCGCTCGACGTAGGCCCTGTCGGACTCCCACTTCCTCTGCATGAACTTGGGGACAGCGATGTCTGGTTCCGATCCCTTCGCTTCCTTTTCCAAGGTCTTTCTGAAAATCATCTGGGCTGGGGACAAAGGAGGACCTCAGAGGGGGTGTGGCAGGAGGCAGCAGGCCATGCTGGGGTGGGATGCCACACTGGAGTCCCATGCCAGGAAGCCCCAGCTAGAGTGGATAAAGATCTTGAATGTCCAGATAGGGTGTGCCCTATAGATATGCACCCAAAGCCCAATGGCACATGTTTAAGGATGTCCCCTTTGGCACGGTTGAAAATGGAAACAGGAAGCAATGCCCATGTCCATCCACAGGTGACATCACTGATTTGTTGCTGAGAAGCGTGCAGTAGGGCTGCATGTACAAGGGTGTGAAGATGTGTAAGATCTATTGTAGGTGAAGATGCAGGACACAAAGCAGAATTTAAGAGAGTGAAGGTATAACTTTCACATTATAAAAATGTGAAAACACGCACAGTCTTTCCTCTGAGCAGGTTATATAAGAAAACGAGCAGTGATTTTTGACTGGGGGAAGAATCAGGGTATGAAAATAGGGAAAGGACTTGGGTTGTTCAGAACTGTTTGATTTTTCCCAAGTATATGGATTTACATATTTTAAGTAATAAAAAACCAAAAGAGCTACGTCACGGCAGCAAGCCTCAAAATATGCCATCTTCCACCTTTTTATTTCACTAACGCTTTGCAGCCACACAAATTTTTAGTGAAAAGATTAAGGATTAACATAAATTATTAAACAGCGCTGCTATAAAACCAGTCCCACGTTTGGGAAAACAAAATGTGTGCATTCACAAACACACTGGATGCTATTTTCCAACTGGTCCAAAGATCTCTCTGGGTGGCACCCAGACTTGGGGGAAGGCAAGCTTCTCAGAGGGGTCTTATCAATCTCCCTCCCTAAGCTCCAACTTCTCCACTTCTCTTCATCATCGCTGCAGCACTCTAGTGCAAGCATCCATCATTTCTCACTTGCAACAGCCTACCTGGCCTGCCCCTGAATTGTGACACGAAGAGCAGTTCTTCCTACAGGTCTATAGAAATAAGTCTGAAACTACCATCTCCTGGTTAAACCTGATGGAACGCTACTATTCTTGATAACAAAACCCACTCCACCAAGGCCCACGAAGCCCCCAGAACTGCTATCTACTCCCCAGGCAGCTCTTTTTGGGACCACGCTGCCATCGGCCCTGCCGGCTACCTGGCCTTTCCTAAGGCCATGCCCATCCTCAGTCCATTGTGCTATTCGTGTGGCCTGCTGCTTCCTCTGCCAGAAATGCATCAAATACTTGGGTAATTAAGTGGACTCAGCCACACCAGGCTTTACTGCCACCCGGTGTGGGCCTGCCCTTTACCCTCTTTCCTCCTTTTCTTGTTACTGATGGAGTTTTTCATCTCCTGGCGACTCCTCATAATCTCCCGCAGCCGGAAAGGAATCTCCTGCTCGTCTACATTCTTGGGCTTGCAATTCACTTTCTTTTTTTCTTTGCTGGGAAGGAGAAAGGTGTGTGTGTGAGAGGTTCATCCCAGGTCAGGCAGAATCAGGAGAAGCCACAGCAGGCAGGCCCTGGCTGCTCGGGGCGGGGGATGACGGCTCAGGGGGCAGGCGCCTTTTCTCCCGTTCCCACCCAGACCCTCCCCGCTGCGTCTTCACGGGACTGCCAGCAGGGAAGGCTCTCGAAGAGCCCCAGGGAGGCCTGTCCCTCCCAGACGTCATTCCCGATGACAAAGAGGGTCTCCTGGAAAGTGGCAAATGCAAAGCTGGAGATTCGCTCACTCCTTTCGTCTCAATCATCACTGAGTGAGTCAGCCCAGGGCAGGGGCGCAGGACGGGAAGGTTCCCTGGACAAGGGCACCCACCTGCCCTGTAAGGACCGCGGGGCCGAACGCTGCTTCCCCCCGCAGGGGCGGCTGTTGCTGCCGCCGTCCCCGCCTCTGCGGTCGCCCGAGGGTCCCGGGACGCTCTGGTTGCGCGGCACCCGCCGCCCGGCGCCCCACGCCCGCCATCTCCAAGACTCGCGCTTCTCCCGCGAAGCTGCTTCCGCCCACCCCGCCTGGCCCCGCCCCTTCGACCACTTCCGCTTCCTGCGTTCAGCCCTCCGCTCATTGGAGCGACGCAGCTCCTGTCCGACCTTGATTGGCCGGGTGGCCGCCGCTCAGGCTGCGAGAGTCGGCCAGACGCCTGTGAGCGATGCTGCTGCGCGGCTCGGCCGGGCGAGTAGCTTGGGGCGTCGCGGGCGCGATGGGGGCGGGGGCGGCGGGACTCCGTCTCTCCCCCGCGGATGCGCGCTGCCGGCAAAGGGAGAAGGACCGACCTGTGGGCGGGCAGCTGGTGGGCCGCACGTGCCCTGACTGCCCCTGCCCTTGCCCCGCGGCTTGTCCCCCACCCCGGAGAGGGGCCTCTCCCCCCCTGGCGACACGATCCGTCTGTCCCAAAGGTCACAATCAGAGGAGGGGCGCAGGGTTCAGCCCCGGGGCTGGAGGAAAGGGTGCGAGGGCCAGTTTTTCTCCGGAGCCCGCAGAATCACCTTAGCCCCCTACACATCCACCCCCAGCTGCGGGCACGGGCCACACGCCAGGCCTTGAACTTGCCTAGGTATCCGACCAAGCGGTCCTCATGCCAACCGTTCCCTCCGCTGTACAGTCTGGAGAAGTGAAGTAAGTAAGGTCAGCAAGAGGGGAAGCCCGGGACGAGAGGCAGCCTGCGCAGCGGCGGGAGGTCTCCCGGAGCTGGAGGCAGGTGAGGTCCTTCCCCGGCTTCCCGGGACTCAAGTGTTACCTGTATCCTCAGGGCGCACGCCGGCTCTCCGGTTGGAACTGGTGCCGGAGGCTTCCCGAGGCAGCAGTCCTCTTAGCAGATACGACCCCCGAGTCCAAGGCAGCGCCGGCCGCAGAGATTTGGGAAGGAGCGCATGGCGGGGTGCCCCACCGCAGGTACAGAGGGCCCCGTGAAGACAGAGGCTCTCGATGAGCAGCCCAGGCCCTCCCTGCCAAGCGGGAGCCCCTCCGAGCCTCCGTGCCACCCCCCCTGAGCTTCAGCCCCCCACGAACTGCTGCATGAGCGGCTGCCCCAACTGCGTGTGGGTGGAGTACGCCGAGGCGCTGCTGCAGCGCTACCAGGACGGCGGAGAGCGGGCCCTGGCCGCCCTGGAAGAGCACGTGGCCGACGAGAATCTCAGGGCCTTCATCAGGATGGAGATCCAGCTCCGGGCCAAGGCTGGAGGCTGAGCCGCCTGGCCCGACACCCCATCCCAAAGGAGCCCCTCTAGGCAGCTGCTTCTTGGGAGGCAGCATTTGCCCTTAAGATCCATACCTCTTATGGGGCTCATGATGGTGGACAGGAAAGCACAGACGTATTTATTGACTTCACCTGAGAATAAAGATTCCCTGGAACGGCTAAACAGGAGGCTTCCGTCCTGTTTCTGGCCCCAAGCCTTCCAGTCCTGTGTGGCCTTGGCAAAGGAATCAAGTACAGGTTGGCATGGAATGTATACTGGGCACCTACAGTTCTTGGTGGCCTGCCAGGGTAAAATAAGGACCATTTCCATTCCTAGCCAAGTGACAGAGGCCCCTTTCTGTGCTGCCTGAGGCTGGCTCTGGTCACTCTCCATGTGCTGCTGAGGAAGGACCATTTGGTCCCACAAGGTGGCTGCCAGCCAGGCCCTGGGAAGCTCCCCATTCCTCCAGCTGCCGTTGGTCCCCTGCTAGGGTCCTGGGGGAGACGCCCAGTTCCCCAGCCATAGCAGTCAGCTACACATGACTGTGCAGGGGTCTGCACTGTGCTTGGACCCTCCTGGACCCCAGGCTCCAGGCAGGAGGGAAGGCCAGGAGGCCTCTGGCGTTGGCCCCAGAACCAGTGCTGTGTGCCCTGGGTCTTTGTCTCAGGGCCCTCACTGCCACTCCCCACCTACTGCTGCCCCATCCATACAAATTTGTCCCCCATCTGTCCCCGCAGTTCCAAGCGCTGGTTGCTAGTGTGGACAGGCAAGGTTCACTGAGTTTATACGTATTATCTTCTCTCAATTAAGGGAAAGGCTAGGGATGCAAAGGCAAATTTGCCAAGGAATATGACTGATAAATGGGTCCTTCCCTCAGAGGGGCCTTTGATGGAAAAGAGCCACACAGGGGCAAGCCTGCCCTCAGGCCCGTGCCTGCCCCCCAGTTCATCAGGCTGACCCTTGAACCCCAGGCAGCACCCCCAAAGCCAACATGTCGCCATTTTGTGCACAGAGTATACCTTGGCAGGTTCTGGGAGCGCAGTATTGGCCCACTGAGAATGGAAGTTTGGGCCCAGCCTTCTCAGCCAGTGCTCAGAGGTTGGGGCGGTGGTGGTGCTGGTGCCTGGAGCCGACGAGCCTCCAGGCAGGTGACTATTAGTGGGCCCTAAGTCAACTGGGAGGACATGCCCCTGGGGGGCCAGTGTCTGGACCCAGAATGCACATGGCCTGTGGGCCTGTGGTGTGAGGTGCAAAATGGGGCCTCAGATGCTGTTGGGGAAGTAGAGGAAGCTAGGAGAGCCTTGTCTCAGTTGCCCGGCGCTCTGTAGCCCTGTGGTTCTGGGGCAGGGCCTGGCCGGGACAGGCTATTTCATTCCCCGTGGTCAGTGGGAGCCCTGAAGCCTGAGCCCAGTGGCAATCCCAAACCAATGTGCCGCCATTTTGTGGATGGCCAAAGTGTAAGAAGGATTCTGGGAGCAGTGGAGATGGAGGTTCTGCCAGCCTAGGGGCTGGTACCCGTGGTGCTAGAGTAGGCCCAGAGGTGACCTAGGCTCATGGCACCCCACATGGATGGGGCAGTCTCTCTCACCAAATGTGGGCAGTTTTCTATGCATGCAGAGCCCATTGAGCTGGGCGCTGCAGTTGCTGATTTAGAGAGGCTGGTGATCCGTTGTGATGATCTGCGGTCAGTGCCACCAGCCCAAAGCTGCTGGGGGCTGCACAGTGGTTTAGGTTAGAGAGCCCCTCGTCCTGGGCCTGGCCCAGCAAGCTCTTCTGTGAGAGTCTCAGGTGGGGTCACCCATCCTGGCTGGCCACCCTGCATCTGGCTCTGTCAGTGGCTGGCCAGCTGGCAGGAAGCGCAGGACTACGGCCCCCATGTGGCGCCTCCAATTGAGCCCAGCTCCGGGCCCTCTGGGGTCGATCATAGGTGCAGTGACCAGCCTACAGGCAGTGGGGCCCAAGCCAAGGACGGAGTCAGGGCCAGGAGGGTCAGGACACGTGTGTCCATGGCCAGGTCTGACGATTTTGCTCTGAAGAAGGGCAAAGGTCAAGGACAGTGCTTTGGGAGAGCCATGATCTTGGTGAGCGAGCAGAGCCATGAGTGAAGCCAGCCTGGGATACTGGTCACAGGGCTGGCCAAAGGGTGGGGGCTTACGGGCCGGGGGTGGGTGGGGCTGCTGCTGTGGAGACCAAGTGTCCTACTTAGCCTGTGTTGTTCTGGTTGATGAGCGGGGTCTCCAAAGCCACCCTCAAGCTTGAGGATTTGATGGAAGGCCTCGCAGAGCTTGGAAAAGCTGTTATGCTCTGGTTAGAGTACATCACAGCAAAAGGACACGGGCTCAAAACCTACAAAGGGGAAAGGCACTGGGGCGGGACCGGGAGGGCAGGCCACGATGGGGCATATCACAAACCATGACGCTGCCTGAGCTCAGAGTCCAAGGTTCTTAGTGGGCTTGGGTATATCAGCAAGGCGACCTTACTTGGTCTGCAGCTCCTCCCAACATCAGGCTGATACTCTGTGCCGGACCCCCACCAGAAGTCCCATTGTTACATGGGACCCCCAGCACGGCCCAGGGTTCCCAACTAAACAGACACCCTTCACCAGCCAGGCCGTTCCCTGCTCAGAGGTCACTCCCAGGCACTGGTCCAGAGCCAGGTCACCCTTGGGAATGGGCTCCAGCACCCCCACGCACCCAGGAAAGCCATGTGAGCCCTCTGTGTCCGTCCTCTTACTCCAGACGGAGAGGGAGGCTGGGCCCTGGGCACCCTCAGATTGCTTGTGGTGACCACAGCAACCAGGCCAGGGCTCAATGGATGGGCCTGGGCTTGGACTGTGTTTCGTTCTCCAGCGACTTGGCCTCCGAGATGGTTTCATGCCCCATCCCCAGGGGCTGTGCCCTTCTTCCTGGGGAGACTCGGGAGCCACCACAAGGACCAGCGGCCCGTGGCAGCGGGCAACAGGGTAGCCGCTGGCATTGCCGGCCAGCCCGAGATGGGCATAGACTGTTTCATTAAGACCCCTCCTTAATGGGGCTTGTTCTTTCTTGGGCATGTCCAGCATCCTAGGACAGCCCATTCTGTCCCTGTCGTCACTGCACGTGGCCTGGCCTCTCCGTGCTGGTTGTCACCTGTTCTGCCTCCACCACGGTGGGCCCAGGCCATAAGGGCCACCGGGCTTGTCGGTTTCCAGAGGTGGGGGCTGCAGGGGCTGGTCAGGGCAGCCTAGGGGCAGGGTCCTGATGGCTTCCAGTGCTCGGGGGGCATCCAGGGAGGGCCCCATGTCTAAAGCCCTCTCCCCTGCTGGCACGATCCACTGAGCCAGGTGGGCTCTCAGCTGGCCAGTGTGGCAGGGAGGTCCGTAGCTGTGCACGCTGGGCCGGCCTCATTAGGCAAAGGGCGTTGCCAGGAGTGGATTGCTGGCTAAGCTGGTGCCCCTCTGCACGGGTCATTGGGGAATCCACCTGGGTGGGGAGCGCAGCAGAGAGAGACCATCCTGCAAATGCAGCAAAAGGGTGAGTTGCCCTGCCCTACCCTGCCAAGGGCACAGACTCAGCATCACGCACAAAAGAGGCTTCTCTGTGGATGTGCCTGGATTGCATGTTGCAGATACTGCCCTCACTCTGGTTTCTTGGGAGCCTGCAGCCCAGTTCTGGAGCCAGCGAGGTCTTTGGAAGTGTTCTGGCTTACTAAAGCTGCCAGAATGCAACATACCAGACAAGAATGGCTTTTATAAAGGGGATTTATTCCGCCACAAGTTGACAGTTCTAAGGCCATAAAAATGTCAACTAAGGCACCCAGAGAAAGAACCTTGACTCAAGGAAGGCCGATGGGTCCGGAACACCTCTGTCAGCTGGAAGCATGTGGCTGGTGTCGCTGTTCTTTGAACTTGTGGAGTCGTATCTCCATAAAACCACCTGATCAGAAGGTCTCACCCACAATTGGGTGGATTACATTTCCATGGAATAATCTAACCAAAATCACAACATTAAATCAGGATTAAAGAACAGGACTTTTCTGGGGTACCCAACAGTTTCAAACCAGCACAGAAGTTCTGGTTTCTGGGGTGTGGAACCTCCAGGCAGCAGATGGAAGCAGGAGGGAACTACAGAGGGGGACAGGCAGAGACAGCATACCACATGGAGGCAGCAGCTGCAAAGGTCCTGTGGAGGGGCAGGAGGGAGGGAGTAAAAATAAGGCCAAAGACGTGAAGATGACTCCAGGAATGAGTCTGGTCCTGGCACCATGGGATCAACATTCCATCCTGACTAAAAGGAGGAAAAGAAGTGTAACTAATTAATTATCAGTGGCTGAGAGAGTTCAAATAGAGTTGAGAGGCTACTCTGGAGGTCACTCTTATGCAAGCTTCAGTTACATATTGCTACCTATCATAACTTGCCAAACCCCAACCCAAACCATTCCAGCCAATCCTAAAGAACCCTAGGGCATTATTTAAGATTCTACAAAGGTTCTGTTCACTAGGATAACTTTCCAAATCTACGACTCCAGATGGGTCCCTGGACCAGATAAGTCCTAAACCTAGAGGGCCCAGCCTCTCCAGAACGTCAAGTAGTTCCATCTCCCTACCTCATATTGGTAGCAGACCCTTCCAACAGAAATGTCAGAATGGCCATAGTCAAAACACCCCTAAAAGTAGGATAGAAAGATCAAAGTGATGGTGGAGGTACACAGAGAAGATAGATTTAACAAATGAATATGATTGCTGAATCATTAAATTGATATTTCTTTTAGTCTCCAGTATCTTAGAGCAGCTAGAAGTAAAAACCTGAAATTGTAACCCATACCAAACTCTGAAATCTGTTCTCCAACTAATTGTGGTGCTGTGCTTTGAAATTTATTGCTTTTCTGTATTTGTGTTATTTTTCACAAAAAAGAAAAAGAAATTGAGTATAATAAAAAAATATTTATCCCTTCTAGCCTCATATTCTAGAGTAGCTAGAAGGAAAACTCTGAGAGGATCATGTGGTAGCCCATGACAAATTCTGGGATCTGTCCTGAAACTAATTGGAAACTTGCTTTTTTCTTTCTTTGCTTTGTATATATGTTATATCATACAATTTAAAAAGTTAAAAAAGTGAGGCCAAAGAGTAGTTCCCCAGGGGTCAGGGGACAGAAAGGGTCCAGCTGGTTGCCCAGGGGTCAGGAACAGAAAGGAGGGAGGAGGCTGGCACCGTTTGGGCCTAGACAGGTGGTTTCAGGAGGTAGAGTGTTGGGAGTCGTCAGGACCTCCACCCCGCTCCCTGCCCTGCCTCCCCCCCACCCCCTCCCCGTGACATTCCTTTAAGTGTGGCCTGGGAGAGGAGGCTCCTAATCAGCTTTGCCAGTGATCCGATAAATCTGGGGCCAGAGCCCTGCTGGGGAGATCTGCAGCTCACACTGGAGACCCCAGAAACCTGCCCAAGGGCTGGTGAGTAACAACCTCCCCATTGCCTCTCCCAGCGGTTGCTTACCCAGGGGCGTGAAGGGGCAGGGGAGGCCCAGGGGCCGTCTGCTCGAGCGCGGGGAGCCGCGGGGCTGGGTCCGGACCCTGTGCTTCTTCCTTCGCTGGGGGTCCACTCTGCTTTCCCGACTTTAATAAGGCTGTGGCCGCAGGCTGCGATGGCCACCGCGTGCAGCTGACACGGGGTATGCGGCTGGGGGCTGCCCATGCCTGCTGGGGCCCGGGGCTGGGCGGCCCTCACTGAGGGGGCGGAGGCCGCGGTGGCCCCGTAGCCGGGATGTCAGTATCTGCGACCACTCAGGTGGTTCCAGAGGCTGCAGTGTGGGGAGGGAGGGTCTTGGGGCAAGGTCCTGCATGAACCCTGCAAAGCTTTCCTGGGCCACCTGCCACTGCCTCCCTGTCATAGCCACAGGACCACACCAGGGGCAGAAAAGACTCCAAAAGGTGGTCCCTTGAGCATTCCATGGTGGGTGGGCAGTGCCCCTGCCCGCGTGTTGGATGCTCAGTGCAACCCCTCCTCCCCCCCCGCAAGGTGCTAATGGGCTTAGAGGAAGCCTGGCCCTTGGCCAAGGTCACTGGGGCTTTGGACATCTGGGGCAAGGCCCTGGGGGTGGTGTCAGCTAAGCCCTGGTAACAAGGACACTGGCTCGTCAGCAGAACGGCCGAGGCCAGCTCTGATGCCGAGTGGGCAGGGGACACCGGGGCCCAGAGCAGGCTGGAGGCCCAGTAAGTGACATGGGCACCGACCCGGCAGAGAAGACTTGCGCCTGGGGCTTGGCGTCTCTGCCTTCCTTGTGGGGGCCCCCTGCCCTCCTCCGATCAGTCGTCCACCTTCAGCAGCATGGCCGGGCACAAGGCGCAGGGCTGGGGGCTCGGGGACCCACATGCAGAGGGGACAGGAGCTGTCCAGCCCCCAGGCCCTCACATGCGCCCGGGACAGAGTAAATCCCAATGCAGGACGCCCACCGTCAAGTAGGGAGAGGGGAGGCGGCTGCATGGACACACTCACCAGCCAGGTTGCTAGCCAGCAGGTGACAGGAAGAGGGGTGAGGTGGGGTCCAGGTGGAGGGACATGGGAGTGGAGTCCCTGATGGGGTGAGGCCCCCCCAGTGCTGATATGCAGATGGGGCCTTTGCATAGAGGGAGCTGCGGCAGGAGCAAGCAGAGGCATCCCAGGGTCAGGGGTCAGGCAGCAGTGGTGAGAGGGGGTGAAGGACGGGGCACCCCAAGTGTCAAGGGAGGAGGTAGTCCCGGCAAGGGGTGGTGGTGGTGGGAACTGCCAGGTTTAGGGGCTTTGCGGAGGGCAGGGATAGATTGATCTCACTGGGGCAGGGGCGAAGGGGAGCTGGGGTTGGGGGTTGTCCGACCTGGCCGGGGGTGCCAGGTGAGGTGTTGGTGGGGGTTGTCCTTGGGGATGGCAGGACAGGGTCTGCTGCCACTGGGTGCTGTCTGCTTTGGTGAGGCGAGCCCCCCGAGAAGCATAAGCAGAAGTGGGGGGCTGAAGGGGACTCTGGCCTGTCTGCCCCCAGCCTATCGAGAGCTTGAGTCTGAAAGCTGGGGTGACTGCGGCACCTCATCATGAACCTGGAGCCGCCCAAGGCCGAGATCCGCTCAGCCACACGGGTGGTTGGGGGGCCCATCACCCCCAGGAAAGGGCCCCCCAAATTTAAGCAGCGGCAGACGAGGCAGTTCAAGAGCAAGCCCCCCAAGAAAGGCATCCAAGGGTAAGCAGAGCTACGGGAGGGGCACCTCTGAAGGGGGGGTTCAGCACTGGGTGGGTGGGTGCAGGCAGGGGCTGTGGCCGCCATCCCCGAGGAAGGTAGGAAGGTCCTATGGCGGGACTGGGTTGCTGATCCCGAGGGTCTGAGTGGCCTTGTCTCAGGGTCACTGTGCCCGGGGCTGGGGCTGACACTCCTGCAGATGTTACTCTGCCCAGTGGTTCTGGAACGCCCCACCTCCAGGAGATGCGCCCATGCCACTTGCACGCTCACCCTTGCCGCACGTACTTACCAGAGTCACTCTCACACTCACAGACACACACACACACACACGTGCCTCTCATGGGGCCAGCTCTTCCTCTCCTGGGGCTCAGCCACGGATCACCCATCTGTGGGCTGCTGGAGGAGGGGAGGACCCGGGTCTCAGCCTGCGGGGACCCCTGCCAGGCACCTGGACTCTTGACCTTGAGGCTCATGTGCTCGGAGCCGGGGGTGGGGACAGGCTGCTGTCCTTGACTGCTCTGTCCTCGCAGGTTTGGAGATGACATCCCTGGAATGGAAGGCCTGGGCACAGGTATGGCAGCGCAGGCCCCCAGGCATGCCGGCCCCACCCCACCCCCTGCAGCCGCCCACCTCCCCTGCCTGCTCGGGCCTGGGCTCAGTCAAGGAACAGCCCCCCAGGCCTGCCCTTCCTTTCTTGCCCGACATCAAGCTTAAGAAACTCTGAAGGGGGGTTGTTCCCATTTAGTGGATTTGCCCAGCGCTGGGCAGGGGTGAGAAGCAGGAGCCCTGGCCGCCCCTTTCCCTGGCAGCAGGGCCCACCTCCCTTGGACCTCCTGCTCCCCTCTTCCCTGGCAGGGAGCCGCCAGATGCCCCCTGAGCTGGCGGGTTCCGGGAAGGGAAGATCGGCTAGTGCCCATGACCTGTGTTTGGCAACATGGGGTCCCACTTGGGGTGTGGCCTGGCCCCTCCCCAACGCCCCAGCTTTGCCTCTGCAGACATCACAGTCATCTGCCCATGGGAAGCCTTCAACCACCTGGAGCTGCATGAGCTGGCGCAGTATGGCATCATCTAGTGCCAGCCCACCCCAGGCTCCCGTCGAGGAGCCCCCCAAAGGGTTCCCATCGAGAGACACGCCCCACCGTAGAAGAAACTCCCCCGCCCAGGGTGAGGGTAGCCTAGGCAGCATGTGTGGCTGCCAGATACCAGGGTCCCCCAGCCCCCAGGCCCCCAGGCTTCCCCTGTCCTCCAGGACCTCCCACCCCCAGGGCTTCCCAACCCTCCAGGACCCCAACCCTCCAGGACCCCAACCCTCCAGGACCCTTGCTTATTTTCCTGGGACCCTGGGCCGCTTTCACATCTGCTGCTCTTGATGTATGTCAAGGGGGACCCCCCGAGGACGGGCAGGTGGTCCCCAGGCCCTCCCCCTCCTGGTGGGCTGGAAAGAGGGGCTTCTTGGGAGGCGTCCACCCCTCGTCCTTCTCAGCTGGGTGCCCTGGGGGTGGGCGTGGTCAGACGAGGCTGGGGGTGGGGGGTCACCTTGGACCACTGGTGAGAGTGGGGACCCTTGTGCATCCTGCACCCCCGCGGGCAGCCCGTCCTTCCCACATGCTCGCCCTGGCTGTCTCTGATCCCAAATAAAATGGGGTGCTCTAGCTGTATTCAAAGCATGCTGTTGTGAGAGGGAGCAGGGCCCACAGGAGAGGCCCCAAGTAGGGGTGAAGATGCAGGGTGGGGTGTGTGCTGCAAATGCTCCCTGAGCCCCCACACCCTGAAACGCCTGTGTGGGGGCCCCTCCCAGGGCAGAGGGGAAGGCCCCGACCTGGATGGGCGAGTCTTCTGATGGAGATGAAGTCCGAGCAGGGTTATTGCTGGGGTGGGGTGATTGGTGGGGATGCAGGGCCTGCCAGGGGCTGGGAACTTCCAGCACTCGACCTGATGAGGTTCCGCAGCTATTTACACAGACACAGGCAAGAATCCCTCACACCGCACATTTAGAAGGGTTGCAATTTACTGTGTGGCTGTCCCATCTCATGAACAAACTTATCCTCCCCAAAACATCCAAATCTGCCCATTCTGCCAGAGAAAGAATTTCTGTTCCATTTTATTGGTGAGAAGTTGGAGCCTTAGGGATGACGGAAACTCAAAAATGATGGGGCCTCGGGGCTGATGGAGCCTCGGGGGCTGATGGCGCTCTACAGCTGGAGGTTTGCCCGGCACCCCCACAGGGGAGGCAGGCCTGGCCATACAGCAGCTTTTGGAGCTGGCTTGCAACCTTAGCAGTGGTGTTCATGAGTGAGCAGACGGAGGCGAGGAGGCAGGTGGGAGGGCAAATGCCTCGGAAGCCAGAGTGGAATCAGGCGCCGACGCAGGATCACTGGAGCCAACACACGGTGGGTGACAGAGCCTGAAGGCGGCCGGCAGGGACATCCTCGGGAAAAGAGCGTGTGCACATGGACAAAAGAGCCAGGTGTTGCGGGTGCGTGCCCACAAGCACCCCATGGGTCAGCTACTCTGAGTCCTTCCCTTCCAGGGAAGGGCACGCCCGTGGGCTTGACCCTTTGTCCCAGCTGCCAGGGCTCCTGGGAAAAGTAGCGCTGTCAGCCTGGGCTGCGTTAGCAGAGGGAGATGCCCCAGCTGGAGCTCCAGTTGACACCCCCAGGTGCCCACCCACCCTGGAGCCCTCCGTAGACCCCTTGTGGACAGTGAGTGCCCTCAGCAGCCAGGTGGCCAGCAGGAGCTCCGCGCCCTGTGCCACCACAAGCAGGATGCCATAAGCCCCCGCGGCGCAGATGTTCTGGTGCAGCCACTGCCCGAGCAGGGGGCCGCAGCCTTCCAGGTGCACCACTCTCTGTGCCGCCGCCGCGCCCAAGCCCAGGGCCCCGAGGCTGCACTGGTCATTCACGGAGGCTCCGTCTTCCCAGGGGTTGATGCAGCAGGAGGCAGGAAGGCTGCAGGCCTGGGGGCCGGGGGCACTGCAGTTAAAGTACCTGCAAGGGCAGGTGGCTGGTGTCAGCTCTACAGGGGAGCGCCCCTTTCTGGGCACTGGTGCCACATCGTGTGTCTGGGGCCACATATGTTCATATATGTTCATAAACACAGACACACACATACACATATATACATATAAGCACGTGCTCACATGCATGCAACACATGTAGATATGCATGCATGGGCACACCTATACACGCACGCAGTACAGGTGCACACACATTCACACACATGAACACATGCATTCGGGGTGCATGAGACACACATGCGCACATCCATGCAGTACACACTCACATGCACACATGTGACAATAGCTGGTTTTCCATGACTCATCCCACGCTTGCAGCCCTTTGCACCAGCATGCAGACTTTGGTAGCCGCCTCAGCCAGGAGGGGAATATTTAGTAAAACAGTTGAGGGGTGACTGAAGCATTAGATGAGGGTGGCAGTAAGACATCCTTGCTCAACCGATGCTGTTGAACTGGTTTGAGCAGGTAGAGGTGGAGCGGGAGAAGCTGGGGCGAGGCCCTGGCAGAGGCTTCTGGAATCATCTGTGGGTCTTGGGGAGAGAGGGGAGAGCCAGGGCATAAGAAGCCGCGCCCCATGGTGACCCGAGGCATGGCTTGGTGGGGGCTCCCAGGTTGTGCGGGAGGCACCACTCTCGTCCCATCCCCAGGTCTGGGGAGCGCCGGGGTGCCCCTGGCCAGCCAGTGAGGACAGCATCAATCCCCTTTCTCCATGAACAACGCTTCAGTCCAAGGCCCTTATCTTGGGTGGGTCTGGGGTCTCTCAGGAGTTAAAGTGCTGTGCAGGTGGCCAGGCCCCGGTCTCCAGGCCTCAGAGTGTGTCTGCCTGCTTTGCTTTCTCCGTCTTCGCCTGCCTCCCTGCTTCCCTTCTCTTTCCTTTGCTTTTTTTTTCAAATTCATGTTCCATCTATCTTCTGTTCAGTGCTGGTTAGTGTGGCACGTCTGCCCTCCCTGAGGGTCCACACACTGGCAGCAGGAGAGGACATGCAGGCTGACCGGGCAAGGGCATTGCGACCCCCAGGTGGTCACAGTCCTAGGTCCCAAGCAACAGGTGGGAAAGCCCAGTGGCTACTTTGTCGGTGCCTGGTGCTTGGAAGGGCCTGGCACGTTTCGGTGACGATTGGGTACAGATGGACGGGCCTCAAGAAGCCCCCCCACCCTCACCCCAGCTCTTGTGACCAGTGGCCCCTGGATCCGCCCCCCCCGGGAGGCTCCTTAAGGGAGGAGGCGGGTACCATTGGCTGTCCTGGAGCCTCATGGGGAGAGGCTCTGGGGTTGGGGTGCTGGGGATAACTCAGAGCAGAGTGCCTCGGGCAGCTGTGCTGGGCCCCTCACTACGTAATGCCCAACTGCACACACACACACACGCACACGTGTTCACACACATGTGCACACAGACATGTGCACATGTGTTCACACACACATGTGCCTAGTTGAACACAGGCACATGCGGAATATGCACATTGACACATGTTCACACATGCACACACAGACACATGCACATGTGTCTAATTGAACACAATCACGTGCATGCATGCAAACATGTACACATATTTACACATAAACGTGCATACACACGTGCTTAGCTGAACACAGGCACATGCACATGGGCACACACATGTGGACATGCACGCATATACAGACACGTGCACATGCAGAGTGGAGGGGAAATCCAGAGCAGTGTCCTCAATGAACCTAAAAGTCATTTTTATTTAACACTGAGATGCCTCTTCTGGGGTCTGGGGGAAAAAACGCCTTTCAAAGGGTGCCCGTCTCTCTTGGGACCCTCTGCGCCCACCTGCCCTGGTTGCAGGAGAAGAGCAACTCTGGGGCTTCAGGAGGGATGGCCTGGGCCCCGGCCGGCCAAGGGGCGCCATCAGGCCCGAGCCTGTGCACATGTGTGTGCACATATGTGTGGGTACAGACATGAGCAGATGTGGGGGAGGGGTGGGATGCCTTCCTGCAGGCCCAGACCCTGTGTGCAGCCGGGCACCTCGCCCTGCACCCATTCCCCTCCCCACCTCCTGCCCACCCCCTCTCAGCCCTGCCCTCCCCCTCACCCTGTGCCCGCTGGCACTCACAGGTTCAGCTGCCAGTCCTGGTAGGAGGCCACCCCACAGCACCGCAGCCCCCACTGGACTTGGTCAAGGAGGAAGCGTAGGTCCGGGTTGTCTTCATAGTGGATGATGGCCTCACGCAGGGCGTGTGGCAGGCTGTCCTGCAGCGGTCCCCAGAGGGCGACCAGCAGAGCTGCGCCCAGGGCCTCCAGCCCCAGGAAGGCCAGGATGCTCCCCGAGAAGCAGCGCAACAGGCAGGCGCTCCCGCAGAGGGCACCCAGGCCGCCGGCTAGGCTCACCACACTGACCGCCAGCCCCCCCAGCACCAGCCCCAGCAGGAGGTCTGCTGGCAGGGGGCCCCCCACACCACTCCCCAGAGACCCCTTGACAGCCAGGCCCCAGAGCCCGGCCGCCAGCCCGAGCAAGCCCAGCAGGGAGCAGGGGATGTTGGTCAGGAAGGTCAGGTACTGGACGCAGGTGGTCCCGGCGGGGAGGGTGGGGGCCCCCGGGGGAGAGCAGCCGCAGCCCCAGGTCCCTGCTCGAGGCGCGGTGTCCCGGGGACTCGAGGTGGGTGGACTGTCCACTGAGGCGGGGGGCTGCAGCCCCACAGTGTCCTGCGGAGGGAGGAGGGGAAGGGCGACCTCAGGTCCTGGCTTGGCAAGGCCAGCCTCAATAGCCTGGCCGAGCGGGCATCCGGGAGGACAGTGGACGGGGTGTCAGGGGGCACCTGGACCAGACACCCTCCCCAGGCAGGGCCATGGCGGCCGCGGGCATGTCCTGGCTGTCTGTGGGGAAGGGGCCCCCCAGAAACCGCCTCTGCCTCTCCCTGTAGCTGGGCCGGGGCCTGGCCTTTGGCTCCTGGGGGCTCCGGCGGCGCTGCCTCCCTTTCGGGGTGTGTCTGGGAACACCTGCAGCTCCAGCCTACCGCTGTGACCAGCGTCTCCCCAAGAGCCGAGCGGCAGGCCAGGCAGAGGCTGGGAGGGGCCCTTTCTGCCTCCCCCCTGGCCCTGGAGCTGCTTGTGGAGCCCCTCCGGTGCACAGAGGGACGGGCTGGTGCCCTGCCCATGGCTGCATCCTCCAGCGGGAGGCACAGCCAGGCCCTGCCGGATCACTCCAGCGAGAATGTGATGGGGGTGTCATCGGCCACGCCCGGAGGCCTCTGCTCCCCCTGCCCTGGGTAGCGGCGCACTGATGGGTGAGGATGTGAGAGGCTGCTGAGCCCCTCCACTCGGCCCCTGAAGGGACAACCTCAGTTTCGGAGCAGCCAACCACCCGCTCCCTCTCCCCCCATCCCCAGCAGGGGGGCCGGTGGGGGGGCCTCCTGGTCTCTGCAGCCACGTGGGGAGGGGTGTAGGTTGCCGCGTGCCACCCTCTGGCCCCACCTGCCGGGTCTGCATGGCAGGGGAGACCGCCAAGCACCCACATCTGCCCTGACGGGATTTGGTTTGGGGGAGCATTAGAAAGCCGTGGCCCTGGCCCCCATTCTGACACAGTTTCTGCCAGGAAGAAGGTATCTCTTTGATCTGCCCCCTGCCCTTGACCCCGGGCTCGTTTATTCCGAACTTGGAGCAGAGGACAGGAGAGTTATGTGTTGGCCCCACCCCCACCCCATCCCGATCCCAACAGGCAAGTAGGAGCAAAAGGAGAGGCTGCCATCACAGGGTGATGGGTGGGGACCGGGGGAGGCTCCCGTGGCTCTTCACCCCCTCCTGCACCCTTGAACCACAGGCTGCACCTTGCCCCCCCAAGGTAGGTTGGGGGAGGGTCCCTCGCGGCTCCTTTGAACACCTGGGGCAGTGCTGACCCAGGCAGCGGTCACACCCCCCTGCCCATGCCGAGTCCAGGCTCATGTTCAAGGTTGAGCCAAGCTGAGTGAGGGCAGTGAGATCCCCTCCCGAGCTGTGGCGGCCCCTCCGCGGGCGGCTCATCAGGGACAGGCCCCAGCACTGGGCAGGGTGGCCGGGAGCGGGCGGGGCGGTGAGACCCCAGCCCAGGGGTCGGGGGTGGGCAGTGTCTCCATGCCAGAGAGACTTACCTGGGAGAGCAGGGGTTGTCTTTCCCCGTACCCCATCCTCCATGCAGCAGAAAAGCCCCTCAGTGCTCAGGGGAGCTGTTCTCCCCTCCCTCACCCTATGCCCCACCCCACCCCCAGGCCGAGCAGTCACGCGGGATCACGTGACCCACCAGGTTTTAGGGCAGTGGAGTCCTTCCTCGTGATTTCAGATGCTTGGCCTTGGCACAGGGTTCTCCCCCCACCCCCGAAGTGCGGCCTCACTCCAGGGCCCCCCTGTGGGCTTTGGATCTGCACGGTGAGCAGCTGCAGATCTGGGGGGCCCACAGCAGCCAGGAGCCCAGACACCCGCGTCTCCCCCGATTTTTTCATGGAGAAAAAGACAGACAATGTGCACTGCCAAATCGCCCCTTCCTTGCTGTCGAGGTTCCTGGGTTGGGGGCTTATTCCCCACCCACCCATCCCCAACCTTCTCAGGGGCAGGACTGGGCCACGGTCACCCTTGTGCCCTGGTGGCTAGAAGCACCCCAGCCACGCGGCCACCACCTGGACAGGATGTGCACTCCGAGGGTCACTGTCACATTGTCTGGCTCTCAGAGGCCAAGCCGCCTGGTGTGGGGGGCAGGGAGGCTCAGGGTGGACCCAGCCCGGCACCACCCCTGCCAGGCCTTGGGCAGCAGCTCCCAGGCGCCACCTCCCCTACCCCCCAGGCCTCGTCCCCACAGTCCTCAACCCACCCAGGCTTCACCCCCCCCACAGACTTCACCCCCCAGGCCTTGCCACCTCCCCCAGGCCTCACAAACCCCTAGGCCTCCCCCTCCCCAGACCTCACCACCAGCCCCAGGCCTCATGCCCTCCAGGGTTCGCCTTCCCCCCCAGGCCTCCCCCCTCCAGGCCTTTCCCCCCAGGCCTCCCCCCACCCCCGCCAGGCTCACCACCTCCCCTGAAGCCTCACTACCCCTCCCTCCCCAGGCCTCGCAGCCCCAGGTCTCACTGTCCTCACTTGTAAAATGGAGGCAAGCCTCTTCAGCTTGCAGAGATGCAGGGGGTTTAGAGAGGCAGGTCTAAGTTCAGGGTGGCTTACTGGGACTTCTGGAGGCCACGGGGGCAGAGCCTGAGAGGGGGCCCTCTGCTGCCTGCTTCCATGGCCACATAAAGGTGACCTCCTTCCACCTTTGCATGCCCCAGCCGGTTTCCATCATCCTCTCCCACTTTGTTTCAGCTTCTTTGTTTGACATCGGAGGCCCAATCTCTCTTTGCAGCTCTATCCACTGTCACTTTTCCCACCACTTTACCATCTGGCCAAGTGGGCTGTGGGCAGCCCCAGTAGGTTCAGCACCTGGGCCCTGGGACCCCCACGTGTGGTAGCTGTCAGCAGGAGCCCTCCCACGCCCTAACTCCGCTACGATCACCTCCTCCCGCGCCCACGCCTCCCCTCCCTGGGCCTTTGGTACCCTGTTCACTTCAGTCCACTCTGTTCTGTAATTTCACCCTCCTGCTCGCAGGCAGGGTCTCAGCTCTGCGCCACTAGGCAGGGTTTGCATTGCCTCCAAACCTTTGTAAGGGCAACAGCATTTCCCCCACGTGGGGGCTGCTGTCCTGCCACCCCCTGCACACGCTCACGGGCAGCACGGGGCTTCTGCCCGCAGCTCACGCTGCAGGTGGGACTCGGCTGAGGGGTGAGCAGCGATTCTCAAAAGAGGGTCTGTGGCTCCCCTGATCCCAAAAGTGAGTTCTTCCCGTGTCCCTGATGCGAACATGAGCAAATGCGGCTTTCTAATAATAGAGCCTCTCAGAGAGGCGGCCTGGCTGCCCACACAGAGCCACACCTGGTCCAATAAAGCAGGAAGGGACACGAAGAGGGACAGCCGGGACCACAGCCACAAAGCCGACCATGGAGCCGGCACAGCCAGCACGCTGCCCTGGAGTCTCTGGGACAGTCACTGTCCCCACGCTCGGCAGAGGGAATCTGTGTCGCTTCTTCCCAGTCCTCGGTGCCAATTTAAAGTCAAGGTCCCGGCCTTGGTAAGGAGGCTGGGAAAGGCAGCGTTTGGCGTTTTGAGCTTTCAGGGTGGGAGCAGGCCCTTCCTCCTAGGGGAGGGGGGTCTTCCAGTACGGGATGGGGGCCCAGCTTCTGGGGAACTGGAGGAAAGGACCCACATCCACTCTAGTCCACCCCTGGTGCACTGCTCGACACCAGCCCCATCCTTCTTTCTGTTTTTAAAAAATGCAGACGTTAGGCAAGAGTATTACTGAATCACCCTGTGTTCGTTCGCTCACTCATCTGATCGTTCAATTGAGTCTTTACTGAGCGCTATAGTACAATGCAAGATTGCAAAATTGGCTACAATCGTGCAAATCGGCCTGTGTCTGTGCCCTTTGGAATGTGGCGCCGGGGCTCTTTTCAGCCAGAGGTGCAATCTGCTGCCTGCCCTCCCGGATTTGGCCTGAGTTTGGGACTTGCTTTGGTGATAAAGTGATGGAAAGAGACTGTGGGTGTGTGCCCCATGCCAGTGCCCTCCCCACGGCCAGTGTCCTCCCCACGGCCAGTGCCCACCCCGCGTCCAGTGCCCTCCCCTCAGCCAGTGCCCACCCCACGGCCAGTGCCCTCCCCACAGCCAATGCCCACCCCGTGGCCAGTGTCCTCCCCACGGCCAGTGCCCTCCCCACGGCCAATGTCCTCCCGACGGCCAGTGCCGTCCCCAAGGCCAGTGCCCACCCCACGTCCACTGTCCTCCCCATGGCCAATGCCCACCCCATGGCCAGTGCCCTCCCCATGGCCAGTGCCCATATCACAGAAGAAACTCCTTGCTAAGCCTGGCCTCGACTCCTGATCAGCAGTATCCCGAGGTGAGTGTTAAGCCTCTAAATTAGGGATTGTTTGTTACACAGCATCGCTGTGCTCACATATAACAGGTACAAGGATTTGTTACATGCCAGAGAAACACCACCCCCCACCTTCTTCCCCCCACCCCTCCCCCTGTCATCAGGAACTTCTATTTAGTGCAGAGGCAGCCATACAGTAAATAAATAAATGAGCAAATATCCTCTGTGCTATGTGTGATAAGGATTATGAAGGAAAGTACAGCAAGGAAGGAAGAAGGGTAAAGGGTGCTGGGGGAGGCGTTGTCCTATAGAAGAAGATGTCTGTGAGGAAATCTCCGCCGTGAGGGAGCAAGCTGCAGGGAAACCCTCAGGGAGGCCCCTGGGGGGGCAGGCCGTGGCCTCGGACATGCCCTCAGGATCAGGCTCCGCGGGGATGTGAGGGAAGCAGGACACACACAGGGAGAAGTTGAGAGTTGACCCTGCAGAGTTGTCCCAAACTGGTATCCCTGGCACCCCTGAACCATCACAGGATGTGGCGGGCCTGAGGTCTCTTCACACGAGGGCAGTCCCCCAAGGGACACTCAGCGGGGAGCTGCCGGCCCTCTCCGTGGCTCGGGGCAGTAAGGGCTTCAGGCGGGGTACCCCAGCTCTTGGGGAGCAGCAGGGGTGAAGATGGAAGGCAGCAGAGCAGTTGGGACCTGTGTTGGAGAGTGACAGGACAGGTGGCAGGGTCAGACTGCAGAGGCCCACTGAGGTCTCTGGAGTGTCCTCTGAGGGCGACAGGGAGACCACAGGCCTTCACCCCTTAAAAGTCTGCTCTGCTGCTGAGGATGCTGGGGCCAGGCCAGGAGCTGGAGCCGGGACCCTGATGACGGAGTGTCCCCACCCCAAAGGAGACAGACCACCCCTTGCCAGGTCCCACCTGCAGGGCAACGGCTCTGCCCCGGCTCAGCCCTTCCCCATGCCACCACCCAAACGGCACACCCTATGCAGAACAGGGAAAGGGAGACAGAAGGAGGAGGTTAGCATGAGTTAGACGGTGTTCAGACGTGCTATTTATAACCTAAAATTTGTGTCCCGTGGGAGTCCACTAGAGTGACAAAGGGGCTTTCTGCTGAAACCTAGTGGCCCTCGAGCCCATGGACTCCCACCACGTGGGAAGGAACCCTTATAAGGGCGGCTGAGGGTCACTGCCTTCAGTTACCGCTGTTCCTGGTCTTTAATAACGGTTTATGTCCACTTAGCTTCATCATCGCCAGTTTAGTTTAGAGTGCTCACCCACGCCTTTTTGCACCCATGATATATTTGGTCTATAATTTACCAACAATTAGTCTTCACGTATGCATCGCAATTCAAGTATACGTAACTCCTCTAGGTCAGGCCCATCTACTGCTGACTCACAAACCGCCCTAAAACTTGCTGGTGTCAAACAAAAACCATTTTATTGTGCTCGCAGATTCTAGGGGTCCAGGAATTGGGGCAAGGCCCGGGGCTAGGTGTTGGGGGGTGGCCCGTCTCTGCTCCGTAGTGGCTGGGGCCTCAAGCGGGAAGGTGGGAGGCTTCCTAGCTCCCACCTGTGTCACCTGGGCTGGGACAACTGGAAGATGGGGATCACCTGGGACTAGCGACTGGCACACTCACCCATGGCCTCCCCACGTGGCCCAGCCTCCTTGCAACACGGTAGCCTTGGTGTGCTGGTTTGAATCTGTGGTGGACCCCAGAAAAGCCATGTCCTTGAATCCTCATTCAATATTGCTGGCTGGGAGCATTTCTTTTTTTTCTCAGCATGGGCAGGCACCGGGAATCGAGCATGGCAGGCGAGAACTCTGTCACTGAACCACCATCGCACCGCCCAGCTGGGAGTGACTCACCCGATTATGGGTGGTAACTGTTGATCAGATAGCTTGATGGAGTTGTGACTCCAACCATTAACCCTTTGAAAGAGGAAACGTTTCGGAGAGAGTCCCTTTGTAGAGCCGCAAGAAAGCCACAGCAGAACGACACAGCCACAAGAAGCAGAGTCCACCAGCCAGTGACCTTTAGAGATGAAGAAGGAAAACGTCTCCCGGGGAATTTGATTGAACAGGAAGCCAGGAGAGAAAACTAGCAGATGACGCCGTGTTTACCACGTGCCTTTCCACTTGAGAGAGAAAACTTGAACATCATCGGCCTTCTTGAATCAAGGTATCTTTCCCTGGATGCCTTAGATTGGACATTTCTATAGATACTTGTTTTAATTGGGACAATTTCATGGTCTTAGAACTATAAACTAGCAATTTATTAAATTCCCCTTTTTAAAAGCCATTCTGTTTCTGGTATGCTGCATTCTGGCAGCTAGCAAACTAGAACACTCAGGTTCTGAGGACAGGGTCCAGGGGTCTCAGGTGGAATCTGCATGGCCTTTTCCGACCCAGCCTCCGATGTCCCGGAATTACTTCCATGGGATTCTACAGCTCCAAGTGGTCACAAACCTCCCAGATTCCAGGTAAGCAGCCAGACCCTTGCATCTGCATGGAAGGAGTGTCAACAAATTTGTGGGGCATATTTCTAACCCCCCACAATTTGCTCATATAATGATACCTTCTTGTTATGCCAGAATTGTTTTTTTCTTGGTGTTTTCCTTTGCCAAAGCTGCCAGCACTCAATGCACCAGAGATGGATCAGCTTTTAATAAAAAGGGATTTATTTAGTTAAAAACTTACAGTTCTTCAGAGGAAAGACAGCTAACTGTCATCAGAGTTTCTCTGTCACATGGGAAGGTATATGGCAAGGTCTGCTGGCCTTCTCTCCCAGCTTCTGGGTTCCAACAGCTTTCCCTGTGGTGATTCCTTTCCGCATCTCCAAACGTCTGGGCTGAGCTGCGCATGCTGAGATGAGGTGTGCTGAGCTGCTTGGGCTGTGCTGCGCTGAGCTCTCTTCTGACCTTTCTCTTAAGCCTCCAGCTAATTAAATTAAACGTCACTCATTGCAGAAGCCACGCCCCTTAGCTGACTGCGGATGTCATCAGCCATAGATGAGTTTCACATGCTAATAATTCACGTCCACAGAACTAGGAACCATCACCTGGCCAAGTTGACACCTGAACCTAACCACCATACTTGGGAATTTTTTTTTTTTTTTAATTACAGGGACATAAATACAACAGAATGTTCCCTGTTTTAATTGCACTCAGGTATATAATTTGGCGGTGGTAATGACTTCCACGAAGCCTCTGGAAAGCTTCTGTGATGAGGCCTGGTCCTGCCTAAAGTGGCCCTTTGCGAGTCACTGCTGGAGTAGTGGCAGAATTGAGGAAGGGAACAAATAAAAAGGAGCTCAAAGAAGAGGCACGAGTGTAAAAATAAAATGATTGAAATGATGAGGGCTGGATGGATAAACAAAGTGGTATGCACGTGCTGGCCTCTGGCTCAGCAACTGGAACGAAGGAGCGGTACAAACACAGTAACACCGGGAAGTGGGATTAGCCGGACATGCAAAAAATTACATCCTGTGTGGTCCCATTTATGTGACACTCGAGAAAAGGCAAAGCCACGAGGAGGGCAGACAGACCAGCATTTGCCTGCGGTGGGGACTGATTGAAAGAGAACTTTGCTGGAGTAATGGATACGTAACTGAGAAATCAGGATTTAAGGTATGATTATGGTTGCCCAATCCTTATACAGATATTCCTTTTTGCTTCTGATATATTGGAGTAGAAAGCGGAAAGGACCTGGCATCTCTGAACTGTAACCCAGCTGCCTTGATCTCTTGATAATGATTGTTATTCTAGTTTGCTAGCTGCCAGAATGCAATATAGCAGGAACGGAATGGCTTTTTAAAAGGGGAATTTAATAAGTTGCTAGTTTACAGTTCTAAGGCCATGAAAATGTCCCAATTAAAACAAGTCTATAGAAATGTCCAATCAAAGGCATGCAGGGAAAGATACCTCGGTTCAAGAAGGCCCATGAAGTTCCAGGTTTCTCTGTCAAGTGAGAATGCACATGGTGAACACAGTCAAGGTTTCTCTCTTATCTGAAAAGGCACATGGCGAACATGGCGTCATCTGCTAGCTTTCTCTCCTGGCTTCCTGTTTTCTGAAACTCCCCGGGAGGCATTTTCCTTCTTCATCTCCAAAGGTCGCTGGCTGGTGGACTCTGCTTCTCATGGCTACGTCATTCTGCTCTGTTCTCTCAGAACTTCAGAAACTAATCAAGACCCACCCAAATGGGTGGAGACACACCTCTAATCCAGTTTAACAACCACTCTTGATTGGGTTACATCTCCAGGGAGATGATCTAATTACAGATTCAAGCATTTATGTTGAATAGGGATTATTCTACCTTTACGAAATGGGATTTAGATTAAAACATGGCTTTTCTAGGGGACATACATCCTTTCAAACCAGTACACTTTTATAGCCATTATTTTGTGCTCTTGTAATTGTAGAAAACTTTGTGACCGACTCTCACTTCTACCCATTTTGTCTTTTTTTTTGACTTTGGAATCTTGTGACCACCAAGACAGCCTCTAATGTTTATTAATGAAGAGTCTTGGGTTGGCCCAGAACTAACCCACCCTGTATCCAAAGTTATCCTGATAACTGAAGCAGGATCCAAACAAAATGGGTCTGCCTGACATGCGCAGTAGCTTAGACTTTCACCTACAAGGGACCAGTGCCTCATTAAACTACTAAAAATCACACCCATCATCATATCAAGGCTACCATTTTCTTACATTCTGTGACAAGCATGTGATCAATCTATGCATGAGTAATAATTAAATCACCTCCAATTATGTCATCTGGAGCCATTGCACACATTATCCTAAAACCTGCCCATTTTTTGATACTATAAAACTATCAGTATTACTGCAGTTCAAGGAGAGATTTTTGGGCTAATAGGCCATCTGATTTCCTGCTTCTCTCCTAGCAATAAATTCTTTCTCTCTTTAAAAGCTGGAGATTGGCCATTGGAACGCATCGGGGAGAAAATCCACTGGCTTTGGTAACAGAAATGTTCTAAATCTTGAATGTGGTGGTAGATACATACATTTATCAAAACTCATCTAACTACACACTTTAATAGGGGAACTTTTATTGTATGTAAATGATGTCTTAGTAAACTTGACTTCTAAAAAAATCATATGGGTTCCCAAGCAGAAAAAGCAAGTTGTATTCAAGTAGCAAAAAATTCAGACATTCTCCTAATAATATCCCAGGAGGCCAGGACACAATGAACAATGTGTAAAAAAAGTCAAGGGAAAGAAGATGTGCTCTAAGAGCTTTATCCCTACTAGATTATCCTCAGTTACAGATATTTCCAGGCAGGCAGGACCCGGAATGAACAGTCCATAAGCCCTTTTTGAAGGAAACTACTGGAAGAAATCTAGCCAACCTAGGTGTGGGCTAGAAAGGAGACCTCGGGGCGTTGGGACAGGGGGGGCCACGGTGGGCAGAGAGGTGGGAGGTCACTGATTCTGTTTCATCCCACTGACTCCATCTCCCTCTCTCAGGTCCATCCTCCTTCCTCCTGGTGACTCGGCCTCCTTCAGTGCCTCCTTCTCCTGGTTTCTCTCCACTGGTGCTTCCATCATCAGGGGAGGTGCTTCCCATGCCCACGTGGATAAACCACCTATTCCCCTGACTTTCCATTTCCTAGACCATGTTTCCTCGAGGGGTCTTTTGCTCGAGCCCATACTGGTCAGGCTTTCCCACAGGCATCCTCTGATCTGTGGTTCTCATACCATCAGAGCCAATGCGTCTTTTTTTTTAATATCCATTTTTCTATTCCAAAATGATATTCACAGATAATATAACTTCCCTACATGCATAATTTCAAAATCAGTGTAATATCCTTCTTGTAGTATAGTGGAATAAAAGGAAAACAATGTCTAATAATGTGTTTGACAATATGCCAGTGCCCGGACCTGACTACAATGGGAGATGAAATGAAGAAGGCCGACCCTGGCCCTTACAGAGAACAAGTAAGTTTGGATAGAAGAGAAGCAAAAAGAGGTGGGCAATGGTGGCTCAGTGGCAGAGTTCTTGCCTGCCATGCTGGAGACCCAGGTTCAGTTTCTGGAGCCTGCCCATGCCAAAAAGCAAAACAAATAAATAAATAAAAATGATCATATGTTAAGAATGTTTGTGGTTCTTTGCTGTTATATTTTTAAAAAAATTAAAAATTAAAAAAAAAAAAGATATCCACAGGATGATACCTTCTCTGAAGACAGGCTGTCAGCATCTGGGGTTCCTCTGTCAGACAGCATGCCAGTGTGAAGCTATTATGCACCCCAGAAAAGCCAGGCCCTTTAATTTTCGTTCAATATTGCTGGAATTTTTTTTGATTGTTCCCATGGAGATATTCCCCCCCAATTGTGGGTGGTAACTGTTGATTAGTTGGTGTCCATGGAGATGTGTCTCCACCCATTCAAGATGGAGTTGCTTATTGGAGCCACAAGAGCCCAGGCAGCGAGAGACCTTTGGAGATGGAGAAGTAAAATGCCCCCAGGGGAGCTTCATGAAACAAGAAGTCGGGAGAGAAAGCCAGCAGACATCACCCTGTGCCTTTCCAGATGATAGAGCCATCAGCCTTCTTGAGTCACAGTGTCTTTTCCTGGATGCCTTAATTTGGACATGCTATAGTCTTACCTTCATTTGGACATTTTCACAGCCTTAGAATGTTAAACTTGCAACTTAATAAATTGCCCTGTTTGAACGCCGTTCCAGTTCTGGTATATCACATTCCAGCAGCTTGCAAACTGGAACAGATAGTGTCTACTGGTCCTTTGCTCCCAGGTTTTGTTGCTTTCAGCTTCTGGTTCCAGTGGCCTCTCTCTGAGCTTCTTGGGTCTTCTCTTGGCTTCTCTGGGGCTTTTCTCTCTGTGCTCATTCAGCTTTTTCTGTCCTTTATCCTCTCATAGAGGACCTGAGTAAATGGATTAAGACCTACCCTGAATGGGGAGGGTCACATCTCAATTGCAACAACCTAATCAAAAGGTCCGAACCACAACAGGTCTGAACCCAGAGGAGTGGATGAAAAGAGTATGGCCTTTTCTGGGGGTACATAAAGCTTCAAGCTAGCACAAGCTATCTGCATCGTTGATTTGTGTGTGACCCTGCTCAAACATCACCTCCTCAGAGGGGTCTTTCTTGACCATTTTATGGCCAAAGACTGATGGTTCCTTGTCATCGCATGTTTACACACTGATCTGTTTATAATCTGCCTCCCACTGGTCAGTTCCGTGAAGGCAGGAATCTATCTCATTTCTGTTCTATCCACATCATGGGATCTTGTCAAGCACAAAGTAAACCCCAAGTAGATATTTGTTGCTGGAAATGAATAAGCCAAGTTAAGTAACAGCTTAAACTGAGGTCATAGAACAGGATGTAAACATTACAACTCGTGAAGATACATTTATCTAAAATACAATTTAGTCTTCTGTTAAATTCAGGAAGATACCTTAAAACATATATATTTTTTTAATAACTTGAAGGTGTGCCCTCATTGTTCTGAATGATTCCTCTCTTTCTGCGGGAACAGTGAGATGTTTGGGACACTGTTCCACAAATGTAGCCCAACTCCTTATTTCCAGCTGAGATTTGGGATGCTTGCTTTTGTTTCCTCTTTGCACTTTTTAAAAAAAAAAACTTTTTTATTAAAAAAGTAATAATTTTCAAAGCACACTTCAACAACTAGTTACAGAACATGTCCCAGAGTTTGTCATGGGCTACCATTCCACCATCTCGGATTTTCCCTTCCAGCTGCTCCAAAACACTGGAGACTAGAGGAATTTGAACAGTGAATAGGGAAGTATTTGCAGAGTCCCCTGGGGTAATGGGGAGAAAGGGGGAAAATTCAACTTCCCCAAGTAGAGAACTCTTGATATTCTCACAGGCAGTGGGGATAGCCAAAGTAATAGGCCGAGCCTCCAATCTTGGGGTTTGTTCATATGAAACTTAATCCGCAAAAGATAGGCTAAGCCTACTTTAAATTAGGTCAAAAAGTCACCCCCAGGAGAATGTCTTCTGTTGCTCAGATGTGGCCTCTCTCTCTTGGCTGACACAGCAAGCAAACTCACTGCCCTCCCCCTATCTACGTGGGACATGACTCCCAGGGGTGTGGACCTTCCTGGCAACGTGGGACAGAAATCCTAGAATGAGCTGAGACTCAGCATCAAGGGATTGAGAAAACCTTCTCGACCAAAAGGGGGAAGAGCGAAATGAGACAAAATAAAGTGTCAATGGCTGAGAGATTCCAAACAGAGTCGAGAGGTTATCCTGGAGGTTATTCTTAAGCATTAAAGAGATATCACCCGTTTAGTTAAGGTGTAATGGAGAAGCTGGAGGGAACTGCCTGAAAATGTGGAGCTGTGCTCCAGTGTGACTGTGTGGTTGTGAGAGCCTGTGTTTGATGCTCCTTTTGTCTACCTTGAGGGACAAGTAAACATATTGATTAAAAATAAATAAATAATGGGGGAACAAATGTTAAAATAAATTTAGTAGACTGAAATGCTGGTGATCGGTGAAGGGGAGGGGTAAGGGGCATGGTTTAGTATGAATTTTTTTCTGTTTTCTTTTTATTGCTTTTTCTGAATTGATGCAGATGTTCTAAAAAATGATCATGATGATGAATAAAAAAAAACACTGGAGACTAGAAGGAATATTAATACAGTGATTCAGCAGTCATAGTCATTTGTTAAATCCTATTTTCTCTGTTATACCTCCTGCTTCACCTTTGATTCTCCCCCCAATCTGTACGGAGAAGGGTAATGTCCCTTCTGACATTTTCATGTTGAGAAGGGGCGTCGACACTAAAGATAGGGGGATGTAATCAATTGATAATGTTTGGAGAGGCTGGTCCCTCTAGGTTTCAGGATTTATTTGACCCAGGAACCCTCCAGGAATTATAGATTCCAGGAGTCTTTTTAATAATGAGCATATGAGACTCAGCATCAAGGGATTGAGAAAACCTTCTCCACCAAAAGGGGGAAGAGAGAAATGAGACAAAATAAAGTGTCACTGGCTGAGAGATTCCAAACAGAGTTGAGAGGTTATCCTGGAGGTTATTCTTACACATTAAACAGATATCACCTTGTTATTCAAGATGTAAAAGAGAGGCTGGAGGGAACTGCTTGAAAATGTAGATCTGTGTTCCAGTAGCCATGTTTCTTGATGATGATTGTGTAATGACACAGCTTTCACAATGTGACTGTGTGATTGTGAAAACCTCGTGTCTGATGCTCCTTTTATCTACCTTGTCAACAGACGAGTAAAACATATGGAATAAAGATGAATAATAGGGTGAACAAAAGTTAAAATAAATTTAGTAGATTGAAATGCTAGTGATCAATGAAAGGGAGGGGTAAGGGGTATGGCATGTATGAATTTTTTCTGTTGTCTTTTTATTTCTTTTTCTGAATTGATGCAAATGTTCTAAGAAGTGATCATGATGATGAATATGGAACTATGTGATGACATTGTGAGGTACTGATTATATATGTAGAACGGAATGATCATATGTTAAGAATGTTTTTGTTGTTATATTTAAAAAAAAATTTTAACAAAAATGCAACGAAGATTAAAAAATAATAATAATAATGAGCATAGCCACTCACACACCCACAACCAAAATCACGCTTCCATCAGTTTTCTCCATCATCCGCGCGGTGGAGGCCCGCGGACACACACCGGGCGCGGGAACTCCGGGGCGTGGCCGGGCAGGGTGAGGAGGCGGGGCTCCAGGGGCTGCGCGGCGGCGCCTCACCGCGCCTGCGCGCAGCCATTGGTGGGGCCGGAACCTCCTTTGCGGGACTGCGCGCCCGGGGGGAGCGTATTGAGCGAGGCACTCGCCCACGGCGGCTGGTGGAGTCCGGGCCCGCGAAGCTGGAGCGACGGTGGCGGCGGCGGCGGGAGGCCGGGGCTGAGGCCGGGGCCGGGGCTGCGAGGCCCGTGGGGCGGCAGGCTGCGGCTGCGGCCTGGGGCTCGAGCCCAGAGGGAGGAGCGGCTGCCATGGCCGAGAGCATCGTGAGTGGTGGCGGCCGGGCGGGAGCCGGGGCGCCGGGATGAGGCAGCAGATTTGCCGGCCGCGGCCTGGGGCGGAGGCCCGCCGGCTGGCTCTGCGACCCGGCCCCTTTCCCCTCCCTCGCGTTAAGGCTCTCCCCGAGGTGCCTGGGCTCTCCCCCGGGGCGGCTTTCACCCCCCTCGGCTTCTGTCCCTCTCCGACCCCAGCCGGGAGATTCGCGACTTGGGTTCCGCACCCCGGGCCGGGCCTTCCTGCACGGAGCGTCGGCTGTGCTGAAGGGAAACCGTCTTCCCCCCTCGCCTGCCTCCCTGCCTCGGGCAGACTTCGTGGGCTTTATTTGAAGGCCCCTCAGAGGCCGGGTTACGACTCCCCCCTTAATCTCCTTCCACTCTGCGCCCCCACCCCCACCCCAGTAAGTGCCTTGTCATGAGTCACTGGAAGGAGAGCAGGTTGTACGAGCGGAGCGCTGCGGAACTCCCTCCCCACGAAAGGAAAATACGGCGGCTTGACTAGTTTTTTGCCCCTCGGTTGTAAAGAAAAGTTGACAACTGCCTGTTTTAAAAGCATATTATGAAGAACCTTGGTTTCACTGTTGACCAGACAGGAGGAATTGTCTCCTCCCCCCCCTCCCCAAAATAAAAAGTCAGTGAAAGTCAGAAACATCTGTCCTTGGTTAACTTGTGAAAAGTTTTCCCTCAAAAGCAAATGTGGTAGGAAAAGTAACAGACTGTTCAGATAGAAGAATTTCGGTTAGCGTTAAATGTTCGGGATTTTCAGGGGAATCAAAGCAGTATCGGGTGACCAGTTATGGGCACGCTTTAGCACCTTTATGGCCTCTGAAGTTTTGCCAGGTGTTGTGTCCAGAATGGTGGGTTACTTGTGTCCAGATGTCTCGGTTCTGCAGGAAGCTCCAGCCCTTGGGCAAGGCTTTTCTCTAATTCCTACCTCTCTTAACTCGAGCTCATTGGAGGGACCCTGGAGCCTCCCCATTGTTTCCCACCTGGAGATGAGCAGAAGGAACAAATGGCCCAAGAGAAATTTGACTCCTTTAAAAATAAGATTTGCTAATCACTGGGGAGTTCTAGAAATAGATAAGGAATTAGCACTCATATCTGTTTTCAGACTTTCTGTTATTGTAATATTTTAAACTGAATTGAAGAAACATAAGCAAGTGGTTTCAGACAAGACCCATTTCCCACTAGTATATATACAGCTAGGCTTTTGCTCATAGCTTGGTACCTTACAGAATTTCTTAGGTTGTGAGGAATTAAAACAGACCCTTCTTTTAAAATTGATTTCCAAAAGCTTTTTGAATTCAGAAAGAGATCTTTTTTTTTTTTGGCATGGGCAGGCACCAGGAAAGGAACCTGGGTCTTCGGCAGGGCAGGTGAGAACTCTGCCTGCTGAGCCACGGTGGCCCACCCAGAAAGAGATCTATTAAAACATATGTGCATATGACTGATTTTATCTCACCAGTTCTTCAACACCCCATTATTCTTGGGCCATTTTCTTATAAATACAAAAACCTAAGTTATTAAGAGGCTATGTGTCCATGTTGCCAGGTCTGCCTTGTCTTGTGTATTTCATTGTGTAGCCTGTGTCACAGTACAAGCTAGTACTTATCTCAGTTCAGGTTGCATTTGATTTTGTTGTTAAATACTGTGTGTGTCTCAGAAACCTAGACTGCCCTGCCCTGTTGTAGACAATCAATGAGAATGACTTAATATCTTTGTAGAACTCCTCAGAATCATGTAAGCCTGACATTCAGCTCCTCAAATTGCTGAGTGACGTACTCTTGTTCCTAAATGATCAAAAGGACATTTCACAGAACCCCCTGCAGAAAAACAGAGTCCTTCTGTTCTTGTGTCTTAGTGCTGGAGACAGATTTCTGAAACAGGTACAGAAGTATTCACTTAATGCATTGTGAGAACCTTTCTTAGGTATGAATCAAAAATGAAGTGCACCAGAAATCAAAAGAATTAATTCAGAAGAACTAGTTTGTACTTGCTCTTTCACACAGAAGAGGGGAAAAAATTAAACATAGTTTAAGAAACAAAAAGATATAAAATATGTTAGGCCTTTTTTTTTTTTTTACATGGGCAGGCATCAGGAATCGAACCCGGGTCCTCTGGCATGGCAGGCAAGCATTCTTGCCTTCTTGCCTGCTGAGCCACTGTGGCCCGCCCTAGGCCTTTTTTTTGATGTTATACCTTTAACAGTTGGAATAGTCATAGGGACCATTCGAAACAGCCCTAATACTTTGAGAACAGTAAGGTAACTAAGGTCAGGTAAAGCTTGTTAGAAATTTGAGAAACAGGGCCAGGCTTTTTTTAAAAGGAAAATTTAGATTATTCTTAATTAGTTGGATCCTAAAGCAGAGGAAAGTTCAGTAGACCTTGAGCTTTTGTGGTATTTTGTCACATATTGGACACTGGCCTTGTGACATTTGGCATCTCAGTGCTGCTGCATTAATGAGAACACATAGCACGGTGAGGACCTTCTGGCATGTACTCCTCTGTCTGCTCTCTGCATCCCTCGAGGTAGTTGGCGCAGCGGGGTGTTGGCAGCGGGGCGTGCTGCTTCATGCTTCCTGACAAACGTAGAGACTTGTACAGTTGGCCAGGGTGCTAATGACACTTCTTCAGGAGGGCTTCCATTACAATAAAAATCAAGCTCTCTGTCCGATGGTCTTCAGGCCTCGCACCATTTCGGACTTGCCATGAAAATATTTTTTAAAACTCATGCTAAGTTTTACTGTGATGTTAAAGGCATTCATTTCTTTAATTTTTTAAATTAAAAGCAAATGATGAATTAGAAGATTTCTTTTGATTCTTTTAAGTCAAGCTAATGTCTGTGTATAGATTTGGTAACAGTGAAATCTTTAAGGAACCTGGGCATTCATGATTGATGGTGTTTATTTTTGTACATCTCAAAGTCTGAAGGGGGAAAAAGAGTTGGTGTTTAGATTTTTATAATGGTTAAAAATTGAAGTTGTATTTTTTGAGTGGAAATTTTCAAGTCAGGTTAACACACGAGAGTCAAGGCACATAACCCTGATGAGTCTTACCGCTCTGGTTTGTCTTCTGGAGAGATTGGGTTGGGTGCAAAAGTGGAAGGGTGGGGTTTGACTTTCAGTTTCATTGGCCCAGTTGCTGAAAAGCTGCAGCACATTCATTCTTAAAATTATGTTAGAACCTAACTTTTTGCGTGCAGTGACTGTCTTGTCTTGTTTACAACAGATAATCCGTGTTCAGTCCCCAGATGGGGTGAAGCGGATAACAGCAACAAAGCGAGAGTCGGCCGCAGCGTTTTTGAAAAAGGTATCGTAGCTTTGGTATTTACCACTGGGAACGTCTTCATCCTCCGCTGTTACTCCTTTTCTGTACGTTTTCTCTTTTCCTCATTTCCTAATTTCTTCCACTCCTAAGTTTGGTCTTTTTAAATTGCTTTTCTCTTTCATAATTTGGTTAGATTACTACAAGATGTTTGTGTGTCGCAGTTAACCGCTACTTAAAATTGTGGGCCCAAGTGCCCAAAGGTAAAAATATTTCATTGGAGTAATACTTAATTTATAAAAGTTGAAAATTGGCAAAAACCTTAATGGTGCGTCAAAACAGGATGCTTAAAAGAGTGTGCTGAGGAGTGTCATGCTCTTTTTTTTTTTAATTTAATTTATTTTGTTATTATCAAACCGAAACAGCATACAAACATGAACATTCTTAACATAGACGCATTCCACATATGGTATACAATCGGTGGCTCACAGTATTATCACATAGTAGTATATTCATCACCATTATCATTTTTTAGATCATTTGCATCACTCCAAGAAAAGAAATAAAAAGAAAAAAGAAAAAGCTCACACATACCATACTCCTTACCCTTCCCTCTTATTGACATGCTCTTTTAAAAACAGTGAGATGAAGCTATATGTTCTGAGTGGGAGATGTACATGCTGTATATATAGTTTTTGTTTTGTTTTGTTTTTTGAATGCTATATGGCGGGAGTCACATTTCATTCTTTTTCCATATGAGTACCCCTTATTGCAGCACCATTTTATGGATTTTTGTTTGGTTTTCCATTTGTTCGCTTGGGAAGGGCATGGGCCGGGAATCGAACCAGGGTCTCTTGCGTGGCAAGTGAGAATTCTACCACTGAACTACCCTTGCACCCCCTGTATATTTTTTTAAATGTTTTTTATTGTGAAATATAGCATATATACAAAGAAAAGAAAGAAAAAGCAATAATTTTCAAAGTACATTTCAATAGGTAGCTACAGAACAGATTTCAGAGTTTATTATGGGGTGCCATTCCACTATTTCAGGTTTTTCCTTCTAGATGCTCCAAAACACTGGAGGCTAGAAGAAATATCATTATAGTGTTTCAGTGGTCATACGCATTTATTAAATCCTATTTTCTTTGTTATAATTCCTCCTTCTGCTTTGATCCTTCTCCCAGTCTATAGGGATCTTTAGGCAATGCCTGTTGTGACTTTTTCATGTTAAGAAGGGGTATCGATGCTAAAGGCTAGGGGGATGTAATTAGTTGATAATCTTGGAGAGGCTGGTACCTCTGGATTTCAGGATTTGCCTGATCTAGGTATCTTCTGGAAATTATAGGAAAGCACATTTACTGCACGAAACTTTTTATAGAGTCTCCCTATTTGTTTTTAAGAGTTAACAAGAGTGATGTTGTTTGGGGTTTAGCAAACCGT
This sequence comes from Tamandua tetradactyla, assembly GCF_023851605.1. Lineage (NCBI taxonomy): Eukaryota > Metazoa > Chordata > Mammalia > Pilosa > Myrmecophagidae > Tamandua > Tamandua tetradactyla. Next base: position 73,878,769 of record NC_135332.1, on the reverse strand, counting down.
AGCAATTTGCACTATCTGAAGCTTTCATAAGAGTAGCTTCCAGAATAACCTCTTGACTTTATTTGATCTTTCTTAGCCACTGCTGCCTTATTTTATTACACTTTTCCCTTTTCTGGTCAGGAAGAGTTGGGCTTAGAGAGAGAGAGGTCACATCTGAGCAACTAAAGAGGTTTTCTGGAAGCAGTTCTTAGGCCGTGTTGTAGGTAGTCTTAGCTTCTCTACTACAGAAATAAGTTGTGTTCAGAACAGGCCTAGGGTGCACAGGTAGTTCAGCCATTAGAATGCCCATCTTCCATGTGGGAGACCTGGGTTTGATTCCCAGACCGTGCACCCAAAAAAAAGAAAAGAAAAAAAAAAAAGAACAAACCTTAAAATGGGAAATAGACCTATTGTTTGAGAGGGTACAAGGGGTTTCCCAGAAGGGAAAGTTTAATAGATCTATTTTTTTCCCCCTTTCGAACCCTCAGGGGACTCTACCAATACTTTCAAATTATCAGCCCACCATAGTCTGAGATGTACCTGGGTATTACATTAAGCTATATGGAATTACAAAGCCTCGTTCCCGTTCTGGACTCTAGGAGTTTGAGCTGTTTAAATGAGTTGTACAGACTGGTTGATTTAGATTGTGTGTTACAGAAAATTTAGGTTGTAGACCCAGTAAACCTCTCTGCCTTTGGTCTCATATAGTAGATGAAGGTCTAGAGTATATACACTATCATCTTTCACCCCATATTCTGATTTACCTTAGTACCAGCCAAATTGGCTTTGTTTTATTTCTAATTGAGGCCAGGTCTGTTTTTTGGTTGCTTTAACTGTTAATTGTGTGTAGCTATGCTAAGTTTCAGGGCTGCAGCACTCCATTTTTGGATTTTAGGGTTTAGTTAGTCAACGTTCCAGTGAATTACCAGCTGATACATGTGTAGCTCAGTGTCTCAGAATCTAGAAATATACTTACAACTTCAAACTAAGTGGGGCTGCTATAAGAGCTTACAATCTAACATGCTGTATTGTTGAGTGGATAAAGCAAGGTTTTGAAAAAAAACATGTATAGAATGATCCCACTCTATTTTCTTTTTAATAAAGCCACACTTACACATTTGTTTGTGTGAAAGAGCCCATGCTAGACTTAAAAAGAGTCACTCTCATTGCACAGGGCTTCAGTAAGGAGAGTGGCTTTTGCTTTATACTTCAGATCAAAGGTTGGCAAACTCTGGCCCTTGGGCTTGCTCTCTTTTTTTTTTTATTTTTCATACAAACATACAAACATTCCATACATGGTGTATAATCAGTGTCTCACAGTCTCATCACATAGTTGTGTATTTATCACCATGATCATTTTTTTGGACATTTGCATCACCCTAGAAAAATAAAGAAAAAAGAAAAAACACATATAAACCATACACCTTACCCCTTCCTCTCAGTGACCACTAGTATTTCAATCTACTCAATTTATTTTACCCTTTGTTCCCCCATTATTTGTTTATTTTTATCCATATTTTTTAATCATCTGTCCATAACCTAGATAAAAGGAGCATTAGAAACAAGGTTTTCATAATCACACAGTCACATTGTAAAAGCTATGTCATTATACAATCATCTTCAAGAAACAAGGCTTCTGGAACACAGCCCTGTAGTTTCAGGTACTTACCTTTAGCCATTCCAATACAACATAAACTAAAAAGGGGGTATCTATATAATACATACAAATAACCTCCAAGATAACCTCTTGACTCTGAAATCTCTCAGCCATTGAAACTTTATCTTGCTCATTTCTCTCTTCCCCCTTTTGGTCAAGAATGTTTTCTCAATCCTTTTATGCCGAGTCTCAGATTATTCCAGAATTTCTGTCCCTCATTACTAGGGAGGTTCACACACCCCTGGAAGGAAGTGAGTTCCCTTGCCCTGTTGGCTTAGAAAGAGAGAGGCCACAACTGAGCAATAAAAGAGGTTCTCTAGAGGTGACTCTTAGGCCTAATTTAAGTAGGCTTAGCCTGTCCTTTTCAGGAATAAGTTTCATAGGGGCAAACCCCAAGATGGAGGGCTCAGCCAATAGATTTGGTGGTCCTATTTTTAAAAAAAAAATTTAATGCAATTTTATTGATACGTATTCACATACCATGTAAACATCCAAGTGTTTAATCAGTGATTCACAATATCATCATGTAGCAATGCAATTATCATCACAGTTGACTTTGTGTGTGTGTGTGTGTGAAAAATAACGAATATACAAAAAAGTAATAAACTTAAAAGCACAGCACAACAGTGAATTGGAGAACAGAGTTCAGAGTTTGGCATGGGTTACATTTCCACAATTTTAGGTTTTTACTTCTAGCTGCTCTAAGATACTGGAGACTAAAAGAAATATCAGTTTAATGATTCAGCAATCATATTCGTTTGTTAAAACCTACCTTCTCTGTATAACTGCCATCACCTTTGATCTTTCTGTCCTACTCTTTAGGGGTATTTGGGCTATGACCATTCTAACTTCATGTTGGAAGGGTCTGTCTGTAATACAGGGTAGGGAGATGGAACTAGCTGATGTTCTGTAGAGGCTGGGCCCTTTAGGTTTCAGGGCTTATCTGGTCCAGGGACCCATCTGGAGGTTGTAGGTTTCTGGAAAGTTACCCTAGTTCATGGAACCTTTGTAGAATCTTATGTATTACCCTAGGTGTTCTTTAGGATTGGTTGGAATGGTTTTGATTGGGGTTTGGCAAGTTATGATAGGTAGCAATGTCTAACTGAAGTAAGAGTGATCTCCAGAGTAGCCTCTTGATTCTATTTGAACACTCTCAGCCACTGATACTTCACTAGTTACATGTCTTTTCCTCCTTTTGGTCAGGATGACATTGTTGATCCCATGGCGCCAGGGCTGGTGGACTCATCCCTGGGGATCTTTCTCCCGTTTTTTAGGGATATTTGGGCTGTGGCCATTCTATTTTTCATATTAGAAAGGGCTGTCGATAATAAAGGATAGGGGAATGGAACTAGTTGATGTTCTGGAGAAGCTGGCCCCTCTGCATTTCAGGACTTAACTGGTCTGGGGACCCATTTGGAGATTAAAGGCTTCTGGAAAGCAACCCTAGTGCATGGAACCTCTGTAGAATCTTTCATAACGCCCCAGGTATTCTCTAGTGTTGACAGGAATGGTTTTGTTTGGGGTTTGGCAAACTATGGTGGGTAGCATTATCTAACTGAAGCTTGCATAAGAATGGCCTCCAGAGTAACCTCTCGACTTTATTTGAACTCTTTCAGCCACTGATACGATGTTCGTTACACTTCTTTTCCCCTTTTTAGTCAGGATGACATTGCTGATCCCATGTGTCAGGGCCAGCTCATCCCTGAGAGTCATCTCCCATGCTGCCAGGGAGATTTTCAACCCTTAATGTCGTGTCCCATGTAGTAGGGAGGGCAATGATTTCACTTGCAGAGTTGGGTTTAGAGAGAGAGAGAGAGAGGCCACATCTGAGCAGCAAAAGAGAGCTTCCAGAAGTAACTCTTGGGCGTACCTATAGGTATGGCCCTCTCCTTTTGTAAGTAAAGTTTTAATTGGGACACAGCAGCCACACTCCTTGATTTACGTATTGTTTGTGACTGCTTTTGAGCTATTTTGGCCGAGTTGAGTAATTGCTAGAGAAGTAGTAAGGTCGATAAAGCCATATTTCCTATCTGGCCCATTTCAGGAAACGTTTGTCAGTCTCTACTTTATACATTTCTGTATTATTTGAATTTGTTGCAAACAGATCATATCTTTTTAGTGGTAAAAAATGTATTTTTCTTTTTTCATAAGCTGAGAGAATTGTAGGGCCGTAGGCTATTGGAGTGAGAAGGCACCTGTTCTAGTTTGCTAGCTGCTGGAATGCAATATACCAGAAACGGAATGGCTTTTAACAAGGGGAATTTAATGAGTTGCTTGTTTACAGTTCTAAGGCCGAGAAAATGTCCCAATTAAAACAAGTCTATAGAAATGTCTAATCAAAGGCATCCAGGGAAAGATACCTTGGTTCAAGAAGGCTGATGAAGTTCAGGGTTTCTCTCTCAGCTGGAAGGGCACATGGTGAACACAGCATCACGTGCTAGCTTTCTCTCCTGGCTTCCGGTTTCATGAACCTCCCCGGGAGGCGTTTTCCTTCTTCATCTCCAGAGGTCACTGGCTCGTGTACTCTCTGCTTCGTGGTGCTGCAGCATTCTCTGCTCTCTCCGAATCTCTCATTCTCCAAAATATTTCCTCTTTTATAGGACTCCAATAAACCAATCAAGATCCACCCAGATGGGTGGAGACGTGTCGTCACCTAATCCAGTTTAACAACCATTCTTAACTAAATCACATCAACCAGGGAGATGATCCAATCACAGTTTCAAACATACAGTATTGAATAGGAATTATTCTACCTTTAAGAAATGGGATTTATATTAAAACATGGCTTTTCTTAAGGGGCATACTTCCTTTCAAACCAGCACAGCATCTTAGGCATCTATTTACAAAAAAAAAGATCTGATCTTTTTCTTTTCACAAAGGTGGGGACTGCAGGCCAGCAGACTGAAGTGTTTTGCTGAGTATCTCACTGGGCCTGGGATATGCTAGTGAAGCCACAGCAGCTATCTGATGAATTGGTTTCTAGAAGATCGTTGCTACCGTGGTCATTGCTACACAGAAGTGGATCTCAGGGTCTTCAGGGAATTCTAAATTGTCCACTGTTTGATCTTTGTGTGGTAGCTGACCATGGTCAGCTTACTCCTCTGATATACGTGGAAATGCTAGAAATTTTGACAGATTGTCTAAGACAGGTTACGCATTAAGTAACTATTGCTAAACAAACTGGGGGGATGTATTTAAACACCAGAATCGCAGGAACTGCATACACTTGTTCTCTCCTTTTCTAAGGCTTTGTAACAGGGAAATTTCTTGAACTTAAAGCTGTGATAAATATTTAGAGATAGGATTTTGTTTTTAACTTGTGACTTTTGTGCTGGTATCAGATGCAAAGTTGTCAAGTAGGATAAATTCAGAAAGTTCCAGAGAAACTTGAAAATACAGGGTTACAATTCTGACTTTTTATTTGTTTCAGAAATATTCCTGAAATCCTAGTACTTCTCTCTGCATCGCTTGTTGTGTTGTAGAGGGAAGTACAGACATGACTGTTGGTCATTGAGGTGGTTGAGCAGGTGAGATATAGGTTGGTATTGACTGCTTAGTCCCTGAAGTTTAGGGGATGTTTGCTTCAGGATACTGAAAACAACAACAGCAACAATAAAACATTAATTACTCTGGTATATTTTCTCCAGTATGAAAATCCTTTTCTCAGATTACAAAAAGAATAGAAATTTGTCATAAAAAGGTTCAAGAAAACAGAAAAAGTATAGAGAAGGAATGTTTGCTTTGGCAGCACATATACTGAAATTGGAATGATACAGAGAAGATTAGTCTGACCCCTGCACAAGGATGACACACAAATTTGTGAAGCGTTCCATATTTAAAAAAAAAACAGTATAAAGGGGGAACAGTCACCTGAAGTGCAACTATCCAGTAATAACCACCAATATATCGTCTGTCTGCATGCACATACAAACATGCACATGCTTATACCAAAACTGGATTGTAGTATTTTTACTGCTGTATTGCATCAAATAGAAGCCACTATTGAATTTTTTTTTAATTTTAAAATACTAAGTACCATCTATTTTCAGCACACTGCAGTAATGACATTCTTTTGTTCTTCCTCCTGCAAAAACATTTTTTAAATTTGTACATTTAGTCACTATCATTATACACTCTAGGCATTCCTAGATTATACCATCTCAGTCTTTATCGTCTATCTTTCTTTGTGATTTCATTTATGCCCCAGCCCTCCTCCCTCTATCATTCTCATGCAGCTTCATTCAGTGTTTTAACATAATTGTATTACAGTTAGGTAATATTGTGCTGTCCATTTCTGAGTTTTTATATTCAGTCCTGTTGCACAATCTGTATCCCTTCAGCTCCAATTACCCAATATTTTACCCTATTTCTATGTCTTTATGGTCTCTGTTACCAAGGAAATACTCCAAGTTTATTCACTAATGTCAGTTCATATCAGGGAGACCATACAGTATTTGTCCTTTTGTTTCTGGCTAATCACACTCAGCATAATGTCCTTAAGGTCCATTCATGTTGTTACATACTTCATAACTTTATTCTGTCTTACAGCTGCATAATATTCCATCTTATGTAAATGTCACAGTTTGTTTAGCCAACTATCTGTCGATGGACATTTTGGCTGTTTCCATCTCTTGGTAATTGTTAATAATGCTGCTATAAACATTGGTGTGTAAATGTCCATTTGTGTACTTTGAGTAGAGACAGCATATAGATGGGTCCTGTTTTTTAATCCATTCTGCCAGACTATGTCTTTTGATTGGAGAGTTTAATCCATTAACATTCAGTGTTGTTACTGCATGGGTAGTACTTTCTTCTACTATTTTGCCGTCTGGATTTTATATGTCATATCTAATTTTCCTTCTTTTTACCTTTACTCATAGTCTTCCTTTCTACACTCTTCTCCACACCTCTCTCTTCTGTCTTCGTATCTGTCTCTCGTGTTCCCTTTAGTATTTCTTGCAGAGCTGGTCTCTTGGTCACAAATTCTCTCAGTGATTTTTTGTCTGAAAATGTTTTAATTTCTCCCTCATTTTTTTTTTTTTTTTTTTTTATTTTTTTTTTAAAGAGAGAGGGAGGAAGGGAAGGAAAGACAGAGAAGGAAGGAAGGATGGAAGAAAGGGAAACATCTTTTTTTAAACATTTTCTTGTTTTTATTATATTTTGTTTGTTTGTTTGTTTTTTACATGGGCTGGGGCCGGGAATCGAACCGGGGTCCTCCGGCATGGCAGGCAAGCACTCTTGCCCGCTGAGCCACCGCGGCCCGCCCTCTCCCTCATTTTTGAAGGACAGTTTTGCTGGATATAGAATTCTTGGTTGGCAGTTTTTCTCTTTTAATAATTTAAATGTATTATCCCACTGTCTTCTCGCCTCCATGGTTTCTGCTGAGAGATCTGCGCATAGTCTTATTGGGCTTGTATGTGATGGATTGCTTTTCTCTGGCTGCTTTCAAGATCCCCTCTCTTTCTCTTTGACCTCTGACATTCTGATTATTAAATGTCTTGGAGTATGTCTATTTAGATCTATTCTCTTTGGGGTATGCTGCACTTCTTGGATCTGTAATTTTAAGTCTTTCATAAGAGTTGGGAAATTTTCAGTGATAATGTCCTCCATTAGTTTTTCTCCTCCTTTTCCCTTCTCTCTCCTTCTGGGACACCCACAACACATATATTCATGCGCTTCATATTGTCTTTCAATTCCCAGTCCTTGCTCATATTTTTCCATTTTTTTCCCTATAGTTTCTGTTTCTTGTTGGATTTCAGATGTTCTGTCCTCCAGTTTTGAAATCCTATGTCTGTCTCTCGAAATCTACCATTGTAGGTTTCCATTGTTTTTTTCATCTCTTCTACTGTGTCTTTCATTCCCATAAGTTCTGTGATTTGTTTTTTCAGACTTTCGGTTTCTTCTTTTTGTTCTTTCCTTGCCTTCTTTATATCCTCCCTCAATTCATTGATTTGGTTTTTGATGAGGTTTTCCATGTCTGATTGTACATTCTGAATTAATTGTTTCAACTCCTGTATGTCATTTGAATTGTTGGTTTGTTCCTTTGACTGGGCCATATCTTCAGTTTTCCTAGTGTGATTTGTTATTTTTTACTGGTGTCTAGGCATTTAATTACCTTAATTAGTTTATTCTGGAGATTGCTTTCACTTCTTTTATCTAGGGTTTTCTTGCTGGATGAATTTGTTGTCTCTCTGTTCTTTGACATTACGTTCAGCTTTATCTGGACCTTTAGCTTAAGTTTTGTTTAACAGAGGAGAATTTTTCAGTTCTTGTTTTCTTATTTCTTGCCCTGCTTGTGTGGTGCCTTTCCCCCCCACACACTTAGGAGGTCTACTTAGATATTATAGACTCCAGCCAGATTTTCCCAGACCAAACTGGCCTCCTATCAGGAGGAAAGAGTCACCTGTGTCGGTTTTCCCTGAGGGTGAGACCCAGCAGGTTGAAAGACTTTCCTGTGAAGTCTCTGGACTCTGTTTTTCTTATCTTGCCCAGTATGTGACACTTGTCTGCCTGCAGGTCCCACCAGCATAATATGATGTGGTACCTTTAATTTTGGCAGACTCTCCCTGCTGGGGTGTGGTGGAGACAGAGAGGTTGTAGGCTGGTTTTAATGGCTTCAAATTACCAAGGCCTGGTGCCTGAATTCCTTGATGGAGAGATTCCACCTGGGTGGGGCTTCACCCCTCCCCTGGGGAAGGCACAAGCTCCAGATAAGCCCCCAAAAGAGCTCACTTCTACCTATTCCTGGGGCAGTTGCAGCCTGAAAAGTCCTGCTGCTGTATTCAGAGGCAGTCAAGCCTTTGTAGATACACAGCCACAAAAACCTCTGTTTCCTTCTTTTTTTTTTTTTCCCCCTTTTTCTGTCAGTCTTGCCCCCTTGGCGCCAGGGCAAAAATGAGCAATCTCCGCTTTGATCAGGTTCACCTAAGTTGGGGGCCTATTTTTAGTAGTCAGAATTTGTTAATTAATTCCACAACTGGCATTTGATTGTGCCCAGTCCCTCTTGCTGGTAAAGTCCTTTCCTTTCCCCTCTGGAAAGTGGCCTGTTGGGGAGGGGCGCTGGCTGCTGCAGCTTTGGGAACTCACGGTTCTGTGGGAGCTCGCAGCCAGTCCAGCTGGTCCAGACTGGGGTACGCTGTGTGTCCAGTCACTATCGTGGCTCCAGGAGCTGTACTGTACTGTTTCTGGTTATTTAGTAGTTGTTCTGTAGGACGAACTAAAATGCGCACGTTGTTAAGCTGCCATCTTTACCCGGAAGTTGCCACTATTGAATGTAAGAACAAATGGTATTTACGTACCACAAAGAGAGTGCTGTAGCACCTGCCTTCCCTTGTCATTTACAGTTTTATTTTATACTTACACAATTGCTATTTTAGATGTATTTGTAAATACTTTATTTCAATCATGTATTGTTCTTACTTGTTCTTAAAGAAGAACCGTGAAATAAAATACAGACAAAAAATGCTTGAAAAATACGTCCAGCCACATGATTGGGTAAAGTAAGTACCCAGGACAAGTTGGGAGCAGTACCGGGCTCCAGAAGCAGCCTTTTTGGCCTTGCCGGGTACAGCCTTCTCTCTTTTACATGGCTTCTCTCCTGACTTGATGAAGATTCTAGTTTCACTGTTTTTGAATTTGATATAAATGAACTCATACCATGTATTCTTTTTGTTATCTTCCATTGTAAATGTTTATATTAGATTTTTTTCCAACCATATTTCTTGTTTTATTTATTTCTCGTGTAAGTGTGAAGTTCTGAGATTTTCATCGTGCTCTTCTGTGTCACTGTGGAGATTTAATTTTGAAACACCTAGTGTATCATGTTAGATTTCTGTTTCTGGGTAAAGAGGTCAAAGAATTCAGAGGCAGTACTTCTCATCAGTGCACCATAGAAAGTGTTGAAAATGCAGCTACATCTCTGTGATGTATAAAGCATCAAGGTCTTGCCACGTAGTCATGGAGGGAGCTTTTCTTCACACTCAAAGGGCTGGCCATGTGGTCCCCCTCCCCGATTTGGAAATTTCCTTTTATCTCAGGAGTATCATGGCAACTTTAATAAAGCTAAGCTCCTGGTAAAAGATTTCTCATTCTTGGCAGTAGCTTGCAAGACTTTATCTACATGAAAACGTTATGTTTTTGACAAGTAAGAAGCATGCCAGAATTGTTAAATTTCTATTTATGTTTAAGCTGTTTTACTGAAAAGTCAAAGACATTGTTTTTAGTCTTCCATACTGTTTTTGCACTTGGGAATACAAGTTTCATGGCTTTCATTTCCAGATGCTTCATTTTATTAATGCCACTTTAGCTTGAGACAAATATATAAAAACACATGGTATCAATTAATTATAAATATAATTTCTACAGTAGTTCTGATGCAGAATCTTAATCTGAAAGACTTTGTTTTCATGATTTTCAGAATAACAAAATGATTTGGAGTTACCTTTTAATCCATGTGTTTTATTTTTTTATCTGTAGAAAATAGGGTTATTAGATAACGTTCATCAAGTCAACTTTTTTCAAATAGTGAATAAATACTCGTTTGGCTTTTATGATTAATTCCATATTAAAAGTTAAGTCATGGGTGAAAAACAAATATAACAAGGTAATACATTGTAGGTAAGCCTGTTGAGGCAGAGAAGCACATATAACTCCTCCGTTGGTCTCATTCCAGCCCTGCATTGTCTTTTTACTGGAATTTGGTGGCAATATTTTTTTTAACAGCCCCAAAGTTTAATGCATTGTGAAAGTACACACTTGAAAAGGGGTGAGCATGGGTGTTCTCCAAAGGAGGAGAAACGCTCTGAGGTCGGGATCCTTGCATTAAAAGGACTTGGAGGGCCCTTCCACCTGTGGTTATGTTAATAAGAGATTGATGAGCTGTACTTTTCATTGGTTCTTTTCCGGTGCCAACCTGAGTGAGGGCTAGGTGTGTGGGGGTGGGGGTGGCTGGATGTCCCTTTCCCTTCTCTCCTTCCCTCACTAATTGCCTCATTCCCCTCTCAGAGAATTCTGTCCCTTAATCTTAAGGGTGCTGAGGTGGGGAGGTCAGTCTTCTGTAACAGCTTCATGCTGACAGAGGGGGTGTTGTCCCTGCCTTTAGCCAATCAAAAGTGATATTTAAGGTTCTTGTTTCATATTGTATAATTTAGAGTTCTTAGCTTTGTGATGTCTGCCTTACTTGTTTATTTTCTTGTAATGTTCTGTACAGCTGAGTTCCCATCTATATCATTTCTCTTTGTCCTGAAGAACTTACTTTGGTGTTTCTTGTACTGGAGGCCTGCTGGCGACAAATTCTCTGAGTTTTTGTTTATCTAAAATGTTTTCATTTTATCTTTGTGTGGAAGAATATTTTTGCTGGATATAGAATTTTGAGTTGTTTTTTTGTTCTTCTTTTTTCCCCCTAGTTAGTACTTTAAGGAAGTCATTCCCTTGTCTTCTGTTCTCTATCGTTTCTTAAGAGAAATCAAAGATTATTCTTTTTTTTAATTAATTTATTTTTTAAACATATAAACACAAACATTCTTACCGTATGATCGTTCCATTCTTGGTGTATAATCAATAACTCACAATATCATCACAAAGTTGTATATTCATCATGATCATTTCTTAGAAGTAGAACATTTGCGTCAATTGAGAAAAAGAAATAAAAAGAAAAAAGAAAAAAATTTATACATACGATACCCCTTATCCCTCCCTCTCATTGATCACTAGCATTTCAATCTACTAAATTTATTTTAACGTGTTCCCCCTATTTATTTTAATCCATGTTTTACTCATCTGTCCAAAAGGTAGATAAAAGGAGGATCAGGCACAAGGTTTTCACAGTCACACAGTCACATTGCGAAAACTGATGATCATTATACAATCATCTTCAAGAAACATGGCTACTGGAACACAGCTCTGCATTTTCAGGCAATTCCCTCCAGCCTCTCCATTACATCTTGACTAACAAGGTGAAATCTACTTAATGTGTAAGAATAACCTCCAGGATAACCTCTCAACTCTGTTTGGAATCTCTCAGCCATTGACACTTTATTTTGTCTCATTTCACTCTTCCCCCTTTTGGTCGAGAAGGTTTCCTCAATCCCTTGATGCCGAGTCTCAGCTCATTCTAGGATTACTGTCCCACGTTGCCAGGAAGGTCATGTCCCACGTAGACAGGGGGAGGGTGGTGAGTTTGCTTGTTGTATTGGCTGGAGACAGAGTCCACATCTGAGCAACAAAAGAGGTTCTCTTGGCGGTGACTCTTGGACCTAATTTTAAGTTCTTATTTGTTGTATTAGTTGATTTTTTCATCGTATTTGAGCAGTTTTTCGCCATCCTGTCTTCAAATATTTTTTGGCCCTATGCTCATTCTCTTTTCCTTTCAAGACTTCTGTTGCACTTATGGTAGATTGTTTGATATTGTCCCGTGGTTCCTGAGCTTATGTTTCTTTCACGTCTCTGTCTTCAGACTGTATTGTTTCTATTCATTCATGTTTAGGTCATTGATACCCTCCTATCATCTTCTCTCTGCTAACAGGCCTGTGCAGCAAATTCTTCATTTCAATTACTGTATTTTTCTGTTTTGGAATTTCCATTTGATTTTTTTTTTTTGGTGGGGGAGGGAGGCATGGTCTGAGAATCAAACCCGGGTCTCCTGCATGAAGGGTGGGCATTCTAACCACTGAACTACCTGTGCACCCTTGATTCTTTTTTATAATTTCTATTTCTCTGTGACATTCTCTCTCTTCATTCATTTAACCATATTTCCCTTAATGTTCTAAACATACCTTCCTTTATTCTTGTACCAGTTACTGTGTCACAAGCAGAAGCCTTTGTTATCTTTTCAACTCAGCATTGTGAAGGGATTGACTCACACGCTGTTCACTGTTTTCCTTGCTGTTTGGTGCATTCCTTTCTCTTGTTGGTGGGCGTAGAGGACATGCCAGCCCTTGGCTGTTACGAGTAGCCCTGCTGTGGGTGTCCTAGAGCCCATCCCCGTGTGTAGGACTCACTTCCTGCAGCATTCTGCACTCGCTAGTTTTCTTCCTCCTGCATTGGCTGTTTCTCTCGATTTTCTTTTCTGAGTCCTCTTCTTCTTTCTGGCTTCCTGCTGGAGGGCCTGGGACTCTGTTCTGTCTAGGTCATTTCATTGGCTTCAGGGTTCTGAAAACCTGCTTTACACTCATGGGCGCTAAATATACAGCTCCAGCTCTGGCCTCTTTTCTGGGCACCAGGCTCAGACACCTACCCTCTACTGAGTTATCTGATAATCATCTCAAATCTAAAAGTACAAGTAGAACCTTGATTTTCCCTTCCAGTCTAGCTCCCTTAACCTTTACTTTAATGGTTCCCTTAGCAGGTTTCACTTTCCACCCAGCTACTTAAGCCAGAAATCTCAGCATCAGTATTTTATCCTCCCTTTCCTTTATTCCACTCCTGTCCCCTCATCCCATCCATTAAGAAGGGCTATTGATGATACCTCTAAACTGATAACCGGAAGCTGTACTCCTCTCTCCATCTCTACTATTGCCTCTTGCCACTGTCCTCTCCTGTCTGGACAGCTGCTTCAGTTGCCTGACAGATATCTCTGCAGCAGCCCTGTTCCCACCTGCATCTGAGTGGTGTTGAAGAAACAGAAAGCAGACTTGGCCACCTCCCTGTCTCTGCCCCTCTCTGGCTTCTCACTGTTCTTGGGAAGGTTTCCAGATGCCTCCCCCAAGCCCATGTGGTCCTGTGTGGTTTGCCTCCCATCTGCCGCTCCAGCCTTGTCTCAGGAATCCTTTTTACTCACTGGCACTGGTCTCTCTCTTCCCAAGCCCGTTCCTGGCCTTTGTACTTGTTCTTGCTTTCCTGGCTCCACACCAGGCAGGCTCTTTTCTCTCCTCACATTGCTGCTTTGTCTCCCCTCTAGAGTGGCCAGAACCTTGTTCTTAGTTACTTTTTGTTCTGAGCACCCGATGCACAGAACTGGGTAGATTTGTTGAATGAATGAATGTCTGGCAGTGTTTATTACTGAATTAATGATATCATTCCACACTTGATTTCTCTTCTGTCATTGGGTTTTAAGATTGAAACTGCGTTTTTATGATTTATTTCAAGAATAGAAAGTAGAGTTTCCAGACATGGCTTTGACTCTCCCTTGATTCAGACTCCAAGTGTGTCATGCAGTCTCATTTACACAAAAGCTTTGCTTCTTTTTGGCCATTTTTCTCATTTTAATTGATATCTGCATGAAAGGTACAAATTTCCTCAAAGGAGAACAAAACAAAAAGAGGAATTTGGTTTACGAGGAGCAGTTTTAACCCTGAAGTGTGGGTGTGCTCTCCCACTGGCCTGGCATGAATGTGGTATGCAGTGATACTTAATAGGGTTTACTAAATCCCTCTTCTTTTGGGCTTATTTTAGGTTGCAAAGGAGTTTGGCTTCCAAAATAATGGCTTCTCAGTTTACATCAATAGAAACAAGACTGGAGAAATAACAGCATCATCCAACAAATCCTTGAACCTACTAAAAATCAAGTAAGTGCCCAGTGGGGAGCTCTCTGGAAATGGGGAGGAAACTACGGCCCTATGTCGGCCTGAGGTGGCTTACTTCATCCTATTTCTTCCTCTCCTCACTCTAATTACAATCCTATTCACCAGCCAGAATTCAAGCCATCATATTTTTTGCAAGGTATTCAGCAGTCCTACTGAATCTGCAGTTACTCTTGAGCCAGATTTGATTGACTTTGCAATATTTTGAGATATATGTCATTGAAGAGAAAGATTTATCATCTTGGGTCCATGTACTGAAATGGGGTAAGCTGCACACTCAGCGTCTTCTCTGGAATAAAAGACCTTGAATGTTGTTCTGTGGGAAGAAATGAAACCAGTGTCTTTTCTGCCTCCAGCCCTGTGTGTTAGGGAGAAGGATTAAGGCTGGCTAAGCATACCTGTCATCTCTTGCGTTTCTTGCCGACAAGGTCCCCAAGAGCACATTGTTCCTTGAAGTTAATCGATAGTGCCAGCAGGGGCTTGAAGGATGCAACTCTCTTGTAGTTACTCTAGAACAGGGGTTGGTTAATGACAGCCTACCCCCAGTTTTGTGAAGGTATGCTATAACAGCCGTGTCCATTAGGTGAGGTATTATCCATGGCTGTCTTCTCATTGCAGGGGCAAAGTTGAGTAGTTTTAACAGAGACCATGTGGCTCACAAAGCCACTTACTCCCTGGCCTGGTATGGAAAGTGTCCTGAGCCCTGTTTACAACAGTTCCGGGCCCACTACTCAACACCCGTAAAGTCAGCCTGGTCCTCTGTTACGGTGCAGTGTGCTTTCCCCCCATTGGGCCATGGATAGCTGCCGGCTGCTCTTTTGTCAACTTGGATGGTCATTTTTAGGTTCACAAATTAGTATATCTAGGGGAAAAAGTATAATTACAGCATTCATTTGTGTTTTTCTTCAGGAAATATTTATTGGGCACCTGCTGTTCACCTCCCACTGAAATTAGATAAAACCTTTCACTGTTGTTTCTGTCCATTTTCAATGTTAATCGGCTCCTCTTTCCTCTTAGTTTGTAAAGACTTTGTGTATCTCAAGGATTGTTTCTCATGACAGTCGTGTGACTGAGTTCCCACTCCATCCCTCACTGCAGCATGTCTTAGGGACAGTGTTTAGCCTCTGTGGGCATTGCCGGCTGTGTCTGCAAAGGGCAGTGGTGCCTCCTTTGGGGGATTGCTGGTTGCTGTGGAGGAGAAGTGATTTGTATGGCACCTGCACAAGAGGAGTACTCAGGATATGAAAGCTTTTTTTTTTCTTCAGCTATTCTAACAGTTGGTTACAAGAAAGAGAGGTTACAGAGTAAAACAGCTTTGAGACCAAGTGATCAGAACTTTAGTGTGTAATATTTGTATTATACCAGAGATCCTGTGACATTAGAAAGTCCCAGATGGGACATTCAGAATGTATGTTTTTATGAATTATCCTATAGTATCTTTTGTGTGTGGTACCATATATATGACATAACATTTCACGTCTTAACCACTTTCGAGTTTACAGTTCATTGGTGTTCATTATAGTCACCATGTTCTGCTACTCTCACCATCATTCATTACCAAAACTTCTATCACCTCAAACGGAAACTTTGTACCTGTTAAGCATTGACTCCCCATCCCCCACCCTGGCCCCTGGTACCCTGTAGTCTTTTTTCTGTTCCTATTAATTTACATATTCTATTTATTTCACATACACAAGGTCATTCAATATTTGTCCTTTTGCATCTGGCTTATTTTTTGTTGTTGTTATTGTTACATGCTTCCTGACTTTATTATGTCTTACAGCTGTGTAATATTCCATCGTATGTATATACCACAGCTTGTTTAGCCACTCGTCTGTTGATGGACGTTTGGGCTGTTTCCATCTCTAGGCAATTGTAAATAATGCTGCTATAAACATAAGTGTGCAAGATCTTCTATTTGCCTTGGGGTCCTCTAGATTCTGTTTGATTTGATGTGGATCTTGTTTTGTTTGTTTCATCCTCCTTGATGCAAATTGTGCTTTTTTTATCTGCAGATTCTTACCTTTGATCATTTCTGGAACATTTTCCATTGTCTTTTCAAGTATTACCCCTCCACCATCCTCTATTATTTCAGTGATTGTGTTTTTCCCTTTAAAAAATTCTGTTTGATTTCTTTTCAAATTTGGTTGGTTGTTTAGGAAAAAACCTTTTTATTATTGAACATTTTGAACATATATAACAGTAGATAAATGCTCATGAACCCTTCAGATACCTTTACCCATCTTGAAGAACTTTCATCTTATGATCAGGCTTGTTCATTTCTGCCCTTTACCCGTTCCCTTCTCCCATTGCTTGTGTGCACACATGCATATTCTCTTTAGCTCTTAACTCATTTTTAGTGTTAATTAAAACATATAGATAGCCTCATAGAACAGTATATGGCTTGATAAATGATTATATGGAATACATTTGCAAGCCCCTCCCAAGTAAAGATACTGAGCCTTGCCAGCCCACCCCAGAAGCTTCTCCCTGAAAGTAGCCAGTGTTCTGGTTCTGTGGATGCCACTTCTTTGCATTTCTTTACTGTTTTGTTACACAGATTTTCATCCCTTACACATTGCAGTTTGGTCTTGCTTATTAAAATGTTTGTTGTATCTTTTACTCCTCCTCATACTCTTCTTCCTTCCCTTTTTTTTTCTTAAACTGTATCTCTTGAAGGAACTTGGGCTGTTGGCCGGGATTGCTGGCTGCACGGTGCCGGTCCATCTGGCGCTTTGCCCTCTGTCCTCTGGGTGTCCTGAAGATTGGAAACTGGGTGTGAAGGCTCCGTCAGACTCAGGTCCCGTCCCTTCAGCAAGACCATAGGCTTAACATGCCCTTTCTTTGGGAGGCACAGGGATCTTGTGGTCACTCTGTTTTGATGTCAGCTGTCAGTGATGCTCAGTGCTTGGGGCCGTGGATTCAGTGGTGGATTACAGCTTAGTGCTGCTCACCCACTGTTCAGTTCTCATTGACTAGCTGGGACCCTTTGAAGAGATATTTGCCCCTTCTGCGATTTGTGTACTCAGGGAAGCAGTCATTTAAGAAGGGCAGGTGCTCGTTTCTACTGGCGTGGCCCCTAGTTCTTGGGCTTTGCAGTGGTTGGAGCTAGGTAATGTATTGCTGCTTTTAGATATAAAATAATTCACAAATTCATGCTGACATTTTGGATTCACATTCAAAACTTAAGGGCTTTATTTAAACATCTTCTTTATAGCTTCTGTTTTCTCTCACTGAACGTCCTGGTTCTCTAAGATATGGGGACAAAAGAATTAGGGCGTCCTGTCCTTGCTTGTGTGCTGTTTGCTTCCCTACATCGCACACAGTAGGCTCTGAAGAACAGCATTCCCTCTTCCCTTGTTTCTCTGTGATGGTGAAGGCTATGGCACCTGCTTCCTCCCCTTTTCCAGCTCTGGCTCTGTGCCTGCTGGGGTTTGGGTATTGTCTTTGTCAGCCCTGCATCCCACTGGCTTTGACTTCACTCCTAGTGTTTTTTTCTTGGCCATGGCTTGACCTCTGAGTGCGTGGGCTGCACTCTCCAAACTCCTTCCCGGGTCCAACCCTGCTCTCTCACCTGGTACTTCCGGGCCTCCAGTATGTCTTCAGGGGCTGGGCAGGGCCTCCCTGTTCTCTGGCCTGCTAGATGCATACTTGCTCCTCTCAGCTGCCCTCCCACAGGAACTGATCTCATGTGGGTCCTTTGGCCATTGGTCTTGGTTTGGTGTGCCGTCTCATGGTTCTGTCTGTCCATATGAGGTGTGACCCTTCTGCATTGTCCTGTCAGAATTCCACCTTGTCGTTTAGAACTGTCCCTTGTTGCTCATATGCTTTCTTCCTTTTGTCCTTTATTTAGCATTTCTTATATAAGTTTATGTTCTAGGTCTCATAATTCCAAAATCTGAAGTGTTTGGTTGTCGAAATCTTGTCTTCTTACTCTGCTCATGATGGCTTGTTTCTCTTGTACATTGGTGATTTTGGAGGGATAGGGGTCAGGTGCATGCTCTGGGAATCAAATCCGGGACTTCTGCGTGGAAGGTGAGCATTCTACCATTGAACCATCTATGTACCCACATTTTTTTTTTTTTTTTTAAGAGCTTATATTCAACCATGCTTTAGTTTTTGGGAATCCTGAAGAAACCTGGGTTTAGTTAACTTTTCTACAGAGGTTTGTATTTGCTTCCTTTGACACAAGGGGGCACTGCTGACCTAGGACTGCTTTGAGTTAACTTCTTATCTTTTGGTTTGCTGAACCAGGTACTATCAGTTCTGCTCTGGATGCATGACATAGAAGGTCTTTGGTTACAGATTCTGAGGTAGCTTTTTTCCCTGCTCCGCAGTGGGTAGAACGGAGGGGATTCATGCTTAGTTTCTATTTCCAGCTGGTGGGTTTTTCCAGCTCTTAGACTTCCTGGTTTTTGGTGGGAGTCTCAGGCCCAGCATCCTGTTTTCGGTAGTAGGTTCAGAGCCCAGTCTTCTGTCAACCCCAGACAGGCCCAGGAGTGGCCTTGGCCCAGAGGGTCACGTTGAGTTGTGTCCCCTTACCGTTCTCATTTCAGTGTGCTGTCAGTGTTTGGGACCCATGGGGATCTCCTTCACTTTGTTTAGAGCTCAGCAATGTGTTTTAACTTTTTTTATTATGTAATATAACATATATACAAAGCAAAGAAAGAAAAAAGCTATAGTTTTCAAAGTAGTCTTCAACAAATAGTTACAGGACAGATCCCATGGTTTGTTATGGGCTACCATACTAACATGTCAGATTTTTCCCTTCTAGCTGCTCCAGAATATAGGGGGCTAGAAGGAATAAGTATATATATTTTTCTCATCACAATCAACTTTTTTTCATTTTTGTATAAATAATATATATACAAAAAAGCAATAAATTTGAAAATATAGCACAACAATTAGTGGTAGAACAGAGTAAAGAGTTTGGTGTGATGTTCTAGTTTGCTGGCTGCCAAAATGCAATATGTAAGAAACAGAATGGCTTTTTAAAAGGGGGAATTTAGTAAGTTGCTAGTTTACAGTTCTAAGGCCGAGAAAATGTCCCAATTAAAGGAAGTTTATAGAAATGTCCAAATTAAGGCACCAAGAAGAGATAACCTTCACTCAAGAAAGGCCGATGGGTTCAGTGTTTCTCTCTCAACTGGGAAGGCACGTGGCGAATATGCTGACAGTCTGGTAGCTTTCTCTCCTGGCTTCTTATGTAATGAACCACCCCTGGGGACAGTCTCCTTCTTCAGCTCCAAAGGTCGCTGGCTGGTGGCCCCTGTTCTTCTCTTGGCCTTGTTGCTTTGCTTTCTCTGTGGCTTTCTCGTGGCTCTAAAAAAGGGACCTTCTCTAAAATGCTTCCTCTTTTAAAGGATTAATGGGTGCAGTCACAACTCCGTAGAAGCTATCTAATCAAAAGTTGCCACCCACAGTTGAGTGGGTTACATCTCCATGGAAACAATCAAAATGCTCCCAGCCAGGAATATTGAATGAGAATTAAAGAACATGGTTTTTCTGGGGTCCACCACAGATTCAAACCGGCACATATGGGTTACAGTTCCTTAATTTTAGGTTTTTACTTCTAGCTCTTCTGAGATACTGGAGAATAAAAGAAATATCAGTTTAATGATTCAGCTGTCATATTCGTTTGTTAAGCCCTACCTTCTCTGTATAACTCCACCATCAACTGTGATCTTTCTATCCCACTCTTCAGGGGTGTTCTAACTTTTTCATGTTGGAAGGGGCTGTCAATAATATGGGGTAGGGAGATGGAACTACCAGCAATATGTTTTAAAGTGTATTTGTTAAAATTGATCTAGCAGCTGGGCCAAGTATTTTATAGCTGAGGAGTGGTTAGGATGATCTGACCTACTGCTGAAAACATACTTCTCTGATTAATATTTGGCTGTGTAATCACCCCTAAGTTATGGAAGGAAATATTGAGAAAGAGGAGAGTACAGAAATAAAGAGGAGGCTTCAACTGAGTCGCTAAATGGCCATGTGTCCTCACAGCTTTTGTCCTTTGGCTTTCCATGTTGCTTCTTGCTATTAATTGGTTTAATGCTTGGCAGTCTGCTCTTCAGTCTTTTTCTCCTGTGTGTTTATCTTGTTGACAGCAGTTAAATATTTATCTAGTGGTAATACTGTGCTATTTCTCTCTGTGCTATTTCTCTCTAAGACTTATGTTGATGTTTTCATGCAGCAAACCATCTCTGTGGTCTTGAAATTGCAGAGGCATAGGAACCCACAGTGCTTCTGTAAACTATTCATGAGTTTAAAATGTTTATTTAACCTTAGGTTGCAACAGTTTGACGGTGTTAGTCAGTCCTTCAGTAAGTCAGCAATGTGAGGCTGGTCAAAGGAAGAGCATTATTTACATTTAAAATTATGGGAAACCAAATACTTCCGGTAGAAATGTGAATTGTTATAGCTTTTTTGTGTGTGTGAAGGAAGCAGTATATCATTGGCTTTAGAGACAAACAGAAGCCCTTTAGTCTAACAATCCCATTCCTGGAATCTACCTGCCCTACTGAAATAAAACCATGTGGCATCTGTGTTTGGATGTTTCCTGAGTGCTGCTTGTGGTGGCAAAAGCCTGCACTATAAGGGTCCCTCAAGGTGAGTGTTGCATAGCACCCATTGCTGGCTTTGATGGAGAATATTGTGCAGCCATTAAAAAGTGCCCATTAGAAGTAGATGGGTTGTGTTGGAGGGATTTTTGTGAGGGAGTGTTGAGTAAGAAGAGCAAGTAGAAGAAAAGTGTGTCTTTGATAGCCCCCCCCCCTTTTTTTTTTAACTTTTTTATTGTATGGTATAACACATATACAAAGCAAACAAATCAAAAAGCAGTAGTTTTCAAAGCACTCTTCAGCAAGTAGTTTCAGAATAGATTCCAGAGTTTGTCATGGCCTAGATCCTCTCAGATTTTTTTTCCCTTCTAGCTACTCCAGAATATAGGAGGCTAGAAGGCTTAAATATTTTTTTATCATCGCCATTGACTTCTTTTCCTTCTTTTCTGTTGTGAAAAATAACATATATAGAAAAAAAAAGCAATCAATTTCAAAGCACAGCACCACAGTTAGTTGTAGGACATATTTCAGAGTTTAACATTGGTTACAGTTCCGCAGTTTTAGGTTTTTACTTCTTGCTACTCTAAGATACTGGAGAGTAAAAGATAGCAATTTAATGATTCTGCAGTCATATTCGTTTGTTAAATCCTATCTTCACTGTATAACTCTACCATCACCTTTGATCTTTACATCCTTCTCTTTACGGGTGTTTGGGCTGTGGTCATTGTAAATTTTTCATATTGGAAGGGTCTGTCAGTAATTTGGAATAGGGAGATGAAATTATCTGATGTTCTGGAGAGACTGGGCTAGGTTTCAGGACTTATCTGGTTCAGGGACCCATCTGGAGGTTGTAAGTTTCTGGAAAGTAACTGTAGTGCATGGAACCCTTGTGGAATCTTATATATTGCCCTAGGTGTTCTTTAGGATTGGCTGGAGTGGTCCCGGTTGGGGATTGGGAGGTTATGATAGGTAGTAAGGTTTAACAAGCTTGCGTAAGAGCAACCTCCAGAGTAGCCTCTTCATTCTATTTGAACTCTCTTCCACTTATATTTTATTAGTTATAGTTCTTTTCCCCCTTTTGGTCAGTATGTAATTGTTGATACCACAGTGCCTGGGCTGAATTCATCCCTGGAAGTGATCCCCCACATCTCCAGGGAGACTTTCACCCCTGGATGTCATGCCCCACGTAGGGGGGAGGGCAGTGATTTCACTTGCAGAATTGGGCTTAGAGAGAATGAGGCCACGTCTGAGCAACAGCAGAGGTCCTCCAGAAGTAACTCTTAGGCATGCCTATAGGTAGTCTAAGCTTCTCTGCTACCTCCGTAAGATTCACAAGAGTAAGCCTCAGAATTGAGGGCACGTCCTATTGATTTGGGTGTCTCTAAAGTTTGACCCAGTATCTGGGGGTTCCGTGATGGTAAAATTTAATAGTTCCATATTCTTTCTCCCATCTCTCAAGGGGCTTTGCCAATACTATTTGATTATCTGCTTAATATACTTTAGGATGTATTTAGGCATTACGGTAATCTATACAGGAGAGTTCCATTTTTGTGTAACAATGACAACTCCTCCGTATATATCTGTGTGAATGGAGAAAATCTAAAAGCTGTGTGCTATATGGATAAAATGTGTGTATGGGGCAGCTAAAAGAAGACAGAGGAATGAAACAAGAAGGTGAAACCCAAGCAAAAAATGGAAAAGTGAGGGTGAAAAGATACCCTTAGAAACCCAAGATGTGTCATGCAATTATGTGCTCATTTATATAAAGTTAAATATGTACAGAATGCATATGACAAATCTTTAAATAAAATTTTAGAGAAATTAAATGACAGTTATAGAGAACCTGCTACTGATCTTTATAAAGTCAAAAATGATATGAGAAATTAAAAGAATTCTGATCTCTTAAAATTAGAAACCTCATTATTTAACATTTCAGGACCATTACAGTTTGCTTTTTTGTGAATGTCAGAGTCACATATTCGGGTTGATCATCTGTGCAGCTCAGTTAGGTAGAATGCTGGAAGGCACTGATGTGATGTTTGTGTCTGAGCAGACATGGCGACTTGTTGTTCCTGTTCCCCTCGAACCTGGCTGGGCCCTCCTCTGAGATGGAGACGTCACCATCTTTGGGGCTGAAGGCTACCGGGGCTCCCAGTGTGGAGGAGGATGAGATCGATCAGTACCTGAGCAAGCAGGATGGGAAAATTTATAGGAGCCGGGACCCACAGCTGTAAGTGCCCCTGCCACCCTGGGCTATCTCCATGCCCCTAGACTTGAAGTGAAGTATTTATAATATGTCCTGTTTTAAGTATCTTGTGAAGAAATGTAAAAATGGAAGTTTTAAGTTTGGCCTGTTTTTAGGTTAAATTTCACTTCAAATCATCTTGTTTGTTTTTTTTTCATTGTTTGATCTCAAGATATGTTCCACATGTACTTTAAATGTTTCTAAAGTGTTTGAACACTCAGATTTGAAAGGTGTCCTGGGGAAGAAAGGGACCTTAAACCACCAGGTCTTTCAAATGATGTGCCCTTGGAAATATACCCACCGGGCACAGTGGTGGAGAGTGTGGTGGGCTGAGGAGAGGAAGGAGCCTCCTAGTTCAGGGTAGTTCATAATACCTGATTTGATAACAATAGAGAAATTCTTATATTTGCGGGGTACATTCTCTCCACTGTGTTAGTGAGTATGTTATTTGCTGAGGTTTTGTTGGCTCCTTTGAATATTCACTTTTTACCTAGATTATATAAAATGCTTATGCATGGTTACATTTATCTTAGATTTCCTGCAATTCTTTTTAAAGAAACAAATTAGAAACCCCTGCCTTTATACTCGGTGACATGAGACTCTCTGGAAGAAGGCTGTTGATATCTGTAATGGCATTTTTTTTTAACTGCCAAACTCAGCAGACATGATAGGGTGCTGACATTGAAATATTGGGATTCCAAATGCTGCATTAGCAACTTCTATGTCTTAGATTAAGGAGCCACCGATAGTGCTCAGCTGTGGTGGGTTTGCAGCCAGCTGACAGCCCTGGCCATTAACTGCACTCTTCTTCCATTTGCATTTCTCCCAGGGACCTAGCGCTAACTCTCCCTTCATGATCTGCATCTCTGTGGCTCCATTAGGGATCGCTAGGCACTCATGCACATGTGTGTGTGTTTTTGTGTGTGTGTGTGTGTTCATGCTACAGATTATCAATAAAAGACTTTGAGGAGACACAAAGGCCATCTTTGCTCCCAGGACCTCTGCACCCAGTTTAAGAAGGGTCTCATTGTTTCCTTCTAAGAGTTTGAAGTCAAAACAAGAGACAGACAAGGATCCACAGGATAGTTGACTTGATTTTATACAGTGTAACCATGCATTTGCATTCTGGCCATTTATTCTTAAAACTCCCATATGATCAGTTCTGTATCTTTAGGAACTTGTAATAGGATAATGATCTTGGAGACCTGCTGTAGTTATATGTAGCTTTTACATATTCTTCCCATAAATCAACTGACCAGCCAAAGACATAACCCAGATATTCTTATTTAGACTATAGAACAAGCAGATATTCACATCAGGGTGAAGACTTCACCCAGAAGTCCCCCCGAGTTGCCTGTAGTGCAGTGGGTTTGTGGAGGTATTTAGTTTAGTTAGATACACAGATACACTGTCTATAAGTTATTAAATCATAGTTTGTAGCACTTATTCTTCCAACTCTTCCTTTTGGAAGATATATATTTGAAGGTGGCAAATCAGTGCAATGTAAATAAATGAACACTTTTGAAAGAGAAATCTATATTTGCATGATAAAAAACCTCTAGTGAGTATTATATGAAAAGGTAGTTGGAAGCAAATGTTCCTAGATGGGGTGTAAGAAAAATGTAAGCAATAAAATAAAGTTTGGCTTATAATTTGGTTACACAAAATACTGGAAAAAAATAAAAAAAAAAGAAGAAGGGTCTCATTGAATGATGATGTCGTCGCTTGGCAGAGCCCAGGGAGGGGTTGCCAGCTCTGTTTTCCCACCAGCATCTTTGTTTTTATATTTTACATGTTGAGTTTTCCACATTTTTGTAACTGAAAAAATGTATGAAAACCACAGATGTGATTGTCTTTTATAACTTTTTACCGAAATGTATATGAACTGTTTACCAAATTTCAGCTGTTTATATTCCACTCTCAGGATTTTTGCCATGTCCACACAGCAACTTTCTTATTTATGTAACATTTTCAGTTAAATTGACTTTAAATCCATTCACTTTTCTTATTTGTGAGTATCATTTTTAGCAGTTAATGTTCGTGAAATTGCATGCCAATGGGCTGGTGGTCTTGTTCTAATGTTTAGAATAACTACCAGACTGTTAGAATAAAAAATACAGGGAAACACTTTATTAAATATAATGTACTATTTAAATGTCAAAATGTTGGAAGAGCAACCGAAAAACAAACACACTTAACCCACTGTGTGCTTCTTTTCACCTACTGTCCTCAGATGCCGGCATGGCCCTTTGGGAAAGTGTGTGCACTGTGTTCCTCTAGAGGTAAGAGCCCACAGAGCTGTTGAAATGCTTCTCCTGGTCTCTCTATGCAGTGGGGTAACAAGTTGACTGTCTCTGGCTTGGACCTTACATCCTCGTGGTTGAAGGTGGGGGGATAGGCTGACCCTTGGTTTGTAGGCGTGGTCTTCCCCATGGGTTATGAGCATCCTGGCATTGGTGCCACTGCAGGGGTGGCCTTCCCAGTGTACTTCCAGGACCTTTAAAATGTGACACAAAGCTGGGCCTGTTGATGTGTGTTCTTGTTATCGTTTGGATGTCCTCTGCCCTCAGTCTCCTATCTCTCCTACCAGTGTGTCCTGGTGAGGTTGAGTCACCCTGGCAGTGCCAATGGCTGGTGGTCATTGCCGAGCTCGTGGCCGCTGGACCAGCCTGGTGGTCTTCTGGGGTCTCCTCTCACTTCACCTGCAGCTTTTCTTCTCACTAAGTTTTCCTGAACTTACCTGCCTTCACCAATTTTCCATTCAGTTGGCACACATTTATTTCCCATTTGAAGAGAAAGCTGAGGCACAAAGAAAAGCTTGGCTTTGATCTAGAATGACCCATTAAAACCAAGCACCTGTACCCTGTCACTCTCCATGGGGCCTGATGTGCAGAGGCTGCACACTGCCTGGTTATTTCTTTGAGCAGTCAACTTTCGGCTGCCTTCTCCTCCCTCTCCCTTCCTCCCGCCTCCCCTTCCCCTTCCCATCTTGCCCCTCCTCTGTACCCTCTGCCCTTCCATCCTCCCCTTATCCCAGAGGTGCATGGTCACACTGTCTCACTCTGTGTGTTTTGGCAGCCCTTTGATGAGGACTACCTAAACCATCTTGAACCTCCCGTGAAGCACATGTCCTTTCATGCCTACATCAGAAAGCTGACCGGTGGGGCTGACAAGTAAGCAACTGGAACGTGATTGGGCTGCACTAGCTGCAGCTTTGGCGTATGGAAATCCTTTTTGTCTTTCTGGCATTATTGCTTTATAGCTACTGTGAGTATAACTGAGAAAAGTGAAGATCGAAGTGGGGACACGAAGCATTGAAAGTCATCAATTTTGCCCTGATTCTACAAAAGAAGCAGATGGGTGGATGGCTTTGTGGCATCTTGCTAGTCCACTGCAGGGCTCAGTGCTTGCAGATACCAGGCTGATACTGTGTGCTTTCATACTTTTGGGGAATTCATGGGCCTTCCACAGCAAACATGGGCCAGACAAGGGGTATGTGAAGGGGTTGGGGGAGGCGTGGCAAAACTGTGCCGCGTTGGTGCAGTTTAAACTCATCCTTCTGCTGTTTAGAAAAATGAAACCATCTGTGGTCATCATAGCTCTCCTGTTTCACAGCTTGGGTCGGCCCTTTCCCCTAGAATTCTCCCAACTTTTCAGCTTAATTTTTACAGCCATAGCAGGAGCTGACTCACCAGAGCTGTCACTGGGCTTAGACTAGTGGCGCCTAAGTAGTGCCGTCTACAGGCTTGGGCCAGGCAGCTGCCTGCTGGTGGGGGGGCAGGAGCTGTACCACAGCTGTTCTAGGCTCACAGTGAAGGCATCCACAGTAGCCAAGAAGGGGCACCCTAAAAGTATTTTGATTTTTCACTGCTCTAAGTACTTGCCTTGGCAGCCCCTTCTGTTGGCTGCATGTACGCCTTGCCAAAAAAACATGACTTGTGACTGTTATTTTATAATTCCCATCAGCGTGGCAAGAGGACATAGTAGCTGAACCTGAGTCAGCACCATCTTGTGAAGAATGTTGTATAGCTTTTCTCTGACAACCCACTGATAGTTGAAAATGACTTTTTTTTAAAGTTAGGCCAGGAGTAAAAGCTCACTCTTGGCCTGTCCTTGGGGAAGGCTCAGTAAATCACTGAGCTAGATTTATCCTGGCATAATATAACTTGGTCAGCCTTTTGGCGGCCTGGGTCAGGAAGCACAGTGTCCCTTGGGGGTAGGGGGCATTGGTAGGTGCTGTCAGCCTGCAGGTTGGTGACAGTCGTGCTTCTCAGGGCTGTTGTGTTGACATACCGTTGGTAGGTGGAAGATAAGACTGGATTGGTGGGACGTTGGTGAGTAGAAAACGGGTAGAGGATGAAGCCACTTGTTGAGAGATTTGGCCCAAGTTCGGTGCAGGATCTAGGACTTCCTCGGGGATGGCCTTCTAATAATATTTATTTTGGCTAAAAGCTGAGTAAAAATATCTTTGTTATGTATCCTTATAAAATTTTTCCCCTGAATAAGAATTTTTTAAATAAATGTGAAAGTACTAGGCTAATGTAAAAGTTGTTGGTGAATTAATGAAACAATAGAAGAACTTCAGTTTTTCTCAGTGACACAGCTTTTTTTTTTTAACTTTTTTATTATATAGTATAACATATATGCAAAGCAAAGAAATAAAAAAGCAATAGTTTTCAAAGCGCTCTTCAACAAGTGGTTACAGAACAAATCCCAGAGTCTGTCATAGGCTACCATACTATTCTCTCAGATTTTTCCTTCTAGCTGCTCCAGAATATAGGAGGCTAGAAGGCTTAAATATTTTTTTATCACCACAGTCGACTTTTTTCTTTCTTTTTTGTGAAAAAATGACATATATACAAAACAATAAATTTCAAAGCACAGCTCCACGTTAGTTGTAGAACGTGTTTCAGATTTTGACCACAATTTTAGGTTTTTACTTCTAGCTGCTCTAAGATACTGGAGACTAAAAGAGGTGTCAATTTAATGATTCAGCAGTGATATTCATTTGTTAAATCCTATCTTTGTATAACTCCACCATCACCTTTGATCTTTCTGTTCCTCTCTTTAGGGGTATTTGGGCTATGGCTATTCTAACTTTTTCAAATTGGGAGGGTCTGTCAGTAATATGGGGTAGGGAGATGGAACTGTTTCTGTAGAGGCTGAGCCTTCTATGTATCAGGACTTATGGCAGCTTATTTATATTAAGAGATATTAAAAAGTTTTCTTGAAAATTTTTCTAAATGTTGGTGATGATAAAAATAGAAACTGTATTTTTTATAGGAAAATAGCTGTGTATTCTTGTGCAATCTAGAATTTCGAATGTGCTGAAACTTTTGCTAGTACTTCTCGTAGAAAGATTTTCAGTACATTTTCCTTGCTGCTGTTTACCATGCCCTTATTTACCCCCTTCGAACTCTGTTCTATAAGTGTAGGATATTGAACATGTCATTTCCCGTCTCCTGCTAAATTTTCCACCATTTTGATGTTTATTAAGTTGTCTCTTCTTTTTTTTTTTAAATTTTTTATTAATTAAAAAAAAATTACAAGAAACAAACATTCAAGTTGTCTCTTCTTTGCAGAGGGAAATTTGTTGCTCTGGAGAACATCAGTTGCAAGATTAAATCAGGTTGCGAGGGCCACCTCCCATGGCCTAACGGCATCTGCACCAAGTGCCAGCCAAGCGCCATCACGCTGAACAGGCAGGTGAGGCACTGGCTGTGGCTGTCCAGACCCTAAAAATCTGGTTTCTTTTCATGGCCGAGAAATGGAAGAGTCCCTCCTTGGAAAGGCACTGCCATTAGTAGAGGGCCTTCCGCATAAGCTGTCCTCGTCTGTTTCTTGATAGACAGATTGACCCTTTGGGGGAAATCATCTACTGAGGAAATCATTTGTTAGATTTTAGCTTCTGCGAGGCGAGAGTGAGTACCTTCATTTTTCAGCTTTGCTGCCTATGTGTGGAGACAATTTCCTTGCTGCCTGTGCTTTTGCCTTTTAAGAAGCTGTGGAGCTGCAGCCCTTGTGTGTATCCTTTCCCAACGGAGAGGCCGATAATGAGACCTACCTGGACCAACTTGGTACTCACCGAGGCCAGGTTAGGAAGGGAACTCGTTCAAGGAGGAGATAAAGCACCAGTGCAGGTGCCTCAGAGAGAACTCCATGGCCTCCTTGACAATGTTTAAAACCTTTGGCACTTCATTTTTTACCTTAGAGATTGTGAAAACTGCAGTTAAGTGAAATCCCAGTGAGAAGAACTTGAATTTATCTAGTGGTGGAACACCCTCCCCACCCCCACGCAGGAATTGCAGTTGACTCCAGGCATGTTATTTGTATCACTCAGGCACTAAATAAATCTTGCAGCTGAGATGCTGGCTTGGCGTTCTTACAGAGTACATTCTTAAACTTCTTTTGCTATTTTTTTAAAGAACGAGGTAAAAGATATCTATGAAGGATTTTTACCAGAAGAATACATTACTTTTCATTCATTCCACTTTTTAACTCTACTTAGAAATACAGGCATGTGGACAATATTATGTTTGAGAACCACACGGTTGCTGACCGCTTCCTTGACTTCTGGAGGAAAACAGGGAGCCAGCACTTTGGGTACCTGTACGGGCGGTACACAGAGCACAAGGACATTCCTCTTGGCATCAGGGCGGAAGTGGCTGCCATATACGAGCCTCCTCAGGTAAAATGCACAAGGCTTCCCGTGGGTGAAGCTCGTCCTTGGTACGCTGGGGCCTAGTCCTCTCCAGTGCATGGTGTGTTTCTTTGCTTCAAGGTCTGCCCAGGGGTGTCCTTTTTACCCTGTTTGCTTTATCATTTGTACACACTCACTGTCTCGACACACATATGGTTATTTTTTTGAGTCATGTGAGAGTAAGATCACAGTCCCTAAATAAAGTGTACATTTCCCATGCATAAGAACATTCTGTTATGGGTGCAGGGTGGCTCGTGGTAGAATGCTCAGCTGCCATGTAGAGGACTTGGATTGGGTTCCTGGCTCATATGCCCCTACCCCCAAAAAGAAGAAATATATATTCTTGTTCATAATCAATACATTTATCAACTTACATTTAGCAGCAATACAAATTCTTTTTTTTTTTTTTTGTATGGGCAGGCACCGGGAATTGAACCCAGGTCTCCTGCAAGCAATGCAGTATTTTATCTAATCCACTACCTGTATTCCTGAGTTCCCCCAACTATAACAGACAGTTGCTTCAGCTCTTTTCTTAAATATCTGTCTCTATTTCACCCATGCTTATTTTTCTACCACTCCAGAGATGGTAGAGTATTGTGGAATTACTTTTTTTTTCAATCATCCCATGTTACATACAGAATTTCAGAATAACCGTACCAGAACTACTACCAAAACATAACTGAGAACAGTTTTAAATTGCGTGTGTGTGTCGTTGGGGTTCCTAAGGTGCATCCCACCAGAGGGCACGGTCACCATGGTTTTTTTTTTTTTTTTCTTTTTTTTTTTTCTTTTTACATGGACAGGCACCAGGAATCGAACCCGGGTCCTCGGGCATGGCAGGCAAGCACTCTTACCTGCTGAGCCACCGTGGCCCGCCCTGTCACCATGTTTTTTTTTTTTTTTTTTTTTTAAAGGAAAGACAGAGAGAAGGAAGGAAGGAAGAAAGGGAAACATCTTTAAACATTTTCTTGTTTTATTGTATTTTGTTTCTCCGTTTTTTGTTACATGGGCTGGGGCCGGGAATCGAACCGAGGTCCTCCGGCATAGCAGGCAAGCACTTTGCCCGCTGAGCCACCGCGGCCCGCCCCCTGTCACCATGTTTTAAAGCCACTTGGAGCACTCACTCTTCTCTGATTTCATCACTAGCCGGTGACACATTAATGTTCTTTATTTTTATTTTCAATTTTTAGGGATTAGTTTTAAAAATTTAATGTGTTTGTAATTATGGAAAATAGTTATCCGGTGCATTTTATTATGTATAAATTTTACTGCAAAAGCAAAACTAAACGATTACCAAGTTATAGTTGATGATACATATGCATAATATTTAGAGGATGTATACTTATGTCTGGGGTTAACTTTGAAATGCAATGGAAAGATAAGATGGACGGATGGATGGCTAGAGGGAGATGTGATAGAACTTAGAGAATGTTAACGGCTAAATTTGCACAGTTCCAAAGTCAAATCTGCAAGTAAGGTATAGTGCTCTTCTCCCTATTTCTCCCCCTCCCTTCTCTTATACATAGCCTCTCACTTTTTAAATTTTTGGTTTAGACTTCTAAAATGTGCATTGTTGAAATTAAGCTGATACACACACACACACACACACACACACACACACACACAGCTGTTTGTGCACCTCTGGCCCCTCTCTTAGTTTGGCAGCACCACTTTGCGAATGTGCTGTTTCCTCTTTTGCAGTAGGTCATCATGTAAAACAGACACTGGGTGGCAGTAGAGACACTGCTGTAGACAACCTGATTATCACAAACTTGGGTTACTAAAGCGTACGTACTGCTTGTGGAAGCTGAAAATATTCAAATTCATTTTTGTGGTGGGTCTCTTTCATGAAGAATTTCACCAGTTTTGTTAAAAGTAAGATTGAAAAAATAAATTCAAACAAATCTTTGGCATCTAGACTACTAAAACAGCATCTAAAACACATCATCAGATCTCCCAATTTGGGGATCCTGGAGGTTAAAACAGTTGACCACTAATAACCTCCAGCTCATTAGAAGCTTAAGCTCCTGCTGCCACACGGCATTAGACAAGTACTTCTCCTTAGATTTGTTCTAAAGTTGTGATTTGACCTGTGCCGCGGAGTGTCAATGATTTCCATGTGGGTAATTCCCGGGCAGACATAAAG
This sequence comes from Tamandua tetradactyla, assembly GCF_023851605.1. Taxonomy (NCBI): domain Eukaryota; kingdom Metazoa; phylum Chordata; class Mammalia; order Pilosa; family Myrmecophagidae; genus Tamandua; species Tamandua tetradactyla. The sequence continues at coordinate 73,846,964 of NC_135332.1, read as the reverse complement.
TTCTTTTGTTGCTTTGTCAGAATTTGACTAATTTACAATGATCTACCCAATTAGGATAGCTGATTTGGGATTGCCTTTAGTTTCCTATTCCTGTGGCTGGGATTTCTGCTCATATGATACTTATCATTAATGACCCACAGGCTGCATTTAACTGAAGATTAAAGTTTTTGGTCAACTTCGTCAACTTCAGGAAGTTGGTGTCCTGTGACTGGTTTTTGTTGCACGCGAATAGGTCATACCCACAGCTCATCAATAGTGCCCTGGGGTCTAGTGCTCTCTAGCAATCAGGACCCTGATTCCATCTGCCTTGCCATTTATTTCACGTGTACATGCTGTTGCTCTCTCCTTTGCCTTCATTCTGTCCCTTTCACTCAGTATCTTGGCTGTAAGGGCGCACATTGTCCCTGCAGGATCTATCTGCAAACACATTTCCCAAGGTTGTTTTCTAGAAACAGATGTTAAACCTTATAGCTTTAACCCTGCCTAAGCTAGCCAGACCTAATTGGAGTAAATCTGTTTATCCAAGGACGATTTCTGTTGAAGCAATCTTTAAAAACAAACTAACAAACAACAAGGTGTAGAAAGCTTTTTCTAGTCCTAAATAACCATGCACTTAGTAAAGAACTTTATGACATAAGCCAGTGTGAATATTGCATCTTCATGTTTTCTCCTTGGGTCTTGATTAGAAATGCTTTGCATTAGAGGAAGGAAAAAACCCTGAAAGGGTTTGGATTTTGTTTTATCTGATTGCCTTAGATTTTTCCTTTTGCTGTAATTCTCCTTATTGTTAAGTGGAAGAACATAACTCCTCTGTAAGCCTACAGTGAGGTGGAGTGGAATACAGTGCTGCTTATTCTGAGTCCACTCCTGTAGATCCATCTTCTCTCTTGACTCTCCAACAGATCGGTACACAGAACAGCTTGGAGCTTCTTGAAGATCCAAAAGCCGAGGTGGTTGATGACATTGCTGCCAAACTTGGCCTGAGGAAGGTACTGAAGCATCCGTCAACAGCTCTGGTCATGGAGGGGGACAGGGCTCTGTGTTGGGCAACTCCAGGTGGGTCGAGTAGGTCAGGGTTCATCTGTGATCCGTTCTGCCCAACTGTACAAGGTCAGGGGCAGGCTCCATGTGTTTTGAAACCTTGCATGTGTTATTGAGTGCCAATAGCTTTTGTGTTTTTCAAACTTAAAGTAAAATAACATTTCCCTGAGCATAAAAAATATGATCCAAATACAGGAGCCGTTGTATTTAAAACCAGCAGCCACAGTCCTTGAAGACTGCTTCAGTTCTGTGGGGGGTGAGGGTAGGGGGCCAGGGGCAGGGAGAAGCTGCTGGAACAAGGCCCATTCTTCCTTGCCCAGGAGAGGGTGATGCTGCCAGGATGTGCCTCAGGCCCGTTCTGCCCTGGCACTGCCTCCTGAGCGTGAGCTCCTGTACAAGCACCATAACCTTGCATGGCGAGGGCACAAGTCCTATATATTTTACCCATTTTCTGCCTCTTGCAGTTGTAGCTTCTGGTTTTTCCTCTTGGATTGTCATTGAATTTTGAGTTTAAAACTTAGGCAGCTGAATAGGTAAGCCTTCTTGGTTTCATTGTGCAGTTAGAAGAGAGGCAGGAATTATATTTTGAGTCTATTGATGTATCTGCCATCTTTGATGAAGTTCCCAGGAGCTTTAAAGATAGATTTTTAACAGATACATGTTGAGTTGTGAACATGAACACATCTTAGAAGTTCAATAATAAGAAATTATGGAAGTTTTAAGTTTTATTAATTTTCTCATCAATTTAGAAAGTAAAAATCTCCACAGATTAAAGGAGAAAACTTGGAATGTAATGGAAAACCTAGGAATGTTGCTTAGCAAGACTGTTTCACAGTTTTTCTGTTTTTTTAAAAATCCAGGTGCATGGGTAGTTCAGTGGTTAGAATGCCCGCCTTTGATGTGGGAGACCCAGGTTCAATTCCCGGACCATGCACCCAAAAAAAAACCTACCATTTCTAACAAGGAGTTAGAACTTGTTAGGGTCTTGATTTAGAGTTATAATTTGGTTCCGATTCTGGAAGTTTCTTTTGTTTGAAAGAGAATTTGTCACAGTTTTTTGGTCTATGATTATTAAGAACTTACAGTTCATAATAATTCTAACAGGAGATCTTCTCCAGCACACTTGTCCCTTACCCCTTATTTCCATCAGCTTGATATTGGTTCTTGTTTTTTTTTTTTTTAAAGATTATCTTTTTTTTATTTTTATTTATTTTTATTTTTTACATGGGCAGGCACCGGGAATCGAACCCGGGTCCTCTGGCATGGCAGGCAAGCATTCTTGCCTGCTGAGCCACCGTGGCCTGCCCGGTTCTGTTTTTTTGAGTGCTTAATTTCCTTTCACTTTCGTTTTCCCCGGGGATTCTTTCTTTGCATTTTTGTTGTGGTTGTTCATTTTTAAAGAAAGTGAAAGTCTCTACGTTTTCCAGGCCGTGCTGCAGGGCTGTATTGAAGAGTTCTTTGTTGGGATTCTGCACCCAGCTCAGTCTCTAAAGGAGAGCGGAGAGGAGCGTGGGCCAGAAGTCAGCCCTCTAGCGGCGCGGCTGCTGCCTGCCTCACCTCACAGCTCCGACAGGGGCTGGCGGTGCAGCGGGAAATTCACGGAGACCTTAGGATGCTGGCCGCTTCAGGTCATTTCTTCAGAAATGCCCGCCCCCCCCAGCTGTGCAGGCTCCTATGTATTAACCCCTTGTATTTTCTTAAGTGCCTCTCTTTGGGGAATTTGTTTCTTATCTTCTGGAGAAAGATTTCTGAGTCTGTGTGCTTGCTTGCTATCTGGGTCTAACTTGGAGTGGAAAGTCCCCTTTTCCTGGCTGCTCTGCTACTCTTGTTCCTCACCATGTCCCCTACACCTTTACACTGTGATGCGGAGTCTCGGTGCCGAGTATGGTCTTTACGGTGGCCATCTCATCTCAGACCCAGCCAGCGGTCCTGGAAGGGGGCCAGTTCCCAAGGAACAAGGTTTGAAAGCTCGGATGTGGCTGGATATCTCAGCCAAGGGACTGACCTGCTTGGGTCCACCCAGCTCATTAGAAGGAATCTCCTGCTAAGGACGTCATTCTTCAGCTCGCTGAGAAAATGCCAGAAAGCTTTGGTCCTCTGTCTCAGGGAGACACTCATGGGATGCTTTCCTTTTTTATTAAGGTTGGCTGGATATTTACAGACCTTGTCTCAGAAGATACCCGAAAGGGTACAGTCCGATACAGTCGAAATAAGGTGAGGAGTAAACAGAAACAGACCCTTAGCCGTGTAGCCTTGGTTACAGACCAGTTTTGGCCTGCATTCCCAGGGTCTCTGAGCACAACTTGTCCTGGGTTTTATACCAAATTATTTTTTAAGACAGTCCACTTGATAAATTAAGGCTGGGTATGTTGATTCTTCTAATAAAGCAAAATTCAGCTTCCTTTTATAACCAGGGTTTCAGAGGTCAGCTATTAGAGTGGGTTGCCTGGTGCATCTGTCACCCCTCTTAGTTTACAGGTTGTGTTAAATGAGGGTTGCCTCATAGCCCAGAATCTAGGCATCCTATTCCAGCATAGTTTTTGAGTCATTATAGCTTAGTTTTTATTGTTTTCTGAAGAGGAAATAGCATAATTTCACGATACTGTAAAATTTGATATGCTGATTCTTGTGTCTTAGGACACATATTTCCTGAGTTCAGAAGAGTGTATCACTGCAGGAGACTTCCAAAATAAGCATCCCAACATATGTCGACTCTCGCCAGACGGACATTTTGGATCCAAGTTTGTCACTGCAGTGGCTACAGGTACAAACTGAAACAGAGCTATTTTGTAAATATTGCTGAGTTACTAATATATTTTATCTTTCCTTTCAGTAGCGTTTCATTCTTAACTTAGTTATAAAAGAGGTTTTCTTAATAGACCTGTGAAACATGAGTTCCGTTTTTTGGTTTAAGATAAAAAAATTTTAGAATCACTTAGGAAGCTAAGAATAGAATTAGCAACTCAGTTCTCCTTCTGCCTAGAGCTCTCTTCAGAGTCTGGTTCCTTTGCCAAATGCACTCTCGATCCTTAGCCCCTTCTAGTCACCAAAGGTGACTGAGGTCTCACTATGTGGGAGCAGAATCATTTCCTGTTTTCATAGTCCAACTTGTTTGTCTTGATATTATGAATGGGAGTGTCCTTTTAGGAAACAATTTCCATGAAGTTTTTTTGAGAGTGAAAATTCTTGTGTGTGCATGTGTGTGTTTTATGTTACATCTACTACATTATGTGTTAAATGTAATTATGTATGTATATAGATAATCAGTGATTATGGCTTATAAAAGAGACACCAATGAATCTTTTAGAACAAACTTGAGATGCTGTCCTAGGAAAAAGCCAGACAGAACCCTGTGATGTAAGAGGAATGGGAATTCGAATTGGAAAACCAATTCATAGAACCATAATCTGCTTGGTTTTTTTTTTAAGTAATCTTGGCCTTGTGAAGACCTGGTTTCTGCCCTCAGAAAGATTATAACCCAGCTCAGTTATGGTAGCTATCCTCCTCCTGTTTCTGTAGAAGTACCACCCTTTCCCTCTTTCACCAGCACCAGTTTACAAAGGGCTCAAGCGTGTCAGTAACTGGACTCATGGTTAATCCCTGTCGATCCTGTGCCCACTGGGTGTAACTGTGCAGAAACGAGCCCTACACCTGGACTGTCTTTTGAGCTCTCCTTCATAGTATTGAATTTGTCACTCCTTAATTAAAGAGCCATTGAGATTAATAAGCACCTTCTTTTTGAAATGCATATGCTTTGGGGAAGTGTGAGGTGATGCTAATATCTTTCAGGTGTTGGTGTAAAGGAATTAAGAACCACCAGTCTAAACCAGTGTCCCCAGAATATCAGCCGAAATTCAAGTTGGGGTGGGGTTGGGGATTCGTGTGATGCAGGGAGTAAAAACATTGATTGTTCTCCTTCTTCAAGGCAGTGCTGGCTGGACAGAATTCCACGTTAAGGAGAGTGTCTTTATTCTCTGCCCCTCTCCTTGACATCCGGTTGCCCTTTCTTTGAAGTCTGAGCTGTTCTTTGACTGCCTTGATTCTTCCCATCATGACATGCCCAAGGTTGACCCCAGCCAAAGGATTCTATGATGCGGAAACTGCAGTCCTGGTCAAAAGTCCCATCCATTGTCTTAGCACTTGACCGGAACATCATTTAGGAAAATAAATCTGATTCAGCTAATAACTCACACTAACATCCCTTTTGAATAACATCTTGTAGCACCCCTTTGCCATCCAGAAGTGAAATTCTTAGAATATATGGCCCACTTACATGCACTATTCTTAAAAGGAACAGAGTAGTGCCCCGGCTATGATATAAAGGAGAAATAATCAGAAAGAATGTATAAGAAAATAGTGTACTTCAGTATGTCAGTGCTTGAGTACTACACAGTGAAGTAGTTGGTGCTGGCACCTGTGTTGAGGGGGGTGCAGCTTTGAACGTCTCAATACAGCACAGCTGCTGCCAGTGGGCTGGCTGGCGCTCCCGGCACTGTGAGTTCAGTCAGCAGCTCTCCATCCAGTTCAGAGCAGACTAGTTTGCTCTTCCTCCCTTTACACAGTGCTGCATTCCGAGAGCGTTCAGTGCATGTTGCAACTCGGTGTGCATGGCTTTGCAGGTATGAAATAGGATCGATTCTAATTGCAGTTCATTTTAATCGAATTTTTTACCCAAGTGAATGTGCAGGGAAACTCCAGGGTCTTGTGGAATTAGAGGTGGTTTATTGTTGATTGGGATCACTTGGAAACAGCGGGGGTGCTAGCGCCATGCTGCTACATGTTGGCAGTGCCCCCACCCTCCACCCCACACCTCCCCAGCTAGAGCACTCCCACCAGTTCCCAGAATCAACCCCCTCCAAGAATTGCTCATCGGGCTTCTCATAGCATCCCATGGTGATGTAGTCTTTTTTTTACTTTTTTTGTTGTATAGGATAGCATGTATACAAAGCAAAGAAATAAAAAAGCAATGGTTTTCAAAGCACTCTTCAAAAACAGGTTACATGACAGATCCCAGAGTTTGTTGTGGGCTACCATACAATCTTCTCATATTTTTCCTTTTAGCTGCTCCAGAGCATAGGAGGCTAGAGGGGTTAAATACTTTTTTATCATCATAATTGACTTTTTTTTCCTTCTTTTGTGAACAGTAACATATAAACAAAAAAGCTATAAATTTCAAAGCACAGCACCCAGTTAGTTGTAGAACATATTTCAGAGTTTGACATGGGTCACAATTTTACAATTTTAGGTTTTTACTTTTAGCTGCTCTAAAATACTGGAGACTAAAAGAGATATCAATTTAATGATTCAACATTCATATTCATTAGTTAAGTCCTATCTTCTGTGTATAATTCCACCATCACCTTTGATATTTCCATATATCTCTTTGGGGTTGTTTGGGCTATGGCAGTTCTAAATATTTTATATTGGAAGGGTCTATCACTAATATGGGGTTAGGGAGATGGAACTATTTGATGTTCTGGAGAGACTGGGCTAGGTTTCAGGACTTATCTGTACCAGGGACCCAACTGGAGGTTGTAGGTTTCTGGAAAGTTACTCTAGTGCCTGGAACCGTTGTGGAATCTTATATATTGCCCTAGGTATTCTTTAGGATTGGCTGGAATGGTCCTGGTTAGGGATTGGGAGGTTATGATAGGTAGCAAGGTCTACCTGAAGCTTGTGTAAGAGCAACCTCTAGAATAGCCTCTCGACTCTATTTGAACTCTCTCTGCCACTGATACTTTATTAATTGCACTTCTTTTCCCCCTTTTGGTCAGAATGGAATTGTTGATCCCACGATGCCAGGTCTGAATTCATCCCTGGGAGTCATCTCCCACGTTGCCAGGGAGACTTTCACCCCTGGATGTCATGTCCCACATAGGGGGGAGGGCAATGATTTCATGTGCAGATTTAGGCTTAGAGAGAATGAGGCCATATCTGAGCAACAACACAGGTCCTCCAGAAGTAAATCTTAGGCATGCCTATAGGTAGGCTAAGCTTCTCCACTACCTACATAAGCTTCACAAGAGTAAGCCTCATGATCAAAGGTATGGCCTATTGATTTGGGTATCCCTAAAGTTTGACAGAGTATCAAGGGGTTCCCTGATGGTAAAGTTTGATGGTTCCATAGTCTTTCTCCCCTTGCTCAGGGGACTTTGCAAATACTTTTTGATTATCTGCTTAGCATACTCAAGGATATTTTCAGACCTTACAATAATTTATACAGAATTAAAGGGCCTCTTTCTTATTCTGTGCTTCCTGTGTTTCAGTTATTTAAATGAGCTCTACAGATAGGTTGAATTACATTGTGCACTATGGAAAATTTCAGTTCGAGATCAAATAAACCTTACTTCCATTGCTCTCAAAGAGTATGTATCGTTCTAAAATATAGACAGTGTCTTCCTTACCCCTATGAATTACTTTAACCCCAACCTATTCAGCTTCGTTCTTATCTCTAAGTATCAGGTTATATATATGAATCAGCCTCTCAAAATCCAGGAATAATAATCACCACTCCGGACTTAATGTGTCTGCTCTAAAAGCTTACAATTTAGGCTCCTGTTTATGTATAAGCATTTTCTGAAGGTGGCAACACCATTGTTGTTTTTTTGTTTCTGCCTTTTTTTGTCTCACCAAATGTCCCACATCTTCATTCACATTGTTACATGCCTCCTTTTTGTAGCAGACAACATTCGTTCATAAGTATACACCATTGTTCGCCAATCTACTTCTCCATCAGTGCATCCTTCAGCCACCTGCATTCATCGGGCATCATGTAGAGGGCCCAAAGTCCACAGTCCATCAACATTCTCAATTTTAGATAATTTCATTGTTCCCAAGAGACAGAAAACCAATAAACACATCCTCAACAAATAGGAAATCTAAACCTCCTCTTAACTCTTGTTCCTCCTGCCATTATTTACCTCTGCTGTTATTGTCGTAGTACTGATAGTTTCTTTTTGAACATAGCTCACAGAATGCAATAGCTGTTTTCCCCCTGTACCCTGGATTGAAACACTCTTTATACAAGAACTGTATCTTTGAAGTAATTCTTATGAGAACTCATTCATATTTCTAGTGTGAGTCAGTGGGACACGTAGGTCTATACAACCTCTTTCAATCTTGTTCATCTTCAATATGGTAATATTACTTTTAGACCCACTAGAGAATCACCTTCACTCCTATCTATTCCCTTACATTGGAGTTCAACCTCATTAGCTAATGGTTCACCCATCTCTAGCTTCTGTGTATCTCTAGGTCCCCTATATTCTGTTTTATAAGCCTCTGATTATACCTTTATGCTGATCATAAAAGTGGAATCATACGGTATCTATCCTTTTGTGTCTGGCTAATTTCACTCAGCATCATGTCCTCAAGGCTCATCCATCTTTTCATGTGCTTCAGAACTTCATTTTGTGTTACTGTTGCATAATATTTCATCATATTATATGCCGCATTTTGTTGATCCACTTGTCTGTTGATGGGCATTTGGTTTGTTTCCATCTTTTGGTGGTTGTAAATAATACTGCTATGAACATTGGTGTGCAGATGTCTGTTTGTGTCACTGCTTTCAGCTCTTCTGGGTTTATACCAAGTAGTGCTATTGCTGGGTCATAGGGCAACTTGATATTTAGTTTCCTGAGGAACCACAAAACAGTCTTCCATAGTGGCTGCCCCATTATACATTCCCACCAGCAGTGCATAAGTGTCCCAGCTTCTCCATGATCTAGTCATTTTCATTGCTGTTTCTATAGGGCAAATTCTGTAGGGTAAAAAACTGGCAAATTTTTAGAACTGGCAATAATTTCCATGTCAGGGACTGTCTATTATTCCTTCAGATTATTATTCGTCACATTTTTTGTTGGGGGTGATGGTGGTGGTAGAAGTAGTCTAGATCAGCCAGGAAATTTTTGCCTCCAGAACTGGCATTTTATTGAAACATTTTGGAATTGTGAGACAGTAAATAAGTCTGTCTCTAACGAGTCCCACCCCCTCACCCCCTGCAGCAATGCCTGGACATGCTCAGGGCATGTCATTTCCCTTTCACAAAGGGGAAGGTGGCCAGGGAAGGCTGGTGATCTCTAGTGATGGTGACTTCAGGGTTTTTAATCACTACATCTTGGACATGGGTTTTCTAACTAAATAACTTGCTCTTTTCCCACATGAGCGGCTCTTCACCAGATAGAGGGCCTGGCAAAGTCCTGCGGACCTATTGTAAAAGGACACTTGGTTAAGTTCCTTTCCCCAGAACCTGAGAGAAGGGAAATGTGCCACCTCCTGGAGCTGGAGCTGGAGCATCTGGGGATGGCATCTGGGGCCTTCTTGGGCCTCAGCTCTCCCAGAGCTGCACAGAAAGCCTACAAGTTCAGAGGCTGACAAGGATGGCTGAGGCTCTCAGTCCCTTGCCTCTGGAATCTATAGATCTTGCTTGCTCTCTCTTTAGTGTACATAAAACTTCTCTGGCTTGAGACTTGTAGAGGGAAAGAGTAACAGTTACATGTGGTGGTTTCCTCGTATGAACTTGAAGAGGCTACATGGGCCTGAGTCCGATGCCATACTATGCCCTTCTCTGCATCTGCAGTGTTTGGCAGACACAGCTCCCTGAGCAAGGCAAAATACTTTCTGTGGATCTGATTTTGAAAACAAAACCGCACAGCAGATTCAATTGCAGTGAAGTTCTCTCTTGTCGCTGCCGTTTGTACAAGTCCTGGGATCCCTTCTCTGCATGGATGCCCTAAAGGCTGACTAGTGAAGAAAATGGCAATTAATGTGTCCAGTTTCCTGTGCGTTTTGGCCAATATGAGGCTGCTGGCAAGGTTAAATGAACACACGAGGACTTTCCTGTTGCTCCTCCTAGCAGGACTTGGCAGTTCATCTCGGTGCGTTTACCTTTGGAGAATATCCATATGGATTAATTTTGCTTTTTTAAGAGCCTTCAGTTTTACAAATGCTGCCTTCCATTTTGTTCTCATTCTCACAGGCCAGATTTTTCTTCTCTAATGACCTGTCCCACTTTAATGCTCACTTACCACATCAGTGCTGTGCTGGTTTCCAGTGCCCAAAATCAGACAGCTGTACACACATACCACACTCCCATTAGCCCCATTCACACCACACTGTTCTGTGCCCCTTATCCCTTGTCCTTCCAAACCAGACTTGTGTTTGTGGGCAATGTGGACTGAGCACCAGTTCACTAGTGAACACACCACAGAGAGGCAGTGTCTCATGGTTTCTGTCCTCTGGGTTTTGACCATGGTCACTTGCCCAGAATTACAACCTTTCCTGAGTGTTGAATTAGGGTTGGAGAGAAGATTCTAGACTTAGTCATAGTGTGGGCCTTTGGAGCCAGCTGCTCTTGCCCTCCTGTGTGCTGTGACAAGGAGACAGGAGGCCCTCAGGCTTGTCCTCTCTGGGGTCTGGCTCTGCCTCCAGCCTTCCAGTGTCCTGGCTGTCTGGTTATCAGGTCTTGTTTCTGACAGATGTTTCCAAACAAACTAAATTTCTGTCCCTGGTCAATAAAGTATTATTTTTGTTTCTGTCAAATAAAGGAAACAGATAATTGAGGGCTTTTTTTGTTTGTTTATTTTTTTAATTAGCTAAAGTTTTAAAAATTTATGAACATTGGCAGTGTCAAATTATGACCCTGATTTTGGCAGCCAGCACCTCTGTGGCAGTAGTGCTCTGCCATATGCACAGTCTCTTGTTTTCGTTTTTTGCTCATTTAGTTTATTTATTGTTTCTCATTCTGATGAGGCCAAATGATTGACATTTGTTGATTGGACATTCCTTTGTATTTTTCAACTGATATATTTTTTTTTTTTTTTTTTTTTTTTTTTTTTTAACATTTTCTTGTTTTTATTGTATTCTGTTTCTCCGTTTTTGTTACATGGGCTGGGGCCGGGAATCGAACCGAGGTCCTCCGGCATAGCAGGCAAGCACTTTGCCCGCTGAGCCACCGCGGCCCGCCCTGATATATTTTTTAAAAGAAAAAGTAGCAACTCTTCCCCACCTGACTGGTGGTACTGGAACTGCTTAAGAGATGCAAGCCTTTCTGAAGAAGCCATACAAGATGGGAGGGGGAAGGAGCGGGAGAAAGAGGGACCATAGAAATACCTTGATTTCTCCCTTCCTCATCCTCCTATCTCCTGTCAACACAGTCTTTTATTGCCTCTTCTAAAAAACATCAGTACTCTCCTTGCATGGCAGTGTCTGTTTTCATATCAGGGGCCCAGAGCTCAGGGTCTAGTTGGTTTAATTTGGCCAAGTCATTCCCTGTCCAGCTTGTGTACTAGCCTTGTCCCCAGTTTAAGTCATGCTGGAGGCTCTTATAGCTTGGGAATGGAGAGGGAGATAAAGATGGCTGGCGACCCAGAGTCCAAGGTGGTGGAGGTGGCAGGGTGTGAGTGAGGGTGGAGCACGCCGTTGTCCATGAGAAGACCCAGGTAATGTCTGGTGTGTTGCCTGTGACTGTGTGCCAGGCCCCATGTGCTCAGAACATAGGAAATGGTATCCTGTAGCATCAATTGAATGTAGTAGCTTTGGCAGCTTTTGAGAAGTGGAGGCTATTCTGCATGCAATACAAATGCTAGTGCTGGTTTTTACTAAAAACAGTTCTGTCTTTCATTTCCCACACCCACTTCTCCCACCTCTCCCCACCTCCAAATGCATATGTTTCCTCCCCATTCCTTCAGGAGTGAAGGTTTGCCAGAATGCAGGGCTGTTGGTCATCTATACCCCTGGTGCTGTTAACAGTTCCAAGTGCTTGATGACACTGATGTAGTTTTTGGCAAATACTGGAGAATGTTTATCAGTCTTATGTTGCCTTGATTCTGATAGAATATATCACTGGTGGGAGCTGATCCAGAGGCAGAGCCCGTGGATGCTGTGCAGCAGTGGGGATCTTGAAGTCATGTGTTCAGACCTTTGTGCTGAAGCCACTCGAAGAGCATTAAATGATTTTAAGTTCTTGCTCAGGACATCTCTTGAAAGTGTATTTTTTTCTTTTGGTTAGGAGTAAAGAGTAACATATGGACTTGTGTTTTGAAATTCCTTCAGTAGATTCTTTTTGAAATTTCTCTGTTTTACAGGTGGTCCTGACAATCAGGTACACTTTGAAGGATACCAGGTATCAAATCAGTGCATGGCATTGGTCCGTGATGAATGCCTGTTGCCGTGCAAAGATGCCCCTGAGCTCGGCTATGCCAAGGAGTCCAGCAGCGAGCAGTATGTGCCTGATGTGTTTTATAAGGTAAAAAATACAGTGGGATTATAAAGAATATAATGGATGGAGAAAAGCATGAACATTTACCTATCTTGAACTTTTCTAATTTTGGTACATTCTGGTCACATTAGCCATTTGTCCCTTCTGGTTAATCAGAATCTTGCTCATAAATAGAGGCATTCCATAGCATTTCTGGGTTCATTATTAGCTACGCAGGCTTCTATGATGCTAGACTTCTTAACCAAGAGGAGACGTATTTGGAGAGAGTTTGGGATATATAACATCAGATCAAACTGTTGCAACACAGATATCAATTTCCATGTCTAAAGATGAGAAGACAGGAGAGAACTATGGGAATATGGTAGAGTAGGAGGCTCCAGGAATCAGTCCTTCCTCCAAAGCAACTGTTGTATTGGCAGGAACAGTCTGAATCAACTATTTTGGAATTCTGTGGTCTAGGGGGAGCCCTGTACAGCATCTATGGAAGAGATGGAGTAAGAAGCTGGAAAACTACGGTAAGTAGTGGTGAATTCCACCCTAGGTGCAGCAGCTAGTGTCCCAAGCGCTGGCTGTGAAGCACATGGCAGAGATAACTGCAGCCTGGACTCCTGGTACAGCTTGCTGGTGTGAGGTGGGCTGTAAGTGTCTAGTCTCACAATCCTGAGTTTGTATCTGTACAGATGACACCTTTTGATCAGCTACTTTAGGTCACTGGAGGGCCAGCTCTTAGGGCAGTCCAAATACCAACGTTTGCAGGCAAAAGTGCCAGAGGACTCTTAAAAAAGTAGTACCTTCTCCCCACTACCCTTTTCTCTTTCCATTTCCTCTTTGGGAGCAGAAATAGTTGGGATAGGTCACAAATTTATGGTTCCAGCCCTCAACAGTAAAAAACCCTAGAAGTTCCAGAGGAGTGCAGAACTAGATTTTCAGAGTTATAACAAGATAATACTCAGAATGTTCAGTTCTCATCAAAAAATTACAAAACACAAAGTATGGCCTGTTCAGAGGAAAAATAATTTTCTGGAAACTATGAGAAAGCTTATATGTAGAAACTATTTAGTCAAAGACTTTAAATCAGCTGTTTTTCATATGTGTTAACTGAAGGAATTCATATAGAAAGAACTAAAAGAAATTAGGAAGATATTCTCTGAAGAAAAGAAGATGTAGAAATTATTAAAAAATAAAACCCAACGAATTTGGAAACTACAGAGTACAGTAATTAAAATAAAAGACTCACTAGTCAGAGTCAACTGAAGCTTTGAACAGGCAGAGAAAAGGATCAGTGAACTTGAAGACATTCAAATTATTCCATGTGAGCAGTAGAAAAAAAAATGATGAAGAAAAATGAACAAAGCCTGTGGGACCTATGGGACATCATCCAACATTACAGACTTGCATCATTGGAGTCCCAGAAGAGCCAGAGAGGTAAGGGGCAGGAAAAATATTTGAAGGAAAAATGCCTGAAAATTTACCAAATCTGATGGAAAAATGATTTTCTGTGTGTGGGTTTATCAGTGAACTCCAAGAAGGATAGACTAAGATCTGCACCGAGATATAATGTAGTATAAAGAAGGATAGACTAAGATCTGCACCGAGATATAATGTAGTATAATTACCGAAATCCAAAGACAGCATTTTGAAAGCAAGAGGGAAGTAACTTGTTACATACAGGATCCTCAGTAAGATTAACTGAATTTTTTCTCATCAGAAACCATTGAGGCCAAGAATCTATGGGATGGCATATTTAAAGTCTTTAAAGAAAGATACTTTCAACTTAGCATTCTGTATCAAAATTACCTTGTGAGAAAGAAGGAAATTAAAATGTTTACAGATAAAGAAAACCTAAAAGAGTTTAATTCCTCCCCAACAAGAAATGGTAGAGGAACTCATTCAGGCCTAAATAAAAGGATACTGCACAGTAACTTGAAGCTGTAAGAAGAAATAAAGAACATTGATAAGGGAATAAATATAAGATCCTGTATTATACTTTCAGTTTATATCTGCTTTCCTCCCCGTATATCTTATTTATTTATTTATTTATTTATTAAACATAACCACATACAAACACAAACATTCTTACCATATGATCATTCCATTCTTGATATATAATCAGTAACTCACAATATCACATAATTGTATATTCATCATCATGATCATTTCTTAGAATATTTGCATCAGTTCAGAAAAAGCAATAAAAAGAAAACAGAAAAAAATTCATACATACCATACCCCTTATCCCTCCCTTTCATTGATCACCAGCACTTCAATCTACTAAATTTATTTTAACATTTGTTCTCCCTATTATTTATTTATTTTTAATCCATATATTTTGCTTGTCCTTTGATAAGGTAGACAAAAGGAGCATCAGACACAAGGTTTTCACAACCACACAGTCACACTGCAACAGCCATACCATCATACAAAGTTATCTTTTAAGAAACATGGCAACCAGAGCACAGCTCTACATTTTCAGGCAGTTCCCTCCAGCCTCTCCATTACACCTTAACTAAACAGGTGATATCTCTTTAATGTGTAAGAATAACCTCCAGGATAACCTCTCAACTCTGTTTGGAATTTCTCAGCCATTGACACTTTATTTTGTCTCGTTTTGCTCTTCCCCCTTTTGGTTGAGAAGGTTTTCTCAATCCCTTGATGCTAAGTTCCAGCTCATTCTAGGTTTTCTGTCCCACGTAGCCAGGAAGGTCCACGCCCCTGGAAGTCATGTCCCACATAGAGAGGGGGAGGGCAGTGAGTTTGCTTGCTGTGTCGGCCAAGAGAGAGAGGCCACATCTGAGCAACAAAAGAGGTTCTCTTGGGGGTGACTTTTAGGCCAAATTTTAAGCAGGCTTAGCCTATCCTTTGCGGGATTAAGTTTCATATGAACACACCCCAAGATTGGAGGCTCGGCCTATTGCTTTGTCTGTCCCACTGTCTTAGGCCTAATTTTAAATAGGCTTAGCTTATCCTTTGTGGGGTTAAGTTTCATATGAACAGACCCCAAGATTGGGGGCTCAGCCTGTTGCTGTGGTTGTCCCCACTGGTTGTGAGAATATCAAGAATTCTCCACTTGGGGAAGTTGAATTTTCACCCTTTCTCACCATTCCCCCAAGGGAACTTTGCAAATACTTTTTTATTCACTGTTCAAATCACTCTCCTCCCCATATATCTTCATAGTCAAATGCATGGACAAATACTTAAAATCTATGTTAATGGGTATACATCAAACAAAGATGTGTTCTGAGGCAATTACAATATAAAAGGAGAGTCTTGGAGATATATAGGAGTAGAAGGTGTATATTACTTAACTGGGTAGGTACTAGTCAAACTAAGTTTTTGGTAATTTAAGGTGTTAATGATAATTACAGAGGGAAGTACTAAGAATAAGGGAAATACTAAGAATAAAAAATATCGGAAAAAGGGAAGAAGAGAATCATAACGATACACTACAAAAAAGCAACTAACAAAAAAAAACAAAGGAAGTAATGGAGTAATTGAGAAACAAAAAAGAAAAACATGCAAGACATACAGAAGATAATACTGAAATGTCAGCAGTAAATCCTTCCACTGAAATACACAGCTAAATGGGGTTGAAATGTTTGGTTCTATATATATGGTAATAGGATAAAAATAAAAAAATAAAACCATCCATCAAACCGCCCTATACAAATAGTGAGCCCCAAGTTAAATTGTAGATTATAGTTAATAGTATACTTATAAAAATGTGTTTTCATCAATTGTAACAAATGTACAACACCAGTGCAAGGTGTAAATAACGATGTTATATGGGCATCCTTTATTTATGCATGATTGTTCTGTAAACCCATGACTTCTCTAATTAAAAAAAAAGAAGGATACTACCAAAAAAGAAAAGTAAATTCTTCCTTCTGAACTATTGCCTTAAATATCAATGGACTTTAAAATGTAAAAGGGTGATGATTAATAAAATTATCCCCCCCAAAGAAAAGTCAGTGGATCAGACATCCCTATAATAAAAGGCAGACAGTGCTTAATTAGATGAAAAACATGATTCATCTGCATGCTGTTTAGAAGAGACTCATTTTGTTTATAAAGAAACAAAAGGTTGAAAGTGAAAGTTGGGAAAAGATATTCCATGCAAGCAGTCATCACAAGAGAGCCACAGTGAGTATATTACTGTCAGAACAGAGTCAAAAAAGATTACAAGAGACAATAAAGGATATTATAATTAAAGGTTCGTCTGACAAGAAGATATAATGATGTTAAACACGCATGCACCTCACAACAGAGCCCCAAAATATATGAAACAAAAATCGATAGAATTGAACGGAAAAATAGATGGTTTTACAACTGAATACTTCAGTACATCACGTTCAGTGATTGATGAACACAACACTAATAAAGAAACAGAAGTGTGGAATAACACTGTTAACCAGTTAGACCTGATGGACATGTTTAGAGCACTCCATCCAACCACATCAGAGGATATAGTCTTCTCAACGTTTCTGTGATAGACCATGTTCAGCCACAGGTCAGATCTTAACAAATTAAAAAATTATTGAAATCACAGAAAGTATCTTCTAAAACCAGTGGAATAAAGCTTGAAATCAATAACAAAGAAAAACTGGAAAATTTACAAAATGTGGAAATTAGCACATTGTTCAACACCCAGTGTCTCAAAGAAGTCAAAAGGGAAATTAGGAAATGTCTTGAGACAAGCAAAAACTCAGCATTCCAAAACGTTTGGAAAACAGGAGAGGCAGTTCTCAGAGGGGGAATTCATACCTCTGAATGCCTAGATTAAAAAAAAGAAAAGAAAAATCACTAAATCAGTCGCCTAACTTCACATCTAAAGGAATTAGAACAAAAAGAGCAAACTGAACCCAAAATTAGTAGAAGGAAGACATAATAAAGATTTCAGCAGAGATTAATAAAATAGAGACTAGAAAAACAATAGAAAGAATTAACACAACTAAAAGTTGGTTTTTTGAAAAGATCAATAAAATTGACATACTTTTAGCCAGATTGATGAAGCAAAAGAGAAGGGGATACAAGTAATTAAAATCAGAAATGAAAGGGGAGGCATTACTACTGGATTTACAGAAATAAAACAAAAAAGACAGCAGTATGTACGATGATGTGGCTATGAAGTAGAAAACCTAGAGGAAATGGTCAAATTCCTAGAAATGTATAAATTGCCTTATTGGACACAAGATATCTTAGTAGACCTACAAAAAGTAAAGAGATGGAATCTGCAATCAAAAATGTCCCAACAAAGAAAACTCTGGTACTAGATCATTTCCCTTCTAAATTCTACCAAGTATTTAAACAAGATTTAACACAAGTCCTTCTCAGACTCTTTTTAAACATAGAAGAGGAGTGCAGGCCATGGTGGCTCAGCAGGCAGGGTTCTCACCTACCATGCTGGAGACCTGGATTCTATTCCTGGTCCTGCCCATGCCAAAAAAAAAAAAAAAAAAAGGAAAATAGATTAGGAAGGATTAGTTCCTAACTCATTTTATGAGGTCAGCATGAACCTGATACCAAAACCAGATAAAGACAGCTCAAGAAAAGAAAATTACAGACCAGTATTTCTTATGACTATTCATGTGAAAGTCCTCAACAAAATACTGGCAAGCCAAATCTAACAGTTTATTAAAAGGGTTATACCCCATGACCAAGTGGAATTTATTCCAGGAATGCAAGGGTAGTTCATCATTAGAAAATCAATCAGTGTAAAGCACATTAATAGAATGAAAGGAAAAAAACATAGGATCATCTCAGTTGACGCAGAAAAGGCATTTGACGAAATCCAGCATCCTTACATGATAAAAAAAAAAAAAGACCCAGAAAACTAGCACTAGAAGAGCGTTTTCACAACATGATAAAGGATATTTATGAAAATCCCACAGCAAATGTCACACTCGATGGTGAAAGACTGAAAGTTTTCCCCATAAGATCAGTAACAAGGCAAAGATGCCCACTGTCACCACCATTATTCGACATTGTACTTTAAGTTCTGGCCAGAGCAACCAGGAAAGAAACAAAAGGCCTCCATGTTGGAAAAGAAAAAGATTATCCCTATTGTAAAATGACATGAATCTATATATAGAAAATTACAAAGAATCCACAAGAATGATATTAGAACTAAGAAACAAATTCAGCAAAGTTGCAGGTAAACATGCAGAAGTTAGTTGAGTTTGTATACACTAGTAATGAACATTATGTAAAGGAAATCAGGAAGACAATTCCATTTATAATATCTAAGTAAAACAAAGACGTAAGATCAAATTTAACCAAGGAGGCAATAGACTTGTACACTGAAAACTAAAAAATATTGCTAAAAGAAATTAAAGACCTAAATAAACAGAAAGACTTTCCATGTTTGTGGATTGGAAAATGATACTATTAGAATGTTATTACTGTGATGCCGCAATAAATCCCAGAAGGATTTGAACAGTGAATAAAAAAGTATTTGCAAAGTCCCCTTGAGGGAATGGTGAGAAAGGGTGAAAATTCAACTTCCCTAAGTGGAGAATTCTTGATATTCTCACAAGCAGTGGGGACAGCTAATAGGCTGAACCCCTAATCTTGGGGTTTGTTCATATGAAACTTAACCCCACAAAGGATAGGCTAAGCCTACTTAAAATTAGGCCTAAGAGTCACTCCCAAGAGAACCTCTTTTGTTGCTCAGATGTGGCCTCTCTCTCTCAGCCAACACAACAAGCAAACTCACCACCCTCCCCCTCTCCATGTGGGACATGACTCCTAGGGGTGTGGACCTTCCTGGCAACGTGGGACAGAAATCCTAGAATGAGCTGAGACTCATCACCAAGGGATTGAGAAAACCTTCTCGACCGAAAGGGGGAAGAGAGAAATGAGACAAAAGAAAGTGTCAGTGGCTGAGAGATTCCAAGCAGAGTCGAGAGGTTATCCTGGAAGTTATTCTTACGCATTAAAGTGATATCACATTTTTAGTTAAGATGTAACTGAGGGGCTGGAGGGAACTGCCTGAAAATGTAGAGCTGTGTTCCAGAAGCCATGTTTCTTCAAGGTGATTGTATAATGATACAGCTTTTGCAGTGTGACTGTGTGATTGTGAAAACCTTGTGTCTGATTTCTACCTTATGGACATATGAGTAAAATATATGGATTAAAAATAAATAAATAATAGGAGGAACAAATATTAAAATAAATTTAGTAGATTGAAATGCTAGTGATCAATGAGAGGGAGGGGTAAGGGGTATGGTATGTATGAATTTTTTTTTTCTTTTTTTCTTAGTTCATGCAAATGTTCTAAGAAATGATCATGATGATGAATATTCAACTATATGATGAACAAAAAAGAATGTTCATATTGTGTGTTGATTGGTTTTATTAATAAAAATTTTTAAAAATGTTATTACTGTCTGAAGTGATCTATAAATCGATGCAATCCTATACAGTTCCAGCAGCCTTGTTGACAGTATCTGGGAGAGACCATGTTATGTACAGAGAGCTCAGTATCTCAGTATTTAGAATGAACAGTTACACCTCTTGAATACATGTGGCTTCTGTAAGAGCTTACACTCTAGGATCCTTTACAATGAGCCCCATCCTGATAACCTGTGCTCTCGACTTTTTGGTCACTGAATTTTTATATTATCGTTAGTCCATATGATTGAGGCATGATAATATTAGACTTTTTATTCCTGACATTTCATTCAACGTACAGTTTTTAAGATTCATTCACCTATTTGTAGGCCTCACAACCTCATTCCTGCTTGTGGCTGCTCATGTCCATTGTGTATCTGTACCCTTCCATTCCTCAGTGGTTGTACCATTAGGTCACCTCCATTCATTGTGGATTGGGAACACTGCCCCCAGAAACACGTGTGTCCAAATGTCTATTCTTGTCCCCATGCTCATTTTCTCCATGTATATACGGAGCAGTGGGGTTTCAGGACCCTATTATTCTGTCTTCATTTTTGAAATGTCTTTCAGTGTGTGCAGAGCTTCAGGCTGACAGGTTTGCACCATTGCTGCCCAGCACACATTATCTCTGCCAGAAGTCTGCTGTCACCCTACCGTTGTTCCTCTGTCTAAAATGTGTGGGGTTTTTTCCTCTGGCTGCATTACGTATTTTTTCTCTTTATCACTGGTTTTTGGCAATTCGATTACATGTTGTTTTTCTTAAATATATTGTGCTTCACAAAAGAAAAAAATATATTGTGCTTGGGGTTTGTTGAGTATCTTAAATCTGTGGGTTTGTGTGTCCATTAAATTTTGAAAATATCATTCATTGCTGTAGTCTTTTATTGGTGTCATAATGAATTTCTGCAAGTACAGCCTGTATAAACAACTCCCGTTAATTCTCTCACAGTTCTCTGTGTTAGGATCTTGGGCACAGCTCAGCTACATGCTCTTCTCAGGTGTCACAAGCTGCCATCAAGGTGAGAGCCAGGTCTACTTCATCATCTGAGGCTTGAGGCCCTCTTCGAGCCCCATGTGTTGTTAGCAGAATTTAGTTCCTTGCCATATGTTCCCCAAGGCAGTTCACAGCATGGTGATTTGCATCTTTCTCTAGGTCTGCAGGATCCAGTCTTTCCCTGAGTACTTCTTTTTCTACTAGTAGGCAGAAACTCAGCTCTGTGTGTGTATGTGTATGTGTGTGTGTGTGTGTGTGTGTGTGCACGTGCACATGTGCACCTGGTCCCAGAATCAAACCCAGGTCTCCTGCATAGAAGATGAGCATTCTACCACTGAACCACGTGTACACCTGGAAACTCTGCTTTTAATGGGCTCATGTGACTTAATAAAACCCACCTTGTAATTTGTAATCTGGCCTATTTTAAGGCCAGCTGATAGGTAACCTTAATTTCATCTGCAGAACTCTTTTTCCCATGTAAGGGAACATATTTGTGGCCATGAGATCTCATCCTACCCGTTGTTCCTGGGCTTAGGGTGAGGTAGCTCAGGGGATCATTATGAGAGTTTTGCCTTCCATAGCTGTTCAGAACTTTTTCATTTGCCCTCTCCTTCTAATCTTATGTATATTTGACTGCTTGCAGTTGTACTATTACTACCTGATGGGCTGTTAATTTTATGTTTCTTTTTCACACTGCATTTCATTTTTGATAACTTACATTCCTATGTCTTCAAATTCATTAATGTTTACTTCTGTAATGTCTAATCTATCCTAAATCCCTTCTATTGTGTTTTTCATGTCAGATATCTGTAGTTTTTATTGCTACAAGTTTAATTTCTCACTTTTATATTTCCCACATCTTGGCTTAAATTTTTGAACATATAGAATACAGTTAAAATGACTATTTTCACATCTCTTAATTATGGGTTGTAATCATAGTTATTTTAAGGTTGCTGTATCCAATATTTGTATCGTTTGTGGGTTTGTAGCTATTGTCTGCTTTTTTCTATGGATTATG
This sequence comes from Tamandua tetradactyla, assembly GCF_023851605.1. NCBI lineage: Eukaryota > Metazoa > Chordata > Mammalia > Pilosa > Myrmecophagidae > Tamandua > Tamandua tetradactyla. Next base: position 73,825,304 of record NC_135332.1, on the reverse strand, counting down.
TGTCTTTCCTCTTCAGGTATTTGGTAAATTCTCATTAGGCACTCACCATTATGTATTAAAAAGCCATAGAGACTCCAGTGGACCTTCCCCACTGGAGAGGGTTTCCCTCTCCCCCCAGAGGAGATAACAGGTATTGGCTGTGTCCACTTTTGCATTTTGTAAGACCTTGTCTACCACCAACTCCTCCCTTTTCCTGGGTCATAGTCCTCCCAAGTTTCCACTAGAAAACCTTGAGCCCTCATTTCAAAGTGACAGTCCACCCTAAACCTTCATCTCCTTGTCTCTGAAAGACTGTTGGAGATTCCGTTCCACCCTTAAGTTTTCAGCTTGGCTCCTACCCCACACAGCTTAGATACATTGCCTCTATGTGCCTTAAAAGTTTTGTGGACATCTCAAGGGTGAGAATGGCTCTGTCACCCCAGTCCCGTGTCAGAGACGAAGGCTGTGCTGGGTTCTCAACTTCCCAGCAGTAGCCTTCTGCCAGGGCAAAGCCAGAATCCCAAGCCCTTTGTGAATGAAGAACTGATAAGTGTCTCAAGTGGGAATGCACTGTAAATCCTCTGTGATGGTTGACCACTCTTTTTGGGTTTTTATTGTTTGCCTTTTGTTTTCAGGCCCCATTGCCAGGCAGATCTTTATTCCCTAAGGACCATGAGACTGCAGGAGCTGTCACTCAGCCTCCGATCATGGCGAGACATGCTTGCGGTTAAGGCCCCTGAGATCTCCAGCTGTCTCTCTAACACCCCACAGGCACTTGCTGTAAATGCAGTGCTAGTTTGTCTTTCTGCCACTGAGGGATCTCCACACAGCCCCACCAGCACCAGCCCACATCCACAGGGGGCAAATGGTCACAGGGTGTCTGCTGACCTTTGAAACCTAGAAGTTTTCCATCTTTGGAGTTGTAGTCCAGTTAATCCTTGTTATTTCTCCAGTTTTCTAATATCTTTTTAAAATGTGAGTTTTGTTTGTGAGAGTGTTGTCCTGCTAGGACCTATATATCCACTAAAAAGTGGAAGTCTAGGCATTTTTTTAATCAGTCTGCCCATTTTTTTGAAATATTCTGTTACCTTTGATAATGTTTCTGTTCTTAGGTTTTCCTTGAAGTCCTTTCATTGCTATTCAAATAGACCTGGCCTGGCCTGTATATGTACAAGTTGGACCCACAGGAATTATAATGACTTACATTTATTGAATGCTTCCAGTGTGCTGGACACTTCCTAAGAATTATATATATATTATTCTGATCCTCATAACATCCATTATTATCATCACCTCCGTTTTCTAGTCAAGGAAAGAGAGGTGTGAGAATGTCTTAAGTTTCCCATGGCTGTTGTAACAACATGCCTCAATCACAGTGGCTTAGAACAATGAAAGTTGATTGTTTCATGGTTCTGGAGGCTGGAATCCAAAATCGAGCTGTTGGCAGGACCGTTCCCCCTCCATAGCCTGTCTGGGAGGACCCTCACGGGCCATGTTCGGCTTCTGGCAGTGTTCCTTGGCTGGCAACTGTTTCACTCCAGTCTCTGCCTCCATCTTCATGTGGATGTTCTCACTCTGTCTGTGTCCAAATTTCCATCTCACAAGAACACCAGTCACAAGAGGTAGGGCCCACCCTGATCTCATACGACCTCATCTTCACTTGACTACGTGTGCAAAGACCTGTTTCCAGATGAGGTCGCAACCATAGGCACTGGGAGTCAGGACACAATTCAGCCCTTAACAGAGAGTCAAGGCACAGCTCAAGACTGGTGTGGCAGCAGAGTTGAAGTGGCCATCCTCTTGTGGAGCATTTATGTTCTGGTAAACACTTCAGTACTGTAGCATTCACTTTGAATGTTTTACCTGCCTGACAAACAGAATTTTATAGTGGAGAAAGAAACCTGTTTGGTGAGCCAGGCAGACGTTTCCAGAGGTTTTCCTACTCTCATTGTCTGTGTCAGCTCTTTCCAGTTAGGCACAGTGCTTCATAATTCATTTCTTTTTCAGGTGTTTTCATTCCCACAAATGTGTTGTGTTTTAAAATAGCTTGGTGGCAGGGTTTTGAGACAGTTTGCAGAATTAGAGCTGAGTCTGGTGCTATAGTTTCTTTGGCATCCTTTGCTTAAAATGAACAAGAAAACCCAATTAGAATGTGATTTTTTTTTTCCACCCCAACAATATTTATACATTGTGATTATGAAGGCACTTTTAAATAATTGATAGCAATATTGACTTTATGTCAGGATAGTGTGTTCTGGTGTGCATGCCCTTTAAATCAATTCATTCATGACTTTTCAGCACAGTGTAATGTTTTCGTTTTTCCTTTTGGTTTTACTGCAATTTATTTTCTGTAGACTCAGTTCCTTTCCCGGCATGAATATTTCCAGACATATTTTGTAGGATTCCATTCATCATGATTCTTTTTTTTTTTTTAAACTTTTTTTATTGTATACTATGACATATACAAAGCAAAGAAACAAAAAAGCAATAGTTTTCAAAGCACTTTTCAGCAAGTAGTTACAGGACAGATCCCACAGTTTGTCATGGGCTACCATATGATCCTCTCAGATATTTTCCTTCTAGCTGTTGCAGAATATAGGAGGCTAGAAGGCTTAAATATTGTTTTTATCATCACAATTGGCTTTTTTCCTTTCTTTTTTTGTGAAAAATTATATACAAAAAAGCAGTAAATTTGAAAGCACAGCACCACAATTAGTTGTAAAACATATTTCTGGGTTTGGCATGAGTTACAATACTGCAATTTTAGGTTTCAGGTTTTTACTTCTAGCTGCTCTAAGGTACAGGAGAGTAAAAGGGATACCAATTTAATGATTCAGCATTCATATTCATTTGTTAAATCCTGTCTTTCCTGTATAACTCCACCATCACCACCATTTGATCTTTCCATCCCTCTCTTTAGGGGTGTTCGGGCTGTGAATTCTGAATTTTTCATATTGAAAGGGTCTGTCACTAATATGGGGTAGGGAGACGGAACTATCTGATGTTGTGGAGAGGCTGGACCCTCTAGATTTCAGCACTTATCTGGTCCAGGGACCCAACTGGAGGTTGTAGGTTTCTGGAAAGTTACTCTAGTGCCTGGAACCCTTGTGGAATCTTATATATCACCCTATATGTTCTTTAGGACTGGCTGGAATGGTCCTGGTTTGGGGTTGGCAGGTTATGAATGGTAGCAGTGTCTAACTGACGCTTGTGTGAGAGCAACCTCCAGAATAGCCTCTCGACTCTATTTGAACTCTCTCTGCTGCTAATACTTTATTAATTACACTTCTTTGAAGTAATTCTTGTGAGAACTAATTCATATTTCTAGTGTTAATCAGTGGGACATGTAGGTCTATACAACCCCTTTCAATCTTGTTTATCTCCAATATGGTAATAGTACTTATAGACCCACTAGAGAACCCCCTTCACTCCTATCTATTTCCTTACATTGGAGTTCAGCCTCATTAGCTAATGGTTCACCCTTTTATAGCATCTGTGTACTTCGAAGTACCCTATATTCTGTATTATAAACCTCTGATTAAACCTTTATGCTGATCATAAAAGTGGAATCATACAATATCTATCCTTTTCTGTCTGACTAATTTCACTCAGCATTATGTCTTCAAGTCTCATCCATCTTGTCATGTGCTTCAGGATGTCATTTTATGTTACTGCTGAATAATATTCCATTGTAGGTATATACTGTATTTTGTTGATTCACTCGTCTTTTGACGGGCATTTGGTTTATTTCCATCTTTTGGCGATTGTGAATAATGCTGCTTTGAATATTGGTGTGCAGATATCTGTTGTTGCTTTCAGCTGTTCTGGATATAAACCAAGTAGTGCTATTGCTGGGTCATAGGGCAACTTGATATTTAGTTTCCTAAGGAACCTCCAAACAGTCTTCCATTGTGGCTGCACCATTATACATTCCCACCACCAGTGCATAAGTGTCCCAATTTCTCCAAATCCTTTCCAACATTTATAGTTTCCTGTTTAATAGCAGCCATTCTTATAGGTGTGAGGTGGTATCTCGTTGTAGTCTTGATCTGCATTTCCCTTATAGCCAATGAAGATGAGCATCTGTTCATGTGCTTTTGAGCTGTCTATATTTGTTCTTCAGAAAAATGCCTAATCATATCTTTAGCCCATTTTATAATTGGGCAGTTTGTTTTTTTGTTGTTGAGTTGTATGATTTCTTTGTGTATATGGGAGATCAAGCCTTTGTCCGATATGTGATTTCCAAATGTTTTCTCCCATTGAGTTGTCTGCCTCTACCTTTTTGACAAAGTCATTTGAAGTGCACAAGCATTTATGGTGAAGAGTTCCCATTTATCTGTTTTTTCTTTTGTTGCTTGTGCTTTCAGTGTAAAGTTTAGGAAGCTACCTCTATTACTAGGTCTTGAAGATGTTTCCCTACATTTTCTTCTAGAAGCTTTATGGGGCTAGTTCTAATATTTAGGTCTTTTATCCGCTTTGAGTTAATTTTTGTTTAGGGTGTTAGATAGGGTCCTCTTTCATTCTCTTGGCTATTGATATCCAGTTCTCCATGCCCATTTATTGAAAAGAATATTTTTTTTCCCAGTTCAGAGGACTTGGGGGCCTTATCAAAAATCAGTTGACCATAGATTTGGTAGTCTGTTACTACACTCTTGATTTGATTCCATTGGTCAGTGCTTCTGTCTTTGTGCCAGTACCATGCTGTTTTGACCACTGTGGCTTTATAGTAGGTTTTAAAGTCACGGAATGTTAGTCCTCCCACTTCGTTCTTCTTTTTAAGGATGCTTTTAGCTATTCGGGGTCCCTTTCCCTTCCATATGAATTTGGTAACTAGCTTTTCCAAATCTTCAAAGTAGGTTGCTGGAATTTTGATTGGTCCTGTGTTGATTCTGTAGATCAATTTGGGGAGAATTGACATCTTAACTATACTTAGCCTTCCTATCCATGAGCAGGGAATGTCTTTCCACCTATTTAGATCTCCTCTGATTTATTTTAGCAATGCTATGTAGTTTTCTGTGTACAATTCCTTACGTCCCTAGTTAAGTTCATTCCTAAGTATTTGATTCTTTTAGTTGCTATTTTGAATGGAATTTTTTCTTAACTGACTCCTCAGCTAGGTCATTGCTTGTGTATAGAAATGTCACTGATTTTTGCACATTAATTTTATATCCCGCCACCTTGCTGAATTTGTTTATTTAGCTCAAATAACTTTGCTGAAGATTTCTCAGGATCTTCCGTGTATAGTATCATCTCATCTGCAAATAATGAGAGTTTTACTTCTTCTTTTCCAGTTTGGATGCCTTTTACTTCTTTGTCTTGCCTGATTGCTCTAGCTAGAACTTCTAGCACAATGCTGAATAATAGTGGTGACAGTGGGCATCCTTGTCTTGTTCCTGATCTTAGGGAGAAAGCTTTCAGTCTCTGTCCATTGAGTATGATGCTGGCTATCAGTTTTTCATATATTCCCTTTATCATATTGAGGTAGTTACCTTTGATTCCTATCTTTTGGAGTGTTTTTATCAGAAAAGGATGATGAATTTTGTTGAATGCTTTTTCAGCATCAGTTGAGGTGATCATGTGATTTTTCCTTTTCGATTTGTTAATGTGCTGTATTACATTAATTGATTTCTTGTGTTGCATTCCTGGTATAAACCCCACTTGGTCATGGTGTATAATTCTTTTAATGTGTTGTTGGATTCGATTTGCTAATATTTTATTGAGAATTTTTGCATCTATGTTAATTAAGGAGAATGGCCTGTAGTTTTCCTTTCTTATAGCATCTTTACCCGGTTTTGATATTAAAATGATGTTAGCTTCATAAAATGAGTTAGGTAGAGTTCTTTTTTCCTCAGTTTTTTGGAAAAGTTTGAGCAGGATTGGTGTTAGTTCTTTATGGAATGTTGATAAAATTTCCCTGTGAAGTCGTCTGGCCCTGAACTTTTCTTTGTAGAAAAATTTTTGATGACTGATTGGATCTCTATACTTGTGATTGGTTTGTTGAGATCTTCTGTTTCTTCCTGAGTCAGTGTAGCTTGTTTATGTGTCTCCAGGAATTTGTCCATTTCATCTAAGTTGTGTAGTTTGTTGGCATATAGTTGTTCATAGTATCCTCCTATGATTTCTTTTCTTCAGGGTCTGTGGTAACGCACCCCTTCTCATTTCTGATTTTATTTCATGCAATTTTTTTTTAAAGAAATGTTTTAAATCAGGAGATTTGTGTGCTGCCAGCATTATTCAGGAAAGTTTATCATATAGTATTTGTCCTTCTGTGCCTTGCTTATTTTACCCTGCGTGTTTTCAACGTTCTTCCACCTTGCAGCAGATCTCAGAACTTCGTTCTTTTCTTAAAAAAACTTTTTTTTAAGTTGTGAAACATAACATATATACAAGAAAAACAATAAATTTCAAAGTTAACTATAACATGCAGTTATAGAACAGATTTGAGTTTGGTATGGGTTACAGTTCCATAGTTTTGTTCAATCCTGTTTTCTCTGTTATAATGCCTCTTTCTGCTTGGATCCTTCTCCTAATCTTTAAGGGTAATTGGACTCTGCCCATTCTAACTTTATCATGTTGGAATGGGGTGTCGAAAATATAGGATGAGCTTCACAGAAGCAAGCCTCAAGATCAAGGGCTTGTCCTATTGACTTAGGAGTCCCTAATATTTAAGACATTATCAGGGGTTTCCCTCATGATAAAACTTAATAGTTCCATTATTTTTCTCCTGTCCCTCAAGGGACTTTACCAATACTTTTTAATTAGCTGCCCGACATACTCTGGAATGTATCCAGGTAATACATTAAGCTCGATAGAATTATAATCTCGCATTCCCATTCCTGGACTCTGTGTGTTTGGGTTGTTTAAATAAGCTATCCAGACAGGTTAAGTTAGATTATATGCTACAGAAAGTTTAGGTTTTTGAACAAAATAAACCTCTCTTCCTTTGGTCTCATGCAGTAGGTAAAGTTCTAAAATACAGACGATGTCATCTTTACCCTTCTGATTTACCTTAGTCCTGACCCGATTGGCTTCATTCTTTCTAATTGAAGCTGATCTCTCATTCAGTTTCTTTAACGTTTGTTGTATGTAGCAGTGCTGACTTTCAGAGCTGCAGAACTCGAGCTCCGAGTCTTAGGTGTCGCACAGGTAGCCAAAGTTCACCTTTTTGCATATCTTACAACTTCGTTCCTTTCTGAAGCTATACACTATTCCATCATATGTGTACACCATAGTTCACCTTTTTACTTCTCAGTCATGGATCCTTCAGCCACCTCTGTCCATTGGGCATCACAGATAATGTCCAAAGTCAACAATCCATGTCTCACATTATCATTACTTAATTGTACAATCAGCAGCACTCTCAATTTTACATAGTTTTCATTGCTCCAAAGAGAAAAATAACCGATAATACTCCCCCACCAAATGAAAGTCCATACCTCCCCTTAACTCTGTCCCCCCTCCTCCCCTACCCCATTATTTACCCCTGGTATTGCTGTGGTCTTCATTCTTTCTTATGGCTGAATAATATTCCACTGTATGGATGAACCCCGTTTTGTTGATCCATTCATGGATGGACATGAGGGTTGTTTCTATCTCTTGACTGTGGTGAATAGTGCTGCTGTGAACTTGGGTGTCCAATATCTGTTTGAGTCTCTGCTTTCAGTTTCTTTGGGTGTTGGGTATTTCTATGAATGGAATTGCTGGGTCACATAGTAATTCTGTATTTAATTTTTTGAGGGACCACTATACTGCTTTGATTTTTAATGGTTGTGCAGCATTCTTTTGTGTGGCTGTACTATACTTTATTTAATGTTTCATTTTGTTGTCTATCTAGATAGACTTTTTTTTCTATTATGTAGAGCTATCAAATTCTTACAGCTAAATTTTGATGATCTATGAATCTTTCCTTAGGATAATTTTTTTAAGATAATATTTTTAATGCAGTTTTATTGATATATATTTACGTACCATGTACTCAGCCTTAGGATACAGTTTTAAAAAACAAAATTACTGGCTTAAAAGGATTTATGCTTTTTAAACATCTTGAATGTATTTTAGTAAACTACCATTCAAAAACTCTCTACCCATTTACATTCCCACTGGTAATGTATGAAAGTACTTGTTTTTCTGCAGCGCTTACTAACTGAGTTGTAATAGTTTTGGGGGAAGAAGAGAGCTTATTTGGTATTTATACATATTAACATTTTGTTTTAACTTAAATTTACTTGAATTTTAGTGTGGTTAAACATTTTTGCTTCATGTTTATTTGCCATTTGTGTTTATGTGTAAATCTTGTAAATTGACTGTGAGAACACCTTTAGGGTGTTTAGCTTTTTCGTATTGGTGGGTAAGAGCTGATTCTATTTAGGGTATGAACTTTTGTATGCGAGATAGGTCAGAACTGTGTTTCTCCATTTATTGTTTGTCTTTTTTTTATGTTCATGATTTTTTTGTTTGTTTGTCTATGATATTTATTGACTGGACTGCATTCCTGACTGCATGATAGACATCCGTGACCTTTCACACTCGGTCCATCTAAACGGAAATTCATTATTCCCAGCCCCCACCCCCAACCCGCTCTTCCCGCTGACTTTCTTGTTTCTGTTAATGTCACCACTGTTGTCCTCATCACCTGGGCTTGAAATCCAACCCCTCTGGAGTACACACTTACTGCAGGCTCTCTGGCAGGCAGCTCCTCTAACACGACAGTAGCTCAGGTTCTCATATTTTCTTAACTGGACTTAGAAAGTAGTCATGTGAGTTTATGACTCATCTCCCCAGTCCCAGGTTTCCTACTTCTTTCTCCTTGGCCCCTCCTCTACTCTGCCACCACATTAATATCCCTGAAGTGAAAATAATACCATTTACAATAGTAACTAAAAGAATCAAATATCTAGGAATAAATTGAGTGAAGGATGTAAAGGACCTATACACAGAAAACTACAAGACATTGCTAAAAGAAATCAAAGAATCCCTAAATGAATGGAAGGACATTCTGTGTTCATGGATTGGAAGACTAAATATTAAGATGTCAGTTCTACCCAAATTTGTTTACAGATTCAATCCATTCCCAACCAAAATTCCAACAGCCTACTTCTGCAGAAATGGAAAAGCCGGACATCAAATTTATTCAGAAGGATATAGAACCCCAAATAGCAAGAACCCCTTGAAAAAAAAAAAGTATGTTGGAAGACTCATACTTCCTGACTAAAAGCATATTACAAAGCTACAGCGGTCAAAATAGTATAGTATTGGCATAATGATAGATTTATTCACCAATGGAATTGAATTGAGAGTTCAGAAATAGACCCTTACATCTTTGGCCAGTTGATTTTTGACAAGGCTGCCAAATCCACTCAACTGGGACAGAATAGTCTCTTTAACAAATGGTGCTGGAAGAACTGGATATCCATATCCAAAACAATGAAGGAGGAGCCCTGTCTCATACCTTACACGAGCATTAACTCATCATGGATCAAAATTCTAAATATAAGAACCAGGACCATAAAACTCCTAGAAGAAAATATATCTTTGAGATCTTCTGTTAGGCCGTAGTTTTTTAGACTTTACACCCAAAGCACATGCAACTAAATAAAAAACTAGATAAATAAGACCTCCTCGAAATTGAAAACTTCTGTGCTTCAAAAGGCTTGTCAAGAAGGTGAAAAGGCAGCCTATTAAATGTGAGAAAATATTTGGAAGCCACATATCTGATATGGGTTTAATATCCAGAATATATAAAGAAATCCTGCAACTCAACAATAAAAAGTCAGACACCCCAATTAAAAAATTGGCAAAGGATTCAAACAGACGTTTTTCCGAAGAGGAAATATTAATGTCTAAAAAGCACATGAAAAGATGCTTGACATCACTAGCTATTTGGGAAATGCAAATCAAAACCACAATAATGTATCATTTCACACCTACTAGAATGGCCACTACAAAAAAACAGAAAACTACAAGTATTGGAGAAGATGTAGAGAAATAGGGACGCTCATTCATAGATGGTGAGAATGTAAAATGGTGCAGCTTCTTGTGGAAGCAATTTGGCCATTACTCAGGAAGCTTAGTACAGAATTGACAGATAACCCTGCAATCCCATTACTGAAGTATATAACAAGAAGAAGTGAAAGCTAGGAAGTGAACAGATATTTGCACACCAATGTTTATGGCGGCATTATTCACAGTTGCCAAAAGATGGAGGCAACTCAAGTATCCATCAGCTGATGAATGGATGAACAAAAGGTAGCATATACATACAATGGAATATTATTAGGTGGAAGAAAGAATGAAATCCTGATGCATGTTACAACATGGCTGAACCTTGAAGACATCATGTTGAGTGAAATGAACCAGATACATAAGGACAAATATTGTATAATCTTACTGAGATGAAGTAATTAGTATTTCTACTAATTCTTAGAGTTAAATTCTAGAATTTAGGTTACCAGGAGTTAGAATGAGGGAAGAAAATGGTCAGCTGGTGCTTAATTTGTGCAGAATTTTTAATTCATTTGATTGTAAATGCGTGGAGATGGATAGAGGTGAAGGTAGCACATTATCGTTGGTGTAATTAACAACACTGAATTATGCGTGTGAATGTGGTTGAAAGAGGAAGTTTAGGGGTGTGTATGTCACTGGAAGGAAAGCTAGAGGATGAAACATGGGACTATATAACAGTGAACTCTGATGGACAATGACTGTGGTTAATAGTACAAATATAAAAAAGTTCTTTCGTGAACTATAACAATAGTAGGAACTATTACAAGGTATTAACAATAGGGTGGTTTATACAGAAAAATTCATCTAATGTAAACTATGGACTATAGTTAACAGTAGTATCTTAATATTCTTTCTTTGTATAAAACAAAGGTATTGGGTGGGCCACGGTGGCTCAGCGGGCAGAGTTCTCACCTGCCATGCTAGAGACCCTGGTTTTATTCCTGTGCCTGCCCGTGCAAAAACAAACAAAAAAAAATCCACAGATACCACAGCAATGCTAAGTGTCAATAATAATGGGTAAGGGGTATGAGGTTTTTCTTTTTGGAGTGATGAAAATGTTCTAAAAGCAGTTGTGATGATGAATATACAGCTCTGAATATACTGTGAGCCATGGATTGTACATTTTAGATGGACTGTATTGTGTATGAATAGCTTAGTAAAAGTGCTTTAAAAAAAAAAAAGACAATAGAAAGTCAATGCCAGCTTTTTTTTTATTTTTTTATTAATCAAAAAAAAAGAAATTAACACAACATTTAGAAATCATTCCATTCTACACATGCACTCAGTAATTCTTAGTATCATCACATAGATGTATGATCATCATTTCTTAGTACATTTGCATCGATTTAGGAAAAGAACTAGCAAAACAGCAGAAAAAGATATAGAATGTTAATAAAGAGAAGAGAATTAAAATAATAATACTAATAAAAAATATATATATAAAAAAAGGAAAAAGAAAAAAACAAAAACAAAAGATACAAACAAACAAACAAACAAAAACAAACTATATTTCAGGTGCAGCTTCATTCAGTGTTCCAACATAGTTACATTACACTTAGGTATTATTGTGCTGTCCATTTTTGAGTTTTTGTATCTAGTCCTGTTGCACAGTCTGTATGCCTTCAGCTCCAATTACCCATTATCTTACCCTGTTTCTAACTCCTGCTGGTCTCTGTTACCAATGATATATTCCAAGCTGATTCTCGAATGTTGGTTCACATCAGTGGGACCATACAGTATTTGTCCTTTAGTTTTTGGCTAGACTCACTCAGCATAATGTTCTCTAGGTCCATCCATGTTATTACATGCTTCATAAGTTTAGTCTGTCTTAAAGCTGCATAATATTCCATTGTAGGTATACGCCACAGTTTGTTTAGCCACTCGTCTGTTGATGGACATTTTGGCTGTTTCCATCTCTTTGCGATTGTAGATAATGCTGCTATAAACACTGGTGTGCAAATGTCCGTCTGTGTCTTTGCCCTTAAGTCCTTTGAGTAGATACCTAGCAGTGGTATTGCTGGGTCGTAATCCATTCTGCCAGTCTATGTCTTTTGATTGGGAAATTCAGTCCATTAACTTTTAGTGTTATTACTGTTTGGATAATATTTTTCTCTACCATTTTGGCTTTTGTATTATATATATCATATCTGATTTTCCTTCTTTCTACATTTTACTCCATACCTCTCTCTTCTGTCTTTTCGTATCTGACTCTAGTGCTCCCTTTAGTATTTCTTGCAGAGCTGGTCTCTTGGTCACAAATTCTCTCAGTGACTTTTTGTCTATAAATGTTTTAATTTCTCCTTCATTTTTGAAGGACAATTTTGCTGGATATAGGAGTCTTGGTTGGCAGTTTTTCTCTTTTAGTAATTTAAATATATCATCCCACTGTCTTCTAGCTTCCATGGTTTCTGCTGAGAAATCTACACATAGTCTTATTGGGTTTCCTTTGTATGTGACAGATTGTTTTTCTCTTGCTGCTTTCAAGATCCTCTCTTTCTCTTTGACCTCTGACATTCTAACTAGTAAGTGTCTTGGAGAACGCCTATTTGGGTCTATTCTCTTTGGGGTGCACTGCACTTCTTGGATCTGTAAATTTAGGTCTTTTATAAGAGTTGGGAAATTTTCAGTGATAATTTCTTCCATTAGTTTTTCTCCTCCTTTTCCCTTCTCTTCTCCTTCTGGGACACCCACAACATGTATATTTGTGCGCTTCATATTGTCATTCAGTTCCCTGATCCCCTGCTCAAGTTTTTCCATTCTTTTCCCTATAGTTTCTGTTTCTTTTTGGAATTCAGATGTTCCATCCTCCAGTTCACTAATTGTAGCTTCTGTCTCTTTAGATCTACCATTGTAGGTATCCATTGTTTTTTCCATTTTTTCTTCTTTGTCCTTCACTCCCATAGGTTCTGTGATTTGTTTTTTCAGATTTTCTATTTCTTCTTTTTGTTCAGCCCATGTCTTCTTCATGTCCTCCCTCAATTTATTGATTTGGTTTTTGAAGAGTTTTTCCATTTCTGTTCGTATATTCAGCATTAGTTGTCTCAGCTCCTGTATCTCATTTGAACTATTGGTTTGTTCCTTTGACTGGGCCATATCTTCAATTTTCCGAGCGTCATCCATTATTTTCTGCTGGTGTCTGGGCATTTGATCAGATTCCCCTGGGTGTGGGACCCGGCTGGTTGAAAGGTTTTTCTGTGAAATCTCTGGGCTCTGTTTTTCTTTTCCTGCCCAGTAGGTGGCGCTCGTGGCGCTCGTCTATCTGCGGGTCCCACCAGTAAAAGATGCTGTGGCTCCTTTAACTTGCCAATCCGAATCTCGCAGTCGGCCTGGGAAACTGCGCGTGGAGGGGGGGTCGCCGGCCGCCGCGGCTTGGGGGAGTGCCGGTCCAAATTGCCCAGCTGGCCCGAGATGCCAAGCGTGGCGGGAGGGCCCCGCTATCCAACGTTCCCAGTCAGACCGGGGAGCCACGTGCGTGGAGGGGACCCCAGTCGCCAGCCGCCCCGGCTGGGAAAACGCGCGCCCCTCGGGTATCTCACCGCAGCGGATTCTCCATGCCCGTTCAGCCGTTCCAGAATGGGGTACGCTGTCTTTTTGGTCTCTGTCGTGGCTCCGGGAGCTGTTTGGTATTGTTTCTGTTTCTTTAGTTGCTGTTCTGGAGGAGGAACTAAGACCCGCCCGTCTTACTAAGCCGCCATCTTCTCTCAATGCCAGCTTTTAACCAGGAAGTTCTCTGTCTGAATTTAGTTTTTGTTTTTTGCTGTGAGTCCAAGCTGGAACTCTTGCTCAGTGTGAGGTTGCCATTGGGGTCTGAGTGTGAGGCTTCATAGTTCCCCCCGTCTTATAAGCTCCCCGGGGCGGGAGCTGGACTTGAGTGTGTCCTCAACCCTGCTGTGTCCTCAACGCCGTGTGTTGAGTAGCCAAATCATGTGACAGCTGAGAGCCTGAGTCCTGAGCATGGAAGGACTTGGCTTCTGGTCTTCCCTCAGCCTCGACTAAGCTGTTGGATTTTGGGAAGTGGGCTGTGAGTCCTCCCTCTGGGCCTTTGTTTGCTGACTGTTTCGTGAATGGTAATTCTTTAAAAAACTTTGCTCTGATATTTTTTTGTTTTTTCTGAAGTTGTAGACTAAGCTGCTGGTGTCACTTGTCACCCTTCTTGCCAGTTCTTTAAAGAGCTAACTAATGAGACATTAAAAAGAGAGAGAGAGGAAACTAATGCATTAAGGATTTTATGCGCCCTCTCAAAAGCTAGATGGTGCAGTCCAACCAGTGAGATTTGCTGCAGTCCACCCTATCAAAGACATTGACCCAGGGCCTCTCTTTGGGGTCAGGACAGTGCACTGCTACTCCACCCAGAGCAAGGCACCAGGAACTTCAGATTTCTGACTCTCCCGGTGTCTTGCTCTGGGTGGAGATAAAACTGCTGACACTTTGACAGCTGCCAAACTTAGAATTAAGACGTCTTCCTCCTAGTATATTCCTTCTGACATTTGCTAAAGCCCATAAAATGTAATTGCCTTTTAAAATAGTGTAGAGCTAGGGATTGACTGGCAAAAACATTCAAGTGAAGGCATGGGGAGAGATGAAAGTTACCTGTTTTGTCCCCCAGGGAAGAAGAGGGGTGTGCAACACCTTTATTTTCTTGGGGAGGAGAAAAGGTCCAGTTGGGTAGTTAAATTTGAAAGAGAAGAGCACGACACAAAACAAGAGAGAGGGGTATTTAACTAGAAAAATCCCCAGAGGGAAAGATTAAAGTGAACAGGTGCTGGAAAAATGTTTCTGCATATTAGAGCTTAATTAGATTTGAAGATGAATTCCAGATGGGCTAATTATGTGTGAGTTGTTGCAGGTTATTTCTTGTAAGGGCAAGAGTGTATTTTTGGAAATGGTGATTTAGTTTGATTGGATTTGATTCCCGTCTCCTGCTGTATCTCATCGATCTATAAACTGCCTCTTTTGGGGCCCCAGCATCCTTCCCAGTGGGCCCCATTCCTAGGGCTGACCTGTCAAAGCCAAAGAGGGACAGAATGTTGAGACACTGAGGCCTCTGTCTCCTGAGTGCCCCAGAGACAACCCATGTTGGTGGCCACTGGCCATGTGGGAGGAAAAACCCTTCATACTCACATTGATTGGAAGGTACTTTCAGCTTCAGAAGAAGGCAAAGGGTACAGGAATACATCATTTATGGGGATAAGGCATTCTAGTTGGAGTGGGGATAGAGTCCACAGCCAGTGTTCCCTGTTTAGCCAGCTGGTTTAGATGTATTTGGACTACTTTCTGGGAGAACAAAGGGAAAAGTTCTTTTTGGCAGCTCTCTGGGTTGTGGATCGAGACAAGCTAAGGAAGGTGTTTTATTCCTAGGCTGCTTAAAGCAGATGCCATGAAATGGGTTACCTTGAAACAATAGGAATTTATTAACTTATAGTTTGGGGCCATGAGAATATCCAAATCAAAGCATCATCTAGGCAATTCTTTCTTCTTGAAGACCAGCTACCGGCATCCTGGGCTCCTCTGTCACTTGGCAAGGCATATGACGGCATTTGCTGGACTCTCCCTTCTCTTCTGGATTTTGTTGCTTTTAGCTTGCTTCCGTAGCTTGTTTTCTCTGCATTCATTCCATGTATGAAGGATTCTAGTAATAGGATAAAGACCCATGGTGATTGACGTGGGTCAAACCCTAACTGAAGAAGCCTCCAAAAAAGGCCCTTCTCACAGTAGGTCCACACCCACAGGAATGGGCTGGATTTCAGAACATGTTTTTCTGGAGTATAGACAGCTTCAAACTACCACAAAGGAAAGGGAGGAACTGAGATGTGTTTCAAACCAGAAGCTTTCTGAGGTTTTACAAAAGGAACAAGGTGAAATTGGGTCCTTCGGACTTTCCACTGGAATAATGGATTTGGTTTGACCTGGGAGCAGCTTGCAGTGACCACCACAAGGGAGAACAAGGTCCCCTGTACCATCTTGGATTGGTGCTGATGGTTGGGGTGGTGTCATGCCAGCCCACATGCCTTACGGAGCTCCGCTTGGAGGTCTTTCAGGACTAAGAGCTTTAACAAATGTAAACTTTTATGTAAGGCTCAATAATTGGAAATTATGGATGTATAATATATATATGACTCAGTGAATGATTGATATAATGTTAAGTGATGATTTAGATAGAAAATATGGCCCCCTCTTGCAGAATCTTTAATGAAAAGCATCCATTCTTATGAATTTATTTCTGGAGCTCTGTTTGAACTCAGCTTGTTTGACATAAATCAGATCTAATTGTCATTTTATGATTAATGAGCATATGCTGGCCGTTTTCCCCCATAATTAAACTTTATGTTCCATGCATCTGACAAAGCAAAACCAGTTTAGAGTTTGACAGCTCGGCTGTGGGTTTTCTGTGTCTGTGTGTTTGTGTGTGTGTACTCATTTGTGCGTGCATTTATTTTATTAACAGCTAAGTATTAACTTTCCGTAAAGTGATGTTTTCAGAAGCATGAATAAGATTTTCTAGAACTAACATTCAGACCTGTAAGGTTTAAAGTGCTTGTAAAGGACCAAAAGGGGCCAGGTCTGAGCTAAAGGAAGAAGTGTGCCTGCAAACAGCTCTTCTGCTTCTCTTTCGGAGCTCGCCATGGGTGGGTGCAGGGGACGCTCCCCCATGGGCCAGGAGCACAGTTGCTCACATGTTAAGGCCACAATAAAGATCTCCAGGAAATGATGAACAGTGGATTCATTGCAAAATTATGCACATAATTCCTTTCTGCTTTTCATACACTTAAGTGAAAATTGGAATAATTTAAAAGGTTACTGGTCAGTGCACTTTGACTGCGAGCTGCTTCACCTTTGATGATTTCCTATTTCAGGACATAGACAAGTTTGGCAATGAGATCACCCAGCTGGCCCGGCCCCTGCCCGTGGAATACCTGATCATCGATGTGAGTGCTCCCTGCTGCGCTTGGGCAAAGGGGGCTGGTTCCTTGGGAGAGTTAGAGGCCAGGTGCTAGGACTGCGGGGCAGCTGCTCAAGGCAAGAAGGGCGGTCTCTGTAGTGGTTCCTACGTGGCACAGAGCCTGGCATAGCCTGGGCCCAACATGGTGTCTGTCGACCAGCATGCACCCAGCCTTCTTGAAAAGCTCATAATTTTAAGGGCTCTTTTTTTGTACTTTCAGGGTTTTATTTCTTTGAGAACAACTTAGGGGTTAACTTTCCCCATACTATTGTGCAAGCAAGCCGAGAGCCACCTCCACACAGGCACACCTATGAGAAGCGGCAGAGCCTAGCTTCCTAGTTACCACCCCTGTGGATGTCCTGAACAGTTTCTCCTGGATACTTTGAGCTCTCGTCCTTGGCTGCTGGTGGCCTCTGTGTGTGCAGAGTGCTGCCCTTATCAACACTTAATGGCCAGGACCCAGCTCCTACTGTGCTGCTCTGTCCGATACCCACCATACCCATGACACAAGTTGTTGTGTGAGGGGAAGCTGCCAGAGCTAGCAAGGTGCCCAGCTCTATATTGACCTGATCCCAAAGTCTCACTCTTTTCTGGAGATATTTTAGGTTTTAGAGATGTGACCACATGGGAACCCATCCTGGCCTTCAAACAAAGGGTAGGGCACAATCCAGGAGCGGAAGCTGGGGCAGCCACAGCCAGACATTTTGCAGTTGAAGGATCATCACTCAGAGAGTGCAGCCAGAGGAGGCAGGGTGCCTGACCCTGGCAGGAGGTTTCTTTGCCTACACCACCACAGGGCCAGGTAGTTCCTTGGGCTGCATTTGGACTCAGGATGGGCATGTGAGTCAGGCAGTAAAATATCCCTGCATTTGGAAGAGCTGGTCCCTGTGAGCTAAACCCATCGATGTTCCATTCCAATTGACAGCTCAAGAGAATGTATTTATTACCTAGGCTGTAAAGGCATCTGTTTTTCAGGCTACCTAGGGTGTAATTAAGATGAAAACAGATTGATGGAACATACACTTAGGAGGAGTCGGCAAGATTTAAAACCAGCTTTCTAAGGTCTTCTCCCCTTCCCAGCAGCTTCCCCCACCCTCTTCTCCTTTTATAACGGCAGTTAAGTTCTTGCCCTATTGGATTGTTTTCAGTGTTGAGGTTCAGTGTATTTGGTTTGGGGGGTGAACAGTGATACCTCTGCTCTTTGTTTCTGTGGCTGTGCAGCCTGGAGCATTCCCACTTGAGAGCTATGCCTGGCAGAGATCCACAGGTTCTGGCCTGAACAGGGGCCACCTGATGTCTGTAAACTTCGAGACAGCACTGTGGTTCAGGAGTTGAGCAGTGTGAGCCATCAGCCCCTGGCCCTGCTAGGTGACCGCAAGGCAGGCTAGACAGGGAGAAGTGCTCACAGGAGCTGTTCTGCACAGGACGATGTGCTCCCAGTCTCGCCTGCCCCACTGCATGTCTGTGTGCTTTACATGCAGCCTGCAGACTGTGGTCTGCGGCGCTTCCAAGGCAGCCTCAAGTCTAACATTCCTTCTTTTCATTCCACATTCACTCACTAGTGCAGTCCGTGGTTGCCATCCCACTACTGTGTCTCCCTCTCAGAGAGGCATGGGGCACTGCAGGTGGCTCCTTGTCCATCTTTGTGTCTCCAATATGGATGGTACCTCAGCAGCTGTAGAAATCTAATGGCAGCTTATTCTGCTGAGCACTTATTCTATGCCAGACCTTTCTGTGCATTTTACTTACCCAAACACTGTTTATTCTCCTGGCAGCTCTGGGAGGTGCAGGGACTGATAGCCTCTAATTTACAGATGAGGAAAGCGAATGGGGCCATGTAGCTATAAAGCAGCACAGTGACTCCCCAGTACACACACACCCCTCCCCCAGTGCTGCTCCATGGCCTTGTGAGATCAGCCGGCCTAAGCTCTTCCTTCCAGAGCCTTTACCGCAGCCACAGCTGAATCCTGGGCCAGCAGCCTGGAAACAGCTCATTGCCTTTGCTGATGCAGAAAACGGAACAGAAGAGCATTTTCATTCTTTAGAAATAGTCCCGAAGGAACCAGAATAGTTACCCTAAATCTGGACGAGGTGTCATCTGCTGCTGTTGGAGTGTGATATTACAGAAGAAAAGCTGTGTCAACCAAAGGGGTTGGCAGTTCACACTTGGGTACATTTTGGGGAGGGGTGGAATAAAAACTGTGTGTGTTGATTCTTGCACACTTACCGTTCTTCCTGTAGCATCTATTGATTACATGTGAGATTTAAAACGCCACACGCCCTTTATTGTTATGAAAGCATGTCCCAGCCAAATGAAAGGACTTAGGCCCACCTTTCATTATAAGCTCTTGGCTCAGGTAGGTCTTCAGGGGAGAGCAGAAGCAGCAAGCCCTTTGTTCCCCAGGGCCCCATGAGTTTTCATCCCTTCCTTGAAAAATACACATTCCTTGGGAGGAGTCCCTGGCACTTCAGGTGGGCTTAGCAGTCTGCCTGGTGATCATTGTACTTCTTAAACTGTGATTGGCTCAATCTGCACATACCCTCCAAAACCAGGAACATGCATTTGCACCTTTTGTTCAAAGGCAGCACAAGACTACTCCTTCCATTCTTTTTCCCCTGGTTCCATTAGCACGATGAGAGGGCAAACCATTCTTCAGTTTGCCCGTAGCAGGAGAGAGGGCAGCTGTACAAAAAGACTTGGTATGGGAGCTGCCCCCCAGATTGTCCATGGGTTCGAGTTAGGGTATAACGGAGGCTGGTGCTCAGAGCCAGAGCCGCCCAAATGTGAGGCAATTTTACACATGAATGCTTTATCTGTTTACCAGATTTCAGAGTTTCAGTATTTTCACTTGGGGGCAACACCACTAGTTAGCTGTTGCCTTGATGCAGACCACGTGGTCTTGTGTCGGGGTTGTGGGAGGTGGCCTTAAAGTGCCGGGTTGAGGCTGTCCCGTCTCACTGCACGGTTCACCCTGGGCTTGTGTTTTGTTTATTAGATCACAACAACGTTCCCCAAGGATCCAGTTTATACTTTTTCCATTTCACAAAATCCATTTCCTATTGAAAATCGTGATGTACTGGGTGAGACACAGGTAAGTGCTTTGTCTTTAAAAATGTCGTTTTTGGGCAGGCCACGGTGGCTCAGCAGGCAGAGTTCTTGCCATGCTGGAGACCTGGGTTTGATTCCCAGTGCCTGCCCATGTTAAAAATTAAAAAAAAAAAACAACACATTTTTTATTTTAACGTTTTTTATTGTAAAATATATATACAAAGCAAAGGCAGAAGTATTTTTAGAAGCACACTTCAACGAGTAGTTACAGAACAGATCCTAGTTTGCCATAGGCTACCATTCCACCATCTCAGAATTTTCCTTCTAGCTACTCCATAACACTGGAGGCTAAAAAGAATATTAATATAGTAATTCAGCAGTCATACTCATTTGTAACTCCTATTTTCTCTGTTATTTTAGAAGCATAATTTAAAATAACTAGTGATTGTTTCACTAGTGCCAGAAAGTATCAATCTTTTAAATTCTTCTAAGTCATTCCTATGACAAACCCCATCTAGGCCTCTCTAAGATGCTGGCCCACTGTGACTACCCTGTCTGGCTGGGCTGACTGATAACCATGAAGGCAGATCCCCATAGATCCCTAGATTTGCCAGAAGTACCATTCTCTGTTACCATCATAATTTTTCCAAAATTTATTTCGTCATCTTGTGGCCTCTACCAACAACGTATTATTTGTTTGTTGATAAATGTGTCTAATAGTGGAAGCAAAGAAGGTGGAGCTGGTCTTTCCTCACTGCTTCATCTGGCCTCAGCATGGCCTGACCGCTGGGGCTCTCAGGCCTGCGGTGCTGATCTGCTCAAGCACACCCCGCGCTCCAGGCCCTGCCTTTGTTGGCTGCTCAGGCCTCATCAGAGTTGCTGTCACTGCCCAGCCCGTGTCACACACACTCTCTTGTGTGTACATATTTTTTCTTAAAGTATATATTGGTTTTGGACATTTCAGAAGACAGTTTAGTTAAAGAATATCTACAAGGAGACTTTCTTCTCAAGTGGTGCTTGTTTTCAAAGGGCCCCTGACCCCTCATGTTTTGTTCTCTTGCTACATTTCAGCCCAGGGGTCTTTGGGAATGCATCGAAGTACAGGTCCTGTCTGGGCAGCACTCTTGGATCTGCTGTTCTTGGTCCTGTTGGGAAATTTCTGTTGCCCACCACTTGTACCATGCATGCATACACATAATCCCTCCTCCCTCCCTGTCCTGCTCCCCTAGACCAAGAATACAGAGAGACAGAGGCAAGTGCCACAGGTGTCCCTCATCTGAGGGGGTCTGAGGCACTTCCCACACGCTGTTCCCACCAAAAGCTGGGGCACCTGACGTTGGATGGGTATTTTTTCCACCTGTTTGAATGTGCCTGCATCTGGGTTGGCTTTACACATGCGCTTTCTCACACATATTTTGCATAGAGATGGACTGACAGTATTTCTAGGAAAAAAGGGCTAGAGGCTTATTCCTCCATTTCTTGAATCCTCATCAGTGGTTGTAGAGAGGGAAGATGTCGGCATGGCATCTATTCCATTGTGTCTGGGTAGGCAGATGGTTCCCCTTCTGAGTTGGCCCTAGGGCCCAGAATGGGATAATCACATCTGTTTCCTTCCCTCCCTACCCTGTCACTTTAGGACTTCCACAGTTTGGCTACTTATTTGTCCCAGAATACCTCATCTGTGTTCCTGGACACCATCTCGGATTTCCACCTCCTGCTCTTCTTGGTCACTAATGAGGTCATGCCCCTGCAGGTACAGAGCCTCGGGTGCCTCTGAGTGCCTGGCGTTGGCGGTCCTGAGGGTGGCTGCAGAGAGGGGCCTTTCCTGGTCTTGCTTAGCCCTGGGAACCAGAGGGTAGGGCTGGGGGCTAGATTGAAGCTCCTGTAATGGCCAGGGAGTATTCGGGCAGGTGTGTAGCTTTATTTTTTTTTTTATGCTTACATTTTTATAGAAAAGACTTCTGAAGTTTCTGTGCCCTTTATGACAGAGGATGGGTTTTGTCTGTTTTTTTGTTTTTTAATAATCAGAAAGAATGCAGATTATTTTGCTCTGTGTCATCTAGCATGGATCATTAGAAATCCCACAACTTAAAAAGTCCTACCCTGACAGTTTCAGAATCAGAGCCTCTGCTTTTTAATGCTCTCTCTCCTTCCAAATCAACTTCAGTTTTATTGCTTTGGCCCAGAAGGCCTGGCCAGCTTCCAAGCAGAAGTGCAGAGCTGCACAGCTGGCATTTTAAAGACACACTGCAGGGGGAGAAGGAGCCAGTGTTCTCAGTTGGTGGGTGCTTTTTTTTTTTTTTTTTAACATGGGCAGGCACCGGGAATTGAACCCGGGTCCTCTGGCATGGCAGGCGAGCTTCCTTGCCTGCTGAGCCACCGTGGCCCGCCCTGGTGGGTGCTTTGAGAGCATGCGAGCAGCAGGACTGGCCAAGGAGACCCTCACATGTCATGTCATGTGGGTGACCACCTACTTTGGCCCTTTCCTCTCTCGGAGAGCAAGGAAATGCTGGAGAGAAAAGACTGTTATTTCTGAGCTGCCAAAACCATTGGTCAGCCATCATTTACTGGTGGCAGTGGCCAAACAGAATAAAGGCTCTGCCCTCCCCCCACCCCTTGCATCAGTTGGCCTACAGCTGCTTTTGTATCCTGCTGGGTTGATCTTGCATCTGTAGCTTGTCCCAAAACCACCCATTTATCCTATTTGATAACCAGTCAACCCATGACTCTTGCACAGTCTTTACCTCTTTATTAGGCCCAGAGGCCCACCTCATTGGACAGGTGTAAAGGGCACAGACTTTCTTTTTTTTATCAGGCCTTCTTCTGTTTTCAGTCACCTGCCAGAAAACATTTTCTGTAGATATTTGAGCCCTGAAGGTATTCTTTCTCATTCTATAAACTATTTTAATCCTCTGTGTTTTTACCCTGGAGGCTTGGTATAGCCATTGCATTTTAAAAGACATGATCCAGGAGATAAAAAGGTAGAGGGGAAATGTGAGAGGATGGATCACACAGCCTTGTCCACTGGCCTGGGCCTCTGGGGCAGGAATGTGAGCCTCTGTTCTCTGTACACAGTGACAGGGAGGCTTAGCAGCCAGCTTGGGGGCCCTCGGAGAAGGATTTGAATCGTAGCTCAATTTAGCACTTGTGTTTTTAGAACTAGGTGTGTGATGTTTTGTGTTTCATAGTGACAGCCCATGGGATTTTAAAAATTCTCTGTGGAATATGTCTGGATGTTGGGGAAGAAGACACTGATTACCAAGAGTAGATCTCCCTTCCTTTTGGGTTTCTTGCAGGACAGCATCAGCTTACTCCTGGAGGCTGTGAGGACCAGAAACGAGGGGCTCGCCCAGACATGGAAGAAGTCTGAGCAGTGGGCCACCATTGAGCAACTCTGCAGTAAGTGTCCCCGTCCTTGGTCTTAATGGGCCTTGTCCCCTTGCTCCCTGCTCCCCAAGACGACAGCACCCAGGCACTTCTGGTTAGGCCCTGGAATCCTGAGCCAGGTACATTCTGTTAGACTTCATGGAAACAGAATAGACACAAACTGAACTTCCCTGCCAGGGAACGCTGGTTTTATTATTGAAGTAATACCTATATCCTGTGAGGGTTACACATCTTCAGTATACAGCTCTATGGGTTTTATAAATGTATACCCCCAGATAAAGTCATTGTTTTAGATAAATAGAAACTTCATGTTTCAGTAAGTACTGAGAGTACAGGAGCCTTTTGGTCCCTCAGGCATTTCTTTTCCCAGCAGTCCTTAGAGCTCTCTGGATTGACAAGTCAGTCAGCACCCAGCCTTCTTATGTGACCAGCTGTCCCAGGATTCATTTCAGGATGGGATGTGAAGGCCTCAGTGTCTCTAGCAGCCCACATCATCAAGCTTGATCAAGTTCTCCAACCCTGACAAATACTCTAGAACTTGAGAAGATGAAGTGGCAGGCAACTGATGTAGCCTTTTCCCTGTGGCCTTGAGAAACAACAGAATACCCTTTTAACCCAGTCTTGAAAATACTTACGAGAAAATGTTGATACCATTGTCTTCATCCCTTGGATAGGTGCTGGAGCCAAAATTAACCAAGAAACACCTCACTGGAATCTAAGTCACAAGGAAGCTTAGTGGAGAGATTCTATTCTTTCTAAAATAGTGAGCTCAGTCGTTTTCAGAATGTCAGTGTTCATTGTTATGCGTTTTGTCAAGTTATCTTTTTATATAGCTAAATTCTAACACCCAAATCAGCAATATGTATGGTAAACCTCTCCTTTCACTCATGCCTGCTCCAATGTTTTAAAGAGGACAAGAGGACAAGTTACTGCCACCAGGTTCCCTAAAGTGGACCCCTGGCGGCCTTGTGCCCCGGTGGGCAAGGCAGGTGGTGTGGATGTGTGTGAATGTGTGTGGATGTGTGCAAGATGAGGGTCTGCTTCTGCCGCCGACTGTCCTGCATCCAGGCCTGCCCAGGCCTGTGCGTGTCACTCCTGCCTCGTGCTTCTTCCCTAGAATTAGTTTTGGGTCCTTCATTTCTCACAGCAGTTTTAATATCTTGGAGTCCCTCCTCTCAGCCCAGGAGGAGTTCCAAAAGGGACTGGTACCTGCTGTGCCAGAAACCCAGGTTCGATTCCCAGAGTCTGCCCATGCCAAAAAAAGGGACTGGTAAGCACAGGGAGGCCAGGCGGGTGCCAAGAAGCTTCATCTGGGCCTGACAGGAGGGGAGGGCCACCTTGGGCCCTTCTGGACACACACTGGCCTGGCAGGGATCAGTGTGGGATTTTCGCATTTCTTTGCTCCCCCTGCTAGAAGCTAATGGGAAGCTGGACATTCTATGGGAGCTGGAGGCCATGGGTGCTGCCCCGCCTCTGCCCCCCCACCCCCCCAGTCTTGGTGTGACAGACCAGAGACCAAAGCTGAGTACAGCTTTGAGGGCAGGGGTGGCTGCACCAGTTGCAGCGTCTGCTTGGAAACTCCTGTCCTTACCACACTGTTTCCTAACTAGTTTGTGATGTGATGGTCAGGACTCATCAACTTAAGTGTTCTACTCATGAAATGCAAATTATTATGCATTAAGATTGGTAATGGGAAATTAACAATAGGGCGCCGTTCACCAAAGCATCACAAAACATGAAATACCTAGGAATAAATGACACAAAGACTGTTTAAGATGGCTGCAGGCTAAAAGCTAACACTGCTGAAACAAGAACTAAATAACTGAGTACCTGGAAGGATGTACCATGTTTCTGGATTAGAAGACTCAATACATTTTTCATATGTTGATTTTACCCAAATTTCTGAGTGCAATCCCAATGATAGAATCCCCACAGATTTTTTTTTTTTGTAAAAAATTAACAGGTCCTAAAATTTATCTGAATATGTGGAGGACCTAGAATTGCCAAGACAATTCTAGAAAAGAATAAATTAGGACAACCTGTTGATTGAAATAGTAAAAGCAGGGCAAAAGACTTGAACAGACGTTTCACGAAAGAGGACAGAGGAAGGGTCAGCATCATCATCCATCAGGTAGTAGTGCCCTCTGTGTGGGTCAGACAGTCACAGAAAGGACCTCCTCACAGTGCCTGTGGGGTGCACAAGGGGGGCAGCTGCTCCAGAGCTCTGTTGGGCAGTTTCTTGGCAGTTAAACCCTTATCCTGTGTCCTGGCAATTGCACTCCTAGGTTTCTCCCAAGAGAAATCAAAACAAAGGTCCACAAAAATAGTTGTTTAAGACTGCTCATGGCAGCTTTGTTCTTAAGAACTCAAAATTGGAAACAGGGCAGTGTGATGATGGCTCAACGGCAGAGTTTTCACCTGCCATGCCGGAGACCTGGGTTCTATTCCTGGTGCCTGCCCATGTTAAAAAAAAAAAAACAAAACTCAGTTTCAAAATTGGAAACAACCCAGGTGTCCATCCACAGGGGAATGGATGACAAACTGTGATGTTCGTGTAGGGAAGGAACCCACAGCAGTAGAAAGAAGTAGGCTGGATGTGGCCAACAGCAGGACGACTCTCAAAACCATGCTGAGCAAGAGAAGCCAGGCCCAAAGGGGCACGTTATATGGCTCCCGCCACACAGGGTTTGAAAAAGGCAGAAACCCTGGAGCTCGAGCAGCCAGGACTGCGGTTACAGGAAAGGAGAGCGTGGCCAGAAGGAATGGCTGGGGTGTCCTCTCCAGATGTGGGTGGTGGACACATGGTCGTGTGCATTTGTCAGACCTCATCAGACTATGTACACTGGCGTGAAGAATGCACTAAGAAACGTCCCCACTATTACTTTAGATTTGGAAAATACATTTGAGTGCAGTAGGCCTGCTCTTTCCCTGCTCTCTCATTCGCTACCTAGGCCAGCTTTCCTGGACTGGATGTCCCTCTCGACTCAGATGGTTGGAATTCCCGCATCCCTTTAATTAGAGATCCCTCTGATTCATGGCTGCACCTCATGCCCTGCTCCCTGAATTCCAACCCAAGCCCCCTGCTCTGCTGAGCTGGGAGCTCCCCCGACCCTCCAGCTCTTAAGCATGGCACAAAGCCATGAGAGCTGGTGCCAGGGCTACACAGACACTGGTGGGTTACTCGCCACCCTTCCTTTTCCCGTTTTCTGTCTACTTCCTCTGGTGCTGTCTTCTCCAGGAAAACTGTCCCCTTCTGGGGCTCACCCCCTGCCCCTGTCTCTTCAAGGAGTGGGTATGTACTTCAGCTCTCTCCTTGCCCTGCTAGCTCCTGTCCGAACACCTTGGTCCTTTTGTGTTGACCCGGCACTCAGTCCAGGTTTGGGGACTCAGGGAGCCACTTTGCATGTGTGTTTTGCTGAGGCCTGGCTGGAGGCAGAGAGTGGGCAAAGGTGGTTTTCTGCCAGACTGAAGTCAGAGTTGATGGCTTTGAGCTCTACCAAAAACGGCTTTCCCACAACAAGTGGCGGCATTTGGCTCTCAGATGGGGTGGGGAATCTTCACTGTCCAGAAATAACATGTCACTTTTCCTCCCCTACAGGCACAGTTGGTGTGCAGCTTCCCAGCCTCCATGAGTATGGCGCTGTCGGGGGTTCTGCCCAGGCCACAGCTTCCTCCATGTGGGCCTGTCAGCACTGTACCTTCATGAACCAGCCTGGCACAGGCCACTGCGAGATGTGCAGCCTGCCCCGGACCTAAGGCTGCCCCTGCTGTGCAGGACTGGGGACTGTGTGCCATGTGCTCCCTGTATCAGTGCCCACAATGGGCAGCCCAGGGAGGGAGTGGCTGCCCGGGGCTCTGAACCCCAGAAGCTTCTTCCCAGAGGGCAGGGTCCTGCCAGGCAGAGTACGAGACCTCCAACCTGTAAATGGAAGCGCAGCACCCACCAAGAAGGCCTGGCTCATTGAGTTGATAACTTCCCACCTGTGGCTGAAAGAACTGGGTACCCCTGAATCCTCACTTGGAATTGGGGGTGGGAGGGTGGAAAGCAGTTTGCTGCTGCCATCTGGCTCTTTTCTTGTTCCTTTCTTTTGGATGCTTTTTGTTCTTGCCCATTCCCTGCACCCATCCCCACCCCCACAGTTTTTTGGTTGGGAACTTGGTCTCCTTTGTGCTCTGAGGCTCTGGAGCAGGGCCATTGGCAGGGCTGGGGCTCAGGCTGGCTGCTCTGCAGGTCCACGTGCTTCCAGGTGCGGGTTTGAAGTCTACGGTCATAATGACAGTTCAAGTCATTCCTGCCCAGAGGACTTCTATTTATTTTTTAAGATAAAAACTGCACAAAGGAGGAGTGACAGAAACTAGTTTCCTCCTCCTTCCGTCTCCCTTAAGAAGTTCCCTTTTGGGTGGGTGGATGTGGGTGGGGTGCCTGCAGGCAGTCATTCTCTAAGGTTAAACCTCAGTGCCTGAGCCTTTTCCGCCAGGCCATGCAGCCACAGCAGCTTTAGACACGGTGTTTGGAGCGGAAGTGAGGCAGAGGTTCAAGCTGAATAGGCACTCCTCCCTGAGGCTAGCACTGCCTGGGGGCGGGGGGGGGGGCAACTGGGAAAGGAGTCAAGCACAGTGGGCGGGGGGGTGGGACACCCAGGCCCACCTTGGAACATGGAGTAGTTGGCACTGTGCTGGGGGCTGGGAGGTCAGAGTGCAGTGGAGTGGGGTGGGGCTGATATTTCACAGCATTCTCGGTGGCCTCTAGCTGGACTGTGGTGCAAGCCTGCCCCTAAGGGGACTTCTGGGCACCTTGTGCCTCTTTGCCTTAACCAGAGCTGCATCCAAGTCGCACGTGGGCCTCCTGTCTCCATCCCTGTGGGGTTGTGGGGGCACTCCATGTCTGGGCAGCCCCCTTTTTGCCTCCCTGTGGGAAGAGAATATCTACAAGCCAGAGCCCTGCTGTGGATTGCCAAGTGGCAGACACAGATGGCTCATCTGTGCCTGTGGCCCAGAGCCGCCCAAGAGGGCTGGCAGAGGTGGGAACAGCCAGTCAGGATCCCAGGTGCCAGCAGGTGTGCATCCTGCAGTTACAAGTGGCAGCTTCAGCCTCAGGTCAGCCGGAGGATGTGAATGGATCAGCTCTTCCCAGGCAGCTCTTTCCTTAATTTCTGTGTGTTCCATGGCCCTTCACACCAAAACGCCATTCTCCACCACAGGCAGACGCTGTACCTCCCACCAGTGGCACAGATGCTGGAGAGTCCATTCCTGCTGCCGCTGCTGCCTCTCCTACCTGCTATGGTCTTTAGCTGGTTTCTTTTTTTAAAAAAAAAAAACAAACCTTTCCTTTCCTTCACTCTAAAGTTCTGGCCTCCACATAATTCATTTTCTTTTGTGTTTTAGCTAAAGAAAAAGCATTGTGATTTCTCTGCTTCTGGGTTTGAATTCCTCTCTTCAGTAGTGTAGTTTACTTTATTGTCCAAAGGGAGTTAGAGCTAAGCTTGGGGGGTGAGTACCCTGCCAGAGGGCTCAGGTATCACCTCTTCTGTAGGACCCCAGCCCTGCCTTGCATTGTACCTGCCCAAGGATGAGCTGTCCCCACAGCTGTCTTTGGTGTCAACCCTGTGCCCGCCAGGCACCCTGAACCAGGGAGGGAGGGTGGGTCCCTACCCCGCACCCACCCCCACCACATATATCCCTCACTTCTACCATCTCACCTGCCCACCTACACCCACCATCTATTCCCTCCTGCACCACCACCACATCTTGTCATCGAGGACTTTCCTGGGGACATTGGTGCTTGTGCTTTGCCTGTCTACTTCAGGCTCAGGTGTATGCTGGTTGGGTTTGCTTTAGTGCTACCTTGACTCCAGCCTTGCAACAGTACCTAATAAAAGCGCCTGAAGGACTGTTTGAGCTCCTGGTTGTTCCTGTCCCACTCAGCCTCATTCCCCACTGGCAGCACCACTGGGCCTTTCTACAGCAGACAACCCTTGCCTGCGACCTGCTTATTTTAGAGCAATTGGATAACTCCTCCATTAAAAGGTGAGTTGTCACTGTCATTTGCAGCTGTATTTGGGCCACAGCACTTAGTGACCCTGTTTCCCAGCTGGCTCCACCTTGCTTGGGCCCCACAGCACCTCCTGTTTAGAGGCCTCCCTCGGGGGCCTCGTCATACAGTGTGAACATGGCTGCAGGCAGGTGCCCAGTCCTCTAAGCTGCACAGGGCAGTGAGGAGGGAGGCATGGTGGCGTTTCCCTGCCTCAATAGCATTCCCTTTTTACTCTTTTTTTTACATGGGCAGGCACCAGGAATTGAACCCGGGTTCTTGGGCATGGCAGGCAAGCACTCTTACCTGCTGAGCTACTGTGGCCCACCCAATAGCATTCCCTTTTTAAAGCCAGGAAGCATCTCACCTATTCCTTCTGACCTTCAGGCACCAATCTTTCTACCTGCCTTTCTGTATCACTTTGCCCTTCAGCTGGGGGATTAGCTGCTCTGTTTAGCAATTATTAAAAATCAAACACTTAAGAACTACCAAGTCCCATGTTCAACAGCGCTGCAGGGTGGAGTCCTTGCCCTGGCTCCTGGGCTCCATGTGATATCTGTGCTTGGGCTGGACAAAGTCTCCCCCTGGGCAGCCGGCTCTCAGTTCTGGGCCCTTTTGAAGATAACCATCGGACTGTAAGAGGTCAAAGTCCAGGGATCACTAATCGTCTTGGGTTCCATGCAGTGATGTGAATAGATGCTAGACCCAGCTGAGAAGTCAGGCAAATGGAATATACTGTTTGCGAGAGAGCATGGGGGCCTGTGTCCTTGGTGCCCCCACCCCTGCCCCCCATGTACATGCCTTTTGGCAGTGTCTGTCGACTGTAGGGGGCAGGTGGAGGCTAGGAGTGCGGGGCCTCAGTGCACAGTGCTTGGCAGCAGCCTGCACTTCTCCATATGCTTCCGCTGCATTCACTCTCCTAGTCTGATCAAGTAATTGTTCAGCTCCTCTGTGTAATTTCTCTGTCATTGGGGAGATTATACCACCTCCAAATTTGGCATAGATACGTACTGAATTTTAGTAATTTGAGCTTCCTGCTAAAAGCAAGCACACCAGCCTCCTTCCTGCCCAGGGTAGACACTCACTCCTTGTCACCCATCAGCCAAGTATCAGCCTATATCACACCCAACTGGCCGGGAGCCCAGCTTCAGCCCTGCCCTCATTACTCCCTCACCTCCTGGAACTCAGAACCGAAGGGCCACTCCTTCGTGTTTGGACAGGCTCTGTTTATGATGACACATCCTCACACCATCAAGGATGGGGCTGGGCTTGGGAAGTGACCCAAGCCAACACAGCACCTGCAGGACTGTCCTGACAGTCATAGATGAACTTCGGTGTGGTGAGGTCTGCTCAGGTCGGCCCACCTCCTCCCAAGCACATTCCGGACCCCCCCTAAGGGGTCAAGGAAGGACATTCCTTTGCTCAAGGAAGGTCCAGTTTTCCTCTGAATTGGAAGGCAGGTGGAAGGGCTGGGTGTGAATTGATCTGCATGAGCATGTGATCTGGAGGATGAAGACCAGCCAAGGGTGGCCTGGCCACGGAGAAAATAATGCTTGTGCACTGTGGGTGAAATACATAGTGACGTGCTGTTCAAATGAGCATTTCCTGATTGTCTGATTCTGACAGTCAAGTGGGACCTGGTCTTCCCCATACTCCCTTGGCCCCCCTCCCACTCCAGCATCAGTGACAGTGATTCCAAACAAAACACTTTGGGAACAGCTCTGGAGAGCAGAGAGGAGCAACTAAATGCCAGCCAAGCTCTGTCCCCAGCTACCAAAAATAGTCAGCCAGTGGCTATTGTCCTGGGGTTTGAGTAGCCACTGAACGCTCGATGAATTGGATTAGAATTCTTGCACTTGGTTCTTTGTGCTTTGGCAGGCACTCCAGGACTTGGCTTCGGCTCTAACTCCTACATCCAGGGACCATTTTCCAGCTAGGTGCCTTCAACACGCAGGGGCCCTTTAACTCATGGGTGTCTGGTCTTGCAGGGTTCTCCTGGCTTATTATTAATTGGTGGGAGACGCTGCTTCCACTTTGTAAGTGGTGTAATAGAGTTCTCCCTTCTTCCTTGCATGGAGTAGGTGTCCACACTGCAGGCCCTTGGTGTCTGCGGGGAACCCTGGGCAGAGCTGTGAGCAGGCTCTGGTGGGCAACCCTCTCCAAAACGCTGACACTTCTGCTAACTGTGGCTCTGAGAGGAAGTGGTGACAGGGCAGCCCAGGTAGAGGAAGCCCCTGCTCACCTCTAAGCTGACTCCTGGCAAGCCTCCTCCTCCATTTAACTGTGTATCCTTTGTCCTTACAGGGCGAGGACGCTTCAGTCCCTGTCTAGTTCAAACCGGACAGGAGCGCGGGGCAGGGGGTGGGGCAGCTCAGCACATCAGAGGGAAGGGACCCACCCCGAGACTCAGGAGTGCAGGTCCCAGCGGGATCCTGGAAGGCGGAGGCGTTCGTTCCCCCTGCTCCATGGAGGCCCACCGAGGGGCCCGGGTGCCAGGTCAGCCTTTGCTCTCCCCTGAGGGGACGCCCAAAGAGGAAGGGCCCCCTTCTTCGCCCCAAGCCGCGGGGCCCCAGGAGAAGGAAGACTGCGTGCCGGCACCAAAGGGCCACCGAGGACCTTCCACGGGCCTTGTGCTCGACCCGACGCCCTGTCCTTCCCGGGCGTGAGAGGGACTGCGGCCCTCGGGTCACCCCCCGTCCGGGGGACACCTGGGCCCACGGGGCGACGCGGGACAGGCACCAGCCCTCAGGCTTCCTGCGTTTTGCTTTAAGTGAGTGGACGTCTTTGCCGAACCACGGCGTGTCCAGTGGCCTTCTGGGAGCCCCCTCGCCCAGGCCCTCCCCGTCCAAGGCCGTGAACACCGGGAGCCCGCCGCGCCGCTTTACGACCGGACGCGCGTGACGTGCGCGGCCGTAAGGCGCCCCCGCCCCGCCCCCTCGCGCCCTCCCCCGGGCGCCCCGACCCCGCCGCGGGCCGCGAGCATGGCGGGCACGGCGCGGCGGGTGGAGTACCTGGCGGGTTTCCGCTGCCCCGTCGGGGGCCTGGCGGCCGGCAAGTCCCGCGTGCTGCGCCACGAGGCGGAGATCTTCCTGTGCACCGGGCGCGAGTTCGTCTACGTCTATGACCAGGGCGGGAAGCGGCTGCGGGTGAGCGCGCCGGAGCCGGCCGCGCGGGGCGGGGAAGGGCGTGGCCGCTGCAGGGGGCGGGGCGGGCGCGCAGGTTGGGTGCGAGGGGAAGGGCGCCTGGCTTGGGCAAGGGGGTAGCAGGCAGGGGCAGGGCCACTCAGGTCTGTCTGTCCTGCTTGGATCTTTGAAGGCCAGCGCGATGGCCGGTCCTGAGAAGGCCTCTTATTGCTTAAAAACTCGAAGGGTGGGGCCTGCCTTTGCCTCCCTTCTTACCCCTGCCCCACCCCCGCCCCACCCCCGCCCCACCCCCGGGGCCCTGTTGTCACTGGACGGTTTGTCCTCCTGACTTCAGGTGGTGTACCAGTTTCCAGATCAGGTGTGGCACCTGGAGTTCCTGGCCCTTTGCAGGGTGCTGTATGTCTTGTGTGCAGGGAAAGGCATTTACTGCCTGTCGTTGGATCCTCTGGACAGGTGAAGAGTGGATGTGGACCACGGGCAAAGGGTCTCTGCTTGGTGAAGCGTTGCCCAGCAGCCAGCCCCAGCCTCCCTGAAAGCACCCACCTTGGGCATTGCTTGAAATGGCCCCTCATATACTCCCAGTTGGTTGTCCATGGCCAAGGCCATCATGGCCCCAGGTGGGACCAGTGCTGTCCCTTTGTCAGACCATAGGCCCCTTCTGTCCCCCACATCAGGTTCAGAATGAGTAGCCTATCAGTTGGCAGCCTGGGAAGTGGGGGCTCCAGGCCCCTGAGGTCACCTGTGCCCTCCTATGGAGGCCAGCCCAGCACCTGGGTGCCAGGCTGCCTGGCTATCGCCAGGCCTACTTGCGGAGATCCATAGTAAGTGGCATCCAAGCACTCATATGTGGAAAAGGGGAACAGGAGCCTGTCCCTTTGGCCTTGGTGGGCCCTAGTGCCCTCAGGTGGCAAGAGGCATTTGAGATGAGGTGGGCTTCCAGAAGGCGGGTAGGTTCTGAAGATAGTTTCGTGTACACTCAGGAGTGGAGCAAATCCAGCTGATCTATGAGTCAACATTCAGTGGAGACTCAGCAGTGCTGTGACATCTGTGCCAGGAAGAGACAAACTTGGGGGCCAGTCCCCAGTATGCAGCCTGTTCACTACAGTTTAGTTATAGAAGGGTCATGTGCACAGCTGCCAGCCTAGGCCTCTGAGGCCATTTTATACCCCGAAATTTTCCATTCGAACCCCATTTCTAGAAGCCTTGTCATCTTTGGCACTTTCTGCCCATGTATACTCAGGCGGTGTGTGGTGCAGTGGGCCGGTGGGTACCTGGCCCCTGCAAGCCTTCCCTCAGCAGGGACTTGAGCGCCTAGCCTCGGCAAGCTGCTGGGAGAGGATGTGTGAGCCCCGCTCGGCCGCGCCCTGTCCTGACGGGCCTATGTGCTTGAAGGTTGGCACACCAGGCCGAGCCGAAAGATGAAGACAGCACGCTCCCTGCCCACGTGGTTCCTGTGGACCCAGGCACCCGTGTCCTTCCCGACGCCACACTGTGTGCCTTTATGGTGCTCGATGACGTGCTCGTCACCTTGGCCCAGGGCACAGCCTGCTGGAAGATGCAGCTATTTGAGCAGCCCTCTGCAGAAGCAGATCCCAGGCCGGGAGCCCAGATTGGTGAGGCGGACTTCTCCTGTGCCCTGCCGGCGGGGAGCCCTGGGCAGCCGCCTGCCCCCCGCTTCCTCCCAGTGCTGTGCTGCTTGGGCCCCCCGGGCTCCGGGGCCCTGCACAGCCCGCTCCTGGGCTCCAGAGGCTTCACGCTGCAGCAGGCCCTCTTCACCCTGCTCTTCGGCGCCGATGCCGCACTCCTGAAGTCACCTGTGATCCTCTGCGGCCTCCCCGGTGGCCAGCTCTGCTGCGTGGTCGTCAAGACCCTGGCTGCCTCTGGGACAGCCGCTGCTGACCCAAAGGCCCTCGTCAAGATCCTCCATCATCTGGAGGAGCCTGTCGTCTTCATTGGGGCCTTGAGGACAGAGCTGCAGGCAGAGGAGGCCAGGGAGGGGAGGCTGCTGGGCGAGGATGTGCCCTCCGACTGCCTGGTGGCTCTTGGTCATCATGGCCGGACACTGGCCATCAAGGCCAGCTGGGACGAGGCGGGGAATCCGGTGCCAGACCTACAGGAGAGCCGCCTCCCAGGGCCCGTGCTGTGTGCCACCTGTGGCGGGGGCAGCCGCCTATACCACAGCACCCCCTCGGGCCTCTGCGTGGTAGACCTGGCTCAGGGGGCCGCCCCCTCCGACCCCTCGCAGCCCGATGGGGGCCCAGGAGGCCTGCCCCCACTGCTGTGTCCAGCCAGCTTGGACATCTGCAGTGTCGTCGCCCTCTCTGTGTCCTCCAGGATTCCCGAAGGTGAGGGCCACTCGTGCAAAGATGAAAAGCCCATGCCTGGGCTGGGGGGATCTCCCTTTGGTCCCTTCTGTGAACGGGCCCCTTGTCCTTCACATGGCCCTCGGCTCCCTTTCCACTGCTCCTGCCCGGTGCAGGTTCCTCCTTACCTTCCGTGCTCCGGGGAGGCTGTGGATGGCCAGGTGCGGGTGGCTGTGCTGGGCTCTGTGTGTCCGGCTGTGGGTTTGAGGTCAGGAAGGATGGGCCGCTCTGCCTGGCTTGGGGTCTGGCACCTGGCCCGTTAGCACATGGTGTCTCCTTGTACGAGTGTAATGTGACAGGCAGTCCCAGGTATGTTCATGACGAGTTTCTTTTGAAGGCTGAGAAACCTGTGGCTCTTGTTCCCAGGTGGTCCCTATGCGTTTTCGTTGCAGTTTTTCCCTAGAGAGAGTCTTAGCTGTATTTGCCTAGTGTTGGGGTGAAAGGAGCAGCGCATCCCCTTCCTTAATGCATCGTTCTCCCAGGACTGGCCTGGCTGGGCACTGACAGATGCTCCTGTGGGACTTACTTAGAGATAGTCACTGGGAAGGGGAAAGCCAAACTGTCTCTCCTACAGGGAGCGGGAAATGGGAAGGCATGTGGGAGCTGGCGGTGTGAGCCGGCTGGGGTGTGGGGACAGCACGCAGGGAAAGGGCCTGCATGCCTCGGCCACTTCTGGGCCAGGCCTGGCCAGGCTTAGTTCCTGGGGCCTTGCATGTGGCTGTGGCCACACACCCCTGGGGGCAGGGTGGGGCCCAAAGGGGGTCAGGCAGGCACTGTTTCCCAGAGAGCCTCTGGCCGAGCAGGGGCGGCCTGGTTTGGAGGAGGCAGCCAGGCTTCTGGAGTGTCCGCTGAGGCTCAAGAAAGGCCCTGGCCAGCCCTGTGCTGCAGCCACGCGGCCCCCTCCCGGCCACTCTCCATCCTTCCCTGGACATCAGCCTGTGCCTGGGCTGGGCCCTTTGGTGTCTGCATGAGAGAGCACCATGGTGCCTGCCTGGGCCCTGCCGGACACCTCAGGTTTCTCAGGGGCTCCCTGCCTCCTTGGTGTCCTCGGTTGACCAGGCCTGTGGTCTCCCCACCAGGTGGCCCCGAGCTCCTGGCCCTGTCTGCCAAAGGCCGCCTGATGACCTGCATCCTGGATCAGAGCTCCGAGGCACCTCACCCAGCCCCGATGACCGCGGCTAAAGCTGGCCAGAAAATTAAAGAGCTACTTTCCGGGATTGGCCACGTCTCTGAGAGGTAAGTGGGTGGACTCTGGAACCAAGCACTGCTTCCAGGTCACGATGGCGTGCCCTGACCAGGGTCAGGACGTTTGCCTTTGGCTGTCTATCCAGCACCCCAGATATGGTATGGCTCAGGGAAGGCTGCACCCTCACAGCCAACCCAGGGGAGTCTGGCTGCGCCACCCCGACCTGTCGGGGAGCATGGAAAACAGCTTCCTATGCCGATTCCTCAGGGGCCTATTGACACTCCTCTTCTGCTACCAGCGACTGAGCAGCAGGTTTCCCTCCAGGCCGCCCCGTCCTGGGTACAGGAGACCTTCTGGGGGGGGCGCGTGCTCTTGGGCCCAGGTGTGGGCTTCTCTGCACCCCTGGCCGCCCTGCCTTCAGGCCCCGGCTCGCACGTGGGTTAGGGCTGTCTCACGAAAGCTGTCCTCTTAGCTGCTGCTGCTCCAGTGCTATAAAGGAGACGGGGGCCAACGGGGGGCACTGGAGGGCGTGGGTGTGTGAGGGGATGTGACGCCAGTCCCGCCCTGGCACCAGCTAACCCCAGGCAGCCAGCAGACTTGGTGAGCTTGGTGCAGCAGGATCAGTCCCCACTTCGGTTCCCGGCTGTCCCCACCTCATCTTCTTCTCCCTGGACGGGGGGTCAGGTGATGGGTGCAGCAATGTAAAGTTCCTGCCCAGGGCGTGG
This sequence comes from Tamandua tetradactyla, assembly GCF_023851605.1. Taxonomy (NCBI): domain Eukaryota; kingdom Metazoa; phylum Chordata; class Mammalia; order Pilosa; family Myrmecophagidae; genus Tamandua; species Tamandua tetradactyla. The sequence continues at coordinate 73,788,499 of NC_135332.1, read as the reverse complement.
GGCCCCTGACTTGGCGCCTGGAGCTGCTGCTGGTCCTTCCGGCTCTGCTGCCACGGGGGCTCCTCGCCCTCCCTCGGGGCGGGGTCTGCTCTTCCCGCAGAGTGTCTTCTCTGAAGAAGGCGGTCGACCAGCGGAACAGGGCGCTGACCTGTCTCAACGAGGCCATGAGCGTGAGCTGTGCCCTGCTGTCGAGCCGGGGCGGCCCCCGGCCCATCTCGTGCAGCACCACCGCCACCTGGAGCCACCTGCCGCCGCGCGACGTGCTGGTGGCCACCTGCCTGCTGGAGAACAGCAGCACCCACGCCCTTGGCCGGGGCTGGACCCTGTGCATCCAGGTGCGTTCCAGCACCTGCGCCCTGGGGCTGAGCTTGGCCAGCCCTGCCATCACCTACACTGTCCCCGTGGAGCAGCTCGGCCCCGGTAGCCGGCGGGAGGTGACGCTGACCCTGGGCCCCAGCGAGGATGGTGTGCTTGACCTGCCCATCACCGTCTCCTGCGCGCTCTTCTACAGTCTGCGGGAGGTCATTGGGGCAGCCCGTGTCCCCTCAGACTCTCCAGAGCACCCCTTTTTTGAGGAGTGCCCCCCGGACATCCTGCCAGAGCGGGACGGCATCTGCCTGCCCCTGGGCGAGCACACAGTGGACCTGCTGCAGTGCCTCCGCTTCCCTGGCCTGGCCACGCCCGGCACGCAGGGTCCCGCTGACACGCAGGGTCCCACCGGCGACCCCGTGGACACGTTCCTCAGCACCCTGCGGGAGCCGGGCATTGAGCCCATGGGTCCCACCTCGCTGTGGGCCAAGTACCTGCCCCCATCGGTGGCCTCCATCCGAGTGTCGTCGGAGCTGCTCAGAGCCACCCTGGACACTGGATGCTCAGGTTGGTCATCCTGACGGGCTGTGCCCGGCCCAGGGGAGGCCCCTCCTCCCTCTCCCACCACCCAAGGCCACTTGGATCCACAGAGCCCCCGGCCCCGGCAGTGTTGCATCTCGTGGTGCTCTCCTGCCACGGTTCCTTTTAACACATGTTTTTTTTTTTTTATTAGTTAACGGAAAAAAAGAAATTAACCCAACATTTAGAAATCATACCATTCTACATATGCAATCAGTAATTCTTAACATCATCACATAGATGCATGATCATCGTTTGTTAGTACATTTGCATCGGTTTAGAAGAACTAGCAACACAACAGAAAAAGATATAGAATGTTAATATAGAGAAAAAAAATAAAAGTAATAGTAAAAAAAAAAAACCTATACCTCAGATGCAGCTTCATTCAGTGTTTTAACATGATTACTTTACAATTAGGTATTATTGTGCTGTCCATTTTTGAGTTTTTGTATCTAGTCCTGTTGCACAGTCTGTATCCCTTCAGCTCCAATTACCCATTATCTTACCCTGTTTCTAACTCCTGCTGGACTCTGTTACCAATGACATATTCCAAGTTTATTCTCGAATGTCGGTTCACATCAGTGGGACCATACAGTATTTGTCCTTTAGTTTTTGGCTAGACTCACTCAGCATAATGTTCTCTAGGTCCATCCATGTTATTACATGCTTCATAAGTTTATTCTGTCTTAAAGCTGCATAATATTCCATCGTATGTATATACCACAGTTTGTTTAGCCACTCGTCTGTTGATGGACATTTTGGCTGGTTCCATCTCTTTGCAATTGTAAATAACGCTGCTATAAACATTGGTGTGCAAATGTCCGTTTGTGTCTTTGCCCTTAAGTCCTTTGGGTAGATACCCAGCAATGGTATTGCTGGGTCGTATGGCAATTCTATATTCAGCTTTTTGAGTAACCGCCAAACTGCCTTCCACAGTGGTTGCACCATTTGACATTCCCACCAACAGTGGATAAGTGTGCCTCTTTCTCCGCATCCTGTCCAGCACTTGTCATTTTCTGTTTTGTTGATAATGGCCATTCTGGTGGGTGTGAGATGATATCTCATTGTGGTTTTGATTTGCATTTCTCTAATGGCCAGGGACATTGAGCATCTCTTCATGTGCCTTTTGGCCATTTGTATTGCCTCTTCTGGTAGGTGTCTGTTCAAGTCTTTTTCCCATTTTGTAATTGGGTTGGCTGTCTTTTTGTTGTTGAGTTGAACAATCTCTTTATAAATTCTGGATACTAGACCTTTATCTGATATGTCATTTCCAAATATTGTCTCCCATTGTGTAGGCTATCTTTCTACTTTCTTGATGAAGTTCTTTGATGCACAAAAGTGTTTAATTTTGAGGAGCTCCCATTTATTTATTTCCTTCTTCAGTGCTCTTGCTTTAGGTTTAAGGTCCATAAAACCGCCTCCAATTGTAAGTTTCATAAGATATCTCCCTACATTTTCCTCTGTTTTATGGTCTTAGACCTAATATTTAGATCTTTGATCCATTTTGAGTTAACTTTTGTATGGGGTGTGAGATATGGGTCCTCTTTCATTCTTTTGCATATGGATATCCAGTTCTCTAGGCACCATTTATTGAAGAGACTGTTCTGTCCCAGGTGAGTTGGCTTGACTGCCTTATCAAAGATCAAATGTCCATAGATGAGAGGGCCTATATCTGAGCACTCTATTCGATTCCATTGGTCGATATATCTATCTTTATGCCAATACCATGCTGTTTTGACCACTGTGGCTTCATAATATGCCTTAAAGTCAGGCAGCGCGAGACCTCCAGCTTCGTTTTTTTTCCTCAAGATGTTTTTAGCAATTCGGGGCACCCTACCCTTCCAGATAAATTTGCTTATTGGTTTTTTTATTTCTGAAAAGTAAGTTGTTGGGATTTTGATTGGTATTGCATTGAATCTGTAAATCAATTTAGGTAGGATTGACATCTTAACTATATTTAGTCTTCCAATCCATGAACACGGTATGCCCTTCCATCTATTTAGGTTTTCTGTGATTTCTTTTAACAGTTTTTTGTAGATTTCTTTATATAGGTTTTTTGTCTCTTTAGTTAAATTTATTCCTAGGTATTTTATTCTTTTAGTTGCGATTGTAAATGGGATTCATTTCTTGATTTCCCCCTCAGCTTGTTCATTACTAGTGTATAGAAATGCTACACATTTTTGAATGTTGATCTTGTAACCTGCTACTTTGCTGTACTCATTTATTAGCTCTAGTAGTTTTGTTGTGGATTTTTCTGGGTTTTCGACGTATAGTATCGTATCGTCTGCAAACAGTGATAGTTTTACTTCTTCCTTTCCAATTTTGATGCCTTGTATTTCTTTTTCTTGTCTAATTGCTCTGGCTAGAACCTCCAACACGATGTTGAATAATAGTGGTGATAATGGACATCCTTGTCTTGTTCCTGATCTTAGGGGGAAAGTTTTCAATTTTTCTCCATTGAGGATGATATTAGCTGTGGGTTTTTCATATATTCCCTCTATCATTTTAAGGAAGTTCCCTTGTATTCCTATCTTTTGAAGTGTTTTCAACAGGAAAGGATGTTGAATCTTGTCAGATGCCTTCTCTGCATCGATTGAGATGATCATGTGATTTTTCTGCTTTGATTTGTTGATATGGTGTATTACATTAATTGATTTTCTTATGTTGAACCATCCTTGCATACCTGGGATGAATCCTACTTGGTCATGGTGTATAATTCTTTTAATGTGTTGTTGGATACGATTTGCTAGAATTTTATTGAGGATTTTTGCATCTATATTCATTAGAGAGATTGGTCTGTAGTTTTCTTTTTTTGTAATATCTTTGCCTGGTTTTGGTATGAGGGTGATGTTGGCTTCATAGAATGAATTAGGTAATTTTCCCTCCACTTCGATTATTTTGAAGAGTTTGAGGAGAGTTGGTACTAATTCTTTCTGGAATGTTTGATAGAATTCACATGTGAAGCCGTCTGGTCCTGGACTTTTCTTTTTAGGAAGCTTTTGAATGACTAATTCAATTTCTTTACTTGTGATTGGTTTGTTGAGGTCATCTATTTCTTCTTGAGTCAAAGTTGGTTGTTCATGTCTTTCCAGGAACCCATCCATTTCATCTAAATTGTTGTATTTATTAGAGTAAAGTTGTTCATAGTATCCTGTTATTACCTCCTTTATTTCTGTGAGGTCAGTAGTTATGTCTCCTCTTCCATTTCTGATCTTATTTATTTGCATCCTCTCTCTTCTTCTTTTTGTCAATCTTGCTGAGGACCCATCAATCTTATTGATTTTCTCATTGAACCAACTTCTGGTCTTATTGATTTTCTCTATTGTTTTCATGTTTTCAATTTCATTTATTTCTGCTCTAATCTTTGTTATTTCTTTCCTTTTGCTTGCTTTGGGATTAGTTTGCTGTTCTTTCTCCAGTTCTTCCAAGTGGACAGTTAATTCCTGCATTTTTGCCTTTTCTTCTTTTCTGGTAGGCATTTAGGGCAATAAATTTCCCTCTTAGCACTGCCTTTGCTGCATCCCATAAGTTTTGATATGTTGTGTTTTCATTTTCATTCGCCTCGAGGTATTTACTAATTTCTCTTGCAATTTCTTCTTTGACCTACTTGTTGTTTAAGAGTGTGTTGTTGAGCCTCCACGTATTTGTGAATTTTCTGGCACTCTGCCTATTATTGATTTCCAACTTCATTCCTTTATGATCCGAGAAAGTGTTGTGTATGATTTCAATCTTTTTAAATTTGTTAAGACTTGCTTTGTGACCCAGCATATGGTCTATCTTTGAGAATGATCCATGAGCACTTGAGAAAAAGGTGTATCCTGCTGTCGTGGGATGTAATGTCCTATAAATGTCTGTTAAGTCTAGCTTATTTATAGTAATATTCAGATTCTCTATTTCTTTATTGATCCTCTGTCTAGATGTTCTGTCCATTGATGAGAGTGGTGAATTGAAGTCTCCAACTATTATGGTATATGTGTCTATTTCCCTTTTCAGTGTTTGCAGTGTATTCCTCACGTATTTTGGGGCATTCTGGTTCGGTGCGTAAATATTTATGATTGTTATGTCTTCTTGTTTAATTGTTCCTTTTATTAGTATATAGTGTCCTTCTTTGTCTCTTTTAACTGTTTTACATTTGAAGTCTAATTTGTTGGATATTAGTATAGCCACTCCTGCTCTTTTCTGGTTGTTATTTGCATGAAATATCTTTTCCCAACCTTTCACTTTCAACCTATGTTTATCTTTGGGTCTAAGATGTGTTTCTTGTAGACATCATATAGAAGGATCCTGTTTTTTAATCCATTCTGCCAGTCTATGTCTTTTGATTGGGGAATTCAGTCTATTAACATTTAGTGTTATTACTGTTTGGATAATATTTTCCTCTACCATTTTGGCTTTTGTATTATATATATCACATTTGACTTTCCTTCTTTCTACACTCTTCTCCATACCTCTCTCTTCTGTCTTTTTGTATCTGACTCTAGTGCTCCCTTTAGTGTTTCTTGCAGAGCTGGTCTCTTGGTCACAAATTCTCTCAGTGACTTTTTGTCTGAGAATGTTTTAATTTCTCCCTCATTTTTGAAGGACAATTTTGCTGGATATAGGAGTCTTGGTTGGCAGTTTTTCTTTTTTAGTAATTTAAATATATCATCCCACTGTCTTCTAGCTTCCATGGTTTCTGCTGAGAAATCTACACATAGTCTTATTGGGTTTCCCTTGTATGTGATGGATTGCTTCTCTCTCGCTGCTTTCAAGATCCTCTCTTTCTCTTTGACCTCTGACATTCTAACTAGTAAGTGTCTTGGAGAACGCCTATTTGGGTCTAATCTCTTTGGGGTGCGCTGCACTTGTTGGATCTGTAATTTTAGGCCTTTCATAAGAGTTGGGAAATTTTCAGTGATAATTTCTTCCATTAGTTTTTCTCCTCCTTTTCCCTTCTCTTCTCCTTCTGGGACACCCACAACACGTATATTTGTGCGGTTCATATTGTCCTTGAGTTCCCTGATACCCTGTTCAAATTTTTCCATTCTTTTCCTGATAGTTTCTGTTTCTTTTTGGAATTCAGATGTTCCATCCTCCAAATCACTAATTCTATCTTCTGTCTCTTTAAATCTATTATTGTAGGTATCCATTGTTTTTTCCATCTTTTCTACTTTATCCTTCACTTCCATAAGCTCTGTGATTTGTTTTTTCAGTTTTTCTATTTCTTCTTTTTGTTCAGCCCATGTCTTCTTCATGTCCTCCCTCAATTTATCGATTTCGTTTTTGAAGAGGTTTTCCATTTCTGTTCGTATATTCAGCATTAGTTGTCTCAGCTCCTGTATCTCATTTGAACTATTGGTTTGTTCCTTTGACTGGGCCATATTTTCAATTTTCTGAGTGTGATCTGTTATCTTCTGCTGGCGTCTGGGCATTTAGTCAGATTTCCCTGGGTGTTGGACCCAACAGGTTGAAAGATTTTTCTGTGAAATCTCTGGGTTCTGTTTTTCTTATCCTGCCCAGTAGGTGGCGCTCGTGGCACACGTTTGTCTGCGGGTCCCACCAGTAAAAGGTGCTGTGGGTCCTTTAACTTTGGAAAACTCTCGCCGTGGGGGAGGTTCGCCAGCCGAAGCGGCTTGGAAGAGTGCCAGCCAGCCCGGGGGTCCGAACGCAGGGAGGGTCGCCAGCCGCCGCAGCCCGGGAGAGCGCCCAACCGAATTTCCTAGTCGGCCCGGGGCGCCAAGCGTGGTGGGAGGGTGCCAGCCACCGCGTCCCGGGATAGTGCACCGTTCCCAGCCGGACCGGGGAGTCACGTGTTTGGAAGGGACCTCCCCGGTCACTGTTCTCCGCAGCGTGGGGATTTCCGATCCAATTCTCTCAGTTGGTCCGGGGAGGCCGCGCCAACTGCCGCGGCTTGAGGGAACCGCCTGCCCAATTCTGCCAGCTGGCCCGGGAAGGAGGAGGGGAGGGACTTCGGCCGCTTGCCGCCCCGCCCGGGGAAGCCCGCGCCCCTCGGCGATCTCACCGGAGCTGGTTCTCCCAGACAGTCAGCCGTTCCAGGATGGGGTATGCTGTCTTTTTGATCTCCGTCGTGGCTCCGGGAGCTGTTCTGTATCGTTTCTACTCCCCTAGTAGCTGTTCTGGAGCAGGAAAGGTGAGGGTGGCAAGGCTGTCGAGGACGGTGGCGGAGGAGCCGGTGAAGGTGGAAGAGGGCACGGTGGTGGTTGGAGAGCCGCTGGAGCAGGAGGAGAAAGGGAAGGATAAGATGGTGGATGGAGAGCCGCCAGAGCAGAAGGGGAAAGAGAAGGGCAAGATGGCGGCGGGAGCGCCGCCGGCGGAGAAGGAGGAAGAGGAGGGCTAGATGGCGGCGGGAGCGCCGGCGGAGAAAGAGGAAGAGGAGGGCCAGATGGCGGCGGGAGGGCCAGATGGCGGCGGGAGCGCCGGCGGAGAAGGGGGAAGAGGAGGGCTAGATGGCGGCGGGAGCGCTGCCGGCGGAGAAAGAGGAAGAGCAACACATGTTTTGAAGAGCCACTTACCGGGGCTCAACCTTTGTATAGAGAGGCAGACACGTCAGGGGAGCAGCTCGATGAGATTCACAAAGTGAAGCCCCCGGGGGACCAGCCCACAGGCCCCACGGTGCCCCTGCCAGCCCCTAATTGCCAGGGCCCCTGCCCCGAGGGCTGGCAAGACAGCATGGGGCCGCGGCTCTGGCCCCTTGGACTTTACACTCCATGTGTCCTGTGTCTGGTTTTCACTTGCCGTCGTGTGGTGAGCTTGGGGCGCTTAGCCTCCTGGCAGGAGTGCCTGTTGAGGACGTTCCTCTCCTTCGTGGACAGGCGTCTGAGCCCCTCCCCATCCCTCGATGCACTTGTCACCCCAAGGACGTTGAAGCCTTGGTTTATCTGGATTCCTCAGCACCACCATCATAAAGCTTCTCCATCCGAGGATGTAGGGCTCATTGTCCCCTCCCCAGGCTGGCTGGCCACACACCCAACTTAGGGTGCTCTTCAGGCAGCCACATGGGAAGCAGCAGGATGTGCTGGAGCCCACAGGGATGGTACCTTCTCCCACAGGTGCGTCCCTGTGCTGTGCCACCTTGCAGTGGCTCCTGGCCGAGAACCCTGCAGCAGACGGTGTGAGGACCCAGGCGCTGTCGTCTGTCCAGGGAGTGGCACCAGATGGCGGCGATGTCCACCTCAGCGTCCACGAGGCAAGCCATGGCGCCACTCAGCTGCTGGGGATCCCGCCTCACTGGCTCTCGGAGTGGGTGGGGCCCTGGGACTCATGGTGGTGGCAGCACTTCAGAGCTTATGAGAAATAAATTCTCAGTGGCCCCGAGACCTACTACATTCCAGGTGGGGGGCTGTCGGCAATCTGTCTGGACGAGCCTCCAGATGATTCTGGAACTGCTCAGGCTAGGCAGCCACGGCTTTGGGGCTCGGCATACTCCCTCCCCGAAGCTGGACAGCTTTTGCAGGCAGTAGGCAAGATGACAGCGTGGCTCAGGGACCCCGTAGGACTCTTTCCTTGGGATTCCGGCATCTCCCATACATGGGCCACTTGCACCCTAGTTGCTGAAGAGCCCTGCAGTGCCATGGTCACCCATTTGTCCCCGAGAAGTAGCACAGACCCCACAGTTTCAGGGGCCACCCACAAGCCTCTGCCCTAGCCCACCAATGAGCATCAGACCCCACTGTGGAAGCTGCTCATCTGCCACCTCCTTGGGGGGTCTGCAGTCCCCAGTTCCTCTCAAACACCCCCTCCTCGCACCCACCTCCCCTCCTCGCACCCTCCCAAGCCTAGCCAGTATGGGGCTCTGTCTGCCCAGCAGACCTCAGGCCCGCCGTGGGAGATTCTCCCAGAGCAGCCCAGCCGCCTGGGGTTGAGACCCTTCCTCCTGGCCACTTTGGCCTCACCCACCAGAATGCTGGGAACCGGCAACCATCGGGCCAGGCCCTGTTGGACCCCTGGCTTTGCAGCCTTGGGGGAGGTCTCAGCACATCCTGCGAGCTCCAAGGGGAACTCCTTCCTCAGGACCAGCTCCCCAGGTCGAGCCCTGCATCCTCTCTAGGGAGGCAAGACCCCCAGGTCCCAGTTGGCCCTTGGCTGGTCAGAGGAGCACAGACGTCTGCCTATCAGCTGCCACAGGCTCCACGGTACCCACCTGGGGCTGCTCTGCTCTGCGATGTGCCCTTGAGGATGGGCAGCGCCCAGGTGTGGGGTGTCCACAGAGCCCCTTCGCTCTGGAATGGAGGGCCCCAGGGTAGCCCCATGGGCCTCGAGTCATTCCAAGTAAGGGCAGGGTTGGTGACCCTGCCAGCGTGGGGATGGGCAGTGAGGCCTCCGTGTTGCAGGTGGCTGTGACGGACCTGTGCCCTGCGGGTCCCATCCAGGCTGTGGACATCCAAGTGGAGAGTTCCTCACTGGCCAACCTGTGCCGGGCACACCATGCCCTTGTCAGCCGCATGCAGGTACGTCCCATGGCACCGCCGAGGGCCCGGCAGGGGTTGGCAGGAAGGCTCCACGACCGGGAGCCACTCGCCAGCTGGCTGCCTGGGGCTGCCTGGCTGCTTGCCCTGTGTGCACAGTCACCACGAGCTCAGGAGCTGCAGAAAAGCCCTGCCCACCTCCTCTCGCGGCTCCATCAGTGCCCTGTTGGGTTGGGGGCCAGGTAGCAGGGAGGCCCCAGGCGAAACGATCCCTCCCAGCATGCCCTGGCTCCTCTGCAGCTGCCTGGCTGAGCCCCAGGGGCTGATAGATTTCAAGGGAAGGCATTTCTGCTTGTCACCTGCCGCCCTGGGAGCAGGTCTGGGTCAAGGCGCCTGCCGCCTGCTCGCCCAGAGCCTCTGCTGCTTTGCTGAGAAGGCAGGAAGGAGGAGCTGGCCCATGCCAGCCCTGGGCATGCCTCCTGCTGCCTGATGCTAACGGGCGGGTGCAGCCTCCACATGAGACAAGAGCACCTGGCGTTTCAAATGAGAGGCTCTAGGTTAAAACGGGTGCCCGGGGCAGAGTCCTCGGTCCAGAGCTTGGCTGGATTCCACACCAAAGCAGACTTGAGGCTTTAACCAGCCTCCTGAGCAGCTGGGCCCTGCTAGTGAGAAGTGGAGGTGCCAGTGGAGCACCGCTGCCAAGCCCCGGCAGCCTGCCCCTCGGCCGCTCTGCCGAGGGTTTGCTCCCCTGAGGTCGTGGCTGGGGGCACCGCTGTCCCAGACCCCCATGAGCCTCGCTGCCACCAGTGAGCCAGCTCCTCCTCCAGAGGCAGGTGCCCGAGGAGCATGTCTGGTGGTCCCCAGGGGAGATGGGGCGTGAGGCGGAGTAGCCAGCCCAGGCCAGGTTCTCCTTGGTCTGCCCCGTGACCTAAGGGCCTGGCAGGAGGGGGGGTGCGGAGCTGTGCCCAGGAAGCTTCTCTGAGAATGTGGAAGCGGGGGGGGGGGGGGGGGGGGGGGGCATGGAGGGGAGGAAGCAGAAAGTAATCTGTAAGTCAATTCTGGGCTGTGGGCCGTGCTGCTCCACGCGGAGGGGAGCTGGGTGGGAACCCCAGAGAGTCGGGGTCCGCCGGGAGGGTGTCAACCCTGGGGGGGGGGGCTGGAGGGACTCAAGGACCTCAGGGGAAGCGGGCAGAGTGAGGGGAAGTGCCCCTCTGTGGGGACGCAGGACCGACACAGGTGCCATCTGGGCTGCATGGGGCCAGGCTGCAGCGAGCAGAGGCCCTGCAGCATCTTGTCCCTTGTGCTACAGGCAGTGGTTGTGGCACAGGCTGCGCGGGGTTCCAGCCCACCTGAGCTGCGCGTGCAGTACCTCCGCCAGATGCACGCCGGGCACGAGGTGAGCCTGCCGGGAGGGAGGCCGGCGCGGGGCAGGGGGGCCAGGTGGCAGGGGGCTGCCGGGCACCTGTCCATGCCACACCTGGATGAGGGGCCTCCTCCATTAGGCAGCACGTGTGCTGTCACAGGCAAGTTCTTCCTTGGGCGTGGGCACAGGGTGGGCGTCCCTGACAGCCAGCCTGGGACTCTGACCCGCAGGCACTGCTCAGGGAGGTGCAGACCCTGCGGGACCAGCTGTGCGGGGAAGACGAGGCCCAGGCCTGCACCACCGCTGAGAGGCTCCTGCAGGTATACAGGCGTCTGCGCCACCCCGGCCTCCTGCTGCTGTGACCTGCTGCTGGCTGGCCAGGACCTTCGGCGCTTGCCTGGACTCCCTCCTGCTCTCTCCAGCTACCACACTGTATTGGCAGCTTCATGGAGCCACAGCGGGGCTGCACGGGCTGCCCCCCAGCTCCTGGGGTCCTCGTCCACAGATGGTGTGGCTGGCAGCCCTGCACTTCTGTCCCCACTGGGTCCCTCCCACTGCAGACTGGGGCTCAGGACACAGGACATTGGGGCCCCGGGGTGGGGGTGCCAGGTGTCTCTACCCTAGCAGTCCTCGGAGACCAAGAAGAGAGCATTTCGAGGCAGGACTCGTGCTGCTTTACACTTGCCACCGTGTTGCCAGATGCCCCTGCCCCACCGTGTGGGGCCCAGTGCCAGAACCGCCTTCCAGCCCCCCACCACCTCCCCATTCTCCACCTTCCTCTGGGCTGCCCCTGCTGGGTCCTGACCCTTTGCAGCCCTGGGGTCCCCAGGAGGGTGCTCGTGACAGAAACACAAATACTCTGGGAGTGCTGCAGCTGGTCAGCTCCAGCCAGGGAGAGCTACCAGGTTGCCTGCAACCAGACGCCTAGCCCTCGGTGCCCCAAGGAAGATGTCCATTTTGGGGTCACCCAGTGGGGCTGTGGGTCCAGAGACTGCCCGTGTCCTGGCCCCTGCAGCCCCCACCTCCAGGTTCCTGGTGCTAGTATTTTTCTACTTAGGGGAGAAGGGGGTTCGGTGATGGGACAGATGTCTATGCTGTGCCCCTTTGAGCGCTGTGTGACAAACATGCCCTCTGCTCAGCTGCTTCGGGCCTCGCCTGGTTTTTTGACTCCCTTCCCCATTCTCCATGGCCCACCCACCTTTTCTCCCTAGGAGCTCTCTGCCTGCCTGGGGGAGTGGCCCAGGCTGGGTCCCCTCGGGCAGCCCTGTACTTGAGGATGAAGGGCCCTCTCCAGAGTTTAGCGGCCCCCAGGGTTGTCTCGCACACTTGCCCACCACTGCTCAGGGTAGGGGGCTCTGTGCCCACCCGACAGGAAGGCAGCTGCCTCTTCCCCTACTCTCACCCTGTGCAGACGGGGTTGGAGGCCACTGTGCCCACACAGTGTCAGCCTGAAACTGGCCCATCTCACAGGAGCATGAGTGGGTCAGACACTGGAGGGGGCCCAAGAGAGGGAAGGACAGGGCTTGTGACTCAGCTGGGCTCATGGAGACTGGGGGCTCCCCAAAACCATTATAGCTGCCGCCTTTTCCACAAAGCCGTTGTACTAGTGATCACGAGGAGCCAGCTGTGCCCGAGAGAGATTTCCAGGCTGAGCTCTGTCTGCTGGGCAGGTGGGACCCCTCTGGCCAACACACCTGGGAGGGAGCCCCAGCTTGGCCCGGGGAGGGCCTGCACCCCTTAATGGCCTTGTCCCCCCCCCTCCCAGGGTGTGTCCCAGCACTGACTGCCCCCACTGCTGCGGGATGGGGAGATTTGTCTCAGTGAGGCAGAGTGGTGGTCTCAGCCACACCGGCTTCCTTCTTGGGCTCCCTGCCCCCCCCCCCACCCCCTACTTGCTCACACACTCAGGTCAGGATCTTCGGGGCCTGGGCCTGCCAGGATCCCCAGCTGGGACCCAGCAGAGGCCGGAAGGGCCCAGGAGCTTGGGAAGGCAGGAGCAGGGCATCCCTACCCCCATGGGCCTCAGCTGGGTGGAGGAGGTGGCACCACAGGGCAGCTTCTGCCTTCACGTTGTTCGGTAGGGGTGCCTGCCCTGCAGCCTCAATGCTGATCTGCAGAAACCACCCGCTGCCACCTGGTTCTGGCAAAGGCCCAGCAGTCCAGAGGCAGCACCCCACGGCCCCACTCCCCTGGCCTCACCCAAGCAGACACCCCCAGACCCTGCCCCAGCCTGTCACCTCCATCCCCAGGGAACTTTCGGGGGAGAGAGGTGTCACACCAAGCCCTGCTTGGTCAAGGAGTGCAAGCAGTGGGGGAAGGGACCCAAAACGAGGAACCCAGCCCTCCCCTGATGGTACTGGCCAGTCCAGTGTCCAGTGGTGTAGACAGGGATGGAGTGGGTGCAGGCTGGCAAAGGGGACGTGTGTCAGCAGAGGGGACGTGGCTGGAGGCAGAAGGCACAAGAGCATCAAGTGGGCGGCAAGGTGGCCCCAGGCTACTTTCCCGCCATTCTACCCACAAGGGAACTGGGAGAGGCACAGAGCTGTGCCATGCCAGTGCCCCCCTGCCGTCCAGCCCTTCCTGAGGGCCCGCCCTCCTCCCCTCCTCAGGGCTCTGGGACCTGGTCCTGCTGGCCCTGCTGAAGGAAGGAAAGGCCTGGAGGAGACAGCTGCCTCGTCCCACCGGGAAGCTCCATCTCACAGACCCGTTGGGACAGTTGGGCCCCAGGGACCAGGTTACAAGGTGGGCCGCAAGGTCCCCCACCTCCCACCCTTCCCCAGAGTCAGGGCTCCTATCCCCCTAGCTGGCCCCATCACAGCCCCAGCTAAGACCAGGGTGACAAGTGCAGCCAGAGGCAGCTCTCCCAGGAGGGAGGTTCGGGGCTGCTGCAGGGCCAGGTGTGCCCAGGTGCTTGAAGGGAGACCCTCCCCTCGAGGGCTTGCGAGGCTGGGGGCCCAACCCTGCCCGGTTGGGGGCCTGGAGCCCTCAGCACCCTGTGCTATGCAGCCTGGGGCACCACCCCGCCCACCAGCTCTGCTGCAGGGGCCCCAGCCGCCACCAGGGGGCGCTCCAGGTCGGGCTGCGACACCTCCAGCCCCGGCTGGTTCCTGTGACCCCAGGCGACGGTGGCTTCTCTCTCTGTCCTGAGGAGCCCACCCAGGGCCCGGCCTTTTCCTCTTCGACCCTAGCACTAGCAGGGAGGTGACGCTACCACCGGGCCTGGCACCAAGGGCTGCAGGGAGGCTGCAGCTGTCCCAGCCACCCCTCCCCGGCTGCAGGAAACTGCCCGTTTCTCCTGCCGGCAGTGCACAACGGCTCATCCCCCAGAATCCCTGCGGCCACCCCGGCCCTGGGTGACCGTATGTGACCAGGGGCGGGGCACACCTCTCAGGACTTCGAAGCAGCAGAGGGGACAGGACTGAGGGTGCTTCAGACCCTTAGCAAGGAAAGGGTCTGCCCGAGGTCAGAGGAGGGGGGACGCCTGAGCCTCCACCTCCGATGGCATAGGCCACCCGCGCCCAAGGGGTGTCTCCCTCAGTGGGAGTTCTTGGAGGTGATGAGGAGGGGGACCTGTGGGCTCCGTCACCCTCGCAAGGGCAGGGTCCACAGGCTGGTGGACATGGAGGGCAGAGGGGAAGAGCTGGAAACTTTTTTGAGGGCTGGGGTGCTGAGACGGGCACTCTCTGAGGGCAGGTCCTATGGGTGGTGCAAGGAACTGTGCCCCAAAGCAGGACACCATGGGGGGCAGGGAGGCTCGGGGCAGTGGGTCCAGGATGGGGCACGTCCCGGGGTCTCCCTGATGGACCCTCTTCCAGGCCGCAACCCTCCCGGTCCCCGCGCTCCTGGGAGTGGAGAGGGCATTGTGAGCCGCGGCGGGAAGGGGAGTGGAGAGGACGCTGGGGCCCCCCAGGGCCGCTTCCCGGGAAGGAGACCCCCAGCCGCAGTCCCTAAAGGGCCCCCCCGCACCCCGAGGCGGCGCCACCGGAGCCCACGAGCAGCTGCGTGACAGTCAGGGTTTAATAGGGCGCAGGGCCGCCCCGCCGCGCGCCCCGCCCGGCGCCCTCAGTACTCCCAGAGCGCCACCCCGGCCGGCGCGTCGGCGTCAGCGCGCAGCAGCCCCGAGGCGCCGCCGCGCAGGTACTTGCCGCTCCGCGCCCGGATGGCCAGGCGGCCGCGCTCGCGGAACTCGAAGAGGAAGTCCTCGGCGCGCTCGCCGTCGCTGCACACGCTGCCGTGGCTGCCCGTGTACCAGAACCCGCCGCCGCGGCCTGCGGGGCAGCACCGCATGGACTGGGGACCGCGCCCCGCGCGCCATCCCGCCCCTCCCCGCGCGCCCTGCCCCGCGCGCCCCGCACCTCGGATCTGGTAGGCGCCGTCGCTGAAGCTCAGGTGGAAGACGTCGTAGACCGAGCGGTTGGTGTCCAGCTGATTAGAGCCGCGGCGATGGCAGACGAAGCCGTCCAGGCCACGCAGCACCAGGAGGGGCCGGTTGATGAGTTTGAGGACAAACTCCTCACCCTCGCCTGGCGGGAGAGGGGGCTGGTCGGCGGCCACCCGGCTTCCCCGTCCAGGCCGAGGCCGGTGGGGCCTGATGTGGCCGGGACCCCCAGGGAGAGACCCAAATACCAGCTCGTAGTAGCCAGATCTGCCCCCTGCCCTGTGTGCGGTCTGGGGCAAGGCGGGCAAGGCCTGAGTCCCCACTCACCCACCCACCCACCCCCAACTCCCTGGCCAGGGACCAATCACTAGACTCAAGGTAATGACTTTGACAGGCAAAGAGGACTCCTGCCTGCAAAATGGTATTTGGGTGGGGCTGGGGCAGCTCTTGGGTTGGTGTGTCCCCAACTCAGTGTCTGGTCAGCCGGCGTGCACTTCTCACCCACGAAGTCACTGATGGCCGCCAGCTGCCCATTCTTCTTCATGCACACATAGCGTCCATTGCTGGCCTTGAGTGCCACCCTCCGGCCACGCCACTCCATCTCGAACATGGTGTTGGCAGAACTGGAGTGAGCAGGATAAGGTCCCCTCAAGGGAGTAGGAAGTGGGGGGGATGTGGAGCCTGGCCTGCCCATCCCCCATGGGCACCACCACTCTAGAGCAAGGGATGGGAGCCGTACCCCTTTCCACTGACCCACCCATCACCAGTAAAAGCTGCCCCAAAGCTCTTTCCGGTGGGCACTCTCCCCTGGCTGGGCCACTACAGTGGCCCTTAGAGACTTGAACTCTGGGCCTACAGGCCTGCTCCCTACCCATACCCAGCTGTCCTCAAGCCCCCATCGCCACCCCCAGCAGCGGGAATAGAAGTGAAGAGATGCAGTAATGGCTGTGGTGGTGGAGGTGTTGGAGGTGGGGATGGTTGTGGAGGTGATATTGGAGGTGATGGTGCTAGTCGTGGCGGTGGGGATGGTGGTGGAGGTGATATTGGAGGTGATGGTGCTGGTTGTGGAGGTGGGGATGGTTGTGGAGGTGGCATTGGAGGTGATGGTGCTGGTTGTGGAGGTGATGATGCTAGTCGTGGCGGTGGAGATGGTGGTGGAGGTGGCATTGGACGTGATGATGGTGGTGGAGGTGACAGTTTGGTCGTAGGTGGGGATGGATGCACTCACACTTCTGTGGCCGTCGCCTGAATACCCCCGTGGGTGACGAGGGTCCAGTAGCCCCCAGTGCTGGAATAGAAGGTGCACTTCTTGGTTTCCTGGTCAATTTGCATCAGGAAGGTCTCATGGTCCAGTTCTTCATCCTGATTGGCTGAGACGTTGACCCCTGGAGGGAGAAGATGGGGAAGCCCCTCACGCCTCTCCCTGGGGGTGGGCTCAGGGGAATGGGCATGTTTTTGGAGCACCCCTGAACCCAGAGGGGGCTCTCACCTGGAACGCGCTGGACCTGAGAAGATTTGGAGGGCACCTCTCAGAGGCTATGAGAATTCTGCCCCCCAGGCATGTGCCCCTGACACACGCTGCCACCTAAGTGGGGGGGGGGGGGATCTTTGGTGCAGCAATTACCCAGCAACCCCCCACCACCAGGCCTTTGTGCTAGCAAACGCCTTGCTCTCAGCTGCTCAGCAGGTAATCTGCTCAGGCCTGTTCCCTTGACCCAGAATTTTCACCAGCCTCTATTTATAACTCACCCCTAAATAACTGGGTGGGCACAGGGGGTCCCTGTACCTCCCCGCACAGGCCCAGGACACAGCCAGGACGTGGGATGGTGTCCTGTCACCTCTGTAGAACCCCACTCCTATGTGCTTGGTTCCCAGAACCCCTGGGAGTGGGCAAGGCTACCCAGGGCTCCCGGATTTGGGGGAGGGGATTCCATGCCAAGGTGGGGGCACTGGCCAGCCTTGGGACCACCCCTATACTTTCTCATAATCCAAGCCTCTGGCTCCCTCCCCAAGACCACAGCCATGTTTCCATGGCAACCAGCTGCTGAGCTCCATAGGAGACTCAGGGGCTTTCAGGGAAGGAGTGTCTGTGGAAAGGAGGGGCCTGGGGGTCTAGGCCAAGACCCACTGTCACTCTGCCCCAAGGGGAGGAAGGGCCCCAGGCAGGGACTTCTAGCAGAGGCCAGGACCTATTTCTCATCACAGCCCAAAGGCTGTGCCCTCCAAAGCCCACCCCCCAGGCGGGAGAGTTCCCCACACACTGGGCACCACTCAGAGGCAAAGAAGCAGCCCTAGGCCCACCGAGGCAGTAGCATTTTACCACCTCAACCCCTGCCCCCATTAGGGGGTTTCCTTCTATGTCCTGGAACACAGGACGTGGGACACAGCAGACAACAGCCCTTCCCTCATGGCGGGTGCAGCCGGACAGTGTACAGTGTAACAACCTGCTATGGCACGTGCAGCCATGACAGTCTAATACAAAGAAGTGAAATGCAGATGTTCAGTGGAGGTACATGCTCAGGGCAAGGCCAGAGAGGGACAGAAGGACAGGGCCCCCTCTGCAGGCCCCAAGGCTGGGTTCAACATTGTCACAGGGCTCCAGGCAGATGCTGTTAGGACACCCCAGCATCGCCCCCAATCCCCCTGCAGATGGCAGGCTGCCCTGGTGCCTCCATCTTCACACAGCCCTCGATTCTGGAAAACTGACCTCGTGGGGTAAATGGCACTTATCTCACTGGCCACCAGTGGTCTTGTGGCCAGTTCTGACTGATGAAAAGGCAAGGTTGTCTGCTGGGACTTATGGGGAGGGGTTACTCATAAGACACAGGAAGAGCCAGGGTCCCTCATTCTGCTGGGCTTTGACCCGTCTGGATGTGAGGCCCGGAGCAACAGCAGCCCTCTTGCAGCCAGGAGAATGGCAGCTGAAGGCAGAGCTGACCCGGGAGAGCAGCAGCTCAAGAGGAGGAACTTTGGTGACACATCCGGAATCCCATTTACATGGACTACTCGGTGTCTTTACTGCTGGAACAGGTGGGCAGCCCCTTTTCTGCTTCAGCAGCCCCCCAGCAGCCAAGCCCACGGCGGAAGCAGCAGGAACCAACTCCAGCTGGCAGAGGCCACAAAGCAGTTATTGAGAGGAGAAAACAAGAGGAGCTGGGGTCTCCCAGGTGCCCGGGGTTGGGGGAAGTACCAGGTTCAGGGGCTGCATGGACGGGAAGGGACTTGAAGCAAGACCACCCCACAGATGGCAGCAGGAGGTGAAGCTGCGTCCAAAGCTGCTGCTCCAGCTGCTTTGGAATCTGGGGGTGTCACCCCCAGGACCGAGACCCACTCCTACTTCTCGGTTGTACCACTAGCCAAGTGAGCCCTCTGAGGCTGTGTCCCAGGTCCTTTGTCTTATCATGAGGGAAGCAGGGGTGGGTATCTCCACTCCCCTTTTCTAAGTGGGTGGTGGGTCTGCTTGTGAGAAGGGCATTCCCTGGAGAGGGGGGGCTGCACTCCCCTTTTCTAAGTGAGTGGTGGGTCTGCTTGTGAGAAGGGCATTCCCCGGAGAGGGGGGGCTGCACTCCCCTTTTCTAAGTGGGTGGTGGGTCTGCTTGTGAGAAGGGCATTCCCCGGAAAGGGGGGGCTGCAGAGCAGGTTGGTGAAAGAATGAGAACTGGTCCAAGTGTCCGCCCCCGCGTCCATGCGTCTCCTAAACAAGCTCGTCTACAAAGTACTTAGATGTCCCCTGCCTCCTCTTCTTTCAGCAAGCCCGTGGGACTGGCAGCCTTTTCCCTGCCCTGGCCCCACCTTCTTAATCCAGCTGGCGCTCCTTGGGCAGGGTCCGAGCCAAGGCACGGGTGGCCTGGCCTGCAGTGGCCTGCGGTGGCCTGCGGTGGCCCACTGTCACATCCAGGCCCGGTTATGCACCTGGGTCAGCCAGTGATCTGAGGCAGCTGCACCGGCCCAGCCTCAGGGACCCCAGATGGCCATCGCTGGGGGTGCCCCCCACATCTAGGGGTCAGGCCTTGGCCGTCTGGACCAGTGGGGGACCCTAAGATGAGGCGGAGTGTCCAGGGAGGCCAGACATCGGAGGGTGGGGGCTGGCCCTGAGAGGGCCTGAGCGGGACAGGAAGTGTCCCCAGCCCCTTCCCCATCCCTCGGCCCCCTCCCCTCCTGCTGACCCCTCCCCCGTGACCCCATCCTCCTCGTGGAGAATCAGAAGCTGCCCATGTTTGCCCCTCAGGCTGCTGAAGGATCACAGGAGGAGGAACCCCCAAATACCAGGGGACTTGGGGGTCCCCCATAGCCCAAACCTAGGGCCTTGGCTCTGAGCCAGGCCACACCCACCTTGCATCTTCCACCCAGGAGCCCAGGCCAGGAGGGGAACCCACTGATGCCCTTCCTCGCAGGACTGGAGGGGACCCCACGACCCCTCCCCATGCACTCCTGCCCCCCTGGCACCTGGAGCAAGGGTGGCTGTTGACGGCCCCACTCCTCACCAGCTGGCTCCTTGCCAGACCCCTGGCCCCCCCCCCCCCGACTTCCTTTAAAGGAGATGTTGGGACCTGCCGGTGTCGCCTGGGCCTCCGCCCCCCACCTGCTACCCTCCTGTCCCTCCTGCTCCCCCTGCCCCCCAGCTGGGCACCGCCCCTCCCCTCTGACCCTGAAGTCCCCAGCCCTCAGCTGGGACCTGGGCTAAGGCCCCTTCTCTCACACAGGCCCACCCACACAGGACATGTGTGCAAGCTCCCACCACTCAGAGCAGACTTGCACATGCACACACGTGTTCACATCCAGACTCACACATGCACACACTTTCACCACCCTGGAGCACACATATACACACACACACTCATCACCCAGAGCAGGTGCACACAGATAAACACACACTCACCACCCAGAGCACACACACAACACCCAGAGCAGACACACACACATACACTCACCACCCAGAGCAGACACGCACACACACACTCACCACTTGGAGCAGACATACACACACGCACTCACCACCCAGAGCACACACACACCATCCACAGCAGACACACACACATTCACCACCCAGAGCA
The DNA here is from genome assembly GCF_023851605.1 of Tamandua tetradactyla. Taxonomy (NCBI): domain Eukaryota; kingdom Metazoa; phylum Chordata; class Mammalia; order Pilosa; family Myrmecophagidae; genus Tamandua; species Tamandua tetradactyla. The sequence goes on along the minus strand of NC_135332.1, from coordinate 73,768,411 downwards.
GACACGCACACACACTCACCACCCAGAGCACACACACACCATCCACAGCAGACAGACACACACATTCACCACCCAGAGCAGACACGCACACACACTCACCACCCTGAGCAGACACGCACACACATTCACCACCCTGAGCAGACACGCACACACGCGCACACACCCTGCCGCCTCCCTCCGGGCACCTGCGCCCCCACCTTGCCGCACAGAGAGGTAGCGGTGGTTGGCAGCCAGCAGCACCACCTGAGGGTGGCTCTCCTCCAGGTCAAACAGCTCGTCCTTGCCGGGCCGCATGTTGCGGCCAGCCCTGAGGGTGCCGGCGGGGCCCACGGGTGCCAGGTAGCGGCCGTCGCAGTCCTTGAAGGCCAGCCTGCCTGCCTTGAGCTCCAGCGTGTAGCGCGCGCGGGCCTCAGGCTCCCAGACCAGGCGGCCGTCACTGCGCAGGTAGCGGCTGTCGCAGGACTTGAGACAGTACTGGCGGTTCTGGAAGATGAGGGTGACCAGCGCGTCCACGCCCCACGGCGCGTCGCTGTCCGCCGCCATCTCGCCCTCGTGCGGGCACAGGTGCGCGTAGCGGCGCCGGCTCACGCTCAGCAAGTGGGCTTGCGGGTGCATGGCCAGGTGCACCGCCCACAGCTCGGCCGGGGAGACGGCCGTGGCGAAGCAGGCCAGCCGGTCCTCGGTGCCGCCGAAGAAGCGGCCGTGCGGCTCGGACCTCAGCGCCCAGCGCCCGTCGGGCTGCGGCAGCACCAGGAAGCGGCAGTCCCGGCCGGGCCGCTCGGCCTCGCAGGACACGCGGCCGTCCTCCTCCGCCGCCAGGTAGCGGCCCAGGTGGCTGCTGCGGAGGCGCACGGCGGCGCCCGGCCCGGGGTCCGGCTCCAGCGCCCAGATCTGCTTCCGCTTGAGGCTGGGGGCCGAGGCGTTGACCTTGAAGCCGAAGCGCTCGGCGGTCAGGTAGCGATCGGCGTCATTGAGGAGGCCGAACTGGATCCTCAACACGCGGTGGAGGCCGTTGGTCGGCATCTCCGGGCCTGGCCGCCGCCCCTCACGGCCCCCCGGGGCCCCCCGAGGCCCGGCTCGGCTCAGCCCGCGTCATGGGCGCTCCGGCTGGCCCCGCGGGCCCCGGAGGCGGGGGGAGGGGCGGGCCGAGCGCGCCCGCTTGGGGCCAGCGGCCACCAGTAGCCACTCCCCGGCTTGGATTTCAGCCGCTCTGCGATGCGATGGCACCGAGGCCGGAGCCCGCCAGGTCCGCGGGGCTGTCACGGCCGCTGACCGCCACCTCGCCCTGGCCAGCACCCACCCCACCTCCGGCCCCAGGTCCCCTGCTCGAGCCCTGGACCCGCCTTCTGGACCGCAGCCCTCCCCTCGAGGCCCCCGCTTCCCGCGGGACGACTGGACAGCCCAGCCCGGCTCCTTCGCAGCGCAGGCCGGGCCGCGGTGGAAACTCGCCCACAGCGGCAACTCGATCGCGGCCGCCGCCGCGCTGCCCAGGTGGGTCCGGTTACAGCATCTCTGATTCCCGCGGTCGCGAGCACGTCAAGGCCCCCCCACCGCCCTCCAACCACGCTGCTCGTTGGGAAAGACGGGGCACCCTGGGGGCTGACCCTCCTCCCTGGGGGGCAGCGACAGGCAGGGATGTGGGTGCCAGGGGACCGGAGGGCCAGACCCACAGTGCCCCACGTGGGCCCCGGCACCTGCCACTCGGCAGCTGGGGGCTGCACGCCGGCTGGGCCAGGGTGTGCCCAACGGGGACCTGAGCCAGCAGCCAGAGCCCTGGGAGGAGGCAGGCTGTTGGGCCTGCTCCAGGCTGCCCCCCCCCCCCGACACTCAAGGGGACACTGCCCTCCATCCCTGACATGGACATGGGGCCCATGGGGCAGGCAAGGGTGGGCAGGGGCCAACAGACACAGGCTGCCTCGGCTGCAGGGCCAGGGGTCCTTTCCTCTCCAAAAACACGGCCGCGACTATGCCTGGCCAGTGCAGACGCCATGGGCTGATGCTGGGACCCCACCCCCACATCTGGGGGCCGGTGTGTCGAGCAGGAGAGGTCCCCCAGCACAGGACCCAGCATGCTATAGGTCCATCCACCCCTGTGTAATTCACACACATTTTTTTTTTTTACTTTTTTAAGTGTAAAGTAAATATATATAAAGCAAAAAAAGAAAAAAGCAATAATTTGAACACTTCAGCAAACAGTTACAGAACAGATTTCAGAGTGGGCTACCATTCCACCATCTCAGGTTTTTTCCTTCCAGCTGCTCCAAAACACTGGCAACTAGAAGGAATATTACTATAGTGATTCAGCAGCCATACCCACTTGTTAAATCCTATTTTCTCTGTTATATCTCATCCTTCCCTGGTCCCTCTCCCTATCCATGGGGATCTTTTGGCAACGCCCATTCCAACTCTTCATGTTGAGAAGGACTGCCCATAGTAAGGACAGAGGGATATAATTCATTGATAATCCTGGAGAGGCTGGTCCCTCTGGGTTTCAGGATTTATCTGACCCAGGAACCCTCTGGGAATGAAAGTTCCAGGAAAGCAAACAGTGCATGAAACATCTTCAGCGTCTCGGTTCGAGTCCTGGGTGTTCTGAGTCAATAGGAGTGATACTGGTTGGGGGGTCAGCAAACCAGCAATCCACACACATTTATGGGGCGCCCTCTGTGGGTCCGGCTGGGCTGTGTGCCAGGCACGCCAACGTGGGAAGACGCAGTCCGGGCCTGGTGTCCACACGGCCCCACCCCCACTCCCGAGTTCCAAATGGGGCCTGGATGCCAGGGAAGAGCCTCCGACCGGGATGTAAAGCCGTGAGGCCGTCTGCACCTCAGTTTCCCTTTGGAGCCCATACTGCCGCCCCTCCCAGGGCTTCTGCACCCCTGCCCCACCCCCAGCTCCCGGTCAGGCTGCAGAAGCGCCAGGACGCCCGGCCCTCTGATTAGCTAATGGCCACATTAGCACTGACAGGCGCTGGCAGGTGCTCCCAGGCGTCAGCTGCCCAGGAGGAGGCCCGGCCGCCAGGCACTAAGTGGCCTGGCTCTCTGCAGCCTCTCGGTCCGAGCCAGAAGTCCAGGCCCAGGTGCCTGAGCCAAGGTGTGGCCTCTTGGGCCCTGAAGGCGGGGGGGCCCTGAAAGGTGGCTCTCCCAGGCCGGGCTTCCAGGAGGGAGGTCATTTGCAGACCTGCCCCTCCCCCAGCCTCTGCCAGCCGGCCCCGCTGGCATCGTGTTTCCTTTTTGGTTTCTCGCACACAGTAGGCACTTAATAAGTGCCTGTGACTGTCTGCTGTCTGGTTCTCATGGGATGGTCTAGGCCCCTGCAGACAGGTGAAGCACTGGGCATGTGGAGGAGCTCATGGGGCGGCCCGGGGCGGGGGGGCCCACTGGCATCCCCACCCCCAGATGCTGCCTCCACCTCAGCCCCAGTGCCTGCTCAGGGCTGCCCGGTGCAGCCACTGACTCTGCACTGCACAAAGGCGCCCATCTCAGGATGCCACTCGCTCACAGAGAGGGACCCACAGCAGGCCCAGGGCACTGAACGCTTCTGCCTCGAGGAGGGGTGTCTCTTCCTGATGGCACCCCAGCCCCTACTGCGGGGAGCAACGACTACAGAGGACACAGCCTGGCAGGCCCCGCCTCCCCCAGCTCTCCCAGGAGGCGGCACCATGAAGCCCCAGGAGACCAGCCCAAACTGGGGCCTGCCCCTCCCAGGGGGGCCACGGCCAGGGACAGGGACAGGGCCTGCAAACTCGGGGGCTCTTCCTTTCCCAGGATCCCCAGAGCATGCCAGGCTGGGCAGGCCCTCTGGGCTCCCCCCCACCCACGTCCCCACGGCTGGCCCTGGACACAGGACCACACCCGGCTCTTGCCAGCACACTGCCTGCTGCCATGGTGACCAGGGCGTGGGCCAGGCCGGTGCCCGGCAACGCCAGTGCTGGTGGTGTGAGCTGGCACAGACCCTGCTGCCGTGTGCCCAGGCTGGCCGGGGACCCTGGAAACTGGGAAAACTGCATGGGACGGTGCCCCAGGGCACGTCGCCTGTTCCACAGACCCCGGACCTGGCTGTGTCCCACTGGGCAGGCTCAGGGACAGAGGGGACCCCTGCACCCTCCCTTTGCACAGACCCTGCCTCAGCCCCAGGCCCTGACCACCCTGGCACCTCCGTGGCCACACCATGCTGGCATCATCTCAGGCCTCTGCCCTGCCCAGGTCTGGCCCTCAGCCCCTGGGGAGGCCAGGGTCCCCAGTTGACTGGGCCTCATTTTCTCGCCCTGGGCGGTCACCCCTCCACAGGCCCAGCCTCCTGCATGGTTCTTGAAAACAGGCCCAGGGCTCGGCTGCCTCATGATTTTTTCATGGCAGATCTGTGCGCTCCTCCAAGGTTCCATTTACACGGGCAGGTTGGGGGGTGGAGGGGGGCGTGCGTCTCCTACGCTGGCCTGGGTTGATTTACCCGAGGCGGGAGGCCTGGTTTAAGGTGACAGGCTCCGAGGGCAAGGCGGAAGGGTGGAGCGCAGTGCCGGTGCCCCAAGGCGGAGCTCAACCTGCACCCACGTCCCTCATGGCGCCCCCGCCAGCCAGGGGGGCTCATTGCAGTACGGGACAGGCAGGGTCACAGAATAGCTGAGTGGGGCTCCCAGCTGCCCTGGTGTCCAGTCAGCTCAGAGGGCCCAGGTGGCTCCATCCTGCTCCTGGACCGATACCTGGTGTGGACAGCACCAGTCCCCAGCTCTGCAGAGGACCAGAGCAGCCTCTGCCCACCCCTGTTGGGTGCAGCCCCCACGCCCACCCCTGGACAGGTGTGCACAGTGCCACCTTGTCTGCAGACGCTCACAGGGGCCGGATCCCCCATTGGACAGGCCCAGCCCTGGCTAGGGGCCTACCGCGGACCCGGCACGGGGAGGACGGTTAAAACCAGTCCCTGGCGCCCAGGACAAAACAGACAATTCCCATGGCCTAAGGGGAGACAGGCCTTTCGAGGGTCACCTTCACTGTGTCCAGTGGTGCCCACGGCAATGGGCTGCACGACTTAGCCTGAGGTCTGCTTTCAAGGAAACTGTCCCACCTTCCAGTTAATCCTGTAAGTGGTGGCCAGAGCAGAAAAGAGGCCTGGGAACCCAATCCTGACAGGTCAGGATGACTAAATTAGCTCACGGGAAACAAATACCCCTGAGGACATCACATGGACAACAGTGTCCGGGAAATGGGGACCACAGATAAAGAGTACCCTGTGGATATTAACTGCCTGGATTTGCAACCTGTGCTGCGGCTATAGAAGATGAGACCTTGTTCTTAGGAGGAATCTGCTGGAAAATTAAGGAACAAAGGAGCCTCCAAAACCTACTACCAAATGGCTCAGAAATGAAAAGAGAGAGCAAAAGAATGAGAAAGCAAGTGTGGCAAAATGTAAAAAAAAAAAAAGTTTAAAAAATTTAGGAAAGTTTAAAATTATGTCAGAACAGACAAGGTTAAAAATTGTGATAAGTAGTATTACAAGTTCAACTGGAGGGTGAGAGGAAGTCAAGGCAATATCCCAGAAAATTAAAAAAAAAAAAAGAAAAAAGAGCTCAAAGAAAAAATAAGAATATTAAGGGATTACCCCCTATCCTTTCGTGTGGATCAGAGGAGGAGGAGGAGGTAAAACAGAGAGGATGGGATTTAACAAATGAGTACGGCTGCTGAATCACCATATTAATATTCCTTCTAGCCTCCAGTGTTTTGGAGCACCTGAAGGGAAAATCCGAGATGGTGGAATGGTAGCCCATGACAGACTCTGGGATCTGGTCTGTTAAATCACTTGTTAAAGTGTGCTTTGAAAAATAGTGCTTTTATTTTCTTTGCTTTGTATATAAGCTTATTTTACAGTAAAAAAGTTAAAAAAATATTAGGGGATTAATCTTCTAGGAAGTACAATGCCCAATTAATGGAAATGTAAAAAGGGAAGACCAGACTAAATAAAAGAGGAAGGAGGGAAAGAACAGAAGAAAGTTTCTAAGAACCACAGGCCACTGAGTGTCGCCGGACGTGGCCAGCGCGAGCACAGCTTCACCAGCTCCAACAACAAGAGATCCGGGAGTGGCAGGAATGAAGGGGAAGCCCCAAAGTTCCTCAAAATACAAAAGGACATCCAGGACCCGTACAGCTTTAAACTCCAAGGGGACGTCACATTCAACGTGAAATTTCATCTTCCGCCAACCCGCTGCCCACAAGTAAGGGTGAAATAAGGGCCTCTGCAAAGATGCCAACCCAAAATGCTGCTCCCAGGCCCAGCCCTGTTCCTTCCCAAGGGACCCAGGGTGACCCACCCAGCCACCCAGCCTCAGTCTCCTCAGCTGTAAAATGGAGAGATGCTTTTCCTGCAGACAGGAAGGCATGGAATCAGGGCCAGCATCATTCCCGGTAGGTCCCTGCAGGTGAGGGGCACCCAGTGGGGGTCCCGGGACAATTCACTCCCAACAATGCCCAGCCGACCTCTCTGACCACCCTCGGGAGGGGGAGGGGCTGCCCAGCTGCTCACCCGTGGGAGTCATCCATGGGTCCCTGGTGGTGAGGAGACCCAAGCCTGGGCCTCTACACTGACCCATTGACAGGGTCACTTTACTCGTCTGCTCTCTGCTCTGCCCTCACCCCAGAGCGTTCAGTGGCTCCCCACTGCCCCAGGAGGAAGTATGACTGCCCTGTGGGCATTCGAAGACCCCTGATATTGGTCCACCCTGCCAGTGCCCTCCCCACCTCTCCTCCAGCCAGCCCAGCCCCAAACAACCTAGCCCCACAGTTCACAGCCCCGAGAAAGCTAAATAAACTCATTCCCCTTGTCCCCCACTCCCTGCTCTCAACCTGCATGGAAGGAAGTAGCAGGTGGGGGAGAAGGGTACGGCGGTTCCTGCGAGGAGACTGGAGCCAGCCGCTCTCCTTCTCTCAGCAGGGGTGGTGATATGCCATCTATGGGGGGGGAGGCCCAAGGGCTGAAGGAGGACACTGGTTTGGGGACACAGCACTGCGCCATGCCTGAATCTCAGCCACAATCACTGGGCGCTAGTCAACAGCCCCATGGGACCAGGTCAGCCCTTCCTTTGGGGGTCCCTCTGAGGGTGCTGTCTGCCCCTGGACAAAGGAGGCTCCTGGGATTGGGGGGGGGGGCGAGGCGGGGAGGGTGCCCTGACTCTCCCCCCCCCTCCGGAGCCCTGGGTGCGGCTGGCTGCCCCGGATCCCATTCCTCCCCAAGCCCGGCCCTGACTGGGGTCACAGGCCCTTCCCGCACCTCCACCCCCCCCACCCCAACCCCTCCCCCCGCCGCCCTCACCTTTCCGGGGACGGTGACTCAGCAGCGTCCCGGAAGCGACTCCAGGAGCCTCTGGCGATAGCGGGACCCACCTGGCAGCACCCCTGGGAACGACGCTGGGGCGCGGGGCAGGTGGCGGCGGGGTGTCCCACACTGGCCCCGGGGGAGCAGCGCCCGAGACGGGGCCCCCGGTATGAGCCGAACAGCACCCCGTGCACCCCCTGCTGCCCTGCCGTGGCCCCCCACCCCATCAGCACCCCGCCTCCCCGGGGGAGCCCCCGGCTCAGACCCCGAAGAGCACAGGGGAAGGCTGGGGGTGTTGAGACTAAGCCACGGGGTCCCTGCAGCCCCTCGACAAAGGCGGGCGCCTAGATCCCCGGAAATGCAGGGGGCTGAGCTGCCGCCGAGGAGTGCATGGAGTGGGGTGGCCCGGCCATACCAAGGGAACCCGGCCTGCAACGCTCTCCAGATGAGCGGCCGAGCCTGCCCAGGCCTGGTCTCTGCTCCCCCATCCATCTGCCACCACCCCCCCCCCCGCCCCGCCAGTGCAGCCTGGGGACAGTAGGAGGTCAGACAGGGTACCCAGGAAGCTGTTTCAGGCCCCTGATCTATGGCCTGTCCTCGGCAGGTGCCAGGCGCCCCAGAGTGGGACACCTGTCCAGCTCAGGAAGGCTGGGCCTGGGGAGCTCCTGGCAGCCATGCCCGCCCCACTCCCAAAGCAGGAGGTGTGGGAAGGGTTAACCCTGAACTTGGGTCCACTTGGGTCTCCACATCCCCACAGCCCTGTGGTCCCTGCCTGCTCTAGAGTGTCCCAGGGGGAGTCAGGCCTGGGGCCCTCCCCCAGCCATTTCTCTCCTCTGCATTCTGGAGTCAGGTCTGGGGGCAAGACAAGGCAGTTTCTCCCAAACTCCCCCCCCCCCACCAAGGGCCCTGCCAGCCCCCTGCCCCAACACCCCTAGCCTACCTGCCTCCTATGGAGAGACCCCCTGCAGAGGTGGGAGCCCCTCCCACCCCCTCCACTCACTGCCTATTAAGGGTCCAGGGCCAGGACTGCCCCAGCTGTGGGAACATCAGCTCTGATACTGAGGATAAGCAGCTGCGCCCCAGGAACCTACCATTTCTGGGGTGCGGGAGTGGGGACAGTCTCAAATAAATAGCAACATTCAGGAGGGGGTATGGTCCTGGAGGGAGCATGAGGTCCCTTCCTGTGCAGAGGGCAAAGGTCAAGAGGAACAGGCTGTGACTCTATTTCCGGACCCCCTCTGACTTCATGGGGTTCACCCTGTGTTCTGTGGCCCCTGCGGTTCTCCTCACCCTGTACGTGCCCTGCTGAGGGTCAGATGGAGGGAAGGCCTGTGTGGGGCAGGAGTGTCGGGTCTGACACACACTGAGCCCATCAAGCTTTGTCATCATCCAGAATGGGCAGCCTGAGGCCTCATGGTCAGAGGAAGGGAACACCCGAGCGCAGGCCGGGGGAGTGGGGTGGGACGTTTGCAGGGCCACCTGGTGGCCTCCTGCCTTCAGGCCCTTTGTCCAGTGCAGGAGGGCTCCCAGCCTCAGAGCCTGATGGGCACATGTCCCCCACGTCACCACCCACCCCTTTTTCTTACAGTCAAGGAGAACAAGGCATAGAGAAGCTTAAACAAGCCAGGCTGGGCCTGGAAACCAGGTGTCCTGGCTCCTGGCCCAGTGCTCCTTCCGGAAGCCTCCATGGCTCCTTTGCACTGAAGCAAGGCAATGGGGACGCTGGATAAACTCCAGTGGGCTTCTCCTTTCATCAGAGGGTCCAGCGCCCTCCATCCCCGGGGGGAGCCAGGGAGCTGGGGAAGCAGCCAGTCTGCCAGACCTCCGGTCCAGGCACACGCTCACCGCCAAGGATGTGATGTGCCCAGCTGTACCGTGACCAACTGAATGGCCAGGGGTACGATGTGAGCTTCAGTTTCCCCTCCAGGAATACAACCTGGTTGCAAAGCCCCCCTGGGACAGGGACTGGATAACTCACAGAAAGCTTGTGGACGGCGCACAGCAGGACAAACGGTAGCGGGGCGCAGGCAGTGCCCACAGGGCCGCGGTGGTGGCTGTGGAGAGGAGGTGGGGCGGGGTGGAGGGGCCTCGCAGCCCAGGACACACTGGGCTGGACCTCCTGTGCTCTAGGGTGTACGGGGCAGCCAGATCCTGGCCTCACCTGCAGGGCAGCCCGGGGGACGGCAGCTTAGCACAGACAGAGCCTCTCAGGGCGCCCCTGCCCGTGGGAGCTGCTCAGGGTGCAAGAGAGGACTTTAGGCATCAGGAACCGGGGAAAATCCCCCTGATTTGATCTGTCTGCAAGGGCCTGGGAGAAGAGAAACATGAGCTGAGGACAGGCAAACTTTTTTTTCCCTTGGATTTTTAAAATAGACTTTTTATTTTGGAATAATTTCAGATTTACAGTAGAAAAACAGTAGAAACAGTTCTCACAGACTCCCAGTTTTCCCTAATGGCAACAAGTAACATAATCAAGACACTAACCAAGGGATTAATTGGTACATTACTACTCATTAAACTCAACTACTTGGATTTCACCAGGCACTTTCGGTTCAAGGTCCAATGCAGGATACGTGGGTGCAGCCGGTGGAAGAAGGGAAGGAACCTGGGCAGGTGCTGGGAGGAGGGTGAGCTGGGGGCCATGTGAGGAGATGCAGAGGTGACTGCTTTCCCAGGGAGTGTCCTACAGAGGCTGGGGCAAGGAGAGAACACTGGTGCAGAAAGGACTTGTGGGGAGGACCCTGAGGGCAAGGCCACCTCTGGGGCCGCTGTTTTCTCACCCACTGAATGGGTTTAAGATGAAAGGAGACAATGGTCAGCAACACAGCAGGGCGGGGATAAAGACCTAGGAAGCCAGTACCGAGCTGGCTAGGCCGGTGACTTTGGGCGAGGCCTCGCACTGCCCAGAAGCAAAACAGAAAAATCGCGTTGTGGAATTCTGCACGCCCCCACCCCTGCCCCGGGAACCGCCGTCTACCTGGGAGCCCGGACCCCCACCCCCGGCCCCGGCCACTCACTCGGGCTTCGGGCGGTGCTTCCCGGGCGTCTCCGCGCCCCCTCCTCCAGGCCTCCAGCTCCGCGCCACCCCCGACCCCAGCTCTCGGTCCAGCCGGCCTCGCCCCTGCGCTCCCGCACTCGCGCGGCCCGCCCCACGGCCCCGCCGGCCAATCCGCGGCCTCCGTGACTAAATAAGGCGAGGAGCGCCGGGCCCGGGCGCCCCCCGGCCGTTACTTCCGCCCCCACTCCCCGCCCGGCCGGTGACTCAGGGCCGCCGACAGCAGGCACGGGGCGGGGACGAGGCTGCGCCCCGGCCGCGGGCTTCCCGGCGGCGGCGGCGGCGGCGGCGGGCGGGGCTCCCGCGGCGCCGAAATCGCCAAATATGGCCGCGCCGCCGCCGCCCCCCGCACCTGCGGCCGCACCTTGGCACCCCCCAGCCGGTGACACATCCGCGGAAGAGGAAGAAGCTGCCCTTCCCCCTCCCCCACCGCGGCGGACCCAGGTTCCCCTCATCCCCACCCACTTCCCCCACGACCCTCCGGCGGCCCACCTGGCCTCCGGGCTGTTAAGGGGGTGCAGAGACAGGGGTCCATCGGTCCTCCGCTCCCTCCTTATCCCCCCCCAGGAAGCAGCCTAGGAAGCCGGGCGCAGCGCCCCCTCCCCGGCGCACTCGCAGACAAAGGACTTTTAGAGGAAATTTCAGTCCGACGAGGTGGCAGGCACCCCTACCTCCAGCTGAGTAGAGAGAGGGCCTGGCAGACACCTGCCCCAGGTCCCTGGAGGTGCCACCGCGACTTGGGCCCCCAGCGGAATGCCTGTCCCCTATTGTAGCTGCATGCCGGCCCGGGGTCGGAGTGGGTTTCCTGGAGGTCCGTCCCCCCCCACCACGTTCTCCAAGGATGGGGAACGCGCTCCGTGCGCCTTGACCGGCCCCTGGAAAGTCTAGGAGGATGGAGACTCAGCGAGCCCCTGCCAGGCCTGGGAGCTCGGTGGTCTGGGGCGTCAGAGAGGGGCGGTCACCAGCTGGCCGGGCAGGGCTGAGGGCCCCAGCCCGCATGGGCGGGGCGGGCAGGTGAGGAGTCCGGTGCCAGGCACCAATTCTCCCACCCCCAGACACCTGCCCGATTGCAGTGCTGACGGCCTGCGACCTTGGACCAGGCCCTTGCCTGGCTGTGCCAGGCTCCACCGCCACCCCTGGCCGGCCAGCGAGGTTCCTCTGTGACTGTCAATGTTTAATATAGTTTTATACTGAACAATTCTGGAAGCTTCCAAATAAGCCCATGGAAACCACGAAACCTGGTTTTCCCCTGAGTATACAGACCAAAGAATCTGTGCACGCAGGGCTGCCAGGGCCCATGTCATTTCATGTAACTTCCTGGGGGAGAAGAGGCGCCCTGCACCCGGGAACAGCCTGCAGCCCCGGGACCTGGCTTCGGAGCACGGGGCTGGGGTGGCTGTGCCTGGAGGTCCCTAGGCTCCTTTCTGTTTTGGTCCCAGCCCTGCCCTCCTAGCTCACAGAGGACACAGAGTAGTAGATGGGGGCCCCCACCCTGTCCAGCAATGGGAGCTCAACTGTCCCGGATTCCCTCGTTCAACCTCAGTTTCCCTACTAACTCCACAAGGTGGGCACCCCTGTACTGGGGTGAGCTGGCCCCAAATCCAGCGCGGCGCCCACCCCCGGGGGCCATCGGGCCTGCAAGGCAGCGGTGCAGAGCTGGGTGACAAAGGATCTCAGGGTCGGCGCCTCTGGGTGGCCCGGGCCGGGCGCTCTCCGCTTTCCCACGAAGGGACCTGGGCACGGCGCAGAGCCGCACCCTTCAGCGCGTCGGGCCCGGGTTGTGCGCGCGGGCGGCCGACTGGGACCACCGCCCAGTCCCCTCCCCCAGTCCGGCCTGGGAAGCGCCCTTGGCGGCCCCGACTCTCAGCCGAGCTCGAGAAGCGGCTCCGCGGGAGGTGTCCGGAAAGCAAAGCCCCCAGCCGGGCCGGGGTGGGGGTGAGGGTGGCACACCCCGGCTTGGGCAGGCTCCGCGCCCAACCCGGCAGTTTCGGGGCGCAGCCGGGCCCCTCCCCCACGGCGCGGCAGTCCCGGGGCGGGGCCGGGCCGGTCAGTCCCAGGCCCTACCGTACACCCCAGGCGATGTCCCCTATCTTGCGGTACCCGAATCCCCGCGCCTCGCGTCCCCGGCCCTGCCCCTGCGGGGTCCCGGCGCGGCGGGGGCGGCGCGGGCGGCGCGGGCGGGGCCGTTGGGAGGCGGAGCGCGCGGGGGGCGGGCCCGCGCGCGGGTTCCCACGTGCCCCAGGCGGGCGGGCCAATGAGCATTCGGGTTTCGGCAAGATCGCCATATAAGGACATGTTCTGGGCCGCGCGCGCCGCCGGTCCACGCGCGCGCCCCGTTGCCGCTTAAATAGCGGCGGGGGAGGCCGCGCTCGGTCTCACTCGCCGCCGCCGGCCCCGCTCTGTGTTCTCGCCGTTGCTCCTTCCGCTCCACCGCGCCGCGGCCGCCCGTTTCAGGTAAGGCCCGGCTTGCGCGTTTCGGCCCCGCCCCGCGGTCTTCCGGCACCCCTCGGCCGACCCTCGTTCTCGGCGGAGAGGGCTGGCGTGGGTCTGGGGAGAAGGGGCGGCTGGCGGGTCGGGCCCGAGTCGGCAGCCCGTGCTGTGCTTCCCGCAGAGTGAGCGCTGCGCCTTGGGTGGGGGGTTTTCGAGGGCGGCGCTGTGGCGCGGGGCGGGGTCCCCTACCGAACGCCTAGGGTGGGGGTCACGTACAGCGTCCAGGCGGTTACCGAGCTTGGATTGGGGGTTTGGGGGTCCCGCCAAGCGCTCGATCCTGGAGGGGTCGCTGACTCGGCCGCCCCGCCCCGCCCCGCAGAGCGCTATGGAAGAGGAGATCGCCGCGCTCGTCATCGATAATGGCTCCGGCATGTGCAAGGCCGGCTTCGCCGGGGACGACGCGCCCCGCGCCGTGTTCCCCTCCATCGTGGGGCGCCCCCGACACCAGGTGAGCGCAAGGCGCCAGGGTCGGCGCGGTTTCCACTCGCGGCGCCGGGCGGAAGGGGGGGGGCGGCGGGGGCCTGACGCGCAGTGTCCTCGCAGGGCGTGATGGTGGGCATGGGCCAGAAGGACTCGTACGTGGGCGACGAGGCCCAGAGCAAGAGGGGCATCCTGACGCTAAAGTACCCCATCGAGCACGGCATCGTCACCAACTGGGACGACATGGAGAAGATTTGGCACCACACCTTCTACAATGAGCTGCGTGTCGCCCCCGAGGAGCACCCCGTGCTGCTGACCGAGGCGCCCCTGAACCCTAAGGCCAATAGAGAGAAAATGACGCAGGTGCGCGCTGGGTGCTCGGACCCCGCCCCTGCCTCCCGCACTATTTTTTCTGTTCTTTATTTTTTTTTCTCGTTCTGAAATTCAAGTGTCTCTTTCGGTATTTCCAGGACCCTGTTCCTCTCCTGGCCTTCCCTCCCTGAAGCCTCAAGGTTTCTCGTGTGTGTTCTGCCTGCGTTTCTCTCCCTTCCCCTCCACTCCCCTGGGTGGCATGCTGGCCCGCGTGTGAGCATGGGGGGTGGCGGCCCTGGCCCCGCCTGAGCGCCCCTTTTTTTTCGCAGATCATGTTCGAGACCTTCAACACCCCTGCCATGTATGTGGCCATCCAGGCCGTGCTGTCGCTGTACGCGTCCGGCCGCACCACGGGCATCGTCATGGACTCCGGCGACGGCGTCACGCACACCGTGCCCATCTACGAGGGCTACGCGCTGCCCCACGCCATCCTGCGTCTGGACCTGGCCGGCCGGGACCTGACTGACTACCTCATGAAGATCCTCACCGAACGCGGCTACAGCTTCACCACCACGGCCGAGCGCGAGATTGTGCGCGACATCAAGGAGAAGCTCTGCTACGTGGCCCTGGACTTCGAGCAGGAGATGGCCACGGCTGCCTCGTCCTCTTCGCTGGAGAAGAGCTACGAGCTGCCCGACGGCCAGGTCATCACCATCGGCAACGAGCGCTTCCGCTGCCCCGAGGCCCTCTTCCAGCCTTCCTTCCTGGGTAGGTGCCGGGGACCTCCTTACTCCCCAACCCCCGCCCCGGGGCCTTGCGGGCGCTGAGGGGGCGTGGTCTGTCTCATAGGCATGGAGTCCTGCGGCATCCACGAGACCACTTTCAACTCCATCATGAAGTGCGACGTGGATATCCGTAAAGACCTATATGCCAACACGGTGCTGTCGGGGGGCACCACCATGTACCCCGGCATTGCCGACAGAATGCAGAAGGAGATCACGGCGCTGGCACCCAGCACCATGAAGATCAAGGTGGGTTCCGGTCCCGCCCCCGCTCCCCCTTCCCCCCAGCTGGGAGGTGGCCTCGGGTCCACTGAGGCCCTCTATTTCTTTTTCAGATCATCGCGCCCCCGGAGCGCAAGTACTCGGTGTGGATCGGCGGCTCCATCCTGGCCTCGCTGTCCACCTTCCAGCAGATGTGGATCAGCAAGCAGGAGTACGACGAATCGGGCCCCTCCATCGTGCACCGCAAGTGCTTCTAGACGGACTGCGCTGGGCCGGGGTCGCTGCGGGAGCCCGTGCGGTACGCGGCGGCCCGGACGCGCCTTGTGCCAGTCTCGCGAAACTGGAATAAGCCTTCGGAGAGAAACTCGTCTTGGAAGCCTGTCCCGTCAGCACTGGAGCGTAGAACTTGTTGCTGATCTTGATCTTGTATTCGAAGTTAACTGTTTCCTTGGTATATGTTTTAATACCCTGTACATATCTTTGATTTAAACCCCCACCGTCATGGCTCGGGCACTCCGTGACCCGGGTGAGGTGTGGAGAAGTGCGGGGGCTGTCTCCGGCCCACGCAGGCTGTTGGCGCGGGAGCCGCGGCTATGCCGGGGTTTCTCCGGGTTCCGCGAGCGCTCTGCCGGGTGCTCGCTCCGCCTTGCTGGTCCGACAGGTGGGGAGCGCCCCGAGCCTTGGGGCCCAATCTCCTTTCTTTCCTGATGTTTTCCCTCCGGAACACCGCGGCTCGCTACTTGCCCTGAGGTGGAAAACGGTTTGCATTTACACCTGTAAATTTATTCATCCTTTAATTTATGTAAGGTTTTTTGTACTCAATTCTCAAATCTTTGAGAGATGACAACAAAGTTTGGTTTTCTACTGTCATGTGAGAACATTAGGCCCCAGCAACACGTTGTCGTGTAAAGAAAAATAAAAGTGCTGCAGTAAAGAGGCCATTGGCTCCTGTCGTGGGGGGATGGGGGCAGGGGTCTTGGAAGCTGCCCGGTAAACTCCATTTCTGAAGAAGCACCGATTTAGTTTCTCCCAAGCTAGGAGCTGAGTGTATAGGAAGAAGGTCTCATTGGGTGGGCCTGGTTTTGGGGGAACCCCTTAGACCACCTGTATGTGGCAGCCCACTATCCCTGCATTGCTGGCCCCCAGATCTCTTTCCTCCAAGTAGTACCGCCTACATCACACTTGATACATCCCCGCTTCCAGCAGACTGCACTTCACCTACCTTAATCCGAGAGTGTCAGCTATGGAAATTCTGGCGGTCTGCCCAGTTCAGAAGTGGCACGTAAAGGTGGCCAGGCCTTGGCTCTTCCACAACTGTTCTAGGTTTCACTTAGTTTTCTTTGATGCCCAAGTGACAGCAGGTGAGGATTCGTTAACAGCGGATTTTCACAGCTGTGTCCAACTTGAACCGGTTGGGTCGGGGAGGTTCTTGGACTAGATTGAATCTGGGAGAATTTCTGAAACCAGCAGTCAGGAGCTGTTCCTGTGGCCTGGAAGCAGATTTCCTAGGGACACATACCTGGACTGGAGGCAGGGGTGGCCTCAGAGACCTGTGATGGGGAATCTTGCCTTAGGCAGGAGTGCGCATAGAGTCGGGGACTAGCAAGGTCTTTCATGGGGCAGAAAGGAAACAGAACAAGCTGGACAAGTAGCACCAGCCAGAAAGAAATCCTTGTAGAGCTGCGAGGTGGGGGGGTGGCCTTTGCAGCCTAATCCAGCCTGGTGCCTGAGGCTGCCTGCCTGTGTTCTGGCTTGTCCCACCCTCTCAGTGCTGCATTTCCCACCCATGGCACTGGCAGCTCTGCACGCTGTCCCAGGACGTGCCTGCTCACTAGGGTCTCCCCAGCACCTGCCTGTCACCGGGGAGGCTCCTTATAATGCAAAAAGACTCAAGGACAGTGAGTCTCGATGCTCCAGCTCAGAATTCAGGGAGCAGAACTGAAACTAGGACAGAATGTGGGGTCTGTCCCTGCAGTTGGGGCAGCCGGGTGAGGCTGGGGGTTTGTCTGCCTCCCCTTTCCGTGGCCCCCTCTTTTGCCCTTCTCTCTGCGCTTCTCCTACGGGGACCGGTGCCGCTGGATTTTAGGACCTACTTGGATCAACCAGGATGGGCTCACCTTCCCAGATTTGGGACCATCACTCAGCCTACTTCACTGCCCTTTGCTGGAATTCCCTACCTGGAGTCCTGTGTAGGCCCCCAGGGGAGGGAGGCCACTGGCCCCTAAGCTTGGCCTAGCACGTGGCACATGGGGTGAGCTCCGGGATGGGGGCCCAGGCTGGGAAGGGTCTGGCGGGGTGTGGGAGCCCACAGCAGGGAAGGGGATGGAGCAGCAACAAGCACCCCCCACTTCGCTGTGCCCACAGGTCTCCTGGAGGTGAGGATGTACTGGGACAAAACGTGTGAACATGGGCTGAGAATCACAAAGTGCTGCAAACACATTCATTCAGGGTGATGACCACGAAATGGAATCGTGGCAAAGAAGGCCTTCTGGGATGTGCGGGATGGAGGGGGTGGGGGGTGGGGTGGGGAGAGCAGGGGGATGCGGGACCCAACAAATAAAAGTGCAGGATGCCCAGTTTACAAAAAAAAAAAAAAAAAAATGTTCTACCAGCTTTACTGTATGGTGTAATTCACGTACCAAACAACTGACCCTCCAGAGGGTAAGAGTGGCTTTTAGCCTGTCCACAGAGCTGCAGCCGCCACTGGCAGCTGCAGACATTTCCATCACCTCGAACAGACGCCCGCAGCCTTGGACTCTCAGGCCCTTACTACCCTCATGTCAGAGACCTCCAACCTACCCCCAGCTCAGATACCCAGATCCACCAATTTGAACATTTTGCCACCGTTGTCACATCATCCTATCTTCTGGACATTTGGGAACAGGTCGTTTTACTTAATACTTCCACATACATTTTATGTGAACAAGGATATTCACTCACGTGACACATGAAGTGCGGTTCTCAAGTTCAAGAAACTTAACAACAGTAACAAAGCTTCCATTCTATATTTCAATGTCATTCATTTTTTTTTTGGCATGGGCAGGCACCGGGAATCGAACCCAGGTCTCTGCCATGCCAGGGGAGAACTCTGCCTGCTGAGCCACCGTGGCCCACCCCAATGTCATTAATTTTTATGGCCATCTAATATTCCCTTGTGTGGGCATAACCCGTACTAAATCTTGATGCATTCCTCTGTTGATGGAATTTGTGTTGTTTCCATCTGGGGGACGTGTCCAAGTTTCTGCGTGGGGTGCATGTTTTCAGTTCTTTGGGGTTTGCAAGGAGGAATGGAATTGCTGGGTCAGGTGGAAACTCCACTTCTAACGGATGCAGGACCTGCCAACCTGTCCTCCCCAGAGGCTGCAGCAGCCTACACCCCCACCAGCAGCCCCCACCCACACTTCCAATCCGTCTTTTGGCTCTCAGCCACGCAGGGGACTGTGAAGTGGTCTCTCGTGCTCTAGTTTGCATTTCCCTGGCAGCTAACGACGTTTGAGCTTCTTCTCATTTGCCTGTCGGCTGTGCGTGCAACTTCTTGCAGAAACGTCTGTGCACATCCTTTGCCCGTTTCAAATGGATCCCCAGTTACATTTGAATTTCAGGCAAACAACCGATCATGTCTCTGCCAAGCATGTCCCTGTTTCTTAGGAAACAGGCGCTCTTGGCACTGCCACCCCGGCCGTCCGGCTTGCAGGACCGAGGGGGAGCTGCTTTGCAAACTGTGACGGACCCACCACATCGGATGTGGCTGGGACTCGACCTCCTGTTCTCCAAAAGTCGCACGACACATTCCTAAAACAGAACTGCCCCCATGCGCGCTTTTCCACAAAGCATCGAGAGCAAGGCAAGGCTGGCCTAGCACCCAGGTCCCTTTGGTCGTGAGCCACGGGGAGCCCCAAGGTGGCCTGAGTGCTGGTCTAGTCAGAAGGATTCTGGCGTCAGGTGTCATGGCCCCCTCCCCGCCCACTCCTGTGACTCAGTTTCCCCAGAGCAGAAGTGGGCATTGACCTGTG
Organism: Tamandua tetradactyla; assembly: GCF_023851605.1. NCBI lineage: Eukaryota > Metazoa > Chordata > Mammalia > Pilosa > Myrmecophagidae > Tamandua > Tamandua tetradactyla. Next base: position 73,749,815 of record NC_135332.1, on the reverse strand, counting down.
AGCTGGAGAGGGCCTCCCTGCTCCCAGCTTTTCCCCTAGGCAGGGCTCAGGGACCCCGTCCAACCCCCCAACCATTGGGCCCCAGCATCACATCCACTCGCCACCCCTCCTCCATCACCATCCATTCTGGCCCTGCTTTGGGGTCCTGGCCCTGCTTTGGGGCCCCACCCACTTCTGTGGCCAGAGGGGTGGCAACGTGGGGAGTGGCCTGGACCTGCAGCTGACCCCAAGCTGGGTGGGCTGGCCCCAAAATGCGCTTTGTCTTCTGACCTGCTCTCGGCCTGGGGGACCAGCGGGACCCTCTGTGGGGGGCAGGGTCCAGGACAGCAGAATGGGGTGTCCCCGGCCTGGGAGTGCCGCCTGCATGGCTCCCAACGGTGTCCCTCCCACCACGGGCAAGGAGGTCCCACGTGGCCGCAGCTTTTTGCCCCTTTGCACACATTGGGGACAGACAGCACGATGGTGCAGGACGGTCCTTGGCCGAGTTGAAAACATGCATTTTTTATTGAAAAAGAAAAAGAGAGCTATTACATCTGATTACAAAAATAGAATATTTGGAAAACACAAACATAAAGGAGGAAAGATCTCCACAACCACCAAGAGAAAAATGCGTTAGCATTTTGGTAATTACCTCCCCACCCCATGCTTTAAAAAAGAAAAGATAAACCACATGGAATATTCAGTGTGCAATCCTGGGTTAAAAATAGATTTCTATATTTTTCTTCTTCCCTCCCTGCCCTTTCTTTTTCCTCTTTTTTTTTCTTTTAACTTTTTTTATTGTATAGTATCACATATATACAAAGCAAAGAAAGAAAAAAGCAGTAGCTTTCAAAGTACTCTTCAACAAGTAGTTACAGGACAGATCCCAGAGTTTGTCATGGGCTACCATACCATCCTCCCGGGTTTTTCCGTCTAGCTGCCCCAGAATATACAAGGTTAAAGGGAATTAATATTTTTTATCATCACAATCGACTTTTTTTGTGAAAAATAACATATATACAAAAAGCAATAAATTTCAAAGTACAGCACCATAATTAGTCGTAGAACAGAGTCCGGAGTTTGCCATGGGTTACAATTTCACAATTTTAGGTTTTTACTTGTAGCTGCTCCAAGATACTGGAGACTAAAAGAAATATCAATTTAATGATTCAGCATTCATATTCATTTGTTAAATCCTATCTTCTCTGTATAGCTCCACCATCACTTTTGATCTTTTGCCTCTCTTTAGGGGTATTTGGGCTATGGCTATTCTAACATTTTCATGTTGGAAGGGGCTATTAATAATATGGGGTAGGGAGATGGAATTATCTGATGTTCTGGAGAGGCTGGGCCCTTATGTTTCAGGATTTATCTGGTCCAGGGACCCATCTGGAGGTTGTAGGTTTCTGGAAAGTTACTCTAGTGCATGGAAACTTTGCAGAATCTTACGTATTGCCCTAGGTGTTCTTTAGGATTGGCTGGAATGATTTTGGTTGGGGTTTGGCAAGTTATGATAGGTAGTAATGTCTAACTGAAGCTTGTGTAGTAAGAGTGACCTCCAGAGTAGCCTCTCAATTGTATTTTCTGCCACTAATACTTTAATAGTTACACTACTTTCCCCCTTTTGGTCAGGATGGAATTGTTGGTCCCACGGTGCCAGGGCTGGATTCATCCCTGGGAGTCCTCTCCCACGTCACCAGGGAAACCTTCACCCCTGGATGTCATGTCCCACGTAGGGGGGAGGGCAGTGATTTCACTTGCAGAGTTGGACTTAGAGAGACTGAGGCCACATCTGAGCACAACAAAGGTCCTCCAGAAGTAACTCTTAGGCATGCCTATAGGTAGGCTAAGCTTCTCCGCTACGTACTATAAACTTCACAAGAGTGAGACTCATGATCAAGGGCTTGGCCTATTGATTTGGGTGTCCCTAAAGTTTGACACAGTATCAGGGGATTCCCTGATGGTAAAGTTTAATAGTTCCATATTTTTTTTTGCTTTTCTTTTTAATAAAATTTTCAGTTTTTAGAATGGTTCTGACATTTACAGAAATGTTGCAGAGATAGTACGGAGAGTTCTGTGTTTCCCTTACTGCTAATGTCTTGCATGGGTGTGGCACATTTGTCACAATGAATGAACCGGTATTGATACATTACTGACTAAAATCTGCTCCTTATTCAGAGTTCCTCCATTTTCACTTCTCGCCCTTTTTGTCCCCCAGGACCCCATTTCAGAGCCCACAGCCCCTCTTGACAGCGGCATGTCTGACCTGCCTTGTGCTTGAAGACCGAGGCGGTTTTGACGCGTGCCGGCTGGGCTCATCATGGGGTGTCCCTCCAGTGGGATGTCATTTGATGTATTCCCCATGAACCCCCAGGAGTGGCGGGTTTGGGGGAGCAAGACCTCAGGAATGAAACACCCTTCCCACCAGGGCACACTCAACCCCGCTCAGCCCTCGATGCCCTGGCAGATGTTGCGTGCATGGCAGCTCTCCACTACAAAGCACTCCTCCCACCCTCCCCGTGTTGTCCCCCCCAGAAGGAAGTCGAAGTGGAGGACAAGTTATGTGCCATGTCCTTGGGGGATAGGGAAGTGTTTATATCAAATATCTGGAATTCTGCAGGGGCATTTGTCTGTTCTCCCCCGATTTATTTGTTCATTCAACCATTTAGATCACTATGAGCACACTCGTGCTTATTTTATGCTTTGGGTTCTATACGATGCAACTTTATTTTGTTGCTCAAACATTCCAGCTTTGGCCCCGGAAGTGCCTTCCACTGGCTCCTGTATCTCTTTCACATACCCCCATGGTTGGGTTGGGTGTTTTCGTGTGTGAGTGCCTCCTTACTTCATGACATATAAAATGCCCAGGTCATCGTATACATCTCCTGTGCCAGACCTTGGCTCAGCCATTTCTCCGAGGAGCCCTGATTCCTTTCATTGGAGAATAGCCTTAGAACCAATACCTAAGGGATTCTGGGGGCCCTTGCTTCTGGACCCTGTAGAGCTGACAGAGAGACATACGCCTTCAGTAACCCCTGCATGTACAGACCCACACATACACGAGTATGTTGATATATCCATCTCTGTATTAAGCCATGCATGAGTTCCAAGCTACAACTCTGCAGCATGAGTTCCTAGTTACAACTCTAATCCATTATAATATGCGTCAATTTAGCCCCCCCCCACTTATCAGCAAGCCCCCCTCCAACAGTGGAAACCTGCCTTCCACTGTCTGCCATCTGTTTGCTTAATCGTTAAGTTTAAGGTAATCACTTACCTGTCCAGTGATTTCAGAATTGCTAGCCTGCACCCCTGTGGGAAACAGATTTATCAATTAGAGGACAACGCTGTGTGGTCACTGCCCTAAAAAGTCCCCTGTGTTTCATCTATTCGACTCTTTCCCCTCCCCAAACCCCTGGCAATCACTGACCTGTTTAATATCTCCATGGTTTTGCCTTTTTATCGTACAGTAATTCATTTAGCAACATGCCTTGAGATTTATTCATGGGAGCTCTGTCCTTTTTTTTTTTTGCACGGGCAGGCACTGGGAATTGAACCCAGGTCTCTGGCATGGCAGGCGAGAACTCTGCCTGATGAGCCAATGTGGCCCGCCTGGCTCTGTACTTTTAATCCCTCAAGGATATTCCATTTATGGATGTATCAGTTTGTTTGTCCAGTCACCTATTGAAGGACATATTGGTTGCACCCAGCTTTTCATAACTATGAATAAAGTAGTCATGAATATTTCTGTGGAGGGATTCATTGTGGACATGAGTTTTCAAATCAATTGGGTAAAATGCCGAGGAGTGTAATTGCTGGATTGCATCATAAGACTAAGTTTATCTTTGTAAGAACTCGTCAGCTTGTCTTCCAAAGCGGCTGTATCATTTCGCATTTCCACCAGCAATGAAGGAACGTGTCTTTGCGCCATGTCTTTGCCAGATATTTTGGATTTTGGCTATTCTTATAGGTGTATGTGGTATTTCATTTTAATTTGCATTTCTCTAATGGCAAATGATATGGACATCTTTTCAGATGATTATTGGCCATCAGTTTATCTTCTCTGGCAAGGGGTGTGTTCAAATCTTTTGCCCACTTTTTAATTTAATTTTATTTTTATTTGTAGCAACTTTATTTTTTAACACTTTTATTCACACACCGTACAGTCCATCCAAAGTATACAATTAAAGGCTCTCAGTATCATCACAGAGATGTATTCCACAATCACTTTTAGAACATTTTCATAGTTCCAAAAAGCTTTTGTTTAAAATAGTTTATTGATAAATGTTAACACACAAACATTCCATAGATGGTATACAATCAGTGGCTCACTATCTCACCACATAGTTTTGTATTCACCACCATGATCATTTTTTAGAACATTTACATCACTGTAGAAAAAGAAAAAAGAAAAAACTCATACATACCATATCCCTTACTTCTCCCATTCATTGACCACTACTATTTCCATCTACACAATTTATTTTACCCCTTATCCCCCCATTACTTGTTTATTCTTTATCCATGTTTTTTTTACTCATCTGTCCATATACTGGATAAAGGAGCAATAGACACAAGGTTTGCACAATCCCACAGTCACACTGTAAAAGGAATATCTTTATACAATCATCTTCAAGAATCAAGGTTATAGAAACACAGCTCAGCAGTTTCAGGTTTCCCTACAGCCACCCCAACACACCATAAACTAAAAAGGGGATATCTATATAATGCATAAGAATAACCTCCAGGATAACCTCTCGGCTCTGTTTGAAATCTCTCAGCCACTGAAACTTTATTTTGTCTCATTTCTCTCTTACCCTCTTAGTCAAGTAGGCTTTCTCAGTCTCTTTATGCTGGGTCCTGGCTCATCCCAGGAGTTCTGTCTCACATTGCCAGGGAGATTTACACCCCTGGGAGTCATGTCTCATGTAGGAGGGGGGGCAGTGAGTTCACCTGTTGAGTTGGCTTTCCAAAAAGCTTTTGCCCACTTTTAAATTGAGTTGTTATGCTCTTATTCTTGAGTGTTACGAGTTCTTTATATATTTTGAATAAAAAAATCTTTTATCAGATATACGATTTACAAATATTTTGTCTGTGACTTGCCTTTTCATTTTCTTAACACTGTCTTTTTTTTTTTTCACGGCCAGTCACAGGGATTCGAACCCAGGTCTCCAGCATGGCAGGCAAGAACTCTGTCACTGAGCCACTGTTGTACCTTTTAACGGTGACTTTTACAGAGTAAACATTTTACATTTTAATAAAGTTCAACTCAATGTTTTTTCTTTCATGCTTTTGGTGTTGTATCTAAAAATTCATCATCAAACTCGAGGTTTCCTATGTCTTCTAGACATTTTATAAATTTGCATTTTAGATTTGGGTCTACGGCCCATTTTAAGCTTTCTTTTTGCATAAGACATAAGGTCTGTGTTTAGGTTCTCTTTATGAATAAATATCCAATTGTCCCAGCACCATTTGTTGAAAATACGTGTTTGCTACAATGGGCTTTTCCACTCACTCATTGATGGACTATTGGGTTATTTCTAGTTTGTGGCTTTTACAGATAAACTACTATGAACATTTATGTACAAGTCATATATAAATTTGTGCACACATACGCTTTCATTTTTCTGGGGCAAATACCTAGGAATGGCATTGCTGGATCATATGGTAAGTGTATGCTTAAATTTATTTAAAAAATATTAAATGGCTTCTTCAAGTAAGAAATGATCCAAAATGGTCATACCAGTTTACACTCACATCAACAATAGATAAGAGTTTTAGTTGCTCCATGTCCTTGCCAACACTTGGAATTGTCAGTCTTAAATTCTTAGCTATTCTCATAAATGTTAGTGGTAGCACTATGTGCCCCTAATTTACATATTCCTGATCAATAGTGATGTTGAGCATCTTTTGTTGCACTTACTTACCCAAATCTTTTTGGGGCGTATAAAGTATTTATTCTAATCTTTTACCTTTACTTAAAATTTTGTTGTTGGTTCTCTTCCTATTCAGATTTTTTTTCTCTTTTTTTCGTATGGGCAGGCCCCCAGAATCAAACCCAGGTCTCAGGCATGGCAGGCAAGAACGCTGCCTGCTGAGTCACCATCGCACCGCCCAATTGTGTGTTTTTGTGTGTGTGTGCATCTCCAAAAAAAAAAAAAAGATATGTTCAAGTTGTAACCCTGACCCCACAAATGCGATCCTATTTGGAAATAGGATCTTTGAAGATGTATTTAGTTAAGATGAGGCCAAGATGGATAAGGGTGGGTTCTGATCCAATAGGACTGGGGTCCTTACAAGAAAGGAAATTGGACACAGGCACAGACAGACAGACACCTGGGAGAAGGCCCTAGAAGGCAGAGGGGGCAGAATGCTGCCTCTACCAAGCCAAGGAAGGTCAAGGGTGCCCGGCAGAGGCTGGAACAGGCGAGGAAGTTCCCTCCCCTCCTGGCTTCATGTGGAGAATGGCCCTGCTGACACTTTGATTTCAGACTTCTAGTCTCAGAACTGTTAAGAGATAACTTACTGTTTTTTTAAGTCACCCGGTTTATGGTATTTTGTTTTGGCAGCCCTAGGAAATTAAGACAATGGGAAGAGTTCTTCATGTTTTGTGAACGCCACCACTTTGTCAGATGTATGGACTGCAAACAGTTTCACCGTATGGATAGATTTTTCATTTTTAATGGAGAAGAGATGTTTAATTTTGTTGAAGTCTGATTATCCATTTTTTTCTTTGCTGGTTAATGCTTTTTGGGTCCTGTATTAAGGTCACCAAGAATTTCTCCTAGGTTTTCTTCCAGAAGTTCCATGGTTCAAACTTCTACACTTAGATATATGATTCATTTAAAGTTAATGTTTGTGAATTTAGAGAGCGCGAAAATCAATTGCTACCATTTCTGTATACCAGCAATGAACAATTAGAAAGCGAAAAGAATAAAACAATACCATTTGTAATGTTTGATCAAGAAATATCAAATATCTAAGCATAAACTGAATAAAAGACATGCAACGCCCCTCAGCTGAAAATTACGTCTTTCTTTGAGAAATTAAAAGACCCAAACAGATGCAGGGGACATAACATGTTCAGTATTTAGATGACCCAGTATTATTAAGCTGTCAATTTTTCTCAAATTGAATTATAGATTTAATGGAGTCCTAATAAAATTTCCAGGAGGCGTTTACTGTAAAAGATGACAAGCTACTTCTCCCATGTGTACAGAATGCAAAGAACTTAGAATAGCCCAGACACTTTTGAGAAAGAAGAACAGAGTTCTTCCTGAAACCAAGAACTTGCTCTTCTTGGTGTCAAGACTCAGCTGGACCCTATCATGGCCGATGCCCACATGACTGGTTTCGGTTTCTAGCTTCCCTAGAGGTCAGCTCTGTAGGGCGACCCAAAGCTCCCACCCTCAACCACATCTTTAGACTCTCCAGTGAGACCTGAGCCCCCCTGGCAAATGAAGACACGCCATCAGGCATGGCATTCCCAGGGTGTAGGCGTCAGCAAGGCCAGGCCAGGAACCTCTTTGTGTCAGGTCGGCCTTCACGACACAGGCACAACTGGGACAACTGGAGATCCACATGCAAAGAGTGAATGTGGGTCCCTACCTCTCACCACAGATAAAAAAATCAATTGAAAATGAATCAAAGACCTAGATGCAAGAACTAATACTATACAACTCTCACAAGATGTGGGGACCCAGGGCCCAGATGCCCCCTTGCATTCTGAGAGTAAGTTACTGCTCATAGCTGCCTATAATGACCAGGACAGAAGTGAAAGGTCATCAGACTTCCTCAGGGAGGAAAGAATGTACAGATGGTATCATAAACAGAGCATTAAAACTTTCCTCTCTTGATCTTTGATGATAACAAACCTCCAGACCCCCGTGTCACTGGACCCTGTTGAAACTGTTCTCACACCCTATGGAATGTCTTTGTCTTAAACCCTCATAAGCTGTCCCTTGTACTCCCTGCCCCTTTTGTGGAGCACTGACTTCCATTTTTTGGGATGGCTGCCACTGGAAAAGATCTCATGTTTGTAAGTTGCAATAAAATCCATGCCTGACTCTCTGCTTAGCATGATCTTTGGTCTTGGGGCTGAACCACATGCTTTTCAAGAGCTGGGTTGGAACAATTGGTGAGCCAGCCAGGAGACCAAGGAGCCATTGGCCGAAGCAGATATGAGTTCTGGGAAGGGAGAATCTGTGGGGAGAAGCCCAAATTGGCCTCTGTCATCCACGTGAGGAGGGGTGGTTGCTCTCCTGGACAAATGAGGACTGCTGTGAGAGTATGGGGACACCCTAGAAACTCTAGTGGGGTTGCTAAATTTTTTGCCACAGATAGCAGGACAACTGAATTTTAGCAAAAAGAAAAAAGAACACCAACTAGCAACAGCCATAGCTTGGCCCCTTTTAGGAGTCTCATACATGGCCACACAGCCATCTAGAGGAGGAATGAAAACTAGAAAGAGATGCACACCTTGCATGGCAGAAATGAAGGACTCTCTGGGTGATTGCCTGTGCCAAGTGGATGGTCAGTCAGAGACTCCGGCATGCAGATATTCCCAAGTCAGAGGCTGTAAATTGCCTTGGGCTTGAATCCAGAGGATTTTAGCTACTCAGGGATGAGACCCCAACATGCAGGACCCCATAAACTCCTTCTCAGAAGAGGAAGGGAACCGGAAAGGGAGGTGGAGGAGGAGGATGGGCCCTGACAGGTGCACCCATAATCCCACAGGAATAGGAGTCACAAGATCAACCCCTGGGGTTCAGCAACTCCAATCACCTGAACAGAAATTACACGTTACTGTGAGAGGTTTTACTGCTACTGAATCAGGTGATTTCAGGCAGTGGTATAGACAAAAAACTGGACAGTCCCTACCCAATTGGCTTCTGAGGTTATAGGACACTGGATCAGAGCGATTAGTGCTTTCTGGAGTGGAGATGAGTAAACTGGCATCTATCACAGCCCACCCTTCACTACGACAATGCTTGCATGCTACCTCAGATGATGCAAAAACCACCTCCTTTTGGTATGGCTGATTAATGGGTGTAGGGTTATATGGCCTGACGAGGGGGATATACTGCACAATGCCCCCATTGGCAAAACATGGAGAGGCTACAAGACATTTTAAGAGTCCTGACACTGAAGCTTTTATTGCAGGAATGAAAAACACGTTTCACCATTACTATGGGCCTCTCGTTCCTACCCGAAGCCCGCTAGTAGGATAGCCTGTTTCTCTTTGCCGCTCAGGCTGTCGCCAGCCTTGGAGAGAAGGAAAGGCTAAGGAAAGGGAGCAGAAGTAAGGGCAAAGGGGAAAGCCATCCCGGGTGTCCCGTAAGCAGATGCGAGCAGATCTCGTTGCTGCAGGCAGAGATAGAGGCTACAGATAAGCAACCTAAAGCACTCCTGGTAAAACTATGGAGCAAATTGCCTAAGGACCAAAGATTTACTAAAGTGAGCTCCCAAGCCTCCAGGGGAGAAAGGAAGTCAGAAAAGAAACCGCTGTTCAGAGCCCAAGCCCTGGAGCTGCCCTTCAGTCCAGACCCCTTCCCCACAAAGGAAGCTTGGCAAGCCCCTCCCCCTTTTCCATAGGAGGGAGGTTGAGGTCCCCAGATGCTAACAATAGCTGGGGACCCCAGGGAGCAGAAGCCACACGTAGGATTAACCATCTACTGGTCCCCTACTAACCAACAGCAAGTGTTAGCTCTAGTAGACACAGGAGCCAAATGGACCTTAATCTATGAGAAGGTAGCCTGATTCCACAGGCCAGGACTGGTTATAAATGGCCATGGGGCGGGGGGGGGGGAATGATCCGGACAAAGCAGTGCAATCTAACTTTACAAATTGGGAGATTGCCCCCACCCCCACCCCAAGTGGTATACAGTATGTATTTCCCCTATATACCAGCATACAATTTTAGGAATTGAGCTTCTACAGGATGCCACACTGCAAACCACTAGAGGGGAATTCCATCTCCTGTGTAAAGTGATCAAAGCGGGATTAAAGGGGCAGGCAAAACGGTGCCCTTTAAAAGTACCCCCCACTTTGGAGGGTCATGGCTACAAAACAACGTGAACTTCCTGGAGGGCACCCAGAAATCTCAGCCACGGTCAATTATCTGGAGGAGGTGAGGATAGTAACACCCACCCATAGTCCTTTCAACAGGCCTTTATGACTTATACAAAAAAGCCTGATAAACATGGCACTAGATTATGGGGAGTTAAAGTCACACCACCATTGCATGCTGCAGTCCCAAGCATCGCTGGTTTATTACAAGAGACGGGGACCCAATTGTGTCAGTATCATTTTGCATTGGATCTTGCTAATGCTTTCTTTAGTATCTCCCTAGAAAAATCAAGCCAGCCTGCACTTGCCTTCACTTGGGGAAGTCAACAATGGACTTTTACTCTGCTTCCGCTAAGCTATGTACATAGCGAGACCATCTGCCACGGTCTCGTGGCAGAAGAGTTGTCTGAGTAGAAAAGTCCCACACGTGGAACTCTATTTCACTATGATGATGGTGTCATGTTAGCCAGTGACTTTCTTTCAGAATTAAAAGAAGCCTCAGGCTCATTGCTACCTCGCCTTGAGAGTTGAGGATGGGCAGTCAGTTGCCACAAGACTGTAAGGCCTCAGCTATTCTGTTAAATTCTTGAATGTTGCATGGTTGGATGAGACAAAAGCTATAATAGGTAAGGTGCAGTGTCTCCCTGTGCCACAAACGTCAAGACAACTAGTGGCTTTCTTGGTTGTTGGGGTACTAGAGACCGTTTGTTCCTCACTTAGCCCAAATGTTAAAACCCTGAAATGGTCTGATTAGGAAAGGCCATCCTTGGGAGTGGGGTTACTGCCCCACAGGCTGCTTTTGACAAGAGCACAGGCACAGCACTAGAGGGTAGTGGGCCCAGACCTGCCCTGTGGACTGGATGCAGCCAACGCTGATACTGGCTTTGGTGGGGTCTGTGGCAGAGGCAACACACTAAACGAATGCCTCTTGGCTTTTGGTCGCAATTATGGAAAAGGGCAACTGGAAAACCCATTGTGTGCTGCATACGATGCCTTACTGCAAGTGAGAGACTGAGGCAAAGATGCCCGATCACCTTGAAAATGACCACCCCTATTTAGGGGTGCATAAACAACACGGCTTCTAAGCCACCCTCCGGCAGTGCACAGCTGAGCGTGCTGACAAAACGGAAAGCTTTCTGCAGTTTCAGTACCAGCCCTCTGAGTGCAGAAATGCACGAGGCTCTCAGACCAATGTCATATACAGACGATTCAAGTGTTACAGTCGCTGCACCTGAAATAGGTGCTGAAATGCCCACTCTAGAAGGCACATGTACTGTTCCCGAGTCTACTGTGTACACTGATGCCTCTGCTAGCAGGCAGCTTCCCAACTAGACAGCTGCAGCAGTACAGCCCAGTGCTGGTATTATTTGTTGGGAGACTGGCGCTTTACAAGCAGTGGATGGACTGAATTAAAAGCTGTGTGGATGGTAATCGTGCCTGAGCCAGGGGACACACCTACTCTCTGTACTGTGAGCTGGGCTGTTGACAAAGGCCTTACAACCCAGATGGCAGCCAGGAAGCAGGAGCAATGGACAGCCATAGGTCGCCCCTCTGAGGACAAGAATTGCGGGAAGACATCTGGGATGTCTGCCGATGATGAAAGGTAACAGTCTATCCTGTCCCTGCCCTCACTCCCAACCGCGGCCTGGGAACGTGGGAGCCGACATAACCACACGGGCGCAGAGCAGCACAGCTGAAACCAGGGGAGTGGTGGGATGGCTTCATCAAAAAAGCAGACGCCGAAGGTATCAAACTCTGTTGTGTCTGCCCCCACATTTCCAGCTGCCACTGACACGCCCGTATCTAGCAGACCTCACTAAAGCATGCCCTTCGTGCTCCCTGCATTGGCCACGTTGGCTACTACATTAGATGGGACACAGCTGGTCACACACCCTGGTGGCAAGCAGACTACACAGACCCCCTTTGACTCCCGAGGGGGTGGGGTATGCGCTTTCTGCTGTGGACGTGGCTACAGGACTGTCGATACCTTTCCCAGTGAGAAGTTAACGCATGGGTCACCATCTGATGTTTGGGGAAAGCGAGTGCTCTGTATGGGGTGCCCGCACTGCCAGACAGTGATCGGGGGAGCCCAGCCCTGGACCAGCCCTGGACCAGGAAACAGGACATCATGTGGACGTGCCATGTGCCCTGCAACCCCACAGGTGTGGGCCTTATGGAAAGCATGAGTGGTTTGTTAAAAAAATAATAAGAGGTCCTTGCAGCAGGGGACTAAGACGCTCCATCAGGCTTTAACTCACTTGTATGCAATGTCCTGGGTGCTGCACCCACCCCCATTGAAATGCTAAGGCCCTGAGAATACAAGTAAAGGGCCTGCTGTTTTGTAGCTGAAAAGGGAAAATGATAATAATTTTTGTGGCCTGTGGCTCGGACCATACAAAATGGGGAAAATGAGGTCCTTTGGTCTTGGTGCTGGTCTATGCAGCCACATGGGTTGGGGATCTTAAGCCTATGGGGAACAGGAGTCACCCCCTGTAATCTGACCATCATTTATGCAAAAAATGCCTGTTAACATCTTTATCCCAATCCAGGGCCTCCTATTCCCACGGGAATTTTACATATAATTTATGCGGACCCTTTCTTATGCCCAGATTACCAACTGATGAGTGGTGGAGGGCTCTCAAGCTTTGCAAGGGGAGAATACCTGGCATTTAAAACCTCCCCAGAATGTTCCCCTGCCTAGTACTTTGTTATCAACCAGTGGAACTCTAGCATGTACATTATTAAATCAGCAGGAATTACCTTTTAATGTTTTGCCATAAACATCTTTTTTTTCACCCATAGCACCCTAGCAAACAACTTCCTACACTGAGCGTCAGCGTTAGCTCATGCCTACAATCGGCCCTGATGTTGGGTTTGCACCGACTTGCCATCTTCAGCACAATTCTTTGGACTGGGACCCCTGCGAATTGGACTGGTTGGGATATCTTGCTGCCTGGCAGGATTCAACACACTGGAAAAATCTGAAAAAGAATCTTCTTAGTTAAGACTGAAACCCAACTACCATCCTATAACGAGACCAGGGCTTACCTCTCCTCCCTTGTACAGGAACAGGTGAACAAGCCTCAACCTGTATTGGCGGGTGCTATATGTGATGGTTTAGATAGCTGATGGCAGAAGCTGTGACATTTGACCATGTTGCCTTGGTCAGCATGGAACTCATGATGCGGGGTGGCTACCCCCCGAATTGTGTCATTTTACATACGTTAAGCTACATAACACTGGTCTTTTCCATTGGCAAGATATCTCCAACCAACAAGACATATCCTTCCCCCAAGGGAGGGCTATGGACCTGTGGGCAATATGGTTGGTCCTATTTACCTGACGACTGGACAGGACATTGTACGTGGGGACAGCCCTACGTCCCCGCTACCTTCTAAAGATTCTTTACCCCATATCCTTAGTAATCGGGAAATGTTTGAAGTAGATGCAGAATAAAACACACTCCCTGGTGGTACTACCCTTTAGCCATTCTTGTACCAGGTGGAGTGACAATCCTTACTGAAGAACATGTGGCAGCTTTAGCCAAGCACACCGTCCAGGCACTTAATGATTCCAAAATGGCTATCTCCTTGCTAAATGAAGAAACCACGCAGCCTAGGGAAGTCATTTTACAAAACAGAATGGCCCCGTATCCTCCCTGCAGCACAGGACGGCACCCGTGCCTTGATTACTGTGCAGGGCTGCATATTTATCCTGGTCACTCACACAATGTTTCACAAGGCTTGAATCACACACATGATATTGATCGATTATAGTACACCCGCTGTCTAAACAGCTTAGTTCCCTTTCTTGGCCATGGCGGCATCTCTTTGTGGGGTTGTTGTCCCTGTGTGGGGAACTCCTCGGGTTCTGTTGTCTCTTACACTGCTGTTGTGGAGAATGGATGCAACGTCCGTCCCGGTCACTGCAGCCTGCTGTGCGGGGGTGGACTGAGGGGACCCAGGCCCCCTCCTCCATACTGAGAATAAGTTACTGCACGTAGCTGCCTAAATGGCCGGTGCAGAAGCTAAAGGCCATCAGATCTCCTCAGGGAGGAAAGAATGTTCAGATGGTATCGTGAACGAGGCATCAAAACTCCCCTCTCTTGATCACCATTGATAATTTACAAACTTCCAGTCCCCTGTGTCACAGGGCCCTGCTGAAACTCTGTTCTCACAGCCTAGGGGATGCCTTTGACCTAAACCCTTACAAGTTTTACGCTCCCGCCCCCTTTGTGGGTCCCTGACTTCCATTTTCCAGATGGCTGCCGCCGGAAAACATTTCTCCTGTTTGCAAGTCTCGATAAAATCCATGCCTCCCTCTGTGCCTAGTGTGTTGTTTGGTCCTGGGGCTGTGCTTTTCGAGAGCTGGGTGGAACACAAAGACAACAGAGAAATATCTTCAGAGCTTTGCAGTAGGCAGTGGGTTTCTAGATTTTATAGCAAAAGCATGAGCAACAGTTGAAACAAATAGATCAGTTGGACTTCATCAACATTAAACTCTTGTGCACCAAAGAACATTATCAAAAAAGTGAAATGATAACCTCCAGGAATGGAGGAAGTATTTGGAAATCATATATGTGATAAAGGTCTAGCACCTAGAAGATATAAAAACTACAACTCAACACAAAAAGGCAAACAACTCAAGAAATGGCCAAGGGAAACTCTGAATAACTCTGTGACACCTAAGACCCAAAAATGAAGTTCTACGGCCCTAAAAGTTAGCACAGCTATAAATAATAACAGTTGAAGTAGCTGAAAAAGAGATCAGGCCTCAATTAGAATTAAAAACGAAGCCCATCTGGCTGGGACGAAGGTAAATGAGAATATAGGGTAAAAGATGCCAGTGTATGTACTCTAGACCTTCACCTACTGTATGAGACCAAGACAGAGAGGTTTCAGAGAGGTTTATAATGTCTATAACCTAAGTTGTTTTGTTTTTTTTTTTTGCATGGGCAGGCACTGGGAATCGAACCCGGGTCTCTAGCATGGCAGGCAGGAACTTGGCCTGCGGAGCCACCATGGCCCAGCCTATAACCGCAGTTTTAAACCAGCCTATCTGGATAGCTCATTTAAACAACCCAAATTCCACCTGGAGCTCAGAACAGGGAGGGGTTTAATAGTTCCACATATACATATATAATTATTAAACTTCCCATCTGGAAAACCCTGGGTACCCTCTCAACCACTGGGGACTCCCCACAATAGGCCAAGCCCTTGATTTTGAGACTTGTTCATATGAAACTTATTTCTGTAGGGGAGAAGCTAAGTGCGGTAGTTAGGTTCAGGTGTCCATTTGGCCAGGTGATGGTGCCTACCTCTGTGGACTGGAATTATTAGCATGTGAAATTCATCTACGGCTGATGAGATCTGCAGCCGGCTAAGGGGAGGACTTCCTCAATGAGTGATGTTTGATTTAATTAGCTGGAGGTGTAAAAGAGAGAAGTCCAAAGAGAGCTCAGCGCAGCACAGCCGCAGCAGCTCAGCACACCTCATCTCAGCACTCGCAGCTCAGCCCAGACGTTTGGAGATGCAGAAAGGAATTGCCCCAGGGAAGGCCATTGGAACCCAGAGGCCAGCAGAGAAGGCCAGCAGATGTCACCGTGTGCCTTCCCATGTGACAGAGAAATTCAGAGGAAAGTTAGCTGCCTTTCCTTTGAAGAACTGTAAATTTTTAACTAAATAAATCCCCTTTTATTAAAAGCTGATCCATCCCTGGTGTGTTGCAATCTGGCATCTTTGGAAGACTAAAACACTAAAACTACCCAAATGAGGCCTACGAATTGCTTCCAGGAAACCTCTTTTATTGCTCAGATGTGGTCTCTCTCTCCCTCTAAGCCCAACTCAAGGAAAATTATTGCCCTTCCCCGCTACATGGGATATGACATTCAGGGGTGAAAATCTCCCAGACAATGTAGGGCATGACTTCCAGGGATGAGTCTGGTGCTGGCACTGTGGGAATGATAACTTCTGGACCAAAGGGGGTAATAAAATAAGGCATCAGTGGCCAAGAAAGATCAAATAGAGTCAAGAGACTATTCTGAGGCTACTTTTATGCAAACTTCAGTTAGACAATGCCAATTATCATAATTTGCTAACCTGCAACCAACTTCACTCCTGCTGACTCTTAAGAACACCTAGGGCTCAAACTGAGACGCTATAAAGGTTTTGTACACCAAGTTTCCTTTCCTGGAACCTATAATTCCCAGAGGGTTCTGAGATCAGATAAATTCTGAGGCACAAAGGGGCCAGCTTCTCCAATATTAGCAATTAATTTCATCCACTTATCTTTTAGTGTGGATACCCCATTTCAACATGAAAAAGTCAGAACAGGCATTGCCCAAAGGTCCCTATAGGTTGGGAAAAGGAGCAAAGGAGAGGGGGAGGTATAACAGAGAGAAGAGGAATTGGCAAACCAGTATTACTGCTGAATCACTATATTAATATTCCTTCTAGCCTCCAGTGTTTTGGAGCAGCTAGAAGGAAAATTCTGAGATGGTAGAATAATAGCACATGACAAACTCTGGGATCTGTTCTGTAATTACTTGTTGAAGTGTGCTTTGAAAATTATTGTTTTTTCCTTCTTTACTTTGCATATATGTTATATTTTACAATAAAAAACGTTAAAAAAGAAAGAAAGAAAGAAAAGAAATAGCCAAGAGATTTGAAAAGACAGTTCTTGAAAGAAAATATACAAAAGCCCAATGAGCACATGAAAAGATGCTCAACATGACTAGTCATTGAGGAAATACACATAAAAACCACAATGAGGAAAAAACCCACAATGAGTTATTATTTCCACACCCACAAGGATGGCTTTAATAAAACACACCCAAACAATGAAAAAACAAGTGTTCATGAGGATGTAGAGAAATAGGAAACCTTATAAATCACTGTGGGAATGTAAAATGGTGCACCCATGGTGGACAATAGCCTGGCAGTCCCTACAAATATTAAACACAGAATTACCATATTACCTGGTCATTCTACTCTTAGGTATACACCCCAAAGAATTGAGAACAGGTTGAGTATCCTTACACATATGTGCTGGTTTGAAAGGAAGCATGCCCCCTAAGAAAAGCCATGTTTTAATATAAATCCCATTTCATAAAGGTAGAATAATCTCTATTCAATATTGTATGTTTGAAACTGTAATGAGATCATCTCCCTGATTGATGAGATTTAGTTAAGAATGGCTGTTAAACTGGATTAGGGGATGACATGTCTCCACCCATTTGAGTGGGTCTTGATTAGTTTCTGAAGTCCTATAAAAGAGGAAACATTTTGGAGAATGAGAGATTCGGAGAGATTCAGAGAAAGCAACACTACAAAGCAGAGAGTCTACCAGTCAGCGACTTTTGGAGATGAAGAGGGAAGACGCCTCCTGGGGAGCTTCATGAAATAGGAAGCCAGGAGAGAAAGCTAGCAGATGACGCCATGTTTGCCATGTGCCCTTCCAGCTGAGAGAGAAGCCCTGACTGTGTTCGCCGTGTGCCTTCTCACTTGAGAGAGAAACCCTGAACTTCATCGGCCTTCTTGAACCAAGGTATCTTTCCCTGGATGCCTTTAATTGGACATATCTATAGACTTGTTTTAATTGGGACATTTTCTCGGCCTTAGAACTGTAAATTAGCAACGTATTAAATTCCCCTTTTTAAAAGCCATTCTGTTTCTGGTATATTGCATTCCGGCAGTTAGCAAACTAGAACAACATACTTTTCACAAGTGTTCATAGCAGCACTCTTCCCTATGGCCAAAAGTTGGACACAACTCAAATGGCCATCGACATGTGAGTGGATAAATAAATCGTGGTATATCTATTCAATGGAATATTATTCAGCCATAAAAGGAATGAAGTTCTAATACATGCTACAGTGTAGATGAACCTCAAACACATTATACTGAATGAAAGAAGCTAGACTTAAAAGGTCACATATTGTATTATTCCATTTATATGTAATATCTAGAGTAGGTAAACCCATAGAGACTGAAAGCAGATTGGTGGTTGCCAGGGATAGAAGGAGAGAAAAATGGAGAGTAACTGCTTAATGAGCATGGGTTTTTCCTTGGAGGTGAAGAAAATGTTCTGGAAATAGAAGTAGTGGTTGCACAACTTTCTGAATGTACTAATTGCCACTGAACTGTTGGCTTTAAGAAGGTTAATTTTATGTTACGTAAATTTCATTTCAATTAAAAAATGGTACGAAAAAACTATAAATACTCTCTAAGCAGTATAATTTTGCTGTATCCCACAAATTTTGATATGTTGTTTTCTTATAACTCAGTTAAAAAATTATAATTTCCCTTGTAATTTCTTTTGTAACCTGTGGGTTCTGTAGAAATGTGTTATTTAATTCCAATTATTAAAAACATTCCCAGGTATCTTTTTTTTTTTTTTTTTTTTAAAGAGGGAGGAAGGGAAGGAAAGACAGAGAGAAGGAAGGAAGGATGGAAGGAAGGAAGGGAGGAAGAAAGGGAAACATCTTTAAACATTTTCTTGTTTTTATTGTATTTTGTTTGTTTGTTACATGGGCTGGGGCCGGGAATCGAACCGAGGTCCTCCGGCATAGCAGGCAAGCACTTTGCCCGCTGAGCCACCGCGGCCCGCCCCGATTCCCAGGTATCTTTTAATTGTTAATTTCTACTTTAATCCTGTTGTGCTCAGATGACATACTCTACATTATTTCAATCCTTTTAAATTGATTAAAACTTGTTTTATAGCCCAGCATTTGGTCTATCTTAGTACATTTACTATGTGCATTTGAAAAGGATGTGAATTCTGCCGTTGACAGGTGTAGTTCTCTATAAATGTCAATTAGGTCAACTGGCTGACAGTGTGGCAGTGTTGGTCAAGTTTTCTATATCCTTACTAATTTTCTCCTATTTAGGAGAAAATTTCTCCTAACAAATTTTCTCCTATTTGTTCTTTTACTTACTGGGAGAGGATTTTTTAAATTTCCAACTGTATTTATGAATTTTCTCTCAGACTCTGTCCCATATATTTTGAAGCTTTGTTATTAGGTGCATGTACATTTGGGATTGTTATGTCTTTATCTCTGGTGATATTCCCTGTCCTTGAATCCACTTTGACTTTTTTTTTTTTTTTTATGCTGTATGGTGGAGTCACATTTCATTATTTCCCCATGTGAGTATCTCATTATTGCAGCACCATTTGTTGAATTTTTGTTTGTTTGTTTTTGTTGGTTCTTTGTTTGGGAAGTGCATGGGCTGGAACTGAACCTGGGCTCCTGCATGGCAGGTGAGACTTCTACTACTGAACTACCCTTGCACCCCAACAACACTTATTTTTAATTTTTAAAAGAATAGCCATGCTAGTGTGTTATGGACATTGGGTTGCTTTCACCTTTTGGCTAATGTGTGTAATGCTACATCAGTGTACAGATATCTCTCTGAATCGTGCTTTCAATTCTTTTGGGTACATACCTAAGAGAGGATTTCTAAGCCACGTGGTAATTTTATGTTCACTTCTCTAAATAATAGTGGTTGTACAACTTTACATCCCTACCAGCAATGTATGAGGGTTTCTATAGCTCTATATCCTCAACCACACTTTTTTGTGTGTGTGCTGTATGGCAGGGGTCACATTTCATTCTTTTTCCATGTGAATATCTCCTTATTGCAGCACCATTTGGTGAATTTTTGTTTGATTGCTTTTTCGTTTGTTTGTTTGAGAAGCGCATGGGCCAGGAATCAAACCCGGGGCTCCCACAACAGAATTTTACCACTAAACTACCCTTGCAGCCCAACAACACTTATTTTTAATTTTTAAAAGACTAGCCATGTTAGTGGCTGTGAAGTGGTGGCTCATTGTAGTTTTAATTTGAATCTCTTCAGTGGCTAATGATGTTGAACATCTTTTCATATACTTATTGGCCGTTTGAATATATTCTTTGGAGCAATTTGTATTCATATCCTTGGCCCATTTAAAAAATTGTATTAATAAAACCAATCAACATACAATATGAACATTCTTTTTTATCACATAGCTGTATATTCATCATCACGATAATTTCTTAGAACATTTGCATCAAATCAGAAAAAGAAAACAGAAAAACAATCATACATACCATATCCCTTACCCCTCCCTTTCATTGATCACTAGCATTTCAATCTACCAAATTTATTTTAACATTTGTTCTCCCTATTATTTATTTATTTTTAATCCAAATGTTTTACTCATCTGTCCATAAAGTAGATAAAAGAAGCCTCAGACACAAGGTTTTCACAATCACACGGTCACATTGCAAAAGCTATATCATTACACAATCACCTTGAAGAAACACGGCTCCTGGAACACAGCTCTACATTTTCAGGTAGTTCCCTCCAGTCTCTGTGTTATGCCTTAACTAAAAAACTGATATCTATTTAATGCATAAGAATAACTTCCAGGACAAACTCTCGACTCTGTTTGGAATCTCTCAGCCACTGATATTTTATTTTGTCTCATTTCGCTCTTTCCCCTTTTGGTCGAGAAGGTTTTCTCAATCCCTTGGTGTCGAGTCTCAGCTCATTCCAGGATTTCTGTCCCATGTTCCCAGGAAGGTCCACATCCCTGGGAGTCATGTCCCACATAGAGAGGGGGAGGGCAGTGAGTTTGCTTGTTGTGTTGGCTGAGAGAGAGAGACCACATATGAGCAACATAAGAGGTTCTCGTGGGGGTGACTTTTAGGCCTAATTTTAAGTACGCTTAGCCTGTCCTTTGCAGGGCTAAATTCAAATGAACAAACCCCAAGATTGGGGGCTCAGCCTATTAGCTGTCCCCACTGCTTGTGAGAATATAAAGAATTCTCCATTTTGGGGAGTTGAATTTTCCCCCTTTCTCACCATTCTCCCAAGGGGACTTTGCAAATACTTTATTCACTGTTCAAACCCTTCTGGGATTTATCGAGGCATCACTCTGGACAAACCTACAAAATCTCAGGCCCTACTCAAGGTTCCATGTACTGACGGTGTTCAGTTAAGCTCTCCACATAAGTTATATTCGAAAATGCACTAGTTGAAATATAAATTTCGTACCAGATAAACATCTTTTGCTTTAGTCTCACACATTAACTTAAAGTTGTTTTTTTTTTGAATAACAAAAAATATTTTACTAAAACATAAGATTTACAGAAGTTTCCAGACAAGCCATACAAAATGGTCACAAGCTTCTCACTTGAAGGGAGGATTCTATGCTTGACAGCAAAGTCACAATATTATTAGTGAGGATGTGATGTTGGTTTAATGTTCCCATTTTGGTTCAAACAATCAAGCTTGTCCATCTACAGCGTCTAAATAAAGTTAGACTTGGCTGGAGGGTATATTCTAAAGAACAACTGGTCAGCCGCTTTTAACCAATGCATTTAATTAGATCACCATAAAAGGCATGGGAGGGGGGAAGGAACTTAAAAAATAATGAAACTATCTCCCTCCTCAAAAATAAAAATAAAGAAAAACACCCACACCCCTGCACTAACCCTGACTACTACCCTCATTCACAGTACTTTATACTTAAACCAGATAGGGGGAAAAGACTAAGAGCAGGAGAGGGGCCACTGCTTTGAAACGTTTCGCAACAATCCAGATGATACTTCTAGACTTTGCTCATGCTTTGCAACAGCGAATCAGGACAAGGCATAGATTTACTAATGTGCATTTAATCACCAAAGGACTGAAGATGTCTGGGCTTTTATTCTGTAATGTTTCTAAGACTGTGTCCCTTAAATGCAAACAAAAAAGGAAGAAGTCTTGGCAGAACAGGAGAAGTGATGCACACTTGATGATCAGATCGATTTAAATATTATTCATGGCATCTAGCCCAGTCTACGCTGTAGCTGTTTCTATGGCTCTGGCTTCCTTGGTCTTCCATTGCTCGGCTACATCTTTTGCTAATGGATCACCTGGATTGGGAGCACTTAACAAAGCCTGGATTGACAGCAGAGCTGTGCGCATCTGGAGTGCTGGGAACCACTTATCTTTCAAAATATCTAAACATATTCTTCCCAACTTGTCTACATTAGGGTGATAAATTGTGGTCATGAAACGTACTTAGGGGCTAGCCATTGGGTATTCTTCTGGAAGGAACAGTTGTTCAAGTTTAAAAGTCCCTCCCTCAAAGGGGGAATCTTGGGGGCCAGCAATGACCATGCGAAAATAATGCGCGTTGCTCTCCTCTGGTTCTGCTTTAATTCCGGGAACTGGTTCTGCCCGCAAACGCTGGGTTTCCTTGATAATACTGCGGGGCAGCCTGGCCATCTTGTCAGATCCCGAGTTCGGCGTCTCCATAAGTTAAAGTTTTAAACTTGGCCCATTTTTAAAGTGGGTTGCTTGCTTTGGTGTTATTAGTTGTAGGAGTTCCTTGAATATTCTGGATATTGAACTCTTACCAGAAACACGGTTTCCAAATACGTTATCACAGTCTGTAGAGTATCTTTTACTTTCTTGTAATGTCCTTTGATGTGTAGACATTTTCAATTTTGATGAAGTCCATTTTATCGATTTTATCTATTGTTGCTCATACTTTTGATGTAAAATCTAAAAACCCATTGCCCTTTTTACTATTTAGTTGCTTTTTTCAGTGGACCATTTGATTTTCTTTTCTTTCCTCTATATTTTTTAGTTTTTTTCTTAGTGGCTACTTCTATCATTACAATTAACATTGTAGGCTAATAACAGCCTAGTATGACTAATTTTAGAGATACACAAATGCTCTACTCCTATATATCACCTTCTCTTCCCCTTTATATTGTGTGTGTCTCGGAGTACAACTTTACATATGGCATGGCCACTAACAGATTTTAGATGTTAGTTTGCACATTTTCCTTTTATGTCACTGGGGGGAAAAGCAGTTACAAACCCAAAGTAATACAGGATTTTATATTTACCCACGTAATCACATTTACGACTGCTCTTCATTTCTTCTTATGGCTTCAAGTTACTGTCTAGTGTCCCTTTATTACAGCCTGAAGGATCCCCTTTGGCATGTCTTTAGGGCAAACCTTCTAGTAATAAACTTTCAAATTTTGTTCATCTGTAAATGTCTTAATGTCTCATTCATTTTTCAGTGATAAGTTTGCTGGATATAGAATTCTTGATTGACAGTTTTTTCTTTAAGGAGTTTAAATCTGTTGGCCTACTGTCTTCTGGTTTCCACAGTTTCTTTCTTTCTTTCTTTTTTTAATGACATATATGCAAAAAAGCAATAAATTTCAAAGCACATCACAATAATTACTTGTAGAACAGATTCCAGAGTTTGGTATGGGTTACAATTCCACAATTTTAGGTTTTTACTTCTAGTTGTTTTAAGATACTGGAGACTAAAAGAAATATCAGCATAATGATTCAGCAATCATACTCATTTTTTAAACACTTCCTTCTCGGTATAACTTCACCATGACTTTTGATCTTTCTCCCACTCTTTAGGGGTATCTAGGCTATGCCCATTCTAACTTTTTCATGTTGGAAGAGGCTGTAGATAATATGGGAGGGGGGATGGAACTAGCTGATGTTCTGGAGAGGCTGGCCCTCTAGGTTTCAGGACTTGTCTGGCCCAGAGACCCACCTGGAGATTGTAGGGTTCTGGAAAGTTACCCTAGTGCATGGAACCTTTGTAGAATCTTGTATAATGCCCTGAGTGTTCTCTAGGATTGGCTGCAATAGTTTTGGCAAGTTATGGTAGGTAGCAATGTCTAACTGAAGCTTGCATAATAGTGACCTTCAGAGTAGCCTCTTGTCTCTTTTTGAACTCTCCCAGCCACTGATACCTTACCTGTTACACTTCTTTTCCCCTTTTTGGTCAGGATGGCATTGTTGATCCCACAGTGCCAGGGCCAGGCTCATCCCTGGGAGTCATCTCCCATACCACCAGGGAGACTTTCACCCCTGGATGTCATGTCCTGCGTAGGGGAGAGGGCAGTGATTTCACTTGCAGAGTTGGGCTTAGAGAGAGTGAGGCCACATCCAAGCGTCAGAGAAGTCCTTCAGAAGTAACTCTTAGGCACACCTACAGGCAGTCTAAGCTTTCTCCATGGTCTCTTACAAGAAATTGGATCTTGTAAGATCCAATGGATCTTATTGGGGATCCATTGTATATGACAAGTTGCTTCTCTCTTGCTGCTTTCAAAATCTTCTCTTTGCTTTGGATTTTGACAATTCAATATAATGTGTCTCTGTGTGGATCTCTTACAATCTATCCTGCTTGGAGTTCGCTGAACTTCCTGGATGTTTATTGTTCTAGTTTGCTAGCTGCCAGAATGCAACACACCAGACAGATTGGCTTTTAATAAAAGGGGATTTATTTAATCAGTTCTTCAGAGGAAAGGCAGCTAACTTTCAACTGAGGTTCTTTCTTATGCGGGAAGGCACAGGGTGATCTCTACTGGCTTTCTCTCCAGGCCTCTGGGTTCCAACAACTTTCCCCGGGGTGATCCCTTTCTGCATCTCCAAAGGCCTGGGCTGAGCTGCGAATGCTGAGATGAGGTATGCTGAGCTGCTTGGGCTGTGCTACATTGAGTCTCTCATTTAAGCATCCAGACAACTAAATCAAATATCATTCATTGCAGCAGGCACGCCTCCTAGCCGACTGCAGATGTAATCAGCAACAGATGAGGTTCATGTGCCATTGGCTCATGTCCACAGCAACAGAACTAGTTGCCTTCACCTGGTCAAGTTGACAAATGAATCTATCTACCACATGTCCTCCATCAAATTGGGGAACTTTTTTGTCATATTTCTTCAAAGACTTTTTCTCTCTCTTTTATCCTTCTGGGACTTGAGTCAATGATGCATATGTTAGTTTCACTAGAAGATGTACCACAGATCCCTCAGGACCTGTTCATTTTTCTTTATTATTTTTTCTTTTGTGGGGTCATAATTCAATCCCCAACAAAGGTTGACAGCTTTTTCCTTTAGCAATTTAAATATGTCACTCCATTGTCTCCCGTTTTGGATTATTTCTGAAAATACATCAGGAGTTATTCTTATCTTTGTTTCCTAAGTAAACCATGTCTTTTTTTCTCTGGCTGCTTTTAAACTTTTCTCTTTCACTGGTTTTCAAAATTGGTTTTCTGATGTGTCCTAATGTGCTTTCTTTTATCTTTGCCCTATTTGGGATTCATCAGGATTCTTGGGTTTGTGGATTTACAGTGGTCAAGAAATTTGAGAAGAATTTCAGCCACTATTTCTCCAAATATCTGTTCTGTTCTCCTCTCATATCCTTCAGACATT
This sequence comes from Tamandua tetradactyla, assembly GCF_023851605.1. Lineage (NCBI taxonomy): Eukaryota > Metazoa > Chordata > Mammalia > Pilosa > Myrmecophagidae > Tamandua > Tamandua tetradactyla. Next base: position 73,724,544 of record NC_135332.1, on the reverse strand, counting down.
CTAATTACATATATGTTAGACTGACTGCTGTTTTTCCACAGATTACTGAGGTTCTGTTCATTCATTTTAATGATCATTTTCTCCCTATCATTCAACGTTTGTAATTTCTATTGCTCTGTTTTAAAGTTCACTGATCTTTCGTTTTGTTTGTTTAATCCACTGTTAAGTATACTAGTTAATACTCAATTTTTTATACAGAATTGCATTTTAAGCTTTAGATATTCCATTTGGCTTCTTTTATATCATCCCTGTCCCTCTTCATTATGTTTATATTTTGTTTTAAATTCATGAACATATTTACAGTAGCTAAAGTCCTTGTCAGTTAATTCTACTGCCTCTCTCATATCTTGATCTGTTTCTATTCATGATTTTCTCTTAGTGAGTCCTGTTTTCCTGCTTCTTCACATAGTCAATAATTTAACTGAATGTAACATTGTAAATGTTACTTTGTTGAGTCTCCGGATTTCATTGTCTTCCTTTAAAGAGTCTGAAGTCTGCTTTGACAGGTAGTCAATTTATTTGTGGAGCAGCTTGATAATTTCAGGGTTATATTTAAGATTTGTTAGATTAGATGTAGCCCTTTATTCTGGGATAGTTTAGCCCTGTTACTAAACTCTGACTTCATATGGAATCTCTACCAAATGCCCTGAGTGCTCGGTGAGGTCTGTTGGGAATTCAAATGTCTACTAGCCCTGGGCGAGCTCTGGGAATTGTTCAGCTTTAGAGTAGTTGTTTTTGCCAAATCCTGTGGGGTTTCCTTCTACATGCGTGAGGTTTAAAATTCAGCAACAGCCTCAAGGGGAACTCAATGCATATTTCTGGAGCTCAGTGCTCTACATCACTTCCTCCACTTAGACCTTGCAAATGCTTCTGGTTTCATCTTCTCCAATCTCCAATCTCTGTCCCTTCAACTCATAAGACTTCGGGGATCTGTGCCAGAATTCAGAACATGCTTCCAGGTCGGGAGTCAACTGTAAGACTCAGCTCATGGGTTTTACTTCTCTAAGAGATCTTAGCCCCGGGCTGCCTATTGTCCAAAAACAATTGCAATGTTTTTTGTTTCCAGTTTGACGGAAGGGCAAGTCCCATACCAGTTGCTCCGTGATAGTCAGATGCAGAAGTCGCTTGTTTACTTCGTAATGTACATATTGACATATTTTTATACATAAAGGACATGTTTTTCCATATTCTGACTTTTCTCTTATAGAAATATTAGTGGCTTTCTTTTCAGGTCAATATGTTTAGGTAGACCAAACAGTCTGCTGTGGGAATTTATATCATTTAAATACCTTTTAACTGATGACCATTAGATGACTCTTAGTTTCTATTATACATAACTCAGACATGAGCATTCTCATTTATGCATCTTTACAAACATATGTGGGGACGCCTAATTCTTCAAACCTCTAAACTAACTAATCTTCAGCTTTTTCCAGGGATATGTGCATTTTAAGACTTTTCCTAATTTCCTTGGGGGAGTACTCTAGTTTGCTAGCAGTCGGAATGCAATATATCAGAAACAGAATGGCTTTTAAAGGGGGAATTTAATAAGTTTCTAGTTTACAGTTCTAAGGCCAAGAAAATGTCCCAGTTAAAACAAGTCTATAGAAATGTCCAATCAAAGGCATCCAGGGAAAGATCCCTTGGTTCAAGAAAGCCGATGAAGTTTAGGGTTTCTCTCTCAAGTGGAAGGGTGCATGGCGAACAATCAGAGTTTCTCTCTCATCTGGAAGGGCACATGGCGAACATGGCATCATCTGCTAGCTTTCTCTCCTGGCTCCCTGTTTCATGAAGCTCCCCGGGAGGCATTTTCCTTCTTCATCTCCAAAGGTCCCTGGCTGGTGGACTCTGCTTCTCGTGGTTATGTCATGCTGCTCTGCTCTCTCTGAATCTCCCATTCTCCAAAATGTTTCCTCTTTTATAGGGCTGCAATAAACCAATCAATACCCACCCAAATGGGTGGAGACATGTCATCACCTAATGCAGTTTAACAACCTACTCTTGACTAAATCACATCAACCAGGGAGATGATCTGATTATAGTTTCAAGCATGCAGTATTGAATAGGGATTATTCTACCTTTATGAAGTGGGATTTTGATTAAAACATGGCTTTCCTGGAGGGCATACTTCCTTTCAAACCAGCACAGAGAGTTTCAGTTTAAAGGTGGGAAGCTTCCAAACTTTTCCTCCTAATTGCAACTTATAGGCTTCTGTCAATTAAGCACCCATGAGGCTGGCTTGGTTTCTTGCTTTCACTACATAGTCCCTCATAAGATTTTACCAAGACAACTACATATTGCTCTTCTCACGTGCCAAGATAATCTAAGAACTTTCCCCAGGTTGTTAACTATTCCTTGCAGGCTGGTGGGACCTCCTTGCTGGACATGTTAGTTGCTGCCGTGTTTTGCAGTTTGGCGTTGGAGCTTCTCCACCACTCCTGCCACTGTCGTTAAGAAGAATTACTTAACGTGAAACCTCTGGGGCAAATGTGATAACCATTTTTAGGCTGTTCATGCACGTTGCCAGATTCCTTCCCAAATAGCGCCAGCAGGCAAAAGGTACCTCCTTCTGAAGCGAAGTCGATCCGTAGTTTATGAGGCAGAACCTGCCTTTCAGCATAAAATCGGAAAATGCCAGATGCTCACTTTCCCACTGAGTTAGAACTCAGCCACATGGTGCCTCCACCTCCAAACTTCAGGCCTGACTCCCCCAGTCCCGGATGGTCTGTGAGCCTTCCAATACCTTGTTAAAAAATTGTTCTTCTGCTCAGATGAGCCAGGGACTTTCCACCCATGGCAGGCACACCTGTCCCAGTATTATCTCCACTTCTTCCTTGCCAATACCAAGGAATAGCGTGCTGGGCTGATCCCAACGGTGACAAGTGGGTTCCCTGTTGTCCCAGAATCTTTTGCAGCTGTGGGTGGCCTGGTGGCCTGTTCTGGCCAATGCGACCTGAGGGTGGAGGAACTGCTGTAGGGCTTCTGGAAAGGTTTACCTTTCCCCATACAAGGAACATAGGACTTTCCTCTCTTCCTATCTTCCTGCCTCAACTGGACTTTCTGCAGGAATCTTTCAACCCAGGAGGACAAAAGCCTACCTGCTTAAGGTATTGGAGCATAAAGATGGAAAGGCCTGGGTCCCTGATGGAGTATTGGGGGGTTGAATCATGTCCCCCACAAAAGGCATGTTCAAATCTTAACCCGCGGTCATTGGCTGTGAACCCTTTGTAAATAGGACTTTTTGAGGATGTCATCGTCAGTTAAGGTGTGGGCGCATTTGAGATGAGGCCACATGGACTCTGAGTGGCCTTGACCCAAGGCTGGAGCCTCGTGCAAAGAGGAAACTCAGGTGGGGTCAGTCAGTCGAAACGAGAAGCCAGAAGAAGACAGGCAGCGAGCTCTCCATGTGACAGAGGCAGAGAGTCAAGCCAAGGGACCCCAAGAGTTGTGGGGTTGACAGGCTCCGGGAGAAAGCACAGCCTGCCCAAACCTTGTTTTCGAACTTCCGGCCTCCACAATTGTGAGCTGATATTTTCTGCTAAGCTAACCAGTGTGCGCTATCGGTCACGGAAGCCGAGGCAAACTAAGACTTGGGGACATTCCCCATCTCTGGATTTCTGGTTATCATGAGAAAATAAAGCTTCTGGGGGTTTCATATCCTGTTCCTTGGGTGTTCTATACTTGCATCTGGATTCATTCCATACTAATACCCCCTTCTGACCTGGCCACACTTTGGGCTTGCCTCTGCAGATAAACAAGTACATTTGCATGATGCTTCACGGCATACCAAGACTCTCATTTTAATTTCATTCTCACAACAGCCCTTTCAGGCCATTGTCATCAATCAAGATTCTTAGTAGTAAGCAGCTGAAGCTTACCGCTGGGGAGCAAAGTGAGAAAAGACATTCACAGAACCAAGGTCAGGCTGCGCACCAAGAACGGACAGGAGCCAGAGGACACGGGAGAGCAGGCACCCAGCCAAGGGGCACCCAGGTGTCCGGCTGGAGGCTTGCACAGGTATCGTGGCCTCTGCTGGAGGGGCCTCAACTCTCAGCACAGCTGCTGACGACCTGAATAATTTCTCTGTGGTTCCTATCTCTTATTTCACTACTTTGAGATTAAAAATCCCAAATGAACACATCCGATTGGTTGAGCCTAGGCTGAGCTGCTGGAGTGAAGTCCAGATCTGGCCATCTTGGCTTCCAAAATCAGCCTGGTTTATCCCATCAAGCCTCAAATAACTAATTTCATGCTTCAGGCACAGTTTGATCAGAGCTCCAGATAGGTTTTTCTTCACTTTTCTCAGCTCTGCCCATCCCAGGCGTAGGCTTGGTGCTGGCACTGGTTTACCTCAAGATGACAAAGTTGCTGCAGCCTCTCCAGACCTCACATCTATCCACCACATTTGCTTAGAGCAAAAGTCAGTAGCTGCAGGTGCTGAATCCTGCGATCAGAGAGAATGTGTCCTGGCTGGTTGAGGCTGGGTAACCTGAGCCACTCACAATGGAAGGGAGGCAGGGTTGGCTCCTGCTGGGGTGCTAGGACAGGCTCACCTCACACATGCCTCCTGTGGGGGTAGGACCTGGGGGTGGCACTGGCGATGGGAGGCAGCCCAGGTGGCCCACTGCAGGCAGGTGGTTTTTCCCTAGGGAAGCAGCAAGCACAGTGGTTAAGCATAGGATTGCAGAGCCAGCCTGCTTGGACTTGAATCTGGGCTTTGCCCACGTAATATTTGCACCTAGATAAATCTCCCCCCTCCTTTGTGCCTCATTTCCCTGCCTGTAAGGGCACACCATCAACTCATAGCACCTGCTTCATTACCTGCATTTACGCCAGCACCTGTGTAAATGCCCAGGGTGGTGCCTGGGCAAGTGCTAGCATCACTCTCTGATTAGAAACAGACAGGAAAGGCTCTGCTCCAGGCCCTGAGTCAGCAAATATTTATTAAGCACCCTCTGTATACCAGGCATGGTGCTGGGTCTGTAAGTGGCCCCTGTGGTGGGGAACAGACCCCTGAACCCCGGGCACTGCCGGCCTCAGTGGGAACATGCAGTGGTGACAGGAGAGTTGGAGCACAGTGGGGGCAGGGGCAGGACAAAGGGGGTGGACATGGATACAGAGAGGAGGCTGCAACCCAGCGCTGCCAGCCCAAGCCCAGCGCTGCAGCTGCTTTCCTTTGCTAGAAAAAGGAAAACCTAGTAACTACAGTTTCCCCCTTCCCCAGCTTTTATAACATATGATTCTTGGGTGCTTGGCTGCATCTACTCATCCGCTTCTGTAGACGGTGTGTTATCTAGTGCTGTGTAACGAATGGCCCCCAGATTTAGCACCTTCAAACAAACAACCTGGATACCCCCCACCCAGTTTGTTTCATGGTTCCGGGCACCCACCGTGGAAGGCTGTGGGAGAGGCTGCAGCAGGGCGCTACCACAGGGGTAGGAACCGCTCAGACGCCCTCTGGAGGCACAGATGCGCCTTTACTAGCAGGCTTGTCACCAAAGGTGGCTCAAGCCCCCTTGCAGCAGTCTTGAGGGCTGTGTCTAGGAAGCAGAGTGTAGCTCACGGGAAACCTCCTTGGGGTCCTTTGGACTCTGATGGCTTCAGCCTGTCCAGCATTGATGTAGAATCTCCTTGGATACTCACCAGTTTTTATTTATTTATTTGCTGAAAACATTAATATTTACTGCAAATTAATTCCATTTCATGACCCTTCCACAGCTCATGTCCTGGAACAGGCAGGGTCCCAACCCTTGTCCCTGTAAGTGTCCACCATAACCTCAGCATGCCCACGCAGGCCTCAGCCCTGCCCCAAGACTGCCCACTCCCCTTGGGAGGCTGGCAGAGTAGATGCAGGGGCCAAGGCGAGGCCACCCTGGCAGGAGCCTCCTAGAAGACACATGGCCAGGGATCCGGAGCATGGTGGCTCATCTGCCAAGGGCAACCCCAGCGCTGATGTCACTGCACCTGGGCATGGCCCAGAGCCAAACAGGGAACATGGGGAACTGGGGACATAGGTCTTCAGTGCAAGGACCCAGTACATCAGCCATGCCAACGCCAGGGGGTGATGTCAGTTCTCTGCCTCCCATGGAAATCAAACAGTCTTGCGTGCTTTTAAAGATAAATGAAATGTACCTATTCGAAGGTTGTTAGGCAGCGATGCAGGGGGAGGGGGCAGGGAGGCTGGGGGAACCATGATTTATCTGCTCTTTCAAGAAGGATTTCTGGGGCTGCTCTGGCTTTCTCCTGCAGGTCCCTCCGAGGCCATGAGTGCAGCTGTCCAGTCCCACTTGGCACCCACTGCTGGGCAGGAGGGACGGGCTCCCCCAGGCTAGAGCATCAGTCACGGAGGGGTGTGATAGCTGGCACGGGGGCATGACAGCAAAGGAGCAAGGGGGGTGGGGGTGGGCTGCCCGGACACTACAGGCCCCCTGAGGGTCTCAGGCGTTTGTGTCTTACATGCTGCCCTGGGCCAAAGCCCCACCTGGGCTTGGGTTTCAGTAGCAGGGAGGAGAAGGTTCTCTCTCCTGCCAGCCCTGCGCCTGCTCCAAGCTGCTCTTCCCCCAACGCCAGCTATTTGGTTTGGTAAATGAGAAATCCCACTTCGGGGTGAGTTTGCATTTCTTTGGGTTTCGGTGGGTTTCAGCATCCTTCCATGTGTTTAGGGCCACCCACGAAATGTCTGTCCACCACTCTGCCCCCCGTTTTCTATTGAAATGCTATGGTTTCTGCTTCCACACTGAGGATGTCAGCCTTTTGTCATCCCTGTTACACAGACCTTCCCCCTTGCCGGTGCATCCCTTCCTTCTGGGGAGGGGCTGGAGGAGGGCCCTGCAGACCAAGGTGGATTTTGCAGCGGATTTCTGGCTACTATTTTCTTTTCAACAGATACCTAAATGGGCCACCCCCGGGGAGCAGGGCAGAACACAGCCGCTGGACCTTCCCTTCTCCAGGCGACCCCCTTCGCTGCCGGTTCTGCCATTCCTGTCGCTCCCGGGCAGCGGCCAGCACGCTGGGCTTCCATTTTCCCCTCCTTCCGGGCTGAGGCATGACCCGGGGGCGGGGGGAGGGGGGCTCCTGCTCGCCGGCGTACGCGGCTCCGCTCAGCCCTTCGCCCTCCCTCGAGGCCCCGGCGGCTGCGTGGGCCCAGCCTCAGGGCCGACCCCGGCTCCCAGCTCGCCACCGCGCCGGGGGCTTTCTCCGTGCCCGGGCTCCGCGATCTGGCCCGAGCCGCCCCCACCCCCGGCGACCTTCCCGGTCACAGACAGGGGCCATCGGTGCAGGGGGGGGTGGGGTGCGGAAAAAGCCGGCGGCCGCGTGGCCAGCAAGGCTGCCGGACGGTGCCCAAGGGCAGCGGCCCCGGAGCCCGAGTTTGAAAGAAATCCGATCCTGGGCGATCCTCCGCAGTGCCCGGGGGCCAGTCGAAGGCCAGGCTGGGGGATCTCCCGGGAGCCGGGGCGCCGCCGCCCTGGATTCCATTAGCCACTCCCGGAGAGCGCTGCCTTGGCGACAAGTCTCCCGAAGCTTCCCTCCCCGCCGAGCGCGGGCGGGGGCCGGGGCGGGCAGAGGGGGGAGCGGTGGGGGCTGGGAGGGAAGTGCCGAGATGGGGGGAGGGGAGGGCCTGCGCAGAGGAGGGAGGGGGCGCGCGGCCGGGGTGGGGGGAAACGTAGACGCGCCCCGAGTGGGGAAGGGGGGGTGCGCGGGCAGCGCGACCAGACGCGGCGGACAGCCCCCCACGCTGCGCCCGGCCCCACGCGCCGCTTTGATCGCGGCCCTCTCGGCTCCCGCCTCGAGAGGCCGTAGGGACCCCCGCCGCTGCGGCCCTCGGGCCCAGGGGCTCCTTTGTCTTCGGATAAAGCGACCCCCCTCCGGGGGACGCCGCGGCCAGATGCCGCCTCCGCCTCGGCAGAAAGCGTGCGCTCGCCCGCAACAAGGGCGGCTCCGCGGCAAGACGGGGCGCTGCGGCCTTCCGGGTCCCGGGCAAGGTCGGGGTGGGGGTGGGGGAGGGGCACGCGGCGGGGCTGCCCGACCCCTCGTCCCAACCCCGCGGGGTCAGTGGGGTCCCGGGCGGCAAGCAGGGAGCCGAGCGACGGGAGGGTGGGGGCGCGCGCGGGGGCGGACCCTCGGCGGAGACCGGCGGGCCGCGGGTGCGCGCGCGCGGTGGTGGTGAGTCCGACGCGCGCGCGCGCACGCCCCCCCGCGCTCCCGTATGGCCACTGGGCCGCCACCGCCCGTGATTGGTCCGTGCCGCCGCGCTCTTGGCCAATGGGCACGAGCTCAGGGCCACCGGCGCGGGGTTGGCGGCGGGAGGGGTCCAGCTCCGCGCCCCCAGTCCCTGGCCCCGCCCGCTCCGCCGTCCTCCCGCTTCCCACCCCCTAGCAGGCCAGCTAGGGGCGGCGGGGTCCGGGTGGGCCCGGGTGGGCCCCGCAGGGGGTCTCTATTTGAACTCTCCGCCGCCACTTTACAGTAAGGGGAGTGGGCTTTGGCCGCCTGGGTCCCGCGCTTCCCTGCGCCCCCTTCGCGGGTTTGACCGTCGTACCTCTGCCGTCCCTGCCCTTCGAAAGAGCGAGGCCCAGAAATTTCCCAGTGGTCATCTCTAGGCGAGGGGTGGGGGTGGCAAAAGGTATTTTTCTTCCTGTAACTTGTAAATTATTCACAACGAATATGTGGTTGCCTAATAAAAATAATGCTGTTAAAACGTTAGGCCGTGATACTGAAAACAGCCCGCCCTCCCCTCCGCAAGCGTTCTTGGCCTGGGTGTGACCGGATTTAAGTCCAGAGAAAGCGCGGTCACCTCTGGGAGGGCTGGGAGGCGGCTCTTCAGGGGGAGGGTAGCGGCGCTGCGCTGGGTCTATTTGGGTGGGATGGGGGGGCTACGCCAGCCACACGCTTCGTCCCTTGCACTGAAATACTGAGGCCCTCTCCAGGGCGCACACCTCCAAGTGACCCGAGGAAGCTATGCCACGCCCTATGTACTACTACCCCCACCCGCTTCCGACCATCTCGTGCTGCCTCGGCCTCTAATCGGTACTCCCCCAGCTCCCGGAGACCCCGTGCTCCCTCTGCCTTCCACCCGGTGTTTCTTCAGCTTCCCTCCTGCGATGCTCCCTCAGCCTCCACGACTTGATGCTCCTTCAGCTCCCGCCATGGTGCTCCAACCCCCAGTGCGATCCTGCCACAGGCTCTCCACGCGGAGCTCCCCCCCACCCCCTACTCCCAGCCCCAGCCAGGTCATCCTCCCCAGCCCGGCCCCGTCGGCCTCCAGGCTGGAACGTACTGAATCGCTCCGGGGCGCCTGGCCCTGTACGCTCCGCTAGGCGGAACCCCAGTCAAGAGTGCGCTCGCTTGCCCACCTGTCCGCTGGCCCACCTGTCAGCTGCCCTCCTGCCCTCCTGGGGCTCCTTGCGGTCCGGAACCGCGCCTGCCACCATCCTGCACGTGGCCGCTGGAGGGCGCCCCAGCACCGCGCCTCCTGGCCGTCCGGCTCCCTCCGGGACCGGCCTTCTTGCCTGCGCGGAGGCGGATCCTGTGGTTGGCGTCTCGCTTGCGGACCGAGGCTGGAGCAGGAGGCCGCAGAGGCGGTGCAGACCCTGGGCCCCTGGCCCAGCGCCCCGAGGTTGCAGGAGGCTCGCGTGGGTGGAGTGCCCCTGCAACGACGGTTCCGAGGACTGAAGACACCAGTGCCCAGAGCCTCCGGGGCTCCGGACGTACCCGCAGCCGCTCTCTGCCTGGCAGCAGGAGCCAGGTCAGAGCCTAGATCACCATTCTCCGCACCGGGGCTTGAGACGCCTTAGAACCCACCGCCGCCAGCACCCAGCCATCTCTCTGCAATCAGTGGCCAGGTCTGCAGCCTCACTCTTGCCCGGCCCAACCCCTCTGCGCCTCAAAGCTCTTCCCAAAGGGAGAGGTGGGGGTCCGAGGGTAAGGACCGAGAGAGCCACAGTTATCCTCTAACCCCTTACCCACCCCCCACCCCCACTTTCTGTGCCTGTCCTCCTGGTGGGGTTCACAGTTGCTGCAGGTCCAGGGAGAGGGCAGAACACCTAGGGTCAGGGGCCGGTTTTCCAGCTGTAGTCCCTGCTCTTTGCTAGTGTTACCCAGATAGAGGGTCCTCAGCCAAGACCTATGATCCCAATGCAGCTTCCCCAGCTTCCAGCCATTGCCCCTCCCTATGGTGTCCACCCCGTAACGGTCACCTGACATCAAGCCACACGGGGCCTATGGCAACCAAAGGCCCTTTGGTGGCTGGGTGGACGGCCCAGTAGACTCAGCGAGGCCCATCAGCCCTGGGCCCTTGGGCCTTGCTGCCCTCTTCTGGTTTGGGGACATGGGGAGCAGCCTGGGCCACAGCAACTGGCCCAGGGAAGTGGCCACGCCATGGCCACCTGGGATACAGTAGCAGCTCCTGGATCATTTTTCACCCACTCAGGGGGCAGTTTCTACTCCAGGTGGGTGACTGGCAGCCCTGGCTGTCATCCCACATCCTGCTTCCTCTCTGGGATGGAGCCTCCCAGTTTCTGGAGGCTTCCATGCAGGAACAGCAAGACACTTTTGAAAGGAAGCAGGCATCTTGGGAGCTCTGGTCACAGACTGAAGGGCAAGAGGCCAAGGAGCCCAGAGATGCCTGCTTTGTGGGTGGAGAAATGGGCCAGGTGTAATTGGGGGTGGGGGGGGTGGGGACAGAGCAGAGACCATCCCCAGTGAGTTTCCTCTCATGTCATCCCAAGGAGCTTGCCCAGTATCCTCCCCAGGGCTGGCTTCTGCCACGTGCCCTTCCCTCACTATCTGGGACTCCCCAAAGCGGGGAAAGGGGTGCATCCCGTTTGAGCTCCCCTTCTAGCACCCCTGTGGGTGAAGGTGCCCCTTGGAGACTGGCTGGGCTGTCCGTTTGGCTGCTCCCTACACACCTAGCTCCCCGCCATCCCGAGAGGTCCTGTTAATGTGATTCCATTTGTTTAACAGTAGAAACACTGCACAGATGTCAGCCTCCCAGCGCCCCATCCCTGGGGAGCCCAGGAGGCACCTGCCACGGCCCTGGGGCTGCGACTTCTCCAGGACCAGCTAAAGCCAGGCTGCAGGGAAGCGCTGTCTCCAACCACCTGGCTCCATCCACAGCTTGGAGAGGTTTTCTGACACTGATCATATTCAAGTCTGTCCTTCTCGGGATGGCCCCCTCCCCCCTCACGTCACCTTGGAGATGACCCTCCGTTTTCGTAGGCTGTTATTCTAGGCCCAAGTTCATAGTAAGGGCTCTCTTGGGAGGAGTTGCTGAGGATTGCCAGGGGACTGACCCACCCCCACCCCCACCCCTTGCAAGGGCCCTGCCCAGGCTTGGCAGGGTGTCTTGTGGTCAGACCGGGGCCTCTGTCCACTGCCTGGCTGCGCTGCAGGCCACCCACCTCCACCCACCTCCCAGGGACGCCTGTTCCTTGGGGAAATGCTTCCAGGCAGTTGCTGAGGGGAAGGTGGGGCCGGGAGGATGGGACATCCAGAGAGGAAATCCCACCCCAGGCCCCGTCCCCCTTTCACCCCCAGCCTGGCCAAGCTCTCCCTGCGAGGGACCATGGCTCCTGGGACCACGTCTTCAGACGGCAGAGTGCTGTGGGCCCAGCTGGCCAGGCCTCGGCAGGGGCACCGGCCGTTAGCCCTCCTCAACCCCATCTGGGAGGAGGAGCGCCCCGGCCTGGTGAGGGAAAGGATCGCCGCCCTGAGCGTGAGCCAGACGCCCGGTCTCCCCGTAGCTAGGAGCTCCACGTGACCCCGTTCAGGAAAAAGCCTGCGCTCTCTATCTCGGCTGACGGATGGCATTTTAGAAGGCTCCTCGGCTCACTTTTCATCGTGGTTCTTCTCCACGATTCCTGGGAGACTGGGCGGACACAAGAATGGAGAAACTGAGGCAGAAAGACGCCAGAGGGCACGTCCGAGGCGAGCGCCTGCGCTGCTGCGTCTCGCGGCCGGGTCTTTCCCACGGGCTGGGCGAGCGCAGGAAGACGGCTCCGTAAGGGAGCCGTGGGGAGGCGCGCAGAGGGAGGTGGGCCGCGCGGGGCTGGGGTCCCCCGCCGTCCCCGCAGCCCCCACCAAGGCTCAGGGTGGGGCGGGGCTGCGGAGGCGCTCCGGGCGCGGGGGCGGAAAGAACAAAAGCGCACCCCCGCCGCCCCGCCCCGCTCCCGCCGCGGCCAATCGGTGCGGGCGCAGCCACAGGCGCCCGCTGGTTGGCTGCCTGGCGGCCAATCGGGAGCCGGGGCCGCGAGCCGGAGCAGCCCCACGTGGGGCGGAGTGGCGGGCGGGGCGGGAGCGCGCGCGGTCCCGTAGCCCCGAGGGGCCCGCTGTCCTTAGGGTCCTCGCCGCCCCGAGGGTCTCCGCGCAGTCCCAGTCACCCCGAGGGAGCGCGCCGAGCCATCTCCGGGGTTCCCAGGGTCGCTCCTGGCGGGAGGCCTCCAGGGCCAGCACTGCGGCTGCCTCACGCGCAGTCGGGAGGTGAAGTGACAGCCTCAAAGTCGCTCAGCCTCTAGGGATGACGCCGCTGGGGACCTGGGTTTCCGACCCCTGTGCTCTGCCGTGCGTCCTCGCCTCTCCGGGAGGCCTCGGCGTCCGACTTCTCCAGCCCCGGTTGCATCTCCAGAAGCCCATGCTCAGGGGCCTGAAGGAAGGGTAGTGTCACCCGGGTTTGGCCGTGGAGGCTGGAGCAGGCTGGTGCAAGGATGAGGCGGTTCCGCTGGGGAGGGCAGGCCAAGCCAATCCTCCCACTTATTAAGTCCGCGCGTATTTATCGAGGCCTTCTTACCAAAATGCACTGGGGGTGGGGGTGGGGGGGTGCGGCAGCGGAGGCACCAGGGGAGGCTTGGGGGCTGGTCTCCCGTCCAAAATACTCCAAGTGGAACATATGAGAATGTTGTCTGATTTGGGTAATTGAGGTGGTTTTACATTTCATGGCACCCTCAGTCAGAGTATTTGAGAAGAGTTAGGTACCAGAGAATAAACGAATAAATGAATGAAACCAGAGACGTGCAGTACCCGGGGCCAGCAACCAAGGGGCGCTGTGACTACCCCAGACCTGCAGGGCCAGGGGAGAGGGCAGTTCCTGGGACTCAGCAGCAGTCGGTCATCGGTCATCATGGAGAGAGGGTCCCAGTGGTATACAGTGCCCCCAGCTTCCTCCACTACCCCTCTCCTGGGCGACTCTCTATTGGCTGCAGCTACCCAGATATGGGGATCTGGAAGGCCACACCTGTGGGGCTCAGAGCAGAGGAGCCGAGACACCTGGGGAGGGGCATTGATTGTGAGTAAAAGCATCTTAGAAAATGTTGCTGTTTCATTTTGTAAGCAGTGACACAGAAGGTAAATACAGGTGACTATGCAGAGGTAGCCTCGAAATATGTGGGATGCAGAACCCTTTGGAGCCTTCCCCCGGCCCCCAGGCCCGAGGATAAACAAAGCCAAGGCCAGAGCCTTACCTGAGGGATAACCCGCCACATGCACAGCAGTGGGGAAGAGGGAAAGATGGTCTCGTGAGTGTGAATCGTAGGACGATGCATTCATACAGCCCCCTCCTCCAGGAGGCCCTCCCTGATAAGTGCTCACCCATAGCTGCAGTTGTTGCCAGGTGCTGTTGATTTGGTAAGTGCCAGGGGAAGGGCTGCTGCTGTTCACCTGGTCTCTGCATGGTGCCAGCATCTGCCGGACCCTCAGCACACCCTGGAGCAGGAGAGAAAGGAGAATTTTGCCCCAGGCGAGGTCAGAGATAGGGGCTCCCTGCTGAGGCGTGGGGCATTTATTCACTCAACAGACTTCTCCAGGGGACCTTTCTCTGCCAGCTGGAGCTCAGCTGAGATGCTCCCAGTTAAGGGCCCCGAGTGGTTCAGGAAGAAGGGGTCCTTGTGGAATGGGGACGCAGGAAGGAAGAGGCATTTAAGGTGGCTTTGAAGGGCAGGAAAGAGTTGGAGCAGTGGGGGGGGGGAAGGTGAGGAGCAAGGAGATGACACAGGGGACCAGGTATGTGGCCTAGGGGAGTCCAGCTGTGTGTGTTCCCACTTCCGCCACTGGGAGCTCCAGGACCTGAGTGAGGCACCCCACCTGCACCCTGCCTCAATTCCCTCTCCTGTTGCATGGTGATGGTAATGGGGTAGTGGGATTACTGGTAGGGTGGGAGGGGGTATATGGGATACGGTGTCCGGCGCTGGGTAATTACGAGCTTAATACACACCCATGAGCTGTTGCGGTGAGAGTTTCCTGTAGTCGGGAGATGGTGGTGGGTTTGGCTGGGACAGGAGGGCCTGTGCAGGGCCGTGGGGTGTTTGGGCCCATGGGGGACACCGCGGTTGCCTCTTCTTCCTGCATCCGGCGAGCAGGTGTTACTGGTCCACCATGCAGGGTCTCTCCTGGCACAGCTGTCCGGGCAGGCCCGGCCGATCCATCACAGGCAGCTCTGAGAAAGCCCGTTGCCATCCCTGACTCCACCAGTATAGAGTGTCGGGACTCTAAAGCCAGGAATTGTCGATGCCACTTCCAGGACTGGCTGCTCCGGGTCCCGCCCTGAGCCTATTTCCCATCTGGAAGGACGCCCCAGCAGGTGGCCAGGGTGGCACTTAGGGGCAGGGTGAGGTTTCATCAGCCTGCCCTTGAAAAGGGCAGCACTTGGCATGTGTGCGTGTGCATGTGGGAGGGGGTGCAGGTGCCCGCACCCAAGGTGGGGGGATAAGGGGATGACACGATGGTGCCATCAAGGTCAGGGAGAGTGGGCACCGAGCGGTGCTGCTGGGGGCGGGTAGCACGTGGCTGCTGAGGTGTGAGGGCTGAGCCAGGAAGCTGGGGTGCCCTGGCAAGAACGAGGGCCTCGGAGGGGGAGACCGTCTTGTACCCCAACACTCCGTGTCCCCAGACTGTCCCGCCTCATTTAAAAAATTCATTAAAAAAAAATCTGATGTAAGTGCACACATCTCGAGTGTCCAGCTTGCTGGATTTTTATGTGCATGCACATCTATGCAGTCACTGTCCCCGTCTCATCCAGCGCCTCAGAGGGTGCCCTCTTGACCCCCAACCCTCACTCCAAGACCCCCAAAGTCATCCTGCTCTGCTGTTGGTCCCCCTAGATCAGCTTTCCCCCATCTCTGCCATCAGGTTAGCGGAGACCTGTCCTCTCACGCTCAAAGTAACGTTTTGTGATTTGTCCATGTTGCCGCATGCATCTGTGGTTCAGTCTTGGCATTTCCCTGTGCAGATGTACCAGTTCATTTACCTGGTCTCCTGCTGCCAGGTGTTTGGGCCATCTCCAAAGTTTAGGAGCAATGCTGCTCCGAATATTTTAGCATGTACCTTCTAGGCTTGTGCCTAGGAGGTGAATGTTTAGCTTTAGTACATAGTGCCACACCCCTGGCAGCTCGGGCAGCTGCAGGGTCCCAAACCATGTCACCACTTGGGAGTGTCTGTCCTGAATGTTAGCCACTCTGGGGGGAGGGGCCAAATCCGCTGCCCGCTGCTCCTCTTCCCAATAGCCGGGTGAACAGGATGCCCAGTGTGTGTGTAATTCTTATCCCCATTCCTAGGACAGAGGTGGGAATGTCCCAGGGAAACCACTCCAGAAAGTGCTGAAGCTGTTTCTTGAATTCCAGTCTCAATTCTTTCCTCATGTCTGAAGCCAAAGAGTTCAGGAGATGAAATGTGGTTGGGTGTGGAGAGTTGGAAGGCCCTGGGCGTGGAGCTGCAGTGTGTGAGGTCAGAGGCAGAGAAAGGAAGAAGAGAGGGCTGGGAGGGGCAGCTGGGTGCCTGGGGGGAAGGCAGGGGCAGGGGAGCTGAGAAGGAGGGGGATCAGGAGGACAAGGCTGAAGGTTTACAGGCGCTGGGGACACATTGGTGACCCCCTAGGCAGAAGCCGTGCCCATATTTTAATTAAAGTCCTGGGAAAAAGGTACTAAAATAAATCCACCCAAAATACAAAATTACCAGCTGGCATGAGTTGTCTGTGCTGCGAGAGGGGCTGACCTGGCAGTTACATCAGAACTGACATCAGGATGTCCCAGAGACCCTTCAAGGAGGGGTTCCAGAGAATGGGGTGCATGGTCTGGATGGTAGTGGGGGTGGTGAGAGGTAGAGAGTAGATGCTATGGGCTTGGGCAGGCAGGGTTGACAATGAAAGGAGTGACAATAGGCTGGGTGAATTGAACCACGTCACTATCAATTAGGGCCATGAGTAGTCACAGAAACTCCCAAATCATAGTGGCTTACACAAGGGAGATATTTATTTATTTTTCATATAAAGCTTCCAGAACAGGGTTGGAGGCTCCACAATCACCAGGAACCTAGGTTCCTTCTGTCTTGTTGCTCCCTTATCTTCAAACGGGGCTTTTCCCCCATGACCCAAAATGGCTGCTCACACTCCTACCATCACATCCACATTCCAAGTGGGACGGGACAAAGAAGAGCACAGCACCTGTGTTTGGGTCACTGCACATGACTTTGTTGTTCACCTTCCACTGGCCAGAACTCAGTCCCATGGTGACTACGAGGTGCAAGGAAAGGTGAGAAATATAAGAAAGGTGGGACCAATGGGAGGGGGCCAGGACCCAGGTGTGCCCCTCAGGGCTGACAGGTCCCTTTTGGCTCAGGCAGAGAGGAAAGTCCAGGCCTCAAAAACTGCCCCCCTCTTCCCACAGCCTGGGTGATAGCCCCCGATTTGAACCCAAAGCCAACGTGTTCCCCTATGCCCAAACTAGGTCTCTAATCTGAGTGACTGATGTGAAAGCCTGGTGGCTGTCTTTTCTGGTTTCTCACCTTTAATTGTATTAAAATAAGGAGGGGGAAAAAAAGGTTTTATTGTAGTAAAATACATGTAACATACAAATCATTTTTACCATTTTTAAGTGTGCAGTTCCATGGCATTAACTGCAGTCGCAATGCTGTGCAAACCTCACCGCAGTCTATTCCCAGAGCACTGGCGTCATCCCAGATGCAGAGTCCTACTCATTTAGCAGGAACTACCCATTCCCCCTTTCTCCCACCCCTGGTAACCACAGTTCTGCTTTCTGTCTCCTGGAATTTGCTTATTCCAAGTATATTCATATAAAAGAAATCATACATGAATTGTCCTTTGGTGTCTGCTAATTTCACTGATCATGTTGTCTTCAGGCTTCATTTGTGTTGTAGCATGATTCGGGACTGCAATTCTGTTCACGGCTGAATAATATTCCATTGTAGGGATGAACCACATTTTTTTCATCCATTCATCTGTTGATGGATGCTTGGGTTGCTTCCATCTGTGGCTATTGTGAATGAAGCTGCGATGAACATGCGTGTGCAAATATCCACCTGAATCTCTGCTTTTGGTTCTTTTGTGTGTGTATAGCTAGAAGTGGAGTTGCCAGGTCACATGGTAATTCTGTGTTTAACTTTCTGAGGAACAAGCAAATTGTTTTCCACAGGCTGCACATTTTATATAACCTACTGACAATATATGAGGGTTCCTGTTTCTCCACATCCTCCCAACACTCGTTATTTCCCTTTGTTTTCTTTTGCAGCCACACGGGTGGGTGCAAAGTGGTATCTCACTGTGGTTTTGATTTGCATTTCCCTAATGACTAATGATGTTGAGCATATTTTTATGTGCTTATTGGCCATTTGTGTATCTTCTTTGGAGAAATGTCTGAGTCCCTTGCCCATTTGTTTTTTAAATGGGGTTTTCCTTTATTGTTGAGTTGTAAGATCCTTTTTTGTACTCTGGATACTAGACCCTTATCAGATATATGATTTGCCAATATTTTCTCCTACTCTGTGGGTTGTCTTTTCATTTTCTTGATAGTCTTCTTTGAAGTATAAAGTAGTCGCAATTTTTAATTGTAATGATGTCCAATATCTATTTTTTCTTTAGCTGCTCATGCTAAAGAAAAGCTCATGCTTTTGCTGTTATATGGCATTAAAATTTACAAAGGGATATATGCTTGTAAAAAAAAAAAATCACACATTTCCGAGGTACACAATAAGGTTAAAAGTGAAATCCTGGTGCCCAGCCCTGCCAGGGGGTGTGCACGGGAACCAGAGTGGACCATGGGTGGCTTTTCTCTGCAGATCCATTACATGCACAAGCGCCCATACGGGACCAGACCTGAACACACGTTTTTTCCCTCCCCATGCTCTGCTCCCCTCTCCTGGGCAGTTGTGCCCACACACAGTTCTGCCAAGGTCCCTTGAAAGGCAGCACGGTGGCCACCACGGGGCTGCTGGGCCATCATTTATGTTTAATTAGAGCCTGCTGATGGACATTTCAAGTCTTCCGGTTTTTTCTGCTGGAAGTCTTTGTGTTGGGGCGCGTGTGCAGAGTTTCTGGAAAGGAGCCTCCAGAAATCCCAGTGCTTTTTCTGCTTCTCTGGCCTCAGCTGCCCCCACCCCAAGTATTTGTAAATAACCAGGAGCCCAGGGGTGCTTGGGGGGAGGGACTCTTTCATAGTCTGTGGAATGGGGAGAGCCAAGGGCACCTCTTGTCAGGGCCGGCTTGCCAGGATTGTTTTGGTGACAACCGGTGGAATCCCAAGTCAAACCAGCTGGGCCAGGAGGAGGGCAGCTCTGGCGTGGCCAGGTCGGTGCGGGCCTTTAGGCCTCCAAGGACTCAGCTGCCAGCAGGCCTGCAGCTATCTGTGTCTCCATGTTTCTCCTCCTTCCCTCTTCGTTGCTCACCATCATTTCCCTGTGTCTTGGTCTCTTTCTCCTCCTCTGCAGATGGGGTGGGAGGTGTTGGCATGTGACTAACCAGGCCTGGCCACTCTGTCCTAGCTTGGTACCCCAGGAGGAAAGCAGGGCTCTCTCTCTGCATTCACACAGCAAATCACAGGGAAGGCCTTGGTGGGGCCCATGGCCGCCTTATCGCTGGCTTACCACCTGGGCCAAGGGACCGGGCTCCATGATTGTCCAGTGTCCTCAGCTCAGCCCTGGGCGGGGGCGGGTGGCAGCTCAGTGGAACCACATGGATGGGGCGAGGGTACTTCCTCTCTGTTACTGGAAGGGGTGGGCACGGAGGGCTGTGGGGCAGATGGGATCATGCAGCCTCCACGCCCCAGCCTTGCATCCGTTTGTCTGTCCGTCCACTCGTACCCACATTCCAAAGAGATCTGCCTGGCACCGTACTGCCTTACACGGTCAGTTAAAACACTCCTTCCCTTCACGGCAGGGGAGGACCAGTCCATTCAGCTGTGTCGGGGGAGTAATGTCTGGAACCCCCGTCCCACCCACCATCTTGGACATGTCCACCTCCAAGTTCTAATGAAAGTTCCACCTGTTATCTGCAGCCACAGTGCAGATCCCAGAATTGTCCATCACAGATTACTGATATACAATGGGGGGGGGGGGAAGGGGGAAGAAAAGGGGAGAATAAATGTATATGGTCCCAAACCAGAAACTGCAAGTCAAAGCTGTTCTCCTCTCTTCTCAGGGGGTCCCAGGCCACGGCTGGAACTTGTGACCGCCCCCCCAACTGCTGACCTCCCCATACTGGCCTTGCCTCTAGCCATGCCTTGGAGAATTGGGGTTTTTTCCCTAGTGGGGTGACCTGTCTATTCCTAGGGGTCTGAGGCCCTGTGGCTACTGCCTTTCGGGAGTTGCAAAGGTCTCCCATGAACATATCGGCATGTTGGGGGGAGAGGTCCTGAGGTCCCTTAGTTGCCCATAACCCCCCTCCCCCCACCCCCCCGGCACTGTGTGGCACGAGGAATCTGGAAGCGGCATGTATGGCCTCGGCTCCCAGGTCACTGGGTCACGCGACCTCCAGCCGCGCCCTCTGCACCTGCACAGCTTGAAGACGAAGGACAGGAAGCAGGGCCAGGGTTGCTGGGTGTAGGGATGGTGGTGAGAAGCTTCATCTCCTCCCTCCTCTGATTCTTGGCTCCTGGACCCATGGCCTGCACCGCTAGTTTGTGGATGATCCCAGCTCAGCCCGCCCAGGCTGGCCACTCCCGAGTCATGGATGCCAGGGCAGGGGTGGCAGGGTGGGGTCCCATGGCTCGGCCCCTCCCTGTACTTGGGGTCTGAAATGAAGCCGCTGGGAGCAGGGTTAGTGGTGGTGGTGGTGGTGGAGTTGGCAAGCATTCCTGCAGCAGGTCTAAGCATTCCGTAGGCCCACAGCTAGTGGGCTGGGAGAAGCCGGAAAGGAATGGCCCGAGTGGGCTCCTGAGACCTCCACTGCCTCTACAGGATGGCCGCTGAGGGCCTCTGCTTCCGGCCAGGTGATCCCAGGAGACCTGCTCTATGCCGGTCGGTTGGGCTTCAGGGGCTGCCAAAAACAATAAAAATATAGAATGTCAGGTTAAATTTGAATTTCAGATAAACAGTGGAGAATTTTTAGTTTAAGTGTATCCCAAATATTGTATGAGATACACATACTAAAAATGAGTTATCTGAAAATCAAATGCTGTATTCTACCTGGCAACCTCAGCCCGGGTCAGGGGTGCGGTCCCTGCAGTGTCAGGGCAGGGGACACAGGAGTGACCTCTGGGTGACCACCGACCCTCAGGCCACTGGCCTGGGCCTGGCTTCCTGTGGAGCTGCCATGCTTTTTTCCATCTTCCCTGAGAACCCCAGGGGCAGACTCTGATTGGCTCAGCTTGGGTCATGTGCACAGCCCAAAGCCAATCACTGTGGTGGTGGGGCAGGCCATGACTGGTTGGCTTGGTCATGTGACCAGAGGGCAGCATGGCGGAGATGGAGGCCCTCATGTGGCTGGCTGCACTGCCAGTCTACCCAAGGAGGGGTCCTTTAGGGCACCGCCTGTGGGCAGCAGAAGGCGGCCTCCGCCCATAGACAGGTTCTTCTAGCAGCTCCAGAGGCTTGGAGACCCTCAGTGGCCTCAGACTTGGGAAGCCTTCATGGGCCTTGACTTTCGGAGGCGCCTGGGCGGCCATAGTAGCTGGGACTAGAAGCTGCTGACCCTCTGGAGGTTTCCAGCAGCCCCGGAGACTTGAGTCAACAAGGAATAATGGCCTGGGCACCGGGGTTGCTTGCTGCCCTGCCTACCTTTGGCAGTGGA
Source organism: Tamandua tetradactyla (assembly GCF_023851605.1). Taxonomy (NCBI): domain Eukaryota; kingdom Metazoa; phylum Chordata; class Mammalia; order Pilosa; family Myrmecophagidae; genus Tamandua; species Tamandua tetradactyla. The sequence continues at coordinate 73,703,543 of NC_135332.1, read as the reverse complement.
TACTGTGGGGTCCCCTCAATAGCTGCTTCCAGCCCTCTGAGCAGTCCAGACAGCTGGGCTTGTCCAGCCCCACCCTGAGAATGGGCAGTTCTGGAGGGAGGCTGGGGAAGCCCCAAGCCAGAAGTGGTTCACTCAGGATGGGGTGGAGTGGAGAAGAAGTAATGACTCTGTCAGTGGGACAATCCCCGCCCGCTCTCCCCGCCCCCATGCCCTACTCACCACCGGGAGCCTGTTTCTCATTAGTGAAAACAGATTTCCTGGCAACGGATAGGATCTTCAAGTTGTTCAAAGGCTCCCAAATAAAAAAGGATGATTTTAACTTTCCTTTCTCAGCAAACCAGATTGTGAAGAGGCCTCTCGACCATTCCATGGCCAGGGGTTTGGGAGCTTGAGGTTTCAGGCCCCATGAATCTTGAGGAGAGGTGCTGTGGGCAACCTGGGGTTTAGCCTCTCCCACCACTATCTGGAGCTCTCATCTGGGAGGAACCCCAGCCCCCAAGCCTGGGGTCAGTGAAAGCAGAGTTCCTGCTGGCCTTGTGGCCAGCCTACCCCCCCACCAGCGGAGGGCCCAGGCCTGAAGATTGTTCTCCATGTTGCTATTTTTGGGGCGATGCCAATGGAAGGTGGTTTCCCCTCCAGCAAGCCCCTTGTCCTGCGGACTTGAAAGATCAAAATCTTTCATCTGTATTAAGCCACTTAAAAAGAGAGCAGCTGTGGGTGCATCCCGAAATGTGCTCTGCCGGGGGCTGAGTTTCCTGGGAGAGGAGCAATTCAGCTCCTTGCATTTCTCCTCCCTGGAGGACCTTGGACTGGATTTCATGGCCTGCAGCTGCTGCAGACCAGGGGGGTCCCTACTGAACAGCCGCAGCTTCTGTTCTGGCTTCTTCCCTGCTGGGCTCTGAGCTCTGGGAGGGCCAGGACTGCACCCTGGAGCCTGGAGACTAATGGTCTTCAGTAAGTCCTTGTTGGTGGATAGACAGACTGTGGATGGATGGGTGGCTACAAAGAATGTGAATTGTGTCCAGGCCAGGAGCAGATGGCACCAGCAGTGAGCAAGAGAAGCCGAGTGCTGTGCCCTTCTCTGATGCGACCAGGATGCCCCAAGCCTCCTCTGGAAGGACTGGTGGGCTCCTGGCTGTTCGGGAATATGTTGGAGGCAGCAGCAGCCTCCCTATCGGCACTGGGCATCCGTGGGGCACCTGCTCCATCTCTGGGAACAGTTCTTTCTGTGGCAGGAGACAGACCTTGCCCAGGTTTGCCCTAAAGGGGGGCACTGGCCAGGCAGGCCTCGGGACCGCGTGGGTCCCTTGCCTTTCTTTCCATGGAAGGGGTAAATGGACACAAGGCTTGCCAAAGTCAGGCAAGGCACACCATCCGTGTGGAACCCACTGGCCCTGAATTTGGGGTGGAGAGTGCCTGAAAACCCCATCTGAGCAAAGAAAGGGGCCAAGAGATGTTGCCAGGAGAGGCGAGGCGAAACCCAAGGCCCAGGTGTCTCTCTGAGGCTTCAGGGTATTGGTGCGCATGGCCGAGTGACGTGCTGGTGGCTGGTCCCCTCCTCTGGGCTCCAGTTCTGGTGAGGTCGGCTGCAGAGCATCAGCGGGCAGTTCCGGGGGAAGCTCTTTGGAAATGGGCACTTTTTCCTGCTTCCAGAAGGCATTCTCCCCAGGCTGCCAGGATTCGAGAGGGCTGATGGGAAGTCAAAACATGTTTCTGCACTAAAAATTGACGACTCCATCCCATGACCCGATGCCAGATGCCCAGAGGGCTCATGGGGAGGCCGACCCTGTCCCTCTTCCTGCCTGGTTTGGGGCCTCTCAGGAGCCTGCCTGGGTGCAGGACGTTGGGCCAAGGATCTGAACAGCTTGGAGGTCTCGCCCTCTCCTGCCCCTGCCAGGTGGGCCAGGTGGATCCAACGGCCAGAAGTGACCAGCCTGGGTTTCTCGTTAGCACCAGAGCTGGTCTGATCTCTGGAGGGGGACTCCTCTAATCTGAAGGAGGAGAGTGAAGGGGGTCCCAGCACCATCAAGGAGAGCCTCTCAAGGGCCCGGTCCCCAGGTCATTTATTTGATGGAGATTCCTCACTTGAGGCACATAGAGGGTGACAAACGAGTAGCAAGGGTTCTCCACAGGCTTTTTTCCAGGAGCTGGGGCCAGAGAGGCTTCTGGACCTGGGGGAGGGGCAGCAGTGGGGGATGGGCAGGAAGGAAGAAGTCACCTCCTGCTAGCCTGTGCCCTTAGGAGTTGCCCCTCAGAACCATCTCTGTGCTGCTCCTCTGCCCTGCCTGGCTGTGGTCTCCTCTGGGCAGGGCTGCAGGAGGCTGGGGGGCCAGCACCCAGAGAGGGATGCCTTTGGGTCTCCCAGGCTGGAATGGGGGCCTAGAGATGTGCCCTGTGGCTTTGGGGACCTGCCAGGCACCCCTCCTTCATTCAGGGTGGCAGTCAGGCAAGTGACCGCCACCCAGCAGCTCTCGTTGGATCCTGGTGGAAGGAGGGTGTACAGCTGCCTCCCCCCAGCATCCCCCAGAGAGCGGAAGCCCCAGTCAATCACTGGGCCCACCCCCAGGGAGGCATGGGGAAACTGGGTGGGGTCCCTGGGGCAGCGGATGGGCCCGAGAAGGGCTGTGGGGGGAGCGCTGGCTGGAATCCAGCCCCCACCCTGACCCGGGGCTCTGGGTGTGCCCCTTGTGGGTCCTGGTCAGCCTGGATAGCTCATGAGGGGGCGGCCAGCTGGGGCCCACCCCGTCTCACCAGGGACCAAGCACGGTCCACCTGGCTCCCTCACTGGAGCCCTCCCTGGCCACGTTCTGAGCCCGTCCGTCTTTGGAGCATGTCTGTCGGGGAGTCGCACCCTCTGAGCAGGCCTGAGGCCCCCATCTTCTGGTTTTGGGGACAGGGGTGCTGACCTCTTTCAGTGACCTTGGGGAGGTAGGGGGTTGCAGCAGGGTGATGGGAGGGGATGGCCTCTCAGGGTCACTTCCTGAGAGCACCAGCCCTGTTCAGGGCGTTGGCCGGCACCGTCGGGCAGGGGGCTTGAGGGGTGTCCAATCCCTGCCCTCCTCCTGCCCCCCTGCTTGAGGGGTGCCCAATCCCTGCCCTCCTCCTGCCCCCCCTGCTTGAGGGGTGCCCAATCCCTGCCCTCCTCCTGCCCCCCCCGCTTGAGGGGTGCCCAATCCCTGCCCTCCTCCTGCCCCCCTGCTTGAGGGGTCCCCAATCCCTGCCCTCCTCCTGTCCCCCCTGCTTGAGGGGTGCCCAATCCCTGCCCTCCTCCTGCCCCCCCTGCCCTGCTGCGGCCTGCGCCTGGTCTCCTGTGCCCACCTGGCGCTTCGCTGGCCCAGCGTCCATGGAGCCCTGCTCCCCACCCAGCCCCCAGCCAGCCTGGCCCAGGCTGGGGAATGGACAATTAGAGCCCCGCACCCCCAGTCGGCTGGTGGTATTAAAAACGAATTGCGATCAGGCGGCTGTCATTTCTACCTGATAAAACATCACTTTTATTGATCTCACTCACCCGGTGCCATCATTTATCTTGCTTCAGCATTTCACATAATGGCTTGTTTGTCTTGATCACAGTGTAGTCGTGCATTTTTAACCTGTGGGGTCCCACAGCCGCGGCGGACCCAGCTCCTCCACCACCCCTGGGACCCTCAATGCCCCTGCCCTTTGCCCAGGCCCAGCTCAGAGGACCGAGTCGGCCTTCTTCATTGAAATGGGAAGATGGGGGGGCGGTTGTCGGAGGGAGGGGGGAGGGGAGGAGGAGGTGGGGGGAGCTGGTCCGTGGGACAGAGGCAGGCGTGGCGGGACACGGCAGGTGGGGTTCTGGGGAAGACAGGGCAGGGAGCATCTCCATGTCCCCCCCGGGACCTGATAGCCTTTCTTGGGATGCTTATGCTTCCTGCAGCCTCTGACAGCCTGGCCTCTCCAGCTCCAACCTCACCCCGGTGTGCCCTGGCCTGGATTCTGTCCCAGTAAGTAACTGGCTTCCCCAAGCCCCCAGAGGCATTTCTGGCCCCCACTGCAGCCCCCTGTCCCACTCACAGAGGGTCTCTAAACCAGCCATGCCCGCACAAGCCCTTCCCCACACTCACCCCCCAGATCAAGTCCCAGTGCTCAGGCTGGCCCCCAAGGCCTCTGTACGCCACCACCCCCCTCTTTCCTCACTCACCTCTGCCCCTCACCTCTCTTTCCTGTGGCCGTGGAGTTGGGTGCACCTCACTGGGCAGCTGGGATGCTGAGCACCCAGTGCTGGAAACCACCCTTGCTCACCTGCACGAAGAGGGGCCCTTGACTCGTGGACGTGGCAAATCGAAGGGCAGCTTCAGGCACAGCTGAATCCAGGCTCAGCTACTTTGCCAGAGCCCATTCCTGAGTCAACGTGCACCCCGACGTCAAATGGCCTCCATCCCTCCTGTGCAGCAACCCCTGTCCTGACCTCCCCCAGCCATCTATGGGGCTTCGAATGGGCCCAGTGGAGAGCTTGCTGGGCCTCTTCCTGCATCCCAGAGGGCAGGGAGAGAGGGTCTCACTCCTTCTGAGGTGACCGTCTGGGGGTGGGAGGTAGCACTCAGGCCCGGGCAGGAGCAGCACTCAGCCATGGGTGTTGGCATGTGTGTGCATGAGTTAGTGTGTGCGCGGGCATGCGAGGGTGCATGTGTGCTCATGTGCATGCTTCCAGCCCCTGGGAGCATCTGGGTCCCAGCCCCACACCCCACGGCTGACCCTGCCCCTGCACGCCTGCCCTGACCCCCCACGCCTCGCTTGGGGACCCCAACCCCTGCGGGGACCCCCTTCCCAGGAGTCTGGGAGGTAGAAGGAAAACAGGACCCTCACCCCTGCCTGCCCAGCATTGGGCTTCCCGGAGGCCATCAGGGACTGCACCCCCTGTGCCTGAGATGCACCTCCACCCCCCTCGGGCTGCACCATCCTCCCGGCAGGCAGGCAGGGCTGTTTACTCTGCCCCTTGCAGTTGTCAGCACGAAGGTGCTGGATGAAAATGCTCCATCCTGCCCGGACCCCTGCCTCGTGCTGGCACCAGTACAGGCACTGTGCTTCGGGGACCCCTTGGCCCTGTGCTTGGGGGGCTGATTCACCTCTCCCACCCCAGGAGGGTCCATTCAAGCCAGAGGACCTGGGCCCGGCTGAGCCTCACGTGCCTCTGGGGGCCCCAGGCTGGCGCCGTGCAACCTGCCTGTGGCCGCCCAGCCACACTTAATGAATCCAGACCAGTAAGCACCTGTACAGTAGTTCATATATTTATTCTTAAGCAAGTTATCAATAAAAAATTTAATACTAAAATGCCTTTACATAGAGTCTGCTGTTCATAAAACCTTTGTGTTTTTTTTTTGTCGTTGTTGTTGTTTGTTTTTAGTGTTTACAGTGAAAAAAAAAATTCCAACCGTCATCTTACTTTACACATTTACAAGAGCAGCGTGTCGCCACGGTTCCAGGGAAAGGAGTTGCGCGGGCCACGCATGCCGATGGAAAGGAAGCAAGGGACGAGGGAAAAGTAAAGGAAAAATGGAAAACCCCCCAGAAGAAGGGAGAGAAACAGCCCGAGAGCCAGAAGGAGACTCTTTCCCGCCGGCTCACACCGCCCGGCTCTCCAGGCTCCACGGGTGGCCCCGGGATGGACTACTGCACTCGTGCCAAGCAGAGGGCAGGGTCCGGGCGCGAGCGGCGCAGCGGGTACTGGGGACCCCGAGGGCCACAGGGCTTCCTCTAGCCACAGAGGTGTCAGGAACGGGCGGAGGGGAGGGCAACCGTGGGGGGTGCCCACCCCACCCCTCCTGGGGAGGGACTTGCCTGCCTGAGCCGCGGCTTCCTGGGCACCGAGGTAGCCGTATTTCCAAAGAGCAGGGCTGCAGGGTGGCAGGGTCACGGGGCGGGGAGTGGAGGGGTGATGGGTTCCCCCGGATCCCGCTGAGGTTCTGGGACACCCACCAACATCCTGAGGCGCCGAGGAAGGGGTGGGGGGCTACCGGCTCTCTGGGGGGAGGGCCCTCCCTGTCGGGCCCGTGGAGGGATTGGAGGGCAGAGGGGGGCAAGGGGGAGCGTGCCCTGCTCAGGACCCTGCTTCTGACCTCAGCAAGGCTCTGGGGCGCCCAGGATGGGGCTGCTTGGGGGTGGGGGAAAAGGGGTGTCTTCACACCCTGCCCTGCACTCAATGGCCTGAGGAGGGGGTGGGGGCGGGTCACCTGGGCCAGCCCAGCAGCCACATCGCCCCATTCCTGCTTCTCTTGGAAACAAAAGTTGGGGCTGCAAGTAGGGAGGGAGGGAGGAATGGGGGTGCCGGCTGTCCAGGGGGTGGGGGCGGGAGGCGGGGGGGGGAGGGGCAGCCCTCCACCCTCCCGGGGCAGTCTGGCCAGGCAAACGGAAAGCAGAAAGAACATGGAATATTCAGGAAATAAGATCAAAATATCACTTCTTCTTATGGATACTTTGAAAATATTTGTTCATTCCTGTTTTGTTTCAAACAGAGGTAAGATACAGAGAACGCTGCCAGGTCGGGCTGGGGGGACCATTTACGGTTCTCTATTCCCTTTTCCTCTCCCACCCCGAGCCCCTCAGTGCCCCCCAGCCCCCATATACTTTTTTCCTGGGAGATGGATTAAAAGGAAACAAGCTTGAGTGTGACACAGTGACCGTGACACTCCCCTGGCCTTCGTGCCCGGACCAGCAGCCTCTGGTCACCGACATCCCGGCCCACAACTCAGCTGGGCCGAAGAAACAGTGCATTTTCAAAGAAAAAACAAAACAAAACAAACAAACCCAGAACAAAATCCCTGCACACACGCACACACGCACGCACACTCCCCCATCACGCGCGTGGGGGGGGGCCTTTTCCACTTTTTTCCCCCCATAAAACTTCCCCGAAGAAATACAATATTTACATAGAGAAATAAATAGACAATACACCTGATTTCTGCTTTCCCTGGCGGGAGGCGGTCGGAGGTACTGGGGAAATATGGCTTGGATTCTAAGCTCTCGGGAACTGCCCATGCGGGAACAGAGAGGGCGCCCCGGTCCCTGCAGGGCCCAGCCTGAGCCCTCGGAGTCGATGACGGGGGCCGCTGGCTTCCGACGCCAAACCTCCCTCTCGCCAGGGACGCGCACGGCAGGAAGCCTGAATCTCGCGCGGGGGTCGCGCGCCTGCCCCACGCGCCCCTCGGAGGCGGGGCTGCCTCCTGCCCGGCCTGCGGCTCAGGAGAGGACAGGCGTGCCGTCGGTGGTCAGCAGGCGCCCGGAGGCGGGGTCGTAGGTGCCGGCCAGGTAGTAGAGGTCCTGCCGGTCCTGGCGCTTGCGACTCCGGGCCAGCTGCTCGTACTGCTCCCGCCCCACCACCTGGCACTTGTGGGAGATGGTCTGCACGTCGTTCTCGTCCTCGTGGCAGGACTGGTACAGCGCGTTCTGGGGGGACAGGGGCCCGCGGGCGTCGGCGGCTGGCAGGGGGCCGGGGGTCCCCTTGGGCTGCTCCCCCCTCAAGACAGACCCTCGCAGGCCTTGGCCCTAGATGGGGCTTCTCCCATGGAGGGCACAGAGGGCACTGGGGGGCTCACTGGCTCGGACCGCTGACCCCACCACCACCCCAATGCTGGGCAGGCCATGGCGAAGGTTGGCGGCCGGGACCCCCAACCCTTGGGCAGCACCCCGAAAAAGTGACATCACCACCCATTCAGCGAGGGGCCCTGGAGGCCTGGGGTGGGGTGGGGAGTGGGGCTGCCGCCTTCCGGAAGGCCCGGGGCCCGCGGTCGCCCGCGTCCTCACCTTCCCGTCACTCTGCCGCTTGCCCAGCTTGGTCTCCTCGGGGTGGTAGAACCACTTGACGCGCACCACCATACTGCTGCCCCACGACTCCCACATGCTCTCAATGCGGCCGACGTAGGGCAGGTTGGGGCGCCCGGCAGACAGGAAGACGGCGCAGTCCCCCACACGCAGCGTCTCCGAGCCCCGCACGATGGCCTTGTAGAACAGCTTCCTGGCTTTCCCCTTCACGCCCCGTCGCTGCCGGGGGACAAGCAGGGCCCGGGGGGGGCCGGTGAGGGCCAGCGGAGGCTGGGGAAGGCCACGGGGGAGGCCAGGGGGGGATACGGGGCTGGGGAAGGCCACGGGGGGGCAGGGAGGGACACAGGGCTGGGGAAGGCCACGGGGTGGGGAGGGAGGGACACAGGGCTGGGGAAGGCCACGGTGGGGGCAGGGAGGGACACAGGGCTGGGGAAGGCCACGGGGTGGGGAGGGAGGGACACAGGGCTGGGGAAGGCCACGGTGGGGGCAGGGAGGGACACAGGGCTGGGGAAGGCCACAGCGGGGGGGACACAGGGCTGGGGAAGGCCATGGGGGGGCAGGGAGGGACACAGGGCTGGGGAAGGCTATGGGGGGGGCCAGGGGGGGACACGGGGCTGGGGAAGGTCACGGGGGGGGCAGGGAGGGTCACGGGGCTGGGGAAGGTCATGGGGGGGCAGGGAGGGACACAGGGCTGGGGAAGGCCACGGGGTGGGGAAGGAGGGACACGGGTCTGGAGAAGGCCATGGGGGGGGCAGGGAGGGACACAGGGCTAGGGAAGGCCACAGGGGGCCAGGGGGGGGCCACAGGGCTGGGGAAGGCCACGGCGGGGGGGACACAGGGCTGGACAGGGCCACAGTGGGAGGACCAGGAAGAGAGGCTGTGAGAGGGATGGTGGCCTGCTGGGAGTGGAAGGTACACAAGCTCCTGTGTGGGCTTGAAACAGCTGATGGACGAGGGATGCCGGTGAGGCCGCCACTCCCTGTAGCCCGGGCCAGCCGTTTATGAGCGCGGGAAGGCATGACCGTCCAAATGTCCGCTCATAGGGCGCTGCGTGCCCCGGCCGCCCTAAGCTGGCTGGGCCACTTCCCGCCATGGGGAGACGCGTGTGTACCCCACATCCCAGGGACAGCAACGCAAAGACGAGTATCCTGGGCTTCCCGGTTCTTTTGTTTGTTGAAATGCAGGAGAAAAACAAGCCCCAGGACCAGGTGTCGGGGCAAGGCGGAGCGGGAGAGGGCGTGGGGCCGGCACGTGCCTGCCTGGAACTCTCTCCACCCCCGGGGGCCCACGTACCTGCGTGGGACTCCCCGACCACTTCCAGAGCTGCCGGGCTGGCAGGAAGGCCGAGATCTTTGGCCGGTTTTCCACAGACGGCAGCCGCTGCCTCCGGGAGAGCTCTTTGGCTTTGGAGAAACTCAGGGCCTCCTTGCGCTTGAGCTTGGCCTTGCCGCCGCTGGGGCCCGCGCCCCCGCCCCCGCCGACCACCGCGGCCCTGGAGAGGAAGCAGCGCTGCGCAGGCGCGTGCGGGCCGCCCCCCTTGGTGCGCAGGGCCTCGGGCTGGGCCAGCAGGGCGGGCACGGGATGGGTGAGGCAGGTCTGCAGCAGCAGGGCCGGGTCCCCGTCGTCCGAGCTGTAGGACGACTCCTCGTTGTCCGAGGAACAGAGGCTGGAGGTGGACACGGAGCCCGAGGACGAGGACGTGGAAGAGCCCGACGAGGACGAGGACACGGACACGCGGGTGAGGAAGCGGGAGGGCACGCCGGAGGCCAGCCCGGGCCCGTCCCCGTCCTCGTCCGAGTAGGAGCTGTGGCAGTCACTGTCGTAGGGCAGCGGGTACTCGGCCTGGCTGGTGAACTTGCGCAGCGCCAGCCCCATGGCCAGCGGGGGCACGGGTGCCCGTCCCTTCTTGTCCTTGCCCACGAGGGCCGGGTGGGTGTAGCTGGGGGGGGGCAGGGGCCGTCCCAGCTTGGGCCCGAAGTCCTTGCCGCCCGCCAGCAGCGCCTTGCAGCTCTTGCTCTTGGGGGAGGTCACACCCTCGTGATCCAGCTTGACCAGGAACTCGCCGCCTGCCCGCCGCCGCCCGCTCTTCTCCGCCTCAGTTCGCTCTGCCTTCTTGGCCCGCAGCAGCCGGTGAGCTCCACCGGGCAGTCCCGGGCCGGCGAAGGGCGCGTAGGAGCTCGCCAGGCGGCTGAAGGAGTCGGCGCGGAAGCCATTGCCGAAGACAGGCGCAGCCACGCTGTGCACCGGAAAGAGGGAGTCGCGGGCACGTAGCCTCTTGGCGCTGCCGTTGAGCTGGAAAAGGTTCTGCAGCGCACCTGGGGCCCTGCCCGCCGCCTTGCGCTTGGCCTGAGCCACTGCCGACCAGCTCAGCAGGGGGCTGTTCCGGCGGCCCAGGAAGGGGTCTGTGGCCCCAGTGGTGGGGGACTTGGCACCTGAGGTTAGGACGTCGGCTTTGCCTGGGGGGAGGGTGAGGAAAGGGAGGAAGGCAGGGGACGTCGGTGGTGACACCTTAGCCCCTGAAGCTGCTGCCACTCGCCCCACGTCCCCCCACCTCTCCCTCTCGCCTCCATCAGCCCCCACCCCTACCCGGGTTCCTGGGGACTCCGTGGGTACCAGTTTTGTCTTTGCAGATGGACTTCTTCCCAGGGGTGCTGGAGGCTTCAGGGGCACTGTGCGCCTTGGGGGACAGGCTGGGGGCGGTGGCCTCGCTGGGCGGGGGCGCCTGGCTGGACGCTTTCTTGGTTCTGCGGCAGCTGCTAGCCACCAGCAGGGCTGGGGAGGGCTCGGTGCCTGCGGGATGGGTGCGCAGGGGTCTCTGAGTGCTGGGCCCACTGCCCAGCAGGGTGGCCACGCTCCTCGCCCTCTCCCGGGGGCGACGCCAGGTGTGTGTTTGGGGAGGGTAGGAGGCAGGAGGGGGATGAGAGGGAGCCGCCCGGGCCCGGCGCTCACACTGGATCTTGAAGTCGGGAGGCAGCAGCCGAATGTTGGAGACGGCGATGTGGCCCGTGTCCCCATCGTCAAACTCCACCAGCACCGACTCCAGGCCCTCTTCCTCATCGCTGGAGGTGCCTGCCGGGAAATCGGACTCTGCAGACGCCCGCGCCCCAGCTGCCCGGCCATGGGGACAGGTTCGGGGTGGTGGGGCCGGGTGCACACTCCCGCACCCAGATGGTGGGCGGCAGGCGGGCTCAGGGGTGCCTGATGAGTGACGCGGGGCCACTTCTGCTCCCTGCTCACATTCGACCTTGGAGCCGCCAGAGCCAGCTTTGCAGCCAGGGAGCGGCGCGCCCCGCCCCCCGCCGCGGCCCCGCCCCCGCCGCGGCGCCGTCACGCCTTGGCCCTCCCCCCACGCAGCCGCGGCCCCGCCCCCCTCCACCCCAAGGCCATCCCTCACCCCCACCTTGGATCGGCAGCCGGCCCCCAGCAGCGGCCCAGATTCCCTCACCGCGCGCCCAGCGCACGCGGGCAGCGCCGAACCCGGCTGGTGGGGTCCTTCTCCCGCCCGCCCACAGGGCTGCGCCCGCATCAGGCCCACAGGCTGCCCTGCCCCAGGGACCACGAGGATTTAATCCCAGGAGCAGTGGTGCCCACGTGACCGGCCACGAGCCTGCACTCAGGTCGGGCCTCTGGGGCCGGGAGTGGGGGTCCGGGGGCGCCCCCAGGGCCCCTGCCGGCGCCTTCTGTGGGCCCCCCACCAGCCAGGCAGCTCACCTCGGACCACGCTGCCTGGGTAAAGGCAACGGGATTTCTGGCTCCAGTAGGCACAGACCCGCGTGCCCGGTGGCAGGTAGCGGCTGGACCGGGGCTGGACGTCCAGGACCTGCCAGGGACGGAAGGGATGGTGGCTGGTGAGCGTGGGTGCGAGGGGTGGACGGGCCAGCGGGGCAGTGCGGGGAGGGGCTCACCGCCTCCTGCAGCAGCTGCTCCAGCGAGTAGACCCTCTGCCGGTTGCCCCTGTCACCCTCGATCACGATGCTGTAGCTAGGGGTGTGGAGGGGGCAGCATGAGAGGCCCCTGTGGACCACGGCCAGCCACCTGCCCGGGAGCCCCGCGCCCGCCCCGGGCCCCAGCCTCACATGTCAGGCGGCTGCAGACTCCTGACGCTGCCGGCGTACAGCAGGCTGTCCTCCTTGGGGACCAGCACGGGCAGGCCGTCCTGCAGGTCCTCCTTGTGGATGGTGCAAGCACGGGCTGCGGGCAGCCGGCCCGTCACCGCCACTGCCCACCGCCACCAGCCACCCCCAACTACTCCACTGCCCGCTGTCGCTGACCACTGCCCTCCACCTACCAGTGACCATCTACCGCCCACAACCGCTGTCTGTGCAGCCCATGCTCCCCGTCCCCCGCCCCTCCCTGAGCCAGCACAGCCTCCTGGGGGCTTCCTGCACCCCAGGCAGCAGGCTGGCCGGCTGCCCCCTCTGCTCACCCAGAGCAGCACTCTGCTCAGCGCTCAGGGGACCTCTGGCCTCCTCCTCTTCCTCCTCTTCCTCCTCCTCCTCCTCTTCCGAGAAGCTGCTGTTGTCATCAAACTCGAAATCGTCCTCCACGGCAAAGCTCTCCAGCAGCCGGCTCACTGCCCGGCCCTTGGCCTGGGTAGGTCAGGAGTCAGAACCCTCCGGAGAGGGTGGGGGGCAGGGGTGGGGAGAGGATGGCAGGGGGGCTCCAGGGTGGGGGGCACCCTACCTGCTTGCCCACGGTCTTGCCTTTCATCTTGCCCAACTTCCTGCCCTTGCCCAGGATGGCCTTGGCACTGCGGGGTGCCAGGGCGACGGACAGGGCCCCGTTCTTTCTCTGTGTGTGGGGGGGGCGGGTGGGCAAGAAGGCCCCTGTGAGGAGGGCTCCCCCCTCGACAGGCCGGCCCCCTGCCCGCACCGCCCCAGGGAGCCAGGTGCCTGCCTCACCCGCAAGACAGGCTGCAGCTCGCTGCTCTTGCGCGTGGCCCTCTTGAGGCGCTCCGTGCCCGGCTCGCCATCCTGCTGGGGGCGGGCGAGTGCCCGGGCCGGGCTGAACAGGGTGTCTCTGCTGGGGGCGCCCCCCGCCTCTGCCCGCAGCCCGCCCTGAGCCCTGCTCTTGGCTCTCCTCTCGCCCGGCGCGCCGGGGGGCCTGCGTCCTGGGGCCCGTGCCAGCTCCGGGCCAGCCTTGGCCTTCACCGCCCGCCTTTTCGCCTTGACCCCGCGCTCGGGGCTGGGCAGGCGGCAGGTCCCTGCGGGAGGGAGGGAGAGGCTGTCACCGAGTCCCAGCCCGGAGCGGCTCCCAGACGGGCCGCCGGCCCCGGCGTGCCCTGGGGTTACCTAGCAGCCCCTGCCTCTCCTTCTTTTTCTTGGCTTTCTGGTTGGCTTCCATCTTCACCACAGAGGAGGGCGAGGGCCCCAGCGCGGAGGTGCTGGCGGCAGTTTGCTGCATCGGCCCAGGCTCCTTAGGTGGCACCTCTGAGCCCAAGAGACCTTCGCAGTCCTCACTGTCACAGCTGCTGCCTGCGAGGGGGCACAGGGGCCCGATGGCTCGGCATGCGAGTGGCAGCGCGTGCGGAGGGCCGAGGGGTGGACTGGGAGTGGGGCCTGGGGACGGTGGGAGGGGACCCAGTTGCGGGGCTGGTGTCTCCGCTCCCCTCCCCAGGGCCGCCCTACCCACTGCTGACTGCATTCCCTTGGGGGTCCCAGCCACCCTCCAGTCCCCTCTGCCCTCCTGCTTCCTGCTCCCTCTGTCCCCTCCCCTCAAGGGGCCCCTTCCTCAGTCTCTTCTCAGGCGAGGCCCCTGGGGGAAGGGGCCAGAGGAGGAAACGTCTGTTTGTCCAGGACATGTGTGTTTGCTGGGGGTCAGATAACCCTGTGGGCCCAGCCCAGGGGGGACATTGCAGGAAAGGAGTCTTGGAGCAGGCAGGGGCTATTTTTAACCCCATTTTCAGGATGTGTCCAGGGGCCTCTTTCCTTCCATGCAGTCTGGGTGGGGGTGGGGCATCTGGAGTGCCTCTGAGGTCCGCCGTGGGGAGTGGGTGCCTTCGGGGAGTCCCTGACCTTCCCAGCCTCCTGGGGGTCCTCTGGGGGGGTGGCTGTGGCCCTTGCCCACCCTGTGCCCCAGGCCAGGGGGGAGTGATCCCCAGCACCTGGCGAGGGCCCCCGCTTGCCTGTGTCGGGCCTGGCAGCCGCCCCTGCCTGGGCTGGGAACTTGGGTGTCTCCCGGCCACCGTCGCCGTCGGGCTGGGGGTGCCGGGCTGCCCCAGCCCCCCTGGGGCTCTTGGTTCGGGACAGCTTCTTCCGGATGCGCCTGCCCGGGGAGGCCTCCTGCCGCCGGAAGGAGCTGAGGCTGGTGGGCAGCCCCTGGCCGACTTTGGGCTTCTGTGGGGCCACCGAGGCCAGATCACTTGGCCGGCCGCTCTTCTTGCTCCTCACGCCCTCCTGCCAACGCGACGGCAGCAGCTGCACCCGGGGCTGCGGAGTCGGCCCCCCACTTCCCACCCCACGCCCCTCCCCCACCCCCTCCGGCTCCGCAGGCCCAGTCACCGTGGCTGGTCCCCTGAGATGTGAGGGGCTGGCGGGACTCACGGGCGAGGTGGCCTGGAGCCCCACATGGACGCCCTTTTCCAGTCTGCTCCTCTTCCTGGGGGGCACCCCGTCGCGCCCGCGCAGCTCTGCGCACAGCAGGCTCAGGCTGGTCCGCACGGCCCTGGGGGCACAGGGGAGGCGGTGGGCGGGGGCCTGCCTCAGTCCTGGCCAAGCTGCCCTCCCCCACCCCCACAGCTTGTGCTCTCCTCCCCCGGGCACTGCCTTCCCAGCCAGCACCCCTACCTGCTGACCCTCCCACCACTGCCCGCCATGCTTCAGCTCCCCGAGGGCTGGGGAGGGGGTACATTTCCTTTCCACCCCCTCCCAGCCTCCCACCCTGCTGGAGGAAGGACAGCTCTTTGACTGCTGTCCAGTGGGACCTGGGGTCGGCATGGGGAACTGGCTCCCCGGGAAGCAGCTAGGTGCTCCGGAGGCTAGCGGCTGGCCAGGCCACCGTGGGACTGGGCCTCTGGCCTTGCCATCCCCCCTGGGAAGTGGGTGATGGGTAACTGGCCTCTCTACAGGGCCAGAGGGGGAGTGAGGTGTCAAGATGAGGCTGGCTGTCTGTGGGGTCAGGGCCAGGGGATGTTGGGGAGCTCCTGGGGACAGGGCTTGCTTCCCACGTGGGCGGCCCCCACCAGCTGCCCCGATCTGGGCTCAAGCCCTCCCAGGAGCTCTGCCCCCTTCACGTGGTGTAGGCTTTGAGAGAGGGGACAGTGACATGCATTCCACTACCCAGGTATCTCCTGGGGTGGTGTCACCGCAGCCCACAGGGGCCTGTAGTTGCCTCCTGACACCCCAAATCAGACCTTGCCTGGCTCTCCCCCATACCAGGCTGCCCTTGCCAGACCCCCTGCGCCAAATGTTCTCACCTGCATGACTGCATGTGCCCGCCCAGCCCCCATGCCCAGGGAAACCTGAGACTCGGGAAGATTGGCGGTCTTGAGTTTGGTCAGATGGGGGCTGGGAGGTGGCCTGGACCTGCCCCCTCACCTTTCAAACACCCCCCTCTGCCTCCCACCCCCAGGCCCTGAAGGGAGGCTTGCTTGCTGATGAAAATAAGCTGCAGATGGAGTCTGTCCGGCCGGCCCATTTCCCCCCTCCTGCCAGAGAGGAGGCCGGGCCAGTGGGCCCAAGAGGGGCAGGAAGCCCCTGCTGACCCTGTGGTCATCTCCCTCTCCAGGCCCCACGGAGCCCCCTTACTTCCTGCCCAGTGAGAGACCCATCCCTTGGGGCACAACTGCCTCCTGCCGCCCACAGAGATGGAGAAGTTGGGATGGAGAGCCGGGGGCTGTTCCTCAGAGCGGGAAGGGCCCTGGGCTGTTTTCTTCCCTGTGCTACAGCTGCAGTGCAGGACAAGGACAGGCTCCAGGGCCAGGGGCTTGGCGCCAGGTGGGCCCACCAGGTCCTCGGCTTCGGGGGAGGCTGCAGTACAGGCCCTGCCTCCCGGGTGGGGGTCCAGGGAAGGCCACTGGCCGGTTCTCAGAGGGAGCCCCCAAGAGCCCCTGCCGGGTGGCACCTGGGCAGAGTGGAGGGACAGCTCAGGGAGACCCCTCCCCAGCCATATGGGGAACCCTCCACCACCCGCAGCCGACGTGCACTGCGCCCCCCCCCGCCCCCGCCCCCGCCCCGGAACCTTCTCTGCGTTTGCTAATGTTTTGTGACATAAAGCCCTGAGATTAATTTTTTGCCTCTGTCTTAATTGAAGGAGCCATTTAGTGCAGATTTAACTATTATTACCAAATCATCGGGACCGACGCAGGGCGCACACGCGCCATCCCTGTCTGCAGGAGCGCCGAGGATTTATGCAAATGGCCCTGCCGGGAGAGGCAATTTGTAGCCGAGAAGGACAATTACGCCAGGCCCGGGGGAGCGCCGGGCGCGTGGGCCTCATGGCGCATGGCGGCGCGGGCAGCGGCGGATGTGGAGGCCTTTACTGAGGTCGCTCAGCCTCGCGGGGCCAAGTGGGGGGTCCCGGCCAGTGAAGGACACTCCAGGGCCTGGGGGGGCCGTGGCTTCCACGGGGTGCTGAGTGCTGAGGGCCGCACAAAGGGCAGGGGCTGTGCACACTCATCCTACAGCGCTCTGGTCACTGGACACTGCACCGGCCCAGGCTGCGGCCTGCAGGACAGGGGGAAAGTAGCCGAGCGGGCCCAGGGGCGGGGGTCCGGGGAGGAGCCCCAGACCCAGCACTCACTTGACTTTCTTGCCCTCGGCCCTGGCCAGCTGGGCCCCGGGCCGCGGGGCCGACAGCGAACTGGAGTGTTTGCGTTTCCTGGGCCGGCCAGGCCCCCGCCGTGCTGGGCTCCGGCAGCTCTCGTCTCTCCTGGGGTCAAGGGAGAGCGGTCAGGGGCCTGTGGCCGGGGACCCCACCAGCCCACACTGTCTCCACCACAGCTATAGGCTCCCTCGCTCCCCAAGGGAAGTCCCCAACATGTACCTAGGCTTCCCCGCACCCCCAGCCTCATCCCAGGTGGCAACGTCCCTGCACCAAAGTCTAATGGGACAGTGTCAACAGGGTCCCCTCCCCCTCCCTCAGCTCGGGTCCACAGGTGGCCGAATGCCTCCCTTCAGGCTCCAAAAAGGCCACCACAGATCCCTCCCTCCTCCACAAGGATCACCCTGCCCATATTTGCTGGGGTGAACCTTTGGTGGGGGTGGGGGGAAGGGGCTGGGGTCACTTGCTCGATCCTCGGGGAGGTCTGGCCTCTTGCCCCTTCATAGCTGTCCCCACCTACCCTGGCCTCTGTTCCTCCTTCTGCAACCCGCCCCCCGCCGCCCTGTGTGCCCTGCCTTGGGGTCCATTCCCCCTCCCCTCCCCCACCCCGGCCTCCATTGTCCCCCCCTCGCCTGCCCGCCCTGGGCTCCGTACTCGTGGTCATGCCGGCGTTGCAGCCGGGCCAGCTCCCGCTGCTTCTCCTTGTAGCGCCTCTGCAGCTCTGCCAGCTGCACGCGCACCTCAACCTCCTGTGTGTCCAGCCGCTCGATGGCGGCCTTGAGCGGGCACACCTGGCGGGCAGGGGCACACGGGGCCATGTGAGCAGAGGGGGGAGGGGCCCTGAGGTATCCCCTCCCCCTCCCCCCATCAGGTGCTGGGGGACGCGGTGCGGGCCCTCCACTCACAGGTTTGGCTTTGGGTGTCCAGGTGTCCTTGCGCTGCAGGATCTGCCGGCGGGGGGTGAGTGGGGAGCCCCGGCAGGGGGCGGCGGGGGTTTGCGCTGAGGCGGGGGGGCCTTCCAGGCAGGCAGCCTCCACCAGGGACCAGGCCGTGGCCAGCGTGGCGAGGTGCCGCAAGTTGAAGGCCAGCACGTCCTCCTCCTCTGTGGGGCAGGGAGGGGGTCAGCATGCGTGTGTGTGTCCCCCACATCCCCACTGCTCACCCTGAAAGGATCAGGTGAGTGACATCACCCTCGGTCTCAGCACAGGCCAGAGTGCTGCAGGGTAAGCCAAGGCCAAGACCTGGGCGTCTGGGAGACCCGCTGAGCGTTGTAGGCGGTCGGGGAGGGCACATCGCTGGAGGAGTCTGACTTAAACGGCAGCCGTGGGAAAGCAGCCTGCTCTCCGTGGGCGCTTGAGGCCTCAGAAACGGGGCAGTATTTCTGGGCAACGGGGCAGAGGCCCACGAGAGGCCTTATGATAGTCCCACATCCCCGCAGTGCAATGAGGAAACTGAGGCCTCCAATGTGAACTAGATGCAAAGGCAGAGAGGCAGGTGACATTCCACTCACAGGCACCACATGTGACTCAGCTGTGCTGAACGTCAGCACTGCGAGGCTGAGTTCATGGCCATCAGCCACCCTTGCATCTACCCATCCAACCCTTCTGTCCATCCATCCATCCATCCATCCACCCACCCACCCATCCATCCATCTATCCATCCATCCATCCACTCATTCTACCATCCATCTACCCTGAACGTGCAGCACTGCAGAGGCTGAGTTCACGGCCACCATCCACCCTTGCATCTACCTATCCATCTTTTCTTTCCATCCATCCATCCATCCATCCATCCATCCATCCATCCACCCACCCATCCATCTACCCACCCACCCACCCACCCATCCATCCATCCATCCATCCATCTACCCACCCATCCATCCATCCATCCATCCATCCATCCATCCATCCATCCATCCATCCATCCATCCACCCATCCATCCATCCATCCATCTACCCACCCACCCACCCATCCATCCATCCATCCATCCATCTACCCACCCATCCATCCATCCATCCATCCATCCATCCACCCATCCATCTACCCACCCACCCACCCATCCATCCATCCATCCATCCATCCATCTACCCACCCACCCACCCATCCATCCATCCATCCACCCACCCACCCACCCATCCATCCATCCACCCACCCACCCACCCATCCATCCATCCATCCATCCATCCATCCATCCATCCATCCATCCACCCATCCATCCATCCATCCATCTACCCACCCATCCACCCATCCATCCATCCATCCATCCACCCACCCACCCATCCATCCATCCATCCATCCATCTACCCACCCACCCACCCATCCATCCATCCATCCACCCACCCACCCATCCATCCATCCATCCATCCATCCATCCATCCATCCATCCATCCATCTACCCACCCATCCATCCATCCATCCATCCATCCATTCAGCCAGCCACCCATTCCACCATCTATCTACCCACTCATCTATCATCTACCCATCCTTCCATCTGTGTGTCCACACACTGTACACAATTCACTTGTCCATCCATCCACCCACCCATCCATCCATCCTTCCACCTGTCTGTCCACATGCCCGTACACCGTTCACTTGTCCATCCATCCATCCATCTACCCATTCATCCATCCATCCATCCATCATCCATCCATCTACCTACCCATCCATCCATCTACCCATCCACCCATCCTTCCATCTGTCCACCCACCCATCTACCATCTACCTGTCTGTTCATCTGTCCATCTATCCACCCACCCTTTTTGCCCATCTGCCTACATCCTCTCCTGGGCAACAAAGGCTGGTCTTCCTGACAGTACAGCCTTACCCTTTGGCTGCCTTTTTTCCTGGGGGGCACTTGCTGTTTACCTTCTCTTGTCTCAGAGCACACAGTCCCCAAACCCATGGAGGCTGCCCTTCCCCAACCCCTGCAGCCCCCAACAGCAGAGACCTCAGTGGGAAGCCGTGGTTTCCAAAATGCACACCTGGCACTCCTCTGAAGGAACAGCAGAGTCCTGCGGCAGTGAGCGCCCTGACTCAGACCCTGGCTTTTAAGTGCCACTTTGCAGGTGAGGCACCAGGGCTCCCTGGAGAGAGGCGGGAGCCAGGGCCAGGGCAGGAGTGTGCTCGGAGAGCCCAGAGCCTCTTGTTGGGCCAGAAAGCACGTGTGGGCTCAAAGGACAATGGGGACCATCAGAAGGACCCAGGGCGAGCTGAAGGGGCTCCCAGGGGACAGGTCAGGGTCTATTCAGCCTTCACAACAGTGACTGACAGGTCATGCTCCTTTGAAGAGTGTTTGACGAGGCCTGGGATTCATGCTGCTTTTCAAGCACTGCCCCACAAATAAGGCCGGGGAAAGGGGGCGTCATGGTGGACCAGCCTGACTGGCGCTTCCAAAACTACCGTCAGAGGGAGCCCCACCGGTAAGGGGACAGATCAAGCTGGCTCACAGGTGTGGGACGCACACCTGGCTCTGCGCGAGGGACTGTCAGGCCACCCCACCTGGGGGCTGCAAAGGGGCTGGTCCCCAGTGCAGGTGGGGAGGCAGGGAAGGCCCACCCGGCCCCGAGGTCCCTGCTCCGGTGCCAGGAGGCGCCCACCCTGAAACCTCTGGACACAATATCTGGGCCTAGGGTCTAGGGTCTGCACAACAGGAAACCCTCGGCCCTAGAGATGGGGCTGCGGGTCAAAGGTCGCTGGGATCAGGAGGAAGTGGGGAAGGTTGAGCAGGGCATCCTTCTCCAAGTGGACGAGTGGCTCCTTCTAGCAGCAGCTGGGGTGGGGTCTGCATCAAGCCCAGGGGTTCTCCCTCACCCTTTTATGCCTCAGTAACTCCTCTTTGGTATCCCAAAGACCTTGGGGGTAAGTGGCCTGGCTCTGCCTGCAGCGTCCCCTGCCCGCTCTCTACATGCAGTGGGCCCAGCAGCCCTGACCCTGCCTGGGGCACCCCCAAACTCATCCTGACCACCTTCTGACCAGGGGCAAAGCCTCCTTGGGTCCAGCTGGGAGCCCACTGGAACAGGGCACCCCAGTGTGCACCCCCTGTGTGGCCCTTCCCAGAGACAGGGGGTTGGGGGCTCACGAGGGGGGGCTAGGAGGTGTGGGGGGCTTCAAGTGTGGGAAAGCACCTGTGAGCTGCGAGGGCCCCACCCTGTGAAGGGCTGCTTTGGGGGGTTCCGGCCATCAGGGAAAGGTGGGCACCGAGGAGCTGTGGCCCCAGCTCAGCCTGGGGGCTGTGGAGCTCCATCTCTCCCATGCCTGCACCCTGGGGTCCTTGGGGTGCCTGCGTGGGGGTAAGCCCCAGGAGAGGGGCTGAGTCTAGCTACACCACCCCAGGGCTGGGGAGGCAGGAAGGGCAGGGCTGGGAGAGCCGTGGGGCACAGGGGGGCACAGGGGGGCACAGGGGGCTGCAACCTCTGCCTTCCCTGCTGGAGGCCCTGTTCAGCGACCTCACACAAAACAGGGACAATCGCTGACCACCCGCAGAGTGACCCATCATTCTGCAGAATGGAGGGGCCACAAGGCATGGGCCAAGCTCCTTTGCATCCCCCCTCCCCATGGGGACATGGGGTCCAGGACCCCTGCCTCCCATTTCCCACTGTCGTGGGGCTTGGCCACTGGCCAGGAAGAGTCTCGGAGCCCCATGGCCACCATGCTCTGTGGCTCGGGGCCTCCTTACCTTGTGACCCGTGCTCGCTGCTCTGCCTCTGGGCCTCCAAGTCAGCCAGCTCGCTCAGCAGGGCGATGCCATGAACCCCTGTGCTCCGGGGTGGGGCGCCGGCACTGGGGGGTCCAGGGGTGGTCGGCGGTGGAGGCGGCAGGGAGCCGAGACTGGGCAGGTCCCCCAGGTCGATGGTGGCGGCCACCAGGGCATCCAGTCCCAGCAGTGTCCGGGGCAGGTGGCCGTGGTCCCCGCTGTCTGCCTCGGCACCCTCCCCTCGGTCTTTCTCCAGCTCAGCTTCCTCAGGGGCCCCCGACCCGCCCGCCTCGTCCACGGTGCCTGGGCTCGGGGCCCGCTGTTCCAGGGCCTGGGGGGAGGCCCCCGAGGAGGGCCCTGGCTCCCCCTCCCCCTGCCCTCCCTCCGTGGTCCTTTCCATGTGCCCCCCTCCCTGAGTAGAATGAGCCTGGCCAGTGGCCTCAGGGCTCCCTCCCTCGAGAAGGGCCCTGCATCGCAGTTCTGAAAGCCCCTCCAGTGGGCTGGGGTCTGCTGCCTTCCCCAGGGGTCCCTGCTCGGTGGGGTGGGGGGTGGCAGCGAGGTCCTGGGTCTCCATGAGCCTCGGAAGCAGCCCGGTCTCCGGGGGCGCAGGGTTCCCAGAAGGCGGCTCCCCAGGCGGGAATGTCCTTGTGGGCTCAGGCTGGACCCCCAGGGTGGTGGTTTGCATAGTTTGGGGGTCCACGAGGTCAATCGGGTGAACGTTGGAGGACACGGTGTGGGAGAAGCCAGAGCCAGCCGCGGGGTACGTGTATCTGGGAGGCAGGTCTGCAAAAGAGGGGCTGGGGTCAGCAGAGAGTTGGGGAGTGGCTGGGAGACGGCCGTGTCCCCTGGCCAGCCCCTCGCCGACGTGATGCGTGTGGAAGGAGGGGGGACCCCGATGCCAGCCCCCCCCCGCCAGGCCTCCAGGCGGACCGGGGATCCCGGTCCCTGGCTAAGGCAGCTACTGTGCAGCCACAGGGGCCAGGCGAGAAAAAAAGAGGGGTTAAAAAAGGACGTGAGACTTGAACCAGGGTTTTCCCCGCGCGAGGAGCCGACAGCGTGTCAGAGGCATTACGCCCCATTAACTGCAATTAAAAAAAAAAAACCAAAACAAAAAACCCCACAACCTCTGTTGGCTCAGTCTCCTGATTGTGAAACTGGGACTGGTTTTATGTTCGCCACATGGATTTCCAGTGTAAACACTCAGCCCGATTCAGAGAGAACGGAGCAGCCTGTCAGGGAGCTGGCAGGCGGTGGCGGGCACAGGGCCGAGGCCCGGCCAGGGGAGGGGGCTCCGGATTCTCCACCAGGCCCCGTGGGGTGGGGGTGTGTGTCCCACTACTCCCACCTCCAGCTCAAAACACACAGGAGCTGCTGGCCCCAGGGCGGCCGAGGAGGAGCTCCTCCAACCAGGCTCTGGGTGGCTGGGATGGCAGGATGGCCATTGTCATACCTGGGCCTGACCTTCACCCTGCCCATGTGCCCAGGGCAGGGAAGGAGACCTTGACCCCCACCATGTGCTTCTCCCAGCGCTCACCCAGAAGGGTGGAAAGGGGAGGAGGTAGCCGACCGAACAGCCGACACTGCCCACGGCCCTGGTGAGGGACGAGGCAAGCCCCCCATCAGCTCTGCCTGCCCCTGAAGGTGGTACGATGCCCAAGGGCCCGTGCCACCCTTTCTCACCTGGCTCCGTGGCCTTGAGGTGCTCTCTGGGCCGCTGGCCACCTGCACGCTTGTCCTCCGCCCTGGGCCCCTTGGGGCCAGGCCCGGGGCTGCAGGCGGGTGTGCCACTGGAGAGGCCGGTGGATAAAGTGCAGGGGGCGCTGGGACGTGGTGGGGGCGTGGGGCAGCCGGCGGGGGGCTTCAGGGTGGGAGAGTGGCAGCAGGGTGCCAGCTTGGCGGGGCCGGCGGCAGCAGTGGCGGGCGGGCAGGCGCCCTTGGCAGTTAAGGCACCTGGCTTGTGGGTGGGCTTCGAGACCTTCTCAGGAATGAGCTCCAGGAGCTCTGGGTGGGGGTCCTCAGGCTTGCGCTGAAGGGGTGGGGAGAGAGCCTCAGCCCGGCTCAGCCCTTCTGGCCCCTGGACCCCCAGGGTAAGGTGGGGACCGGCAGTGTGCATACGCAGGGGTGGGGGTGGGGAAGAGGCTGTCTGGGCCCACGGCCTTGGGCCGCTGAGCTGGCAGCCCGGGGGGACTTAGGGGGCTGCGGTACCTGGAACTGGGCTGCCCGCTGCAGTTCTAGGGCCTGGGCTGCCCGCTGCTGCTGCTGCTGCTGCTGCAGGGCGTAGAGCTCCTGCTGGCGCAGGAACTGGGAGCGTGAGTAGACGGGGAGCTGGCCAGGGTGCTGCATGTGGGGGGCGGGGCCCCGGCCCCCGTACATAGGGGGCCACAGCGAGGCCTGGTCCATGACGTCAGCTGGGGGCGGGGCCCGAGAGCCATCAGCCCAGGTGAGCCTGGGACCCCTGGCGGCTCCCAGCCCCGCCCCAGCCTCCCTGACCCCCTCCCGGCCCCCTCTCAGACCTGATTCCCAGCCCCTCACAGACCCAGAGATCCCTTACCAAGCGTGTGGGGAGCAGCGTGGGGTGTGGGCTCCGAGGGCAGGATGACGAGCTGGGCGGGGCTGTCCTGGGGGAGGGGGAAGACGGAGGGCATGGAGCTGGGCACGGAGGCAGGGAA
Source organism: Tamandua tetradactyla (assembly GCF_023851605.1). NCBI lineage: Eukaryota > Metazoa > Chordata > Mammalia > Pilosa > Myrmecophagidae > Tamandua > Tamandua tetradactyla. The sequence continues at coordinate 73,679,642 of NC_135332.1, read as the reverse complement.
GCCGGGGGGCAGGTTCTGGTGCAGGGCCGGGTGCCCAAGGCCTGGGGAGAGCAGAGGGCACGGCGGTCAGGGCGGTGGGCGGTGGGAAGCCCCAGGCTGCTAGGACCCCACTCCCGCTCGCAGGCCTCCCCCAGCAGGCCTGGCTTGGAGGGGAGGGGCCAGCCCGGAGCCCCCTCCCCCGAGGCCCCACCCTCATCCCCCCCTGCCTGCTGGGCACTGACCATAGGAGTGTCCTCCCATCCACAGGGAGGGGCTGCGAGTGCGGGGCAGCCAGGGGGGGTGGGTGGGGTGGGGGTGGGGGGCCGGCTCCCCGCCCAGCTGGCCGCCTTGCAGGGAGGAGCTGCCGGCGATCATGAGGTGCGGGGCCAGGTCCCCGGGGCAGCTGCTCGACGGGTGGATCCGGGCAAACTCCACCAGGTCCTTGCTGTCCCTGCAAAGCCACCGGGGGCTCAGGCCACACCCTGGCCGGCCCCCACCCCCACGGCATTGGCCCCAGAAGGGAAACGGGACCTGAGGGTGGAGGGAAACCCTGGCCCAGCAGTTGCCCCATCAATGGAGTAGGAAAAGTTTGGGGGGGATGTCTCCCAGACCTGGCTCTATTACACAGGATCTCTGGGGGGGGGGGGGACCTGGCCCTGTACCCCTGGTTCTTACTGGAGCAGCAGCTCACGGCCGGCGAGCCCCAGGCGGTCATCACACAAGCGTGTCCTGTCCTCCTCGGCCTCGGGGTCCAGCACGTGCATGGAGCGGGGACCAGTGCCAGCTGCACGGGAGGGCAGGCAGAGGAGGGAGGATAAGGGTGACCGGAGCGGGGAGTGTCCAGGGGTTAGAGAAAGCAGTCACCACTGCAGGCCTGTGGTGGGGTCTGCCAGACTGCAGGGGGTCTCCTGAGCCTATGAGGGCAGGTGGGGCATCCACACTGCAGATGTGGAGATGAAGGATTCCAGGGTCCCCTCCCCCCTCTCCAGATGCTTGGGGCAGGGGGCCATCTCACAGCGGGGTAGGCGGGGGCCAGGGTCAGCAGCCATGCCCAGTGGTGACCCTCACCTTTAAAGGCAGGGCCTGCCCGGCCCTGCCGCCCGGTACTGGCGCCGTAGGCCGCCTCGGGCCGGCTCCCTGGCTCCTTCTGCCGGGCCAGAGCCACGGCGATGCCCACGGGCGGCTGCCGCACCTCCCCATCGCCATGCGGGGCCTCGTGCTCGCGGCTGCGCGCACAGTCGGGCCTTGTCACCTCGCCCGCAGCCTGGCCTGGGCCCTTGGGTGTCGGGAACTTGGCCTCCTGCTGGATGCAGCTGGCCTTGAGGCCGTCCAGGCCCACGAAGGGCGCCCGCTGCCCGGCGGCCAGGCCCGGGTTGCTGTACTTGAGCAGCTTCTTCATGGCTGAGACCTCGTCCGGCGGGGCGGGCAGCTCCTGGGACAGCAGGGTGGCCGGCTGCAGACCGCCGCCAAAGGGGTCCAGGTAGGCGCCACTGCTCTTGTGCTCGTCGCTGCCAGCCCCGGGGGCGGCCTGGCCAGCTGCGACGCTCCACGGGGGCAGGGCCGGCCCGCCGTAGCCCAGGGGTGCCAGCTCCAGGGGCTTGCGCTTCACCTCGGCCGTGCCGCCCCCCGGCTCCAGCTCGGGGGCTGGCAGGTGCTGCTGGTGCCGGATGCGAGCCACCTTCTGCGCCCCAGGGGTCCCCTCCTTGCCGGCAGCTCTGTCTGAGGCGCAGCAGGCCTGGCTGCCCCTCCCGCCCGGCGGCTCCTGTAGGCCCGGCCGGGCACAATCTTGGGGGGGCAGCTCCAAGTAGCCACTCTTGTCCAGCCTGCCTTTGGGGAGTCCGGAGAAGGGGGCCTCGGGGCCCCCGCCACTGAGATACCCCACACCCTTCAGCCTGGATGCCAGGGCTGCCTCAAAGCCCTTGCCCTCGGCCTTCAGCTGTGCGTAGGTGACGCCATAGGGCACGACGTGGTCGCCGACACTGATCCCTTCCCCAGGCCGTTCCTTGCCCTCCCCAGCCACGGCGCACGCCTCGGCTGCCTGGAAGGACCGGCCCTTGTCGGCCAGGTGCCCCACAGAAGGCACGAAGGTAGGCCCACTGGCCTTCAGGTCCTGGGGAGCCCTGTCCTGCAGCGGGCAGAGCCCATCGGGGCCCGTGTGCAGTGGCACACAGGGAAAGGAGCCGGCGGTGGTGGCGCTTAGGGGCGGGGGTGGGCCGGCGGGCAGGCCGGGGGGCCCGGGGTAGGTGGCCGCGTGGTGCAGCATCTGCCGCCGCTCCAGGTTTTCGCCGAAGGCTGGCACGGGCTCCGGGGCACCCGCTGCCTCCTTGGCACAGCGTCCAGGGGCCGTGTCCCCCGCGCCAGACCGCCCCAGCACGCCGCCCGCACAGCTGGCCAGGACGGCTTTGCTCATCTCACTGCCCGGTGCCCTGCTGCTGAGGAGGCAGGAGGGCAGGTGCTTGGTGCGGCCCTCGTAGACTGCGCGGGGCACGGCAGAGCCCTCCTTGCAGGACCCGTCGGCCGGCAGGGGCAGCACCAGCTTGTGCCGCTCCTTGCCAGCGCCCTCCTCGGCCGCCGGCCTCTCCTTGCCCTCCGTGGCCTTGCTGGCCTTCTCTCTGCCCAGTTCTGTGCCCGCCAGGAAGCGGTCGGCGTCCTTGGGGCCCTTCCGCGGGACGCCCACCTCGCCCCGCTCGTGGCTGCAGGGGCCAAGGGGGTGGCCGGGGGCGGCCCGGGCCACGCTGGGGAAGCTGTGGTTGGCGGGCAGGAGCGTGGGCTGCTGGGGCAGGTTGCGTAGGTAGAAGTTATCTGCGTGTGCCAAGAGAGCGGAGGTCAGCAGGAAGCTGCCCCGCGACACGGCCCCCCAGAAGCCTGCCCTGCCTTAGCCCACCTCCCTCCTCCACCGGGCGGGGTGCTCACCGAAGATCCTCGGGGTGGGGAGTGGGCGGGCAGGGCCCCACAAGCTGAGGTCTGGGGCAGACAGTCCCTTCCCCCAGCCTACCCCACCCCACCGCAGGGGACGTGACAACTGGGAGGCCAGACCCTGGGAAGCCAATCAGGCAGAAGAGGCCACGTGCTGCCCAATGCCGACCGCAGGATGTTCCGGAAAAGACGCATGGACAGACGTGAGGGAGGCCTGGCGGGCTGGGGCGCTGATGCATGGGGAGGGGCTGCCTGGGGGCCCACTTGTTGCAGGTCTGCGCCGGCACGCACGAAAGTTAGTGCCCTAGGGCTGCACAACGCCGGCTGGGCCCCGTAACAGAGGCAGCCACGCACAGGGATGGGCAGGTCCTGTGGTGCCCGTTCCTTCCCAGCCTCCCTGGTGCTGGGACCCCTTTGCAGAGGAGGTTTGAGTGGAGAGATGTGCCTGGGGTGCTGGGAGTGAAAGGCCCTGGCCGCCCCCAGCCCCTCTGCCCTGAGCTGTGGCTGTGCAGGCTGGGGCAATAGGGAGGAAGGAAAACGGGCCCCGGGTCACCAGTCGGCCCTTGTCCCCACCCCACGAGTGGCCCAGGCCAGCCCCAGGCCCAGCACCTCTTGGGTCACCCAGCCTGGTGGGAGGTGGGTGTGTGGCCTCTCTGCCCCGACACTAAGTCCTGCCTTAAATGCTAGGGTGCCAGGGCTCCCCTGGGGCTGCCACAATGTACCCGTCCTCTCTCTCCTCAGCTGTCCACCCACCCGCCGGGGAGGCTCAGCCCGCAAACCCTTGCTCTGGCAGTAGCCCCAACCCCCCCTGGATCCCCCAGGTGCCCCCAGAGCCCCAGCCTCTGCACTGAAACTCAGTGCACTGTCTCTCCCCACCCCGAACTGCTGTTCCCCAGCAGACCCTCTGCAGCCCAGGCCAGGTAAGGGCCCACCTGGCTCCCCTGACACGCAGGCCCTGCTCCCCGCCCGCGTCCAGATCCATGCCAGTCTCCTCTGGAACACACTCCCCAACCAAGCTTCCCGGGGTCTCCCTGCCTGGCCCTCCAGGGTGCCGCCCCGGGGAGACCTACCTAAAAGGTAAATGTGGTGCCCCTGCCCCCAGCTGACTCCCAGGAGCACAGGTGCCTGGGACCTCCAGCCTCAACTGGCCCCATCCCACCCCGTCCCCTCACTTCCCAGCAGTGAGACCCTTGCTCAGAGCCCTTCTCCCAGGATGCTTCCTGGGGGACCCCGTGCCCCACCTGCCAACAGGGTGAGGATCCCTTCTCTGCCCACTGAGACACATCTTGCACCCCCACCCCCAAATGGCATAATCTGACCTCGGGCTGGAAGGGGGCGTTCGAGGGAGTCTTCTGCAGCTGAGGCCCAGTGTGATGGGACCACCCAGTGAATGTGTGCATCCGAAAGGGGGTACAGGCCGGTCCCCCACCTGGGAGCTTTCCCGAGAACTCTGGTGGGGTTGGGGGGCGCAGGCACTGGGACGCGACCCTGGGCTGGGTCGTTCTGAGCTGCTTCCGCCTGAGCAGCAGAGGCTGGAGAGCCGACACCTGGGGGCCCCCCGACCTGCACTTAACCTGCCACCTGGCAGAGATCCTGGCTTTTAAATCTCCCGGGCCCAGGGAGCAGGTCCACCTTCTCAGCCAGCCCCTGCCTGTGCCAGAGCCCGAGCCCCAGGGACAGAGCTCCCCAGGTTGCCCCCCACCCCATGCGCCCCGGAAGCCGCCCGCTCTGCAGGTCCCCACGCTCCCCCTAAGGGCCCCAGGCCACACTTGCCTTTTTGGGCTCCATAGAAACGGGGCTGCCCATAGAGGACGTTGCTGTTTCCATGGTGATCCAAGTGGCTCATGGGTAGGAAAGTGGATGCCAGGCTCCCCGAAAACCTGGGGTACCCGGGAGCTGCAGAAACAAGGAGAGTGGCTGTCAGGGTGACTCCTGGTGCCTGGCCCCCCGTCCCCACAGAGCACCCCCCACTCAGCCTCATGCTGCCCCCCCCGCCCCACAGCCCAAACAGCATTGCTGACGGGTGAGGGAGACGGGAGGGCGGGCAGGGTGCCATGACACCCCCCAGCAGCACGTGGCTCGTGGGGACCCTGGAGCAGGGCGAGCAGAGGGGCTCTGAAGAAGCATCGAGGGAGGGGCACAGGGAACACAGGGTCTGAGGGCATCCACCCAGCCAAGATGGAGCCCGGGCTGGATGCCACGTCCCGCCAGCCCAGCGTTCCTGCCTCCGGCTCCCAGGCTGTCCTGGCACCAGCGGTGATGGGCAGCCCCTACCCAGGGGCCAGGGTGGTCCGGGTGGGGCAGCTTCTGTGGGTCACAGGCATCTCCACCCTGACGCTAAGACCCCACCCCCACCCCAGGGGGGCCCCCTCTGCACTCTGAGACATGCAAAGGAGACTTGGCCCCCTGGGGTGGTGGCTCCACCCTCAAAAGAATTCCCTGCGTCGATCTGTGACCCCAAAACCCTCGCAGTGACCTGGGGCCTGATGCCCTCTCTGGTCTGACCTGTCCATCTGTCCGTCCCGGGCAGCCGGGGAGGGTGGGGCTGTCTTCTCTCCCTCAGGACAGAAAGGACCTGGCACAGCCAGGGGTCTGCCAGCCCAGCGGGTGTCTGCTGGGTGCAGGGTCAGCAGCTGCCCGCTGGGAACATGGGCTCCCCAGTGTGGTCCTTCTGCAGCCCTGGGCCCAGCGGGGAGGGGTTGGCCAGCCTGCAGAGAGGGGCTGGGGGCCCGGTGCCCATTCCATCCATACCCAGCTGGGTGCCAGGCTTCTCCTTGCCAGACCCTGGTGCTGCCGTTTGTTAGAGGGAGTCTGGGGGCCCCCAGGGCAGGGTTGGGCCGGAGTCTACTCTGCCGAGGCCAGGGCTGGGCGTCCTGGGAGCCCGGGACGCAAGCCCAGGAGCCTCCTGACTGCAGAGTGGAAGGGACGGACAGAGGGCCCAGGAATCCTGTCTTGTGGATGAGCTGCTGTCCCAGCGCCGGGGACACGCTGCGTGGGCAGGAGGGGGCCCAGGCCGTGCCGGACCTGAACGGAGCCCAGGGGCACCCAGCTCAGAGCAAGTCCTGACGCCCTGGACCCCAAGGCCAGGCGGGGCACCCTGATCCACCTACCCGGTAGGCCACCCTCTGCCCTGATGTCGCAGCTTGATGTTCTCTGGCCCCAGGAGTCACTCCTCCTCGGCCACAAGTCCTGCTTGCAGCTCACAGCCTGGCCCCGAGGGCACCTCATGCTTGAGTTTGTCCCCTGCAGCTGGGCAGGCCAGCCTGGCTCCTAGAGCAGGCGCCTACGGGGCTAACTTTGGGGGGTGGGCTGGGGGGCAGAGGCCTGGGAAGAGGGACACTGGGGAAGCCCGCACCGTGGCTGACAGAAGTCTCGTTTTGGTAAACAGGAACCTTGTACCTCCTTCTTGCCAGATGCCCATTTTCCATGTCCGGACCCCCTCCCCTACCCAAATGCTTTCCTGGGCAGCAGAGATCAGCTGGCCGTGTGGTGGGCGGTGCGGGGAAGGGGATAGCCATGGGGCCACGTGTCCCCACTTCTGAGCCCAGCAGCTGGTGGTCCAGGCCAAGGGGTGGGGACAGAAACCTGCCAGGGGTCCCCAGTCCCAAAGTCCTCCCTGCCCCACCCCTCGCCCACCTCTGGCCTGCTCTGGCCCAAACCTCTGAGGTCCTGGAGAAGATGGGAGTTGGGGCTGGACAGGAGGTGGCAGGAGACAGGAGGGGGCAGACAGCAGTGAGGTGTGTGTGGGGGGGGGCAGTAGGCGTGGCAAGAACCTCCAGGAAGGAGGGGCAGGGGGTGCGGTGCAGGGAGGGAGGGAGGAAGGAGGCTGAGGATGGGGTACGGGGGGGGAGCGGCAGTGGGGAAGCAGGGTCCCCCCGGAGGCAGCGATCAAAAGGCTCCTTTCTTTCTCCCAACAAGACTGCATTCTCCGAGTTGAAGAAGAAAATAAAAATGATTTTTATGAATCGGAGCAGCTGTTCCAAGACGAGAAGTGAGGGCTGCCCTTGGCCGGGCCAGGAAAACGCCAGCGTTCCTGGGTGGAGTGGGATTCCACAGCTGGGCGAGAAGGTGGCGCTCGCTGCCGGGGAGCTGGTGGGGGCAAGCCGGTGGAGAACTGGCCAGGGCACAGGACAGCAGGGAGGGGACAGAAGAAACAGCTGCAGATGTGCAAGGCCAGGAGACTGAGGGCCTTACCCGGCGGCACTTGACCCCTGGGACCAGGCTTCTGAGGTCCGGCCATCCTGGAGGGGACCTCCTGGCCCCGAGACCTCCCTTCCCCAGATGCCATGGGGCAAGGACACAGCTACTGTGGTCATCTCATTTTTTAGGGATCAAACCAGAGGCTTAAGCAAAGGGCCAGGCTAGTGCAGCGGGACCCATACCCGGGGAGGGGTCCCGTGAGGGCGTGGGTTTCCCTGAGAACAGGCCCACCCCCACTTCTGCCACGTGAGATGGGGGAGCTGGGGCACCCCCAGCACCTGTGGGATGTGATGGAAAAGGGCCAGCAGGGGCCTGGCAGACTGTCACAGCAGGTGGGTGGCTGGACTGCACAAGGCCTCCCCCCGGCCCCTTGGCCCTTGCTGGGGGGTGCTAGGGGAGGGAGGGAGGAGAGCAGATGATCACGGCCAGGTGAGGGGCTGTGGGGGCAGGGCTGGGGCTGGCCACAAGGCTCCAGGGGGTTCCAAAGGGGCCCTGCTGCCGAGGCTCCCCTGCCCACCTGGGCTGGCACTGGAGAAGGGGTGGGCTCTGGGTGGTCCGGGGCCTGGCTGCAAGCTGCTCTCAGCCTGGGAGGAAGAAGGGGTGGCCCCCTGGGGGTGCACAGAGGCCCAGGGTGGTTTTACGTCCCTCCCCGCACGGCCCCTCCCCACCACCAGCTCAGTCAGTCCACACTGATCCCATGGCTCAAATTGCTAGAAAATTCTTTTCCCCACAGTTGAGCCATGAGCTGCCTCTGTGGCTCTGGGTGGCCAGCAGGGCCCAGCAACAGCCTGATGGAACCCCTGCTGGGGGTGCAGTGGGCAAGGAAGCAGTTGCCGGGCCTGGAACCCGTGTTCACATAGCGTGTTGGGCGGGCCTGAGGCACCTGGTTGACTTCAAATGGCGGCTGTCCAGCCAGAGGCCCCGTCCCCTGCTGGCCTCGGCAGTGGCAAGGAAAGTCCCCCTGAAGCAGCCCTAGCAGAGCCCCTACCGCTTGCCAGCTCTGCCTGCCTGCACCCTTACTCCACCCTCACTGAGACCTCCTAGGACACCAGAAGCTGTACCCCCAGCCCCAGCTCCTCCTACCCTTTAAGAATCTGTGGAATCGGCCCTGGGGACCAGGCCCAGACACCAACTCAAGGCTGGCTTTTTCTAGCAACGGGGTTCAACTGTGGTACACCAGTCCATGGATGACAGGAGCTACCCAGACTGCTGGGTTAAGAAAGATTCTGAGGATGATTCCCCTGCAGCAGGAAAGTATGGTAATCGGCTAGCGAGGTCTGCCCTGGACACAGGACAGGTGGTAGCGGCAAGTGTGCTGGGCCCTACTAACCCACTTTAAGATTTGAAGGGCAGAACCAGGCAACGCCCCCTTCCCAAGCCTCCCGTGCCAGCTGGCCCTGCTTCTCATCCCAGGCCCTCTCAAGCCAGGGCCAGACCCGGCTGGTGTCGGGCACCCAGTACTGACCATAACTCCCTGGGCTCTGGTCAAGGGTGCAGCCTCAATCACCAGGAGCCACACCCCAGGGCTTGCCAGGCTTGGGGAGCACAGCCCCTTGGGGAGAGCCTGCTACAGCAAGCTAGCCTTATTCCTCCCCACTTGGGGTCTGGGGTCTGAGAGCAGGGGTCGGCGCCTGCCTCACCCCACACCCATGCGGGCTTAGCAGCAGCTTAAGACTTGGAAGGGTGCCAGACTCCTGTGGGCATTTCCGGAATGAAAGCAGCGGGCCGCCCACCCCAGCTGGACCCAGGGAGCCCCGGACACTCCTGAGGCTCCTGGCACCTGCTGCAGGGAGGAATGCAGCCTTGGCAGCTGGAAACTCTAATGCAGGGGCCTGGCGTGGGTCTTTCCCAGGGGCCCTGAAGGCTAGAGTGTGGGAGCAGGCAGGGGGCAAGGGAGACAACCAAGCACTATCAGAGCCTACAACATCCTGGCCACAGCTCCACCAGGAGGGGCCCTCCATCCCACGTGTCTGCCCAGACCCTCTACTGGCTGCCTCGACCAGGCCGCCTGTGGTCTCCAGGTCTCCAGGCAGCAGCTCCCCTGGACACCCCATCATGCCTGAGCATGACACAGCCATGCAGGGGACAGGGGCACTGACCCCCTCCTCCTCCCGGTCAGGCCTGGACTGCCACGCCCATGGCCCTCGGGGAAGGGCCAGCCCAGGAGGCATCCCCCTGCAACAGCGGCCAAGGTCACACCAGGGACAGTAAACAAGTAAGTAAACAGAGGCATCAGGGGTGTCTGGGACGGGGCAAGGGGCAGCCTGGGGAGCAGATTGTGTGCCCAAGTAATTTGGAGGATCAGGAGGTGACAGGCCTTGGACAAAGGGGCCATGTGGGCTGTTCTTGCCAGCACGGTGGTTAGACCAAGGGTGCTGAGCTCCCGGCCCTCCGTGCAGGCTCCCTGTGGTTCCTGGACCCTGGAGGGTCCGACTGGGGTCACCCTTTGCTAGGCCCCGTGCCCGGCCGCACTGATCCTGTGGGCCCCGTCGTTGTCTGGAGGCTCTCAGGTGTGCCCAGCATGAAGCCAGACAGGGCAGCCACTCCAAGCCTCAGTTTCCCTGTCTGCAAGCAATACCAGTCAGAGCGACATTCAGAACTGCCATGATGTAGGCACAGAAAGACAGGTGAGCCCAGCCGGAGGGGCCCTGTGCCATGTTCCCTGAAGCAGCCATGCACGCTGCAGGGTACCAGGCTGGGCGCCACAGCCACCAGGATGGCCCTGACTGCAGCAGCCCACTGCCAGCAGATGAGCCTTTGCCCGGTGCAGAGGTCCTGCAGGAAAGCGTGGCCAGAGGGGCCTCAGGCTCTGAGGAACGGGGGGCGGGGAGGGTCAGGCAGGGTCTCCTCTAGGAGGCAAAGGGAGCAGAGGGCAGAGAGCGGGACCCTGATGGGGGTGGGGGTGGGGCTGGGACCCTTTAGGGAGGGGTGCCCTGGGAGAGATTAGGGACAACGGGTGCCGAGAGAGACAAGCGGCAGGCACATCTGAAGACCCCTCCGTCTGGTCACGGTGACTGGGAGCTGGGGGGTGGGGGGCCTGTCTGAGGGCAGCCCTGATCCCCAACCCGCCTCCCCATGCCCCCTCCCTCCCCAGCTTGTCCCTGCCAAGTCCAGCTCCTCCCCCAGGCCCACTGGCCACCAAGGAAACTGAGGCTCAGAAAGGGAGGATGTGCTGATGGATCTGGGAGAAACGGAATTGGGTTCAGTGCCAGGGGCCCCTGCAGAGGGGGTGCAGGAGGACTTCTTCCAGACAGTTCCAGAAGGACAGAGCTGGAGGCGTCCCCAGGGCTCTGAGGGTCATACAGGAGCAGGTGGGTGCTGGGGGCAATGTCCATCCCTCGTGCAGACATGCTCCATGAACCCCCTGTCCCCCAGAAACCCTCGGAAGGAACAGAGTGAACCCAAAGCTCAGAGGGTCGGGGAGAGCCTGGAGCTCCTCGGTGTCTCCCCGGCCCCCACCCTGGGAGCTGGGGCCCGTGGGGGTCGGCGTGGCTGCACAAAGAGACAGGCTTGGGCACCAGTAGGGCCGGCCAAGCACCCTGCAGGTGGCATGAGCGACCACGGCGGCTGCGCAGTAGCACTGCGCCCCGCCCCGCCCAGCTGGCGGAGCAGACCCGCCCTTCCTCTGCCCCGTGGGTGGTCCAGCTGCGGGGCGGGGCGGCCAGGGAGGACCCCGCGGGCCGACAAGGGGACCAGCTGCGCCCCGTCCCCGCTGACCCGCCCCGGCCTGGCCACTTCCGCCGCCCGCCCCCGCCCCCGCCCGGAGGGGCAGCTTCTGGCAGGACCCCTCATCCTGGGGGCGCCCAGGGGTTGCACCGAGGCGCTGCCACAGGCCAGATGTTCCAGGCAGCTGCTCGGAGCCGCGGGGCCGCCCAGCGCGGGCGGCACGGCCGGGGAGGGCCGGAAGCCCCTGGCCCCTGCACGGACCGCCCAGGCAGCCCACCCGGGCCCGCGGCCCCTGCTCTCCGGCCGTGTCGCGTGCCCCCCGCCCGTCTCCCCCCGCCCCTGCCCGGCCCCGTCCCCTGAGCACACACGGCAGAGGGACAGGCCCCGGCACGCGGGGAGCCAGCTGGCACCCCGTCAACGAGCAGCCGGGCGGGCTGCCAGGGCCGCCTGCCAGGAGCCTCTGCCGCCGGCCCTGCCCCACCCCGCCCGCCGGCCTCCAGCGCTTCCGCTCCCGCCCCCCCTCCCAGCAAGGCAGCCGGCACCACGCAGCGAACTGGGAGGGGCTGCAAGGCAGAAGTGGCGGCCCTGGAGGGAAGAGAGATAGAAAGTGGGTAAACTAAGGCACGGGTCTTGAAGAGGCTGAGACGCTGCCCCCCCCCAACAGGAGGCAGGCAGCATGGCACCCCACGCTGGGTGCTGCTCCCTGATGCCCACCTCCAGCCTCAGGTGCCCGCCCTGCACGTTGGAGCCGGGCTGGGGCCTCTGAGGCCAGATGCTGTCTTCCCTCACCCTGTCACTGCTGCATGTGCCAGCTGGCTGTCCACCAGTGCCTGCCACCAAGCCTGGCATCCAGCACACTTGCATCCCCCCCCAGGTCGCAGACATGCTGAGAGTGGGGGCCACGACCCACGCCCACCAGGGCACCCGGGGCTGGCTAGATGGCTGCTAGCCCTCAGGGGAGGCAGCCAGGGCCACTGCTGGTTCTGCCCCCTCCCCTTCCTGCTCAGACCCCACCAGCTGCAGAGGATGGTGAGGAGGGTACAGGCCAAGACCAGAGGACCTGGGTGCCCCCCACTCCCCTGGCTGCTGGCCTCCTGCCCAGCCAGGTGGACTCCTCTGGGGCTCCCAGGGAAGACAAGAACCCACCGAGGCTCAGGCCCCCTGGGGGGTTCAGGGCTGAAGGGGGCGCCCCGAGCAGTACACCCCCCCACGTCAGCCGTTGACACAAGGGGAAGTGGGTGGCTGGAGGCCGTTGGGGACTCTGTCTGCAGGCTGCATCCCACCCCACCCTCCAGAGCGGCCCCCAGAGGGGTGGGGGCACCTTCTTCCTGGGCCCCAGGGCAGGTGGCTCTGCCCACAAACTGCCCTCCTTGCCGGTGGGGACTCCAAGGGTGGGACAGAGGGGAAGGAGGAAATGTGCCTCCTGGGCTGGTGCCATTCCCAGGGTCTGATCAGTTGCAAGGAGGGGAAACCGAGTCAGCTGGCCCGGCACCCCCCATGCACCTGCGGCTCGGCCAGGATGGGGTGGTGGCCATTATTTCTGTTGAGGTGGTTACACGTGGCTGCTGCCAGCCCCCTGCTGCCCCTGCTGGCTGCCTCCTCCCTCCCGCAGACATCCTGGGAGTCGGAAGGGCTGCGGGACTGCGCGGGGGCGGGGGGCGCCTGGGAAGCCCAGCTCTGTCCACATTGGGCAGCTGGGGTCCCCCCAACCCGGGGGAGGTGGGTCTGGGCAGGGGACCCGCTCTGCACACCGGGGTCCTCGGGACCAGCCTGGCCTCCCCCAAGCCCAGCGGGCCAAGAGCCACCCCTTATCACGTCTGACGTGTGCATCCCACCAGCTCTTGGAGCCCAGGTTATTTTAACAACTGCCCTCACTCGTCACCTGCCCCGTCTGGAAAGCAGCCCCTTTCTCGTTGCACAGAGTTCCCATGGCTCTCCAGCGCCGGGTGCTAATCTGCCTGGAACACGGGCAGGCGGGCGGGCACGCTGTGGGTCTGCCGCACTCTGTAAACTCGATGCCCGCTGCTCGGCAGTCATTGAATTACGGCAGCGCCGGTGCCAGCAGCGGAGAGTCCTCTGTGCCCGCTGCCAACTGCAATTACCACTCCCGCGTGCCAGCACCGGCGAGGGCTTAACCCTTCCTATGCCGTGGGCATGGACGGTGGAGGGACTGTCCACAGGGTGAGTGTGCACAACGCCAGGTCCGAGAGCCACGGCCCAGATCTCCAGGCCAAGGGACTGAGCAGAGACAGCAGGGCTGGGGGCGCCAACCCTGGGGAGGGCCACAAGTCGAGGGGAGCCCTGGGGTCTTCCTAGGGCCTGAGAAGCCAAGCCCCCAAGACACGGACCTGTTTTTCTGGGGGCACCCCCCCGAAAGCCCAGGGTGGCATCCCAGGAGGAGCCCGGTGGTCCCAGCGGGACTCTGTCATGCAACCCTGCATGCTGACAGCTCACGCCCGCCCACCCCTCCCGCGGACACATCTGGAGCCCATGCCTCCGGCCCGGGGAGGGGGGCAGCCCGCCACAGAGAGCGCGCCGGGCCCAGCTGTGCGCCACATTTGCTGCACTCCCCAGCACCACCCCACTCTTCCTCTCTCCGCCCAGCTGTGACCCACATCTGGCCCAGACCGCGGCCTACAGCACCCGCCCCTGCTTCCAACCCACCGCCCCCACCCAGCAGCGGGGGCTCCCTTGGCCAGCCCGGAGGCGCTGGCTCCCGCTTACCTTCGTGGGAGTGGGAGAACCAGAGCTGGGAGGTGGCAGGGTGGGAGGCGCGGTAGGCCTGCTCAGAGGGGGCCGGACCGGGGCCGCTGGGGTGCGAGGAGGCGGCCGAGCCCAGGCTGCCGGTGAGGAAGCTGCCCATGAACGAGGAGGCCGGAGCACTGCCCATCAGGCGGCCACTGGCTGTGGACACAGGGGGCAGGGCTGAGGCAGGTGGCAGCTCTGCAGGTACAGTTGGGGTTCAGGGCAGGACAGCAGGCTCCGCCAAGAAGACCCTCTCCATGCATGGCTCTCAGGCCCCAAGCCCCCGAGCCTTTGTCTTCAAATATCCACAAAGCCAACAGCCCACCCAGCTGTCCTCATGGGCCCTCCCAGTCACACTCAGGGCCCGGAGTCTCTATGCTCAGGCCCCTGGCAGTTACCCCCCTCCTCTTTGTGCAAAAGCCCCAAGAATGGACACCTTTGTCACCGTCATCATCATCACTATCACCTCCACTACCTTCACCACCACCACTGCCATCACTTCCACCACCACCACTGCCACTACTGCCATCCCCTCCACCGCCATCCCCTCCACCGCCATCACCTCCACCGCCACCACCTCCACCGCCATCCCCTCCACCGCCATCACCTCCACCGCCATCACCTCCACCGCCATCACCTCCACCGCCATCCCCTCCACCGCCATCACCTCCACCATCACCTCCACCGCCATCCCCTCCACCGCCATCACTTCCACCGCCATCCCCTCCACCGCCATCACCTCCACCGCCATCCCCTCCACCGCCATCCCCTCCACCGCCATCACCTCCACCATCACCTCCACCGCCATCACCTCCACCATCCCCTCCACCCCCATCCCCTCCACCGCCATCCCCTCCACCGCCATCCCCTCCACCGCCATCCCCTCCACCGCCATCACCTCCACCACCTCCATCGTCATCATCATCTCTACCATTACCTCCACTATCACCTCTCCCACCATCACTATCATCAGTATCACCCCACCACCTCCACCATCGCTGCCAACATCACCTCCTCCACCACTGCCATCACTCCCACCCCCTATCCATCACCTCCACCACATCACCTCTACCACTGCCATCACCTCCGCCATCATCATCATAACTGACAGTACAATCAATAGTCAAACAGATGCCAGGTTTGGTGCCAAGCAAACATTTAAGTCCTTTGGTGGTCAAGGTGCCCTGTAGGTAGGCCTTCTCCACAAGGGCAGAGCACCCCAATTCTCTCAGGCCAAGGAGGCCACTGCCAGGCCCACCAGACTCAGTCAAACTTGCCAGGTACTCTGCCCATATCTCCCTGAAAGGGCCAAGGTGGAACCCCAGGGTCAGCAGGGCCCCAGCCAGGGGCCGTGTCCCTCCTCTGCAAGCCTGGCAGCACTGGGAAGGCTTGGTCGTTCCCCCCAGCGGTTTTTCCAACATCAAGACAGCCTCTCTGGATCCAACTAACTGACTCGTCAGACTGGGGCGTCCTGTACCATGTGAGCAAGGAGGGAGTCAAGAGGCAGGGGGTGGACTCTGAGGCTGTAACTGTACCCATCTGTCCTGAAAGGCCCACCAGGGTGCCTTTAGGGTATGACCTGGCCCGGGCTGGCCGGAGGCTGCACACAGCTATCCACTTCCCTGCCAGGGTGGAGGTCCAGATGCTGTGCAGGCCTAGCGGGTGCCCTTGGCCATCTCCCCTGGCATCTGCACCGTCCAGGGCTGCAGTGGGGCTCCACAGCTCATTAATCCAGCTGGCCGTGCCCCCTCCCTGCCCAAGTGCAGTGGCCCTTGGGCTGGGCTGAGCTTCCCTGGGCTGGGATACAAGGCTCTCATACATGCAGGGTATGTGTATACACACACACACACACACACACACACACACACACACACACACACACACACACATAGACACAGACAGGTCACTGTGCATGGAGACCCCTGCTACCTGCTGGGTGGTCTCGTCAGCTCAGCTTTGCCCCACCCCACAGGGTCCCCCAATATGTTATGGCCCCTGTCATGGGCAGTGAGCCTGGCCTGGGAGTCGACTGAGTGGGCGTTGGGGCTGGCTGCGGCCAGGGCTCAGGGGCGTGGGAGGCTGAGTGTGGGGTGGGGCTGGTGCGGTGGGCAGGGCGGCAGTGGCTCCGGTCGCCCGAGGGAAGCTTCAGGCCGGGCAGAGGTGAGTCAGGGCAGCTGTCTTGCTGGCCGGGAGGCAGGGGGATTTGTGAATTTGCTATGCCTCATCCAGCCTGGCTTGGCCCTCGGAGCTTCCCAGACAGGGGGTGACTCAGCAGGGCGGGGGAGAGGGGCAGCCTGCAGAAGGCAGCTTCCTCCCTGTGCCGGTGGGTGCGACCTGGGCACGTGGGGCCTCACGCCTCGGGACACGGCCCCAGGGAGGAGCAGGCGTATGGGGGTGGGGGTGGGGGTGCTAAGTATCCAGGGGCAGGGACTTCTGGGGCTGCGGGCCTCTAGGCCTGGGCCACAGGCGCTTCCCGCTGGGCGGAGCCGGGGCTGGGACGGGAAGCGGCCGGGCAGGGAGCGGGCGGTTCTGGCCTGGCCCGGGCCGGGTCCCTGGGGGAGCATGCCTGTGGGATGAGCGCGGCTTCCTGCTGCCGCCCCCGCCCCTCCAGGGAAGTCCCGCCGCCCCCGGCCCGGCACAGGGGGGCGGGAAACGGCCGCATCCAGGAGGCGGATCTGGATAAAGGATTTCTCCCAAATCCGGGCCTGAGAACCCCACACCTTCAGCTCTCCCACAGGGGCGGGAGCAGGGTGGGGCAGCAGCCTTGGAGGCCAGGTCCCGGGGGGCGAGGGCAGCGCAGCTCAGCACCCCCACCTGCCCTGCAGATCCAGGGAAACTGAGGTACAGAGGCAGCTCCCTCGATGGTCTGACCCACCCGGATGCCCCCAGCTGTGGAGACCCGAGTGGGTGGGTGGGGTCTCCTTGCCAGCGAGACTTGAAATCTGGGTCCTGGCTTGGAGCGCAATGGGCTCCCCCAGATCCCGTCCCGGCACCATCCTGGAGGAAAGCCTGTGTGCGGGGGGCTGGGGGACAGAGGCGGAGCTGCCTGTGCTGGCTGAGAGTGAGCCAGGGACCCACCGTGTCCCACTGGTTGGTCCCCAGAGCCCCCTCGGGCCTTACAGCTGTGGTTTCCCCGAGCCCATGAGGAAGGGACCCTGCCACCAACGTTGGGCATGCGGTCAGGTGACAGGTTCCAGCCCCTCCGGCCCCCTCTTCTGGCCAGCCAACCTGGATCCTAGCTCCTTCCCGTGGGTTTCCCCATCCAGCTGGGAGTCTCCCCGTCTCCCTTTTCCCATCACACTGAGAACAGAGGGGCTGGGTTACTGTGTTCTCATAATACAAATATCACATCTTTAATTTCCATCATGAGAAAGCCCAAGCTACGAGGCACGAGGAAGGGAGCGGAGGCCAGACAAGACCCTGCAGTTCCTAGAGGGTGGGGCAATTTCCAGCACACGCCCCTCTGGGTGACACTGGGGTGGTCCCCTGTACCCCAATTCCATGTCCAACACACCTTCCATGCATGCCCTCTCAGGGGCACCCACCCCTCCCTAAGCGGCCAGTGGGGTCACACACACGCCACTGGGGCAGGCGAGGGGAAGACCCCCGAGGGCTCGGGTAGGAACCAGGGAGCAGGAGGTGTGGGCCAGGGGCCGCTAGCCCCCAGCGCCACCCCCATACCCTCCCTGCCCTTGAGCAACCTGGGAAAGTCCCAGAGCTGAGCATCCCCGTTCCTAAGTGTCCCTCCACCTCCAAGTGTGTCCGATGGCACGATGCCCGCCAGCAGAGCCCGTACAGCCTGGGAGCACAGAGCAGCTGGGCCGGGGCCAGGCAGGGCCATGTGTCGGCCAAGTCCAGCCGGGAACTGGCCCGAGGGCTCCCCTCCTCTTGGCAAGGTCCTTGCCGACGAAACTCTGTGGAGAGCAGCCTGGGGGGACGGGCAGCGGGAGCCCCAATCCTGCCACCAATGGTGTCAGCTCCCCTCATGTGCCAGCGGCTTTGCAGACCCGGCTCCTCCTGGGCAGGGGCTGGCCACGGATGGAAGATGGAAACCAAGGCTGTGGGGCCTTGAGGACCCTGGCTGGGTTCGAGGAGCCTGTCCATTCCCTGGTTCCCTGTGGCACCCCCAAGGGTGCCTTACCCTGCCCCCATGTGCACACCCTGGCCCAATTCTCCTGGGTTCCCCCAACAGCCAGGTTTAGGGGATTCCTAGGGGAAGGGCCCAAAACTCATGCAAGGGGTCACGGAGGCAGGGCCCTCTACACTGTGCCATCGTCCCCCTGCAGCCCCCTTGCCCACTGCACCCCCCCAAGCCCCCGGGACCCAGGGCTCCAGCCCTAGTTCCAGAGCCGGCTTGGCTCTGCCTGGTTCACCGCGAAGGAGCAGCCCGGGCGCCGGGCTGGCTGAGAAAACCACTCCGGAAGCCAGGGCGCCCAGTGAGGCCGGCTGACCCCTGGCCCCCAGGTCCCAGCTCCCCATGTCCGGAGGCCTGTCTGGTGGCCTCGTGGGCTTGCCACCCCTGTGTCTGGCGACAGCAGCCACATCCCTCTCAGCTGCCCTGGGCCCCCTGCAGAAAGGAGGCTTGGGGAGTAGCTGGAAGGAGCTGGGCTGGACTCTCCCGGGCCCCCAAGACACACATGTGCCCTCCAAGCCCAGTCCAGCCCAGTCCCCCAGGTCTGCCAAGTGACCTGCTAGCACATAACAAGTGCCAGCAAGCTCAACTGGACACGGCAGCGCGAGGCCAGGCAGCTATGCCCACCTGTGCGGCCAAGATGGGGCCAGACGCTGGGTGCTCTGGGGGGCGCTGAGGATGCGTGGGGTGGCAGGGGCCCTCGAGGCATAGGCTGAAGCCAGCGTCCACTCTCTCCATGCCTACCGCGGTGGCCCCTGACTCTCCCCCACTTCCCTCTCTCCCTGGGCTGTCAGCCAGGAGTGTGCGGGAACAGCGTTAGACGGAGGGGCCGGGAAGGGTGCCTGCAGCCCGGAGGGCATTTGTTTTGAGTCAAGGGGACCACAGCGACCGCAGCCTCCTCCTCTGCAAACAGGGAAATGATTATAAAAAAAGAAAAGGCCTCATCGAGCCGGTGGCTCCTCATAGCTCCTGGGACGCCCTTTCCCTGGCTCTGGGCTTCTGATCCTTCGGCTGGCGGGCTGCTGGCGCCGGGACACCACGCTCACTTCCTACAGAACTCCCCAACTTCCCTCCCCAGCCCAGGGTGCCTGCCCTGGGCTTTCCCTCTGGTCTGCCAGGAGGCAACGAGAAGCTACGGTGAGAATGGAGTGACGGCGGGGTGGGGTGGGGGGCGTGGGCCTGGCCACGGAGGGGTTAAACTTCCCCTCTCCCCCCACAAGGCCAGGCTGTGAGTGAGCAGGGGCCAGAAAGGTAAGGAGTCCACCTTGCAGACCTGCCCATGCTCTACCCACTCCAGGAAAGAGGAGGTGGGGTGCCTCGGGGTGCAGGGCGAGGGGGAACCAGGCCCCATGGGAGGGCCCCACCTCTCACCAGAAGCTGCCCTACAGGCCACGCCCCTTCGCACCTGTAAACCCCCCTGGGTGTGCTCAGCGCTTGATTCCCAGGCGGCCTGCAGCTGAGTCCCGAACGGCCCACTGGGCTGGAGCCCACCAGAGGCCCAGGAGTGTGCTGTGTATGTACATGTGTGTGTGCACGTGTGTGCATATGTGCACGCATGTGTATGCTGTGTGCGTGTGCACACGTGTGTGTGTGCATGTACACGTGGGCATGGGGGCACGTGCAGGAGCGTCTGAGTGTGAGTGTGTCCTGGGTGTATGTATACGGCAATGAGCATGCAAGTGGGCTGTAAGTGTACATGTAAGTCTTTGAGTGTGTGGCCCTCAGCATACACATATGGGCTATATGTGCACATGGCAGGCTTCCTTCCCAGGCCTCGGGGCCCCAGGGGCTGTACAGTCCCCCCCGAGAAGCTACTGTCAGCAAACAGCCTCCCCCAGACTTGGCCCTGGGAAAAGCTCCTGGCCTCTAGTTCCACCCACCCCCTTAGGGGCACAGGAGGGAGCCCAAGAGACCCCTGCCTGGATTCTGCCTGCCTCCTCCTCCACCCTGGCCTGGAGTCACCCTGGTGCATTTGAGGCGGAAGGGGGAACGGGGGGGCCCTGGACTCAAGCCTGCACCAAACTGCAATCTCAGCGTCCCAGCTGCCCTGCTGGCCTGGCCATTTGGCCCCAAGCTGCATCTCCAGTGGGCGTGGGGGTGGGAGAAGTGCAGACCCCATGCCTGGATTCTGGGGTGCAGTGGACACTGCACTTTCTGGGTCCCGCCTCCCCAGAAGGCAGCCCGGCCCCTCTGCTGTGGGACCCTGGGGGAACAGTGACAGGTAGTGCCCAGTTGGCCGGGCCCTCCCCTGCGCAACCAGACCCTGGGGCCCACAGACGCTCCAGCCCGGGCACCGCCCAGCCCAGATCTCTCTGCACCGTGGGCCCTAGAAGTCCCTGGGGGTGCCTCCCCCCACCCCCCAGCACCAGCAGCTGCTGTCCCCATGCCCTGTGAAAGGTTCTGGACAACAGGAGGAAGCTGGGATGGCAGGGAAAGAGCAGAGACAGGAAGATGAGGGGGGTGGGGGGGGGGTCGGAAAGGTCTGGAACCACTGGGTCTTGGCCTGAGGGGAGGCCAAGAATGGGAGACCATGGGTGAAGTGGGGGGCAGCCGGGGGCCAGGGGCACAGGCCCAGAACCGGGCAGTGGCTCTCGGGCCATAATAGGAAAACTATGTGGCCGCTGGGCCGTCCGACCCAGGGGACATGGAAAAGGCTGAGGCAACGGCGGTTAGGGCTGGGCCGACCACCGACAACCCAAAACTAATAAAAGAAAAGGAAAATCGGACAGAAGTCTGGTTCTTATTAACGGGGTAAATTTAGCCCTGCGGCTGGGGCGGGGCGGCCAGTACTCCCCACGGGCACCCCCAGGCTCCGCCACCTCCAGGCGGCCTCTGGGCTGACTCAGAGCCTGGGCCAAGGGGGGCGCCCCGCGCCTGCCCTGCCCTCCACGCCCCCTTCCCAGCACAGCCCTGGGGCCACCAGGACCTTCCCACCTAGGATGCCCCGTGGGCTGCGTGTCCGGCTGGAGGCGCCCCTTCCCTCCCTTACGAAATTAGTTGGCTGTGGCGGGGGGAGGAGGGGCAGGGAATACAGGCCGGCCCTGCCGTTAGGGAGCACGTGCGCGCGCGCGCACACACACACACACACACACACACACACACACACACACGGGAGCACGTGCATACACACACACACCGGCCGAGCACTGGCCCTTGCCCTCCTGGTGCCCCGGGGAGAGGGTGCCTGGGCTGCGGGTCTTACCTTCTCACCCGGTCCACCCCCTCGCGCCCATTTCCTGGGCAGAAGAGAGCACCTGCTGTTCCCCACCCGCCCCCCAGCCAGACTCACAAATTCCTTTAATCAGGCCCAGGGCTCCCTGCATGGGCTGGGGCTAGGTTTTGGGGGCCCCTGTCCAGCACCACGTCTCCCCACATTAGGCTGCAGTGCCCTCTGGACAACCCTGGGTCGGACCCCAGGCTCAGGCCACAAGTCCAGAGGCCAGGCAGGCTCAGGTGGCTGGGGGAATCCGAAGACTTGTCCCAACAACCCCTTGCAAGAACCCAGGGAGGTCCCAGGCCCCTGGCACCCTGCACCCAGCACCCTGCACCTGGCACCCAGCTGGAAGACGCACGCTCTGTGTTGGCAAGCCCGAGCAGAGCCGTGGCAGTGGGCAGGGACAGCCTGGTGGCTGGTGCATGTGAGGGACAGGCCTTCCATGTGTCAGCGCCTCCACTCACAGGTCTGTTCCTGCCGCCTTGGCCTGAGAAGGGATCAGAGGCCCCGTCTCCCAGCCAGGTGAGCACCCAGGACTCCTCCTAGGAGCTTCTACCGCTGTGTAACCCCAACTTTGGCAGTCAGCTTTGCCTCTATGGGGCCAAACACCCATCTGTCCCCTGCCATGTGTGACACAGTGCCAGGTACGGGGTTTAGGCTGACCCATATCCAAGACGTTCAGCCCCAAGGATGAACAGGGAAGGGAGGAGGGAAAGCCCTACTCTGACGCGCCATCCTCGCCCCTGGCTGCCCTGTGAGCCACTCGCCTAGGGACCAGCCTCAGAGCCAGGTGTCTGACCTCCAAGAGACCCTGCTGAGTAGGGGGAGGGGCGGGAGCAGCCGGGAGGGGCGGGAGCAGCTGGGAGGAGCCAGAGCAGCTTGGAGGGGCAGGAGCAGCCAGGAGGGGTGGGAGCAGCCTGAAGGGGTGGGAGCAGCCGGGAGGGGCGGGAGCAGCTGGGAGGCAAGGGCAGGGGTGGGTAGGGCCCCGGGGAGGAAACAACACAAGAGGAAAACATTACAAGTACCATTGTAATGAGCACACAAAGGTGGCCTGGTTTGGTGGGGATAACACACGGCAGGAGGGGATGGAGGGAAACGGGGACGGGCAGGGAAACAAGGAACACAGGGGGGCCTGTCCTTGCCCCGCATCCATCTGGGGCCCCCGAAATGGGCTACTGGGAGGGCGGCACAAAGGTTAGCGAGGGGAGACCTGGAAGCACAGGGCGTCCAGCGAGCGGGAGGTGGAGGGAACTGCCACAGGCCCAGCTCACACCCCACCTGCTCAGAGATGGGGCTCCCATGTTGGGGGGGTGAGAGGACACCCCGCAGAGCCTGGAGCCAACGACCAAACCTCACTCCTGCAGACCTGGGAGCTGAGTGGACCATAACCTGGGGCACCCCCGGAGCCCCCTCTGCACGTCACCCCTGCCTTCCCAAGCTCTCACAGACCTGGCCTCCCACTACTTCCAGCCCCCAGGACCTGAAGCAGGGAAGTGGCCCCTAGACTGGGGGGGTGCCTCAGGCCCCCGTGTGGTAAAAGTGGCTGATTCCCTCCCCCCTCTCTCCATGGCACCCCTCAGCCCCGGGGCAGTGCTCCACCCTGTGGGAAGGGTCACAAGGAATGCACCCTGGGCAGGTTACTCACCCCACCCCCTTCAAACCACAGTGACAAAACTTCTCCATCATCTAAAGATGTTCCATGAAGAAAGGCAGAAAGGAAACCTCTGTTCCCCAAAGTAGGAGCAGACGAGCCTGTAAGCGTGGGGAGGGGTGTGTCATCGGGGTGGACTGGGCTCCTGGTCTTCAAGGTTTGCCTTCAGGGTCTGGAGACCCCAGGTGGGCACAGAGCAGTCCCAGGAGGCAGGCCAGCTTAGGAGGGTGGGGGTCTCAGTTTGGGGGCTCAGCAGGAATGCCCACAGCGAGAAGGGATAAGAGGATTCCTCACAGCTCAGCCACACTCTCGCCCAGAGGGAGTGCCAGGGTGGGGGCCTCAGCAGGCTCAACCCCATGCTGCAGGGTGTCTGGGGCCTCTGCCACCCTCTGTGGGGGCCATGGGGGTCGGAGTTCAACCTGAGCCGGTCACCAAGTCACAGCCTAGGCCCCAGACAGCCAACCATGTGAAGAAGGTTCTGTGGCCAACTGGCCAACTAAGATGGGGTCGGGGGACCCCAAGGTCAATCTGGCTCGGCGGCCTGCAATTATGGGCTGTGGCTACCAGGGTGAGCGGGGTCCGTGGAAGACGCCCCTCCCCCGGCCTGGGGGTGTCTAGAGCCCCGAGGTGCAGCAACACGGTGGTCCCGCCACCCCAGCCGCAGGGCCAGGCTGGAACTCCGTCCAGAGAATGAAGTTCTCACCCAGCTCACTTGTCAGACAGACACTTCCACGCACCAAGGCCACCCACCCTCACCCCAGCCCAGCCCAAACTCCTACCCTGGCGATGAAACCTCAGAGGGCACCCACAGTATGGCTCCAAAATGGCCCTTCTGGCAAGAGGGGCTGCCTGCATGGCCTCGGGGATATTTGGGGGCCAACATGTTGGAGGCAAGTCTCAGGGCAGGGGGAGGTCTGCCTTACAAAGCTCCCTGCCAGGCTGGGGGCAGGTCCTGTGCCCCCAGAGAGTTCTGTGCAGTTAGCCTAGGGTGGGACACCGGGGCAGAGGTAAGAGGAACAGGAAGAGCCTGGCAGGACGTGGAGGGGACAGAACGTGGGAAGGAGGATGCATTCAGGGTGAGCCTGGGGTTTTGGCTTGGCCAGGTGGAAGGAGGTCGGGGTGGACCCACGGGGGTCTCCACCCGGCCAGTAGTCGGGGGGCCCAGGCTGCAGAGGACACCAAGTGTAGCCAGCAGAGGGGGGCCGTTACAGCCATGGGAGGGGTCGCTGTGAGAGGGACTGCAGAGGGCAGCCTTGGGGAGGCCCCTTAGGGCCTCGACCCTCCCTGGGCGTGTATGTGGGTGTCCTGCTACAGTTTGGGGATGGCCAAGGAGACAAGGGTCACTTCTGAGATCAGGTTACAGAAAGACATAGCTTCCTCCTGCTAACTTGCTTTCACTCCAAGGGAAGCCAGCTGCCCCATGGGAGATGCTCTGTGCAGAGGCCCATGTGGCAAAGAACTGAGGTCTCCAGCCACCGGCCAGCGAGGACCTGGGGCCAGACAACTGCCCCATGTGGGGACTGGGATGGGGATCCCCCAGCCAATACCTCGACCACAGCGTCATGAGCGATCTTGACTCAAGGACCCAGATCCCTGACCCACCGAAACTGAGACAATATGTTTGTTGTCTTAAGCCAGCAGATTTGAGGACCACTTGTTATGCAGCAGCAGCTAACTAATACATCGAGAAGAGATGGGACTTTGGCAGGGTGCAGGGTTTGTAACCTTTACATGGAAACCATGGCCAAGAAGAACTTTCAGGAAGAAGGATCAGGGAGGGCTGAGAGGGGAGTTGGTAACTCAGAGAGCCAGGGGGTCTACAAACAAGCTTGTTCCCCAACCCCTACTGGCCATGCAGTCAGTGTCAGCGAGTAGGCAGGCATGGACCATGAAGCCATGAAGCCATGCCCATCCAAGGGGGCCATCAGCACTGGCCAGTGGAAGCCAGATCTGTTTTTGCAGTAGAGTCACAAATTCCAATTTCCCTGTGACATGCCCACTTTCTAGAACTCAGTGGGGAGCCTGCTTGGACAGCGAGAGGACAGGAGTTGGGGAGCAGGTGGCTGCAGTCTGAAGGGTGCAGAAGGGCCTCTGTTGCCCTGATGTCGCTGGCTCAGCCCCGCCCTCCAGGCCACGCTCACCCCCACATGTGCACCAAAGCCTGGACAGCTACCGGGGGGTGGGAGCACTGGCTGCTCGGGGTGGTGGCCAAGCCTGGGGAGGGCAATGGGGAGGGAGCCATGCCAGGCGGGCTCTGCCCAGGTCTGCCCAGCACCTGCCCCGCGTGAAGGCCTCTAGGGAGCCTCAAGCCTCCAGGAAAAGTGGTCTGGGGGGACAAACCCGCTCTGTCCCAGACCCTGCAGCGGCTTAACCCCCTCCCCCAACCTGACCCCGGGAACCCCCCAAGGCGGCAGTGTAAACAGAGGCCACTGGGCCTCGGGGACGGGGGAGGTCTGGAGGGCAGTGTCCGGATCCCCACAACACGGGCACCCCAAAACACCCCAATCCCAGCATGCAGGGAGCCAGCTCCCCCCGGGGCCAGCCCGGGTCACTGTAGCCCTGAGTACGGCTGGGAGGTGACCCCCAGGGTGTCTGCAGGACCCTGCGCCCCCTTTCCATTTTTGCTCAGCCTCTTAAGGACCGTTTATCCACCGCCCACTCGAGGGCTCTTAGGCCTCAACCATTCCGGATTTCCAAGTATTTACAAATCTGCAATGTGTTCGGAACGGGAGGGCCTCGTCTGTGGTCTGCCAATTTTCCTGGATTTCGTCCGTATTCACACACAGTAGAGCCTCTCAACGCTTACCCTAAAGGTGTGCGGCAATTTAATTTAAATGTAATTTTTGTATTAATTTAAAATAAATTAAAAGTTTATTTTTAGGATACCCAAAGGGATGCAATGTCGCAAAGAGGGGACTGGCTTCCAGCCAACGCCCACGAGGTGGGCTACTGGCTGTGGAGACCGGGGGGCCGTGGGGGAGCCTCGCTGGGCAGACCGGCAACCTGGGGACCCATTCTCCCCCCACCCCATGCCTTCCATCTCCATCCCCAGCCCCTAAGTCCCCCCAGTGCCCCCTCGGCTCCCCATGATGGGTGACGTGGAGGAGATATCTGAAGCCCTCCTGGGCAGCCCGCAAAGGGCCCCTCTGAGCCCACTCCCCACTGGTGCAGGGGTGGCGAGCACTGAGCCTGGAGCAGCAGGAGAGGAAGGGGTAGGGGTGGGGGACGGACTGGTCTGTGAGGACCTCGCCAAGAGATGCAGGCTGGGGGGAGGGTCCATGGGGCAGAGGGTGCAGCAGGGCCGGGGACAGCCTGCGTGGGGAAGGGCAAGGGCTGGAGGCTGCAGGGGGACAGAGGAAGGGGCGCGGCTGCGAACGCTGATGCCAGGGAGGCCGGGGTCATGTGTCCCTAAGGGGCCGAAACTCCAGTGAGCTCCCTCTCAGCGGCAGACCCCTGCCACCCACTAGCACGTCTTGCAGGTCAATGCTGGCCAAGTCACTGGCAGACACGACAGCAGACTGGGCAGGGTGAGGGCTGGGGCTCATCTCAATGGACGAAAGAAGGGGGAGGGGTAGACCGCAAGGACCCCCACATCCAACTCGGTCAGGAGACCGAGAGAGGCCCCTCCCCAGTCACTGGGGCGCCCCACCCCCCAGCCCACCTCTCTTCTACTGAGCCCCAGTCTAGTCAGTTGCCCCGACCTGGGTCAGGTTTTAGGGAGAGGCAGCTCACGAGCAGGGCCGATACCCCCACCCCAGACCCTGTAGGGAACACTCACCCCCCACACACACACCTGATCCACAGCCTGGGGTGGGGACACGCACATGATAGGCATAGACATATACACACACCGAATATAGACATGGAATACACACGCACAGAATATACCCACTCAGAACACACACACAGTACGCACGCGCAGGTTACACACAGGATATACACACGCAATAAACACACTCAGAATACAGGAGCAGAATGAACACATGTGGACTACAATGGAATATACACACAGTATACACGCTCAGACTACACATGCAGAATACACACATGAAATATACTACATAGAATATACAGGCAGAATACACACGCAGGGCACACCTATTCAAAGGGCCCCAGGGGGAGAACTGAGGCATTGAGGACTCGAGGGGGGTGACCCCAGGATGGAGAGGAGGAGCCTCCGCTCTGCCCCCCATCCCACCAGACCTTCACCCACAGATGGACATGGTGGACATGGAGGGGGCAGGCTCCCAAGAGCACCCCTTCAAGGAGGTGGGGTTCTGAGATGCGCCCTAGGGGGGCTCACGGTTTCTTACAGCTGACCCATCCAGGACGCAGCACCTCCACTGCCAGGAACCCTGGGGGGGCTCAGAAAGGATAGACAGGCTTGATTTACAGAACTGGGACCTGTCCTTGTCCCCATCTCCCCGTAGCCCAGCACCTTACTATGCTGGGGTCCCCCTGCACCCCATCACATGCACCCCACGTGGATGGGCAGGGAGCCACCTCGCCATCCCAGCTGGGAACCTGGGACAGATGGGAACTGGCCACCCCAGGTCCCAGCTACTGTCAGGCCACTCCTTCACCGCAGCCAGAGGGGCAGCGTGTCACAGGGACCACCCCTCTCCCCACTGGCCTCCTCCTGCCAGCGCCCAAATCTGCCCCTGTGCACCCAGGGTGTCCCAAAGGCTCCCGTGGGCAGTCTCCATGCCTCAATGCTTCTGAGTAGTGGGAGGTGGCAGCCTTGCCCCCAGCAGGGCAGGAAGGTCCCTCAGGATAGTAGACGCAGAGGGCTGGGGGGGGTGCCCACGTCGCGGGAGGGCAGGGCGGAGGGCGGGCACCCTTGGGTTTTGGGGGTGAGCCAAGCACTGACTCGACCTGGCTGCACCTGGCCTTTCTCTATCTTCTGGGGTGCTGGCTGCAGCTGCAGGACACTCACACGGGGCCCTCTTCATGGCCGGGACGCCCCCACCCGCTTGCCCAGGGTGGTGGGCAGCTCTGGAGGGCAGAAAGGAATGGGCGCACAGGGTGGCCTGGACTCAGGACCCTGCAACCCCCCAAAGCAGGAGAGTCTGGTCCCAGGCCGGGGCATTCCGGAGAGCGGGCCCTGGGCAAAGAAGGTGGCTGAGCAAAGCCAGGGCTCTCCACCAGGGCCCATCAGAACCACTGAGGAGTGTGAAAGGAGCTGCTCGGACATGCCCCATGGGGGGCCCTGGCCGCCGATGGCTCAAGTGGGAGGGCTTCAGGGGGCAGCTGAGAGGTGGGCATGTGGGTGGCTGGTACCTGCAGGTGGCAGAGCGTAGGGGCCGATTGCCCGGGGACCCTGGGGGAGGGCCAAATGGAGAGGGCAGCAGAGGCCCAGGGAGGGGCCCGTGGAGTGGTTGCTGTGACGGTCAGGCCTAAGGTGGTTCGGGGGAGTCCCCAGACACAGGGCCAAACCGACAGGCCTGGGGTTGGTGGACAGGGGGGTGCGGAAGCCAGAAAGACCCCCTGAGAAAGGAGAACAGTTGACCCTGCCCCACGCAAGGGGACCTGAGGCAGGGCCAAGCTGGTGCTCAGCCACAAGCAAGACAGGCTCATCTGCCCGGCGACGGGGAGGGCAGGAGGGGGGCAGGGGAAGAGCCAGGGCGGGGGCTGAGAAGTGGGAGGGGCCAGAAACATTCCAGTCACTGGCAGTCCAGCTCCCCCAGGGCCTCTGGCTACCTTCTTGGATGCCGGGTGTGAACGTGACAGCTCGGCCTGGGTGTGAGGCCGCATGCACGGGTGGGCCCACGGAGCTCTCCTGGCACAGGCTACAGGGCCAGCCTCTGCCCACAAAGGGACATGGCTTGGCCAACGGCACAGCCAGAAGATCCCTCCCCAGGCAGCAATGCATCCATGTCCCCCAGGGCAGCCCTGTCCCCCCCAAACCCACCACTACATTCACCCCCTGCCTCCATTACCCTCCTCCCTGCATCTACTCACTCTCCCCGGGACCAGCTGTGTCCCCCGCCACTCCTGCTTCTGCCTGTCTTGTCCCAGTGAGGGAGCCACATCTGCCACCCCTGTGCCCACCCCTCAAAGCCTGAGCTCGCAGGCGTCCTTGGTGGTCCACCCGCTAAGTCCGAGGGGAGCCCCTCTACCCTGAAGGGGGTCCCACTCAGCCTGGCTTCTCCCACCAAGGCAACAGCTAGCCGCCTTGACTGTCACCCAGGTATCTAAAGGTTCCCTCTCTTCTGGTGGGCACCCCAGGCACCCCCAGACTCAGGGACCCCAGCCTACTGCCCAGGGGCCGCCCTCAGCAGCACCCCTTCACCGCTCCCAGCTCTAGTGTTTCCACTGGGAACCCAAGTTCCCCCAGGGCCCCTCTCCCCACCCAGCTCAGGCTCTCAGTCACATGACTGGAGGGTCTACTAGGGACCCTGGTGTGTGCAGGCGGGCTGGAGGGGGGCCAGAGGCGGGCAGCCTGCGACACACCTGAGACACACGGCTGCGAGATCCTAAGTTTCCTTCCCGGCACCCAGTGCACCACGGGGCCATCTTCAGTCAAACCTGGGAGCAGGGGGACACCTAGGGGGACCAGACTCTTTGTTGGGGTGTCCCAGGGGAGGGGAGGGGGAGCAGGGGACCCAACCCACCTGTTTATTCCCGCTTCCTCCTCCCCACAATCCCAGGTCAGAATATGGGTGGGGGGCGGGGGATAAGCACTTCCTGGCTGATTTGATCTGGAATCTAATCTGCCTGGACAGCTGCAGAGGCAGCCTGTGAATGCTAGCCTGCGGGCGCCAGCCTGGGCGCAGGACGCTTCCCCGCCAGCCCGGGAGCCTTTGCCCAGCACCCCCTCTGAGACCCCCTCTAAGCCCCTCACACTGAGACCCCTCCTCCAAGACCCCCTCCTCCTCTGAGTCCATCTCCTGAGCACGTCTCCTAAGAGATCCCCTCTTCCTCTTCTGAGTCCCCCCCGCAAACCCAGGCCCCGTTCCCATCCTGCGGCAGATGCTTGGCAGCCGGGGGGGGGGGGGGCTGGCAGGACCCCGGAAGGCAGTCCTATCATATATTACCACAAACGGGGGCCCACTGACAAATGGGCCTGCGTGATCTAAACGGTTTATTATCCCATAAAACCGTCAGCGGGCAGAGCGTGGCGCCCGAGGGAGCCCGGCCCACCGCAGCCCTCCGAGGCCCTGCCAAGGCTGCTTCCCAGACACTGCACGCAGGGGTCACTGTTCTCTGGTGTGATGCTGATTCTGGAGGATGGGGGTGTGGAAGGGAGCGCTGGGAGAGTGGTCCCAGTGGGTGAGGGCAGGCGAGGGCCCTGTGGGGCACGTCTTCTGCATTAGTGCCCTTCTAAGAAACACGAGAACTTCTAGGCGGCTGCGGCCCCCAGGCAGCTCCTGGGTGCCGGTTTGGAGCCAGAGGCGGGGCTGCATCTTCCTTCCACAGCACCAGGGGAGCCACTGCAGGGCAAGGGGCCAGGGGCAAGGGAGCAACAGGGGACCCACTGCGCCAAGGCCAAGAAGCATTTGCATGTGGACCTCCAGATGGGAACCGCCCCCCCGACATCACCCAGGCCAGGTCTCCACGCCCTGCTGACCCCTCGCCAGCAGCCATGGCCCCTGAGAAAGCTACTCCAGAGAAGCCATGTGCAGCGGTCACTGGAAAAGCCTCCCAGGCTCTGTGGGTGACATGCACAGGGACCAAAGGGGCAGAGGGCCAATTCCCCTCTGTCTCCTGCATTCAGCAATTTATGGTAGGGGAGGAGGCCAGGCAGAGCCCCCAGGCCTCTGCAGCAGGGAGGGCAGGGGGTATACTGGGGGCAACAACCAAGTCCCCCTCCCACCAGGAAAGCCGTTGTTCCCAGTGACCCTGACTGAACTCCTTCCTTGCACTTGGGAAGTCTCAGCTCAGAGAATGGGGATGGTCCCAGGCCAGGGGCATTCTGGGAAATGCAGTCTTCTGGCAGGCGCAAGGCGCCACTTCTGCGGGCCCTGGGTTAAGGAAAAAACTGGGGGAGAGGAGAGAGCAAGCAGTTACCCTGATCTCCAACCCCAGGTGGAAGTTTAAAATTACTGGAACACCCGCTGCCTGAAAAGCCACCAGCCAATCCTATGATCCCAGCCACGATGGTTTCCTGGCAGCCCTGATGCTCTTATTTTGGTAGGGAGACCTAGGAACTCTCAAAGTGGACTGACCCTGATCAAAGCACCCAGGCTGAAAGAAGTATTTACTGACCCCCCACTCCTGTCCTCCTTTGGCCCCTGCCCCCAGATACCGAAAGAAAGGGGAGCTCAGCAGAACATAGGGATGCCTCCCGGCACCCAGCGATGCACCCCGGGTGCGGCTGGTACATTATTTATGCTCACAGCCCGCTCCGATGACATATGTAAGTTGACAGCGAACATCCTATCAACTTGCTGGAGTGTATCTTGATTGTTAAAACACACTCTTAAAGGTGCACGATCATTTATCAAATTAAAAGAGCCGCGCCAGCGTCCGTTCCTTTTCTGTTTTTCCAGCGAATCCACCCCACCCCCACCCCTCCGCAACCCCCTACCACACCAGACCTGCTAGAGGCATCCCGGCTTGGCCCCCAGGCCCAGACCCCCAGGTTAAGCTTCCCCTGCTGCTGCTGGGGACCCCGGGCTCTGCCCCCCCTCACGCCACCCCCCACCCCCAGGCCAGGGGCAGCCCACTAATTGCCAAGAAGTGACAAACTGCCAGAAGCTCCACCAATTAAATTTAAACTCATGCAAAGCTCAGTGGCTAGTAAATTGTTATTTTTATTAGCTCGAACCAAGTTCCCGTAAGAGAGAAAGTCAACTTGCTCCCATGAATGGCTCTTGTATAATTTATTTAACTCTGTGCTCTTTGCCAAAGACTGGAATATTTTTAGCTCGTTCTGTTGTTGGATTTGGCTTTTTTATGTGTGTTTCTGGGGGCTATTTTTAGCCACCTCCATGTTATTCTAACAGCCTCCTTTGCCTTTCTGTCCTGCCCGTGCGGGCTGCGTTGAACCCTGTCTCACAGGGAGAGGGGAGATTTCTAAGAATAACCGAGGAGCCTTCGGGGGGTGCTCCCGGACTCCTCTCCACGTGACCTGGAAATCCCGACAGAAAACGCAGCAGCTCCTCCTGGGAACCGTCCGGCCTGGTGGCAGCTCGGCCCCGCTGGAGGAAACCCCACATTCCCCAAACGGGCGTCGGTGAGCCAGGCTTCCCGCCGCCCCTTTGATGTCTGGGCCCTGTCACTCCAGGCAGGACGGGAGAGTCTTCAGAAAGTCACTTTTCACACCTACTTAATGTCGGTAACTGTTGCAGAAACACTCCATCGCGTCATGGAGCTAAGGAGGTATTTACGAAAATGTATTCCTTCCCCCCCTTTACAAAAAAATATCATATGACGAGCGAGCGGGAAGATTTTATGGGGTCTTTTCACACTCGGAAATTATCTTCTCTGTCTACTGGATTTTTTGAGAATGGCGATGCGAAGCACCTTCAGCGGGAAAGAAGTTTCCAGTTCTCCCACCAGGCAGGGGCCTCGGTCTCCCCGTTTCCTCCAAACAACCCCTAGCCCAGGATGATTCAGCCCAGGCAGGCAGGGGACTGGGAGCCACAGCCAGATCTTACAGACCAAGACCGAAAACGACTCGGGGTCCGGCAGGCGCCTCGGGGGACTGGGGAGGAGGGGGTGCGCTTGGTGCCACCGGCTCCAGGCAGCAGCGTGGCTGACAAATCTGGGGTGGTCTCCTTGTTGAATCTCCTGCCCTCGCCCCAAGATTTCACAGCTTTGCCTCCAGACCATTTGTATTAGAGACAGAATCTGACTCTGCACGAAAAAGAACAAGTCTCACCATTTTAACGGCACCTTTGTTGCCGAGGCCACAGCCCCGGCCATACAGGCCTGCACCCGGGAGAAGAGCACAGAGCTCTCGGCACTTTCATTTTTGGAAAAGCCACGGAAGGGAGCTCCCGAGCCCATCCTTCCCACCAGGGTCCCTGGAACTGACATTCCGAAAGCACCGCGTATTGGGGGGGGGGGCTGGTGGGGAGACCCTTAGCCCAGTAGGCAGCGGCGGCTCCACGCATCGGGGGGCCGGGAAGCCGGCTCCTCTCCGGCGCTGGCTTCTAATCCCTAAGGGAAACCGGACGGATGGGAAGAGACTGGGCTGGTCTCCCTCTCAGCAGGGTGCTGGCAGAGTACGGCGCGGGTTGGGCCCTGCAGCCAGCCGGGGCCCGTGGGCCCGAGGCCACCCGCGGAAATGGGAAGAAAGTCTGCTCAACTGGCCGTTCGGAAATCCACGCACGCGGTGCCAAAAGATTTTTAAAACTGAATTGTACTTTCTTCGTCCTAAGCGAGATCGCGTAGAGACACAGAGCAGAGCAAAGTGGTGTGGGGGTGATTCCTTCAAAGAGAAAATAAATGCAGCTAGATTTTTTAAATCCCATACTGCCCGCTGGTTTTCGAGCAACCCCCAAAGGCTTTCATTTCAGCTGCGGATGCTTCTTCCTGGATGCCGGCTCCACCAGCCTTCCTCCCCTTCGCGCCCCCACTCCCCCGGCCCCCCCTCTGAGCACAATAGGTCCTTGGCTCCCCCCAGGGGGTTGAAATTGGGCCTCTGGGAGCAGAAGCCCTGGGCCCTTCAGAGCCCCACAGGGTCTGCAGTACCTTCTAGGGTGCCCCGTGCATGGGGGAGGCTGGGGGGGGTTGGGGGTCGAGAAACAGCAAGAGCAGGACGCTGCCCCTGCCCCTGCCCAGTGCAGTTTCTCACAGCCGGCCGTGACCTGTGCACGAGGAACCACGTGGCCAAATGGGGAGAGAGCAAGACAAAGGTCGGGTCACCCAGGCCAGCTCCCACCTGACTCGGTTTTGCCTCCATCTGGAGAGAAGGGCAGGAAGGGGGAGTGGCAGCCAGCCCCGGCGAAGGGGGAGGGTCGGCAGCAGAGACCTGAATCAAGGCAGAATGGGGAATGAGGCCTGGCTGTGCCCAGTAGCCAGGGGAGTTGTTACCTGCCAGAAAGGAGGGCGCGGCACTTTTTTTTTTTTTTTGGAGGGGGGAGGTACACATATGCTCCCTCCCCATCCCCTGCCCTGAAGGCTGACTCCCCACACCTGGGAGGGGCCATCGGCCTTCAGCCAGGAAAAGGGACTGGCAGGAAAGCCCAGTCCCTGCCATGGTGCGCAGCCCCTTCCCCTCTGCGTCCCCCACCCTCGCAATTGAGCAGGGCAGCGTCTCCCATGCAGGGGCAGGAAGAGACACTTAATAACCACAAGGACAGCAGGGAGAGAGATTGTAAAATCACCAATTGCTCAGCCAAGTACTTTTTCTCTTTCTCTTTCGAGTTATAAATCTCCAGGAGAAAAGAGAAAGGGAGAAAAAGAAAGAAGGAAGAGCAGTGGAGACGGAAAAAAAAAAAGGGCAGCTCTGCAGAAGGCTGATAGTGGAGCAGGAAACGCTGCGGGTGCCGGGCCAGCCAGGGACGGGTGTCCCAGGGCCTCTGGCTTGCTGAGACTTAAAAAAAAAAAAAAAAAATCTCCTGGCGTCGTAGATGCAAAAGCCCATTAGCAATTAAGCAATTTGGGATGTCTGTGTGTGTGTGTGTGTGTGTGTGTGTTTGTGTGTTGTGTAGGAAATTTACGCTCTCCTTTTTGACTGCCTTCCCTTCTGACATTTTCCCTTCTGACATTTTCCCGTCTGGCTCTTCTCTGCTATCCTTTTTAATCCACACACTAATTGTGATCCCATTAAGGCAGATATAATTTTATTAGTATTCACAGTTCATCAAGCTAGCCATAGTAACTGTTATCTTTGATTTTTTTAAAAAAATGCAACCAATGTTTCTGATGTTTTAAAAAACGGTAAACAAAAGTACAAGCCCATAGGGGTGACCCAGGGGGTCTCCCCCCTCGAAGCCCCAGGGTGGCTGCATCGTTTGCCACACTCCTCCCGGGGCCCTTCTCGGACTGGCTCAAAACTAATATCCAGAGCACCCAAGGGAGGGGGTGTTCTCCAGGCCTGGGTCGACCTGCCCACGGAGGAGGGGTATCCTCTCCAGCCAGGGGATCTGAGAGGACTGCCTGGCCACGCAGGCCGTTCGGCCTGAGGCCCTGCCCAGGACGGCCCCGGTTCTAACCTCTTGGAGCAAATGAGCGGCGCACTCGCCTGCACCGAAATCCGGAGCGCGGCCCCCCGCGCCGCTCCCTTGTCACCGCCCAGGCCCGGGGCCCAGCTGCTCTCCCCGCGCCACGGAGCTCGGAGGCCGGCCGCGCTCTGGCCTCGCTTCGTCCGGCTCTCGGGGGAGACAAATGCCGATGAAGGCGAGCGCAACCCCTGCAAACGGCTCCTCGGGCTGGCAGGCTTTACATGGAAACGGGCTTGACCAGCTCGGCCCGGCAGTCTCTGGAACGCTCGACCCCGCGCACCGCCTAAGCCCCAGGCCGCGCGCCCCCCGCGCCCGCCAGCGGCCGTTTGGGCCCCGCAGAAAGCGGCGCGGCTTCGGGACGTGTGCGCAAGAAGGAGGGGCCCGCGCGATTTCGTGCGGCTGGGGTGGGGGCGGGGGGAGGCTTTCCGTTCGGCCGCCTCGAGAGAAAGCCGGCG
This sequence comes from Tamandua tetradactyla, assembly GCF_023851605.1. Classification (NCBI taxonomy): domain Eukaryota; kingdom Metazoa; phylum Chordata; class Mammalia; order Pilosa; family Myrmecophagidae; genus Tamandua; species Tamandua tetradactyla. The sequence continues at coordinate 73,644,568 of NC_135332.1, read as the reverse complement.
CTCCCCCCACCGCCCCGGCCGCGGCCCCCTCCCCCCCGCTGCGGGCGGGCCCGACTGACCTGTGTGCGAAGCCATGGGGAGAGGCGACGGGAAGTACTTCCCCGGCTGGAAGTGCGCGGCGGGCTGCGCGGCGGGCCCGGCCGGGGCGAGGCGCGCAGCGGCGGCGCTGCGGTGGCCCAGGCTCCCGCGCTCCGACAACAGATGCGGCGGCGGCGCGAAGTCGCGGCCATCCATGCCGGGCCCCGGCCCCGGCCCGCCGCCGCCGCCGCCGCCACCTCCCGGGAGCAGCGCGGCCGGGGCCCGGGTGGCGGCTCCGAGCGGGCCGCGGGCGGCCGGAGGAGGCGGCGGCGTCCGAGGTCACCGGCGGCGGCAGCGGCGGCGGCGGCGGGGCCGGTCAGCACGCCGGCGGGCTGGGCTCCTGGGCGGGCGGCCGCGCGTCGCGCCGGCGGCCGCCGTACGGGTCCATGGCCTGCGGAGGCAAGCAGAGGAGACTGGGTGACCGGGGGCTCGGCTTGCCCGGGGGCCCGCGCCCCGCCCGTCTCGAGCGCCCCGCGCGTCTCCCCGGCACACACGCGCGCCCGGAACCCCCGCGGACACGCACCCACCCAGCCGCGCGCGGCCCGGAGAGCCCGGCAGAGCCGGCCTCACCGCCTTCCCTCCGCGGCCAGCGGGTTCCTGCCGCGAGGGCGCCGCGGCGAAGAGGCTGCAGGCTCGGCTGGGTGATAAAAACCCAAATCTGCGAAGCCATCACGCACACGCACACTCGCGCGCACACACACACACACACTTACACGCACACCCCCTCCCCTCCCCCGCTGCCCAAAGGTGTCTCGGAGGAAAAGGCCTAGGGCTCACGCTCGCCTTTCTCCTCTCCCCCCCGCACGCCGAGGTCCGGCTTTTACTGCATTCCGCTTAAGCGAATAACCATGCTAATTAAGCGAGTAATTTTATTGATTGTAACTTAAGAGGGTTTTTTTTTATAACCTTCCTTTTTCCTCCTCCCTTCCCCCATGCGTCTTTCGGTCCGTTCTTTTGAACCAGTCGCCCGCCCCCCCCCCCCCACTCCGCCCCTACGGGACCTGGCACCCGCCGCCCCCACCCCGAGCTCCACGCCGGGGCCCCGAGCCGGCTTTCCGGAGCCCTGGGCGTCTCGTGTCGGCCGCCAGTGTCACCTGGGCCGCCACGCCGCAGTGCCCGGGCCGCCGTCCCCGAACCGGGCGCTTCCTGACGAGCTGGAACAATCACCCCCCCCCCCCCACCCCCAACAATCTAATTCGCCCCGGATCTACCACCGCCGGTTGAGGGCCGCAGAGTCCTGGGGAGTCAGAAATTGTTGTTTCTCAACGCCCTAGATCGGTCCTGACTTTCTCCCTACCGCGCCGGCGGGCGGCTCGCCTAACCCAGGTAGCCGGGAGACTCGGGATCCGCACGGCAGATCGGCCTTCCCGCTGCCCGCGGCCCGGTCCAGCGAACCCTCTGCCCCCACCCCCCACTCCTCCTTTCTCTGTTCCATCCCCACCCAACGCGGCGCTTGCACTCCGAGACGGAATCGGAGACAACTGGAGGCGCAGGATGACCGGCCACCGAGCCAGCGAGTTGCACTGTGCCCGGCTGTGTGCCCGGCGCCCCTCCGAGCTCTGCGGCCCTCCCGCATTCATGCTTCTTTCTCCTGCTTTTCTAAGCCCGCATTGTTTTAATGTTTAATATCCCCTCCAACAAAAGGGGGTGGGAGAGGCTCGATGTTAATTGTGAATTCTCCAGAAAACCTTTTTTTTCTTTTTCTTTTTTTTTTTTAAAGCCGCCCCACCGTGACAACAAAGCGATTAAGATGTTTTCCACTTGGTGAATACCACTTTAAATAGCTACATTTACTGCTCCGGGTCCAACAACATCTTATTTGCAGACTATTTTGTGTCTGATTTAATCTGCAAGCGAAAACATAATGTATTAAGTGAAGGCATATTTGCTCAGCTGATAAGCTTTTTTAATATTTATTCGGAGAACTTATGAATTGTAAATAAGTGGAAACCACACCGTGAGTCCTCTTTGTCTCTCAGCTTCCTCCAAAGGGGTTTGGGGCTCCCTTCCCTCCAGGGATGGCGCGCTCTCTCCCCCGGTCTAACAAATAACTCGACTCGCGGCAGCTCGGGCCTGTAGGACGAGCGTCGGGTATACACGCGGCGGGGCCAAGTGGGGCCAAGGGGGCTGCCCGCACCAGGGTCCGGGAGTGGCGGCCCGGAGGCCGGCAGGCCGCAGCACGGGCCGGCGCCGGGTGAGCCCCGGGGGCGCCAGGCAGGACAAAGGGAAAGCGAGGGAGGCCGGGTGCCTGCCGCTTCAAAGGTGCCGAAGGCCGCTGAGGGGCCGGGACCGCGCGCGGGGGTGCCGGGCGGCCTCCCGGGGGGAATCGTGTGTGCCGTGCTTTTGTTTTGTGGGTTCCAAAATGGACAGAAATTCCGCAATTGTCGGGAGAGTGCGCGAGCCTCTCGCGATTCTCGGGACGCGGGCTCGGCTCCGAAGCGGCAGCTGGAATCTCCTACCCCCGCGGGTGGGTCGCAGGCCCGAAGGTCCCGGTCTCACCATCCCCTCCACTGTTGGTGCAAACAGGCCGGGCGTGATCACGTCCTCCGGCGCTGCTGCGACTCTTAACAGGCTAGGAGGGCTCTTCTTTGTGTTCCTTCCTGCCGGGGAGAGGTCGCCCGACGCTAGCCCGGCTCCCGAGGCCTGCGGAACCCGAGCCCGGAGCGGGGAGAGGTCGCACGGCCGCCTCTCCCCAGGCCCGGAGCTCCGCAGACCCCGGCCGAGCAGCCGCCATCCCCGGGTCTCAGGGCTCCGACACCCCTCCCTCCGTGGCCACCGGGAGCCCGGCGAGTAGGCAGCCCCGGGTCCGGCGGGAATATGCGAGGAAGCCGGGAGAAAGCAGCAGCGCGCAGAGGCCCGAGCAGAGGCCGAGGAACCGCTGACCGGGGACTTTGGCCCAGAGCTGCGCCTCGGAAGGCCCGGCTCCTCCCCGGGTGGCGGGCGCGGCTCCTGGACCTGCTTGCCCCCTCCTCCCGCGGCCCGCTCGCTCCAAGATCTGGGGCTCCTTAGGGTTTGCTTTGTTCCTGATTCGTGCAGCTAACCCGGCACCCTCACTTCGGCAGTTCCCCAGGAGTCAGGATCCCCGGTCCGTTTTCGCCTTCACGGCGCCAACTCTGAGCGCTCCCACGCCGCAGCGCCTGCAGGCCCGCCCGGCCGAGGCGCGCACCAGAGCGCGAGCGTCGCAGAACCCGCACCCTGCGAAACGGCCGGCGCCGGGTCCACGGGAGCGGAGACCAGAGCGGGCCCTGTCGGACCCGGCGTCCAAGGGCGCACTCGCCCTCACTCCCGACACGCTGCCGCGGCCCGAGCCCCGCGCATCCCGAAGACGGCGCGTTAAAACGTCCCGTGGCACCAGCCTCGTCGTCCCCTCCTCCATTCACCCCCCCCCCACACACACACCATTTTTTCCTGAACTGATCTGAAATGAATTCGGTTCTGGGACGCGAAACCCGAAAAATTCAACCGTAACCTCCCGGTACCAAGCCCCTCTCTCCGCGCGCAGTCGGAGGCCTTGAAGCCCCTCCAGGCCGTGGCCACCACCAGCCGACCGCTTCCCCGCGCCGCGGAGCCTCCGGGCGGGGCCGAGCCGGGACTGCTGGGGGGGGGGGGGTAGCGGCGGAGGCTCGTTCGCGGGTCTGCGAGGCGGGAGCGCACTGGCGGCAACCGGGATCTCGCCGCGTCCGCCGCCAAAGCCCGCAGCCATCAGCGCGTTCGCACCGGCTGCAGCCCGGCAGTCCCTGTTCTGCCGCGATTATTTATCTTTAATGCTGGGTGTCGATCGAGAGAACAAGCGCTCAGAGCAAAGCAAGGACGCATTACGGGGGGGGGGGGGATTTTAAATCGATCGATAAGATTTTTCAGGGAGAAAAAAAACTGCACTCATATATAGTCCATCTTAAAAAAAAAAAAAGCCTGCTCGACATTCTAACGGATTTCTTCAAAGGGAAGCTATCTGTTTCTTAAAATCACAACCCTGCTTTTTCTTGCTAAAAAAAAAAAAAAAATTTAAGTCCCCAAAGCCAAAATAAAAAATAAAATAATAATAAAAATACAAAAAGCAAAAAATGAAAGCAATTTCAGTTACTTACTGGAGGCTGTTTCCTGGATACAATTGAATGCAATACAATTAAATCAGTAAATGTGACTTTGTTTTGTATTCCTATTGGTTTTCTCAATGTGCTGACTGTTGCACTGTAAATGCAGCGCTTCCACAACCACCACTCTTGCGAGCCCATCCAGCGCGGCTCTCAAACCTGCAGCCGGCGCGGCCAGCCACGGGCCCTGCATACTAATAAGCTCGTGCCACTCAGCCCGGAGAAGCCCGCGCGCTGATTGGCCGCGCGGCCCGCCGCGGCTCGGAGCTCGTGCCACTCATTCGGCGTAAACAGGCCTCCCAATAGGCTGGCGCCGGGCCAGGGAGCTGCCAATCAGGGAGCAGCAGGGCTACTACCGAGCCCGATGGCGCCTAATTCAAGCCCGGCGACTGCGCAGCTCCTCTGCGCAGATCATTGCTGCTGAATGGGAATGCGCCGGCCGAAGGCGGGAGGAGGCGCAGCGGCGAGTGGGAGCGCGTGTCCTGGCCGAGGGCTGTCGGCAGGCCCCTCGTTTGGCTTCTGGTGTGCCGGAGAGGAGGCGGCAGCTCCCTGGAAATCGGATGTCCCTTGTTACGCCTGGGACCTGTCTGACAGGTGGCTGGACCCGGGCGCAGGTAGGCCCGGCCTCAAGGCCGCGAGCTCTCCCGGCTGCCCCGCCCTTCCAGCACTCCGAAACCGCGGCCGGATCCGAGCTGCGGCTGGCCCAGGGAATGCCTTACCGCTAGCGGCCCCCGCAGCCGGGCCCCCCGGAGCCATCCACCTGGCCCTGTCCTCCTCCCTGAGGTGGGTGGGGTTCTCAATTTTTATCTCGTTCTTCCACGGAGCTGCGATGAAAACGAAAGCCGGGGATTTATTGCTAGACAAGGATCACCCCTTCTTCGTTTGCACTCAGATTTTCAAAGTACGTTCACCTTGATAATTCGTAGGGGACCTTTTGTTACAGAGCGAAAACCTTGCCTAGCGTTTCTCAATGCCGCTGTCCTGCGTAGCAGCCAAATTAAGAAAAAACAACCAACGGGCAGTTGTATGTATTGTAATCGGAAGCAAGCCACTTTTAAAAAATACATTCTTTAAATAAGGACTTTGATTAGAAATTGATTCCCTACTATTTATTCTCTGGGACCTAAGGCGGTGTACTAATAGCGATGAATACATTATTGTTCCTCCTTTTTCTCAGTTTTTACGTAAACCTCTGCCTTCCTCGCCGGAACAGAAAAAAAAAGAAAAGATAGTTAAGCTAGATGCCAACCTGCACATTCACCCGCTCTAGAAATTCTCTGCGGTCTGTTCCAGTGAGAGTGCGAAAGAGTTAACCCAGGCCGGCTGTTGTCTCCTTCCTTTCCCCGCCCTCCCCCCCCCCCGCTCCCTCGGGACCGCAGGGATTGGCTGGCATTCCGCCAGCGGGCTGTCAGTCACCGAGTGTAAACAAGGCGCTGATTGGCTATTGTCCAGTCCGCACTGGGCCTCCCGAAAAAAGCAATTACTGGCTCGGCGGTTTCAAGGCGGCCCAAGGCCGCTTGATGAAAGGAGATAAGCCGGGAACGGTTTCCAGGATCCCCGCCGGCCGACCCGGCAGCCCGCGAGCCGAGGTGGCGCGGATCAAAGGAATGCGGAGAGAAAGGGGAAACGCGCGGACGGCCCCGGCCCGCTCCCCCCGCGGGCGCCGCTGACCCGGGGGTGGGCGCCAGCGCCGCGGGCGGGGACTCGGGGCTGGCCCGCCCGCCCGGCACGGGGTTCCGGGGGCGCCCGCGACGGGCGGTGCATCGGGGAGGGGAGCCCCGGGCTCGCAGGTAAGCGCGGGGGCCGCGCGGGCGGCGCGGGCGGCGCGGGCGGCGCGGGCGGCGCAGGGAGAGGAAGCGCGGGCCGGGTCCCGGGTGCGGTGGGACGCGCCCGGACGTGGGCACTCGGCACTCTCCCTTAGTGCCCGCGCTCCGGCCAGGTCCGCGGTCTGACCCTCGGAGGAGATGGCGCACGGCTGGTGGAGAGGCGGGAGGCATAAATCCCCATAAACCGCCGCAGATCCGATTAGCGCGCGGCTATTCATTAGGCCGGGGGAGGATCGAATTAGGTCCCCGGCGCGGCCGGCGGGGCAGTGGCCTGGAGCGGACCACCGGGATCGGGCAGTGGGCTCCGGAGGAAGAAGCTTCGAGGCGGTGAGACGGGCCCCTCCGAGTCCTGACCTTGCGGGACGCGTGGGGAGAGCCCCGCTTCCCGCGCAACACTCCAGGACCACTGCCCGGAATCGGTCCGGCTCGGGAGAAATAGCGCCGGATGAGGGCTGGCGGCGGGGGCGACCAGGCAGAACCCGCGCGTCTGGGGACAGGCCACTCCTGAGAAGGGGCCCAGGGGTAGAGGACGCGGGAGCGCTTCGCAGCGCCTCCCTGGAGCGGGCAACACCCAGGTCCCCGCAGCCCCGGGTGTCCGCCCTCACCAGCCTCCCGCCGCTGGCAGACCGCCCTGCCCTTGTCCGACTGGGAAGCCGAGTTTCCTGTTTCTCTCTGATGAGCTTTATTTTCCGCTCCAGGAATCTGGGTTTTGTTTTTGAATATGAGATTAATTTTGAAAGCCCAATTTAAAATAATCACAGAAGAGGAAATCCTCCCTCCAACAGAGAGGACACCTTGGGGTTGGGGTGACCCGGGAGTTGCTTCCCTGGGCCCGGGAAAGGTCTTTCACTTCGGAGGAGCCGGAAGAGGGGGGAGGGGTGGGGGCTGCCAGCCTCAGGTCTGGGAGCCCTGCTTCCAACAAAGTGCGGGTGTATGTGTGTGGTGGGGGCCACGGATTGGGAAATCCTCTCCAGGCTCCAAACACACACCCCAGGCAAGAGATAGTCTGAGGGCCCCTACAGCTGCCCACATCTCCTCCGGCCCCTAAATCTATGGCTGGAGCCCAGGAGACAGAGATATGCCCACTGGAGATGGGGGAAGCAGAAGGGGGGTTTCTGCCTGCCCCTAGCCTCCTGTGACCTTCCTCCCCTCTGCTTAGAACCCAGAGGCTTGCCCTCCCCTCCAGCTTCCTAATTTAGGTGAGGAATGGCTTCACCCCGCCACCCCCCGCCACACACACACCTATCTCCACCCCACCCGGTGTTCAGGGTAGCCCCAAATGCTGTCCCTGCCCCTTGTGTCTGGCTTCCCACGTGGGGAGGGCCAGGGCAGGCTGAGGCTTTCTGTATACCTTCAGGGCCCTGCCCGCCTCCTCCTCCCCTAGCGTCCACTTAAAACATTCTAGTGGGCTTTTTTCCCCCCAATACTGTTTCAAAACAGTTGTTACAGCAAATAGCTGCCGACGGCCTGCTGGATGCGGCCAGGGGCTGGCAGCTGCCCAGCACGGGTGCCACGGCCACCAGCAGCTCTTGCAGTACCAAAATAAGCTCCTGTGTTCCCCCTAGAAGGCCGCATTGGGCGGGGAGGGGGCCTCGGCTGCCGAGGCCTGTTTGGCTGGGAGGCCATCAGCTCCGAGGAGAGCGCCCGGGTTTCCTTTTTTACCCTCTCTGCTGTCCAGAGCTAACAAATGTTTTTAATTTTAGAGAAACACAGCGTGGGGAATCTGCAGACTCCCTCCTACCCTGGAGAAGGAGAGGACCAGGGAGGAGGCAGACAGGAGAAAACCTGAGGTCGATATCACTGCTGAAGGCTGGGTCCCTGCCTACGCCTTTGATTTTACAAATGAATGGGCTGGAACCTCCCAGCCTGGGCAGCTTCCATTCTGGGCTTGCCTACTGGCCTGGGGAGAAAACAGACAGACGCCGATGCCCCACATGCAGCCAGCCGTGACCTGATGTCTGGGCACACACATTTGCACATGACACTTGCATGCACACATGCATACATGCACTCACATGCAGGTGCACCAATACTCCTGAGACCCTGCCTGGGGTTACCTGACTGCCCCCCAATACCTCCACCTGCCCACGCCGAGCTCCCCACTCCCGAAAGGCAGCCACAAGGCGCCATCTGAAATCACGAAATAAATAATCATTTCTCTCACACGAGGTGGTGGGCTGTCGGGCAAGTTACATAAAATCGTGAATTTGTTGCTGCTCCAAATAAATGCCTGCCTGGCCTGGGAGCAGCGGATTGTGTGCCGGACGCCTCTTCATTGTTCCCTGGGCCATTCGTCAAAGGGCAAATTAGAAACAATTTCTTGATGACAAAAATTGACTCTTAATTCTTCCCACCAGAGGCACAGGGGACAGGTCCAGAGGCTGGGGCCTGTGGCTGGGGCAGCAGGAGGGGGGACCCAGATGGTTCTCAGCACCCCCCCACAACAGGAGCGCGGGGGTCCCCCCCACCAGGACTGGCTACCAACTCAGCGTGGCCAAGGGCAGCTCCAGGGTTAGGGGTCGCACTCCTCTCCCATTCCCAGGCACCGCTTCTAGGAAGCAGCTCCTCCTGCGCCCCCTCGGGCCCCCCCCACGTTCCCCCCATTCCGGTCCAGCCTGACAGTTTCTGCCACCAGATGTGGGAACTGATTCTTTTCACCAGACCCTGGGGCTGGTGGATTAGGGGTGTGGTGGAAAGATGGAGCGTGTGCATGCAGGCGGCCACGCCAGGTCCGGAACACAGCTCCCGCCGTGTGCCTCAGAGCTGCCCGGACCCCTGCTGCTACGGTGTGACCCCAGCTGGGGGGGGTTGGGCCACCCCTGGGGACCCCCAGAGGTCCTTCCTGAAGTGCTGCAAAGGGATTTATGCCTTCAGGTGGGGGCTAGTGGGGGCTTTTTTCCTTTGCCAAGTCTTCTGTCTTTGGGGGCTTCAGCTTTGTGGGGGCAGGCCCATTTTAAAGGGGGAGGGGGTGCCCATTCAGACACACCCTGTGGGAGAGGTGCAGCCGTCTTCCCAGCCTCCCCACCGGAAACAAAGCCCCCAGTCATGAGGCCAGTCCCTTCATTTGGTCACAGGGCCTGCTGGGCCCAGAGGGCGAGGGGGCCGCTCCAAGAGCACCCCCACACCTCATCCTACGGCCCGCCCCCTTCCTGGCAGGACTGACCCCAGGCTCCGGGAGGCGGGGAGAGGAGTCCACTGAGCAGGAAGAATCGCCAGGAGCCAGGCCAGGCTGCAGAGAGTCCTCGGCCCCATACCTCTCCCAGGAGGTCCCCCGTCCTGCCCACCGGGCTGTCTCTGAGGGGCATTTCCCAGAAGGTTTCAGCTAGGACCTGCAGAGGAGTCCCCGGTACCTGCCATCCAAATCTGTCCCCAGGCCAGACCTACAGGAGGTGGCTGTAGGTTTTCCAAAGTAGCAGTAGAAGCAGGGCGTTGTGAGAAATGGACAGGAGTCAGACAAAGCACCGCTCCTGCCTGCCCTGTCCTGGGGGTGAAGTTTAATTTCTGGGGCTGCTGTTTCCACCTGCCCAGGTTAAGAGGCACCCAGCCCCCTCCCTGGTGGGGGCCCTCCTTGGGAAACACAGAGCCGTAATTTGTGGCTAAATATAGCCCAGTGTGTTCACATGGAAAGTATAATTCCGTGTGCTCCTTGTGTGAGGTTATCAAGGAGGAGACCATCTGGGATAAATTAAAGTGATTTTCATAAACGGGCAGAAGCGTCCGCAACCGGGCCTCCCCACCACCACTGGCACTGGGGTTATTGCTATTTAAAGGGGTTAAAGGAAGGTGGGGAGACACCTGGAACCCTGGGTTGGGGGGGGTGCAGAGAGGAGCAGCCACCCTGCCACCCTCCCACCAGCCAGCCTCCGGCCTCCCGCCCTGCTCCTCCAAGGCTGGGGAGAGACAGAGGAGCCCCAGGGAACAGGGTGCTAAATGGGTAACAGCACATCCCCCCCACAAAGGCCTAGGTCTGCTCGTTCCTCATGGCAGTTGTCCTGCTGAGGATGGGGCTGGACACCGGGGAGAGTGGGGAAAGGGAGGAGAGGGCGGGGAGAGGATGCGGGTTCTCAGGGAACCCACACTTTGCTTCCAAAGCCTGGATGGCTGGCGTGGGGGCATGCGGTGGGACTGCTAGGGACAGGAGCAGTTGCTTTTCCTTGTGGGAGGCTGACTGTGACCCGAGCTGTAGCCCCTCGCCCCCGGGAGAGGGGCTGCTACGGCTCCCAGGAACCCGGGGCAGGAGGCAGAGGTGCTGGCTCAGTGGCCCGAGCTGCCCTGTGTGGGGACATAATGCTTGGGGTGGGGCGTGCCACTGAGGCTTTAGGTGGTCCTGCCAGGCACATCCCTCAAAGCAGAGGCTGGCTGCAGGCCCTGCCTGAGGACACCTGCCCCTCTCCCCCACTCCCCCCCAGACCGGGCCTGGCGGCCTGAGGAAGTGCAGAGTAAGCAGGCAGGCTCGCAGCTCATGGCTGTGTTTGGGTGTGTTTACACGTGTCGCTGTCAGGGGCTGTCTGGACAAGGGGCCTCGGGGGCCCAGCCTTCCCTGGGCCTACTCTCGCTCTGGCAGGAGGGCTGGGGGGAGGGTCCAGCCTCTCCCTGGGCCCCAGGAGGGAGGTGCAGGTGGGGTGTCAGAGTCTCCGCTGATAAAACCCAGCCCCCTGGGGCAGGGTGGCAGCCTCAGCCCCCACCTCCCACACCCCCATCCAACAAAGGTCCCCAGCACCCGAGTAGCCGGGATAGCTGCCACCTGCCCTTCTCACCCATCCCCCAGATGGGCTTCCACTCTGAATTTCCTTGCATTCCAGGGCCTGGAAAACCCCCAGCCCTTGCCAGCACACCCCCCCTGCCCCACCCCCCAGCCGTGGGCTCCAGAGGGGAAGGCCAAACTCCTTCTGCTCTTGCTGTCTTGCTTCAGACGCAGAAAGCTGAGGCCTGACCGGCTCTGGGGAACCCCCCAGCCAGGGCCATCTGTCCTGTCCCCTGCCCCTGAGGACGGATCTTCCCAGGATCTCTGCCTTCAGCTCCAGGCTAGAGGCTCCTCCTTGGGGTGCCTTGGGAGAGCCTCCTTTTCCTTATTTCTGGGGAGGGGGGGCTGGGGTGGGTTTGAGTCCTTGGCCTGGTTACCTGCTGTATATCTAGCCCCCAAATCCATCAATCCCACGGGCATCCACTGAGAGCCCCCCCGCCCCTCTGCAGCCAGCTGCTGGCAGAGCAGAAGCGGTTGCAGGACCACCGGCCTCTGGCGGACCTGCCAGGAAGACCACCACCTCTTCTGTTAACAGGAAAGTCGATCCCTTTAATTAAAAATCATTCAAGAGATCCATTTTCTTCTGACCTGCACAAGTGCATATTCCACCCCCAATCCAGGAGGCGTCAATATCCAATGCAGGCGCTAATTTTCCAGACAGGAGGGGAGTTTCCAGGAGTGACAAAAGATGTGCACCTACAAAACTCCCTCTTCCCCAAGCCCGGATCAGGATGGCCTGGAGCCGCAGACTCCCGGCTTCGGGCAGGAGTGAGCTGGCAGCGGGAGACTCGGAGGCCGAGGCCCCGGGCACAGCCCCACGCCGGCCCCTTCGAGTGCATTCCACTCGGGCCGGCGCGGGGCCGAGCCGGGCTGCGCGCTTCCCCCGGGGCCGCGGACGTGTGGAGGGCAGGAGCAGAGCAGAGCAGCGGGCGGAATTGATTTTATTCGCATCTGTATTTTTTAATAGCAGGAATTTTCGATGCAAAAAGCCTCCTGAGGCGGGTGGGGAAAAAGAAAAGCTCCTACGTCTGAGCCACAAACCCAAGCCCTTCGGAGAAGCCGGGGCGCGTGGTGGCGCGGGGGTGGGGCGGCCCCAGAACCCGCAGCCGCCGGGACCCGCGTGGGGAGAACCGCGCGCAGCACCTACCGCGGCGGCGGCGGCGGCGCCTGGGCTCGGGGTTCCGGGGCGGCGGGGGCACCCGGCCGGGGCGCTGGCTTGGGCCGTCCCTCCAGTTTGCCGGAGGCTCTCGGCCGCCCTAGAGCGCGGAGGCGGCCGCGGGTGCCATAATCGCAAATTTATGGCCTGGGCGACGCGCTTCCCTCTCCCACAATGGGGCCCGGTGACATTAAACAGAAAATGGATGGGACCGGAGGGAAACCTCCTCCCCCGCCCGCCGCCCCCTCCCCACGCCAGCCAGCTCCTGTCGCCTTTCGGGGAGGGGGCGGTGGGTGGGGAGACAGGGGGCCGCGAGGTGGTGGCTCCAGAGCTCGCGCCGTACGCTTTCTCCCTAGTCCGGGGTCCCGTCCCCGGGAAGGTGCAGGGAAGTGGCCCGCCACACCCGCGACCCGCCGAGTTGCCGGCGCGTTTCGAGCGAAATCTCGGCCGCGCGAAGTACCCAAGTCCACTCGCTCGCAAGGCCCCGGACCCTGGGGTGGGGGCTCCGTGGCTACCTGGCCTGCCCTCCACTCCCCGAGTCTCGAGGACCCAGACCCTTCGAAAAGGGAGAGCAAGCGGCCCAGCGCCGACCCCGCGGCGCCGCACCCTTAAAGGCGCACCCCCGCTGCCGGCCTTTGTCCAGGCCACTGGGGAAAGTCCTGCCCCAAGGAGGGGGGCCGGGTGCAGCCAGGGTGCACCGCACACCCACCCACCCACCCACCCACCCTCCCTCCTCTTCCTGCTCTCCACCTCTACCGGCCAGACCCCGCTGGGGCGCCCCCTATCTGGGGTCTTGTCCTCCATGGCCCTGTTGTGGTTGGATGCACAGCTGGGGCAAGGGACTGGGGCATCAACAAGTAGGGGCTGCGGGTGGGGTGGGAACACAGGTTTGTCCTCAGAAGAGCCTTGGTGGGTGCCCTCGGGGAAAGGAAGCACATTCAGGGAATTCACGTGCTCCCCAGAACCGCAGCCTGATCCCTGCTCCATCATGGTGAGGGGTCTCTGCTGGGGGCTGACAGAGCCCTGGTCCCACACTGCAGGGGGCAACCCTTTCACCCTCTGCTCTGGCCTAGATGACAACTTGGGCATCTGGGTGCCAGATGTGGTCCTGGCCACCTGGGACACAGGTGTCGTAATGGTCACCCCAACTTTGAAGGCCACCAGCCGAGTCTGGGACAGTCAGTGCTTTCAGGGTTGACACCTGGAGATGTGGGCTTGGGGACCCTGGTAGCCCTAAGACTCGGGCAGGGTAGGCATGACATTTCCAGAGTCTCATCAGCCCCCATCCTTATAGATGGAGAGCAGGAGAATATGGGCCACATGACTGAGCCACAGCACCCCAAGAGAGCTACTCCAGGGGTCCGTGCTCCCTGGGAAGCCCCTTGGCTGCTCCCCTCTGGGCCTTGGACCAGGCCTGCAAAGCAGGCTGCTGTCTCCGCAGCCCACGGGAGCTGCACGTGGATGACAAGGATCTGGAAGCCAGATTCCAAAAGGTCACGTTGGGCAGAAACCAACAAGATTACGTTTAACAGGCTGGATGTGAACCCCCGCTTTTAGGTTCAAAAATCAGTTGTAAAAACGCAGGCAGTTTCCCGCTGAAAACATGACCAGGCAGCTTGCAGCTGTCTGCACAATTCAGACAGAGCCAGGCTCCTGGCCCCGAACGCAGACCCCCGGGGGGAGCTCCCCCGAGCCCCAGGCGCTGAGCCCGCGCTCCTGGGGACCCTGCCGGGATGTCCGATGGAGCCTCTCATGTCAGGCTCGCCGCTGTACTTGCCTTTTGGCGCTGGGGGAGGGGACGCAGCTGGGGACGGCGGAGAATGGGGTCCTTGTGCTGCTATCACCCAGCCCTGGCCCCATGATGAACACGGCTTTGTCTGGACCCACCCCGTGGTGACCACGGGACCAGGGGCTCAGCGCCCAGGGCTGGGGGCGCCTGGAAACCAGAGCCGCTTCATGGCCCCGGTTAACCCTTGAGTGGGTGCTCGAGTCACAGTTTTATTCAGCTCTGCGCCCGGCACCCTAAGAGTAAGGGGGACAAGGGGGGAGTAAATATCCGTTCCTGAGGTTTGCAAAAGTGTTGCTGGACCCAGTTTTTTTTTCCTATTCAAATGTTTCCAGCCAGTGGGAGATGAGAGGTGGCAGGGGGCGGAGGTCCAGGTTGGGGGGGAGGGGCATGCCGTGACACAGGCCCAGCTGGGAACTGAAGCTCAATGAGACCCTTCCCTGTCCTGGTCTGTGCTTCCAGAGGGTTCTCAGTCACCAGCACTGAGTCCCCTCCCCCCACGGGGCCGCCATCAGCTGGGCCCGGCCTCCACCCCGGAGGAGAGTCCCCAAGGAGATGAGTGGAGACCCAGGGGTGGGGGAGAAGAATGGAGCCCCTTCCCCAAGGTGGGAGGTGGGGCTGAGCCTGCAGGGCTTTCAGCTTCAAAGTAACCGGGGTGTGGAGTAGCCAGGAGGGCTCCCCCGGGGCAGGAAGGGGCAGCTACCGGGGGCGGCAGCTGGGGGTGCTTTGCAGGCCTCGCGGCTTGATTTGCAGCGAGGCAGCTGGGCTGTCCGCGCCCGCCCTGCGGATAGATGCCACGCGCTGCCGGTGACCACCGGGAAGGCAAAGGGGGCGCGAGGACAAAGACGAGGAGGGTACAATGGGGACCCAGACAGGGACCCCGAGCCGCAGCGCCTCATCCAGCCGCCCTGCCGGTGTCCCTGCAGGGGACGGCGTGGCCAGTGGTTTCTGTTCTCTTCTTTATAATGTTCTCCATTTCTCAAATTCCTCCTCTGGAGATGTATTCCTTTTGTAATCGGAAAATAGTGACAAGAAACATTACTCCCAAACAGGTCTGCAGGGGCAGAGGGCAAAACCTGTGGCCAGGCCTGTCCCTGGCCCCAGCCCCGGGGACACGTGAGCACCCTGTCCAAAATGCGGCTCCCTGGGCGCCCCCCATCCCTCCCCACAGGCCCCATAAGTGACGGGTGCTCCAGGGGCCTCTGGTCAGCCTCCCCCCATGTCCATGGACACTGCCAGCCGGCACCAGTTGGGGCGCTCCCCGCTTGGCCCACAGCGGGGTGGGGAGAGGCAAACAAATCCCCAGGTGTCCTTCCCGCTCCCCAAGGCCCGGGCCTGCCCGGCGCCCTGAACCCCACGGTAAGGCAGCCACCAGCTGCTTCAGTCCCCTGCCCCGTGAGATGACTAGCACCCTGTGGGAGCCTAGGGAGGGTTGAGCGCGGGTGGGAACAGGCCTGGGTCCGGCTCCCGAGGCAGACTGGGCCTCCCTGCAGTGCCTTCTTCTCCCTCCTGTTGGGAGATTTACATTATTAATAAAACCCGATGTCCAAAGTTCAAAGGATTAAGTGGCATATCAGAGACGGAAAGGCGCAGGGCTCCAGGGCTAGGCTGGAGAGAAGGCTTATCAGGTCCATCCATCACCCGCAGGCACGGGGGACTCTGTCACCTCTGCACTCGACTGCCTGCCTCAGGGAGGGCAGTGCTGCCCATGAACCCCGGGAATTGCGGCCCCCCCCAGCTCCGGCTGGCACCTGCGCCTGTCTCCCACCACTGGCCCCCCTGCCCCCTTACCTGGCACCCCACCCACGGACGCCCCTGTGCACCCTGGGCCTGGTCACCTCTACTCTACAATCTGTCTCTAGGATTTTGTAGGTTCTGGACATTTCATGCAAGGGGAGTCACACGATCCGTGGCCTTTAGCGAACGGCATGTTTCACTCAGCAGCACGTTTGCAAGATTCTTCTGTGCTACAGCATAAACCACAACTTCTTCCCTTTTTATGGCTAAGTGATATTCCGTCTTTTGGATGCACCCCTTCTGGGGACCCTCTCACACACCAAGGGCCCCTTGGGCTACTTCTGTTTTTGGGGTCTGGTGACTAACGCTGTGAGAAACATTGGGGTGCAGGTATCTGCCCCAGCCCTTGGCTTGCTTTCTTTGGGGTGTCGATCTAGGAATGGGCTTGCCAGGTCACGTGGTAGTTCCATGTTTAACTTTCCAGAACTGCCAAACTGTCTCCTCCGCCCATTTCCCAGGGTCTCCCAGCCCCCACAGAGCCCACGCCCCGAGACGAGGCCCTTCGCCTCCTGCCGGATTTTCCCAGCGCATCTCTGTGCTCGGTCACTCAGGGGCACCCAGGCTGGGGTCCCAGCTCCCACCACCAGGCGGCCAGTTCCCCCTTGGTCTCAAGAGGTGCCAGGGCTCAGACAGACCTGGGGTGCCCCCGGCTGCCTGTGGGTCGGGGCGAGCCCCCTCCCCTCCGAGCCCTGCACATCCCGCCCGATATGAGGCTCGAGGAGGGGCAGCAGACAGCACCTCCTGGGATCTCCCCAAAGTCACTCCATTTCCTGGCCCCAGAGGGGCCCCCTCCCTGACCTAGCTCCCCTTTCTGACTGCCTCACTCTGCTTCCAGGCCCCAGACCTTGGAAACTGGGGCAGCTGCACCAGGCAGCCCGGACTCTGGGATGGTGGCCGAGCTGGTCCCAGGCGGGGGCCACTCTCTCTGTTTGTGAACCCCACCACTTTCTCAGACCCAACCTTGGCCGGGCTGCCCAGCAGTGTTTCCAAGTGCCCTGGAGTGCTGGCTGCTGTGTCTTCACTGCCAGGGGTTAGGGGAGGGTCAGGGGCCAGCGTGGAAGCTGGGTGGGGGTGAGGGTCATGGACAGGGGCCTCGTGGTGGCCACGTGTGAAACGCCAAGGGCCTGCAAATTCTCAGGCTGGTGCCAAGGGCTGGACATGCCCAGCAGGCGCCCCAAGACGGGGGCTTCAGTAACAAGGTGGTGGCGGGAGGAGGGAAAGGCACTCAGCTCCCTGAGTCACCGGCCAGCCTCCAGGGTCCTTGGCAAGGCCTGGCTGGCAACTCACAGAGGCTAAGGGGGTGGGAGGCTGGGGGCTGGGGGGCCGCCTCCCTGATCCAAGACCAGCTGCATTCTTGGGGTGGGGTGGGGCCCAGTCCTGGCCTGCAGACTGCCCCGGGCAGCCTGTCTCCTGCCCGTCTGGGTGGAGGGGAGGGTTGGACCGGAAGGCCCCTGCCACCTGCTCCCTGGGTCCACTCGGGTGAATTTGGGTGCAGGCCAGAAAGAGTGGGTGGGTGGGGCCAGGGGGACCCTCAAAACAACCTCAATCCCGACGTGTCTGTCTGCCCACATCAGGAGTTAGACGTGCGATGGTAATGATTTTTTTGACATCAAAAGAATTTGTACTGGTGGGTCAGCTTAAACAGAAGTCTTCTTCCAAACCCTCAGGGGGCAATTTTTCCTCTGGTCCCCACACCAAGCCCTGCCCGAGTTCAGAGGACGTGCTGATGGCGAGATGGGAGATTCCTTTCTCCGGGTCTCTCCTCGCAGTCCACCGCTGGGGGCTCCGAGTTGCAGGATTCTCCAGGTGAACAGCTGTTCCCAGAGGCCAAAGACTACCTCCCTGCACAGGCAGGTACAACAGGTCACAGGGCCTGGCACCCCCTCCTCGGCCTCAGCCCTAAACCCCAGGCCTAGCCCAGACACCCCGAAATCCCCCCGAGCCAGGCTGCCGCGGTCCAGGATTGGCTACACAATTTATGGGGCTCAGTTCAAAATGAAGATAGGGACCCCTTGTTCCAAACTATCAAGAATTTTCGGGCCGGTGACAGCAGGGCCTCAGACTTGGGACTCCGTGTGACCGGGCCACACACGCGTGGAGCCTGTGGCCCGGGGGTGGAGCCTTTCTGACAGTCACCCCTGCCCCCTCCCACCCATTCACCCACTGGAGCAGCGAGCAGCGTCCAGCGGAAACGTGTTGCGAGCCACGTGTGGGATTCAAGCCTTTCTAGTAGCCACAGGCCTCTCTTTCCACCCCCAACAGGAATTTCCAGATGAGATATTGGCACTTAAATATGCACGCTTGCTTGCACATATGCACACGTGCATGGACACACGCTGGGTCCAGCCTCCTGCCTTGAAGCTGACCCTGGTCTTTCACCGGGAGCAGGCTCTGCCCGGTGGAGCCAATGGGGTGGGCAGCCAGCACCCATTAAGCACCCACAAAAACAGCCTGGCTTGGCACTCTCTGCTGGTGGAGGCAGGGCTCATGCACCCATTCAACAAATGGGAAAAGTGACGCTCAGAGAGGTAGGGGAGGTGCTGAGCCCTTCCCACCCAAGACCCACACCCCCAGTATTGCTCAGCCCCCCCAAACCAAACCCACCCGTCCCTGGCTAGCAGCAACCCATCCCCATCCGGGTCTCAGGGTAGGGTACGGTTTGTGTTCCTTTCCTAACTGGGGTGTAACACCCATCGGGTAGAGCTCATCTCCATTTACAGCCCACCCTGTTTTTACCCATGGAGCTCCCTGCCCCTTTTGCTGCCTGTCCCACTTTACCAGGCTTTCACCCCTGGCCCCAGCCAACTAACCACTCCCAGGGCTTCCATCGTTCCTCTGAGTTCTGCTGCACTTCAGGAACAGCCTATCATATGCTTGATCCGTCTCCACGGTGGGCATCTGGGCTGCCGCCAGCGTGGGGCTGCCATCCTTTATGCACCTTCGTGCTCACATCTAATCCCTTTTCATCTCAGGTCTTTACCTAGGAGAGGAGGTGTAGAAATGCGTGGAAATAGCCAGCTGGTTTTTGGAAATGATTACACCAACGTACACTCCCACCACCAGCATGTGACCTTTCTGCTAGTTCCATAGCTTCATGAACGCCTAAGTCTTTTTAACGTTAGCCTTCTTGGTGCCTGTGATATGGCATCTCTTGGTGGTTTAAATGTCTTTCCCTGATGACTAGGGGGGCTGATCAATTTTCCAAGGGCACATTGATGTTTGGATATCCTTTCTGTGTGATGTGCCTATTTGAATCCTTTGCCCATTAAAAAAAAAAGTTGATCTTTTTCTTGTTGATTTGTAAAGACTCTTTACATATTCAGGCTGTACAACCTATCAAGACACTTGGATGGATGAAGTGATGTCATCTACCTGTTTGTGGTTTCCCACACTCCTAATGGCATCTCTTTTTTTTTTTTTACATGGGCAGGCACCGGGAATCGAACCCGGGTCCTCGGGCTTGGCAGGCAAGCATTCTTACCTGCTGAGCCACTGTGACCCACCCTCCTAATGGCATCTTGACAAACTGAAGTTCTTGACTCTAATCAACTCTATGCCCAGTCCTTTCTTTTCTTTTACACTTAGTGCCTTCTGTGTCCTCTATGAGAAATCTTTGCCTACCACTCTGTCTTGAAGATATTCTATGTTTGATTCTAGAAGCTGTTGGTTTTATTTTTTTGCACTTTGGTCTATAGTCCATTTTTAATGACTCTTTGTGTATGGTAGGATGTAGGGGTCACCATTCACTTTTTCCCACCCGACAGCGACTGTAAAACCCTAGGGAATGAAAGGCCACCCATCCTGCTGTGCTGGGCTGTCCCTGCCACACCCTCCTGTCGCTTTGGGCCATGTTCTCATACCAGTCTCCCAGGGTCCTTTGCTTGCTCCCAGTGAGCCCACTCACTGGCTTAAGCAAAGGAGGCCCCAGGTGGTCTGAGAAATGGGCAGAATAAGTCTTGGTCTCCTGGCCCTAGGGTGCCCACTTGGCTGCTTCTTTCTGAAACTGGGGAGTCCCCTCACCTCCACGCACCCACTGGGCAGGGTTCCCAGACAGGGCCCCAATATCAGGCCAGTCGCTGGACAGACTTCATGGGCAGGGGTGGCTCTCAGGTCAGCCCCAAGTTGGGCCCAGCTGGCTTGTTCGGCCACCACAGTCATTGGGCGCCTGGCGGTGCACACAGGGTGCTGGGATGCCACGTGGAATGAAACGCAGGCGTCTGCCTTGTAAGGGGGGAGAGAAAACAATGCCAGTTTAAAGAATGCAGCCAGGAGGTTGGAGCCCAAGAAGGTAAACGAGACAGCCATGCCTGAGTTTGGGGCAGTGTTTCCATACCGAGGACTAGCAGGTGCAAAGGCCCTGGGGTTCCCAGGAATGGAAGGAAGCAGTGACCTTCAGAGGGGAGGGGAGGGGAGGAGGAATCCGAGGCTACAAGAAGCGGTTGATGCAGGTTCCTCCTGCCCCTGAGAAGACCTGGGCCCTCAGCTGTGAGCACAGGAGAACAGATGCTGGAGGAGCTGGCTCAGCACCTGAGAAGGATGGGCAGGGCTCTAGTTCAATTGGGCTTGAATTTTGAAACTGGGGGCTGACGGGATTTGGTGACCGAGTCAGGGGTTGAGAGAAGCAGTGGCCTCGAGGCCGATCGTGGCTGGGCCTGAGCCCCTAGTAGGGCAGGGGAGCCCTTTGCTGGGATGTGGGGAGGCTCAGGGGCCTGGTGGGCACCTGATTGCCATGAAGGAAGATTGTCAGGCGTGCGTGACACCGGCTTGGGGCCGTGGCTTTGGGGTCTGAGGCATGGAGGGGGCGAGAATGGTGGTATAAGACATCAGTGCGTGCGAGGTGGTCAGGGCGGGGGGCAGGTGGAGGGGCCCTGGGAGGGAGGTAGAGTGGCTGGGGGGGTGACAGGAAGGCCCCTGGGTCAGCTAAGGGAAGGGCTGAAAACTGACCCTTGCATTTGGTGACATGGTGGCCAGTTGGTGGCCTGGATGAACCCTCGTTCTGCTTCCTCTCCCCACCCCCACCTGCGCCGCAGGCCCCTCCCTGCAACGGCCTCCTGCCCCCAGGCTCCAGGCAACACCGCTTGGTGTCCTGGGAGCCCAGCCAGTGCTCACGGCCCACCCCTGGGAGCAGATGGAGCCCCCGAGGCCCCCATCTGCTCACACTGGGGGGTGGAATGACCCTGTGTGGAGATCTATGCCTTCGGGACCCTGCAAGGCCACCCATCCCCATTGCCCCCAGGTGCCCTCTTCCCAAGCCCCTCTAGCCCCTCATCTGACTCTTTCCCCAGCCAGGGAGGCCTAAGACACTCCTGGGGTTAAGGACAGAGGGGACGAGGCCCCCCACCCCTCATGCCTTGGCCAGGTTCCCCTCCTGGCTGCCCCCGGGACCCGCTTCCCTGAGCCATCACCATCCTCTAGGGCGTGGGGGCCCCAACCTCCTATCCCTGCCTCTACCCAGACATGTTGCTCCTGGAGACCCCGAGGGTCCCAGCTCTGTGCCCACCTCCCCCAGAGTTTGCTCCAAAGGAGAAAGCAGGAGATAGGGAGCGGGCTTCCGAGGAGAGGCAGGGGACAGGGTGTTCAGAGCAGAAGGTGGTGGCTCCCAGCCCCACCACCTCCAGCTGGAGCCAGGGCCAGGGGGCGGCTGTGGTGGGGGGCCCAGGGACCCCGAGCATCTGCGTCTTCTCCCTTGGGTCTAACCCCGCACCCTGGCCAGTGCCAGCACGTGGCCTTAGGTGGCCTTCGGTGGCCCCCAGCCTGCTGGGCCTCCACTTTCACGTTGCAATTCCGCCAAGCCCAGGGGATGCGGGGCGGGGGTCATGGGTGGGGTCGCAGGCGGGCATCGCGGGTGGGGCTGCCTGGCTGTGAAGGGAGCCAGGTCCCACCCTCCCTGGGGCACCAAGCTCCGCCTCCAGGGACCAGGCCTTCCAGCCTGCCCTGCAGCTCACCCCTTCAGGGGAACCCTGCTTCTGGGCTCCCTGAGGCTCCCTAAAGGGCCCAGTATGACCCACAGCTCCACCGAGAGAAAGCCGGCCTGGTGGCTGGGGCCCCAGAGCCCCCACTGCTTCACCCCAAACCAGTGAAAGCAGGGAAGAGCGAAGGGGCTGGGGGCACATGTGGCAGGAGGGGCAGCAGCCCCCCGGGGGTAGTGGGGAACTCCAGGAGTGGCTGCTGGGTGGTCATCTGGATTCTTCACCCTGCCAAGGTGTGGCTAAGGTCACTCTCCCCGAGCTAGAGTGGACGCTGCACCCTGTGACACCCTGGGGAGACTAGGAAGTAAGGTCTGGGCGGATCCATTAAGTTAGGGCTCCCGAGATGAGACCGGTAGCTGGTCTGCCCTAAATCTGAGGACGAGGGTCTGTGCGAGAGAAAGGGGAGGGAGAGCTGAGATCCGGACAGAGGGAAGGCCACGCAAGGACAGACAGACAGAGGGAAGATGGTCCTGCGGAGACAGAGGGAGAGACGAAGGGTTGCACGCCCATGCCAGGAACGTGCCCCGCCCCGGGAGCTGGAGGAGGCGCCCCAGAATCCTCAAAGGGAGCCCCGGCTGCCCCGCCATGAACTTGAACTCTGGCCTCCAGGACAGAGAATCCTTTTCTGCTATCTTAAGCCACCCAATTGTGATAATTTGTTACAGCATCCCCAGGAAACCCAGACAATACTTAAAAAGGAAAAGTTCAAAAGGTACAAATGATTTTTAAAGAGAAAGAACAGCACCAACCTTCCCCTCCTCCCCTCTCCTCTCCCCCTCCCCCACGCACACATCAGCACAGGTGTGTGGACAGCCTGGGCCACTTCACAAGGAAGGTTTGGAGAGTGGGGGCACTGGGGTGGGGGGGCTGTGCCTCTTTGGGGCGCCGCCATGCCTAGGGGGCCCAACCCCATGGTGGCCTGAGCCCCCAGGCCTGTGGCCCCCCAAGGGCACTGACCCCCGGCCGGGCTCTAGGGCTGCGGGAACCCACGGGCAGGTGGCGGCGAGGCAGGGTGGGGGGTCCCAGGAGCGGCCTTGGGGCGCTGGTGGATGTGCAGTTAACCTGCCTGTGGTTATGTTGGTGAGTGACCTGGGAAAGGAAGTGAGTGTTACAAACCAGAGCCTTTCAGGTTATGACACACTCATCATGCAACGAGTCTGCGAGCTCAGAGGGTGGCATGGCCCCACCGCGTGTGCCAGAGTGGGGAGGGCGGAGGAGGGGTAGACAGCCCCGCCCGGCCCCCCGCACTCCTCCCCCACACCCCAGCTTGGCCTGGGGCTGGTCCCCGGGCCGGTATTGGCAACCCTACTGGTGAGAGAGGCATCTCTCACCAGCGGCTCTGCAGCTCTGGCCTCAGTTTCCCCATTGCTCAGGCCCCCGCCCAGCCTCCAGGGGCATGAGAGCAGGTTCCTGGACCCCCAGCCACCCTCCCCAGGGGCCAGCGGCGCTCAGCAGCAGCCAGGGAACAAGCCCTGCTGCCCCTCACACACGCTCCCCCACGTCTACCCGCGAAGGGTCCTGTGTGCACCAGGCCCAGGGTTGGACGGGTTTCCAGATGACTCCGCAGCAAGAAGTGGAACTCGGAACGCCAAGCTGGGCTCAGAGAACTGGGGCGCAGACCCCCCTCATCAGCCTACCCCCCCACCCGCCTGCAGCCTCTGGTTCATCCCAGCTGGTCTGGGGCTTGGGGCTTGGGGGACTCCAGGGCAGGACCTCCCCTCCTCTGGGCAGGACCTCCCGCGCCCCTGGCCCACCTCAGACCCCTGCACCTCTGCAGGCCCCTGTGCTCCTCACCTCTGGGGCCCCTCCCTCCCTTTTTGTACCCCACTGACTGGTGGCCCCGGATCCATGTCCGCCCAGCACCTGTGCGTGTGAACTTACTCTGGAAAATGTTGATCTTTGCAGATGCCATTAAGATGGACACATGCCAGGATAGAGAGGAGTCCACACCCCAAAACAGGGGAAATGTGGACACACATTTAGCCAGGGGAGGTGGGGAGAACAGAGCCCTGGGGCCACCAGCCCAGGAGTGCCCCCAGACATGGAAAGAAGCAAAGGATTCTTCCCAAAAGCCCTGGAGGGGCGAGACCCTGCCTCTTGTGATCTGGCCTCTGGCCGGGAGAGAGGCTGCTCCGCCCTTCCCCAGCCCCAGGACGCAGCCCTGGGAGACGCAGGCACTGGGTGCTCAGAAGACTTGTCAGAAATGCCTCCCCTCTTCTTGGGTCTTCCCCTCAGTTGGGGCCAGGAGTCGGCCAGTGCGGCAGCCAGGAGTGGCTCCAGGAAAGGGGTCAGGCGGCAGGAGGGACAGTGGTGAGTGCATTGAGGAGAGCAGAGCTGGCTTCTACCCAGCCGAGGAGGGAAGTAGGGAACTAGAATCCATGCACTGGGGTGAACAGTTGTATTTGAATACAGGTAGATACAGATGCAGGTGTGTGCAGGTGTGCGTGTGCATGCAGTGTGGTTGCATGTGTGCGTGTGTGGGTACACATGTGCATACGTTTGCAGGTGCGCATGTGCATGTGCATGCATGCCTTGTGTGCAGGTGTGCATGTTTGTGTTGTGTGGCATATGTGTGTGTGTGTATGCAGACATGCTTGTGTGTGTGCACAGTGCTTGTGTGGGGGCAGACATGCATGTACGGGGACATGTACTTGTGTGTGTGCAGGCATGCTCCTGTGGGGGCATGGGTGATTGTGTGTGCACACGTGCTTATGTGGGGGCAGGAGTGTGTGTGGAGTCACATGTGTGTGTGCACATGTGTTTGCGTGGGGACAGGTCTGCTTGTGTGGAGGCTCGTGTGCTCATGTGTGCGTACACTGCTGTTGTGGAGGCAGGTGTGCATGTGTGCGGGTACATATTTGTGTGTGTGCAGGCATGCTTGTGTGAGGGCATGGGTGGTTACATGTGTGCACATGTGCGTGTGTGTGTGTGTGCAGGCCTGCACGTGTGGGGGCAGGCGCACATGTGTGGGGGCACATGTGCGTGTGGGGGGGCAGGCCTGCATGTGTGTGTGCAGGCCTGCATGTGTGGCGATACGTATTTGTGTGTGCAGGCCTGCACGTGTGTGTGTGTGCAGGTGTGCTTGTGTGGAGGTACGTGTGTGTGTGCACAGGCATGCATGTGTTTGTGGGTGTTTTCTAGCTCTGGCTGCCTAAAGGGCTCAGCAATCGCGAGCGTGGCCTGGGTCCTGGTTTTAAATTTCATTCTCCATTACAAGGAAAAAGCTCTCTTTGGAGAAATGGCTGATCTCAGGGCTGGGGCAGGGAATGTTCCAGATAGCTGGAGCACCACGTTGTGCGAGAAACGAAGGAATGCACGGAGAATGTGGGGGGCATGTCAAAAGGCGAAAGTCGCTCACAGAGGTTCCCTTTGTGCTCGTCAAAAATCTGGGACAGTTTAAGGAACAAAGTTAAGGTAGTAATGGATTACCATCTTTATTTTAGAAATAACTCATAATACAAATAAATGATCGAATAAATAAATGGGGCGAAAGAAGAGCTGCGCCTTGTAGTGGGATGCCCACTCTGACACGCAGGAGGGATAATGGGCTTTGACGTTTTCTATTTGGCAACCAGCATATTAATAAATGATTCAGGAAAGGCCCATCATCAAACGCTTGGGCTGCGGGGGCAAGTCGGTAGAAAGCAGGGTATTCATAGATACTCATCCCAGCAGCTCCTCACCCAGAATTTGCTAATTGTTACTTGGGCATTAGGAAGTTCAAAACCCCAATTCGCTCCTCTTATGGTGCAGCCAGCTGTCAGGTGTCCCCTTAACCGGCAGTGAAGGTAAATCGACCGGTGTGGGGCCGGTGCTGGGAAGCCAGCCTCTGATGCGCAGAGAAGGACACCGCATCACCTGCCACGTGCTCCTGCCAAAGCGCGGAATCCGAGGAAAACCTGCTGCGCCCACATACAGGGACAGGTACAGAGCAGCCGGCCTGTGCTTGTCAAAAACAAAAATGTGTGGAATACAAGGAAAAACCAATTTGAAAAATAAAACATATTTCCTGTGTTTTAAATGAGATAGTTACTAATTGTCGTGATGTACTCTGAAATCGATTGCTTTTTTTTTTTTTTATAGCTCAGATGCAGCTTCATTCAGTGTTTTAACATGATTACTTTACAATTAGGTATTATTGTGCTGTCCATTTTTGAGTTTTTGTATCTAGTCCTGTTGCACAGTCTGTATCTCTTCAACTCCAATTGCCCATTATCTTACCCTGTTTCTACCTCCTGCTGGACTCTGTTACCAATGACATATTCCAAGTTTATTCTCGAATGTCCGTTCATCAGTGGGACCATACAGTATTTGTCCTTTAGTCTTTGGCTGGACTCACTCAGCATAATGTTCTCTAGGTCCATCCATGTTATTACATGCTTCATAAGTTTATCCTGTCTTAAAGCTGCATAATATTCCATCGTATGTATATACCACAGTTTGTTTAGCCATTCTTCTGTTGATGGACATTTTGGCTGTTTCCATCTCTTTGCAATTGTAAATAACGCTGCTATAAACATTGGTGTGCAAATGTCCGTTTGTGTCTTTGCCCTTAAGTCCTTTGAGTAGATACCCAGCAATGGTATTGCTGGGTCGTATGGCAATTCTGTATTCAGCTTTTTGAGGAACTCGATTGCTTTTTTGCATATATGTCATTTTTCACAAAAAAGAAAAAAGAGAGGGAGGAATAAAACAGAGAATATAGGATTAGTAAGTGAGTGTGATTGCTGAATCACTGTATTGATTCTTCTTTTGGTCTCCAGCATCTTGGAGCATCTAGAATTAAAAAAAGGAAAAATTGTGGAACTGTAACCCATATCAAACTTTAAAATCTGTTCTGTAACTACTTGCAAAAATGTACTTGGAAATTTATTGGTTTGTTGGTATATATGTGTGCTCTAGACTGCAAGCTGCCAGAATGTGTTATACCAGAAAAAAAATTGGCTTTTAAAAAGGGAATTTATTAAGTTGCAAGTTTACAGTTCTAAGCCCATGAAATGTCCAAATTAAGGCAAGGCTATGAAAATATCCAATCGAAGGCATCCAGGGAAAGATACAGGTTCAAGAAGGCCGATGAAGTTAGAGGTTTCTCTCTCAACTGGAAAGGCCCATGGTGAACGCGGTGGCTTCTGCTAGCTTCCTCCCTGGGCTTCTTGTTTAATGAAGCCTCCCCAGGGGCGCATTCCTTCTTCATCTCCAAAGGTCTCTGGCTGTGTGGACTCTCGTGGTTCTTGTGGCTCTTTCCAGAATGTTTCCTCTTTAAAGGATTCTAGTAAACTAATCAAGACCCACTAGGAATGGGTGGAGTCACCTCTCCCTCTAATCAGAGGTTAATACCCACAACTGGGGATGTCACATCTCCATGGAGATAATCTAATCACACTCCCAACCGACAGTACTGAATAGGGATTAAAACAAAGGCTGCCTCCACGAGATGCATCAAGATTAAAACACGGCTATTCCAGGGTACCTAATCCTTTCAAACCAGCACAACCTTATATTTCACAATTAAAAAAAACAAACTGAGATAGTTGCAAAGTGACCTGGCTCTGCCACTCACCAGCTGCTTTGCCAGTTGACAGGGGTGGCCCCGTGGACTGGTTATGAGGCCTTGAGCAAGGTCTCTCCTGCCAACCCCCCACTTTCTGGCCTCTGCACATCCCTCAGCTTGACATGTCCAGCCTGCCAGGCCGTCCACCCTCAGTTCCCAGGAGCCGGCACCACTGCGAGACTGAAATCTGCTGGCACGGCCCTCTCAGACCCGCAGGACAGGTCCCAAGAGGGACCCCGGCTCCGGAACTGAAGAGGGTTGGAGATGAGGGGACAGGGGCATCACTGGGTCATGGGGGAGGCTACGCTGGGGTCTGTGGTTGGGGCACCAGTGCAGTCTCCTCGTTTTGATGGCTGTGCTGTAGTTGTGTGGAAGCCTGGCTTTGTTTCAGGGAACACACACTGAGGGCTTCGGAGAGAAGGGGTATCACGTCTGCACGTTCTCGCGAATGGAAAACTAGTAGGATGATAAGAGAAATGTGATAAAATGCTAATAATTGGGGACTCTGGAGGAAGACATAGAGGAGCTCTCGGCACTCGTGTAACAACTTTCCTGTAAGTTGGAAATTATTCAAAAGTAAAATGTTATAAAAATACTTAAGAGGACGAAAAGGTAAGCTATAGTCTGGGAGAAGATATCTGCACACCACCTATCTGACAAAGGACTAGTATCTAAATATATAAAGAACTGTTGAAACACAATGGTACAACCGCAAACCATTCGATTAAAAAAAGAGCAAAAGACGTGGACAGACATTTCAGCAAAGAGGATAGATACATGGATGGCAAATGAGAAGATATGCAACCTCATTAGTCACTGCGAGATGCAAGGTAAAACCGCGGGGAGTTCTCGGCACACACTCGTCAGAATGCCGCAATGAAGAATGGTGACGACACCAAAATGCAGGTGGGAATGCAAGATGCAATGCTACCCTGCAAACAGCCTGGCAGCTTCTTGGAAAAAACTAAACATGCAATTACCACACCACCCAGCAATCGTGCATCTGGGCATTCTGTCCCAGAGAAAAGATGGCTCACATTCAGGCAAAAACCTGAACCCCAAAGTTCACGGCATCTTTACCCACAAAAGCCAAAAACTGGAAAGGGCCAGAGCCTTCCACAAACGTGGAAGGTCCACACCCTGGAAAATGATGCAGTGAGAGAAAGGAATGAACCCGGTGCACAGCTGGCCTGGATGTGTCCCCAGAGAATGATGCGGAAGCTCCAAAAATTACATAGTGTGTGATTCATTTATATAGCATTTGTGAAAGGACACAAATAGAGAAACTGAGCCCAGGTTAGCATTGTCAGGGAGGAGGGAAGGAGGCCCTGCGAGGAGGTGGCGGCTCAGTGTCCTGCCGTGTCCAGGCAGTGGCCTGGCCATGACGCTGTGCTGTGGTTTTGTGCACTGTTAGTGGGGGGTGGGGGGTGGGGGTAACCGGGTGGAGTGGACACGGGCTCTCTCTGCGACTCCATGGCAAATCAAAATAGAAAGGTTAATTGCAACGATCCTGATGTTTCATTCGTGTGTGCACGTATAACAAAGATGTGATTTTATACAATTGTTACAAGAGGCTGGAGGAGAGGACGCTCACAGGGGATGCCCAGAGGCCCTGCCCTCCAAGGGTCCTGCACCCTTGTCTGGACACTGACCTACCCCCGGGGTCCTTGCTCCCACCAGGCCCCTGATCCCCCCAGGGCCTGCCCTCCTCAGGGTCCTGCCCCCCACCCACAGGCCATAGCTAGAATCAGCTGCCAGGTACATGAGTGAGAATGTTTCCAGATGATTCCAGCGACTGGGCCATTCGTGGCTCCCCCAAACGGCCACCATGGAGCAGAGGTAAGCCGTACCCATCGTGCCTGTCCAAACCCTGATCTACAGAACTGTGCATGTGATACAGTGGTTGCCACAGCTGTTGATGCGTTGGGCTTGCTTGTTAGGCAGCAGGAGCACCTGGTACTCACTGATGCACCCGGATGGCCAAGGCCGGTGGAACCCTGGGGCTCCAGCCAGCTGCTCTCAGGAGCACCCTATGGTTTGGTCTTTCAGGTACCTGGTGCTGTGGCTCCCTCCAATCTGTGGGCCAGCCCCAAGACTCCTATCCCACGCCGTCGTGTGGCCCTCAAGGCGCTCGAGGTCATCTGAGTGTAGAGAACCACTGGGCAGGGAAGGACAGAGAGACAGCACCTGGCAGCCAGACTGGGGGTGGAGCCCACGAGGGGCTCATCTGGGGAAAGCGTGCAGAGAGAAGAGAATGAGGGTCCAGGACACCGCGTGTTAGATGGCAGCCAAGGAAGAGGGACCCCTGAAGGAGAGCAGAAGAGAAACAGTCAGGAAGCAGGAGGAGAAGCAGGAAAGAGCGATGGTAGCGAAGGAAAGGAGCAGAAAGTTCTCAGGAGGAAGCACCCGGCAGATAAAGGCTGAGGGGGCCTAGGGAGTCCTTGGAGACTCTTCCAGACCTGGGCGCAGGGAGATGGCCAAGCCCCGGGGAGGTGCAGGCAGCTCCCTCCACGGCCCTGCCCGGGTCAGCGCACCACCCCCACGGCTTGTGACAGTCCACGCCATGATAAGTGCAGGAACAGAGAGCAAGCGCGTAGGAGCTCTTAAGCAATTTGACAGGGTAATGTACGTCTATTGAATCTACTAATAAAAAAAAAATTAAAGACTGCGTTTGTGGTTTTTATTTCATTCTTCTAGTAATGTGTTGCATCGTATTTTACAAAAGCACTTGGCCGCAGTGGGTCTGGGTGGGAGGGCGGGAGACAGAAGCACAGGCGTCCGTGGCTGTTTCCAGATGTTTTGCTGGGAAGGAGGAAGCGGGTCGGGGCACAGACTTGAGGAGCATTTGGTTTCGGGAGGGAGTTTGGATTGGCTGGTTTGTTGTTGACTGTGAAGCTGTTTACCTTTAGGATGAGGGAGCCTGAGGAAAGCCAGCTGAGAAGGAAAGACAGAGCAGAGAGAAGGGGTAAAGGTGGAGTGAGGGCATCACATAAGTACGTGGGACCTTGAGTAGGGCATGAGATTTTGTAGGTCTGTCCAGAGTGATGCCTCGATAAATCCCAGAGTGATTTGAACAGTGAATAAAGAAGTATTTGCAAAGTCCCCTTATGGGAATAGCGAGAAAAGGGGAAAATTCAACTTCCTCATGTGGGTACAACCAAATCAATAGGCTGAGCCCCCAATCTTGGGATTTGTTTTTATGAAACTTAACCCCTCAAAGGATAGGCTTAGCCTACTTAAAAATTAGACCTAAGAGTCACCCCCAAGAGAACCTCTTTTGTTGCTCAGATGTGGCCTCTCTCTCTCAGCCAACATGACAAGTAAACTCACCACCCTCCCCCGTCTATGTGGGACATGACTCCCAGGGGTGTGGACCTTCCTAGCAACGTGGGACAGAAATCCTAGAATGAACTGGGACTCAGCACCAAGGGATTGAGAAAAGCTTCTCCACCAGAAGGGGGAAGAGAGAAATGAGACAAAATAAAGTGTCAGTGGCTGAGAGATTCCAAACAGAGTCGAGAGGTTATCCTGGAGGTTATTCTTACGCATTATATAGAAACCACCTTTTTAGTTAAGGTGTAATGGAGAGACTGGAGGGAAGTGCCTGAAACTGTAGAGCTGTGTTCCAGTAGCCATGTTTCTTGAAGATGATTGTATAATGATACAGCTTTGATAATGTGAATGTGTGACTGTAAAAACCTTGTGTCTGATGCTCCTTTTATCTATGGTATGGACAGATGAGTAAAACATATGGATTAAAAATAAATAAATAATAGGGGAACAAATGTTAAAATAAATTTAGTAGATTGAAATGCTAGTGATCAATGAAAGGGAGTGGTAAGGGGTATAGAAAAAAATAGGGGAAACAAAGGCTAAAATATATTGCGTAGATGGAAATACTAGCAGTCAATGAGAGGGAGGGGTAAGAGGTATGGTATGTATGGGTTTTTTTTTCTGAATTGATGCAAATGTTCTAAGGAATGATCACAGTGATGAATATACAACTATGTGATGATATTGTGAGTTTATTGATCATATACCAAGAATGGAATCATCATTTGGTAAGAATGTTTGGGTTTGTATGCTGTTAAGTTTAAAAAAATTAAAAAAATTAAAAAAAAAGAGCTCACAGACATATACTCATGCACGCTCATGCACATAAATAGTAGCCATAAGAAAATACAAATGCAGAACTTTTTTTTTAAGGTTAATTTTCATTTTATTTTCTTTCCAAAGAGTAGTTTTTCTTCAGTCTTTATGGACTCAGTTCCTTACATGGGCTTTAGAGATTATTATTTCTTTTATTATGAAAGTGCTAGGCACAACTCTGCACCAACAAAATGAAAAATCGACATTGAATTATTTTCTAGAAAAAATAATAAAATTGATGTAAATAGCAGTAGAAGAAACTGGAAGCTGGTCAAAATCTACCCACAAAAATGTCACATGGTCCAGATGGTTTTAAGGTAAGTTTGGCCAAACTTTCAAGGAATAATTATTACTATACATTAGGTAAATTCCTCCGAAGCACAGAAAAAGACAAGATTCTTCCCAACTCTTCCACAAACCAAAAGTGGGGGAAAAAAAACCCACAAAAGAAAAAAATATCTATATTGCAACTTCCTTTATGAACACAGATGCAAAACCCTGAACTAAAACGTTTGGGTTTCTGGGTTGTTTTTTATACAACTTCTCCAGTTGACAGTTCAGTTTATTCTTTTTTGATATTTCTTGTTTTCCAATAAATGTACATTTTTATTGCAATCTATTGAGATTTCTTGTGTGGCCCAACAAAAGGCTTAATTTTTTTGTGACTGATCCATCTGTGTGAAAATAACATGGTCTCCGTTAATTGATTACAAATTTGACTGTTGATCCACTGGATCGAGTTGTTAATTGTGCTTTTCAAATCTCTTATACACTTCATTGCTTTTTGTCCACTTGGTCTCTCAGTTGCTGAGACAGGTGCATTAAAATCTCCCATTAAATATGGATTTCATAGGTATACTTCTATCATGTTTTGCTCTACACCCTTTGGAGTTACGTTTGTTGGTTTGTTGCAGTCCACAATTGGTGTGGCAGATTCTGTTAAGAAAGAGACTCATCACTTTCTCTTTCGCCTTCCTATCCTCTAAAGGAACTACCCAGATTCCTGGTTTCCCACACAGATAAGGGTGTCCATGTGACTTAGTCCTAGCCAAGGAGATGCAGGCAGAAATCCCCAAGGACTTCTCTTCGTAAACATACAGAAGCTTGCAGGGATAAGCCTTCTCTCTTGACCCACCCCCTTCTTCTTTCCTGGACACAGGACGTGACAACTGGAGTTGCAGCAGCCATACTACAATCATGAGGACGAAAGGCAGCTGCCACAAAAAGGCAAAATCTGTACCTGCAATGATTTCCTCAGGCAGCTGCATTCATCTTGACCTTTCAACTTCTGCAATAAAAAAAAACTTTACTTCCACAGCCCACCAGGCAGCTGTTTGCAGCTGAACAGTTATAGCCATGGCTGGCACAACTGAGGTTATCTCTGTGACAGTGTAAAGAAAATACAGTTGCTTTCCCTTTAGATGATTTTTGTCCTGAATTCTTCTGGTCTTTCATTAATATTCATACATCTGCTCTTTTTGTTAGCATTTCTTCCCAACACAGCATTTTAAAACTTTCAGCCGAAAGTATAATACATATAAAAGTTCACCTATCCTAAGGGTGCATGGGTGGTTCAGTGGTAGAATGCCCACTTTCCATGCAGGAGACCCAGGTTTGATTTCTGGACCGTGCACCCTTGATCAAAAAATAAAAAAAGTGCACCTCTCTTAAAAGCGCAGCCCTAAGAATTCTCACGTGATGAGCACACCCATGTAAAAACCCTAAAATCGAGGCTCAGAGCAGACACCGGGGGTCGCTTTCCCCCTCCTTTCGTTTTCAGATCTGGTGGTGGTTCTTTCAGGTGGGGGTTGAGTTAGCAGCTCTGCCACCAGCCGGCATCAACAATAATGAAGTTCAACCTTTCATCTGACAGAGGTGGGGCCAGGGCCAGAGCAGGCAGTTCAGAGGTTCAGGGGTGCCTCCCAGATCCGGGGTCCTTCTGGCTCTTGATGACCTCCAGGGAAAGTGGGGGCAGGAGTGGGGGGCAGCTTTGTCCCCTGGCCGCTGCAGGCGCTGGCTTCTGTCCACCGGGCTGGTCCCTGGGAGGACAAGCGTCTGTCCTTCCAGACTGAAATAAAGGACGAGTTCCCTTGAGGACAGCAGCACACATCCCCTGGGTCCCCTGAACCCAGGGCCACCCTGCCCAGCTCCAGTCACATACGGAGTCTCCTCCGGGGCACCTGGAGAAGTCTATGGTCCCCTTTCCAGTACAATGTGTTTAAATACTTTATTAAGTCAAATGCATTTGTATTTCCTTGAATTAATAACATATAATAAATAGAAAGTAAAAATGCAAAGGATAATAAAGAAAACCAATGATACTGAAATTATATAGCACAAAAATTGTGCTATATATCTCCTTCTTTATTAACCCGTTAAATAACCACCGCTATTTCAAAGTCGCAATGAACATTAGCCATAAGCGGGATTTTAACACTGCCACCATGGTAGTGTGGTTTGCAAACGACAAGTTTCTGGGTTCATAATTGGAAGAAATGCCCATTTTAGTTAGAGGTCAGTGGAAATGAAGACCAACATTGGCCAGCCCCTGGGAGTTCATGCCTAGCTGGGGTGACCCTGCATTTGGATTTTAAAGTTTAGTCTAATCCAAGTGTCGCTGGCCCTTAATGCATGACCTTAATTTATCTGCATCTCCCGCGATTACTAATATATTTAGACCCCCTTCTGTCATTGGGTTTCGGGTTTTCACTTGCTGTGTTTTCCTGCTTTTCAATAGTGCAGCAAGGTATCTTTGTTCCATTTTTTTTTCCCTAAAGTTTTGGAAGTTTTATATCACATTTCTATTCCAGTGGTTTTTTGAAATTTTTTTTTTTTGGTATGCTTTATGGCGGGGTCACATTTCATTCTTTTTTCATATGAATATCCAGTTATCGCAGCACCATTTGTTGAGTTTTGTTTGTTTTTGTTGGTTTCTTTGTTTAGGAAGTGCAGGGGCTGGGAATTGAACCCGGGTCTCCCGCATGGCAGGCGAGAATTCTATCAGTGAACTACCCCTGCACCCCCTAATTTCTTTAATTTTTAGCACGCATGTCTGAATTGACCTTTTTCTCTCCACGTGTAGAGTTCATTGGTATCTATCATAACTGCATAAATAACACAGAACACTGATTACTGTTTTATTCGCCCCCGCTGCCCACAACCCTTGCTCCAAGCTCAGCTGGATTTTCCTTTCAGATTGTTAGAAAGACTTTCCAAAATAGATCCCCTGACAAAAAAAAGTTCCACTCCCTCTTGGATCCCAGGACTTCACCTTGGATTCGTTTTTTGCTTTGCCACATTGCCTAATTTAGTAGTTACTTCAGATGGTGTTTATTGGAAATAAACTCCCCAAACACTTGTGTGACCAAAACCGAATTCCTTTTCAACTTAAGGTTGACTGGCCAGGGGCCTGGCATCAGTTTTTAGGTTCAAGAGCAAAGGTCACCTTCCGTCCTTCCTGAGTTGCCAGTGGGAAATCTGACGTCACCTTCCTTTCTTGTTTTTTTTTTTTGTTTTCTCTCTCTTTTTTTTCAATAGGTAACCTGTTTTATTTTCCTGCACTGGGAACTTTGATCTTTCTCCTCGGTGTTCTAAAACATGGGTCTTCTCCAGCTCAGGGCGCATTATGTCATTTTTCTACGTTTTCTTTCCTTCTCCTCCCTGTTTTCTCCTCTCGAATGCCTTTTCAGTGGCTGTGAAAACAAATGGACCTATGTTCCATGTTCCTTACCTTATCCTTTGTATATTATACCTCTTTGCCCTTTTGTTCTGTGTTCTAGAGAATTCTTCCGCTTCGGCTCGCTATTGCATGGCTCAGTCATATCTGTTTACATCTAGTGAATATTTCTTATTTGTGCCCAAACTTTTTTTAAAATTTCCTAAGTCATCTAGTTGACTTTTGGGAAGCACCTTTTTAAACTTTCTATTTTTTCACAATCAAAACGGTTTTGCCATTCTTCCCCGCCCCCCCCATATAGAAATAATTTTGAATAATGCATACAATTACTTGGAAGAAAACAGCATCTGAGAGCTCATGTTCCCAGGCAATTGTTGCTGTTTTCTTTTAAGGAGAATATAAAACTTTTCTCTCTGAATATAAAAGTTTTTTTTTAATTTTTTAAAATTGTATAGTGTAATATATACATAAAGCAAAGAAATCGAAAAAAAAAATCCACAATAGTTATCAAAGCACTCTTCAACAAGTAGTTACAGGACAGATTCCAGAGTTTTTGTCATGGGCTACCATGCCATCATCTCAGATTTTTCCATCTAGCTGCTCCAGAATATAGGAGGCTAGAAGGCTTAAATATTTTCTTATTACCACAATCGAATTTTTTTCCTGTGAAAGATAACATACATACAAAAGAGCAATAAATTTCAAAGCACAGCACCGCAATTAGTTGTAGAACATATTTCAGAGTTTGACATGGGTTACAATTCCACAATTTTAGGTTTTTACTTCTAGCTGCTCTAAGATACTGGGGACTAAAAAGAAATATCAATTTAATGATTCAGCAATCATATTCATTTGTTAAATCCTATCTTCTCTGTAGACTCCACCATCACCTTTGATCTTTCCATCCTTCTCTTTAGGGGTATTTGGGCTATGCCCATTCTAACTTCTTCATGTTGGAAAGGTCTGTCACCAGTATGGGGCAGGGAGATGGAACTAGCTGATGTTCTGGAGACGCTGGGCCCTCTAGGTTGAATATAAAATTGCTGGGTTTTTTTTTGTTGTTGTTTGTTTGGGCATGGTCAGACTCTGGGAATTGAACCTGGGTCTCCTGCAAGGCAGGTGAGAATCCTGCCACTGAGCCACGGGTGCCCTGCCCGAAACTGATGTTGTTTTTAAACATTCTGTGTGTTCTAAAAGCCCGCCCTTCCCCGCGTGTTGGTTAGGGACTAAGCTGCTGTACAAGTAGACCCAGATGCAATGACTCAGACTGGAAGCTTCTTTAGGCTTGTTCACCTGGGACCTGCACTCCCCTGTCACCTGGAGTCCACGCTGTGCGACCACTGCCAGCCTGGGGCTGCCCTAATCGTCACCCTGCAGAGTGGGAGGGGAGGGGTCCAACAGGAGGTATGTGGGGGGGGGGCTTGTGCACTGGCCTGAGGTGGCATCCCTGGCTTCTATCCTAGAACCAGTCCTGGGGCCACACCCACTAACAGGGACCTGGGAAATCAGGGGCAACCAGGGTCACTGTCCAGTGGGTTAGCAGTGAGTGGCCTGGTGGCATGGTGTGCGCGCGGGGGTGGGGGGTGGAGGGTGGAGGGGGCAGCGAAGGGGGTGTTGAGGACCCCCAGCTTTTGTGGATCTCGGGCTGCCTCCCCAGGGGCCCTTGAGCTGCCTTCTTCCCACGCCGGGGGACATGTGAGCCCACTCTGGCTCCAGAAGCACCTCATCCGGGTCCAACTCAAGACAAGTTAATAGGTTATCTGCACCCCCCAACCTCATCCCTAACTCAATCCGACCTTTGCCACCGGCTGAAATACTTTAATCTGACCAACCATCTTAATGGGATCCCCTGAGCAGGGGCGTCTCTCATCTACTGTTGGAGGCATGCCCCAGTGGCTTTTCTGATCTATGGGTTCCACCTTTCTGGACTCACCATAACCCTTTACCTCGTGGCCATCACTTTCTTGCAAGACCGTGTTAAAGCCTCAAGTAATGGCCACCCCACAAAAACATTCAGGTTCCTTCCTCCTTTTCCTGTTTTCCCAAATATCTTACCCAGGACCTAACAGGGGTGTCCAGCCTTCCAGCTCCCCAGATCTGTATCCCTTGATTCATATTCCAACCACTAAGCCAACGCCATGTATGTTAGGGCTTTGTTCCAGCAGCACCCCATTTTTCAATTTCTTTATTCATTACATGTATTTGTCAGCTTTTGTCATGACAACGCTGCATAACAACAACAAGAAAAACAAAACAAAACAAAAAAACCTCCAAAGTTCAGTGGCTTCAAACAACAAGCATGGATTCTCACATTCACAGGCCAGAAGTCAGGGGTGACTACACCTCTTTTGAGCCAGGTTGGACTCTGGGCCCCAGGATACAGGGAGGGTTTAGGTTGGCTCTGGGTTTCTCCTACCCTCCTTAGACCAGTGGCCACCCATCAGCACTCAGCTGTGCATTCCACCCACCAAAAGGGGAGAGGGATGTAATTCTACTCCAAGAGAGGAAGGAGCTGGGACCACTGTAGGCGAATCATCTAAGAGTACTGAATAGCCAGGCCCTGGATGTAACCGCCCAAACAAGAGAAGCGTGGCAAGGGCTCCAGATGGACAGTGGTCTCTACTGCTGCAAGCCAGGGCCCCAGGCCGATGGCGGGTCTGCTGTCCTCAACATGAGGCTTCCCAGTTCACACTGGGTGTTACCATCCCCATCCAGCAAAGGGGAGGGGGGAGAGTAGAGAGAGATGGGTGCAGGCATGGAAATGGCACACAGCACTTCCACTCAGCTCCAAGCTCCATGGAGGAGTGGCTGGTCACGGGGGTGGAGGGGTTAGAACGCTCCAGCATACATCCAACCTGGAAATTGCAAATAGGAACTTACTCGAAAAAAAAAAGGCTTTGCAGGTGCAAAGTTGTTAAAGGCCTCAAGATGAGATTTTGGGTAGGCTCCAAATCAATCCAATGACAGGTGTCCTCACTAGAGGAGGAGGAAGCGGTCAGCAAAGCATGGCCAATGAACATCAGCAGCCAGGAGGGTGCCAGCAGGAGCCCTGTGGAGCCGGCAGTGGGGGCCTGGGCCCTCCTGGCACCTAGAGGTGGGACGTCTGCCCTCCAGAACTGCAGAGAAGATTCTGTTGTGGTCATTAGCAAGAGTAGGCACAGAACACCCAGACACGTGGCCACACCCACAGGCCAGGGCACCTGGGACACGGGAAGAGGATACCCCGGCTCCGGAGACCTAGCCCCACTCACATCAATTACCTGTATGGTGGGGGGTTGTCCCTTGGGGTGAGTGGTCCCTGGGGGGTGCTCCTTTGGGTCTGATCTTCCTCATCTGTTGGCAAGTATCCAGCAGGGAGAAAGGTATCCATCTAGGACATGTGACCCCCGCCAGCCCCTCACCAGGTTATTCACCAAGGGGAGCCCTTCCCTGCCCCCCATCTGCTGCTTGGCTCAGATGGGGTGGGGCTCAGCCCCCACAGGTACCGTAGCCTGTCACCCTTCAGTTGCCCCGAGTCCCTGAGTGTGCCTGTCCCCTGGCAGCAGTTTCCGCCTGTATCCTTTCAGGGCTGTTGCTCTTCCCTGCAGCCAGAGCCATGCTCTGCCATCTCCCAGGGATTTCTGACCCTCTCAAATCACCCCTTCTTGTCCTCCTGGCTCTAACGGACCTTTATCCTTTTACGTTACTTGCAGGGCAGACGGGGAGGCTGTCGGCCAGGGCCTATGCTGGCTCCTGGAGCCAGTCCCCTCGTGGCCTCCAAGCCAGCGAGTCCTCAGGCCCGGGACTCTTCACCGCCGGGAAACCGCACTCCACGGCCATTGGGACTGCGTTGCGGGGGTGCGCCCAGGGCTGGACCTGAAGGCGTCCCAAGTCATGCAGGCTTGAGACCCTTAAGCCTCAGCGGCAGGGGGGGCACAAGGTGGAGCCTCGGAGGTCACTGTCCAGTGGGTTAGCAGTGAGTGGCCTGGTGGCATGGTGTGCGTGCGGGGGTGGGGGGTGGAGGGTGGAGGGGGCAGCGAAGGGGGTGTTGAGGACCCCCAGGCCGAGCCCGCAGGCCCCGGATGTATGGGCCGGTGACAAGGCTTCGCGACCAGGCAGCACCTTATTTACATCAGGGGCGGGAGGGGACTGACCGCACTCCAACAGCGGGCCCTGGCAAGCTCCACCTCGGGGGTTTTCAACTGAGCCCTTCCAAGTCTGCTCTGCTCCGTTCTAGCGTAATTCATTGGTGATTTCATTTGGAGCCAAGGTTTGGAAATCAAGGAAAGTTGAAAAATACTTTCCTGGAGCCGCTCTGACAGCCCCGGCAGTGGTTTCAGACTAACCCATATCTGCTGCCCTCAAGTGGGGTGCAGGAGTCTGGGGGCGCCGTGAGCGATCCCAGTCCTAGGGCTCCTCCCCCCCCCCCCCCCGCCCCCGAAGGCTGCCTGCTTGCTTGCCGCCTGCTTCTGCGAGAACACAGGACGCCCACCAGCTCTCTGGCACCCCAAGGAGGATTTCATTACCACCCCCGCCTCTGCCTGCTCCTCGCGGCCGGCCTGGCAGACGCGAGCCCTTTCTCTGACCCAGCCCCAGGCCTCTCCGAGCAGAGGGGCCGCGGCCTGGCCTTTCAATCAGTGGACGGGCGGGACCGGGGACCCGGGCGCGGTCTCTCGGTGCTGGAAGGTTCCCTCCCGCACACCCGGCCCACCGCCCTTTCCAGCCCCTTCCGCCCCGAGACCTCCCGCCTGGCCGCCCCTCCGGCCGCGGACCCAGGCGGATCCCACGCCTCCCAGGAGAAATGTGAGGGTCGGCGAGCCGCAAAGCCCTCCTCCGGGAGGCAGCTAGGACTCAGGGCGCCCGCGTAGACCCCGCCCCGCGCACCCCCTCCGGGACAGCCCGCCGCCCATTGGCCACGCCGCGCACCGCCCGCGCCTCCGCGCCACCCCATTGGCCAGCGTCCGCGGTACAAACAAAGGGAGAGGCGGCGGCGGCCGGCAATTGGGCGGCGCGCGGGTGTGGGCGGGGCCACGCGAACGGAGGGGGGGTCGGCGCGGGCGCGGGCTTTAAGGTGGCGGGCGCGGACTTTAAGGTGGCGGGCGTGGGGCCGGCGTGGGCGGCTCTGAGGCTGCTGCTCCCACCGGGGCTCCGGGGCACCGTGGGCCTCGTCGGGAGGCCTCTCTCGCCGCGCGCGGTACCGGGGCGGGTCCAGGTGGGCGGGGCCGCGGCGCCCGCCCTGCGTCCTCCCGCCCTTGGCTCCGCCGGGTCCCGCGGCCGCCGCCGCCTCGTCCTCCCCTAGGGCAAAACCCGGGCGGGAGGCGGCGCCGCGGGCTCCGCAGCCCGGCGGGGAGCCGAGGGGGGCGCGCCCGACCCGGGACCTGGACCCTGCAGCCGGAGCCCTGCCGATCTCTGCTCCGGGCCTGCCGGGACCTGGGAGCGGACGCCCGGAGGATGCACCCAGCGCCCCCGGAATGGCGACCCAGTCCCGCGGAGCGTGCGGCGGGGTGGGAGGGCCGGGCTAGGGGAGGCCGGGCGGGCGGGGCGTTGCTTCTGGGGGCGCCCTCGCAGGTGGCGGCCGCGAGCCTCCCTCGGAGCGTCGCCAGGTACGTGCGTTTTCCTTCTTTCGCGCGCTGAGCGCACTCCGGGGAGGGAGCGAATAAAGCCCGGCTATTGAGTACGAGCCTTTCGCTGTCAGCGTGTCTTTGTCCCGGGCGCGGGGAACTGGTCCTGGAGCCGCGCAACCGCGCCTGCACCCCGATCTCGGGATTCACGATGCTGTCCCGTGGGGACCCCCTTCCCCTCCCAGGTCCATGGAATTCGCCGGGGAGACCGTGCGCCCTGGATTCTTTACGAGCGGGGACCGCAGGATGTTTTTGTCTTTTTCGGGTGTGTGTGTGTGCAATCTTGGCCCCTTACTGGACGGGCAGCCTCCCTCCCTCGGGAGAGTACCCCGTCTTAGCCCCAGAGGGCCGCGCTTGCAGTCCCAGGAGCCCGGAGCAAGCTCGGCCCCCTCCCCCCTGTCCACCTCAAACAAAAGAAGTGCTCAGAGGGCCTTTAGGGTGTGAGGGGCGCCTCTGAATGCGATCCTGGAGCCTCCCTGACCCGGCCGAAGGAAGGGACGGGGCTTTTATAACAAAGAGAGGGGTTTTGAAGGCAGGGGCGCGCTTTTGATTTGGGGAGAAAATTTGCATTATGTTCCTCCCCTCCCGAATTACAGGCTGCCGAGCCGGAGACTTTTGCACTTTCCTACCTGGTTCGTGGGATTAACGAAGACTCCTTTGGGGTGGTTTTGTTTGAAGACATTTAGAAGAGGAAGAGCCCTAGTAACCTGGGAAATTGGAAATTTAATCTCCGGCCGGTGGGGGGAAACCCCTATGGAGTGAAAGTATTCCTTGCCGTTCGTGCAGAAGAACGAAAATCAAGGGTTTGATGATTAAGGGTTGTGTGTGAACTTATCAGCCACCCCACCCCCCAAGTCAGAACAAAGGGTGGAGGCGAAGGGAGCAGGATGGGGGGGGGAATCCCCAACGCCCGAGTCGGAGGGCCCACGATTTTCAAAATGCCTCGGGCTCCTGATCCCGCGCAACTGCCGAGGGTTTTCATCCAAGTTGGGGTGGAAAAGAAAGTGAGTCCGGGCCCAGATTCGGGTTTGGTCCAAGCAGCGCAGCCATGGGGCTGCCGCGCGATGGGCCCGCACGTCGATAAAGGCCCCTCTGCGGGCCCGGCGCGCAGTTTCGGGGACAGACACCCGGGGTTGCGGCTCGCTGTGTGCGACCCCGCCCGCGCAGACCCGCGTCCAGCAAAACGAGGGCCTTTTCCACCTAGGGCTCCCGCAGTCTAAAGACTCCCGGCTCCAGTGAAAGGGCGCTGCGTACACATGGCCCCGAATACCCCCCACTCCTGGCGTCCCTGGTTTTTGTTGATTTATGGGAGGAGTCCTCTCGATTAATTTTGCATTTAGGATTCTTTTTCTTTTCTTTTTTTTTTAAACATGAAAAGTGCAACCCTCGCTCCTCCTCTGACCCGCTTGGGCGGCCCTTGTTCCGG
The DNA here is from genome assembly GCF_023851605.1 of Tamandua tetradactyla. Taxonomy (NCBI): domain Eukaryota; kingdom Metazoa; phylum Chordata; class Mammalia; order Pilosa; family Myrmecophagidae; genus Tamandua; species Tamandua tetradactyla. The sequence goes on along the minus strand of NC_135332.1, from coordinate 73,602,716 downwards.
GCCGGGAGAAAGAAAGCACCACCGGCGGGGTTTGAGGGAAGGGGTGCCAGGAAATGCGTTCTCCTCTCTCTTGCAAAAGAGGTCGCGCAGGGGAGTGGACAGACGGGGAACCCCCCGCACCCGTAGCCAGCTGCCTAGTCTTCTGCAGAAAAGGCCGCGCGGGCCCCCCATGTCCCTGCTCCTGCCGGGTCAACCCTCACCCCTCGCCTTCCACGGAGGGCAGGAGCTTGGGGCGTTGAGGGGTCTCCACTGTGCCCCGGGGCGGGGGCGGGGGGGAGCGACGGTGAGACCCGCGACCGACCCTGCGCCGATGCCTCGCGTCCCCACCCCCATCCCCCTGCCTTTGTTCGCCTTTCAGGACAGCGAGTTGGAAGTGGCAGGAAAAAAAAAAAAATAAGCCGATGGAAATCAAAGATGAGCCGGGCGCGCTGGAGGCCTCGGCCAGGCAGCCGGCACTCGGCGGTGCCTCATAAATCTTTTTCACGGGACTGACAAAGGCTGCCTTCTCCACTTCCCTGGGAATTTGGAAACTTACCGATCTCCTCCTGCCGAGGCCCTGAACACCCCTTCTCAGGAGCGAGGGCGCCGAGTCCTTGGGACCCCGATTTCTGGTCAGTGCCCTACGCCCCCATCCCCCACCCCCACTCAAGTCTGGAGTTAATTAAATCAGATGTGGACCAAGGTGCCCGATGGGAGGGGGGTTCCCGGGGGGCCTACACCCCTCATCCCAAGGACAGGACATGACCCTTCCATCCGCTGGGTTTGCAAACCAAATGTTAGCCTGCTGCCTTTCCCCTGTCTCTGAGTTCCCCGGGGAGGGACGCTGATGCAAGGAGTGGGCGCGATTAACCCCTGATGGCCACTCCTTTGTCTGGCCGGGCCAGGCCTGGGGGCGCCCCCGGCTGGGGCTGGGCACGGATGTCCGACGGATGTCCGGAGGAGCGAGGCGGCTTCTGAGGGAGCGCCCCCATGCAGGGGTGCGGGAACTCTGGGGGGGGGACCCCGTTTGGGTGCGCGGACACAGGCCTGGTGGTCTGAGGTCTCGGGGCCCACATGCGCTCCACCCTAGCTGCAGCCGCGAGTGGGGAGACTTACAGGAAGTCGCAGCACATTTTTATATATATATATATATTTTTTTTTTTGGCCCTGAAATTAATTGGGAAATTAATAAGCACACTTTCCAATGCAGACAAGAGGTTGGGGGGATGTCTTTTTTTTTTTTTTTTTTTTTTTTAATTACACCCCTTTGTGGTGGTGGTTGCTGGTCTCTCCAGGCTATTAAAAGAACTGTTGCCACGTTTAGTTTTTGTTGCCATGAGGAATAGAAAGGGTAGCCCAACATTTTGAAGTAATTTGATAAGCCTTCAAGTAGCAAATCCGAAAGGGAGGCTGGCGGCCCAGGTATGGTTTCTTTATAACCTGAATTTACAATGAAAGCATTCTCCTTTATAGATATAATAGATTAGATTTCACAACTTAATTCTCCGGAATGGCTCCGTTTAAGGGAGCTCTGGCTGATTTTATTACGCCAAGCCAAATTGGATGTTTGTGCTCTTAAGGAAAAGCGATTGTGACGTGAAGATATATAATTTTTAAAGTAAAAAAGCCAGTGGGCCTGACCCTGACCCCTCCCCGCTCCATCCTTCCACCTTCTCGTCCCTAATTCCCCCCACCCCCACCCCCACCCCTGTTTGGGAAATAGCAGGAATTATCTGCGTTTGTGATTTCTCCCGGAGACGCGGGCTGCCGGCCGGTCAGGGCTGCACTTCCTTCCCGGAAGACTCCCAACCCGCACCGGGCTGGGGGCTGCTCCCATTCCTTGGAAACGTGGAAACCCCAGCCCAGGCCCCGGGGTCCTCGCCCGCCCTGCTGCCCTTGGAGCACGATGGGGGCCGAAGCCTCATGCTCACTCCCCGGGGATCGACTCCCCCGGCAAGGCCTGTGGGTGCAGGGTGGGCGCCCCTCTGAACACTAGCCCACAAATACCCAGGCGGAGCCAGCTCTTGAGGCTACTCTGTGCAAATCAGGCACGCACCTCCCAGGCCTGCCCTGCACGGCTGGCTGTGGGCCCCTGCGAGGCAGCGGGAAGAGTTGGATCCAGCACCCACAGCTGTCCTCACACCGGGCCGATTGCGGTTCTTCAGAGCGGGCAGTGGTGGTGGAACTTTCCAGGCCCAGAACCCACCCACACACACGCAGAGTGGACCCAGGGCCCTGTCCTCGCTGCGCCAGACTCGTTGACTGGATGGGTTGTGGCTCCTCCCCGTAGGGGAAAGGCCTGGCTCCCCCCAAGGCCAGTGGAGGACCCGGGGAGGGAGGTCTTGGGGTCCTTGGCCTGCCAGCCCCACGGTCTGGTCCCTTCTATCACTTTTGATTCAAGTCGGCTGAGTTCTCCGGCGGGATAGTTCTCTCCCCCCTGCCCCCCATTTATGGGGTGTTTTGTTGACTGATTCAGCCCTTGGAGAGGCCCAATCTGCTGCGAGAGCCCCACCCTGCAGGGCCAAGTGGGAGAACCCACGCGGGGCTGGGGGCCTCGGGTGCGCACCCTAAATTGAATCTTCCCTGCGCCTGACCTTGTTTTTTCCTCAGGCGCAATAGCGGCAGCAGCTGTTTTTCCAGAATTCCAGCTGCTGGGGGAGGGACGTTATTATTATTATTTTTGGTTGTCACGGCCTCCTGGAAAAATTCCCTGGCCTCAGAAAGGATAACAATAGCCGGGTGGATTTCTGGAGGAAGCACCCCTCCCCTGCGTTCCCTGGGGACTTCTGCTCTGGAGCTGCAGAGGGGAGGTGGAGCTTGTCTCTTCCAGGGTGGGGCCCCAGACCCCCCCGTCCCCCCACCTCGTTCTTTAGAACGGGGACACCCCCCTCGCATCTCGCTCCTAAATCTATCCCCCACCTTGGGGTCCTGTCCCCCGTGCTGCCATCTCTGCGTCTCTCCCCCGCCCCTGGCCCGCTCTGCGGAAAGATTTAAGCTTCCTTAACTGGGGAGAAGTGGGTGGTCCCCCAGCTCCAGGAGAGGCCACCCCTCACCCCCCACCTAGGTCTGGGTCTGCACCGCTGCCCAAGCCTGCCCCGGATGACCCCCTCACTGGGTCCTCTTTTCAGGTGTCGCTTCCCCCACCCCAGCCCCCTCCTGACAATGGCTGTGGGGCCTGGAAGAGACGTCCCCTCTCTGTTTGCTTTTGGGGTCAGTGCTAGCCCAGAGGCAGTTAAAGATTAACGGGCCGGGGCCCTGGGGACGGGCCGGAGGGGCGGCTGGGAGGGGCTCTGGTGCTGGCCGTGTCTGCTCAGCTCTGGCCCCACCCTGGGCAGCCCCCAACAAAAAGCTGGCCAGGCTGCACCCCCCCCCCCCAGTGCAGCTGAGCAGTGGGCCCATGGTAAGGGGGGCTCCCCTCTGCATGGGGAAGGCGGGGAGCAGCTAGTCACCGACTGCAGACCTGACGCCGGCTTTGAGCTCGCCTCACCCCTCGGCCACTTAGAGAGGAACACAGGCCTGTCCCCGAGGCCCCCACGGGCGTGAGGCTCCCGGGGGGAGTAGGCCATGCCCAAAAAGGCCTGGACGGCGTAGGGCTGGTCAGAGCCCCAGGTGCCAGTCTCGCCAGGTTGGTCCCTGTGCCTTTCGATCCCCGGGAGGTGGGGTGTGGAGGTGTGTGGACGGGGCTGCCAGGGGGCCACAGCCCCCTGCCCTCCTGACACACTTGTTGGGGGCCAGGAAGGGGAGGGTCCCCGGGCCAGCTGCAGACCGGGACTCTGGGCTCAGCCCGACCCCATCCCCTTCGAGGCCCCTTTCCCAAGGGCCCGGTGAACTCAGCGGTCAGGAGGCCCGGCCCCCGGGATGTGGCTTCCCAGACCTTCCCTACCCCCACCGGCCAGCCCCTCTCCCACTCCTGCTCCCCCAAGTCCTGCCCATAAATTTATTTACACTAATGCTCGCCAGGTACTGGCCATGACACACGGGCGTCTCCTGGCCTGCGAGGACAGCAGGAATTGAACTTTAGTCCCCAAGCAATTAAGGCGGCGGGGACTATACTTCATTAATGGTTGTTATGCAATAAAAACGATAAAACGGCTCCTATTTGCGATTTAAAAATGCAGTTTGTTTTAATTTACGTTTTTAAGTACTTCCGGTGTTTGGTGGGCATGACTAGGGCGTTGTTGGGCGGGGCTGGGCCCACGGGCCCTTCATTTGGGGTGGGGTAAGGATGGCTGAGATGAAACCAAACTGGAGCCGCAGGAAATGCAGAGAAAGCGGAGGGAGAGGGGCGGTGGCCTTCCGTGAACCCTCTGGGCTGCTTCTCAAAAGTGGTGCAAAGTCACTCAGGGGCTGCTCCACCGTCCCTGAGCCGCAGCGGTGTGGCCGTGGGCAGCATGCCTGGGCCAGGCATCCGGAAGCCTGCAGGGCAGCACCAGTCCCCAGGGACCCCAGGACCTCCAGACATGGCAGCCCCTCCCAGCTCATCTCCCGGGCAGCTGGGCCAGGTCCCCCACGCCTGGAGGCAGGCAGTCCCGTCGCCCTTGAAGGAAGGGCCACTGGTCCCCAGAGTCCCCTCCCCTACCAGGAGCCCTGCATTGGATCTGACTCCCAAGGAAGCAGCTCCATCGTGCCTGGCCCTGCAGTTTCCCCTTTGCTGAGGATTGGCCTCCCACCTCTTCCCAACCGCCCTGCTGGCACCCTGCGTTTCTCCTTGCTTTCCCTGTGCCCTGGGGCCACTCCTGCTGGCTAGTGTCCCTGGATCCTGTGGCGACGAGGGGGCATTGCCCCTCGGCTCCCGTCCCAATCCATGCGCAGACGGAGGGGAAAGTCCAGGGGATCAGGCAGCCACATTTCAACCCAAAGGGTTGAAGGGACCGAGCCGACAGCAAGCCGCAGCTCACACCCTCTGCTGGCGATGTGCAGCGCTTTCGGGACGGGCTTGGACCCAGTGTCCATGGTGCGGGGCCGGGCTTGGCACCAGGCAAGGGAAGAGAGCAGGTGCCAGGTGGGGCCCCTGAGGACCCCGAAATGCACCCTGACTGTGACAGCCACCGAGGACCCACAGCCCTGCAGCTCCTGCCGTGCCTACCCCAGGACTGTGGACAGCTCCATGGCCCCCTGTGGACGCCCCCAGAGCCCAGCGACCAGGCGGGCCCAGCATCACCCCCGCTACCGGCTTGGTCAATGCAGCTGCCCCCAGCTTTGTCCCTGCCACTGCTCGCTGGCTGTCCCAGGTCAGGCCACCCCCGGCCAGGGGCCTTCAGCTCCTGCCATCCCTCCCCCGAGGGACCTTCCTGGGCCCCCCACTCCTTTTCCTTTCATTCTGGAAATGCAGCTTGCCGAGTTAATTGGCAAACTTTCCCGGAAGTAAACTTGAGGGATGGAAATTAACAATTTTCCTGGCGTTGCACTCATTGCTAATCAGGCCAATTGGAGGAAGGGCTTAGGGGAGGGGAGCAGAGGTCCCTCAAAAGCCATTAGTGTGATCAGGAGTTGTCAGGGGCCAGGGCTTTCCCACCCAATTTAGCAGCTCAGCCCCAGGGTGAGGGCCCCACCTCTGTTCCCCACCCCCCACCCAGGTGGCCATGGGCTCCCCTCCTGCTGTGTGGCCTGCTGAGAGAGGGGGGGGTGGGTTTGCACAGCTTTGGGGTGCTTCTGGCCAGGGATCTCTCTGACTCTGGGTGGGGGTGGAGGCTTCTGAGACGGTCCCCCGAGATCAGGAATGCCTGCCCCCATCGGAGCTCTCATTTGGAGACAAGTGCCCATCCAAGGCAGACTGTCACAGCACTTGGGGGTGTTGGCCAGGGACACTTAGGGTCCCACCTCCCCCATGCCACAGAGAGAGTGGCCCCAATCGCCCAAGTTCGGGAGCTCTGATGGGCCCTTGTCAATTTGGATCTTTTTGTCAGGGCAGCAGAAAACGGAGGGCGGGAGGGTTGCGGTGGTTTGAGGCCCCAGACCCACAGACCCGCTCTCGGTCTGTGTGCCCAGAGCAGAGAGGGCCCAGTGCCCGCTGGCTGGGTCCCCACAGCCAGAAGGCCAGCCTGGATCTTCAGAGCCTCCGAAGGAAGCGGGTTCTCAGGCCCTGGTGGAAATCTGACGTCCGGGCCCCACCCCTGAGAGCCTGGCTGGGGATGTGGGGACCAGCAGGGACTCCAGAAGCTCTCACCCCCAAGGGGCATCGGCCACCTCCCTGGGGGCTGGGCTGCAGGGTCCACTCCATGTGCGGGACTGGGCCTCTCATCCTGCGGAGTGTTTGATGAATGAATGAATGACGAGTTTTCCTAAGTGCAAAGATGGTTTCTTCAGCGACTTCACAGGCCACCCTGCTTTTTGCTGGCAAAGCTGCGCTGACCTTAGACCTGACCCTGCCAGCTCCATCCAGAGCTTCCCTTGGGAACCAGCGATCAGAGCAAGCCCGAGGGGAGAGGGACGCAGTATGGGGGTGTGGGGGTGTGTCTTGGCTTCTTCTCTGAAGTGATAGGAGCACGAGGGGTGCCTGGAGACCCCTGCCTCCCGGCTCAACCCAGCACCTCCATACTGGTGGAATATGACCGAAATGAACCTGAGTGGGCACAGGCTGATGGGGGGGTAGTCAGCTGGGGGAGGCTTTGGCCGGGTACCTGCACTGAAGAGCATGAGCTCGTACCCATGGCTGCCCTGCCCTGTAAGTAATGTGAGATGAAGTCGTGATGCCCAGAGAGGGTTAGTAACATTCCCAAGGCCACACAGCAGGTTTGGAGCCCGGTGAGTCCTGCAGGGTGCTGGGCAGATGGACAGGCGGTGGTGGTCCCATTGGTCCCTTGGGAACGCGGCTTCTTTCCGTTATAGACAGGAAGCCCAGCTCCTTTTAAAACTTGCTGTTGCTATCTGAGTATGGCAGGAGCCCTCTGGTTCAGAGCAAGGCAGCCCTGACCTGTGGTTGCTGCAGGCTTTGGGCACCCCCTCTTCCACCCACCCCCACCTTTGGCGAGGGGACCTAGGTACACCCCCAGACAGTCCCTGGTCTGCTTGTCCCCACAGGGACAGGCCCAGGAAAGCTTGCTTGGACAGGTGGGCTTGGAGTGTTTGGCATATGCAGCCATCCCAGGGGGTCCCGAGCCCCAAGGAGCCATGAGGAGCCTGTGGCTTGTGGCAGAGGGGGTGGGGCAGGGAGCAGGGGCACGGAAGAGGGCATGTGCTGACCAGGGGAGACACTCCCTACCAGGGTGGTCTCAGCCTTTCCCTCGCCCTGCCGAGTCCTGCCCCCCCCCCCACAGCTGTCCTCTAGCTCAAGGTCGCTGGCTCAGCAAGATCACGACTGTCCCCCAGCACCTCCCGCCCCCCACCTTCCTCCCTCATGCAGCTAGAGAACCCAGCAGCACACACCCTGGGTTCCCAGGCTCCTCGGCGTGGCTGGGCGGTGCTCTCCCTCCCTGGCCTTTCCTGCCCCCTACTCTCCACCCCACCCCGTGCCTGGCATTGCCTGCCCCTCCGCCCTCCCACTGATGGGTGGGTTTGGTCTGAGTAGGCTTGGGCCAGAGACCTGAGGGCAGGAGGGGAAGAAGGAGGGGGCGTGCACCTGTCCCCCCGCTTTGGCACCACCCTAGCACCTGCCTGCAGCTGCACCCCGCCATCCAAGTCTGAAGACCACGGAGTGAATCGGATGCCCAGCGTGTCGGGCATGGGCTCGCACCGCCTCCTGGACCAGGCCAGGCCAGCCCAGGGTGAAAGAGAAGGTGGGTGCCCCCTAAGGACCCTGCCTGGGGCACATGAGGGAGCCTTGCTGTTGGGGCCAGGTGTGGGAGGCCATGATGGGGGGCCTTCCGGAACAGCTGAGCCTCATGTCTGGACCCCCACGGCCTGCCCAGCACAGCAGGGGGAAGCAGCCCCTCCACCGACCCCCGGCTGGCATCCAGTGTCCCCCGTGTGGCATCTCCGCAGCCCTTGGGCTGTTGTGGCCGCAGGTGAGAAGGAAGCTGCACCCGCACAAGTCCTCTCGCCGCTGAGTCAGTCCCGCTGCCCACGGGCCCCGCTGCCTTGCCCACGGGCCCCGCTGCCTTGCCCCAGCCACCAGCAAGGAGGGTGCTGCTGCGGTGGCTCCCACTTCACAGATGAGAAAGTTGGCTTGCAGGAAGTGCCAGTGGGGGGTGGGAGCTGGGCGGGCCCAGTGGGCAGCCAGCATAGCTGCCCCAGGGTGGGGGGGAGACAAGGGCCACACCCAGGTCCCCCAACCCAGGGCCCTCTGGGTGGCCTGCTCAGGCCCCTCAGCCTGGTGGACGCTCCTGGTGACACCCACGCCTCCTCCCCACTTCTCCTTGAGGGGGAACGGGGACAGGCAGGTTAACATCCGCTCTCCCAGAACACGTGAGAGGTGGAGAAAAAAAAACATTTGCAGGGGTCCCCAGCCAGAGAGATGGGGTTGGGGGGTGAGCCATCCCCAGGAAATCCACCCCCTAGTCCCCTCTAGTTCCGTCCCAATCTTGCCGAGGTGCCACGGAGGCTGGGAGATGAGACGGCCGCTCCCCAGCACTGGAAAGTCATGCAAAGCCCAGATTCCAGATTCCTCCAAGCTCAGAGCCCGCGGCCTACCCGGGGCCTACCCTGCGCCCTCTCCTACTGCAGAGCCAGGGCCCCCACTTCCCCTGATTCTGGGCACGGCGCACCCCCCATCACTGGCCGGACCCATGCCCTGGCGGGAGGACGTTGCCCGGTGTCAGCAGTGCCCTGCGGGCTGCGCGGCTCAGACGTGGTGGACTCGCTGCATTGCCCACCTCTGGCCGGCAGGTCCAGACCGGCGAGGACACGGGCGCAGAGGGGCCCGCCTGACCGCCCGGGGGGATGCTGGGGGGGTCTCTCTTGAATCCGCCCCACCCCCCACCCCCGCCCCAGCCTCCCCGCAGGGATCCAGGCAGGCCCAGCATTTGCATTTACTTTCCAAATGCATGGTGGAGACCTGGGCACCAGCAGAGAGGGTCAGGCACACGGGAGGGCCAGAAAGAGGGTGGGTGGTGTGGGAGGGGACCCAGGGCGGGGTGGGGACTCTGGGGACCAGCCTCCAGGCCAGGTACGCTGAGATACTGAGATGCTGTCTTTTACCAGCTTTCCCTGGCTGGGAGGAGCGGGCACAGCTCAGCAACTCCCCCACCCCTGCAGCGCCCCTTCTCTGGACGAAGGGATGGGCCTCTCATCTCAGGCCCCCCACTCCATCTGATACACCCCAGCTGTGGCCGAGGCTGAGTGCTGCCCTCTTGCCTCCCCTTCCTGGACACATCCCAAGCCCCCCAGTTGGCGGGCGCCCCTTCACCGTGGGTTCCTGCAGTGGTCAGCTCAGGCCGAGAGCCATCTTCTCTGAGACGATGGGCTGTGCGGGGATCCAGGTCCCCAAACAGGTCCTCTGGAGCCCTGGGCCCGCGGCAGGGGCTCAGATACCCTGCGCCTATGGTTCGCATCTCCTGCCCCGGCGCCTCCCACCCGGACTGCTCACCCCACGCCACTGTCCACCCAAAGGGCAGGTGGGGGCAGGCACATGGCCCAGGCTGGCCCCTCTCCGCCCGTGGGTCCTACCCTGAGCATCTGCCCTTAAACAGCGTTTTCTACACTCATGGACGCTGGTGTGCTGGTGCCCGCTGGGCCTTTCATACCCAGGGCCCTGCAACCTGCCTCCATCACCCCCATTGCCAGCGTGATGACCGGATGTGCCATCGGATGTACAGAGAAGTGGGTTGGAGGAGGGGGTGGGTCCACATCCGGTGCCCTAAGGCTCTCCAAAGGCCCACCTGGGAGAACTTCACTGACCCTGTCTTCCTCTTCTCCTTACCCCCAGGGCCAGGCCCCTCTGTGCCTGGGCTCCAGATGAGAGGGAGGTGGTCCCTGGGCCCGGGGGGGAAAGGGGGAGGGGGTAAGGAGACTGTGTAAGGGGGAGACTCTTGCAGGTCACCCACAAATCCAGAGAAGGAGCTGAGGCCCGGGCACTGAAGCAGCTCGCCTGATGTCACCCAGACGTGGGTCAGGGCCCAAGTGCCTTGGCTCTGCCAACAAAGCAGATGCTCCCCGCAGAGGGCAGAGGCCCAAGACCAGAGGAGCACGTGGGACGAGGGCCTGGCTTCGGGGCAGGGAGAGGCAGCTGCATGCCAAAGCCCAGGAGAGGACCCAGCTGGGCTTGGGTATGGGAGGGAGGCCCTGGGGTGGGGTTTCCCATCAGTGCTGGAGCCCACCCAGGTTTCTTGCCTCGCCCTGGGGCAGGGGGCAGGGCATTTGGATGGGCTTGGGCCAGTGATGAGTCACCTGCCTGGCCCAGCAGGCCAGTCTGCCTAACAAACATGAAAAACCGGCCAGAAGGAGCGGGATTGGAACCATCCTCACAGGCTAGGAGTATCCACTCAGGACTGGTAGCATCTTCATAGACTGGAAATCTCTGCTTGGGGCTAGAAGTATCTGCTCAGGGCTATAAGCATCCTTGCATGCTGGGAGCATCCTCACAGGCTAGGGGTATCCACTGTGGACTGAGAGTATCTCTATGGGCTGGGAGTATCTGCTTGGGCTGGGAGCATCCTCATAGGCTGGGACCATCTTCATGGGCTGGGAATATCTGCTTGGGGCTGGGAGCATCCTCGGTGGGCCACTCCTTCCCAGGGGAACACCCCGTGGGGCCCAGGGGAGCAGCGTTTCCCAGCAGAGCTGGCCAGGGAACTCCTGCCTGGTCATCCCACTACCTTCCCTCCTCTTCCACCTGGTAGTGGCAAGGGTGAGCTCAGGAGAGTAGGAAAGGCGGGGTGGGGGAGGGACACGCTTGGGGTCTGTGGGACCTGGCCGCCACCCAGGGCCCTGGACCACTGTTTCCTCAGCCACCCTGTCTAATTTCACCAGCTTCTTTTCACCTGGTGTGTCTGAAGTATTACTATCTGTGAAGCTACCGGCTTGATGTATTGGTTTTGTTATTTCTAATACATGTGGAAATAAATCAGGAATACTTAAAACATTTGTCAGGGGCCATCTGCGAATTATCCCAGGGACATGGCCTGGTGGGAGGCCAGACCCTGCCTTGGGGACTGTGGACCCAGAGGCTGGGAGGGGGATCTTCTGGGAAGAGAGGGACGCCTCGGCCTTGTATCCAGGCCAGAGCCTCCCATCCCTGCCTCTAACAGGCCCAAACCCCAGAAGCAGCTGCACCAGGCAGCCTGGGGTCCCCACCCCAAGGGGGACAGTGCTTAAGGCAGCCCCACCCCCAGCTGCACCTCCCCTGCAATTGCCCCTTGTGAGTATACCCCTGTTCTAGTTTGCTAGCTGCCGGAATGCAATATACCAGAAACAGAATGGCTTTTTAAAAGGGGAATTTAATAAGTTGCTAGTTTACAGTTCTAAGGCCGAGAAAATGTCCCAATTGAAACAAGTCTACAGAAATGTCTAATCAAAGCCATCCAGGGAAAGGCGAGAGGGCCTTAGAAAGCGGCAGTCCCACCCTTTCCAAAGGCCTGCACAGAGGCCTGCCTCTCTCCAAATACGACTTTGGAGGACAGTGGAGAGACCACCTTTTTCTCGGCTCCACCCTCTCCAAGCACTGGGGCTACACCCGGGCTCTCTGCCTTCTCCAGGGCACACGTTTTGGAGAAAGCTGGAGATTTAGAGAGAGCAGAGAATGACATAGCCAAGAGAAGCAGAGAGTCCACCAGCCAGCGACCTTTGGAGATGAAGAAGGAAAACGCCTCCTGGGGAGCTTCATGAAACAGGAAGTCGGGAGAGAAAGCTAGCAGATGATGCCGTGTTCGCCACGTGCCCTTCCAGCTGAGAGAGAAACTGTAACTGTTCACCATGTGCCTTCTCACTTGAGAGAGAAACCCTGAACTTCATTGGCCTTCTTGAACCAAGGTATCTTTCCCTGGATGCCTTAGATGGGACATTTCTATAGACTTGTTTTAATTGGGACATTTTCTCAGCCTTAGAACTGTAAACAAGCAACTTATTAAGTTCCCCTTTTTAAAAGTGGTTCCATTCCTGGTATATTGCATTCCAGCAGCTAGCAAACTAGAACATCCCCCAACTCCAAGCATACCCTCCACTGTGAGCGCCCCTCCCTCTGCGGGGTGATTCGCTCCTGGGTGAACACGGACTAGCCCTTCCTTTTCCTGTGCTTCCGTTTCCCCGTGGCTTGCCCCCAGCTGCGGTCTCACTGCAGGGCACCTGCCTGTTTAAATACCTCAGTCCCAGGAGCCCCGGATGCCCCCACCCCGCCTCATTCCCTGAGGACACCACGGTGGGGACAGTCCCACACGGTATGGTGACTAACCTTGTCCCAGGCTCTACAAATCCAGGGGCACATGCCCCCCCACCACCCCCCCAGAGCTGGCTGCCCATCATCTGGCCCCCAGAAAGGTCACGGCAGTCCCTGGGGCAAAGAGGGGCCTGGGTAAGATCAGAGGTGTCCACTGCTGCAGAGGGCCCACCTGCCTCTCCGACTCCTGTCCTGAGCTGCTAACCATCCCACCGGCCCTCCTCTCAGCGAGAGGTGCAAGTGGATGGGCCCCGGGAGCAGCCTCGGCCGCCGCATCTGCCAGGGAACTGGGGGCTGGGGGTCCAATTCAGGGGCAGACACTTGGAGCACTGAGAGAACCCCCGAGACTCACCAGGCCAGGTGGGGTGGCCAAGGCATGCCCATCTGCATGCCATCCTCCCCCGGAGGGAGGCTGCAGACGTGAGACTAATGTTTATTAGGCGCTTACTACATACCAGTCCTGGTGCTCACAGCCCCCAGGAGGTAGATGCTGTTCTGAGCCCATTTGACGGGTGGGGAAACTGAGACACAGCGATGGAGCCACCTGCTCAAAGCCACATAGCTGGGGAGGGGCCGAGCCTCTCAGAGTCTCCGGGCAGTCCCGTGGGGCAGAGCAGCCCACTGCCTGCAAGGCCTCCAGGCCACTGTGTCCCTGCCACAGCCTTCACTGCCCCCTCAGCCGCTTGCAGCATCTCATTGAGCATTTTGGGGCCTCCCTTGCCCATCTACCTGTCCCCACTCCTCTGGCCCAGTGGAGGGAATGGAGACAAAATCACCTCCTTTTCAAATATTAAAGGTTGGGTTGAAAAAGGAAAGTGTCTCAGGGAGAGATATGGGAAGAGGGCACCTGGAGACCCCCTTTCCTCGACCCCATTGCTTCCCCATCCCTCCTCCACTCAGAACCAGGCTCCCCAGCCCTCCTCCTGGGCAGCTTCCAGCCAGGCAGGCGATGGAAAGCAATTCTGCCAACTTTGCTTCTCATCCAAGGACTGGATAGGGGGAGAAGCTGGGAGCATTGGTACAAATGAAGGTGAGGATTATCTGCAGCTTCTCCTGCCCTTGCCTTCCTGAACCCCATTTAGGAGGGACTGAGAGTGGTGGCACTGGACTGCCCTCACCTCTGGGAGCTGTGCTCAGTATCCACGGACTGATGGTCGGTACCTGTGCTGACCATCACTGTTATCACCTCCTCCAGCCGGACCAGTACCTTCCGTCTTCTCTACTCCACCCATGGTGGGAAACCTGTCTGGGCTGACCTGGGTTCCCACAGGGCTAGTGGGAATGGCCTGCCCAGGGGTCAAGGCTCAAGGCTTGCCCGACCGCCCAGGCTTTGGCACTGCACAAAGTCACCCTCCTCCCTGCTGGCTGCCAGATGCCCGTTTATCCTGCATCTGCTATGCCCAGGCACCCAGCGAGCTCTTGGGCTCTGCTCACAGTGCAAGGGAAGATGAGACCTGCAGGAAGGGCGCGTGTGCCTGTGTGCTCTGCCGGCCCCTGGCTGTGTGGCCCTGGGCTGCCTGCCTAACTTCTCTGAGCTTTGTTTTCCAGATCTATAAAACAGGAAGTAGCATTCCATCCTGGCGAGGCTGTGAAAATAAACGTGGACAAATGCTTACTTCGCACTAAATCTAGAACCTGTGTCCTTGGTGGTAGCCACTAAGGCTCTTGGCTGTCGAGTGGGCACTGCTGGCCGGGCCTCGGGAGGGGTGGGTGTGGGCTGGGGGTACTGGGGGCTGGGTAGGGAAGGCTGGGGTATTGGTTTTCTGGGGCTGCCATAACAACTGCCACAAAGTGGGGGGCTTCAAACAATAGAAATTTATTGTCTCCCCATTCTGGAGGCCGGAAGTCTGAAACCGAGGGGTGGGGAGGCCCCTTCTTGGCTGCTGCCAGCTTCCGGTGGCCCCAGGTGCCTCTCCGACCCCTGGCTCTACCTTCTCATGACCTCCTCCCTGTCCCTGTGTCAGTGCCCCCACATCTCCTCTCTCATGGGGCTCCCTGTCACAGGATTGGGCTGCCCAACCCACCTGACCACCACCCACCCCCCGCGCCGTGCTCAGGTCTGCAGAGGCCCTATTTCCAGCGAGGCGGCACCACGTCCGGGTGAGGCCCGGTCCAGCACAGCCACCAACCTACTGCACGAGGAGAAGCATCCTTGCACCTCATCAGGGGTTCTTATTTCTCCTGGGGTCCCTACCACCATGGCTGAGGCTGCCCCTCTTTTGTTCGGCTTTGCCCCCTCCCCCAGAGGTCAGGGAGGAGGGTTGTTGGCTCCGGACCGTGCAGTGGGCACAGGGAAATGATAGCCTGGACAGCAGGAAGAGCCAGGCCATTGATCCCCAGCCTCTGGTCACCAGTCCCTGGCACATCGAGGAGGACGTCCTGAGCCTCGGTGTCGTTATCGGTTAGCTGGGGGTGCAGGCAGCTCGCCTCACTCGAGCGACATGGGACTTAGCCACACTGACCAGGGGGCTCCGGCCCTGGACGGCTGTTTGGGGGTGAGCCCGAGGAGCGTCCCGTGGGGACCAAGTCTCCTGAGGCCACCGCTTTGGGATGGTCCAGGGTGGAAAAGGTCACTGGGGACCCCCTGGGTCCTAGCCCAGACCCTGAGACCCTGGCCAGACGGGCCACAGCAGAGCCAGGCTCTGACCCCACGGGGCCCCTGCGGGCTCCAGGGAGAGAAAAGGAGCCCCCTTGCGTGCCCCCGACTTGTCCTATGGTTCCCGCCCCCAACAGGAAATGGGCCGGCCTGGGCCTGGGGCCTACTGCCCGGTTCGAGCTCCGGCCGACCGGCCCGCGGGTGTGGAACCGATTTATTCGGTAGCTTTGCCGCTGATTAGTTGCAGGTGAGCCGCTGGCACGTGGTCTATGTTGTAACAATATTTTGGGACAATTAGATTGAAACCACATTGTTGGCGGCCCCGCGGGCGGCTGGCCAGGCGCTGCACTCCCCGTGCCCTCTGTGCCCTCCGTGGCACCCGGCCTGGCAGCAAGGGGAGCCCGGGGCGGCGGGGGAGGTTGTGCTCATGCAGGAGGAGCAGCCTGTCCATCCCCCCACCCCCCACGGCTCCAGACCCTCCCGCTCCCCCTTTCTCTGTACCCTGCTGGCCTCCCTCTGACCTTGGCCAGCAGCCGCTGGGTGGGTGGGGAGGGGGTGGGATCTCCAGGGCAGAGCTGCAGGCTGGATGCCCCCTCCCCACACTTTGTCTTGGCGCTTCCCCTGCCTCTTCTCCCACCAAGCACCCCCACCACACGCTGCAAACTCCAGGACCAGTGGCCCAAGCCCAGTGACCCAGTGACCCAGAGTGGGAAGGAAGCAGCAAGGCCTGCACCCTATGCTTTCCGTCACAGACACAGGTGGACATGAGAGTGACCCCCTACTGTCAGAAGCCATGCTCCCTGTGCCCCCTTGGGAAATGGACAGCGGCGGGCCTACTCTGGGGGTGGGGGGTGACACAAGGAGTCCTTGGGGTCATGCCCAGCTGCCCGGCCCAGGCCCAGGCAAGAAGAGCCACGTCTGTCTCTGGTTTTAGGGGGGCTGCACTTTGCCATGTTCTGGCAGAGAAGGCAGTTGTCAAGGCCTGGGGACAAGGGGGACAGAGTGGGACTCAAGACTTGCCTCCCCCACAGTCACCTGGGTGGAGCTGGCCTTCACCCTCACTGCCCCCAGCCCAGGTGGCAGCGGCAGGCTGACCACCCAGGCCCAGACACAAGGCCAACTGGGATCTGTGGACTTGGGCTGGATGGGGAGAAACGGGGTTCAGGATATTGTACTGTCCTGGTGGGACAGCTGCCAGAGGCTCGGGCCTCACCCCTCCTTTGTAGAGGGCCCCATCCAGACGACCTGGCCCAGCCCACTGCATTTCTGGGACAGCTCCTGGGATGGTTGCCAAGAGGCCCAGGTGGGCGAGAGCTGCTGGCCCCATTTTGCCCTGCCCCCCTGGAGGGATGAGTCTTCCTAGCCTGTTGGCAGCCCTACCTGGGGGCACCCAGGAGCCCGACCCCAACCTGCTTTTGGGGGTACCCAGGGGCTATGCCATGTACCTCCTGCCTTGAGGATGGTCCCGGAATTGCCCCCTACCCCTGCCTTGGGATCGCTACCCCTCAGTCCCCGCCCTGGGGAGGCCCTCAGAGCTGCCCCTGCCCCTGTCCCTGGGCTGCCCCTCTCTCCACTTGCTGAACCCCTTTTTCCAGGCCCTGGGATCCCTGCCATGATGGGAGGGCTTGGGGCGCCCCTGGCCTCCGGGAGACTGTTGGAAGGGGAGAATTTGCTTTTTGCAAAAGATTCCGCTGTTCATTGGGTTTCCAACGTAATTCTAATAACACTGTTGGTGGTTGCGATGTTTCTAGTGCTCTCTGAGCCCCTGAAGGACATTTTTTGAACAGGGTTTTCCTGGAAGTCTCCTTCCCCAGGGTTTATGCCAATTCCTCCAGGCAGGGGTGGACAGACAGCCCCTCCCCAGCTCCGAGTCCCGAGGGGCTCCTGTGGTGTGACATGAGAGCTTCTCTGGCAGATGGGGAACTTCAGGTCCCGGGTCTGAACCCCAGAGGGCCCTGATGCAGGGAGGATGCCAGACGGGTGGGTGGGGGCTGTCTTTTCTATGCATATGCTGCCTCCTACCTACTCTGTCCAGGGGCCTGGCTGGGCTCTAGGAAGGTCAGGCTGGGTGGTCTGGAGGATGCTGACAAAGACACTCTTCATCACTTCTCCAGGAGGGACCCTGGAGCCCCAGGGGGCTGAGCACTTGCCTGGGTTTGTGGTTGGGATTCCAACCCAGGTTGGGCTCTGGAGGCAGGGCCCCCTGGCAGGCTGCGCGAGGGTGGAGGGTCCCAGCCAAACAAACAAAGCCAGGCTGATACCAAATGGCAGACCCACCCAGAACCCAACCCACAGCCTCCAGGGCCCATGCTGCCCAGAAGCACCCCACACCCTGCCATGGGGCTGGGTCGGAAAGTGCATGTTGCAGGGAAGCAGCCCAAGACCCCCCCAACCAGGCCCGGACTCCCAGGCCAGCACTGCCCCTCCCTGGGCCATTTCCTGTGCTGCCTCTCTCTCCCTCTCTCCATCCACCCACCCCTTTCAGACAGCGGGGTCCGTCCCGCATTTACGCTGTGGTGAAGCCTGCAGGGAGGGGTGGCAGAAACCCCATTCCAAAGTCCCTCGGGCGCCGTGGGCCAGCCTCCTTTGTTTACTGGTTCCTGGGGACCTGGGGTGTCTTGAACGGGCGTCACCAGCAGCTCATTCTCTGCTTCTTCCAGGACAGGTGGTCAGGCAGCTGACAGCTTGTATCTCCCAGGTGCAACCTGTCTCAGATGCAACTGGGGGTGGGGGTCCCCTGGGATTTGGGACCCTGTCTTTAGGATGAGGCCCTCCCACTACACTGAGCAGGGCCAGCCAGGAAGAGCCAAGCTCCAGTCCTCGCAGGCCAGGGCTGCTGGGGGACAGTCACCGAGCCTGCGTGGATCCTGCTCACCCTCACAGCTAGTGCCCAGGGAATCCCATTTCACAGACGGGGAAGTGGGAGCACGGGGTGGAGTGGGGTGGGGGGGCCCGGATGCCTGCGTGGGGAGAGCATCAAGGAAGACACAGCCGCAGTCCCCTCGCCATCGCCCCGCCCGGGCCGGGCTGTCAATCAAGGTGCCTTGCCCAATCAGGAGTGGGTACCTGGCTTGGCTGGCCAATCAGAGCAGTCCAGGCTTGGTCATGTGACTGGGCGGACCTGAGCATGTGACTAAGCTGGGTCAAGGCTTCTTCTGACCGACTCTGCTACCCGACGGCGCCCGGGCTGTGGGGCTTTGGGGGCTGCAGGAAGCAGGTTGGGGGTCCCGGGCCCCTCTCTGTGGAGGACCCAGACAAGGCTCCCAGGGCACACACTGGCCGGCCTGGTGACTTGGAGCACCTAGGCCCTGGGCCCTGGCGGGGTCCTGCCAAGACTGCCCTTACCCTGAGCAGGCCTGGGCAGCCACGGGAGAACTGGCGGGCGGGGCCCTTCTTGGAGTGTGGGCCGCGCACCCGTGTTAAACTGCAGTGCTGGAACCCACCCAGACCCGCTTTAGGGAAACTTGGGTGGGCCTGGGCCTTATGAAGCGCCCGGGGGATTCTGAGGCTCCCGCCCAGTTCGAGGACCACACGGTTGGATGATAAAAGGCGCTTCTTGAAGCTGAGAGGAGGCAGGGGACCACAAAGAACTGGCAAAGAAAGTTCTTTCAGGAGTAGATGACTCTGCCTAGGTCATGTGTATTTTGTAAAAGACAAGCAGGGCTGGGGAACTTGAAATACTGTCAATTTTAGAGAAAGTGGTACTTCTGAGAACCGGGGGTTCCCGTGCACTGGGAACCCGGGTGGGGGTGTAACACCAGTGCAGGGTGTGGAGGGGCCTCTAGGGGACAACCTGGTACCCCGGGCCCTGCTCTGCTGTGTGTCCCTGGGCAAGATACTTACTTCTCTGAGCCTCAGTTTCCTCTCCTGCAAATGGGCCTAATGATGATAGCACCATGCAGGGGTTTCCTGTGGGAATTAAATGAGCAACTCTGTGCACAGCTGGCACCGTGGTGGGGGTTGAGGATGCCCCCAGGACTCGACAGGATCAGCCTGTGGGGCTCGGGGTGAGGTTGAACTGTCCATGAGACCCCTGGGCTCTCCCAAATGTATGGAGGGCTGCTTTCCTCTAGAGACGGACCCTGGTTGGAAAAAGAAAGTTCCACAACCTCATTGGCTGACGAACCTTCTAACTGTCCACCCCATCCCCGCTTCGTTCTAAAAAGCTGCTTCTCTGAGGGGAAGGTGCCATACAAGTGCCCTTTGCTCTCAGTAAAACTGTAAAAACAAACCCTTCCACACTGGGTGAAAGACCCTGTGCTCAGGCGGTGCTTTCCTGTAGGTCAGCCAAGCCCAAGGCCTGGCTGGACCCTTCTCTGAGATCTGAGCATCACAGACATCTGACCTCCGAAGCCTATACCCCGGCACCTGTGCACTCGGGCACAGATTCTCGGTGGGGGAAGCCGGGGGGCGGGCGGAATTTAAACGTGGATTTTCTACCTGAGAACCCTGAAGTGAGGATTGGACTGGGAGTCCAGGTGTGAGAGTGAATGACAAGCAGAAGGGGGAAGGAAGGAAGGTGAGGCCAGTGGGCAGAGGCAGTGGCAGACTGCTTGAGAAAGTCACAGGGGCTGGTCCTGTCCCATGTGGACTCCTTTGACATCTCTACCTTGCTATCTCCACTTTGCTGGGGCCCTCATGTTCTGCTCTGGACCCAGGAAGAAGGGACCTGGATGCCAGGAGATGCAGAGCTGCCCTCGGGTCCCGAGTTCATGGGCAGCTGTGGTGAACGGTGCCTGCACGCTGAGGCCACCCGCCTTGAGCACCACATCTCTCTGCGTCTTGCCTGAGGGTTGGCTGGGCTTCCTGCCCATAGCACTGTCGGTGGATGAGTCCCCCACCATGGGACATTTCTGAGGAGTGTTTGGCATAATCTCTCCAAGGGTCCCAGGTGGGCAGGCGCAGTGGCAGTCCGGTGTTGGCACAGCCAGCACTGGCCTTCCTGCCCCCTGAGACCAGCTGCCGAGGATGACAGAACTTTGCCTTGGGGTCTGCTTTAGGGGCACGCATGCTGGGTGTGTGCCTTGGAAACTTGGTGTTCGGGAGCCGTCAGGAGGCAGCTGACCCAAACCTGCGGGAAAGACTCAAAAAGTGGAAGTGACCCCCGGAAGTGAAGGGGCAGGGGCTCCCCCTCGAATGGGACTGGAAGGGAGAGAGGGGCCAGGAGGGGGAGGTGGGCAGAGGGCCCTGGAAGGGGACCAGAGGCTGATGGACCCAGGGGACTTGGCGCTCAGATAACAATTGGGGGGCAGGGGGCACTGCCTGTCCTTCTCAGCTGGGGGTTGGGCAGCTCAGTGACCTCACTGCCTGGCTCCCGGGACAGCTCAGTGTCCCCTTTCCCACCACTTCAGCTCACAGCACACTGCCTGTAACTGTATCACCGGGCATAGGAGCTGCTGGGAGCACAGCTATGTGCCAGGAGGAAGGGGAATGGAATTGGGGACTCTGTCCTGCCGGGCAGGCAGCTGTGGGTCACTGGTCGGTGCTGAGTTTTCTGTCCCCCACCCCCACCTCCACCTCCACCTCCACCTCCACGTCCATCTTCTATTTCCCCCACAAAGCCTCGGGCTCTACCCTGTACTGGGCCCCAGCCCCAGCTGGCCCTCAGCTGCGGGTGTGTGAACTCAGCCCTGCACACACGGGGTGCAGCTCATGTCCCTTCCCACCCCTGGCCTGGGATTGAGCCCTGGGGTAGGACCCCGGCACAACTGTCCCATGCAACAAGAGTCCATTCTGATGGGCCGAGGAATGGAGCTCTCGTGGCCCCAGGACAGGGCCCTGGGGGGTGTAGGTGGGCCGTGGAGATGGTGGAGGCACAAGAGGAGGGCGCCGGGGCTCATAGGTGTGTGTGGGCTCCATTCCTTCAGAAACTCCTAAAAAGAATGGGGGTCCCCCTGAGGGGGCCAATTTCTGGGGCTTAAGCCATCGTGATTGGGGGTTTGATAGAGAATTGTGATAACCCCCAAAGCCAGAAACTGAGAAATTTATTACATAAAATATTTAGAATTTCCACTTGTTTGGAAACACCACTATTAGCAAATGTCAAAGAACACCAGATTGGGGGCAAGAGTTTCTGTTTGGGGTGATGACAACATTTTGGAAATAGCGTGATGGTTGCACAACATCGGAACGCAAGTAACACCTCTCAATTTGTGCACTCGGAAATGGTTAAAAAGACACGTTTTATGTGTTACGTATTTTACCACAATAAAAAAAAAAAACTCAGCAAGACCAAAAAAAAAAAAGACAACAGACTGATGGGGAAATGCAAATTAAAACCACAATGAGATACCACAATATACCCTCCAGAATGCTTAAAATTAAAAAGGAGAGATGCTATCAGGTGTTGGTGGAGCTGTGGGAAGGCCAAGGGGTGCAGTTACTTTGGAAAGCGGTTTGGCAGTGACAAAAAGCTAAATACCGCCCCGCCCCCGTGTGACCCAGCCACTCCACTCCTAGGTATTTACCCAGGAGAAACGAAAACATATGTTCACAGAAAGGCTCGCGCTCAGATGTCCATAGCAGCTTTGTTCATTCGCAGCGTCGCCTGGAAACCACCCAGCTGTCTGACAGGTGACGGGTGACGAGTACGGCGTGGCCCTCCCACACCGCGGACGCTTGGCCGTTCAAGGCGTGAGCTACGGGTGCATGTGGCTGTACCGTCAGCCCGGGGAATGGGGCCATCTGTCCCGCGTGTCTGGGAAACGCTGTAAAAGCAAAGCTAATTGTGGGTGACAGTGAACGCACCAGGGGTGGCTGGGGCCCAAGTCGGGTTGGGGGGGGGTGGTCGATGAAGGGGCCTTAAGAACTTTTCGGGGTGATAGAAATGTTTTGTATCTTGATTGCCAAAATTCATCAAACCGCATGCTTAAAATGGGCGCATTCTTTTATTGTGTGTTTGTGGTACCTCAATAAAGTTGATTGGAAAAAAAAAACCAACCAGATACCACTTGTCACCGCTTGGGTGACAAAAGTTAAACTGAACGATACGGTCCCCTTTGGCCTAGGGTGCAGGGAAGCCACACACATACATGGGGGAGGTGTGTGTTGGCAGATTTTTGCGGTACAATTTGGCAACATCAATCACAATTTGAGATTTGCATGCCTTTTACCCAAGCAATTTCCCTTTTAGGAATTTTATCTTCCTGGTGTACCTGCGCATGTGAATGGAGATGGGTATTTGAAATGCTGCAAAGCTGGCAGCAGCTAAGCTAGAACTGGCAGCAGACCTGCCCTCCTACCTCGCCGGGGCGCGCCCCAGGAGGCCCCAGTCCTTTTGTACCAGCGACTGGGAGACCCTCCAGGAATGCTGGAAAACGACATGTGCACCCATAAGTCTTAACACGGAAGATGTCCAAGAGAGATTAAGCAAAACAAAACCGACAGAGAAAAGTGAGGTGGAGGGGGCCGTTTTGGAGGTGCCTCTGAGGCTGGGGCGTGGCGGGAGGCTGCTGTCATCCTGAACTCGTGGTGGACGAGGAGCCGTGAACCACACCTGTGTGTGGATGTTATAATAACAAATACTTCCGAAGCACAGAGGCCTTGCTTTGTAGCCGGCGGCGGGGGGCGGGGCCTGCGAGTTTCGCCAGGGTCGGGGCAGCTGCAGGTGCACCTGTGCACCTGAAGGAGACCAAGGCCAGGGCTTTGGGGGAGGGGCGGGGGTCCCCAGGTCATGGGCGGGCAACGCGCCCGGATGTGATTAGCACGCAGCCCTGGGCCGCGACCAACTCGGTGCTGGCCTGGGATTGTTCGGCAGATTGACCGTGGGGCTCCGAGCCCGGCTAATTCCTATCTTAATGAGCGGGAAGATGAGGCTTTATTCATCACTGGAGCTTTAAAAATGGCAGCGAAGTGGCCCGCTTTATAAAGAAAAAAGCAATAACAAAAAGAAAACAGGAGTATATAAATGGACAGAGTGACAAAAAGCAGGCCAATTTCTCCTCAAAATGAGGCATAGTTATGGCTCCATTAACTCAGTTATATTTTCAAAAGGATTTCTCACGCACCCCCCCACCCCACATACCCACACTCCTGTAATTTTTACCTCAACTTCCAGCCATTAGGTTGCATTACATTATTTGAAGGGGCGGGGACAGAGGGGGTGTGGGGAAAGAGGAGTGTGTTTGGAAAGAGGGAGCTGGGACTGTTCAGGCCGTCTTTTGGGAATTGGGGTCAGGTGTGAGCAGGCAGGGGTGCCCCTGGGCAGGGAGGTCCCCGGGAGGCGGGAGGCGGGCTCCTGCTGTTTCCAGACAAAGAGAGGCGGAGGGAGGGGCTTCCCCGTGTACGGGGCCAGGACCCGGGAGTGCCAGCCACGGCGGGCCCCCCAGGCACCCCATGTGTATCTCCGGATGACTCACGGTCTGCACCCCCACACCGAGAAGGTCAGCCCTGTGTATGCTCGTCCCTCTGGGGACCTGACTTCGGACTGGCCTCATGGGATGCTTCGTCTTTTTCTGTTAGCATTAGAAAACTTGGCTTAATCCTTTTGAAGAAATGGAAAAACAAAGTTGCATTAAGGAAAGAGAAACGAACATGAGCCTTTCCGTGCCCCTGAGACAGGGGCCCACGCGACCTTGTCCTGGGCCCCCGCCCCGGCGTCCGAGTCCTGAGGTCTGGCAGGAGGGGTGTCCTCGGATTCCCGGGAGCAGGAGTCCATTTGGGGGCCACCAAACTTGACCTCTGGATGGAGCAGAGAGCGACAGAAGGAGCAGTGGAGGCAGCTGTGCCACAAACCTGCCTGGGACTCAAGAGAGTCTCCCGCCGTTGCGGGCCATTGTCGCCATTGAAAACTGCGCTAATGGCAGGGTCACGTCCAGGACCCCCAGCCAGCGGGCCGTGCTGACATCTCTGGGCACACCTCTCCTGGTACCTCTGCTGACTGGCTCAAGAGGCCCTCTGGGAGCCTCCTGGTGGTACTGACCCCAGGGCTGCCAACAGCCAGTCCCAGAGGCGTCCATATGAGACACTGCCCAGGGGCACAGGTTCTCTGCAGCCACATGGGCGCCGCCACCCCATGCAACGAGGGAGGCCCTTGGTGGCCCTCATCTGGTGGGTGCTGGCTTGGGGAGCTCTGAGCACCCATGGGGGCTCATGTCTCGTCTCTCTCTTCTGGGAGCCTTGGCTGTGGCCAAGGAGGAATTTCAGGGTGGCTGGATGGCTCCAGTTCCCAAATTTACTGCCACTCACCCCGAGCTGGTAGGAGGCATGCAGGGTCCCCCTTGCCCTCCCAGCAGCGGGGGCTGCAGCGTCCCAGGCTCGGGTGGCAGAGTGGGCAGGAGTCAGCACCCAGGGGACTTAGCTGTTTTCTGCAGGCTCTGAAATAGAGATAAGGTGAATGGAAAATGAACATCCTTTCCTATTGGAAAAAGAAAGAAAAGAGGTGGGAGGCCGGCCTGGGGTCTGTCTGGTGCCTGCCCCGACTCAGCCCTTTGCCTGCCTGGGCCCCGCTGTGGATGGAGGCTCCGGCCCAGAAGCGCCTCCATCATGGTCTGCTTCTTGGGGTCTGGGGAGCCAGGGCCTGCCCTGTCCAGGCCTGCACTGCAGGGACCCCACACGTGACAGCATGGAGACGAGGGAGAGGAGGAGGGAGGAAGGCTGGGGGCGGAGGGGGCCCTCAGGCAGGGGGTCTTTAGGGTTGCTGGGCTGGGGGCACTGTCCAGGGGCTGGACTGGAGCTGAGCAGTGAGGAGGGGCAACCCTGAGACATGAGACAAGACCCCCAGGGGCTGGTGGGGTGGGGGGACCCAAAGAGTAAACCACAGCACAACAAAACGGAGTATGCCCACCTAGGGGCCAGAGGAGCGGTGATCAAACCAGGGTAGGCCAAGGGTCCCCCATTGACCGGAGTCGTGGGGGGCAGAGCAGGAGAAGGGAGGAGGGTGCGAATGCAAATGCAGTGCCTGTGGGGCAGCAGCGTGGTGGGGTACATGCATGAACTTTGGCCCTCCTGACCTCTATCAGCCTCCAGTGAGCCCCCCCGAACACGCTGGGCCCCGGGTGGCTGCATGACAAGCCCCCACCACCATCAGACCTGGAGGATGGACTGTCAGCTTTGAGCCTGGGACAGGAGACCAGAGGAGGGGAGAGGCTGTGTGTGCATACGTGCATGTGCGTGTGTGTGTTTGTGTGCGTGTGTGTAAGAGGCCGCATCCATGGCCCCTGCCCACCTCCACGCCCTCTGGGGCGATCCTGAAACCAAGCCATGTATGTGTTCTGGGGGCACGTGGAGAGGACCTGGCAAGAGGGAGGCAGCCACATGCCAGCCCTTCCCAGTGATTCCAGGGCAGGCATTTGCCTTCTTGACCTCAGCGGACTGTGTCCGCCGGGCCTAGGACCCCCACCTGCAGGCCAGGCTCTCAGCTGGCTCTGTCTACCCACAGGGCAGGGACAGCTCAGGCGGGGACCAGGCGCTGCCTGTCCCCCCAGTGGTGAGCTGGAGGAACAGATAGGGCGGGCTGCTCAGAGGATGGCTGCTCAGTCCGCCCTTCCAGGTAGGTGGGCATTTGTACTCTTCCAGCTCCCAGCGCTGCAGGGCCCCTTCTGTTCCTCGTGGCTCTGCCCCCAGGGCCCAGCAGCTGGCTCCCACGAGCAAGGGCAGGAACTGGTGGAAGGGGCCCGCCATGTGCCCCAGAACTGGGTGAGCGTCGTGTCCCCCGGGAGCTTGTCAGAGGCGCCGATGTTGGACTGCGGGGCCGGGCCCTGCTCCTGGGGCAAGGCCTTCGGATGACCCCGGCCAAGCACGGCCCTCCTGCCTTCCCCCCCTGCCTGAAGGTCCCATCTGGGGCCAGGGCTGCGGGAGGTGCAGGCGCCTAGGTGACCCGGAGGGGGATGCTGGCTGCCGGGCCGCAGTCTCCTCCCTGAACCCCCTCCCGGCGCCACGGGCTTCTCAAGGTGAGGAGGGTGACCTTGAATGCCCCCGTCGCCCCGGGCCAAGCGCTGGGTCTCAAGGTCACCGCCAACCCGGGAGCACTGCTCAGGAAGAGGGAGGGCTGACCTGGAGGTTACAGTCTGGTGGGAGGAGGGAGGGCAGAGGAGGGGAAAATAAAAAGAGATTACATTTTTTAAAAGGTCCTCTAGCTGTCTGCTGACACCATCCCTGGTCTCCATCCGTTTTATGGCCTGACAGGCCCAGGCAGCTGGCCCCGTGGGGGGCAGGGTGTGTGCAGGGGAGGGGGCTGGGAGCCCAGCCCCTCCCCAGGCGGCGTGGCAGGCGTGCCCCTCTCCCCAGCCTGGCTGCCCCTCCGGGGGCTGCCCGGGCCGTGGGAGCCTAAGCCCCGGCGGGGTAGGGGCCGCTCATGCAGGTGGGGCCCTCCAGTGGGGCGGCCTCGGTCACTGCCCATCTATCCCCCTGACAGGTCAATTTTCTCCTGTGTTTTACAGGACCTTTTGGAGCAGGAAATGTGATGGAGCCGCTGATTTATGTTCTTACCTGGGCTTTGTTCAAAAGCTTCGCTCTGGCTCCCCCCACCTGGCTGCCGGGCGCCCCCCTACTGGAGCGTCCAGGCCAGGGGTCTTGGGAAATTCACCCTTGGGGCCTGGGGCAGGGACTAGAATGGGCTGTACCCTGAGCCTGAGCTGGTCTCTGTGACATGGGGACAAGGAGCCCCCTTTGTAGATGGCCCAGCACAATGGGTTGTATGAAGCTGGCTGCCTAGGAGAGGGTTGGGGAGAGTTTGAATTTCTTGGAGAAGCAGCCGCACCAGGGGCATCATCCTCCCTGCCACTTACTCTTCCTGCCCCTTGCCTCCCCGTAAGTTCCTGTGTTTTCCAAGTCCTGTCTCCCAGCCATCCATCTCAACTGGGAGAGCCCATTCGCCTCCCATCTCACCCTTTTGGTTAAAGAGATCAGTGCTGGTCTCTGCCAGAAACTGACCAAAAGCGTTGGGTTGATGCAAGGCCTGGTGAAATGAAACCAAGAGGGTTAGGACTTGAAGAACCACCCTGAGGGGACCCTAGTCTAGATGACAAACCCACCAACCCACCATTCACCCACCCATCAAGCTGTCTATACCTCTGTCCACCTGTCCACCCGTCCATCATCCACCCATTCCTCCATTCAGACATCTGACATTGATTCACTTGTATGTCCATCCATCCACCCACCAATCTGCTTATCTATCCACTAATCCATCCATCCACCCACCCATCCATCCATGCATATACCCACCCACCCATGCCACTTGCCCCCCTTCCTTCCTTCCTTCCATCCGTCCATCCATCCATGTCCCCACCCACTCATGCATATACCACCCATCGATCTACCAACTCACCCCCCTCCATCTACCCTTCCAACCATCCATCCATCCATTCTCCATCCACCCACCAACCCATCTGCTCATCCATCTTTATCTATCCTTACCCCTCTCCACTCACCTCCCACTGTATCCACCTATCCATGTACTCACCCATCCACCTACCCACCCGCCCACCCATCCTTTATCCGCCTACCCCCTCCCCTCCCCCTCATTTACAGGGCACTGACAATATGCCCGGCCTGTGCTGGACACTGAGGTTATACTGACACCAAAGACCTCTCCCAGCCTGGTGGGAGGAACACACAAATCCAGGGGGCACATGAGCCAGGCCTGTCCAACCCAGCTGGGGGGAAGGAGAGGGTTTGGGCGTTCCAGGAGGTCTCCTGAGCTAGGTGGGGGAAAAGGGACCAGGGGGCAGAGGAAAGGAGAGGTAGAGGCCAGGACTCCAGCAGGAGGCCAGCTGGTTCCCCAGAGCTGGGCCTCATTCCCAGGCCGGGCGGCTCTTCATAGGGTTGAGAGAAGGGGTAGTGTGATCAGGCTTGGGTTAGTGGGGAGCCGTGGCTGCTCCACTGGGGGGTCAGATGAAGATGGGGTAGGGTCGGCCAGCCGTGGCAGCCCCAACACCCAGCTCTAAGGGGATTCTCCACGGCCCAGCAGAAGCCCCTGCCTTCCCCTGGCTCCAGGGCCTCTGCTCTCCAGCCACTCTCCGACCCTCTGAGCTGAATCCGACGTTTTCAAGAAGAGACACTAACACAAAACAAGCCAGTTTCATGGGCAAGTGGCCAGGCCAGTGGCACAGGACTCTGCTTGAAGCCCATAGTTTAATGCCCTGCCGTCACCACCTTGAAATTCTCTATCGTTGTCTTTGAACTTGTGTGTGTTAAGTGATGTCCAGCGGTCCCTGGGCTGCCCTGTGAGCAGAGGAGACAGGCAGTATCTGTGTCCGCTGCCTTTCTGGCCACCCCCATGTATATGAGACTCACGATTCCCCATGAGCCTGGGATCCTAGTGGACCACAATGCGTGTTTGCTTAGCGAGACCCAAAGTGAGGACGAGGTGAGCGGGTGAGTGGGCAGGCCCTTTCCACAGGAAACATCTTGCTTCGAATGTGGAAACAGGGCAACAATCTTCTAAGAGGCACAAATGATCCTTTATCTCACCACGACCTTTCTTACTT
Source organism: Tamandua tetradactyla (assembly GCF_023851605.1). Taxonomy (NCBI): domain Eukaryota; kingdom Metazoa; phylum Chordata; class Mammalia; order Pilosa; family Myrmecophagidae; genus Tamandua; species Tamandua tetradactyla. The sequence goes on along the minus strand of NC_135332.1, from coordinate 73,574,464 downwards.
GTGGTGCTTCTTGTGTGAGCCACCACTCAAAATGGTGGCATAGAAGGACAGGGAAAAGTAAGGCAAACACAATCCCTTTTTCCTTCCAGCCAGGGCTGGAGAGAGCTGGGGAGTGTGCGCGTCCTGAGACATGAGATAAAAGTGGCTGATTCCATTTCGTGTCCATTTTTTGTACCTTCCTGGTAAGAACAGAATCCACCCATAATAAGTGCTGCAAAATGCAAATTGTCTGCTTTTGGTGATTCTGTGTTAGGGTCAAATGCTCTGGTCTCTGCATATAAAACTGTCATTGCATAATATAAAGAAAAATGGTAAAGTTCATGCTAATAATTTTTAATTTTAATTTTTTTTTTTTACTTGGAGTGCCATTCAATAGTAGATAAAATACCACAACAGGTTGTGAGACCGTGGGGAGAAAGGGAAAAGCTTTGTTTTCTGGTGCTTTTGACGGCGCTGCCATGTGGTGCCCCTGCAGTGATGGAGCAGCTCCCTCCTTCCCTGTGGGTCTGGGGAGCAGGGCCTGGGCACCTCTTGGGGACTCACTGACTGGCTGTGTGGTTCCAAACCCAGTGCACTCATCCACCGAGGAGCTCACAACACGAAGTGTCCCCTTCAGGACGGCCAACGGGGGATGGGGGCCTCCAGAAAGGGCCAAGAGTGGCTGCCGCAGGAGCTGAGGCTGGAACTGGGAGACCCGGGACTCCTGCCTCCTGGACCTCCCCTGCTGCCCTGCAGTGTTGAGGCGGGAGGTTTCTCTCTATGGCTGCGGAAGGGAAGAAAGCTCGGGGGCCGGCTGGGCTGGGCTCAGGGGCGTGGGAAAAGGGTGTGGACCAGGGGCCTGTGGTCTTGAAGCCTCTACCTGCCAGGACCTGGCCGACAGCCACCCCGCTTCCTGCCTGGGATGGAGGGAGGAGGTTCTCTTTCTCCGGGCCACACCCCGCAGCTGGCAGCATGAAAGGGCCAGCTGGCCTGGAGGGCCTGGAGGGGGCGGGCTGGAAGGAGGCCTGAGCCAAGGAGTCATCCTGGGTCCCCAGTTCCCTACCGGACGGACGGCGGGGTCCCTGCTCTCAGGCCAGGCTGCAGCCCGCTCTCATCCCTGGAAACTGTCTGCGTCCCGGGCCCACCTAGGAGGCCAGAGACCCTAAGGGGCCCTGGGCTTGGGGCCCAGCACCCCACCTGCCTGGAAGTGCCTTGAAACCTGTTTTATCACAAAACTTCATCCAAACACTGCCTGCTGCTCTCTAATACGTCTGCTTTTCCAGCCACAGCGAATAGCAGCCGGCCACCACAGGGCGCCTGGGCATGGCCAGCTGCCCCCATGCTCAGGCCTGGGGAGCTGCGAGCCTGCCACGTGCAGACGTGAATCTGGCACAAGTGTGTCTTGCACAAGTGTGGGTGGTGTCGGCTAAGAGGAGGTGGTAGCCGCGGGGAAGCTGCTATGGCTGCTTCCCAGAGGAGGGGGTGGGTGGGTGCAGGAGGGGGCGTCCCTCCCACTCATTAAGCACCTGCTGTGTCCAGGTTTACGGGTGTGGGAAGCAGGTGGGGGCAGGTCAGCACTATCTCCCAGCTGAGGAACAGGTAGGTAGAGACGTGGTCCAGTCCCCTGGCCGGCAGGTGGGATGGGGATGTGAGCCTGGGCTGGAACCACCTGTCCTTTCAGCAGCCACTTGGCTGAATGAGACCTGGAGAAACTGAGGCATGCAAACTTGTTGGTTTTGGCTGTCTTCTCTCCCAGGCGGCACTGTCAGCCTTCTGAAGCAGCAGAAGCTGCTACTACCCCAGGTATCCTCACCTGTCAGAGCTTCCCCAGGTGTGTGTGTGTGTGGGGGGGTGGATGGGGAGGGGACAGGGGCCTGGATGTGCACCTGTTGGGGGCATCTGGTCAGCCATGGCCTTACAACTGGCTTCTCCTGGCATCCGGGACTCTGTCCGCCCCCTGCCCCTGCCCCTGCCCCGCAGCCATCTCTTGCTTCCCCGGACCTCTGTCTCCAAGAGGGCTGGCCTCTCTCCAGAGCCCAGCCCCTGTGCCTCTCCCTGGGAGCAGAGGGGCTGCGACCCTAGGAGAACCTGTCCCGTCACTCCCCCGCGCCTGCCCGCCCCCATCACTCACCAGCTGTCACGGTGCTAATCACCCGGCTCCATCTGCTCGGGGTGCACAGCTGGGGAAGCTCTCGGAGGCCCCCCGCCCAGGCACGTCGCATTCCTGCATACCTCCCTGTGGCCACTGTCCTGCCCGCCCGTGGGCAGCTGGGGGATGGGGGTGCAGGGGGCTGCACCTGTGGGACGGGGGCAGGGGCCCTGGGCCCCAGAACACCCAGCTGTCTCCCCCTTTCCCCCTTATCGGGGCCTGTGCCGCAGTTCAATAAAGGGGAGTCAGCACTTCATGGGTCGGGGGTCCTGGGGCACCGAGAGGACAGCTGCGGGGGGGGGGGGGGTGTGCAGTGTGAGGAGAGGCACCTCCTGCCACCCCTGCTCCAGGGGACTCCCCACAGGCGAGACCACTGAGTGTCTCGAGTTGCCCCCCACCCTCCACGGACTGAGCAAGGCCTCAGGAGGAGACTGGCCCAGGGGAACATGGCTTTCGGGGAAACAGGCAAGGAGAGGCCTGGTCCCAGGGCGAGCAAGAGAGAGAATGGGCCTGAGAGGAGGAACCACGGCCCAGCCCGCGCACACTGCCCCTGCTCCGTGGATATCCCTCCTGGGTCCCCGGTGGCCATCAGGGTCCAGCGCTCAGCCACCATCATGTCCTCTCCTCTCTCTGTAGCGTGACGCACAGACTTCCTGCTCAGTCTCTGGGCAGGCCCTCTGCAGTATCCCAGCCAGGTGAGCCTGGGAACCCCACGTCCCCCACAGCAAAGGGGGCCCTGAGAGTCAGCTGGGCGCAGGAGGCTCCGGGAGGGGCGCAGGGGCTGAATGTGGCCGAGTTCCCAGCTCTGGAGTCCCAGCTGAGGGAGGACAGAGGCCCAGGGTGCGCGGGGTGGCCGGACTTCCAAACCCCAGGTGTGGGTAGGGCCTTGCTCCGTCCGAGACCCCGGGAGGCTGCCCCCTGCATCCCGTAGCTGCTGGTGTTGCCAGCCTCGGGGCTGGGTCGGTGGACGCCCGTTTCCGCCTCTTCCTTGGTCCTCGCACACCCCCACCCTCACCCCCACCTGGCGTCTCTGCCTGTCTCCATTCTGCCCCCACGACCTCATCTGAACCAGTTCTCAAGGACTCTACTTCCAAACAGGGCCGCATCCTGAGGTTTTGGGTGGACGTGAATTTGGGGGGATGCTGTCCACCCCGAACACTTTGGGGAGCCAGGTGTGTGTGGTCACCCCCCCCCCCCCCCGCTGTGCCACCTGCCGTGTCTGGGCTGACATTCCAGAACTATGTGTCCAGACAGCTTTCCCCTCGTGTCTGGAATTTTTAGGAAAGGGGGAAAGAATGCAGATGAACACAGTTTTCCATCTCGTCGGACTCTGAAGCGCCCGCTCTAATTAGGAGATGACAATGGAAGATTTGGGGGACGCTCCTCCTGCTGGCCATGACGACAACCTGCAGCCTTGCTCGGGGCTGGGACAGCAACGCGTGCGAAGGGCATCCGCAGAGGCCGCGCGGACCCTCCAGCTCTGCCGGTGGCGCCGATGCCCGTTCCCCGAGGCTGCCATCCCTGCCTGGGGTGGGGGATGGTCTTCAGGGGCCCTCCTGGACCCGTGGTGGACTGTCCCATCCCCGAGACCCAGGAGGGGTGGCCCCAGGTGGGTGCCCAGCTCGTGCTTCTCCCTGTGAGGTCTGCAGGGAATTGAGACCCGAGACCCCCAGAGCTCAGCAGGTGGGCCAGCCAGGAGTCGGGCCTGGAGTGCTGCAGGTACCCAAGTGTCCCTTGTCCTTTCCCCTGGGGTGACCTGAATCATCTCTGTGGGTCCGGCCCACCAGCTGGTGGACGCAGGGACAGGATAGCCCTCCACCCAGAGGCCCGGGTGCCTGGGTGGGGCTCCGTGGGGTAATGAGATTTGGAGTCAGGATGACCCATCCTCACATCCCAGCTCAACTCTTACGAGCGATGCAGCCTTGAGCAAATCACCTCGCCTACCTGAGCCTCAGTTTCCCTACGGTAAACTGGGGTTAGGGACTGCCTTTGACCATCTCTACCAAGAGACTCCAAGCAACAGTGGCTTAAACCACAGAGGGTTTGCCTCTCACAGCGGCCCAGTGGGGGTGGTGCCTCCCCTCTCACCGGGCTTGGGACGCTCCCCTATCACCACGGCCTCCATTCTCTTGGTCCCAGATCTGTTCATGCCTCGGCAAAGACTCCAGAGCTGGCATTTTAGTGGAGAGATGGACAGTAAGCACTGGACATAATAGGTAGAAGTACGTGAAAGTATAAGTTAGAAGGACACGTGCTACGGGAAGCTTGGAGCAGCATAGAGGGTTAGGGGTGAGGGTGTCAAAGAGCTACAAACCGGATGGCTCCAAACAACAGACTCTCTCTGTTCTGAGGCTGGAGGTCCATTTGGAGGTGCCAGCTGGCCAAGCCTCTGACACCTCTGAACCCTCCCGGCTTCTAGCGGTGGTGGCGTCCTTGAGGCTTTGTGACTGTGCAGCTGCAGCTCCCCGTCTTTTGCCTCGGCCGTCACAGGGCCTCTCCCCTACGTGTCTGTCTCCTCTTGTTGGAAGGACCCCAGTCTACTGGGCATATCAGATCAAGGGCTCACCCTCCTCCAGTATGGCTCATCTTAAGACACCTGTCAAGGGCTGTATTCCAAAGCAGGTTGCATCCTGATGGGCTGGGCCTCCCCAAGTCTTTCTGGAGGACACGCTCCACCCTTAACAGGTGAGCAGAGCGGGCGTCTGGAGACGTTAGAGGTGAGCAGAGGAGTGAAGGATGTGAAAGGCTTGACCTGCCACTGTGGGGCCTGTGCTGCAGGCAGAGGAGCTGCCTAGTAACAAGGCCTGGAGGAGGCCCAGAAAGGAGTGGAATCTGTGATGGGGAAGCTTCCAGGGCAGACTGGGCAGGCCTGAGCTTTACGGTGAGTGGGTGGGGGCCAACAGAGGGTTGGGGCAGAGAACCACATGATCCGATCCGAGGCTGGTGGCAGCAGGCAGGACAGTAAGATGGACTCTGCAGCCATCCAGGACAGTGACAACAGGAAGTAGGGGAGGTGGGGGGGAGGGGATTATCAGAATCTTGGGCATCAGAACATGGACTCGACAAGGTTTTTCCTGACAGATTGGATGAGGAGTGTGACTGCAAGAGGAAAACGCCATGGTGACTACGGGAGCTCCGGCCATCACATCTGCATTCCAGGCAGCAATAGGAGGAAAGGGCATAAATGGACTACTTCCCAGAGGTCTGCTCACATTGGTCAGGTCTTAGTCATGTGACCATCCCTGGCTGCCAGGAGGACCAGGAAAGACTCTTTTAGCCAGAAATTGTAGGATGGTTGAGATGCTATGTAACGATGGCTTAGCCCAGAGTTGGCTCCTGGTGGGCCTCGGTGTCAGTGGCAAGTTGTGCCCACCACAGGGTGAGGTGGCATTCCCAGAGAGTGCCAGGATGTGCAGCGCTCGCCTCTTGGAGGGAAGGGAGGGTCTGGGCAGGGCTTGTGGGCTTCTCTTGAGAGCTGCTCAGCAGCTGGTATGTTGGAGACAGACATACTGGACTGTCCCACCGGCTCCAGAGTGTGGTCACGGGCAGGTCCAACCTTCTCCTGACCAGGGAGGAAACCGAGGTCAGGTAAGTGGATGTGACCTGCCCATTGTCCCTCTGCCACTGAAGGCCGCATTAGAAGAGCGATCCCCCACTCTGGGGTGGCGTTTTCATTTCTGGGGCTCACAGAGGGACAAGTAGCTCTGAGGGTGTGGGGCGGATACTCTCACTTCTCTGGCAGGCTGAGAAGGACGTGGAGGACGCAGGGGAGGAGGCGGGGTGTCTTCCCAGCCTCTTCACCTCCTCCCTCCCCTCAAGAGGACCTCTGGGTGAGGAGCCTGACTGGGACGGCAGCCTGGGCCCCAAGCAGTCTAGGGGGCGAGCTCACTCCATGCTACCAGCTGTGCAGAGGTGTCAGGCCCTGCCCAGACCCCACGGTGTGCCCACCTGCCGTGCAGGGGACACAGGCCACCAGGGCCTGTGCCAGCGGCACAGGTGAGAAAGCACCTAACCACGGCGGGCAGGTAGGGGCGAGGTGACACCACCAGCCCACAGGCCTCAACTTTGACATGACAGTGCCCCCGTAGCCCCCAGTCCAAGGCTGGCTCACTGAAGGCCTGCTGGCTTCCTCCAGGCCACCCTCTGAAGCACCTACAGGCTGGTGGACATGGGTTCCCGACCTGCCTCTCCCAGAGCTGGGACTTGGTGGCCTGGGTCCCTCAGCAGGGCTTTGGGGCCTCTGATCTATAGGAGCGAGCCCCTGGCCTGGGTGGTCTCCAGGGCTGCCCCCCCACCCCGGGCCGGGCTGGGAGTAGCCTGGGCCCGAGAATGTGTTCTGAGCATACAGGGTGCGAAGGGGAACAGGGAGTCTCCTTGACAGCAGCCATAGCTTTGGGGAGTCATGGGGATGTGCGGGTGCTTGGGGTGGGGGTGCCTGCACAGAGGGCTCTGCCAACTGCCATCCTGAATTCGCTGGAGAAAACACCCCATGACCCTCCCTGCCCTGCCAGCAGCCTGGGGCGGGTCTCCCCAGGTTTGAGAGGTGGCTGGAGGGGCGTCTGGACCAGGCTGCAGGCAGGGAGGAGTTGTGGGTGCCCTCCCCAGCTCTCACTCCCCTTCCTGCCTTCCAGGAGAGGGTGGGTGGGCCTGGCAGTCTCAGGCTCCCTTCTCGGATGGCAGAGCTGTCCCCCACACGCCCCTCAGCTGCCGGCCCCTGCTCTTGCTGACGACTGGGTCAGCTGGCCCTGTGCTGCCCTCTGGGTGCCTGGGCTGCAAGGGCTGGAGCAGGGCAGCTGTGAGGGTGCAGGAGGCCAGTCTGGCCCCGGCAGAGGTGGGGTGGAGGGAGACCTGCCTCCCAGGGTTCTCGCCCTCCCAGTATCTCTGGACATAGAGCCCTACTAGTGGGTGCTGCAAGCCAGGCTGTGGGAGGAGGTGCAGCAGCCAAGGGCTTTACAAGGGGTGGGGGTGGGGGTGTCTCAAGGCCACCAAAGAGAGAGGCCGCTGGAGGCCGGGGTGACCCGCTCAAAAGGCGTCGAAGGCCCACAGCCCCTGCCTGCCCCAGGGCGGTTCTCTCACCGGCTCAGCCCACCCTCTGTTCCCCGCCCGCCCTGTGCCTAGGCCGCTCTGCTGGCTGCACACAGACTATCTCCCTGCACCTCTCCAGCTGGGTAGGGGGAGCCCAGAGATAGGAGGGAAATACCCGCTTCCTCCCACAGCCTTTCCTCTCCTCCCCCTCCTATCTAGCCCATTTTGAAGGACACTCGGGGCTGGTGGAAGGGCAGAGCCCACCCCCTTCCTCTCTCCTCATCAAGGTCGACCCCACCCACAAACCCCAAGGTCGGGGCCTCTCCTCGCAGAGCCTGTCATCCTCGTGTTTTTTGGCGCATCCCTTGGATGCGGCCTCCAGCGCCAGCCTGTCCCCCGCCTGCTGCTGAGCATGTTCCCACCAGGACCGCTGCCAGCTGTGCTGGGAGAAGGGCTGCAGATGCTCTCCCACATCCATGCTGTCCTGGGGGTCATCAGCTTTGTGGCTCTGGGTTATAGAACCAGCAGGGAGAAGAGGGCTGGCCCCAGCCTAGACCCCTCCTTCCATCAGACACCGCTTTGGGGCAGCTGGACGGTGGGGGTGGGGTGCAGGAGCCTCAAGTCTCAGCTCACAGACAGGAAGTGCCAAGGCACAAGATCCCCCAGGGAGCAGAGGGCAACGGGGTTCCCCCAAATTCCAGCAATTGAATCGGGGGGGAACTTTTAACCCTGCTCACAGGGGTGATGGAAACTCAGCTCACCTGAGGCTCTTTGGGGAACCCTGGGTAGAGGACGGGAGCTCCATCGGGCAGGAGCTGGCACCCCGATGCCCATATAGCCCGCAGCTCCCCGGGGCCCCCATGACTGATGCTCAGGGGCAGCACGGAGGCCCAGCTGGACAAGCCAGGGGTGACCCCATGATGGTGCTTTCTGCAGGGAGAAGGGGTTAGCCCTCCCTGGGTGTCTTGTGTGCTGGGGCTTTACATGCAGCCCCAATTTATACCGTGGCTCGGACAGGCTTACCTGCCCAGGTAACCTGGACCAGGCTGGCTCGTGACTCTCTTGGAATCCAGCCCCCTATCCCGGGCTCCCTCCAAAACAAGCCGGTGGCTCCTCCATGGGTTTCCTTCATTTTGTTCTCATTCATCACTTAAAAAAAAAAAATCTATAAATGCCTAATTTATTTTTCAGAAATTACGCTTATCAAAAATACCCTCCGGGCAATGGTGGCTCAGTGGCAGAGTTCTTGCCTGCCATGCTGGAGAGCTGGGTTCGGTTCCTGGTGCCTGCCCATGTAAAAATAAATAAATAAAATAAAATAAAAAAGTACCCTAAAGGCACAAACTTGGAGAAGATTTGAGTCACACATATAATAAGAAAAAAGATCAGTTATCCAGCACATTTAATGAACTCAAAAACCATAAGGACAAAGAATTCAATGGAAAAATGGGCAAAATTGAATGAGCATCTTACAGAAGAACTATGAACGGGTGATACAAATATGACTAGATGGTTAACTCTACTTGTAAATTAGGGGGATAATTAAGCCACAGTGAGAGTCCATTTTAGTCACCAGATCAGCCAAACTGGTAATACCAAATGCTGTCGACCCTGTGGAGCTGGGGTCCACACATGTGGCCCTAGGCCCAAATCTGGCCCTTGGCCAGTTTCTGTAAATAAAGTTTTATCGGAAGACAGGCACACTCATTTGTTTATGTATTCTTTATGACTGTTTTCACACTACAACGGCAGAATTCAGTCATCGCGAGAGACACTGGCTTGCTAAGCAGAAAATATTTACTACCTGACTCTGCAGAAAAATTTGCCAGTCTCTGATGTAAAGCAGTAAGAACTCTTCTAACTGCTTTGAAGAACAATTTGGCAATACTTAGTGAAGTTGAAGGTACACATATGCTTGAATCTGCAATTCCATGGGTAGGTATTTACCTAGAGAAGGTCTAATATATATATATATATATTAAGTGGACTTGTACAATAGTGCTCACTCATCACCGTTTACAACGGCAAATAATTGGAAATGATGGAGGTAACCTCAGCAGGAGAATGGATACAGACATTCTGGGCTATTTGAACAACGAATTCCATAATGCAGGGAGAATGAATGATTCAGAGTGCATGCTATATGATGGTGACTCTTGGAAGCATAAAGTTGAATGATAAAGGAAGTTGCAGAGACTGATGTTTGGTGTAATTCCATTACTATAAAGTAAAAAATGTGGCAATCCCCATTACTCCACCCTATATACCACTGTACTGAACAGGCTGCACCTCTGGCTGCACAGTGGCTTGAACAAGACAGGTTCCCTCTGAGGCAAAGGGGAGGAGGTAGTCCTGGCTGGAGGGGTCCCTGAGGCACCCAGGCTCCTACCAACAGCCTTGTCCGCCAGGTCCAAGATGTCTTCTTGTCTATCCAATTCTGTGTTCCAGGCAGCAGGATGAAGGAGGGCAAGGAAGGTGGGGACCTTTTCAAGACTGACCTAGAAGTTGCCCCTGATACTTCTGCTCACTTCCCATTGGCCAGAACTTAGTTACAGAGCCACTCCTAAATGCGAGGAAGGCCAGGAAGTGTATCCTTTATTCTAGGCAGCCCAAGGCCCTGTGAAAACACTGTTGTTTAAAAGATAAATAGCAGTCTTCCCTATGATTTTTTAGGGATATATACAGATGTGACAAAAACTTTGAATAAAAATGGTGATAAAAAATCTAGATAGTGCTTATGCAAGGGTGGCGGGGAAGAGCAGGGAGAGGAGTGGAATTTGGGAGGGACACCCAGGAAGTCTCTAAGTTTCTGGTAATCTGTTTTTAAAGCTGAATGGCGGGTTTGTGGGCCTTTACTGTTATTTGTTAAAACGTACATTTAAATGACATGTTCTATCTTGTATGCATAATATTTCATAAAACTTATGTCATCAATAAAAAAAGTCACAGAATTCGGCATGATTTCATTTGTATAAAAATAAATGAATGAATGTAGGCATTGGATATTTTGGCTTTGCAGCTAATTACTCTTTACCCGCAGTAAGTCATGTCTTCCTCTTGTGCTGGAGGGTGGGACAGAGCTTTCCCCAGCGGCTGGCACTGCCTGGTGCCCGTGGAATCTGGCCTCTGCCTGAAGACAAAAGATGCTTCATGTGCCTGCAAACGCGGCTTCGATCCTGCCTGGGAGCCTTTGATTCCTATAGCTCATCCCACTTTGCATTACTTGCTTCTTCCCGAGAAGGCCCCTCCCAACCCTCCTTATCTATAATCATTCACTTCACCATGCAGAAGGAACATGTTCCAGGTCCCGGGGTCCTTCTCTGTCTGCCCCCCTCCCCTACAAGCCCTCCTCACCACTTCTGCCTGAAAATTTCCCCTTGTCCCTCAAGGACCGGCCTAGAAGTCGCCGCCTTCTTGAAGCCCTCTTAGATTTCTCTGGTCACATGATCCTCTACTTCTCCTGTCCTCTTGCGGCATTTCCATTGCATCTTTAACGTTGGCAGGTCAGATTTCCTCCTCACGCTCAGAATCAGCCCCTGGGCGCCGACTCCCACGGCCCTCCGCGGCTGTGTGACCTTAACCCGGTCGCTCACCCTCTCTGGGTCTCAGCGTCTAGGGTAAAACGCGCCTGGTCATTTTTGCCAACAGGTCGCCAAGGCCCCGCCCAGGGCTCGACCTCACACCGGGCGCAAAGGCTGAAGGGGGTGGGAAGACTCAACTGCTAAAGCAACCCCTCGAACCCCAATTCTCCCGCCGCCACTCTACGCAGCGGCGCCGCTCCCGGCTCCGCCCAGGCCCACTTCTCATTGGTTCACCTCTCACTCGCCTCCCGGCCCCGTGTCGTCATTTCCGGGAGGAGGAGCCGCGGAAGGCGGAAGTGTGTGCGCTGCGCTGGCTGCGAAGCCGGGCTGAGGTGGCCCAGGCTGGCACCGTCGCCCCATCCGGGTCTAGGTTCGGGAACAGCGTCTCGAAGCCGGTGGGCCATGAAACGGCCGCGGGGTCTGGCGGACTCCGGAGGTTGACCCCCGCCGCCTCCCCGCGACGCCCCCTCCTCCAGGCAGCCCCCCGTGCTTTCGCGCGTCGTCGCCTTCGCCCGCATTCGCGGTCTCCTCCTCCCCGCTCCCGCGCGCGCCCCGCTCCGCCGTGGTCCCGGCACCCCGAGAGCCCTGACCTCGGGCTGGGGTTCTCGAGCCGGCTACAGCCCGGCAGCCCCCGAGGCATCGGCCGGACCCCGCTCTTGGGGCGCTCAGGCCCCTCACGATGACCGCGGCCGCCGCCTCCAACTGGGGGCTGATCACGAACATAGTAAACAGCATCGTCGGGGTCAGCGTCCTCACCATGCCGTTTTGCTTCAAGCAGGTGAGTTCGCGGCCGCCGGGCCGCCCGATGGGCAGTGGCCTGCGGGCGCAGCTGCGCGGCCCCGGCCGTGGGGTCCAGAGCTCCTGGGGCTCGGCCGGAAAGGCTGTCACTAGGGCGGGGGCGACCCCAGCACGGCCTGGGCCCTCTCTGGAAGCGTCCAGAAGGGGATCTGGCAAAGAACCCCTCAGGGGAAAACTGCCACAGTATTGGGGCTGGCCACACGTCTGGGCCTTGGCCTGAAATCTTTACGCACAGTTAAGAATTAAGAGCGACGTGTAACAAACTGAACTTCCGACAGTGCAAGGTAGCTGGAGGACTGGTATTGTGGCATGTACATATGTTTAAACTCTGAGTGGCTGCACTTGTATACCTAAGCACGCAAAGCCTTAAAACTAGATTGGGGTGTTGGCTCCGAGGTGCTTACAGTTGTCAGAATTCCCTAGATTGTGCACTTAAGATGTGTGTGTACGTCACTGGGTGCAAATGTGACCACAACTGAAAATATAACGTACAAAAAAAAAACAAGAAAAGAAAATTGATGTCGTTCCAACGTGGAATACCACATGAAGAAAAGTGGCCATTTCTGAGGCGTGAATTTGTTTGGCTGCTGTTAGAATACTTCAGAAACTAACAGACACTTGGCAGTTTAGAAAAGGGAGGCTGGTGGAGATAGCAGATAAGTACATTCCTTCTTTGTGGTTAACTCGGCTGTGTCTTAAAACTGAATTTCCCTTTGGTGCCATGGATGGTACATAGGGCAAAGCTGTTCTCCTGCTTCATGGAGGGAGGGGTCAGCTGCCCACTGGAGTGGCTTGTTTGAGGGTGAGGAGGGGGGAGTGGGCTGCAGGGGAGGGGCAGGTGGCCGGCAAGGCCCAGAAAAGCAAAAACGAGATGGACAGTTTGGGAACTGCAAGTGGACATCAGTAATTTAATTTTAGATTTATAAATACTTTGAGTTTTAAATATTTTGCATAAAAGCAGCAAAAAAGTTTTTTTTTTTAAATCTGAGAACTGTCAGTACTCCAAATACAGCTGGCCAGCCTGTCCTGTGAGAGGTGACGTTTGACGTGGCTAGCAGGCAAGTTGGTGTGAGGATGGGGTTTGCAGAAGACTGGCTGGCAACACTGGTTCCTGGTCCTAGTGTCTTCCAGCTTTGTGCCTGCTACTTCCAAGTGCTTCTGGAATTACTGTGTGTCCTAAAGTATGCCCTGACTTTTCTGTCATGGCAAAACTGCTTCTGGAACGCATAGTTGGACATCTGCATGTCAAACACTGCCCTGAACACTTGCCTGCCAGCTGCCGCTCGGGGTGGGGCTCTGATTTAGCCACCTGTCAAAGTGCATTGTGGGGCCCAGGCGACCCAGTTGTCCACAGACCTTGAAAGTCTGCTGTGTGGCCACCACGCAGCTGCCCAGGAATATTCACAGCCAGACACAGACCTTCCCCAGGAAGGGCTTGACCTAGTCGGAGAGGCTCGTGCACCAGAGAGAGCTACAGCAGCAGAACCGTTTCCGAGGGACGGGCAGCTGTGCTCACCTAGACTTGGCGTCTTCAGGCATACCCCGTCTCACCTGTGTCCCATGTCCCATGTCCTCTAACTGTAGCATAGTGGGAGGCAAACAGGCAGTTTGGGGATGCACTTTTGCAGTATTTGATGGCCCGGTCATCTTTTTTTTTTTTTTTTTTTAGTAGGGTTTTTTAATGGTAGGCTTGGTAATTTTTGAAGTCAGATTTATTGAGGTATAGTTCACATGCCATAAAATTCACCCTTTTGATGTAGCATACAGTTATGAGAGTACCACCGCAACCGAGAGTAGAAAGTTCTCTGTTCTCTCAAGTTCCCTTGTGCCTCTCTGCAGCTAGCACCTCTCCCTACCTGCAGCCTCTGGCCCCCCAGTTACGCCTTTTCCATCATGCCAGGTGTGGCGGCAGTTTGTCCCTTTTTATAGTTGAATAATAGCCCTCCGCGTGGTGGACCATGGTTGGTTTATCCATTCACCTGGTGAAGGGCATCTGGGTTGCTTCTCCAGTTTGAGGAGATTATGTGTAAACACGCTGTGCAGCTTGACGCACAGGCCTTGTGTGTGAACACATGTTTTTGTTTCTTTTGAGTAAATAGCTAGGAGTGCAGTTGCTGGGCCACACGGTGTCTGTCTGGCTTTCTAAGAAAGGCCTAAGTGTCTTATTTAATCTCTTTCTTCCCCAGTGGGGCCATTGCGTAGAGCCATTTTTATCTGAGTGGCTGGAAAGGGGTGCTTTGTAGGGTGTGCACTGTGCAACTGAGGAAGCTGCTTGTTTGCACACCCAGCCCCTCAAGGAGACGGGCCTGGGGGCCAGGGGAGAAACGGAGGCCCAGGGCTCTCGGAACCGTGCACAGGTCAGGGCCTGGTGTCGCCTCGGGTAGGCAGGGGAGGAGACAGCAGTGGAACCTGTGTGGGCGGGGAGGTCCTGCCCCGCCCCCCCTCCTCTGTGCCCTGGGGAAGAGGCCTGAGCAGCGCCTCCTGCTGACCACGTCTTTCTCCTGCCCCACCAGTGCGGCATCATCCTGGGAGCCCTGCTCTTGGCCTTCTGCTCGTGGATGACGCACCAGTCCTGCATGTTCCTGGTGAAGTCTGCCAGCCTCAGCAAGCGGAGGACCTACGCAGGCCTAGGTGAGCCGCCAGGCCAGAGGCCGCGCCTTCTGGAGCAGGGTGGCGCTCCCAGGCGGGGCCGGGCCTCACGTCATTTTATTGTCCTTCTGCTTTACTCTCAGAGTTCCTTGGACTGCAGTTTGTTTTTATTTTAAAACTTAGTGCAAGGGTGCATGCGTCGTTCAGTGGTAGAATGCTTGCCTTTCGTGTGGGAGACCTGGGTTCGATTTCCAGACCATGCACCCCCCAAAAAAAACCTTAGTGCAGTTCTTTGAACTATTAACATGATCGCATGCTTCAAAATGGAAGTGATACCGCAGGGCAGATGGTGAGAAACCCTGCCTTGGGGCTCCCCGCCTTCCACTTCAGCGTGCGCATGCCCAGAGCCTTTCCCCGTCCAGTGTGGGCCAGGGCGCTGTCCTTAGGAACCAGGGGCCTCACCTTCGGTGCTGCCTCAGAGGACTCTCGCTGTGCTTTACCCTCTCTCGGAATTCCACCAAGGAAATCATCTTTAGGCTTCAGTGGGACTGAGTAACCCCATCTCACCAGTGCCTTTATCTTTCCCTGATGCTGTTGGTCGCAGTTTTGTCTCCTTTAGTTCTTTCTTCCCTTCTTTAATTCGACTTCAGCTGGAAGGATGAAAGGCTGGACTTCCTACTTTGCTTCGTTTGTAGTGTTCTCTGGGTGGCCGGCCCTCAGGCCAGCGTGGGAGGCCTGCATTCCCTCCCAGCCGCGGCAGCCCAGGCCCCGAGCTTTCCTACTCAGCTTTTTGTCGTGGGGATGTCTGGGCTGGACACTGTGGATGTCTGTGGAAAGCTTCTGCTCCCCTGGTGGATGGCAGGCACATTGTGTCCGGGGTGGCAGAGGAAGGAGGTGGTGGGAGAGGACGCTGTGCGGAGTTCCCGGGACCCAAGGATGGGCCCAGCTCAGACCCGGGTTTTCCGGCCTTGGCACTGAACTCCTCGCGCCCATCTCGGACCTCGAACTGAGGACTACTGCTTCTCCCATCTTTTCTGACAAGGATGGTGCTGTAAGAATCTTTTATTGGTGGAGTCACCTGAGGAGGTGAAATTTACCAGGTAAATTGCCCCGTGGTGGGATGACACAGTCCAACTTGGCATGGAATGTTTCCCGGCAAAAGCCGCAAGATGAAGTACTAGAGCAATCCCCTCCACCTGCAGGGCGGCGGCCTGGGGTGGGGGTGTTACCCTTCCCTCCCCACTCAGGACCCTGAAGTGGAGGCTACGTGAACTGCCTGGCTCTGTCCTGAGAAAAGACGGGCAGCCCTAGGCAGGGCGGGCCTCGGTATTTGGTAGCTGACTCTCCAATTATTCTTAGAAAGTCACTGAGAAGAGCAGCCGGCATGGCTGGGTGTAAAGTGACAGATGACACCCTCTGCCCTGGCTGCCTGGGGCTCCAACCTGTAGCTGCTCAGCATGCCCACAGCCTCACTGTGCCCACTGGAAAAAGCAGTAGAGTCTCAGGCACGTCTTCAATGCTCAACTGCCTGACCTCCCAGATCAAGTTCCCCAGGCCCAGTCTACTTGGCATCTGCTGCTCTCGATCCTGGCTCGGTCTTGGTACCATCTCGTAGGGCTGGGGAGACCCTGCCCCTCTGGAAGGAGGCCTTGGAGAGGAGGCGGTGACGCTCTCCAGGCTGCTGCTGGCCAGGGTTCTAGGATAGAGTGATTTAGCAACACTTCCAATTCCTGGCCCTTCAGGAAGTTTGGGGTCACCTCCTGGTGCTCTGTCAGAGACCGACTGGAGGGGCCTCTCCCCTGCCCTCCATCTTCCTCCTGGGAGAGAGGTGTCTCTGCGAGCTGGCACAGCAGCTGAAGGGCAGGCCTGAAAGGAGGACCCCTCGCTGCACCCTGGTGCGGCAGGCCCAGGCAGACGGCCTCTGTCAGCAGACGCTGGGATGCGCCGCCTGCCTGGGGGCTGTAGGTCTGTGGGCGTTGGGAGGCTTGGAGGGCAAGGAGCTTGAACTTGCTGCCTCTGTCCAGAGCAGGGCAGTGGTGCCTGAGACTCAGTGAGGAAGCTTCTGGAGTGCAGGTGTCTGCAGGGCAAGTGGTTTGCTCACTGCAGGCACGCCGTGGAATGCGAGGGTGGCGGCTTCCTGGTAGTGTGCCACTGTGAGCTGCATTTGCGTTTACATGGGCCTCCACGGGTTTGGCCTGGGAGCTGACTCCTCAGCCCCTCTGTCGCCACTGCTGTGGCATTTGCTGAAGAATGAACTCCCTTGGCCAGTTTGCAGAATTCTTGTACCAGTAGGTTTTTTATTGTTGTTATCTGAGTACTTCTTTTTTTGTTTGCTTTTGCTCATTTGGGGTTTTGTAATTTTTAAATACTTACCTATAACCTGCTTGACTTTTTTGAACCCCATTTTCGGAAGGGAGAAAAATGACATACAACCTCCTTTGGGTGTCTCGGCCCCTCTCCCCCCGTGGCACCATCCTGAGCCCTGACCTGGCCATCATCTGGTCCAGATGCCACCTCTCCCAGCAGCAGGGGCAGATTGGCTCCACTGGAGCCTCTGCGTCCCCAGTTGTGCAGTGATGCTGCGTCGGGGAGCAGTCCTGGTCCCCCTGGTTAGCATGTGCCCAGTCCTCCTGGCCCTTGGCAGGCTTTCAGGGACTATGACCCAGAGCTCTTTCCTCCCTGCTTGTCCTCCGGGAGCTGTGATTGGCACAAACGGATATTCAGCTTGGGGAAAACAGGCAGTGGAATAAGCTCTCAGACGCCCAAGGCTTTTTACCCTTGGCACCTCTCCTTTATTCCACGACTGTCTGTCGGGCTCCCAGCCTGAGCTGTGTACAGGGGAAAGTTGAATGTCATAAGCCCTGGCTTCAGGAGAGGCTGGCTGGATGGCCGTCTAGCCCCTTCTCCCCACCCCCCTCGATGAGCAGCCTGTTTCCAAATGTGCACCCCTGCTGGCCCTGCCCTGCTGCTGTTCACTGTTGGCAAGTGGAGTGACTTTCGGTGGGAAGTGCAGGAGCCTGGGCCTGGGGTCCTGCATGGTTTGAGGCTCGGGAAGACTCAGCCCTGTTGATCAAGGCTGGGGAGGGGTTGTGGGGGGGGGAGACCAAAGAGCTGCCCTGGCATGTCCCAGCTCAGAGCACCCAGAGTTTGGGTGGCTGTCACCGTGAGGCTGAGGTCAGAGGACTTCCCACTCGGACAGGACAATGAGTTTTGAACAGTGAGCACGGCCACACCCCGTTCACAGGACTCGTGGAGTTCTTAGTTAGTGAAACAGCACGCACACCTCGACCAGCGTCCCGGGTGAGCTCTGTCTCATGGGGTGCACAAACTTTCGAAGTGGACTTGAGGGGGTGTGCATCCTAGGGACATGCAGCCCTTTCCAGGAAAGGCCTGGAGGTCCCCGGGGAGGTAGAAGCCTCCTCATAGGCCGGCTTTTCTGTTTTAGCCAGTTTCAGATGCCAAACTCCCTTGTTTTTGGTAACACTGGGCCCTTCCTAAGTGATTTAAAAGTAACAAGAGCTGTTTTTTTGGATTCACTCACACCAAACTAGCCTGTTTGTTTCCTGCTTTTGGAATCTTCTCTGAGGGCCTCTGACCCTCTATGTGAAGGAAGGAAGAATGGGCAGGAAGCCAGGCTGCGACCATGGCTGGAGCTGCCAGTCCTTTTTGCAGGCCATCCTGTCACACGTACCCCTTTCTGGTTTCTCCTTGGAGCCCGGAACTGCCCACTCGTCTCATCTGGCTGCACTTTGTGGGGAAACGCTGGGGTCACCACATCACGCTTAAGGTCGGGGGAGACTTGGCTGAGTCAGGAAGGAAGGTCAGTTGGACTCATCGGGGCTGCGAGCCGCCCTCCGTGCCCTGGGCAAAGCCGTGGGTCATTGAAGCAGGGACAGGTGACAGAGCAGCAATGCCCCTGCACTGAGCGGTCTCTGAGTCCTCAGCCCTTCCTTCCTGTGTGCCATGTTCGGAAGCATTCTCTTGGTTGACTTCTATAAATTGTAACCAAAAAGCAAAAATGAACATACTTGAGTAAGGTCCCTTAGGTATGGGCTGTGAAAATGGAGCATTCTGGGCTGGATCTCAGCCTGCCGGGCCTCTCCTAGCTTTGCTCCGTGTACCTCAGAGCCCAGGTGTGCTGGACTGCAGAGACAGACTGACGGGGCTGTCTGTGCAGCTCATGGCCCGTGTGCTCTGCCTGTGCTCGCCCCCCTTAATGGTGCCGTGGGTGGGACACTGGCTTGGCAGGAACTCTGTTTTGTCAACAAAGAACTTGTCTTGTATCTTTCCCTTGCTTTGCTCTAGTCTTGGGTGGTTTCCATTTGTGAATGGAAGATACAGAAAAGCCATGGGGACCAAAATTTTAAAGCCCATGAAATTCCAGGCCAAGGGGATTTTTATTGAATTGCTCTTCACAACTTTTACCAATAAGTTGTAAGTTTTTGACTGATGTGTTTCTCGCACTGTTGGATTGAGCGTGACCCCTCTTTTCTTTTGCGCTAGCATTCCACGCATACGGAAAAGCAGGCAAGATGCTGGTGGAGACCAGGTGGGTGGCACAGTGTGGCTGAACGATTCTCTGTGCTTCTCCTTTGCCCAAGGCCAAAGCGTGGCTGGGGACGGGCTCAGAACAGCGACCTCTCTCACCTGGGGACCGGCTCGTAACGTACAATAGGTTTCTGAAGTGTCACTGAACGTGGGAGCCCAATTTATCGTACCCTTAAAATGATTGGTGTCAAGGGTGAAAGCCTTATTTTTTAAGTCATACTAAGAAAAACATAAAAATGGAAAACTTGTGGAGCACAACAAAATCGCTCTCCCCCAGTTGTAGTTACTCTTTCCCCTGTTCCTTAATGTGCATCTCCTCAAAACACTGCTGCATAAAAGTGGCATTACATCAAAAAGGTCATATTTTTCTTCCTTTGGTGTAAAATTTTATGAGAAGAAAGAATGGCTGGGAAATTGTACTTTTAGGCTTCTAAATTAGGGAATTGTAAACAATAAAGAAAACCCTTTTTGGAAGCAATTGATAGTTCTTTTGACTTCTCTAACATGGCGGTACGTTCTCGTAGTGCCTGAAAGAGCTATTAGAACCTCCTGCAGAGAGAAAAATATAACACCACATAAAGAAAAGTTTAGTGTTATTCAGTATTCGTTCCAAGCAAAGCAGCGAACTCTGCAAACATTCAGCAGTCCCCAAAACTGTGGAATACTCTAAATCGCATCTTTCATTCAGTGCTAGCTTTGAAGATTCATGTGGTGGTGGGGTGTGGGGACGGCCTCGGCGTCACTGCCACCTCCTGGGCACGCCAGTGCAGTCTGAGTCCGGCTTTTCCGTGGGTGTGTGGCTTTGGTTGGGGTGAGAAAATGGACTCCTTTACAAGAACCATTTAGAATTCACAGTCTCTCTCTTTGTAGCATGATCGGGCTGATGTTGGGGACTTGCATTGCCTTCTACGTCGTCATCGGTGACCTGGGGTCCACTTTCTTTGCTCGACTGTTTGGGTTCCAGGTGAGGACAGATTCCCCACGTTTGGTTCATCTGCATGCTTCTGTGCGTGGCGGCTGAGTGTGGTGCCTTGTACATCTGCGTCTGGAGTCCTTGGGGCAGCTTGGGTTCTGTGGGGCACAGGCATCGAGGTGGTTTAGAAGTTTGGGAGCTTTATTGAGGGTGAACGATGATGGGAGAGGAAACAGGAACAGACACAGTAACCTTCAGACCCCATGCAGGGCCGAGGCCTGGGAGGATGGGGCTGGAAGGGGAGGAGCACCAGCAGCCTCAGAGCGTGGCACAGCCCAGGGCAGGTGTCTCCAGCCCGCCGGCCCATCAGCAAGCAGGGGTGGCCGGCCGTGTGCACTGCCCTGCTGGTCTGTACGTGGCTGTGTGGGGAGTGCGCATCCTCACTCGGATTGGCGCGGTGGCGCATTGAAGGCCCCACATCTGGGAGCTGTCGGGGGTGGCAGTCGTTATGCATGTGGGGACATCTGTGGGTGCCTCCATCCTGCCACCCCTCCCCTGAGGTGCTCCTCTGTGGACTGGCCCTGGGTTCCTTCCCTCCGTCTTCCACCCTATGAAAGAGCTGAGAGGCTGGGGACTCTGGGCTGCCTGTGGGGTTCGGGGTGGGGGCTTCAGGCACTGCAGCCTCCTGCTCTTCGAGCTGGGTCCTCGGCATTTTGGTTACTAACAGTGTAGAAGCTGATGGAGATGAAAAGCCCACAGCTAGTGAGTTGGAAGGCGGTGGTTCTCTTCATGTGAAGAAGGTGGCAGATTTGCAGGCTGTCGGACAGATGCTGACGAGTGTCCCGGGAAAGGACCTCTGGTCATAAATCCAGAGTGTGTCTTCCTCCCCTCAACTCCCCATTTCCTGCGTTTCACTGTGAAACAGAAAGTTTCCATTCCTTCCCTGCATCTGCCAGCATGTGCCCCTGTGGCCAGATTCCTCACCTTTCGGTTCCTTATGAAGTGTGGGAGAACATGCTGGCGGCCCCTGCCCCGCTGTGGCTTCCCCACGGCCTCTCTGTGAGAGAGTAGGACGTCCAGTCCGTAGCAGAAACCCGGCACAGATGGTACGGGTCTGCGCTTGGTCTGCCTGCGAGGCCGGCGTCCCGCCTTGGGGCTGGGGGCTGGGGGATGAGCGTGGGGCGTTTTGGAAGGGCCCTGGAAGGTCTTTCACTGCTTCCCTCTCGCAGCCTAGAGGTCTGTGCACTGCTGCCTGTTGGGGTGAGTCAGGTCCAGGCATTGGCCTACTATGTTATATATAGTGGGCCCTTTCCTGGGAGCAGAGGGGCATCTTGGCCCGGGGCAGTCTCCTTCCACAGCTGGGCAGATCCTGCTGTTGTCAGACGTGGGCAGTACACCAGAGGGCAGCTTTCAGCCAGTCTGCCCAGGCGCGGGGTGGCTCTGGGGTTGGGTGGCGTCCAGCTCTGGGCCATAGAGCCCTGGCCTGGACTGTGGAAGCTGCTGGCGCCTGGCTGCCCCACCACCGTTCCCTTGCAGATGACCGGGTCACTTCGCGTGCTCCTGCTCCTTGCAGTCTCTTCGTGCATCGTGCTGCCACTCAGCCTGCAGAGGAATGTGCTGGCGTCCGTCCAGTCCTTCAGCGCCATGGCCCTCCTCTTCTACACGCTCTTTATGTTTGTGGTGAGTGCTGTGCGCTGCCCGCACGCTTGGCCCCGGAACCATCCCCTGGGGACCATGGCATCCACCATCTCGAAACCTGGCAAATCGACGTCAGACTTACCAAATCATGGCCCAAAGGGGGCAGGTGCAGCTGGCATGGACTCAGTTTTGTGCATTGTCGGGAAAGGTTGAGGCCACAGGGTTGGGGGCTCTTCCGCTAGGCCCAAGCTGTCATGGCCCCAGCAGGCAGGAACACTGGCTTTACCCACTTTGTGGGGAGGCGACCTGTGTGGGGCCTGTGAGCACAGCCACATGTGGCTGTTGTCACGAGGGCAGGTTCTTGTTTCTCTGGGTGGACACGTAGGTGCCATAGGGAGAGACTGGGTTAGACAGTGGGGTTAGAGTGCAGACAGACCCTCATTTCTCAATAGGGGCAGGGAGCCCTTGGGAGGTGCTGGAGGACATCTTCCCTGGGAAGGGATCCTGCCCAGTGGCCAGGACACTGTCCACCCATGGGCATGGAACTTGCTTGTCTCTTGCTTAGGCTGTCTGTAGAGTGAGTGTTAGCTGGCGTTGGGGGACGGTCGTTTTGAAGCCGCCAGCTTCCCTGAGTCCCTCAGTGCTCCTGTAGGCCAGCCTCCCTGCTGTCTGCTTGGCTGGGTCCTCTCTGAGCTTATCTTTAAAAGGCCGTGGAAGACTCTGCCCATGTGGGGACCTTCCTCCATCTCCCATCAGGACAGGGCCAGGGTCAGGGAGAGGGCCTCCTCCTGTCTGTTTCAAGCATAGATGGTTGCCGGGATGTGTCCAGAAAGTCCTGGATGGCAATTGCACCTTGTAGCAGCCCCTGAGCATCTCCTAGCTGGCTGCTGTGTCAGGCTGCGCTGCACAGAGGACACAGATTGGCTGGGCTGGGAATAGGGGGGTACAGAGCTCCTGGCTCCTGGCTCCCCTTGCAGCATCAGCCTGCACTCCGTCATGAGGTTGAGCCGAGCCTCAGTGCCCCTTCTTTACCTTCTCCCCCTCCTTTTCCACAGATCCTGCTCTCCTCGCTCAAGCATGGCCTTTTTGGTTGGCAGTGGCTGCAGCGGGTCAGCTATGTCCGCTGGGAGGGCATCTTCCGCTGCATTCCAATCTTCGGCATGTCCTTTGCTTGTCAGTCGTAAGTACTTCCTACTCCCTGACCGGCCGTCATTGGGCACCGTGGGAAGTGGGGTCCAGCTGTCCTTCGCTTTTCTTTAATTGCACTTTAGCATCCCCAAAGGGTAGTTCTTGTCCAATGATGACCTTATCCCCCTTAAGTTGAGGGAGATAGTTGTATTTTAATCAGAAGATGAGTTGCTCTATTCGTGAGACATGTGCTGAGTCACACGGGTGAGGTGCTGGTTTGCCAGACTCCCCACGAGAGGAGAATGGCTGTGGGGATCTCGTGGCAGTGCAGAGCCAGTGGACCCAGCAGGGGCTTTAGTGTTTTGCCAGAGTTGAGCTGCTCGTCTGAGAATACTTAAAAGGAAATTGCACAAACATTGACTAAAGCCTGCTGCTGGGCTGCTTTTGGAGGCCCTCGTCTGTGTGTGTGTGTGTGTGCGCGTGCACGTGTGCATGCATGAACGCATACAAGTATGTGGGCATGCTTTCCCTCTGGCACCTGGAGCTGTGGGAATGCAGATCAGGGCATTTCCATAATCCCATCGGCATTACCTCCTCCACCAAAATGACAAGAGCAAGTGATTCCTGCCCAGTCGTAATGGCAGCTGGCTCCAACCAGAAGCGTAAATCCGGGACAGACAGAAAAAAGCCCATCCGCTCAGTGGCTGGCATTGCAGCCCCCTGCCGTTTTAGCGAGCATGTACGGTGCCAATCGTAGATGAACGTGGTGGAGAGGATTTGTTCGCACTGCTGTGTTTACACCCACACGTGGGCTCCAAACCGCCGCTCCCCACTTCCTGCCTCTCCTGGCAGCCCTGTCCCCACCAGACATGCTCCAGCCTTGCTGCTTAATGTCCCCATTATCCTGGGCAGCAGCAGTGACATGCTTTTACCTCTCGCCCAGTTGCCGTGTGTCCTTTCTTTCTGCATGTTTGCTTTGTAATGAAAATAAACCCCCACTGGGGCTTTGCTCCATCGTGACCAGCATGCAGTTGTTGGGGTTGGTTCTGGAAGGGTCTTGCTGAGTGCCACTCTTGCCCTGCCCCCAACCCTGGAGGTGTGTCCCGAGTCCCCCTGCATGCAACAGCGCTGCCTCCCTGCTCCTGCAAGGGAGTACACGGAGCTAGTGCGCCGCGCTCAGCTGGTCTCCCGTCCTTGCAGAACATTCATGTTCTCCGGGTGCTACGGCAGAGAGCTCCATCCTCCAGGGAACCCACTGGGCAGCGTGGCTGGGGGCTGTGGGCAGCTGCTCATCCCTAAGGGGTTGGCTAGCCGGCCTGCATCTCTGATGCCCTATAAGGGGAGAAATGCACGGGGGCTGTGTGAGAAGGCCCCACGGGCTTGGGTAGGTGCCAGGGTGGGTCAGGGAATGCACTGTTGGGGTGTTGCGGAGTGGCTGTGGGGCATTCGTTTTCCTCCTGGTGGTTCTGGAGCTTAGCTGCTGTAGGGACCATGGGTTTTCTGTTTCTGCTGTTCTTTCTCTCCTGGGACAGTCAGGACCCCCAGGTCTCAGGCAGGATTGGGGAGCAGCTTGAGGTTTGATACCTTTTGACCCTTTCTTGGGGACATAGCAGAGGCTCACTGTGGCACAGAGTCCTAACTGGGGATTTTGAGGGGTGGGGGCTGACCTGTGTGTCATTTGATCTGGCTGCTGATCCCACACGCTGGGGCTCCCTGGTATGGACTCAGCTGCAGCCAGACCGCATGGTCTTCTCTGCAACGTTGGATCCTAGGGCCCCTGGCGACCTGCACAGATTGCTTCTTCTCTAGCCCTCTGCTGTCTCCCTGGGGAATGCCTGGGCATGCGGTGGCCTTGTTTCCTCGTGGACCAGGCGAGGAATGAGCCGCTGTCCCTGGGCCTCAGCCGTGGGCCTGCTGAGATCAGGACGCCTTGGTGGGCCACCTGTCTCAGGGCACTGGGTGGGGGGCTGACGGGCTGCCATTCCCCTGGGGCCTCCACCTGTTTTGTTGGCTTGCTTTTTAAATGAAGTTAGGGTGTCCTCTTTGTTTTCATTTCACTTTTCAAAGGCAATTTTGGGATTTGGTCTCCTTGATTCTTAGGCATGTCTGTTTACAGCCTGATATTCTGTGTCCTGACATGCCCCTCTCCAGTGTCATGACCTTCCCGTGATCCTGACCACTGGCCCTGACGCCTTTTGGCCTTGCCTATGCCCCCCTCCCCTCTGCAGCGACGCAGCCTGGGGCAATTGAGGAGTGGCCGCTCACACCCACTCCCCCACCCCCTGGGGTGGAGAGTCTCCGTGGGCATGTGTACAGTGGTGAGCATTGCAGGAAGAATGGGTGCTGGAGAAGAGACCCCAGGAAGCAGTGTGTCCCATTCAGACCTGCTCTGAGGGTTGCTCATGTCCCTGCAGCCAGGTCCTGCCCACCTATGACAGCCTGGACGAGCCATCGGTGAAGGCCATGAGCTCCATCTTCGCCTCCTCCCTCCACGTGGTCACCGCTTTCTATATCACGGTAGGCGGCCTGACTGTACACTGTCCCCAGTGGGTCGTGTTGACGTGGGAGGTGGGGGTCCCGCGTGGCAGCTTCCCTCCAAGTGCGTTCCCAGCAGTTCCAGACCCCCCTCCAGGCTTCAGCTGCTCCCACCAGGGCCCCACATCTTGGGGCTTGCCAATCCTTCCTGCTTTCTGACTGCAGTGCCCAGAAGGCGCAGTGCCTGCAGACAGCTCTGCCTGTCAGCCTGCCTTCACCCACAGTGAGAGGCACCCACGCCAGCAGCCGCCAGCCATGGCACCTTTCTGTCCCGTGTCCAGGTGGGGTTCTTCGGTTACGTCAGCTTCACTGAGGCCATCGCCGGCAACGTGCTGGTGCACTTCCCTTCCAACCTGGTGACGGAGGTGACCCGCATGGGCTTTCTGATGTCGGTGGCCGTCGGCTTCCCCATGATGATCCTGCCGTGCCGGCAGGCCGTGAGCACGCTGCTTTTTGAGCAGCAGGTAGGTACCCCCGGCCTGGCAGATGCATTTTTTTTGTTCTATAGGTGTTATTTTTCCTGAACGTAATTACGTTATCATCTTTGGCTTTTGCTGGTTCTTTTTTTTGTCTTCCTGGGAAGTGCTAGATGAGTTATTTCCCAGTACAAAATGGAACTCTTTTCTCCCTCAACTTTGGAAAAGAGACAGTGCTGAACAAACAGATTGATTTAGCAGGAGACTTTTGGTGCCATGGCCCAGAGTCCATATGATTAGGCTCCATCTCTGCATCTCTAGCAGAGAGATTGTCATCGCTGAGTCAGAAAAATAGGACTTGGAGGTTTGCTTCAAAGTAGCTCCCAGTAGGGATGAGATATGGAGAAACTGGAGTGACCTTCCAGGCTGAGTGGTGTGAGGTGGTGGTGGCTGGAGCTGGGAGGAGGTACGAGGGTTCCATGTCCTGCTCTCTGCTTTCATGTGACCTTGAAGTTTTTAGTAACTTAACCAAAAGCCTCTGGACCTATGAGGGGCTGAGCTGTGTCTGTTGTGTGAGAGGGACAGGCTGTGGCCTTGGCTCGGGGATAAAGAGACTCCCCTGGTTCTCTAGTACCTCGTGTCCAGGAAGGTGCAGCCAGGCCTCTGCTCTGAGGGCCCCTCCCAGCCAGGCTCCCACAGGTTCAGCAGATGCCATGGCTCCCTTGGGAACTGACAAAACCCTCATGGGGTGGTCCTGGGGTGGTGGCTGGTCTTCCCCTGTGGCCAACTTCTGGTCATCCCCCAGCATGGTCTCCTGAGCCTCGGTGGGTACATTATGACTATTGGATGCAAATGAACTACTTAGGCCAAAGGGGGCTCATGGTCTCCCAGAATCCCAGGAAGAGGTGGGCAGCAGACTGGTGGGGAGGGGCTCGCTCTCCACAGGGCCAGCAGCACAGGGCTGCCTCTCTTTGCACATGCTTGTGCCACACGTGGCCCCTAGCAGCTGCCTGGCACCTAGGTCACTGGACAGGAGAAGGAAGGGCTTGCTCGTGTGGTCATTGAGTCAGTGGTCATTAGACCTTTCCCACCATCACATGCAAACGTGCACTTTGTATCCAAGTAGGCTTTATGTCTCTTCTCTCTGTTTATCACAATTTAATCTTTTTTAAAACTAAAAATCGGTAGAGGCGTTGAAGGAAATGCCAAATCAGGAAAGAATACACACCTTCAGCCTACACAGGTGCATTTGTTTTCACCCAATCAGTATCTGATGCTCTGTCCCCAGTGTTGCTGCAAAGCTCGCTGAGCTGCTTTTCTCTCCCACTGAAGTGTTACGAATGTCTCATTGCATTTTCATGTGACATTTGCAGTGTCTCTCCTCTTTCACCTCTCTTTGGATGTGCCAGTGTTTTGGTCTTGTGTTCTTGTGGATAATGCTGTCATGGCCACCTTTATGCATGTAGGTTGTCTGTCCTCCTTCTGCTGCTCTTGGAATATTCTTAGATAATTTCCACTTCTGGGATTCCTCACGTATAGGGTGTGTAGACCTGATGCCTTTGCTTACTGGACCAGATTAAAATTACCATCCTGAGAGCAAGCAGAGATTCTGGCTCCAGGCTCCTTCATTCTGTCCTAAGGAAGCTGCCTGTGTAAAAGTCTGTTCTGAAAATTTGGTGCTCTGGAAGATTCTCCCATTTTCACTCGAGCTGTGTTTTCCTAATGCAGGACTTAGGACCATTGCCAGCCCTTCCTGGGTGTCTGGCAGCATTGATTCTCACCACAGTTTGAGGAGGGGGTACTTCTGCTATTTTTGTGTTTTCATTGAGGGCCACAGAGGCTAAGGAGCTTGCCCGAGGGCACAGCTGGTGCTGGCATGCAGCAGTGCCGTGTTTGAGCAGGGCGCTCTGGCCCCAGCATCCATGTACCGATCCGTGCCAGGAAGCTCCTGGGTATGCGGTGTCTGAAGCCACCCACCTTTGGCCCTGCTGCTTCCTCATGGGTGACTGTTCCCTGTGGTTCTGTGTGTGTAAGAACAATAGAAATCATCACTGCTTCCTGGAGGTAAAAGTAGGGTCCTTTAGCTTTAGTTCTGCTGCATCTTATCGTTTTTCCCTTTTTTATATCATGGACTTTGAAATTGAGTAACTGCCAGTCACACTTCTGTTGGAGATAGCCATACCACAGCCAAGTGTGTGTGGGGTGTGTGTATGTGTATGTAACCATAGCTGAGCCACTGCCTGAGGCCAGGCTGACATCCACTGACTTCTGTGGCTGGCAGCTCGATGGTACGGGTCTGTACTCTGTCCTGCAGATCACGTGACACTTGTTTAAACCTTTCCCATGGCGCAGGTAGCTCTAAAAATGAAAAAGAATGGAAGGACTTGCTATTAACATCTCAAAATGAAGTTGTAAAATTTATGTCCCAAACATGATGTGGAAAGCCAGCCTTTGCCACTTTGCCATTTGCAGGTTCATGTTGAAGTTTCTCAACCAAATCTAATTGTGTCGACAGTGCTTAGCTGGCGACTGTGTAGCCAGCAGGTGGACTCGCCGCCGTGGCCTCCTGTGCAAGCTTGTCTGCTGTGCTTGGCAGGACTCTGCAAGGTGTTGCTTTACGGGAGCGCGTTAGAGGGAATCGGTCATTCACACCCTCTGTTGTTCTTTTCTTTCACACAGCAAAAAGATGGGACCTTTGCCGCTGGGGGGTACATGCCCCCACTCCGGTTTAAGGCGCTCACCCTCGCCATCGTGTTCGGAACCATGGTCGGCGGAATCCTGATCCCCAACGGTGAGGTGCAGTGCCGCCTCCTGCCGGCTTCTCCCTGGGCTTCTCCCCTCTTGTGTTGGCATGGAGAGACCAGGGGCAGGGCATCCCTTCCTCACGTCTGAGCATCCATCCCGTGACCCCCAGAGCCTTAACTGTCCCATCACAGTTCATCATTCAGGGTACCCCAAAGCCATACCCCGAACCCTTTGTGTCTCCTGAAGTAGTCGTTAGAGACTCCCAGGTGGTTTTTCCCTTTGGCCCACAGAGAAGGGCGTAGACCGAAATCTAGCAGCTGGCGGAAGCTTACACGCTGTGAAATCCAAGCAGTGACACCCAGGCAGAGCTCCCAGTGCAGGCGCACAGACCCGGTTTGTAGGATTCATGGCTGTGATGCTCATCTCCCTACTAGTGAGTCCTCATGTTGATTTGTTACAAAGGGAAAAGTGGCAGGCCCTAAGCAGTATTTGTTTTGTCAGAATATACCTGGTCCCTGGCAGACAACACAAAACTTACTGTCATCAGATACTGAGGAGACGTGGCATGTGCCCTCCCCAGGTAACACTCCAAAGATCACCTGACCAGGTTCCTGGCAGTGGGAGGCACCCTGCCCCCACTTGCCTCTGGCTTTTTACGTGCCTGACAAATGTCACAGATGTCCCACCAGAGTGTTCAGCAAATGCCAGGCAGGCGAGGTGAAGTGTAGCCACGCTGAGGAGCCAGCACCCAGTGTAGGCCCAGTGTCAGCTCTCTGAGATGCCAAGTATAAGAAGCAGATACCCCTGACGAGGGAGGGTAGCTTTTTGATGACCCTGCTCTGTGTTGGACTCTGTGAGAAGACACTGTTCCTGTGCCCTCGTTTTGACTTCCTGGAACCCAGGGAGGGGGTGCTGCTTCCCCACTCTCCTGACGCGGCAGGGGCTCGCCCACGTCCACAGCTAGTATTGTCAGCTAGTATGTCCTCCAGGGCTCTCGTGGAGGCCAAAACCCAGAGTCCGAGTGCTGACGCCCCCTGTGCTCTCTCTGCCTGTTGGAGGCCAGGTGTGGGCCTTTTGGGCGTCGGGGGGCCCTTTCTGGTCCCAGCTGGTGTCTGGGGCACAACACCAACTTGCTCCTGGCAACCAGTGGTCGGACCCTGAGTCTTTGCAGGCGCCTCCATGTCAGCCCCCCTTTCTTGCCGCTAGTGGAGACGGTCCTCGGCCTCACGGGCGCAACCACAGGGAGCCTCATCTGCTTCATCTGCCCGGCCCTGATTTACAGGAGGACCCACAAGAGCACCCTCGCCTCCCAGGTGGGTGCTGGGCCGTCCATGGGGGGGCGGGGCAGGAGGCAGACAGCGCCCTCTTCCGGGTCTTCAGGGTGGGCTCTGTGAGCACAGAAGGGCCCTGTCGAGAGGACCTGGGTTGAGCCGCAGGCAGACGCTGCGGGGCCACCTGAGCCGTGCGCGCCGGTGTGCGCTGGGCCCTCTGGTGTGGCAGCCGCTGAGCCGAGTGCTGCGCTCTCAGAGCTCCTCCTCAGATGCACGTCTGTGCTGTAACTGGATGAAGCAAGTGCCTGCTAAAGACTTCACACCTCCTGCCCCTCCTGGTGTGTCCCTGGAGAGCCAGTCTGTACACGGCAAGCGAGTACATTGCGTGTGTGCAGCTACACAGCTCCCTGATTCTTTTGCTTCAACCCCTGGTATTTTATCTCACGTTGTCCTTGCAGAGTCGCCTTGTTTTCAGTTGCTTTGGAGGGTTTTGTTGTAGAAATATTCCATAACCCAAGTCCCCGGTGGGGTCACGCCTCTGCTCTTTCGTTGGGACGGAACTAGAGCAAGTACCTGTGTGTCTGAGAGCACGCCTGCAAGAAAGAAGGGTGTCTTGAAATGGACGCCCTGTGGAGGCGTTTGCCCCAGTGCCTTCCACAGGTTCCGCCAGCTTTCCCTCCCAGCTGCTACGCACAAAGGGGCCTTTTTCCCACTCCCAGGACCTTTCAGTCTGTCAGGCTGAGGGAAGAGGGGTTCCAGCTTCCTGGGAGTAAACTGAGTGTCTTTCCATGTGCTTAAGAGCCACTGGCATTTCATTTTCCATGAATTAGCAGTGTCTTTGCTCATTTTTTAAGGGGCTTGGGCGCTTTTTTTTATTGGTACATTGTAGTGATTTTTTGAATGTGTAATATACATGCACATACAGTATACATTCAGTACAGCACATGATTCTGACAAGACATTTTTTACAGCGGGTATCCTTGAAGCCTCCCAGTGCTTTCCAGGCATCCCACCCACCAAGGTTACTCCTCTGCAGTCTTCTGAGTCCTCAGAGTCACTCGTCCTTCGAGTCTGCCTGAACAGAGTCTTACTTACATTGGTGCTCATTACGTGTGGCTTCTTGCACTCAGCATCTTGTCTGAGCTCACATTTCACTGAGAACAGTGGAGGTTCGTTCCTTCTCGCTGCTACATGCTGTTCTGTTTCATGAATTACTGCAGTTTGTTTATCCCTTCTACAGGGGATCCGTAGCTGTCTCCGCCATGAACTGTCCCAGGACCTGCTGGAACGTTGTGTTTGTAGGTCCATCACTGGGAGGTGGGATGCTCAGTGCAAGTAGCCCTCCCCAGGCACCTGCTGCCGCCGTCCCTCCGCAGTGCGTGAGAGCTCCGGGTGCTGTTGTGTCCACTCGTCCCTGTTGACTACCCCTTCTGATGCGCGTCGTGGGGCCACGGGTGGCTGTGACAGATGCTGTCATGCGTCTTTCCTGCGCCTCCTAGCCGTGTGTGCCTCTTGTTTCTTCTCTTGTTTCTTACAGGCCTCTCGGGTCTTTTGCCTGTTCTTCCTATTAGATTGTCATTTTCATATTGACTTGTGGGCATTTTTCAGACATCCTAGATATAAGTCCTTTCTCAGAAATATGTTTTGCAAATCTTTTTTCAGTCTTCGTGGCCTTTTCACTCCTTTTGATGAACAAAAGTTCTTAATTTTAATGCAGCTGTGTGTTTCAATCTTTTCATGTTACTCTTTTTTTGTGTTCTATTTAAGAGATTTTTGCCTTTCCCAGGTCATGAAAATAATGTGCTGTGTTATATTTTAGAAGCTTTGTGCTGTACTTGTTTTCTCTCTGGCCGTCTAGATGGCCCTGGCGTCCTTTCCCTGCAGCCTGGTGGCGGCACCGTGCGTGCCTCTGGCTTTCTTCTTTAAGGTGGTCTTTGCATTTCCAACTGAAATGCCACCTTGGCTTGTCAGCCTCCTCCAGGTAGCCTGCTGGGCTTTTAATTGGGAAGCCTCAGCTCTATAGATCAATTTTGAAAGAACTGACGTTATTATCCAGTTCACAAAATTTTCTAATTTCTGCTATGATTTCTTCTTTGACCCATGAACTCTTGAGAAGCGTGTTGCTTGACTTTCAGACATTCAGGCTTTCCTAGTAATGACTTGTTAATTTCAAGGTTAATTCCATTGTGCTTGGAGAGTACACCTGAAGATCTTCAGTCCTGTGAAATTCTTTGAGACTTGACTTGTGGCTCAGTGTTTGGTCCGTTCTGGGGAAGGCTCAGTGGGCTCTGGTCTGTAATGCCCTCAGTGTGTTAGGTAAGTTTGTTACTGCAGTCTTCAGATTTTATATATTCTTACAGATTTTCTTTTTTTTATCTGCTATAGAGAAAGGTCTGATAACACTTACATTATATAATTCTAGATTTGTTTATTTCTCCTTTTAGTGCTGTCCATTTTTGCTTCTTATTTTGAGGCTGTGTTGTTAGGAGCTGCAGGTTTGGGATTATTGTATCTTCCTGTTGAATCGACCCTTTATGCATTTTACCTTTGGAAATGCTTCTTGCCTTCAAGTCTGCCTTGAAGGATAGCTAACCCAACTTTCTTTATTTGTATTTTCACAGTATAACTTTGTCATTTTGATCTGTCCATGCCCTTGTATTTAAGATGTGCCTTTTGTAAGTAGCATATAGCTGAATTTTGTTCTTTTTTTTTGCCACCTTTTGGATAAGTCAAACATTTTTAATGTTTGTTCATTTTCCCACCATTATCTTGTTGGTTGTACATTCTTTTCTGTCCTTTTAGTGGTTACATGAGATATTACAAGTCCTTGACTCATTAGAGGCCACCTTAGTTTTTTTTTTTTTATCTTGTCACCTGCCAGACCAGACAATACCATGGTAGTTACGAACAGTCAGTGTTTACTTATGTTGGGCCTCATCGATCCTTCGTGGGCCCTTGGCTTTGCATTATTTGGTTCCGTCTCCTGGCATGCTTGGTAGTTTGTAGAGGTTGTGCCTGAACAATCAGAGCACCTCTGGACGATGTCCTCTTCCACCCCAAGAGAGTGTATGGGGCCAGTCTCCTGAGTTTAGCTGAGGCAAGTCAGTTTCTAGTTTGTCTTCACCCCCTTCCAGGGTCTCAGCTAAATGTGCTCTCTGCCCCTGTGGCCGGCTCTGCTCGGGTCTCCGCATAGCTGCCAGCTGGCAGGGGTGGCGGTGGGGTTCCTGCACCATCCTGAGTCTGCTGGGGAGCAAGGCTTTGCTCCTAAACCTTGGTCCCCAGCCATGCGAGTTGGCACAGGTTCCAGGCCGTGGACTGTCCCCTCTGCTCAACACCACGGGCTGTTGAACGCCTGAGGAGGAGAAGCAGCCTGCCCATCCTGGGCCATGTTGTCCTTGGTGCTCTCCGCTGTGTCCCAGCTTCCCAGACGCTCACTGCAGACTCAGTAAGGCAACATCCAGGTCTGCATCCAGCTGCCCTGCTGTTTGAAACAGGATCGTGAGTCTGACAGCAGCTATTCCGCCGTCATTGGGAGCTTTTGGACTCCTCGTAATGGGAAATTAGCCCATTGCCTCTTTCTCATTTTGCACGTATTTTCCCCAATTTGTCGAGTCCTCATTTTTTTTTGTGTGTGTGTGTGTGTGTGTGTGTGTGGGCAGACACCGGGAATCAAACCCGGGTCTCCGGCATGGCAGTGGGAACTTTGCCTGCTGAGCCACCACGGCCCACCCAAGTCCCCAGTTTTTAAGTCCATCGGATGTTTAGGGTAAAGAAGTCAGAAAGACCTTCCCCACTATGACACAATTTTTTTAAGATTCTTCCTTTATTTTCTTCTAGTGCTTTCACAACTTCATTTCTTTTTTCATTTAAATCTTGCCTACATCTGTATTTTATTTTGGTGTGAGATGGACAGAGGCTATCCAGTTTTTTTCTAGCTGGCTTCTAGTTGTCCAAATACTAGTTATTGAATAATCCTCACTGACATGAAATGTCATATATTAAGTTCTTGAACTATCACTTATTAAATTTTTGAACATGCTCAGGCCCTGTTTGCAATTGCTGTTTAACTTATTAGTTTGTCCGACCCTGTACACTCCTGGCCGTCTTAATTCCTACAGCTGTATAGTAATACACACTATACCACCAAGTGTCGCTTTTTGCCATATTTTAATTCTAATTCCTGTTCTTACGCTTACTAATTTTTCTGGGTATTCTTGCTTATATATTTTCTATGAGAGTTGGAATCAGCTGATCTGATTATAATGAAATTAAATCTTTTTTTGGTCCAGTTATGATTGCACTGAAGCTGTGGATTAACTTAGGAAGGATTGGTACCTCCAGATGTCATCTATTGCAGGGCATGTTTCTGAGCTTTCCTGTTTGTTCCCAGGCCCTGGCAACCAGTTCATCCCCTTCTTCAAGCTCCTCCTCTGCTCCTGTTGACTGGGTCTCCTCCTTCCAGTCCTTCTGCCTGGGGGTGCTCTGGGGTGGGGCTGTGGGCATAGATGCCAGGCAGAGTGGCAGCAGTTTGTGCGCCCTCAGCTTGCTGCTGCACCTCTCCTGCCTATACCTGCTATTTAGGGTTTGAGGCACACGCTTTGGGTGATGTGGCTGAGGTCTCAGTGGTGGGCATGCGCTTCGGGTGGTGCCACCATTCTCCCCAGTGTAAAACTTGTTCCTGGCTCAGGGACCCCAAGGAAAACCCAAACGGGGAGCATGTGTTTGATGGGTGACTCAGGGCTGTGCCTCTGAAGGCATGTTCCAGAAATCACCTTGGAGGGGTCATTGGGAAGCCTGGAAGCCTAACTGGCCCCTGTGGGCTAAGGGGAAGCCCTCCTGCCAGAGCACAGCTCCTGCTTCATCTTAATGGTTGGCGAGTCTGGTGGTTTCCACGACCCTGGGTGAGGCCCCCGGTCCTCGGGGCTGGGTTGGACATGTGCATTGGTGTGTTAGGAGCAGCTGGCATGTGTGGAGCTGTTGCCAAGGCCAGCAAGGCAGACAGTAGGCAGCAAAGGGGGGCCTTGAAAAGTCCACGTGAGCGCCTCATGACCTGGGGAGAGAGCGCTTGCCCACTTAAGGATAGCTCATGGCCAGGTGTCACCTGTACTTGGAGGAGAGGGGATGTCTGAATTTCTGGGGGAAATGGAGAGCAGCTTCATAGAGGACTCAAGTCTTTCAGCCCTGAGTGTGAGACCATTCTCTGAGTCAAGAAAGACCACTCCCTGGAGCAGGATGCCTGGAGGATCCTGAGCCGAGCACGGGCCAGGACAGAGGATGCTTGTGCTGTCAGAGATATATCAGTAACTAAGTATATGTCTCTTCCTGGAGAACAGTGAGAGTGGCCTGCAAAGAAAAGAGCCAGGAGGGTGGGCGTCCGACCACTCAGGGAGCAGCATCTGTGCCTTCTAGGGCTCCCATTACATGGGAGACAACTCCACGCAGACGTCTGCACTGAGGCCAACAGCCAATGTGGGGTCGAGGCGCGTGCCTGCCCACCTGCTGGGTCCTGTGCTGCTGGCTTCGCGTTATATGATTTACATACCAAATTTATCCTTGGGTGTCATGGAAACAGTCTTGGAAATTGTCTGGAAACTGCAGAGCACTCCTAGAAGGGGGCCCAGGTCCTGCCCTGGGTCTCACCAAGCTTAAAAGCTAAGACGTGCAGAGCAGATTTGCCTTTTTCCTCCAGGAGGCTCCAGGGCTGAATCAGCAGGGCTGATGGTGATTTGACACCTGGTTGCCAGGTGCATGATCACCTAGCTGCCTGTTTGCGCAGCAGTTCCGATGTGCAGAGTTGTACTTGGAAGGTGCAGGCATTGGAGAACTGGGGCTGCAGAGGTGAAGTGGGCTCTGCAGCAGGCCTCCCTGCCCCCCAGGCAGAGGCTGCAGCCACCCTGATTCGGTCCTGTGCTTGGACGAACGTTCCGCAGTAACCTTCAGACTACAGCAGCATCATAGGCACGCAGCCCCGGACACTGTCCCTTGAGTTATCCCTGTGGCCATGGGTGTTGGTGTGTCATCGTTTACTTGCAGGAGCCTCAAGCCTGTGCTTGGGGGTACTCAGGTGCCCGCCTTGGTTCTGGCACTAAAGCAGCAAGTGCTGACTCGCCTCCCAGTGTACCTGTCCTGTGCCATTCCCAAGGCACCCCTCAGGCTGGGGCTGCCCACCTTCTTGCCTCGGGGTCCACCAGCCCGCGGGGTTTCTCCAAAGGAAAGTCATGAGCGCCTGGGATGGTGCCATCTGGTCAGTTAGAATGGCCCGTGGTGGGCCTCAGAAAGCCAGTGGGCATCCCCGCAAAGGGGAGGGGACAGACTCCCAAAGCCCTGGAGGGGGCTAGAGCAGTGCTGGGACCTTTCCTGCTGCTTTGCTGGCAGCTTTGAGGGTGCAGACCCAAGGTCTCGGTGTGGGGAGCCCAGCACAGGCTCACCTGTGGAGTGAGGGTCTGCTTTCTGGTTGGACCCTGTGCCTGCAGCCTCCTCCTGCGCGTGCCCCAATCCAATGACTTGACTCACCCTTCTCTGTAAGCTACCCTAACTGACTGCTTTCTCGGTAGACACTTCACCTTGTTCCCGGACTCTGGGGGCATTAGTTTCCCCACTGTAAGGACCACAATGCACCCCCCCCACCTTTTTAAAAATGTATTTATTTTACTCTCACCATACATTCCATTCACAGTATACAATCAGTGGCTTTCAGTATAATCACAAAGTTGTGCTTAGCATATTATATATTTACTTTATTTATCCCACATTGTACATACAACACTCTAAAAGAAGATCACCGTATATATAATTACTTAGAACAGTGTGAAATAATCTCTTGGCAGGTTTGTCTTTTGGTAGGCTTTATCCTGTGGTTAAAACTGTTTGAAAATTATTTGGAATAGTTCCCTTGCATGGTTATTTCACCAAAAGCGGTGCTTTTTTTTCTATAAATTTGTCTTCAATTTTTAAGCAGTCTTTTATAATTTGATATTTTGTAAGTAAAATATTTATATTTTCCCTTTTTTGGCATGGGCAGGTACCAGGAATCTAACCCGGGTCTCTGGCACAGCGGACGAGAATTCTCCCACTGAGCCACTGGTGTACCGCCCTACATTTTAATTTTTTATAACAAATATTTATATATATCCAAAGTTAAAACTACAAAACATTACATTCAAAGAAATCTGACTTCTGTGCTGTCACCTCCACCTATTCCTTCTCCATCCTGTAACTAGGTATTTTTTCTTGTCCCCTTTTTAAAAAGAAAAGCAAATATTTATACATACATATCTCCTTTCCTTCCTCACAAAAATGAACCAGAACTATAATACCTTTGTCCACCTTTCTTTTACAATAAACAGCACACTGCAATGTGGATAGACCGTGAATTACTTTAATGCAGCCTTTCTTGATGGGAGCGGCTCCTTCAGTCAGGTTGGAGGTGCCATGGTTTGGAGGGGCCTCTTCTAACCTGTTACTCTGTTCCGCTTTTGGAGTATTTTGTGGTTTAAAGTCCTCTCTCAGGTAGGTGATTCTTCTCCACTTTTCCTTTAGCTCTGGCAGTTGTGTAGTTTCTGGAATAAGGGGTCTTTTCAGGGAACTCGGTGTCTACAGTACTAAAGGAGTTAACATTTTTTTACTTTGAATGTGG
Source organism: Tamandua tetradactyla (assembly GCF_023851605.1). Taxonomy (NCBI): domain Eukaryota; kingdom Metazoa; phylum Chordata; class Mammalia; order Pilosa; family Myrmecophagidae; genus Tamandua; species Tamandua tetradactyla. The sequence goes on along the minus strand of NC_135332.1, from coordinate 73,537,513 downwards.
CTTTTTTAAGCCTGGAAAGCTGAGAGTTGAAGTAAATCATTCATATTCACAGATGAAACATTGCCTTTGGCTTGTCCATCTCCCATGGAAATGTTAAGTGATGGCCCCTTTAAAAGTCACCTGACTTAACAGAGACTATCAGGAGTTAGAAACAGGGTAAGACAATGGGTAATTGGAGCTGAAGGGTTACAGACTGTGCAACAGAACTAGATACAAAAACTCAAAAATGGACAGCACAATACTATCTAATTGTAATGTAATTATGTTAAAACACTGAATGAAGCTGAATCTGATCTATAGTTTTTTGTTTGTGTTTTTTGTTTTTTCCTTTTTTATATATTTTTAAATTTTTTATTTTTATTATTTTTATTTTTTTCTCTATATTATCATGCTATATCTTTTTCTGTTGTTTTGCTAGTTCTTTTCCTAAATCGATGCAAATGTACTAAGAAATGATGATCACACATCTATGTGATGATATTAAGAATTACTGATTGTATATGTAGAATGGAATGATTTCTAAATGTTGTGTTAGTTAATTTTTTTTTAATTAATAAAAAAAAAAAAGTCACCTGACTTAAAAATGACCAACCAAAGGTCTTCATTTTTGTCTTGGAAGCTTTTTAGGGATGGCCCAAATGGGGGCCAGGGTTAAACGGGCTCTGCTTTAGCTGAACTGGGGACCTTAGGCTTGGGGGACGGTGCAGAGCCCCACGGCTTGTGTGGTTCCTTTGAGGAGCTGCCCCTGTGGACCTTCCGAAACAGTCTTCCTTCCCTGACCTGCTGCTGGAACCTAGGCAGAGTCAGTTTTCCTCCTTTAAGAATCCTTCCTGAGATCCCATTGGTGTTCTGGGAAGTCCTAGTGGGGAGATAGGTTTTTTAATGGTTGCTTCTCGGTGAGCTCATTTCTGCTGTTGCCTGGAACTGTCACGCTGCAGCTTGGTCCCTGTAAACAGGCACGATTTAAGACACTGGCATGCTGCTCTCTGCAGGGTGGGTTCCTGCTGAGGGCTGCCCAAGGGTCTTCTAGGCGCCTTTCTGGTGGACCTGGCCCCTCCCTGTGGTGACCTGGATTTGGGATGAGTGATAAGGACAGAGCAGGATGAACTGCTGGTGCCCTGGTGAGCCCCTTTGGGCTTCCTGTACTGCCACCCTCCACCAGGAAGTGATGCCCACCTCAGGAGATTGGAAGGGCGTTAAAAAATTTTTTTTATCTACTTTGGTCATATCTGGGTGCCATCCACACTTTGTAAGTTTTTTCTTGCTGGTGAGAATGATCCCTTGGTGCCAGCTGAAGCTGGGCATCCAAACGTTTTTTATTTGTTTTTGGCTTTTTAAAAGGGTAATTCAGCAAGCTATAGTTTCACAGTTCCAAGCCTATGGAAATGTCTGAATAAGGCATCCAGGGAAAGATGCTTTAATTCAAGAAAGGCCGATGCATCTTTAACACCTCTGTCGTTTGGGAAGGCACACTGGTCCCTTGCTCCTGGGCTCTGTTCCCCCAGCCTCTGTTCCTGTGGGAATTTTCCACCCCATTTTTCCAGGACTGGCTCCCATCTCCGAGCTCCCCCTGGCTCTCTCCAGGTTCCAGCCTACCTATCATCTCATGGCAGCATCCGCTGGGCTCCAAGCTTCTCCAGACATCCGTGTCTCTTTTCTCTGAGGCAGCTGTTCTCCAAGTGTCTATATCTGCTCTCTCAATCGGCTCTGTTATTTCTCAACACCCAAACGTTTTTAAGAAACTAGGTGGGAGGAGGACAGTTGCACCCCCCCTCCCCCCGCCTAGGGTAGAGTCGGCAGATTCTGCTCAGATCTTGAGGGCACACACCAGAGTGACCCCAGGTCTGCCTTGGGCCCCTGCCATCACTTGTTGCTCTGCGGGCCGGCTGGCGGTCACTGTGAGGGCCCCAGCAGCTAACACAGTATCCAAGTGTGCAAAGCACACTGTCCAGAAGGGCCAGATTGGAAGAGGGGCCAGCAAACTTTCTTCCTGGAGGTCGTCTCAGGGGGTCAGTGCCCTCCAAAAAGCACAGATAATGCCTTCCTGTGGAAACCACCTTCTCCAGTTGTGGTAAACCCTGGAAAATCTCTCCGCTTCTTTTGAACTGATGCTTTGAAAGAAATCAGTGTAACTCTCTGAGAAGGATCTTGATTCCTGGCTCTGAGACCACCTGGCGGTAGAGTGGCTGTGGCCTCCCCTGGCTCAAGGGTAGGACAGTGTGCCAGCACTTCTTCTACCAAGTTCTGTGGACCTCAGGGAAGTAAGACGACCAGGCTGAGCAGGGCAGAAATCACAGTAGCCTCTGCTACAACTGCATAAATACTACGGAGAAGAGCTGGTCCAGCTCATGTGTATTTCAAATAGCGTGAACTGCAGAGCGGACAGTCATGTCACCTGGGTTTGCTATGCCACGTTATACTGAGGAGGCCAGCAGAGCCCGGATGCAGCACCAGCAGCCTCGACTGCATGCGCCCCGCAGCTAAGGGGAGGCAGCTCTCTGCCTCCTTCCGTGGTCCTCTCAGCGGGGTCTCTCCCTGCCAGCTCTGGGCGTGTCCAGGCCCCTATGGGGAGTCGAGTCTAGGTGGCATTTGGGGGCAGGCTGTCGCACCAGGGGTTGCTGCATCTTGAAGAGGCATACTCTTGGGGATGATAAGGACAGAGGGTCGCCCTTGCACTTGTGGATTCCCCAGATTCTTGCTGCTCTTCCCAGAGGGGTACAGGGGCCTGACTCCTGCAGGGATGGGAGCAGGTCCATCTGGCTGCCAGGCTTTCGGAGAGCCAGGCAAGGTGGGCTACAGGCTTTCCCTGTTTCATACTCAGCTGCCTCTCTCTCTAGGCTTTCCTTCCTCCTGCATCTCCTGGACACCTCCAGCCCCTTTGCTTTGGCTCCAGCAGCTTTGGCTGATGAGTCCAGGGTGGCACTGGCCACGTACCTCCTATTCATTATTTTGGGGCCATACCTGTCAGTTCTGATGACACGCCTGTGGTGATCAGTGTGGCCATGCTCCATCTGGGGTCCCTTGCAGGAGGGGCTGCTGTCCTGGGGCAGTCACATGGCCTATGTGGGCGTCCCCTCTGCTCTTGTGCTGCCCTGGGGCCTGCTCGGCCTCCAACCCCCCATGCCTTCCTGTGGTCCCCCTCAAGCAGCCACTGCTCTGGACAGTGGTCACAGTGCTGCTGTGACCTCCTGCCCTCGGGGGTCTTTGTCTCGGCAGGTGGTGCTGTGGGTCGGCCTGGGCATCCTGGTTCTCAGCACCTTCACCACCTTGTCTGTGAGCCAGGAGCCGCCCATGGACCTGGGAGAGGGTGCGCCCGACAGCCAGCCCAGGGAGGCCGAGCATGCCCTGAAGGCCGACGTGGCCCGGCTCTCAGGTAGGTGCAGCCCAGCCTTCTCCCAAGCGCTTCAGTTTTGCTTCCCGGTCGGGTGAATACAGGTGTCCCTTTTCAAAACGGCTCCTGGGTCAAATCCCAGATTTTTCTCATCTGCCCAGCCACCGCCTCCCATACTGGGCAAGGGACCTGGCAGGAGGCTTCAGAGTCCCTAGTGGCTGAGCCTGGGACCCTCCAGCGTTGTTCTGGCAGGCCCGGTGGGTGGGCACCTCTTGCAGGACTGGCTCCGGGGCCGGCTGCTCTGAGGCCTCAGCAGCGCAGCTGTGTCCAGCGCTAACAGGGATGTAGATTTAAGGGCCATGCTCCCATTTGTTTGTTTGGTTTTGTTTTGAGGATGTAAATTTGAAGCCCGTTTTTCTTTGCCTTGTCCAAGTCAGCAATTATGTGTCTGCTTTGTGTACTGTTCCGCGTTATTTATTACATGTTTACTAGCCCTGTTGGTAGGATTACAACTCAGCCCTCCCTCCTAGAGCTGCAGGACTGCCTTGGAGAGTGCCCTGGTGCCTGGTGACCCTTCTGCCCCATCTGTGACTGTCCCGGGGAGTGCAGGGAGGGTACTTTCTGGGGGGTTCAGTAGGGCCTCTTGTTTGTTTGTGGGGGTGGTCGATCTTTGATGAGGGGAAGAGGGGAGGAGCCTTTTCTGAGGCTGTGGACTGTGCCAACACAGATGAGCAGGGCACCAGAGGGAAGGCACGGGCTTGGGACCCTAGCTCCTCGATAATTGTGTCCTTGGCTCTGGGATAGCATGCCTGATCCTGGAACACCCTTTCCCAGTTTAGTGCCTCTGGGAAATCCTCATGAGGGGGGAAATGATCTCTCTGCAAAGAGTCTCTTCTCTGGGGCCACCTGGAGACAGGCACTGGAAGAGGTTGCAGAGGCAGCCCCTTGGGACCGGCTGGGTTCTCCCAGGAGAAGAGAAATAGGGTGTCTGGAAGCTCAGGGCTCCACAACCAACCCAGAGCTTTAGGCTGGAAATGGCCCACCTGCAGAGGGGAGAACAACCCCTCGGCACCCAAGAGGCCAGGGCCTGAGGTAGCCATCCAGGCAGCCGGGGACAAAGGAGGATGCAGGGGGTCACTGCAAGCGGTGGTGCCTGCCTCCCCTCACCACCGCATGGTCCTCGTTACCTTGTGTACCGTGGGGATGGTCGGTGTCATTTCCCCCATCTTGCAGGCTGCAGGCCTGCCTGGCAACGATGTTCCCAGTGTCAGTCAACACCTGGCTCCCCTGACCCCCACCCTATGGTTCCCATGAGCCCCCCAGCTCCCCCAACCACCACTCCATGATCCCACCCTGCTGCTGGGTCCCCCAGCCCACCCCTCCGTGGTCTGCAGGCAGCAGCTGCATCCTATCAGTCTAGGCATGTGGGGCTGTGCCCAGCTCACCTGGGTGTCCTCCGTGGCCACATCTGGTTTTAATTTCATCCACGAGGCTTTAATGAAAACACATGGCCCTCCTGGACCCACGTGCAGCTTATTTTCGGCATGGTCTCCATTTTTCTAGGCCCCGCCCACCCTCATGGACGTTCTCTTCTTGTTCAGTTCATTGTGGCAGTGTTTGGTCGGTGAGCTGTGCAGCTCTGTTCCCATCTGCCCCCTGCCAGTCAGCTATGGAGGGTGTTGGCACCAAGACCCATCCCGTGCCAACTCGGTGGAGCCTGCACTGGGCCCAGGACCACGGCTGGACATGCTGCCTTGTGGGGCCAGGGCCGGCACATGCCCAGTGTCCCCCACATACCAAGCTGCGGCCCACCTTCAGCAGACAACCCCTTGGGTGACCCTGAGAAATGTGCACAGCCCACTGTGGGGGCTTCCCGTGGGCATCACCATGAGTGTGCTATGTGGGGTTTGGCGAGTGTGGGTGTGTGAAGGTTGCTAGGCCTTCGCGAAGGCGCGTGAAGGCATCCATTAAAAAGGCTAATTAGGCCATCTATCTCTGCGCGCCTTAGCAACCCAGGGGGTCTCGTGGGGCAGATTCACGTTTGGTGGTATGTGCAAGCTCCATTCTCAAATGCCCTGAGTGTGTTTTCTGCTGTCTTTCCCGGCTCTCCCACTGTCTGCTCGCTGAGAAGGGGCCCTGCTCTCGTCCTTGGTGTAGTCTGTGGCTTCTGCTCGACAAGAAGACAGACAGAACCCAGCCCTTGAGGGTACCCCACCCATATGTCCAGGCCTGAGCGAGGGGCTTGCAGCTGGCTTGGGTATCCTGCTGCCAGCTGCTCGGCCTCTCCCTGCTTCCTTGGTCTCCCCTCTATGACTTGCCTCTGCTGCCCTCTGCTGCACCAGCTGCCGTGTGCATGGAGTTGGGGATGCTTGGACACCCCTGGCAGAGCAGTGGGATGTGTGAGATGGCATGGGCTCCACAGTCCCTTCCCACCCCTGCGGGGGCGGCCTAAGCCTGCTGCTGCATTCTCCCGTGGGTGCCGGGAAGCTCTGAACAGACCCTGTTCTGTGTCGCAAGTGACTCCTCCTGCTGTCATCTCTGTTCAGCCTCCTGCCAGCATCAGGAGACACTGGTCAGCTGCTTTCCCCCGTGCCATCAGAGGTGATTGTTTCAGCTGCCCAGCCGTGGGATTCAGAAGGCCTTGGGTGGCAGGGAGCCCCACAGGGCCTGGACCCGACCTGTGGAAAACGGCATGCCCACCTCCCCTGCTGCCTGTTGGCGGAAGGAACTGTGACAGCAAGTGGAGACTTCCGGGCTGTTCTGCCCTGCTAGCTGCCTGGCCCAGACGTTCCTGCCACAAGACACCAGATTATCTAAGCCATTTGGGTTTTCCCCTCATTTGAAAAGATAATAAAACAATCAAGGTTTTCCCCTACAAGCTAAGTCAAGAAGATTGGGTTTTAAAAATAAGCCTTAATTAGTAATACTTCCCTCATTCCAGCATTGAGGGCAGGTACTTTCAAGGAAAGGCAGAAATCGGTCACCAGGAGAGACACCTACAAGCAGGCGCTGCCTTGTCAACATCAAGCGACATTTTCTTGTTTTTAAAGTGTAAAGTCTTTGGCATGCTGAGTTTCCTGAACTTGCCATCGTTCTCGGTTTGATAAGGAACTCGAGTTGTGGGGTAGAAGTATCCTTTCTGAAAACTTTACTTTGGCGTGTGGCTATGTTTACTGATCAAAGACAGAGCACTGCAGCCGGGGGTGCCAGGCCTGAGCAGACGGTCTGCAGGCACGTGGGCTCTTCGCCCTTCCTGGTGACTTGGAGGGAGCGGACGGGCGGAGCCCCCTTCCCCTGATCCCCAGGCCTCCTGGTCCCTTCCTCTGGAGTTGAAACCAGCTTGGAATGCAGTTTCCTTCATAGAGTACACAAGGGTTATGTTAGATCTCCCTCTTCCTTCTCTTCCCTTCCCTCACCCCTCACCTGCCAAGGATTTGAGATATGGCATTGCCACCCCAAAATCCTCATGTACTCCTGACTCCAAAGACACAGCCCAGAGTGTAGGTATCAGGAGCTTTGGGGGCCTCCCTCTCGTTGGACCAGAGGTACTTAATCTCTGAACTTGACACTTGAAGGGAAAGGAAACTTAGAGTGTAATTACCTCTCCATCACTTGGACATCACCTGCCTCATGTTTGGCTCTTGAGGAAGTATCTGGCCTGAAGCATCCTGAGGAAGCAATTGTATAACCTTCCCTGATTCAGGGCACTCCTGAGTGTGAGAGGACACCGTGCGAGAGTCACACCAGGACAGACCCCTCACAGGAAGGGGCCACTAGAACCTGTGGGCGTGGAGCTGTCCTGCGTCCCAGGTGACTGCTGGCAGGTCACTGCCCTGTAGCCAGGAGCAGCACCCCGAGGGTGAATGAGGAGGTCAACTTGGCAGCAAACGGAAGCTCCAAGAGAAGGGGACCCTCAGGGGGTGTCTCTGGCTTTGAGCCTCCAAGCTCGTGGCAGCCTGCATGGAGCCGAAATTGCTCGGTGTTGATGGGAAAGCTCTCAAGCAAGAGAACTTCCAGCCACTGAAACGTACCCTTGAAAGAGGTTGAAACGGGAAACGATGATGTGTACTAGGTATTGCAATAAAAGTTTTTTTGAAAACGGCTAGCAGAATACTGAGCCCCCAGGGCCCTCCCTCCTGTCTATCATTTCCCACCCTGTGGGACCTGGTCCTGTCGATGGCCTGCCAAGCGCACCAGTCCCTCCTAAGCAGCACGGCCCATGCCCATGCCCATTTCCGCCCCTTTGCTAATGCAGTGGAGTGGGCCCTGGCCGGCCACGCCAGGCTGATTTCCTGCCTCTGCACAACCATTGGTCATATCCTGAGCGGATGCCGGCAGGCAGAGCACAGGGGTGTGTTTTTCAGTCACTAATTCTGGAGTTTTATGTTAGTCTGTCTGCAGCCTGGAGGCACTGCTGGCTCACTGCCACAGTGGGAGGGGTGGTTGCATTTCAGAACCGTGTGGCATTGCCTGTGGATGACAGCGGTGGCTGGGGGCTGCAGGCGACCCTGCGGCTTGGTTAGGAAGCTGAAGCGCCCCCTTGTTTCTCAGCCTGCGCCTGCTGGACCCAGCACCCCTCTCAGAGCCTGCAGGCATGGCTTCAAGGGAGACCCCAGGCAGCCATGGTCATCACGGGCCATGGAGAACTGCATTTTGCAGACTGCACAAGAGACCGTTCATTCATGCCCTGACGATGAACTTTGTTTTGTGTCCCGCTGAGATGATGGCGGCTCAGAGGCTGCTTCACCTTCTGACGGAATGCAGGTTTTCTCCCTTTATTTCCTTGGGTTTTTTTTTTTCCCCTCCCCATCCTCCTTTCTTCACCCTAACCCACTAGACCTCTCTTGATTTATGGCTGGTTCTTGCTAGATCTTGGGGTCTCTGCGAGGAGCTCAGTCATATCGTGGGGGCCAGATCACTCACCTGCTGGGTGGACGGCTGCACACCCGCTGGATGGCGCTGGCTTGGCCACGGCCATGCTGCTGACCAGCCCCTTGCCCAGGCCGCGTGGCCTCTCCCTACGGTGCTCTGCGCCTATCCTGGAGGCCTCTCCTCGGAGGCTCTGGAGCCCACCTGCTCTGCCTAAGCAGGACCGTGTGTGATTTCTCTCCTGGAACCTGTTTGTCTGGGTCCCCTCTGGGCTGTGGACTTGCTGCTTTGCCCCCATGTGGAACCTCACTTACCTTTTCTCGGCAGTTGCATCTCTGAACTAGTGGATGAGGCTGCTCTGGGTCTCCAGGGTGAAATTACTTGTTTCCCTCCTAGTTAGCTCTTCTCTCTCTGCCACATTGCCATGCTCGCAGAGTGGTTTGTAAAGAAATGTAGGGCACTCCCCGGTAGCTGCCATGCAGCATGCCCCGAGAAACGCCTTGTGTGCTTTTGCCGGGACCTGCAGTCACCGGCAGCAAGGACCCAGCATTGCCAGACTTCGCCTTTCTCCTGCCTTGCTCTTGGTGTTACTTTTTACCATCCAGGATTGCAAGTCAATGCTGCTGATGTTACTTCCTTAAAGCACCTCCCCTGCCCCAGGCTCTGTTGGCAGGATGGCTGCCCCATGGTAAAAGAGGTCCAGCAGGGCTGGTGGTCTGCCTTGACGCTGAGCTAGTGGGCCCAGCTGGGGGTTCTGGGGGGCTCCTGCTGCCCTCTGCTGGCCAGGACCTGCTGTTACATAGGGCTTTGCGCTTTCCGCACCCAGTTAGGTGTAAATTGCATTTTGACATATTTTTGTTATGAATACACACACAAAAATGACAGTTTTCTGTGCTACTTAGCTGCTAATGATTGAAGAGGAAAAAAATAACTGCCTGGGCTCTGCCATTCGGCTGGCAAAGTGTGATTATAATCCAGGAAAAATGGCCCCAGTTTCTTGTGCTGATTGGCAGCATAGCCCTGTGGAAACCCAGCTCAGTTAACTGTGCCGTGTTCAGTCCAGAAGCCTGTTGTGGAGGTGGCGGGGGACGGCCGCGACAAGCCGAAACTGCCAGGCGGGAAGGAGGAGCTGGAGCAGGCCCAGATCAAAGGGCCCGTGGACGCGCCCCGACAAGAAGATGCCAGAGAGAAGCAGGAGGAGGTGCAGCTCCACCGCCCTGGCCAAGGTGGGGGTTGCGGGGGTCCTGGTGGGCAGAAGCAGGAGGTAGGGGGCTCTGCCATCCCTGGAAGGGGTTCTCTTCTCCTCTCACCTCATTCTTAAGTTCTGGTCCTTTCCACCTCCTTCTTTTGTTCCAATTAACCTTCTACCCCTGGCCAGTGCCCCTTGCTTGCACCTGCTTCTCTTGTAATTTTCTAGAAGTTGGGTCAGTCCCGACAAGGCAGCGCTGTGGCCTCCTGCGCCCCTTGGGGCCTGGGCCATGCCTCACGGTCCCTGGAGGAGGACGGGTAGGGGTGTGCCCTCTCAGCCAGAGCCTGCAGCCCATCCTCCATGTCTTCACAGGGATTGCTGTGCCCGTGGGGGAGGCCCACCGCCATGAGCCCCCCATCCCACATGATCAGGTGCTGGTAGACGAAGGTCAAGACCGAATAGGGCCAGATGAGAACCGACAGCCATCCAGACACACGGACGGAGAAGCACCAGGGGTGCGGGGTGAAGTGGTGCACCCTCTGCCGGATCCAGCAGGGAAGAAGCAGGAGCCGGAGGGGGCGGCTGCTGCTGGGAAGAGGCTGGGAGAGGCCCACGCCCCTCAGGGAGCAGCTGGTGTTCCTGGCAGTCCCCAGAAGGTTCCAGAGGCAAATGGTCAGTGGGCTGGTAAGGCCGCTGATGGGGACCCGGAGCCAGGTGACCAGGGTCCCCAGCCAGGACCCCAGGAGGAGGTGCCCTCCGAGGAAGAGGGTGGAAGGCAGAAGGCAGATGGCCTCCCGCTGCCCGGCCCCGCCGCGGGGGAGAGCAACCTCGGTAGGTGCCTGCTGGGGTTTGTAGTCTAGGAAGGGGCAGAAGGAGTGGGCCATTCTCACGTGTGTCCTGGGCTGCTTCTCCTTCTGTGAGATTAGCATGTGAATGTGGCAGCCCCTCGGGCAGCTGCTGGGGAGTCTTGACACGCCTCTGATAACTGTCACGCACTCATCAGCCAGGCCGCTAAATGTCAGGGCCACACTGTTCCGTGTGCCTGGGTGCGCAGGTGCCGCCCGCCTGACAGGTGACACATTGTTAAGTGCCCATCTGAGCGCTCCTTAGGACGGCACTGGCATCTTAATTGGCAGAGGTAGTTAGCGTTGGCTCACTGCCACACAGCTATAAGATGGTTAAATATTTTTTATTACCTCCCTGGTAGTCATCAGGTTGAATATAAACTGTGCTGATGGGAAAGGGAGGGGCAGGCATGGAGAGTCATTTTAGCAACATCTGCCGCCTCCTTTTGTCCCTCCTCTGCCCTCTTCTCTGCTTTCCTTCTCCTCTTCCTTCTGACGTTCGGAAGCCGAGTAGCCTCCGTGTGCCTACAGGTGGGAAGCCGTTCCCCGCAGCAGACAAGCCAGCGCCCGAGGCCGGGCTGCAGCCAGAGCTACGGGAGCAGAGGGACACCGAGGGACAGGGCGAGGACAATGGTGGCAAGTTGGAGGGTAAGATCTTAGCTTTCTCGCCATTGCTGGAGGGTTAGCTCCTCATGTCCCCTCGGGGCCTCTCTGCCCCTCACCTGCACCCAGAGCAGGGACCAGCCAGGAGCCCAGGAGGCCGCTGTCCCTGTGGAGCCTCCAGGCCGCCCCTGCTCTTGTAGGCCTTCCTGCCGAGGAGACCCCGGGCAGCTGCCCTTCCCCTTCCTCAACACCTCCCTGGGAACATCCTTTATCTCCCTTTCTTCCCTTAAAAAAAAGTCTGTCACCTGCCACATGGCTTTTAATTGCCATTTTTACATCACCTTAAAGCAGGAATGTTAACGTTTCTGGTCCTTCTGGCATTTAAAGCAGACCAGGTGTGGGAGTCTTATGTTAAGGCTGGGCTTTGTCGGTGACCCTGCTGGCAAGGTGGGTGGCTTTCACGGCCAGTCTCGGCACCACCACGTGGGGCTGGCTCCGCCACCTCCATCGCAACCACAGCTGGCAGAGGTCCTTGCACGCCTATCCTGAACTGCAGACCCCCAGCACCTCTTCTCTCCAACGCCTTCTCCTCCCTTCCTGTTCACTTCGGGTTTGCTCAGACCGGGCTGAACACACAGGTGCTGCTGTGGCGCTGGCGCTGGCGGCCGCAGACCCTGCCTGGGCCTGAGGACGCGGGTGCCCGGTGGCGGAGACATGAGCCTTCCTCTCAGGGCAGGCGGCTCCTGGCTGGTCTTGACTTGCATGGGGGTGTTCTGTGCTGATGTTAAATCTGACCAGGGTTTGCCCTCTGTGGGACTGGCATGTTTGGGCCAGGGAGACCCCCTTGCTGCAGGTGAAGAGCTTTGCCTCTCTGGGCCCACACCAGCAGCCAGCCTCAGCACCTGACTTGCCATGTGCCTTTGGGGTGAGCCAGCAAGAGCTGCCTGGCTGCTACCTGCAGGTTACAGGAGCACGAGCTTCTCCTTCGCACAGAACAGGGCTCCCTGGGGATCCCGTGATCTTGGGACAGCCAGCCCAGAGCACCCTGGCTCAGCAGGAAGCCTAGACATGAGCGGCCCTTCTGGGCAGCAGCCCCAGCAGGGCTGGTTTGATCTGGGCTTCGGCCTCAGATACCACCATAGTGTGCTCGGTTGCCCCTTTAGTGCCCAAAGGCTCAGAGAGCAGAACCCCAGGAGCACATGGGGTCTTGAGGTCAGCAGTTGCGTTATAGACTTGTGTGCACACGGTTTTGTTTTTGGCTTTAATCTGGCTGTTGTTGATTCTGATTCCTGTTTGATGCTTTGGTTTTTTTCTTTCTGAAAATGACTTTTCACAGTTTCCTAATCTGCCTTTCTTCCTTATGCTTTTCAATGGGACTGAACAGCTGAAATTAAAAAGATAGTCGCAGGTACGAATTGAAAGGGTTGTGTTACAGTAAGCGTGCTTGTGGAGGACGTGAAAACCACATCCGATGCCCAGAGGGCCCCGTGCAGGCCCTGCTGTGGGAACGGCCTTATATGAGAACATGAACAGAGCGGCCAAGAGCCCGCACCCACCCAGCTGGCTCCTCCTGGTACAGCTGTCTCCTCAGCCGTGGCCAGGCAGGGCTCTGCTGTGTGGGAGGACAGGTGGGCAGGAGCTACACGCACGGGTGCACTGCACAGTGTTGGCACATCCTGCACAGATACTAACACGTGTGTGGCTCTTATACCACCAGCAGGCGGGGTCCTCCTGGTCCTGTGGGCTGGGCAGGGTCCTATGCCACATGCCCTGGCCCTGCCCTGGGGACAGCTTTTCATCTCGCTCTGTGTCACACCTGTCCTGTGTTGCTTTGTCCCTGCACAAGTCCAGGGTCAGTCATCTGAGGCTGAGGGAGGTGGCAGGGGTGTTAATAGCAGATTAGCAGCATGTGAGATCTGCGTCCTCATACTTGCACTCATGGTACCTGTACCCATTGTCGGGACAGAGCCCCAGGGGTGAGGCTGTGGACACAGCCCTGTGCACCCCTCCCATGAAGACAGGCCCCTGCAGCTGGCCTTTCCTGGCAGGCCTCGTGAACCCAGCTGAGGAGGGCATGGACCCTCTCCCGGGCCAGCCCCTGGGAACGCCAGCCCTGTGCATGCTTGCAAGGGTGCTGACCCCCTCGTGGCCTCCCTGGCTGTCAGCGCTCTGTTCCCATGAGGCTCTTACTGTCTTTTGATGTGTGCTGTCACTCGGAGCCCTTCCAGCCATCTGCCCAGACTTCCTACTCGACATACCTGGAGTCAGAGACTCCAAAAGCTGAGCTGCCTGCAGCAAGTGACTGGCTGGGACTGAGGCCACGAGCTCGGAACGTGGGTTGCTTCCAGTCCTTGTGGTTCACCGGGGAGGAGAGAGCAGCCGGGGGTGGGGGCTGGCACAGCAGGACCCTCCCGTACAGACGGCAGATGGCCTTTCCCACTCAGCTTACTGGGCCTCCTCTGAGCTAGAGCTGTCCCCAGTGTCTCAGGTGGAGGCGTCGCATGGCACAATGCAGAATCCACTGCATGTTGATAACTGGTCTTACTAAAATCTCAGTTTCTATGTTCTACCTAAAAGGGAGACGTACAATGCAGTTTTAATTGTTTTTAACATTCTCACCTTGAGGGAAACTTCTTAGTTTATTAGAGTTCTTTTTCTTATAAGTAGTTATGGTGTATTTTTTTCTTATACACTTGTCATAGAACTAAGTGCCACGGGCACACAGGCCTGTGTGCCACTATCTTCCTCTCCGTGCTGATTCCCAGTGAGCAGTAGTGAGGCCAGCTGGGGGCCTGTCAGGTCCGTCCAGGCCCCAAGCTGGAAACTAAAGTCCTTTGAGAGAGATTGAGGCTACACCCTGGGCCCCGGGCTTGTGGTTGAGTGCTTCCAGCCGTGTCAGGCTCGTCGGGCAGACCGGCTCACCGGGACACAGGTAAAATAAAGTTGCTGGCATGGGGTGTCCCCAAGGGAAGAATCCTTACAGATAATCTTTGTGTGCCCCTTGCCATGCACACACTCCCATCCACTGCCCAACACGCTGATTCTTGTGGCCTCCAGCAATCTCTTCCATTGTGCGTTGTGTTTTAACCCCAGAGGCTGGCAAGGCGGAAATGCTGGACCATGCGGTGCTGCTGCAGGTGATTAAGGAGCAGCAGGTGCAGCAGAAGCGCCTGCTTGACCAGCAGGAGAAGCTGCTTGCCGTGATTGAAGAGCAGCACAAGGAGATCCACCAGCAGAGGCAGGAGGGCGAGGAGACCGAGTCAAAGCAGGGTAGGATGGGGGGACACAGGGGAGGGGAGAGGGAGCTGGCAGTCTGGGAGGGGGTAATGGTAGGGGTGGGGGTATCATCTAACTCATAAATGCCACCAGTGTCTCCTGGGGTCACAGGGTGGGTGTGCCTGAGGTTCAGTCACTTGAAGTCCCACAAGGAGAATTCAAGTTTTGCTTCGTGATCCTTAGTTGTTTGCACCTTGGTTCTTGGTTCCCGTGTGTGTGCCTGTGCCTGTGTCTGTGCCTGCAGCTAAACTGAGGCCTCACTTCACTTACAGTGGAAATGCAGCCTGAGCCGGAGGCAGCTGGACCCGGAGGGAAGGAGGATGAGGCCCAGGAGGGGAGAGCTGGGGAAATGGGCGGGAACCCTCCCCCCCAGCCTCTGGATCACGTTCTTGGAGCTCCTGGAGATCGCCTGGCACCCCCCCAGGAACACAGCCAGCGAGCCGCGGGGGGCTCGGAGTGGGCTGCAGGCAGAGACGCCCCTGGCCCGCCTGCTGGCAGAGCCGACACGGAGCCCAGAGCAGCCTTGGCCAAGCCACGAGAAGCCCAGAAGGCCACTGGGCACGAAGCCGCTGGTACCGTGAAGCCCGAGGCCCGTGCTAAGGCCCCCATGGGGGCACCTGGGAGCCCTGAGAGGCGCGGTGCTGCGGAACCCCCCAATCAAAGCCAGGGTGTGTTTGCAGGAGGTTCCCCAGAGAGGAGGAAACCTGGAAAGGAGGCAACACTGACCAATAGTGAAGCTGGAGAAGCAGCAGGTGCACTTGAGGCCGGCGTGGGAGTGGAGGTCCAAGAACCCCACGTCAAGGCCAAGCAGAGGAGCCGGGACCAGGGGCAGGCTGTGGGTCTGCCCGGCAGGTTGGAAGGACCGCCCCCCCAGCCCCAGGCTGCACTGCTCCAGGCAGAATTCCAGGGCCCTGCTGATGGTGCCCACCGCCTGGAGACACGGAAGGAGGCTCCCAGTGCCGCTGCGCCTGCACCCCACAACCCCCCTGGCGGCGGCGCCGAGCAGGAGCCAGAGGCCGGGTCCCCACCTGCCGGGCCAGGGGCACAGAAGGCCAACTCCAACCAGAAGGGGCCGGCTGACACAGACCTCAGGAGACGCCGCCGGGGTCTCTCCCCTGGGGAGGGGGAGCTGGCTCCCAAGGATGGGGTGATCATCGGCTTGCACCCCCTGCCACATGTCCCGGCCAACGACCTCCGCAGCGCCCTGGACACTCAGCTCCGCCAGGCTGCAGGAGGGGCGCTGCAGGTGGTCCAGAGTCGGCAGATTAAACATCTTCCAGGCACACGGGGGCGCGAGGCGTGAGGGCAGGCTGTCACACTCATTCCTCCCAGGTGTCTGGGTTCAGGCGCTGAGGTCAGTGAGGGCATCCGGGGTGAGACACTTCTCTCGGCTTCCACTGCTCCAAGTCTGAAGCACCCCCCAGGGCAGCTGTCCCTTGCCTGCCGCTGTCCCTCTGACTTCCAGGTGGTGAACAGAAGGTTCCTGTAAACCGCCTGAGCGGGGGACTTCTGCTTGCTGAGACCCAAAGGAGATGCCACCTGTTTACAGCCTCTGAGTTATGGGACCAGCTACTTCCATTTTCCTTGGGTCTTTTGTCGCTTTTTCAAGACAAACTAAAGGTATAAGCCCCTCAGCTTCCGGGCTGCTGAGCATAGCCTGGTTACACGGCGCAGGTCCAGTACTGGGAACGTGCTGACCTCAGTCCCAGCTGTTCCCATGAGCACCAGCCTTTGACCACAGATCTCCTGTTACTCAGAAAGTACATGCTTTGTCTCATGTTCTCTGTGAGCATTGTAGAAATCGTAAATAAAAGCTTCTATCCCCCTGCTGCTTTTCGCAGTGAATACGGTTCTTGTCTCCGAGGCAGGGAGCAGACGGCGCATGTCCGTTGGTGGCTCTGAGATGCCCCCTGCACTTTCATAACCTGCCCTTCTTGCCACAGTCTATGTGTGTTTCCAAAACAAATTAGCCTGAGATTGTTTTTTAAAAAATCAAGAATGCCAGAGACATTTGATTAGTAAAATTGGTGCTGAGGTGAATTACCTAAAAGAAAATGGTTAGGAGTCCAAACCACGTTAATACAGTGGTTGTAGACTAGCATTACCATAGTACATGTAATTGTATGGAAGTGTAAGCCAGATGGGTCACAGTCCTAGAGGGGGCTCTAAATGGGCAGGGTGGCCGGGAGAGGCCTGCGACCAGGCGAGCTTCAAGCAGGGGTGAGATGCCTGGATGCACTGGGCCTGCTGGGGAAGCGGTGCATGCTTCCACCCAGCCCAGACCAGGGCAGGAAAGACCCTCAGCTGAGGACAGAAGCAGCTCAGCCATCTCAGCTGCTGGAGAGCCTCCAGTGGCTTGAGGGTGAGGATAAAATGGGCCTCAGTCCTCAGAGAACTGCAGGCGTGGCTCTAGAGCCTGGAGCAGTTCACAGCACACCCTGGTCTGCCAGCTTGGATCTTGACTGCGCTGCTGATGGTGTAGGCAGCACCAGGCCACCTCTCGAATAAGCACCCTGTTGGAGGTGGAGCGAGTTTGGGGTGGACCAGAGGACAGGGGCTGAGGAAGGTCAGAAGGAAACGGGTATGGAGCTGCGGCCCGGCCGTGGTGCGGTCAGGTTCACTCGGCAGCACGGACCGGGGTTTGAAGGATGGCAGTGGGGGTGCCTGGTAAGAAGACACTTGAGGGGGGCCTGGGAACAGTGTATCCTGCAGAGCCAGACATGGAAATCTTTGTGGGGGGACATACCTGAAACCCTTCTGGAGTTCGTCAGAGGACACAGGAGAAGGCTTAAGGGCTGGTTGTGACCTCTGACCATGAAGGTTAAGGTCGGGACAAAGTGAAGAAAGCGAGTTGCAACCAGTTGGAGCAGCGGAGCGTGTGGGGAGAAACTCAACCAGAGGGGTGGGGTTGAGGTGCGTTCCCTTGCCCAGCCTTGCCCCCCTCGGGCCCCAGCTGCACCTCAGTGTCTCATAGCTGTGGGGTGGGAGGGAGCTGGCTGTTGCTGGTACCACCCCCAGGGGCACATTAGATGCCTGTAGGTCTGGTTTCCTGCAGTTCTTGTGAAATGGGGGGGCACGTTTCTGACGGGGCAGAACCCTCCGAGGTTCTCAGCAGTGACCGGCTTCTGCTCCAAAGCACCCTGGAAGCTTCAGGGTCTTGAGATTGTCCCACCCATCAAGAGATGTGAGTTTCCAGCACCTAAGAAAGCACTGGGCTGATTGGGAGAGATTTCTAAGAGGGGGGTGTGCTGACAGGGGCCACCCCCACCTCCTCAACAGGCTCAGCCAGAGTGCTGGCTACCCAAGGACAGTGTGACCTCGCCTGGAGTGAGGGCCAGACCCTTGGCGCAGTGCCCAAGGTGTCCAGCAGGTGGCGCGCACGGCCCTCCCTGGGTTCTGGCCGCTCAGTAGTCTTGGGGGCAGCTTTTCTCAGTTTCTTGTTCGCACATGGCCTGAGCAGATGGGGAGCAGAGGGATCCTGAGACGGCGGTCAGGAACTTGGGGCTCCCGGCGCCACGTGGGAGCCGACCTTTCTCCAAGTGGGACCACCTCTGTAGATTCCCTGTAGTAGGGATTTGTCAAGTTAACTACAAGGTGTCGCTTGTAATTTTATCTCAGGTGTACCATGTAAAACGGTAGTCAGGGCTGGAGGCTTCATTAGACTCAGATGGAGTAATCTTCAGACTTTCTTGGAATGTGTTCCCACATCTACTGCCCACAGGGTGTGTGGGCTGGGGCCCTTGGTGGTGGTCCCAGGAGGCCACAAGTCCCACACCCTCCACAGACGATAAAAGAGAAGCTGTAAGGGACTTAACAGAGTCTTTATTTTTAGCTCAATCATGCTTATCCCAACCCAAGTTCTTAACGTACACAAAATTGGCTAACAAGTCCCAACTCCGGCTACGGCCCACCTTGCTGAGGAGAAAGAAGATGCCCAAACACGCAGCACCTGAGCCCCAGTGGCCTCTTTAGTCCTAGGAGCTTTTGGAGGGTGCCACCTGGTGCCATCGGTTCACCCAAGCCGGGCTTTGAGGCGAAGGCTGGTGCCCGGCCATGACAGCCAGGGGCTCAGGGGCTCAGGGGCCCCCCTGTCGGCCTCCCTTCAGGGCCTTCTTGACCTGGAAAATCAAGTGTTTTGTCTGAGTGGGTTGTTTTCAAGTCAGACCCAGGGCA
This sequence comes from Tamandua tetradactyla, assembly GCF_023851605.1. NCBI lineage: Eukaryota > Metazoa > Chordata > Mammalia > Pilosa > Myrmecophagidae > Tamandua > Tamandua tetradactyla. The sequence continues at coordinate 73,519,227 of NC_135332.1, read as the reverse complement.
ACAGGAAGGGAACTGCCACACCAGATGTCAGCTTGCCCCAGATACAGGGCGCCCGGGCCGTCTATGTGGCCGTGGCTTGGCGGCTGTGGGGCAGTGCCCCTGAGACTGGGTCTGGGATATAGCCTCAAGGGTCAGAGGGCTCAGGCCAAGTGTGGACCTTGGTTGTTGCCCGACCATGAGGGCCCCCCGCCCGTACCAGACACCCCCAACATGCACCATGTACGGTCCTCACACAGTTAAAGGAGGTGGCAGGGGAAAATGTGGGCTAAGCTATGCTAAGATGATGGGCCCCAGGGTGTGGCTCAGGAGCAGGGCTGGAATGGGAACCCGGAGCCCCTGCAGCTTCCTTCAGCCCCTGCGACTACAGGGAAAACAGGCACAAGAATGGCTCAGCAGCAAGTTTCCATGTCAGCAAACTCAAGTTCCCCCCCAAATCCAAGCCTGCAGGCAGGTCTTCTTTGAAGTTGCAAACAGCACGTTTGACTGAAACAAGGGGATTCTCTGGGTGACGGGCCTGCAATGTGCTGTCGGGAGATCCTTACGGGAATCAGGAACTAACAAATAGGGCAAGGCCAGGGCAGTGAGGGGGTGGGGCACAGATGGCTACAGCTCTGGACAGTTAACTCCCCAATCTGCATGTGGCTAGGAGCATGGGACCTGTGGTTCCCATACGGAACCTCCCACAAGAGCCACTACTCAAGCAGAGTGCAGGTGGCCTCAGCGCCCTTCCCCTCAGAAGGCCATAAAGCAGAGGCTGCCACAGGAGGGAAGCAGGTGGAAAAGAGCAAGAACGTGCGACCCACACTGCTGAATAACCTCCGCAAGGTAAGGAGGAGTCAGCTGGGGGAGGAAGGGAGCTGGAGTTTCTGAGACATAACCATCGCCAGAAAGTATGAGTTCTGAGCCTTCTGGAAGGCTTCCCAGTGTGGGTGATCCTGCCTTCTCCCAGTCCTTTCTGCTCTGTATGGTCTTGGGACATCAAGAAAGGCTGCCTTGGATTCAGCGAATTCACTGAGCTTTTATCCAAGTACCACATCTGGACCAGCAGCTCCCGCTGATCAGAGCTGATGACTAGCATCACAGCCCACCCGGGACTAACTGAATCAGGGGGCTGACGTGACTCCCAGTGACGCTGACCTGAGAAGCAGCCCCAGAACAGTGCCTAAGGCCCTGGTGAAGGCCTCAGCAGCAGATTCTCGCAGGTCCTGGGACACCATTGAGGAGGGCAGCTCCATCAGGCTTCCCCAGGGACCACCCCTGCTTGGGTCTCTCTGCCAGTCCCCTCAGACCCTTCCTTCTTCCTCCCAATCCTTCATGCAAATACACAGACACAATGTTGTAATCCTTTACCATATACGGTACTTGGCAATTTTCACGAGGCTTTCCCTGGCACAGCATCTGGTTGGACAAGGATTGGAAAATGCCAAGCTCGGAAATGGAAGGGACAGGTTCATGTATCAGGGTCATACCAAGAGATCAGAGGCTTAAGAACTAAGTCCAGCACCCAGAAAATGGACTCTTCCCACTACAGCCAGCTGCCATTCCTTCTGGTAAGAATCAGGCTAGTGAGGCTCGCCTAGAGGAATGCAGCTTGGCTTCTCAGTCTGCTGCACACCAGAATGAACTTATCTGTGGTGGACTCTCCTAGGCTATGTGCAGTAGCTAGGGCACGTGTCCACTGGATCAATCCAGTAGATCCGGTTCTAATTACAGACCCACCATCCCCACACTGGGCAAGAGCACTGGCCAAGTTTAAGACGCAATGGAAAGCTTGGGTGACAAACCTGCCCGCTGGGGTTCACACTGGCATCGGCCCCGTGAGAGCTGACACTGATGCTACGGTTTCTGTTAGCGTTTTGGGATTTATAAAGCACTTTTACACGCATCAGGGTCGTATCAGCGCTCTGCATCGCGTCTTCCGGGCTGGTGTGTCACACCCACTTTAAAAACAGGTAAAGACTCCAGGACAGCAGGGATTTCGTAGGCTTTTTGTGGGTCGATCGGGTCGCCCAGCGCGTAAGGCCCCCCGTAGGCGTTCAGACACCAAAGAAAAAGGGAAAGCGGGCCTTTCGCCCAAACGTTCGCGCTCGCGTCCCCAGTCTGACGCCCACCTACCGCGGCGGCGAAACAGCTCCGCAGGGCCTCGAACTCCTGGGCGCAGAGGTCCTTCCTCAGGCGGCCGCCCGGGGCGGTGGAGGCCTGCACGCACCTGCCGTACGCCGCAGCCTGGCGAAGGGAACGCGCGCGGGTCGCCGCGGCCCTCCGACCCCCGCCCCACCGCCTCCGCGGCCCTCTGGGTCCCCGCTCCCCGCTCCGCGCTCCCCCAGCTCTCCGGCTCCTCACCTCTGCCCCGCAGGTCGTCAGGTGGTCGGGGAAGGCGCGGAGTCGGCTCCGCACACGACTCCAGAGCGCTCCGTTCGTTGACATGAGTGACTTCTTCCGGCACCCAAGGGAGCCGCCACGCTGGGTCCATCCTCTTCCGGCACCCAAGAGCTTCATAGGTTTACTTCCACGCCTATAACCTCTCCTGGGCTTTCTATTTGACCAGGCCGCTGGCCTCCCAGAGTCTTGCGATTGGCTCTTGCCACTGCCGGTTTCTACTCTGGGGCTTTGGATTGGCTCGGGCTCACATTGTTTACCGGAGACGCGCCCAGGGCCCGCCCCGACCAGAGCGATTGGCCAGCGTTTGTAGAGCGCGCGCGGTGATTGGAGAAAGCCTGGAGCCTGGCGGAAGCGAGGGTGGGTCGGAAGGGTGACCGGGATCATGGCGGCTGCGCCGCTGCTGCGCGACCGTCTGAGCTTCTTGCACCGGGTGAGTGAGGGCGTCTCGAGCCCCGGCCCCAGCCCGCCTCCCCGCCGGCCCCCGTCCTCTGCCCCACCTGGCGCCCACGGGCCGGTCCGACTGGACAGGTCGCCCGGGTGCGGGCTTCATTCTCACGGGAGTGAGCTGGGCCCCTTCAGAAGCGAGCTGTGGACCCCCGTGTCCGATCCTTCACCAGGAAGGGGTCACCGCGAGTCCCAACTCGCTGCCGGACCGCCCCAGACCCCCTCCGGCCGCGCGGGAGTGCGGGGAGCGGGCGCGCAGCCCCCTTCCCCGCCCAGGGCTCCCCTCCCCCCCTTCTCCCTTGGGTGGGACCGTGTGCAGGCCTGACAGACCCGGGCCCCCGATCACCCCCCACGCCCTCCCGGTGGGCGTTCGTGTTCAGGCTTGCTTGATCCAGATGCTGAACGGGAGAATGGCTGTTTCCACCTCTGTTCCTACGCACAGTGTGTGCTTGTGCCAGGATCTAAGCACGTTGCATAAATGTTTGTGCTTGTAAAAAAATACGCAACATGAATGCGCTCCTGTTTCGGTGGTCATGTCTGCAGGGCCGGTTCCCCGTTCCGGGTAATAAATAGGGCCACAAGGTGTTCCTTCTGAACTGTCTCGCATTGCTGGTCTTGGCGCTGGCAAGGTGGAATCGTTTGCAGTTCCCCTGCCTGGGAAGGGGGCTCTCCACGCTGGTATGCTTTCCTAGTCTAATAGATCTGTGTGTTAAAGCCGCCTTTAAGGTGGCTCACCCATCTTAGTAGGGAACAGAGCAGCTGTCCAACTGGAGAAGCCATTGGTAAGCCCAGAAACCAGGGGCCCTCAGGGCACTGAGGCTGTTCTGCTGGCTGCTGCCTTGGCATTTCTGTCTCCTCAGAGGCGGTGGGCTCACCCCCATGGACGTGGTTCTGCTCACTAGGGCTGGGGACCCTTGTTCCCTTCCAGCTCCCAGTTCTCCTGAAAGGGACGTCGGACGATGATGCTCCATGTCCCGGATACCTGTTTGAGGAGATTGCTAGTATCCTTCCTCGGCATCCCCAGGGGCTGGGTGAGCAGATGGTGGGGCCCTGAGCGGCACAGGGAGCTGCTGGGGTTCTCTTCTCCCAGCTGGGTTCCACGGGCTCTGTTTCCATGGCAACCAGGTGCAGGCATGGTAAAAAATGGCATCACTGCTCACTGAGGCCTGGAGACACCGGAGACCCAAACGTAGCCTTTGGACTGAGGCCACAGCCTGCAGTAGGTCCCTTAGCGTGCATGTTGGACACACAAAGCCAAGCAGATGGCAGTGGGAAATCCCATTTCCTCACATCCACCAGTGGGCCCCAGGGTCAGCTTGCTCCTTCCCTAACCACGTGCCCCAGAAATCTCCCATGAGTCCCTGGGCAGCAGCCAGTGCCTCCTGGAGTACCTGTTGAGCCGGCTGCAGAATGGCTCTGGCCACGTGAAGCTCAAGGTGAGTTGGTGGGTGACAGTGGTGTGGGTCTACAACTGTCCCAGGTCCTTCTCAGGATGGGACAAGTCAGGGCCCCAGGTGTGTACCTTAGAACGAAAGGCATATGGGCTATGGCAGGGCGGGGCTGGCTGCTGGGCCCTGCACCTGAGTGTCCTAGGAATGCACCCCACCCAACCTCTGCCTGTCCTGATCCCCCCAGGTACTGAAGATCCTGCTCTACCTGTGCAGCCACGGCTCCTCCTCCTTCCTGCTTATCCTCCAACGCAATTCTGCCCTCATCCAAGAAGCCGCAGGTACTGGGGCTCCACACGCCCTCTTGGGGAGCACTGGGGAACCCCAGATGTGGGCAGAGACGTCAAGTCACTGTGGTCTCAATGGGGAAGACTTCTGCCAAGCTCCCTTCGCGGGGGCCTGGTCCTGTGCCTGTCTCACTGGTGCTCAGCCCCTGCTGTTCCTCATGCTGTCCGTGCACAGACGTCTGTCCTGCAGCCCATCCTCTGCTCTTCACCTGCCAAACTCATCCTTCCCGGCGGCCAGCGCGGTGTCTCTCTTCCCAATCTCTCTGACCTTTCCCTGCCCGCCTCTCCCCGTGGGGTCGCTGTTCCTTCTGTTTGCATCTGTACAGGCACTGGCCTCGCTGTAGCAGGATCATTCCTTTCTCTGTTCACGCCTTCCTAGGCCAGTCAAGGCACCAGCCTTCCCCCCGATCCCCAGGGCCAGACCCATGCGGGCACCTTGGTGAGCGTCTGGCCGGGCAGCAAGGACACACCTGCCCTCCACACCTCCTCCCGGCTCACCTCCCCGTCGTGGGTTCACGCTTCTTCCAGGGCTGCTCCCAGAGTCCCAAACAAAGGGTGCTCACAAGCTTCCACTTCCCAAAAGACTGTGGGAGGACATGACAGGGAGGCCGTCAGTAAAGGGGGCTCCCGGCCTGTCTTGATCCTGAGTAATACGTGGGTCTTCCCTCTTCCCTGACTCCCTTCCCCACCCAGGCCACTGCAGTCAGTTGTCTTTCACCAATATGGAGCTGGTGCAGTATGGCCTGGAATCTTTCACTTAGGGTCGGGGTCTCCAGGCCAGAACCCACCAGGTCCTCCTTAGGCCGTTGTTCGCAAGTGTGTTCCTTGCCCCACTGCCCCCATCAGTGTGGCACTCCTCCACCCCTTCCACAGAGACCCCTGTCATCCCCCTTCACAGCAGGAGAGCAGAGGCTCAGAGTGACAGGCTGACCAGCTGGCCCCACATGAGGGGACACAGCCGCGTGCCCTCTACCACCCCACCCAGAACTGTAAATGCAGAGGGGACCACGGGGTAGTGTTTGACCCTGAGGTCCAGACAGGTACACAAATGATTGTGACACAGCCCTGGGTGCCAGGCACCCTGAGAGGGACAGAGGGGTTTGGGGGCTATGTGTTACCCCAGCAGGCCACCCTAAAACTGGTGGACCAGGACAACCACCATTGATTTTTCCTCCCCATCACGTGGGGCAGCAGTGGGCTGGTCTCGCCAGGCTGGCTTGAGCGGCTGCAGCTGGTGGCAGGTGTGAATTGTCACTGAGCTACCCAGGTCTCCTCCTTGTGCGCTCCCCCCCCAACCAATTCCACGGCCTGTCCTGGGCAGCCCATTCCTGCAGTGGGTCAAGGGTCAGAAGACAAAGAGAGGCCATTTCAAGGGATAGTCCGTGGACATGGGTAGGATTCAGATGAGTAGAAGTTATTGGAGACAGGAGGACCTGTTTCTTGTGAAGATACAGGCAGGCGAGTGGGGGCATATTTAGCATCTTGGCTTGGGGAGTTGTGGGGAGCAGTGGGGCCTGGGCTGGTTGGGTATGGAGCTGCCCCCTTGTTTCTCCCAGCATGTGGTAGAGGCTTACTATTGTAGGGATTAAAACGTGGACAGGGGACCAGTTGGATGACTCAAGAGGCTCCGACATGGATGCTGGGGAGGGGTACCGTGATCAGCGCTGGCAGACCTGAGGGGGTGGGGTCAGAGGGGGGGAGATGATGGCAGGGCCTCTTCAGACTGCTCCCTGGGTGCAGGGCCTCTCAGTAGCCGCCTGCTGTGCTCCACACACGCTGCTGGGGTTTGGGGACCAAGGCAGAGCCCGGCCCTCTAGGCTGGTGGAGCAGTTAGAGGCCAGGGTGCTGGAGGAGGGGCAGGATGGCAGTGGGTGCCCTTTGGGGGTACTGAGTCATCCCCTGCTGATCCAGCCTCCTAGGCCAGGCCTGGGGCTAGAGCAAGGAGCAAGGGGCCATCGCCTCTGCCTTCTGCAGTGGAGATGGGCAGGAGCACTCAGAAGCAAAGTATATTTGTCAGGGAGAGGGTGGGGGCACCTGCTTTAGACTGAGTGGCTGTCGAGGGCTCCCCTGAGAAGGGGGAGAGGCTGTCAGCACAAGCCGCGGGGAGGTGAGCAGGACTGACACGTGGGGGGTGCAGAGGCCCTGTGAGGAACCGTAGTGCAGCCCAACTGATGCTCTGGGCCAGGGAGCCACACAGATCAGGCAGGAGAGGTAGGGCCAAGCCAGGTAGAGCCTTCTAGGTCAAGATAGCAATTTTGAGTTTTTTCAAGTTCTGAAAAGCCATGGATGGATTTTAAGTTGGAGGTGACCCCATTTATGTTGCTTCTGGTTAGAGAATGGGCTAAAGGGGGGTGGTCAGGTGGCCATTGCCTAGCTTGGCAAGAGGTGGGGCTGTGGGCAGAGGTTGGCTTACGGGATTCCTGCTACACTGCACGTGGAGAGTGGGTGTGGGTGGGCCAGGTGTGTGAGAGGGTGCTGGGCCAGGCCTAGAGGTGGCGTCCAGGGGCTCGCAGCTGGGTCCCAGGTCAGGAGGTGCTCGGAGTTGGGTGAGGGCTTCCCTAGGCCGGCGAGGGACCAGGATGGAGATTTTCTGAAACATCCTGGCATCCTGATAGCCTCAGGATATGCCATGTGCTCTGGTAGTGGAAGCCATGAAGCTGGGGCATCAAGGGCTGAGTGAGGTCACGCCCCACCCCTGCAGTGGTGGAGGGGTGAACTTTGAGAGACCCCCACCAGGCAGCCAGGTGCCTGGTTCAGGCTCTGCCTCCCTTCTCTGCCCACTCTGTCCTGCAGGTTTTGCTGGGCCCCCAGATCCTCTTCATGGCAACAGCTTGTACCAAAAGGTGCGCACGGCCGCCCAGGTGAGTCTCAGGACCCAGGAGGAACCCCGGCTCAGCCCTGAACTGGGATAGCGCCTCGTTGCCCCCCACGACTGGGTGTCGGGTGCTCATACTGGGACATCAGCTGGCACGTGTGCCGTCTCCCTTCACCTGCAGCCCCCAGCTCAGCCTGGCCTGGGACCCTGTCCCTATCCTAGGAGAAGGGTCTCTGGGGGCCCAGAACAGGAATGGTGGAGCGGTGCCTGTGTGCAACACACACCTCTCACTTCCTCACTTAGGATCTGGGAAGCGCCTTGTTCTCTGACACCGTGTCTCAGCTGCCCTCTGGCCAGCCTCCTCTGCCCCTGCCACCTGCAGGTACAGCCTCAGCCTTGGGGCAGGCGTGCAGCCCCTCCCCTTGCCAGGCCCCTTCCCTTCCCCCTGGCCATGGGGCGAGTTGGCAGAGTGAGGCACCGGTGCAGCCCCCCTAATCCTAAGCATCCTCCCCAATAGGCATGGGCCCCCAGGCCAGGCCCCAGAGCTGTCTCCAAGGCTTCGGCTACAGCAAGCAAAGAGGCCACTTGGGTGAGTGCTGCCCTCTGCCCTCTGGGGCATGAGGGCTTCGCTCAGCGCCCTGATAAAAAGCCCCCCAGAATGCGGAGGGGCTTGGCCCAGTGGGGCCCAACCCTTGACTATCCAGCTCGGAGTTCCTTTGGCCCTTTCCTGAGCGCATGTGACTCCTCTGAGGCTCTGCTTTGCGCGGCCGCTTTCTCTGTCCAGCATGCGGAGGACAGAGCAGGCGTGGGCAGGTCCACCTGGGGGACAGCAGAGAGCCAAGTCCGAGGAGCCAGACACGGCAGAGTGCCTCTTGGGAGAGTGTAGGGAGCACTGAGGACTGACTGGGCCTCAAGATGGCATGTCTGTGCAGCTGTAGGCACGCCGTGGCCAGCCTGTGTGCCTGCAGGGGAGGCAGTTCTCTGGCCTGCTACCTAGATGGCTGCATCCCCAGGGGACTGGCTCCAGGCAGGTTTCTGCGGCATCTTTAATTTGGGGAGAAGGGTCCTGCCACTCTGGAGGTGCTCGTGTGGGTAAGGGTCTGTCCCGCCTCCATTTCCCCCATGCGAGGCATGAGCTCTCCCTCAGTTGAGGGCGAAGAAATGTCAAGGGAGATGGTTTTTGGCTCTCAGCCAGAGCGTCCTAGGACGCCCCTTGCTCCAGGCAGGGGCCCAGGGGACACAGCTCTGCTTAGGCTGAGGGCAGCTGGGCTCTCCCAGCCCTAGGGCTGGCAGCCCTGGAGATGAGTGGAACACACCAGGGAAGTTTCCAGGAGGGCCTGGGTTCCTGCCCTGTGAACTCTGCCAGTAACTGCAGTCAGTGTACCCCACTTCACCCAGCCCTGAGGGTGCTCTGTCTGGGGAACAGCTCTGAACACCTTCATCCCAAGAAAACGGGGGTGGGGGGCAGACTAGGAGGGACTGGGGCCACCATGTCTCTTCCTCTGGCACAGGCTCTGCAGGTGGAACTTTCCTCTCCACTATCCAGAAGGCCGCAGAGGCAGTGGCCAGCGCTGTGCGACCCAGGCCCGAGGCTCCCAGCACCCCGTGGCCCACCCTGAGAGATGACACCTACCAGCCTGCTGTGACCCCCATGGCCAGCCATGGTCAGCCCACACCTGGGAAAGGGTGCTGTGGGGCCACCCTGACTACCCGAGGTAGTGGAGCTTCCCCTCCCTGGGCTACCCCCCCATCCCCCGGAGCACCCCTTCCTGGGGGGAGTGGTTTCTCTGGGCCCTGGAGGCAGGTGATCCTGTACCCTTCCACAGCAAGAGGAAGGACAGTAAAACAGCAGGGTGCCCTGGGACGGGGGCTGGCCATGTCCCCTCCGCTAGTCCCAGGGCGTCCTCTCACTAGGTCCTTGTCAGAGTTATGCAGACCCCCTACTGCACACCCGTCCCTCCCCTGGTCCCCCAGCCCCCAGCCTTGCACACACTGTCTCTGGCCCTGAGGGTGCCCAGCACTTCAGGCGTACAGCCCTACCTGGAGCTCAGGGTCCTGTGTTTTTATTCGTCCATTCATTTGTGCAGCCTGAGTGTCCGGAGCTGACTAGGCTCTGGGCTGGCCATCCTGGAGCTGATACTCCAGTTAGGGGACAGATAACGAATGGGGAAGCAGGTCTGTTAGAAAGTGGAGTGTGCTGTGAGGAAAATAGGGGAGTGTGGTCCTGAACAAATGGGAGTCCCAGGCGTGTACCCCTTTTCCGGTTGGAAGAGCCTGTTATTGGCATCCCCGCTCCAAGCAGGGTGTCAAAACCTTGAGAGGCTGCCCTGCTTCCCTGACTCTGGGGCCAGGATCGGCGGACCCCACTTCCGGAGCTGGTGCCACCAGGCTCACCCTGCGTTTGGCCCTTTGTCCCTTCATGCCTGGCCTTCTGGGGGCTGGAGCCGAGGAGGCGCCCACCTGCCTCGTGACTCTCTCTTGATCTCCCCAGGCTCTGTGGAGCCAAGGAGGTGGGTGTAGGAGGGGTCTGTGGCTCCCTCAGACCTTACCTGCGGCCCTGCTCCTTGCAGCGGTCAGGCATCAGCCAGGGCAGGCCGGAGGTGGCTGGGACGAGGCTGATGGCAGCCCCAGCTCCCAGAACTCCCAGGAGAATGGTGACACCGGCAGCCGGTCTGGTAGTGACAGCCCCTTGGGAGCCAGCCGGGAGCTTGGTGACCTAGCAGAACGGTGAGGGGGCTGCCAGGAGTAATGGAGTGGTCGGGCCTTACCCCCAGGGAATTCCCCCGGCACTGGGGGTGGTGGGGTGCAGGCTGAGCCATGCCCTGCCCTCATGAGCAGTCCATCTCAGTTCCCCAACAGGTCCCCCTGGCTCCCCAGCCTCACTCAGTCCCCCTATTACTCCCCAGTCCTTCCCCGTCTTCCTTAGCCCCTCTCAGCGGTACACCCCTGTATTGCTCAGCGTCCCCAGTCCCCGGTCCCCCAACTCCCACCAAGGTCCTGTAGCCCTGGGGCACCAGCTTGACTCTTCCCTTCCTGGGGTTCCCCAGGGGGGAGGCATAATCAGGAGAGGGCCTGGCTCCCTGCCTTCCTTTATGGGTGGGCAGCCCCCCAACAGGGCTGTGCTGTCCCCCAGGGTCGAGGCTGTGGCCCTGAGTGACTGCCGGCGAGAGGCTGGCCTGGTGAGGGCCGTGACGCGGGGCCCGCGTGCCTTCCTTACTCGGGAGGAGGTGCAGCGCTTCGTCAGAGAGTGAGACCCGGCCAGTCCCTGCCCCAGGGAGGGAGGTGGGTGGCCCCGTGCCCCCTGGGTGCCCTGGGGCCCCCTGTTCAAATGTCCCCTCTGCACAGGTGTGGACTGCTCAACTGTGAGGCCGTGCTGGAGCTGCTGCTGCACCACCTGGGCGGGGGGGGCGAGTGCGCACAGATGGTGAGCACCCGGGGGAGGGCGAGGGGGCCGGGGGCGGAGAGGGGCCGCATGGCATCAGTCGGGGCACTGAGACAAGTTGGGGATGCCCTAGGGCGCCCCTCACACCAAGGTCCTTGACAAGAATTCAGAGGAGGGAGGCCGTCATGCCATCGTGGATGGGCCCTGCTGTGCCGTGCCATGGCTGGAGGACGCTGGGTGGCCATACTCCTGGCTGCCCTGTGCACTCACGGCTCTCCAACACCCCTGGGTGGGTGGGGGACAGTGAGTGTGTGCTGACACCTGTCTGCCCACAGAGAGCTCTGAGCGCCATCTCCTCCCTCGGGGCTGCTGACCTGCTTGCCCAGGAGCACATCCTCCTCCGTTCACGGCCGAGGCTGCGGGAGCTCAGCACGGGCAGCCCTGGGCCCGTGGCCAACAAGGCCACCAAGGTGGGCATTCACACACCAAGCCAGGCCACCCAATGCCGAGGGGACCCTCTTTGCAAGACCCCATGCCCCGGCTGGGTCGGGGTGGGGATAGATGGCCACAGAGGCCTCTGTGCCGTCCTCCACCTCCCACTCCACACCCTCTTCCTTGGCCACCTCTCCCCTCCCCCAGCCCTTCCTATATTGGGCCCCTTCTTGGGCCTTTTCCTGTTCCTTGAACCCAAGGGGCTCACACCAACTTCCCTTTGAGCATCTAGGCTCAAACTCCCCTCCTCAGGGAAGCCCTACTTGACTGCTCTGTCCACCCTCACCCCACTTCACCATCCCCCTCCAAGGTTAGCTTACTGGGTGCTGGATGCTGGGCTGCTTTTCTACAGGAAGCTTCACTTACTGCACCTGAATTATTGCAGCCAAACAAACATGTCAGAGTCTAGTTCCCTTATATAAGAATAAGGAAAAAAGCAGAGTTCGTGGTTCCATTTACAGTATGGACACTGTGACCCCAGGTTTTCAGGGAGTGTGGTGGGCAGCTTTCCAGCTGGTCGGGAGGCAGTAGGGACGCCTCCCTGTGAGCAGATGGACAGCCCCAGGGGGTGGGAGTCCTACTGTCTCTCTGGCAGCAGCACCTGTACTTGGGGGCCGAGGCCTGGAAGCAGGCACCCAGGGAGGGCTGGTCCTCTGACTTGCCCCCCCTTTTCTTCCAGATCCTGAGGCACTTGGAAGCCTCCTGCCGACCAGGGCCCCCTCCACAGAGACTTCTGGCTGAGTCCAGCGCCCTCGGCCCTGCCGTTTCCAACACCTGTGCTGGCTCATCTGACCTGCTGACAGACGTCGAACCTTTTCCCGGAGACCAGACCTTCCTCCAGCCTCTGAGCTCGTTCCCGTGCTTGCCTGTGGGTGCTGCTCACCCCCTGGGGCTGCAGCCCAGCCCACACCTGGACAGTTCACCTCTCTCAGCACCTAGGGACACCAGCTCAGGCCAGGGCAGCACCAGGGAGGCTGAAACCAGACTGACAAGTTCTGGAGCGCAGGGGCCTAGGTCTGGCCAGGATTCCTCAAGTACAGAACCCCCACGTGGAGAGCTGGAGCTTCGCCCAGGCCCCGCGGCCTGCTTGTGGACTCCAGTGGCTGGTGGCAGCAGCAGCGGCAGCTCCTTGTTTGCTGGCATGGAGCTCATGACCTGCCCCTGCCCAGTAGGGGCCAGGGCTGCTGCGGAGGAACCCATTCCTTCTGACTCGGCTCCCTGGGCTGCCCCAAGGGCAGCTCCTGGCTCAGAACCATCAGCATTTGCGTTCTTAAATGCGTGATCATTGTCTGTCCGGGCCGTGAGTGGAGTCTCCTGTCACGGGGCCTACCTGTGTCTCAGCCACTGACCCCCAGTGACCTATGCTATTCCTTTTCTGCTCACAGCCCCCATGTCCCACTGAGGAGTGGTTTCCCTGGTGCTATCTGTTCTGCCTCATGACCTCCCTCTGGTCCTCTGCCCCCGCCCCACCAGCACTGTAGCAAAGGCAGCCCCAGGCAGGCAGAGTGAGGTCCGACTGCACTATTCCAGTGGCCCAAACAGGAACCGGTAAATCATTATTGTGAATAAACAGCCTGGATGAGACCATAGGAGTGCCACCAGCCAACCTGATGTGAACTCCCCAGTGTGGAAGGAACATCCTCGTCCATTCCAGTTACCCTGTGGTAGGGGACAGTGGGGTCGGGGTCAGTTCTCTGTCCTGGCCTAAGTAGGGTTTTCTGTTTTCCTACTCAAAAATGCAAGATCCAGGAAAGATTTTCTTGTTTGTCTGGTAGCGGCGAGGAGACAGCCTGCCTGCCCAGTATGGGGGGCAGCCAGGGGTGATGGTTCAGCAAGTCTCTGCCTGGCAGGGCCTTTGTGGGGTGTATCTGGGAGCAAGGCTTCCTGGGCAGCCCTTGCGACCTAGGTGCACAGGGCCACGCGGCTTCTCAGGTAGAACATGGCAACCAAGCTGCCCTGGATTCACAGTCGGTGGGTGCTGCGCGTTTGACTCTGGGTGAATGGACCAATTTCCCTTTGGTCCCACCTGAAATGGCCCTTTGACATAGGGCATCCTTTGTGTGCGTCTCCCATGGCCAGCAGAGACCAAGGGGTGGGGGTGGGGTGGAAGGACAATTGCCTCAGAAGTCGCCTGTTTGTTCAGAAGAGGGGCCAGGCTGCATGTTTTAGTTTCATCTTGGCTCAAACAAATAGCATGCAGTGGGTTTGCTTTAAGCAGTGGGAATTTGTTGGGTCAAGATTTTAAGACCAGGAGGGGTCCAAATTCAAGAGATTATCAAGACAATGACTTCCCCCTGAAGACTGGAATTATGGGGCTGGCTGTCAGTGATCCTTGGTCCTTTCCTATAAAGCCTTCAGTAATAGGACTGGGACCCATCCTGACTCAGCTGGGTCACACCTTAACTGAAATTAGGGATGAGCCAGTTTCAAGAACGTGCTTTCTGGAATACATGGGCTCCAAACCACCACACTGTGGGGACACAGGCAGAGACCAGGCAGCCTGCAGAACATCCCTGAGCTCTAAGACCTCCTCTTTGGGGTCCTCATAGCCCCCATTCTATTTCTCAAACTGAGGAACACAGCTCCATGGATACAGCTGGGAAAGGAGCCCAGGTCTGGTGAGAAACATGTCCAGAAGATGGGGAGTTCAGGTGTACAGGGACCAGTAAATGGCCTTCAGCCTGCACTGCTAGTGTCCTGGTGAGTTGCCTTGAGAGGAGGACCAAGGGTGACCTTGGCTTTTCCTTTCTCCCCCTGCATAAGCAGGCTATTTGGATTTGAGTCTACAGTGGTGGAAAAGCAGGTGGCAGGCCTTGGGATGTGCTAACTTGTGTAAAAACCTGTAACCCAAGAAAGCCCCTGCCTACTTTGCTCTTAGAGAAACTGATTTATTATACAGATATGAAAGTAATTACTTAGTTTTTACTTTGCTTTGTGTTTTTTGAGATAAAATCCCTTTTCTCAGGCAGGCCACACTACCACCTTCTTGTCCCCTCAGGATTGGTGCCAGATGTGAGGTGCTAGTGAGATGTGCTCTGTGCACGTAGGCCAAGGGGATCTGCCTCAGGGCTGCCATACACCTGGCCTGTGGCTGTTTCATGAGCCAGCTCCCTGTTTGGCCCATCTCTGTATTTTCACTCTGCTCCCTGTACCATATCTGCCTCCTGCAACTTGTGCATGAGGAAGAAGCCTTTGAGGGATGTACTCAGGGCATCCCAGAAGAACCTGCAGACTGTTAATAGTGTTTGCACAAAGCTAGAACCTTTTTTCTTTTTTTTTTTTTTCAATGAACATGCCATTAAGCAAGCACTTAGAGGTTGTTTTCTTAAGAGCAGGAACAGGTTGTCCTGAACTCTCTTGAAGGGTATGTTTCTAAGAAGAATTGCAAGATGATGCAGTTTATGGGTGTGTAATAGTGTTTTCAATGCTAGACATTACCTGCTGTAATAGGGCAACCACTAAGAAACTTAGTGACATCACAGAAAATGGCAGAGTAGGAAATTCCAGAGATCAATAATGACCAAAAGCTTCCCGAATTGATTAAAGATATGAATCTACACAACTAAGAAGTTAAACTCCAAGCAGGATAAACACAGAGTCCCACACTAAGACATGCAGTAGTAAAATTATTGACAAAGGCAGTCTTGAAAACAACAAGAAATGATTCGTTTATAAGAAATCCTTGAGAAGATTAACAACTGATTTCCCATTAGAAACCATGAAGGTCAGAAGACAATGGGATGATATGTGTACAGTGCTGAAAGAGAGAATGATCAAGCAAGAGTTCTATATCCAGCAAAACTATCCTTTGAGGATGAACAAGATATTAAGATATTTCCAGTTAAACAAAAACTACAGGAGTTGGTTACAAATAAACCAGCCCTGTAAAAAGTTCTAAAGGGAATCTTTGAGGCAGAAGGTTACCTACTAGTTAGTAACTTGAAATTATGTGAAGAGATAAAGAACACTGGTAAAGGTAACTACATGGGTAAATATAAAAACCAGTGTTGTGACTGGTTGTGGTTTGTGTATGGCATCTTAAGGGCAAATTCATAAAACAATAATTATGAATCTATGTTAATAGGTACACAGTATATAAAGATGTAATCAGACAATGTTAATATATAGGGGGAGGAACAGAGGTATAGAGGCAGGGTGTATAGTATTGAAACTAACTTGGTATTATTCAAATTAGGTTGTTAAAAGTTTAAGATACTAATTGTAATCCCCAAGGCAGACACCAGAATAAGTTTTAAAATATTCAGAGATCCTGACCCCTTGCATCATCCCTTCCCTCTCCAAAAATATGTGTACGCACAAAGAGAAAAGGAAATGAGGGAACCAAAATGGTACACTATAAAAGATTTTATTTTAATGCGGTAGTGGAGGAATTGAGGGGGGAAATACAGTACATACAGAAAGCAGCTCTATAGCAGATGTAAGTTAGTCCTTATCAGTGATTGCTTTAAATGCAAGTGAATTAAATTCCAATTGAAAGGTAGATTGACAGATTAGGTTCTTTAAAAAAAGGAAAAAAGACATGGATCCATCCAGTCTACAAGAAAAATATGACAAAAAAGAGGATGGTAAAAGATATTCTATACAAATAGTAACCAAAACAGAGCTGAGGTTATATTAATATGAAAATATATATTAAGTGAAAAATGTTAGAAGTAGCAAAAAAAAAGGGTACGTGTTGATAAAAGTTTCAATCCAGCAAAATATTTACAAACACGTAACAAAAGAGCCCCCAAACTCCAAAATGTATAAAGCAAAACTGACAGAATTGAAGGGAGAAATAGGTGGTCCTACAATAATAATTGGTGATTTCAACACTGCACTTTCAGTAATGGATACACTGACCATACAAAAGGTCAATAAGGAAATAGAGGACTTGGGCAACACTATAGATCAATTAGACCTAACAGGTGTATACAAACACTCCATTCAACAGTAAAATACACATTTTTCTCAAGTGCATATGGATCATTCTCCAGGGTAGAGTTGTATGTTAGGCCGTTAAAAAAAAAGTCTTAATAAATTAAGAAATACTGAAATCATACAAAAGTATTTTCTCCTCCCACAGTGGAATGGAGCTAAGGATCAAGAACAGAAGAAAAAATAGAAGATTCATATGAGGAAATTTAAAAACACCAAAAAAAAAAAAATACTTGGTCAAATCACAAGGGAAATCAGAAAATACTTTGAGACAAATGAGAACAAAAACACAACATACCAAAGCTTATGGGTTGCACATTCCTTAAGGAACTAAAAGGAAAAAACCCAAAATTAAAAGGAAGGAAAAATAGTTGTAAAAAAAAAAAGGGTGGGCTACAGTGGCTCAGCAGGTAAGAGTGCTTGCCTGCCATGCCCGAGGACCTGGGTTCGATTCCCAGTGCCTGCCCATGTAAAAAAAAAAAAAAAAAAGAGGAAGGAAAAATAGGGATTAGAGCAAAGATAAGTGAATTAGAAAAAGTCAAGAAAACTAAAAGTTGGTTCTTTGAAAACAAAATTGACACACCTTTAGCTAGATTGACTAAAGAAAAAGGAGAGAAGACTCAAAAGTACTAAAATTGGCAATAAAAAGGATTAAAAGTATGCAAGTACATGCAACTAAGTAACCAAGTGGAAATGGACAAATTCCTAGAAGCACACAAATTACCTAAACTGAAGCAACAAGAGAAAGTCTGGATATACCTGTAACAATTAAGGAGAATGACTTAGTAGTAAAAAACCTCCCAACCACGCTTCTGAATTCTACCAAACATTTAAGTAAGAGTCAACATCAATCCTCAAACTCTTCCCCCCAAATGAAGGAACAGTTCCAGTTCATTCTGTGAAGCCAGCATTATCCTGATACGAAAGCCAACAAAGCACTCAAGATGAGCAAACTGCAGACCAATATAGAGGTAAAAATCCCCAACAAAAATACTAGCAGACAAAATTCACCAGCATATTAAAAGAATTGGACACCAATCAAGGTAACACACCACATTAAGAGAATGCAGGAAAAAGTCCTCATGATCATCTCAATCAATGCAGAGAAAGCACTTGAGAAGATCCAACACTTTTTCCCGATAAAAACATTCAATAACTAGGAATAGAAGGGAACTTTCTGAAAATGAGAAAGCATTTATGAAAACCCCACAGCTGACATCGTATATATACAACAATGGAAGACTGGAAGCTGTCCTGCCAAGATTAGGAGCAAGGCAAGGATGCCTGCTTTCACTACTGCTATTCAACATTGTACTGGAAGGTCTAGACAGAGCAAGAAAAAGAAACAAAAGATATTCAGATTGAAAATTGCCTTAGTTTCCTGACTGCTAAATACCATATAAGGGTTGGCTTAAACAATGGGAATTTCTTGACTCGATTTTGAGGCTGGGGAAGTCCAACAATTGTCAGCAAGGCCATGCTGTTTTCTTGAAGACTGGTGTTCTGGAGCTGGCTGCCAGTGATCCTTGGTCCTTGGCTTTTCTGTGGCAATGAACATAGTGTTCTCTTTTGCTGTCTCTCCGTCTGACTTTTCATTCATACTATAAAGGATTCTAGTAATCCAGATTAAAACCCAACCTGATTCTCTTGGGCCATACTTTAATGGAAATAGGATCTTGAAGTGATCTTATTTACAATGGGTCCACACCCACCATAATATGAACCAAGACCAGGGACATGTCCAAACGGGTACACCATTCCATCCATCATAGAAAGGAAGAAGTGAAACAATGTTTGTTTTTTTCACAGATGACATGATCTTATATATAGACAATCCCAAAGAATTCACAAGAAAGCTACTAGAACTAATAAATGAATTCAGTCAAGTTGCAAGGTACAAATGTCTGAAGCTTACAGCAATCCTAAGGATTGACCTCATCCCTGACCACCCACCCTTTCAGGCATCCCTCTGTGGAATTCCCTGGTCACACACAGAGCTTTAGATGCTATAACTTCGAATGCTGCATACCCTGAGTGCATCTTGTTTTGAGAAAAGAGCACACATGCAGATGTTTTCCCATAATTTGCACACAAGCCTCTGACATTCAGCCACCTTTGTCCCCAAGCCCTAAATAACCTAAAAAGTGATTACCATACTGCAGGCATTCTTGAGTGAACTTGCCATCTCACTGTCCATCTTGAGGTAGGTGCAGTTCTCTTTAAGTTCCCCTAATAAATGTGTAAGGACTGATCACCCTAACATTCAGGGCCTCTTTTTCTGAAATCTCAACAGGGCCCTATTTTTCTTTCAGGTTGAGTCCTACTGCTGGTTCAGTGGGATGCAACCAAGAGGTAAAGACACAGAAGGCAGCTGGGTTCTTATACATCAGCAATGAACAATCTGAAAAGGAAATCAAGGAAAAATTACATTTACAATAGCATCTAAAAGCAGAAAATGCTTAGGAATAAATTTAACCTAGGGAATGAAAGACTTGTATGCTGAAAACTACAAAACATTGCCAAAAGGAATTAAAGAAGACCTAAATGAACAGAAAGACATTCATGGATTGGAAAATTTGTTAAGATGTCAGTATTACCCAAAGTGATCTGCAATTCAGTGCAACACCTATCAAAATCCAGCAGCCCTTGAAAGCTGATCCTCAACTTCATATGGAACTACAAGTGACCCCCAAGAGCCAAAACAATCTAGAAAATGAAGAACAAAATTGGAAGAGTCATACTTCCTGATTTCAAAACTTACTACAATGCCACAGTAATCAGAACACTATGGTACTGGCATAGGGGCAACCAAATAGACCAATGGCATAGAATTGAGACTTCAGAAATCAACCCACAAATTGACATTTGCCAGTTGACATTTGACAAGGGTGCCAGATACACTCAGTGGGGAAAGAATCGTCTCGTCAACAAATGGTACTGGGAAAACTGGATCTCTACATGCAAAATAATGTAATTGGACCCCTACCTCATGCCACATCCAAAAATTAACTCTGAATGGATCAACAACCTAAATATAAGAGCTAAAACCATGGCACTCTTAAAATGTAGAGGAAGATCTGCTTTGACAATGATTTGCCATGTCAGCAAAATCAGGAGTAACAAAAGAAAAATAAATTGGACTTCATCAAAATTAAAAATGTTTGTACATCACAGCCCTGCAAGTAATACTAAAAGGAGTTCTGTCAACTGAAAAAAAAAAAAAAAGAAGAAGAAGAAAGTGGGAGGATTAGCACTTCCTGACTTTACAGCTTATTATAAAGCCACAGTGGTCAAAACAGCGTGGTACTGGCACAAAGACGGAAGTGTTTTTGACCAATAGAATCAAATTGAGAATGTGGAAGTAGGCCACCAAATCTATGGTCAACTACTGATCTCTGACAAGGCCCCCAAATTGACTGAGCTGGGACAAAATGGTCTTCCACAAATGGGCATGGGAAAGTGGACATTAATAGCCAAAAGAATAAAAGAGGACCACGATCTCAGACCCTACACAAAAATTAACTCAAAGTGGATCAAAGACCTAAATATAAGAGCCAGCACCATAAAACTTCTAGAAGAAAATACAGGGAAATATCTTGAAGACCTAGTAATAGCTTCCCAAACTTTATGCCCAAAGCACAAGTAATGCAAGAAAAAAAAGATAAAATATAAGTGGGATCTCTTCTAAATCAAAGGCTTTTGTGCCTCAAAAGACTTTGTCAAAAAGGTGAAGAGGCAGCCAACTCAATGGAGAAAATATTTGGAAATCACATATTGGACAAAGGTTTGATATCCTGTATACGTAAAGAAATCATACAATTCAACAACAAAAGAACAAACAACCCAATTATAAAATGGGCTAAAGACAAATACAGATGGCTGAATAGCACATGAAGAGATGCCCATTTTCATTGGCTATAAGGGAAATGCAGGTCAAGACCACAATGAGCTACTACCTCACACCTATTAGATTGGCTGCCATTAAACAAACAGGAAATTACAAATGTTGGAGAGGTTGTGGAGAAATTGGGACACTTATGCACTGCTGGTGGGAATGTATAATGGTACAGCCGCTATGGAAGACAGCAGTTTGGCAGTTCCTCAAAAAACTAAATATTAAGTTGCCCTGTGTTTTAGTTTGTAAGCTGCCAGAATGCAATGTTCCAGAAACGGAATGGCTTTTAAAAAGGGAATTTATTAAGTTGCAAGTTTACATTTCTAAGGCCATGAAAATGTCCAAACTAAGGCATCCAGGGAAAGATACCTTGACTCA
Source organism: Tamandua tetradactyla (assembly GCF_023851605.1). Classification (NCBI taxonomy): domain Eukaryota; kingdom Metazoa; phylum Chordata; class Mammalia; order Pilosa; family Myrmecophagidae; genus Tamandua; species Tamandua tetradactyla. The sequence goes on along the minus strand of NC_135332.1, from coordinate 73,498,766 downwards.
AGAAAGGCCGATGGGTCAGAACACCTCTGTCATCTGGAAAGGCACAGGGTGACATCTGCTAGCTTTCCCTCCTGGTTTCTCATTTCATAAAGATTCCCGGGAGATGTACTCCTTCTGCCTCTCCAAAAATATCTGGCTGTGTGGCTCTTCTGGCTCTGTAAGCTCTGTTGGTTGTGTCGGTTCTGTTGGCTTTAAAGCTTTTTCCAAAATGGTTCTTTCTTAAAGAACTCCAGTGAGCAACCCCACCTTGAATGGGTGGAGACACATCTCCATGGAAACTATCTAATCAAAAGTTACCAGTCACAATTGGGTGGGTCACATCTCCATAGAAACAATAAAAAAATCCCACAGAGCAATAATGAATGAGGAGTAAAGGACGTGGCTTTTCTGGGGTCCATAATAGCTTCAAACCAGCAAACCCTATGACCCGGCAATACCACTACTCAGTATATACCCAGAAAAGCTAAAAGCAGTGACACAAATAGACATTTGCACATCGATAGTCATAGCAGCACTATTCACAATTGCCAAAAGATGGAAACAATCTCAGTGCCCATCAAAAGACAAGTGGATAAACAAGATGTGGTCTATACATACGATAGAATATTATACAGCAGTAAGATGAAGTGGCATCCTGAAACAAATGACATGAATGAACCTTGAGGGCATATGCTGAGTGAAAGAAGCCAGATACAAAAGGGGGGATACCGTATGAGTTTGCTTTTATGAGCTTGGTAAAGCTAAACTTAAAGGCTTTTTTAAACACATTTTTTTTAAATTGTGAAATATAACATATATACAAAAAATCAATAAATTTCCAAGTACGTTTTAACAAGTAGTTATAGAACTGATATTAAACTTTGGTATGGATTACCATGATTTTACATTTTTTTCTTCTAGCTGCTGGAGACCATAGAAATATCAATATTAAAATATCAAAATATCAGAATCACTGGAGACCAACAGAAATATCAATATAATGATTCAGCAGCCATACTCATTTTGTTAAATCCTGTCTTCTCTGTTATACTCTTCCTTCTCTTTAAAGGAAGGTTTTTTTTTCTTTGTATTTTTGGCATGTGCAGGCTCTGGGAATTGAACCCAGGTCTCCAGCCTGGTGGCCGAGAACTCTACCGCTGAGCCACCCCTGCACTGCCCTTCCTCCATCTTTTTAAATGACATATATACATAAAGCAATAAATTTCAAAGTACATTGCAACAATTAGTTGTAGAACAGATTTCAGAGTTAGGTATGGGTTACAATTCCACAATTTTAGGTTTTTATTTCTAGCTGCTCTATGGTACTGGAGGCTAAAAAAATATCAGCATGACTCAGTACGCGTACTCATTTGTTAAACCCGACCGTCTCTGTATAACACCACCATCACCTTTGATCTTTCTCAACTCAAAGGCTTTGAAATCAGAACATAGGGGACCTAGAGATACACAGAAGCTAGAGAGAGGTGAACGGTTAGCTGGTGAGATTGAACTTAAATGTAAGGGGATGGATAGAAGTGAAGGCAATTCATGAATGGGTCTATAAGTAACATTGCCATATTGAAGGTGGACATGATTGAAAGGGGTTTGTTGTATACAGCCATGTATTCCACTGGTTAACACTACAAATATAAATAAGTTCTTGTATGAACTACTTCAAAAACATGAATCTTGTACAAAGAGTAAATACTATCGCAGTATTGGGGGAAATCTACTATTGCAAGCTATGGGCTATGTTTAACAGGAAGACATCAACAGTACCACAGTGTTCTAGTTGGCTAGTTTCCAGAATGCAATATACCAGAAATGGAATGACTTTTAAAAAAGGGGGATTTAGTAAGTTGCTGGTTTACAGTTCTAAGGCCGAGAAAATGTCCCAATTAAAACAAGTCTACAGAAATGTCAAATCAAAGACATCCATCCAGGGAAAGATACCTTGGTTCAAGAAGGCCGATAAGGTTCAGGGTTTCTCTCTCAAGTGAGAAGGCACATGGTGAACACAGTCACAGTTTCTCTCTTGGCAAGGGCACATGGCGAACATGGTATCATCTGCTACCTTTCTCTCCTGGCTTCCGGTTTCATGAAGCTCCCTGGGAGGTGTTTTCCTTCTTCATCTCTGTGCTGGTTTGAAAGGATGTATGTTCCCTAGAAAAGTCATGATTTAATCTAAATTCCATTTCATAAAGGCAGAATAATCCCTATTCAATCCTGTATGATTAAAACTGTAATTAGATCATCTCCCTGGAGAAGTGATTTAATCAAGAGTGGTTGTTAAACTAGATTAGGTGACGGCATGTCTCCACCCATTTGGGTGGGTCTTGATTAGTTATTGGAATCCTATAAAAGAGGAAACATTTTGGAGAATGAGAGATTCAGAGAGAGCAGAGCAGAATGACATAGCCACGAGAAGCAGAGTCCACCAGCCAGCGACCTTTGGAGATGCAGAAGGAAATCACCTCCCGGGGAACTTCATGAAGGGAAGCCAGGAGAGGAAGCTCGCAGATGATGCCGTGTTCACCACATGCCATTCCAGATGAGAGAGAAGCCCTGACTGTGTTCACCATGTGCCTTCTCACTTGAGAGAGAAACCCTGAACCTTATCAGCCTTCTTGAACCAAGGTATCTTTCCCTGGATGCCTTTGATTGGACATTTCAATAGACTGGCTTTAATTGGGACATTTTCTCGGCCTTAGAACTGTAAATTAGCAACTCATCAAATTCCCCCTTTTAAAAGCCATTCCGTTTCTGGTATATTTCATTCCGGCAGCTAGCAAACTAGAACAATCTCCAAAGGTCGCTGGCTGGTGGACTCTCTGCTTCGTGGTGCTGCAGCATTCTCTGCTCTCTGCGAATCTCTTTCATTCTCCAAAATATTTCCTCATTTATAGGACTCCAGAAATTTATCAAGACTCACCCAAATGGGTGGAGACACGTCATCACCTAATCCAATTTAACAACCATTCTTGATTAAATCACATCTCCAGTGAGATAATCTGATTACAGTTTCAAACATACAGTATTGAATAGGGATTATTCTGCCTTTATGAAATGGGATTTTGATTAAAACATGGCTTTTCTAGGGTACATACATCATTTCAAACCAGTACACACAGCAATACCAGGGATAAATAACTAAGGGGGAAGGACAACAGTTAAGGGGAGGTTTGGATTTTCTATTTGGTGAGGGCATGTTTATCTGTTATTATTCTCTTGGGAGCAATGCAAATTGTCTAAAATTCAAAGTGTTGATGTTTATACCACTAAGTGAGGATAATGTGAGACACTGTTGACTTTGGACATTATACATGATGCCCAATGGATGGAGAGGGCTGAAGGATACACTGACTGAGAAGCAGAATAGCAAACTGTGATGTATACATATAATGGAATATTGTGCCGCTACAGAATGTAACGAAGTTGTGAGGCATGCAGTGTTGTGAATGGACTGGTGTGACATTACGTGATGCAAAAGAAGTCAGAAACAAAAGAGCAAATATTGTATGGTGTCATTTAGAAGATACTTGTAAGAATATTGGGGCCTACATTGTAAGCTTTTATAGCAGTCACATTTAATCCATGGCTGTAAGTGTTATTTCTCGATTTTGAGAAGCTGTGCTATACATGTGTAACCTGGTATTTCCCTGGAACTTTGAGTACCTGTATAGAAGTCAATATTTCCACATACAACAACGGTAAAGTAATTGCAGAAGAGATAAGCTTCAATGAGAGATGAGAACGAAGCCAATTGGGCCGGGACTAAGGTAAATCAGAATACAGGGGTAAGGAGGACGTTGTCTGTATTTTAGAACTTCACCTCCTGTATGAGACCAAGGAAAAGAGGTTTATTCTGTCCCAAACCTTAATTTTCTGTAGCATATCATCTAACTCAACCTGTCTGGATGGCTCAATTAAACTACCAGACACATGGAGCCCAGAATGAGAATAAGGGCTCATAATTCTGTATAGCTTAACGCAGTGCCCGGATGCATCCTAGAGTATGTTGAACAGCTAATTTAAAAGTATTGGCAAAGTCCCTTGAGAGAGATGGGAGAAAAAGTATGGATCTATTAAACTTTCCCACTTGAGAAATCCCTGGTACTCTCTCAAACATTAGGGACTCCCAAGTCAACAGGCCAAGCCCTTGATCTTGAGGCTTGCTCTTGTGGAGCTTATTTATATAGAAGAGAAGCTAAGCCTATGTATAGTTATGCCTAAGAGAATGTCTTTTGTTGCTCAGTTGTGGCCTCTCTCTCTCTAAGCCCAACTCTGCAGGGAAAATAATTATCCTCCCCATATATAGGACATGACATCTAGGGATGACAATCTCCCTAGCAATATGGGATATGACTCCCAGGGATGAGTCTGGCCCAGGCATTAGGGAATCAATAATGCCTTCCTGACCAAAAAGGGGAAAGAATTGTAACAAATAAGGTATGAGTAACTGAGAGTGTTCAAATGGAGTCAAGAGGCATACACACAAAGAAAGGAAGGAAGAAGGAAAGAAAGGAAATGTCATTTCAAAGTGGCTAAAAGATTTGAACAGACACTTCACCAAAGAAGGTATCTGGATGGCAAATGAGCACAACCAGATTCTCAACATCACCATTCGTTAGGGAAATGCAAATTAAAACCACATGCTCACCTGTTAGGATGACCTACCAAACCAAATGAAAAAATGGGCAATTCCAGGTACCGAAGAGGGTGGGGAGCCACTGGTCTCTTGCACAGTCCTGGGGAAGGCGGGCAAGGGTTCGAGCTCTTTGGAAAGTAGTTTCTTATACAGTTAGCCATACCCCTACCAGAGGACCCAGCAGTCCCACCCCTAGGTATTTTCCCAAGTGAAATGAACATTTATGTTCACACAAAAGCCTATGGTCAAATGCTCATATCATCTTTGTTAGTAATTGTCCAAACCCTGAAACACCTCACAGGTCCTTCAGTTCATGAATACAATAAACAATTTGGGATGAATCTTGAAATGCTAAGCGAGGGGATGCCAGAGTAGCCTGGGTAGAATTGTCGCCTGCCACTTGGGAGACCCAGGTCCAATTCCAGGGCTGTGCACTTCCCCCAAACGACAAACAAGCAAAAACAACAACAACAAAAAAAAAAACAACAAAAATTCAACAAATGGTGCTGCAATAACGGGATACTCATATGGTAAAATAATGAAATGTGACCCCGGCATACAGCATACAAAAAAAAAAGCTAAGTGAAAGAAGCCGGGCTCAAAAAGCTGTAGGATTCCATTTGTAAGACAATCTGGAAAAGGAAAACGAGGGTGATGGAGAACATTATTACTAACTGCCAGGGGGTAAAGGTGGGTGGGTGGGTAGGTGGGATTCACTTGAACAGACAGTCCGTGGGAGATTTTTGGGTGGGAGAATGTTCTCCTAATTGTCGTTTTGATTACACAACTCCATGCGTTTGTCAAAACCTAGAGTACTGTACATCAATATTATGAATTTTACTGCATACGAATTTAAAAATAATTTAATTAAGAGGGGTGGGAGACCAGCAGTGTGCCGCGTTGCCTGCGGGGGAAAGGTAGCTTTGTGCTGGGGAGGTCGGGAGTGCTTGGCGGGGGAGACAGCGCCTGCTTCGGCTCTCCCGGGAGCGCTCGGATTAGGGGCTTTCTGGGTTCCGAGGGGCGTCTCTCAAGGGTTCTTGAGGTGGAATAACAAACAGAAACGACCCATAGGAAGAGGATACGGGGCGGGGGTAGGGATAAAATTTAGGCGGAAAGCGAAGAAAAGCCGGGCCTCGGGGGACAGAGCCGGGGGACAGCGCAACAGCCGCCCTCCATCCTGCCCTCCTTCCAGTCTCGCCCCCCACCGCCCACTGCTCCTTCCCGAAGCCCCGCCCCGTTCCAGCCGCCCCTTGGCGCCTCGACTGGACAGCTCCGCCCGAGTCCCCGCCCACAGCAGTATTCCCCCCCGAGGCCCCGCCCACAGCGGTATTCCCCCCCGAGGCCCCGCCCACCCCTAGATCGCCCGCAGCAGTCCGCCAGAAGCCCCGCCCACAGCAGCATTCCCCTCTCCCTCCCGGTCCCCGCCCACCCCTGCACCGCCCCTTTGGGGCTGCTCAGGTCCCGCCTACATCAGTCACCCACCCAGGCCCCGCTCCAGACGCCCCGCCTCCTTCCCACCGCGTCCAATCGGCAGCTCGCTGCCGTGGTCCCCGGCTCTCCAGGGTTTCTCCCACTCTTGAACCTCCCGAATGACAGCCGAGCAGCCCAATGAGATCCTGGGACATTCTGAGCAGGCTGCTGAGGGCCAATCAGAAGCGGCGCGGTGGAAAGGCGGGCCGCCGTGGCGGGGCGGTAGGAGGTGCCAGGCTGGTTGCTAACTGCTGTGGCCGCTCGCCAGGGCCGCCCGGCCCCTTATTGTCACCCGGATCCCGAGGGTTAGCGCCGGGGGCGCGCGGGGCCGCGGGGCCCGGAAGCCTGTGGGGCCGAGGCAGGCGCCCGGCGCGTCGGAGATCAACTATCCCAGCGCTACAGGCCCGACTCGCGGCTGCCCCGAGGCGCCCGGGGCCCGCGCAGGTGAGGGGTGCTCGGGGCTCTCTGAGGCTCGCTCAGGTGAGGGGGGCGGAAGCATGGGGTCCGGTCGGTGCGTCTCAGGTCCGGCTGCCTTGGCGGCAAAGCAGCCGGTGGAAGTACCCGGGGGTCCTGGGCCCCCTCCCACCAGTAGGGTCCAGTCGCTGTGCTGGAGGGACCCCTGCCCTGCTCCCCAGGTCCCAGCTGGACACCTCTTTGTGCAATGGGAAGCGGCCTTTGAGGGCCTCCCTCCCTCTGGCCTGGAGGTTTCCATGGAGAGGCTGTTTACCCTCCTGCAGCCCAGCGCTTCGGCTTTGGGACCACAGGCCACAGGGTCCATCCGACCTGAGGGCCAGCTGGGGCCAGCGAGGTGTGGCCAGGGCCCCCGAGGACAAGGGGAGGTGGACACGCATCATTGAAGCACCCCGGTACAGGTCGGTTGGGAGAGGCACCTCACGTCCCACTCTGGGAAACTGGGGCATCTGCCCCTGGGCCAAGGGGCAGTGAGGGGCCAGAGGGGCCCATGCGGGGATGGGACATCGGGTGGAGCTGGGCATTAAGCTACATTCCTTCAGCCATCCCGGGGCCTCTAGGGCAGAGGAGTGGGGTCTGCTTCGACACCCACCGATGCCCCCCCCGACCCGTGCCAGCCCATGTGCCTCCCTTGCTCAGCATGCGGGTGACCCAGCACCTTCTCTGCAGTCAGTTGGTCCTGCATTACCAGGAGGGGTTATGAGAGAAAACCAAGAAGGATAAGGGAGTGAAGAGGGGGAAGGCTGGGCAGTCAGGGTGGTGGCTGTGGGTGAAGGGAGGGGCCCTCGGATGATCACGGGCAGGGGGCCAGCAGGGGCAGGCTGCTTATGGGCATGGGAATGGCATCAGGGCCAGTTTGGCGGACACAGCGAGGCAGACACCACAGCACTTCATCTTCCTTGCCTGGGAAGCCGCAGCAGGGGGAGAGCCTGATCTAGCTGCCACAGGGACTGGGGACAGGCCAGGTAGAGGCAGGAGGGGGGAACATTGTGCTTGTCCAAGTGTGAGAAGATGGTAGCTTGGACCAGGGCTGAAGGAGGAGGACATCAGTGGAGGCACAGGGTGGCTCCAGCAGGTTTCGCTGTGAGAGCAGAGGTAGAGGTGAGAAAAATGGAGGCAGGATGAGCCAGGTCTCTGGGAAAACCGAGGTGGAAACCAAGGGTGAGATGCCAGGTGCATGGAGGGTACGAGTCAGGAGTTAGAGCCTGGGCTGGGGGTGCCTGAGGTAGCTGTCAACATGTGGAGATTCAAGGCCAGGAGGCCAGAGAATGTTCCCTAGAGTGAGCTTGCAGGTGGAGGAGAGGCCAGGGCAGGGGTTGGGACAAGGAAGTGCCAGAGAGCGAGACTGCCCAGGGGAGTAAGAGGGTCTTGGGGGCAGTGTGGGAGCAGGAGAGCAGCAGGCCACATCCAGGAGGCCTTGGATACTCAGAGGTCCTGAGAGAGTAGACACTTGCAGACTGGGGGCTGGGCAGATTGCAGCAGGTCTTGTCTGCAGAACCTAGACCAAGTTCTGGTCAGAACGGGCCTCTGAACCACTCTTGGGTGATCTTTTGTGACCCTGGCTTTACAGATGGGTAACACAAGGTTCAGGCGGGTAGAGGACCTTTTTCAAGGTCACATGCCAGGTTGAGGCAGAGCTGGGGCACAGACCCCAACTACCTGCTGCCTGGCCACTCTTGGGCTGAGAGCCGCCCTGTGCTCACCAGGCCCTTGCCTGTGCTATGTACCTGCTCACAGTACCTCGGCCCATCTGCACTGTTGGGCATGGGTGTTTGGTTCAGAACAGTTCCTGTTTTTTCTCATGAAAAGACCATGGCACAGACAGGAGGCTGGAAGGGGAGCTCTGAGGTTTCTAGGGAGTGGGATGGCACACAGATCCAGGTGTCCTGTGTCAATTGAGACCTAGCGGCAGCCAGCAAACATATTCTTGCCTGGAGGTGGTGGATCGAGGTTCCTGAGGGGTGGGAGGGCACAGGGGCTGTGGTTTGTGAGGGGTGGGGTAGGTACAGGGGGTTGAGGTTCCTAGGGGTGGGTGGGCACAGGGGGCCGTGGTTTAGGGAGGGGGTGGATGCAGGGGCTCAGTTTCCTGGGGAGGTGGAGGGTGCAAGGGTGCCCGGACGAGGTATACAGGGGCTGCCCTGCCTTGGAGGCATTTCACTGCATGTCTTGGTTTGCCGTTAGGGCCCTCCTCACCCATGATGAAAGGCTCCCGAGCTGTCAGCACCACGTCTGGCCCCCCAGAGGGCAGCCCGGAAGGCGTGGACCTGAGCCTGACAGGCCTCCCTCCACCAGTGTCCCGGCGCCCCAACAGTGCCTCTGCTGCCAAGCCTATGGCCCGCTCTGTCTCCATGACCACAGGCAGCGAGCCAAGGAGGAAAGCGCTGGTGAGTGCGAGAGCAGGGGGTACCTGGGCACCTCCTGGAGAGCTGCCATCCTGGTGGCACCTACTGAGCCCAGTGCAGACATTGCACACGCTGGGCTCTCATCCTGCGGCCATCCCGAGGGCAGGGTGGTTCCAGCCTTGCAGAACAAAGCAGTGACCCGTCCGAAGTCAAGGGCCAGGGCTGGCCCATCCAAGGCGGAGCCTAGGGTCTTCCAGCACCAAGTTGGCCTTTCCTCTACTCTGCCGCTGCTGGGGTTTGTTTAAATTCCCAGGAACCGAGGTTGGCTCTCAGGGCAGATGGTGCGCTTCCAGAGGCCATCCGCCCGCTGTCTCAACTGTCAGGCGCGTTTGTTTACGTCAGCCTGCTCTGCCTGGGAGTGAGCTCTCCCCCGTCTCCCTGCCTTTCCGTCTTCACAGAACTTCTCGCCAACTGGAATTTCTTCATTTATTTCTGTGTCTGCTTGTGGGCTGTCTGTCTCCCCCAAGGGAATGTAAGTGCTGAGAGAGTAGGCCCTGGGCTGATTGTTGGACTCTGTCTTCCCAGGGCCTGGCACGTGGTCAGAGCTCGGGAAGGATCTGATGAGAGAATCAGCCGGACAGTGGCATGCCCCAGAAGTTTTCGTTGCTTTCCAGACCCCTTCCTCTCAGCGGCCCATCTCTGCCAGCACTCAGTCTCGGGGCCTCCCCTGTGTACGGGGGGCTGACAGGGTGTGTTTGTCCTGGTCTGTGCCCGCTGCACCCCTCTTCCCCATGGACCTGCCTCGTTCCAGAGCCTCACTGCCCCCCAAGCTCCCATCTGGGGTGTGAGCTGCCGATAGCCGTGCTTGTCTTCTGGTGTAAAGGGCTTTGGTGCTGAACCGCAAGGGCCGCTTCCTGCTGCAGCTGTGTGTCCACCCCGCCCGCTGTGCCCTCACCGTGGCATTTGACTCTTAACAGCGTTCACTCCTGTCCTCTTCCCCTTAGAGAAAAGAGACCTTTAAATCACAGAGTGCAGCCTCCAAGGTAGAAGACCCCACCTCTAGATGTGTGCGTGGGTGAGGCCAGCTCTGTCCGCAGGCAGGCTTGTCTATGCCCTGTCTCCTCCATGGGCCGACGGCACGCTGTCCTTTTCTCAGCACGCTGTCCTTCTCTCCGTCTGTGACTTTATGTACCTCCTGAGCATTCCCTTTCCACCTGGGATCTGTCACTTAGGGGAGAATTCCCAGTTGTCTGTCCCTGGGACATCCAGGCTCCTTGGCCTCGAGGCTTTAAAGCACCTCATCCTTGTCTTTCCTTCCTTTATGCATGTGTTCCCAAGCTCTGTGATCCCCCCTAAGGGTGGTCTCGGGCCATCCCTTCTTATGTTTCCTGAGTGACAGCCCCCTCGCCATCCTTGCCAGCTCACACTCCCAAGTTTGCCAGGACTGTGGTTTTCTGATGTTGTTTAAGACTACAAAATATGATCACACACACAGACATTCACCTTAGTCCTCAAGCCAGTATGATTTAATGGGGACAGTAGAGGCGTTTCCATTGAGGCCGGGAACGAGGCTGGGGTCTCTGTTCACCTCGTCTACAGGTGGCGGCTGGTACAGTTAGTGGAGGGGTCCGCCACTGCGGTTAGGTGTGAAGGATGAGGCTCTCAGGACAGGACACCTGGGAACCTCAGGTGTCAGCGAGCCCCATCAGACAGGAGATAACATTAACCTACAGAGACCAACACCCTCCGTATCCACAGACAGTGACCACTGAGGGGACATACGGCCAGAGCTCCTTGTAAAATCCTTTCAGTGTAAAAGCGACATGACCTTTTTGTAAGTCACTTGGAAAATTGAGAAAAAACAAAGGCCCCGATTCCCCCATCCCACCCCCGCAGTACAGTTGCTGGCACCATTTTATTTGATTATTTCAAAAGCCACGTGTCTATCTTTTGGACAGGCCGTCCACACCATTTAAAATTCAGGAGGTACCCTGGAGTGGGCTGGGGGCAGCGCGTTGCCCTCGCTTTGCCCTGACTCCCTCAGGGCAGCCTGCAGCCCAGTCCCTTCCATGGTTATTCTGGGCACATGTGCACATAAATATATGGACTCTTTCTTTTTATTTAAAAAGTGGAGGTTGATTGCTGTGGTAATTGCCTGGCACTGAGTTTTATTTTTTAAAGCTCGTTGTGTGGACGTGCCATGATTTGCTCTGTCCCCGAGTTTCCAATTATAAGACAGACAGTCCTGTGGCAGATATTCTTGTGGATAAGTCACTTTCCGTATTGTGATTCCTAAAGGCGGAATTGCTGGGTCCAGGGCGGGTTCCTTTGAAATCTCTGTGGGCGTTGTCTGACTGCTCCCCATGAGGACGCCCCAGGGCGTGTGAACACCTCACACCTCCAGCTCCACACAGCCAGCAAACCCTTGGCCTTCACCCATTTGAGGACTGTATAAAAAGTTTTGAATATAGTTTTGAAAAACTAATTTTTAAAAAATTTAGAATAGTTGTGGATTTGCAGAAAAAACTGCAGACATAGCATGTACAGTTCCCAAATACCCACAGCCAGTTCCCCTATTATTAACATCTCATATTGCTATAGTGTATTTCTCACAATTAACGAGCCAATAGCGTTAGGTTAATATCGATGAAAGTTTATTCTATACCCCTTAGTCCTTACCTAATGTTGTTTTTCTATCCTGGGATCCCACATGGCATTTAGTCCTCAGGTGTCTGGCCTGCTATGGTAGCCTGGGTGTGACTAGTCCTGGGGGAGAGAAGGGGGCTGGAATCTGGTCCTGGGATGAGCTGAGAGAGAGGGGATGGCGAGGAACTGGGGGTGTATGTGGGGACAGATCTCTCAGGGACCTGGGTATTAAAGGGGAACTGAGAAAGGGGCCGTATAGCTGGAGGGGAAAGTGGATTCAAGAGAGGCTTTCGTTCTTCTAAGAACTTAAAACTCAGGTGGCTTATGTCACAGTGCCTGTCAAACAGTAAGTATTCAAAAGGCATTCCCCCTGCCGGAAGCTGCTTCCTCAAGCACCCCACTTTCAGCCAGCTGAAGAGGCTGATGCAGGGCCACCCCTGGACTTGCACAAGGAGGCTGCCAGTGACCCCGACGGGGCTGGCCAAGAGGACAGGAAAAGAGGCAGTCAGTCGAGGACACTCTTCTGAGGGTTTGGCTTTGCTGCAAAGAAAGGCAAGGAAGCAGGGTGGAACCCAGAGCCAGGCGGGAGGGTGAGAAGATTTGTTTTAAGGCGAGAGAAGCAGGCAGGTATGGCTGCTGTTAGGCAGGTGCAGGAGAGCGAGACATGGGCAGGGTCACGTGGAGAGATGTAGAGTGCTGCTGCAGGGCCAAAAGGGGAAAGAATATATAAAGTCACAGGACAAAACCACAGCATGTGAGAAAAGTATTTGAGATTAGCTTTTGTCTGTGCTAAGAACTGTATCAATAGGGGAAAAGATGGGCAAATGAAAGAATTCATAGAAAAGAAAATATAAATGACTCAAAAATATGAAAAGACAAATGCAAGTTAAAAGCAGAAGCAGAAGTGAGAAAAAGGCCTGAGTAACTGGGCGTTTTTGGAGTCTGAAAGAGGTAAGAGCGAAGGGAACCCCGCGTAGGCACTGTGCTCTTTTGATGAAGTTGTTTCCTGCAGTCCAGTGCAGAACCTGTGCTCTACGTGTGGGCTTGGCTGTCACAGTTAACGGTGACAGGATGGGAGCCAGGTTGTCGCTGTCGACATGGGGCCGCACACGTGAGCAGGGGTGTGGGCTGTGGCTGGAGTGGAGCTAGAGCCCTCTGTGTGGACGCACAGGGTTCCACAGAGAAATGCTTGGAGTGAGGATGTAGAGTGGTCAGTGTACACGCCTGCGCCCCCTTGCTCTGTCAGTGGAGAGGGCCAGAAGCAGCCAGCACACCCAGCACCCATTTCTAAGGGTTTTTAAGACCATTTCTTCAGTGGAAGGAACCAGGACTCTTGCGGAAATAGCTCATCCTAAGGCTGGGGCAGGCGATGTACAAGCGGGGCCTGGAACACCTTAGGGTGCCAGGAAGTAAGGGCGTGCTCACAAAACCACACACCCCACGATGAAGGGAGAATGTCACGAGAGACCCGGGAGCCCACTGAAAGCTCCCAGGGGCCAAAGCTGGAACAATTTAGGCAACAAAACACAGTAGTGCTAAAATATAACACACATGATATAAATAAGTAAATAAATAAGGGAGACAGACAAACTTCCCGCATAGGATTCCAAACATTTATATACTCCATCCTCAGGGAGGTGGAGCCCAGCTGCGTACCCCAGGGGGGACAGCCTGGAAAGCTGCTGGTCAGTCCAAAGGTATATTTAAAAATGTTGTTAGGGAGGTTTCAGCGGGGCCGCCAGGCTGCAGTCAAGTGAGTAAGTAAGAAAGCTCAGCTTCCGTCAGGGCGACTGACTCCCTGGTTTTGTCTTATTTGGGTTGGATTGTTTGTTTTTAGCTTAAGGATTCTGTTTTAAAAATACGCCTGCAAGTCTGTCTTCTTGGTGAGCTCTGTAGGACCTGAGGCTTTGCACCCTGGGCTGGCAGGTGCTCCAAGGAGACAAGGCTCCCTGAGAACCGCCCCCCCCCCCCCAGCCCAACAGTGTCCTCACTTGTTTCTAAGACCGACCCTTGCTAGAAGGTGGCCTCTCCCCCAAATGCTGTATTTTGAAGAGTTTTAAATCTGCAGTAAAGGTGACAGGGTAGTATAAAGCATGCGTAAGTACCCTTCACCCAGCTTCTCTAGCTGCTGATGTTTTGCCCCATTGGCTTTTTCTCTCCGTACCTTTCCATTTCTACCCCCTTTTTACTAGTCTTAGGCTGTGAGCCTGCAGGCACTGCTCTTTCACCCCTCAGTCTGTTGGCACCTGTCTGCTGAGACTCGGGGCCCCCCCAGCCCTGGCTTCCCTAGCAACTAATGGTGTATCGTCACTCTCCCCAGTTCCCCCCAGATTTCCCGAGTTCAGGACCCAAGAAAGGTTCACACATTGCATTTGATGGTTCTCTCCTTAGTCTCTTTTTCCCTCTATTTATTTATTTTTTAATTGTGGTAACACATCTATAACATAAATTTTAACCATTTCTTAAGTGTACCCTCCGTTGGCATTAATTACGCTTACAGTGTCGGGTGAGCACCACCACCGTCCAGTATGAAAACTGTCATCTCCCCAGACAGAAACGGGGCATTTCCCAGGGACTCGCCTCCCTCGGTAACGTCCGTAACCTGCTTTCTGTCAACCATGGCTTTGCATATTCTAGGTATTTCACATAAATGGAATTATACAATGTTTGCCCTTTTGTGTCTGGCTTATTTCGCTCCATATGTCTTCAGAGTTCACTCGTGTCGTTGCGTGGATCAGAGCTTCTTTCCTTTTTACTGCTGAGCCTTGTTCCATCGCACGCACGAACCACACTTGGTGTGTCCCCTCGTCTGCGGTGGCCACTTGGTTGCTCCCACCATTTGCCTATTGTGAGTCATGCTGCTGTGACGATTGGTGTGCAAAGTCTGTCCCGGTCCCTGCCCTCAGCACTTGCGGGGTCCTGGGGCAGGTCTACGCTTAGCTTCCTGAGGCCCCACCCAACTCTCTTCCACAGTGGCTGCGCCATTTTACATTTTGCCTGGAGGTTCCTGTTTCTCCATATCCTGTGTGACCCTAGTTTTCTGTTTTAACAGTAGCCTTCCTGGCAGGCATGCGGCAGTCTTTGGTCTCTTAATCCAGAGCAGTGCCTCGCCTTTCTTGTTTCTTTGACTCTGAGGCTCCTGCAGCGACTCAGGGCGAGGAGGCTCCCTGCTGCATGGTGTCGGGCTGCGCAGAGTGGGGGGCTCTTCCCCAGACCTCCCCTGCCGGGCCACCTCCCGGTCCCCACCCGACTCCCCAGCTTGGCCCTCCCCACTGCCCGCCGGGCCCCTCCCACGGCCCTTGCTGGCCTGAGCACGTGCCAGGCATGCCTGTCCGCTGGGTCACCTCACTGTCCTGGCTGCGGCTGCGGGCCCCGGGGGTTGCGTCTCGTCGTCTGAGCCACCCTGTCGGTATGCCCCTGCCGACGAGGGCAACAGGCCATGGGGAGCAAGCCCCACCGCCCGGTGCACTGTCGGATGAGAACACGGTGGCGGTGGCGAGCTGCCCTTACACCCAGTGCCCAGCCCAGCTGCACCCTGTCCTCTCACACCTTCCCGGCCCCGCCACGGGGTGGGTCCTTATTTCATGCGAGGGAGGGGAGGGTCCTCGTGCACAGAGACCACCAGCATGCTCTGCAGGCCCACCCACGTCCCTCTTACCTGACTGGGTGCTGTCCCAGGGGCCGGGAGGACCCTCCCTCCAGACCCATGTCCTTCCTCTAAGCCTCCCGGAGCCCGGGCCACTCACCAGTTGTCCTTCCCTCTCGCAGGAGGCCACGGGGCCAGGGGCCGCCCGGGCCGTCAACAACCTTCGCCGGGCGAACAGTACCACGCAGGTCAGCCAGCCCTGGACCGGCCCCCTCAGGTAATCTCGGCCCCCTCAGGTCACCTCCTGCCCTTCAGGTAACTCCCAACCCCCTCAGGTCACTTCCTGGTACCCCCAGGATCTCCCGGTCCCTTCAGGTAATCCTCAGTCTTCTCAGGTCACCCCTGGCACCCTCAGGAACCTGCTGTGCCCTCCCCCCCACCTCCTTCCAGCCACCCCCAGCAGTTGGATGCTTGCCAAGCAGCTGGGCCTGATGTGGCCTTCGCACCTGCCCAGGCTGTTTCCCATCATCCTGCGGCTGGGCCAGGGTGAGGAGGCCAAGCCACACATAGCCCTGTCCCACCGGGTGTGCACTGGGCACGCACGGACCCAGGCCCTAGGTGACTGTCTTCCCGCCTGCTGCTGCTCCCTCTGTTTTGGCTGATCCTTTTCTGCAGGAACTTGTGGGGGACGCCACGGGCCTTTGGCCCTGAGAATCTTGAGGTGTGTTTTCCTGCTCTTTGAAAGAGTCCTGGGCCCTGGCTGTGTGGCAGCTCTGAACCTCTCTGTGCCTGAGCTCCTGCTCCAGCCGGTTTGAACACTGTCCTGCCCGTGCCCCAGGGCGTGGAGTGGTGGTGAGGGCTGGGCAGTGGGGCGGGTAGACGCTCCAAGCTGAGCGGCCAACATGTAGCTACTCCTTCCCTGCCCTGTGTGCACGGTGCACAGCTAGGGGACAACTTCCGTCTGTAGACAGGAGGGGGGCTTCCCTTGGGAAGCAGGAGAAGCGGCCGTCTCTGCCCAGCACCCGCCCTCTGGAGATGCGTGGCTTCAGACTGGGCCCAGGGATGCAGGGTGGGTCAGCAGAGCCCCGGGCATGGAGCAGGGAGGCTTGCTGAGAAGGATTAGCTTCTGTCCCAGGAGTGTCCCCTGGAGGGCATGGCTGAGAACACAGGATGTAAGCCAGGTGGGCAAGAGGGTCCATGTGTGGGAGTGTCCAGCCACCCATGGCCCGAGGGTTCCCCGAGACCATCTCACAGCAGCCATGTTCTGCTCTTTGAATACAGGAATGCCTTTTTTGTAGTTATATAAGCTTTAAATGCAATACTTTAAATGTACAGAAAAGTGTAGGCAATAACGTTTGGACGACCTCTTCCCAGCACCCAGCTCCCCCGTTCCGGGTTGTCTTGGGGTTTCCATGTTTTTCAGCAGGGCCACAGGGCTGAGTGAGGGTTCCTTCCCTCCACTCCCAGAGGGGGGACCTCTGCTTGGAACCTGGTGTCGTCTCTCCATACCTGTCTTTATGCGTCACTTCCTATACATATATCCACGAACAGTGTGTCGTGTCCTCTGTTCCTGGATTTTCTGTGGCTGGTTCGCGCTGCCCGTGGCCTGTAGCCTGTTTTTGCGCTCAGCGTTGGGTTTCGAGGCCGTCCACATTCATGTAATTCCTCTGTGGCTCCTGTCTTCTGGCTGGGTGAGTGTATCGCGTTTATTCGTCCTTTTTTTTTTTTTTTTGTGGACGGATGCTTTCAGCTTCCAGTTTTTGCTGTTGCTGCTGCGATCTGGTGGGCACCTGTAGGTGCTGTGTAGGGGGGGACCTGCCGCGAGCCCTGCTGCCTGGGCGTTAGCGGGCGCGGCATGTGTGCATCTGTGAGTCGTAGCAGCATTTTCTGATTAATCTTGAGACCGCCTCTTTTCATGTGCTTACTGTCCACTTAGGTTTTTTCTTCCACAAAGGGCTTGTTTGTAGTTTTACTCCTTTGGTCAGTTGCAGGAGTCCCTGGAGTGGGGTGCCTGGGCCAGCAGAGCAGCCTGTCCTGGGAACGTGGTAGAAACACCCTGTGCTGGGGTGCGGCCCCGCAAGCCGGGTTCTATTAAGTGTCCCCCACCCCACCCCGGTGTCCTCCCCATGCTCAGGTTTGAGAACCACTGGTTCTTTTTTCTTTTCTTCTTCTTTATTATTATTTTTTTACTTATTATCATAGTTTAATTACAGTAAAAGATACAAATAAGAAGAGGCCAAAATTCAAGACACATAGGGTCAGATCTGGGAGGCTCTCAGGTGCAGGCATCCGCGTCCTTTCCACGCAGAGTCACGGCCCCCCACTTTTAGCGCAGAGATTTATCTTCTTGATCGGGGAAGCTCATCAGAGCTTTGAGCACCCTTAGTCTACATAGGATCTCCCTCCAGGAGCATCCTTGTCCGCATGGTTGGTTCAGTCTGCAGCCCTGTCCCCTCCCAGAGGTTGGGGAGGTGGGCTGATACGGGGTGGTCTTTCTCGGGCAGCTGGCCTGCAACCCCCAGACCACAGGTGCTGCTGGCCCCACCCTGTCCTCTCGTTACCATATAGAGTGAGGTGCGGGACCCACCCTAAAGAATAAAAGGTGCTCCCATCCAGGGAGTTTCAAGGACTCAGAGGTTCCCTCCCCAGGAACTGGGGACAGACCAGCCAAGTTTTTCATGGTGCTCCACCTTTGAAGTGGGCCCTGATGTGTCCATTTTACAGGTGGGAAAACCCAGGCCCTGAGAAGCTGGTTGACTTGCTCAGGTCACAGAGCTGGTCAGTGATGGATGGAGGTTTGACCCCACGTGGCTGCACGGCTGAGCCCACCACGGGCACCCCACAGGCCGTCATCTTGGCTACCTCCTCCTTGTGGCCTGGCCCAGACCAGCCACCTCCAGTCCCTCCCTGAACTGTTTGTAAGCACTGCTCACGGTCATCCTGTCAGCCTTCCTTGTCCCACCCTAGGAGCTCTCAGTCCCCAGTGAGAGCAGGAGGGGAGGAGGCTGTCCCCTATGTGTGCCAGGCTTCAGGCACCTTCTCTTCCATTTCAGCTGTAGACGTCGAATCCCCAAGGCAAGGGCCCCAGGCCCATTATCTGCTCATCTGCACCTGCCCACGGGGGCCCCCACTAGGTGTGGTGTCTGCAGACGGATGGGGGGCCTCCTAAAGCTCCCCCCTGCAGATGGCAGGGAGAGCACAGCAGCCACAGAGTGGCTTTGCACTTGAGCAGACCTGGGCCTGCAAACCCGAATCTCTAAGAGTCCCTGAACCCAGGCCACATCCAGGCTAATAAGTCACAGCAATCTCTGGGGTGAGACGCAGTTAGCAGCATTTTTAAAGCTTCTTGGGTGGTTCCAGTGTGTGAAATGGTGAAATCGATGGGTTAAGGTGCATCACCTACTGCTTTTGGTCCCTCGGTGGACGTTCTGGAACTGACGCACCTCCTGTCCTTGTGTCCCCTGGGCCCCCCGACCTTGCTCGTTGTGCAGCCGCCTCTCCAGCCTCCCAAGGCCGCTGGGCCCATAAATACTCCCTGTGCAGTCTGTACTGCTTGAGTAGCATTTAAGAAATGCATCTGGAATTTATTTCTGTGTACGCAGTGAAACAGGGATCCAATTTCACTTTTCCTGATGGGTGTCCCAACATTTTTACCCATCTCACCGACTCGCAGGCACCTCTGGCGTGACATCCCTGGCGTGACGTGCGTGTCATCAGACCACCCGTTTCTGGGCTCTCGGCTCCAGGTTCCATTGCTGCTCGACCCGCCCTGTGCTGACCCCGCACTGTTGGAATAACTACTCGTTGGTTACCGTTAGAGAAGGACCTTTACTTTGTTCTTCAGATTCATCTTAGCTTTTCCGGTCCTTTGTTCTTTGATGTCAGTTTTAAGCTCGACTTGTCAAGCTGCGCTAAGATTAAACCTGCCTGGACCTTGCGCATTGCGCTGGTTTTATGGCTTGGAGGGGAAGGGTCTGCCCTTCCGTGAACACGGCGTCTCAGTCCTGTGTTCAGTCTTTGTTCGGGTGCCACAAGCATTTTTATAATCAAGGGCCTCGCATACTTTATGTAGATTTGGGCTAAGGACATACAGTTCCTCTTACTCTTATGAATGGGGTCTTTTTTTCCCTTTTTCTTTGGCTGTTTCTGATGTGCAGGAGCTGAGCTCGTCTGCAGTTGGCCCTGCCGGCCTCTTACATTCTTGTGGTTTATAGTCTCCTATGGAATGGGGGCCTTTGGCTTTAGTGGGAACACTTCTCCGTCTCTCTATTAAGCAAAGTTTGCTGTTAGGTTTGCTGCCTGCCCTTTGCCCTGGCTTTCCCAGGGCATCCTTCTTTCTAGTTGTCCCATGTGTGAGGACCTGGCTGCACCAGCTTCCCCTGAAACTCCCACAGTGCTGTGCTTAGCTCTCCCCGGGGCAGGGGCGAGGCTCCCGAGGGGTCCTGAGCCTTTGCGGGGTGATGGGACCAGGAGGAGATGTGACCTCTGCCCTTGGGAACTAGGATGAGGGGCTGCCGAGGGGCCTCCCTGAGTTCTCGTGCTGCTGCTTTCAGGCTCTGCTGCTCCCAGGCCAGGCCTGCTCTCTCACCTGGAGAGAGTAGAGTTGGGGTGACTGTCTAGGGCCAAAGATACCTATCTTGGCTTTTGTTATTTTTTTTTTAAATAATAACTTTATTGAGATATGTGTGGACCATAAAGTGTGCCCATGATAAGTATATAATGCAGTGGTTTCTAGTGAATTCACAGAGCTGTGCAGCCAGCATTGTGGCCAACTCGAGGAATCCCCTTCACCGGGGAGATCCACCCCACGTCCATTGGTGCTCCCCATCCCTCCTCCCCCAGATCCCGGCAGCCGGCATTCTCCTTTCTGCCCCGGTGGATTTGCCTCTTCTGGACATTCATAGAACTGCAATCGTGTGACGCGTGGCCTTTTGTGTCTAGCTTCTTTCACTTGGCCTTGTGTTTTCGAGGTTCATCTGCGTGGCGTGTGGATCAGAGCTCTGTTTGTTTTAACTGCTGGAGAACATTCTGTGGTCTGGCTGGACACCTTCTGTCCATTCAACAAGTCGGCCAGTGGGCATTCCAGTTGTGTTTTCTTTTTTAAAAAATTTGTATTGTGACATCGTGTGTATAGCATAACGTTTCCCATTTTAGCTGCTCTCAGGGGTGCCATCCGGGGGTGTGAATTACGTTCCCACACCCCACTCCAGGTGTGTTTTGATGCGGCCCGAACCACGTGCCAGGGGTCTGCCCGCTCAGGGCTGTGGCCTCCCAGGGGGCAGCCAGGCAGGTGCTCTTGCCTCATTTAATGTCAGAGGTAAAGGGTGAGGCCCTGGAGCGGTGGGCAGTGGGCAGTGGGCTGAGCCCAGGTCTTCAACTGCTCTGTGTGTGCACACTGTGCTCCAAGGCCCCCCTAGTTCCCCGTTAGCCAGGAAGAGAGTGTGGCGCCAGCGGCCAAGCCGATGTGAAGGCCCCTGGTCCCCAGGTAGCTGCAGTCAGTTGCTTCCTGATGCTTCCGATATGCTCACCAGGACCTCCCAGCCTTGCTCCCCAGGGAGGCCTCTCCTGGCGCGTTTTGTCAGAACAGAGCTAAGGACAGTTATGTTGAGTCGTTGACTTGGGAGCTGAATCTCTGCTGGTGAAGTAATCCCTCCAGTCCTCCTCTAAGATGCTGCCCCGTCTGCATTCCCAGCATCAGCTCCTCTGGGCTCACTGCTCATTGTTCTCTCTCGGGTGCAGGCCGGCGGAGCCTGCTGACTTCCAGATGCTCTTCGAAGGCAGCCCTGGCGGGAGAGAGACGCTGGCCACCCTGAGCAAAGTGTCCAGTGAGCAGGGAGCCACGTGGAACATCCTGGTAAGGTCCTGGAGGGAGGCCGAGGCAGGGCAGGCGGGCCACAGCCACGTGCTCTCCTCTCCCAGGACTGTCCCGGGAACAGAGGGCGTGCATGATTCCTTCTGTGTTCCCTCCTTCCATCAAACCGGGGCCATCGCTGTCAGAGGGTGTGTGTGTGTGTGTGTGTGTGTGTGTGTGTGTGTGTGTGTGTGTGTGTATGCGCGCGCGCACGCGTATGCACGTGCATGAGTTTTTGTCACTTATTTTTCCAGTTTATCTTATCACTGTAATATCGCAGTGTCGGGGGGATTTTGGGAGTTTCTGGTCCCTGCGTCATTTTGTCTGCCTTGTGTGCCCCTGGGGTCGCGTGCGTCCCGTGTTGTGGGGACTTTTCTTGGCATTGGCCACACATGAGGTCGGGGTCATGGGCTGAGGTGGCATCTGTGCCGACAGGATGAGCAGCCCAGAGCATCCGCCGCACCATCCAGCGCCCTGGGCTCGCCAGCTGGCCTGCGGAGGAGGGACTGCGCCGTGGTCCTGGCCCCTAGCTTTACCGCCAACAACAGGTATGGCCGCCGGGCCCCAGGACTCGCACCCGGCTCTCCCAGCCCCGCCTCGCTCCTGGCGGTCCTTTCAGCCTTTCAGATACAAGTCTCCCAGTTCCAGGACATTTCTTTTGTTATTTCTCCAGCAATTACCCCTCCTCTCTCTGCTCTGCTCTTGCACTTGCTCTGACGCCCATTTTTCAGTTGTTACGCTCCTGGGTTGAGTCTACAAAGACGGCATGTTTTATTTTCTATTTTCCATGTTTTTAGATTTTTAGATCCACTTTCTGATCAATTTGTGTGACTGGTTTTCAACCTTTCTCTTTTCATGGTTCTCATTTTCATGAGCTCCTTCCTATTCCCCATTGTTTCTTTCTTTTCTGTTTTGTGGCAGCCTGCTTGGCTTGGCTTACCTCTGGCGTGCTGGCTCCGGTTCGTACCGGCTCCCGAGAGCTGGTGATTCTTGTCTCTTTCCGACTCTGTGTCAAGGGCTTGAAACCAGTCACAGTGGGAATGTTTGCACCATGGAAATTGGCAAATGCTGGGCTTCAGAGCTTTTCTCCGGAGAGCTGGCTCCTAAACTGTTATCAGCGCAGTCGATCCTGAAGTGTGGATTTTTAAAAATAATAATCATGTTTATTTCTGTTTTGGATGCGAATTTGTTGACATGCTCTTTTCTCTGCTTAGCCTGTCTTTTGTTTGCCTTGGTCTCTTCTTTCCTCAAAGACTGCCTGTCCATATTTAACAGGGAGCCCTTAAAAGCTGAGTGGAAGCCTGTGGCCTGGTAGCCTCGCTTTTGGGCAACTGGGCAGGGACTGGCTGGTTCACTGAGGACCCACCCTTCGATGTCTGTGGGACTGTGCCCTGGGGCTGCACACTCTCCCCAGAGAGAAACTTTCTGGGCTTCTGCCTGGAGTTTGATTCCTGCTACTAGGGTTGACGGCTGAGGTGGGGGGATGGAGGGTCTGTGGTCGGATGTACAGAGCCCACCTCTCACCTTCTGCTGGGGATGAAAGGGGGCGGAGCCTCGTGGCTGGGATTCTGGAGGACCTGGATGTCCCACGCTCCTTACATGGGGCTCGTGCCAATTCTCCTGTCTGCCCACGCCCCATTCTTGTCTTTGGGAAACCCACCGCCCCCACCCCCTGAGCCCCCGGGTTCTGGGCACAGACCAGCCAGCTCTAGGCTACCCCCGCAGGGCTGTCCCTTCGCTCGTGCCTCACTTGCCTCTGGCCATCCTGATTCTCACCTCCTAATCTCTGTGGATGTCTTTTGACCACCCCCCCCTTCATCCCGGTGCTTCCATACTGTTTTCATTCCTTTTGGTGGGTCTCTGAGCGACAGAGTTGTAAATGTGCATCCTCAGCCTGTCTCATTTGGAGCAGAACAGTCCTGCCCACATCTCTTTGCACACCGCTCGGCTGGCAGCGATGTGCCCGTCGGAGGCAGGTCCCTAGTGGTGCCGTGGTCATGGTGTGTGGCTGGGCTCTGTCTCCCGCGGGGAGCTCCTGGGTGTAGGAGCTGGTAGGGCTCAGTAAGTCCAGGAGGGGGCTCAGCGAATCCAGGAGGGGGCTCAGCACGTCCAGGAGGGGGCTCAGCGCATCCAGGAGGGGGCTCAGCGAAACCAGGAAAGGGCTCAGCGAATCCAGGAGGGGGCTCAGCACGTCCAGGAGGGGCTCAGCGCATCCAGGAGGGGGCTCAGCGAAACCAGGAGGGGGCTCAGTGAATCCAGGAGCGCCCCCCTGTTGGCTGCCTGTGAAGGCTGCCTGCTGCTCATGATGCCCGCCCCGCACCCCAGCTCCCGAGGACGACCCCGCGCCTGAGACACCCCCCTGTTGGCAGGAGCAGCAAGCGTGCTGTGGGCAACTGTGTCCCCTCCATGGTGCACAACCACTGCGGCCCCGCTGAGAGGCCACCTCCGCCTGAGTGCTCTCACCGGACAGCACCCCTCCTCAAGTAAGCACAGCCTCTGCCTGGGGTGGGCACGAGGAAACTGTGGACCAGGGCCTGGCGCACGGAACCCCCAGGTTGTAGCACTGCCGTCCTCATCTCTTGGAGGGGAGAATGGGAGGAAGACATGGCCAGGCACAAGGATGCACCATCAGGAGACCCTGAGGCTCACCCTGGGTTGATGTTATAGGACTCCCTGCAGCTTTGGGCCTGGGGGCCTGCCCAATTTTGATGCAAAGCCCAGACAGGAGGTCTAGGCCACTGGCTGGAGCTGGAGCTAAAAGGCATGATGGGGTGTGATTGGGCATGGCAGCCTGGCGGGATGTGTCAGCATGGCAAGGCGTGATAGGTTTGACAGCATGGTGGGGTATGACATTGTGTGACAGCATGGCAGGGCATATATCATGTGACAGCATGATAGGGCACGATGAGGTATGACAGCGTGGAGGAGCATGATGGAGTGTGGCAGGACATGACAGTATAATAGCATGGTGGGACATGAGGGGTGTGATGTGTGGATATGTGGCAGGGTACGATGGGGTTTGACAGTGTGACGGGGCGTGACGGTGTGATGGGGCATGACGGTGTGACGGGTGTGACAGTGTGGCAGGGCATGATGGGGTGTGACAGTGTGGCAGGGCATGATGGGGTGTGACAGTGTGATGGGGCATGATGGGGTGTGACAGTGTGGCAGGGCATGATGGGGTGTGACAGTGTGGCAGGGCATGATGGGGTGTGACAGTGTGATGGGGCATGACGGGGTGTGACAGTGTGGCAGGGCATGATGGGGTGTGAGACATGACAGCACACAGCAGGGCATGATGGGACATGACAGAGTATGACAGAGCATGATGTGACAGCATTGTGGGGCATGATGGCATGGCGGGGCATGATGGAGTGTGACAGCATGTGGCAGGGCGTGGTGAGGTGGGGGGTGGCAGACCTGAGCAGAGGTGCTGTGGGTGTCTGGCGTCCATGTATGCCAGTAGTCCTGCTCGGCGATGGGGATGGCCTGCAGGGCTTTGAGTTATTGCCCTGAGAACTTTCTGTCCTAATGCAAAGTGCTCCTTAGCTGGAGCCCTGTGGGTATGACTGCTCCCGGGGACCCTGCCGGGCTGAGAAGGGCTCACCTGGCTTTCCTCTGTGGCCGCCATCCTGCCCAGCTCTCTCCTTCCACCTCAGCACCCTTGGGCATGTCAGTGGCTCGGAGCGAGCCCCTCCTGGCTGCTCTGAGCCCCTCACTCCCTGGGCTGGGACAGAGGGGCAGGGCAGCGCAAACCTTTTCTGTCCTTCTCCCTTAGCAATCTCATCAAGGCGGCCACTGATGAGGGCAACGGGGACAGTGGCTCCAAGAGGCCGCAGAAGAACCTCTCTGGCAGCAGTCACACGGCGCCGAACAACGCGAGGGGACCCCCAGTTCTGCTCAGGAGGAAGGAGGTGACGGAGGAGGAGGCCGAGAGGTGACCACAGCCCCGGAGGCTGGCCGGGAGTGCTTTGGATGTAGAGGCCAGAGGCCAGAGCACAGGCTGGGGTGGGGTCCGGGCCCTAGGACTCTGATAGAGATTTTCTGTTGAATACTTGTCAAACTTCAAGGCAGAAAAAGCCACAAGTTGTACGATTCCTTTCTTGTGACACATTGAGAAAAGGCCAATCCGTGGGAAGAGAAGGCAGGGGCGACCACCTGGGGCTGGGAACAGGGCAGGCGCCAGGGTGGGGTGGAAACCCCTGAGGGTGGGGGTGCCAGTGCCCGCAAACTAAAACTCTTAAAGCGGGTGGGTGTTACGGTATGAAAACTGCTTCTTGGTAAAGCTGCTAATTAAAAAAAATAATAAGTGGGAAGAACATATTAAAAGAAACAACAGCCCATCAGACGAGACCATTTCCGTAAGCCCTTGGCGCTTGTGGGCGGGGAGAAGCCCTGTGGGACCTTCTCTGAGGCCCGTGGCAGCATCTCTGGCCAGGAGCCACTCACTGGTCAGGCAGTTGCTTTTGATGACCCCCAGGCCCGGCCCGCTGTCGCCTCCTGCTCAGGGGACTGGGCCTCTGGAGGTGGGAGGGGACGGGAGGGAGGGAGGGAGCCAGAAGCCCCGGGGCAGTGCTTGTGCTGGGGCTCAGGGGCTTTTGGACGGCGTCGAGGGTCCTGCCCTGCGCGCCCCGTTGGCCTCGGAGGTGGTTGGTGAGTACGTCTGCCGAGTGAGTCCACGGATGGGCCCTGAGACCCAGAACAGGGTTGTTGCTTTTTAAAATCGGCTTTATTGAGGTGTGATTATATGTTAGATTCACCCATGTGGAGTGTACAGTTGACTCAGTTTCAGTGAATGGTCGTGGCGTAGAACATTCCAGCACCCCCAGTTCTCTCAAGCTCTTTTTGTTCAGTTCTTCCCCATCCCTGGCCCTGGCAGCCGTCCTCTGCTTTTCTTGTGTAGCTCTGCCTTTTCTAGAACACCCCATAAGTGGAATTGTGGGGTGTTGCCTTTTGAGCCCAGCACGAGTCACAACTTGTTTCCTTTTCCTTCGGGATGCCATCCCATCGTGTGGGCTTGCACAGCTTCCTCTTTCCCTGGACACTGGGGTTCCTTCAGTTGGGAGCAGTGGGCATTCGTGCACAATTGTGTGGGGACAGGTGCCCTTGTTTCTCTGGGGTAACTTCCTGGGACTGCAGGTATTGGTTTTGGCGGTGTTGGCCCAGACGAGCTGGTCCCGGCCATGTCCCAGTGCTGTAAAGGAGGGCTGTGTGTGTGCAGCCCATCCTGACCGGGCATTCTCTGGGCAGGTTTATTCTCCAGGTGAACCAGGCGGCAGTCGCCATCCAGCGCTGGTACCGGTGCCAGGTGCAGCGGCGCCAAGCCAGGGCGACCAGACTGCAGCGCCTGCTGGCGTCCAAGCGGCAGGTCAGCTGGGCCCAGGAGCGCCTGGGCTAGAATTCCCGGTCGGGGGGGAGTGCTGGGTTGTGCCTGGCCAGTGTTGAAGCCCAGGGTCGCCCATGGGTAAACACCTACCTGCTTGGGGACTGCTGCCGCTGGACGCCAGGTCTACTCGGCCAGGCCAGGTGGATCCGGCGTGGCTGTCACTGGGCTGGGCTGACAGGGCGTGAGGGCCCCTCTGTGAGTGGTTCCTGACTGCTGAGGTGGTGGGGGTGGCTCTCTGTTGTCCTCTGCAAAGCAGAGAAATGTCTAGGTCGGGTCTGGGAGGTGTCTGCCCCAGCCCCGCCGTTGGAGCCTGCAGCCTCTAGGGAACGCGAGTGTGGCGTGAAGCCCTTAGGGCTGGATGAGGGACTCCACCTTTCAGGTAAATGAGTCTGCCTCGGACCCTGGCCTTTGTAGGAGCAGCGGCAGCGGCTGGGAGAGGGGGGCGTCTTGGACCTGTGCCAAGGGAAGGAGGCAGAGAGAAGGAAGGTCCGAGAGGAGAAGGCGCGCCAGGCACGGAGGGCAGCGGTTCAGGTGCGGGGGATCTGAGCAGGCGCCAGTTGGCACTGCAGCCCAGCACCAAGAAAGGCTCTCTGGGCCTGAGTGTGCGGCTCAGGCCACTGCCCTGGACTCCCAGGCCTGCCTGGTGCATGCCCAGGTCCTTGGGGCCCTGCTCCTGCCCGTTCCCTTCCCTGCAGCCTCTTTCCTGGAGGCCCTGGACCCAGAACCTCAGGGTCGCCCAGCGGGGGCGGGGGGAAGAAGGAGGTACCTTATGCTGTTGGGACACTGCTCAGAGGTGCTCCCCCCTTGGCAGGAATTGCAGCAGAAACGAGCCCAGAAATTGGGCGACGGTGAAGCCGGGCTACTGCAGGAGACCAGAGCTCCGGGAAGGACTCGGCCTGCCCAAGAGCTGTCCCCGAAGCCCAGGAACGCAGCTCTCTGCACCCTCAAGGCCAACAACGCGGGTGAGCTCGGGTTCTCAGCTACTTTGGCTCTGCAGCGTGGGCTTGGCCGGGCGTGGAGGCCTGGCCTGCCCTTCCCTGCACCCTTTGTTCCAGCCTCCACCGTCCCTAGCCCCAGGCACGCCTTGCCCCCACCTGTGGCCCCTGTTGACCTTCCCTCAGCCCTGCCCTTCCATCCGCCTTGCAGAGGAAGGGTGCCTTCCACTGATCCCATGGCCCTGCCTCTCTCCCTGCTCCCACCAGGCTGGCTCCTGGAGCAGGACCCTAGACTCAGGGCCTGCAGAATAGAGAGGTGGGAAAGTCTAGGGGCTGCACCAGCTCCCCCAGGGCTGCCGGAATTCTCCTGTTGGCCAAAAAGTCCACCCACTAGAATGCTCAGGTTTCTGCTCATGTCTGGCTTTGTCCCAGGGCCCAGACGTGCTGCCCTCCAGGTGATGCGATGTTTGTCTGTTGTGCAGGTGCCAGCCCCCACCCCGCAGGCCCAGAGGACTCCTGTCAGCCGCCCCCCAGCTCTTCCCCCGATGCATCACCCAAGCCCCAGCCATCTCTGGAAGACAAGCCACAGGTCTCATCCCGGCAGCAGTCCTTCTTTCTTTCCTGTCTAGGGCTACACCAGACCCAGGCATGCCAAATGTGGTCTCCAGTTCTCCCCCACCGCAGCAGTGGGGTCAGCCATGCCAGAGAAGGCTGGAAGGCCACCCGCAAGGGTCCTGTGGGGCAGGGGGCCTGTGGGAGCCTTTTGGGCTTTTTTGGATGCCTTCCACTGGGGAGGGGGCTCCTCTGCCCATACCCCTAGACTGGCTGGAAGTTCAGAGGGTGCCGGTGACAAGATAGCCTCCCTTCGCTGTCGCCTTCTTCCTATGCCTCCTGGGGCCTCCGCAGACCCCGGCTGGGTTGGGTCAGTTCGGGCCTGCGGGGCTGGCTGTGAGCTCTTCTCGGCCTTTCTGGCTTCTTTCTTCCCGCGTGTCTGTTCCTTCCGGGGGCTGCAGGATATCAGCTCCCAGGACATGGCCAGAAAGGACCCGGAGGTGGGGGGCCTCACGGGAAGCAGGACCAAGTCCCAAGTGACCCTCAGCGAGCTGCTGGACACCCTGAAGCTGCTGGAGCAGGAGCCTGAGCCTCTGCCACGCCCCAAGGCCTACCACAAGGAGAAATACGCCTGGGCCGCTGGGGTAACGGCGGGAGTGGCTGGAGCCCGTGGGGAGCACTTCCCTTGCTCTGCTCCACCGTGCTGGCACGAGCTGCGTGGGTTACTGGGCCGCTGAGGGTGTCCCGGGGAAGCTCAGAGGGTGGGGGCGCAGCTGCCTCTGGGTGCCCCCACTTTAGACATCACCTGTGTAGGCCATGCAGGACTTTCTGCGTCTTGTGTCTGTCGTCCCGGGAACGGGGAGCAGACGCTCCCTTTTCCCCCCTAGCTCTTCCCGTCACTGAGCTCTCCCCTCGCCCAGCTCCCCCCTCACCCAGAGGGCTCATTGAGGTCACTCTGGGAGTGGTGTGTAAGGTCAGAGTGGGTGCCTCCTCTTGTCCAGCAGTTTCCCGAGTGACGCCCGACAGGGTCTGGGGCCACGAGGCCTTTCCAGAGCCAGGCCACGAGTGACCCTCGAGTCTGCAGGCCACTCCTCCATGGCTGTCCCCCAAGGCCATCCCCCTCCACCTCCTGCAGGGGGATGACGCCAGCTCCCTGACTGCAGACAACCTGGAGAAATTTGGGAAGCTGAGTGCAGCCGCCGGCCCCCCCGAAGTCGGGACGCTGCTCTCAGAGGCCAAGCTACAGAGCATCATGACCTTCCTGGATGAGATGGAGCAGTCAGGGCAGGGCTGGCCCCCTGTACTCTCCCGGCAGGAGGTGCCACCCCCACCCCCGGCTCAGCTTGTCCTACACAGGGTCCTCTCTGGGGGGTTCACTCCAGTCTCAGTAGCCTGGTGAGCTGTCCCTGCACCCCCCAGTCGGGATATTCGGGGGGAACAACCTGGCTGGTGACCACAGGAACTTCCGTGTGGTGGGGGCAGTAGGGGCAGGTGCTCATGGGCTGTCCTGAGCTTGTTTTTGGTACTTTAGGGCATTGCTGCTGTTCTCCCTTACCCACTAACAAAGGTCTGTCAGGGGAGGAACTGCCACCACGCCTTCTCCCAGGGTGGCCCTCTGCCCTGGGCTGGATTCCCTGCCCTTCGTCCCCAGGGAGGGGCCTTATCCCAGGTGGGCCAGATGGGTGGTAAATCGGGGGTGACCCTCCCTGACCACAGCCTCGTCCGCAGGGCCTTAGGGAGGGGCTGGCCCGGCCGGAGCCCTTGTCTGAGGGGAGTGCGTGCGTGGTGCAGCTGGAGCTGGAGCTGGAGGAGAAGAGGCAGGCTGCGGTGCTGCTGCAGCGGGCGCTGGTGCGTGGGTAGGACCACCGTCTTGCGGCAGGAGTGACCATCTGCCGGGCCACTGAGAAGTCCTGGAGTTGAGGGAGGATGACTTGGGGGCCATTGGGTGCATGGACCCTCCTGGGGTCTGTGCCCACGAGCTCGTCCCCCAGGCTGCCTGCCCAGAGGGCTCCTCTGGGGTTGTGGGCTGCAGGTGCAGAGATCCCAGGTGGCTGGTGCTTCTCTGCTGTTCCAGCAGACCCGGGGTTGCTGTGCTAGGGGGCCTGGGGCCAGTGGCTGTTCCTGGAGGGACCTTGCTCTCTCCTGGTTGGGTCTCCGTGTGGGTAGGCCCCTCTGGCCTGGCCCCCAGCCCCCACATCTCTGCCTGGCACTGGTACCTCTCCCCTTCCCTGCAGACACAGCAGCGGGACCTCACTGCCCGGAAAGTCAAGGAGACGGAGAAGGAGCTGGGGCGGCAGCTGCGGCAGCAGAGGGAGCATTACGAGGCCACCATCCAGCGGCACCTCACCTTCATCGACCAGGTGACCCTGCCCTGGAAGGACGCCTGGGCCTGGGGCTGGTTTGGGCATGGGGTGGCCCTGCATCCTGGACCTGTGGGAACATGGGCATCTGCCCCATCCTAGCCTCACTCACTGGCACCCAGATGGCCCCTCACCAGCCCAGCACAGCGGGTGGGCTGCACTGGAGCCAGGTCCACACGTGGGACCGGGTCAGTGCCGGAGCTGGTGGCTCGACAAGAGTTCCCAGGCCACTCTTACCCATTCCTGCCAGCCCCACCCTAGGGGCACTTGTGGGCTTCTGGGGGCGGTCCGAGCTCCACAGCAGGGTGGACAGGGGCTTCCTGCCACCACATGGCCCAGCTGCACTCCCTGTTTGACACCTTTCGTCTGGGGTCTTGGGGGAAAGGAGGAACCCTGGAAGAACTGGTCCTCCAGTGAGGGTGGGGGGGTCCTAAGACTTCTGGAATGTCTAGTGGTGCTGGAGGGTCTTGGGCTTCGTGGAGATGCCTTGGCAGCAGATGGGGTGGCTCCTGTGGGGCTGGGTGAGCAGGGGCAAGGGTTGTCCTTGCCTCAGGACTTCACGCATGAGGCCACCATCCCCCTGAGCTAGGGGCTCTGAAAGGGGCCCTTGAGGTGGACCTGGTAAGGGCATCCTGTCTGTGTGCCCCAGGTACCCTCCCTGGCCCCTGGTCCCCACCCTGGAAGATGGTCTCCTTGGGGATGTCTTAGGAGATACAGCCGGGTCCTCCGTGGGGTGAGCGCAGCAGCTTCATTCCTGCCCCTCTGGCCACAGCTAATCGAAGACAAGAAGTCCCTGAGCGAGAGGTGTGAGGCTGTGGTGGCCGAGCTGAAGCAGCTGGACGGGAAGTGCAGGGCCAGGGTGGCCCAGATGCAGGAGCAGCACGAGCTGGTGAGCTCCTGGGGTCGTGGGTGTGCCAGCCCCTCCTGGCCCTGCCTCCCTTGCCGCCATCTCCACAGACCCGCCTTGGAGGGGTAGCCTGTGCCACCCAGATGCCCACTCCTGGAGCCTGGCTCCTGGCAGTCCCCATGAAGCCAAAGCAGGCCTGGGCTCCTTGCCTCACCTTTGAGGAGGGGGCTTTATGAGCAGCAGACCCTGGACCTCCCGGAGTCACTGCCCAGGTGCATCTCGGTACAGCTGGGAACCTGCCTGTGAAGCTGCCAGGCCAGAAACTAACCTGGGGAGCTTCGGGTGGGCCGGGAGGGCTGGGCTGGCTTCCCCAGCCAGTCTCCATCCCCCCTCCTTCCATTACTCAGGGCGGGTTGACTTGCTAGAGGATCCCCAGGCCTTGGGCTTCATGGACCCTCCTTACCATGAGGTGAGGGTAGCATGGGGTCACATGCCTGGTCACCCACCTGAGGGTAGTCCACCTAGCCGCTGCCTGGCCCTCTCCACAGAGCAATGGACAGAGGATGGAGCATCCTGATCCCACTGGCCCAGCCTCTGGGTCACTGGGCAAGTGGCCCCCAACTTGTTCCCCCAGCTTCTATCACTCTGGGACACACCCTGCCTCCTTGATTGGTGAATGGTGGCCTCAGAACTCTGTGGGCCTGGGCTGCAGGCGGCCCTGGCACTTTCAAAGGCCCCTTAGTGGACAGCCAGGGCAGAGCCAACTTGCTGCTCCTCCTCAACCCTCAGAATATGGGGAGAGGGGCGTGGGGGCCGGCCTCGGGGGTGTGCGTGTCCCTAGGGCCTGCTCCACTCGATGGGGAGACCCATGCCCCTGCAGGTTGGGCCCCGAAGCCCAGCACCCTCTCAGTCTCAGGTGGCGAAGAACGCAGCTCCCATCTTCTCTCCCCGACCCCTATGTCTGGCCTTGCAGCTTCCGGCTCTCTCACTTCTAGGAGATGAAGAAACTCAAAGAATTAATGAGTGCCACTGAGAAAGTGCGCCGGGAAAAGTGGATCAACGAGAAAACCAAAAAGATCAAGGAGATCACAGTCAAAGGTGGGCAGCAGGAGGCAGCATGAGAGGTGGTGAGGGCTTACCCCATGTCCCACCAGGTTCATTTCCTCCAGCAGCCTGGCTGGGGACTCAAGCGGAAGGCAGGGTGGCTGTGTTGGAGGGCTGAAATCCTCTGCTATCCGGCGTTGGGTCTGGGGGCATGAGGTGCTGCCACGGCCGTGTCCACCTACCCCTGGACACCTTCCTTCTCGGTGACTCCTCACCTGTAGGCCTGGGCCCTGTAAGGGGAGACTACGGGGGGCTGGGGGAGCTGCAGGTAACCCAGGGGTTGCCTCCCCCCAGCTAGGGGCCCCTGTGTCTGCTACCTCCCCTACCTGCCTGCTCATCAAACCAGCCATGCCCCAGCTGTGATGGGATAGCTGCTGTCTCGGGCTCAGGGCCAGCCAGCCAGAGCCCTGGGCTTCCCTGCAGTGCAGTGCCCTCCCCAGGTCTGGAGCCCGAGATCCAGAAGCTGATCGCCAAGCACAAGCAGGAGATCAAGAAGCTCAAGAGCTTGCACGAGGCGGAGCTGCTGCAGTCAGACGAGCGGGCTGCACAGCACTACGGGCGCCAGGCGGAGGAACTGCGGGGGCTCCTGGAGCGGGAGAAGGAGGCGCTGGGGCGGCGGGAGCGGGAGCTGGCTCAGCAGCGGTGCGGGGCCCTTTGGGCTGGGGCGGGAGGGAGTGGAGGCTGTGCAGAGTGGGACCCAAGTGAGGTCGGGAATGGCCATGCTTCTGAGCCGTGGTTGTGTTTGCCCAAGAGGTGGCCCAGCGTGGCCATAACGGGCCTCTGCAGTGTCCCTGTAGCAGGCTGGAGCTGTGACTGCCTCAGGGCTTGCTCCACCGGGCTCAGGTCTGCAGCCCTGCAGGGCAGAGCTGTAGGCAGTCCGCACTGCGTTTTGCCAAGTTGAGGGTTTGCAACTTGGGTTGGGATTCTGAAGTTGTCTGTGGCCCCAGAAGCTGCCCACCCCTGGACGGATGGCCACTGAGGTCCTAACAGCGTCCAGGGCCCGTGCATGGTGTCTTCCTGCCTTCCTTTGGTCCCTGGGCTGGGGGCTCAAGTCAGTGCTGTCTGCGCCAGGGAAGGGCCAGGACCCACAGGGAGTGGTGTCCTGTGCTAACCTGGCCTGCAGGACAGACCCTAGGAGGGAAGGGTGGGAGGCAGGATAGGGGTGTGCTTCTCTGAACTGTCACCAGGGCCTTGCTGGCTGTGGAACCAGGCAGTGGCTGTTTAGTCAGTGGCCAAAGCCCTGCCCCCATCTTGGGGTCCACTTCCTGTCAAGGTACCGGACAGCAGAGCTGCTTGGGGCTTCTCAAATATCATACCTTGGCCAGACCATGGAGCCCCGAGCCTGGAATGGGGAGGGAAGGGCCTTGGTGGTAGCAGGGCAGTGGGGTTCAGGCCGGGGGCCCTCCAGCCGGCCCCGGTCTTCATCCGGCGCCTGAGCCCCGGTCTTCATCCGGCGCCTGAGCCCCGTCCTCCCCGCAGGCTGGAGCAGCACCTGGAGCAGGAGCAGCAGATGCTGCAGCAGCAGCGGCGCCGGCTCTACAGCGAGGTGGCTGAGGAGAAGGAGCGACTGGGCCAGCAGGCAGCCAGGTGCCCGTGTTGCTGCCGTGGCCGTGGGAGTGCCTGTCCCTGCCCCCTGCAGCCCATGCTGACTTCTGGCTTGGCCTGCAGGCAGCGGGCAGAGTTGGAGGAGCTGCGGCAGCAGCTGGAAGAGAGCAGCTCTGCGGCGAGCAGGGCCCTGCAGGCTGAGTTCGAGAGGAGCCGAGAGGAGCAGGAGTGCAGGCACCAGGTCTCCGCCCGCCCCCGCCACCCCCCAGTCCGGTTCAGGTGGGGAGGGGACCAGCGGCCCAATGGTGCCGACCACCAGGATGCCCCAGCCAGCTTCTTGAGGCCATAGAACCCCTCTCAGGGGGCTTGGGAGTTGGGGGCCAGTGGGCCTGCTCTTATGCACGGGCCCCCGCACCCCAGACGGAGCTGAAGGCCCTGAAGGACCAGCTGGAGGTGGAGAGGCAGACGTGGGGGGCCAGCTACGCCAAGAAGGAGGTGAGGCTGGGCTTGCTGGGAGCTGGCAGGGGCGGGGTGGGGCTGGAATGGGAGGGATGGGTAGGTGGAGCCTTTAGGATGTGCCTTAAGGACTGGGGGTGCTGCTGCCCCCCTGCTGTGCCACCCTCCCGGCTCCAGACCGCATTGCCAGTGCTGGCCTCTCTCTGTGGCCCCTCACGTGTATGTTTGCGGGCCTCTGTCTGCCTTCTCTGGGTTCAACGGTCCTTTCCAAACTAACAGCCCTTGTGCCCCGTAAGCCCATGTTGTCTCGGGGACTCTGGAAGATTGAGTAGCTTGGAAACAGAACAAAGCGGGTGTGCGGGTGGCGGGTGGTGTCCAGTGAGGGAGGAGCGCCCATTCCCCTTCTCCCCACTCCATCTGCTGCCCTGGCTGTGCCTTACACAACTTCCTAAACCTCAGCCAGCATGGAGAGGTATAAGCAGGACGGGAGGCCTCCCCACTCCGTCTTCTGGTCCCTTCTGCAGGGGTGGCCTGCACTGCCTTCCATGTCCTTCCAGAAAGCACGTATGTGGAGGCCACCCACGCCCTCTGTCCGCTGGTGCGGGCCGAGGTGGTCATCCACACTGACCTGCATCCTCTGTCTCGGGTTCAGGGTCTGCCCCAGGGGACTGCAGCTGTCCCCTGCACCCCTCCCATGATGGGCATCTGCATGTGGTCAGCCCCCAGGGAGAGAGCGTGTTGTCGGGCTCCTCTGAACGCGGGGCTGTGGGTCAGTTTCAGTCTGCTGGAGATCTGATGGTTTCACCTGCCTTCCAAAGGGGCTGCCCTCGGGTGTGCTCTCACTGGCTGGGAACCAGGAGCCTGTGCCTCCCCACCCCCCATACTCCCTTTCTGTCCTGGCCAGTGGGATGGGCGGTATCTCCTTGTCCTGGGTGGCCTCTGAGTGAGAGCTCAGCACCCAGCTGGGCTCACGACCTCCTCGGCCCCTGGCCCCTGGCCCCCACTCTCAGTCCCACCTGGTTCCTGATGCTAGACAGAGCCCCCAAACCTTAAAAGTGAGGTGTCCTCCCCGAGGAGCTAGGGGGCCTCAGGAGGGTGGGGCCTCTGTCTCCACAAATCGTGCACTGCTGGATGGCAGCCAGGGTGCCTCTGACATCCT
This sequence comes from Tamandua tetradactyla, assembly GCF_023851605.1. Taxonomy (NCBI): domain Eukaryota; kingdom Metazoa; phylum Chordata; class Mammalia; order Pilosa; family Myrmecophagidae; genus Tamandua; species Tamandua tetradactyla. The sequence continues at coordinate 73,463,429 of NC_135332.1, read as the reverse complement.
TGCCTTCACCTCCTCACCCTTCCTCACCTGCTCCCCGTCACTGTGGGGTGAGGAGTGCCTGCTTTCCTCCTGTCCCTCCCTGCCCCCAGGAGGCGTGGCTGCTGGCCCGGGAGCAGGAGCTGAAGGAGGAGATCCGGAAAGGCCGGGACAAGGAGATTGAGCTGGTTGTCCACAGGCTGGAGGCCGACGTGGCTCTGGCCAAGGAGGAGAACGAGAGGAGTGCTGAGAGCCGGTGAGGCCGGGCACGCAGCACGGGGCCGGGGCCCACCATGGGCCTTGGGAGCAGGGACACAGCGACTCAGGCCCACCCCTGCCCACCCTACCCTTAGAGTCAAGCGCCTACGGGACAAGTATGAGGCGGAGCTGTCGGAGCTGGAGCAGTCGGAGCGGAGGCTCCAGGAGCGGTGCACGGAGCTGAAGGGCCGCCTCGGGGAGGCCGAGGGCGAGAGCGTGCGTCTCCAGGGCCTGCTGCGGCAGAAGGAGAAGGAGCTGCAGGACGTGAGAACGGTGAGCCGCGGTGCCTCGGAAGCCCCTCTCCCCGTGGGGACCCTGCCTCCCCCCCGCTGCCTGGGAGCCGTGCCCCCCTCCCCGCCCTGTCGCCCAGGTGAACGAGCAGCTGCTGGGTGAACGGGGTGGCCTGGTCCAGGTGGTCCGCCAGGAGTTTGCTGACCGGCTGGCGGCCACCGAGGAGGAGAGCCGGCAGGCGAGGGCGGAGCTGGCTGAGCTGCGGGCCCGCCATCGCGTGGAGCTGCAGCAGCTCGTGCGGGAGAAGCAGGAAGAGATGGAGGAGGTGCACCGGAGGTGGGTGCCCGCGGTGCACGGTGTGGCGTGGGGTGGGTGGCCAGGGGTCCCACGGACACGGGATGGGTGGCTGAGGGTCTTGTGGGCATGGGATGAGTAGCTGAGGGTCCTGGGTATGGGGGTAGGTGACTGTGGGCATGGAATAGGTGGCCAAGGACCCTGTGGACATGGGGTGGGCAGCCGAGGGCCTGGCGGGTGTGAGGGCTTCCTATAGGGGGCTCAGACTTGGAGGTGGGCTGAGGGCCATGATGGAGGTAGAGGCTGACATGGCATGGTCTTAGCCGACTGTCTTACGAAGGCGCCTGGCTGAGGGGTGAGCAGGCTTAAACGCCCCCTTCCCCCTTGCAGGCAGCACAGAAGTGCCCATTGACAGGCACTGGCGTGGAAGGTTTGGCAGCTCAGCGGCTGCCCGCTTCCCTCAAGGTGGTGCTCAGCCCCCACCAGACTGTGCCTCGGGGTCTGGCAGGGCCAGGCGGGCAGCTGGTGTCCCTGCAGGCAGAGACAGGGGCAGGGCGGGGTCACTCAGAAGCCCCTTGTCTGGGTCCCTGCAGAGTGAAGATGGCCATAGCTAAGAAGGAGGAGACCATGAGCAGCCTCCGGAAACAGCACGAGGTGGGTCGCGGCCCTGCCCACAGGGTGGAGTGGGGCAGGGTGCCAGGCCTGACCCGACGTTCCTCGTTGCAGGCTGCCATGAAGCGCGCTGACCATCTGGAGGAGCTGCTGGAGCAGTGCAGGCGGCAGCCGCTGGCCAAGTGACCCTACCTGCACAGAGGGAGCACAGAGCCCCCCGCTGGAGTCAGCACCCAGGTCACAGTGTCCACTGGCAGCAGGGCTGAGGGTGGGAGCTGGCCACGCCATGCACCCTTGCAACCCCTTTCTCTTTTATGCCTTCCGTTTTTATTGTCTGCTCTGCATTTAGCTTGGGCCTCGTCAGAGCTTCCAGGGCTTCGTTTTAACAGTAAAAGTCGTTATTTTTTAGTGCTTTGTGCAGACCTGGCCTCGTCACTCCTGGGCTGGGTGGACATAGGGGAGAGGTGGGGCCTGGGCAGACCTCACTGCATGGTCGCCCTGAGGCCTCCGCAGTCCGCACAGAACGCCAGCTCAGCCCTGCCTTTGCCTCCTGCCCTGCTTGGAAACTGGCTGGGAAACTCTACTCGCCCTGGGCCTCTCCCCAGCCCTTCTTCCCACCTCACTCTCCAGGCCTTGGTAGAGAGTGACCCTTTGTTCCTGGCCCACACGAGTTGAGGAGGGCTCCCAGCCTCCTCTTTCCTCCTCTGGGTCAACTGCACCCCCGGCAGCTCTCAGGGCTCCCTCCATCCTGCTTGGGTGCCTGTAGCCCTCTGGTGATTTCTCCTGTGGCCAGAGAAGACACCAGGCAAAAAGGCCCCCCCAGAGAACAGCAGGAGGCATGCGGGGGCCCACACAGGAGGTGTCCCTGGGGAGGGGGTTGACACAGATTCTGCCCCCAGGAGAGGGCCTGTTGCCAGGGACCCGCTGTTATGGACGGTTCTGGTGGTCATGCTGCCTCGGGACTCCAGTTCCCCTCATCGCCACCACCCCAGGCTTCTCCCCCCTCCTTTCTGCTGGGCACAGTGGCCAGGCCGTGGCTGGTCCATGACCTGGATGCAGCTTCTGCCCCACCCAGATCCTGCATGGACCTCTCCCTGGGGGTGGGGCAGGTCGTCTGTCCCCTGGGTGTGCTGGGAGAGCCCGTGCAAGGAGGCCCGCATATGGGGTGGGGGTGGGCTTTGCAGCAATGGGGTCTTCAAAGAGAGCAGTCCTGTAACGGGACTGGGTTCTGTCTTGACCTTGGGCCACATGCCGGCTGTGCACGTCACCTGGGACTCGGGGGAGACCCTCTGCTGACGCAGGTGCTGCTGGCGGAGTCCAGGCCCTGGCCCCAGATACAAACTCGGCCCCCACCCCTTTGTGGCCAAGGCCCTGGCTGCTGGGTGCCCCTCTCTGCTTAGCACCCCTCAGGTGGAGGGGGCTGGGCCCCAGAGACCAGAAGGAAGCGTCAGGATTGCAGGGAGAGTTTAGGAAAATGCCCCAAACTGGAGGACACACCTGGGGGCAAATCAAGTGCAAAGAATGGGGTTGCGGAGCTACACCTTCCAACCTGGGGGCCGTGGGGGTGAGGGGTGGAGGACAGACTCGGGGCTAGAAGGTCTGGCTAGTTTCCAGAGCCTGGAGGCCTGGGCAGGTCACCGCCTGCCCCCGGGGTCGGGGCCCATCAGCTTTGGGCCCTCCCCGCTTGTGAGGGCAGTGCTTGGGCTCAGGCAGCCCCATCCTGTCGTGCGCTGGGCCAGGCACCTCTTGCCAAGAGCACCTGTCACCAGCCACCAATGTACGGCACATCCTGGGGTACACCCGAGGCCTGACACCAAAGCTCTCGCCCAGAGAGCAAGACATGGAACGTCTACCCTCGTACGCAGACGGCTGAAAGGGTGGCTTGGGAGACCCTGGGTCCCCCAGAAGTCCAGCTCTCTTTTTGAAACTGTCTCCAAGGCCAGGCAGCTGGGCGTTCCCCGGGCCAGGTGCCGCAGACTCTCCCGGGGCCTGTGCCCCGTCCTAGGCACCCTTGGCCAGGCCAGAGGATCCTGGTAGTAGCCGGTCAGCCCCGGCCTCCCTGAGGCCGCAGAAGGCTCCGGTTCACGGCTGTGGGCCCTGAGCTAGTGGGCACAAGGCTGCTGCTGGCCCTGGTCCTCCCGCTAACCTGGGGATGGGGTGCTGGTCTCTTGTCCTACTGGGCACCGAGGCCTGGGAGCAATGGCCGCGGCCTTGAGGCCAAGCCCTGGGCAGCAGCATCTGGCCAGGACACGCCCGAAGAACGGGCGCTCTCCAAGTCTGCTCCGCCCTGGGCCATCTCACTGCCAGGTGAGGGTGGGAGCGGGGTGTCCTCCCCCAGCTCTGGGGGTAGGGGGCCCTCACTCTCTGAGCACTCTGGAGGGTCCCCTCTAGGTACCCCCAACTCTCCCCCCTTACCCCCGGCCTGCCCCGTCTCTGAGCCAGCTTTGCCCTCCCCCCTTGCCCTGCCACCTTCCCCTCAGCCCACCCTCTGGCGGGTTTTTGATTGATGGGTTCCCCTAGTCCCAGAAAACAGAGGTGGGGGGAGGGGCTAAAACCTAGGAGGGAGGGGTTGGAACGGTTCCCAGGCGGGAGGGGCAGCAGCTCTGCTGGCTGTGGGTCTGCCCTGACCCTCGGCCCCTGGCAGCCAGAGGGCTGGGGAAAGTCTGCTTCTCGCTGCACCCCAAACCGGAGGCTCCCAGCAGCAGGGCACGGGGACCAAGTGGGCAGGGGAGGGATGTCAGTCTTCTATTCTGGCACAGATTTGGGTGCTCGGACCAAGGAAAAAGAAGTATTTTTATCTGAAGCCATTGTTAGGGGTTGCTAGGGAAAAATGGCTGTAACATACTCAATTAAGGTATTTTCTGGAAGTCAGGTATTAAGCAGATGGGAAGATGTCCGGGGGGGTGGGGGCGGGCGTGTTCTTTTCCTTCACGGCCCACGGCCAGAAGAGCCTGCAGAGAAACTGGGGGTAACTCTCCAGTCGGGGGAGGCCCCAGGCTCCAGGCTCCTGCGGCTGCACTTCCCCGGCGTTTCCTGGGCATCTCCCCCGCCCCCCCCCACCACACGGGTAGTTCCGAGGTGCCGTTCACCTGCACACAGCTGGTGCCCTGGCCACCCCAATCTCTGCTGTCATCGGACTTCTGGTCCCATTTGGCTGACCAGGTGTCTGTGATTGCACCTGATGGGACCATTTGCCCCCCGCCCCACGGGAGGGCTGAGGTGGAGGAGGCAGCACAGAGCCACGCAGGGGGTGTGGGGAGAGAGGAGACGGAAGCGCTCTGCGGGCCCCCCCACCGTCTGGCACTGAGGGCAGCGCTGGGGTGGGGGCAGGGCTGCTGGGCAGTGAGTGGGGGGACCAAGGCGCAAAGCAGCATTAGCCACCGCGGGCACGGGACCGGGGGGGAACGGGGGATTGGGAGAGGGGCATGGCTTGGGCCACCGCTGTCCCTCCATTTCCTGCTGTACCTGCCCTGTCCACAGCCCCCCGCACCCTCCCTGCTCCCACAGCTGCACAGCCACGCGAGGGCCGCCATGTTCATTGAACACTGGTTTTCTTTTCCTGGGAGCGGCGGCATTGGCCCCCGGCCTGCCCCACCTTGCCTGAGGGGTGCTCTTCAGGACCCAGGGCGTGGGGTCAGGGCAGGATGTGTCACTGCTGCTTCTTTGGAATTTTCTCCTTTTTGACCAAGTCTGAAAATTCTGGAGTAGGAAACAGATCTCCAATAACTAACCCCTGCCTCGTGGGCCCTGCCCCCACCCCTGCAGGCCCTGAGCTCCCAGAGGAGGCTGGGGTGGGGTGGGGGGCAGTCCATGACCCTAGGGCTCCAAGAAGCCCCTGTCCCGCCTGCTGGACACGTGCTGGGAACAGGAAGGATGAGGACCCGAGCCGGCCGTCCACCCCTCGCCCGGCCCGCCGGGTGGCGGCGACAGCTCCCCTCACCTGGGGCTCAGGAAGCAGGTGTCCTTGGGACCAACCCACCTTCCTCAGGGGGGAAACTGAGGCCCAGAGCAGCTGGGTGGCCTGAGTCCAGAGCAAACCCCTCGGCCAGACTGCCCCTCTGTTAAGCCTTTGCCTCCAGCCGCTGGGTCGGGGTGTCCTGGTGTTTTGCAAGCAGGAGGTGGGGGGGCTCCGGGGTGCAGGCCCGGGCCCCAGCTGAGCAGGGTGCCGGCTCTTGAGCCCCTGCCTGCTCTCTACCCTCCGGCCCGGGCCAGCAGCCAGGGATGGCGGGGGCTGGGCAGAATGGTCAGGCCCCAGGGCCGCTGTGAAGAGACCCTCAAATTCCACCCCCCTCCCGGCGACAGTTCTTGGCCCCATGCCCCCACCCAGGCCAGCTCCCACCGTCCATCCCCACATGTTCACCTCTGCAGTTTCCCAGGAGCCAGCCTCTCCGTCCCACCCTCCCCACGCTCAGGGTCGCTAAATGGGCCTCCCCAGCCTGCACCCCATGGCCCAGGCAACCTGGAACCTCACCGACCCGTCTGCAGAGTGGGCTCGTGGTCCCTCCCCAACGAGTCGCTGCGAGGGGATAAGCAGCCCCTGGTGCAGCCTGGGTGCCCACCCCTGTGGCTGAGACCCCAGCAGGTCGGCTGGGGGGTGAGACAAGGTCAGGGACGGGTGGCCATGGCTCCAGGCTGGAGTCCTGCCCCTCCTGGAAGGGGCTGAGCCAGGCAGATCAGGGGGGCCCACCCCCCACTTCCTTGCTGCCGCCCCCACCTTCGAAGTCAATTCTCCCGTCAGCTCTTGGTCAGCTCATCCTTTGATGAGCTCATCCTTTGATGCTCGTCTCAAAAGCTGCTGCCTCCTCCAGGAAGCCTTCTGGATTTCCCTGAAATGCCACCTCCTCATCCCCATAACTGGGGCCAGTCCTAGGCCTAGGGCCTAGGGTCCCCTGGACTCCCTGAGTGGACGCTGGCCCTGGCATATCCATCCTGCCCGTGATTCACAGGTGCCCACGGCCCGAGCTTGGACGCAGCACTCCATTGTTCCATTGGAACAATCCCCACAGCCCCCTCACTGCAGGGTGTGGTGTCACTGCCCCCAGGGACTTGCCTAGGGGCCTGGGGCAGGCCTGGCTCCCCTCCTGTGAGGTCAGGGCCCAGGCTGGGAGGGGCGGCAGCACCTTGTGAGCTGCAGGTCTCAGGCTGCTCTCCCCAGGGTGGTTTGGGTTCCAGGGCTCGGCAGCTATTTTGGAGCTTGTGGGCGGCAGGGCCAGCGGGCACACAGCTGGCGCCGAGGCTCCAGGGCCTCTGGAGAGTTCCCGGGGTGGCAGCGCCTTCTGGAACAAGATCCCTCCCCCAGGAGAGCAATCCAGCAGCCCACAGGCCCCCGGCTGGCTTGGCAGTGGCCAGGGGCCCTAGGGTCAAAGGTTGCCCCGCCTCGTAGGCAGGGGAGGCTGAGCCCAGAGGCTGGAGAGGAGGGAGGGAGGGGCCTGGTGCTGGGCTCGCTGTGCCTGTATTTACAGCTCCCCCACCCCAGGCAGGGGACGGGGTTTCATTGAGGTCCCTGGAGGGAGGCTTGTGATGCCCACCTGGCTGCCAGACTGCACAAGGCCCCTCCGGCCTGTCCCCACCCCCACTGGCCTGTATGTCCCCCCACCCCTGCTGGCCTTCCCTGCCCGCCTGACCCCCTCACCCTCCCCGGCCTGTCTCCCCCAATGCCAGCCTGTCTACAACCCCCCCGCCACCGCATGCCTCTGTCCCTACTTCCCCCACCCCTGGCCCGACCTCCTGGACAGCTCTGGAAGGGGCTCTTTCTCCTCTGACAAAGGCCTCCCCCCACTTTGCTCCCCCTCTTCCCCACCCCGCCCCCAGCTGGCAGGGATCCCCTCCCTCCCGGGACCACCCAGCTGACCCTTCCTGGGGGCTGTAGCCTGTGCTGAGTGTCTACCAAGGCGTCACCAACTTCAGGTGCTGTGGTGAGAAAAAGGCCCTTGCAGGGTCTGAGGGAGGTGGGGGGGGGCTGGGGGGGCTGGCCAACACCCCCTCGGGTGCGGGGGCCCCTGCGCTTGGCCGCTGGGTCTCCTGGAGTGTTGGCCCCCCGGAGACGTGGGCTTGGAGGCCCGCACAGATGCAATGAGCACAGGCACACACAGCCACGCTGTCACAGGTGTCTCTGGACCGGGGCCCCCTCCTCTGCCGCCTACCTCCCCCAGACTTCCCTGCACACACATACTCCACCCCCTCCTCGGCTTGCAAAGGACACCCCTGGCCAGCCCCCCCAACCTGGCCCCCCATCCAGCTTGGACTTCCCCAGGTCAGCCCGGGGCCCCGTGCCTGCCCCTCCCCGGGGCATGGCTCACCTCTGCCCAACTTCCCATGAGGACTCTGGGTGCTGAGAGGCTGCAATGGCTCCGGCTTTTATACCTGCAGCCGCTGGGCCTATTTACAGCCGGAGTAAATACATCACAGAGTGGGGTGATCTTGCTGGGGTCCCACAGGCTGTGAGCAAGGCCTGGGGCAGGGCAGCAGGAGGCCTGGGGGTGCTGTGAGCTGGGCAGCCCGGCCTCCCCCGTTTCAGAGCCACTGCCCGCCTATCAGGGTGTGAGCATGGTCTCCGCGGCAGTGTGACAGTTCTGCCACCCCTCGGGGCCTGAACTGTGTTCCCCCAAAAGATCCATCCACACCCTGCCCCCCGGCGCCTGGTGCGGCCTTGCCAGAAGCATGGCCATCGCAGGTGGAATTAATTTAGACGTGATGGGCCAGACTTGGGTGGGCAGGCGTGGTGACTGGGGTGACTACCACAAACCTGGGGATGCTGGCGATGGCCTGGCACCCCCAGAGCGGGGCAGGCAGGCAGGACACTTCCCTGCAGGCCCAGAGCAGTGCGAGCTCGCCTACTCCTTGGCTCCCGCCCCCAGAGCTCCAGGAGAAATGGGTTCCGGCGTTTGAGATACCCGGGCTGCGGGCTCTGTGTGGCAGCTCCGGAGATGCAGGCAACTCCTGCCCCTGCCAGGCCCGAGGGTCTCAGGAGCGGCCCTGGCAGGCCCCACTCCCCTGAGGGTCCCAATGGACACGGGAAGGTGACAAAGCAAGCCCTGAAGCCGACCATGTGGCCCTGTCCAGGCAGGGGGTGGGTGGGAGGGGCAGCGAGGAGACCATCCAGAGGTCCCAGGGGGTGGGCAGGGACAGGGCAGCAGGGGACAGCCAGGCTCAGGACAGTGAGGGGACCCTGCTGGGGACACGTGTCCCCACCATGTCTCTTTCCCAGAGGGCCAAGGGATGCCCGCCCCTTGTCACAACGTGTCAGGAACCAGCTTAGGTCCCGCCCACCTTGGGGCTCAACAAATATTGCTGATTTAATTAAGGTGATTAAAAAGTTACCTTTAATAACTCTTGGGATAATTTCAAGAAATCACATGTGCCTCAGGAAGCGTAGAATTTGCAACAACACAAAGGAGATGAGTGGTGAGCAGGAGCTCCCGTGGCCGGGGGGCAGTATCGCGCGTGGCCCCCCTGTGGCCTGTCTCTTTTCTCTCGGTGCAGGTCTGAGCAAAGCAAGGACCACAGACCTGGGGCGATGGGGGGAGGGGGAGGGCGCCTCAAAACTACAGGAGCGTATTCTCTCCCCATCCTAGAGGCCAGAGGTCAGAAGGCGGTCTGGGACCGCACCCCTCTGAAGACTCCATCTGGGCGCTGCTTCCACCCACGGGCCCTTTGTCCCCTCCTCCGTCGCTTTCTTCCCCTTCTCGAGGGGCTCCAGCCACGCTGAATCCGGCCAACCCATTTTGGCCTCATCCCAAAATCCCATCTTCAAAGATCCTGTTTCCAAATAGGGCCTGGGGTTAGGGCCTGAGTGCATCTTTTTGGGGTGCGGCCGGCCCACAGCAGGCCTTCTTTGCAGAGCGGGGCCAGCAGGACGTCGGGGCGCCCGGGCCTGGGTCTTGGATGAGCGCAACCCAGCTGTGGCTTAGTGACCGTGTCGGGAACTGAGGTGTGGGCTCCGCCTCTTGGGGGGTGCGGGGAGATGGTCCCTGGAGATGGCCTTCAAGGACGTGTCTGGGGGTCCACAAAGCCCCCCGCCCCGAGTCATGTGGCCCCTGGGGTCTGAGCAGCTTGGGGGCCTGGGACGGCCTGGTCCTGCCACGGCTGGGACTGGACAGCTGGCCTGTGCTCCTGGGTCACCGGCAGGCCGGGATGGCCGGGCAGGGGAGCAGCGCCAGGGTGACCCCAGGCCGAGAGCTGGGGGGAGTGGGGGCACATCAGCCACAAGCGTGGCCTACTTCGGGGCTCACTCGCCATCATCTGTCAGCTAAAACACTCCTGTCCTCATGTTGCCCTGTTAGTGGCAGCCCAGAGCAAACCCCAGCCTGGTAGGGCCGCTTCTCCTGGGCACATGTATCTGCCAGGCGTGAGTCTTCTAGTGTCTGCTCTCTCTGTGGGTGTTTGTCGCATGCGATTGTGAGCTGAAGGTGTCCCGGTGGCTTCCAGAACAACCTCTTCAAATGGCCTCCTGCACTGGACCCTGAGAAGGACCCAGCACTTTTGCTGCTGTGGTGTCTGTCCAAGGAGCCGCTCCCTGCCTTGGCAGCCCCTCCCCCGCCCCGAGAGTGGAGTGGCTGCGTCCAGAGTGGGGGTTCTGTGTTCTAAAGGGGATGCCCTAACGCTCTGGGCCCCGGTTGACCCCACCCCACTGGCCCTGCGGTCCTGTCTTCAACAAGCAGCGTCAATGACAGTGGACAAATGGACCATCCTCTATTCATTCACCAGACCATCGTCCAGCCTTCAAAAGGAATGAAGCGCTGACAATGCTAGGTCCTGGCTGAAACTTGAAGACATCAAGCACAAAAGAACAAATATTGTGGGTCCTCCCCCACAACATGAAATGCCCAGAAAAGGCAAATTCACAGAGACAGAAAGCAGAGGGGTGGTTGCCTGGGGCCAGGGGAGGAAGGGATTGGGGGCACAGCTTGTCGGGTGTGGGGTTCCCTTTGGGGCAATGAAAATGTTCTGGGACTAGAGAGAGGCGGTGGCCGCACAGCTCTGTGGATGTACCAAAAGCCATTAAATGGTTCACTTTAACAGGGTCAATTTTATATCACATGAATGTCACCTTCGTTAAAAATAAAAGGATGGGGTGCTAGGGTAGTTCAGGGGTAGAATTCTCGCCTGCCATGTGGGGGACCCGGGTTCGATTCCCAGTCCATACACTTCCCCAAAAAACAAACAAACAAGCAAAACAAGCAAACAAAAAATCAAAAATTCTTCCTGGTCCACGCACTTCCCAAAAAAACAAATAAATAAGCAAAACAAGCAAACAAAAAACCAAAAATTCTTCCTGTTCCATGCACTTCCCCAAAAAACAAACCGACAAGCAAAACAAGCAAGCAAAAAACCAAAAATTCTTCCTGGTCCATGCACTTCCCCAAAAAACAAATAAATAAGCAAAACAAGCAAGCAAAAAACCAAATATTCAACAAATGGTGCTGCAGTAACAGGATACTCACACGGAAAAATCCTAAAATGTGATCCCGCCATATAGCATACAAAGAAAAAAAAGTAAAAGGAATATGCAGAGTGGGAAACGGTGCTTTTAATAAGACACGGATTAAAAAAGCAAACAGACAACAAAACCCAGGCAGCACAGGCAGATGTGGGGGCGGCCACCCTGTCCCCGGCGCTGCCGGCACCTTCCGGAAGGCTCTGCCCACGGCTGCGAGTGGCGGGCATGGGGCCTGGCGAGCCCCGGGCTGGGGAAGCAGGTGGCTGTGTCCTCTGGAGCGCCTGGAAGCAGCAGCAGCCTTGAGCTGGCAGAAGGCGGGTCCCTGGCAGCCCCTCGGGGGTTAGGTCTCCTCAGAGCTGCCTCCTGGCCCCCAGCCCAATCACTGGCCTGGAGGGGCCACTGGGATGCCCCACAGCTCCCGGGAACACTCTCATCCCTCTGTCCTTGCTCACAGTGGCATTTCCCCCTCGGGGAAGCTCAGGTCTCCAGCCCTGGCACAGCCCCCCTCTTGCTCAGAACAACTGCGGAGGAGGGGGTGCTCCCGCTGCAGCCTCCGGGCCCTGCCCCCCACTGTGAGAAGCTTGGAAGTTCCTTTTCCCCACGGGTGCCTTTTCATACAAGGACCAGCTTCTCGGGACGCATGTGCAGCATGCTCGCCTTCCCGGGAGGGGCCCCGCCGGCCGCCCAGACCTGGCCCCCGAGCCGGTTAATAGGGCCTCTTCGGCCACTGCCCGGGTCCCCTCCCTGCCTGCAGACAGCAGCTGCAGTGGGGGTGGGGTGATTGGGGGCGTATTCTGAGATCTGGAGCCATCTCTGGGCAAGTTTAGGGGTCCACAAAGGTACAGAGAAGGGCCCCCACGCCTGTGCCCCCCTGTCCACCCCCCCCCCCCAGGGTGGCAGGATGAAGGCAGCAGTCTGGACTGGGGCAGGAGCCTGGCTCTGGTCCTGTCTTGCTGCTGCCCCCGGAGGAAGAGCATCTAGCCCCCCTTCCTTCCGGGGGTCCCAGGGGGCCGCATCGAGGGAAGCCCCCAAAGGGTGAGCTCCTGCCGGTGGGGCATCCGGGGCTCCCGGCACGTGGGTTGTGTGTCGTGTCCCGGCAGCCGCATGGTGGCGTGGGGGTGGGCGAGTGCCCAACTGCCAAGGACCAGGCCAGGGGGGCTGGCCGGGGTCACGCCAGCCCCGAGGCCGCGAGAGACAGTCCGGCAGCCCCTCAGTAAGTTAAACATAGATTCCCCTGCAATCGGCACGTCTGCACCGGCACCAAGAGAGAAAGGAAAACCAAGCGGCGAGACGAAAGCCTGCGCAGCCACGGTCTCCACCCCCTTATCGGCGATCTGGTAGGGTGGGGAACACTACCCCTGGGCGCCCCAGCAGACGCCGGGTCCCCAGCGCGAGGCCATCGCGCAGTGGCGTGGCCCCGGTCGCGGAAGGAAGGCAGCGCTGGTGCAGGCCAGCCCATGCACAAAGCTTAAAGACACGAAGTAGATTAGAGGGGCTGGGGGCTGCGGGCTGGGCGACTGGGGAGGCACTGCTTGGAGGCATCACTCTGGGGCCATGAAAACATTTTGGAAGTAGGGAGAGCAGGCAGTTCACACTGCATGCTGCCAATGTGCTAAAGGCCAAGGAACTGAATCTAAACGTTGCAGGAGGAGCCCGGGATGGTGCAGGGTGACAGCACCCTTCCCCCCTCTATCCCCTCCTCGTCCCAGTCCCTGCACAGGGCCGGCCCCCTGTGGCCACTCATCTGCCCGAGTCTCCAGGCCTGTGCCTTGCAGGGGACACCAGGGGACCTGTGGTGAGTTCTGGGACGAGCTCCTAAGTGACACCCACTGACCCAGGGCCTCTGGGCTGGCACAGCCGGCTGCAACTGGGGCGAGGGGGGTACAGGCGCGAGGACAGCAGGCCTAGCCTCCCTCTGCCTCAGGCCCCCGTGTACCTCGGCACATGACTGCTCTGCTTTTGTTCGAAGACGTGACATCCTGCTCGTCGTGGGTTTTCCCGGTTAATCCTGACTCTCTGATGCATTAAAATATTATTTACCCTAGCTGCTGAGTTTGTTTTTAGCAGCTTTAAGGGGATACAATTCACGTGTCATACTGTTCGTCCTTCAGTGGCTTTGAGTATATTCACAGAGGCGGGCAGCCCCGGCTTCTCCCTAATTCCAGAACATTTCCGTCACCCCAAAAGGAAGCCCCGTACCCGTCAGCTGCCACTCCCAGCTGTGCATTCACCGATCTGCTCTCTGCCTCCCTGGATCTGACTGTCTGGACGTGTCATGTAAATGGAACTATACAATGTTGGTTTTCCGGCATCTGGCTTGTCTCTCCAAGCAGAGTGTTTTCAGGTCGCCACATGGAAGTGCATGGCAGTGCATTGCTCCCCTCCACAGCGGCAGGGTATGCCAGCGTCAGGAAGGCCACATGACGTATATGCCCCTCGAGGGCTTGGGGTGGGGGGGCTGTGTTTTCAGAGACCTCCATCTCAGACATGCTTCAGCCCCCAGGGACCCCATCCTGGGACAGGCAGAGTCTGGCTCACAGGCCTGCTGGCCACGGGGTACCCCTGGAGGGCTGTCACCCACCTCTGCCCATCTCTCCCTCCTGCGCGCCTTGTTCACTGGGTGAGCCCCCCCAGTGACCCCGCAGCCTCCAGGTCAGCAGCCCCAAGCCCCTGCAGATCTGCCCTCCCGAGGGCCAGAAGCCCCCACAAGGAAGTGGCTCTGCTTCCAGACTCGGCCTCGTGCATACCAGCTGGGGGCTGGACCTGGACAGACTCAGAGGCCTTGGGATCAAGGGGACCCTGAAAGGACACCAGTTCCCACCCCATGTTCAGGGATTGTGCAAGGAACCCCTGTGTGCCCCAATTCCTGCACCCTGCTTTCCTGCTTGCAGCCTTCCAAAACAGCGGTCAGAGGAATGGCTTGATGGTGGGCGGCCCTCGGCTTTAATGGGTGCCGCACTGGTCCTCCTGCCCCTGCGGAATCCCCCCGGGGACACAGTGCAGAGGGGGCTAGGGCGCTGGGCCCAGAGTCAGGGACTGCTCAGCCAGGGTCCCCAGAAGGAGCCGCCCCCAGAGAGCGCTGCTCTGGCCCAGCCTTGCAGGAACCCTCTGCTGCAGGCTGCACTGTGCGTGTGTCTGTGTCCATGTGTGAGCGTGTGCACCTCTGCATCTGTGTGCATGTCTGTGTCCCTGTGTGCACCTGTGTCTGTGTACACGTGTGTGTGTCGAGGTCCATGTGTGAGCGTGTGTGCACCTCTGCATTTGTGTATACGCATGTGTGTCTGTATCTGTGCACCTGTGACTGTGTGTCTGTGTGTACACTCTGTGTGTACGTGTGTTCGTGTCTGCCGTGTGTGCACCTCTGTGTGTGCACGCGCATGGATATACTCACAGGTAAACTCGTGGCACAGTCCCTGGGATCCCTGGGAGCCGTTTCCTGACCCTTACAGGTCACCAGGGTCAGCCAGGCGGATGCAGAGTGTCTGGACAGCAGCTCCCTCCCAACCCCAAACCAGCAGCGACTTCGGCCACGGGCATCTCCCTGCCCCCAAGCGGCCTCCCTGGTCCACACCCCCCTTTCCGGGGGGTGCAAAGACAGGGCCCTGGAAGCAGGGGCTGGACAGTGCTGGCTTGGCAGCCAGGACCCAGGAGAGGGTGCCCCACTGCACCCAGAGCAGGGATCCAACCCCTCAGAACCTCCTTGCAGGGTGGGGAGGGGCACGTCTTGACCCCAGGCCTCAGCCGGCCATGCTGCCAGCTTGTCCATGGGGGAGCTCTGGGTGCCTCGGACCCTCCCTGCCCCTCAAAGATGAGAGTGAGGTGGGTCACCAACTCTGAGGGCCCCCTTGGACCGGACCACAGGCTGCCACTCCCATGAGGCTCCTTTGCCCCCAACAGCAGCCTGGGGGTGGGGGTGTAAAGCTACCTGGAGCACCAGCCCTGGCTAGGACCAGAGGGAAGGTTCCAGAAGCCCTACCCTCCTCCATACACCCAAGGGGGCCGGAGTCTGGCTGCCTTTCCTTTGCCCGTATAAGGGGACCTTCTACAGGCAGGGTCCAGCTTAGAAAAAGGATGGCAGGGACTGCCCCCTCACCTCTTCGCCTCTGCCTGAGGCCCCCTGTCCAGAGGCTGGCCAAACATTTTCTCTGTTTTCCCCAAGTTTCTCAGTGTCTGCCCAGGGCTGGGGATCCCTCCTTGCACCCCCACAATTCCCCCTCCCTATAGGTAGGTCTACACCTCTGCTTACCTGCCCCAGCACCCTGGGGAGCTGCCCAGCAGGTGTACAGACTGAATGAATGAAGGAATGAATTCAGTGACATAAACTTAACTCTCCAAATCTCAACTACATTTTAATTCCTCCCCCCGGAACCAAAGGTCAATGGAACCCATGGGGACGGGCCAGGGAGCAGGTCCCCCCACTCCCACCCTCGGGGTCCCCAGTCCTGTGAGCCAAAACTCCTGCCGCCTCCGGCCCGGCCGTGGCCGCGCAGCTGCACCCGCCACTGCGCAAGACGGCTGCGGGGGCGCGCGCGGGCTGGAGTTGGGGGGGGGAGCGGGGCATCTGGCGTCCCGGGCGAGTTAGAAGTGGGGGGTGCGGCCGGCTCCTCCACGGGCGTCTCAGCGTGACCCGGACGAGGGGGGTGGGTGCCCCAAAAAAAAAACCTCGTCTCTCCCCTTCTGGGACCCCCCCCAGCAGGCACCGCCCTCAGGGCGCGCGGGCGGCGGGGACTCCGAGCCGCCTCCGAAACTTGCGGCCCGCGCCCCCGCGTCCCCTCTCTCCGGGGCGCCGCCCTCCCACTCGGCCGTGGCCTCCCGGGCTCCCGGCCCCCCCGCCGCCATGATTCCTCCGCGCCGCCTGCACCCCCGCGCGTGCCCGGACCCCACAGGGCCGCCTCCCGCGCCCCCACGCCCCCGCTCTCGCCCTCATCCCCCCACCCCCCCCGCCCCGCGCCTCCCCATCCCCCCGCGCGCGCTCCCGCCGCCGCCCGGGACTGCACCAGCCGAGCCCCGCGCCTCCCGCGCTCCCGCCGCCGTCAGTGCGCCCGGCGCGGGGCGGGTGGCGGGGCCGCGGGGCCGCGCTGGGCACCTGCGGGGCGGGGGAGGGGGCCGCGGCGGCCGGAGCGCAGCGCCCGCCCGGGATGCCCGCCGCGCCGCCGGCCCTGGCCATGTCGTCGTCCTTCTTCAACCCCAGTTTCGCCTTCAGCTCGCACTTCGATCCCGGTGAGTCCCCGCGCGCCCCCCACCTCCGCCCCCGACTCCGCGGCCCAGCCCCGCTCCGGCCGCGGACGCCCCCCGCTTCCACTCGACTCCCCCCACTGCCCGCCCAGAGGCCTCCTCCGAGCCGGCGAATTTGTTATTTCGCATGGAAATTAACCCCTTCCGCACCCGAGCCGACTCAGCAGAAGGAGCCGATCACAGGGACAGGGCCTCCCCCCAGCGCCCCTATACCCCCCGTCCCCCCGCAAGCATGGGCCCAGGTGCGCAGGGCGCAGCGGGGGATCTAGCATGGTGGGCACGGCCCCCAGCCCAGGTACCGGGGAATGTAGGGCCCAGGTCTGCTCCAGGTGTCCAGGAGAGCAGAGGTGGCGGGGGTGGAGGGCTCCTGGGTGGAGGGGGGCTGGGGGCTGGACCCAGCTCCTGCGCCTTAGGCTGAAGGCTCCTCCCTGGGCTGGGAGCCGGTTCTGGGGGAGCCCTGCGTGCCTCCCCCCACCCCCGGTGGCCACGGGCGGGGAAGTGGCAGCCATGGCTGGTCACGGGCTAGAACCCACAGGCCAGAGGCTCAGAGGAGAGCCCAGTGGCTCGCAGGCTGCCCTCAGCGGGCATCCAAAGCCCAGGGCAGGGGGTGGCGCCATCAGGCTGGCTGCAGGGACCCCACGCAGCTGGTGGCGTGTTTACCAGGGCTGCGTCCTGGCGCGGCGGGCAGCGGGGCGGGTGTGGGGGGCCGGGCAGCTGGAGGCTGTGTCCGGGGCTGGGGGCAGGGGCTTGCTTTCCTAGAGGGGACCCTCTGCCTGGAGCCGAGGCCACAGAGGCCCCGATTCCCACCCACATGTCACCAGAGCCCTGGCATCCAGCCAAAACAACGCTGATGCGTGTGATGGCTCTCCGGTCCCCCCAAAACAGGGCCCCATCCTGCGGGGCTGTACAGGGTCCCTGGGGCCCACGGGTCTGAAGGCATTTGCTTGGTGGAGGGGATCTGGGGGCGTCCTCAGTGACCCCTGGAGCTTGGGGGTCCCCTGGTCTGGAGTGAATCCCCCAGGACTCTGTACCAAGCCTGGGGTTGAGGGGCAGAGGTGGTCTGTAGGTGGGCTGGAGAGGTGCTGTCCTCCTGAGGCGGGGCTCAGCCTGTGGATTGGTGGCCTCTGACCTGCTTTTTGGAGGGGGGCGGGGTGGTTGGCGGAAACAGACCCTGGGATGGGGAACGCCGCCTGCCCCCCACGCCCTGCCAGTTGAGCTCTTCGCGGGGGCGCATACTCGCCCTGCACCCTCTCTGATTGCCCCCTGCTGACCTAGGGGTATGCTCCCTGCCCCACCTCGAGCTGCTGGCGCCTCTCGCAGAGGTTTCTGTCTGGAGACTCCTTGACGCCCACAGAACGTGTCAGCTTTGTGACTTCAGAGGGGACAGATGGTCAGGCGCATGGCGTCTCCCCTGGTGCGGGAGTGGACGGAGAGGTGCCGTGGGGCTGGATATGTAGGTGTGGGGCCCCCGAAGCGCCAGGGTGGCCTGATTGTCAGGGAAGCGGCTGGAGGGCGAGGGGGCCAGGGGTCCCTCACTGGGGAGCTGGGCTGCTTTTGAAGGCTCGGTGTCTGCCCCCATGTGGGTACTGGTGACCCCTCCAGACCTGACCCCCAGCTGGGACCCCTCAGCCGCCCTCAGCCCCCCTCGCCTGCTGGAGCCTGTTCCTCTGAGGCTTGGTGGGTGCTGGGTTTGTCGTGTGCATGGAGGGACTGGGCCAGCCGGGGCTGATGGGAAAAGCCACCAGGCCAGACCTGGACACCGAGGGCCAGGCAGGACGGAGGCAGTCAGCACTGGGCCGTCATGGGACTCGGGGAGTCCAGGTGTAACAGGCTTGAGTTTGGGGTCCAGGCGCGGCGCAGGTCGGACAGGGCTCCCTTTCCACCAGCCGGTGGTCAGGGCCCCGGCCTGTCACCAACAGTGGGTGACCAGGAAGCACTTCCTGGCAGGCTGCTTCTGTGCCAGGGGGTCTGGGGCCACCCGCTGGCCCCTCCAGGGCCTGTCCCTTCACGGGTCACCCCGAGGAGCCCAGGTGGCCATCGTGCACCCCAAGCCTGCTCACTGGCCCCAACCCCGTGGGCCCTCTGTGCCGCCATTTTCCAGCCTGGAAAGTGGGCATTCCTGAGGGCCATGCCTGAGGGCCCGGGTCATGTCCCCAGCAGGGCCGGGCAGGGGTGACCTGCAGGGCTGAGCCTGGGCCGGGGGTCACCAGCACCACATCCTCCAGGACGTGGAGGGGGGCTCTTGCCATGCTGTACCCCCAGCCCATTGCCTTACCACATGCCCCTGACCTCACCCTCACCCCACGGAGGGTCCCCGACGGAAGGGCCCCTTGTCCCCCGCCGGCACCCACCCACCCATGGCTCACCCCTGGGCCTTCCCTGGCTGTGGAGACAGAGATGCAAGGGAGGAGAAAATGAGTCCCGGTGTGGCGTAGGCTGACCATCAGGGGGGCACATCGGGTGACCCTGGGGACATGACTTGGCCTGCCTCCTGTGACACTGTGACCCACCTCTGACCACTATCGGGCCACCTGGGGCCCGGGCCTTGGCCTGCACTGTGACCCTGTGGAGCTTGGTGAGGGCCGGTCCTGGGGTGCAGACAGTGCCTTCTTGGGGCGATAGGGTCCCAGCCGTGGGCTCGCTCACCGAGACCCTTAGGGTGCAGCAGGCAGGCTGACATGGGTTTGTGGGGAGGGCCCAGGCGTGCCCTGGACACAGCGTGTGATGGGCGGCCCCGGCCCCTCTGGCCTGGGCCGCAGCAGTGGGGGCGGGGACGGTTTCTATTCCGGAACATTCTCCAGGAAGCCAGGCAGCCCCTTCCCTCACTGGGTGGCCTCTACCCACAGGGCCTGTACACACAGGTGTGCGGGCTCATGAACACTCACACATGTGAACACCCACGTGCTTTTGCACATGCATACACACCAGCTTTTGTGCATACCGCACACTTGCAACACATATGCATGCCCTGACACGTGGAAACGACATACCCCTCTGTTTACATACGCACACCGCTAGGTGCTTACACTCATAGATAAACACATTGCCTCATGCACACACTCACATGTGTACCTCGCATGCCTGCAAACAGGACACGCATATCTACACACCCAGGTACGCTCACACAGATGAACACCTGCACCTGCCTGAGTCTTGCACACACGTGTGATCCCGCGCGCACACGGGTCCATGCACATGGGCCCTCGTGGGGGATGGGTCTCTCAGGGCACAGTTCCCAGGGTGGCCCGTGGTGGCCCTCCTGCCACATGTCGCCTGTGGTCCCCTGTGGCAGGCAGCCCCCAGTCAAAGCCAGAGCTCAGGGCTGTCTCCAAGCCCCCGTCCCCGCCCCCCGGGCCGAGCCTCTCTCCCCGGCCCCAGGTAACCCCTCACCTGCAGGTGGACTCGCCTTCCATCCCATCAGGCCCCTCCTGCTTGGGTCTCCCCTTTCCCCTCCTCTTGGGCCCAGCACCTCCTGGCCATGGCTGGGCGGTGTGTGGGGGGGTGAGGCTGGAGCACACTTAACCTGGCTTGGCCCTGGAACCCCTCCTTCACTCATCCCTGGGCCTTCCAGGTGGGTGAGGGGCGGCCACCCAGCTGTGCTGGGCAGGAAAAGAGACCCCTGCCCTGTGTGCCCTGAGGAGGTGGCCTGGGGACCCCTGTGGACTGGTGCTAAAAGGGAGGGGGGCTCAGGTGCCCCACGGCTGCCTGGGGGGCTCTTAAAGCTGGGTGCCCTGAGCCTGTTTCTCCCTAAGATGTGCGTGACCCCGCCTCCTGCCCCCTGTGCACCCACCCCTGACCACTGCTCTGCGAGGAGGGCCCCGGGGGGCCGGGGCAGTGGGGTAGGGTCCTGGGGCCTGGGTGGGTTGTATGCGTTCCCAGGACGCCGACCTGTCCCCCCCCCACCGAGCCCCAGTGCATGGTTGAGGGCAGTCTCGGGCCCCAGCCGTAGGAGCTCGGGATGCATTTAGGGTCCTGGTGTGTCTCCCCTTGTGGTGGCTTCCCTCACCCCACACTCCCAGGAAGCTGCTTCTCCCTGCCGCCCCCCACCCCGAGGCTCAGGCTCGGCAGGCGGGTGCGGGGGGCCGCAGTGGCAGCCGAGGGGAGGGCTGCGGGGCTTGCTGGGATGGGGCTGGACGCCACGAGTGTCCCACTCTAGCCCCGCTCACGGGGACCCTTCCCCCACCCAGTCGAGGCGAGTCCTGGCCCCTGCGGCCCTGGGGCAGGGGCTGGGGTGGGGAGTGGGCCTCGCCCCCCTATGGGACGCGAGCTGGGTGACCTTCGCTGAGTGACCTGGCCTGGTCCTCATGTCTGGGCAGTGCGGAGGCCATGGCCTGGGTGTCCTGGTGGGGACGCGCCTGCCCAGTGGGCCCCGTGCTGGGATGGCGTGGGGGTCTTGCAGCCTGGGGCCCGCCACCTGTACAGGGGAGGGAAGGGGCTCCGGCCACCCGCCTCTCACTGTCCTTCCTGTGTCCTTGTGTGGGCTCAGTGCCCCCTCCTCTCTGATGGTGGGGTGTGCCGTCGTGTGCCACCATGTGCCCGTGGGGCACGTGGCCTTGCCAGGGAAACCAGCCACCAGGACATGCCCGCCTGGCCGTGGCTGCGGGTCCCCGGGCTGCGGGCAGAGGCTGCGAGGCACTGTGTAGAGAGGCGGGAAGGGGGGTGCCGCCCTGCTAGGGGGAAGCTGGTGCTTGCTTGGTGCCCTGCTGCCCACCCTTGGAACTCCCAAGAGTGCTTGACGGGTGGCTCGGAATTTTCCTTCTGCCCTGGGCCCTGCAAATCCCGAGGTGACCCCGGTTGCCTCGGGGCCTGGCAGGCTTCTGAGCGGTGTCACTGTGGCCGTGGCGGGGCCCTCTCTGTGTCCGCAACTGAAGACAGACGCGCCTGGGGCCCGGGGGTGGCGGTGGAGGGTCCCATGGTGAGCCCCTGGGGAAAGGAACCCGATTTCGCTGGGATGCTGCCCATGCAGAAGTGGGTGTGCCTTTGATGTCCACAGGCCACTGCGTACCCGCCCCGGGCAGACAGAGTCCCCGGTCCCCCCAGCCCTGCCCGGCACAGGTGGGGCCGCTCTGCTCGACCTCAGGCCGGGGCTTGTTTGGTCTCTGTCCTGGGAGGCCAGGACATCCGTCATCCTTGGCCCAGCCCTGCTGCCCCGGGTGGGGTGGGGGCTTCTCTTGAGGGCGGGGGGTGGCTCCGCCTGGGTCCCCAGACTGAGCCCTGGTTCAGGTGACATGGGGGAGGGTGCCGGGGGCCCCCTTCACTAGTGCCTTTCTTTGGGGGGTTGGGACCAAGCCCCCCCCAGCAGCAGCAGCAATAACCCCTCCCCCCCTGTGTCCCCCCGTGCCCAGCTGTGGGATAGCCCCTGCCCTCCTGGCCAGGTCCCCCCACCCCCACCCCTATTTATTTAATTTAACTCCACCTGTCTTGGTGGTTGTTCCAGATGGCACTGCCGGGCACTGTCTAGGCGCGTGCACGCTCTCCCCTTCTGCCTCTCGCCTGTGCAGTGTCCCATCCCGTGGCTCTTGGAGTTGTGTCTCTGTGTGGCACTTTAGGGCATCGGTGCCCCTCAGGAAGCACGGTCTCTGCCCTGCCCCCACCCACGGCCTCCCCGTGTCTGTCGGGGTCCCCCTGGGCCACTCGTCTGGGCGACGCATGCTGGTGGCTCAGGCCACTCTCACTGACCCCTGGGGGCAAGGCCACCAAGCTTCTCCAGGTCCTGTTGTGGGTGCCGGCACCTCTCACAGACAGACGCACTGCCTCCGCCACAGACGTCTGTGCCTCGTTCTGTGCTTACCTTCCTTCCTGGCTGCGAGCGTTTCGGGGTGCTGGGGGTCCCCAAAGCCTACCGAGTGCAACTTCTCCTGACTCTGCATCCCAGGGCGCTGCGCTGGCAGCTGGGAACAGGCCCTGGGCCGTCGGCAAGTGCTGCCTGAGCACATCCCTCTCTGTCTCTCTGTCTGTCCCTCTGTCCCCGGATAGCTGGCTGTTGGCATGAGTAGCTCACCACCAGCTGTGGGCCACCCTGTTTGTCCTGGGCCCTGGGGACTCTGCTCTGGGCAATAGCTGAGGACAGGACTTCTGTCCATCCTGCCAGGTCTATGACTGGGGCTGCTCCCCCCTTGTCCCCTACCCCTTCTGGAGCCCCCAGACCTGGACGGCCTTGTCCCTCCACTGTCCCCACGGCTCCGGGCAGGGGCTGGGAGAGAGCGAGAGGGATACCCCCGGGGACCCTGCCTGAAAGTGACCGTGGCCAGCATGCATTCCACAGCCTCGAGGAGTCGGCCATGGCTGTGGTTCTCACCCCTGTGGACCTCCAGGTGAACCTGTTCGCCCCCCTTGCGGGTAGGTGGGCAGCCCCTGCCCTGCCGAGCGGCGTGAATGTGGAAGTGGTGCCAGCGGGTGCGTGGGGGCCGAGGAGGGAGCCGGCCAGGACCGCGTCCCTGTCCACGCCGTCCCCACATAACCCCCACTGAGCAGGGCCGCGTGGTCTTCCCGCCGCCGGGGGCAGAGGGCTGGGAGTTCCAGGTAGGCCTGGGGTCCTGGGTGCATGCCCCAGGGGTGCCGGAGAAGGTCGAGGGGTGCCTGTGGGGTTTGCGAAGGCATCACTGGTCGCAGCTGACCCACCTGTGCTCAGCTCAGCCCGGAGAGGTGGGGCAGGAAGCGGGTGGGGGGCGCGGCACTGAGTGGAGGTGTCGGGACCCTGCGTGGGGAGCCTTCAGGGGGGCACTGGGGAGCTTGTTCCGGCTTGAGGGACTGAGCTTCTGGGTGTGTGTGCACATGCATGCATGTACATGTTTGCAAGTGTGTGTGTGTGTGTGTGCACGTGTGTATTGTGGGTGTCAGCACCTGTGTGTGTGTGTGCATGCATGTGTGTCTGAGCACAAGGCTGTAAGGATGTGGGCATGCATGTGTGCAAGTGAGCGAGTGAGTGTGCTTTCCCCTAGCACAGCCACCCTGCTCGCCCCTGCAGGCCCACGACCCTCTCCGAGACCTTCTGGACTGCAGACCCTGTTTTCTTTTCTGGCCCATGCTGGCTGCAGGGAGGGACGTGCACCCGGCAAAGCCGGACCCCCAGGCAGGGGGGCCAGGGGAGGGTGTGGTTGGAGGAAGTGTTCCACAGCCCTGTCCGCGGTTTACCTGCTGTAGGATGAACCCACATTTTGGGGTGTGGCCGCCCTGTGGTGTCAGGGGTCTGCACGAGCAGCAGGTGCCACCTGGGACCTCGGGGTGGGCTCTTGTGGCTGTCGTGGTCCCTGGGCTGCCGCTTCGGGTCTCTGTCACCTCTGCAGAATGGAGCAGCCCCTTCCAGCCGCTGGGCGCTGGCCTCTCACTCTCTCGAGGGCGGCCTGGCTTTTAACAGACACCCCTGACCTTTGCTTTGTCCTTGGCGTGAGTGGTTTTCGGTGCTGTGGCTCACCCCTGTCCCGGGCCACCTGCCTGGGGGTGCTCCTGGAGGAGGGAGGTGGGGTGGGTTAGAGCGAGGTGGGGTGCTGGGCGTCTGCTGCAAGGGCGGGGAGCTCGGGAGTCTGTGCTGCACCTGGGGTGCCCCCGCCGGGGGGCCGAGGGCAACGTGGGGGCGTGTGGCCTCTCAGGGACCCCTCTGGCGGTGGGGAAGGAGGCTGGACCCTGAACTTAGGGGCTCCCGGGGGTCCCCTGGGTCTGCTGGCCCCTATGCTGGCCAGAGCTCAGCACTGCCAGTCGGCAGTCCTTCCCCGAGCCGGGCGGGGTGGGGGGCACGTTCAGGCCCCAGCAGTGGGAGGAGGGTGTCCCCACCCGTGGGGGTGGGTGGGCCAGCGTCCGGCTCAGTAACAGGCCCACCCTCCGCTGTGACCCACAGGGTGGGGCCGGGGGTTCAGCAGCCCCCCATGTCCCTTCACCCCTTCCCCAGGCTAGGGTGGGGCAAGAGGGCAGCAGGAGGGGGTGGCCGCCCCTCTGAGGGGCTATGGGGTACCAGGACACCCGCGGTTTGGGTGTCAGCCAAGGGGCTGGGGAGTTTGAGGGTCAGCTCTGGTTGGCAGCCTCAGGGTCAGATCTCAGCCTGTGGGTGGGTGTGGGTGGGCAGGTGTGGGTGTGGGGGGGCTAGTCGGAGGGTAGGCAAGGGCGTGGCAGTCCCAGCGGGCTCTGTCCACTTTCTCCTGGTGCCCCCCCGACTCACCTCAAACCTGCCTCCGCGGGTGCAGCCTCGGGCTGGCGGATGGCCCCGGGGCACAGCAGAGGGGATGTGTGTGCGTGGGGGGGACCTATCATCCGAACCCGGTGCCCAGACCCCTGCGGAATCCCCTACCCTGGCCCCTCGCCTCGTGTCAGCCCAGGGATGGGGCGCCCCGTGAGGCCTGCAGTCCTGCCCCCCGGCCCCAGGGCCTCCGACACCACGCCGGCCCGGAGTACGGGACACGCCACGGAGCCCTGGGCCGGACCCCCCACCCCCACCCCCGTCCCGGCGCCCTCATGGGTGCAGCCGTGTTGGGGGGGCCGGGGGGCCGTGTTGAGGAGCCCCCCCCCCCCACTGGGCGGCCTAAAGCAGCAGGGAGCCCTGCAGGTCTGGGTCCAGCCTCGCGGCGGGCAGACCCCTCTGTCAGTCCTGGCTGCGGGGGGCCTCCCGCTCACCCCACCCACCTCGCGCTTCACTGGCGGGTGACGACGTGGCACCCGCAGGGCTGGGGCCAGTCTCGGGGGTCTGAGTTCAGCGCACACGCTTGACCTTGGGGACGCCGGGGCCCCTCTACGGCTGGGGGTGCCTGCTGGGCTGCGCAAGGGGTGGGGGGGTGGGCCTCCAGTTTCTCCGCTGGTCTGGTGGTGCTGGCAGCAAGGCGGAGAGTCTCGGGGAGCTGGGGAATGTCTGTGGCATCCCTTTGGGGGAGCCTTGCGCCAGCCCCTGCGCCAGTCCTGAGCCACACTGCTGGGGGTGGGGGGCTGGGCTCTTTTCATCTCTCGGGTGGGGTCCCTCTCTGCCCTCCCCTGGCGGGTTTGTAGGAGGAGAGGGGCGAGGAGATGGCTGCTGGCCCCCGGGTCCTGTGTCTCCATGGAAAGGGTACAGGTCCTGCTGAGAATTCTGGCCCCCCAAGAAGAAGCTTCCACTGGCCCCTGGCCGACGCCTACAGAGGACCCTTGCCCCAGGGACCAGATGGTGGGCGGGGGTGGAGGGAAAGGGGGTCTCCTGTATCCTTCGGAGCCCTGCTACCAGCTCCATCAGGGAGGGGGCTTCCCTGAGTTCCCCAAGGACTGGCCCCCACCTCAGCACGTGCCTGCTAGCTGCCTGAGCTCCTTCCCGCATGCAGTCTGGTTTGCATCACCAGGTGTTGGGGAGTGGGGCACAGGGCAGTGGGTGCACCGGCTGCCAGGGACCCCGGAGGCCTGGCTGAGAGCATGCGGCGGGGGTCCCGGGCACTGAGCCCCCTCAGGTGTCCTGCCACACACCCCAGGCCAGGGACCTGGGCCAGGTGCTCTGAGTACGGGGTGGCAGGTGGGGGCCCCGAGTTTATGCACATTTGTGTTTATGGGACTGCAGGTGGCTGGCGTGTGCTTCAGTGAGAGCCTGGGAACAGGGCTGGGGCGGTGATGTGGGGGGCAGCCCGTGGCCATGGCTGCGTCACAGGACGGCAGGGGACCTGAGACCCGGTGCCCAGTGTGTGCTGAGCTCAGGGTGCAAGCTGGGGGCGGAGCACTGGGGGAGGTGGAAGGGACGGGGCTGGGGGGGCTGAGGGAGCCCAGTGCCCCCAGTGGGGTCCTCACATTGGGAGGGGGACGGTCACTCCTGGGCAGCGCTGTGCGTGGCCTGTGGCCTCTGTGTGCCTTGGTTTCCTCACCTGTAAAATGAGACGCCAGTGCCCCCTGCAGGAGCTCACGAGCCGAGGGCTCCCTCCATCTCCCTCCAGCTCCCTCCATGTCAGAGCGAGGGCAGCTGGAGAGTGTGGTTGCCAGCACCGTGGGGGGCAGGGGATCCAGGGAGACCCCCACCCCACCTGGTGGGAGCCAGGGTTGCCAGACAGAATATGGGTCGCCCAGTCAATTTTGAATTTCAAGTAGACAATGCATAGTTCTTTTAGTATAAGTATGTCCCAGGAGATATCTGAGACATACCTACGATCCGATGTCACCTGTTATCTCTCTGGAACTCACAGAGCTTGGCGTCCACACTTTTCGTTGCTAAATCCAACAGCCCCAACGGGGAGGCCTTCTGGGGAGGAGCCAGACAAGATTGTGGGACACCCCCGGCCCCCCGTGAAGATGCCGTCCCAGTCAGGACACTGTTGGGGGTCCCTGAGGCTGGGTGGGGCTGGGGCCTGAGCCGCATTCAGTAGGGGGCCATGGGGCCTGGATGCAGGGGTGCCTCCAGGGTCAACCTTAGGAGGACCCTGGACTTGTGCAGCCCCCCAGCCACCCCCTGAGCTCGCCTTCCCCCCACGCAGGGTGCCCTGGGGAGCGGGCTGGGAGGTGTGCGCTTTGCCTGGAGCGGGCCCTTGGGGAAGGGGGCGGTGCGAGGCCACACAGCTCTGGGGGGCCCCACCCACCCCAAACTGAGAGCGTTCCTCCTGCAAGGGGGCACCCTGCAAGGATGGACAAGTCAGGGGGCTGCGGGGTGGAGAGCGCTGGGTCCGAGGCTGGCACGCTGACTGGCAGGGCAGGTGCAGCCCCGGAAGAGGGAGGGGCCGTGGGGGAGGGACGGCGTTTGGCCTCATCTTCCAAACAGGAAAGAGCGTCCAGTTAAAAGCAGTGAATTTCCAGGGGTGAGTGGGGGCCCTGGCTGACCCCTGCCCAGGCCTAGGGTCCCAACGTGCCCAGACAGAGATGCTGGCCACAGAGGGGGTCCCTGTGGTGTGTCCTGGCCAGGTTGGGGGTGCCCCACAACTGCTGTCTATTGCGGGATGTGGGCCCTGTTGGGGCAGCTTCGCTGCGGGCAGGGCTGGGGAGCGAGGCCAAGCATGCGGGGGTGCCCTGGCGGGCTGGGCAGTGCAGCTCTATGGGCCATTTTGGGGGGATGTGTGGGGGGCAGGGCTGGAGAGAGCCCCCCGCACGTGCATGGCCACGAGGGGTTGAACTGCTCCTTTAAACAAGAGAGGGTTTTACAGAGGTGAAGCACATACCCTGAAATGCCCATCTTCTTTTTTTTTTTTTTTTAATATTTTTAATATAAACAACGAACAGGCATACAAACATTCCTGACAACAAACATTCTTACATGGTGTACAGTCAGTGCTCACAATATCATCACATAGTTGTGTGTTCATCACCGTGATCAGTTTTTTGAACATTCGCATCACTCCAGCAAAATAAAGAAAAAAGGAAAAACTCATACATGCCATACCCCTTACCCTTCCCTCTCATTGATCATTAGTATTTCAATCTACTCAATTTATTTTAACCTCTCTTCTCCCTATTATTTGTTTTTTTTTTTATTAATTAACGGAAAAAAAGAAATTAACCCAACATTTAGAAATCATACCATTCTACATATGCAATCAGTAATTCTTAACATCATCACATAGATGCATGATCATCGTTTCTTAGTACATTTGCATCGGTTTAGAAGAACTAGCAACACAACAGAAAAAGATATAGAATGTTAATATAGAGAAAAAAATAAAAGTAATAATAGTAAAACAAAACAAAACAAAACAAAACAAAAACCTATAGCTCAGATGCAGCTTCATTCAATGTTTTAACATGATTACTTTACAATTAGGTATTATTGTGCTGTCCATTTTTGAGTTTTTGTATCTAGTCCTGTTGCATAGTCTGTATCCCTTCAGCTCCAATTACCCATTATCTTACCCTGTTTCTAACTCCTGCTGGACTCTGTTACCAATGACATATTCCAAATTTATTCTCGAATGTCCGTTCACATCAGTGGGACCATACAGTATTTGTCCTTTAGGTTTTGGCTAGACTCACTCAGCATAATGTTCTCTAGGTCCATCCATGTTATTACATGCTTCATAAGTTTATCCTGTCTTAAAGCTGCATAATATTCCATCGTATGTATATACCACAGTTTGTTTAGCCACTTGTCTGTTGATGGACATTTTGGCTGTTTCCATTTCTTTGCAATTGTAAATAACGCTGCTATAAACATTGGTGTGCAAGTGTCCGTTTGAGTTTTTGCCCTTAATTCCTTTGAGTAGATTCCCAGCAATGGTATTGCTGGGTCGTATGGCAATTCTATATTCAGCTTTTTGAGGAACCGTCAAACTGCCTTCCACAGTGGTTGCACCATTTGACATTCCCACCAACAGTGGATAAGTGTGCCTCTTTCACCGCATCCTCTCCAGCACTTGTCATTTTCTGTTTTGTTGATAATGGCCATTCTGGTGGGTGTGAGATGATATCTCATTGTGGTTTTGAGACCTATTATTTGTTTTTAATCCATGTTTTACTCATCTGTCCATACTGCGGATTAAAGGAGCATCAGACACAAGGTTTTCACAATCACACAGTCACATTGTGAAAGCTGTATCATTATACAATCATCATCAAGAAACATGGCTACTGGAACACAGCTCCACATTTTCACGCAGTTCCCTCCAGCCTCTCTGTTACACCTTAACTAAAAAGATGATATCTGTATAATGCATAAGAATAACCTCCAGGATAACCTCTCAACTCTGTTTGAAATCTCTCAGCCACTTTATTGGTCTCATTTCACTCTTTGCTCTTTTGATCGAGAAGGTTTTTTCAGCCCGTGGTGCTGAGTCCCAGCTCATTCTAGGATTTCTGTCCCACGTTGCCAGGAAGGTCCACACCCCTGGGAGTTATGTCCCACATAGAGAGGGGGAGGGCAGTGAGTTTGCTTGTTGTGTTGGCTGGAGAGAGAGGCCGCATCCGAGCAACAGAAGAGGTTCTCTAGGGGGTGACTCTTAGGCCTAATTTTAAATAGGCTTAGCCTGTCCTTTGCGGGGTTAAGTTTTCTATGAACAAATCCCAAGATCGAGGGCTCGGCACACTAGTTTGGCTGTCCCCACTGCTTGCGAGAATATCAGAAATTCTCCATTTGGGGAAGTTGAATTTTCCCCTTTCTTGTCTTTCCCCCAAGGGGACTTTGCAAATACTTCTTTATTCACTGTTCAAATCTCTCTGGGATGAAATGCCCATCTGAAAAGTGCAGTTTGGTGACTTTGGGGTGTAGCTGTCCCCTCTCCTGTCCCAGGGCATTCTCACCACCTCAAAGAGGCCACCACACCTGCCTCCACCCCCACACCTCTCCGCCAGCCGTGGGTGGCCAGCAGTCTGCTCTTCTCGTGGGTGTTTCCTGTATAGCCGTGGGATCACGTGGGGCCCGTCCGCTTGGACCTGCCTTCTTTCCCTCAGCGCGTGTCCTCACAGCTCATCCGTCCTGTTGCAGGTGCTAGGACCCTGATTTGAGGGCTGGCTGATACCCCATCGCGTGGCTGGACCACGTTCTGTTTTTCCAGCATCATCTGTGGGCCCTTGGGTTACCTCCCCCTCGGCGATTGCGAATAACGCCACGATGCCCAGCAGACATGCATCTGATTGGGTCCTTGTTTTCTGCTCTTTGGGGTATATCCCGGGAGGGAGAGGGCGGGGGGCAGGGGCCATGTGGAGGGTTCAGGGGTGAGGTGGACTGTGTGGTGCCATCGCCCTGGTCTGCATGAGGAATGGCCATAGGGGAGGAGTGGAGGCCGAGACCCCCAGGGGCCAGTCAGAGCTTCTGGTACCGGGTGGAGGGGGGTGGCCAGACTGGACATGGCAGGGACAAGGTGAGTCCAGGAGGAGACAGGTTTCCACGTGGAGTGCGTGGAGCATGGATGTGCATGAGTGTGAGTGTATTTGTGCAAGGGTGTGAACTGTGGATTTGTGAATGTATTTGTGTGTGGAGTGTGGTTGCATGTGTTTGTGTGAGTGTGTGGACGTGTGGACGTGCATGAGTGTATGTGCGTGGGTGTGTAGAGTGTGCACATGTTAGTGTATTTGTGTGAGCATGTGGAATATGATTGTGCATGTGTTTGCATGTGTATGTATTTGTGTTAGTGTATGTGCATGAGTGTATTTGAGTGTGTGTGAGTGTGGACATGTGTGTGTGTATCTGTGCAAGTGTGTGGTTTGGATTGCATGAGTGTGGGCCTGTGCAGAGTGTGGATGTGCGTGTGTGAATATGTGAAGTGTGGTTGTGTGTATATATGGGTGCAAGTGTGGAGTGTGGATATGTGAGTGTGAATGTGAGTGTGGGGAGTGTGGATATGTGTGTGTGGAGTGTGGGCGTACATGAGTGTGAATGTGTGGATGTGAATGGGACTAGAACCCACCCTGAGCCCTTGACTTCCGGTGGGACCGTCTCCTGGAGGCCTTGGGGGGGTTAGAAGGGGCGGGCTGTCTTTGCGTCTGGGGAACACTGAGCCACACCCGCAAATTTCCTGATCCTAATCGGGGCGCCTCCCGCTGGGAAGAGCAGAACTGCAGCAACCAAGATGAGTCCAACCGAGCGCTTTTGCTTCTCCACCGAGGTCAGGGGTAATTTCCTCCCGCTGCTGCTTTTTGGGCTGCGAGGCTGGGATTGGGCTGAGTCGTGCCCTGGGTCACGCGCGTGTTCAGAGCACACAACGTGAGTCCCGAGTCTCCACACCGCCCGGGGCCCACAGTGGAGACAGTGTGTCCTGCACCTCCGCGTATCCGTGCGTGCCCTGCCCCCTTGAATTAGCACCCGGCGAGGGGCTCCCCATTTAGTCAGGCTCCCTCCTGACCACTCTTTGTGGGTGCCCCTGCAGGGCGCCCTGCTTTTCTGGGTGGGACCCTCGGCTGCTTTCCTCACCCGGAGCTCGAGCTCGGCATTCCCGCCTGCGCCATCCAGTTGCGTCTTCAGTTAGCCCCTCCTTCGCTTGCACCCACTTTTGCGGTTTCCACGGGGGAGGATTCAGGGCCTCCCAGCTCCCTGCCAGAAGTGGGTCCTGCCCCGCTTTGCATTTCTTAATTACAACCAGAAGCGGCATTTTCTTAAGGCCACACAACTTGCATTTCCTTATCCATGAGCCCACTTCACTATAGTTTGCGGGTTTATGTCTGGGGGGCGTCTTAAGGTCTTTTTTCCTGCCTTTTTTTGTCTTATTGAGGTGAAATGGACAGGACACAAAGTTGACCGCTTTAGAGTGGACAGTTCTAAGGCATTTACACATTCCCAGTGTCGTGCAAGGCCACCTCTCTCCAGTTCCCCACAAAGGGGACCCTGCACCCCCGAAGCAGTTGCCCCCTCCCCTCCGCCTCCCTTCCCCTCCCCCAGCCCCTGGTAACCTCTAGTCCACCTCCTGGCTCGGCAGTTACCTGTTCTGGAAGTTTCCTGTAAATGGACGCTTACTGCACATGGCCTCTCGTGTCTGGCTCCTTCCCTTCAGCGTCAGGTCTCCAGGGTTCCCCGAAACCTCCTTAGGCGCCCAGTGCCTCCAGGAGCAGGTGTGAACAGGTGCCCGAGATCCTGCCCGGGGCTCCTGGCGCATCTTGAAAGAAGTTCACTCTTGTCCCGGCCATGTGTCCCCTTAGTGACCAGGGCAGTCCTCGGGTGCGTTTTCTGTAAATGTTCTTTCCTGGTCTGTTGTGCGTCTTTTAATTTGGGGCTTTTATTGAACACACATCTTTCCATAGCCGAATTCATCGAGCCTTTCATTTCTAATTCCTTCCACCCCTTTCCGCTTGACAGCCCTTTCCACTAAGAAACCCGCGATTTACCTGCCTTCTCCTAAGATGCTACAATCTGACCTAGAAACGTTTACTCGAACCAACCTGAAATCATCCTGGTGGGTTGAGAGTCAGAAAGCGGCCTTCCCCCAAATTGGGGGGGCCTCCTTGGGTGGGGGCTAAATCGGCAAACCTGGCGGCCCTTTTCTGGGGTGTTCCTGAGGCCGCCCACCTGTGGGCCCATTTATGAGCCATTCCATGAGGATTTAACTGTTCACCTTTCCCCCGTGTCCCCCAGTGCTCCATCTCCTTTCACGTATTGCAAGCTTTGTTGGCAGATGGCCTGGGAGGGGGGCTGGGGGGGGGGAGTTGGGGTGACCCAGAACGTATGACATCCCTCCCCGTGGACCCCCTGACAACGGGTAAGAGTCACAGTCACCTTCTCTCCACCAGGCCCAATGCCTGGTTCTCCTCCCAGCTGTGCCCCCCCAGCCCTGGCTCCCCTTCCCCACAGGCCCCTTGAGCCCCCCCCCACCCCGCCAAATGCAGACTCCGGCTGGCCCCACCGAGCCCGTCCCTGGGGGGGGGTCCCCTGTCCCAGAGGGAAGCAGGCAGCCCGAGGGGCCCCCATCCCTACCCAGGCCCTTCCACTCCCAGAGCTGTCGCCCCCAGAGCCCCCTCCAACAGGAGTCCCTGTTGAAAGGCCCTGGTTTCCCCCTGCCCAGGGGTGTGGGAGCTTCCGTCTACTCTGAGACCCCCAGAGGACACCCAGGTCCTGCCCTGCAGGGTTCCCCTCACCCACCCACCCTCCCACTCCACAGCCCTTGGGGCCACGCTGCTCTGGTGGAAGCTTCTGGAGAGGGGAGCCTCTGGTTTGTACAGAGGTGTCCCGCGGGCCTCTCCCACCGGGCATGGACACGAGGGGCGGGGGAGTGTTCCCAGGGGTCCGTGGAGGGGGCCCGAGGAAGCTGAGCTACGGGGGTCTCAACCCTGGGGTCTGGAGAGAGAGTCCTCCAGGCACCCCCCCTTCTTCCCTGGAGCCACCACCCTGGCTTTCATCCCCGAGGAGGATCCGGGGGTCCAGAAGGATTTCGTTGAACTTACCCCCAAACAGATTAGGAAGAAGAGATAGAGGAAGGAACACAAAAGGGAGGCAATGAGGGGAAGTGGCTGTTGTGGGTTGGGGGCCCAGGAGTGAGGGCAGGGGGCGCCCCTAAGCCGAGCGGCCTCCCCACCTTCCCCATCGGGGCAGGGCTGCCCTGTATCCCGGGGTGAGGTTTGGGGCCACCCGGGGCCTCCGCCCAAGGGGACAGCGACCCGCCTTGCAGGGTGGGGGTCGGTGGCCACTGGGACAGGTGGGCCTCGGCGCACAATCGACGCTTGACCGGCCTGAGTGCCCGTCACTAGACGTGGAAGCCAGAGCTTTATCTAAAAGTCCCGAAGGACCCAGAAATGCGCCCACCTGCCCGACAGGCCATGGCCCGCATCCGGTGCCCGCTGGAAGGGGAGGGATGGCGGGAGGACTGTCCACACCACCTTGCCGTCCCGTGGCCCTGGGGCTTCTCGGTGGACGGGATTATTAGTGAACCCTGCCAGGAAGCGAGGTGCATCCGGGGCGCCCTGCAGTGCTGCGGGCCGGGCTGGGCCAGGGCACGGCTGGGAAATTCAGGCTGCAGCCTCCCCCTCACTCCCAGAGCCGGGGTCCACTGAGACCTACTCCTCCATCTCGGGCGCTCTGCTGCTGCAGGGACGGGGAGGCCTGTGTCGGGGTGAGCCCTGCGGTGATTTGAGGTTCGTGGATCCCCACAGCATAAGTGCTCCGGCCAGGAAGCCAGCGCAGGGAAAGAATGGGGCAGAGCCGACCCAGCACCCCGTGCCCCTCAGCTTTTCTCCTTAACCCAACGGTTGTTATTTTAGCCTGTGGGAAGATTTTTTTTTAATGTTTCTTTTTAATTGTGAAATATAACATATATACAAAAAAGCCATAAATTCCAAAAACCATGACAAGTAGTTATAGAACAGATTTTAAAGTTTGGTCCACAGTTTGTCATTTTTACTTCTAGCTGCTCTAAGGTACTGGAGACCAAAAGAAATATCAGTATAATGATTCAGCACTCATACTCATTTGTTAAACCTGACCTTCTCTGTAAACCTCCACCATCCCCTTTGATCTTTCTCCCACTCTTGAAGGGTATTTGGGCTATGCCCATTCTAACTTTTTTGTATTGGAAGGGGCTGCTGAAAAATTGGGATGGGGGATGGAACTAGTTGATGTTCTGGAGAGACTGGCCTCCCTGCATTTCAGGGCTTATCTGGACCAGGGACCCATCTGGAGGTTGTAGGTTTCCGGAAAGTTACTCTAGTGCCTGGAACCCTTGTGGAATCTTATATATTGCCCTAGGTGCTCTTTAGGACTGGCTGGAATGGTCCTGGTTGCGTGCTGGCAGGTTACGACAGGTAGCAAGGTCTACCTGAAGCTTGCGTAAGAGCAACCTCCAGAGTAGCCTCTCGACTGTATTTGAGCTCTCTCTGCCACTGGTATCTTATTTGTTACATTTCTTTTCCCCCTTTTGGTCAGGATGGCATTGTTGATCCCATGATGCTGTGGGCAGGGTTTTAAAGGAATTTGCTTACAGTTACAAAAGCCGCTTGTGCAATCAACAGCAGTGTGGGTGGGGGGGAGGCGGGCAGGATGGGGGTGCCTGGAGGGTGCCTCGGGGACGGGCCATCGGGGCCCACCCTGCCTGGCCGTAGGTGCCCCCGGGTGAGGCAGCTCCGCGCCGCGACTGATGTTATATTGAGGGGTTAGCGGGGAAAACGTGGACGTGAGCCACGTTTGGTGTCTGTCTGTCACAGAGGAGAACGTGTCTTTAGGAGACTTACCTTCTCAGCAGCAAAGCAGCCCCTGAAGAGAAAATGTTGCCTTAGAACTGCGCTTAAGCCCTTCAAAGGACTCTTCAAGGAGAGACCCGGAAACTGTGCCATGGAAATCCCTCAGATGGTAGAAGTAAGCGTTGACAAGGCTGGGGGTTCCGGTGTCTCCCCGGGAACAAGACTTGCACAAAGAGATTCCTACACTTGGCACGCTCCACGGGGTGTGAAGAAAAAGCATCCCTGTTCTAGAGACACAGAGGTCGTCAGACACTCAGGAAGAGTTTGGCAGAACCCGGAGTGGGCTTGAAGGAGAGAATGGCGAAAGGCTGCACTCTGGACACGAGGTGGACGGCGTGTCCCCAGGACCCCAGGCAGCTGCTCTCTGAGACACGGGTGGAGACCCATGAGAACTTACAACAAGCAGTCAGAACCCTTCTTTCCTAATAAACGAGAAATACATCTTGGTGAATTAATGCTTGAGAAATGCCCTTTTCCTGCTGGCTCAGATTTAGCCCCCAAATGGCCTTTGATTAACCAGCGAACAGCGCCTGCGCACCCACAGGCAACGCTGTTTGATACGCTTGGACCGCCTGTGGTTTCTAGGGGCGGTGAAGAGGATGGAGAAGAAGGCTTGCTGTTGGCGCAGGAATTGACCCCTTCCAATGCACAGATGCACACATTTGAAGCGGCCGAGCAGGCTAATCCGTTCCGTGAACTTGGAACACAGCTTCCAGAATGGCTGAGATGAGTGGAGAGAATCCTGCCATTCCACACGGCCGTTGTGACCCCTAGAGGCCCCCGCCGCCCTGTGTTGGCAGGCATGTGGGCAGAAGCCACACCAGAGGTCTGGAGACAGGCCCACGCTAGCAGACAGGCCCTTGGAGAGCCCACCCATGGGTGGCAGACACCGCCTCGGGCCCGATTTGCTTCGGACCCCAGGTCCTCCCTGTCCCCGGGGAGAGGCGCGGGCCGTTTCTCAGCAGAAGCCCTTCTGGAAGGGAAGCCTGAAGGCACGTCTCAGGGCTTCTGTGCAAGGGGACTCCCTCTTCTGTGTGAGCCTCTGTCACTACCAAGGGCCCCTCGTGCCCACGTTACCAGTGGAATCACGACTTTCGTTTCGGTGCCCCCGACCCGTGGGTATTTCACCCCTCCACTGGGACAGGACTTTTGCAACATTACAAAGATCCCAGTTCTTGCATGTTTTGTGAACCATTGTTTCCTAGATCACTAAATAGAACCTTTCCTTTTAGCCCACAATTTAGCTGCCATGCAGTAATCTGCAGCTGCACGACACGTGGTGGAATTGATGGGCTCCCTTTACCATCTGCGTTACAGGATTTTTTTTTTTTTGTAATTTTTTTTATTAATTAAAAATTTTTTTAAAATACCAAAACACACCAAACAAATGCAGACATTCGCTACTTTTGATCATTCTGTTCTACATATATAATCAGTAATTCACAATATCATCACATAGTTGCATATTCATCATCATGATCATTTCTTGGAACATTTGTATCAATTCAGAAAAAGAAATAAAAAGAAAACAGAAAAAAATTAATACGTACCATACCCCTTACCCCTCCCCCTCAGAGATCACCAGCATTTCACTCTAAATTTATTTTAACATTTGTTCCCTCTATTATTCATCTTTATTCCATATGTTTTACTCGTCTGTTGATAAGGTAGATAAAAGGAGCATCAGACATAAGGTTTTCACAATCACACAGTCACATTGTGACAGCTATATCATCATACAATCATCTTTAGGAAACATGGCTACTGGAACACAGCTCTACATTTTCAGGCAGTTCCCTCCAGCCTCTCCACTGCATCTTGAACAACAAGGTGATACCTACTTAACGCAAAAGTATAACCTCCAGGATAACCTCTTGACTCTGTTTGGAATCTCTCAGCCATTGACACTTTATTTTGTCTCATTTCTCTCTTCCCCCTTTTGGTCGAGAAGGTTCTCTCAATCCCCAGATGCTGAGTCTCAGCTCAGTCTAGGATTTCTGGGTTATGACCCAGTCTTTATGAGCCTATGCTTCCTGTCACTAACTGAGAAATTGTTTTTTAGGCCCAGAATTTTGTGGTTTGGGAAGATTTCAATAGTTTTGGGGCTTTAGGGAAATTTCTGTCCCAGCGCATTTGCAGCTCTGCATTAGTTCCTTTGAAGCTAGATAAGAAACAAGGGTCTGTTAACTCTTTCAGAGCCAAGGGGGGAACCAGGGACTTGGAGTTGTCCTAGTTTATCCTCCTTCACTAGTGTTTGCTTCTTATTGTTGGACTGAATTTACAGTTCTACCCTAGACATTTTGCACTAAAGTAGTGGACTCCAATGTTGTATATATTTTTTTATTAATTAAAAATTTTTTTTTAAAAAGTATAACAAACACAAACATCCTTAACTTTTGATCATTCCGTTCTACATATATAATCAGTAACTCACAATATCATCACGTCATTGCGTATTCATCATCATGATCATTTCTTAGAACATTTGCATCAGTTGAGAAAAAGAAATACAAAGACAACAGAAAAAAATTCATTCATACCATACCCCTGAGCCCTCCTTTCATTGATCACTAGCATTTCAATCTAAATTCCAATATTGTGTCTTTTTGCTAATGTTCTCTGTATCACTGGTGAGTGTGCTTTAGTTTCCTGACCTGCTGCTACAGATGGTATTTTATATCTCTTATAGCTTTTACCAACGCTAGAGGAAAGAAAAACTATTTTTGCAGGCAGCCCTAACCCTTGGCTGCTAATGATTGTTTCTGTTGTGCCTTGGTATGGCTGCTTGTCTGTGCTGATAAAGTATGTTTTGTGTTCTTGGAAAAACAAACAAACAAAAACAGTAGTGCTCCTTGAACGCTGGAGGCACTGTTTCCCAAATTGTTTTGCCCCCTCTTTTTTTAAATTGAAAGATAAAACTCACAACATATTCTGGCAATTTGAAGCTATGATGCACCCCAGAGAAGCCATGCTTTAATGCTGATTCACCTTTGGGGGAGCAGCCGTTTCTTTTCATCCCCATTCAATACGGTAGGTTGGAAACTTTTTATTAGATTATCTCCATGGAGATGTGACACACCCGATTGTGGGTGTGACCTTTGATTAGATGGAGATGTGACTCCACCCATTCCAGAGGGATCTGGACTAGTTTACATTTTGAAGACACCTCAGAGCTGATACGGACGCTTGGGGAACAGTTGCTTCGGAGCTGGCAGAGACACGGATGTTTGGCGATGTTTGGAGCCCAGCACACGTCACCCTGTGTCTTCCTATATGAGGTGCTAAGCCAGCCAGAACCCAGAGTTGTGTCCCGGGGGAGCTGAGTGAAGGCCCACAGATGCCAAATGAGCAATTCCTTCAAGAAACAGGCTGAAAGCAATGGTGACCAAGAGCAAGGGACCAGCAGATGCCAGCCATGTGACCTCCCAGCTGGCAGAGGTGTTCCAGATGGCATCAGCCTCTCTGGAGTGAAGGTAACCTCTTGTTGGTGCCTTAGTTTGGACATTTTTTCAGCACTAGAACTTTAAACCTGCAACTTATTAAATTCCCCTTTTAAAAGCCAGTCCATTTCTGGTATATTGTTTTCCAGCAGCTAGCAAACTGATATACATACAATAAGCATTTTGAAGGGTGCAGTTCCGTGGCATTTGGATATTCCCTGATGTTGTGCAGCCACAATCTCTCTGTAGTTTCAAAACATTTTCATCATCCATAAAATGTATTATCGTTCCGAACAGGTGTATTTATTTCCACAAATACGTCTGACTTGCACAGCTCGTGTTTTCCCACGAGGGAGCAGGATTCCACAGTCACTGCCTGCATGAATTCATCTGGTTAAGGCAGGCGCCTTGGTGATGATAAGAAGAAAATAAATAATTCCTCGTACACATGGGGCCTAACCCTGGGGTGCCTCGGGTGACGTGTCCTGGAGATAATCAGGCAGAAGCTTGACGTGGCACAGCCCAGTGGTGGAGGGGGCTGCCGGGGATCTGAATCTCCAGGGACCCCTGCACTGGTGCCCCCAGACCCCAGCTGGGCTGCGGTGGGCAAGGTGCTGGAGCTGGGGGCTTGGGAGGGTCTTCTGTGCAGAGTGGGGTTCAGCCAAGGGCTCTGGCCACCCTCAGGTCCCTTCTGAAGGTGTCTGGGCCTCTGCTCTGCCCTGGCTGCCTTCCGGAATCCTCTTGGCCTCCTTTCTCTGAACCTCGCTTCCCTCAAGTGTAAGGCAGGGCCAGAGATTGTGCCATGCCCGGTGAGGCCACGAGACAAGGCGGCCATGGCCCTCTGTCAGGGGGATGCTGTGGGAGGTGCGTTTCTGGCCCAGCAGCCCCCCAGCAGTGCCTACCTGGTCACAGCCGTCGGCAGCTCCATGGAGGCCTGTTGCCCAGCCTAAGGGGGCCGCCACCCATCCCATCCTCCCCTCTTGCCTGGCCTTGCCTCTGCGCCTGCAGCGTCTGCTTGACCGGCCTTGTGGGGAAGTTGAGGCCTGGGGTGGGGTGGGGTCAGGGCTGGATTCAAAGACCCAGGTTGGGGGCTCTGTCACCCCGCAGGCACCTCCCTGGCCCCCTGGTCCTCGGCCTCTCCCCACTTCTTCACCCCAGACCTTGTCTCTGAAGAGGGGCTGGTGGGTGGGCTGCGGCTGAGGGCGCAGACAGGGCCACGCTCAGGGTGACCCAGCTGGGCCCCCCTGGACAGGCACCCTTGCAAACAAGACGCTCCCTGCCACCCCCGCTGTGAGCCTGTGACCCCCGCCCCAGGCACAGCTGCGCCGGCCTCACCCTGCCCCAGGCATAGCTGCGCGCCAGCCTCAGCCTTTCACCCGCCTCTGCGCGGCCCCCAGGACGGTTGTGTTCCCCCAGGCCATTGTCTGGGCTGGCCTCACTCACTCAGCCTGGGCACCGGCTCAGGGGACCCTGAAGCTTGAGCTATGGCCCAGCTGCACCCCTGGCTTGGCTCCGGCCCTGGGGAGACCCTGGAAGGAGCTGTCATAAGCCGCTGCAAACCCAGCAGGGGTCCCAATCACCAGGGCTCCAGGGTGAAGCTGTGGGCCTGGGCGCCTTGTCTCTGGCCCCCGCCCCCTCCTATAAGGACCACACGGATAACCCAGATGCTCTCCCATTGAAAGGTCCTTTACCCAACCCCCCTGCAGAGCCCCTTTTGCCATGGAAGGTCACCCATTTGCGGATCCTGAGGGTCGGGACGGGCACGGCTTTGGGGGGCTGCTGCTCTGCCCCACAGGCACCCCCGCCCCAGCCAGTCTGCAGCGTTCTGGGAATCATGGTGAATGCCTATGGCGCGCCCACTGAGAGAGGGGGGCTCCTGGAGTCTGACAGGTGGGCCCCCATGGCACCTGGGTCTGGGGTGAGCACGCAGGTGGGGTGGGTGGGGGGCCGGGAGCTGCATGGCGGAAGGTGGCAGCGAGAAGCCACAGTCTCGGCGGACGTGTTGCTGGCGGCCCCTACAAGTCACCAAACAAGCCATTGCAGGGACAAAGCTGTGGCCTTCCCAGGTGGGAGGGCATGACCTGGGCAGCGCCCCTGCGGAGGTGTGGGGCAGGGGCGGGGGTGTATGGGGCTGGGGGTCTAGGCCGAGCTCCGGGGGGCCGAGCAGGGCCAGGGTTTTGTGGTGAGAAGGTTTGAGGGTTGCAGAGGCCAGCGTCATTCGATGCTGCGTTGAGGGCTGGGCACCACGGGGTGCGCTGAAGTGGGCTTTCTAGAAGTTTCTGGGACAAACGATGAAGACATTTGCAACTTTTCTCTACCTGGGCACGAGTTCTTGGACAGGGGATTGTTCTGGCGTGCTGGTGACCTTGAGTGGGCAGCTGAGTCCCTGCCCGTGCCCAGCAGGCGGGGGGTGTGTGTGTGATGGTTTCCGGTCTCCGGGATCCCTATTCCCACGTCCCTTCAGCGACAGAGCCAGGAAGTACGTGTATGTGGACGTGTGAACACACGCTCACACAAATGCATACTCGTGCACATGCGCATTTGCACACACACCCACCGATGTCTGAATCTACCTGAGTGCAGGTTTGGATGGCAGCCCTGTGCCTCAGGGCCCTTCCCTCACTGTCCCCTTCCCGGGTCTGCAGCTCCCTTCTCGGCTCCTCTCATCCCCAGTGGATTTCCTTCTCGGCTCTGTGGACCCAGCCTCCCCCTGCTCCCTCCAGCCCCAGCCTAGGTCCTCGGCGGGGAGGCTGGGTCCACAGAGCCGAGAAGGAAATCCTGACCTCCCCCTGGTCCTCCCCCACCTGCTCCCCCGGGGCTGTGTTCCAAGGGGTGTCTGGGCAGCCGGGGGGGGGGGGCCCTCCCTGCCGTCCCCAGAATAAGACTTGAGGGGGCGGAGGGTGTCCTGTGGGCCCTCAGCATGCACCAGCCAGGGGGCATCTGGGTGTGATTTCCGGCCCCCACGGGCGAGCGTCCCCAAGTTGGCAGGGACTTAGGGGGTGTCGTCCAAGTGAAACGGGGTGTCGGCCCCACTCGCCTCTTGGGAAGGGATGGGAGCCGCCCCCCAGGCCTCGGTCCCATTCCCCCCACACCTTGACCCCCACACCCTGTCCCGGGCCATGACCCTGGAGAATGTCCTGTGGTGGCCACCAGCTGAGTGGGTGGGGCCCGGGTCCCTGCTCCTCCCTGACCTCTGGGGCTGGCACGTGGTCAGGGGAGGCACGAAAGGGCCTCTCTGTCCCCAGAGCTAGAGCCAGGTGACAGCGCAGCCCCTGCAGTCACAAGAACTGTGCACCCACTCCCCACCCCCCCACACACCCCCCACGTCCCCATCAGGCTGCCACGGCCAGCTGGCCTCACCTGGGGGTGAGTCGAGGAGGGGAGACCTGAAACCAGGCAGGTGGAGCTTCTGGGAGCTCCGCTTTTTACTTCCAACCCTGAGCTGTCCTGAGCCCAGGGGGTGAACAGAGGCTGCGACCACCCCTGCCCCACCTGGCAGGGCCGTGTCCCCCACCTTGGGATCTTGTGGCCGTGACCATCCCCCACCCGCCCTGGCCGAGTGACCACAATGACAGCTCCCGGGAGCTCCCATGGGGACACTGCTATCCAGGAGTGCCGTAGAGGGGGTCCCCGCGAGACCCAGGCTGGGTGGGCTCAGGCCCTGCTCCCCAGTGGGGCCGCAACTCTGCTGGGGCCTCGGGGCGCGGTGAGTCTGGGGACGCTGGGGGTCCCCAGGGCGGGGGTCCCGAGCCCATGCTCGGGTGGGACGGGCCGCGTAACCGCTGTCCTCCTGGCAGACGGCGCGCCCCTC
Organism: Tamandua tetradactyla; assembly: GCF_023851605.1. Taxonomy (NCBI): domain Eukaryota; kingdom Metazoa; phylum Chordata; class Mammalia; order Pilosa; family Myrmecophagidae; genus Tamandua; species Tamandua tetradactyla. Next base: position 73,421,623 of record NC_135332.1, on the reverse strand, counting down.
AGCGAGCTCTCCTGGCCCTCCTCCCTGGCCGTGGTGGCCGTGTCGCTGTCCGGCCTGCTCACCGTCGTTCTCCTCATGCTGGCCTGCCTGTGCTGCAAGAAGGGTGCCATCGGGTTCAAGGTGAGCTGGCGGGGTCAGCGCGGGGCCTCGGGGGGCTCTCTGGCCTTCTGGGGCTCTTGGGGGGCCTCTGCGGGTTCTCAGGGCTTTCTGGGGACTTGGCGCCTCTGGGGCACGCGGGGCCTTATGGGGCCTTCGGGGAGTTCTTAGGGCCTCTGGGGGGTCTTGGGCCTTCTGGGGGTTCAGGGGGCTTTCTAGGGGCTCTCAGGGACTCTGGGGGCTCAGGGGGGGCCCTTCAGGCACCTGGACGGGGTGAGTGGCTTTGTGAGGGGCAAGGGCCTCCTGACCCGTGGTGGGGGGGTCCCAGATGCTGACCTCCTGTGGAGGAGGGACTGCCCCCTGCACGGGGGACCCCAAATCCCCTGCCTTCAAATCCACACGGGAAACAGAAGCTGCCCGGATGTGCCCCCGGGCGCCAGTACCATCTCGCGTGGTCCGCTGGGCCCTTCTGCTCCCCAGGGAAGAGCTTGGCCCCCGAGCAGCCCCGCTGGGTGCCCAGGCAGGGCCTCTGCCTGGGTCGCTCCTCTGAGGCCGGGGGCTCTAGGCACTTAACCCTGGGCTGGACGCTAAAGCTGAGGCCGCTCCCCCTGCGATGGTGGCAAGGGGCCCTGGGGCTTCTCTCAGGGATGCTGTTTGCTCCAGCCCAGAAGCGCCCCCTCCCGCGGGGGCAGCTGCAGCTTGGAGCAGGCAGGCTGAGGCTGAGGCTCAGACAAAGCTCGAACCCCAAAGAGAACCCCCAATCCCACGGCAGCATTCCTGCCAATTTTTTGTACATTTCCCAGTGGCCATTCACGTGCCCCCGGGAGCAGCCCCGCCCAGGGCTGGAGGTCAGATTCCTGTACTCCGAGGGGGGCGACCCCGCCCCCGCCTGGCGAGGTTGGGATGTGAGGAGCCAGTCTGGGGCGGGGCCCAACAGTCCTGCGTGTATTTCGGGGGCACCTCCATCCCGAGCCACCCGCTTTCCTGGGGTCTCCCCCCAGTGCCCATATTTGAGAAGCAGCACAAGACACAGCACCCTCCTCCCCCTACGTCATGTCACAGGGTGGGGGTGCCATGGGAGCACCCACCTGCAGGAAGAGGACGAGGCCACCCTCTGCACAGCGCTCGCCCCCACATGCTGGCTGGTGCACCGCCCTTCTGTGGCCTTGGTCCTGCCCGGTCCCCACCCCCCCTGGGCGCCTGTTTCCCTGACCCGCGGGCTGAGACAGAGCTGGCTGTTCCTGTGCTGCGGGTGGGGGACCCCAGGCAGCCCCACCTCGGGGCCCTGTGGGAAGGCGGCCCCAGATGAGGGCCTCCCGTGGCCCCCTGACCTCCTGAGAGCTGGGTACCTAGGACATTCCAGCCCCAGGCCGCCTGGGTGGGGGGCCGCCTGGACGTGACCCTGCCTGGACCGGGCAGCCATGCTGGTGCTGGCTTACCTGATCTCTCGCGCGGCCGGCAGGAGCTGGGTGGCCTCCGGGCAGCCTGGCCAGGTAATGGACTCGAGCCCGCCGTCGGGGTTGGTGGGGTCTGTCCCCAAAGCCTGGGGAGGGGGTGTGCGACCCCTGGAGTGCAGGGGCTGGGACTGGGGCTGGCCAGGCGACCAGGGCAGCTCTGGCAGCTCTGTGGCCCCACGGTGGGGGGAGTCTTCCCAGGCATGGAGAAGGGGCTCCCTGCAGACCCCACCCCACCTCCTCACCTAGTGCGTCTGTCCTCTCTGGGTTCAGACCCAGAATGGCCTGTGGAGACACCCCCCTCTGTACAGCTGAGAAGATCAAGGCATAGAGAAGGGAGGGTCTGTCCCCAGGCTTCCAGCCCCGCATCTGTCCCCATGAGCGCGGGCCCCAGAGTGGGGGGCGGCTCCAGTGGCTCTTGGCAGAGCCTCTGCCTCCCCAGCTGGGCAGTGGGTGTTGGGGGCATCCCACAGCTCATGTGTACCAGCCGGGCAGGACTCGGTGCTTGAGGGCAGGGACTGGTTTTTATCAGACAGCCGCGTACAGCAGGCCAGTGGTTCTTCAGAGACCTTGGCTTCCCACTCAGGAATGTGGGGGTGGGGTGCAGCAGGCTCCCCGAGACAGGTATGGCAGCCACGTTCCAAAGCAGAAGCCTGGCCAGTGTGCCGGGGGCTGAGGACACAACCCTACCCCCTCCCCGGCCTGCCCCCGAGGCAGGGTCCCATGGCTGGGGCTGGGGGAGACGGTGGGGGTGTCTGAGAGGTCTTGGGGGAGCTTGAGGCCCAGCCCCTGGCATCCGTCCTGAGTCCCAGGCCTGCCTCCAGCCTGAACCACTCAGCCTCAGGTGGGCCTCAGCACCCAGGCAGAGGCGACAGGATAGACTCAGGGGCCTGTGTCCTTGGGGCTGGCATGAGCCATCTTTTCTCTTGGCTTCCGCCTTGGGGAGAAACATCTCCCGCCACCACCGAAACAGCAAAATGCAGGGCCCTCCTGGGACGGCTGGGTCCATGGGGAGCGGCCTTGGAGGTCGTGGGGGGAGGGGAGCCAGCTCTCCAGGCTTGGGTGGGGGGCTGCCTCTCTAGGTCAGGAATCCTCCGGGGGTGGGGGCGGGGGAGCCGGGTCCAGGAGGAGAGGGCCCGCCCGCGGGGCTCCCCGGGAATGGGCTCACGGCGGCGGCCCTGGCCCACAGGAGTTTGAGAATGCCGAGGGGGACGAGCTTGCTGCCGACCTCGGCGCCCAGGGCTCCCCCGCGGCCGCGGCGCCCGGCGGCCCCGACGTGTACGTGCTGCCGCTCACCGAGGTCTCGCTGCCCATGGCCAAGCAGCCGGGGCGCTCAGGTGAGTGGGGTGGGGGCGGCGGGGGCTGCCCGGGACCCCTGTGGCTGCACCCTGGGCCCAGTCAAGCGCTGCCACCTCCCCCTCCCCCTCCTCAGGGGCCCCGGAGTGAGAGGCAGCAAGGGACCCTTGGGGTCTGGGTTGCCAGGCTCTGTGGTCCCAGGACCAGCCGCCCACACGCCGCCCGGGAGGCCTGACCCCAAATTCCCGCACCCCAGGCGCCAGCCTTCAGGGACACGGGCCCTATTGTGCCTGGTGGGCGGGGCCCCCCCAAGCAGGGGCACCAGTGGGAGGGGCACGAACCCGCCTTTCACTCGGGGACCCCAGGGACAGGGGCTGGGACTGGCCTGGTGCCTGGAGGTGCAGGGACCTCCTCCTGCTGTTCCCGGGCTGCAGGACCATCCCCTGCCCCCACCCAGGGGTCCCCCCCATTCCGTGGAGCCAAAGCGCGGGAGGGAAGTGGCCAAGGCAGGCTTTGCAGGAATAGGGTTCTGCCTGGAGCGGGTTAGGGGAGGGGGCCCCTCGGCAGCCTCCATGCATTCTGATCTCAGCCCCCAGCCCCTGGGAACACAGTGGAGGTGTTGCTGTCAGGCCAGGGAGCTGAGCTGGTGGCCCTGGGGGGCTCTGAACCAGGCACATGCAGATGTCACAGGCCCATCACGTGGCTGGGGGACCAGGATACCCCTCACCCCAGTGTCTCTGGGGGCGGCCACTGAAGGCAGCACGCGGGCCGGCACCTCCTGGCACCTGCACCTCTGCCAGCTGAGCCCCAGGCTCCGACAGACCCCCAAGTGGGCCACCTGCTTGCGAGCCCTGTGCTGGACACTGGGGACTGGTGGAGAGCCAGTGGCCACCCAGGGGACTCTGTCTGGCTCAAGCCTGTGGTCTGTGGCATCTCCATGACTTGGCACCTCCCATCTCAAGGTGGCACCAGATGGACAGCCACCTGCCAGGCACAGTTCCCAGGGACTGGGGGGGACAAGGACCTAAAGGAGGGCAGTGTGGCCTGTTTCCTGTGTTTGGGCAGCTCTGGCCTCGCGTCTCTGGGTGCACTCTGCTACAGAGGGAGGGGCAGGGTTTGGGGTGACACTGAGAGGGAGCCCACCAGGCAGGGACGTGGTCCTTCCCTTCCACCTCCTGGCTGCCCCGGGGCCACCGCCAAGCAGCCGCATCTGTGCGGGTGCAGGCAGGCTGGGGCCTGGGAGGAGCCCGGGCTGCGGGCCCAAGGGACACACACCCCAAATTCTGTTTCACATCAAGTGTTACATTCCCTGGGGTCTCTGATGCCCCGCCCCCCCACCCCCAGCTTCCCCGGCTTCCAGGCAGCCGGCGTGGGAGAGAATTCAGGGAATCCCTCCGTGGGTGGGCTCGGCAGCCCCAGCCGGCCTGGCCCCTTCCTCCCGCCCACCTCCCCTGCAGGGCCTCGGGGAGAATGGGCCCAGTGTGCCCAGTACAGGGCTGTGCCAAGCAGCCCCCAACAAAGGGCCTTTGGTCGCCTGGTGCTGAGATGCCAGCCTGCGGCAGGGGCGAGGGGAGGGGGTGAGGGGAGGGGCCGGGGGACAGGCTGTGCCGGGGCCACGTCCCCCTGGCGCCAGCCTCTTGCCAGCCATTCTGCCTGCCTAGTGGGGCCCGGGCAGCAGGTCCTGGCTCTGGGCTCCGGCTTCTCTCGCCCGGCCTGCGTTGTCCCTGGAGCTTTGGGGTCCCTTGCTCAGACCTCCCTAGAAGATGCCTGGACGGATCCTGCATGTCTGGGGCTCTCCCGGGCAGCAGCTGTCCCTGCTCCCAAGGGGTCCTGGTGCCTGATGGCGCCCCCGAAGTGTGGCCTCCGCCTCGGTGGCCTGGCCTGCCCTTGCCAGCACGGGGGCGTGTCTCAGGGTGGCTCCCCAAAACAGGCCAAGCGGGCAGTGCCTAGAGGGGCTGGGCGAGGGGGGATGGAGGAGGTCCTGAGTCCCCCGCGCTGTTACAGTCCAGCTCCTCAGGTCCACAGACCTGGGCAGGCACAGCCTCCTCTACCTCAAGGAGATCGGCCACGGCTGGTTCGGGAAGGTGAGTGGGCCGTCCTGGTCGCAGGGGTGGGGGCAGGAAGGACAGCAGCGCCCCCCACCCTGTCCTCCCTCCAGGCCCTGCTGCCCCTCCCCCACCAGGCTCCCCAGGCAGCAGCCCCTTCTCGCGGATCCTGGGGTCCAAACTGCTGGGAGGCGCCTGCAGGGAGGGCTCGGACTGGGGACGGGTCATCTCAGTCCTGCTGCCCACCCCACCCCCTGACCCCAGCCTGGGGGAACCCTGGGTCCCTCTTTTTCGCTGCAGACCCCGGGAGAGCCGAGAACAGCACGGGATGGGGAGGGGGGCCTGAATACAAAGGAGTCCAAACATGACACGCAGGCGCGCGTAGGGAGGGATCCAGAACCCATTTTGCGAACGGGTAAACTGAGACCCTGAAAGAGAAACAACGCATTGTGGGAGCTTGGCACGGGGCGGGAAGGCGCGGGTTGGTGCCAGGCTGGGAGCGCACGTGATGCCGCTTCCCGCAGGTGTTCCTGGGCGAGGTGCACTCGGGTGCTGGCAGCACCCAGGTGGTGGTGCGGGAGCTGACGGCCAGCGCCAGCGTGCAGGAGCAGGCGCAGTTCCTGGAGGAGGCGCAGCCCTACAGGTGGGGGCGCCGGGGACGCTCCAGGCACGGGGCAGGTGGGGCGCGGGGAGGGGGGGGCGCCGTGGGCCCCAGGGACAAAGGCCGCGCTGTGCGCCCGCCCGGCCCCGCCTCCCCCGCAGGGCCCGGCCCCGCCCCCGCGGCCCCGCCCCCGCCCCGCCCCCCGCGGGGTTTCAGGGGCCGCCGTTGCCCCCCAGGGCTCTGCAACACAGCAACCTGCTCCAGTGCCTGGCCCAGTGCGCGGAGGTGACACCCTACCTGCTGGTGCTGGAGTTCTGCCCGCTGGTGAGTGGGGCCTGTGCCCGCCCACCCTAAAGCCGGCCCGGGGACCTGCCCCTCTCCTCCCAGCCTCACCCGGTCAGGGCCTTTAGGGGCTGGGGGCCAGCCGGCTCTGACTGGCCCCTCTGCCTGTGTGCCTGGCACGGTGAGATGGGGGTGCTAGCACAGACAAGGGGGCCACCCTGGGCAGTGGGAGGCTCATGATGTGTCCCCCACTGCCTCCATGGCTGCACCTGGACCCGCCCTGAAAGGCGTGCTCCCTGTGTACCTCCCCTGCAGACACAGGCGGCCATGGGCCATGGCGGTGGCCTGGGAGGCAGACAGGGCGGGAACCCTCTGCAACCTTGGGGAATGGCGGCTGCCCTGCAGCCGCCGGCTCCGTCCTGGCTGGGCACCACCGTGCCTGTCCCCAGGGCTGGGTCCTCGGGTCCCACTAGCCTCCCTGGAGCCAGGCTCACGAGCCTCTAGGTTCTTCGCCACCACCCTGGGGGCTGTGGGAGTCACTGTGGGGTGGTGTGGAGGAAGGACCTGGGCGGCTCCGCCGCTGGTGGCAGGTGACAGTGGGCGTGCCCCTCCCACAGGGGGACCTCAAGGGTTACCTGCGGAGCTGCCGGGTGGCTGAGGCCGTGGCGCCCGACCCGCTGACCGTGCAGCGCATGGCCTGTGAGGTGGCCTGCGGCGTCCTGCACCTGCACAGCCACAGCTACGTGCACAGGTGAGGGCAGGGAGCTCCTCGGCGCTGCGCCCCCCTTGGCCAGGACCCTGGGGCTCCCTGTGCACCTGTGGAGGGGGTGTGGGGATGGGAGGCCTGACTGCGTTCGCCGTGTGGCCTGGGAAAAGGGGTTTCCTGAAGTATGAGGCTGGGGAGGTGGGGCCGGGCCTGGGCGCGGCCGCGGGGTGCGGTGGAGGTGTGCGTGCTTGGGGGCAGGCCTCAGACCCTGCAGGCTTGCGGAGGGTGCGGCCGGGCAGCCCCGGGGCGAGTGGGGGAACATGCTGGAAGATGCGGTGATGGAGGAGCAGCCGCGGCACCCGGCCGTCCTCCTCGACAACATCCTGGTGCTGAGTGATGACGCAGCGACTCCAGCATCAGTGATTTTGTTGAAGAGGGCAGCTGCCAGCCTCCCGCCCGGCCCCGCCTAGACCCCCAGCCCTGGGGCCGCCCCCAGCTGCACCCCAGGGCCGCCGAGGGGGAGGACAGGCGGGACCCGGCCCCCAGACTCCCCGACCCAGCGTTAACATGGCGGGTGTGTGCAGGCCCTGACTTTGCCCATGTGCCCAGCCCCCCAGATGCCCACGTAGCCAAAAGGCAGGGGTTGTGGGGTGGTGAAGCTAGCAGCCCACAGACAGCTGCAGCACTGGAGGGAGTGGCAGGGGCTACCCGCCCACTGCAGAGGGATACTTGTGTCCCCCCCACACTCTGTTCTGGGGTGCGTGTAGAAGGGCCCAGGTTGGGCCCCAACCTTGGGTGATGGGCAGGGCACAGGCAGGGCCTGTGACACTCCAGGCGGGTACCCCCTTCGATTTCCACTCAGGGCCTTGTGGGTGACGGGTTGGTGGGAGCAGGGTGGGCTGGCGGTGAAATGTTGTAGGCTGCAGGGGACTGTCTCCCCAGCCCAGTGCCTCCCTGAGCACACTGGGGTCCTGGGAGGAGCAGGGAGGATGCAAAGTGGGGTCCAGGGATGGGGTTCCAGTGCAGGTCGCCGGGGGACCTGGGCACAGTCTGCCTTGGTGGACCCCCTTCCCTCTGTGTGGTGAGCTGAGGGCTGGAGCTTTGCCCACCAGGCTCTGGGCAAAGGGGGGGCAGGGGCACAACCCCCCCCCCCAGGCTGCTACCCTGATGCCCTCTGTGAGAGGTGGGCCAGCAGCTGAAGAGGGACCTCAGCCCCCGGACATCCCCGCTGCCCTTGGCCTGCCACCCCCCGCCCCCACTGCTGACCCTGCCCCTCCCGCCCCCAGCGACCTGGCCCTGAGGAACTGTCTGCTCTCTGCCGACCTGACGGTGAAGATCGGTGACTACGGCCTGTCCCACTGCAAGTACAGAGTGAGTGGGGGCCCGGGCCCCCCTGGGTGACCACAGCCCATCCCACTGCAAGTGCAATGTGAGTGGGGGGGGCTGGGACCCCCTGGGTGGCCACAGTCCATCCCATGGCACGCGTGGCGTGAGAAGGGGCTGGGCAGCCCGGCGTGGCAGGGCATGGCCCCCCGTGACCCCCCGTGCCGGGCAGGAGGACTACTTGGTGACCGCCGACCAGCTGTGGGTGCCGCTGCGCTGGATGGCGCCCGAGCTGATGGACGAGGTGCACGGCAACCTGCTCGTGGTGGACCAGACCAAGGCCAGCAACGTGTGGTGAGCGCAGGCCTGGGGGCGTCTCCGGAGCGCAGCCTGTCCCCTCTGGCCTTGGCGGGCTGCTGCGTTGGGGCACGCTGAGCAGGGGGCAGGCTGCAGGCCGGCCCCGGGGTGGTGCGGGCTGCGCGTGGGGGGCGGCCGCGGGTGAGAGCACATACGTTTCCATACCCACCCCCGTGGCACTGTGCCGTCTGCCACTGCCCGGAAGAGGCCCTCGCTGCTGGGGCTGCCCCTCGCAGGGTCAGGGTGCCTCTGCCTCCTAGGACCCAGCAAGCTGACACCCACAAATGTAAGGGCCACCATGTACGTTTTAGGCTCAAAAACTCCCTGTGAACAGTGGGGGCTGAGGGGTGGGTTACCACCTAGGAGCTCTGGGGCCTGGCTCAGCACTTGTTTTGGGGTGAAGGGTCTTGGTAGGGGAAAGGTGTTGGCCCCCTTTGGCCCTGCTGGGGCTGGTGGGGTTGCAGTGGGGCGTGGGGGCTGGCACCTACCACTGCCTGCAGCCCGCAGCCTGCAAGCGCCCCTGGGGTCTGCTCGGTCAGTCCCCACCCTGTGGCCTCCAGCGGGCCTGGAGCTGAGCTGGTCCTGAGGGATCAGAAGGCCACTGGGGCCTCTTCCACCAGGCTGGCTGCTGGACCTGGCCTGGACCAGCCCCTGTTCCCCTAGCCCTCCATCTGGCCACCCCCTTTGCACTGGGTGAACTCAGAGCCAGCCCAGGGAACAGCACCCCCTTCCTGCCCATTCAGGGCCCTCCCCTAAGCTATCTTCCTGTGCCCCCTCCCTGACGCCCCCATGCCCTGTCTGGCTTGTGGCCCCTCCTCCCTGGATCCTTGCCTCTCCAAGGTGACACTTCCTTGCCCACCCTGATCTCTTGGGTCTTCAGTGACATGTTGCTGGCAAAGGCTACTGTGATATCTTTATGCTTAATCTGCTCTGTTCCCCCCACCTTCTCCTCCTGGGACTGCCAGTGGTCCCAAGGAGTGGGGGAAGCTGCCATCCACAGAAAGAACCCAGTTTCCTTCTTTCACCTGTGTGCTCTGGCTGGCCACCCCCCCCCCCCCCACTGCCCCCAATTCTCTCCTAGCCTCATTGCCTCAGGCAGTCGCCACCCAGGCCTACCTCCTCCGAGAAGCCCTCCCTGATGTCCCCAAGGGCAGGGCTTGCCCTCAGCCTCCCCTGACACTCCACAGGGCAGCACCTACCCCTTCTCATGTCTGGCCTTCAGTATGTGCTGAATGAATGAATGGACAAATGAATGGGTATATTTCTGCAAGTCCAGTGTGCATTTTATTTGCTTTGGCCCCCTGGGTGCTGGGCTTGGGCCTGGGGGTGGCCTGTCTTATGTGTCAACTGAAGGAACAGGGGGGCCTTCTGAAGGGCAGCAGGGTGGCACTGGGCCTTCGCTCCAATGTGTTATGTTGGGAGCCGTCCCTAAGCCACTTCCCTGCCCTCCACAGGTCCTTGGGTGTGACTCTTTGGGAACTCTTCGAGCTGGGCACCCAGCCCTACCCCCACCACTCGGACCGCCAGGTGCTGGCGTACGCAGTGCGTGAGCAGCAGCTAAAGCTGCCCAAGCCCCAGCTGCAGCTGCCCCTGTCGGACCGCTGGTGAGAACAGCACTGCCGGTGGGCGGGGGCCAGGGGCCCTAGGCAGGGTGTAGGCCTTTCTGAGGGGGCTCAGTGCGGCCCTGGGGTCTCCAGCCCTCCCCTCTGGGCTCTTCACTACCGCAGGAGGGGGAGGGGGTGCCTGCTTGCGGCCGCGAGCCTACCTGGGAGAACTTGGGTCTCAGCCCACTGGGAGGCTCCCTTAACTGCCTTAAGGAACTTTGACCGTGAGCAAGGGGGACCCCGGAACAGTCACCTCACTCCAAGGTGGGCCTGGCGGGGGCGTGGCCTGACTGACCCCGCCCCCAGGTACGAGGTGATGCAGTTCTGCTGGCTGCAGCCCGAGCAGCGGCCCACGGCCGAGGAGGTCCACCTGCTGCTGTCCTATCTGTGTGCCAAGGGCGCCTCCGAGGCCGAGGAGGAGTTCGAGAAGCGCTGGCGCTCGCTGCGGCCCGGCGGGGTCGGCGAGGGCGGCGGCGTGGGCCCGGGGGTGGTGGCAGAGCTCGCCGCCGCCTCCTCCTTCCCGCTGCTGGAGCAGTTCTCGAGCGACGGCCTCCGCGCCGACGGCGAGGACGTGCTGACCGTGACCGAGACCAGCCGCGGCCTCAACTTCGAGTACAAGTGGGAGGCGGCCCGCGGCGCCGAGGCCTTCCCTCCAACCAGCCCGGGCCGCGGTGCGCGCCTGCGGGGCCTCTGCGCTCTGGACGGCGCGCCCCCTGGCGTGGTCCCGGTGCTCAGCGCGCACAGCCCCTCGGTGGGCAGCGAGTACTTCATCCGCCTGGAGGAGCCCGCTGCCGGCCACGACCCCGACTGCGCCGGCTGTGCCCGCGGCCCCGGCCCGGACGCCGATGACGTAGATGACGCCTCGGAGGGCAGCGCCACCGCCTCGCTGGAACCGCTGCTGGGACCCGCAGCCCCCGCCGGCGGCTCCTGGGCTTCCTCCGGCTACCACCCACGCAGGAAGCGGGCCCCACCCTGCCCCTCACGCTCGCCCTCGCCCGGGGCCTTGCTGTTGGCCGAGACGGGGTCCGAGGATGTGGCCTGGGGCACGGCCACCTTCTGCCCGGCCTTCGAGGACCCCCTGGGTGCGTCTCCGACGGGGAGCCGGGGGCCGTCGCCGGGCGGGGAGGGGCTGGGCGAGGCCGAGGCCCAGCACAGACACTGGAGCTCCAACGTGTCTGCCAACAACAACAGCGGCGGCTGCTGCGGGGCACCCAACGCCCGGGGCCTGGGCCACGCAGACGGTCCCACTGATGGCTTCCCCCTTCCGGAGTACACATGGCGGCCTGTGCCTGAACCCGGCCACCCCCTGGCCCTGAAGGACCCTGGGCAGCCTCTTCTTGGGCCGCAGGTGGCCTCCCCTGACCAAGAGCCAAGCTGCCCTCTCCCTCTCTGTCCCTCCGAGGGCATCTCTGTCCCCTGTCCTGTCACGTCCCTCTGGGTGGAGGCAGCAGGGGGCAGGGGCAAAGACCCCGGGGCTGAGCCCAGCATGGCTGAGGAGGCCGGACCCCAGCTGCTGCTTCCCTCCGTGCCCTCCCCTTCCCAGGAAGGAACCCCACTTCTTGCCGAGGAGGCTGGCACCCCCGCCACACTGCCCGCCTCGCCCACCCCTGCAGCTGGTGGCAGGGCTGATGCGGAGACCCTCTTGGCCCTCGACAGCTGGGGCGGCTCCCCTGAGCTAGAGGCGCTGGGCAGCGAGGACGAGGACACGACTGAGGCCACATCGGGGGTCTTCACCGACCTGTCCAGCGACGGCCCGCCGACGGCGAAGCCAGACACACCGGTCTTGCGCTCCCTGCAGAAGCAGGTGGGAACCCCCGACTCCCTGGACTCGCTGGACATTCCGTCCTCGGCCAGCGACGTCGGGTGCGAGGCCTGCAGCCCCACTGCCGCTGGCACCCCCGGCGGGCAACCCCGCGCCCCGGACAGCGGCTACGACACGGAAAACTACGAGTCCCCTGAGTTCGTGCTCAAGGAGGCTCACGAGTCCGAGGCCTTCGGGGAGATGGCTTCTGAGGGCGACAGCCCCGGGCCCGAGACGCTGCTGGCGGCCTCCCTGGGCGGCCTGGGCGAGAAGAACCCCTACCGCGACTCGGCCTACTTCTCGGACCTGGACACCGAGCCCGAGCCCCCCTCAGGCCCCGAGGAGAAGCCTGGTGCTGGAGGCTGCGCGCCGGGGCCGGAGCCCGGCCTGGAGAGCCCGCCGAGCCGCGGGCTGTGGTCTGTGCCGACTCCCCCAGCGGCCGGGGCGCAGCGGGCGGGACCCACCGAGGCCCCGCCGCCGCCGACCCCGGAGGAGCCGAATCCAGAGCCCAGCGCCTGCGGGGCCAGAACCAGGCCCGAGTCTCCCCGGCCCCCAGGCCCCGCCGAGGGGCCGCCCTCCCGCAGCCCCGGCCGCCCTACGAGTTTCCTGCCGAGCGCGGTCCCGTGGGACACGCGGGGCGCGGGCCGCCGGCCCCAGGAGGGCCCGCAGGAGCGGACCGGGGCGGGCGGGAGCCCCGGGGCGGCGGGCGCCGAACGGGCCTCCCTCTGCCTGGCCCTGCCCGGCCTCCCCGCGGCCCTCGCCCGCCGGCCCGAGGAGGAGGAGGAGGACAGCGAGGACAGCGACGAGTCGGACGAGGAGCTCCGCTGCTACAGCGTCCAGGAGCCGAGCGAGGACAGCGAGGAGGAGGCGCCGCCCGTGCCCGTGGTGGTGGCCGAGAGCCAGAGCGCGCGCCACCTGCGCAGCCTGCTCAAGATGCCGGGCCTGCTGTCGGCCGCCCTGCGCGAGGACCTGGAGCGCAAGAAGAAGGCCGTGTCCTTCTTCGACGACGTCACCGTCTACCTCTTCGACCAGGTGGGCGCCGGGCACGGGGCGAGGGTCCCGCCGGGGTCGGGGTGCATGGCCCGGCCCCGCGAGCCACGTGGTGCTCTCACCCCCTGCCCGCCCCCTGCAGGAGAGCCCCACGCGGGAACTCGGGGAGCCCTTCCCCAGCGCCAAGGAGCCGCCCCCCGCCTTCCTGCCCGGCAGTCCCGCGTCCCCAGGCGCCCCTGCCCGGCCGCAGGGGGCTGACCACGCCCCCGACGGCGTCGCCGCGGAGGAGGGTGAGCGGGGGCGGGGCGGGGCGGGGTCTTCACCGGCCCCCTTCTGCCCGGCCGCGGACGCGAGTGACGGCCCGGTCGCAGGAAGCGCCTTCGAGTGGGACGACGACTTCTCGCTGGTGCCGGCCAAGGCAGCCTTCGCGGGGGCTGCGGAGCCCAGGCCCGCCGCCCCCACCCCCTTCTCCCGCTTCACCGTCTCACCCACGCCCGCGTCTCGCTTCTCCATCACGCAAGTCTCCGACCCGGAAGTCGGAGGTGAGGCGGGGCGGGCGGAGTTGGGGGTGGCCCTGGGATCCCAGGCATCTCCTGCGGACCTCCCCACACCCTCCTGTGGCACTTCCCTTTGGGCAGGGCCCGCACCAGGCACTGGTGGGCGGAAAGAGGCTTGAGATCCGGGTGGCTGACCCCATGGAGATGGCGTCACTGGGCTCCATGGCCGTCCTGTCCCACGCAGCAGCACGGACGGTGACAGAGGATGAGTGGGCACTGGCTTCTGGGTGCCCACACGACACTCTGGAGAGTTAGGGGGACGAAAGCTCCCTCTTTGGCCCTGGATGGTGGAGCTGGGCATGTGTCTACTACCCCTTGTTACTTTAGGGGAGACTTTGTCCTGGACATTTGGGTTTGTACCACATCCTAGGGTCACCTGAAGCCCTTGGGGGCCACGGAGCCATGGGTGTCTGGACACATGCATATCTGTGTCTGCAGCTGTCGCCTCCTCCCCGGGCTCCCGCCTGCTGCCATCGTGGGCCTGCTTGGCCACTGGCCACCTTGCCCGCCACGGCCGGGGCCCTGCCCTCAGGCCAGGGGCCACGCGTGCACTGTCTGGCTGGCTCCTGCTGTGTGCAGACCGCTGGCACCCTCACCGGTTTAGGAGCTATACCGTATGGGTCTGCAGCCTCCTACGCATCAGCCCCTCACACCTGGTTCTGGTTTGCTCAGAGCCAGGCAAGGATCCCTGGGCTTTCCGTGTGGCCTGCACGCTGACAGATGGGAACCCTGAGCTCTCCCTCCCTCGCCCACAGGCTCTGGGCCCCCCTTCTGCTGGACACACTGCTGACGCCTGGGAGATGAAGCGGGGGGTGGCCAGAAAGGTGGGGGTCTTCTGTGCCACCCTGCCACAAGGGCCTGTACCAGGCTGTTTGCAGTAGGCCACTGCTCAGCCTGGCACAGCACTCCCCAGCTCCAAAGGAATGGGGGCTCTGCCTGCAGGGGTGGGGCCAGGAGGGGGTGCCACTGCACCACGCACGGACTATTTTTGTAGCTGTTGTTACCAGAGCTGACAGCGTGGACCACGTTAAGTTACTGTTGCCAAAGACATGTCAAGTATATTGTTGCTTGGGGCGGGGGCAGGGGACCTGCTTTTGGTTTGTGTTGTCGTTTTTTATTCATTTGAGGCTTAGGATGCTGGTGCAATGATTTTCTTGTTCCATTTTTTTTTTTTTTTAAGATAAATTAAGCTAAGAAAAAAAGCAAGCAAGTCCTTTCTTTTGGGGTCTGTGGGTAAAGCCCTGGGCAGGCAGGTTTGGCTCTTGTCCAGCCACAGCGCCCCTGCTGTGGGGGTGGGGGTGGGAGGTGGCTGCTTCTGCTCCCCACCCCTCTCAGCCTGCCCAGCGGGCCAGTGACGCAGAGGAGTAGTCTCCAGGGGCCGGGTGGGCTGGGGCAGAAAAGTTGAGAAGTCAGGACTTCTGTGCCCCCATTGCCCTGGGGTACCTCCCTGGCCACTGGCCAGTCTCCAAGTTCTGAGGGTCCGGAGGCCCGCACAGCAGAGGGGGGTGCCAGCCTTGGGGCTGCCCAGCCCAGAGCTGTCTGCTTGCTGAGGTTGGTGTGAACAGTGGTGGGAGACCTGCCCTTACCTAGGCAGTCACCTTGCGGGCCTCAGCTGAGCTGAGCCGGCCAGGTGTGGGACACCTGGGCCCGGAGGGGCTGGGGGAGCCTTGCACAACCTTATCCCCAGCCTCACACATGCCCCTGGACCCAGTTAACAGACCCATGGGGCCTCCTGGGGCTGCCCCCCTTGCTGGGATGGGGGCCAGCTCAATATGTCCACCTGAGCCCCCAGCCGTTGGGGTGAGGGCAGAGGTGGGGCCAAGAGAGGCTCGTGCGGCCCCCTCCCCCACCCCCACCCAACTCTCCTTCCTGTCCCGGGAGTGTGGAGGGCTGCAGCTGGGTGGGGGCTCCAGAGCCCCCTGAGGGCCTGTGAGGAGTGAGCTGTGCCTGGGACTTCACCCTCAGCTGATGGGCTCACCATGGCTGTGGAAACTGGCGCTGATCTGCTAATAGGGTCTTAAATAGTGTCCTTCAGCCAAGGCCCCTGGTTACCAGGAGGAAGCAGCCAAGGGGTGGGAGTGGGGGTCAGGCCCTGGCTGGGGCAGATTCAGGAGCAGGAGCCCCTGCCCAGCCCAACTCAAGATGCACCCAGCTCAGGGACATGGGCCATGGCCCCGCCACAGGCCCCCGGCAACAGGAAAGGGCTTGGGCAGGACCCGCGGGGGCTGTGGGTAGGAGCTGCGCCTGGCCTGCAGGCGGGTGAAAGGAGGCGCAGCGCCCGGGTCTTCAGAGCGACTGTAAGTTACCCTTTCCAGCAAGGGGCTGGCAGATGCCACCTGTAGCCAGGAGGGGCAGCCCCGTTTATTGATGAGACTCTCAGCAGGAAAAGCAGGCGAGTCCCCCCAGTCCCCGGGACAGTCCGTGGTCTCGGCCTCTTGGCTTTGGCCCTGTCCGGGCTCCAGCGTGCCAGTCAGCCGGGGTCCAGCCCGGGCTGCAGGGATCCCGACCACAGGGGTGAGGCTGGAGGTGGCAGCTCTGGGCAGGCGACAGGATGGGCCCGGGTGGAGGGCTGGAGAGGGCACCGAGCCCAGGAGGTTGTAGCTGTCAGCTGAGGACTGGGGCTGACCTGTCGTTGGTCACCGTTGGCCTCAGCTGGATGCGGGCGAAGGGATTCCTGCTGAGAGGAGAGAGGTTTTAGTGTGGGAGATCCCCCCCTCCACCTGGCACCTCTGCCTCCAGGGCCCCCCAGTCTGCAAGGCCAGCCACCGCCCCAAAGCCAGCCGATACCCCAATGCTGCCGCCCCCCGACACTCCAGGCAAGGCAGGGCGTCCCCAGCTCACACTGCCCACCCCGAGGGCCCAGCTCCTAGGGCACAGTGGGCATTGTGGCAGGCAGGGGCACAGCTCGGGGCAGGCTGGCAGTGTGTCCCAGAGGAGTTGGGTTCATTTCCTTCTCAGTGGCATCTCACATGGGGTCCGCATTGGAGCTGGGTGGGCCACCCACAGGGCCCAGCCTGCCCACCCACAAATGGGATGCCTGGAGACCCAGCTCCATGGCACCACAAGCCCGACTACACGTGTGGGTGCTAGACGGCTGCACGCAACACAGGACACAGGCAAATGGGCGTGGCAGGCTGAAGATGCCCATGGCAGGGGCCGCAGCTGACAACAAAGGGGGCTCCAGAGACAGGAGGGGGCGATGGAACGAGCTGTGACACGGCTAGAGGAGGGGAGACCCCTGCATGGCCCTCACAGACACCTCCTCGAGGGCGGAAAGCACAGACAGCAGGATGGGGGGCTGCAAGGCAGCTCCCAAGGTTCGGCATGGCATGGCATGGAGACACACACTGACAGGACGACACTCCCGGGGAGGTAGGCCCAGCCCGGGAGTCGTTACCTGGAGCGGGAGAGGCCTCGGGCACAGGGGTGCGTCCATGGGAGCCTGGGTGGGCCAGGAGCAAGCCTTTTGGACAGATGGACACCCCTGGCAGGCAGGTGGGGTCTCCATCCAGTCACCCGGGAGGAAATACCCTACAAAGGGTGGGGATACCTGCCCATTTTTTCCTGAGGACTCTGTACTTTCTAAAACTGAAACCCTTGGACTATGAGTTTTAAAAGGATCAAATGTTGAGAGAAGAGCAAGGGAGCACCCCACTCCTTTCCTGTCTGCAGACCACCACCAGGAATCCTGCAGCGTGAACCTTGTCTGCCAAGGTGATTTAGACTGCTGCAGCCCAGGGGCAAAGGCCACTGCCAGCTATAGGCTGCAGCCTCAAGGCCTGACTCGGGTGCCCCTGGACCTCCAGGCTCCTCTTTGGCCTAGTGGACCATGAGGACGCAGGCACGTTCCTCCCCCTCACGTCCCAGACGCTAAGAGGGGCTGCCTGGGGGTTCTGAGGGAAGGGAGGGTTCTGCCATGGTCTGAGGTGATGGCTGCCTCCAACAGGGACATGGGGTGGCCCGTACCCTGCCTGCCCAGAGGGTTCACTGAGGCAGGGCCGCCCAGAACTCCGTCCCAGGGCTGTGTGTCCAGCCAGAGCTGTGGAAGGCCCTGGCCCCAGAGAAGGGGGTGCGCTTGGGCCCTGGGCAGGGCCGGAGGCAGAACGGCCAGGTGTGCTGGGCTGGACACATCCTACCCTTTCTGGCTCACACCTGATTCCCATCAGAATGTTTTGAGGACAAAAGTGCATCATTAGCCAGGGCTGGCGGGGGAGGGGAGGCCTGGAAACTTCCTCCACCAGAGAGGGTCTCCGGTCTCTAGATTTTCCCATTTCCCTTCTCCTTGCCCACCTTGCTGCAGCTGTCCCCATGTGCAGGGCCAGGGACTGTATGAACCTAGGGTCCCCAGCACTACCCTCAGGTGTCTCTCTCCAGGGTGGGGCTCACAGGGCAGAGCGCCCCCCTGCCCCGGCCAGCCCCCTCCAGCCATCCAGGCTCTAGCTCAGACTGAGGCCCCAAGGGACAGGGGTCCTCCCCAAAAGGCAGAGGGCTGTGTGGCCCCCGAAGGGTGGCGAGGGTGCAGAAGCCAGAGTCCAAGGCTGAGTGCAGACTGCCCGCCGGGCACCAGGCAGTCCCTGCGGATTTAGCTCTTGCCAGGGCCATGCACCAGAGCTTCCTCCCGATGCCCCACCCGGTCCAGGGCCAGCAGACGCACCCCCGAGAGGCGGGCATGCTGAAGGGAGGCGGCGGACCCCGCGGGTCGGGATCCCACCCGCGCAGTCGGGTGGGGGCAGCAGTCTGGGGCCGGCTGGAAGGGAAACACGGGCCAGGGAGGCTGGAGGGGCTGGGGCTGCTTCCAGCCCAGGGCCCCACAGTGCAGCTGCTCAAGTTTAGGAAGCCTTTGGCCGTTTTCTGAAGAAATGACCTGAACAAAGAGCCAGGGTAATTCTGAGAACCAACTGGCACGACAGAAGTATGGTGTTGGTGCTCTCACGGTGGCTGTAATTATCCCCAGGCGTCCATTTTTCCCTGACCTTCTCCTTACAAGCTAGGCAGTAGGCTTTTCCCACATCCTCAGGATGCCGGCCCTAGGGAGTGACAGGTGCTTGGACCCCTCTCTTTCCAAGCGTCCACTCCCCAGGTCCCAGCTTGGAGTAGAGCTGCTGGCCGAGTCTGCCAGGAAATTGGCTCTGAGCTCCCCCCACTCCCCTGCCCCATGCCGCTCCGTCTCTGCCCCACACTAGGGACGCATTCCAGGGGAAGGCCGGACCAGCCTCAGGGCCTGCGGGCAGGGACATGGGGACCTGGCCACCCGGAGTGGGCAGCAGGGCTGGCACTGAGGCAGGGACCGTACAATTTTGGGGGGTGGGAGGTGCAGGAGGGAGAAAGGCTGGGACAGAGGTGGAGGCGCAGGAAAACAAATGCTCAGTTGGGGTAAAAGCAATTCCATCCTGTCCCCACCTTCCCAGAGCACTTTCTTACAAGACTTTCCAGAATGTTCACCACCGCTCACCAGCCCAAAGGAGGTGAGAAGGTCTGGCGCAGCCCAGAACTGCCCCCTGTGGCCTGGCTGCAAGTGGCCCAGCAGGCTCTGCCACTGCCGTGAAGCCACCACTGTCTGCTGTGGACAACCAAGGATGAGTCCCTGCGTTGAGCCCACCAGTAACCAGGGAGTTGGGGTGGCAGGGAGACCGACCCCCAGGCCAGACAAGGGAGTATGCCCAGCCCTGTGGGGGAACCTGTGGGCCCCAGACCTAGGCCAGGGGTGCCTGCCCTGCTCCCAGTAGCCACTGAGCTCGTTTTCTGAGGACGAGGGCAAGGGGCTGCCAGGGCAGCGGTCAGCGAGGGCACCCCATGCACGGCGGTGGTGACCCTGAGACATCAGGCTGCTAGGCAGGACATGGGAGCAGCAAGGCCAGGCCCCGCCGCCCCACCCCCCAAGCACTCCCAACATGACACCTTGAACCTTATTCAAGAGGCTGGAATGGGGGTCAGGCTGGACAGAGGGGGTGGCAGAGACCCCCGTATCCATCGTCAGACCCCCACCATCGAGCTATCCCCAGCGCCCATGGGCTGTAACATGCTCCACCCTGAGTGGAAGGCTGGATGGGCCCCGCCCTCAAGGGTCAGCACGAGAGTGCACAGCACGGGAGTGCACAGCACGAGAGTGCACAGCCCGGGAGCGCACAGCACGGGAGTGCACAGCACAGGGCAGGGGGCAGGAGGGCAGGAGGGCAGACCTGAGGGATGGGAGGGGCAGGCGCGAGCTCCCACCCAGCAGGGGCAGTGAAGAACGGTGCCGGGCAAGCAGCGATGGCCACGGCCATATCAGAAGGCCCAGCTTGGAGGTGGAAAGAGGAGAGGTCAAGAGCCCACAAGCCCAAGGAGGGTCCGAGTACAGTAAAGGCCACAGCCCAGAGCAGAGGCAGACTGGACAGACCCCAGGGTCGGCGGCAAGCACAGCTCCTCGGGCCTGCCAGCAGCAGGGCTGGCCCAACTCGCCCCAGCCGCCTTGGCCGAGCCTGGGGGCCTGCCCGGAGCTGCTGAGAGTGAAGAGTGGCTGGCACGAGACCAGAGCGACTTACTAACTCTAGCCAGAGGCAGCTCAAAATCTGGCCACTTCCACTTCGGTGCTGTAAGGGAAACACAAGAGCTGGGTTGGTGGGTGGCAAAGAGATGCCTACTAGAGATAGGGGCGGGGGGACCCCAGGGGGAGCCCAAGGCAGGGCAGAGCGCGGGTCCTGTGGCCCAGAGGGTCCCAGCGATAGCACACAGACACGTCGCCGCAGGAGGGGGTCCCTGCTCCCTCTGGAACCACCCCAGAGCCTGCACCAGGCCCCACCAGGCTCCACGGGGAGAGCCGCAGACCATCGCCAGTGCCCAATCCGAGGGCCAGGGTCATTCTAGCAAATGCCAAGAGGTGCTTGGCGGGCCACAGGCCCGAGCTGGCGGGGACGCAGAGTGCCATGTGCGGCACAGCCCTCTCGGGGGACCGGAGGGAGGCGCCAGACCAGGCTCGGTGCAATAAATAAAACTTTTATTCAAACAGCTGCAGTACAGGGCACAATTCTGATTTAAAAAAAAAAAAAAGGAAAGAAAGGAAAAATATTTTCAGCACTTTACAATCTTCGTACAAGTTTTGCTGTTTTGTGTCTACATTCGTCCACCGAGCACGGAATCCCCTGGATTGAAAGTCTTCTAGCGGGACGAGCGCGCGGGCAGACGGCTCTTTTTGTGCAGTTCCACGTCTCAGCTTTGCCGTCTTTTCCTCACACACAAGCGAGCCTGTCCGCTGCCCTGCTGCCTCTCCCACAGACACTACGGCCACGTCCTAGCCCACGGGGCGGCTGGGAGGGCTTCACCAAGTCCCCTCGTACAAGCAGGGTGCACGGTCCGCCCGCGGGGCTGCGCCCTCCGCTCGCTTCCCAGAGTTCAGTGTGTGAAGAAACAATACCAGTAGCCCCTGAGTCCAGGGTGCTTGTTTCTAAACCACCAAGACACACAAAGAAGACGACAGCATTGAGGGCGGGTGGGGCAGGCGCGGGGGCGGGCAAGGGCCCCAGCCGCCCCCCCCCCCCCCCAGGCAGCCTCGCGGCTCCCTCTGAGGCTGGTTAAGGAAACGATTTCCAAAAAACAAAAACAAAAACAAAAACAAAAACCCAGAGCCGTGGGGGCGGGGAGGTCTCGGGGGTCTTTGGAGTGTCCGTGTGCGGCGGGGCAGCCCTCTCCCGAGCCCTGCCCGCCAGCGCCCTGCATGGGGTGACGGGACCCCGTGCAGAGGGCACATGGGCGCCGGGACCACGCGCTCCTCCTGGGGCCCTCACCGGGAGTGGCCAGCTGCCTCAGGGAGCCCCCAGCCCCTCCCGGTGCTGCCCTGGGCGCCCGGGCACCTCCCTCTCCCGGCGCCAGGAGGCGGCGGATGCAGGTAACAGTACATACACCGGAGTCCATGCAGAGCTGTTTTTTGTTTCTCAGGAAAAAGAAAATGTGGTTTTCCTGATTTTCAATTTTTGTTCTTTTTTTTTAAGAGTTTTCTTTTTCTTCAAACTTTATTCCTGGCCCGTTGTGAGCCTTGGAAAAGGGACAGCGTGTCCCGGGCACGGCTGGGGGAGGGGCGGCAGGACGCCTGCCTGGTTGCACCCTGGCGAGCGGGTCCCGCCGGGCAGTTTCTGCTCGGACACAGGGCAGGGGGCACAGGACGGAGCCGGGGCAGCACCATGGATCCTGGGATCAGAGTCCGGGGTCACCAACCAAAGGCGCGGGCAGGGGGAGACAACCCAACGAACAACACGAGCTGGGGGGCCGTGGAGCACACGGGGGGGCTCTTCAGAGCAGCGGCTGCGGGGGTTCGGCGTCCTCACACCGTGGACACGAGCGTGCCACTGCCACTGTGGAACAAAGCACAGGGCGTGCCAGCTGCGCCCCAGGCTGTCTGCCCCACTCACAGTGCGGCCAGGCCCAGAGGCCCAGGGAGGCAGAATGGGCCGACAGAAGCATGGGTTGGGGTGAGGGTAGGGCTCCCAGCCCAGGGCACAAGCACACATCCTGGGGACGGCCACTCTCTGCTCAGCCACAGCCTGAGACCCACGGATGCTGCCCTGGACACAGTGTCCTTCCCTCCAAAGCATACCCTTTGAGGGGCTGGGGCAGCTGCAGGGCTAGATGGGGGGTCCTGGGAGCAGCCCCCAACCAGGAGTCCAGATGCCCCCCAGCCCACGTGATCCAAATCCTGACTGAGCATGGTCTCCTGCCAGCCCCCATGAGCAAGCCTGGGGGCCCTGGGATCAGGAGCTGGCTGGCCCCAGCAGGACCCCTCCCACGACCCACCCAGAGCCCCCAAGGACAAGCAAAGCCCCCTTACCTGCTCACAGACCTTGCGCCGTAGTCGTCCAGGCCCTGCAGGAAAGGCAGAAACCACGTCAAGGCTGGAGGACCGAGGTGGGGTGGCTAGTCTGGGCCAGTTGCAGGGTGTGGGCAGGGGCCAGTGTCCAAGGTGGAGAGGGCCAAGGGTCGAGGTGAGGGGCCCAACTGCAGGGTGTGGGCAGGGGACCAGAACCGCTCCCTTCCCATCCAGGAGTGTGTGCCACTGATGGGCAGTGTGCAGCCCCCTGCCGCTCCACCCAGAGCCCCTCTCTCCACACCCAGTGGCAGGCGGGCGACAGTCCTGCCTTTTCCCACAGCCTCTGTGCTTGGTGTGATTCAGAACTGAGCCCCCAGGAAAGCCCGAAACCACCCAAGCCAGGCAGCACCCAGTGCCCTGGTGCCAGGGTGCAGCAGGGACCTTCCTAACCAGTTAGGTGCTCCCCGAATGGACTGTGCAAGCTCATGTTTGGTGCACCTGGGAGGGACTGTGTGATGAGCCCCCAGCTTGAGGGCCACAGGGCAGAGCGTGGTGGTTGCCCATGGCGCAGGGACGGCACCTGCAGATCATGATGTCAGGGGAGTAAGGACCTTGAAGAGGTTTGGGCAATTTGGCAAACTTGGGGCAGGTGGAGGTGCTTCCCCGGACACGCACTGCCCAGAGCCTGAGGTGTGCAGGGTGGCTCTTTGGGGTGGGGACAAGGGGCCTGATGGAAGAGTGGGAGGGAGGGGAGGGGGAGGGGGAGGGGGTGGGGGAGAGGGGGAAGAGGAGGAGGGGCTGGGGGGAGAGGAGGCGGCGGTGGCGGCGGTGGCAGCTGTCTAGCTGGGAGGTGGAGGGCAGCTGGGGCGACGGCTGTGTGCAGGCCCTACACGAGGTCACCCTGACTCAGTGGCAGCAGCCCGCATCTCCTACGTGGCAGCTTCCTAAGGAACAGAACCCCGGGCCAGGGGCCGGAGGGGGTTGGGGGAAGCAACTGCCTCGCCTCTTTCAGAACTGAGTCCCAAAACCAGGCTGGAGGTGGGGGTCTGAAGAGACGATGGGATCACAGCCCAGGCCCCCCCCCCGCACCAAGCCTGCCTGCTTAGCCCTGCCTCCTGGGAACACCGTGCTCAGACCGTGTCCACGTGTCCATGCTGCTGGTGGCGAGAGCTCCCTGTGGCCAGGACCCTCCTCGGTGAGGTAGGAATTTGGACAGGGGGTGTGGGCAGCAAGGCTCCCCGCTTCTAGGGTCACTTTTGATAGCCCCAGATTGCCTGTCGGTGGGGGGGTCCCCTCAGCCAAGCCCACAGAAGCCGCCCAGATGGCTCATGTCTGCTGTCTACCCCTCTCCCTGTCCCCGACAGACGTCGGCGCCCAGCAAAGACACTGCCCGTTCCAATCGCATGCCACGGAACAGAAGAGAGCCCTGTGCATGGTAACACGCTGAACAGCCCCGGCTGACCGAGCCCCTGGCCAACGCCCCTGCAGCCCAGCCCCTCCCAGCCCTGGAGCCGCCATACTCCGGGAGCTGGGTCTCCACCCATGTGGGACAGCCCAGCCCTGAGCCCCGACAGAGCTAGGGCTGGCCTCCCAGGCCCGATGAGGGCCTCCCAAGGACTCCCAAGGACCCACAAGGGCTCTGTAAGACCCCACGAGGACTCCACAGAACGTTCTAAGACCCCATGAGGAGGGCTGACTAGAAGGGGCTCGAGTTGGGAAACCTGTTCCAGGCCCCAGGGAGGGACGAGCAGCAGGCGCTCGCACCTAGGCTCATAGGGGCGGGGGGCTGCACAGCCCGTGGGGAAGGGGCTCCCAGAAACCCAAGGGGTGGCATCCAGGGATGTGAAGGCCGGAAATGCTCACCCAGATGCGAGCACCTGGGGACTCTGCAAGTGCGCACAACTGTTGCCGTGAGGAACAAGTAGATCCCTGGGCAGGGGTCTCTGGAGCCCAGTGGGGTGGGAGAGGCACCAGGAGGGGGTGCAGGGAAGGGTGGGCACAGGATGGGCCACCTCACGCCCTCCAGTCTGTCCCCCTTGCTGCTCCCGGCCCACCCCCTACCCCAAGCCTGGGTTGTAACGCAGTCCCTGCCCCATAGCCTCTCCCGAGGTGCAGGTGCTCACCTGGGCGAAGGCGGGCACAGCCACGCTGTAGGGCCTCTGCTTGAACGTGCCACCTGCCTGAGCCGGGAAGGTGCGGGGGGACGTGCCGTAGTCAGGGGGCGGCAGGGCCAGGTCCTCCTTGTCCAGCAGGTTCCCCGTGCTGCTGCTCTTCCCCTGCTGCAGGCTGGGAGCAGGTCAGGGGTTGAGGGTCGGAGGTCAGAGGGCTGGCCAGCCCCTCAGCCCCATGGGGCCCCCGGCCTGCCCAGGTAGCCCAAATCCCCGTGATGCATTTTTCTCAATGTGTGGGCAGAAGGCCCGGCCCCACCCTGTCCCCCAGACTGCTTTAGAGGAGTGTCGGAAGGGA
Organism: Tamandua tetradactyla; assembly: GCF_023851605.1. Lineage (NCBI taxonomy): Eukaryota > Metazoa > Chordata > Mammalia > Pilosa > Myrmecophagidae > Tamandua > Tamandua tetradactyla. The sequence goes on along the minus strand of NC_135332.1, from coordinate 73,397,266 downwards.
CAGCTCTCAGTGGCCACAATGCCCCCATGGCTTGTTGCCCCAGCACCGGGCAGGGGCTACTCCTCCAGCAAGCACCCATCCCAATCTCCCCACAGCCACACCCCCACTCCTGCATGTCCTGCTGCACACCACATGGGGCTGGCAGCAAGGAGAGCCCCTCAACAGACCATGCACAGGCGCCCTGCCTGGCCCCCACAGCAGGTCCCAGTGGACCTCTCAGGGCCCTCAAATGCCCCTCTCCCAGAGCTCCCCCTGATACTGAAGCCCCCTCCCAGGAGCCCCACCCAACTGGTCCCAAAGGCCCAACTCTCAGGTGCAGAAAGGACCTGAAGCCCTGCTGAGCTTCATGCACAGAGGCCTGGGCTGCCATGAAGGGCGTGGCTGACAGCCCCTCATTCTCCCGCACCCTCTCCCGGGGGTGGGGACACCTGCCCCCGTGGGCCCGCAGGGGGACAGTGTGGGCTGGCCGGCTGGGGTGTGGCCAGCTCTGGGCAAGTGCTCACCTCATGTGCAACCTGTCACCACCATCGCTGTCCAGCACCCGGGTGTAGGAGAAAGGAAACCAGCCCCTCCTGCGGGAGAAGCCCAGGGGGCTCAGTGGTGCTGCCAGCCCCACCCGGCCCCAGATCCCAGCAGTTCTACACGATGGAGACCCCAGCTGGGCTCAAGGCCGACTGAGTCAGGTCCAGAGCTGGGGGTGGCCCTGATCCTGGGGGCAGGTGGGGCATGCCAGGACCCTGGCAGGGCTTTCTCTTTGAACTTTTCCCACCCCGCAGCGGCTGGGCATGGCGCCCAAATCCCAGGGGCTGCAGGCTGGAAGCAGAGGCGTCCGCTGCATCCCTACTGCTGGAGACTGTTGCCCAGGGTAGTGGCTGCCTCCAGGGCCTAGCTATGAGGGGTCCTGGTCCCCATCCCGCCAAGACCCCTTGGGGCAGGACAGCGGTAGTGAGGGGTGGGGTTGGCAGGAGTGGGGGCACAGCCTCTCTAGCAGTGGAGGTCCCTTGAACTGTGAAGGCATGGTCCCCTCACCTCAGTGACATGCTGAGGGTGAGCAGACATGTGGGAGACATGGGAGACAGATGGCAGGAGGGGTCTGGGGTCCCAGGCTGGGTGGGAGCCCTGTGCTGCCATGTGCATGTGACCTGACAGCCCCTTCCCTCTCTAAGCCCTGACTTCCTCACCAGTAGGATGGGCTAACACCTCTTTTAGGGTGTTCTCGGGAGGTGACAGAACCACAGGGCCGTGGCCATGGGAACTGCACCCACGGAGGGGACACCACCAGGTGGCCAGGGCAACTTCACCTAGGAACTAGGACGACCGCACCTTCCTTGGGTGGCAAGGCAGGAAGTACAGCTCGCTCTGAATGCGGCTGACTGCTGTGGCCTCTGCAGGCCTCGGCCACTGTCGAGGAGAGCCTGAGTGCCCAGCTGTCTACTGCCACCCCAGGGGAGCCGCCCCCAAAACGGGGAAAGTCACAGAAGCCAAGGCGGGACCTGTGCCTGACTCCAAACTGAGCAACGTGGGGAAAGGACCAACTGATGAGGATGGACCGTTGGCAGCCTCTGCAGTGGCAGGGCCAGCCGCCCCCACACCCTGCGCCCCTGCACGTACATCTTGGTCTTCTCGCTCTCGCCATAGTGCCAGCCATCGCGGGCCTCAGGCACCAGCAGAGTGATGAGGTCGCCCTCCTTGAAGCTCAGCAGGGTGCTGTTGTCCCCGGCCGCGTGGGAGAAGATGGCCTTCACCCGTGTGCGGCCGTTGCGCTCCAGGCCGGCTGCCATGGAGCTCGAGCGGGGCAGGGTCTTGTTCTCAGCTGTGGGGACAGTGCGGGTAAGAGTGAGGGAGGCGCCTGGGCGGGCCGAGGGCAGCCTGTGTCATGACAGGTCAGTGCAGGGACCCCGTGAGCTGCTAGGACTGTCCACTGCGCCACTGCCCTTGTGCGCCCTGCACCTGGCCCAGGAGGAGCTGGGTCCCTGCCAACATGCCCGCTGTCTCTGGGTTGGGGGTCTTAAGGCCCCAGCCCTGCAGGAGCTACAGGCCTTCTTGGGGCTGGAGGGCCGGCTCTCCCAGCTCTGGCGAGGACACCTTCCCTTCCCTGGGGTGCGACGGGCAGCGAAAGGGTGCGGGGACGCAAGTGAACACCGTGATGGGGAGACTGGGGGCTGCCCCATCACCCCCAGAGCCTCCCCTGCCACCAGCCACTGCTGGGCCTGCTCCCCAGCACGGACATCACCAGTGGCCCCAGGGTGGAGCGCACACACACGTGCACTCACACACACACACGTGTGTGTGAACACACTAGGCACAAACATAACTGTGCAGCCTCGGGATCTCTTGGCCTCCATGCAAGGCCCCCAGCCCCTGGGGGGAGCCCCTTACTGGTGGCGTAGCTGTTCTTCGGAGCCACACTCTTGCGCACAGGCAGTGTGTTGGAGTACGAGTCGCTCATCTTGCCCTGGGCCTGCGGTGGCGGCAGGGACTTGGGTTGGGTGGCTGTGCGGTCAGCCCAGGGGCTGTAGTCCTCGCTGTCAGGGCCCGAGGCGCCATTCATGACGGGCGCGCTTTCCTGGGCAGACATGCGCTGTGGGAGGCAGAAGACGGGGCATGGTGGTGCTGGGGGCTGTGGCAGAGAGCCCCATCCAGGCCCCAGCCCGCTGCCCCACCCAGGCCCCAGCCCAATACCCCATGCCCCCTGGGCAAGGCACTCACCCCCACGAATGGAGCCAGCTCCGGGGGCACAGGGAGGGGCTTGGCCCCTGGGATGGGGTCGGAGATGACCAGGTTTGACTTGGAAGCCGACAGAGAGCTGGGCAGCACAGAGCCATTGCTGCTGGCCACCTGCTGAAGCAGCTGGACCGCACGCTCGGGGATCTTGTTGGGGTCGGCACAGGCCTGCTGCCACAGCGGCAGCTTCTGCGCCAGCAGCTCCTTACCCTGAAGGGGGGCAAGGAGACAGCAGGGAGTCAGGGTCACCCCTGCACCTCTCTGCAGTGTCCACTCCAGGGGTCCTCTAGGGATCCTGCCCCAGGGGGCTGGTCCCAAGTCAGCCCAGAGGGGTGGGCAAGGGGGGGAGCCTGCCGCTGACCCCCTTAAACCCTCACACCTGGGATGTGGTCCCCACCTGACAGCAGGAGAAGCGTACTTAGTAGGCCCGGAGCCCTGCTTTCCCCCAGGTGGATGCCTTAAGGTTCAAAAACCACCCATGGGCACCACTCCTCAGCCACCAAAGGGGCTGGACCTTCAAGGGCAGTGTGGGCCAGAGCCCCTCAAATCTGCCATGTGCAGGCGAGGGGAACAGGGCTGAGAGCCAAGCAAAACCCCTACCCTGTGCTCATAGGGGGCCCAGAAAAGGAGAAATGGGCAGGTAGCTCACAGGCCTGGCCGGAGGAGACCCAGTAGACAATCATGCGACATTAGGAGAAGAGCAGGTGCTCATCCCAGGGCAGAGGAAGCAAAGCAGCCAGGGGCGGGCCAGGCTGCTGGGGGGTGTGGCTCAGGCAGGTGGGCAGCTCCTGCTCCTGTCCATCCCCAGGGTCCTGGGGGCTGGTGTGGCCACTGAGGGGCTCCAGCTGCTCTGGCTGCCCCAGGACACAGTTGACAGGAGGAACCCAAGGGTAGCTGACAAAAAACGAGGTAAGGGGCCCAGGGATTCCAGGACAGCTTAGAGCGGGATGTAGGAGGGTACTCCCTGCTGCCCACTCAGGGGACAGGGACACATTGGAGGAGCCCCCCAGGCTGGGGGCATCTGTACCCGTCAGCTTTTCAACTGCTACACCAAAGGAACCCGTACTAGTCACCTGGCTCCTTGCCCCTCCCAGCCAGGCCAGGGACAGTTTGGCCAGGGCAGCTGACCTGGCCACAGGGATGGGACAAGCTTGGTGCCCACTTCAGACCCTGGAGCTCCCTAGGTGAAGCTGTCCACCAACTTGGGCAGTCATAGCCTCAGGATCCCCAAGTGGCCTGTCTGGCCCCCTCTGCCTCCCTCCCGCCTCCTAAAGTATGTCTGGGTAGGAGTGGGCGTCACATGGGGGGCCTTTCTGAGCAGGCTGTGGGCCCCAGGGGTCTATGAGCTACACCCCATGGTAAATAAACTTCTCTTGGCCCCCAGCCCTCCCCCCCCTTCTTTAGGGTCCAGGGCTGTGACCCAGGTGGAAAACACTCACCACCTGGCCTCTTAAGTGGTTTGCTAACCCCTTGTTTAGACCCTGATGAATCGTCCCGGGTTCTGAACAGAAAGAACTGTATGTGTGTGGGAGGGTTCAAGGGGGAAGGACTGGCTGTGAGAAGAGCCAGCCAGGCGGGCGGCAGGGCTGCTAGGACCTGGGCTTCTCTGTTAGAAGACCCCAGCCCTGGGCACCAGCCTCAGAAGGTGACATGCCAAGGGGAACAGCCCAGGGCCCATCTGGCAGATCAGCACTGTCCTCCTACTCCTGGCCCAGGGGTTAGACTGCTGGAGGGCTGGCACCCAGGGAGGTCGGTCCAGCCATTCCCTCTTTCACCAGCAGAGACCCTGTCTTCTCCAGGGAGAGGACACCTCTAAGCCCGCTGCCACCACTGGGCCCGGCCACCGCTAGAGGGCAGCACCGCCCGCCACGGCTGCCTCTTCTCAGTGCTGCCTGCTCCCCTCCCCAAGCTGAGGCTGCATCAGCTCCTGGCAAGCATGTGGGAGACAAGAAACAGCCAGCAAGGGGTGGCCCTCACCTCTGGGGGACTCCTAAGTACTGACTAGGGGTTCTCAAGCAGGCCCCAGCAGGATGGGCAGGGTGGCCCCTGAATAGGAGTGGTACTGGTCTCCGCTATGCACAGGGGACCACAGAGGGGTCCAGCGCCAGCATGCACCTGCCTATCCGTCAACCCCTGCATTCACGCAGGCCATACACCAGGCCTCCTGCTCACCTGGGCCACGCCTGGGGGCTTGGGAAGCCCCCTGACTCCTGCCCGCTGTGAAAGGGATCCCTCTGCTAGGTTCTTTTGCAGGTGGCTGGGTCCTGACCTCAAGGCAAGGAGCAGGGAGGGAGCCCACTGTGGTCCCCTGGAGGAGCCCATAGGCCACCTGCTTGTGAGGCCAGCCTGGGTCCGGGGACAAGAGGTCTCCAGGCCAGAATCCACCCCCACCGCTAAGGAGCTCCTGGGCTGGGGGTACCTAGCCAGAAACATGCAATTGCAGGACCCGTGTTGAGGCAGCTGAGAGGCAGCATGAAGCGATGGCCAGGACAAGTCTCCCTACTGGAGGTTCCCAGAGAGACTGAGGCAGAGCAGGACCATGGAGAACAGGTTTAGCCACCACCAGACCGCTGAGCCCCACTGGGGGCCCCCAGAGGCCCGAGGGTACAGAGGGCCTGCAGAGGTGACAGACAGGGCCAGGGAAGCGGTCCTGAGGAAAAAGGCGATGTGGCTGCAGGTCCCTCTGGAGCAGGGTGACAGGGGACAGGCGGGAAACGAGCATGACGGGCAAGGCCAGGCTGTGGGTGTCAGCGGTAGCTCCCTCCAGGGCTGAGGGGTTGGGGGTGGCTCCCCCAGGGCCCAGCCTGGGGTACTGGTGTCCCTGGCTCTGCGAAGCCTCCTGGACACCATCACCAGTGGCCGAGGGCATACTGGGCTGAGGCTGTGGCTGTCTGCTGAGAGTTGGGGCAAGCAGGTAGCAGATTTGGGGAGGAGATGGGGGTGACGGGTGGCTAGTCCCCTTTAGGACAGCCCACCTGCAGCACTGCCAGACATGGAGCCCAAGAGGCCAGTTTTGGGGTCTGGGCCAGAAGCTCAGAGCCCTCCATACCCTGGGCAGAAAGAGCCATGGTTCCAGAGGCCACTCCCCAGAACTCAGATCAAGAAGCAGAGAGAAGTGGGGAGTCCATGTCATGGGGAAGCCTGAGCCCCCAGCCTCTGGAGGAGCCCCTGCACCCTGCCAAGGAGCACAGCTGCTGCAAGGCTTGAAATGAGCCCCGCTGGGATGGGACCACCTCCCCAGCCTGCCATCAGTCAAGCCCCCACCAAGACTGCGGTGTTGATGTAGGAGGGGGTGGGGTGGGCAGGGAATGCTTTCGTGGGGCCCCACGCCCATGCCCTGGGCACCTGTGGTGGGAGAGTGGCATGGTCATTCTTAACCGAATGTCAACTCGTCAAGTGCCCACGCCTCTCGCCTGGGCAATTCTCCCCCCAGCACGGCGTCCCCAAGGACACCCATAATGCTGGCAGAGATCCATGTGAGGACACATACGCCCAGTCCCAAACTGGGAGCCTCCCAGGCACGCCAACCCCAGGCTCGTTTCCAGAAGCTCCTGGGTAAGAGCAGAAAGCACCCCACAGCACTGCCTGCAACTGCCCTACCCTGGGGTGGCCCTGGGGTGGCAGAGGGTGAGTCCTGGCCCCAGCCCTCACCTTGGCGTGATGGGCAGCCGAGTTCCTGGCCACGGCGCACTGCTTCTCCACCAGGAAGCAGAACCTCCGCCTCTCCTCGGTGAGCGCCGTCTTGTAGCCGTCGGCCACACAGCTCTCCAGTTCGCCCTGCTTGCTGCTAATCGCATCAATGTACTGGTGGGACGGAGAGAGAGGCGATAAGCGGTGACAGGGGACCTCCGCTGTGCCCTGTCCCAGAGGCCCCACGGGTTTACTTAGGCAATGATCCTGTTCTAGAAAAATGGGGGCTCAGAGTAGGCCAGCTGGGTCCAAAAACTCAGGGGAGTCTTGAGGCTGCCCCACCGATTTCTGGCAACTGTTCCCAGCACACCCGCCTCTCACACTCTTAAGCTGTACGCACCAGCCTGTGCCCTGGGCTGTAGATGAGGGGCACCCAGAGCCAGCCACGGGGAAGGGGTCAGGCTGGACTCCTTGGCCCTTGAGAAGGACGAAGCAGACACTGCGTGCATGGGGCATGCTTCAGGGTAGCCCTCCACGGCCACCCCCCTAGAAACGTCTGCGGGGAGGGTGCCAGACAGCCTCACCCAGCAAAAAGGCTCACCAGTGGCTTGGCCACCGGAGTCCTACCTGCAGCAGCCCTAGGGGCTGGGGAGGGGGTCATGCTCATCAGGAGAGGGGGCTTCTCTGGAGTGAGACTGGGTGGGGGGCTGCTGGGTGGAGGGGCCCAGAGGCTTGTCCAAGAGAAGAACAGAGGCACAACCCTGAGCACTGAGCTTAAAATTTAGCTCCCAGGCACCCATCCTACCATGTCTCGGGGGGGGGGGGGGCAGGAGGTGCTCAAGAACTATAGCACATGGGGTGGTTTGGAGACAGGCGCCAGGTCTGGAGCCTACGGGAAAAAAGGCTCTGGCCACTGCTCTGCCCTGGAGGCTGTGCTGTCCGAGCCCCTAGAGAGCCCATGACCCGGTACCTCGGCCATAGCTGTCGCGTCACAGGCGTCATGTGCCTCTGCACACACCACCCATGAAACACTCTCGTCCAAACACTCGAAAAATGAAAACTGAACCTTAACCTGACCAAGCCACTAGATCCCAATTGCTTGTTTCTGAAACAGCAGGACCGAAAAATCCGTTCAAGAGGCCCCAGGATGCAGCCAGCAAGCCCAGGCTGAGTCAGACAGCTGGACAAACAGCCAGGGACGCTTGCCAAGTGGGGTGCCGGGAGCAAGAAAGCAGGGAGGGGGAATTGGGAGAAAAGGACGTAGGAAGGATGTCAGCTGTGTGGCAGTTCCTCAAAGTTAAACACAGAACTGCTAGGTGACCCAACATTTCCACTGTGGGTACATCACCAGAGAACTGAAAGCAGGGACACAGACAGGGACGTCACACCAGCATCCGTGGCTGCACTGCTTTCCAAGACGTGCGGCTGCCACGTGCCCACAGCAGAAGTCGGAGAGACAAGACTGGGTACACGGCCACATGGAATGTCATTGAGCGATTTGTATAACAACATGGAAAAACCTTGAAAACATCACGCTGGGGGAAATAAACAGACCCAAAAGGGCAATATTGGAAGATTCCATTTACATGAAACATCCAGACTAGGCAAATCCACAGAGACTAAAGTAGGCTGGTGGCTGCCAGGGGCTGGGGGAGGGTGCATGCTAACACGCATGGGGTTTCTCTTTGGGGTAGGGAAAATATTTTGGAATTAGACAGAAACAGTGACTGCCCACTTTTGTGGATGTATAAAATGACTGAATTGGGTTCTTTGAAATGGAGAGGCATATATTATGTGACTTTCACTTAAAAAAACCAAAACACTGAGACAGGAAAACAAAAGGATGTAGCTGCAGGCACCTGGGTGGGTAGCCGGCCCAGCTGCCTGATGGCCCCACAGAGCCCCAGCGGGAGCCTGGAGGGGGTGTACACTGCACAGAGGGCAAACGGACATGGCCACTTCCCGATTCAACACACAGCAAAGTAGGTAACCAGGGAAACCTCAAGCTGGATGTTGCATGTTAAAGAATAACTAACGTGCATCTAAATAACTTGCAGAAGGGAGCGATGAAAGAGGGTGCAGGTGAAATGGGAGTGGCCATAAGCCAACTGCTGGATGCTCCTCCAGTTTTGGGAGTCGGGACATTTCCATAAAGAAGCGCTGCCCAGCTGGCCAGTATCCTTGGGTTCAGTCCAGCTCCTCCCCTGCCCTGGCAGGTCCCGGGCTGCAGAGCCCGGCAGCGCTGGCCTCTACAGGGAACTTTCCCAGCCACCCGCCTTCAGCCTTGGCCCTTCTCCCGGCAGGGGGCAGGCAAGGCACGCGGAGGGTGCCTCTGACTCACTGCTGCCCGCCGTGCGCTGACTCAGCGAGGGGCGCTCTGAAGGTGCAGACTGTTCCCGCCATGCGTCCCCACGCAGTGCCCACCCCAGGCTGGCGAGAGCTGCGTGCAGCTGGGGCAGGAGGAGGAGGCTGGGCCCCATGGGAGGCACCAGGCCACCGCCTGCCTGCCTCTGCCTTCCCTCCCCAAGAAGGATGACAGAAACGGCTGCCAAACCGTTGCCCTGCTGTGCCCCCCAATGCCGCAAGGTGGGCTGGGGAGCAAGCCTGGGCCTGAGCTCAGCCCTCCAGGATAGCCTCGAGCCAGCAAGCCCTCAGCCCTCTCGGCTTCCAGCCGTCCCCAGCACCCGGGCACTTTTCTTCTCTCACGTAACAAAGCCTCCGGCACCTCGCCCTTCTATCCCAGCTCCTCAGGAAGTAGGGAACACCGTGGATGAGGATGGGCTGCAGGCAGGGCCCATGTGGGTGGTAGGGACATCCCTCAGTGATAAAGGAGGGCTGGCCTGACACTCCAGCCAGAAGCCCACGAAGGGCTTGTGGGCACAGGGGCCACCCTTTGTCAGGGAAGAGAGTGGCCACCCCCCCCCCCACCCCAACAGCTGGTCTCCTTTCCCAAACTGGGGACAGGTGGGGTAGGGTACATATGGAAGCAGAAGGCTGAAGGGGACCCTTTCACCCCTGTAAAAGGCAACACCCAGCACTGGCCTGAGGCCACCGAGAGGCCACATCTGTCCCTTGCTCTGCAGTCTTATTCCCCAGGAACAGCTGGAAGTCAGTGGTGACCCCTGTGAGGAACCCCCCTGGTCTCAGTCCCTGGGCGTGGCTGTCCCTCTCCATGCACAGGGCTCTGCCTGGTGCCAGGAGCCCTAAGGAGGGTGGTCTTGGGAGGTCGCTGCAAGACTTGAGGAACAGCACTGAGTTCCAACACCTGGGACTCCTCCACCCCCCGAACCACGGCTCTCCTGGTGCCGACACACCCCGCCACACCCAGGCTGCTCCAGTGACCACTGACTTTTCATGGTGGCTGGGCCTGAGAAGCCAGGCAGGTGAGCCTGTGCCTGGGGCCAGGTGACGGCCACCATGGAAGCGGCGTGCCCCTGGCCCAGGTCTGCGTGCTGGGAGCACCCTGGGGAACAGCACTCTTCCAGTGGGACCCCACCAGCTAGCCCCACTGTTCCTCCTGCAGCCAGTTTCTGGGTTTTTAGGCTATAGTCGCATCTTTCCCACTGAGCCCCTCCTCCCTGGGGTGGAGAACACGCTGGCCAGGCAAGCACCCCGCCTGGTGCACGGCCTCATTAGCAGGGCCTGGCAGCCTCCCAGGGTGGGAGAGAGAGTGGGTTTTATTTTTAAAATTTCCATTTATTCAGACGAGCCCCAAGAGGGGCTGTGAGGGAACATGGGTTACAACAGGCAGAGTGAGTTACTGCTGTAACTCAGATAAGGCGCGGAGTCCACGTGGGGCTGCTCAAGCAGGGCTGCAGGAACAGGGGCCACCTCCCACTGACCTCTTTCCTGGGGGCCCACCTCCCTGCCAACCCCTTTTCCAGGGCAGGCAGAGACATTCCCCAAGTTGCCTGGACACAGAGGACAAAATAGGGCCATGTGGGCCGTGGCCCTGCGCAGCCACGGCCAAGTACTGATGGGGACACAAAGCTGCGCTTCCGTCTAGGAACAGCAGACGTTTCCAGTCGCCTTTTCCAGGACGCTGGCTCTGTTCCAGGAGAGGCCACAGTTTCACTGGCAGATCCCGGATATGTGGGCCAGCTGGGGTCCCTGCCCCACAAGGGGATGGGGGAGGATGGATGCAGCAAGGACATCTCACACCCCGTGGGGTGCCAGCCAGGGTGCCCTGCCACATGGACAAGGATACCCACAACATAGACGTGGGACAGCTCCTACAGCAGCGAGGTGAGCAGCCCCGCCCTACCCCAACAGCTCAGCAGCTCAGCAAGGGTCCCAGGCCTGCTCCCGCCCCCCTCCACCCCAGCTCCAGCCACAGGCCCCACCCGCCCCGTGCCTGCACAGCGCCTGCTGGGTGCCATGGCGACGGCACTATGGAAACACCCCACTGAAAGCATTTGAGGCCCACAACGGGCTCCCACTTAGCCAGCCTGTGCTGAGGGGCCCTGTAATCCGAGGAGACAAAGTGTGACTCAGCGGTGGGGGAGGGGTGCTCTAGAAAACCCCTGACCTGCTCTCATTTACCTCATCCGAGGGGGTCACCCAATGCTGCCCCCCACGCTTCTCTGAAGGCAAACGCTACCCCTTTGGTGGCCTGTGGAGGAGCGTAATTCCCAGCCCCCAGCTGTCACCGTGACTCCTCAGGAAGTAACCTGGGAGCTGGATGGGGGGTGATCCAACACCCATGGAGCCCACACTCCCCATCCCAGACCCAGGAGCTTAGCGCAAGCCTGGAGAGGGGCTGAGCAGGCAGCAGCCCCCGGCCCACAGCCTGTGGCTGGAAGCTGCCCTTCACTCACACCCACAGCTGTGAGTGTCCTCAGGGGCCAGCTCCAGGGACCAGGAGCCCTAGGACGGCCTGCGGGGGCACCGTCCAGGGACCGGTGGGCAGCTTTCATCAGCCCAGCACAGGGACCCCACTGACATCCCAGCGCTGGGGAAAGACGGTAGGGAGAGGCATCCTGTGTGCCAAGAGGCACTGTGGGAGCTGGGGCCCTTCTGTCCCCAGCAGCAGTGGGTTGGGTGCCCTGCAAGAAGAGCCCACAGGGGCCAGGGAAAGGGCCGCTGGCAAACCCAGGACATGGCACGGTTCAGCCCTGGCTGGATGGCACCATGAGTGTGCCCGGAGCCTGTCCTTCCTGCCTGGAGGAGCTGGCGCCTCGGCCCAGGGCCTGCTTTGCGGAGCACGAGCAGGAGTCGCCAGGCCCTCGAGGCTCGGCTTCCTCACTCAGGAAGCGAAGGGGCTGGACGAGGTTTGGGCCACCCAGGCCTATGCTGCCCAGGAGGGTGGCCACATCGCCACCGAGGTTCTGTGAGTGTGAAATCCGCCCTGGACTTGCCGAGACTCAGTATGAGGAAAGAATGCTGGCTATCTCATTGATTTTTTTTACAATGATTAGGCGTTGAAAGGCAAACATCTTAGGTACATGCAGCTAAATAAAACACGCTATTACATCTGTTTCACCTGTCTGGTTTTTTTTTTTTTTGCATGAACAGGCACTGAGAATTGAACCTGGGTCTCTGGCATGGCAGGGAAGAGCTCTGCCACCACGCCACCATTGCCCGCCCTCACCTGGTCTTTTTGCTGTTAGGCAGCAGCTCCACACGTCACAACCCCTGCGGCTCACCCGACCTCTCCAAGGAACAGCACCTCTCAGGCTCCACAGCTCAGTGGGGCCGGGCAACGGGCAAAGAGGGAGTGCGTGGCCAGGGTGGGGGAAGCTAAGGTGCAAGTGGCCTGGGTCCCGAGGTTCGGAAGGGCATGCTCCCTGCAGCCTCACCCCCAGGGGCCTCTCCTTCTCACACATCTCACTTTCCAGCGAGGGTCCCTAACTGACTTTGCTCAGAGAAAACACATGCCCATTGCTCCAACTCGGCACATCTATCCAGAAACTACAGAGGCTTTGAAGAGCTTTTTTTAAACGAGAACAGCAGACACGTGACAGGCTTAAAGCTCCCTGCGCCTCGTCACCCTCCACGCCTGAACGGGACCAGCCTCTGCTATTATCTTTTTTGAAGATCTAAATTATGGTTATTTTGTGTTTGCTTTGTTTAATTATACATCCCTTTAAATAGAACTAATCTCTCCCCTTTCTCAGACCACAATCTGGATGGACTTGCCTTCTGGAACAAGCAAACCTGGTGAGGGGGAAGCAAACTCTCTGAAGGCCACGAGGGGCTCTGAAGATGACCTACCTCTCTGTGTTACAGTAAACGGAATAACAAAGACGCACCCCCAGAAGGCAATGGAAGCTGCAGTGACACTGTGGAGCATGTGGTAACCCCCCCAGCCTCTTGCTCCCAAGGCGGGAGCAGGGGACCTGGGCACAGGAACTGGTTTCCTTGGAACACCAGGTGTCCCAGCTGTTTCAGCTGAATCCCGGGCCCTCCTGGGGGCTCTCTGCATGGAAGCACTGACCAGGTCAGTGACATCAGCCCGCGGGATACCCCTCCAGGGCTCCCCTGGCCTTGATGGGTGCCCCCCTGCAGCCTCCCAGGCCTCTGCTAACCTCGAGTGTCTGGGATTGCCTATTCCACCCTTCCAGGGCCACACCGAGCTGTCCTAGGACTGGGGTCCAACCACACACACCCCAGACATAAGGTTGGCTTCACCACGCCCAAATCTAGTTTCCCAAAGGTCCGTCAATGGCATTTAGAGGTCACTGCCCCTGCCCCAGAGGAAAAGGCCCCCAACAGAGGCTGCCTGCCGAGCCCGAGGCAGGGGCCGCCACCCTTCAGCCTGCTGGACTGAAGGGGAGGGGCTGACCTGGCAGCTGGCCCTGCCCCCAGAGACCCCCGCTGTTCCTGATAACCTGGAATTCACTCAGACAGTGACAGCCCTCCAGGTAGCTGCGGGGTCTACTCTCTCTCAGCCCTCCACCTCAGCCCCACAGAACTGCCCTCGTGGGGGCCGAGGGGTTCGCAGCATCACCTGTCCTGCCCCACCACACCACTGGCATTGCCCTAAAAACTCCAAACCAAGCTTTCCACTGCCATGCCCAAATGGATGAGCACCTCCTGGGAGGGGCTGGTGTGTGCCCCCGCCCGACGACTGCACAGGTGGGGCTCCGGAAGCCACCAGGGTGAGGCGAGGAGCGCCCCACCAGGGCCAGCTGGGAGGACCCCCATGCGCACGGCCCTACCCAGGACCCTGGGTCCACAGTCTCTGCAGCCCTAAGTCATGCAGCCAGAAAGGGGGAGGCACTCTGACCTTCACCTGGGCCCCTCCCCGTGGGAGGGCTCCTCTAAGAGCAAGTCCGGGGTCGAAGGAGACCCAGATGAAAACAGCAGTTTTTACCCAAGTCCACGTGACCCACTGAAAGGGAGAACTCTGCACATAAACTCCCCTGGTGCCAAAAACTCGGCATGGTGGGCCAAGCGGGTGCGGGGTGGGGTGGGGTCCGCCACAGCAGCTCTCAGTCCCAGCGACAGCGGCCCAGACCCTGGGATGGGACCCCCGGAGGCCTCTGGCCCATCACAAAACCCCAGTGGCCAGACTGCAGCCCCAGCAATGACAGCAACATCTCTGGGAAGAGTCTGGGGCAGGCAATGAGGGGTCACCTGGGAAGAGAAAAGAGCCCATGTGACAAGGGGAGCCTGGGCCAGGCTTTGTGGAGCTCAGAGTTACGTGATACCAAGAAGGCATATGGGGCAAGGTTTCAAGCCAAACGTGGAGGGTCCCTGACATGGCCTCCGGCATCCGGGGAGCTCATCACAGACAAAGGACCTGGGGACCCGCTGCCTGTGTCAGAGCTGGGGGAGGGGCATTACCTGAATTTAGGAGACTTCAGAGCCCAAATGGCAGCAAGCAGCTGCTCATCTAGCGTGGACACTAGGAACAGAAGATGTCCCATGCATGCAGCCCACCCCAGACTGACGCTCCCCAAAGGGCCCTGGACCTGAAGCTGGGTTGTGGCTGGCATTCACAGTATCTCCAGCACCCCACATACGGTTCCTCATGCAACACCCCAGGAAAACGAGGCAGACCTAGAAGGATTTAGGGTAGGCAACCTGGCTCTCAGCCCTTCCTCTCCCGAACAGGTTTCCACCTGCAAGGTGGAGAGTGTGACACGCACTCTCTCCATGCAGCCCCTCCCCAAGACGAGGGCACAGTCACCCAGCGCTGCCCCATGTCAAGCCAAGCCCTGCTGGGCCAGCCAGGCCCCCTTGGCTCCTGAGTGACGGTTGGACATGGCCTGGGAACACCGTGAGCCCCCTTGAGGACCTGGCTATGTACCCAGGAAAACACCTCACTGTCCCCAAGGACAGGCACCTCTGCCTACCTGGCTGCGTCCCCAGGAGAACGGCCTCCCCTCTTCCAAGGACAGGCACCCCCACCTGCCTAAGGGTAAACATGGCATGAACCGATGCTGAGGACAGAACAGGCCACCACAGACCAGGGGCTTCTGTGCCTTCATGTAGCCCTCACCTCACCTTCTGCTTCCATGCAGAAGCCTGTCCCAGTTAGAGCCCCAAGTGCTTTTAACCTCCAATTCCCTGGCCTGAAATTAAAATGAATCCTTTTTGTGGAATCCCCAAGCGCACTCTCAATTACGAGCAGTTCTTGAACAGGGCAGACTCTGACCCTATATTACTGACAGGGAAAGCATCGTGGACAGATGGCCGGCCACACAGATATACAGCCTGATGCTCCTGGCCATTACCCCTCCCGTGGGGGTGGAGCCTGATGGCCACTTTGGGTCTCATGGAGCGGCATTTTCCACCTTCCCAGCCACAGGCAGTGACACGGCTTGGACCCCCTGCTCAGCACAGGCCACCCTTGGCCTCCAGACAGGCGTCCAGCGGGGCCTGGCAGCAGCAAGGTCAAGGGGAGAACAGGGACTATCACAGGAACACTTGCCGGGACGGTGCGCTCAGCCGAGGGCTCCCCAGGCGGGACCCACTCTGGGCAGGTACCTGCTCAGCCCCTGGGGACCCCACGATGCTCCTCACCGAGTTTCCATGCTCAGGAACACCAGACACATGGCACACCCCTTGCAGCTCTGCTGCAGGCTGGGGGCGAGCTGCAGGGACGCAGCTGCCGCACGGCCACAGGCGCTCGTGAGAAGAACCTCTGGGACACTGGGTGGAACTCAGGTCTGACAACCAATTAAGCCCTGGAGCCTCATAGCTGTCAAGACTGCGGCATACCTTGAGGAGAGCCGTGAGGACCCGGGGTCCAGCATGGACCACCCCCATATCCCTCCAAGAGAAGCCAGTAGCAGCAGCTCGGCATTGGGCCTGGGCTTTGCATGGCCCTGGGCCTGTGATGGACCCCCACATCTGGGGCCCACAAGATTCCTGACTCCAACCAGACTCCACACACTCGTGGCTCACACCTCATGGCTGTACCTGTGCCCAGACCTTGGCAAAGTGGGGGTCAGAGGCACCCCAGGAGCACAAGCCAGTCCTCCTGGCAGGTGGAGGTGAGCCCAGGCTCCAGCAGGGGCTCAAGGCCCTTCCCTCCTGGGGGGCTGGTCCCTACCTGGCAGGTCCCAGCAAGCCTCTGCTTCTGCTCCCCAGTGGCAAAGGGCCAGGCCTCCAGTAACTTGAAGAAGCAACCCAGGAGCCCAAACAGGGGGGACTATGCTCTCCCAGCTCTCCTCAGGGTGGGGAGACTCGAGTTAGCTCCCAGCGGCCCCAGGGGGCAGGCAGGTAAGCAGTCTGGTGGCTGTGCGGTCCATGACAGTACCACTGAGTAAGGCCCAGCTGGAGACACCCCCACAGCCAGTGGACCCTGGGTACAGCTTTGGAAGAGCACACAGTGCCCGTGGCCACTTGCAGTGGCTGGGGAGACCAGGGAACGACCAGCTGCTCTGCAAAGCAGAGAAAGAAAGAGGAGAGCAGTATTTTTCCTTCCGGAAGGCATCTTGGACCAAGCCCTTCCTCCTGTACCTACCAGGCCGGGAGACCACAAAAGCCTCACCTCACGGGTGCCTACAGGGGCTCTCCTTGTCCACTCAGGGTGGGTGTGGGTTGTGGCCCAGGAAGGCCCTGTGTGCGGCCCAGCCCTTGCAGCCACGCTGCTTGGTGGAATTCAGGCCTCGGCTCCTGGACAGCTGAAGAAAGCATGGAGAACTGGAAGCCAGGCCAGGGCCAGCAAGAATCAGTCTGCCACAGTGAGGGGCCCACGGGAAACCACAGCTCCCCAGGCAGGTTAGGTGAGTTGAACAAATTCACCTCGGTTCAGGAAGGCAGTATCCCGAACACCCAGCTCAGAAAGGATGGCTTCCACCCAGGGTCCCCTACAGGCAGAGGGCACCCCCAGCACCCCAGTGCCTGTGGGCAGAAGTGGGGTGGAGGGCTCCAAGGACACCTAGCCCAGCCTCCTCGTTGTCAAATAAACGGAATGGTAAGTGATCCCTCCTGGCTGGGGCTGGCAAGAGGCAGCCTGTGCTGGATGCTGATTGGGGAGCTGAGAAAGGACATGCCCTTCCTGAAGGAGCTTCACCACTCAGGAAACCAGGAAAACTCACCACAATCATACACTTACACGGGTTAAGGGTTCAAGAGCTGCTTCCCAGAGAAGGGAGGGGTTGAAGTAAAAGACGGGGACTGGTCTGCGAGCAAGGCGCCGATGTGGATGGCAGCAGGAAAGGGGGGGCAGGACAGTCCTCCTCCAGGCCTAGCGGGCCCTCCTGCCAGCGCCCCAAGGCAGGGAGAGCAGTGGCAGCGGCCCACCCTGCAAATGGGGAAACTGAGGCTTGGGGAGGATCTGGAGTTTTTCACAGTCACGTGGTCCTTATAGGCAGACGCAGGATTCAGATCCAAATCTGAATCCCACAGAGGGGAAGGCTTAGCCAGGGCTGACCCAGGGAAGAAAGGCCAAGTCGGGCACCTCCAAGGAGGGGCCCAGGAGGCCAAGCAGAGAGGCTGCCAGAGCGAGGCCGTGGTGCCAAGGTGGCCATTGTGCCGTCCCGCCAGCACAGCTCACACGGACACTTGGTCAGGTGTGGCCTGAAGAGGGCCCTGGATGGACCGCTGTCTTCCCCAGCGGGGGCTGCCCGCTGCCTCCTGCTTTTCCACAGTGCCAAGATGGGGGTCGATCACCCTAAGCAGGCTGCGGTGGGGTGGGGCAGAGCTGGCCAGTGTCACCCCAATTATTCCCAGCTTCCCACTGACCCAAGAAGACGGGCAGAATGGGGTATGAAGAGCCTCACCTCTGACACCAGCTCTCCTGGTGAATGTCCAACCCCCTGGGGCTCACCTGCCAGATCTGGAGCCCCTCAAGTGGCCGCCATCCCAAACCTCAGAGGCTCCGAGCTGGCTGGGCCCCAGGGCAGCAGCCCTGGCTGGAAGAGGAGGGGAGGCCCAGCCTGGAAAGGACGACAGGACCCCACTCCTACCCACGGAGCCGTCCACCGATGCCGGGCAGCACAGACCAAGCTGCCCACACATGTCTGACCCCTTCACCAGGGCTCCTGCAGGGACAGGAGGACCTCCCAAGTTACTGGTGTTAAAAGGATCTGGGGTTGAAAACCAGGCGTTGGGGTGCCTTTGTTTGGGAATAGAGTTCATTCTGCAAGGAATGCCCATTCTCCCCCACCTTCAAGGCATCCTTGCCAACTTCCCACTTACAATCTCTGCCTTTAGCTGGAGATGATGGTAGGGTCAGCCGTCCACGGCAGAGACTCTGACCTACTCAAGGCAGAGCCTAAGCGGCTGCCCAGCGTAGTACTACAGAGCATAGAAAGGGGGAAGCGCTGAGCTGCGCTATGACGCAGACAAACTTCGAGTACATGACGCTGACTGAAAGAAGCCAGACCCAACAGGACGGTTACTGTGTGGTCCCACTTAAACGCTCAGGGCAGACAAACCTGACAGAGAAAGCAGGCTGGTGGTAGCCAGGGCCTGGGGTCTGGGGAGGGACTGCCAAGGGGTGTGCGTTTTTCTTTGGGGTGATGAAAATGTCGCAAGACTAAACTGTGGTGATGGTGAACACACTAAAAGCTAGCAAGCCTCAACTCGAGATGAGTGAACTCTGAGGTGTGCCAGCTATACTTTAATAAAGCTGTATAAGAATAAGAAAGACACTGCCTCAAGGAGAGATCCCTGGACGAGCGGCACTGCGGCCTGAGCGGTTCCCTCGCAGGTGTGCCCAGCCTGGGAGCTTGGAAGCCCCACCCCATCCCACCTGCCCCATCCCACCTGCTGCCCACGTGTGCAGCTACGACCCGCCCAGGCAGAGGGGATGCAGCGCTGTCTGCTGTTCATGTCTTTCCAAAACCAAAATGGCGAACACACCCTGGTTCAGACAGAAACACACGTGCGCACTGACATGGGTAAGGTATTCTACTCCTCAGTGCCGTGCCGCGCTCCTAGGAATTTACTCATGGACGCAATTCAACCAGGCCCCGTGGCCACAGCGTCTGAGAGCCTGGGTGGGTGAGGGACGGGACTTCAAGGTGTCATTGCCGGGCCTTGGCTTCTTTGACAGAGCACACGCGTGGCCGAGGCAGCTGTGACAGAGCACACACGTGTGGCCGAGGTGGTGCTGTACCCGCCAGGCATGCTTGGGCCCTGGGGCCATGGGAGCGTGTCGGGCTCTACCAGTTGTGCCGTGGGGAACCCTGGCCACACTCTCATTCGCCATCATCCACCTCGCCCCCTCCACCGGGGCAGCTGGTGCCCCTCCAATCTCGGCAGTGTAGGCCAGCCACCACACTGCAGGTGAGCCTGCTATCTCATGATGCTCAAGCAGCCAGCAGGACGTGGCCCAGGCACCACAGGGCTGCCGGTCTCAGTGTAGGCTGAGACTGCAGCACACGCACACTCACACATGCCCACAGGGCGGCAGAAGAAAGGGCCTGCGTGCAGACGCCGCCAACCTGACAGCTAGCAGAAGAGGGCAGCTTGAGGAGGGACCAGCCCACAGCGCCAGCCTCCGCCCACCTCCTGGGCCCTGTCCGGAAGCTTCCAGGCAGATGATAGGCCATGAATATATTTCCATGATATTTCCCTTCTAGGCACCTGGGCCTTGGCTTGTTTCCTCCTTACCCGAACCGCGTAGGACCTGTGATGTCGGGATGAGGTCCTGGAGCCAGGCCCAAACCAGGTAACTGGCCAGGGGCTCTAGGGTATACCACGCCACACTGCCCTGAATCCTTGCCCACTCAGTGCACGGCACCAGCCCCACAGCACGGCCCTCGCCCGGGCCATCTGCCATGCGCTGCGGGGCTGTGGAGAGCCCTTGACTCTGGCCTAGCTGGCTGCTTGCTCGGGGGCTCTAAGGCCCAGACCTGAGGTGGGCAATCACAATTTGATTAACTGAACAGTCTGGGGTCTTAGCTGGAGCCCTGAGGGATGCAGGCAGGCAAATTATATCTGGGTTGTCTCCTCCTCTGGCCTAGAATCTGCTCACACACGTGCTGAGCTGCTGGGAACAGGGCAGGTGAGACATGTGCAAGTGCCAGCTCTGGGGAAAATGAGGGCTGCAGGGGGCTGCTCGTGGCTGCGGAAATCTAACAGGACAGGGACCTCACACAAGACTAGTCAGGCTCATCTCATCTCGGCTAAGCACAAAGAAAGGGGGTCTCATTTCCTTCACCTACTGCTTTTTATAAAAGGGGGGATATTCCAAACCAGGTGTTGGGACTGGACCCTGCCCCTCACAGGCAAGTTCAGGTCCCCACACCTGGTGCTGGGGCTCCACCCGTGTGCACAGGACCCCGGAAGATGCTATCGTTGGGGTGTCACCACAGTGAGTGGGTGGGCTTTATGCCACATGGCTCAAGTCCCAGTAGGCAAAGGAGACTGATCTGGAGGGGAGAAGCCTGGGAAGTAGCCAGTCAATAGGTCCAGAAGAGAAAGAAGAGGCTGCCACGCCCAACTCCAAGTGACGGAAGAGCTAAGAACCAAGGACTGCCAGCCCGGACCCACAGTCTCTGGGGAGAAAGCTTCAACCTGGTGACGCCTGGCTCTTGGATTTCTCCTAACCTTAAACCCATATGCCAACAGATGCCTACTGTGGAGACCATGGCACTGCAAGGTATCTGCTTCAGCAGGTGGAAACCAAGCCACCAGGGAAGAGGGGCCAGCAGCCCACCCTGGCCCCTTGCCCACACCCCAGACCCTCTGCCCCAGCCTGGACCCTGGACCCGGCCCCCCTGCCTGCACCCTGGAGCGTGTCCTGGCCAGCCCACCTGCAGCTCCTTGTCCGAGTACTTCTGGGGGTTTTTGCTGCCCTGGCTCTTCTTGCGGAGCTTCTTGAGCTCAGCCTGGCACTTGTCGAGGGCGTCACCCTTGTTCCTCTGCTCCGTCTGGTACTTCTTCAGGGCAGCCTGGAGTTCAGAGGGCAGAAAGCAGGACATAGAGGCTGTGCGCATGCCCAAACAGCCCCTTCCCACTCTGCTCCGTAACAGCCCCAGGACCCTGCAGGACATGCAGAGCTGCAGGTCGAAGTGGGGGGCTCACGACCATGACCGCAGCCCTGCCCCGCCCCGCCCCAACGAGTGCTGGCTCCCAGGATGGGGAGCAAAAGCAGCGCCTCAGCCCTGCCCCCCCCCCACACCTGGGTTAAACCTGGGCAATGAACGACCAGCAGCCACAGGCTCCAGCGCAGTTCTCCCTGTCTCTGGGACACGTGAGGGGTGGGAAAAAGGGGAACAGGGCAGGGAGGACCTGATGAAAGGACAGTAGGCCCAAGAGGGACCTCATGCAGCCCTCACAGGCCACCAAGGTCATGTCAAGGTTTTGGTGATGCAGCTAGGGGTGAGGACGCTGCAGCCAGGGCCCAGGCAGGCACCAGGCATGGCCGTCTCCACCCAGGCTGCACTCAGGGACCCTGAGGCACTCGTCCCCAGTGGACAAGAGAGAACGTCAGGGGGCCGGGGAACCCAACACAAAGGTGGACTGTCACAGTAAAGTGGAAAACCTTTGGACCGAGGGCAGGATTTAAGAACAAAGATCACCAGCAAACAGGTGCAGGTGCTAGGGTGACCTGGCCAGCACGACGAGGGCGGCACTTACGCTCAGGTACCTGGAGTCCAGCTCCACCTTCTGTTCCAGCTGCGTGAGCAGCTCGTTGTGAAAGGACTTCAGCTGGGGGAGAGAAGGCACACAGCTCAGCAGGCAGGCGCCAGCGGGGCAGGGCCGAGCAGCCCCACACAGTGCCACAGAACGCATGTGGCCCCAGATCTCCGGCATTCCCCGGGGACGAGGGTGAGGGATGAGCACCGGGAGGGGCCGGATGCCAGCAACTCTGTTCACCCAGCCACACCTGGGGAAACATACTGCTGCCCCCGAGGGTCGCAGCTGGGGGGCTGCATAGACACAGAACATGTGGGCAACAGGCCGAATATGCAGGGTAGACCGAGAGTGGCTCCTGCTTTAGATGGATGCTGCAAACCAGCTACCCCAGGCATGTTTTGGTTTTGGGAAAAAAGCTGTGTATTTTATAATCAGAATTGTCCAAAGAGAACCTGGGTTTCCAACTACCCTTGGAAGGAAGAAAATGACGAGTGGTAGTCTGGCCACCAGCCCCCACTAACCACTGGCAATGTCCTGGTGGGGTCTATAGCAGGGGCTCACATGTGTGCCCCCCGCCCCGATCCTGGTGCCCACCCAGGCCCAGCAGGCAGGTGGGAGGGGGGCTTGCCCAGTGCGTGCGTGTCTCCCAGTCTTTCCACATCACACCCAGCCCCTCCTACCCACCGCACAGCCCCCAGCCCCACCCCTAGTGGGGGTGGCAGGGAAGCTGGGACTCACCATTTCTTCCAGCTGATTCTGAATCTGCCTGTGAACTTCTGCCATCTGGAAGAGAACGTCTCCTGGAAAGACAAAACGTAGGGAGAGAAAAAATATGGGGGGAGGAAAGTTAGAGCCTTTAACCCACACCCACACCCACCTGCCAGGGCTCCAGGGCAGGTGCTGACCCCGGAGGACAGACCCTGGAGCCCTGCGGTCTCGGGGCTGTGGGGGCTCCACCCAGCAAGGCCTCGTGGGCTGCTCGGGTAACCTCTGTGCTCCAGCAAGCAGAGGCATGGGCTGGGGGTGCCAGGGCAAGACGGGGGGTTTGGTGGAAGGGAGGGAGGAGGAAGGAGCAGGGGTGCCTGCAGCTTCTTCTGACAACACAAGGGTAAGAAGCAGAAAAAAATCTGTAACAAGGACTCTGGGCAACTGTCCCAAGGGTCTCTTGGAACCTCTGGGGTGTCTGGGGGTGGGGGTGGGTCTCTGAGTCTCTGCATCAGAAAAGACGTGTGTCAAGGGAAAAAAGCTGGGAGGAATCCATATTTTTTGGTCCTTCAAAACCTGGGTCCCTGTGTGAACCTCTGGGAATACACTTGCTCCAGGGAGCAGCCCCCACTGGGCCAACCTGCCATGCGGATGTCTCTTGCCAATCTGAGGGGTGCAGGGGGCTGAGGACCTCCCAGCTCTGTGGGAAGAAGCAGGGTGCAGGGTGCAGGCTCCAGGAAGCCTCTGGGAACCAAGCTCAATCCCTTGGCTACAAATCCTAAAAGCCTGGCCCTTGTCTGCAGGCCAGATCTGCCCTGCTGGGCCCTCAGCTGGCTGCCAGGAGCTGAATCCAATGTGGTCAGGGCCCGAGCACGTGGCTGCACCCTCTAGGGACGAAGTGAATGAAGGCCTGGTACGTTCATTTCCTCATGAATGTCTTTCCAGAACACTGACACTTCAAGGACTGACATCTCCTTGGCCCATTTGCAAAAGGCAGATGAGGACACCTGAAGTGTGGCCTCAGCGTGCAGGGAAGTGCGGGCTTGTCATTTCCAGCCGCGGTCACACTCACACGGGCTGGGCGGGCGACTCCCAGGCTGAGCCCTGGGCCACACCCACCCGAGAGGATCCCCCAGATTGCTGGACTCCCCGCTTCCCCCTACTGAGAGAGAAGGGCAGAGGAGAGCTGAATGACAGAGACCTCCGGAGAGGAACCTGGCAGGGTTTCTTCCTTCTCAGGCAAATGCTTTCCGTCTTCCCTTCCCCAACCCCCTGGAGATCCCCTGAGACCACCAAGTGTTGACGCCCAACTTTTGACCACTGAGGGTGGCAGATTGAGCTGCCAGCCACACCCCCTAGAGGAGGCCAATGCCAGGGCTGCCAACCTCAGCCGTTTGGGACGGGACCCCAAAAGAAGAGTCCTGCAGCCCAATACGCAGCCACAGATGTATCAACAGAACCCTAACACCCACCCACGTCAGTGTGCCGTGGCTTCCTGACATTCTGGAACTGTCTGCGCACTCCTCAGCGTTGAGAGGGAGGTTACCCCCACTCTGGGACAGATCCCCTGGGCTGGATGGCGAGTGCCCTCCTCGGCGTAGGAAGGACTGGGTGTGGGTACGTGCTTGCTAGGCAGCCGTTCCCTGTGCCAGGCGCTGCCCTCAGTGGGGTGGGCTTCCCTGTCCTGCTGACAGATGGGCCTGCCCCTGTCACACAGTCCTGGCGTCCCCTCAAAGCCACCCACCTTCTACCGTGGGCAGCCACCAGGGAGCACCCAAACCAGAACAGTTCCCAAGGACCCTACAGAGCCCGACGAGGATGAGGCTGCTTCCCTGGGGCACGTGCCCCAGGCCAGCCACTGGGGCTGTCCTCACTCTGTCACAGCAACTCTGGGCACTCACCACTGAGAGGCGGGCTACAGACTCCCCTCCTTTGACAAGTATGACCCCCCACCACGGCCAGGCCAGCAGGCGGGGACAGCACGGGCTACACCCACCCCTCAGGGGACCGAGTCCACCCAGCCGACCGAGTCCTCTGGGATCCAGGAGGCCAGCTCGCTGTGGCACATCCCCCTCCCCTCCACCCTGCAGGTGCCTGCTGCTGCCTCTGGCCCCCACCTTGTGCTTCCCGGTGCACTGGGCCCCAAGCTCTGAGTAACCTCATACAGGGTCATCTCACTCGGGGCCATGTTCACAGAGGCCCCGTGCTTTGACCAGACGCAAAGGTCCTGTCTGGGGAGGTGAGGAGCAGCGGAGAGCTATGTCTTGCTTCAAAACCTGACCACACCTCCCTGTCCTGTGGAGGTCATCACAGATGGCAGGGGCTGGCAGCACTGAGGGGTCCCCTACCACAGAGGCAGTGACTGTGGCCCTGCCTGCACTTCTACCGAGGCTGAGACCATGTGAGGAAGCAGACTTCGGGCAGACGGCAGGCCCCCGAAAGGCAAAGAAGACCCCATCCCCCCGGAGCTGTACCTCGTCTCCAAGGGAGAGTCAGTGACATGCCCAGCCCAGGGGGAGCTCTACCTCAGAGGCCAGTTTCAGAAAGGGAGACCAGTGGAGGGCATGAGCTGAGAGTGTGTGAGTGTGAATGTGCATGAGAGTGTGCATGTGAGTGAGTATACTTGTACATGTGACTACACAGTACATTGTGTGTGCATGTGCATAAGTGTACATGAAGGTGTCAGCGGCTGTGTGTGCAAATCAGTATGGTTGAGCATATGTGCTGTGAGTGTGGCTGTATCGGTGTGTGAGCGTGTGTGCTGAGTATGCAAGTGTAGGTGTACGTAAGCATGTGCTTGTGTGTAAGCATAAATGTGCATATGGCTATACGAGTGTGTGAGCATGTGTTGTGTGCATGTAAGCACATGCATGTGAGTGTGGCTGATGAGTGTGTGTGGAGTGGTTTCCTGGCACACTCTGAGCTGCCCAGTAGTGCAGCCTCACATCCTGCTGGTGGCTGAGGACCTCCCCCACCAAGCCGGCAGGGAGAAAGGGGCAGGAAGGAGAATGGGGGCAGGCAGGTGCCAGAGCCCCCTCCCCACTCACATTCAAGTCACGGAGTTGGATATGCTAAACATCTGCCCTGTTTCCCGCGTTCCAGATGCCAGCACCGGCCTCCAGAGCCTGGCCGCTGCACATGCCAAGGGTTCTGGCTGACAGATGTCTTCTGTATGGTCACCCAGCCCTCACCTGCATGGGCTCCCAAAGCTGTCTGCACTGCTCCCCGGGACAGGCCTGCTGGGGAGCCCGGACGAGCAAGAATGGCTGCGTCCAGACCAGGCCCAGACCAGACCACCCATGGGTCAGGCCAGACCCCAGTGAAGGGGCCCGGGTGTGACAGTTCCCAGTCCCTGGTGGGAAGACCACTAAGCAAACATGAGCCACTGTGCCCCAAGCTGCAAGAGGGCTGAGCTGGCCCCGTCAGAGTACCAACACTGGGCAGGTGGGACCCCAAGCCAGAGCTAGCACCGGTCATCCCCACTGCCAGTCCACTGACAGCTCCCACTGGGCAGTGCCCACGACTGTCACCACATTCTTCAGAATGCTAAACATCAACATCAACCAAAAGCACGTTTCCTTGGAAGGCTGTGCACACCCCACTAACCCAAGGAAAGCACCTGAAAGCAGCCACAAGCAACAAACAAATGGTGAACTCTTCACATTCTGGACATGAGGCAGTGTGAAGCTTCTCGAGGAACTCCTGGCCTGGTGGCACAGAGCCAGAGGCTCCGACAGTGATGGGGTCGTACTCAACTGGGCCTTGCGAATGCATCCTGTCAGCACAGAGAGGCGGGCGCTGAGTGCCTTCAGTCACAGCCCAGCACCCCCCAGCCCAGATGCGGATCACCGTACCCATGAGTACGATGGACAACGGGCAGAACTGGGCATGCGGGGAGCTGTCGGCCGCAGTCCGCTGATGCACAGAACCAGCCCCCATGGGAGTATTTAAACTGTGCTGTAGAAAGCCACATGCACCTGAAGTGTGCAAGGAGGTGGAGTGCAGCTGTGCTGGCCACCAAGCCTAACCCCTGGGCCGGTGGGGTGCCCCAAGCTGGGCCACAGGAGACAGCTACCCCTACAACACCTGCTCCTGCACAGGGAGCAACAGAGGCCAGGCCAGGCCGTAAACCAGTCCCCCAAGTAATGCCAGGAACTTCAAACATCAAGGTAACAACAAGCCCTTGTCAGGGCAGGTAATTCCTGCCAGTGAGCAGCTGGGAGCACTTGTCCCTTCGTTTCCTGTCCTCTGGTCCCAGAGGATGAGTCAGTGATGGCTTAGAGCCTGGGAAGCCAGGTCCCAGGTCTTGGGTCCAACGGTCTTTCCCACCCTTTCCCCCACGCTGAAAGGACGCAGGCATGGACAGTGTCCCCAGGCCAGCCCTGTAGCACAGGGAAGGCAGTGGATGCCCTGGGCTCTTTGCCAGTCCTTGGGGGTGCAGACCCCACTCATTGGGAATCAGCACACAGGCAGGTCCTAGGGTTGAAACCCAGGGTGTAAACAGACCCTGCCCTGGATTAGAGAGGGCAGCAAGCCAGAAGGGAGCAAAGCCACCACCAGACGGGGACAGCCGGGCTCCGAGGGATCCAGGGAGGGGGCGACGGGCAATGGAGGACCCACCTCAGGGCACCTGCAGGGGCAGCAGGCACAGCCGGTGTGGGAACCCCAGGGCTCAGGACAGTCCCCAGGGGCTGGCTGAACCCCTGCCCCTCACGATCGGGAGTGGGGTGCATAGGGGGCAGGGAAGGCAGTGGAGACGGTGGGCATACATGGGGGTCTCGAGGCCCAGGTCCATTTAAAATGAAGCTGCTCCACATGTGCATAGTGTCCAGGGAATGGGGCTGCACCCTCCCCAACCTCTCTACAAGCTCACAGCATGAGTCACATGGGCAAAAGGTCAGCGGTGACTCAGCTAGGGCCAGTCACACCTAGCAGCTTTGGTTTCCAGAAACTTCTGTTGCCATCGGTAACAGTCAGCTCATGCCTCAGCTGAGAGTAGCACCCACCCGGGGTGGGGGAAGAAGGCAGGGTAAGGCAGAGAACTGGCCACTTCAGTGTCACACACCCAGTCCTAGAGAAGTCTGGACACATAGACACTTCTCTGTCCGTCCCTCTCAACACCTGGCAGGTCGCACTGGGGGTTGAGGGGTGCAGGGAGCACTGGGTCCCTGCTCGTGGCTCCTAGTAGGAAACTGTTTCCAAGTCTGTCCCCCTCCCCAGGGGGTACACTCTTTCTGCGTCACAGCCGAGTACAGGGGACCCCAAGACAGATGGGGGCTCTGGGTCCCTGGTTCTGGGAAGGTGAGCTCAGGGGGTGGGCTTGTGGCCAAGATGCAGACTGCTGGAGCCCACCAAAGAAGTGGGTGCAAGGGGGCTCCAGCCCCACCCAGCTCTGCCCCCAGCCAACTCCCCTACCTCACCTGCCACAGCCTGACAGGGACAAAGGACTGCAGAAATACAGAGTGACCACTCCTAAGACTGACAGACGATAGGACAGGGTGGGGGCTGCCGCTCCTGGCTGTCCTCTGTCCCACCGCCAACGAGGGGAGGTCAGGAGGGAAGGGAGGCCGTGGGCCTGGGATACCTGCCAGCTCTGGGCGAGGCCGAGGGAGTTTACCTACCTCCCCCCTCCCTCTGGGGGCTCTGAACACCACCGGCCCATGCCAAGCTTGGCAGGCCACTGCGCCTCCCTTACCCCTTGCAGGCAGAGCCAGCTGGGCCTAAGCCCGTTGTGGTCTCCTCCTTATCCACCGGGGAGCCGAGCAGGACTGGCACGGGGCGGAGCGCACACGGGAAGGCGGAGGTTACGGGCAGCCAGGCCAGCGGCTCAGGGACCTTGCTCCATTTATGAGTATCTCCTCGAGCGGAGCCAGTTCAGTGGATGCGACCGTCCCAGGGGGTACCATCGCTGATCCCCAGGACTCCTCAGGACCGATGCTGCCACCCCCACTTTGCAGGGAGAGACTCAGGGTTCAGAGTTTTGTCTGTACAAGGTAGGTCGGCTGGGAATGGTGGAGGCCCAGAACCCCGAAACTCAGAAGCCATGAGGGTCCCCCGAAGGGGCTTTCCCCTCAGGTTCTATAGCCAGCCGCAAGGAGTAGGAAACCCCCTGAGAACTGCAGCTGAGCCACAGAGGGCCTGGGCCTGTCTGCAGCTTCTGCCTGGGCCCCGCAGGGCCCACCACAGGCTTGGGCAGACGGAGACCTCGGAGAGGCCAGCTTCCCAGCTGCCGCTTTTTCGTAATTGAGGTAAAAGTGAACAATTCAGTGGCATTTAGTATGTCCTCAAAGTTGTGCCTCCACTACCTTCGTCTAGTGCTGGAACATTCTGTCACCCCTAAGGAGACCCTGTGGCCATTGGCAGTCACTCCCACCCCTTAGCAGCCGCCCATCTGCTTTGTCTACAGATTTGCCTACTCTGGACATTTCACATGAACACAACCACACGGTATCCATCCACTTGCATCTGGCTCCTTTCACTGGCACCCGCTTTCCAGGTGCACTCAGAGCTCCAGGCTTCTATCTTTTGGTGTGGTGCCGCAGCGTGGCAGCCAGCCCTGTGCAAGAAGCAGTTTTGCTTCATGAGCGCACTAAGCTCTGGATACAATGCGGGAACCTGATACCCGGCTGGCCGCACCCACCACAGGGGCGTCCGAGCCTGGGACCTCAGATCCTGACATGGGGCAGGTTCCTCTCCCCGCCCCCTGCGAGCCCGGGCCCACTAGGAAAATGAAGCGAGACGCTCACAGGTGAAGCTCCAGGTGCCAACAGGGACTGATTCTGCCAGGAGACCTGCCTCCCAAGAAGTCTGGGTGACACGGACCCTTCCCCACAGAGCAGGCGGCTCTGTTCCCGGGAAGCTCTGGCCACGGTTGTCCACCCATCTGGCACCCTGGGAGCCCCAGCCACCTGCTTCTCCTCTTCAAGCCCTTTACTTCTCCACTGTTGCAAAACCAGTTCCTGACAGACCCCCACAGATGAGAGAAGGTCCTGGGAGACACACAGGGCAAGTCTGAGGTGGGGACGCCCAGCCAGCCCAGGACGCCGGGGTCAACCTGCCCATCACAGGGAGGGGAGGGTGAGGATCACCGGCGCTGCCCTGGAGTTAACGGAACATGGAAGAGGAGGCCCCACACCCAGGGGTTGCTGCGTTCAGCACAGGCAAGACCCGAACTCTCAGGGGGTCCTCGGGGTACAGCCACACTTGGAGGCTCGCTCTCCCGCACATGCAGGGGACAGAGAAGGCTTTCTGCGCACTTCCCAAAAGACTGTATGGGGCCGGGCCAGAGACACCAAGGGGCCAACAGAGTGAGGGGCCTTCGGGTGCTTCATCCAAGCTCACAGGCTCAGGGCATGGAGAACCTTCACACACTGCGCCGGCCATGCTCAGGCATAAAGGGTCCACAAGACTCGGGAAGACCACAGGTACCAAAACCTTTAGCGCTCAGGCTCTGGAAATGACAGGCCAGCATCTTGATGCAGGTGTCACTACTGGATATGGGGTGCTGCAGCCCCCATCTGAGCACTGTACAGTGAGTCGGGGCTGCACGACAATGTGGTGGGCAAAGGAACCACTGGCTATGCCCAGTGGGATGAATCCTCTCCGCAGAGGAGGTGTCCAATGACCGATGCGTCCTTCCTCCCAGATAAGCCAGCCAGCCATGCAGGTCAGGAGGGAGAACCTTCCGGACGTCCAGGCTGTCGGCCAGGAGCACAAAGGCCCCAAGCAAGGCCCACCCAGCAACTCAGAGAGGAGGGGAGACCAGTTGGGGACCCAGAGGCCCATGGAAGACAGGGAAGGGAAGGCTGGCCCTGGCACTCCAAGGACCCTCCTGCTGCAGGGAGACCAGCTCCTGCCCCGTCGTTTCTCCGGCAGCCAGCTCTGACCTTGCCTCCAGGCAGCCTCCTGTAGATGTACATGGCGGGTGGGGGGTGAGGGTGCAGCTGGTTCTGCAGCTGCATTCAGCCACACTGCCCTGCTTGGCAGTACAGGTGGGACAGGGGCACGGCCTCTGCCCAGGCCACACTCCCCAGGTGTAGAGACTCTGCCAGGTTGGCACACTTCGTGCCGGTCCCTGCGCCTGTGCAGGCCCTCTGCCTCACTGCTCCTTAAGAAGTGCGAGCACACACATGCACGTTTCCCTAAACCACTCGGGATTTAGTTGTGCAGGTCATGACACCCCCCCCCCCAAATGTTTCAGTTTGAGTGCCCTGAGAGCAGGGAGCTGGTCACAGGAGCTCCCCACCGTCCTTGGATGCAGGGGTTTCCCTGCTAATACACACTTGCTTCTGAGTGATCACCCCCACTCCAGACCCCTGGGGTCCACACAACGCCCGTGGCAGACCCCCAACATGGAATGCTGCCCACTGCTTCCACCACACATCTCTTTAGTCTCCAGTGAGCTTTTAAGGAGCTAGCACTCCATTTATCAGAACGTTCACAGCTTCACAAGCATTTGAAGCAACTCAGGGTCAGGTTTCGAGGAGAGTTACAGGGAACGGACTAAAGTTCAGTAGCCTAGTGGAAAATGCCACTTGGCATTGGCAGTAGGAGAGCGGAGAGGGCAGAATCCGCACCCCCCTCCCAGCCACCCTCAGTGCCCCTCCCCACACTGCCCCCCACGCCGCTCCACCTTCCACCCCGCCTCCCCTTCCCCAGGGGACAGGATATTCTGCACCAACGATCCGCCCAGGTCGCCAGCCGTGCCCCGGCACAGGCACCCCACGGTTAGGCCCGGCCAGCACTCCAGCCACAATACCAACTGTGTGTGCACGCACATCTGCACGTGTGTCCTGTGGGTGTACATGTGCTTGCATGGCACATGTGTGCATCTGCAGAAGGGAGGCAGGTCCCGCCATCCCTCCCGGCCCAGGAACCATGCTCTCTGGACGCCTCCACGTCCCAGAGGCAGATGCCCGTGCCGAGCAGTGAGGAGCAGCCACCAGCCCCAGATGGGGGCATGGGCAGGCAGGGAGGACAGCCAGGCTCTCCTCCCCCGAGCAGAGGCTCCGAGGCTGGAACAAGCTGACGCTCTGGAGGAAGACAACGTCCTGTGTGGACTCGGCAGTCACCAAGGGCACTGAACACGCACTCCCTGGGCATTCCTGCCCCTTAAGACCCCAGGGGCCCTGTTTTCTGCAGGAGGCAGAGAGGCTGAGAGCACACTTTGCCTCCCTGAGTCCCCCTGGGCAGGTGTCCATGATGCTCACTGACCCTGGTAGCCACCAGAGCAGAAAGGCACCTCAGAGAGCACACCAGCACGTGCTTGAACAAAGCGCAAACGCAGCATGCTCATTACGGAGGAAGATAGCTGGGACCTGTGAGCACATGGCGCCGGGGACACGCGCCCAGACGCCAGCCAGGAACCCAACTGCAGCGTGCGCTGCCTGCCCCGCCCCCCAGCAGCCCGGCGTTGCCCTGGGAGAAAGTAGGCTTCTCCTCCTGCCCACAAAATGGGCAAAAGCAGAAGGTGGCCAAGGGAGGCAGGGAGGAGAACCGATGGCTCTGTTACCATGGTGACAAACACAGACAGCAATATTTACTGACATGCTGTTCAGAAACAAAACAGGAGCACAGATCCGCCTTCGTGTCAGTATCTGCCCACAGCCAAACACCCCGGCCGCAGAGGGAGAGGGAGTGGAAGAGAGGGAAGAGAGGGAGGGAGAGGGAAGGAGGGGGAGGAAGGGAGAGGGAGGGGGAGGGAAAGATAGCAAGGAAGGGAGGGTGGGAAGGAGAGGAGAGGGAGGGAGGGAAGGCCTTGCACGGCCCTGCCCTAGCTCATCCTCTCACCTCTCCTCACTGTCCTGGCTATTGCCTGCTGCCCTTCCTGTCCACTCAACTGCTCACAGGGAGGGGCCCTGGAGTAACTGCAGCCCTGCCTGGGGTTTGGAGGGAACGGGGAAGCTCAGGCCTGCCCCCCCCCCCACCTCCCAGATGGGAATCCGTGTGAGCACATGACCTGCAGGCAGTCGCAGCGGGGCATGATGAAGCCTGGGGGGCTCTGTCGGGAGTGGCTGGGAGTAGGGTGTCTACCTCAAAGGGGCGTGGTGACAGGAGAAAATCAAGTTCACGGACTGAGTTAGGACCTGCAGGTGCCTTACACATGGGGACTGTGAATCTGTCCCCAACACCCCTATCCGTGGCCCCCTCCCTTCTGCCTCAACGTTCATAAAGCAACGAAAGGCTCAACACAATGGTGGGGGTTTCTCTCTGCAGCTCCCAGTTCCCTCTTCCCCTGATACTCAGGACGTGGAGCAGAGCCAGGCCACCCAGGGCAGTGGACAGACAGCCTGAAGAGACCGCTGACCTCCCATGGGTGGGGGGATGGGCTCTGCTGCTTTCTACCTGGACAGGCCCGCCTGGGAACGAGCCGGCTCCAAGATCTGGTCAGCCTCCGCTGCTCGTCCAGTACCCTGCTGGAGAGCGTCGGGCCCCACGAGCCCGAGGGCAGGACCACAGGGCTCTCCAGGAGCTGTAAGGGACGGGAGGCGACATGGAGGGGCCTGGGAAGTGCAGGAAACGTCGCCACGAGGACGCTGGCCGGTGGACTGGTAGAGCTCATGGTGCTGAGTGGGACCAGCTCTAGATAGCCCCTCCAAACAGACCCGGGAGAAGGAGCCAAAATGGGGACCCCCCCCCCCCGAACATTACGTGAAGGTGGGTGAGCAGTTTGAGCCCAGCTCCATGAGCCCAGCCCGGAAGGGCTGCTGGAAGGCGGGGGTCCCATCGTCCTAGCCCAGCGGCTCCTGATTAGGAACATACCCACCAACTGTCAAAGGCTTCCGAAGTGACAACATACGCTATTGTTTAAAAAAAAACACCTTGGCCCAGGACCGTAACAGTTCCCAGAATCTGACCAAGTCCCACTTCAGGAGCAACAGAAGGGGAGGGGAAGTGGCAAGCGTGTGGTAGGCCACTTCGCTGACGTCCACAGCGGCCACCTCTGCAGGATGCAGCCCCTGGCACCCCTGCAGGACGCAGCCCCTGGCACCCCTGCAGCGCACCCCTCCGCGTGCGCACGCCCTCCCTGGCACAGCGGGCCAGACGTCCCACCAATGCTGGACTGTAAGCAAAGACAAAAAAAACTTCTAAAATGCTTCAGAGACAAAGCACCGAGGAAAACAACACACGCCCATCACGCAGACCTATGGAATGTTCCTGTTTGGTCATTTCTCCTTCTGGTGGTTTAGAAGGAAAGACTGCGTCACTGGCCCCACGGAGGGCTCCACGTGACCTTCCCGCCCACTCCTGGCCCACGACCACCTCCAGAGCTGTCGGGAATCTTCCTGGCTACTTTTCAACACCCACCCTGGATTCACGAGACGGTAAAATGAGCAATTCAGGGAGGGGGGCCTGGAGACGCTGGAGGGATGGAAACTTGGGGCTCAGGGATTGGGCTCGGGGGCTCGACTGTGGCATGGTCACCAGCGACAGGCTGGCCAGCTCCTGCTGCATCTCCAGAAGCCCCAGCACCCCAGTTTCCCAGATACAAGGCCAGAGAGCAGACCCCAGCACCCAGGACCTGGGCCACAGACCTAAACAAGACCCCTCGCTGGGACTGGAGCCCCCCAGGCCCCTCCTGAAGAGGCAGTGCAGCAGCAAGGATACGATGTCACACAAGAGGCCACTGGAGGAGAAACTTCTCTGCAGTGCTACTCCGGGGCGGAGGGCACCCCAGAAAAGGAGAGGTGAGAATGGGGCCACTGAAGGGCAACTGTCGCCGCCAAACTCCCATTCTAACCGCCCCAACATGGCTGCTGACCACTGGACCCACATCTGCGAGTCCCATGGACTCTACCCCCAGCACTTCTGAACCGGGGCCTTGCAGAGGGAGATCGGGGCAAGGCTCCTGGTCTGAGCCCTGTCTTGCTTCTGCCCTTCATGTGGTGCCCTCCCCAGGGAGATCCTCCTGCTTGACGGCTCCGCAGGGGCAGAGCCCCCAGCTCCCCGCCTCCGACCACAAAAAAGCTTCGCAACCTGGTGACCCCACCCCTCGTGGAGCGCCCACTCCCCTGGGCAAAGCGGACTCCTAGTTCACCTTGTGTGCCCGCCCATGCTCTGAGCCGGAGGCACCTCTCCTGGGGATGCTTTTCCTGCTCTGACTCGCTCTCCATCTTGCGAGGTACAAATGACCCCTGGAGAAGGTGCTTGATGATCAAGCCAGACTGCTAGGGGTCCCGTGCTCCCGCCAACCCCAGAGGCTCCAGACCCATGCCTGCTCCAGGCCACCTGCCCCACTGCATGGGGACCCAGCCGAGGTGACCAGCTTCTCACCAGCCTGAAGAAAACGAGTGAGCTGCTTTCTCTGAGCGTTTAACCTCCGAGGGCTGGCCCAGCCTCTAAAAAGTGAAGTCTCTCTTAGGGGCTCTCCTGGGGTGGGCAGCCCTCCCTGTGCCCAGCCAGACACCTCGCTCTTGGTTTGAGGCTCAGCGATGCCATCCCAGGTGCCTATGAGCTCACGGTGGGAGAGAACGCCAAAAGCCGCAGTTGTCTCCTCCCTTGGTTTGGCAAGGCTGGACAAGGTTGGCCTGGGGAGCCTGGGATCTCAGAGCCCCCAGTCCACTTTCCCCTCCAGTCTCATGACTGCACTACAAGCCAGTGGTTTCTCTTCATTTCCTCTGAGGCAAAAAGGCCTACACTGGCCTGGGGGGTGCTGTGGCCCCAAAGCCAGCTATGGGTGCTGGATGAAGGTGAGACCCCGCTGTGCAACCTCCCACTATCGCCAGGGCTGCTGCCAGGCATAGCGAACACAATTGAGATGTTTGTTAACCTCTCCTGTCAAAGACACATTCCACCTCCACAAAAAGGGCGGCAAGGCTGGGGCACTGGAGCCCCCGATTCCCCCAGCCCCAGGCCAGCCCGGGCCCCGCTGCCCCCAGTCCCGAGGCCTCGGCTGCTGTACTGGGTTCCAAGAGCAGCTTATTTCACGTTGACATCCAGTAAAGCATGAGGACACAGACGCCAGAAAAAGGCTGTCTTGAGCAGTGTCATGAGGTGGAAGGCTCAAGAGGTCCCAGAGAAGAGTGTCTTCATTTGAAGGGCGACTACGAATCTATCAGCTAAGCTTCTTCTGGGATTTCTAAGGAGCCCCCACCCCATCCTATATGGAGAAGGGCAGAAGGGACATGGGACCTGGGGTTTGTGCTGCCGTGGCAAATGGGGGGAGAAGGTGGGTAGGAATGGCAGTGGGGCAGGGGCGGGTGGCAATGGGTGGGAGGAGGGGGCTGGGGAACCTTTTCCATGTCGGTGGCAGCGCATGGCCTGTTGCCACAGAAGGGCTGTGAGGTCTGGCCAATGAGACCCCATCAGGCACGGAGGGCGCAGGTCTAATGGTGGCCCTCAGGTAGTGGCTGTTGAGGGTTTTCATAACCTCGAGGACACCTCTTCTGCTGGGGCCCACACTGGAGGCTGCAGGCTCAGCCCCCACCTCAGGGAGGGGAGGTTCTGCAGGGCGGCCAGACTTGCCTCCCGGTCCTGCAGAGAAGGGCTCCCGCATCTGGGGCCACACCCAGCCAAGGCAGTCGTGGGAACAGTCTCACAGCCACCTGGGTTCACCTGGCCAACGGCACTCCCTCTGCTGGGTCCCTCCCATTCCAGCTCAGACACAGGATGGGGCCAGCCCACGGCACTAAGGACGCCAAAGGCCTGGAGGGCAGGCAGTCTGAACCTCTCAGGAGAGCGGGGCCACCTGGGCCCTGCAGGGCAAGTTTCCCAAAGGTGGGAACTGGAATGTTGATCTCCGTCCTTCACTCCAGGACAAAGCTGGAAAGAAGCCACACCAAATGCTTTGGGAGGTTTCAGGCCACACCTCACCCATGACTCAGGGCTCTGACCCAGCCCTCCATTTCAAGAGAGTGCCTGGGAGCCCAGGGCCCAGGCCCAGGCGTGCCCGACATGCACACACATGCCTGCGGTTAGTAAGCGGTGGCCTTCCAAGGAGACCCATAAGGCGGAGGCCTCGAGAGGCAGGAGAGGGCTGAGCGGAGGCGACACGGCTGGCAGCAGAGCCCCCGACACCCAGGGCCATCTGACTCAGGAGCCAAGAACACTCCCGAAGTTCAATGACTCTCAGCCCCACCTACCCCCTCACCCTTGAGGCCTGCAAGGGGTCAGAGGCCCTCTCCCACTGCGCGGGGGTCCAGGGGCCTGCAAGGTCAGGTTCAGGGGTCCACTTGGCCAGGTGAGGGTGCTCATTCGTTCTGCTGTAGCAGACTCAAATCACAGCATGTGAAACGCATCTCATCGCAGATGTGCTCAGCCCTCCGTGATGAGTAACACTTAATTTAATTATCTGGAGGCTTAAAAGGAAAAGTCAGAAGAGAGCTCAGAGTTCAGACCCAGATGTTTGGAGATACAGAAAGGAACGTCCCTGGGGAAAGCCAACTGAACCCAGATGGGAGGGTCTTCTTCCATGTGACTGAGAAAAGGAAAGCCAGGTGCATTTTCTCTGAGGAACTATAAAATTTATAACTAAACAATAAATCCCCTTTATAAAAAAGCCTGCTGGTCTCTGGTCTCTGGCTCAGCCTCAGTAAACTAAATCAGGCTGTAGTCAGCCCTCTGCCTCCTCCTGGAGCCACCTTCCCACTGCCACCTCGGGGCTTGGCACCAAGTTACCTTCATAAGAGGAGCTGGTAGGACTGGCCAGTGGGACAGGCCCAGGTGTCCGGCTCGCAGAGATAGGCTCTGCACACCTGTGGGGGGGGGCACTTCAGGACAGTCCTGCACAAGGTGCCTGGACAGCTGCACCACCCACACCAAAGAGACACAGCCATGACCAAGTCAGCACCCCCAGGAGCTGGAGCCACCGAACGTGGGGCATCCCCAGAGCTGGGGCCATCGAATGTGGGGCACCCCCAGGAGCTGGGGCCACCGAACG
The DNA here is from genome assembly GCF_023851605.1 of Tamandua tetradactyla. Classification (NCBI taxonomy): domain Eukaryota; kingdom Metazoa; phylum Chordata; class Mammalia; order Pilosa; family Myrmecophagidae; genus Tamandua; species Tamandua tetradactyla. Next base: position 73,360,344 of record NC_135332.1, on the reverse strand, counting down.
CGGGGCACCCCCAGGGGCAGGGACCACCGAACGCGGAGCACCCCCAGGAGCTGGGACCACTACGAGCTGGGGCCACCAGGAGCACAGCACCCTTACAGGGGGAAAACTTTGCAAGCATAACAACACGAAGGTCACGATTCTGGACTAACTCCATTGAGAGCAGCTGTGATGGCAGAAAGGGGCACCACACCTCAGGGGCCTGAGAAGCCGTCTGGCAACAGCACGTGGGCCCAGGGGCACCCCAGGCTGGACACTGCCTTGGAGGGGAGCAGGGTCCTGACAAAATGAGGCTGGCTGTGACCTGTCTGGGCCCCGGCGGGTGATGGGCTCACAGGCTGTCACAGACCTTTCCACCTGTTGGACATGTCCTCCAACTTAGAAGCTTAAAGAGAAAGGAAATGAAGCTAAAGGAGAAGAGGCAGCTACCCTGGCTCCTTGGCTCAGAGACCCTCTACCACACAGCAGTGCCCACCAGGACCCAGGACGGAAGGACAGACAGCAAACACCAGGCTGGGCAAGGATAGCTTCTGCCAAGGTCAAGAAAGGCATTTCTTTTTTTAGGGTGAAGAAAACCTGACCCCAGATCCCAACTTACCTGACCAGTCCCAGAGCCCACACCAATATAGTCCAGAAACACCCACAGCCATGTTGGGACCCAGCTGCCCAGCTAATGGCATTTCAGTAGCTTCTGGCCAGGAGGGTTCGGAACCAAGCAGACACACAGCTTGCAGCCCCTTCGGCCCGGCTGGGCGCCTTCGCTGCCCTGAGCGACCGCGTAGCCCAGCAAGGAAAACCGTGAGGGAATCAAGCAGAATGGCCCTCGGGAAACTTGCACCACAGCACCCGCAAATAAGAAGCCCCCCTTGCGTTAAAGCAAGGGGACTCACGTGTTAACCACACGAGTTGGAGGTTGTATTCGAAGTTCAACGCGACAGAGACAAAAGGTGGATTCAGTTAAGAACTCAAATTCCACCAGCAAACAGACAACAACGTGGGGGCTGCTGTCTGGGTGAGAAGGGCTGCGGGAAGATCCCCGCTTGGGGCAGAAGGAGAGCCCCAAGAGCCGGTGGGGGAGAAGGGCCGGGTGCAAGATGAGGTCGAACCCTCACTGAGGGCCAGGGCGGTGAAGCCAAGGCCGCCCACCCCTTGGCCGGGCTGCATGGCAGAGACCAAAGGCAGCCGCGGCCTCTCATTTGCTGCCCAGCGAGAGGAGCAAAGGAACAAAGGGGCAGCCCGACGGCTCCTTCACACACAAGTGACTCTGGGCTTCCCCTCCACGGGGGGCTGCAGCTCTTCCAAAGGCAGGGAAAATCAAAGGAAGCCTCACTTCGCAGTCTCTCTGCTCCAAAGGTGGGGACTGCTCTGGGCAGTACATGCGTGGTGAAAAAGGGGACCAGATGCTGCCCGAGACCCTCACTCTACCCAGGAAGGGCGAGGCTCAGGGGCTCTTTGGGGGCAGGGGCTGGCGGTGCTATTCCTAAACCACCACAGCCAGGATGAGGGAGTCGGGGAGCTCTATCCCAAAAGAGAAAGAAAAGAAACAGGGGAGTGCAGGCGCAGAGGGGCCAAAACAGAAACAGGAGGAAGAAAGGGGGGCAGTTAGGGTGCCCACAACTCCCTGGAGGGCCGAGGCAGTGAGAGGGGGCAGTCAGTGGGGCTGAGCACGGGCTGAAGGCAAGGAAAGCCCGTCTCTGTCAAGTCGGCACTGGTCCTGCCCTACGACACGCTGACCTGAACAGTGGCCCATGGGCACTGCCCTGGGCTGTCCCCCAGCCTCAGCCGGCCTCCCTCGTACACAGAGGGCATTCCTGGAGGGCCTCAGGGCTGGAACATGTCTTCCCCCCCATCCTGAAGCCGTAAGGACTCACCGCGGAGAGAGCCATCAGGGCCAAGAATGAGGTGGCGGAATCCAAAACCCCATCAGAAGGGATTACTGAGAACAAGAAAGTGACTGCACAGTAAGGCTTGGTTCACCGAGAAGACACAACAGCACGGTGTGCACCCAAGTTCAAGCACTTATACCACAGCCTGCAGAAACAAACCAAAACCTACACGGAGCACCTGACATCCCGGGAGCCTAAGCCATCCCCCTGACCTATCAGGATGACGACAAAATCACTGAAGGTTAGAAATGTTAAAATAAATTTAGTTTGAAATGCTAGTGATCAATGAAAGCGAGGGGTAAGGGGTATGGTATATATAATCTTTTTTCTTTATGTTTTTATTTCTTTTTCTGTTGTCTTTTTATTTCTTTTTCTGAATTGATGCAAATGTCCTAAGAAATGATGAATATGCAACTATGTGATGATATTGCGAATCACTGATTATGTATATATAGAATGGAATGATCATGTGTTAATGTTTTAGTTCGTTTGTTGTTAAATTTTTTTTTAATTAATTAAAAAAATCACTGAAGGTTAGAAAACAGATTAGAAATCCATATTCCATAACCAGAGAACGTACTTCCTTTTCCCACATACACGGATGCCCACAAACACAGGCCACAACCAGAGGTTGACAGCTGACAATGGACTCCAAGACTCAGGGTCATTCGGGAAGAGGAGAGGAGACGGCGACCCGCGTGGAGCGAGCCCCCGGGAGGCATGCTGGCTGCCTCTGGGAGAGCAGAGCAGCCATGGGCAGTGGTCACGGGGACAAGGACCTCCAACACACCTAAGAACTGAGCAGCAAGGAGGGAAACTTTTCTAAGCAAGTGACGTCAACCCCAGAAAATGCATGCTCTGAGGAGACGGCAGCCAAACGCTGCACCCGAACCTAAACCCCATGGTGCTTCTGCCGAGAGTAAAGGAGCCCAAATGAAACCCCCGGGCAAGGCACCTTCCCACACGGCTCTAGGTGGGGAACAGGGAGCAGACCAGTCCCCGGGTACCTCACCACCCTTGCTAAGTAACAGTGTAGAGTGCCAGGCCTGGGGTCTCTCTGGGCTGGTCACCACCTCTGGGGAACCCACCACCAGTTTCTACATCTCCTTGAGTGAAGGAGGTGCTGGGATGCAGGTTGAATCTGCGTGCCCTCCAGAAGCCAGCAAGAACCAGGTCGGCCAACACTCCCCGGAAGGGGATCCCATCTGCCAGGGGCTCAAGTAGTCCCCACAAGTAGTCTCCCTTACACCAGGGGACGGGGCAAGGGGGGATGAGAATGGCAGTGGGGCTTTCCCATGTGTGCCCGGTCAAAAGAGACTCATACAGGGAATTTCACAGAAACACTTTCTTCACCGAACTACAAAGCCAGGCTGTCAGCGTGGCGGTGTCCTGAAAGGCGGATCACAGAAATGCCACATGGCCTGGCAGCTCTGCTCCCAGGTACACGCCCCAGAGAACTGCAAACAGGGGGATGATGGAAACCCAGAGACACTTCACTGCACTCCCAACCACCAAAAGGTGAAGCAGCCCAGCGTCCACAGTGCCCATTGATATATGATCTTCAACAAAGTGTGGCCCGTCCGTGCAGCGTGCTATTCTTCAGCCACAGAGAGGAAAGCAGCTCTGATACACATAACAACAGGGACGAGCCTTTAAGACATGCCGAGGGAGATCAGCCAGGCACAAAAGGCCAGGGTGGCTGCTCTCCTGTACCCACTGTCTAGAATCACCAGAGCGGAGGATGCGGGGCTGGTGGAGGGAGGGAAGTTTAACAGGAGCAGAGCTTGTTGGGGGGATGGGAGACTTCTGCTGATGGACGATGGGGACGGAAGCACAACATGGCGAATGGAATGAATACAGCACATTTAAAAACTGGTTAAAGGGGAAATTTTGTGTTACATATGCTACCACAATAAAATTGAAAAACAATAATTCGTCCAGCCAGGCCCAAGTCTCTTGATCTAGTCCTCCAGTGAGGGTGACGGCCAGGAAGGACAGCCATGGAGCCAGCGCCCACCTGCCCAGCACATCTGAACCGAGCCTTGCCGGGTGGCCCTAGCAGCCGCCATGGGATGCCACCAGGTCAGGGAGGGACTGTGGGACTCACGGCTCCCACGGACCAGCACGTGCAGAGCAGAAAAACCACCAAGAAAACCCAGCTGCCCCAGAGGAGAGGAGAGAAACAAACCATGCACCGCCCTGGAGTGGAACATTCTACAGCTGTGGAACTGGATGTGCTCTGTTCCTGGTGACGGCACAGGTGACCCCTTACATGAAGTAAAAAAGGCATGTTGCACAATTTCCATTGTTCTGTTTAAAATCATCCGGGCACAGACACACCCTTGGCAAGCGCCCACAATTCTTACAAGGCCCTGGATGTTTGAATTGGAGCCACCCTTCTCTGCAAACTTGTGTAGAATCGTCTCTTTTGTCCACCTTGGCTCCCTGCACACCCTGCTGTCTCCCCTCTGGCCCTCCCCAGGCCCAGCTGCTCTTGGCACCACAGGTCGCAGCTCTGACACCAGCCCACAGCCCTGGGCACCCTGCACCACCCCATCACAGGGCAAAGCTTTGTTCTGCTCCTGGGCTTCCTTGATGGGCCCCTGGGGCAAACTGTCGGGAAACAACCCCACAGCCACACCGAGCCAGAGTGTGATGGGCAACCTTTGGCCTCCAGGAAAGCGTTTCCCACCTGGGTCCTAAACCAGCTGCGCAGGGCAGGCATCAGTGCACCCTAGAAGAATAAACCTGCAGGCACTCAGGGCTTCAAAATGCATCTCCCATTTACATTTTAAAAAAGATACCCCCCCAATCCCTGCCAAAGGAGGCAATAAAACAGGATCGGTAAAAGACAAAGGACTCAGAAACCAAAGTCTCTTCCTTTTCTACAGAGGAAGTCAACGGTGATGGAAGCCGGGCCCCAAAGCCCAGCAGGCACCCAGTGGTGCCAGGACCCCAGGCCGCAGGAGGGCGGTCACTGGATGGAGAGAAAATAAAATGGACAGATTAACTGGATGGCTAATGGCACTAGAGACTCCTAGAGGGTTTCAGAGTAAGTTAATGATAATACATGGAAAACTGAGCAAATGAAACACTGAAAGCAATTATTAACTCTAGGAAAAACAAAGTTGCATGAGAGAGTAACCATCACAAAAATTCATATAACATGAGAAAAAAAAATTCATGAATTGGACTTCATTAAAAATCAAAACTTTTACTCTTCAAGAGACATTGCTAAAGTCAAGCAAACCAGATTGGGAGAAAATATGTACAAAACATATATGTGACAAGGGGCTTTATATCAAGAACATACTAAGAATTTCTCCAACTCAATATAATAGGACAAACAACCCAATAAAAAAGGGAGCAGAGATCTGAACAGGAATTTCACCAAAGAAGATATGCAAGTGCAGATAAGCACGTGAAAAGAGCTTCACATTCTTAATCAGGGAATAAAAATGTGTTCTAGTCAAAAACTGGAAACAAATGTCCATCAACAGGTGAATGGAATATAATGGAAAATTACTCAGCAACAGAATGTAATGCACTATCAATACATGCAACGATGTGGACGAATCTCAAAATGCTTACGCTGAATCAAAGGAGCCAGAAAGGAAAGAGTATGTGCAGTGTGATTCTCCTTTTTTTATACAAAACTCCGGAAAGCATACTCCCCATGACGGTGACAGAAAGCAGACCAGCGGATGCCTGGGGGGAGGGACAAGCACTGGAAGCGGGGAGGAGTCACACCAGCCCAGGAAGCTTTGTGAGGGTGGTTTTGTGGGTCCGTCAGAATCTGTCACGTTGTACACTTGAAATGTGTGCCGCTTACCACACTTCAATTATTCTTCAATAAAGCCGAAAAGTAACCATAACATACCAAGTGCCTTAGCAATGGATAGCATTTATCCAGCCACAATATAAACACTGTATATTGACTTAAGCATAAGTTGTGATAAGTATACTGGGCAGGGTGGTATAAAAAAGCTAAATCCAAATCTGTAATAGGAATTCATTAGATGATGTCTAAAACGTAACAAAACAGTTTAAACCTGTTTCTCAGACATTTGGAAGCAAGTGCTAAGAAAGTGTAGTGAGCTGCAGGCGTTTGCTTCTGAGACACAGGACACAGGCAGAGAGAGGAGAGGCTGGTGTTTCCATAAAATCCCAACTCCCCAACATTTGACTGGACGGTCTCACTTCACCCAAGAGAAGTGCAAAAGGGTGCACGAGAGTGGTTGCTTGCAGCAGCAAAGGGCAGAGGCCCAGGGGCACCACAGATGAGCCTCAGAGAGGCAGCACACAGGACCCACCCACATGGGGGGGTATTTCTCAATCATAAAAAGCACTGCTGAAATTTGTGCTGCCACACGGGTGACCCTTGACCCATGCTGAATGAAAGAGTTGGTCAGGAAAGGTCAGATGGTGCATGATGACACTTACATGAAATGTCCCGACTAGGGAAATCCAGAGGCAGAAAGTGGAGAAGGTACTGCTGGGGCTGGAGGGAGTGGAATGGGGAGTGACTGCTGATGGTTACGGGGTCTTCTTTGGGGTGACAAACATGTTCTAAAATTGGCCACAGTGCTGAGAATGTACAAGACCACTGAAGGGTCTTCATATATATACACATACTTCATATATATGCATATTATGGCACATGAATTACACTCAATAGAGCTGTTAGGAAAAACAATAGCATCTTGGCACCTTGTAAGTCTCCTTAGAGTCATCTTTGCTGGCTAATTCCACTCCCAGGCATGCCCCAGAAGAACTTTTGAGGAGCCTGCACAGACCAGAGGCTAGGGGATTAAGGCAGGAGTCCTGTCCAGAGTCTGGCACGGGCAGAGGTCCCCCTCTCCCTTGGCACCCCTCTCCTGCCACCCAGGCCCCATCTGCAGACTGACCCCCAGGCAGCATCAAGCGACTGTGCTGATAGTAAATTCTAGAGTCACGCACTCCCCTCACCATGGGACCTTCGGTCCCACGCATGTCTCCCCATGGCATGATGCCCAACATGTAAGCTTTAACCGCAACAAGAAAACCGAAGGATCAGAGGTGGCTGTGCTGCGAGAAAAGTGGTTGCCAGAGGGAGAAGCGAGTGGCCCCTGCGCATGGCCCTGTGTGCACACTGGGGAGCCATGGCCTCCACCACCTAAACCACCCACACCTCCCCAAGCCAGGCATGGTCTGCAGCTTGACCAGAGCTGGGTGCCCAGCCACCTTGCCTGCGGCCCTGCGGAGTCCTTCAGCATCGACAAGGAGCTGCTGCCCGGTCTACTCTCCGTCAACCAGAAGTGAGAGGGCTTCCTGTCTGGTCCCGAGAGGTGGAGAGGGTGGCACTGCCTTCCACAAACCTACTCAGGGCCCACGCAGGTAGAGGCCTCTCCTGGGAGCCACTCCCTGCCTCGGTCCATGTGTCCTGTGGTGTCGCCCTGGCAGTATCCAGTGTGGCTGTTGGTTCTATGGAGACCCAGATGGCACCATCCCCCTGCAGCGATGTCCACAGGATCTGCCTGAGGTGGCAGCACCCACGATGCCTGGGCCAGCCATGGCCTCTACATGCTCGAGGCCTCTGGACCCCAAATGAGGGAGCGGGAGGAGACTACCAAGTCTGCAGCCCCTAAGTCCAATTTCTGGCACAGGATGTTGTGGAAAACACAAAGGGGGCAAGCAGGAGAGCAGCGGGGACTGGGTGTGCAGGGCCTCTGTGCGAAACGGAGAACCTGAACTTCAAAACCTGCCGATGCCACCCAGGCCTCTAGTTAGTCCATAGGAGCACTGGCCGCCGGAAGAAAAGCGGATCAGATGAGTCAAAGGAGCCTTGGGCATCACCCCAGCGGCGCTGCCCAATCGTCTCCAGGCCATGCCCGCGCTGAGACACGTGGCACCTCCCACCTGGGCCTTGCCTTCCTCCAAAGGGGAAAGAAGGAAAGATCCAAGGGGCATCGCCATGAGCCACGGTCTTGTCCCTGGTGAAGGCCCACCTCCCTGCCCACTGCCCAACCTGTGAATCACAGGTGGCACCCGGCCAGCATCCAGGACATCCCTGCAGCCACAGCACCCCACCGGGGCAGCCCACAGCTCCTCCGAGACCTGGCAGAAGAGACCCCAGACCTCCCATCCTGAGGATTGTGGAAATGTCTGCTGGATCTGGAGGTGCTGCCAAAAGCACAGGTTCCTACTGTTGACACTGGTCCCCCGGTCACAAAAGTATAAGCTCCCGTAGGAAGTTTGCTCATAGAAAAAAGCCTAAGGAAATGCACATCCACTGCAGGAGTCTCACCACCCAAAAAGGACTCTGAAGACTCCGGAGCCTCTTCTTGTTTGCCGTGAGATGTGTGTGGCCATGAAACTACACCCACATTATAGGACGGCACCGGCCCCACTGAATGCCCTATCTAACACCCCCATGTGACTTCCACGGCGTGGGAAACATGGTCAATGGCTAAGTATGCCATCGTCTGAGCCTTTCACCCCATCCTCCAGGTCAGGACCTGAGTCCTGCAGGTGGTGGGTTAGCCAGCCAGCCACTCCCAACCCACCATGGGAGCTCCAAGTAGCATTGCAAGGGGCTCTCAATGGGACTCGCCAGCTCCAAGAGTTATTGCAATTTTAAACCTTTCCTTAATCGGCAGATAGAATCTGATACCAAATCAAAGGCTCAGACCCAGGGAGGGCCGGGACCCACCCGAGCATGTCAGATGACTGCAGGTGCTCCCAGCCACGCTGCGGCCTCCCCAACTTACCGAGCTCTTTGGAGCCCTGGCTCTCGCTGGCCAGCTCACCCATCTTCACCAGGGCGTCGAAGTAGCCCTTCGCAGCATACGTCACACCTGAGCAAGAAGGACAGGCAGCCGGTTATGCTCCGTGCAGCAGGTCCAGAGCAACCTGCTGCTCCCAGGATCCTCAACCTTACTCCTGGCTTAAACTCAACCCGCCCCTTGTTGGCGTTCTCAGCTCAGTGCAATCACGAGGATGGCCTTTATGTCTAAGAACACACAGTGTACAGCTCAGGTCACAGCTATTCACGTCAACCTGCACAGCACGTTCCCTAGCAAGGGTTATCTGCTGAGGGGGAGGGGAGGGCGTGCTCTCCGCGACAAAGAACTGCGGAGGGAGCCTTTTACTTCCCTAAAGACTGGTGGGTCACTGGGCTGACCCCGAGAGTGAGAGAGAGAGCACATGGCTTTCTGACTAGTGGCAGCTGTCATATCCGAGGTTTGCAACATTTAAGATGGCAAATTTTGGTCAAATGGGATGTGCCTGTGAAAAGCTCATGACGTGGTGAATTCCTATTAGCCACGTCACAGCCACTAAAGACTTGGCAGAACAAAACGGAAGTGCAAGGATAGGTTCTGGGTTTTCTTCTCTGGGGAGGTGTGTGACCCTTTCAAGCCTGCTTGGGGGTGCCTGGCAGAGCCTTTCCCCAAGAGGCACCCACAGCCCCAATGCCCAGGCTGAAGAAGGAGGACACAGAGGGGGCACCGTCTCAAGAGCCAGGACGTGGGGAGCAGAGTCAACAGCATAATTAAAACTCCTAATCCGTCCTCTACAGAACCCAGCTAGTGCTGTAACTGGGTACTTTATTAAAGTTTGATATAGTTTTCAATTAAGTGCACAGCATTTGTTGCAGGGCAGGTTCATGCTAGTTGCTCACCCCAGGGACAGAAGTGCTTCTGCTGCCGGGGAAAGGTGGGCTTCTTAAATAAGCGCAAGAGAAATACAACTCAGCAGGATGTGGCATCTGGGAACCTGAACGCAGCAGAGACAAAAGGTGGCCTGGACAGCTGCTCTGTGCCACCAGACAGTGAAGAGGAGAAAGCTCAGAACAGGGAAGAGGAAGGAAACCTCCCGATTCTCCATACACAGTTCCCAGCGGAACCAAAGTGGGAGGCAGGAAGGCCTGGGAAGAACTGTGCCTCGTGTGGAGGAGCTGGGGCACGCTGTCAGAGGGAGGGGAAGACCGAAAATCCCTGCCTCGCCGATGTCTGCTGGAAGGGAGTCCCTGGGTAGAGGACAATCAGAAATGAAATTACACTAACTCTAAGGGAAAGCCTCAGAAGAAAGTATCCTTGGGTTTAGATTACTGAGTGCCCTACAGCAGAGGATTTGAGAAAAGGGAACCCCACCAGTCTGCAACATACAAGACCAACCCCCAGCAGCCACGGGATGGACCATCCTGGTGCTGTGGGTTCGCCTTTGGGACTCCCACCTCTCCAGTGCCCAAGAAAACTCAGACCCAGCTACGGAAAGAAGCCACAGGCCCCGACTAGAGGGAACTTGAATTTGGCTTGGAGAACCTGGTCATGGTGTGCTGGGCCCGTCAACCACAGGGACCGCCAACTCTGACCCCTTGGCTAGCCTCTGGGTTAAGCTCGAGGCTGAGTCTGTCTTTCTGCTTCAATTCAGAAGCCCCTTCCCTGTCGGTCTTATCCCAGTTTATCGAAATACCAAAGATGCACAGTCAGCTATCGTTATAGCACACGAGAAACTGTCCAACAAATGAAGTTATCACAGGCTGGGGTGCAAAGCTGCGGAAGCCAAGCCAGCTCTGGGAAGCTGATGGGCTCCTTGCTGGGGGATGGCACTCTCGCCCCACACAGGGGCGGACAGTGTTGGGGGGACGCCACAAGCTGGCTCTCAGTTTGAGGAAGGACGGCCCCTCCTCAAAGCACCTTCCTGTGCCCCAGGACCTCGCAGTCCCCTGGGGCAGTGGTCTGCAGAGGTGGTGGATGCCACGGAGCTCAGGAGGGAGGGCAAGAGAGAGCCACAGGTGTCCCTAGGCAGCCATGGGGAGCCTCTGCAGGACGCTGACTGCAGCAGAGGGGCAGCCCGAGGGGACACCAACCCAGGGCACTGGCTGTCAGCACCAGAATCCCCCAAGTCCAGGACAGGGAGACAGAGCACCTGGTCTGTTTCGCTCCTCTTCTAGAGTGTCAGCCGCACCATGGCTGTCGATGGGCAGGAAGGAGCAGGGTCTGGGGAAGGATTATAGCAAAGCAGCCCGCCAGGCAGGATTGACCCTCCCCAGGGCAGGGGGACCCCTCTGCTCTCCCCTGCACAGAGAGGCAGGGCATGACTATGTTAGACACCTCCCGGGAGAGGCAACAAGGGAACCCTGGATCTGCTGGGAGCTCCGGCAGGGACGCTTCGTGCCTGGTGAAAAGAACGAGAGCAACGAGCACACTCCTTGCCGCCTCTAACCTTGTGCCCCGCAAAGCACGTCAGACGTCTGGACCTGGACCACAGCCTCTGCCCGCACCTGGACCACAGCCTCCGCCTGCACCTGGACCACAGCCTCTGCCCGCACCTGGACCACAGCCTCCGCCCGCACTGACGGGAGTGATGGGCCCCGGAGCAAAGCCCAGCGGACCGGCTGCGGCAAGCAGAGGGGACACCCATTTTGCAGATGTTACCCCTCTACCGGGGGGCTTTGCATATAAAGAAGCTAACTCAGGCTGACGACCTGACTGCGTGCCTGGAGGAGCATGGTCAGGGGACCAGCAAGGAGCCCATCGCTACCACCCAGGAGGGAACTCAGGTGCGCTGCAGAGCCCGCTGCCGCCATAAGCCACCCGGGACCTTTCATGGGATGGAAGGACTCGGGGCTGCTGCCACGACCCTCCCTGGATAGATGGGGGTCGGAGTTCTTAAGCCAACTGTATACAGATGACAGCCTGACATTGCTACAGCTGGATTTCCTGCAACAGAACTGTGGGAGTTCACTCAGTCAGGGAAACTGATGGGCCCAAACCCTAAGTCGCCACCGGTGCTAACCACTGAGAAGCCCCAGCCTTTCAGTTTCAAAACGATGTGGAAGGACAGACGTCTAGAGCCCACCCTCCTCTGTCTTTAGGGGCCAACAACTAAAAGCAGAACCTAGAGTTGAGATCACGGGCCTGGCTGCAGGAAGGCCAGCCTACAAGACCAAGGATGTGGCAGTGGCTGTGGCAGCTGGGGAGATTTCAGAGCACACAGGCCACTGAGGGCAGCCCCACACCTTCATTCAGTGCCTTTACCAGGTTTTGTCTCTAGAACCAAAGGCCTCCTCCCATTTCTGATCAACCCACAGGCTGTGCCAAAGACCCTCTGCCGGCAAGCTAGAAAGCACGCCCGCACAGAGAGCCCCTGCTGCTCCCGCCACATGGCCCGGGGGACACCAGCCCTACCTGCCAGGGCTTTCTCGTAGTTCTTTCCCATGGCAATGAAGTTCCGGAGGCTGGGATTGAACTGCTCCATGATGGTCTGGAAGAGAGCAGAGAGGAGAGAAAGGTCACCATCACGGCCAGGGCCCGTAATGCTGGGAATGCCCCCCCCCCCCCCCCGCTGGAAGAGAAAATCCGCGGAGGCAAGATCTCAAGGTGGACAAGACCACCGACGCTGCAGCCAGGTCCCCTCTGCCCAGCACAGCCCCTCAGCTGTTCTCCAACGCACAGCCGGCCCGTGCCTCGGTGGTCACACCCGCGCAGCGCGACGTGAGTGGGCCTGTCACACAGGCTGTTTTGCGGATTAAACCAGCATATCGCGGAGCACGTGGGATGGTTGGGACACATTCTGGTTTTCAGAAACGGCGCTGCGAGGGGCCCCTGCCCGTCTGGCAGGGCTGAGTCAGCCGCCCTGCAAGGGCCCCCACCAGCCATCCACAACAGCCAGGAGGACCCCTCCACGAAAATCTTAACACATCAATTACCAAACATCAGCTCTGATTAAAGAGTCGGCAGCCTGACTAACAGACACCACGCGATGAATAATGCAGGAGGCCCAGGATCTGTTTGCCCGGATGGATTGGAGTCTGGATGCCAGTATCAGCAGTTCTCAGACTCAAGAAATTAGATTTCCACCACGCAGGCCAAATAAATGTTTTAATTACGAGGCATAAAAGCAGGCGCACACCAAACAACGGCCAAATGAGAATTCTACAGGCAGGATATGCACTGACAGTCAATAGCCAACCCCAAGCCGGCAGGCAGGAACCTAGGAAGGAAACTTCAAAAAGAAAGCCTAGTCTCCGCCACCTCCTAGCCTTTGGATAATTTATGATGACACAAATCTGATCTTTCCTGGGGATGGGACAGGAACAAAGCGCGGAGGAAGGAAGCCCCCACTCCCCTCACAGAGGGGAAGCCTCAGGGCCCCTCCCCGGACACAGTCTGTGATGCCCTGCCCCCAGCCCCAGGCAACCCTCCTGTGGCCACAGCCCGTGGGACCAGCACAGCAGAAGACAAGGGCTTTCAAGGAAACCCAAGACAGCCCCACTGTGGGCCCCGGAAAACCTGTTCGGCTTGGGCTCCACCTGCCTGCCCGGGGGTGTGGCGGGAGCACCCACACAGAGTGGCAGCCTGTGTCTGTTCCCCGTGGGGTGAAGCTCCGCATTCCCACTGTGGAGTCCCTGGGCTCAAGTCCAGCAAGGAACCAGGCTCACTGAATGCTCCTGCCTTTCAGAACACTCACCTCAAAACCCACACCTGCCCACCCTCTGTCAGGCTGTGAACTGGGACAGACTTCCCAGGTGCTCACACGGGCAGGTCGCCTTCCCTCATGGGGGCAGCCATGGTCTGGGGCACGGCTGCATACTAGCCCAAGGCTGGCCCAGCACTGGGACCCAGCAGTGGGCAAACTGGACAAAGTCTCCAATCTCAGGACATCCCTGAGAAGGGACACTTCTCACATAACACACCCGACAGTGACAACTGTCATGGGCAGGAACAGAGCAGGACAGAAGCACAGCACTCACAGAGGTCAGAGAAGGGGGCTCAGCAGAGACCTGAGAGTTAGGAGCGAAGCGCGTGATCACTGGTGAGGAAAGCAGCAGGGAGGAGAGAGCAGGTGCAAAGGCCCTGAGGTCAGGGCATGCTTGGAGAGTTCAGAGAACGCATGCAGTGTTTAACAGGAACAGTGGCAAGGGCAATGAAAACAGGGGAGAGGTGGGAACAGGGCTGGGCTGTGCAGTCTCCCTGCAGAGAGGGTGGGTAGGGCAGGCTAGTCCTGCGGTCTAGCACTCTAAAGGGTTCACCCTGGCTGTTCAGTGGAGGTGAAATCTCACAAAGGGACACAGTGGCTACTCGGTCATCTGGGTGAGAAGGGGAGCTCAGGCCAGAGTGGGGATGAAGAGGAGGCTAGATTCCGGACTGTTCTGACAGATGGGGTATGAGATGAGAATGCAGGCCAGAAGAGGTCTCTGATCCGGGGAGACCGAGCAGGAGCAGCTTAGGACATGTTACATTTAAGGAGTGCCTCAGACGTCAGAGGATGGAGACGTCGCACAGGCAGCTGGACAAAACGAATCTGGTATTCAGGGAGAGATCTGAGCCAGAGACACACACCTGGAAGATTCCAGTGGAGAGGAGAGACACCACCAAGCAGCTGGGTGAGCACACCACAGCACCCTTTCAGCGCCCACCCAGACCCAGGAAATCCTGTGTGGTGGAAAATTGATGGTGGAGAAACGTGGCACCTCTCTCTGCTGCTCGTTTGATGAGGTAGAATAGGAATGAGGGGCAGACCTAGGAAGGGTGGGTGTCGGTCTCAGCTCTGGTGTCGCGGGGCAGGTGGGGGGATGCTTGACTGTGCACACAAATGCTCGTGCACGTCTGTGTGTGCATACATGTACGCAGCTGCAGCCTAAAACGTCTGTCTTCTTGTGAGCAACAAATGAGGTCTGAGGGTGCCAAGCCGGAGAGCAGGCCCCGCCACCCTGGAGTCCCTGCCGCACAGAGCACAGGACTGCACACCTGGGCGGGTAGTCACTCTTGAGTTTCCTCAACATTCCGAGTGGCAGCAGGAACAGGCCAGGAGGCCCTGGGGGCCACACCCCCAACCTGTCACAGATGCAGCCCGAGTTTCACTTCCTTCCAGCAGCCAAGCCAGAGCCCAGGAATGTGGGAACAGACAGGAGGGGTGCTGAGCACAGCCACAACACCTGGGCATAGCCACCTGGCCCACACCTATCTGGGAAGGGGCATGGCCTGCTGGGACATGGACCCTGGCCACCCAGGGGCTGCTGTGTTGGCCTGGAGGAGGTGGTGGCAACTGCCTAAATACCATTGAGCTAATGTTCTGGGAGTGGATTCTCCCAGGGGAGAGCACCACTTCTGTCCAGTCCTGCAAACAAGCACCAGCTCAACCCAAAGAATGGGCCTTTTGAGGAACCAGCCTTGGGCACCTGCTGGCAAGGCTCACCCAGAACTCCTCCCCATCACTCAAGGCCAAGGGTGGAAAACACTGGGAGAGAGCACAGTGGCCTGTGACAAGACCCAGCCTCTCCAGTGGGGAGGGGGCCTTCTCCAGAACCCACAAGTCCACCATGCATCGTGGGGCTCCCCCAGACTGCATCCGGACCCAGTGCCCTGTGCTCTCAGAGACCGGCTTGCCCCCACCCAGCTCCAGCCCACCCAGAGGGACTAAGCACCCAGACCAGTGCTCACTGGCCAGTTCCCTTAACCTGACCCAAGGTGTCCTTCCAGGGGTCTGCCTAGCCTCTCCCACGCCCATGGACCTGGGAGGGACAACGGGGGCAAGACAGACAGACACGAGGGCCTCATTTGAGGGGGAACTCATGATATGCCATCTTTAGCTTTCCGTGTGGGCTCCTGGCTGAGAGGTGTTGGGACACAGACACCTCACCAGCCGGCACCATGGGCTCTTCTGCTGTGCTTTCCATCACCCCTCTGGAAGGGAGCTTCTTCCAGCTAGCCACACTAAAGGGCACGTGAAGACAGAAGAACAGGCTGGCAGGGAGCACAGGCAAGACGTGGGGCTGCGGCAGAGAAGGGAACTTCATGAGAGCCCAGTGGCTAGGTGCATGGCCCGAGTTCCCCAGGCTGACGCCCAGCACACCACCTGACACCTCCACTGGGTTTCAGAGACCCTGGGGCACCATGGGGCACCCAAAAGCTGCCAGACTCTACCTGCCAGCAAGGCCAGTGCCCTGCCCAACTCCACATCTGGGTTAGACACTTGTCCAAATCTGGCTGCTGCACCTTGCAGCGTCAGACGTGCTGTCCAGTAACTTTTGTGGGCGGAGGGCCAGGCGGCATCGACACCTTCTTCCGTTTTCCCATCTGCTCCTCAGCCGTGCATTCCAGAACACCTCTGTGTGCAGGCGCAGGGCGGGGTGCTGGGGTAGCCTGCCACAGGCTTGCGGACCCCACAGCAGGTGCATGCTGTGGAAGGACCAGCTGAGGAAGGGAGGCTGTTTCCCAAAGCAATGCCCAGGCTCAGGCCATGCTGGCCTCCCTGGCCCTATCGAGCCACAGTGGAATCCTGGCTTCAACTCTGTCTCCACAGGACAGGCGCCAGCTGTCCCTACTCCAGATACCCACACCCCTGCTGCCCAGGGCGGGAGCACATGGGAGCAGCCGAGTCCTCCAGCTGTAGGGAGGCGGCCCTCGTCAGGACAAGGGAAAGCGGCCGAGCCCTGGGGAGCCTGTCTGCCTGGCGAGCTCCCACCTGGACGCTGCCAGCCTGGCTGGCCTGGGAGGACGGCGGTTTCAATGTACTCCAGCCCCAGGTCTGCCCGGACAGCGAGGGCAAAGGGCAGCCCCTGCACCCTCCCCACTCAGGAAACCAAGGGAGAGCAGCCAGCATCTCTACAGAAAGGACACCCGCTGGGGGAAGTACTCCATCCCTGCTCCCCGTCAGCGCACAGGGGTCTGCCGTCTGCCAGCTCGGGAATCTGTTTGTTCCTCGGCTTCAGTTCCTGGTTCATGGCCCTACTCCAGCACTTTCCTGCCAGAGCTGCCACAAACAAAAAGCAAAGTTTCTCTGCTGACAGAGGGAAATGACCCCCCCTGCTGTGTCCCCCTCTGGCTGTGCATGCTGAGCGGGGGAAGGGTGGGGAGGTGTGTCTGGGCGCTGGTGGGCACGTTCCCTGTGGGTGCCTGATGTGCAGCAGGGCAAGGGGAGAGCCGGCCACGAACCCCGTCATGCTCTGCCCTCGCCATGGCCAGTCCCTGCAGGACCCTGTCCCAATAGGCAGGCAGGCAGAGTGAGAGCCTGCCCGTGTGGGCCAAGAAAGAAGCCAGACACAAAAGGACAGGCATGTGACTCTGCTGGGATGATAGGGAGACCACTGGGATGAAGGGGGCCAGGCAGTCACAGGGGCTGAGGGATGGGCTCCTAGTTCCCAGGTACAGAGTTTCTGTTTGGGGTGATGAGGCATAATGCTGTTAATTTAAGTGTAGTCAATGCCAAAGAACTATACACTTAGAAATGGCAAACGCGTGAAAGTGCATATTACATATTTGTTACCACAATTTAAAAGGGGGGGAAGTGCCAACTGCCAGATTTCTGGCTCTGTCTCTGAGGGCCAAGCATTGTGGCTCGGTCCTCAACCCACACGGACCCCAAGGTATTGTCCTGCCAAGGGTGGCTGGCCAAAGCGAGATGCCCTGCCAGCAACTCAGCAGCTGCTTTGAGAGTGCCCTGTGCCCCTTTCCAGGAGGGCCCAAAATGAGCAGCCTAGCTTGGCACACCAACACCTCACGTGGGGGCCCCAAAACTGCCCAGGAGCCAAGTCTGCACAGCCCAAATCACTCACCCCGTGGGGACTGGACAAAGTCCCATCAGATGAGGGCTGCTGGGCAGCAGGGCCTGAGCACAGGACCAACAGCCTGGCCACTTCCTTCCTGTCCAGTGCTGCATCCTGCCCGACCCGACTTCAAAGGGGCCCAGTGGGGCCTGGCCCCTCACCCCCAACCCCACCCCAGTCGAGGTGCAGGTTCCCCAGCCATGTGCATGGCAGGCAGGAGCCTCGGGCCTTCCAATGGCCTTGGGTGGGGGTTGACCTACACTGGGACCCACACGCCTGGCCGAGTGGCGCTATGTCAAAATCACAGCAGGTCTCTGCAATAACCTCCATTTTGTCATCACAAGGGATGCCATTTGATGGTGGCTGGAGGTGGAAATCATCACAGGTAGGACAGCCTGCCAAGAGTCAGACAGGTCACCACAATGGAGATGGCACCCAGGACGAACCAGCCAGTGCGCGGGCACTCTTCACCTCAATCATTAGCTCGCTTGTGATCACTGAGTAAAACAAGCCTGACTTCTGCCTGACCCTCTAGAACCTTCTGAGGCCTCCGACCCACCCCTGAGTTCTAGTGGGTGGGCCTCCCGGCTGACAAAGAAGTAGGGACATGGTCTCGGAAAGGCCAGGGCGACTGAGGCAGCCCCAGGCGGTCGCCACTGACAGGACACAGTAGGTCCCTGGGCTCCCTGGAAATTGCAGATGCAGCCCTGCAAGTCTCAGCCTGGACCTCGGCTCTATACCACCAGCCTCTGCTCTCAGATATCTTCCATTCTGAATAGCTAATGCCTAACCAATAGTTTCCACATGTCAGGAAATACTGTTGTCTCATTCCATCGTATTTGAAAAAACTGTGGCAAAGATGCAACGTTACAAAGATGTAACGTTCCCTGACCCTGCAGGGCTCCCACGTGAACAGCCAAGGGAAGCAGGTACCGAAAGCCAGAAGGCTGCAGGGTGGATGGCCGGGTTCAGATCCCCGCTGCTGGCTTCAAACACCCCACGTGCTGGTGCCCCTGGAGAGAGAAGGCTGCGAGGGGAGTGCAGTTGTGCAGTGCCTGGAGCTCACCGCCCTCGGGGTTACTCCAGGTTATCTGCAGCCGGCTCAGCCCAGGCTCCCAGAGACCCGCCCATGTCACTGCCCCGGTGAGGGCGCCTGCAACAGGGATTCCAGCCCATGGCTGCGATCGCGATTCTCTGTCCACACCAGCCCTTCCACAGAGAGGGAGGGGACCAAACGGGGTGCAAGTGGCCTCTTCCCCCGAGACTCTCGCTCCTGGGAGGGGCAGCCGTGGTGTTTTTATCCCCCTCACCCCACTGGGTAAGGGCCATGCTGGGAGACAGGGGAGCCTTCATGTGTCAAGACCGCCTCGGGCCAAGCCGAGCTCCACGGGAGGACAGCATCCCAGGACAAGAGTTCTGGCCCCCTGGGGCAGGGGCGCTCGCCCTCTCTACCATCCCCACATGTCGCTCGTTCAAAGGCTCCTTTTATCATAGCTTAAGTATCTGGAAATGCTTCACAATCCCTGCATCGGCTCTTCTGTTGCCGACTGGGAAACACCGGCTGTCGTCACCCGCTGGCTGCACTCGTCCCTCTGGCCCCTGGCATTTTGGTCCAGGAGCCCCCAAGGGCCATCTGAGAAAGGAAAAGGAGTCCCACGTGGAGCCTAAAATCCTGCTGCTAACATTTTCTGGTAGATCAAGAAAGTGCCAGCAACAGAAATGTCCAGGGGCTTGGACGAAATCCCAGAGACATTCTCAGGGTGTGCTTCGTCCCCGATACCCCTGAAGCTGAAGGGGAGCACCTGGTAAGCCCCCCGCCTCCCAGATCAGAGGGCCCCAGGTGGGTGCAGGTGGAATAGCCAGACACTGACGGCTCAGAGGAGCCAGACTCTGGATGTGAAGCAGTTTTAGGAAAATGCTAATATATTTGATATGCAATTGTTTAAAAATCTGACTAGAAAATTCTAAGAGAATGGCTCCAGTAATCATGAAATAAAAATTCCCAGCAAGAAGAAAGCATTCTGCCTTAACTGGAGGTATTTTTCCTTCTACTGGCTCAGAATGTCTGATGGTATTTACAGCTGAGGGTCCGTTAGATTCGCTGGAAGAATCTGTGGAGGATGCGACATACGGAACATCCTATGGGACTGTGGCGGGGGGTGCCTCAGGATTTCTGGGGAAAAGCCCAGGCCCCCCCTTCCCCCCTACCCACAGCCACATCCTACCCTGTTTACAGCCCCAAATGCCCCCTGGGGCTTTCCAGTCAACCCTAACGCAGGCACGAACACCAAAGGCCCTGGCTAAGCCTTGGGCCTGCCCAGGCTAGCCCTCACTCTCCACCCGCCCGTTTGCCCAAGACAAGGCAGAAGTGCCATAGGACTCCAGGGCACCTGTGGGGGGATTGGGCTGCTACTCGCTGAGCAAACAGTGGAAGGGATGGGAGAGGCCGCAAGGGGAGTCCGAGCAGCACAGCAGGACAGCACTCCCACCATGAGCTCCCCAGGACCAGGGGCTTACTCAGCAGGACAGCACGCCCACCATGAGCTCCCCAGGACCAGGGGCAGGGCTTACTCAATTCAAAGTATTAAGGGTCGTCCGCCACGTCCAGCCTCTGCTCTGAGCTCTGAGAACATGGCAGGCCAAGTCTGACAATTTTGTCATGACAAAATTGACAACTTTGATGTCAGGGAGCAAAGTGGGTCCCGAATAACCCAACTTGAGTATCTGGGAGTGCTGGGTCCCGTGGGGATGGGTGGATGGACAGATGGATGGACTCTGAAACTTAAAAGACCTCACATACCCAGGATACCTCCTTGGGGCCTGCAGTCAGGGGACATGGAACGCTGCTGCCCCCAACCTGCGCCCGCTGCCACTCCTGGGTTAACCGTCCCTGCACCGGAGTCATCTCACAGCTGCACAGGCACAGGAGGGCAGGAGTGAATCAGAGCTGGGGGAGGTGGGAGCATGTCAGTGGAAGGTGCCGGATCTGTCCGCGCTCTCTGTAATTACTATGGGGCGTGGGCAGCTGATTGCAGCGGCGATGAGAGAAGGAGGCCCGTGGGCCCATGGACGCTCTCGGTGCAGCGTTTCTAGGGGAGCGCAGGCACTGAGCCGCGAAGCAGAGGCTCCCGTTCATGACAAGGCGGCCGCGCAAGAAGGCCACACGGGGTGGATGGGTGAGAGGACCATGCAGGAAAGCCCTGGGCAGAGAGGCTGGTTGGGGAGGCCAGGCAGGAAGGCCCTGGGCAGTGTACCCGGGGCCAAAAAGGAGGGCAGAGCCGCTCCAGAGGAAGTAGCCCTAGCCCCCACCTCCCTCGCAGACCCTGTGATGTGGCACCCAACGATGAGGAAGCAGACAAAACCGGCTAGGGCAGCAGCAGAAATGGAGAGGCTGAGTGGACCAGTGACAGGTGCTGGCCACCATCCCCACCCACCCAAGACTGGGCTGCCACTCCCCTGAGATGGGCCTGGTCACAAACGGGTGAAGAAGGCGAGCTGGGCTGAGGCCCTGCTTGTCCCTGCAACGTGACCTGTGCCCCCAGTAAGGACCACCCAGGCCCCAGGACCAGGCCCATTACAGCACCCTTCCTCCCCCCACCTCTCCCCCTCTAACAGAGCTCCCCTTGGGCTGCTGGCTGGTGGGCAGCACTGAGCCCAGGCCGACCTCCCAGACAAAGGACACCACTGGGGTCAAGGTCCCATAGGGATGCTCTCCTGACCCAGTGGAACAGCCACACCCCTACGCCCAAGGTGCCCCCTGGAAGCACCCACTCCCCTTGTCAGGTGTGAATACCCACCTGGTGCCCTTCTGAGCTCAGGACACCGCAGTGCACCGTCGTGACCCTGGACAGGGCATGTCAGGAGCAGCCAGCCAGGGGATTTGGGAGTGGGGCGCTGGAGGCACCGCCCAGCTGCTGCACCGAGGGGTCCAGTTCTGACCGCCCCTGGGAGCTGTGCTCTTGTTGCAGGGAGGGAGCTCTTACTAGGGCGTGCAGATCCCACCACTTTATAGAACAGCGTAATGCGCCGACGCAGTTAAAATGCACACAGAGCCAAGCGCAGCACCAATTCTCCTTCTTTAGCCAAGCAGGCGCCTGCTCCATCTGCTGCCCCAGCAGGCACCCCCCTTACCAAGGAAATACCCGTTGGAAACCCCACTTCGCCGTCTCCAGACGAGGCCACAAGCTCTGTTCACCCTGCATGCCAGCCGCTGACAACAGCCGAGACACAAGGTGGGCACCTGGCCTGAATGAGAGGTCAGCAGCAGAGGGTGGGGCTCCCCAAAACACCTATCCAGAGAAATGGAGGGAGCCTCGCAGGGGAGCTGGCAGGATCTTGGCAGCCATGCCTGGATCAGCAAGTCGGGTGCACTCACCCCCAAGAATCTCAACCCCAAGAAAAGCCACATGGCGGACGTTATGTGGACTTCCCCTCAGGCCCTGCCCCGCCTCTCCCGTGGCTCAGGGCAAGCACAGGTGCTGTTCCTAGAGAAGATGCTTACAGCCGGCTGTAAAGCACAAGCCTCATTGAGTCGCCCAGGAGCCAAGACTTCTCTGAAGGATGTAGGTGCGTGAGAAAAGCATGATGGGAGCAGAGATGAGTGTCTACCAAGCTCAGTACCTGGGAACTGCAGTCTCAGAGGGGCGTGATTTCCACCCAAGCCAACAACTGTCCCCTCAAAGGGTGAGCTCAGTCCCCCGGGGAAGGTGGAAGACCCAACCCTCTGTCCCTTTCCTAAGGCAGTTACCAGGGATCTGCCTCCTGTAGCTGGGGAATGGATGGCCCACTGCCTGCCTGGGGAAGACGCCTCAAGCATCCAGGGCGTGTGCTCATTCTGCTGCTTTCTCCTTACTCTCCAGTGAACTTCCCTGGGTTATAACTCCCAAGGGAACCAAGTCCTGGGACAAGAGGTGGCAGTCTCGGAGTTTTGGTTACCAACACTCCCAGGGAGGAAAACCAAACTGCATGCACCATGCTGGCATTACCACTGGTAAGGCCGAGACTGCCGTCCCTGCTGCTCCCTTCTGTGCCAGGCAGACGGCACCAGGGGTGGTAGAGGATGTGACTTAAGGGCCGAGACCCAGGGTGGGCAATGAGTAAGCTCACTCCCGGAACTGCAGTGGCTTTCAAAAGGGTGCCAGAGGTAGCACTGGGCCCAGGAGGGGCCTGGGCCTGCCCAACCTGCTGAGGCGTGTACATCAATGGCTCAGGCCACCTCCTGACTCTGCCTCCATGTGGGCTGGCTTCTGCCAGACTGATGCCAAAGCTGCCTGACCTGTACTGGCGCTGCAGTGACAAAAGACAAAACGGGAGCCACCCTGGGCCCAGGAGGCTCCGCTGTCAGGCCCACCCAGTGGGAGAAGGAGCCACCTGCCCGCAAACCCCAACCCCAAGTAAATAGCAGTAATGCTGGCTTGTTACTAGGTCAGACGGCTCTCCAGGTGCATGGCCCTACAGACACCTACAGTGCTGGAAAATTCCACAGCTCATTTCCTCACCTCCCCATGGGAAGCCCGCTTATCAGCAGGCACAAGGAACACAAAACACAGTGACCCACACCCCCTCCAGTTATGCCTGAAGCAAGGCTGAAAGTCCCCAAACACTCTGACCCATCCGGGCTGACAGACTACACTTCAGGCTTCCGGATAAATCAAAGCAGGCAAACCGGCCAAGCCATGGCTGTAGCCCACAGTGTCTTATTAAGGACGGCCATGGGATTCCCCAGACAGTCACTCCACGAACCCCTCAAAAGTCTTGCCATGAAAGTTTCCGTTTATTGGGTTCACTGCTGAAGCAGGAAAAACAGCCCCTACAATAACGAGCAAGCTGTGGTGGAACTAATTAATAATAACTGAATAACCCTCCTTCCCTTGACAGCGTTTGCTGGGCACATGGAACAGAACCACCAGGAACCGGTGCCGCGGATTCTATTAATACTAAACCTAAAAGCCCGGCGGCTGTTCCTTTCCCAGCTGATTTCTCAAGCTGGCTCAGGGCCTGTTTACCAGCCAGGACTCGGCCCTAACATGGCTTCGAAACTGGTTTAGTCAATCCCGCCTCAGCTCCGGATTTCCACAGCTGACCAGACTGAGCCCTTATCAGGACCGACTCTAAGTACAATCTGTCCCCTGGACTCCAGCTGAAGTCAGAGGGGCCACCTCCGAGCCTCCATCTGGCCGGCCAGCAGCGCCGGAGCAGAGAGAGAGGGTTTCACAGGCCACCGGCCAGGAAGGCACAGCCATAGTTGTTTGATTCAATTAGAAACTGTTGCTCTGTGAAGTGCGTGGCAATGCCATGTAGTGGCCTTGAACCAGCAAGCGCCCCGTAAACACCAACCAGCTACTCCCACCTCACCTTCAGACTCAGCATTGAAATAAAGCCAGTCTTTGTAAGACGGTGGGGGGGGGCAGGGGGAGGGGGGCAGCCCAGGACATGGATTTTTCCCATGAGAAAATGCCTGCCAGGAACTGCAGTGGGCCCTGGAGCCATACCAGAGCCGGGGGTGGGGGGGGTGGGGGTGGGGGTGGGGGGGGTCTCAATTGAGAGAATGGATGCTTAAAAATGAGAAAAGCCAAGGGTTTGATAATTCACACAAGGGACACAGCAATGACTTGGGGGAGCCTGTGTGCAGAGAAGGACCCGGGTGGGCTCTGCGGTCCTAAGAAGTGGAACTGTCATTTCACAGATGAAGGATGCGAATCTGACTCTTAACCACATCTCAGGAGCATGGGAGGCGCGTCAGCCTCCCACACGGAGTCTTCTCCCCCCACCGTTACATAAGACCGTGGATTATCTGTCCCCCCCCCACCAGGCCGCCGGCGCCCCACCTCCCACCTTGAGCCACATCCACTAACGCCCTGCTCCCTGCTCTAAGGACTTGTGGAAAGAAAAGCCAGTTGAGAAGAAAAGTACCCAAATGCTTGGGCCACAGCGACCGGGGTAGCCAGCACGGCGTCGGGCGCCAGCGAAGGGGCGCAGGGCGGGGGCGGCCAGGCCTCGGCACCCCGGGAAGCCCCCTACACCCGCCGCCCCCCTCCCCCGGTCTTCCAACTCCGTTCCCACGCGGGGCGCGGACAGACCCCAGAACTCCCCCGGCCAGGCTCCCGGGCTCCGTCCACGGCCAAGGCGGGTGCATGCAAGGGCTCGCGGGGCCCGGACAGACCCGCAGCACGCGGGGGCGCAGAGGGGCTTTCGCCAGGCGGCGGTGCGCGGCACTCGCGTTCACCTGGGGCCGACGCAGGGGCAGCAGCGCGGGCCGGGGCGGGGGGAGGCCGGCAGGGGCTCGGACGTCGCGGCCACCTGTGACCCGGCCGGGTCCGGGTCCCCACGCCCGCGCGTCGCAGGGCCTGGGCCCAGCCAGCGCGGGGACCCGGACTACCCAGGGGCAGGCGGCGCGCGGGGGCTGGGCATTGGCCGGCTCCAGACTCACCTTGTAGACATTCTCCGTGAGCCGGTGCATCTCCTCCGAGCGGGACAGCGACATGGTCCTGGGTCCCGGCGGCACCACAGACCGGAGCGGGGGCGCGAGCGGCGGCAGCGAGCACGCGACGGAAACGGACAAGCGCGCGGAGTCGAACACGGAGCGGGCGTCCAACCAAGCGGCCCCTCTTATAGCCGCTACCGGCTCCGCCCCCGCCGCAGGCCCCGCCCCGCCGCAGGCCCCACCCCCGCCCTGCCGTGCCGGGATCGTCGCCCCCGCCCGCCCGCCCCCGGCCAGCCTCGCTGCTGCTAAGCAACCGCCCGGCCCCGCCCCCGCGCCGTCCTTCCCATTGGCGAGCGCAGGAGCGGGGGGGGCGGGGGCAGGAACAGAGGCGGGGCCTGGAGGCCGGTTCTGTACTGCGATTGGTTGGCAGCGACGTCGATCTCGGGAGGAGGAGGTGGTGGTGGGGCGTGGGCCGGGGCCCTGGGAACAGCCCGAGGGGGGCCCGGGCGACAGCCGGGCTGGGGGCGGGAGAGAGGGGGCGGGTGGAGCAGGAAGAAGGGAGCAGAAGGTGGGGGGGAGGAGTGCGGGGCGCGCGGCTGATGACTGAGCGGAGGCCGCACTCAGCGAAGTGGGGCGTCGGGCCCCCTAGGCGCTGCGTCCCCCCGGAACGCCCCGAGGCCCGCGCTACCGCCCGGACGCGGAGGACCTGCAGCCTCTCGGGCCGCTCCGACCTCGGGATGCGAGGTGCACGGCTGACTGTGGGGAGAACGACCGCTGCCGGGGGGTGCGGCCCGGCTCCGACCGGCAACTGCGGAGGTGAGTCGGGAGCGGGCGGCGACCCCGGCTGGCCCTGCCGGGACAGGGGGGGACCGTGGGCGCGAGAGGACCTGGAGTGCAGGTGAAGGAAACCCGGGGAGAGCAGACCCGGAGTGGGGCAGGCCCTGGGGAGGGGCGGGCCCTGGGGGGAGGACCTGGGGGAGGATTCTGGAGAGGGGTGGGCCTTGGGGGAAGGACCCCGGTGAGGAAGGTTCTGGAAAGTGGTGGACCCTGGAGGAGAACTCTGACAGAGGAGGGTCATCGGGGAGGGAGGGGACCCTTGTGGGGGCGGAAGATCTCATGGGGGCAGCAGTTTTCCTGAGGCTGGAGGAGCCGAGTGGAGGAGGGTGGGGAGGAGGAGGGCCGGGGGAGGGCTGGGGGAGGGGCTCCGGGGGTGGGAAATCTCCGGCAGGGGCCGTGACCTCCGTGGATGGCGGCGTCCGAGCTGCCTCCTCTTTAAGGCGCTTCTCCGAGGTTGTGCTGAGGAAGCCGACCAAGTTGGCACACGGGGTTCCCAGTACAATTCCCTTAGAGAAATATTTACATAAATTAGACTAACATAGAGGAATTATTTGCTTTACGTTGTAAAACACCAGATCGGAGTGTTTTAGTTTAATTAAGCCTCACACTTTCGGCCGGTGTCTCAGCCCGGCTAGGCAGTGACTGGTTCCTGCCCGGGAAGCACAGGCCCCGCGCCGGGCAGGGGCCACGTGGCGCCCGCCTGAGGGCTGGTGAGCTCCCGGCAGACAGCAGGGCAGGGAAGGGGGTCCCAGAATCCTTGCAGCCTGTGTGCAGGGACTGTTCCGAGCTAGGCTTGCCATGGATGCAAGACAAGGAAAGCGAATTCAGGAAGCGCCTCCGCCTCCACCCCCACCCCCGCAGCTCCCTCTCCTTCTCATTTTGCTCCTTTCCCTAACCTTGAGCCTTCTTGCACAGACGGATCCCGTTTGGTTCCATCACCTTCTGACTCCTGGGCCTGGCTTATCCTTTTTACTTATTTCCCCAGTGTTTCCAGGTAAATCCCTACGTGTGTATTTTACCGGATTCTTTGGGTTGCAGGCAACAGACCCAGCTCCAACCGTCTTTAACCAACGTGGGCATTCAGAGGCTCATCCCTCAGCCTCCCTCTCTCCCCTCTGAGCGACCTCAGCCCAGCTGCGGCTCCTACCCACGACCAGAGGCCTGATTGTCCCTGACCTGTGCCACCCTATCGCAGGGCCCCAGGCTTGGGCGTGTCCTGGCCAAGGGAACACCTCCACGGGGCTGAGGCCACCTTCCAGGTCCCTGCTCCGGCTCCCGCCCACCCGGACACCCCTGCCTGCAGCGGGCAGCTGGGCAGCATGTGGAGCCACCAGCAGGGCCCCCGTCCATGAAAACAGCACTGACAGGAGGCTGCTGCTGGTGGACGCAAACCAGCACCCAGAAATCGCCCCATGGCAGGCGCAGGGCGAGGTGGGATAAACTGGTCATCCTGGAAGGGCAGCTGACCCTGTGCAGCGAATACAGCCGGAAATTGGAGTCTGCTGTCGTTCTGTACCCCCAGCTCCACAGAGGGCTCCATCAAGGCTGGGTGCATCGACAGGGTACCAGTCCCCCCAGGAGGAGACTCCCCAATTATCCTCTGAGGCTCTTTAAATGGTGACAGGAGCTGGGGTGGGGCTGAAAAGTATGGGTGAGAACTTAGGTCCAGGGCCGGCGTTTACATAGGCCTGGCACAGGGAGCTGGGAGTGTCTCTTTTCCCGGCACCATCTTATTTTGGGGGCATTTAAAGTGCTTTACACACATTGCCTCCTTCCTCTGACAGCATGCAGGTGGCGAGCCAGTGCTGGCCTGAAGATGCGCGGCTGGGAAATTACTTCCCTCCCCATGAAGTCTCACCCACTCTCCCCTCTAAGAGGAACAGAGCCCTTGTCAAGATGGAGAGGCCTTAAAGCCAGCCGCGGACACCTGTCCCAGCCCCTTGCCTCACCCCAGGCCACCGTGCTGGGTGTCACATCCAGGCTCTGGGTGCTGGCTGGGGGTGGGGGTCAGTTTCTATAAATGAGCATCACAGCAAGAGTTGCCAAGAAAAAACTCCTTGTGCCGTTGTCTGTCCCTCTCATTTCTGATTGTCCGTCTGCTCCCAGGCAGAGCACCCAGCTGAGGGGGTGTTGAGCCACGGCAACCCTCAGACACCCCCAACCCCGGCCCCGAGCACCAGCAACGGGCCCTTGCACACGTGGGGCGCTGGGTAGATATCAAGGCAGAAGTAATTCCATACGGCGTCTGGTCCCACAGAGCTCGGCCACATCCCCCCGGGTCACCCCAAACAGGGTGGGCCGTTGAGGCGGAAGGGGCTGGAGACAGAGAGAACAAGCGCACATCTCTCCATCCTCTTATTTTTAGTTGCGTTATGTAAGCGGCCTCATCTCAACGTCACGTAGGAAAGGGGGGGTCTCGGATTTAATTACAGGATGACAGCCTTTGGTTTTCCAGCAAGCTGTTCTCCTGGCAACGCAGGCACAAGGATGTGTGATTTCTGCTAAACAGAAGGAGCCCCTTCTGAGGTGACCACCGGCAAGACTCAAACCCGTCACAGCTCTCTCTCTGTCTCTGACCAGCTGGGCCTGGCTGTAGCCATGCCTTGCCTAAGGTGGTGGCGATTTGTCTCGGATCACAGGGAAATTGTCAGAGGCAGTTTTTTCTCCCTCCCTCTGCTCCCACCCTTTTTGCTTGGCAGCTCCCTCTTCTCTCTAAGAGAAGGAGCCACCCATCAGAACTCCTCTTGCCTTTTATTTTTTTGTTCCAAGACTAAAGCACTTGTAAATGGTAACCAGAAAGTTCCAGAGCAGGAGAGACCGGAGGGCCTGGGAGCCTGCTGGCAGGGGCTTCCAGAGTATGAGCACCTCATCTTCCTCTTTTCCCTTCCGGCTGCACTGCCACCTTCTCAGCTTCCTCCCCACCCAGCCCCAGGTGCACCAGGTCACCCCTGTTTCCAGAGGACCGCAAGGCTGGCCTTGGGTGACCGTCCACACTGCTAGTGAGAATGCAGAGGCCCCCAGTGCTGGCGAGAGCCGGGACTGGGCCCCACCTCAGAGCCCTGGTGTGACAGCAGAGCCACCGGCCTTGGTGCAGGAGCAGGGAGAGAGGAGTGTGATGCCAGCGAGCTCCATGTACAGGGGAGGACGTGGGTACAACTGTCAGCAGTGGACAGGTCAGGTACCCCACAGCCCTCCCAGCCTTGTGTCCCTGCTGCCCAGGCTCTCAGGGGAACTTGAGCCCTGACGAGCAAGTGAAAAGCTCCAAGAATCCCCTGGTCTGTCCATGCACTGGATATATTTTAAGTGTTACCATTGTTAGCTAGTAGGCCAGACGTTTCTAGAGAGCACCCGAATGCTGTGCTTAGAAAGCAAGGGCAGCTCCAGGAGGCGGAGCTGGTCCCCAGCCCTTCAGTGTGGTGATTTCTTTCGAAGGGGACAGCATGGGGCAGGGTGGGGGACCTTACGGAGGAGAAATCTGGTCACACTGCCTGTCAGGTGCTGGGGTCAACCTTAGCAACCATGAGCCGAATCTTCTCCGTGGACAGATGGGATGACAAGGGTACTTTCCCCTGGGGTCTTCCTCCCCAACCCCCCAGCTAAAGACATCAGATGAATCCCAATGGAGGCGCATTCTACGAACCCCCTGATGAGTACCCTCAAGTCCGCCAAGGGCATCAAAACAAGAAAAGTCTGAGAAAACACCACAGCCAAGAGGACTCAGTGTCACGTGGGGTCCTGGACAGGGCCAGGGAAAAAAGGGACTCAGAATAAACGTTGGCCTTTAGTCTAATGATGTCATGTGCAGGCTCCCCATTGACGTGAGATGTTGGCAACGGGCGAACCCTGCATGGAGTCCCTGGGACCACTCTGTACTGTCTTCATAATCATGTAAAACTCATCCGCTATGAAAAGTTTAGTAAAAAAAAAAAAAAAGCCAAAAAGAGCAGCATGACCTCCACACAAGCTTCCAGCGAGCCCACCTATGGAACAGCCAGCCCCGCGCTCCCCTGCCCCCTGGGGACTCGTCCCTCCCCTGCTCCCAGAACCCGTGCTCTGATGGGCCCTGCCTGACGCTCACCCTTTACCCCAGAACACATTTGCCCTTGACCTGTCCGTGGTCTGACAGCTTCATTCTCCAGAACCACAGTGTTTCCCGGGGTCCTGGCTGTGGATGGGCAGTCACCTGCCCCCCTGGGAGCCCACGGGTTACCCTCTGGGCCTTCCGCGGGGAAGGCGGGGTGTGGAGGGGGTTACGCCTCAGCTGGAAGGCAGGACGAGGCCTGTCCGCAGAAGGGGCTGGACACACAGCTCTCTCTGAGCTCCCTGGTGGCTCCCAGGAGACAGGGCTCCCCCAGAGCCAGGCTGGCGGGGTGGGGGGTGGGGCTCCCCGGCACCCCAATCGTTACGTAATCCCTGGGCGGGCGGCGTGACTCCGGGTGCGTGTGGGTGGCCGCGCGGTGAGAGCAGGGGGCGCAAACGAGGCTCAAAGTTTTGCTCGGGTGTTTCTCCCCCTCTTATTATATTTCAGTGTCATCCTGCGTCTGCCAGCTCTGTCACCCACTTGCTTATTAGAATATATTAACTGACAATGGCAGATTTAAGTAACCTGAGCAGGTGACGCCTGTGCCCTCCTGTACTGCCCCAGGTGAGGTGCAGAGGGCCCGTCCAGGGGATGTCCGCCACCCTGCCTAGAAGAACTCGGGCGCTGGGAGTCTTGGCCTGGAGCTGTGAACCCTGCAGCCCAGGCAGAGAGGACATGTCCAAGTCTGGGATGGGGGCGTTGGCTGGGGGACCTGGGACCAGGCACTGCGCAGCATGGAGACTCCCACGCCCCCTGGCAGTGTGGGAAACCCTGCCCAGCTCGGGCACACTCACCGCTGGTGGCGGGGTTCCTCGGTGAGTGGGAAACACTGGACAGTGGAGATGCTCAGGAAACTGAGAGTGGATGGCTTGCCCACTCACCGGTCCCCCAGGCTCCGGACCCACGGGGGGGTCACACGGTTTGACCAGGAGAGACAAGCACTTCAGCATCCTGCTCAGTGTACTTCCTGGTCACTTACCCCCAGAAACATCTTCTTTGTTTTCTTATCACTCTGCCTCTTAAATGACTTCACTTGCCTTGAAAGTGATCTGAAAGGTCTTTTTGGAGAAGAGCCGAGGAAACCTGCACTTCAGAATCTGAAATCAGAGAGCGCTCTGCAACCCCAGCCCCGAGTGTGCTCGCCGCCGAGCCTTCCAGACCCAGGACCCGGCAGCACCGGCCCTGCAATTACTAGCTCCCGATGCCGGTTCGCGCCAGCCCCAGCCATGTGCGCGCCGCTCACAGATGGCTTCCCTGCCCGGGGCTGGCTGTTTCTAATTTGAGCTGCTGGAGGCTCCTCTCATTCTCTCTCTTTGATTCCATGTTTATTTAAAGCCAGATTTTGAAATGTTATCTTCAGCTCTAAAATCTCACTTTTCTTTCTTGCAGCTGATCCTAAAACCACACTTAGGACCACAGAGCGTAGGAGAACTTCGAGGCTGACTTGGGCTGGGCCAATGAGACAGAGAGTTCCAGAATCCCCATTTGCCCCTGTTGATGGTCACTGCACAAATAAATATTTAGATGACCGGCTAACTTTTCCCTATGAGAGCCGAACTTGGGAAGGTGTCCCCAGGGTGTCGGGGTTGCCTCATGTCTCCCATCTATGTCGTGAAATTCATAGCAGGTTTCTGGGCTCTCCTGGTCCTCGTATGTGCTCTGTAGGTGGGACACAGACCAGCTTGGGGTGCCCACGGGCACGGCTGCACCCAGCACCCCGGGGGGACCTTGTGTCCCCTTTGTCCCGGCAGCCTCCTGCTCTCTGATGGCCTCTTCTTCCTACTCTTTCTGGGACTCAGTGTCTCCTTCCCCTGACATGAGACCCGCATGTTTTCCTTCTATTTGGAAAGAGAGGACCATTTCCAAACAGAAGGGGGGTCTTTCACGAGAGACGCGAGCCGGCTGTGGTAGGAGGAAGTTGACCCATCGTCCAAATGCCTCTTTACACAACGTCAGACAAAGGGGCTCTGGAACTTTCCGGCGGTGGGACCCGCAGTCCTAGGCTGAGTGCTGGGCACTCAGAAATGTAGGCTCCCTTCCTTCTTACTAATGCAAAAATGCCCTCGTCCTCTTCCATGCTGTACCTCAGGATGTGCTGGAAGGACGCTGATGAAACAGGGACATGCTGGGGACCCCAACATGGAGAAGGGCAAAATGAGCTCAGGGGCCAGGCTAGGTTCTGTAGGCTCAGGTTTGTGAGGTGGAGGACACCTGTAGGAGAAAGGAGAGGACGTGCCCCTGGAGCAAATGGTAGGAGGACCTGGGGGAGTGAGGGCCATGGAGAGGTTGGAGGTGCCAAGTCCAAGGTCTCACCTGCAGTGACCCAAGACCAGGATGCCATAGGGTGCCCTCTGGCCGGAGCTGTGGTGGTGGGGGTCAGCCAGAGCAGCTGCCAGCTGGACTGCCAGAAACAGGCCACATTGGGCAAGTCCCAAATAGATTATCTGGGCTCGAATTAACGTAGGAGCTGGAGGTGCCTGGAGGAAGTGATGGGTTCTGATTCTGTTGGAGTCGAGCAGTTGTCTGGAAAGTATTGAGAACTGACGCCAGTACTTTTATAATCTCAAAAAGTGTGGAGGGAGTTGGAGTCGCTTCTCTGGCGTGTTTGGTAAGAAAGTAACACGATTTCAAGAACAAATTATTTTAGTGTTAATCTTGAGAACACATCATTTCCCCATCAGGCTTTTTCTTCTCTAAGCTACAAGGAGCAGGCACCTTTGTGCGGGTTAATGGAAAACCTTGGCTGCTCGCTGACTGTCCAGCTGCAAAGATTATCCTGTTCCTGGGGGGAATCAATTCCTCTAATCAGACTTGGGTGACATTTTTACCCCCAGTCCAGCGAGACACCGATGCCGTGTGACCTTTGAAAGTGTCACACCACCGGCGCAGATCTGGCGGCTTGAGGCAGGAATCTGCGGCTAATCCCCACTCGGATTTCAAGATGATTTCTGCAATTGCAGGCGCCAAAGCCGCCATTTCAAAGCTCCTTAGTTCTTTGGCCCTTCGGGTCTTGGTTGGGACAGCCCCAGTGACCTGGGCAATGCATCAGAGAAGGACCAGCTGAGACCTCCGAGGGGGAGACTTGGTGGCCTGGAGAAGCCGGTGTGTGTATGTGCACACGTGTGTGTGTGCGTGTGTACACGCACGCGCATGTGCAGCATGGCTGATTTTCAGGCCTCTGTACTGCAGCGGGCAGTTAGGGCCTCCTGCAGGGGTGACTGGAAGAGGAAAGGCCCTGGTCTCTTGTTCTGGGCACGGACAGCCCCCTGGTGAGCCCGGGTGTGGGAGCATGGCTTCATTCGAGTCCGGTGGGCAGGACTGAAGACTCAGGTGCTTTCAGGTTCTGTAAACAGCTTTCCTCTCAGAGAAGCATCCCGGCGTCTCACTCGTTGGCCCATCCCTCCCAAGGTCAGGGTGAGGGGTGGGCAGTGGGCTCTACAGCAGGTGACCATCGCTGCCACCTGGTGGACATCCCGGGAAAAGGCGCGGGGGTCCCAGAGGTGGGGGAGCCCGAGGTGGGTGCCTGGGAGAGTCGGAGAGGACGTTGGGGTCCACAAAGATGGGGTGGGGGGCAGGACGCAGAGTCCACTTTGGCGTGGAAAGGGACCTGGGTCCTGGGCTGTTCCCCACCTACAGGGCATTAGGAGACCCACACGCTGGCATCCCCCACCTGTGTCCTGTCCTTCCCTGGCCTGCAGGAGGGGTTGGGACCACATGGGGGAGAGGCCCTGGGAGGGGAGCCCCTGGGAAGCTGAGCTCGACCAGCCCTGAACCGGAGGCCCCTGGAAGATGCTGTAAGATGCTACTGCAGGCAGGAACCAGGGGCCAGGCACACCCTGCGCCAGTAAGCTCTGCCCACCGCGTGGGACCCACCCGGCCTACACTTGTCACCCCGGGGGTGGGAGGGGCATCGGTGAAGAACGTGCACACATGCTTCTGGGAGCACCCAGCGGGCAATCGGAGCCCCAGCAGCCTCAACAAAAAACGGTACCTGCAGGAGGGATTTTGGGAGGCTGCTGGATTTCAGGAAGGCTGGAGGGCGACCTGAGAATGTGGCCAGGACCCCTGGGAACTGAGGCCTGGCCCGAGGACGCAGGGCCGGCCATGGGCGCAGGAGGTGGGGGCGGCAGCCATTACCACCCGCGCTCTCCCTGCCTTGCAGGGCCCCAGCCGAGCTGCAGGGGAGCGTCAACCCTAACCGCCCCACTAGGGGCCCTGACGCCCACATGCCGGCCCTCCATCTCCCACGTCCCCGTGTCCTGTGGGTGACCACACCTCTCAGACGCCCTCTCCAGTGCCCCAGGGCCCAAGGTCACGCTTGGAGACGCGCACCTGGGCACACATCCCGTGTGGGCAGGTGGCTTTAATTTCAGAACCCCCTAGAGGCATTTCCTCCTGTCAGCAGGCCCCTCTCCTCAAAAAGTTGAAGGCTTCTCTCCCGCCACCCCCACAGGGCTGCCGATGTCAAAAGGGCTGAAAACCAGGTTAATTTCTCAAAACAAGCACAAGAAATTCATTTCCAGGCCAAGGTCCCTAGAGAACCCGACAGCGGCAGCGGCAGCAGCGGCCATGATGGCTGACAGTGCCCAGCACCTCCCAGCTAACTGCTCGAGAGGCAGGCTTGATTGCCAGCCTCATCGCTGATGAGGAAACTGAGGCAGTGAAGAGGGTTGCCTGGGCTGGGGGTGGGGCAGTGCACCCCCGCAGACTGAGAGCCCAGGGGCTGCTCTATCCTGCTCCAAGTAGGACCCAGAGGAGCGTGCTGCCAGGTGCAGGGGAGGGGGCTCCCTCACCCCCAATTCCTTTAGACTCAGGTAGAGCCCAAATGTGTTTCCCATCTCTAAGCCCAGAACCCGGACTCTAACCACCTACCTGCTGCCTCCCAACCGGTGCCCTGGGGTTCCAACCTCAGATTATTTCCACTTGCACCAGCCAGGAGCCCCCGAGTGGTTCCCGACGTTTCTCTGTCTCCACCACAACCTGTCTCAGCCAGCACCCAGCCTCACTGACCTTGGCCTCCATGATCTCTGCCCCATGCCCCACCCGCCACCTCCCCGAGACAATGATGGTCTGACCACCCACCCCTGTGAAAGGCCTTGGGGGCGGCACCCATCACTCCGGGGTGAAGTGGGAGCCCTGGCACAGCCTTTGTGGTGGCCTGCCCTTCCTGGACCCTCCTGCCTTGAAGAGGATCCCACACTGAGCTCCAGAGACTGGTTATTGATGGGCAAGGGGTGCTGTGGGCTACCGAGCGGTGAGTGGGAGCTGGGGGCTCCCATCTGTGTGGTCCTCCTGTCCTTCACCTCCTTGTGAGGCCCCCCACCCCCAGCAGCTACCCAGGGGAGCCACGGGGGTCCCCTGCAACCAGTGTGGCATTCCCCCTCCAAATCCCTTGGATCATGTTCAGATTCAGCCATGTGACCCCCCCGAACTCGAAGGGCGGGGGTAGAGGTGCCCCCATCACAACCCCCCATCCCTCATGGGGGGAGGCAGGCAGCACAATGTTTCGGGTTTCAGTTCCTCCTGTGTCAACCCCCTATGCCCTCCAGGTGAGCCACCACCACTGGGTTCTGTGACCAGTTTGCGATGCCCCCCAGGCTGAGCCGAGTGTCCAGTACAGGCGGAACTGGTGGCGGTGGGCAGACGAGGGCAGGTCACAGGCCCGATTTTGGGGCTGCTCAGTGGTGGCGGGGCTGAGGGGAAGTGGGGGAGAGGCGTCTGGGGAGCCTGTACTAAGCCCAGAGCACTTGGGATCTGACAAAGTGCCCATCACCGCAGGGGTTGGCAGGCCGTGCCCTCTGGGGAGAGGAGGAGATTCCTCCTGGGGAAACCTGGGGAGATTCCTGTCCCGGCGTTCCCTGGCTCCATCCTCAGTGCAGCCAGCTTCCTTCTTTGGGGACCCGCCCCATGCCATAACCCAGTAGCACCCGCAAAGACTGTTTTTACAAACAAGGCCTTGCTCAGGATTCCAGGGGCCTGGATGTGGACAGCTTTTGGGGGCATCATCCCCCCACTGCAGGTAACTGGCACCCAGGCCCGGAGGCGGAGGGTTGCCAAGGGGCCCTCTTGGCCACCCTTCTTTTTGGATGCGTTTTCCTGGAGTCTCTCGGTGGCCAATCAGGACACTGAGAGTGAAGAGGAGGATGCGTGTTACAGAGGAAGGAAGGGCCCAGGTCAGGGGGCTTTTGTTCCCACGGCACCCCTGGGGGCTCCAACCGCACAGCCCACAGGCCCTTTTGAGGCCAGGCTGTCCAGCTCTGGTCCCCGAGCTTGGGGAGGCGCAGGTGGCGGGTGGTAACTATCCCAAGCACACGACTAGGGGAGCAGGCCCCCTTGCCCATCTCTTTTTGCTCTGGTCCTCCACCCCCACCTCCAATTTCTGGCCTTCAGGGGCCCTGTTCCAGATTCCCTTTGGCCTGAAAGAAGGGGCTTCTGCCAGGGTTGGCTGCCTGTTCTGCACTGCAGCTCCGAAGCAGAGTTGGCCCATGGGTCAAATCAGTGAGAAGCTGTGGGCCACGTCCACAAGTCTGGGCTCAGCTCCACCGCCCACCTGCTCTGGCTACTTTGCAGAATCCTCCATGCTTTCTGTTTGTTTATTTTGTATGCTGTATGGTGGGGGTCACATCATTCTTTTTCCATGTGAGTATCCTCTTATTACAGCGCCCTTATTGCAGCACCATTTGTTAAATTTTTATTTGGATTTTCGTTTTTTCATTTGCTTGTTTGGGAAGTGCATAGGCCGGGAATCAAACCTGGGTTTCCTGCATGGCAGGCAAGACTTCTACCACTGAACTGCCCTTGCACCTCCTCTGTTTGTATGTTTTAATTGTATTTTCTGGCTGTCATTAGTGAGAGAGACAGGCTGCCACAGGCTCATGCCATATTGTGGAACTGGAACCTCTGGATGTGACTTTAAAACAAAAGAAAATAATCTGAAGTGAAGTACTTAATCCCAAACACCCGATTTCAAGCACTTCTATTTTTCCTGAGAATTCTTTGTTCAGTTCCATTCCACCAAAGCTCCCTCCTCATTGCATCAGCCAGAATTAAAGCCTGTTTGCTTTCCCTCCCCGAACGCCAGGTAATTGACGACACAGAGAGCGTCAGCACTCACAGCCAAGAAGAAAGTGCAGATCAGGTCTCCATTGTGGTATTTAAGGGGTGGCATAAGGACGGAGGACAAGCCACAGCGGGGCAGATAAACGGTCCCTCAAACCCTGTCTCTGGGAGAACGTGGCATTTCCTCTGTGGTCGTGCCCTTCAAAGTCAGGGAAGCAGCCCACTTCCCTTTATAGACACCCCTTGTACAGATGTGTGTTCTCATGGCTCTCTTTATATTACAGTTAAACTTAAGTTAAATTTTGCCAATCCAGAGTCAATGCAGAATTGTATTTATTTTCAAAATGTTTCCTAAGGATTGTATGGTAGCCCATGACAAACTCTGGGATCTGCCCTGTAACCACTTGTTGAAGAGTGCTTTGAAAACTATTGCTTTTTTTTTTCTTTGCTTTGTATATATATTATATTATACAATAAAATAAGTTAAAAAAAAAAAGCTTCCTAAGAAATAAACATAAGCAAGAGCTCCGACGGAATACTCCAGAACTGTGATGATACTGCACTTAGGAACAAATTGCTTTTTAAATATATCTGGAGGACCAGGACACAGAGAAAACTACAGCAACTCTCCATCACAGGCAGCGCCAGGAACCAAGGCCTTCTGAGTAAGTTAACTTTCCAGCAAGCGCTTTAGAAATGTAGGTCACCAGTTCCTTTCACAAACGGTTCTGGGATGCCTGGTACCTGTGCCAATCAGTGTTCCAGAAGCTGGGAAAGCACACAAACCCGACAGGTCACACCCTTCCATGGCACTTCTTAGAGAATAAATATTCCTTAAAGAAGATTCTGAATATAATCTAAACTTTTATTGATGATCTTAGTACAAGCTAGCGAGGAGATGGTTCTTTCCCACAAAGCAGCTACTTCTAGTGAAGATCTGAGGATTGTGTTGACATGTTTAGCATTCACAATGTATGGTTAACCTGTGGAGAGTTTGTGGTCAGTCAGGAGCCCCAGATCTTCTTCAAATGGGTCACTATGAAGCAAGGTTTTCATGGCACCCATGTACTGAACTTTACTGGGCTCTACACCTTATTTTTTTGTGGGGAGGGGGGTTTGCACCCAACCCAGGTCTCCTGCATGGCAGGCGAGGATTCTACCACCACTGAACCATTCGTGCACCCCTACACCTATTTTTTTTTTTATTTTAACATTTGATCCCCCTATTTATTTATTTATTTATTTTTTATTAATTAAAGAAAAAAGAAATTAACACATTTAGAAATCATTTCATTCTACATATGCAATCAGTAATTCTTAACATCATCACATAGATGCATGATCATCATTTCTTAGTACATTTGATATTATTTATTTTTATTCCATATATTCTACTTGTCTTTTGACAAGGTAGATAAAAGGAGCATCAGACACAAGGTTTTCACAATCACACAGTCACAATGTGAAAGCTGTATCATTATACAATCATCTTCAAGAAACATGGTGTGTTAGTTAGATTCAGTTGTCAACTTGGCCAGGTGAGCATACCTAGTCTTGTTGCTGCGGACATAAGCCAATGGTGCGTGAACCTCATCTGTTGCTAATTACATCTGCAGTCAGCTAGGAGGAGTGTCTGCTGCAATGAGTGACGTTTGACTTAATTGACTGGTGCTTAAATGCGAGATTGCAACGTAGCACAGCTAGCAGCTCAGCATTCCTCATCTCAGCACTAGCAGCTCAGCCCAGGCCTTTGGAGATGCAGAAAGAAGTCACCCCGGGGAAAGTTGTTGGAACCCAGGGGCCTGGAGAGAAGACCAGCAAAGACCATCTTGTGCCTTCCACGTAAGAAAGAACCTCAGTGGAAAGTTAGCTGCCTTTCCTCTGAAGAACCAACAAAATAAATCCCCTTTTATTAAAAGCCAATCCGTCTCTGGTGTGTTGCATTCTGGCAGCTAGCAAACCAGAACACATGGCTACTGGAACACAGCTCTACATTTTCAGGCAGTTCCCTCCAGCCTCTTCATTACATCTTGGATAACAAGGTGATATCTATTTAATGCGTAAGAATAACCTCCAGGATAACCTCTCAACTCTGTTTGGAATCTCTCAACCATTGACACTTTGTCTCATTTTACTCTTCCCCCTTTTGGTCAAGAAGGTTTTCTCAATCCCTTGATGCTGAATCTCAGCTCATTCTAGGATTTCTGTCCCATGTTGCCAGGAAGGTTCACACCCCAGGGAGTCATGTCCCACGTAGACAGGGGGAGGGTGGTGAGTTTGCTTGTTGTGTTGGCTGCAGAAAGGGGCCACATCTGAACAACAAAAGAGGCTCTCTTGGGGTTCACTTTTAGGCCTAATTTTAAGTAGGCTTGACCTATCCCCTGTGGGGTTAAGTTTCATATGAACAAACCCCAAGACTGGGGGCT
Source organism: Tamandua tetradactyla (assembly GCF_023851605.1). Classification (NCBI taxonomy): domain Eukaryota; kingdom Metazoa; phylum Chordata; class Mammalia; order Pilosa; family Myrmecophagidae; genus Tamandua; species Tamandua tetradactyla. The sequence goes on along the minus strand of NC_135332.1, from coordinate 73,321,103 downwards.
CAACCTATAGCTTTGGTTGTCCACACTGTTTGTGAGAATATCAAGAATTCAACTTGGGGAAGTTGAATTTTCCCTCGTTCTCACCATTCCCCGAAGGGGACTTTGCAAATACTTTTCCACTCACTGATCAGATCACTCTGGGATTCATCGGGGCATCATTAAGTACACCTATTCTTGTTAACATGTCAGCTACTTGGCTGTGGCTGTGTCTGTGGACCTGTCTGGGAATGTCATCTCTGTGACTGATTGACTCGGTTGCCTTCCTTCCCAGCTTGAATCAGGGCAAAGAGCTCTCCTTCTCTCCAGCCTGAGCCATTAGTCAGTTCTCTTTGGGAATGAGTATTCACCAGACTGCTAGCGAACACTGTTTACAAACACATGATTCATAGCAGAACCCCCACGGATGAGGTGAAAATGGACACAAATCCTAGGTCATCCCAGTCTGCTGGCCCCATCTCTGCCCTGTCCCAAAACGAAAGGAGAAAAGGGAAAAAAGGGAAAGGAAAATTAAATGGGTTGAATTTTTCATGAAACACTTTTTGTATGGACGTGATTCTTTTAATAATATTTTGGGGGAGGGATTTGAATAGAAATATTTAAGCAGAAAAATCCACATCTAGTCCAAAGCGTGCTGAGCTTCTAAGAAGCTAGTGCAATTAGGCAAAGAAATGAAATAAAGGGCAATCAGAGTGCAAAGGAAGGAATGAAGCTATGTCTGTACAGATGACAGGATCTTGTATGTAGAAAATCCTAAAGAATCCACTACAGAACTACTATACCTAATAAACAAATTCAGCAAGGTTGTAGAATACAAGATCATACAAAAAAAACCCCCAACTATTTCTATACGCTTGCAATAAATTATCCAAAAATGAAATGTAGAAGACAATTTCATTCACAAATGCATCAAAAAGAATAAAATACCTAGGAATAAATTTCATAAAAGAAGTACAAATTCATACTCTGAAAACTGAAACTTTGCTGAAAGAAATGAAAAAGTGGAGAGACTCCGAGTTTTTGGGTCAGGGGACTTACTATTGATAAGATGGCAATACCCCCCCCCAACTGATCTACAAGTTGACCACAATCTCAATAAAAATCCCACTGGCAGAAAATCAGTTAATGTAATATACCATATCAACAAATCAAAGCAGAAATTAATCAAAGCATGATCATCTCGAATGATGCAGAAAAGGCATCTGACAAAATTCAAATCCTTTCTTGCTGAAAACACTTCAAAGGATAGGAACAGAATAGAACTTCCTCAACATGACAAAGGGAATATATGAAAAACCCACAGCTAAAATCTTCAATGGGGAAAAACTGAAAACCTTCCCCCTAAGATCAGGAACAAGACAAGGATGTCCACTGTCACCACTGTTATTCAACACTGTGTTGGAAGTTCTAACCAGAGCAATTAGACAAGAAAAAGAAATATAAGCATCAAAATTGGGAAAGGAAGAAGTAAAACTCACTGTTTGCACATGATATGATACTAAATGATGAAAATCCTGAAAAATCTACAGCAAAACTACTAGAGTTAATAAATGAGTACAACAAAGTGGCAGGTTACAAGATCAACACTCAAAAATCTGTAGTGTTTCTATACACTAGTAATGAATAATCTGAAGAGGAAATCAAGAAAAAAAATCCCATTACAATTGCAACCAAAAGAATAAAATATTTAGGAATAAGCTTTACTAAAGATACAAAAGACCTATACAAAGGAAACTACAAGAAATTGTTAAAAGAAATCACAGAAGACCTAAATAAATGGAAGTACATACCATGTTCATGGATTGGAAGACTAAATATAGTTAAGATGTCAATTGTACCTAAACTGATTTACAGATTCAATGCAATACCAATTAAAATCCCCAAAACGGACTTTTCAGAAATAGAAAAACCAATAACCAAATCAATATGGAAGGGCAGGGTGCCCTGAATAGCTAAAAATATCCTGAGAAAGAAAAATGAAGTTAGAGGTCTCATGCTACCTGATTTTAAGACATATTATGAAGCTACAGTGGCCAAACAGCATGGTAATGGCATAAAGATATAGTGACCAATGGAATCAAATAGAGTGTTCAGATATAGAACTTCTCATTTATGGACAATTGCTCTTTGATAAGGCAGTCAAGCCAACTAATCTGGGACAGAACAGTCTCTTCAATAAATGGTGCCTAGAGAATTGGATATCCACATGCAAAAGAATGAAAGAGGATCCATCTCTCACACCCTCTACAAAAATTAACTCAAAATGGATCAAAGACCTAAACATTAGATCTAAGACCATAAACTTTTAGAAGAAAATGTAGGGAGATGTAAATCTCATAATAGGAGGCGGTTTCCTAGACCTTACACCCAAAGAACAAGCATTGAAGAAAGAAAGAAATAAATGGGAACACCTCAAAATTAAAAACTTCTGTGCATAAAAAGAACTTTGTCAAGAAAGTAAAAAGACAGCCCACACAATGGGAGACAATATTTGGAAACAATATATCAGATAAAGGTCCAGCAAAAGACAGACAACCCAATTAAAAAATGGGCAAAAGACTTGAACAGACACTTCCCAGAAGACAAAATACAAATGGCCAAAAGGCACATGAAAAGATGCTCAACTTCCCCGGCTATTAAGGAACTGCAAATCAAAACCACAATAAGATATCATCTCACACCCACCAGAATGGCCATTATCAACAAAACAGAAAACGACAAGTGCTGGAGAGGATGTGAATAAAGAGGCACACTTATCCAGTGTTGGTGGGAATGTCAAATGGTACAACTACTGTGGAAGGCAGTTTGGTGCTTCCTCAGGAAGCTAAGTATCAGATTGCCATATGACCCGGCAATACCACTGCTAGGTATCTACTCAGAGGACATGAGGGCAAGGACATAAATGGACATTTGCACTAAAACCAATGTTTATAGCAGCATTATTTACAATTGCCAAGAGATGGAAACAGCACAAATGTCCATCAACAGACGTGTGGCTAAACAAACTGTGGTATATACATATGATGGAATATTATGCAGCTGTGAGACAGAATAAAGTTATGAAGTATGTAACAACATGGATGGACCTTGAGGACATTATGCTGAGTGAGATTAGCCAGAAACAAAAGGACAAATACTGTATGGTCTCACTGATATGAACTAACATTAATGAACTTAGAGAATTTCAGTTAAGAACAGAGGTCATCAGAAGATAGAAATAGGGTAGATATTGGGTAATTGCAGTTGAAGGGATACAGATTGTGCAACGGGACTGACTATAAAAATTCAGACATGGATAACACAATACTACCTAACTGGGTGTGTTAGTTAGATTCAGTTGTCAACTTGGCCAGGTGAACATACCTAGTTTTGTTGCTGTGGACATAAGCCAATGGCATGTGAACCTCATCTATTGCTAATTACATCTGCAGTCGGCTAGGAGGCGTGTCTGCTGCAATGAGTGACGTTTGATTTAATTGGTTGGTGCTTAAATGAGAGAACCCAAGGTAGCACTGCCCAAGCAGCTCGGCATTCCTCATCTCAGCACTAGCAGCTCAGCCCAGGCCTTTGGAGATGAAGAAAGAAGTCACCCCGGGGAAAGTTGTTGGAACCCAGGGGCCTGGAGAGACCAGCAGAGACCATCCTGTGCATTCCACGTAAGAAAGAACCTCAGTGGAAAGTTAGCTGCCTTTCCTCTGAAGAAATAAGAAAATAAATCCCCTTTTATTAAAAGCCAATCCGTCTCTGGTGTGTTGCATTCTGGCAGCTAGCAAACTAGAACACTGGGTAATACAATTATGTTAAAACACTGAATGAAGCTGAATGTGAGAATGATAGAGGGAGGAGGGCTGGGGGCACAAATGAAATCAGAAGGAAAGATAGACGATAAAGACTGAAATGGTATAATCTAGGAATGCCTAGAGTGTATAATGATAGTGACTAATGTATAAATTTAAAAATATCTTTGCATGAGGAAGAACAAAGGAATGTCAATACTGTAGGGTGTTGAAAATAGATGGTAATATTTAAAAATTTTAACTTATGTGTGAGACTAAAGCAAAAAATGTTTGGTTCAAAATTTTTATTATGATTAGTGTATTTCCTAATACAATTTATGTGGACAGCTTAATTGAACACCATACATACATGAAACCTCAAGTAGGGCATGAGATTTTGTAGGTTTGTCCAGAGTGATGCCCTGATAAATCCCAGAGTGATCTGAACAGTGAATACAAAAGTATTTGCAAAGTCCGCTTGGGGAAATGGAAAAACAAAACAAAACTGGCTTCTTCACAGAAATTGGAAGCTGATTCCCAATTTTATTTGGAAATTCAAGGGATCCAGAATAGTCAAAAAACAACTTGAAAAGGGAGAACAAAATTAGAGGACTTACACTTCCTGATGTGAAAGTTCCTACAAAGCCACAGTAATGAGTATTCAAGGACAGTGTGGTGTAGGGATAGTGAGGGATCCATAGGATAGAACTGAGAGCCCAGAGATGACCACCCCTCACTTTTATGATCGGTTCATTTTCAATAAGGGGGCCAAAGCAATTCAGCAGGGAAAGGACAGTCTTCTCAACAAGTGGTGGTAGAACAATTGTATTTCCACATGTAAAACAATTAAGTTGGGGCCCCAACTCATGCCAAACAAAAATCAACTCAATCAAAGACCCGATTTTTTTTTTTTGGGGGGGTGCATGGTCCGCAAATAGAACCTGGGTCTCCCTTATGCAAGGTGAGCTTTCTACTAACCACCTGTGCACCCCAAAGACCCGATTTTAAGAGCTAAACCATAATACTCTCAGAAGAAAACACGGGGGCAAATCTTCATGACCTTGAATTTGGCTATGGTTTCTTAATACAAACACACACACACACACACACACACACACAGATAAAGCAGACTTCAAAATTTTTGTGTTGCACATGAGGCCATCAAGGATGTGAAGACACAACTTGCAAATAATCAATTCCACTCCACACCCCTTAGAATGGCTGTATTAAAGAAGAGAGACATCCACTGCTGGTGGGAATGCCAAACAGTGCAGTCCCGTGGAAAACAGGGTGCCACTGCCCAAACGATTACACAAGGCGCTGCCCTATGACCCGGCGGTCCCACTCCCGGGTCCACTCCAGACAAAGGAACACTTCACAGAAACTCCTGGACACCTCTGTGCACAGCGGCGTTATTCACACGGGCAAAAAGGTGGAAACAGCCCCAGCGTTCCTCAGCTGACAACGGATAAACAAAATGTGGTCTGGCCACACAAGCCTGTTACCTGGTGACAGAAAAGGAGAGAAACAGGCGGTGGTAGCCAGGGTCTGCGGGGGTGGGTGTGCCTGAGGTGGGGGGGGCTGGGCAGGGTCCGTGGGGGGGGGGGGTGCCTGAGGTGGGGGGGGCTGGGCAGGGTCCGCGGGGGTGGAGGTGCCTGAGGTGGGGGGGGCTGGGCAGGGTCCGTGGGGGGGGGTGCCTGAGGTGGGGGGGCTGGGCAGGGTCCGCGGGGGTGGGGGTGCCTGAGGTGGGGGGGGCTGGGCAGGGTCCGCGGGGGTGGGGGGGCTGGGCAGGGTCCGCGGGGGTGGGGGTGCCTGAGGTGGGGGGGGCTGAGCAGGGTCCGCGGGGGTGGGGGTGCCTGAGGTGGGGGGGCTGGGCAGGGTCCGCGGGGGTGGAGGTGCCTGAGGTGGGGGGGCTGGGTAGGGTCCGCGGGGGAGGCTGGGGAGGGCCTGCGGATGGGAAGGGGTTTCTGGGGTGGTGAAAACGTTAGAAAGCTGCGGTGGCGGTTGGACAACCCCGAGTAGACTAAACGTCACTGAATTACACACTCTAAATGGGCGGACATTTTGTCTCACTGGGGCAGGTACAAAAAGCCCGAAGCCGTGGCCCTTGGGGGTGTCCAGACAGTCTGGCTTTCGCGGGGGCTCCCCCTCAGCGTTAGTGCCTTCACCCCAGAGCTGGGCCAGGGCTCGCTTCCGTCCACACCAACCCTCCAGCTGCAGGCCGGGGCCCCGGGGACCGAACTCGGGGAGGGGCGCGGAAAGGCCTGAGTGGGCAGCAGCTTCCCGAGGGCCCTGCCGTCGGAGGCGCGGGGCGCAGGACCGGGAGCACCGCCCGGGACCACTGTCGGACCCCAGGCAGAGGTCGCTCTCCGGCGCAGGTTCCTGCCAAGCGCGCACGGAAGCTGGTTGTGCGCGCGCGCACCAGGTTGCGCGTACGTGCGTGCGTGCGTGCGTGCGCGGCTGTGCCCGCCTCCTCTCTTTGCCCGGCCCCCGACCTCGGGGAGCAGCTGGGCGTTTCCTGGGAAACCCGGAATCTAGACGTAGCGGTTTCTCCTAGGCCCGCCCCAAGCCCCGCGGTGTTATCATGACAACGCCCCACGCGCCGCCTGACACCGCTTTCAGAAAGTTGTTCCCGCGGACCGGGCGGGACGGGAGCAAACGCCCCCGGGGGAAGGCGGTGGGGAGGCCGTCCGAGCCCCCGTCCACTCCGCGCCCCCCGCCCCTCATCCCCAACTGATCCTCTCCGCGCCCCCCGCCCCCCCCTCTATATTCACCCCATTCTCTCCGCGCCCTCCGCCCTCTTATCCCGCCCCCCATTCTCTCCACGCTCCCCCGGGGCGGGGGGGTTCCTGGCGCTGGCTGAGGATGAGCTGGCGCCTGGATGAAGACTCCAGCACCGGAAGACTCCGGGGAGGCCGGGCAGGGCCTGGGTCGGGAGACCCCCCTCTCTCCCACACCCCCAGATTGGGGCGCTGAGGCTGGAATTAGGGGATGGGCGGGGCCCGCCTGGTGATCTGCCTTTGAATTTATTTCATGTCCTCATGTTGGTGGTTTGATGTCATGTTTAGCATTATTTGAACCAACTCGCATCTGCATTTCTCCGTTATTGGACACACAGTGGTTGAGGTTACAGTTCAGCCAGGAGGAAAGTGCAGTTAAGACGGCTGGTTCTGGTCTCACTCCTTTTAGGTCCATGGCAGGCTCCTGGCACTCTGGAACGGCCGGCGAAAAGCGTGGCCCTGACTTGTGAAGTGAACCACATCCTTGCCCTGTGTGAGAACCAGCTATCTCGCTGCTGTGAATTTACCCACGAGAAATGAAAACCAGTGTTCAAATAATAACCCGCCCGAGTGGTTACAGCTGTGTTCCTAGTTGTCCTGACCTGGAAATAACCCACATGTCCCTTGGGAGGTGACTGGTGACAAACTGGGGTGTGTCCACAGCATGGACCACCACTCAGCAAGACAGAGATTCAGACAGTGGACAGGCAGCATGAGTGGGTCCCAGGGGCCATGCCCGGTGAAAGATGCCAATCTGCAGGGTGGCAATGTTTGATTCCATTTGTAGGACCTTCTCAACAACATAGCCACCAGGCCGGGCGACTGCAGAGGGCTGGCAGGGGGAGCTTTGGAGTGAGGGATGTTCTATATTCTGATTGTGGGGTGCGACACACACCCGCACTTGTTAAAGTTCATAGAACTGTACCCCGAATGGTCAAGTCAGTTTTCCTGTGTGGCTTTTAAGAAATCCAGAGCTGTACTTGCTGCTTCACCATCGTGGGTGGATGCGCGGGCTTGCTTGGCGGGACCGCCACCCCCAGAGCTGCCATGGGGCTGCAGGTTGCCTCACTGGTGGCAAGTCCGGATATGAAATGGGACTGGTGGTTTCCTGGCGTTTCCCCTCAGGGTGGTGACTGTCCTAGGCTGTCCACCCTGCCTAGCTGCTAACGTTGAGTTCATGTGAGGACTGGAAGGAGCAGAGATTTCCAGGTGGGGACAGAGGAGGAACCCTGGAGCTGGGAGAGGCCTCAGAGCCCCTGCTCCAAGAGTCTCCATATGAAGAAACTGAGGCAATGGCGGTGGGGTGGATGTGGTGCTGGAATCTGAGTTTGGACCTTGGTTTTGCCCTGGCAGCTGCTCTGAGTGGGACAGGACAGAAGCTGGGCACAGGTCCCCTATCTGCCCTTCCTACCTAGGTCCCACACAGCAGGAACAATGGAAAAGGCACTTGGCAGCCGAAGGGTCCTGGGAGCTTGGCTCAGCCCAGGGAGCCCTTTCTCTCTGTGGCCTGGAAGCCCTGCTTGTTCTAACAGCTCCTCCTTGCCCAGCACCGATGGCTGGAGCGGTCCTCAGGACCAGGGCCCCCGGTCCAGCCTGCCCCTCGTTTCTGCCGCCCCCCACCTTCCACCTTCCCTCACCTCCTCCAACGCTGCCTATGTCCACCAGCTCTGCCATGTGCTTTTTTTTGAATGCTGTATGGTGGGGTCACATTTCATTCTTTTTCCATGTGAGTATCCCGTCATTGCAGCACCATTTGTTAAATTTTTGTTTGTTTTGGGCTGGGGTGGGTGGGTGGGGGAGCGCATGGACCGGGATTTGAATCTGGGTCTCCTGCATGTCAGGCGAGAATTCTACCACTGAACAACTCTAGCACCCACTCTACCATGCGGTTTTGCATTTAATTTCAACTTGTTTGTAACTGTCATGAATCCCATTTCCTCAGTGAGATTAGAAGGAAGTGGGGGCCGGATTCAGGCAGCTTTGGGGACAGCAGATGATGCCCACTGGGTACTCAGTTGCTGGAACCAGAGCCATGGGCTAGGGTGGGGCCTTGTGGACAGAAACAAGGTTGACTGAGACCACAGGCCTAATTTCTTGGAGAGTAAGAGAGGACCTGGCCTGCGGGACAGTGCCCCCCTTCTCTTTTCCATCCTTCCCAAAGGGATGAGTGTGCCGCAACCACCCCAACCAGGCTGAAGCCTGCCCTCAACTCGCCAGGGAAAGGACATAGCGCCGGTCACATGCACTGCCCCACTGCCCTCGACTCCTCCTGAGCTCGGGACAGGACTTGGGTGTGAGGGGCCCCTCCTAGGGGCTGTCACCTCAGCAAACTGGCGCCACATGGTTGTCTTTGCCACGGCCATGGCAGGCCACCCAGGAGCCACTGGTGATGAGGGAATGCCGAGGGGCTGTGGAGAGGCCCGTGGGGGAGGGTGCCCCTTGGGGCAACACCGGGGCTTGTGAGGCAGCCAGGCAGATTGAAGCACTGGAAATGCCAGTTTTCTGTAAAAATCACCAGTGGGGACACGCCGCCTCCTGGCCGATGTGTGAACTGCAGGAAAGCCTGACTGTCAGCATGGGGTCTGGGGCTGAATCCAGTCTGGGGGTGGCCTGGGTGGCCAGCCATTAAAGACTTCACCTAAAAACCTAGATTACCAGCTCCTCCTAAAAAACTAAGATCTGGCCCACAGTGCTGAAGGGTGAGGCTGCCCTTTACAGGAAAATGCCCATCCTCCCTCCCCTCTGGCCCCACCACCTGCACGTTATGATTCCAAGCCAACTACCCTCTTTGGGGTGAGAGACTGAAGTGCTTGCTGGCCCCACCATGAGGGCTTGGCTCCTGGTGTTTGCTGCCAGCCCATCCCACCCCAGCTAGCAAAGCTCAGGGAAGCACACCAAGGGGCAGCCGAATGGCCTTTCTGGGGGAACTACAGCCAGTTGCTGCCTGGGCCCTCACTGAGGGAACTGAACAGAGACCAGGTACCTTGCTCCTACCACTCCCCGGGGCAGAGCCAAGAACTCTGGCTGCTCCTGATTGTCCAGCTCTGCCCAGACCACCTTCAAAGCTGCAGTATCCCTGAGTTGGCCAGAGCTTACATGTCAACAGACAGCAAGAGGCTGCTCAAAACCCACCAGCCCCCATGGGAGCATGTAGATGGCTGGGGGCATCCCTGGAGATCAGCTCACACTCGCCGGGTGGCCTGCAGGATGACGGAGGGCCACCACACTGGAGTCCACTGAGGCAGCAGGCTGTGCAGGTGGGATCGATTTTAATACTGAGTTTATCCATCTGGGGGAAGTATGAGGCTAAGAAACAGGTTCCCCTTTTGGTTGTCATCAGGCCTGAAGTGTGAGGGCCAGGGCCTCGGCTCCTGCTTGCTTCTCACAGACGATGAAATCCCAACGAGACTGTCAAACAGCAAAGCAGAAAACCCCGTGAGGACCTGGGGCGTCAATTCTGTCTGCTGGTCATGGCTCCCAGGCCCTGGCAGGTATGTGAGTGCCCAGCTCTCCAGTTGCAGGGCCCTACTGGAGCAGAGTCCAGGACCACCCTTGGGCCATCCTGGGCAGTCTATCTCAGCTGGGCCAAACCACTGAGTACAGGCCAACAGGATGGCACAGGGTGAAGAGGGAGCTCCTCTGGGCCCACTCCCCAAACACGAGAAGCTGGGTCTGCGGCACTGAGAGGGTCATCTACGTGGAAATGGAGTGGCATGTCAGGAGGGCAGACTAGGGAAAGGGACTCCGAACTGAAGCCTCCACCAGCTAAGGCGGCAGCAAGGAAAAGTGGGAAGGACACACAGGGCACACTGAGGAGTGCTGGTGCCCAGAAGACACACTGGGGACAAGTGACGTGGACAGCTCCAGAGCACCGTGCCTGGGCCGAGGCCACTGTGGAACCTCAGCCTTCAAGGAGGCTGGAGGGTTAGAGGATGCCGTTTAATCCAGAAATGAGAACAGGACGGCACCGCCAAAGTGCATTCAGACTTTAAACCGTGGGGGGAGAACACTCTGGAAAGTCATCCTCTCACGGCTTATCAGCACCCCCATCCATGTGTGTGGCTGGGGCCGGCCGTCCTGGAGCCCGATCCAGGGCTGGCCGCATGCTCAGATGCCACTGGCCACAGAACGCAAGGTGTCCCCACAAGTCTGGCGAGAGGAGTCCGAGTTATGAAGCTGCCACCAGCTCCGCCTGCTTGGTCCTAGCCTTGAGGGGGACTTTTTCTGTGGAGGGAAGAAAAAAACGTTAATCATGTACAGCGGGCCCCAAAGGCAGAAACTTCCAAAGAAGGGAAGGCCAGGAGAAGGCCAAGACCCAGGTTCCCGAGGGCATCATGCAGTGGAACCAGCAGGCCCAGTCCACAGACAGAAGGAGCCACACCTAGAAGCCTGGAGGAGGCCAGCAAGGGGAGCTGGGAGCGGCGGCGCCGCCCTTACCCGACCAGAGAGAACAGAGGCAGAGCCCCTCCCCACGGGCCCCCATCAGCAAGAGAAAGCCCAGAGAAGGAACAAAGGAACAGAGAGAAACGTCAGTGAGTTGTAGAAAGACGAGTCAGGTTCCAGTGGAACATTCTTGCAAGTGTGTAAATGACACCACAGAGAATGGCTTCTGAGGCCTGGGACATTTAAAAGAGGACCAAATACTGGGTTAGACTCTGGGAAAAAGCTCACTGAACAGACCTTTTCCCGACTCTAGTTTTTGTATCTATCTCTCCAAAAGGCATCCGCCTCTCCGCAGACACCCTGGCCCCACCAGGAACGCGGGAATCAGGCTTCGCTGAGCGCGAAGGGCCAGAACATTTTGTTGGCCCGCTTCTAGAATTCACTGTTCTGTACAATCTAAGACACTTGAAAAACAAAACAGAGTACCTGGGCTCTCCTCCGGGAGGGGCTCAGAAGGAACCTCGGGCAGCTCTATGTGCTCCTGCAAAAGCCAGACAGGTGGAGGCTAAGAGGGAGGTACAGCCCCTCCACAAGCAGCCTCTGGGGCCTGCTCTGTTCTCAGCTGTGTTGAAAACAGAACAAGAAACTTCCCCCGCTCAAAAGACCCTGAGTTTTCCACGCCCTCAGCTCTGGGCATCTGCTGAGGCGGAAATCACTGGGAGAGGAGCAGTCACTAGAGCTGCGGGTCCCCAGAGTGGCCTTTGGGAAGCACAGGGCACCTGTGAACACAGCAGGCTCCTGGCTTCCCCCGAGGCCCCATTCAGAAAGTCTGGGCTCAGCCCAGGGCTGGGAGCTCACACACCGCCCATGGGTTTGAGCAGCCCCAAAGAGCCTATGGTTTCTTGAGTCAGGAAGCAAATCTGGGGTTGGGGCTGTGAAAAGGTGGGGGGTCAGAATGGGAAAGAGACGGGGTGCGGGGGAGGCAGGGCTGGGAGCCTGAAGGGGAAACCTGTTTTGAGCGTGACTCTTCTTGTCACTAGCCAGGGTGGATCCTGGGGACAAATGCTGTCACTTTAGGAAGGAAATCTGGCTGCAGCTGGCGTGTGCACGTGGAGCCTGGAGCCACCGGCTGCCGCTGCTGGGACCCACAACACCTTGGAGCAGGGCCTTGGGGGATCGCGGTTACCTGAGTGATAGCATTCAGTTCCTCCAAGATTGCATCTTCATCCTCCTGAGTGAAGCTTCCTGCCAGCAACTCATCTATTTGCTGCAAAGGGGGAGCATGGTGAGGGGCAGGGCAGGGCCTAAGATAGGGTTGGGGGCACTTTGGGCTCAAGGCCTCCCTCTCCTTGGGGGGGAAGGTGTGGCTACAAGGGCGGCAAAGCTGCCGACTCTGGCTGGGGGTGGGACATGGCCCTGACGCTGGGACACTTACCCGCTGGTACTCCACAGCCTCCTGGGTCTCATCCAGTATCCTCTCCACCTCCTCTATGGACATCACCTAAAGATAAGTGGTCGAGAACATCTGAAGCTGTCAGTTAGGCAGATATCAGGGATCCTGTAATTGGGGGCCTGGGGTTCTAGGGTACAAGGCCTTGCCTTGCTGCTCAGTCCCCATTAAAGGAAGCTACCAAGCAGGCACATGACACGTTCATCACTTTCATCCAAGGCAGGCCCTGCCCTTACAGGCTCAGAAGCTGTCTGACCAGGGCCCTTGGCCAACTCTACAGAGCTCTGCCAGTCCTTCCCACACCCCTCAGCCCCGTTCCTGTAGCACTGGTGGGTCCAGTCTGTGTCTCGGTGGTCAGGTCATGTGTTCCCAAGCTGTCCGTCCTGGGCTCTTAGCCCTTGCCCACATCTGATACAAGCACCTGCTGCCCTAACACATGGGGGCAGGTAGCCTCAGGACACACTTGGGACAAAACCCCGTTTTGTTCCACGTGGGCTCCTGCCTCCCTGTCCTGGCCCAGGGGGACCTACCTGGTGCATCTTGTTCAGACACTCGTTTCCGAACCGCAGTCCTTCAACTACTTTCATCTCGATCTGGGTGAACTCGATGCTCTGAACCTGCGGAGGAGCCACCAGAGCTGCTGGGTGAAAGAGCCCGTTGGCGGGGTGGGGTGCGGGTGCCTTACTGGGGTTGGGGAGCTGCAGTCCTTGCTGCCCCCCTTCTCGAGCTATAGCACCAAGGCTGATGCTGTTAGTGCCTCGGCAGCTTCTTGGTGCTGGGCCCTCTCCACATCCCCCACCTCCTTTCTGCCCTTGCTGATGCCCTGTTAGGGCCACTGCTCAGGACTTAGCAGGGCTCAGAAGGTGCCTGGGTGAAGCTCAAAGCCTGTCTGTGGCCTGACTGTAGCTCTGCTATAGCAGAAAAGACTTGTATAGCACTCTGGCATGGGGGGGTACCTGGCAGGCCTTGGGCCACCCATGACCCCTCTCTGTCCAGCTGGGCAGATCCTGGAGTGACCTGGCCCTCCAGACCTGTTCCCACTGAAGACCCCCATTTGAGCCAGGTCTGACTTGCTGCTCTCTCAGACCAGCCGCAGCCTCCAGGAGGGAGACCCATTTCTCATTCTGTACGAGGCAGTTCTGTGCAGCAGGCACAGGGCCCCTGGTGTCTGCAGGCGGCTGTGCAGGGCTGCCTCTGTACCCCCACCACACTGAGCAACACCCTCAGCTCGGCCCACCATAGTCTCCAAGCTGGTGATCTGGTTTTCTGTTTTGTCCAGGAGCTGTTCCCGGTACCGCTTCTTCTTGAGCAGCAGCTTGGCCCGCCTGCAGAGGAACGCCCAAGAAGGTGATTATGTAGCAGCGCCTGCCATCCTGGGCCAGCCCAGGCGCACTCCAGGCCACAGGGGCTGCAGGCCCACTTCCCCCCAGCCCCATCCCTGCAGCTCCCAGGTCCCACTCACTCCTTCTTGCCGTCCCGAAGGAGCTGCCGGGCAACCTCTCTCTCCCGCTCTAGCTGCTGGGTGATGCGCTTCTGGTACTGCCTCAGTTTATCCCGCTGCTGCTTCAGTTGCTGCAGGGAGAAGGCACCTTGTGTCAGCACTGCAGGCGGAGCCAGGGACTATGTGGTGAGCAGTCTTGCTGAGGTGCTGCCAGACCCCCTAATGCCCAGCCAATGTGGCCTGTGCTGGTTGATAGACCAGACTGGGCTGACTCCTGAAACAGTGGTCCTCAACAGGGATGAGCCCGTCCCCCAGGGGACAGCCAGAAGTGTCTGGGGACATTTTTGGTTGTCACAACTAGAGGTGTGCGGTGCTACTGGTATCAAATGGGTAGAGGCCAGGCCAATACCCTACCAGCCCAGGAGAGCCAGACGTCAGAGAATCACCTGGCCCAAAATGCACTAGTGCCACAGTGGAGAACCTGCCTGAATCAATCACAGCACTGAGACACACTGGACCCCATAGGCCTTGATGCTGGAGCCCCCCACATGCCATATGAGCAGGATGGCAGCTGCAAGTACTCGAAGATGCAGAGACAAAATACAGAGAAAATTTTTAAAACCCCCCTCAACCACTGTTAAGATTTAGGGCGTTCCCTTCAGGCTTTCCTCCTTTTGGATTTTAGCCGTCTTTAAAAATGCGCTTGGCAGCCTGCTCTCTGCAATCAGCATTATATCTGAATGGACAGCAGATGGTGCTCTGGGGGTCTATCTGTGGAATCTCAATGAGCGCCTGTGTCCCAGGGAGGACACAAGGTCAACACACAATTTAATCAGTCCTTCCTGACTGTAGGCCAATTACATTTTTTCCAAATTTCATTATTTCAGAAAATGCTATGACGAGCATTTCTTAGCAGTTGGCACTCCTCATGAATGAGGGTTTTTCCTTAAAGCACATTATTATGAGAAAATTTGGATAAGGATATGAATATTTTTCTCAAACACAGTGAGAAATTGCCAGCTTAGACACAGTGTTACCCGAAGGGCCTGCCATCTTGACTGTCTCCTCTTGGTGCCCGTCCCTGTGGGTCAGGTGCCATGGCAGTGCTCACTGCCTCTCCTTGCTGCAATGAGAGGCATCCCTGCCCCAGGACCAGGCTATGCGCTTGGTCCTCCCCAGTTTGGAAGAGCTACCATCTTTCCTTGTCTGGATGCTGGCACTGCTGCCCCCCAAAGACCATTATCCATGCCAAGGGAGTATAAAATCTGAATCTGGTCTCAGAAAGAGATGAGGGAGGAGGCAAAGGGGTGCAGGTATGGCCAGGCAGCAACTTGTAAAATAAGAAGCGTCGGCAGAGGGTCAAGGAGCAGCATGTTTTCTTAGCTCATATTATCCCAGGAAATATTAAGCAATGCTTTGCTCTGTTATATACTAAGTATTTTGTTCCTGAGCCCCTAAGACTATGTTTAAGGCAGAAAGGGGCAGGGGTCCATCTTGCCTGGGGAAACCCCCCCAAAGTGAATTCTTGGCAAAGCAGCAAGCCTACCTGAACAGAAACCCAGAGGCGAGTCCAGAGAAATGAAAGACTTGCCGTGGGGAGTAAGGGCTCCCTGCTCTGCCCCAGGTCTACTGAGGGGCAGCTGAGATGCAGAATGTGGGCGCTGGGCACACCCTGGGGCAGAGGCAGGGCAGGGCCTCCCGCAGAAACTACACCCCCTCCTGCGCCCCTCTGCTGCGCCTGTCTTCCCTAGTGACAAGTGTGCCCATCTTCTCTGTCCCGGGTGCTTGAGTTTAGGATCTTTCATAACTCATGGTTTCAGAAGCAAGGTAAGAAATCATATTTTATTTGTATGTGTTTATCTTTCAGTACAAAGGTAACACATTTTTCTCGTGGAAACTTTAGAAGAGAACGCATCAGCAGGTAAACCTGCTGAGTAGCTCTCTCCTGACATGTTTTTGTCTATACAAAAATGGATCATTCTGAATATGTCCCATCACTTCTATCACAGGTTTCTTTCCACAGAACCTAATTTTCCTATCGGACTGCCCCAGAAGAGGTGCTTGGGCTTCTCAGTAGGGATGTCACCCTCCTCCTCCTCAGTGCTGTGTGGGGACCAGCTGCGCAGCAGGGCGGGTACTGCATCATTGGTCTGGGGCGGTGGCACAGGCTCACCCAATGTTCCCCCAGCACTTGACACCTTTCATATCAAGGTGCTTTATGGGATTAACGGGACTCAGCAGATGACAGCAAGGACCATGGCAGGGTGGGAGAGCCATCTTGCTCAAATCCTATTCAAATGCCTGGTGGTTCCACAGGTTTGACTGGGTTCTTTAGACCCTGAGTCCCCGGGTCGGGCTGGGTGATGGTTTGGGCAGTGTGACGAGCCCATCCTACCCAAACAAGCCAAGGATTCAGACTCAGCGTCAGGTGAGCAATTAAAGGGCAGGGCTGGCATGGCCTGAAGAAGGCCACAATTAAAGGGCAGAAGGCTGGCACAAACACAGGAGAAAACATGCCATAAAGAACGTGACTCGGGGCTTCTGGTCCCAGACTTGTTCCCGTGGTGCCAAAGTTCAGGAAATTGCAAATATAAGTATAGAGGTGTCTATGGCCAAAGTCTGGCTACAAGACTGCTGGGTGGTTCCCACCAGCTCCAGAAGTAAGGGCCCTCCTCTAACAGTCACACTGGGCTACTGGCAATTCCTCAGCGAGTCACATTCCGTGGACACGGGCCCCTACAAGGAAACGCCACTAGGGCCCAACAAGTCACTGTGCGAGTTGGCCAAGCCCGCCAGAGAGGCGAGTTCTAAGGCTCCGAATCAGGGTGAGCTCTCTGCCCCGAAAGCCCCGAGAGGGACGTGCCCCTACGGCCACGGGCAGGGGGACAACCAGCGACCAGGCCCAGGGGCTGCTCCCGGGCCAGGGGCCCAGAGCCGGCCGAGGAGGGAAGGAGCGAGGAGGTGCGCGGGTGGTGGCCCGCCCCGGCCTGGGGCCGGGGGGCCGGGGCTCCGGGACAGCGCAGACGCCTGCCGGTCCCCCGCCGTCCGTGACCTTGAGCCCCCCACGCCGCCCCGTGCGCCTCAGTCTCGCTATCCGGCAACGGCGACCAGCGGCTGAAGCCGTCCCCGGGGGTCCTCAGCCGGACAGCCCGGCAAAGGCCGAGCGAGACCTCACTCGGGGTGTCGCCGTCCCCGCCGCCAGCATCAGTGTTCCCAGGCGGGGCCCCCAGCGTGCGCGCACCCCCGGCCAGGGCGCCGGCGGCCGCAATCCCGGGGCAGGCGGCGGGGTTCCGGGCTGCGCCCCGCGGCGCCCTCTCACCAGGATGGCCTTGTCCTGCTCCGTGACCCGGCTCTGCTTCTTGCGGCCGAAAAGGTTGCCCATAGCGGCAGCGGCGGCGCCGGCCCGGCCACGCCGCGGCCCCAGCTCCCGCCGCGCCCCAGTTCCGGCCGAGCCCGAGTCGCCGCCGCCTCCCCCGTCGCCACCACGGCCACCGTAGCCAAGAGTCGCCTCACTACGGCGGCCGCGCAGGGCCAGGCGCCTCAAAACGCGAACCCCGAGTGGCTCCGCCCCCCTCCTGCAGGGCCAGAGGCCTCGGGTCACGGGTTCGAATCCGCCGTCCGTCCCATCTAGTCCGCTTCCACTTGACAAAAATACCCACCGAGCGTTGTCCCTCTTTATTCGTGGTAAGTGCTGTGAGGTTCAGCAACTTATCTTTGACCTTTCTCCAGACCTTTGAATCTCGAGAACACTAGGATAAGGGGGGTTCTGAATTTGGGTGGGTTTACTTCCACCCTCCGGTTTGCATGTGTCTTACTAAGACATCTAAAAGACTTGCCACTCCCTGCCCCTCAGATCCAATCAGTGTGTCATGCACATCCCATCAGTGGGAGCTCCCAGCGCCATCGGGTCCCTTCCTCCCTGGGTCAGGTCTGCAGGGGCACCTTGGCCAGGCTGGGTGGACGCAGACTGCCTCTCTCTGTCTTTGCACATCCGTGGAGGAAAAAGCACTGGCCACGCGCTGGGGGTGGGCAGGGGTGGTTGCCCAGTAAAGACGCTCCTAAGTTTGCAGCAACCCACAGCCTTTCTCCAAGGGAGAAGCTGCAGGGACTCGACAGGCGAGGCGAGGGAGGACAGTTGTCACCCCATCTATGTCCCTCTGGTCTGAGGTGATGGCACCAGCCCCTGCATTTTCCCCAGGGTGCAGCATTGCTTCCAGTTTATTGACTTGGCAGGGAGGGGAAGTTCTAGTCACTTCCGCCGAGCTCATCTTACCAGGAAATATTGGAATTCCGCCACTCGCCAAGTAGGTCTCTTCCAAGCATACGCTCCAGGGCTGAGGAAGTAGCCGCAGGGTGGGCCGAGACTCCATAAATCACTGACCACCGTAAACCCCCACCTGGACTGGCGGGTGACAGAGGTAATTTGGGTCCCCAGGAGTTAGCATCAATTCAGAACCACGTCTTGCATTTCCTGAAATGTTTGGGTATTCCCTTCTTCCCAGTGCACAGTTACTTTAGTAAGTGGGTGCCGGTCCCCTTGGGGAAGGCATGGAGGTAGATTTATGGACGGCACTCGGCAGGGCTTCAGGACCCTTCCTCAAGGGGACCTGGTCACCCCTTTGATCAAGGGGTTCCAGGTGCGGACTTGCATAGACCTCGGAACTGGGTGACAGGTCACGGCTCTCTGTGGCGGTGACCCAAGTCAGGATTTGGCTGCCAGACCTCGAATTTTTCTCTCTTATCCAGGGTGAAGTGCTATTTCTAGTGGGCTGCCTGTCCGTGTCCTTCCTGGGACACTACAATTAGCCAGCCACCTTTGCAGGCCACGGCACGCTGATTGCCAGTGCGTCCCTTCACTGTGCACACGTCCCCTTGCCCTTGGCAGCTGACTGTTTCCCCTCGGATTATGCTCCTGGGGATCTTGTCATCCCTGCCGAAATCGGGGAACCCATGTGCCGGTTTGAATCAGTGGTGGACCCCAGAAAAGCCATGCCCTTTAATCCTCATTCAATATTGCTGGGTGAGAGCATTTTGATTATTCCTATGGAGATGCGACCCACCCAGTTGTGGGTGGTAACTTTTGATTAGAAGATTTCCATGGAGGTGTGTCTCCACCCATTGAAGGTGGAGTTGCTTACTGGAATCCTTTACAAGAGGAAACCTTTTGGAGAGAGTCCCTTTTGGTAGAGCCACGAGAAAGCCAGCAGATGCTGCCGTGTTTGCCATGTGCCCTTCCAGCTGAGAGAGAAACATTGAACGTTATCAGCCTTCTTGAACGAAGGTATCTTTCCCCAGATACCTTAGATTGGACATTTCTATAGCCTTGTTTCATTGGGACATTTTCTCGGCCTTAGGACTGTAAACTAGCAACTTATTAAATTTCCCTTTTAAAAGCCATTCTGTTTCTGGTATATTGCGTTTTGGCAGCTAGCAAACTAGAACACTGTCCCAGTGACTGCCCCCACGGTCATACCTGACCCACGAAGGAGAGCGGCCACAGAACTTTCCAGGGATGAGAAACACCTCTCTAAGGTGTTTCCTATGCTTTATTGGAGGTGGTGCCTTCTGTGCATCCTCAGGGGGCTGTGGCCATGCTAGGCGAAGGCAGCTGTGCTTGGAGGCCCCAGTCCGACAGTCCCATCTCCCTACACCCCTGGATTCCCTCCGCTGTGTCATGCCAGGGAACTTTGGAGGCTCGAGCTCATCAACCGTGGGCCACCAGTTTGAGTTCAAGGTTCTGTCAATCATCTGAGGAAGTGGCTCGAACCGTCCAGTATTACCGCTCAACTTCCTAGGTCTAGAATCTGCTCCCACACTTATCTCCTTTAGGTTCCAAAACATATTTGCAAAGCATTCCAATTGCTTGACAGACTGCAGCCTATAAATTTGGCCTGCAACCTATTTTTCGTATGGCCCTCAACCTAACAAAGATTTTTAAAAGATTGTGAAAGAAACCTGCAAAGTCACAACAATGAAAAAGAAAAAGAAAAAGAAAGGAAGAGGAGGTGGGCCATGGTGGTTCAGCAGGCAGAGTTCTCGCCTGCCACGCGGGAGACCCGGGTTCAGTTCCCAGTGCCTGCCCATGCCAAAAAAAAAAGAAAGAAAAGTAAGAGGGAGAAAAAGGAGAAGGAAGAGGGACAGATGCCATAGTGGCCCACAGAGACTAAATGTTTATTGTTTGGTCCTTTACAGAAAAAATTAGGCCAATCCCTGGTGAAAGCTCCTTCCTCCTGGGTCACACTGGGTATGGGGCCCCTGAAACTTGACAGTAGCAGTCTCACGGCAACAAGTGACAACTGTGGTGGGTCTTGAGGAAAACAAACATCCTCTTGCAAGACATGTTTCCAAACAAAGAGAGGTTATTTTTCTCAATCACTGTTCTTTCCACTGGCAAGGAACGATTGTCGGTTGCATTTGAATTCAAGCAGCATTCTCCATTCCAGGTTGCAGAGTTCTTTCTTTTTCACAATAATTTATTATTTAATTATTTATTTTTTGCCAATATCTTTTAAAAAATTGTTTTGTTAAATATTTTTGTTGATAAATCTTAACATGCAAACATTCCATACATGATGAACCGTCAGTGGCTTACAATATCATCACGTAGTTGTGTATTCATCACCATGATCATTTTTCAGAACATTGGCATCACTCCAGAAAAAGAAATAAGAAGAAAAAAGAAAAAATCCATACATCCCATACCCCTTACCCCTCCCTCTCATTAACCACTAGTATTTCCATCTATCCAATTTATTTTACCCTTTGTTCCCCCTATTATTTGTTTTTTACCCACATTTTTTACTCATCTGTCCATACCCTGGATAAAAGAAGCATCAGACACAAGATTTTCACAATCACACAGTCACATTGTAAAAACTATATAATTATACAGTTTTCTTCAAGAGTCAGGGCTACTAGAACACAGCTCAACAATTTCAGGTATTTTCCTCCAGCCTCTCCGGTACACCATAAACTAAAAAGGGATAGCTATATAAGGCGTAAAAATAACCTCCAGGAGAACCTCCTGACTCTGAACTCTCTCAGCCACTGAAACTTTACTTTGTCTCATTTCTCTTTTCCCTCTTTTGGTCAAGGTTTTCTCTATCCCTTGATGCCGGGGTCCCAGCTCATCTGGGATCTTTGTCCCACATTGCCAGGGAGATTTACACCCCTGGGAGTCATGTCCCACGTAGAGGGGGCAAGGCAGTGAGTTCACCTGCCATGTGGGCTTAGAAAGAGATGGCCGATATCTTAAAAAATTATTATTAGATAAGTTGTGGGTTTACAAAACAATCATGCATAAAAGCTGGATTCCCATATCCCACCCTTTTATTAACACCTTGCCCTGGTGTAGAACATTTGCTACCATTGATGAAAGTGCATTTTAATAATTGTGCTGTTAACAATGGTCCATGGTTTAACTTAAGGTTCACTTTTTGTGCGATGCAGTCCCATGGATTTTTTTTTTTAAGTTTTAATTCTATTACCATATATACAACCTAACATTTCTTCTCTAACCACATCCAGATATATATTTCAGTGCTGATTATGAGTATGATGAAAAATGGAGAAAATAGAAAAAGATACTCATAAACCAAGGGGATATGCATTGCTGACATTTTCTTTCACAGCATTTCCTATTAACTTTAAAAACAACTGAAATAATATATGTATGTAGATTTGTATTCTTTCTCAATCAACGTTTGTATTGCTAGATGTTTAGCTTATTTCCGTTAGATTTTATTGATATTATATATTAAAAAAACACATTGTGATGAGCCTCATTCATTCATTCAACAAATATTTCTGAATTTTTCCCTCACCTGGTCGCTCTGACCAGAACTTCCAGTACAATGCTGAGTAATGGTGGTGACCGTGGGCTCCCTTGTCTTGTTCCTGATCTTAAGGGAAAAGCTTTCAGTCTCTCACTATTGAGTGTGAAATTTGCTGTGGGTTTTTCATAAATGCCCTTTATTATATGTTGAGAAAGTACCCTTCTCTTTCTAGTTTTCAGAGTGTTTTTTTTTCTTTTAAACTATGAAGGGATTTTGGATTTGTGAAATGCCTTTCTTGCATCCATTTATGTGTTTTTTTTTTCCTTCATTCTAGTAATGTGATGTATTACATTGATTGCTTTTCTTATGTTGAGCCACACGTGCATTCCTGGAACAAACCCCTTTTGGCCACGGTGTCTACTTCTTTTAATATACTGTTGGATCCAGTTTGCTGAGGATACTTTTGTTGAGGATTTTTGCATTTCTATCCATAAGGGATATCGGTCTGTAATTTTCTTTCTTGTGCTGTCTTTATCTGACTTTGGTATCAGGATAAGTCTGTGTTCATAGAATGAATCAGGAACCAATCTCTCCTCTTCTATTTTTCGGAAGAGTTTGAGAAGGGTTGGTGGTAAATCTTCTTTAAATATTTTGTAGAAACAAGTAGTGAAATCTTCCAGTCCTGGATATTTCTCTGTGGGGAAGTTTTAAATTACTGATTCAAGCTCTTTACTTATTACAGGTCTGTTGATATTTTCTATTTCTTCTTGAATCAGATTAAGAGGTGTGTTGAAGTCTCCAACTATTGTACAACTCTCTGTTTCTTCCTTCAATTCTGTCAAAAAATTGTGCTTCATATCTTTTGGAGGTGCATCTATATTTGTAATCATTATATCTCCTTAACTGGATTGAACCTTCACCATTATATAAATCCTGTTTCGGGGTGCACGGGTGGTTCAGTGGTTAGAATACCCACCTTCCATGTGGGAGACCCGGGTTTGATTCCCGGATCATGCACCCAAAAAATATGAACTAAATCCTGTTTCATTCGGTTCCAACCAGGGGGCAGATCCCATCCGGGTCATTTCAATAGGGTAGTTTAACCTAGAGGGCTGATAACCAGGAAACAATGTTTAACTACCGAAAGGAAACAGGACAAGACTAAGGAACACGGGAATGGCAAACGCAGGGAGCAGTCCCTGTTCCTAGGACAGAGGGAAAGGACACATGGGAATGCCCACCCCACGCGGAGAGCCGGGCTTGGCTCAGAGCAGTGACTGCCGCGGGCACATGGGCCCACCTGCTGCCAGGATGCTGGCCAGAGGGCGTGAGCTGGCCCTGACCCCCCGTAAAGAGTGAGATGGGCCAGCATCCTGCAAGACGAGCCCCACCTGGTGGCTGGGCCTGTGCTGGGGGTGAGGGGGCCGGAGGGCGGGAGGGGTCTGCAGGAGGCACCCACTGGGCAGCGGAGAAACTCACCCAAGCACTTGGGCTCCTCAGGCTGGGGTTTGGGGCCTGAGGAAGCAGCAGCCCCGGGGCAGGTAGCTGCTGCAGGTGTGCTCTTCGGGTGCGCGAGGCAGACAGGGCTGCTGCTGCCCTCAGGGGAATCTTGGTGGGACTTGGGGTGTGGGGCTGGGGGCTGAGTCGAGGTCAGCTGTCTCCATCCCAGCTCCTCCCCACGCAGAGCTCCAGCCGAGTGGCCTGTGAGGGCGAGAACCCAGCGTATGTGGTAACCCTACACCCCCCGGGTAGAATTTGGGGAAGCATTTCCAGATGCACCTGTCCTGCTAGGAGAAATAAGACTTTCCTTCACAGACAATGTATCTAGTCCGTGATTTTCTGACTCTCCCTGGAACTGAGCATTTAAAGCCCTTCGTTTACTATTTTAGAAATGTCATCTTTCCAGTACACTCAGCAACAGCGGGGCCACCCGCGCTCCGTGTCGGCTGAACCCCCTCCCCCAGCAGGGCTCTGCAGCTGCTTCATTCTGGCCAGGAGGTGCCTGGCCGACCTCATAGTCCCGATTCCAGGCCCCTGCCCCGGGTTGTTTCGTGGAACGACGTTGGTACCAAACTCTGCATCACTTGGCTTTTGTCGGAAAACATGCGCCCCTGTGGGCATTGCAAGCAGGAGGTTATTTAATACAGAGAATTAGGCGCTTCAAACCCGGCCAGAGGTGTGGGGTGGGGTCTCATCCCGGGAGCTTCCGGGCATAAGGGGCGTGCAGGGCTCCTCTGGTCACGTCCCAGCAGCCACCAGCTCCAAGCGTGGATCCCCATAGGCCGCTGGGTGCCCGCCCGGGCCCACATGCCTGCCGCCCACTCCCGAGGGACACGCGGCCTTCGCTTCCTTCCCCGCTTCCATATCTCAGGAGCGCTTCCTGGTGGGAGTTAAGGGGGTCCCATCAACTGGGGGTCCAGCCTGTGCCGGCGAGGGGGAAGCAGAACGGGCATCAGGGACGGTTTCCACGGGGCCGGGGTGGGGGGCTGTAATGAGGAGCAGGCACTGGGGTGCAGGCGATGCAGACGCGGGTCCCCAGCGAAGGTCTGAGGTCAGAAATGCATTTGCCTCGTCCGCTGAGTCCCTCTGCCCACGTGTCCTCTGTGCCTGAGGCCTGGGGGCCAGCCGGGCTTGCTGGCCGCGGTGCATTGTCAGCCGCGGGGTGGGGGTAGGGGTGGGGGGCGTGGAGGGGACGGGCATCCCCACAACAGGTGGCCCACACGACACCTGCGCCCCCTGAGAGGCGCCCTGGGCTGGGGGGTGCGGGGGGCGCGGGCAACAGTGCAAACAGAGCAAGGTGCTCCAGAGTCGGGGGAACATTCTGGAAATGTGCAAGGAATCGAGACGAGCCCAGAGGCTGTGGCTGATGATGACACGCCGTGGGCGTTGGAGGGGACCGCTGGCTCTGGTCGTGGGCTCGGACAGCGGGAACGTGTCCTGGGGCACTCGGGGAGGGGCAGGGCCACAGCAGTGACAGCATCCGGAGGGAGGGGCAGAGGGCAGGGCTCAGGGCCGGCTGGAGCTCCCCGAGAGCGCCTGTGAAGCAGGAAGGGGCCCTTCCTCTCAGCGTGGCCCTGGGGGTCGGCGGGGCCTGGGGCGGCCAGGGGCGTCCGTGCTCGCCGGCCACGCGGTGGCGCTGCAGGACAGCCCGAGCAGGGCTCAGGCCCGGCAGGCAGACGCCCTTGAATGGGGGACCCCGCTCCCTCCTTCTCCAGCAGCCACAGGGTGGGGGCGGGCGGGAGAGAACCCCCTGAGGTGCCTCAAGATCCTGTCGTCCGCTCCCTCGTTCACGTGCTCGCCCCCTGCTGTGCCAGGCCTTGCTCTGGACGCCAGCGGAGGCGGGACTCGGTGGCCTGGACGGGGGCGCCGCGAGGGTCCTCCGGGGCCGAGGAGCTGGGCCCGCACCGGGAGGGGCAGAGCTGACGGGTTTGCGAAGGCCCCCGATCGCTGCTGGTGGGAAAGGGGAGCCAGCAGGGAGCTGCCCGGGGCCCGATGGGCTGAAGGCGGCCTCAAGGGCCAGACTGGCCTCCGGGCAGGAGCCCTGGGCGGGCGCGGCTGGGGAGACGATCGGAGAAGACAGGCACTGGCTGACCACACATGCTCCCTGACCCCACCGCTGCCTGCTGGAGGAGCCACTGCACAGGTGGGAAAACCGAGGCACAGAAGAGCGCCATCACGCACCGTGGGGGAGCTGGGATTGGAGCCTGGGTGGTTCCCACCCGCTTGGTTCCCCTGCTGCCAGGGGAGAATGGACAGGACGGCTAGGAGGGGGCTGCAGAGCTGGGGGTGGCTGCACTGGCCCTGGGAGGTGATGGGGGCAGGAACAGAGGCGTCTAGGAGCGTGGACAGGCTGCCTGAGGGGACCTGAGCAGCCAGGAGGAGGGGCAAAGGGTCAGGGTGCCCCGAAGGTGGGTTAGGAGGAAGATGCTGAATCTGGTAAGAGTGGGAGACCCGCAGAGGGGCCTGGAGACAGGAGGAAGGGGCTAGGAGGCCTGGCTAAGGTGGGGAAGGAGGCCACGAGTGTGCGGGGCGGGGAAGCTGGGGTCCAGGGGGGCATATGCTGGCCAGAGGACAGATGGCCCTTGTGTATGTCCATCCCCGCCAGCACTGCACGAGGGGCCGTGTGGCCATTGGAGAAGGACAGCCGTGATGCAGCACCTCTCCCAGGAGCGTCCCCGGCTTCCTTCTGGAGGAAGCGGCGTGCTCGGCAGCCCTACGGAGAGGCCCACCTGGCCAGGGGCTGAGCCTCCTGCCCACGGGGACATGGGACCCAGCCCGAGCCACTCCTTGGTGGCCGTGTCACGGGAGACCCTGAGCCTGAAGTGCCCAGTTGAGCCGCTTTCAGGTTCCTGGCCCTCAGACACTGCATGAGATAAAAACGCTGGTTGCGTGAAGCTGCCGAGTGTGGGGTGGTTTGTCCCGTAGCCACCCATGACTTAGGTGCTGCCTGGCGGTCCAGCCCACCCTGCACCTCAGGGGCTAAGCCGGCCATTCCTGCGCGCTCCCGCAGCCACAGGGTGGGGTGAGGTCCCGCTGTGCCCAGCCCCAGGAGGCTCCTCCCAGGACCAGCTGGTACGGGGACCCTTACCCACGGCCACGGCGGAGGCACCAGAGGCGCCAGAGGCCAAGTCGCGCCCATTTCCAGCCTTTGCTCGCGTCATGTCCATCAGCGTCGCACTGGCCACAGCGCGTCCCGCAGACAAGCTCACCCCATGGGCATGAGCAGCACATCCACCGCGGGAGGCGGCAGCAGGGGAGGGGAGGGGGTGGCCCCTGGGGGAGGGGCTGATGCGCAGCCTGATGGGCTCCGGCCACCAGCATGCCCTGCCTGGCGCAGGCTCAACAGGCCACACCTGTTTGCCGACTGGTTTTGCAACATTTACTCTCCTGCCTTCCAAAGACCTCTGCATGGACAGAATCTTCTGATTCAGCACTGAAAGGGCCGTCCAGGGCTTCTGTCCCTCTGTCCCTCTGTCCCCCAGGCGTGCAGCTCCTGGCACTCGGCACCCAGGGCCTGGGGTGGGGGGGGGGGGCACGTCCCTCCCTCCATCCAAGGCTCCCACTCATCCAGAGAGATAGAGTTCAGAACTGGGCAGGTGCCAGGCTTTGCTGTCCCAGGATGGACGTGGCCTGGCGTCAGGAGGTGCTGGATGGGGAGAGACAGGTGGGCAGGATGGGCAGTGCCGTGGGGCCGCCATGAGCCCCCTGGCCACAGCCGGACCTCGCGGGCCTGCAGAGGAGACGGGCGGCCGTGCTGGAGGAGCTCAAACCCAGCCCCGTCGGCCCTGGGGATTGGGCCAGCCATGTGCCTCCCCAGCAGCGTCCCCGGCTGCCAGCAAGGCCTGCGGGGCCCCCTGACCCTGGAGTTCCCCGGAGGCCCCTACTTGGGCCCTGGGCACTGACCCCGCGGCCTGGGGAGGGTGACCGTGGCCTCCGGGTGTGGGAGGGGCGCCATCAGGGTGGCCTCTCCCGCGGAGGCCTCGGTTTGAAGGGGATGCACCGACCTCTCCACCCAGGCGGGCCGCTGCTGCCCATGGGGAGGCGCTGGGCTTGGATCCTGGCAGGGTGGGGGGGGCCCGGGACCCCTGGACAGGGAAAGGTCTGCGTGGCCGGTAAGGAGCGATCTCCTCCTTCCCGAGCAGAGGGGCAGTTGCGCTCCCCTGCCAGGCCTATCAAACCCAGAAGGATCAAGCTGCCTTTGCCCCTGGACTGGGGAGGGGCGGGGCTCTTGGGTGGGCCCCTTCCTCAGAGGGAGGGCGTGGGGGCAGTTCTGAGTGGGCAAAGCAGCCCTGGGCTCTGCCATCAAATCCCAAAGGCTTTTTTCTCTTAGTCTGTGCTGCTGACAAGGACCGATTAATTGTGTGCTGTGAGCACATCCAGAGCCAATTAGCTCTGGAGGCGACACCAGATCCACTGTTTAAACCTCCCAGAAGCGGCTCCATCCTGGCCCGAGAGTCGTGGGCCAGCCCAGAGGCCACGGGGACTCGTGGAGTCCCCACACGCTCTCCTCCGGGCCCAGCCCTGTCACCTGCAGCTCCCAGGCGGACCCGGTGCCACACCTCCGGCCACTGCACGGGAAGGAACAAATGCTTCAAAAGGCAAAGAACAGGTCCCGGGCTGTGGGCTGCACCTCCAGCGCCAGGCTCAGCTCATTCCTGGGGTCTTCCCCATTTGCCCCGTGGGCTGCTCCCCACTCCACTCGGCTTCTCTAGATGGGGGTGCAGGGTGGGGTGGGGGCAGCATGTCAGTCCCAATTGTCGGCTCTACCTGCTGGGCAGCATGAGGTCCGACCTGGCTGGTGTCATCCCAACAGTGCTGGGGACCGGCTCTGGGAGGGGAAACCCGGATCCCCCCATCACAGCCGCCTCAGATCAGGACGTCAGGACCCCTGGATGCCTTTCCCCGTTCTGCTTCATGCCCCCAGTCTGTCCTAACAGTTCAGACGTCTGTCTGTCCTCTTGGTCCTGCCCCGGCAGCCTCCAGGGCAGCTCCTCCTTCCTCACCTGCCCGGGCCCTGCTTTTGGCGACATGTGGACCCAGGGTTGTTGGGCTACCGACTGGCCCGATAACCGAATCTAACGTGGAGCAGCTCTGCCACCACCAGAGAGAGGAGGGCATGGACACAGCACCATGGCCACCCAGGCCCTGCCCTCCGCCCAGCTGCACCACTTCCCCACGTGCCCACAGTGCCCTCTGCCCTAGAGGCATTCTCCACCGCCACATGTGCACATATGCACACACATGTTCATGCACACACGTGCACACACTCACATGTTCACGCACACATGGTGACACACATGTGCACACGCTATATGCAACCGCTCACACACGCATGCACACGCTGACATAGAACTACACACATGCACATGCTCACATAGGCACATGCACAGACACAAGCATGCACATGCACACCCGTGCACACATGCACACACATACCTGTATGCTTGCACAGACATGTTCAGATCTAGCTCGTGAGCAGCACTTTCTGGCTGGCTGTGGCCCCGGGTCCCCATGGTGAGCCCTTCTTGCCAGGAGAGCCACCCCAGGCCTGTGGTGCCCATGGCCTGTCCTGGGGGTTCCATAGAGTGGGAGGAACCCACGGGCTACCTCTCTAAGGCTGGTCAGTAGCTCTGGACAGAAAATGGTCCCCGGCCTCTGTGAGGGTCCTGCATGTGGCCACGAGGCCTCTCTTTGCCTTCCTCTCCTGCCCTCTCCCCACGGCCAGCCCTGACATGGGTGGGTGGGCGGGACCTGGGCCCCGGCTGCTCCCAGCAGCCCCCAGCTGGTGGGGCCAGCTCCACCCCTCATTTTGTTGAGCTCTCAGTTTCTACTGGAGTCCCAGGGACAGGAAAGCCGATGCTCCCCAGCCCACGTGGGGGCGGGGTGTCCTTCCTGTTGCAAACAAACAGTAATTCAGTACCATGAGGCCGCGGAGACCCTCAGGTTTCCATGACAACCGGGCCCCCACCTTTCTGGCTGCGCTGTGTCTCCTGTCCCTTCCTACCCGCAGGGGTGCTGCGGCTTCTCCTGGAGTATCTGTGGCTCTGTGACAGGCAGCTGCCTCTGAGCCAGGGGCCCCACGCAGGACGGCAGGCCCTGTTGCCAAAGGCCTCACCCTGATGGGTGGACTCGAGCAGCCCCGGCTGGCCTCCAGGGTGGAGGAAGGAGGTCCTGAGCTCCAAATGGCCGGCAGGGGTGAGCAACTGTCTGCCCCGGAGGGCCCTTGGTCTCGGCCTTCCAGGCTGCAGGGCTACACGTTGGTTTCGTCCTAAACCAGAGTTTGCGGTGAATTACTAGGGCACCCCGGGAAACGAACCCCAAGGGGCCTCGAGGCCCGCGTCCGTTCCCACGTGCTGCCGGTGCCTCCTGTGGGTCATGGCGGACCCGGGCCCAGGGAGGGTTGCGCTGGCCGCTGGCGAGGGTCCCCAGGCGCCTGGAGGAGCCGTGGTTTTGCTGTGGGACTGCAGGCTCATCCCCCAATTCCTGCGTCCCTCTCTTGGAGTCCAGTTTGTGCAGCCTGTGCTTTAGGGGGAAACTGAGCTGGAGCCCCCTTTCCTGCCGCCCAGTGGGTGTGGCCTTGGACCCACTAGCTGATCCTCAACCTCCCGTCAGAGCAGGTGAGGGGTCAGTCCCCCAACAACCCATCTCCAGGAAGCCCTGGGCCAACGGGGCATAAGGTGGGACCCGTCGCCCCCATCCCGACAGCCCCCGCCTGCGGACCTGGCTGCATCCTGAGCCACTTGCCTCCAGAGCCCCTAGCCTGGCCCTGTGGAGCTGCTGCAGCTGGCAGGTCCGGGGCCTCCAATCCCCCTGCCAGGAAGGGCATGGGCAGGGCTGGGGCTGGGATGCCCTCACAATGGATGTCGGCCCCTGAATTTAGGGCACACTCTTGGATAAATCATCTGGCCATGGGCCCAGGGCGCAGGGAGGTAAGAAGCATGTGCCCTCCCTCTAGGTGAGGACGCTGAGGTCCCGGGCTGCCTGAGCCCCTCGCCCTGCGAGTCCTGCTCTGCCCAGATGCCCCGGGGAGGAGGCATGGGGGAAGGATGCGATATAGTGGGTGCCCAGCCCGTGGAGATGCCCTTCTCTGAAAAGACTAAGCCGCCGCCAGCCATGTCTGCATTTACTTTTTATTAACAGTTTATCGTTGGCCATTGCTTTTATTTTCACATTACAATTCCATGTCTTTTCAAAGTCTTTTTCAATTTTTATTTTGGTAAAATAAATAGAGATAAATGACCCTTTCTTTAGGTAGGGTGCTCTCTTGAGCCTTGGTTAACTTCATGATTGAATTTTCGCATCAGGCCTGTGAAAACGGCCCCTGCTCAGACGTGCGCGCAGACACACCCACGGCCAGAGCAGCAGGCTGAGCTCCCTGCCGGGCGCCGAAACAGAGCTGGGGCTCAGATGGGGGTGGGGGGCCGAGGGGCCTGTCCTCCCCGGAGGAGTTCTCTGCACTCTGCCAGGGGATGGTTGTGTCTCAAAGCAAACAGAAGAGCACACCAGGTTAAAATCTCAAGTTGAACCTTGTGAGTCAGCCACTGTGCGTCAGCAGCCCCACTGTCTGTGGGTGGCACTCAGCTTCCGGAAGGTCCAGCACTGCCACCAGGGGCACTGTGGAGGGAGCAGGCCAGCTGGCAGCAGCTGCTCAGGGTCAGTAGGGCTTCCTGACCCCACACAGGCCCTGCCAGCTGCTGGCTGAGGCTGGGAACCTCTTCTGGCAGGAGTCCCTGCTTCCGTCCACCCTGCCAAGCCCGCTGAGCCCCCGCCGTTCCCCTGGCCCGGCGCCGGGCAGCACCCCTGCTAAGGCAGAGCACATTCACACCCAGGGGCACTATGCCGCGGTACTGTTCCGTTCCCACCATTATCGGCAGAATTAATTAAGCCACTCCCCTTCTGAATAATCGTGATTCCCAAAGAAAAGTGGAAAAAAGGTTTTTCAAAATATCATCATTGTGGTTTTGTTTTGTTTTCAAAGCACTATTTGCAAATGCTCAGCACATGCTCCCCGGCCCTTCCTGGAGGCAGCCTGCAGACGCAGCCTCACACACCCGCCCGGGGTCAAGCAGTCACCAAGGGGCACTTTCCCACTACAGAAGGCAAGATGCAAACTTCAGTTACGAGTGCATGGGGACACAAGGGCAGGAGAGGGGCTGTCCCCAGAGCGGCCCGTTGCTTACCCAGAAACTCTGGGGTCTGGCTGTGCCTCTGCGTTTGCAGGTGTGTGGGTCTGGGCAGGGGAACGATGGTGCCTCGACCCAGCCCTGCCTCACAGGGAGGAAAAGTTTCAGGGCTGGCCCTGAGCCCTGCCTCATGTGCCTGAAGCCAGCAGATTCCTCTCCTGCTAATGGGGTTTGTGGGGAGAGGGGCCAAAACTAAAAATGAGGAGAAGGTGGGTCTATGTGTGGGGAGAGGCCCAGCCCTGACCCCACAGGGACAGGGGCAAGCAGCTTGAGGAGCTTGGGGGCCCCAGGGACCACCCTGCTCCTCCACCAAAGCAGCGCATGGGGGACGTCCCCATTTCCCCTTCCTGGGCTCCTGAGCCTGCCCCTTCCATCTGCCTCGAAATGCCCCCCAGAGCGCCTGCACCTGCACAGGGGGCTTGTCCCCTCGCTCGCTCTTGGCTGGCTGAGGTGGCCACTCCAGGCCCACGGCAGTTCCTGGCCGCTGCTGGTCCGCAGGAAGGCTGAGCTCTTGCGGCACCTGCGCTTCCGTTGTGTGGCTTTCCCACAGCTAATGCTATGGCCAAGCGGAAAATAAAACATGTGCATGTTCCCCTTAAAAATGATCTCAGAGGAAAAACAAAACGGGAAAGACGCTGCGACAGGTCCCTGGTGCTGGAAGTTGGGTTCTCAGCAGAGAAGCACCTGGTAAACCAAAAAGGAGACACCAAAACCCTCCCCTCTCCTGGACTCTCTAGACATTACAGCGAAGACAGAAAGAAGGCGGCACCAGCTTCTCCTTCAGGCAGCAGCAGCTCAATCAGGGGCCACCATCGACGGGCGCAGCAGCAGCGGCCGAGCCCACATCCGAGGGGCTGCGTGGCTATATACAGGGTGGGCAGTAGCCTGGCGGGGATGGCCCCTGTGTGCGGGCGCGCTATCTGACGCGCTTCTCTACCGAGTACACGGAGATGTAGTAGTCGTTGCTTCCGACCGCCAGGTGAGGCTGCAAGAGAGAGTGGGCGTGGGTGTGAGCAGCTGGCTCCACACACTCCCGCCGGGGAGGGGGCCCCCGAGGCTGGGCAGAGCGGGCACGGAGGTGGGAGCAGCAGGCCGGAGCAGGGCTATGTCGAGCGCTGAGCTCCCCTCAGCCCAGTTCCACCCATCCCCGCTCCCCAGCCCGGGGCAGGCCCGCGAAGGTCAGGCCGTTCACGCTGGCTTTGATCAGGGGTCTGCACGGTGCCCCCAGCTCCGCCCGTTTTCCTTTCCAGGACTGGCCCACAGGACGGCTCTGGGCATCTAAGGCTGTGCGTGAATTTCACGCACCGAGGATGCAGGTTGGCAGAAGCATAATCTAAAGCCACCCCAACCACGTGGCTAGAGTGTAACTAAAGGAGGCACGGAGCACACAGATTTGGGTGCTGTCAGGGAGGAGGGGCCCCAAGCAGAACGTCTCCTGGGAGGGTCTGTCCCGGGCGATGGGATTACTGCAGAGCCGAGGGGGTGTTGCAGGGCAAGGTGGGAAATCGCTAATTCTAACAGCACCCCGAGGGCCGGCTCCCCGGGTGCTGGTGAGCCCCTTCTGCTCACAGATCTTTTCTTTCCGGAGCAACAAGGGAACGTGTGGCTGCATCAAGATTAGGGGGCAGTTTGGGGGGCCAGTCCCCCTGAAACCCCCCAGGACCTCTAGGGCGCACGGCTCCTGGCACCACCCCCCCCCCCCCCCCCCCCGCCGTCTGGAGACACAGACCCAGTGCGGGTGGAAGGCCAGACAGCTGATGGCGCCGACGCGCTGGCCCATGAAGCCGTCGTAGTACTTGATGTTGTTGATCAACTCCCCACTGCCGTTGTAGATGGCCGTGAACTGGTTCATGGAGCCACTGTGCCGGGAGGAGACGGGGGCCCTGAGCCGCCTCTTGCATTTGGGGTGCGAAGGACAGGCCCAGAGCAAGGGCCTGCTGAGGGGGCTGGCCCAGAACGGGGTGGAGAGGGGCCCTCCCCACCACTCCCTGGGGGCCACAGGGAGGTCGGGCGGAAGAGACACGGCTCACCCTCGGCCCAGAGGCACCTACCAGGCGATCAGGCTGGCGCGGGGATGAATGTCAAGGGCCGTCAGCCCCCTTGCGATCTGGAGAACGTTCACTGACTCGGGCTTCCGGGGATCGAAGAAGCGTACATCCCCATTGACGCTGCCAAGAGAGGCCTGGGGTGAAGCCATGGGTTCAGGGCGCCTAAGCACCCACTGGGGCGCCGACCCCCGCCTGCCTGGCCACCCAGGGGACCCGCCCAGACGCCAAGGCCTGTGGAGCCGATGGCTGTCTGTCTGCACGGGCACTGCTCAGGCCAGAGCCCCCATCCCAGGGGCCGGGTGCACTGCCACAGGCCCCACGCGGGAACCCAGAGGAGCGAGGCAGGGGCACATAGACCGTGCGCTTCATTTCCGGTCCCAGGATTTGATTCGGGGCAACTCGGGATGAAGCCACGAGGAGGAAGAGGAGGCGGCCAGACGGCGGCCAGGGCAGGGCTTTTGAGGGCCCCTAGGGCCCTTACTTCCACTGCGAGCCCGTACTTCCCTTCCAAAAGTTAGGTCTTGTTTTTCTATTATGAACAAGGGGACACGTGTGAGCCATGTTTGCTGCCTCTTTAGCGGGCAAGTCAGCATTTGATGCTCTCAGCCCAGACAACTGCGCGTCTGTCAGGGCCTGCCCAGGAATCCAGCCCACTTCCTCCGCCTGTGCCCGGACAGAGGCGTCCTGCTGGTGCCCCACTGCCCCCCACCCCCGGCACTGCTTCCATCTCTCTGGCCAGGCCTGATCAGGAGCCAATTACCACCTCGAAACGTCAGCCTGTGGGGCTGTGGTGCCCAGCTGTTCAAACCCAAGGACGGACTTTAAATGGAAGGGAAAATGACGTTAGTATCCAAACTGTCTCAGAGATGTCCCATGCCCCTTACCTCACGCTCATGACGTGGCCCTCGGGCTCCTTCTGCAGATAGGCCTTCACCACCCAGGCCGTGTGCTCCCGGTACGTCACGACGCGGCTGTGGGCGGAGGGGCTGCTCAGGGCCTCATGGGGAGCTGGCCCCCAGCACCCCACCCGGCTCAGGGACGGCTCCCAATGTGTCACACAGGGTGGCCTGAGCCCCAGAGTCATGGAGGAGACAAAGTGGCTTGGCTGGGTGACTGTACCCACGCGGCCCCCTGCGAACACACCTGCCCCCCAGCAGGGCCCCTCCCAGCAGGCCCTGCACTGTCAGGATGGCCCCTCCTCAAGGGAGCCCCCCAGGTGGCGTGGGGCCACCCCTCTCCCAGCCCTGGCTTTCTCAGACACGCAGTAGCTCCCATTTGTGGATTTGAGAGTCAGGATGAGTATCCAAACTCTACTAGTGCTAAAAGGGAGGGGTGAAGGGACTCCCCGGATCCCAAACCCGGGGTCCTTGGCCAGGACCAGGCTTGGGGATGTCCAGGATCACCTGGGGTGGGGCCAAGGGTGGCGTCTGAACAAGTGAAAAGCCAGTTGGGCATAGGACAGGCACAAGCCCTGCGCCAGGATCCCGGTGGTGCCAACAGGTTCCCTGCATACCGGCACAGCCCCATGGGCACTGAAAGATGACAACTGGGAAGTGCCTATTGTGACTTTCCACTCACTACATGGCCTGTTCAGCTTGGCCACTCAGGGAGTGGACTCTGGAAGGTGCTAGGAGCCCTTGGCCATCTTGGCCCACCCAGAGGCGGGGGCAGCTGTGCTGTCACCTGGGTGGGTCCTCATGAACGGGGTCTCCTGGGACACATGCTCTTGTGCCATGCCCGCCTGCCAACTCTGGGCCAGGCAACAGAACCTGCTGGGGTGACGGGATAGGCGCTGGGAAAGATGCAAGCTTGGGTCTGAGTGTGCTGGCTCGCTGGGAAGGGCCTGTCTTCTGGAGCTCCCCATGGAAACCCAGACTCTGCGCCCACAAACGCTGCTACAGGAGGAACCCCAGGTGATGCCCAGCAAACCCACAGGACTGGAGAAGGGGTGGCCTGCAAGCTACAGATGATAGGGACACTGATGCAAGGTGGTGATAGCAGTGACTCGCCCTGGACCGTGGAGTTGTGCAGAGAGGTTCCGGGCTGCTCCTCCCTCTGGAGGATGCTCCCAACGGAAAAGGTCCCCAGAGCTCCTGTTTCTCTCACCTCCTTGCCAGCTAGCAGCGACTTCTGCCACACCGAAGGGAACCACTCAGTCTGCTCCTGACTGCTGCCAAACCCAGAGCCGAAGGAACCTGCACACTTCTCCCCACCCTCCCACTCACCCGTGGTGCTGAGAAAACAGGAGCCACCAGAGGCCCTCCCCTGCCTCCCACCCCAAATCAGCTGGCTGCCTGGCACCATGCCTTCTGTGCCTTCCGCCACCAGCTCTGGCAGCTCTCCCTCCCCTGCCCAGGACCCTTCCATGACACGTGGACTTGCTCCAAAATCACCAGCCTGGCTATGTGCCCTTTTAAGCCACACCAGGGAGGGGCCCCACTTGGCAGCAAACTCCGAATGAGCCGCCTCCTCTCCCTGCTTGCACTTCCTGCCCCCTTGCGTTCACTTGCACCCTCCATGTCCCTGGTCACACACCCAAAGGTGGCCCAGGCATGTTCTCACAGCACTGGGCGAGCTCTTGTCTCTTGGTGAGCCCTGAGGAGAGTCACCCTCTCTCTGTGAGGGTGAAAGGAAGGCTTCCCCTTTCTCCCTGTGCCTTTGCTGCAGTGGTCTCGTCTACCCAGGGCCCCAGGGCTGAAGGCTGGGGGGCCCCAGGGCTGAAGGCTGGGGGGCCCCAGGGCTGAAGGTTGGGGGGCCCCAGGGCCCGGCTGCACCCTCTGCTCTGGGCCACCCCATGCTGTCACTGAGCCCAGGTCTGCACTCGGCCCTGCCCTTGCTCCCGAGATCGGACCTTCTGGAGAGGGTAACCTGGGCATCTAAGGGGAGGCTGCAGGACCCCAAATCGCCCAGAAATGAAGTCTCTATCCTCCTTCCACTCGTGCCCCTGTCCCAGCCTGGCCATGTCAGGCCAGCACCCCGACTCACTCTGCTGCCCAGAGCAGAGCTGAGGGGACACCTTTGACAATCCCACGCCAAGGCGTCCCAGTGGGCTCACCATTCCTGGGCTGCTGGTTGCTCCCCCCAAGATCAGGGAGTCATGGTCTGGGCTCTGCCTCCTTCTACTCCACCACGCCAGCACCCCCTGC
The DNA here is from genome assembly GCF_023851605.1 of Tamandua tetradactyla. Taxonomy (NCBI): domain Eukaryota; kingdom Metazoa; phylum Chordata; class Mammalia; order Pilosa; family Myrmecophagidae; genus Tamandua; species Tamandua tetradactyla. The sequence goes on along the minus strand of NC_135332.1, from coordinate 73,284,624 downwards.
CACCTCCCGGGGCCTGTAGTTAAACCCTCTTGGGGCAGGGCTGAGCCCAGGACAGGTGGGGTGCAGGCAGCACTCCTGGGGGTGGGCTCTGGTGGCAGCACTGTCATCGACCACTGTCATCTCCTGGTCTCTAAGCAGTGATGCCACCACCTGTCAGTAAGTGGGCGCTACTGCCATGGCCCCACCCAGGAGCAGCGGCCACATGTAACCATCATGGTGTGGGTGGGGCCGCCATGCGGGGATGGATGGGGTGGAGGTCACAGCAAACACCATGAGAGGTGGGGTCACTATCAGCCTGAGGGGCAGAGCCACCACGCAGGGTACGGCCCGAACCTCCACCCCTACCCTGCACCTGCTGGGGGCTGCCTGCCTTTTCCTTGGGTGCAAACCCCATGCTGGGAGACAGGGCGCCTGTGGGGACCCCATGGGTGGTCCCGGGGAGCCATGCTCAGGCTCTGCCTTCTGAAGCAGGTTCCTGGCCTGCGGGAGGCACCCCGGGCCGCTCGCCCCTTCCCACTTTACAAGCCCCTTGCACCCTGTGAGGAGTGGGGGCCCCGGGCTGTCACCATTCACTGAGCGCCATCCTCCGGTCATATACGCGGATGGAGCCGTCGCCGAGGCCGGCCACGATGAGGGAGCGGCGCGAGTCACAGGACAGGCTCGTCACGCAGCTGTCAGCACCCGTGGGTATGTCCTAGGTGCAAGCAGAGGCCCCATGAGGACCACACGTGTTCAGAGGCTCACGCATGATCAGGGGCTGCCCTAGTGCCCACCAGGCAGGCCTCAGATGCCGAGTGGAAGGGAAAGAGGGCCTGGATGCGATGGGATGGGGCCGGCTGCATGGCGCACACTGGCCAGGGCCCAGAGTCCACTGCCCGACTGGCCCTGCAGCCGGCAGACACCTCCAAGGGCCGATGACACTTTCCAGCAACATCTCCCTCTTTTCTAAAAAAAAAAAACAGCACATCTGGGCAGGAGGCAGCCTGTCTGCATCTTCTTACAACAGGTAATTAGCTCGGGAAAGGTCTGGGAAGGGTCTGCTCTCCCCCCGCCAGCTATAAGCACTGGCAGAGGGTAGGAGGTAGGAGGTCTTGGCAGGAAACAGCAGGAGACAAAAAATGGGCTACGAGAGGGACAAAATGCTTTTCCAGTCAGAAAAAGTTTTGCTACTATCAGATAAGGAGAAGAAACCCAAGGAGGATGGGAAGAAACGGTGCCTGTGGCAAGGGCTGCAGGCCTGTTAAAGGGCACCGTTCTTCTCAGCGCTCACTGCCCTGCGACCCTGGGTGAGGCTGCTTAACCTGCACCGCTGTGCAGAACTGAGATGCTCTGTGGGCCGAGATGGAGCCCTGCGGTAGGGAGGGAGGGCAGCCCCTGCAGCCTCATCTCCCAGGTGGGCATGAGAGCTGTCCTGGCAGCAGAGTGTGCTCTAGCTGCCTGGCACCACTGCCAGGTGTGACACACCCAGGGGGCCGGTGGCAGTGGCCTCTGGCCAGAAGTTGGGGCATGGGCAAGATGCGGGGCAAGCACCCAGGGGCTACAGGTTGTTGGGGACTGTGCCCAGGGGCTGGATCTCGACCCCTGCCCCCCAGCAGTGCTGCCCACTGCCCTGAGGAAGCAATGGTGAGAAAGGCAGTCAGGGTTGATGTAGCGGCTGCATGCAGGAGGGCGGCTTCTACCAGCATGGAAGGAGCAGCCCTCGTGGCCCGTGGTTCGTTCTGCAATCCTTTCCAGTTGCGTCTGGGGAGCCCGAGTGCTGGGCAGGGCTCCTGCCACCTCTATTCCTGTCAAGCCTTCTGGCTGGGCCACAGGCAGGGGACGGGTCCTTCTCGTGGGAAGGGGCAGGGTAGGGAGAGGCCAGGTAACAGTGTCCCCCCCACAAGCTCCCCCTGGAGCCCCAGGAGGGCACTGCTCCTGGAGCTGAGTGCACAGGCCCCACCTCTGCCTGGATGGGGCTGGCCCAGAGGGGTTCCTCGTGTGTAGCCCCCGCCTGCCACCAACTTCCCAGGTTGCCTCAACAAATCAACTTATTTCTCTCTTTTTATTAAAACTGAACACAAAAATGCTTTAAGGAGCACACAGTCAATAAATCATTGTAATTTAAGATATTTTCACCCTATTGATTTCTGATATTCTCTAATTTATGCAGATAAAAACATCTGAAAGTAATCAGGATTAGCACTGGTATAACTGCACCGCAGGTGGTCAGAGTGAAGAATGTGCCCTGAGTGCTGGGACTGGGGAGGCTCTGGGCTGCTCCCAGTCTCCCCCCATGCTGAGGTACCCTTCTTCCAGGTTGTGTCTGCCCCCCGAAAATACCTGGCCCCCACAGAACCAGCCATGCTCTGTGGACCTGGGTTCCTAGTTGGCATGAGAGGTACCTGTTTCCCGAAGATGGCAGTGGCTGCCCCAGCAGGGCCCAGAGTGGCTGAAGGAGGGCGAGACGCCACACCCAGGGGAACAGGGATGCCAGGGGATGTTCAAGGGACATGGAGGGGGTGCACGGGGGCCACGTGGGGGCTATTTGGGGGTGCTTGGAGACATTTGGGGGATACTGGGGTAGTGCATGGGGGACGTTTGGGGGGCCATGTGAGGGCCACTTAGGGGTATTTGGAGGATGTTCGGGGTGCTGCTCCGGGGACACCTGGAGGGTGTGCAGGGGTCTTGAGGGGTGCTGGGGGCACCCTTGGGGGTTGCTTTGGGGTGCATGGGAGGTGCATAGTGGGCCCCTCAGAAGCGACTTGGGGATGCTCAGGCAACACGCAGGGGTACGTGTGGGATTTGCTTGGGGGCTGCTCAGGGGCTGTTTAGGCTTAGGGGAATGTGGGGGGCCACTTGGGGGCATGTAGGAGTGGTCAGGGAACTTTGGGAGGCTGCATGGGGCCCCTTGGGAGACACATGGGGAGGGCGCATGGGGCTGGGCATCCTTACCTGCACCTTCATCTCACGATCCGTGTCCCAGATCCGAATGAGCCGCACGTCCCCGGAGCTCATAAGGAGGCCGGTCTCCTGCTCCCAGTCCACCACCATCCCGGCTCCTGGCAGGGACACACACATGCCTCGTACCCCTCGTGGCCCCTGGGCAGGCGGCTGGCTCCATGGGGCACTCCCCACCACGCGGGCCCAGGTTTGAGCTTAGGCTGGATATCCAGGGCATACCCTGGGGTCTGAACAGGGGTAACAATTCTGAGACCGGAAAACTGGGCCTTTCTCAGAGACCGCTGTAGCTGAGGCCAGGTGTGGAAGGCCAGGTGTGGGAGGCAGGAGTTTGGTCCAAGGACAGTCTGTCTGAGTTGCCCATCTTTTAGAATACAGGGTACCACTGGGTGGGGTGTGGGGCAGGTGACTTCGAGACAGGCATCCCAGTAGGACACTGAGAGTCCATGCCTTGGGCATGCCAGGGTGCGAGGACCCCAACCCTTCTGGGGTAGACGGCAGCTCTGCAGGAAGCCCTGGGAGCAGGAAACTGGCCGGGGAGGAACGACTGACAAACAGGGTGAAGTGAGGGGCTCCTTGCCACTGGGGGACTGGCCGGCGAGCCAAGCAGCTTCAGCATTTCCAAAGGTGGCACTAGGCCCTTGCAGAGTGGGTCCGTCACAAATACACAAAATTCCAGAGAACACAACAGAGATTTTCATGCCCCCACCCAGATCTAATGCATGTTAACATTTTGCCATTTTCACTCATCGTTTTTGAAAAGAAACATTTTAGACACAGCAAAGCCTTGTTTGCCTGTCCCTGAGCTCCTGACCTCAGCCTGGGGCACCTTACTGAACTGCCTCAACACGTTTCCCCACATCTGCCTGGGCCCATAAATGATAACCACATTTCAAAAAATACCCTAGGGCAGGCCATGTAGCTCAGCAGGTAGAGCTCTCGCCTGCCATGCGGGAGACCTGGGCTCGCTTCCCGGTGCCTGCTCATTCAAAACAACAACAACAAAATAAACCCTAATAAATATCAGAATAGAGCATGTCTTCTAGCAACCTGCTCTTTTCCTTTAACATTACGTTTTGAGGATTTATCTCACCCGACCCACGCAGATCTGGGAATTCATGTATACTTCTGGGTCATACTCCATTGAACACTCAGACCCTTCACTTTGGCTCTTCCCGTCCTTTCTAAACCAGGATGCATGTGCCGCATTCATTGCTGGTGTCCTCATGTGCAGGGGAGAAGGAAGCACCTGGAAATGGAAATCCTGCACGTTCTGAGTCCCATGGCTGTGGCCATATTTGTCCTGCAAAGTGAGTGGCTTATTTGCATTTGGCTGGGACATACATGAGCTTCCCAACAACCTTCTCAACATTTGGTGTTTGCAGCCTGATGGGGCAAGACCGGATGTTTCTGATGGTGAACTATCCTTGCATTCCTGCATTGACTGAATTAGATCATGATATGTCCTCTCTTCTTTCAGGCTGACTGCATGCCAGCACTGCTCAGGCCAACAAAACACAATAGTGATACCAGATCTCAAACAGTGGACTCAACAATGTTGCTGTCCGGAGCACCTCCTGGAGGCATTGCTACTCATTCATCATTTGGGACTTCAGTTTCTATGTCTCCAAGTAAGACTGACCTCTAAGGAAAGGGGCTGCATAATTTGTCATCCGTATTGGATGCTTCAATGGAAGGGGGTGCTACTAGGAATTAATAACACCTGAACAGACAGGTGTCAACCAGGACTATGCCAGGCTGAGTAGGATGCGTGGCCATCCCATCTAGAATCTTTTCTCATAGTGTCCTTTTGAATTCTGGCATCAAGATGATACCAGCCTCTTCCAGTTGCTCAGTCTGAACCTTGGAATCAGCTGCCACCCTGACTCTCACACCCGAAGTCTATCTGTCAGGAGGCTCTGCTGCCTTTACTTTGAAATGCACCTAATCTTCAGTCAGTCCACTGCCCCACTTCAACCCAAGCTCCCATCAAATCCTCACTGGAACACAGAGGCCTCGGGACTGGTCTGCTTGCTTCTGCCCCTCCTCCACAGGGACTAACCTCAACACAGCAGCCTGAGTGTCCTTAAGATGCAGCTGATTCAAGTCATTCCTCTAAATGGGTGGTGGCTCCCCACCCACTCAGGAAAGCAGAGTCCTGTGGGCATCCCTGGCCCCAAGGCTCTGGCTCTCACCTGTCCACCCTAGCCCCTCCGTGCCAGTACACAGGGGCGTAGCTGGTGAGCTCCTCTCCCCATGGCCCCGTGGCTCCTTCCCTTCTCCCCCCAGCTCACTGCTCAAATCTCACCGTAATCATTTAGTGCTGTGGCTTCACCCTGCTCTCTCGTCTTTATTCTGCAGGACTCATTGCCTCCTACATGCTCTGCCATGTACTTATCATGCTTACTGCATGCGGCTTGTCCTCCCTGTCAGAATGGAGACCCAGGTGGGCAGGTCTTTGTCTTGTCTTTATTCAGCGATGCAGCCAAGTACCAAGAACACTGCCTAGCACCCAAGAGGAACTTCACAAACATTTGTCAAATGAAATAAAGTCCTACTTTTGCTATATCCAGATGGTCTTTAATCCAATCTGACAGTCTCTAACTTTTAACTGGTGACTTGAACACATGAACATTTATTGGGCTTACTGGTGAATGTGAATTTGTAAGTAGCATTCTCTTCTATTTCTGTCTGTGCCCTTTCCTAGCTTCCTCGATTCCCCTACTGCTTTGTACTAAGCTGCTCGCACATTCCCTACCCCTCTCTCCCTTCGACTTGCCTGCAAGCCTGCCCTGCTCTCCTGTTCTGGCTCTTTCGGCCCTCACAGATCTGTGTTTCCTGGGAGCTCAGCTCTGCATTAAAAGCAGGCCGTGGTTAATCCAGATGCTCTAGGCTCTTGTCAAGGGAGTGGGCCCTGTCTCCCTGCAGTTTTGCCAGGATAGAAAATATAGAGTATCATTTTTATGATTGGTCTTTATGTCTGGAACTTGGATTGGTGAACCGATAGCCTCTGCCAGTCAGAAAGATTCCTCGAGTGGTCTGCATTCTTTACTCCTTAAAATGCAGTCTCTCTTCTGAGACATATCCAGTTCTAGGCAGGGGATATCCCCATGTCAGAATGGTATTTGCGAGGGTGGTTACCAAGCCCGTGCCATTTCTGCCCTGTTGCCCTGGTGGATGAGCCCGTGCTCATGATAGGACTGGCTTGTGAGACAGGTTCACAGGGCATGGCGGGGCAGGGACAGGAGGGCCTGGATCCTGCTGTGACCAGCCGGCTGACCGGCAGAACCAACAGCATTCCCCCTCACTTCCTTCTTCCTCGTGGGATGCCCAGTCGGCACTGGCCTACCTCAGTCCCAAAGGGACTGCCCACGAGGCCCTGGATGTGGTCACTCGGATGGTCCAGAAGGACCCAGCACTCCACAGCAGCTCCCCTCTGCCTCTGGGGCTCGGAGGCCAGCAGACCCTGCCTGGAGGCTTGAGTGGACTTGCAGACACACCAGGTCTAGACATCTTCCCTGAAAGGAGATTCTGATCTCCTCTGCCACCTTCCCGTCCAGCAAGCTGCCCCTTGGCCTGGACGGAGCTGTCCTGGGGTGCAGGCTTCCCCGGCCCTCTATGCCAGGAGATGATCAGGAAGGACAGGTAGGGTCCCTGGGAACAGGCGACATGGATGAGAGTGGTATCGCAAACAGGGAAGGAAAAGGTGAAGATGGAGTGGGAGAAAATTACGGATGTGAGAAAACAGACATGGTGAAGCAGGAGCGAGAGTGGCTTAAGGCAGCCCAGACCAGAGTGATGGGCAGAGGGATGCTCAGGGGCTCCAGGTGTATGGGAAGGGCACTGTCCTGGGGCAGGGGGCCCGACAGAGGGACAGCAGCAGAGGGCTGTCAGGGCAAACAGGGGCCTGCTTCTTGACCCCAGAAAATTCAACACTTGAGAAACGTGAGGATGATGTATTGAGCTTTGCATTTCTAGGAGAAACTTGAAAACTGTAAAATTCCACTAATCTGTATTTTTACTAAATTTTTATGGGTAGTTAAGTGGTAAAGTCCTTTTTAAGTACTAGATAAAGAGAAAAATGGAGAGTACAATTTCCATTTTTGGCCCTATAACCATTAATTTTAGTCTTCTGTTCCTGGAATTTAACCTTTTAGGGTAAAAACCAAAATAAAACAAACACAAGCCACTGAGTGCTGTTAACACATTAAATGTCCCTCTCTTGTTCAGGGTCTGTCAGAGGAGCAGGCTCCTTCTTCCCCCTTTAGTACCAAGGCTTTGCATTTCTACAGTGTTATTCCAAGTCAGTTAAGACAAATTCCTTAAGGACTAGGTAAACAGCCAAGAGTGCATGCCTGAGGCAGCTTCCCAGGGGCCAGGCCGGGCGGCTTGCCTGTGACTCGCCCGCTTCAAGCCATCCTCTGGGCCCCACTCACCCAGTGGGAGCCTGGCTGCTGACATGGCCTGTGGAGCTGTCAGCCCCTTGGACAGTCCTCCACCCCAACCCTGGGGCCCTCCTCTCATCTCTGGCCCAGGAGGGCTCCTCCAGAGAGAGTGAGTAGAAGGGGGCCAATGGGCTGAAATCCCACTCAGAACTGTCACTCTCTCCAGAAGGAAGGCTCTGGGACATGCCTGGCACAGGGAAGCCTCTGAGGGAGCCTAGCAAAGAGCAAAAAGCAAAGTGAGAGTTAAGGGAGGTTTGGATTTTCTCTTTGGTGGCGGTGTGTCTGTTATTTTTCTTTTAGGAGCAATGAAAACTGTCTAAAATTGAAAGTGCTGCTGATTGTACAACTAAGTGAGGATAAGGTGAGACATGGATTGTTGATTTTGGACATCATCTATGATTTCCAATAGATGGAGGTGGTTGAAGGAAACACTGACTGAGGAGCAGAAAGGTGAACTGTGGAGAATACATATGATGGGTTATTGTGAGGATATAGAAAGGAATGAAGTTGTGAGGCAAGAAATGAGATGAATGAGTCTCGGGGATGTTATAATGTAGTGTAAAATAAGCCAGAAACAAATGAAAAAATATTGTATGGTCTCCTTTAGAAAATAGTTATAAGAAAACTGGGGCCTAGATTGTAAGCTCTTATAATAGTCACATTTAGTCTGGAGCTGAAAATGCTATTTCTAGATCCTAAGAGGCTGTGTGATAGATGTGTGACCTGGTACCTCCCTGGAACTCTGGGCACCTGGGTGACACCTAAGACTAGGGGTTCTGTGGCTCTGAAAGTCAACATTGCTACACACAACAATGGTTAAAGAAACCACAAAAGAGATCAGGCTTCAATTAGAGATAATAACGAAGCCAATCCGGCCGGTACTAAGGTAAATCAGAATACAGGGTAAAGGATGTAAAAAATACATTTTACAACTTCACCCGCTATATGAGATGAAAGGAAGAGAGGTTTATTTTGTCCAAAGCTTAAATTTTCTGTAGCACATAATTTAACTCAACCTATCTGGATAGATCATTTAAACAACATAAAGAAATGGAGCCTGGAATGGGAATGAGGGCTTGCAATTCTGTATATAATATAATATAATGCCCAAACACATCCCAGAGTATGTTGGGCAGATAATTAAAAAGTAGTGGCAAAGTCTCTTGAAGGATGGGAGAAAAAATATGGAACTATTAAACTTTCCCTCTTGGGAAACTCCTGATACTCTTTCAAACATCAGGGACTTCCATTTCAATAGGCCAAGGCCTTGAGCTTCAGGCTTGCTTTGGTGAAGTTTATTTCTGTAGTGGAGAAGCTTAGACTACCTACAGTTATACCTAAGAGTCACTTCCAGAAGACCTCGTTTGTTGCTCAGATGTGGCCTCTGGCTCTGTAAGCCCAACTCCGCAGGTAAAATCATTACTCTCTTCCCCAGCGTGGGACATGACATTCAGGGGTGAAAATCTCCTTTGCAATGAGTGACATGACTCCCAGGGATGAGCCTGGCCCTAGCACTGTGGGATCAACAATGCCTTCCTGAAGAGAAAGGGGAGAGGAAATGCAACAAAATAAGGTATCAATGGCTAAGAGAATTCAAATAGAGTTGTGAGGTTATTCTGGAGGCTACTCTTCTGCAAACTTCAGCAAGACAATGCTAATTGCCACGATCTGCAAACCCTAGCCACCACCATTCCTGTTGGCCCTAAAGAACACCTAACACTCTGTCTGAGAGTCTACAAAAGTTTCAGGCACTAAGATTACTTTTCAGAGACTTACAACTTCCAGATGGTTTCTAGGCCAGATAAATCCTGAAGCCTAGAGGGTCTAGCCTCTCCAGAACATCAACTAGTTCCATCCCCTCATCCCATATTATTGACACCCCTTTCCAACATGAAAATGCCCAAATAGCCCAAATACCCATAAAGACTGGGAGAAGGATCAAAGAAGGAGGAGTTATAACAGAGAAGATAAGATTTAACAAATTAGTATGACTGCTGAATCATTATATTGCTATTTCTTTTAGTCTCCATTGTCTTGGAACAGCTAGAAAGAAAAATCTGAAATTGTGAACACGTACACCATATCAAACTCTGAAATCTGTTCTATAGCTACTTGTTACAAAATACTTGGAAATTTATTGCTTTTTTGTATATATGCTATATTTCACAATAAAAAATGTTAAAAAAAAAGAAACAAGCTTATCACTGAGAGTAAGAACTAGAGAGGCGGTATTAGGGATTTGATACTAGAAGAAAAGGTGCGAAATAATCTTTAAGTAGAAAAGTGAACTATAGAAATATGATTGTCTGGGAGTATTAAGGTTTTCTTTTAATTAAAAATAAGCAAACAAAAATGTAAAAAAAAAAAAAGAAGGAAAGCGACCCTCCTTTCCTTTTTAGAGGAGAGGACGGCCATTGTCAGGGGTCCAGGGTTGGCCCCGTTTCTCTCCCCCACAGTAATTCCTTCCCTTCCTACCTTCCTTGTTTCCACTGCTCCCAGCAGAGTTTAGGGCCTCAAGTTTCCTCCCTGGTGCTACAACCACCTCACCCCCTGGGCCCTGCACAACCTTGTCCATCCAACACACAATGCACCAAATCTTTGGCCACCATTCTCTTTTTTTCCAAGCGATTTTTGAACATTTTCTGAACGCAGCCTCCATGAAAAGGAAAGCACACCGGAAAGAAACACCACAGACTAGAAGCTTGGCCTTGCTTGGACTTAATTTACAGGCAAAGCGCTGTTCTTGCTTATACTGGGGTTCCTTGGAGGTACCCCAGGACTCGCTCAAGGCTAGAGCAGCAGAGGCACTTTGGAACATGAGACAAGCCTGTGCAGGGTGGATGCACCCGGGGTGACACATCTGTCTGTCTACCTACCTACCCCACTGCAAAAGCTATACTTTTCCCAAAGCAGTCCTCTCCAGCTCCAGTGACGCGCAGAATGCAGGAGATGCCTTTTAACAGAGTGACTTGGGAGTGGGGGGGCAGCTTGGACGAGTTTGTGCATATGACAAAAAGGCACATGAGGGATTTCCCAGTAGTCAGCCTATGACTGATCTGCTCTCCTCTATGCTGTGCTCGCTGGGGGCTGCCTACGGGCCAGGCCACGTGTGGCCACTTCTTCTCGGGCTCCCTGCCAGAGAAGGCTGCCAGCCTCCCCATGGTAGGAGGGCACATGGGCCATGCGGCCCCAGAATGCCAGCAGCCACGTTGACAAAGGGCCACCACTGCCTTGTGTGTGACTTAGACGCCCTCTGGGGGCACTGAGAGACTAACCCACGGGTGCCCTCTCCAGAGGGAGCTGCAGGCCCCAGCTCTAAGCCAACAGTGGTGGTCTCTGTCTGAGAGCCAAGTGGATGGCCATCTGGATGGCCTGGCAACACTGAGCGTGGGCACCTGTCAGCTTCTTCACAGCCGTGGGATAAGAGCCCTCGTCTGGCAGCAGGTGAGGCCCTAGCTTCCAACTGTTTCTCTACTTGAGGATGATAATTTCCTGTGGTTTGATAAGTAAAAACAGTCACACATGAGGGTGTGAGCACACCCGCGTGCGCACACACCCAGACCCTTCAGAGCGTCCCCTGACACTCTCTTGGAGCCCTGGGGTCTGATCAGGCCCTGGATTCTCTGCAGGGGTCCCAACCTCATGAAATGCTCTGCTTAAAACACGAGAAGCTAAAAGCAACCCCATATGTATACCTCCTGTGAGGCTTTGTAACAGCCAACAAACACACAAACCCAAAAGACTCATGGTCAGACCTGTGTCCCAACCGTGGTGTGTGCTCAGGGAATGAACCGGCCGTGGTCCTCAGGCGAGGAGCAGAGGCCCCCTACGTGGACTGGCCCCTGAGGCAGCGCTCCCCAACCTCTTCCAGGAACACAACTCTCAGGCAGCCTGACGACACATGGCCTTCTCAGTTGGTCGCTGGAGCCAAGGATACCTGCCTGTCCCAGGCCTCCCTTCACAGCAGTGCACCTACCCCATGTCCGCCCTGCAGCCATTCCTCTGGTGAAACCGTGGCCAGATGGCCTCTGGGACAGCACTGCTTCTCAGCCACACCCGAGGGGTCACAGGATGCCAGGGGCTTGGGCCGTCTGAGAGTCAGGATGCTTCACCTGCCCGAGGCCTACAGGGCAGTGCTGGGGCTTGCAGGCTGCACTGTCACTGCACCGTGCTGCCGGCCATGCTCGGCCATGTGGGGCTGCTGCCTGCCCACCTGCCCACCTGCTGGGGAGGAGGTGTGCTTGGTATCAGCCCTGCTAGGGCAGCCTCGCTCTTGGGCTCTCGTTGAAAACAAAACCCAAGTCCATAGCTTGGGAATCCTGAGGGCTATTTCCTTAACTGCACTTACCTTTGCAAGAGCCAACCCACCCCAGTGTTTCCTAGGACAAAAGGCCCCTGTGTCTCAGGGAGGTGAGTGCAGATCAACTGAGAAGCTGCTGGGGTGATCAGCAGGGGCCCACTCAGCCTCTTCCTCTAACTATGGCTCTCTTGGCCCCTGCCCAGCCTCCGCTGGTGCTCCTGCCACCTGGGAACAGAACGTAGCTGCAACCTACATAAGCCCTAGTTCTTCTCTTCTGGGAACTTCTGGACCAAGCCCCATGTTTTGGGTTTAATTTCTAGATACAGTGGAAGGTACGATTCATCATGAGTTTTTAAAAGATGATGAAATAAGTGACCATTCCTCCCCGGATGTGCCAGGCAGAAGGAACAATGTGGGCAGCTGTGGTTCTGGTGGTACTGAAGGGAAGAGCACTGTGACTGCGAACGGGAGTGCCCGGGCACCCACTGCTCCAACATGTGCCCCGCCAGATGCTGCTCTGGCATCCACCCTGGGGAGGAGAGGAGAGGAAGAGAAGCCTGAACCCATGCCCTGTCTCTGGCCACTGCCTGGGGCAGCTTGATTTTGCAGAAGTAGACTAGCTACCCTGGATGCCCCCAAAGGGCAACTCCACTTAGGGGCTGCACGGCTCCCTCCCAGTTCATGCTGATATCTTGGGAAATTGCACGGGTTTTCCATCCTCCCGGGCCCACTTTCATGTAGCTGATGAACCCCACCCACCCTGCTAGGGTCTGGCTCTGTGTGGGAGTTGGGTGCTGGCTGCTAAGGTTGTGTTGCGTCCCAGCCGGGCTGAACACAGTACCCCAGGGCACAGCACAGAGCTTCATGGTCCCCTTTCATATATGAGGGATGGTGCATTTAGGGAGAAAGGACCCTCCTCCCAGGATGCCATATGGGAGATTTGTAATTTCTGCACATCTTTATCCTCAACACAGGGCCCACACAACTGTCCTGGCCAAACAGCTGTTTTCTTCCTTAAAATATAAATAAATGGAGCGTGGATAGTTGCAGGATAAAGAACAGCAAAGCAGGAGTGAGGGGAAGAGGAGAAGCAGAGCTTGCTTTGGAATCTCAGCCTTCGGTGGCGGCATTTGGCCCCAGGGCTCACTGGCCGGAGCTGACCCTGGAGCACCCTGGTCTCAGCAGAAAGCCCTTGGGGGAACACGTTGCAGCCACCAGCCCTCAGCCCCCAATAAAGCAGCCCTGGACCTCCCCATAGGCGGTGGCCCCCATGAGTCCCAGGACACGACACGGAGCCTTTCTGGCAGGCTCATATTGTGCTCCTCTGGGGCCCTGGGCATACTTTTTGGACATCAGCCCATGCTGTGGTGCAAGGGAGGCATGTGGCTGGTTCAGCAGAGGCTTGTGTGCTGACCATAGAAATCAGGGCCTGAGGGAACCCCTGTTCCCGGGGAGGAAGCTCACCAGTCAACGATGCCACCTGATTCCTGTGGCCTCGCCTAGGAAACTGGGCTCAGAGGAAAGGAGGGGAGTGGGTGTTTGCAGCCAAGGGAGCTTGGTACGCGTTCTGGAGGGTGTCCGCCTTCCCACCTGGCCGCCTCTACAGAAGAACAGGGGCTGCTTCCCAGAGAGGAGGGCTGGGCCTTGCCGCTCCTGGGGGGAGTCATGGTTGGTAGACACCTCATGGATGGGAGGGGGCAGGAGGCAGAAGCCTGTAGGGAGCTGCCAGCACCCTACTCTTCTCCGACTCACAGCACACCCAAAGGGTAATTCCCTTCCCAGTGTCTTGTTAATTTTAGGTTCTTGATCTGCCTGAGGGATCTTGGAGGGTGCTAGCATGCCCTTGGCTTCCTACAGACTCCATCTCCCCATCCCTAACCCCAGTGAGCATAGGGAGGCCGTGGCTGCCACGAACCCCAACTCCTGAGCCTTCCTGCTCATCTCCACCATTGCTTTTGTAGCCATCATGTGGCTCACACTCTTCTTACTTTCAGTTCATGAATTTTAAAAATTAACCGCAGGCTTAAGATTCAGCATTGACACACACAAAGACCATATGCTCTCCTACTATACTCTGGGGCTGCACGGTGGGGAAAGAGGCTGCTGCAGTCATGTCCTGGGGGCTGGGCAATGATGAGTGGGGTCTCGCAAGACAGCCATGCACTGCAAGTGTCCGACAAGCTTGGCCCAGAGAACTCCTGGCTGCTCTTGACAGCAGCCCCCAACTTCCAACTGAGGAGCTAAAAATGATGGGAAAAGGAGCTGCGCAGCCTCCACCTTGCCCAGGCCTGGGCCAAGAAAGGCCTACTCTGGCTTCACTTTGTGGGGTACCTGGAGAAGGCCACCATGGGCCACCATGGGCCTTCTGGAGAAACCCTCTTGTATGTCCTGCCACCCCCTTCTGGAGGTGCAGTCCATTTTCCGTTTGTGTCTAGAGATTAGGAGATTAATGCTCTCCTTAGAAAGACCACGACAAACACATTTTACTTGAAGGTGATCATACTTTTAAACGTGGCTTCTATAAGTTAAAGTTCAGAAAATGTACTGATTGCCTGGATCAGTAAAGCTCCATTTCTGCACATTTTACCAAAACTGCAAGATTAAGATAGAAAAAGGACTCATTTTGGTCATTACTTATTTTAAGTTTGTGGACCCAGTTTTAACGCCATGTATCCAACGGTAGTTGCAATATGGATGTTTGGTAACTATCAAATTTATATATGGATTTTTTTCTGGTGGAAACAGATGCTTCAGGTGGCTTTGCCTCAAACTGAGAAAAGCTGAGTTCTGTTTGGAAAGTCTCAGTGAAAACAAATGTCGGCGTGAAGGTGTTTGTTCTGGTGACCCATGACTCGTGCCTCCTGGGGAGGCCTTGTCGGCGGAGCGGGGCCGTTCTGCTTAAAGGTGACTCCTCACTCCATTGGCTCAAAACTGGGCAGTGTTCTGCTCCTTGGCGAGTGGGAGGCAACTCGGAAGGAGAGGAGCGTGGTGCACTTGCCTTCCATGCAGTGGCTCAGAGCCCGGCCTGGCCAATGCCTTCAGAACAAGGAGACCCAGGCCCAGGCCTGGCCCGAGGGATGGTCCTTTCTCCATCCTTCTTCTTGGAGCTGCAGAGAGCTGCCTAACCTACCCAATGGAAGCCGTGCACTCCCTGGTCAAGTCAGTGTCCCTGTGGCATCTTGTAGCATGGATGACAGATGTGGGGATGAAGGGGTGGCAGCCCTGGACCTCTGCCAGCCCTGAAGGATGCTACCACAGGGGAACGAGAGCTACCTAGTGAGGGAGGGCCAGGCTCCCAGCCTCTCCCACCTCCCGGAGGGACCCGGGAAGAAGAGGGAGGGCACTCACCTCCCTGCTTACTGTGGTCAAGACTGATGGAAAACTTTCAGGCCTGACCTACAAGGAAATAGGGGTTATGGGATTGAGGCAAGGGTCAGTTGGCCAGCCAAAGCAAAGTTAGCCAAATCAAGCATACAAACCAAAAAGGGTTAGGAGAACAACCCAAACAGTCAGAAAATGGGGAAGAGGGCAGACAAGAAGGGCAAGTCCACAACAGGTTGCGGCCCAGAGAAAGAGGACCCGCTGTGCTGGGACGGTCAGGGACGTAGACAAACATGTACTCCACAAAGAGGAAAGTTCACTTAGCAGGTTTTTTGGGCTAAAGAAAAAAAAGGAGGAAGAGGAGGGGAATCACTCCAAATGGCATTTGGAAGGCATTATAGCTCAATGTGAAAATATGTCTTAAAATGCCTCAGATTGCCCAGCTTCCAGGGACGTCCAAGCAGAATCTGCCCAGGACATGTGGGGCGGGCATGGTGTGGGGGAAAGGCAGGTCCATTCTGGGAGGGCAAAGGCTAGAAATGCACCCAGTCTGTGCGGCCCAACTGACAAGTGCTGTCCCAGAGCCCCATGACGGGCTGAGCAGAGAGAGGACTCCTTCAGCGCTGTTAGAGAGCCAGAACCAAGATGAGTGAGAGCAGGTAGGGACAGCTCACAGGAAATGCTCAGAGCCAGTTGGGTGAGCAGAGAGGGGAGACTTCTAGCTAAGAAAAGCCCAGGGCAGCTTGGGCGCACCGAGGGGAGAGCTGCAACTTGGGCACCCGAGGGTGGCCTCCAGGTCTTCGTTTAGAGGGAGGACAGCAAAGCCAGCCCAGGGTCAGTGAGGAGGGTCCAGGATGGCCCCTGAGCACAGGCACCTCTGTCCACACTGGGCTTCCAGGTGAGGAGCCTTCTCATTGGCATTGATTCCATCTCCATGCACCATGTCCTCAGCTCAGGGATGGCCCTGACCCTGGTCAGCCTCCAGCTCTATTGCCTCTGACAGGGCATGTGTGTCCTGGGCTGGGTGGAGGATGGGTGGGAATATACTTGAGCTGAGACACCTTATGATGATGCCCGAAGCTTGTACATGGTTCAAAAGATGGCTAAGGACCAGGGCTGGGCTCCTATAAGAAGGTGTCTTCTCCTCAGCCATAAATAATGGAATCAAGTCTCATTCTCATATGAGTTTCCACGATAGCAATTTCCAAGCAGAGAGAACTCAGAACGAGAAAACACAGAGAGAACTCAGAACGAGAAAAACTCAGAACAAGAAGACACACCTTTGTAACCAGAGGTGAGTACACTGGACTGAAAAAACTTTCTAGAAAGCTTCCCTCCTCTGGTCCATGGGACGCTGTGCTCTCTGAGTGTGTGGTGACCAATCTCCCCCCTCCCTGGACCATCCCCCAGTGGGCAGACATCCCCCTGGGTCTGGGTCTGTGTACAGAAGAGTTCGATGTTTCCTGGGGTTTGTAGGAGGAATGGTGAAGGGGGCTCCAATGGGCTCCCCCCAATGGGCAGACATCCCCCTGGGTCTGGGACACTTGGGAGATGTGATGGAATCCAGGGCCTCAGCCCCGAAGGCACTCTTCTCACGCAAAGGCAGGAGCCCCCTAGGTGCAGGTGGAGCCCATGGTTGCCCAGAGCAGATGGCACATGAAGCGTTTGCAGAAGGGAGTAAGAGTGGCTACAGGTGCATGTCCACAGAGACCACAGCCTCGAACTCCAGGGCACACGGCCTCTGGGACCCACCGCCTCAGGACATCAGTGGGTGCCTGGCATGCTGAAGAGCAGCTCTCGTGGAAGCTGCTGTGTCCTACGTCTCAAAACTAGGGTCCCAGCCCAGAGAGCATGCAGAGCTTGTGGCGGGTGCAGACCTGGTGGCGGAGGTACATGAGAGGAGTCTGGTGCCAATGGGCAGGAGCAGCCAGGACTGAGAAGAAGGGCCGGCACCCAGACCCAGCCTGCTCTCTGTTACTGCACTAAACACCCGAGAAACAGAGCGCCCTGGTGCAAGTGAGCTTAGAGGCTGTGCCTCTGGCCCACTTGGGCTGTGGGGGCCTGGGAGCAGCTCTGTTTGGCAGAGGGGGATGTGGCAGCCTAAAGGAGGTCCTGGGGAGCCAGGGCAGGGCAGGGCAGGGCCCTCCAGGGATGCCCCCCAGGACCCAGGGCAGGGCCTATGCCTTGCCCAGCCCAGCGGCACACAAGGCCATTCTCTCTTGATTTTCTGGAGTGAACTGGTGTCCCAAGCTTTCCTCTCTCCTTCTGAACTCCCAGAAAGACAAGAAAATAACATATTTTCCTTTTTGAGAAGCCAGATACACTGCTGCTTCACAGGAAAGAAGAAAGAAGGCAACGTGCCTGGCCCCACAGTTGTGTGTGCCCTGCTCTTGGCCAGCGTCCACCAACATTTGGACTCCCCACTCATGTGGTCCCTTGGGAGCAAATGGGAGGTTCTGCAAGCAGCGGGAAGGTCTTCCCTCATGGGATGGGGTAGAGGGATACAGAAAGGAGGCTGGGGGAAAAGCACATTCATGGGCTGAAGCTATGTGGAGACAGGGCTGCGGGGCCCACGGGGTGTGAGAGCCGCTCTCATGTGCCAGAGAGCGTCGGGGGCCCCTGAGTGCTTGTTCCATGGGCTGGCCCCTCCTTCCCAGGCCAGCCTCCCACAATTCCCCTGCCTTACACTCAGCTGAAGCAAAGGAAACCACTGTTATGGATATGACTTGCTTGTGTCTTGAAACCACATGCACGTGTCATTCTGGGGGTAGGTGAGGAAGTAGGTCTGGGAGGAGGGGTCAGTGGGCATGGCAGAGGGCAGGGCGAGCGTCTCTATGCACCGCCCTGTGTGGTGGGCCACAGGGACAGGCAGGACGAAACAAGGACTGAAAACCACAGCATCAATCTCTTAAGAAATCAAATCTCAGGAGATGTTTTGAGCCTCACAGTACAAGTCCTGGCGTGAGCCTGTGCAGTGAGAGCCTAAGAACACCAATGAGTTCAGAGAGGAGGAGGCAGCCCAGGCAGGGGCTGGCCACCCTACACCAACGCGCAAGAATGAGGGACCATGTGGCAGCAGGGGGATGCTTCTGCTCCAACACACACAAGCAGAACACAGGGCTGGAAGGATGTGGTATGACAACCGTGGCGCCTCCATTGGTTCCAGCGCCAGGACTTGGATGGGTGTGGATGGGCAGGTTACAGGTTATTATCTTTGCCCTGACAAGAAACGGAAAACCTGGCTATGTTCCCTTTGACTTTGCAGAAGGAAGTCTGACCCTGGAGTGGAGTGCGGCAGGGGCATTGCACATGAAGCTGCCTCCGAGGGTCAGCATGTGCCCGAGGCAGCACTGAGGACAGGAGGGAAGACAGAAGGCAGCACACCTGAGGGGTGCGACACAGACCACGCAGCCCAAGGCTCCCCACTCCGGACAGACAGGGCAGCAAGGACAGGACTGGCAGGGTCCACAGGCCACCAGAGGACCGGCAGCCAGGGCAATGTGTTTTAAGCTTTAAATTTTGCATCCAATAAAATCACAGAAGCTTCAGGATCACGCTGAGAAGAGACAATGATTCCCAGAAGCAAACTTCCCTGGCTGCAGGAGACCTGCAGGACTGGAATAGTCTGACCCTGGCAGCTGTGGTAACGCTGTCAGGACACAGGAGCCACCATCTGAGAGTCAGTGGTTTCATCACAGATGCCGACCACCCGGACCTGCCTTTGAGGGACCGGCCTGGGGTGGGAACAGGTAAGTCAGGGTTTCTGCCCAGGCTGGGGTGCTGGGTGCCCCATGCCCGTGGTCCAGGAAGGCAGAAGGGAGATGAGCTGGTGGGCCGCAGAGATAACATACAAAGCCATACACAGAGAGAGGCAAAGACCCTGGGGCCTCAGTGCCAAGGGCAGAGACCCCTCTTGCTTTTGCCCATGGCAGGCCTGCCTGAGTGCCGTTAGTCTCATCACCCAGGTGCAAAGTAGGGTGTGGATGGGCAGGTTACAGGCCCTTTTGCACTGATCATACTCAGCCGTTTTGCACTGATCACACCAAAAAGGAATGAGGTCTTTTTGCTTAAAGGGTCTATCATGGCCAAGCATCCCACGGCTTCCAAACGAGGATGGCAGCTGGAAATCAGTGATGTGGCAGAGGCCACTGGGCGCGGCGCGGTGAGGTGTGGCAAGGCAGATCAGGGCAGGGTCTCAGCCCAGTGGAGCTCCCACATCCCTGTGTCTGAGGGCGTCGCAGCTGGCGGACGAAGCTGCAGGCTTATGCTTAGTGCACCTGACGCCCACGGCTACGGAGGGCATGGCCCTGGCAATGCCCCCAGCAGCACTGGGAGGACTCTTACCCTGGGGGGAGCTGCAGACCCACCTCGTGTTGTTGGCAGCATGTCGGAGAGCCCCTGCCACGCAGTCACCATTTCCGGGTTCTTTTCTAAATCAGCAAAGTTCTTCCAGACCCTGATGGCCCCATCGTCTTGGGGGAGAGAAGAGAGGAAAATGAGCATGTGGGCCCTCAGTCTGGAGCTCTAAGAGTCTGCAGGTAGGGGTTCTCTTGAGCCCAGGAGAACTGTGATGGTGAGGGAGCTCATTAGGCTGATTCTCTGCCCATGAGAAAGCAAGTCCAGCTCTTCTGATGCCCATTCCACCTCCCCTGCCCTGAAATTCCTGTCCACACGACCCAGGAAAGCTGGCAGCAGAGGGAGAGTGAAGTGATATGCCATTTCCGGTTGAGCAACGCCAGCCCGGCCTTTGCACTCAGCTCTCCTGGGATCCAGGCTGCTAGCTCCCTCTCGCTAGCTGCAGAGTGCTGGATGCACCCTCCCTGCAGGGCAAGGAAGGCTTGTCCACAGCTCAGCCCAGGAGGAGGACAGCCTTCACTCCCCTATTCTCCTCTTCTAGAAAAAACTATAAAACCAATCTCACCAACGGACAAGCTCTTTATGGCCTCTCCTCCTGTTCCACAGAGGCAACTGCTCCAAAACAAAACAAAAAACAAGAAAAACAAAGGCGATGGTTCCAGTCATGGCCTTCAGATGTAACCATGACCAGCGGTGCATCCAGAGCAAGATTTCGTGGGACTCGCTCCCTGCTGCCTGAGGCTTGGAAGGGGGCAAACAACCCCTGGGTGCCCCCACGGCGGGGCGAGAAACCAGATCCCACGTTGCTGTGGGTATGTGAGCTGAGTGTGCCCCCCACTGGCAACTGGCATCTCATGCCCTCCCAGGGACCCCGCTCTGATCCTGAGCCCTACTTTCACCCTCAGAGGCTGCTCTCCTGCCTTCACCTGCCTTTCAGTTCAGGGAGGCACAGGTTGCTGGGAGATCCATGGATTTTTGGGTTCAGCTGTGGGCTTGGCATCTGCCTACCTGCCCACCCTGTCCCTTGGATCTCTGACTGTGAACTTCCTCTGCTATGGAGCTTGAGCCTCTATACTTGCTTCTACACTTAACCCCATTCTGTGAAGGACTCCTGGCTCCTCTGCTGTCTTCCCCACACTGCCCCAGGGATTGGCTTCTCCTCTTCTTTGATGATTAGAGGCAGGCCCATGCCTGGCCTAACCTGAGCACCCTGCTGAGCCCTACTGGTTTTGTGGACGTCTCCTCTCATTCACTCCCATATGCCCTCAGTGGAGGACACTGGCTTGGGACATTAGCTCAGTTTTATGTGGCCCTTTGGGTACTCTCTAGAGGACAGTACTTTGGGCTATGCTCTTCAGAGTGGAACCCAGGAACCCTCTGAAAAAGAAGAGAAGGGCACGTGCTTCAGTAATAATCATCTCCACTGTCTCAACAGTTCAGACGCCCAGGGTCCAAGGCCAGGATGACACAGGGCAGCTGTGCCTGGAACACTGACCTCTGCTTCCTTCCCTCTTATTCTCTGCTTCTACTTTTGTACTTGCCCCCCTGCCCCTAATATCCAAAAGAAGGGTAGATTGACAGTGACTTCTTATTAGCTAGAAATGATGGAATCATATTTTTAAAGTGTTAAAGGAAAATAACAGACAACCTTGGTACCTTACTTGGAAAAACTATTGTTCAAAAGTGAGGGTAGGGCAGGCCACGGTGGCTCAGCAGGTAAGAGTGGTTGCCTGCCATGCCTGAGGACCCAGGTTCGATTCCCAGTGCCTGCCCATGTTAAAAAAAAAAAAAAAAAAAAAAAAAAAAGTGAGGGTAAAACAAAGATATTTTCAGGCCGAAAAAAAAGAAAAAAAGTATGGTGAGATCGAGTCCCGGCAGTAAACTGAGTAACCGGCAGCTGGAATCTGGGACGGCCCTGTGTGCAAACTGGTCACAGGGAGCCTCCGCCCTCTGGCCTGTCTTGAGCCCAGGCTGGCCTGGCTGGGTGAACGCTCACCTGTGGCGGTCAGGAGAAGGGGGCGGTCCTGGCCATTCAGAAACTCCATGGCGGTGACCCTTGTGTATCGAGGGTTGCCGTTGTGGAAATAATCCAGCTTCTCCCCCTTTTCCCAGTCCCAAAAACTTAGAGGAATAAGAAACAGATGAGAATTACATCCATTTTGTAAGCAATAGAAAGAGCCCCCCACCCCATCAAATGGGCACACTCTCTACTTCTCCAGGGCTGGGCTCATCCCAGGTCAGACCTGGCTTTCCCCCTGGGACACCATGGTTTTCCGCTACCGTGTCTTGCTTGCATATTCACTCCCGCCGAGGAAGTGACACGCGTGAAGCCCTAGTTCATGCCGTGCTGTTAGGATCTTAGTTTAGACAGCCCACAGGGCGAACTTCATCCTTGTCTACTGTGGAGGGGTGGCATTTACCTCAAAAACGGGGTGCGCCCATCACTGCCCTGGGGTGGCATGACTCTGGGGTCCCCTGGATATAACAGGGTGGCTAGAAGAGCACTGAGGGACTCAAGCAACATGAGGGCATGACGGGGATGCATCTCGGAATATCCTCGAGAGCCTGTCCATCTGAAATGGCACATGGGCTTCGGGCACAGCACCTCCCACCTAAGGCAGGTGAGGGGCCTCCCGCTACTTTGTGGAGAAGGGTGCTGGGAGAGACAAGCATGGATTCAGGCCACCTGGGGGTCAGGTGCTGTAAGCTGAGTGAGAGGCCGGCAAGCACAATATGTACCAGATGCTGTCTTTGTCAGCTACGGCTATACACGGGGTGAAAGGATGAAATTTGACCACTGAGGGGACACCAGGGTTCCTGTTCAGGAATATCTGGTCATCCAGTCTTGTAATACCTAAGAAAAGAAACACAGAGGATGCATTCAGTGGCTGATCTCAATTTGCAATACATAGTGATGACATATCTAAACCAAGGCTGACACTGAGACCTGTGGTTGAGGCTTGGAGGGGCTCAAGAAAATGGAAGGCCAGACCAATCAGAGCACACAGCAAGCTCAGGTCATGGAATGGACCATCTCTGGACACTCAAGGCCCCCAGCCCAGCAGTGTGCAGAGTGAGTGTCTACCCTCCAGGAGGCTGTGGGCTCCCTGCCAGAGGGTTCGTGCCTTTGCTCCTGGCACAAAGCTGGATGCAGCTTTATGTCTAGCCCATTAGTGCCTGTTAGCTGAGACAGCATCACTGACACTGTAGCGATATGCTGAGCAGTACATGTTTATCTGGGTAAAATTAAATGAAAAATGTAAGGAGACCTCAGAACATGGGTCTCTGAGTCGTATCACAGGCTCAGGCTTACACACCTCAATACAGCTAACGTAGGAGCCTCTCAAAGTCTAGAAAGTGGATAACTGCAAAACCCAATGATGGAAGGATATCAAATCACAAACTGAAGTGAACATAGATCTATTCACCTGGTCCCCAAGTACCAGAACATAAATGCCTTACGGCTTTGAAAGAGTTTGTTTCAGAAAGAACAATAAAGAAGTTAAAAATGTAAACAGATTTAAGGTAGGTTTAGATACATTTCCGGTTAATAATACAAGGTTTATTAAATGTGGGTGAAAAGTGATACTCTGTTGCAGTGATACAGAGGGGAGAGGAAAGCCATGCTTCCCTGACACTCTTGGCTCCAGACCACTGGTAGACCCAGGCTAGAACCTCTTCCTTACTGGGGGAACACAATTCCTAAGCAGTGGTCATACAAAGAAAAGCCTCCTGACCCTTACCAAGTGTATCTCCTCAGGCTTGAGCTTTCTTCTGGCCTGCTTGAAAACCTGGGGCATGTGGGAGCATCTTTCTTGTGGAAGGTGCTAGAGTCAGCATCCAAGCAGAAAGCAATTCACTTGCAGGCAGAAGATCAAAGATGCAAGTGACCTAGTAACCTAGCTATCAGTAACTGAAAGGGGCTTGACCATGGCAAAAACCTCTGGGCTCTGAGTCATTTGCCCCACTCTTTGTTGCATCAGGCACTAGCTGCTCAGGAGCCTACAGGACACGTGGGCCTCCCTCCACCCAGAATGCGGCACCAGGGTGCAGCATCTGCAGACAGGACATGCCCCAGTCAGTGAGCTGCTTCCTCACTGGTACTGTCAGTCCCTAGCTCTCCTCTTAGTTCACAACAGCAAGTGCTGAAAGTCACAGATAAGGAGTTAAAAACCACTTTCTGCTAAGGAGAAGGGTTAAACTAACAGAGAATAGGCTCCAAAGATGTTAATTCTGGAAGAAGTATGCGCTAGTTTGAAACTGTTACAAACCCCAGAAAAGTCATTTCTTTCAATCCTGACCCAATCTTGTGAGGCCAGGTTCCTTATTCAGGGTAGAACCCGTGATTAGATTGCTCCATAGAGACTGACCCACCCAACTGTGGGTGTGGTCTTTTGGTTAGATTACTTACATGGAGATGACAAACCCAATTGTCAGTGTGACCTTTTGATGAGAAGATGTGACTCCACCCACTCAATAGTCCTTTAAAGGGGAGACACTGTGAAGAAAGCTCAGCTGCTTCAGGGCTGACAGAGACTCGGACATCTGGAAATGCAGACACCCCAGGAGACGCCGGGAACTGAGAGAGCCAACAGAAGCTAGACAGGAGCCAGAGTTGACACAGACGCAGGCGTCTGGAGATGCAGCGGAAAATGCCGGAAGGACCATAGGCTCTGTGAGAGCCATTTGAAAACAGAAGCCAAAGGACAAGCAGATGCTAGTCATGAGCGCCTTCCTAGTAGACAGAGGTGCTCTGGACGCCACCAGCCTTTCCTAAGCCAAGCATTAGCAAGTTAAAACAAATGGCTTCATTCTTACATCTATGTTTTGAGTGTTGAGAGGCATCTTGACACTCAAATGGGATAAGTGATGGGTGTTTTATGGAGAATGCCCAAGGAGAAGGCATGATTGGGATCACTGATTGACAAAGGGAAATGCTTCAGAGTTTTAAGCTGGTTAATACATCTTATATATAAGCAAATACCAGTACGTGACATCGAGGAGAGAGCTGAGGGGTGTGCCAGGGAAATGAAGAAAACTGATGTTAGCCTTTCTAATTCCTGCCTCCTAGTGCCAAAGGTTACTGGGCTGGTTAACTTCGTTCCAAGACCATGAACAGATATCATCATTTACATCTTTCCCAGGACACAGCTGGCTCTCAAATAAAAAGAAAACTCTGGGTGCACGGGTGGTTCAGTGGTAGAATGTTCACCTTCCATGAGGGAGACCTGGGTTTGATTCCCAGATGATGTACCCCCAAAAAAGAAAATATCTATGCCAAGTCCAAATTCTGAGCATGGCAGTCCCTACAAAGAGGGCACGGCCTCACAAAGGCCCTGTTCCACTCAGGGTTAAGCCCACTTGCATTCTTTTATACATTTTGCAATCCCATTTGCTGTTTATAGCAGTTTGGTGTTTTTGACAAATCTTTTTTTTTTTTTCCACGAAAAACTGGAAAAGGGAACCCCCAAATTCGGTGTACATAAAGTTATCCTATTTTGTCTAGAGAAACCAGTTTTGTGTCTTAAATGCCCAGCTCTCATTTCACTCTTGCCCCCTCTGACAGAAACACCAGGCCAGGGTGCCCCTCTGCTGATGGGGCCTGGGTAGCTGCTGGCAGTTTCGCTGTGAGTCGTCCCAGCCCCCAAGCCTGTCTCGGAGAACAGGCACACGAGTTTGTCCTGGCTCCCTGCCAGGAGGACCAGGGTGCACCAGGATTTCAAACCTCCCAGGAAATTAGCCTCTTGACTATAATTCAGACTGTGTGTCCACAGAGCCAGGCATCCTGTTTGCTCCTCCAGAGGAAAGCCACAGAGCTGAGCATGTGCCCTAGCCACCCACATGGTGGCAGTGCCAGGTAAGCAGGCACTGAATTCTAAAACATGAGGGTGCTTTAAATCCAGGCTCCACAGAGGCACAAAGAGTTACAAACAGCCTGACAGTCTCCTGCAGAACAGTGACTCTACATGCTGATGAAAAGTGAACATGAGGCATTTGAAAGGGAGAGCTACGACTGCAAATGCGGCTGCCCATGAAAGTGATCTCTGTAAGAAAACAACTATTGTGGTGCTCAGGGTTGCAAGGGCGTGTGCTGGGCCACTGGCCTGCTTGCCAAGGGCAGACAAGTGCTCCCCAGCTGCATGGGCAAGCCTGGCCGGGGGGCAGGGGCCACTGAGGGTGACTGTCTATCTTATGTGCCCTCAATTTAAAAAGTAACACATAATTTGATTAAAATTTTATAGGACAGGGAAGTAAGATCCAAATGATACATCAACAGAAGAGGTTAAGAGCAGCTGTGTATCTTCTTTGGGAACTGGGCAGCTTGGGGTACACCCAAAGTGGGTTCGGTATTAAGAAAACTTTGGCTGTGAACGTGGTACTCTCAGTCCCCGATACCTCGGCCTATTGGGTACTCTCGGCCCCTGACACCTCTGCGTATTCACAACCGTGTGCCGCGGTGGGTCCCGGGGAAGACCGAGTCTTCATTGCTAACCCAGGCTCTCTTGGGGTGGAGGGTGCAGAGGGGAGTGCAGGGAGGGAACAGAGAGGGGGGAGAGAGACAGAGACAGACACAGAGAGAGAGAGAGTGACACATAGAGGGAGAAGGGGAGAGAGGGATGGGACTCTCCCTTGGTGCCCTGGGCGGGGAGCTGGCCCTGGCCTCACTACCATTCTGGCCACACCACCGTTCCGGCCACATGACTCAGGCTGCCCCTGCTGCCCTGCCTCAGTGCCTGCAGGAATGTGGCAGCAAGAGCAATCCGCCCTGTGGCCCAGTCCTGGGAGGGGGGACCCTCGTGGGCATGCATGGTGTGCCTTCTGCTGCTCACTGTCGTTTCCAATCCTGGGTGACACCCAGAAGGACAAGGGTAGCATCTGTCAGCAAATTTGGTAAGCGGTTTGGTAAAGTGTGATGAGGAGCAGTGTGGTGTGACAGAGTTGATGTGCACCCTGGGACACCGTGGAGCTGTGGAGCAAAGGCAGGGCTGGCGAAGCACCGACATCTGCCTGGGGGACTTCCTTCCAGGGGTCTGTGGGTGGCTCCCCACCCCCCAGAAACATAAAAATGCAGAAGTTACTCTTGCCCGAGAGGCCGCCAGTCAGCTGGGAGCTTGGGCTGATGATAATGGCTGAGGGCGTGAGACGGCTGGCCCTGATCCTAGGGTAGTAGGTGGGCTTCCTTGGGCTGCCACAGCCCCCAGCATGTGGGACAGCTCCAACTCAAGGTGTGAGGCCCTGTGGCGCTTACCCCTCTGGATGACCTGCTGGGCCTGCCTTCGGACGCGGGTGTTCCGCAGAAACCGCCATTCCCGCTCCTTGCGGATCTGACTCTCTAGATCGTGCTCTTCCGGGATCTTCAACAATAAGAAACACCAGGTTAAGTACAGCAATTAAAAACAACCACCTTTCCAGACAGAAAAGATTTGGAAAATTGAGGGTGTCCTGCCTGCCTACCACATCAAATGCACCATGGACAGGTGGAGAACACAGCTCCTGGGGCTTGGCAGCCACAAGCCTGGTGCCTGGCAAAGCAGGCATGGAGCTCTCGGCTGCTGGTCCGGCCTCCACTCTATTGAGATGTGCGCCAAATGCCCTCCACCTGCTGGGGCCCCTTCCTCCCGCGCCTGTGACTCTGCACTGCGTGACAGTCTGCCTCCCACACAGAGCCACGGAACAGCCCAAGAGGGCCGGGCGTTGTCCTGCGAGTCAGAACCAAACTCCGGGAAGCTGGAGTTTCTGCCTGCATTGTGACAAGGAGCAACAAGGCGTGCTGCTTTCCAAGCAGAGAAGACACTCTGGGAGAGGTGAGGGCCCAGGATAAGGACGGTGTTTTCTGTAGGAGGGGACCTAATAGCATCGAGCTGCGGCAGAGACATTGCCCGCAGAGAGCTGGGCAGAGGCAGACGCTAAATCTGTTACTGCAAAAGCGTGAAATACAGAATCATAATGGGGCCTGCGAGACTTCCCCCCTTACTTTTCCTCTAATGCTAAAGGAAATGTATAAAGAATAAAATAAGGGAGGTGCGCCACTGCGGAAAACCACCTGAGACACCATGTGGCTCAGGCAGGCGGTGGGGGCTCTCGGGAGAGCGGCCCCTGCCCAGTTTCATCCAACACTGGGAGAGGATGGGGGCCCCGGACTGTTGTGTGGCTGGAAGATGCAGGGAGGTGCAGCCCAGCCCCTGGTCAGGTGCATTCCAGCTCCGACAGCTTTGGTGCTCTTCCCTGGTTACAGCCCCAACCCTAGGGAGGCTGCATACATCTCTGCTTGAAATGCAACGTGTCCAGCAGGCCAGCCTTCCTCTCTGCTTCCCGGTCTGTATGTGGGCAGGGCCGGGAATGAGGGCTAAGAGGGGCAGGCACCCACTTGGCAGCCCATCAGGATGAAGTCCCATTTATTCAAAGGATCATCTCTGACTCGTGTAATAAAGGTATACTATTCAATCATATGTATCATCAGATACATCTGGCTGACTCTCTGTGCTTGCCAGAAAATTAACGGGCTCTGCAAAGTCCCCAAATACTGAAGAAATAAGTAAACAAAAGAAACTCCACTTTTTTCGGCCAGCAGTCAAAGGAGAGGCACATGAAAGCCCGAACCAAACCGCCTTGTGGTCGACCGTGGTAACATACAGAAGAGAGCACCCAGATCGGGACTGAAAACCTTGATCTCTTTCGAGAAAGCAAAAGTCACAGAACATGTAACATGGCCAGGTGTAGGTGTGCCCAAGAAGAGGGATCATTTCTACAGGCTGAGAATTTGATAAAGAATTATCTAAAGAATTAGATAGAATTTAGAATTTATCTTTTAGGTGGTTGCTATATGAAACATTTGCAGAACATTTCTTTGTCTCTCTACTTAAATGCTTTTTGTTATGTCTGATTACAAAATGAGAATAACCAAACCCTTAAACTTCACCTCTGATGCCTGCTCTCAAAGGTTGCTTGTTGGTTTCCGTTTTCTAGCATTTCGTTGCTGTGTTCTACTCCCTTTCTTTAAAAAAAATCACAAAAATGCATCCAGTAAAACAGCAAAAAACAACAAAAACCAAAGACAACATTCAAACCCAGAAACAATAAGAAAAGGTGCCAAATAGCTATTTCGAACATTTGCAGGATTAGAAACAATTCCCTGATGGCAAATGGGTAGACTGTGGTATTTTAACTACGTCTTTGCTTGCATGATTGTCCAGAGTTTATGAGAAAGGAAAGGACAGATGACCAATAATGCAGAACAATGATAATAAACTTTAAACACAGATGAAAAGACTCAGCATGTGCAGGACTACGCTCTGGTGCCCGCGGGAGGGAGGTATGGACAAGGTCCTATGGGTTTCTCTGAGTAGAGGGTGCGATGGGGGTCTGCAGTGCTCGCCCCAGCTCTGCCTGCAGTCAAGCTCTGCTGTACCCTGCTGTGGGCAGCCTGGGGCGGGAGAGGCCTGCAGTTTACAGCCAAAGACAAACGCTGACAGTGGCCACTGGAAGGGAGGAGGAGAACATGTGGCCGGCATGCCAGAAGTCCAGGCATGAGAGAACTTGGGGGCCTCAGGTGACTATCACCTGGCACCCGTTATGGACAGAACAACGGGGCTGCCCCTGGGTCCAGGCGCCTGCCTCACCACCAAGGGGTGGGAGGGAGCCATGGTGGAGCCCGCAGCCTTCTCCCGCAGGCTTGCAGAACTGTGGCGGTCTGGTGGACACACGCAGAACCGTGAAGAACAAAGGGCAGAGGCAGGCTCTCCCCTCCCCGGCAGCAGCTCTTCACTGCCCACCCTGTTTTCTTGGCCATGCAGCCCATCTCTCTGCAGGGTAAACGGGCCCAGAGTCCGCGCTGCTGAGCCTCTTCTCCGTAGGACTCGCAGCGGGAGATGCGGTCACAGCACAGTGCCAGGCCAGCCCCTTCTGGCTCAGGTGGACAGAAAGCCCTACAGAGTCACCAAGGAGCTCCCGCCTCACCTCCTCAACCCCTGGGCATAGGATGTTCAGAAGACGTGGGGGAGGGGGGAGCAGTATGGGACATGTCACAGAGAAGATCCTGACCTGTTGGAGAATCGAGGGTGCTGTATTTTCCCTACCTCTGGATTTAAAGAGGTTCAGGTACGTGGTGGGAGAAAACCCAAAATGGGTTGGTGACTGAAAAAGACTTGCACTAAGGCCAAGGGGCAAGGAAGCCACCGGAAAGGTCTGTTAGTAATGGGGCTCAATTTTCAAACACTGAGGCCCCTCAATTTCTGCCTACCAAACAAAGCAAATACTGATTTCCTGAGGTGAGAACAAATTCATCTGTTTGCTTTTAACCTTGATACTTTTAATCAGTTGTTTCCATTGTTTGACAACCAACTACAATCCCCCACGCAGTCAATAAAGCCCACACTCCACAATGGAGAGGCAGGAAGCGCTTCCGGGGCTCATCAGGCTGTGCCCTAGGATACACCAGCCGCTGAGCCATGGTGGGTGGGGGGGGGGAGCCTGCACACTGAGGCCAGAGACACTGCGTGCATTTGGCCCTGAGTGTGGGGCACGCAACCACCTGGCGGCAGCACTGGCCCCTCTAGCCTCAGGGTGACTGGGGTGGGTTATGCAGTGAACCTCCCCCTTTCTTGGTAGGTTCCGGGAGTTCTGACAAATCACTGGCATGAAGTGCCCACCATCAAGACAGATCAGCTCCATCACCCACCAGATCGGTCCTGTGCCCCTCTATGTTCAGAGCCTCCCCTCAGCCTTAGCCAGGTCAAGGTCAACCATGGACCCTTTTCTGTTTTGTAGTTTTGCCTTTTCCTGAGCTCTATGAATGTGCCATGTAGTATAGGGCTTCTTTCACTTGGCGAATCTACTTGAGATTTGATCCATGTCGTCACACGTGATACTGTGTGCCCCAGGTTCTTCTTTCTTCTAGAGTATTCTACTGCTGGGCTCTATCAATTTATCTGTTCACCAGGAGAAGGCTTTTTGGGTTGTTTCTGGTTTGGGTGATTATGAATATAGCCAATGTAAAGAGTCATGTACAGGCTTTTGAGTGAACACATGTTTTCATTTCTCTTGGGTGAATAGCTAGGAGTAATATTGTTAGATTGTATGGTGTGTGTCTAACTTTCAAGAAACAGTCAAACTTTCCCAAAATATTTGCAATATTCTGCATTGGTATCAACAATGGACAAGAGTTTGTTGGCTCTGCATCCTTTGCTGGCACTTGCTATTAGTCACCAGAGTTGTGGCGGTCTCTCATGGTGCTAACTTGTTCTTCCCTTGACCAAATTCCTTATTGCTGAGTATCTTTTCATTTGCTTATTTGCCATCTGTATATCTTCTTTGGTGAAGTATCTATGCTTTTGCCCATTTCCTTGAGTTGCTTGTTTTTTTCTTATGGAATTTTGAGAGTTCTTTATATACTCCAGATACAAGTTCTTTATCAGATATATAAATGTTGGGCTGGGTGTACTTCATTCATGGTACATGACAAGGTAGGGCTCTTGGCCCCTTCCATTCTTCAGGGGGTCTTGGATAGAAGCGGTGTAGGATGGGTGATTCTCAGTATTGGGGGGTAGAGGTGGGTAAAGGGCTTCCTAGTAGCTAGCTGCCTTCCTCTCTCTCCCTCTCTTGCTATTGTTGGGGCTGGTGGTCCAGGGGCTCTTACTCCTTGGAGGCTGTGGAGACCAGAAGGTTCACCACCCTGTTGCTAGAGCCAAATTCACTGTCATAAGAGGAAATGAGCTTGATGAAGGTGTCATTGAGGACAATACCAGCCCATCAAAAGTTGGAAAGAGGGTGTCATTGTGAAGGTCACAAGAGACAACCTTGACCTCAGTGTAGCCCAGGATGCCCTTTAGGGAGTCTTCTGGCCCCAACATCACTACCTTCTTGATGTCATCATACTTGGTTGCTTTTTTTAGTTTGCAGGTCATGTTCATGATGGACACACTGAGGGAGGGGACGCAAAGGCCATGCCAGTGGGCTTCCCATTCAGCTTCAAGATGATCTTACCCACGGCCTTGGCAGTGCTGGTAGATACAGGTTTGATGTCTTTGGCAGCCTCATGGCCATTCACGCCACATTTTCCAGGAGGGGTCATCCATGGTCTTCTGGGTGGCAGCGATGGCATGGACGGTGGTCATGAATTCCTCCACGATCCAAAACTGTCATGGATGACCTTGGCTAGGGGGGGCCAGACAGTTGGTGGTGCAGGAACCATGGCTGATGATCTTGAGGGACTTGTCATATTTCTCATGGTTCACGCCCATAACAAACATGGGGGCATAGGCCGAAGAGGGAGAGATGACGACTTTCTCTGCCCCATCCTTCAAGTGAGCCCCAGTCTTCTCCATGGTTGTGAAAACACCAGTGGATGCTTGGAGTGGAGAATATTTCACTCCATTTTCGAAAAAGAATTACAGCACCAGCATCGCCCCACTGGATGTGGGTAGGATCCTTCTCCTGGAAGACAGTAATGGGATCCCATTGATATACCAGTTTCCTGTTCTCAGCCTTTATGGTGCCTTTGAACTTGCCATGGGTGGAATCACACTGGAACATGTAGGCTATGTAGTTGAGGTCAATGATGGGGTCATTGATGGCAACAACCTGCACTTTGCCAGAGTTTACAGCAGCCTTGGTGACCTGGAACCCAATATGACCAAATCAGTTTATTCCTTCCTTCATCATATTGTCTCAGGGATGCAGCTGGCACTGCATGAAAAGATGTGGTTCTCTGTCTCTCCCCTATGAAGTGGGGAGGAACACAGAGCCTCAGATAGTTGTTCCAGAATTTTCCCCCCAGTCTCTGGCTTGTCTTATTTTCTTAACAGAGTATTTTGAAAAGAAGTTTTCATTTTGATGAAGTCCAATTTATAATTTTTTGCGTGTATGGCTTGTTAATAGATAGCACCTTCATGTTAAAACACTGAATGAAGTTGCAAAAAAAAAAAAAATAGACAGCACCTTCTTTATTAGTAAAGAGGCTGTTATTTACCCAAGGTTAGAAAAATGTTATATTTTCTTCTAGAAGTTTTATAGTTTTAGGTTTCACATTCAGGTTTATGATCAACTTTGAGTTAATTGTTGCATACAAGGTAGCAGGAATGGGTGAGGTTTACTTCTGTGTGTGTATGTGTGTGTATAAATGCATGCTCAATTGTTTCAGCACAACTGTTGAAAACTGCGCTATGCTTTCTCCACTGAATCCAATCACCTTTGTACCTTCTTTGTTCAAAATCAACTGACCATATATGTGTGTCTATTTCTAGACTCTCTTTTCTGTTCATTCATCTGTGTTTACCTTCCACCAATTCCACACTGTCTTTAATGCTCTAAGTTGATAGCAAGTCTTCGAAATTTACTCATCAGGTAGAATGAGTCTTCCAACTTCGTTCTTCTATTCCAAAATGTTTTGGCTATTTTAGTTCCTTTGTTCTTTTTTCACATAAATTTTAGAAGCTTGTTTATTTCTACAAGAAATCCTATGGGAATTTTTATTGGGGTTGCATTGAATCTAAATATCAATGTAGGGAGAAGTGACATTTTAACATCATTGAGTCTTATGATCCATGAGCATGGTAAATCTCCACTGATTTAGGTCTCTTCTGATTTCTTTCTTTATTTAGGTGGCTTGCAGCACACAGATCTTGCACATATGTATTTTTTACATTTATACATAAATATACATACAATTGACTAATGTATAATGACCTTGTATCCTCCAAACATTCTATACTCATTTGTAAGTTTCAGTTGCGTTTTGCAGATTTTTTAAAATCTTATATGTGCACAGTAATGTTACCTGTGAGTGCATGCAATTATATTTATTGTCTGAGTGAACAGTCTAGAACCTCTGATTATGTTGAATAAAAAGGATGAGAAAAGACATCCTTGCCTGGCTTCTAATTTTAGAGCAAAAGCATTCAGTCTTTTACCACTAAGTGTAATGTTAATAGTGGATTCTTGTAAGGTGCCCTTTATAATGGTAAGGAATTTCCCTTCTATTCCTAGTTTGATGAGCGTTTTATCATGAACTGCTATTAAGTCTCGTCAAATGTCAAATTTTTTTTCTGCAACTATGGAGACAATTATATGGTTTTACTTCTACGGTTTTCTTTCTCTAAAGAAGAAAACTCTCTGGTTAACATTTTTGAATTGTTGAACTCTTTTCTACACTGAAACAATATACACTTCTAGAATGTCACGTTGAATCAACGTTGAACTCTTGGGATGGAACCCGCTTGTCACAGTATATTATCTTTTTTTTTTTTTCTTTTTTATAAACTGCTGCATTTGATTTGCTAATTTTATTTTAAGGATTCTGTGTCCAGGAGGAATACTGGTTTGTAGTTTTCTTGTTCTTATAATATCTTTGTTTCATTTTGGTATCAGAGTAATGCTGCCTTCATATAAGATGTTGGGAAGTGTTCATTCTTCTTTTATTTTCTGTTAGAAATTGTGTAGAACTGGTATTATTTCTTCCCTTAAATGTCTGGTAGAATTTGCCAGTGAAGCTATCTGGGAGGTTTCTTTGTTGGTAGGTTGTAAACTACAAATTCATTTCCTTTAATAGACATAGGACTATTTGGGTTATTTCTTCTTAAGTGAGTTTTGGTAGTTGGTGACTTTCAAGGAGTTTGTCTATTTCATCTAAATTGCTGAGATTATGGATGTAATGATGGTCTCCCTCTCATTTCTGTTACTGGCAATCTGTGTCCTCTCTCTTAATTCTTCATCAGAGATTAGAGGAGTATTAAATTATTGATTTTTGGAAAAATCAGCTTTTGGTTTAAATTTTTCCTGTCTTCAGTTTTATTGATTTCCTACTTCTTATTTCCTTACTTCTGCTTTCATTAGGTTTAATTTGCCCCCTTCCTTTTTTTTTTTAAATTTTTTTTACTAATCAAAAAAAAGAAAAGAAATTAACACAACATTTAGAAATCATTCCATTCTACACATGCACTCAGTAATTCTTAGTATCATCACATAGATGTATGATCATCATTTCTTAGTACATCTGCATCGATTTAGGAAAAGAACTAGCAAAACAGCAGAAAAAGATATAGAATGTTAATATAGAGAAGAGAATTAAAATAATAATACTAACTAATAAAACTATATATATATAAAAAAAGAAAAAGGAAAAAAACCAAAACAAAAGATACAAACAAACAAACAAACAAACAAAAAACTATATTTCAGGTGCAGCTTCATTCAGTGTTCCAACATAGTTACATTACACTTAGGTATTATTGTGCTGTCCATCTCCGAGTCCTTGTATCTAGTCCCGTTGCACAGTCTGCATCCCCCCAGCCCCAACCACCCACCATCTTACCCCGTCCCTAACTCCTGCTGGTCTCCGCCACCAATGATATATTCCAAGCTGATTCTCCAATGTCGGTCCACATCAGTGGGACCATACAGTATCTGTCCCCCAGTTTTTGGCTAGACTCACTCAGCACAATGTTCCCCAGGTCCATCCATGCTATCACATGCTTCACAAGTTTAGTCTGTCTTAAAGCTGCATAACATTCCATCGCAGGCATACGCCACAGTTTGCCTAGCCACTCGTCTGCCGATGGACATTCTGGCTGTCTCCATCTCTCTGCAACTGCAGACAACGCTGCCATAAACACCGGTGTGCAAACGTCTGTCTGTGTCTCCGCCCTCAAGTCCTCTGAGTAGACACCCAGCAGTAGTATTGCTGGGTCGTAATCCATTCTGCCAGTCTATGTCTTTTGATTGGGAAATTCAGTCCATTAACTTTTAGTGTTATTACTGTTTGGATAATATTTTCCTCTACCATTTTGGCTTTTGTATTATATATATATCATATCTGATTTTCCTTCTTTCTACACTTTACTCCATACGTCTCTCTTCTGTCTTTTCGTATCTGACTCTAGTGCTCCCTTCAGTATTTCTTGCAGAGCTGGTCTCTTGGTCACAAATTCTCTCAGTGACTTTTTGTCTATAAATGTTTTAATTTCTCCTTCATTTTTGAAGGACAATTTTGCTGGATATAGAAGTCTTGGTTGGCAGTTTTTCTCTTTTAGTAATTTAAATATATCATCCCACTGTCTTCTAGCTTCCATGGTTTCTGCTGAGAAATCTACACATAGTCTTATTGGGTTTCCCTTGTATGTGACAGATTGTTTTTCTCTTGCTGCTTTCAAGATCCTCTCTTTCTCTTTGACCTCTGACATTCTAACTAGTAACTGTCTTGGAGAACGCCTATTTGGGTCTATTCTCTTTGGGGTGCGCTGCACTTCTTGGATCTGTAAATTTAGGTCTTTCATAAGAGTTGGGAAATTTTCAGTGATAATTTCTTCCATTAGTGTTTCTCCTCCTTTTCCCTTCTCTTCTCCTTCTGGGACACCCACAACACGTATATTTGTGCGCTTCATATTGTCATTCAGTTCCCTGATCCTCTGCTCAAGTTTTTCCATTCTTTTCCCTATAGTTTCTGTTTCTTTTTGGAATTCAGATGTTCCATCTTCCAGTTCACTAATTGTAGCTTCTGTCTCTTTAGATCTACCATTATAGGTATCCATTGTTTTTTCTATTTTTTCTTCTTTGTCCTTCACTCCCATAAGTTCTGTGATTTGTATTTACAGATTTTCTATTTCTTCTTTTTGTTCAGCCCATGTCTTCTTCATGTCCTCCCTCAATTTATTGATTTGGTTTTTGAAGAGTTTTTCCATTTCTGTTTGTATATTCAGCATTAGTTGTCTCAGCTCCTGTATCTCATTTGAACTATTGGTTTGTTCCTTTGACTGGGCCATATCTTCAATTTTCCGAGCGTCATCCATTATTTTCTGCTGGTGTCTGGGCATTTGATCAGATTTTCCTGGGTGTGGGACCCGGCTGGTTGAAAGGTTTTTCTGTGAAATCTCTGGGCTCTGTTTTTCTTTTCCTGCCCAGTAGGTGGCACTCGTCTGTCTGCGGGTCCCACCAGTAAAAGATGCTGTGGCTCCTTTAACTTGCCAATCCGAATCTCGCAGTCAGCCCGGGAAACCGCGCGTGGAGGGGGGGGGTCGCCGGCCGCCGCGGCTTGGGGGAGTGCCGGTCCAAATTGCCCAGCTGGCCCGAGACGCCAAGCGTGGCGGGAGGGCCCCGCTATCCAACGTTCCCAGTCAGACCGGGGAGCCACGTGCGTGGAGGGGACCCCAGTCACCAGCCGCCCCGGCCGGGAAAACGCACGCCCCTCGGGTATCTCACCGCAGCGGATTCTCCCTGCCTGTTCAGCCGTTACAGAATGGGGTACGCTGTCTTTTTGGTCTCTGTCGTGGCTCCGGGAGCTGTTTCGTATTGTTTCTGTTTCTTTAGTTGCTGTTCTGGAGGAGGAACTAAGACCCGCGCGTCTTACTAAGCCGTCATCTTCTCCGGAAGTCCCTTCCTTTTTTTTTTTTTTAGTTCCTATGGTGGAAGCTTAAAATCACTGAGTCCTTTAAAAAAGCATTTAATGCTGCAAATTTATAAGTACTGCATTAGCTGCATCTCATAAGTTTTGATATGTTGTGTTTTCATTTTCATTCAGTTCAAAGTACTTTCTATTATGTGACTTCATATGTGGCCTACAGGTTATTTAGAACTGTATTGTTCCTAAATTTGAGAGATTTTCCAGATAGCATCCTGTTCATTTACATTGGTTCAGAGGACATATTTTGTCTAATTTCCATTCTTTTTACATTTGTAAAGGTAATTGTGGATTTGTCTATTTCTCCTTTTAGATCTACCTGTTTCTGCTTCATGGAAAGGAAGTTTTACAGATGCACACTTTACGTTTAGGATTTTTGGTTCTTGGGTAAATTGACTACTCTATCATTACGTAATGCACCTCTTTATCTCTTGAAATATTTCTTATTCTGAAGTCCACTTTGTCTGTTATTAATAAAGATATTCCAACTTTCTTTTGATTAGCAATTGCAAGGTACATTATTTCCCACTACACTATTTTTTTTCTTTTTTTTTTTGCATGGGCAGGCACTGGGAAAAGAACCTGGGTCTCGGGCGTGGTAGGTGAGAACTCTGACTGCTGAGCTACCGTGGCTTGCCCCACTATACTATTTCTAACCTATCTTTGAGATATTTAAAGCGAGTTTCATGTAGACAGCGCAAAGTTGGTCTTTTAAAAAAATCCAATTTGTCAATCTTTGTCCTATAAGTGGTATTTTTAGACTACTCATTTAATTTTCAATATAGTTGGATTAAAATCTACAATTTTGCTCATTTTTGCTATTTGTTCCATCTGTTCTTTGCCTCCCCTTTTTCTCCCTCCCTGCTAATAGAGTATTGTTTTTACGATTCCATTACCTTCAATATTGGCTTATTATTTATATACCTTCAAATTAAAAAGAACAAAAAAGATCGCCCTGGGTTTTCCAGTATATGATTGTAATTAATGTTAATTTCCTTCAAATAATACACTGCTTCATGTATGCCTTATAACTGTCTGCTTCCCATTCCTCCCTGCTATCTTTTCTACTGTTGCAGGCATACATTTTACTTTTACATATTCTATAAACGCATAATACACTGTTATTATTTTTGCTTGAGGTAGCCAATTATTAGACATTAAAAGTAAGAAAAAAAGTATTTTACATTTACCTTCATCTTAACCATTTCTACAGTCCTTCATGTCTTTATGTAGACCCAGGTTTCCATCTGGCACCATATTCCTTCTACCAGAAAAATCAGCTTTAAAATTTCTTTGAGTGCAGGTAATGAATTTCCTCAGCTTTTGTGTATCTGAAAAATACTTCGACTTCATTTAAAAAACACCTTTATTGAGATATAAATCACATATCATTCAAGTAACCTTTTAAAAGTGTATAATTCACACAGGGCTATGCAGCCACCATCACAACCAAAGTTTAGAATATTTTCATTGTTCCCTAAAAGTCACTCCTTAGCTGTCCCATCCCTATGCCCCTCTCCCAGCCTTAGGCAACCACTGTCTGCTTTCTATCACTTTAGATTTGCTTATTTTGGATTTTTCATCTAAATAGAATCATACAATATGTGGTCTTTTGTGACTGGGTTCCTTCATTTAGCCTATTTTTGAGGTTCACCCATGATGTAGCACATATCAATACTTCATTCCATTTTATTGCTGAATAATATTTCATTGGATATACGATACCTTGGTTATGGATATTTGGGTTGCTGCTACTTTTTGGCTACTATGGATAATGCCGCTTTAAATATTCTTTTACAAGTTTTTTTTTTTTGTAGATATGACTCAATTTCAATTTCACCTAAGAGGGGAAATGCCAGGTCATGTGGTAACTCTATGCTTAACATTTTTTAAAACTGACAAACCATTTTCTAATTGGGCTGCATCAATTTACATTTCAACAAGCAATGTATGAGGGTTTCAGTCTTTTTTGAATACAGCCATCCCAACGGGTATGAAGTGGTAGCTCATTGTGGTTTTGATTTGCATTTCCTTGATGGCTAATAATACTGAGCATCTTTTCAGGTGCTTAGTGGTCACTTGTATTGGGAAAAATGCCTATTCAAATCCTTTGTCCATATTTTAACTGGGTTATTTGTCTTTTAATTATTGAGTTGTATATTCTGGATACCAGTCTCTTATCAGATATAAGACTTACATATATTTTCTCCCATTCTGTGGGTTGTTTTTTCACTTTCTTGATGGTATCTGGCAGCATAAAAGTTCCTAAATTTTCATGTAGTCCAAATATCTATTTTTCTTTTGTCGTTTGTGTCTTTGGTGTCACAGTGAAGAAACCATTACCTTACTTAAGATGATAAAGATTAATTCCTACGTCTTCTTCTAAAAGTTTTGTAGGTTTATGTCTGACATTTCGGTCTATGATTCATTTTGAGTTAAATTTTATATATGGTATAAAGAAGAAGTCCAACTTTGCTCTTTTGCATGTGTGACACCCAGTTGTCCTGGCATTATCGATTAAAAAGATTACTCTTTTCCCATTGACTTGTCTTGGCACCCTCATCAAAATCAACTGATCAAAAATGTTAGGTTTTACTTCTGAGGTTTTCATTCTATTTCACTGGTCTGTATTTCTATCCTTACGCCAGTACCACACTGCCTCAATTACTGAAGCTATGTAGTAAAGTTTTGAAACCGAGAAGTGTGAGCCCTCTTAGTTCTTCTGCAAGAGTTTTTTTGGGTGATGTTCTGGGCCCCTTGATTTCCATATGAATATTGTTATCAGCTTGTCAATTTTTGCAACAAAGGCAGCTGGGATTTTCACATTTCATACCATTGTTTTAACAATATTAAGTGTGCTGATCTGTGACCTTGGATCTCTTTCCATTTCTTTAGATCTTCTTTCAACAATGCTTTGTAGTTTTCAGTGCACAAATCTTACATTTCCTAAGTTAAATTTATTCTTAAATATATGATGCTTTTTTACGCTATTGTAAATTGAATTATTTTCTTAATTTCATTTTTGATTGTTCATTTTTAGTGTACAGGAACAATATAACTGGCTTTTGTATATGGATCTTGGAACCTGCAAAACAACTGAACTTTCTAATTAGTTCTAGCAGTTTTTTAGTGGGTTCCTTAGGATTTTCAATATGGAAGATCAGTCATTTATGAACACAGATGCCTTCTATTTTTTTTGCTTGCCTACTATCCTGGCTATAACTTTCAGTACAGTGCTGAAACAAAAAAATGGCAAGAAAGGGTATATTTGTCTTATTTCCTTCATTTTTCTCAATATTGTTTTCTTCATTTTTGAAAGATATTTTCACTGGGCTTAGAATTCTGGGTTGGAAGTTTGTTTCTTTCAGCACTTTCATTCTTTTTCCATGTAAGTATCCCATTACTGCAGCACCACTTGTTGAATTTTTATTTTTTTTGGAAGTTCAGGGGCTGGGAATTGAACCTGGGTCTCCCACGTGGCAGGCGAGAATCCTACTACTGAACTATCCTTACTCCCGCCATGCTGATGATTCCTGATTCTTAGTTTCCTGTATGGCAAGGCAGATGATGGTGCATTGGCTTTCTCCCTTCTCTTCCAGATTCCGCTGATGTTTGGCTTCTGGCTGTGCTCTCGGTGGCTTCCTCTTTGTCTGAATTTCATTCTTTTATAAGGAACTCCAGAGATAGGATGAATACCCATCCTGAGTGCAGGCCACACATGGACTGATGTAGCCTCATCCAAAGGCCCACACCCACAGCCATGGATTAGGTTGAAGAACATGCTTTTCTGGGGCACACATGTCTTCATTTTAGAAACTGGAAACAGTGTGGCTACCTGGCCTCTGGACACATTAAACCTGTAGGTGAACTAACTGATGTGAAATAACCTGAAAGGGAGACTGAGTAAAACTGTGGCTCTGGGCACAAGAATGTCATACACAGATCCCATTCATCACAGGGAAAAGAACAGAAACAGTCATTCTTCAGAAGAATTGATGCAAGAGAATGCTTAATGTTCATAATATAAGGTAAACAGTGGATAAAAAGCCATGCTCACAGAATAATCCCAATGGTTGGGGGTGGGTGGGTGTTGCATGCATGGGTGTATGTGTGTGTGTATATGTCATATGGGTGATTTCAAATTTTCTTCTTAGATATTTTTATTTTCTGAATTGTTATTAATGCCCTTTTAAAAACAGTTTCATAAATATACAGATTTAATAAACTGCCAAGCCAATTCTGTGTCTACCCCCCGAGCAGATGCACATATTCTCCTAGGTATGGGTCAGCACAAAACAAAACATGTGCTCTTTGCAGGGCAGCCCACATAAGGCCTTACGGCAGCATTAAGAGTTGACCAAGAGCCATTCTGCATGTGTTGTGTAAAACAGTTTATCAACTCGATCCCAACTCTTTTCATAATTACAATTATCTTTTAATGTTTTAAATTGCAAAACTAGTAACTGTTCTTTCCAAAAAATTCATACAACTCAGAATTATAAAATGTAAAAAGGAATGTCCCCCTGGTTTGTTCACTTCAATTTCAACTTCCAAGAAAAAGTACTATGAACAATCTGACATGTAACTGCCCAGCCTTTTCCTATACTTACAGAGTGATGTGACCGCACTGTGCAATTTGATTATTTTACCTACTGGAGATCAAGGACATTCAACCATGTTCTCCCAAAAAGATATAACTCAACTTTAATGACTATATAGGATTCTATTACCTGAACACATCACTTTTATTCATTGTCCTACTAATTAATGGTCATTTATTTGTTTTCAACTATATACTATTACAAATGATGTAATGAACATCTTTGGGCATATATTACTATATATATATATATGGGCTAGGGATTTTTGGAATATATTTCTCAGAGTGGGACTGCTGGTCTCTGGGGTAACACTCATTTATAATTTTGACAGCTGCTGATGGTCCCCCACAGAGGTGGTACTCTACCCACCCACCAGGTGCATCCAAGAATCGACATTTCTCCACACACAAGTAAACCAACCCCAAACAGAAGCAAGCTTTGAAATGTGCTGACCTGAGAGCAAAATTCTATTACTTTTATAATCAGAACAAAATTATTATTATTTTTAAGGCACATGACAGACCATTTTTAACATTCTTTGTGGTTCCTAAAGCTAAGAGTTCTGGAAACCAACACAGAGGGGCGAAGAAGTGGTTTCACAAATGAAAAAAACCAAATCCAGAATGTGGTTCTTTTCAGTCATGAGACCTGTAAGAAATCTGAGCATAAACTGATTAAGATGCTAACAAAACCTTTCATTACAACTGTGTTTCTGGTACTCAATCTCACTAACTGATACTTCCCTGATACTGCGATGTGGTAGAATTTTGTTGTTGGTTGTTTTAGTTTGCTAAAGCTGTCAGAATGCAATATACCAGAAATGGAATGGCTTTTAAAAGAGGAATTCATTAAGTTGCAAGTTTACAGTTCTAAGGCTGTGAAAATGTCCA
This sequence comes from Tamandua tetradactyla, assembly GCF_023851605.1. NCBI lineage: Eukaryota > Metazoa > Chordata > Mammalia > Pilosa > Myrmecophagidae > Tamandua > Tamandua tetradactyla. The sequence continues at coordinate 73,242,385 of NC_135332.1, read as the reverse complement.
AATTAAAGCACCAACAAGAAGTTACCTTCTCTCAAGAAAGGCTGATGCCCTCTGGAACATGTCTGTCTGCTGGGCAGGCACATGACTGGCATCTGCTGGTCCCTTGCTCCTGCTCTCTTTTCTTTTCAGCCTCTGTGTCCTGTGGTTTCCTCTTTCCTCTGTGGGCCTTCACTTAGCTCTTCTGGGACACAACTCTGGGTTCTGGCTTACTTAGCATCTCATGGGAAGCACATGGCAACATCTGCTGGGCTCTACCCTGTCTAGGCATCTGCTTTATCGGCACTCCAAGCATCTTTAAACATCCATGTTTCTGTCAGCTCTGAAGCAACTGTTCTCCAAGTATCTGCACCTGAGGTTTCTCTAAAATGTTTCCCCCTTTAAAAGACTCTAATAAACTAGTCAAGATCCATCTTGAGGAATGGGTGGAGTCACAACTCTATCCAATTAAAAGGCCACACCCACAACTGGGCATGTCACATCTCCATGGAAACAATCCAATCAAAGCTTCCCACCCTAAACAAAAGGTCTGGCCCCATAAGATTGGATCAGGATTAAAATATGGCTTTTCTGGGTACATAATAGTTGCAAACTGGCACACTGGTGAATATTTTAGTTCCTTATACTTGGCTTTGTAACATTTCAGAGTTTGGGAGTTCTTCTGCCCTTTCTGGAATATAATCTCAGCTGTAGAGTTATTTTGGTTTACATGGGAAGCAGGCTAACAAAACAAGTTCCTGATGCATTTTATCACAAAAAACTCAGATGACCGTTTAAATTAATAAAAGACCACTCTTATGAAAAGCACTTGAAAAAGGGAGGTTACTTTTTTTTTGATATGGATGAAATAAAATCTGACCTGTTTCCTCTTCTGAAGTTTAGAAAAAGGCCTGCAATTAGTGTAAAAGTAAATCACTTCAGATCCTTAAACAATCCTAAGATTTTAGTTGCATCAAGACCTACAGACAAAACTACTACTAATGGAGCTTTATTTTCAACCCTAACACCTAGAGCTTGTAGTTTCCGAGTCTAACCAAGTCAGAGTTTGTTTTCACACACTTGTGGGGTCAGCGGGAGGCAGCACCCTCCTCCAGCTGCGTGCTGCCAGCTAAGGCTTGAAAGCCAGGCGCTCTCTCACCCAGAGCTCCCTGCACTGACCTCACCATATCCCTCAGGCCTCAGACCCGGGCACCTAAGGCCAGACCACTGGCCGGTAGTTTCCATCTCTGCCAGGTAGTGATGCAGGGGGTCCTCCCCGCTCTGACACCCCACGGGGACCTGGAAACGAAGAGCAGAGGAGCACAAGGGGCCGTACACCTAAGAAAAAGTAGGGCGGCGTTGGCCTCTGTTCTGAGCGGGATAAGGGATATAGAGGCACATGTCTGGGGCCTCCTGCCCAAGCTCAGCCCTGGGCTGGCACTCAATATGCTTCTGGGCACTCCCTCCTGAGGGGGGCTGATGGGCATTTCAAGAAGGCACGCTTGTAACAGGTTAAGCAAACTGCTTTGAAAAGGAAAGCAAATCCTTTGGGGGAAAAAGTGGATGTTAGAGCTTAAGAGAAGAGTTTAGGATTGTGGATCTATGCTTCTCCTCCATTCCATTGTGTTAGATGTCTGAGAGCAGGTAGTTTTCAAGGGCTTCAAGAAGAGTCACTAATTAACACCACAAGAAATGACCCCGTTTATAGCCATTGCCATTTCAGCAAGAGGCTCCTTCACTGTCGGCCTCCCCTACATAAGCAGGAGACTCTACCAAGGGACCCAAACCTCTGTGGATATTAAAGCACACCCCACTGAACTTGGGAATCCCTTACACCAAGGCTCTAAAGGACAACACATCATCCGCCCTCTCGTGCCTCTTTCTTTCTCAGCTCCCACTCGTTTGTAGAGTGGCAGCTGCTCTCTTCTTGACCAGCAGAGCCAAGAAGATGGAAAAGGGTACTTTCCTCACAGCCCTGCCTGATGGACAGCTGGGCCGAGCGGCACGGTCTAGGGGTGGCAGGCTGGTTGACCACGGGTGAATGTGATCTCTCGGGTTTGTTTCTTTATATCTTTCTTTGTGTGCGGCTCTCTGTCACCGGTCTCTCTGCAGGGAATCCTTTTAAAAATTCATGTTTAGACTTTCTGTTAGTCCAAAGCACATTCCTGGAATACCTTTTTCCTCTCACATAGAAAACAGAACATTGAAAACTGCAGTTTATTCCCCACTGTCATCAAGCTGTAAGTCTGGTGATGTCCCTGAAAGACACTGGATTCTTTATTACAGCTTTCTACTGCTTCCCTTTTCCCCATAGTGAACACTAACTTTTGTCAAAAATAACTCAAAATGATTATTGTCGGTACCTGAAATGAGTAAAAAAGCTCTAGTTCACTGAGCCTTTTTGCTGAAAAGGGAGAGGAGATTTCTCTTCTGTTTGTTAAATGAACCTAAGTGCCTAAAATGGCCTAAATTTTCTAGAAAGCAGTTTGGCAATATAGTTCAAAAGCCTTAAAAAGCCATTCCCAGTAAGTCCTTTGCTAAGATTTCTTCAAGAAATAATCAGAGATATGGATGAGTTATGTATTACTACAATAAAAATTGGGAGCAACTTAATTGTCCAGCAGGGGGTAGGGCTAAAAACAATAAAACATTTGGTATTATTAAAGCTATTAAAAATTAACTTTAAAATACTAATATGAGGAAGTGCTCATCATAAAATCTTTAAAAAGGGAAAAAAGCAGGACAAAAACCTAGGCATATAGAAAGGCTGTGGCTGCATTTGCCACACACTTATAGCAGAGCCAACAGGCTAGAAGGAAACCAGTCTAATGTATGGTGCAAATTCTATGATTATGGTGGCACACAATTTTTGCTTTATTCTTATACTTTTTAGGCTTTTCTATATTTTCTACACTAACTACCAAAGAACCTTTGTAGTCATAAAAGAAAAATATTAAAGACACACACCCAAGAGATCCCATTCAGCCGTGGTCAACAAGCCTGCGACCCCCAGACCAGCTCCACTTGGCCCAGCTGACCTTCAGGCAGGGCCGTGAGGAAAGCACCTGTTCCCTGTCTCAGATCTGCCGGTCAAGAAGAAAGTAGCTGCCACGCTACAACTGAGACAGGGCTGGATGGAAAGAGGCCTGAGAGGATGGACAATGGGTTGTCCTTTAGAGTTCTGGCATGAAGGATTCCCAAATTCGGCTATTGCATCTGTGAGCTCCTCTCACAGGAGGGCTGTGGTGGACTGAACCTAAAGATAGGCTTGCGGAACAAGGCAGAATATACCAGAATCAGCCCCAGTTGATATTCTTTGAAAAAGTCAGCTAGCTTGGTTTAACAGGCCCCAAGGGCAGAGTCATGCCAGCATGGCCTGAGGCCCAGCTTGGGCCCCCTTTCACCAGGAGGCTGAGAGGGCCTGAGTGGCTTCCCTGCCAAGATGAGATTTACTCCAGCAAGCTCAGAAAGGTAGGTTTTAGTCTTTTCCTTTTCTTAGAAGACAGGAAGGTGGGTGAAGCCTGTTTCTTTTGTATTTTACTTGAATGTGTGACCACCAGCTACTGTGACACCACTCTGGGGTGACTTTGACAGCTGGTCATCTGCCAATCTGCCAGGACAGAGCAGCCCGAGGGGAACCCAGCAGAGCGGCTCCCAGCAGCTGCAGGGCAGTGACTTGTGTGGCCCTTCGCCTGGGGCAAACAGAAGGCCCAGGGGCTGGCTGGACAGGGGCTGGCAGCACCGGGAGCGGATAAGAGAGCGGAGGGTGGCTCTGAGGGGCAGTGCCTGCGCTCATGGCTACCTTCATGACAGGTCGGGCAAAGTACCGGGCGCTCCAGTCACAGAATCCGGTCTGCGCCGTGGCTGAGACGAAGCTCTTGTGTCCCGCGGTTTCATCCGCATCATCTGCAGTCTTCCAGGTGTTTGGAGAGGAGGAAGGGGAGAAGAAAAAAGAGACAGTTAGTTGTGTTCTTCCCTATGCTTCCTTGTGTGCTTTAAGTAGTTCACAATTCAGGACAGAAACAAGAGAGATGAGCGATAGTCTGGTGTCTAAGAAGGTGCATTTTGAGGCTCGTCTCACTTCCCATGCTGACGGGCAAGGAACCCCAGCTGTCCGGCTGCCTGAGGGAAGTTCTGAGCAGCTTCTGTTTGGAAGGACACTCTTCCCTGTCCCCTGGGGGTCACTGTGCTGAGACAGGGCCTGGGGTGGGCCCAGCAGCATCGGCTCTTCCACCCCTGCACCTCTGTGGCCTGCTCACTAGGGTGCTACCCCAGGGGACTTGGTGCCTGCTCCGTGGGACGGAGCTCCCCTGGGACACTGTGGGATCTTTGAATACTCAGAACTTCAAGTATGTGGCATGGCCCATTTATGGATCTGCCTTAGCTCAGTTTCTGATGAGAGGACCTGCAGTGGACGGAGCTGTCAAATTTGGCTCTGGTCTTCAAGCAAGTGTGGTGGGCTTGAGAGATGTCCCTGCCCCTTCTCAGTGCTTTGGTGGGTGCGCAGGAGGGAGGGTGGGCTGAGGCTTTCCTTCCATCTGACCCTTTGTTGGAAACATCCCACAGATGGGATACAGCAATAAGAGTCTTCTCTTCCACCTGGAAGCAGCTGCTTCAGTACCTGGGCTGGGGGACCCTCTTCCAGAGAGTGGGTGGGGCAGGTGGGAGAACCTCCTGCAGCCACTCTGCACATCCTGGCCCACAGGGATGGCACACGTTGACCCGGCCCTTCCTGTCTGGGCTGGACAGTGGCATGGCCTCTGTCCTGTGTTGAACCCACACCTGATGCTCTTCAGCAGTTCCTGCCTGAGTAGTGGAGGAGGGAAGGGCAGGTGTGCTGGGAGTTTGGGGGGCAGAGTGGTGTGTGAGGCCGGCCCAGCCTGTCGGCATCAGGCCGACTCATCACCAAATGTGGGGGTCCTGCTTCAAAATCAACCTTCACGGTTGTCTTGTTTTAATCAGTGGGTTCCAAAGTGAGCCATGGCAGCCTCTTCCCCACCGGGAGACAGCCAGTTCTACCGAGGGCACCAAAGCAGCTCGGCGTGCTAGTGACCTTCCGTAGACCCTGGGTCCACAAAGCGGCAAAATGTGCAGACAAGACAGCAAAAGTCCCTGAACCATTTCACGTGGTTCCCAAAACCCTGGCAAACGAGAGCAGACATTCCTCCCTCCGGAAACGTCTTTTTCAACGTGGCTAAAGGCAAAGAAATGGTTCGTGCTTCTGTGGTGTGACAATGTTTACAGAGCCACCAACCAGCCACCCAGAATAAACACGTCTGCTGAGTAGCTGTCGCATCACAAATGCTGTTTACCCCTGAAGGAAGCAGCATGCTCACTCTACGCCCTTGTTTTGTTTCATGGAAGCTGCCAGGAAGAGCGCACCTAGAACAAGAGGCTGAGGGACCAGGAGGAACACAGCCTGCGCCAAGGGAAGGGCGTGTGTGTCAGCGTGCGGGAGGTGGGGAGCTGGCATTGGAGCCTCCAGGGTCACGCAGATGGTGAGAGGCAGGGCCGAGTCTCACAGTGGAGAGGCAAACCATCAGCACAGAAGCTATCTGGGCAGTGTGCGATAGTCCCGGGTGCCACAAAGCAGCACAGGTCACTTACCTGGTCAGGGCCCTTGTCGAACATCTTGCGTGTTCTGGGGAACTGGTGCGAGTGGGGCGTGTACTGTGTCCCGACAGTGCCGGTGGCGCCTGGCCGGCCTGTAGGTAGCTCGCGGCTGACTGGCTGCTTGGCCACGTCGTTGGTCAGGCTGGAGCTGCTAGTGCTGGATGTAGGGGGGGAGCCTCTGCATGGAGAGAAGAGGAAACACATGCTTGACCCGGAGCCGGGTGCTCTGAGACACCAACACCTCCTCCTGGGCTCTACCCGGACCCGGAGTCTGCTGATGGACATGGGTTAATCTGGGTTCGCCTCGTCTCCCAGCATCGAGTGTCCTCAGGTGCCTGGACTGTCAGCGTGACCTCCAATACCCACTGCTGATTGGAGGTCTGGTGTCTAAGAAGGTGCATTTTGAGGCTCGTCTCACTTCTTGTCTCACAGTGGGTGTGACCTCCAACACCCACTGAATTCACCAGCCAATCAAACTGCCTGCCTGGCAGTTTTAGAATCCTCTTTCACTGAGAATGGACGTCCTGAGAGGCGGCCAGGGTGGCACTAACTGAAGTCAGAGCCAGCGCTCCAGGAAGAGGGCCACAGCACTCACCTGCTGTACTTGAATTCAGTGTGTAGCCATGCCATTTCTGGAGGGGTGTCTAACCCCTGCTGGCTCCCTACTTGGGGACACAGATGCTACAGGGCATGGGAACCGCCAGGCTTGGTTCAGCATCTGTTGCTGCAACAGTGCAATGCAAGACTCCTCAAGGTAAGAAGGAACTGAAGGGGAGCAGGTAAGGCAGGTACAGGGGTGTGGGAGTACATTTGAGTGAGAAAGAACATGGTGGAGAGGCAGAGGGAAGAGGGGAGGGGGAGATAGGATGGACAGGAAAGGAGTGAGGCAGCTACTGGGGGCCTCTGGGGGCCACTCACCCGCCAGGGTGGACATGTAGGCCCTTGTTGGTGGGGCTGGCCGGTGCCGACTGGGTGAGGGAGGAGGTGTCCAGGATGCGCTGGGGCCGGGCATTGACAGTGGCCTGCAAGAACAAAGGGACAGGTAATGAAATGGCTGGTGGGCGATGACCCCTTCTGAGGCTACAAGATGAGAGGACAAGGCTCAGGAGTTCTTGGAGATTACAGAAAAGGCCTTGCAGCTAAAGAAATCTCAGGCACCAGCATAAGGTCCCAGTTGACATTTTCCCCCCAAACACAAGCCTGTGGATGGAATGAGATTGTTTCAAATTTTCAGGAATGACCCACCCGGTGCAGTGAGTTTGAGGGACAGCCCTCTCTGAAAAGTAGCTGTGAGCCCCGGGGAGCGAGCATGCCTGAGAGCTGACGGTAGGTGGGGGCCTGGGCCCGAGGAGGGCTACTCCCTAAGGCCTCTGGCCCCCTTTGCCCCTTCCCAAGGAGCAGCTTCCTGGAACAAACATGGCTTTGCTATATGCCCAAGAGGGCTGAGCCTTTCCCACACTTTGGCTTTTTGTCTCATCGTCACAGAAACTTCAGGTCTTGAGCTGCAGCAAACCCTGAGAAGGTGGCATTTCCTGAAAGGGTCCACCATGTGTTCTTGGGGGGACTCTGAGGCTGGGCCGAGTGGCCCCTAGCACCTCCCCGTATCCTACCCAGATCTCCTTTAAGGGTCTTGGGCAGGAAGGACTTCATTAACCAGGTATCCTGCAGGTAAGTACGGAGCCAGGCCTGCAGGAGCAGCCCAAGGCTGCCCTTCCCGTGCACAGCTCACGCTCACATCACTGAGGAGGCTCACCTAAGGCACAGAGGACCTGGCAGGGAGGCTGTGCGAACCTGCAGTAAGGTCTGGTCTACTCTGAGCGAGAGAAAAAGAGTCTTCATCTCTGGCGGTGCCGTGGGGGCCAAGAAAGCACGATTCCCAGAAAACCGCCCACCATAGAGCTAACATTCCACACCCCTGGCCACGACTGCCCCCTTCCTTGCTCGCCCTCGCAGGTCAGCGTTGGCTGAGCTGAGTCGATTTGAAATGTTATCCCTTGGGAGCCATGGCTCAGACCCGCCGGAGAAAACACGAGAGCTTTGCTTGAGGCTGTGTGGAGGGCCAGGTGGCGCAGGCGCAGCTGCATGCTGTGCCAGGGCTCCCTGCTGAGACCACCAGGGCAGCCAGGACTGGTGCCTGGAAAGACCAGTCACCTGCAGTCAAGGCTTCATCTTTCTTTATCCTATTTCAGGGCAGGCTCAAAGCCGTTCTATCAGCTTTCCTTAAATGCAGCAGTCTGTGGATGAAGGTAAAACAGGAATTCTATAAACTTCCTTCTAAAACATTCCCAAGGGTTTGAAATTTTCCTGCAGAAAAATATTGGCACTATTTTGAGAGCTGCCATTTGGGTGGGAGCGGGTTTTGATTTGATTTGATTTTTTAAGTGATTTAAAAGTGATTTTTTGAAGTAAAGATTTTTTTTACAAATATGGAAATTGGAAGTCTGCAGGATAATAAAGTGAGTAGGCTGGGAGTAGCATGCGGGGCTGTACTGTAAAAGCTCTGTCTTCATGGAGCATGCAATCTAGTGGACCCTGGAATGGCTCCTTATCGATGATTCTCACAGTTCTGAATCATTCATGCAACTGTAGACTGCAGACTGAAAATTAAAGAAAACAACCACAGCACTCTCCATTTATTTCAATATTTGAGATACTCCTTCACTTCAAAATAAAAATGGCAAGAAAACTGAACCATAATCTTTAAAAAGTGGTTTTTATTTTCTTACATGACAAAAGTAATCTACATTCTTTGTGGACTTGCTTTTTGTTTGGTATCGAAATGACCCTTGCCTTTCTCCCTTCCTCGCACATACCACTCAATGCCCAAGAACCATAGGATCCCTCACAAAGTCTAAAAAAGAGAAACAGTTTAAGCTAAGAAACTATAAATTTAATATGAACATTCTCCCAATTTACAGAAAAACAGTGGGGGTGATGGAGAACACAGAAAACTTTCAGAGCTGAAACAAAGACTTCGGCAAAACCCAGCACCTTTCTACCCCCTCAGGCATGGCCAGGGCTGGAGCGGGCGCCAGGAGCGCGCCTCGGGATTCCCTGGAGACTCCCGACTCCGACCTCTGATCCAGGCGCTCCCTGGCCCCCGCCGCCTTCACGGAGGCTCCGCCATGACAGCCCCAGGGGGAGGCAGGGGGCTGTGCATGCTCTCCACTCCCCACGGGAGGGAACCCACCTGCGGGGCGGCCATACAGTCCCACGTCAGTGTAATTCATTCCTATGGCACTCACAACAAAACTGATTTTGCCTTGTTTTCAGAAGCCCTGAGAGAGGTGAGCGTGTACCAGCTGGAAAGATTACATAAGGCTGAAACTTCCCACATTAGAAGGCACAGGCTCTCAGGCACAGGGATGGCTCTCTTTAGCCTAACAATACTCGTTTCTTCCACAAACTCTTACTAAGCATTGATTCTCTGCTGGGTGCTGGGGCTACGAGGGTGGACGTGAGCAGACCTTCCCTTGAGGAGGTGGTCAGGTGGCTCTGCCCTGTCCTGGAGGTCACCATGAGGACAGAGGGGTTCAGGGGCAGGGGCTGCAGAGGAGCTTTCCCGGAAGACTCCTTTCTGGTGTTAGGGTACGTGCGCTGAGGGGCAGGAGCAGGGTCTCTGAGAGCCCTGGACCCCTGCCACAAGTTTGGTCTGCCTTGCAGACACCTTGTCCTGGCCTATCCTGGGTATCGCAGGTTCCCCCTTCCCCACACCTTGCAGCGGCCTGCACTGACACCACTGGGTGTCCAGATGGGACCTCCGGGAAGGTCTGAAAGGTGCTTCCTTCCCGACAAGGTTTCAACTGGAAAGAAGGGAAAGGCACTGGGGAGGGGGTGGGGGCAGGGTTACAAAAGAGCATCTTTCTTCCCTTTCTAAATTTTCATAGGGTGGGAAATGTTATTTTATTAAGCTGAATTCTCAGGACAGACATTCTGTCTACCCAGCATGGACACAAGAATCACAGGACTGACAAGGGTGGCTGGTTCCTGGCCCCAGGCACAGCCAAGGGAGGGCCTTGTTGTAAGGAGGCTGGCCGGGACACCCCGGCTGTGTCTACAGGTCTCCAGCCAGAACTAGGGCTCACAAGAGCCCTGGGAGGCAACGCTGCTGACCCTGGCAGAGAAACTCCACAGAGACATTTCAGTCATGGGGGGAGCTTCCTGCTAGGCTCTTACCACAGTCAGGGTCTAGGACAAGGCAAGATTTTGGCTCTACTGTTAGGGGGAAAGCAGAGTACTTCATAAATGTTTCTATAAATTTTATATCACGAGCTTGGATTCATGTGTGAGAAACTTAAAAAAGTGGTTCCTCAAAGGACTGTGTAGGGGTAGTTGGGGCTGAGGGCAGTACAGAGCCCATGGACTGCGGTCATGGAGAATGGGTCCTGGCATTCGCACAGGTTTCTGTTTATTCTAGTTATTCAATAGTCCCATTTATCTCTGTAATGGCATAAATGGCATTTCCTAGCCAGAAAACAGAAATTTTCCTCCTGGAACTCTAGGTCCTAAACCCGCCACAGTGATCATTGCTCACTGCCTGATGATGACAACTGAGGTGTCAGGAGGCCTTGCCGCAGATCACCTGTGCCCAGAGAGAGGAGCCTGGCTGTGGCTGCAGCACCTGGGGGAGTGGTGGGTGCAGGCGGGGGCCTGGAGAGGGCGGCGGGTCCTGCGAGGCACAGGCACACTTCAGGGCAGCAAGGCCCCTCTGTGAAACCACACAGTATGCACACTGGGACCGAGGTGCTGACTGCCAGAGGCACGGCTGTGCACTAGGCAAGGTCACCCTGGGTGGAGAGAGGCCAGGAAGGGGCTAGAGAGCAAACGGAGACAGTGTGTGCCAACACCAGAGAGCCGGGGTTCCAGCATCAGAGGACTTCTAACTGAAGTGAGTGCAACCTAACTGGATTGAAAAGAATCAGCTGTGTCTACATGCCTAAGGACCAGGAAGGCTGAAAGAGATCTGAAACGTACTTGCCAAGAAAACTCCAGCAAGGCCAGCTGCTTGTCCGACTTTGGCCTGGAGGCCAGCCGTATACATGCTCAATTAAGAAACCCTTAAGAGTCACCCAGCCTGAAGGGGACACAAGGCTTGAAGATGCTCTTCTCAATTTTTCAATCCTAGCTAATTGTTAGTCACTTAACCACAAGTTTATAAGGGAACAATTTTGCGCTTAATGAAGCAAATTAATCTCAATTTTACAACACGTCCAGTAGGCCGGAGGCCTGTAGTAAACAAGAGCTTGTATTATATTGTTTTTAGGTGAGCTCATGTCTTGATGTTTATTTTCCCAAACACATTAAAATACTGTGTTTGTGAACAAATCTGGCCCTTACATTTGAAAACAGATAGCCTAAAGGGTCTTTCCAGCATGGATCTGAGGCCCTGGACTGTAGGCCTGGCCATAAGCAAGTAAATGTAGGCTTGAAATTTTCCATAATAAAAATTTAAAGCAACCCCCAAAATCTACACCCATGGAATGAAGATGTAAATACATGAAATCAGGCCACAGCCCTGGAGCGGGGGGGCTCTTCCACATAGAGCTAGCAGCAATTTCTATATTTGAATATAATATTCTCTGGGGCAAACCATAGTAATAAAGCTGGTTTTGATTATGACAACAATTTGGCTTCAGAGTTAAATACTAAAATAGTCCCATTTCTCTCTAAAATGAAATATAATTCCCCACAGTCACTAGACAGAAAGCAAAGACATTTTTGAAATTAAAATGAGGCCAAGAAAGGATTTCCTTAATGTTTATGCTTCCAAATCCTTCAGCAGCAACATTTACTCTTAAACACACATGCACATACACAGACATAGCCAAATGTGTGGAGGCTGTACTGACAGCCTGTGGGGTCATGGGGAGCAGCTACACCAACCCCCTCACCTGAGGTGGGGGGCCCGGTCTGACCCCCAGGCCAGATCAGTGGAGCAGGCCGACAGCCAAAGGCCACCTTGGGGGGCTGCTAGGCCTCGGTTAGGAAACAGTTCTAAAAGGCTACACAGGTTGCTCTTTTACATTGCTGTCACTCGTCACCGCAGCGCTGAGTAGAACGAAAAAGAGTGAGAGTGCGCTCACATGTGGGACACAATGCCCTTCAGGGGGGGTGAGGGTGGGTGTGCTGGCTCTGGCATATTCTTTATATCTCATCCAAAAGGACTGAGGCTGGGGGCTGCTTGCTGGCTGGGACTCTTGCCGGGCGCAGAGAGACCTTCTGTGCTCACCAGAATCAGGGGCGAGCACTTCCTAGAGGACCTATTTCCACAAGCTGAGGCTGGTGTAGACCTATGAACCTACAGCTGTGAAATTTCAAGATCAGGTACGGAAATTATGTTTTTAAATAAGGGTGACTTTTAGCAAGGTTAAATATATAAAAGCCATTGAAAAATAAACTTACATAGTCTTAATACTGATTTCATCAAGACCAAAAATAACCAAAAAAACTACATTTAATCAAGGGAAAAGGATCAAATTGACTAAACTCGTGCTGTTCCCATTGCAGTCTCAGGTCCAGTGCAAAGGGATCCCAAGGCCAGAGGCTGTCCTGAGACCCAAAGGGCAAAGAAAAGGTCACCAGACACTATGTCAAGGAGATTTCCAGGCAAAAGAACTGGTGGGACCACTTCTTTTGAACAAAAACTTCTAAGAACGTAAATCATTAAAAATGCACATACAACACTTTAAAAATCATTTAAGTGAAAATGATTATTTAAAACTCAACTTTGAAAGTTTAAACTAAAAGTGGAAGAGGCTATTTAGAGTTTGAAAGAGCAAGGGTCAGCCCTGTAATTTATTTCCCCATTTTGCAGCAGGGGATGCAGCCTTCCTGAGTCCCAAATGCCCTGCAGGCATCCTGGTGTGTTGGCCTGAGCCTCTCTGGGCTGGCTGGGTAGTTTTCAGGGGGCCATGGCCTGGGGCTGCTTGTGAGGGCCTTGGCTGGCTGGCCTCTGTGTGCTCCACCTTCCTTTTCCTCTTTTATCTCCTTCCTCACCTGTTCTACTCCTTCCCTTCCTTGGCCAGAAAAAGTTAGCAAATGTAAATTCTTAAAAAAGTTTTATTTTTCAAGTGATCCTTTTAGATAAAAAAGCAGATGACTGAACTATTTCTGATTTTTTAATTAAACATGAAAAACTTAATTAAACCTGCTTGGCTGGCTATTTTCCATAAGGCAGAAACATGTGAGGGTCCCCCGCCCTCGGAGGACACAGCTTCCTCCACCTGGCTTTGTGGCTAGTCACGCATCATGCAATACAGTGAAGGGCCTGGGGAAAGCGGGTCTTACGTCACCGGGCAGTTCTGGATGGCCAGGAGAAATGCCTGGCATTCTGGTATGAAGCTGGCAGTTGTGCCAGGGCACGCAGCACAGAGACAAGACCTGGACCTATGGGTCTCCACTTCTCAGTCAGCCTGACATACCTGGGGTCACCTTGGTTGAGGCTGAAAACCAGAATTTAGTGCTTCTTTGAAGAGAAAGGGGAGATTGATTACTATGCTCTTTTTAAGATTGGGTCCAAAATGAGGATATCTGCTCCTATTACTTGTGATGTGAACAGAACAAACAATGTGATGATCTCAATCCATTAGGAACAAGACATAACTGGGCCCACCAGAAATAAATTAAGGGAAGGAACGGGACCCTAGGCAGAAACGTTATCAGCAAAAAGAAGTAGAGGGTGAAGGAACTGAAGACCAAATGAAGGCCAACAGCAAATGAGAGAGAGAGTCTGGGGTACCTGGCCCAGGCCACTGCGCAAACTCACACAAGACGGTACAGCCCTGTCCTTTTTTTTTTTTTCATGGGCAGGCACCAGGAATCGAACTTGGGTCTCTGGCACGGCAGGTGAGAACTCTGCCTGCTAAGCCACCGTTGCCTGCCCTGCACTTTTTAAAAACTTTTCTGCACATCAGAAATTTTATTAAAAACTTTAAAAATATTTAAAATTTTAAAATATATTTATATATGCAACGAATGACTTCTGGTTCCATTAAGGAAGATAAAATTGCCATGCAAATTACCCAACTGCCATAAACAACTAGAAAACCAGAGAAAATATATGAAACAAGTATCTTCAGACATTGAACTGAGGGAAATAAACAATTGTCTGAGCTTCCGAACCACCAGCTTTCTGGTTAGTTCCAGGCTACATGGCTGAGAAGAGGACCCAAAGGTCCAGAGAGGCTGATGCAAGTGGAGTCTGCAGGGCAGAGGACTGAGAGGAGTGGGCTTCCCAGGTCTGCAGAGGAGGCCCCTTGAGTCCTGGACTGAGTTCTCTTGTGCTTCTGGGTGGGGAAAATCCACGGGGTTGGGCAAAAAATCACCAGAAGGCAAGAGGTCCAATAATTCCCAGTGCCCACAAAGAGGACTGGGAATGGTTTGTGGTCCCCAAAGAAGAACGGTCTCACATCAATATTCCCATCCTAAGAAACCAGAACCAGAACAGCAAATTAAACCCAAAGTGAGCAGAAAAAGGGAAGTATTAAAGATAAAAGCAGATATTACTAAAATAGAAAAGATAAGCTACAGTGAAAAATCAATGAAACCAAAGCTGGTTCTCCGAAAAGGTTCTTTTAACCATAATGGTCACATGTGAGGGAGGACATGAATCACTGACATTGAGACTAGAATAGGGCATCACTACAGATGGCACAGCAGTGTAACGGCCGTGGCAAAGAGGCTCTCCTAACTCATCACCTGGGCATGAGATGGGAGAGTAAGCACAGCAAGTTTAGGTAAAGCTCACCCCAGTGGATGTGACATACAAATACAGATGAGGATGAACACAAATCTCTTGATTCCAACGCTTGTCCTGAGTTTATTTATGTGTGTAATCCCCACGGCCCAGACCTGCCTGTGTCTGGAGCTCCTGGCTGGAGTATTCATCACCGAGACTCAGACCCTGAGAGTGTCAACGAAGCCGTCTCTCAAACGTACCTTGTAGGCGACGCTGTTGAGGACCTTCATAGCTAAGTCAGACACGTCTGGGTAGGGGTCGGCAGCCAGGTGCAGCAAGACCCTCCAAATCTGAGTGTAGACACTGTTAAACGACACTCCTAGGAAGGAAACGGGAGATGTTTTAGTAGCAAATAGCTGCCACTTCGTACTGTTTGGCAGCTCCTGGGTAGTTTCATTTTTGGATAACTTAATGGTATTAGGGAAGTGATGGTTTAAAGAGTTTGGTACTCTGATAGTGGGCCTGGAGGTTTGGGACGCCTAGCCAGGAAATAGGCTTGGTCACATCTGTTTCCTCTTCTGAGGCTGGATCTGTGTAGAAAGAAGAACAGGCTGATTTCCACTGGAAATGCCTCAATTGTTTTAGGAGTGACATTAAGCTCAAGAGCAGCATGTAACCTGGATGGGGAAGGAGAGGGACTGGCATTCCTGGTGCAGGCAGCGGCATGGACAAAGGTTGCTTGGAGAAGTGGAGGGGCTGAGCTGGGGAGGGGGAAAGGGTAAGGATGCCCGGCACTGCCTGGTGCTGGGTTCTTAAGCCAGACACAGTCCTGCTCTCGAGGAGCTGGCTGCCACACACAACTGCATGTCTTTATTTTTTGGAAAACCAGACAGTTCCTTTGTTGAAAGGTAAATGTATGTCTACAACAAAAAAAAGATTAAAAGAGGATTTCAAATAAACCATAATACCATGTCATTTGAGTAGACAACAGCTCCTGTACTTCCCCCAAGTGCTTATAAAGGAGCTTAAATATTAGATATCCTGTTGGAGCACAAAGTGTTTCTTGATGATATCAATTCTTCAGGTGGAATGGGCTTTAAATGACACATTCAAGCCAAAAGAAAAGAGGTGGGATCTATGCCACATTTGTTCATCTGGACCTATGCCCTCTAATTTGTAAATCCTAGGTGGCCACCACTCCGTCTCTGTTTTGCTGGGGCAGTTTGCAATTATGTCTGAACAGCGACTGCCCTGCTGGACCCACACTACCTGCCTGCAAAGCAAGGTGGAGGCCAAAGAAAGCCCAGTCATAGGCGCCTCCCAGCTCCTCTGGGCACAGCCTCCCTCCTAAGCTAGCCATCATGAAGAAACTGAGCCTGATGAGTGTTCCCAAGAAGTCCTCCTGTTCCTTTGTAAAATTCCACTTTCTTGGAATAAATAGCTCAGCCATCATTACAAGAAATGTTTTGGTTTGCTAATGCTGCCGGAATGTAATATACCAGAAATGGATTGGCCTTTACAAAGAAGATTTATTAGGTTACAATTTCACAGCTCTAAGGCCATAAAAATGTCCAAATTAAGGTATCAACACAAGGATACCTTTACTCAAGAAAGGCTGATCATATTAGGGTTTCTCTGTTAGCTGGGAAGGCACATGGCTACCATCTCCTGGTTCTTTGCTCCTGGGTTGTGCTGCTTTCAGCTTCTGATTCCAGGGATTTTCTATGTCAGCTCTTCAAGCATTTCCAAATGTCTATGTCCAGGCGTCTGCTCAATGTATCAGCTCTAAGTTTTTCTTTCTCTCTGTGAACTCTTTCAAGGACTCCAGTAAACTAATTAAGACCACCGTGAACAAGTGCGGCCACAACTCCATGGAAATAATCTAATCAAAAGACCGACCCTTACGTTGGGCCTGCCCTCACACGATTAGATTAGGATTAAGAGAACATGGTTTTCGTAACAGTTTCAAATCAGCCTAAGAAAAGATGCTTCTACTTGCTGCAATCTCTAGATGATTTTGCAGAAATTTAGCTGCCAGGGTGGGACCGTGATGCAGAGAAGCCTGGTTGGCAGCTGATCCCCTCATTGCTGCAGGATGATCTTTGCAATTTTTGTTTGTTTGGGGAAATGCCCCAGTTACGTATCCACTCATATATGCACACTTTCAGAAAACGCTTCTGGTGCCGGCCATATACCAAGCCCTGCCTGGGGAAGTCACACCCACAGGCTTCATGGCTCCAGAATAGTCAGGAACGGTCCTCTTCAGGAGGTTTAGATGTGACATAAATGTGGGCCGAGGTCGGAGATGTGCCATGCTGATGGGGAAAATCCAAACGAAAACAACCACACTGCTTAGTTCTCGCTGTTCTCCGGTCACTGCTTTAATTCAGAAGCAGAACAGAAATCTTTCAACTCTCAAATTCCTCGGCTCTATGACAGCTGACTAGACTTACAACCTAAGTCCCAGCAAGCTGTTAAATAGAATCAGTCCAGAACCTCTGTTGGGAAGTGTTCTTGAAGCCCTCTCTTCTCTCCTGGCAGACTGTTTGTTGACACCATGGTGAACAGGGCTCTGAACTATGTAAGGTACTCCGTCCACACTGCTGCTACATTTTCATTTCTGTGGAAGAGAAATGGGGCAGGTGCAGTCTCTCCAAATCCGCTCCCCCAACAGTTCCTATTTGTGGTGTACAAGACAGGGAGAGGGCCACCTTGATGGGAGGCTTCCCTCAAAGAGAGGAGACAGAGCAGCAGCATGTACCAGCAACACAGCCCCTCCCGACCTCAAGCTGATACAGGAAGTTCTCGCCAGGACTTCTGATGCATCGCAGTGACTGCGGAAGACTCTCCCCGCGCTGCTTTTGCTTCCTGAAGTCTCCACTCAGCCGAGCTAGGAAGGACAGGCATGGTGCCAGCACAGGGGTCTCAGCTCGATTTGTGGGGAGTGGGAGAAGGAGCTGCATGCACTATGGCGTGGGCCGCCCTTCATCACGTGGGTGCTTCTGGTGTGTGCGTGTCAGGAGGGCAGGCAGGAGCCACATCCCCCAACGCCAGTTATACAAACCGCCCCTAGTGGGTGGGGGGGCATGTGCTGACCCTTCGTGGGGTTGTGGCATAGGGCCATGCTGCTGAAGGGCTCTACCTGCTCAGAGGAGAGGTGAGCCACTCCAGCCACTGCCATTATTTATTTCCAAATTCTAAAATTTTTACCCCTGTTGTTGACTTTCTTGCATAAGATTCTGAGTTTGATGTAATACTGCTCACGATTTAGTAGGGAATGACAAAATTCTGATGGGGTCTGTGCTGGTTTGAAAGGAAGCATGTCCCCTAAGAAAAGCCACGTTTTAATATAAGTCCCATTTCATAAAGGTAGAATAATCCCTATTCAATAATGTATATTTAAAACTGTAATGAGATCATCTCCCTGGTTGATGTGATTTAGTTAAGAATGGTTGTTAAACTGGATTAGGGGATGACATGTCTCCACCCATTTGAGTGGGTCTTGATTAGTTTCTGAAGTCCTATAAAAAGAGAATGAGAGATTCAGAGAGATTCAGAGAGAGCAACACTACAAAGCATAGAGTCCACCAGTCAGCGACCTTTGGAGATGAAGAAGGAAGATGCCTCCCGGGGAGCTTCATGAAATAGGAAGCCAGGAGACAAAGCTAGCAGATGATGCCGTACTTGCCATGTGCCCTTCCAGCCGAGAGAGAAGCCCTGACTGTGTTCGCCATGTGCTATCTCACTTGAGAGAGAAACTCTGAACTTCATCGGCCTTCTTGAACCAAGGTATCTTTTCCCTGGATGCCTTTGATTGGACATTTCTATAGACTTGTTTTAATTGGGACATTTTCTCAGCCTTAGAACTGTAAACTAGCAATTCATTAAATTCCCCTTGTTAAAAGCCATTCCGTTTCTGGTATATTGCATTCCAGCAGCTAGCAAACTAGAACAGGGTCAGTCTCTGTGATCATAATGAATGGTCAATTTACTAAGTAAAAAACACAAAGCTGGGATATGGAATGATCCCAGTTTGGCCTACAGTTGTTGTTGGAGGCTCACCACTATATCAACTGTCCTGCTTTAAATCCAGTGTTTCCAGGATGGACCTCGCTACCAACATGCTGAGGCAGCAGGCAGATCCCGTCCATCGGGAGTGAGTGCTGGGTGCCTCATCCCTGCCCACGGGAGAAATGGAGCAGGAAGGTCTCTGGAGAGCCAAGTCTCAGACAGGGCTTCTGTGTCTGGCAGCAGTTGAACTATCCACAAGCTCAAAAAACTTATTTTTATGTCTAGACTAAAAGTAATAAAAGATCATAACTAATGGTTGGAGAATTTATTTTTCAGAGCAACAGCCATGACTTTCAAAATAGCGCAAGCCTTGGAAAATTTACTTTGAGCTTTATGGCAAGCTCTGAGTTCCAGAAGCTTCAAGGCTGGCAGAACAGTTGAGAGAGCTGATCACTTGGCTGTGATGGTGACAAGAGCCGCTTGTGCGCTAACCCAGGACCCTCCGCCCCTCTCCGGAATTGGAGTGCAAGGCTGGGGCAGTTCTGCACTTGCTCCTTCTTCCTGACCTTGGATGTCCTGTCTTACCACACAACTGCCTGCAGATGATTCCCTGTATCCCCACAAGCTTTGCCAAGGCCCCGAGCCAGTCCCCCAGGAGAATTTACTTGTCCTCCCACCCTCCTGCTGCCTGCTGGAGCCATGGATCCTTTCCAGCACTGCTCCCAAGAAGGATGGAGCATCTTTTGGACTGTGGTGAGCCAACATGTCCAGCATAATCTTTCAGCAATGTTTCTCAGTATCACGACAAGACACGCTTAATGATGGCCTTTAATCAAGAATTTTTGCTATAAAAACATAATTAATCTTGTGGTATCGGAAAACAACATTGTTCATTTTCTCACCACCATTTTCCGACAAGGAGAAATCAAATTAATGAGTCGTAAAACCTTTCCATCCAAACTTCTGCAGTTCCGTTGCCAACAACACTGCTTACCCTTTCCTCGTTGATGGAGTGCTTTGCTTATTCTCGATTCCTCTGCGATTAGCAAGGCCAGTGACCATAACTCCTTGGGCTGACAGACCTCCAGTGTCAGAACTCATGACAGTGACATCCTCAGGGCTGTGCAAGGGGCTGGCAGGGGCTCTTCTTTCTATACTTCTTGGGGTCTTGAAAGGAGGGGCTGTGCCTTTCTGGCCTGTGACGTTACTGTAATCAGCCGCAGCCCACACCCACCATGGTGGCACCCCAGGCCAGAGGAGCCCACGCTCTGCTTGGCCTCGTGGAGATCTGGGTGGTGCCCGCGTTTTCTGACTTGGGCTCTGTTCTAGTTTGCTAGCTGCCGGAATGCAACACACCAGAGACGGATTGGCTTTTAATAAAAGGGGATTTATTTTGTTGGTTCTTCAGAGGAAAGGCAGCTAACTTTCCACTGAGGTTCTTTCTTACGTGGAAGGCACAAGATGGTCTCTGCTGGTCTTCTCTCCAGGCCCCTGGGTTCCAACAACTTTCCCCGGGGTGACTTCTTTCTGCATCTCCAAAGGCCTGGGCTGAGCTGCTAGTGCTGAGATGAGGAATGCTGAGCTGCTTAGCAGTGCTACATTGCAATCTCCCATTTAAGCACCAGCCAATTAAGTCAAACGTCACTCATTGCAGCAGACACGCCTCCTAGCTGACTGCAGATGTAATTGGCAACAGATGAGGTTCACGCACCATTGGCTTATGTCCGCAGCAACAAGACTAGGTATGCTCACCTGGCCAAGTTGACAACTGAATCTAACTAACACATGTCCACCCCTTGGAAGGGGTGGGATTGCCACTTTCTACAGCCGAAGGATAAATGACTTTCAGACTTTGAAATCCAATAGTGTTTGCCTTCAGGTTTTCCTTCCAGTTTCTCCCTATGGATTCTGTGTTTATCCTCCTTTGCATATTGGCATCAGATAATTTGTTTTGAGATCCACAGGCCCACAGCAAGAAGAGAAGTTTCTGCACCTATTTAAAGTGATGCTTGAAGTTGCCAAGTTGACAAGGGGTGGACATGTGTTAGTTAGATTCAGTTGTCAACTTGGCCAGGTGAGCATACCTAGTCTTGTTGCTGCGGACATAAGCCAATGGTGCGTGAACCTCATCTGTTGCCAATTACATCTGCAGTCAGCTAGGAGGCGTGTCTGCTGCAATGAGTGACGTTTGACTTAATTGGCTGGTGCTTAAATGGAAGATTGCAATGTAGCACTGCTAAGCAGCTCAGCATTCCTCATCTCAGCACTAGCAGCTCAGCCCAGGCCTTTGGAGATGCAGAAAGAAGTCACCCCGGGGAAAGTTGTTGGAACCCAGGGGCCTGGAGAGAAGACCAGCAGAGACCATCTTGTGCCTTCCACGTAAGAAAGAACCTCAGTGGAAAGTTAGCTGCCTTTCCTCTGAAGAACCAACAAAATAAATCCCCTTTTATTAAAAGCCAATCCGTCTCTGGTGTGTTGCATTCTGGCAGCTAGCAAACTAGAACAGGCTCCTCTGGCTCCTCTTTCCCTGAGGGGCAGGGGGCATCGTGTCCCACAACTCTATTCTTCACAGGGCCATGGCCTCTGATGATCTGTGAGAAGCGGTGGGTGAGTACCTGAGGCTAGTTCTCAGCCAGTTCCAGGTTTAGCTGTCAGGAGCTGCTATGCCTGAGTCCTGGCAGTGGACCTTGCAAGTTGCTTCTCCTGTTGTGACGTGGGAGAATCAGGGTGCTGCTTCCCCCAGGAGTGTCAGGAGGGCTGCTGGGAACAGAGTGTGCTCAGAGGAGGCTCAGGGTCTCCTATCACTACCGCTACTCTTCTTCTTGGGTTCACTACCATGGTAACCACTTCAGGATGCTCTGACAGGTCACTGCAGAGACATGACTTATGCCCAGCCCTCTGACCTACGTATTTAGAAGAGCCTTTCTGACAGGGAAGTCTGTTTACCAGCAACCACACCTTCTTGCACCAAGTTTCCAGAGTAGATGTTGATTCCAACCTGCTCTTGGAGCGCAACTGTGACCAGACAAACTGCCATGCATGGTGGCAGGGGTGAGCAACAGGCACTGTCACCTTCAAGGAACTCATACCTGGGGAACCAGGCCAGGCTAGGTACCACAGATCTGGGAGCCCTGTGGGGGTTCTGTGGAGGGGTGTCATGTGTGCATGCTGCTATCTGGTCGCAAGCATTGGACCCTGTCTGAGTCTCCTCCCAGTTTCAGGAATCATGAATGCAGCAAGGCTAAGGGGGGCAGGGAAAGAGGCAGGATGACAAGCAGGGACAAGCACATTAGCAAGAAACCACAACCTTACCAAAAATTGACATTAAAAAATGGCAACTTTGCATTTTGACATAGCTAGATGAAGTTGACAACGTCAAAATACCCTGCTGGGTCAGGGAAGTTTTCCCTGCAAGCACATCTTGCTCTAGGCTTTGTGGATGGACAGGGAAGAAGGGGCTAGCACTCATGGTAGTGGAGAGGAGGACACCGGGAAAGGAGTGTAAGATAGAGAGGCAGCATCTAGGCCACACCCACAGCCAGCAGCCAGCCTGTGGACAGGGAGGCCGTGGGTGGGGAGGCTGTGGGCAGGTACGGTGGGAGGTGCCATTGCTGAAGATCAGTGGGCAACTCACAGAAGGTGCTGAATGCCAGGCTACAGCTTGGCTTTTATGGAAATGCAAACTGAGTTGCCAGTGGAATGTGCAAAGCTGTCATTGAAGAAGACTTGCTCTGTAGTCTGTTGGGTGGATTGGTTGGCAGAGAACAAGAGCTGAGGCCAATGCCAGGTGTGCTGTTGTGATGAGAGCTGGGTTTGGGAGGAGGAGGGAGCCCTGAAAAGAAAGGACTGATTTGGGGCAGGGGGGGGTTCCTGTGGACGTCAGGCCAGATTATTGAGTAAGAATCATGGGGGAGAGGGGTAAGGTGTATGGTATGTATGAGTTGTTTCTTTTTTCTTTTTATTTCTTTTTCTGGAGTGATGTAAATGTTCTGAGAAATGATCATGGCGATGAATATACAACTATGTGATGATATTGTGAGCCATTGATCATACACTAAGTTTGGAATGTTCATACATTAAGAATGTTTGCATGTATGTTGATTGGTTTTATTAATCAAAATTTTGAAAAAAGAATATATGTTTGCATGTTAAGTTTTTACAATAAAAACATTTTAAAAAACAAAACAAAACAAAACAAACAAACAAAAAGAAACATGGGGGATAGAAGCATCAAAGAATATTCCAGCATGAGGGGCACTATGGAGAGCTAGGGCTCTAGGTTAGCTTTTCTTGGTGCCGTGCTAGGTGCCTTCCCAAGGGTCTTTGTTGCAGTGGGAGGGTGGCAGGAAACAAATGATGGAGCATATCATCCAACAGGTTAGATCAGGTGGCGCACCTGGATATCCAGGGCAGGGAGGGGACCACGATGGCTGTGTCGGGGAGAAGGGGACCTGGTTGTGTGGGGACTGGAGGGGCCTTGCTTTGTAGAAGGAGAGGAGAATAGATTGAGGTTCTAGGTTGCCATGGTCTTGAAAACCTCTCTCACAATACTCAAGGAAAGGGGCTAAGGAGATTACCGTTCTGTGGTTGAAATGAAAGGAAAACCTGGCGCATGCTGGAAGTAATGGGATTCTGTATAAGTTATGAATTTTAAACACTCTGCAAAGTGCTGTTGTTTTCAGGTGGAGGCAAGCGCCAGCTGGCGGCATGGGAGGAGGCTCACTCAAGAACGGCTGCTTTCTTGACTTTCCTTCTTTAACTCCAGCTCATTTTGAAACTTTCTCCCTTCGAATTTTCTAAGATTTGAATGATATACAGATGAAAACAGCTTTCTCCAGCAAAATAAAAAAAGCTCAGGCGACAGATGTGGTGAGACGGACGTGGTGAGAAAGGCCTTGAGGCGAGGGCCTCGATTCGGAAGAAAGGCAGTCAGAGAAGGAAAAGGCAGAGGGGAAAACTGAGTTCTGAGGCTTACAAAGGCAGAACACAACTGCCTCCTTTCCCCAAATAGCTGCTGTTCTCTTCCAATGTGGTGAAGCCCTCGAGCGTAGACACTAGCTTTCCCGGATATTTACTCATCAAAGGCCCGAGCGGCCATTTGGGGAGTCCAGGCTGCCGGGCCTCGGCAGTGGTGAGCACACCCCAGACTCCCCAGCCTTGGGCCCTGGCGCCCTGGAGGTGCACGGCCAGCAAAAAGGGAGACGTCCAAACAGGGTCTAAGAGGGTCACAGGCAAAGGGAGCACAGCAGGAAATCAGGGCAGTCTGACAAAGGGCTTACGGCACCACAAGGACATCCCGGGGTTTTCTTGGATTTAGAATTCTTTTCACTCTTTGAAAGTTATTGATTACTATTTGAAGCAGTATTAAGATTAGATGTAGGACTGAAGAATCTCAGGTGTGATAAGGCCATGGAGGCCCAAAGTCCAGTCACTGGCATCCTCCCACCGCTATGGATTCTGCCCTATCCACATACTATCTGCATCATTACTATTAATAATTTCAGAAGTACCATCTTAATATCTTAGGCAATATGATTTGCTAATACAGCCACATAATATATACATATAAAATGCATATATGCCAATTAAAAATGAACAATTGCTTTGTGTTACCACCTAAGGCTGTCCTGTGTACACTATGGTCCAGGTACCACCTTTTGGGAAACACCAACTTTGCATCCTAGTCCAGTAATCTCCGTAATCTCCTGCACAACCCTGCAGTCCGAGGCAGGTGTCCACCCGACCTGAAATGGAAGATTCCCAGCTATGGAGAGGGAGCTCCTATCTTCCCAGGCAGATCATGCCATTGGTGGACAGCTGGGTTATTTGAGAGTTCTTTACATTCTTAAAGCCAAAACTGAGGTCTGCCTAACATTCAGTAATGACCCTGGCTGTACCCTAGAAAATACTGAGCCTTATCTCTCTTCCACATGACAAATCTCCAGATAGTTAAAAAAAAACAACCTTCTTTGGGCACAGTTTAATATTTCTTGGATTGAAGATCCATTTTATAAATAAGAGGCAACGTATTTCTGCATGCTCAGGAGGCCAGGTTCAACTTTTTTTTTCTTTTATTCATTGCTTTATGTGCCAGTTTTGCCAGATAGAGGGTTACAAAGTAAGTGAAAATCCACGATAGAGGGCAGTGCTGGCATCGTGACAGCGCACCTGGCAGGCAATTGTAGGACAAGTGCCAAGTGGTGCTACTTCCCTGCTTCCCTCCAGAGAGCAAGGGCCCATGCACAGAGCAGCCTGAGGAGACCCGCTGCAGCAGGGGGCCAGAGGGAGAACCCGGAGGCCCCCAAACCCTAGAGGGGCAGTGAGGCTGGAGAATGAGGCAGGACCAGATGTGCCGAAGGCAGAGCCAATGTCTCCTGCAGATGTGGGCCAAGGGCCCAAGGACCCCATGGCCCCCGAGCTGGGTGAGAAGACCACATGCTGCGAGGGAAGGGAGTGGAGGGAGGCTTCTCCCGGCCCTGCTCTGTGCCTTTGCCTTGTTCATCCCGGTCTGCCTGATGCCAGCACCCTGGGGGCACTTGCAAAACACTGGCTGGATGAAACAGCGTGCCTCCGAGTTCTGAGGAGGAGCCAGCAGAGACCCTGAGTGCGGGAGGCGCTGTAAGGGGCTCCGTGCTCTGCTGCCTGGCCTCACAGGCAGACCGTGCTCTGCTGCCTGGTTCTGAAGGGCTCACCAGTCAAGAATGGTTTTTACTTTTTAAGCGATTGGAAAGGAATCAGAAGAAAAAATATTACTTTGCGATATGTGACTTTTCTATGAAATACAAAGCTTTCTGGTGTGCAGCCACCCTCCTTATCTACATGTTGTCCCCCAGACTCGTGCTGTCATGGCAGAGCTGAGGGGCCATACTGGAGACCGTCCTGCCTGCAAAGCTGGAAACACTTAACTCTCCCGCCTTTTACAGAAGTGGGCTGCAGACCCCTGCTCTAAGACATAGCAGTCAGAAGGCAGCAGTTGCCTCACTTAGGAGCAGGTGGAGGGAAAGTGGCGGGGCAGAGGTGGCCTAACCTGGCTGAGAATGGTGAAGGATTAACTGACAGGAACTGCTGCTGGGGCTGGTAGAAAAACGTGTGATTGAAACAATACTTCGAATTTCTATTTGTTACTTTTTTTTCTGCTATTTCAATACTCGTTTCATTGTAGAAATAGGAATCTAGATTCATATAGAGTGATGGTTTTAAAGAGTCTGTGGGTTAGCCTAAGTCTTTAGTCACTATTCAGAAGATTAATTCCATTAGAAAAATGGTATTTCAGTTCAAAACAAACATCTTCTAAGTGACCTGACCATTTAAGATGTATTTTATTGGTGAGTTACGAGTGCCTATGTTCACTCTTCCACTATTTCTGAGTCCATGCTAGGTACTGGGGTTGTTTCAGTGAACAACCAAACCCATAAGACTATTTCTTGGTGTGAACGAACAAGCGGGCACCTCTGTGCCAGCTCATCTGGCCCCCGGGTCCCTGCAGCCCTGGAGGAGCTTACGGCCAGTGTTTGCTCCTAGCTCCGTCCCGGTGGTCCTGGGGAGCAGCTGGCCAGATGCTTGCCCTATACTAGACAGACCTGCATTGTGGAAGCTCCCCTAGTGGTGGCCTGACTTATTCTTGGGGCCAGGGATGGGGCCATTCCACCAGGGCTCACGTGGGCACCGCTGGAAATATCCTTCCTCTTTAGATGTAATTCATAAATCAGAAATATCTAACACCACAAAGTGACTCAAAGAGAAAGTTTAAACTTGAAGGTAAGGACCCAGTATGGAAAGAAGAAAGTAACTAAGAACTGAATATTAATGAAAATAGTACCCAGTGAAACTTGGAGACAGAATGTAGATAAGTGGTACTGGAGGGAAACTCAGACTTTAATGCTCATATTAGATGGGAAGAAAGACTGTTCTTTCCCATGTTAATGAGCTATCTTTATTTTTCAACTCCGGAACTGAAAAGGCATTACATCTGAAGGAAATAGAAGGGAACAAGGGTAAGAAAATAAATCAATGAAGCATAAGACAAAGATAAAGTAATGAAGTGAATCAATAAAGCCAAAAGTTGGAAAATGAAAACACTAAAAAAATTAACTGTCCTCTTGCAGTTAATCAAGAAAAAGAAAAAAAGCACATAAATAATAATAGGAATTACAAGGAGGGCATATCTACAGGCACAACAGAGATTGAAAAATTGTAAGAATATTCTGAATACCTTCATGGCAACATAGCAATAAATGTGAAAATTTAGTTGAAGTGGACAAAATTCTAGAAAAAATGTAACTTATCAAAGCTGACCTGTGCTGGTTTGAAGCTATTATATTCCCCAGAAAAGCCACATCCTTTAATTCTCACTCAGTACTGCTGGGTAGACCCTTTTTGATTGTTTCCATAGAGATATGACCCACCCAATTGTGGTGATTACTTTTGATTAGATGGTTCCATTCAACGTGGGGTTGCTGACTTTGGAACCATTTTGGAACCATTTTGAAAAAAGCTTTAGAACCATCAAAACCAACAGAGCCAATAGAACGGACAGAGACCCAGGTAAACCACTGAAGAAGCCTGGAGAGAAAGCTAGCAGACATCGCCATGTGCCTTTCCAGCTGAGAGAGAAACCCTGCTCATCATCGGCCTTCTTGAACCAAGGTATCTTTCTGTGGATGCCTTAATTTGGACATCTTTGTAGCCTTGCCTTAATTTGGGCATTTTCATGGCCTTAGAAGTATAAACTTGCAACTTAATAAATTCCCTTTTTAACAGCTATTCTGTTTCTGGTATATTGCATTCTGGCAGCTTTCAAACTAGAACATGATCTAAGAAGAAACAGACAACCTGAATAATCCTGTAATTATGAAAGAAATGGAGTCAAGAATTATGAACTTATCCACACAAAATCCCAATAAGTCCAGACAGTTTTAGAGGCAAACTCTACCCAGATATGCAAAAAATAAAACAAACCCCCCCAAAAAACCCCACAACAGATAATCTTTGTTTCAACAACTAGAAAATAAGGACACATTCCCTAACTAATTTTATGAGGCTAGTTTAACCCTGATATCTAAACCTGACAAAGGCAGTACAAGAAAGAAAAACAATAGGCCAAACTTACTTATGAATATAAGTAAGAAACATTCTAAATAAAATATTACAAATGTAATCCAAAAACATTCAAATAAATTACCAAGCTGGGTTTACTCAGCAATGCAAGGATGGTTTATCATCAGATCATTTAATATTGTAATTGACCTCATTAATAAACTAAAGAGGTAAAACCATATGGTCATGCCAAGAGGGGTACAGAAACCATGCAGTGAAATCAAGCATGCATTTTGTAACCAACTAGAATAAGAGGGAATTTCTAAATGCTGATAAAGGATTTCTATAAAAAATCTATAGCAAACATAATATTTAAAGGTACAAAAGTGAGACAAGTTTCCTTTACTACCAGGAATGAAACAAAGATGTCTATTTGCATTCTTCTTTGCCAGCAAGAGACAGTATACATACATATATATATATATATATATATATATATATATATAACCTCTTAAAATTATAAAAACTATTAAGGTAGCATGGATTAAATCTAAAATAAGATGTTTTTCCTTTGATACAGAAATTTATAAAACTATACTGAAAGATATTACAGAAGACTTAAAAAGATATACCCCATTCACAGATGGGAAGACTCAACAGTGCAAAGGTGCCAGTTCTCCCCAAATAAATCTATAAATTCAATGTAATTCCAAACAAAACTCTTAAAAGGCTGTTCTGGAAACAGATTAGCTAATTATAAACTTTATAGGACAAAGCAAAGGACTAAGAATGGCCAAGATAACTTTGAAGAAAACCCAAACTGAAGATCTGGTGCCAGTCACAGACAATGAGAGCACGGGGCAGAAGTGGGGACCCGTTGCGCAGCTTCACGACAACTTCACCAGTGACGGAAGTGCAATGAAAATCGCTGGAGGAAGGACAGACGCTGAAGGGCGGGAGGAAAACTGGTAATCTGTACGGAAAATATTCAACTAGATCCCCACCTCACCACAGACACAAAATCTTTTTCAAGGTTTATTTAAAAAGACATAAACATAACATATGAACATTTAAAAACTTTAGAAGAAAATACAGGAGGGTATAACTTGAAAGATACAAAGGGCAGAAGTTATAAGGAAAAAAAGAAAAAGATGAACATATAAAACTTCTGTGGAACAAAAGACAACATTAAAAAAAGCCACCGATTGGGAGAAATATTTTCAATGAGTATGCCCCAAAGTGGATTAGTACCCAGAAATGTGATGTATGCTGCAAATTACAAGAAACCAACAAATAACGCAATAATGACATTTGCAAGGCATTTGCAGAAAAGGAAACATGAAAAGCCAGCAACACCTGAACTTGGCCCCACTGTGTCATCGAAGGAAATGCAAAGTAATACCATGATGAGATACCATTTCCTCACAGACAGAAATCCTGACAAGACCAAGTATTGGCTAGAACATGGAGCAGTAGGACCTTGAGTTCATCAGAAGGGAAACTGGGAAATCATTTAGGAGAGCCCTTTAAGAACAACTAGTCAAGGTGAAGATGCATATGTCCTTCAATGTTGTGATTTCACTTGGGTGATGTTGTGAGGGCAGTAAGTAGGGGGAGTAAGTGGTGGGGAGAGGGTCAGGGATGGGGATCCGGAGGGGGGCGTGCAAAGCCTGAGTTTATTTGTTAATAACAGAAGAAAAGAGGAAAAGGAGAACCATCCTTATGGTTCATCAGGGGGAGAATGGATAGTTTAGCTGCAGCAGATTCAGGCAATGGAAACCTGCATGCCTACCATGCATACACATTAGTGCAGAAGCAGAGGGACAGGCGCAGTTTTCGGGAGCCTGCACGCTGCACAGCACCATTCCTGTGAAGTTCTGAGCCCCAGGAATGCCACGTGTTTGTGAGGGACTGACTCACAGAGAGGCAGTGGAAGAGCACCGGCACGTGGCCAGGGAGGGTAACTGTAGAGTGTACGAGGGAGCTCCAATCCTAACTGTGTCCTGAAGTCAGGTGTAGTGGTTTGGAGTTTTGTTACATTAGGCTCCAAAATAGGGGAAAGTCCCATTTTCTGTTTCTTATATCAGTAATTTTGGCAGTAAAACCCGGAATATGCCACTCAAGGCAAAACAAGAGAGAAATCTGACACTTCATTCAAATTTCAATTTCTGGGCAGCTAAGTGTCAAAATGCTGGAACGTGCAAAATATGAAAGCAAAACAGAACATCTACGAGGTGAGGGCTGCCAACCACAACATGGAGAGTAGAAAGACACTGTGTCCTTTTCTCCAGCAGGGTTTCTAGGCCTGGGCATGGCTGGCAGTTTGGGTGGGGCAATCCTTTGATAGGGGAGGGGGCAACCTGTGCAGCTAGGGTGTCGAGCAGCGTTCTGGGCCTCTGCCCACTTGATGCCAGTCGTACCCCCTCCCCTCCAGGTGCAACAACCAAAAATGTTATCAGATGTTCCCAATGTCCTCTGGGGGGCAGTCACCCCCTTTTTAAGGCTTCTGCTCTGCCTCACTGGGAGCTCAGACCCCATGAAGAAAGAGATGGAAGGCTCTGGTAGCCTTTCCACATGACCACGCCATCGGCAGGGTGGATACCCCAGTATCACGCCCCCAGAAAGGCGAGTTAAATGGCCATGCCTTTCACAGCAGGGCTTTTTCTCACTTTCTCCTGCAATTCCAGTTAACTTTCATACCTCCTCTCTGACTGACACATCGCGGCCCTGGATTACCCAACTAATAGTGAAGGCTCCTGCTGCTTTGTGCAGCAGGGAAAACCCTGGTGGCTTAGGAGATCTACTCGGGGGCAGAAGGGAGAGCGAGGCAGCTATGACTCACCGATGAGTGAGTTGAGGGAGGAGTAGGAGCTGACGCGCCGCATCTTGTCGACGGTCTCAAAGGACAGGATGTGCTCCTCACTCTCAGGGCTGCCCAGGGTGCTGCTGGCACTGCTGCTGGCACTGAGGTTCCCGGGAGAGAATGCCACTGAGCCGCCAGCTGGCCCAAGACACAGCAGAGAAGAAGTCAGCATGGCGCTCACAGAAGGCCCTGCTTTGGGCCTTACAATCGATGCATATGATTGAAATGTACATTTTCTTCTAAAAAATAAAGCTTGTGACACACGCACATGGATCTCCCTTGGGACGAGACTTCCCACACAGGGCCAGCTGGCCATGGGGAAGATGGGGGCGTGGGAGGTTCTCTGAGGAGGTGACTGCCCACTAGCCGTGACTGTGCTTCCTTTCTACAAGTTGGTGAAGCAGTCACTGGCTTCTCTGGATCCTGACCCATAACCTCTCAGGTAAACTCAAGTCTGGAAAGGAGGCCCAGCTGGTGAGTCAAAATGGAGGCAGAGGGATTTCAGGGCATGCATTTAATGCAGAGAAGTGTGCGTATGTGGGGATAGGGGTGATGGTGGCACTTGTTTGGATCAAAAGTTTCAGAAAATAAAACCCAGAAACCTCCCAACCAAAGTACCCAATTTCTAGAATCTTACATTCTTCTGTCAAGCTCAGATTCTGCAAAGATTTGTTCAAATTCCTGGCTGTGGTGACAGCTCGAATGTTTCCGTAGGAACTCACTGAACGAAGCCTGGGGGTGCACGGGCTGTCTCGCACTGGGGTCAAACTCCCGCCCTCTGGTAGGAGAGAGAGAGAAAAAATGGTTAGTGAAGGCTTCAGGGCAGAAGCTTGGCACATCTCTTGTTGCAGCAACAGGCAACGGGGGCCACTAGCTGGACAGGAGTGGCTGCTAAGACAAAGGGACTTCACTAGGGAAGCTGAAAGGAGGTAACGGCAGGCGGGACGGGCTGAGGAGCAGATGGGCATGTGCCCACCTGTCATGCTGGGAGCGTGAAATCACAGAAGAGAACATGGAACAAGACCAGGACCCATGGCCTCCCAGACCCTGTACCGGGTGCCGATGAGGCCAGCTGCAGGCCCACTCCCTGGGAGACTCTCTGGGGCTGCTACCACCTCTCCCAGTCTCACTGGCTGTTTTCACCAAGCAGGTTCATTCATCCTTATCTCCCTTTGCTAATTTATAAAAGCTATAATGCCTTCCCTGTTGGCCACGGGCCCTCCTTACTGCAGAGATGGCTGTGCTTTGGGGGACAGGGCTCGGTAAGGTGAAATACAAGTGTGAGAGAAGAGTGTATCTCCAGGTAAAAGGACAACTGGGAGGAAAGGATCTTCCTGACATGACTTGCTGGAACTGTCAGCAACGTGAACAAGGGACGCTGAGGTCCTTCTCCGCCAGCCCCTGCATGAGATCCCATGAATGTGGTTTCCAAAAAGGGGAAAAAGTGGGAAAAGTGAGAGGGTCAGTGTGGCCCTACCACCTGAGCAGAGGAAACGATGGTGACTGCTCATGTAAGACCGCTCAGAGAGAGGCAAGGAAGGGTCCTGAGGAAGGGTCCCACAGTTTCCACCAGAGTTGGCCAGGGGCTTTGAAAGGCTACCCAAACCAAGTCAAGGTACCTGGGGCAGCTGGAGATGGCAAGGGGTAGTTCTTCTCCTCCTCCATGAACTGCAAGGCTACCGTGCAGAAATTGCTTTCGTACTGAGCCACAAGATGACTCACAGCCACCACCAGCTCCTGCCGGAAGGAGAAGGGAGAACAACAGTCACAGTGGCTGGAAAATGATTGCGGAGAGGTAGGGAAACGTCAGAGCTGTTATCATTTAGCATTTGAGTCACCGAGAGAATGCAGAAAGTTAAAACAAAATGTTGCAACTGGTGTTGCAGAGAGGGACTATGCGTTTTCAGTGAAATTCTCATTGGTGTGAAAGGTGGAGAGGAGGCCTCTGAATGCATTCCAAGGGACAGAACCCGATCACTGTCACTAGATGTGGAGGGCATGAAAGTTTCAAAAGGAAGTCATTGATGTCAATCAGGCAGCTCCAGGGTGGGGGGCGCAGAGCTGCACAGCCCCGAGTTTAGCAACCTGTCACCTGGGCTGGCAGCACCTCTCGATGAGGCCCGGGCCCTGAGGCAGCTGTCCTGAATTCTGAACCTATTAAAGCCGAGTACCTCCGATAAGCTGAAGCATGCTGCTTTTATTAAATGCAAAACGTTCAGAAATATATTAGTTTCCAGACTCTAAAAGGGAGCAAGAAGGTT
Source organism: Tamandua tetradactyla (assembly GCF_023851605.1). NCBI lineage: Eukaryota > Metazoa > Chordata > Mammalia > Pilosa > Myrmecophagidae > Tamandua > Tamandua tetradactyla. The sequence goes on along the minus strand of NC_135332.1, from coordinate 73,209,948 downwards.
CTAGAATTAAAACGGGGATGGTTAGGTCCAGTTACTCGGTTCAAGGAAATTAACCCAATCTATCTCATTTAGGACGGTTAGTGCTACAACATGTACACCTGGAGACCCTGAAAGTCAGACAGAAATACAACTGTTTATAAAAATCAAAGCCACACCGTTTTTTCTAGCACTATTCTAATGGCTCAAACAACAAAATAAACTTACTTTACCTGCTTTTTTTGTTTGTTTTAGAAAAATACTCAGCAGAAAGTCACTCCTGTGAACCTCCCAACCGCCCCCCTTCCCCATGGCAGGCAAGGGGAGAGGGGAGCTCTGTAGAGGGTGGGCCCGGTGTGACTGGCGCTCAGAGGCTGCCCACCTCTGCTGCCCTCTCTGCTCACACCGTTTTTTCCCTTTGACCTCATGCCCTCCTTGGCTTTCTCCTGATGTTTTATGACTTTACCCCAAACCTAACCTAGCCCATCTCCTGGCCCTCTCCACATCTCAGACCACCCTTCCCAGCTGCTTGCTGTGTGCCTCCACCTAGCACTCAGGCCTGCCAAGGACTTGCCATCTTTTGCCCAGGGGACCACGTCTTTGGTGACCCAGGCCTGGAAGCCCGTCAGCACCCTCGCGTCAGTCTCCCCACCCTGCCTGATGGGTCAGGTGCTGAGTGCAGCAGGGCTGGGCTTCAGCGTAGACATGTCTGATGTCCCCACTGCCAGCTTCCCAGCTCTGGCGCTTGTCTCCACTGTCACAGGCTCCACACTCAAAACCACAGAACCCAGCCCTGCTTCAAGTACAGGAGGGGGGCAAGACACTGTTGGGAAGGGTCGGCTACCCCTTCCATGAGCACTCATCTTCCCCTTCGCTCAGTGGTAAAGAGGTAGGAAAAGCCAGTGTTGCCCTGAAACACGAGTCCTCCACAGGACTGTGCCCTCTGAGGCAGGGAAAGCCTCGGAAGGCCAGTCCGTGACTAAAGGGCACCACCTAGTGCACGGCTCCCTAGGAGTGGCTCTGAATCCCACTCCATCTCCTGGTGGGGAATGGAGGCCCACCCAGCAGGCTGTGTGCGGCACACAGGGCCCCTCCCTTGAGTTCTCAGAGGAGAACCCGAAAGTGTTGATGTTCCCCCTGGACTCTGAGGGTCTGCTCGCTCTGCCCTTTAGTCACGGTGGACACAAGCTCTATGGTTTTAAATGTGCTTCTCTTGTGGCCCCCAAGTGGTCATACCTTCCAGGTTCTGAGGGGCTTGAACCATTGTCTCTTGCCTCCTCCCAGAGAGTGGCAGCCTCCATCCCAGGTCCACGGATTCAACTGTCAGACTGGTGTCCTCCAGTCTCTGATTCCGTGTTCCCCAGTCAGACTCAACCACCCTGAAAGCCTGCTCGTTCTGTCTTCCCGAGTAAGGACGACTCCATCCTTGTGGCTGTGAGGACCGACAACCTTGGAGTCACCCAAGAGCAAAATGCATGATCTCTCCATTCAAATCTCCTGTGTGAGCCCCAGAAGGCACTCGACAGCAGCCCCCCAATGCCATCCATCCTCTTTCTGGCAAGGAAGGCCTCACCTTTTCCCAAGCCCTCCCAGCCAACTGTGCACACTCGTGACGGCCTGGGGCCCTCGCCCACCTCTCCTACTGGCTGCTTGTCCCTTCGCCTTCTATCACAGACATGGACTCTTGGATGAGCTGGCCCCTCCCCTGGGACAGCCTCCCCTGAAGGCTGAGGGCTCACTCTCATGCTGCGTTCTGGCCTCTGTTCAAGCCTGCACACCATCACCCCCCTAATCTACTGGCACTTCAGACACTGCCCCCAGCCTTGTTCTCCTCTGTGCAGCCCCTGCTGGGTAGGCTAGTCTTCACCACACTGCTTACTTGAGAGATGGCAGTTGTTGCCATGATGTGCGGGCATCTTGTCTGCCCTGGGAAGGGATGGCAGCTGCACACCTGTCCTTCTGCACAGGGCCGGGGCACACGCCCCGTGGCAGTGGCAATGTAGGGCTCCGCAGTCACATGTGTGCTCTATGCAGCCACCTGGCTCCTGGCGTCTCGGGGGCTCATCTGTCCTAAGGGCTGCCCTTGTCTCCAGTCTCCAGGAGTGGTGGTGGGCAGCTCCTCTGGTGACCAGGTCACATGCTGAAACCCGGTTCCTGGGATGGTGGGCGACAAGGCGCACTGTGGGGAGCGGAGCCCAGAGGCTCCCAGAAGGGGCAACCACAGAGCCGGGCCACCCCAACAGAGGGCAGCCACCTGAGTCCCAGGCACTGCCTGCCTTGGTTCCAGTTTGTGGCAGATGCAGGCTAAGGGCTCTTCTTGGTGGAGCAGAGGGGGCCTGCTGTGGGTCTGGACTCCCAGATGTGAACGCCTGGGACTGTTCAACACAACAGACGGAAATAAGTGCCCCACAGCCCCATCTTCCTTCTGACTCGAGGCTCTTGCCAGCCGGGCAGGGGGAGGGAGGACAGCCAGGGAGGGGCTCACCACCTGCCCCCCAGGCAGCCCCTCCTGGGGTGGGTAGGGCTTGCTGAAGTTGAAACTGATTCTGGAAGCTGATGCAAATGTGCTTCTTAAAGTTTTACCAATTAAGATTATTAAACTGGTAAACAAACAAAAACCTACTCTCTCTCGTCATCCTTCAGAGTAAAGGGTACCCCTTTAACAAGTAGGGTGGATGTTACCTTTTTTATAGAGGAAACATCCAACTTTAAGAAAAGTCCACTACAGTCTCATTATTTTTCATATTCTGCCACAAGTTGGTGACTCTTAGAGCGGATCATGGATTGGAACTTGTCCAGTCTGTAGGGCACAGCCACATTCTTGGTCCACAAGCTGGGCCCCTAGGAAAGAAGAAGCTGCGAAGGGAGGCTAGCTCTGCTATGGTCTCTGCTCCAGCCTGGGCTGTGCACAGAATGTGAGATGACTAGGCCTGGCTTTCCTGGACAGCAGGCCTAGGCCATTCCCTGCCGGGCACCCTTTGCACTGAAATTCCACCAAACGGATTTTAGCAAGGAGCAGGACTGGTGAGCAGCTGGTTTTACTCGGGGTTTGTAAAAGAAGGAAAGCCCTTCTCTGAGCCACTGCACAGCATGGCCTTCTCCATGAGGCCCTCCCCAATCCCAATTTAAAGATGACTATTTTTACTCTATGGTTCCTTTCTCACAGGAAACGTCCCTTACTGACTCATGTCTCACGTTTGTAGTTGGCCAACTCCTCTCGAAGGTAGGGATGCAGTCCAAGTGCTGACAACAGTATCCAGCCCAAAGGGTACCCGTGACAGCCCTTGCTAGAAGGAGTGATGCTCAGACACACCTGAGTGCACAGATGGACCCTGATGGAAGCCCACTCTCGACTCCCTGGCCTGGGGCTAAACAGCACCCCTCACTGCCCACTTGGGGCTTCAACTACCCCTGGGGACCTCTGCACATGCTCCTCCTGCCTTGCCTTTACTTGCTCTGCTGCCTTCTCTGGAAACCTTTCCTGATTCCCTCTCCCCACAAACCAGGGGCAGGTACCACCTACGAGCCCCAGGCAGTGCTTATTCCTTTCCTGGTCTGTGTGCTCCTTGAGGGCAGGTACTGGCCTCCACCTCTATGTTCCAGAGGCTGGCAGGCAGTGGACTCTACATCTTACACACAGGAACAGAAGAACAAATGAAAGAAGGGCATGTCTTGGGCTTCAGGGAAATCAGGTTATATTCCAATACAGTGTAGCCCTGTGTCTAGGCTTTATAGTAGAGCAGCTTCCCCCACATCAGTTCTGGCAGGTGGATATCAAACACCAACAGCAAAGATGCCAGCAGCACTGAAGCATTCCAGGGTTTGGAACCTCGTTTCCACCCGGGAACAATGAGTGGATTACACCAAGATTGGAACTGTGGGGCTAACCATCCCGGGGAACTCTGCGGCTGTAGGGTCTCTATGGCTCAGGGGCCACTCCTCCCATCCCGGGGCTCAGAGAGACAGGGTAGAGATATCAACATTCTTTAATGGGGTTTTCTTTTTTGGAAAAAAGAAAAAAATGTTCCTTTTTCAGAAAAGAATCTTAATGGACAATTAGAGAAAACCACTGATTTGCTGCTTTTATCGAAGATGCTCTCTTAGGGACAAGCCAGCATGAACTAAGGCTAAAGGAAGCCATGTTCTGAAATATTTCTAATGATGAGACTGTAAAGATAACACACTGAGAACCAATATGAAAGGATCACCAGGATCTCATTTCATAGTTCAAGGACTCAATGGGAAACTTGGCCTATGGGTGACTTGGGTGAATTTCGGAGAAGTACAAGGTGGGATTACGTCTGGAGTCTGGCTGACATCAGATGCTCAGACACGTCTCTCCCAAGGACATCGATGATGTCTACTTGCCACACACCCAACCAATCCCCAAAGCACAGCCCTCCACTGATAGGCCCAACCCCCAAGAGGGGCCTGTCTCCAAACACGGTCATCTCAGAAAGGCCAAGGCTGCTGCCAAGGGCATCTCAATGATAAGATACAAAGTCACCGTCACCACTTGGACAGGTTTGCTTTCCAGCCCATCTAATAACATTCTCAGTTCTGAGAGCAGTCTTCACCCTGAAGTGCAACCAATAAATCAGTGTCCTTTCTGGACTGGGGAAGGGCTGGGGGAATCCAGGTTCGTACGGAGGTGTGAAATCCTGGGCAGCAGTCCGCGGTCTCTCTACAGCTAAACAGACAGGCGAAGGTGCGCCACGTGTCTGGCGCCTGCCGACTGCTGCACTGCCTGGCCTGGTAACGTGCTGCTCCCAGGCAGGCAGGAGCTAGCATGCAAGCTGCAAGGGACCCTTAAGTGCCTTTCACTGAAGTCTACACACGAATATCTGGGAAGAGACTCCGGTTGGAGAGAAGGAGGCCTGGGAGGATCTGCTCTCGCGTGGGCTGGCCGTCCAGCCGCACACCCACACACCTTGCGCACCACGGGGCTCCCATCGTTGATGAGCTGGGCCAGCACCATGGCCACGTTGTGGTCGATGGTGGTGGAGTGGTCGGTCCTCTCGGCGGAGTTGCCCACAAACGTGCCCAGGGCGAAGACTGCGGCGCATCGGACCTGGAAGGCAGGAATAGGACTCAGCGGTGCCCACGGCCTACCGCCACCCCACCCAAAGAGCTTCAGCTTCACAACGAATGACCGCTGAGCAGGGCCCTGACCCTGACCCGCCCTCCTGTGGAGGAAGCGGAATCAGGGGCAGGGGGTGGGGGACAAGGCACAAAAGAGGAAATCAGCCTCAGCTTGAAGGAACCAAATCAGGTCGCAGAGGCAGGAGTCACATCTTTTATGGTAAATGGGTAATTAAATGGAATCCATGGATAAAAGTAATGGGGTTCAGAAGGCAGAGGGCTGGGTGAGGGGCTGCCCTGTGGAGGAGGGGCTGGCACTGGCTGTGGCGGCTGGAGGCTGGGAAAGGAGCAGACACTTAGGTCAGAGGCAGCCAAGTGGGGACCCAGAGTGCGGGGAGTCTGCCCGTCAGTGAGGCAGTGTGGAGCAGAGGCACGGGGCTGGCTGTGGGGATGGGTAGACCCTGGCTCACTCCTGCCTCCAGCGCCATGTGATCCCAGAGAATCATTTAGCCTTGCTGAGCCTGTTTCTTCGTCTATAAACTCAGTAAGATAAGATGTCCTGCACAAAATCGGTGGGAAGACTGTATGAGATAATGTAAGCAAAACCTGGCCCCGCGCAGCACAGAATCTCCACCAGTGACAGTCATACTCTGTCCTGTGGAACAGTTAGCAAGCAGGAATCTTTTGTATTGGGGGCTTGCAGCAAATGCACAGGAATCATAGGGAATCAGTGTTTTGGACTGGGAAAGGGCCTGTGGTTCCTGGACCCCCGAAGCTTCTGTGCTACCCCTCACTCTCCCAGGAGTCTTGACACAAACAAAAGCTCACTTCTTCAGAGAAGGCCTTTCCACATCTACAGAGGTGCTGCCATTAGCTCCCACCTCACACAAAGCCAACTATATCAATTACTGGCATTGCTTTTGGGTTCCTCTGGTGATTTAGGAAAACTCTATCTTCTTTTGGGTGTACTGATGAACACCCAAAAGCCACAGGAGTACTGCCTGAAGAGCCCTGCTGGGGAGACAGTCGTTTCTCTGATGGGCCAAACCGGGCAGGGCGAGGGCCAGGGCCGGGGAGCACAGAAAGCCCCTGTGCTGTGATGGGCTGTGCAGAGAGGCCCAGGAGAAGCCAGCAAGGGGGACGGCTGGCTCCAAGGCCTGTGAATTCTTGCTCGAGGTGACCCGGTTGGCAAGGGTGACGGGGACAGGGAGCAGCAGAGCAGAGCGGAGAGCGGGGCCCGGGAGAACTGCAGTGATGATGTCTAAGATGGGGAAACGGGAGAGGCAGGAGGCAGTGTAGAAGAAGAGGCTGCCTGGGCCCTGCAGGCTGAGGGGGAGGTAGGGTAGTCGCTAACGGAGAGGAATGGCCCAGAGGTGGGCTTAGGGTCTGGGGGTGACCCAGGAGGATGAACCCCAGGGAATATACACAGTTCACGAGTGAGGAGGGCAAAGATCCAGAGAACGTGTGCCCAGGAGTGCAGGGCCCCAGGAACCAAAGAAATGTGAAACCAGTGTGGCAGTATAGAGAAAACAGTAACAGGCAATGTGTACTGCAACCCAGAAAACTCATCTTGTTCAGTTTTCCGGCTGACACCATGATGATTTTTAAGAGGTTGAAATGCGTGAGATGTTACAGCTCTTTCCTCGGAGTGCGGGTGGGAGAAGGAGGTGAAGAACAGAGACTATGCTCCCTCCTAGGGCAAGCAAAGACCCTAACAGGTACTGTTCTAACTTTTTGCTTTGTACTGAGGCTCACGGTTAGTCCTGCCATTCTGCCCTAAAACCCAGGTGGGCTTCTCAGCTTTGGGAGTTCCCTTCACATTCTAAAGCCTGCACATTTTCACACTTATGTGCAAGGAAGGGAGAGCTATCCAACGATGTCATCACAGAAAAGCTGCTCTTGCTAGGTTATGGGTGGGCCAGTGGAATTGGCCCCTTCCCTTGTAGCTCCTTAGGGGTCCCTGTGGAGGGTCCTGCTCAGAGCTCCTGGGGAGATTATTGTTGGGGGGGAGCAGATAAGAACCCTAATAAATAAGCAAACCAGAGATGCCTTTTCTTCTTGACAACTGTAGGCCTTCCTAGGCTAATTCTCAAGGAGAATGGAAGGCAGGCAGGAGCCATGTGGACACCTGGAGGAGGATGTTCCGGCCTGATGGCCCCCTGAGGAGGGAGGTCATCGGTGTTGCAGGGGGAGGGTTGTGCAGGCTGGGCACCACCCAGCGGAGTCTGCGCCGGGAAGTCTCTGGGGCCAGTGATAAAGACGTCAGTGGTGCAGTGGAGGCAAAAGCCTGTCAAGAGTGGGTTCAAGAGGAAGTGGAGACAGCGAGTAGATACCTCTCTGAGGAGTTCGGAACATAGGGGAGCAGAGAAATGGATGGTAGTTGGAGGGGGCAGGGCTCAAGAGGGTTTTATTTTTAAAGATGAATGAGACAGCTTGTGAAAATTAACTTTATTTATCCACAGAAAGCATGCACACTGTAGGCCCTGTGCCAGGCATGCTTTCCAGGGAATGTTTTGTTACCAGTGGGTTTTCTTTGGAGAAGGTGGATGCCTTGGGAACAAAGGCGGCTTGGTCTTAGGAAGGAAGGGAGAGCTCAGGGCTACCTTGAATGAGCTTCCCCAGGGCCAGGCCTGGCTCTGAACCTTTACTACATCAACCCATGAACAGGGCCTGGTCACCATCTTCATTGACTAAATGTGGAGACTGCGACACTGAGGCTGTCAGAGACCTACTGAGCACAAAGGGCTGGAGGGCGCAAGGCAGGCATCTGCTGTGGAGCCTGGGCCCCGACTCCCAGACTCCAAGCTCCCTGCTCCACTCCTGGGAAGAGACATCCCCAACCCCTGACATCCCGGCTCCACTCCCAGAAGAGACACCCCTGGGAATACACAACCCTGGGGCGGTCATAGTCTAGGTAGTCAGATGCTTCTTAACCTGTGCATCTGTGAGCATCTTTCAGTTCATGTTTAAGTCATGTGGGGATGGAACAAAGTTTGGGAAGCTTAAGGGAACTATGTGGACCTCTAAGAAAAAGTGTTAATGCCACTAAGAAAAAGAACTCTGGATATTTTAGACTTGGATTTATATAATCCAAAGTATCTTCCTTAAACAAACCAAACCAAACAATGATTATACGTATACTTCATTTCAGTATGCCTATGGCTAAGCTAACTAAGACACCCATTTTTGGTGATTTTCAGTGTATTGGACAAGAGGGACCAGGATTTAATCACAGACAGGAAGTAGAGCTGGGGTGATAAGCCTTCTCTTGGAAGCCCTCAGAGGAGCGAGGGTCAATTTATCCCAGAGAGAGGGGTGAGACTGCTGTGCCCCACAACCAATCTGAACCCCTGGTGCCTGTGCACTCAAGACGCCCCAAGGAGTCAGCCTACCCATGGGCAGGTCTGGGCCTGAGCACTCTGACCATGTGTCCGGGCTGCCTCACAGGACAGGGCACACAGCCCTCTCACCTGAGAGGCCAGGCTTTCCCATCATTTTACGAGTTCCCTCCTTGGGTAAATGATCAACTCAAGCTGTGTAGTTGAGCTCGTGTCCCACTCTACAGAAAATGCTTCTTCTTGAGACTGATTGGCCAGAGAACCGAAACCTGACTTTTGTGGGCTCTCCTAGGCCCACTGGCTGGCCTGGATGGACGGGTGGCAGGGTTGATCCTGAAGACAGGCTTGCATTTCTGGGAATGTACACGTGCTGCCTTTTCAAGGTCTTATACCAACTCTCCTTTTGGTGTGAAACTCACAAGTGGATAGCTTAGAATAAGCCCAAATGTAAAGCTATAGCTAGTACAGCCACCTTCTACAATAACAAAATTCATCAAATCTAATACGGTGGTGATTTCTTTTTTAAGGTTTGGACCTTTGGTATGCTGCCAAATAGGGTTCCCTACCCCTGCCTAAGTCTGAAATTCAGCTTTCTCTAAAGAGAGCCGAAAGGCTCACAAGATGGGTTCTATTGGACTTATGAGGAGGGGCTGGAAAGGGCGTGGATATAGGTCAAGCTTGCCAGGGTCCTCTGACCTGGAAAGGCAGGGGGGCCTATGGGAGGGTGAACCTTGCAGATCAGGGGACATACGCAGCTCTGTGACCAGGTCCCATGTAGACGAAACATGCCTGGGTTCTAAGTAAGAGCAGCCATGGAGAGCCCAGGTCTGCAGGCTGCTGCTGCAGGCATCGTCTGCTTGGGGCCTAGAAGTTCTGCCTTCCTGTCTTCTTTTGCTTGGAACTTCCTGTCTGGGCTCACCTCATTTCTTACAACCTGATTTTCCTGTCACGTCTCCTCCCTTCTTCCAGTTCCTTACTCTCTGACATAATGTTAGGTTTTTGTGCTTTCAGGTGCCTTAAGGCCTTTTAAGAACAGATTGCAAACGAGGTTTCCGAGGAGCCCCACCCCGTGTGGCTAGGCTGCCCGCCCACATCTGGGCTCTCTCAGCAGACATGCCTGGAAGCGCTGAGAGGGAAAGGACAAGGGGTGGGATGGCATGAGGTATTCAGAGGACCTGCCTCAGGCTGACCCATCCTGGGGGTAGCAGGGTGAGGAAAGGGGTGGGACAGACCTATCTCCCTTCCCAGCAGCCTGCCTCTTGGCATCAAGGGGTGGGACGTGGCCGGGAGATGCGGGCCGCAAGCCACCACCACCAGCCTTTTCTATGGCTCCCACGCACCATGGGGCTCGGGCAAGTTACCGACAGCTCTTGGTCCATTTCCTTCTCTGTAAAGTGAAGATAAAGCCGCTGTACCTCTGAGGTTGTGGCAAAGACAGGGAGCCCTCGGGGGCAGCTAGCGGGCAGTCAGCATGAGGTGTGTGAGTGCTCATTTCTGTGTGTTTAACTGCAGCCATCCTGTCTGGGACTGGCCTGCTGTGCACAGAGGCTAAAGTTTAGTTCCAATGAAAGTCGTTCATGTGGATGACGTTTCTCTGCACAAGGGCTCACTGGTCTCTGCTCACTCTGCTTCTGAAGGCCGAGGCTCCGGGTGTGAGGTGGCAGGTGAGCCAAGCACGATGTTGAGCGCTGTTTCTCTGGAACCCTCTGCCCTCAGAACCTACTGGAGTCCTGGCCTCATTCCCCTGGAGTCACCCCTGTATGGACAGACTCACCTCGGGAATGGGGTCGGATAACAGGCTGTAAAGTTTCTCGTGCGCGCTGTCCCTTACTCCACACCACCTCGCTGAGTCAAAATTTTGCCAGATCCTTCCCAGGCAGATGGCTACCCACTGGCGCAGCAGAGGGTGGGGGTCGTTGAGCTGCTCCAGGCAGATAGCGATCAAGTTTCCCTGAAGGCAGGCTTCCTGCGGGGAGGCAGAGACAGAAGGGCTGAGAACAGAGCCAGCACACTCGGTTCCTCACACCACAGGATGTGGGCAGTTGTCCCCATTTTAGGTACTGCTAGTACCAGCTGTCCAGACAAAAGGACGGCTAAGTGAAGGGCCTCCACGGAGCACGCCCCCTGCTTGGCAGCAGTGGCTGCTGGTGTGCCCCGGCTGCCCCCCGCTTTTCTGAGGGTGACTGTTTCACTGGGTGCACTGAATGGCAGTTGCTTCTGATCTCCAACCATGGCAGCGTGGGGCTGCACCCCTGCTCTTACAGACACTCTGCAATGAGTGGGGTGGCCCTGGAGTGGGGGGAAAGTAGCGGCCGGCACCCACCTGCCCTGTGCTGTAGTTGTTGACGATGACAGCGAGGATGAAGGCCGTCATGGTCCTGTGCTCAGCCTGGAAAAAAAACACCCTTAGTTCTGCATTTTCCCCATGCTGGAAGCTCACCACTTCCTAAGCACAACAACGTTCTCCTTTCAGAATCTTTATGATTAGCTTGATGTATAATTAAAGTAATGAGAATCAGCTTTATAGTTCTCTTTTGATTTCAGTCTACAAGAATGGCCTTTTTAAAAAGGGACTGGCAGCTTTGGGCTTGACTCTCAGAAAGAAAAGACTGCCTCTCGGGAGCACCAGTGCTGTGGGATGGGCAAAGGCCTGGCTTTCCTCTGTTACAGGGCAACTGCGCTAAGCAGTGTGCAGTCCCCTAGCACAGCACCCTGCACTCTCGCCCAGTTCCATTTCAAGCTACTGGTAGAAAATGGAATGAATTTAGCCCTCTAACTTTGCTTTGTTCTTTTAATGCTGTTTTTTCCATTGGATTGGTCAATTTTATTCTTTCCTTTCCTCTGTACCTTAATTGATGTGGAAATCATATAATCTATTTTTAATCTTTTAATGGTGCCTCATATTTTTAATATACACACTGAACAAAGTCTAAAATTAATCACTCTATATTCCTTTGGATTAACACAAGGTTCAGAGAGCCTCAATTTCAAGAACTCTCCTCATGTCTTAACCCCTCAAATTCGTGGTTATTATTAGATACTTATTTTTACAGTCAACACTTACTTAGACAAGCCATCGTGTTGGTGGGTTTTGTTCTTCACAGCTGTCCTTGGACCTACCTTCCCTCTGGGTTCAGTGTTGTCTGTACTGATATATGTCTGCACAGTTACCTTCTGTAGGGGTCAGGGAGTGGGAATTTCAGCTTCGTCTGAAAAGTCATTTCACTTAGCCCCCACTCAAGTGATCATTTAGTAGCCGTAGAACTCCAGGCTGTCACCACCTTCCTTCAGCACTCGGAGGCCTTTCTGTGGTCCAGTCATCCCTTGTGCCGATGAGAAGCCCGTGTCTGCTTAACTGTTAGTTACTCCTTTGCAAATAATCTTTCTTTTTTTTCTGGTTACTTTTAAGGTTTTTTCTCTGTCTTTGATTTTGTCTCTATATTTATTTTAATGTGTCTATGTGTGGACCTGTTTTGATTTAATCGTCTTGAGATTCACTGTGCTTTTTAAATCTGAAAACTCAATTCTTTCTTCAAATCTGGAAAATCCTGATCCACTATATCTTCAGATAGTGTTTCTCCTCACTCTCTCTATTCTATCATTCTCGAATTTGTACTACATGTAGTGAACGTTTTCCTTCTCTCCCTCTCATATCTTCTCTTCTGTGTTATAAGTGTTTTCTTTGCTAATTCTCCATTGGCTGTGTATGTTCTGCCGCTTAATTCATTTACTGAGCTTTTAATTATAATTCCATTAAAAAAATCTTTCTATTTATTTTAAAAACCTATTTAATCATTTTTGAAGATGTCAAAAGCATAGGCTACATTGTTTTCATTTAATAAAGAGAAGTATTTCTGAAGAAACAGCACAGTGGTTTATTGTTTGACAAAATAAAATAATCTGTTTTTAGTAATCACTTTAAACATAGGTATTTATACTGACATTGAGTCTCTCCAGACAATTCTACTGGTTTTGGCTCTTGGGTGCTAATCCTTCTGTTCTACGTGGCTCGCTGGTTGTGGGCTCATGAGCAGGGCTGTGTTTTTGGTGTGTGCCCCTTGTGTCTGGGCTGTACGCTTGTGTAAGCATTTCAGTGACCATGAACTGACTTTATGTTAATTTCCCAGCTGTGGCTCTTACACACATGGGCAGTATGAACTCAGTTTCAATCCCTGAGTGGTAGCGGCCTCACATTCTCAGAGAAGGCTTGTTATTCTTACTACCCAGACATGAAACGATGGTAATTTCTCAGAGGCAGGGGGTGGTTTTTCTGGTCCCCTTTTAATGAATGGAGGGGTATTGGGTTCAGCAGCCCCGCCTGCTCAAGGCCCTGGGCCTCCTTTGAGTGCTGACTCCCCTGGGGCTGCCAGGACCCTGCTGCTTGCTCCCCAACAGCGCTGGCCTCTCATTTCTCTTTTCCCTCTTTGCCACTTGGGGATTTCTTTCTTTCTTTCAAATTTGGCCATGTCTTTAAAATTTCGATGTGTTTATAATGGAAGTGGGGAACATTCATGTCCATTTAGCCTGTCATTTTGCTGCAAGTTGCTGGGATAGCATCGTCTGCGTTCGTGTGATTTGTGTCCTTACTTACCATGAAGAGTGGGGACATGGGTACACTTACAGGAAGTGCATGACTTGCCTCTGACGTACAACTATATAACACTTCAGTTAAAGCACCAGGACTATCTGCCTTTTCTATATAACAGAGGTGTTAATAATTTTTTTTTTTTTTTTTGCTGCAAAAAGCTTTATTGTTCACACTTGGTTCAAGGCTTGTTAGAGGGTGGCAGGGCAGCTGGTTAAAGAGAACCTCCTGGCTGGAGGGAGGGGCTCAGGCAGAAGCCTGGATGCCAGGGGAATGCAGAGGGGCACCCCATAAAGGCCTCTGGGCTCTGGAGGCTCCTAGTCGTCATGCTCGAGGGTGAGCCTTTCAAAGAGATACTCGCCCAGGCCGGCCTGTGGGCTGGCCAGCCTGCGGAGGTTGGTCAGGTGGTCGCCCATCTTCTTGATGAGTTTCACCTCCTCATCTAGGAAATGGTTCTCCAGGAAGTCACAGAGATGAGGGTCTGAGTTGGCAGAACCCAGGGCATGCAGTTCCAAAAGGGCCTGGTTCAGGCTCTTCTAGAGAACCAGGGCGGCTTCCATGGCATCCAGGGTCGTGCCCCACTCATCTTGGGACGGCTTTTGCACGTCCTGGAAAAGCGCGCGGCCGCCGCGCTGGTTTTGCATCTTCAAGAGATGCTCGGCCCCCTCGCGCTTTTCCTTCGCCAACTCACGGAAGAAGTGGTCCACGCCCTTCAGGGCCACATTGTCACGGTCGAAATAGAAGCCCAGAGAGAGGCAGGTGTAGGAGGCCTGCAAATACCGGTTGACCAGGCAGTTTACAGAGGCCTCCACATCGGCAGTATAATTCTGGCGGATCTGGGAGCTCATGGTTGGTCGACAATGAGGAGCTAACCACAAAAAACCTGTTAGCTGGTCCCGGAGGCAGGGGCTGGCCCAGAAGTTGGTCCCAGAGGTTGCAGCGGGAGAGGCAGTTGGAGGGTGGTTGAGGCCGGAAAGGTGGGGGGGAGAGAGTCCCCGGGTCTGTTCCGTTCAAACACTGTTGAAGCAAGAGACAGATCCGCAGGACTGCCAGGCGTGCTGCCAATAATTTCTGTTTTTTAATGATGTATTTTAGAAAACTAACTAGAGGGTGAAATTATAAACAAAAGTTCCTTTATACAACCAAAGCCACCTAAGATTATATAAACAAGCTGTTATATGTAATTGTAAAGCATTTATAGGAAGTTACCATATATGTTATTTATGAAAACAATTTTTAAATAACTCAAAACAATAAAATATATTGAAAATGTTAACTTTCAAGCAATGCTTTCCTTCACTCCCTTCCTTCCTGATCCAGAACCACAACGATATCTGGTCATGTTTTAGGACCTTCGCTGGGCACAGGAACACACTGTTAATGTAGTATAGAAGGGCAAGTGCTCCCTAACCTCATGCAGTCGATACAACATTAGCGACAGCAGATTTACTATACTGCAGTGACGCGCCAGGGGAGAGAGGCTGACGTAAACCAGATAGAGCAAAACAACCTCTACGTCAAGGTTTAATATGCCACGAAGCAGAGAAAATGAAGGAGTGGCTGGTAGAAATGCAAAGGTGGCCTCTCTCCCCTGGCCTCTGGCCTCCGCCCTACCCTCACTCCCTGATGGGGTGAGGTGCCCGGTGCTGAGCAACCTTTGCCCGAGGCCCTCATTACAAAAGCAGCACAACAGCGAAATGTATAAGTAAAGCAAACAGCACGAATCTGGAGACTGTACAAAAGAAAAACAAGGTTTAGTCCTTACTGGCATGTAAGGGTCTGCCAAGACTGAGAGGAAATACTTGTGTCCGTTGTCCTTCACGAGGTCGGCTTGGCATGACTGGGAAGAGAAAAGAGACAGAGAAAGAGGGACCATGAGTGCTGTGCCCTGGAGGGTGTTTTTCACTTCCTGTGATGAATGGACAATGAACATTTCATGTCTTAATAATCAGACGGTTCTATTTTAACAGGTGCTTTCTAGAGACCCAGTTCTTCAACCCAAAGGAAGGGCTCTAATGGAAAAAACTTTAAGAGCTAAATAAGTTGGCAGGTATGCAATCATTTCTAACACTTAATTCACACTGAACCTGTTTGGGCAATCATATCTGCTATCCATGTGCTCACCCCACATTTTTGAGGACCTACTATGTGCTGAGTCTGGCTCAGTCCTGGAGATGCAGACATAATCTGTACCCTGCTCCCGTCTCTGGACAAGATGACAGAAAGGACAGTCACAACCTGAGGGGACAGAACCACAGGGTGCCGTGGGCACTCGGGGAGGGTGGGGACAGGTGGGTGCATTCTGGAGGAGATGTCTGAGCAGAGGACCAGATGGTATCATCCAGAGGGAGGGACAGACGGGGGTGGTGGTGGTGGAGAGGATGGAACAGAGGTGAACTGGAGGACATTTTCTGGCAAAGGGCAAGCCCAGTCTCAGAATATGGGATGAGAAGATGGGGGAGGGGCAGCAGGAGTCAGGTCATCCCAAGCTTCAGATACCACATGCAGGAGGCTGGAGAGGTTATATTGGTACCTGTCGTGGAGAATGAACCAGATGGGGCAAGACTGGAGTTGGGGGCTAGCTGAGAGACTGTGGGGCAAGGACAGGGACACTGACGAGGTCATCCTGACAGCATCTTAGTAAGAAGGAGAGGGACAAGCCAACTCCCAGGCCTAGAGCACTAGAGAGGTAGGAAAGCCATTTTTCAAAACAGAGGGGGCAGAGGAAGGGTTTGATCTGGGATACACAGCGCGGGGCAGCTAAGAGACAGGGAACAGAGGTATTCAGGTCAATGGACACAAATCTGAGGCTTGAGGTACAGTTGGAGCCAAATCTCCAGCTTAGCAGCTATGCACTCTCAGGTGGGGTGGAAAGCCAAAGAAGGGGCAAGTTGCCCTGGGGTGCAGGCTGAGGCGGGACCAGAGTGGATGGAGGGAAAAGTAGGTGGCAAGGGAAGGAGGCTTCCAGTGGTGAGAAGGAAATGTGGTGCCGTGGAAGTCTAGGAGGAAGGAGGATGGATCAAGGCTGGCTGAGACAATTTATCAACTGCTCTGGTGCTCAACATGGCCAGCTCGGATCTGGGGTGCCTTGAGGCACATCAATGACATCACCCATGAATACTCAGGGACTGAGCATAAGGCCCACAGAGCTGCACCGGGGACACGGTCCCAACCGCCCAGCCCAGTGCAGGATGCGCCATGTCCGACAGCCTCCTCCTAATACACAGAGTGGGAGAGGCACGTTCTCTCGGGAGCCTGCGCCTTCCCAATTACAAGTGTACTTCGGCCTCTTTATGAGTGAGAAAGAACAAGACCTTTAAACTACAGAGGCCCAGAAGTACACTTTGCAAAGCACAGGCTTGGTGAAAAAGTACTAGCAGGGACGTGGTTCAGACAAAAGGCCTGTCGCTGGCAGCTAGGAATCCTCCACAGCAGCTGCTTTCTGAGGGTTCTGGCTCATATATTTCATTTTCCTCCAGATCAAGGTATTGGTAAGTCTTATTAAGGCAAGCGTGAAAAGAAGATGGAAGACAGAGACAAACATGAATATGAAATGATTTTTTCTAAGCAAGCTTCTAATTCTCTCTCTCTATCTCAGACATGTACACACATGACTTTTAACTCTCCTTACAGCACCAATTTTTCTTCTGGGCTTATCCTGGGATTATAGTTTTAGAACGGGGAAAAGGATAAAGATGATGAGAAGAAGAGCAAACAAAAGGAAGAAGGATGCAAGCACGTATTTCATTGCTGCAGGACCTAAAGAAGGGGTTTGTAAACAGCTCCAGCAACGGAGCTGAGACCACAGGGCCTGGTTTCTGCAAGGATGAGCAGGTTTTCCTGTGCTGTACACCTGTCAGTGGATTCACTTTAACACCAAATATAAAGCTTATTTTATGGGGAAAAAGGAACGCACAAATTGGACAAAGACTAAGAGATCATGCATGACAAATCAGGTGTCAACAGATTTGGCAATGATGCAACTAGTGAGCAATTTCACAAACGAACACCTGACTCACGCTCTGATGCGTACAGGAAGAGAGTCATAGAAACGAGAACGGCAATTTCTGTCCGCTGAGTAAAAGAATTCATTTTTTGTTATGAGAAAAGTACATGGCACTGCTACAAAGGTAAGAGAAAATAGCACCAGAGTGAACCTTTGTAGACTATTAGCAAACATTAGAACGCCACCAGGGAGTCCATTGGAAGACAGATGCAGAGCTAGGCAGGGATGTTTGTGTACCCAGAGTTTTAACAACGGCAGGAGGCCATAAAAGCAGCAGAGTCTGGGAAAATAATATCAAAGTGGGGATTTCCATTTACTAGCCACGAGAACTCACTGTTCTTCACAAATTCAGCAGCACACCCATTGGGCAGTTAAAGACAAACTTTTCCCTGCACTGCCTCAAATCTGCAGCACAACTCATTTCCCACTTGTGAAGTGTGCACTCCTCACAAAATAATTTTTTCCCCCATTTTCCAACAAATGGTTTTTGTTACTTTAAATTTTTAAAAAGGCTTTAGCTATTCTCATATCAGATGTTCCTGCCTCTAAGGTAAACTTCAGAAAGTGAAGAGACCATGAATGTTTAATAGCTGATAAGAATGAGGAAATCATTAACTCATGAAATGCCTTGATGCTTTCGACTGGCTTTTTGTACATGTTCTGAAATGTGCCATAGTCAAAGGCAGAAAAATCAAGTGCTATAGAGAGGCGTACATTGAGACATCTTCTCCCTAGCCCTCTCCTTGTCCATCTCCTCCACTGCTGTATGCACTCAGTTAGTTTCTTATTTGTTCTTCCAAGGTTTCTTTATGTAAGCAAAGAAATTATGAATATATACTCATACCTGCCTTCCGTTTAACTACAGGGCCACCCCCTGCCTCTCTCCAGTGATGACACACCCATCTTGGAGAACTACTCACAGCTCACGGGCAGTGTCCTTGCCCCTTCCCAAAGCTGTGGGATAGTTCCTGAGCCTGTGTACCCAGTCTCCTGTGCATGGCCGGCCTTTGAGTTGAAACAGCCTCCTGTGACTACTGACAACCTTGCAATGAGTAAACCCCTACCTGAGTTATCGCATACACATGCAGATAGAGCCCTAAGGTAAATTCCAGATGTGAGACTGCTAGGTCAAAGGGTAAATGCATTTGTAATTTTGATAAAATTACCATTTTGTGCTTTTACAGATGACCATGCTGTAAAAAGTCTACATTTTGCCAAAGGTGAAAAATAGTATTTCAGTGTGGTTTTACAGTGAGAAAAGCTGAACATTTTTAATAGATTAATAAAAAAAAAGCTGTATTTTTTATTTCTGTGAACTACTGTTTCGTGTCCTTTGATCATTTTTTTTTAAATATTGGAGTTTTAGTATTCTTCTTGATTTCTAGGAGCTCTTTATATATTATCTGTGATATGAGTTTCAAATACTTTCCTCAGTTTCTTGGTTGCTTTAAAACTTTGCCCATAGCAGTTTTTGCCCCCATGCACATTTTTTTCATCTAGAGGAAGTAGAATTGATCAATTTTCAAAGATACCTGGATTTTCAGTTATGGTAAAAAAGGCTTTCATCAATATAAAGTTAAAATAGAATTTGCCTGGGCCCCAAAGAGCCAAAACAATCTTGAAGAACAAAGTTGGAGGGTTCACACTTCTTGATTTCAAAACTTACTATTGAGCTACAGAGAAGTATCACATTATATGAATATAACTCAACTTGTTTATCTTTTCTGCTGTTATGGACATTTGGGTTATTTCTATCTTAGGGCTATTAAAAATAAGGCTGCTACTTATGATTATGCCTAAGAATCACACCCAGAGAAGCTCTTTTGTTGTTCAGATATGGCCTCTAAGCCAGCTGTGCAGGTGAATTCACTGCCCTCCCCGCTACGTGGGATATGACCCCCAGGAGTGTAAATCTCCCCGGCAACGTGCGACAGGACTCTGGGGATGAAACTGGCCCTGGAATCTTGTGATTGAAAAAGTCTTCTTGACTGAAAAGGGGAAGAGAAATGAAATAAAGTTTTAATGGCTGAGAGATTTCAAATAGAGTTAAGAGGTCATTCTGGAGGTTATTATGTAGTATATAAATATCCCTTTTTTTTGGTGTATTGGAGTTGCTAGAAGGAAATACTGAAACTGCTGAACTGTAATCCAATAGCCTTGATTCTTGAAGATGACTGAATAACTATAGTGCTTTCAAGGTCTGTCTATGTGGTTGTGAAAAACTTGTGACTGATACTCTCTTTATCCAGTGTATGGACAGAAGACTAAGAGAAAAAAAAGGATAAAAAATAAATAAATAATAGGGTAGGAGGGAGTATGGGATGTTTTGGGTGTTCTTTTGGCTTTTCTTTTTACTTTTATCTTTTTTGAGTAATGAAAATGTTAAAAAATCTATTGTGCTGGTGGATGCACAGCTATGGTGTACGAATATATAATATATCTCAAAACTGAATTTAAAAAAACAATATTTTAAAACATAAACAAACAAACATACTACTGAGTTACAGCAATTAAAACAGTGTGGTAGATGCATAGGGACAGACATAAAGGTCAACAGAATAGAAATGAGCATCCAGATTTATGGATATCACAGTTATGATGTCCATAAATCCCCACAATTACGGTGGTTTTCAACAAGGGTGCCAAGTCCATTCAATGGGAAAAGAATGATCTCTTCAACAAATGGTGCTGGGACACCTGGAAACCTATGTGCAAAATAATGAGTGTGGACTCCCCACCTCTCACTGTATATAAAACCTAATTCAAAATGGATCAATGACCTAAATATAAGGGCTCATATTACTGAACTCTTTCAAGAAAATATAGGGAAATATATTCAGGACCTAGTCGGAGATTTTACACCAAGCATAAGCAACAAAAGAAAAAAAAGATACAACAAACTTTAAATGAAAAACTTGTGCATCAAAGGACATCATCAAGAAAGTGAAAAGACAACCTACAGAATGGGAGAGAAGATTTGGAAACTATATATCTGATAAGGGGTTCAATTTCCAGAATATATAAAGATTGCTTACAATTCAACAAAAAAGACAAACAACCTGATTATAAAGTGGGCAGACTTTTGGGATAATCTGTCATCTGCCTGGATTTCCGCCCTGCCCTACCCAGGGGAGCCCTCTGCTCAACTCTGGGCTGAGTTTCGTCTGACCTGCTCTTTCTGCTATGCGGTGCCCTGTGCCCTACAGCTCATCCAATTTCCCTAGGATGCATCCAAACTGTCTGAGGTGCGTTCGTACCATTGACCCAATATGGTCCCAGTCATGCCCCTAAACTCTATCCTGCAGGTCAGACATGCTGTCCTCTGGGACCTGGTGCTGATATCGAGGTCCTTTGCAATCTGGCACCAACGATCCAGTGGCACAACCAGCGGTGGAGCCCAGTGAACATTTCTGAAGGTATAAGTTCATTTCATTGCCCTCTCTCTCCTTTTCCTACTGCGCGCTCTGTCAGCACACTGGGTCTGTTTGCTGTTCTCCACCTTCGTGCTTGTGGGGCTTCTGTCTCCTCCAGAGGCTCTGTTAACCACCCATGCTGTCTGCGACACCTTCTCGAAGCCCCTTTTCCACTTTCCTTTTTGCATGTATTTTTTATTAAACCTGCTGGAGTCACTACGCTCAAGTTAGCTATTTATTCTTTCCACATTCTTCACTAGCTCTTTAGATCTGTGAGGATAAGGATTATGTATTATTTCTCCTTCTGGGTCCCAGCGTGTAGCACAGAGACTGATTTGCATTAGAGGCTCCATAAATGCTGGAACTGGATCCATGAGGCAATGCTGGCCCTGAGGAGGGAGGGCACGTACCCTCACAAATGTCGAAACACCAACAGCTGCTTCCGATGCGAACAGGTCAACATCTCACAGTGGCCAGAAGGCCACTGCCAGCACAGAGGGAAATCCATGCAGTCCCAGCCTTGGTTTCAGGGTTCTCACATCAAAACTGGCTGTTCTTCTCATAACACTTACAAAGTTGGGGGCAGGAAACATGCAAATGAGACAGGGCAGGAAGTGGGTGGGTGGGAGAGGGCAAGGCTACCTCCCGCCACAGCCAAGGCAGGGGCTCACAGGCAGCTTTGGATTAACCCACCGCAGGGGGCTGAGGGACACCCTACAGCCAATGCAGTGAGATGGTGGCCGACTGCCCTGGCATCTGAGCTATGCTGTCCCTCCAATCGCAGGGCTGTGTCCTGCAGCTGTCACTGTCTCATCCATCCTTGGCTTGCTCCTCAATTCCAGTGCCTGCCAGCCTAGCAGACTCTCTCCAACCCCTTCACACTGCATTCTTTACAAGCTAGAAGTATTTGAAAGCAACTGTCCTCTCTCCTGCGGACACCTCATTTTCCCAGGGGAACAAAGACATTCATATGACACACCTACTGTGGCCCAGCATCCCAACTTCCCGGGTGAGCCAGGGTGCTAGGCACGGGCCTTCCCACCCACCTCAAGGCCTTAACAGGCTTTAGGATCCCCTCCTTGCTTCCTCCAACACAGCTCTCCAGGGACAGAAGAGGGAGGACTGCACCTCTCTCCAAAAGTGAAAGGCACTCTTGGCTTCAGAAAGGCAGCTGCTGCATTTAACCAGGATGATGGCAAAAGAGAAGCCATTAACTATTGCAGGTCTATTTTACCACATGAAAAAATTACACCTTGGGTCCATTTAAACAGCACATTCTGGAGGATTCTGGCTTCTGTGCCACTGTCATGCAGCTAGGGCTTGGGCCTCTGCCAGCAAGTGCTTCCTGGTATTACCATTTTGTTAACTTTTTGCTATTTACAACCTATAGCTTAGAAATTAAATGGGCCATCAAAACAATTGTTCATTTTAAAATAAGGGGGAAGGAAGGATAGCTGACATTTTATCAAGTACCTACTACATGCCTGAACTTTGGACTGGGAGTTTTCCTGTGGGGACATTCCTGAACTCTAGTGAACATTCTCTAACTGGCAAAGCTACCTAAGGTGAGGGTGGAAATTGCCTCCACCTTGTCCATTTATACCATTAGATGGAAGATGGTAGAGCAGAGAATTAGGTCAATGAGGGGCAATTTGAGAAGAGTACTAGAAAATTCCAGAAAAGCAAAAATAAAATACTTCAACACTAAATCTTATAAGCCTAAATCAATAATAATGAAAAGAGATTGACAGAACTTTATCCAGATCCTAAAAAGGTCACATAACTGAGCTAAGGACACAGGGAGCCCACAGTCAAGCAGCAGTCATGGCACAGAACCCTGGGCAACAGGAGTGCCCTCCTTGGCTCCCAGCCAGGCCAGCCCGCCCCAGACTTCCTGTGCACTGCCTTTCCCTCTGCCCTAAGCTATCATGCCAGTAATAAAACAGGTTCTCCACTGCAAATTCTCTGGCCCACTCAATCACAAGCAGACGCTGGGGACATGAGTGGTCACTGGGTGAGAAGAGAAAGCTAACTGTTCCAATTTTCAATTGAGATTTTTTGGATGTGAGGACAGGAGAAAATGGGACATAAAGGGAGAGGAGAGGCTGTCAATGTCAGAGTAAAAAAAACTGTGATGAAATTCTTTGCAAAGAAAAGAGCATAAATTTGGAGACTGGGAAGGAAGCACTAGTACAGGTTGGGACCACAGAAATAAAATCCTGCTAACTTCTTTTTCTCATGGAATGCGATAGCTTGCACCCTTGGGCAGAAACTCTCCATACCCCTGATTTTGCAATTATTTCATAAATACCATTTCAGAATAGTTTTCCAAATTCAGTGATTTTTTTTGCCCCTGGTATTCCCTAGTGGTACTATAAGTAAAACTTTATTAACTATATACCTTGGGAAAGTTGGCCTAAATTGCATTTTGTCTATGAGAAAACCCTCGATTAATTGGAACCCAGCTTACAGGAATCCCCGCCCTCAACCTTGTATATAACTGAAAGACAAATGATAAGGACTTGAGGAACTTATTAAAACCATCACCACCTTTCCAGAATGCGTCCAGGACAGGGTATAGAGTTAACTGCATTTTCCATTCACCCTCATGGCCTCAGAATGCTGCACTTCATCTCTGATCCCAGAACATGACCTTAAGTACAATTTCTAAAAATGTTTGGACATGTTTGCTTTGTCCCCCACCTTTCCTTGCATTTTTGTACACTTTTGGAACATAAATGACAGATATCATGTATCATGATGCCTGGCCCAGACGTGTCCCAAGGGACAGAACATTCTCTTACTTAACTGTAAAACCATCACCCTCAAGAAATTTAACATTGACATAACATTATTATCCAAGATTTCCTCCATGTTTTGGTCTTTCTTAAAATTTAAAGTTAAGAAGAGACCACTGTGGTTGGTCCAACTGTCCCACAACCTCTTAATTTTGAAAAAATTAAAAAAGAATTTTTTAACATCTTTTTTAGGTGTGACATGAGAAACTGCACATATTTAAACCACAGAATTTGATCATTTCTGACATACGTATACATACATCTGTGAACTTATTTCCCCTCAAAGCTTCTTGCCCTCAGGGACCCTCTCTCTCTTAACCAGGGGCTCCTTCTCCTGGTGGCCACTGAGTTGCTTTATATGGCTATAGATTCACTTGCATTTTTTATATATTTGTGGAATCATCCAATAAGCACCATTCTTCCACTGGCTTCTTTCCCTCAGCGTCATTCTTTAGGGATTAGCCCATTCCTTTTTATTGCTGAGTAGAACACCACTGTCTGAATAATGCTCAGCTGGCTTCCATTCACGTGTTCATGGACATGGGGGCTCTTTCCAGTATTTGGCTATTTCACATAAAACTGCTATAAACATTCCTGTACAAGTCTCTGTATGAACATATGCTTTCTTCTTCTCTTGGATAAATACTTAGGAGTGGAACGACTGGATTACATGATGAATGTGTACGAATAAGTGTGCATGTTTGACTTTACTAGAAACCGTGAAAGGATTTTCCTAAGTGGTGTGTCATCTTACATTCCTACCAGTCCATCCACATCCTTGCAATACTTGATATCATGCCTTTTTACTATTAATTCTAGGCATCCTAATAGGTATATATTACATGGTTATGCTTTTCATTTGCATTTCCCTAATGACTAATGATGTTCAGACCTTTTAAGTGCTCATTGGCCATCTGTACATAATTGTTAGTGAAGTCTGTTCAAACCTTCTGCCTATTTTAAACATTTGTATGTTTGTTTACATAATAAGTTTTGAGAGTAATTTATATATTCTAGCTACAAGCTTTTATCAGACGAATGACTCAAAATTTTTGCCCAGTTCTGTAGCTTGTCTTTTCATTCTTTTAACAGTCTTACAAAGAGCTCATTTGTTTAGTTTTGATGAAGTCCAATATATCAATTTGTTCTTTGATAGATTGCATGTTTAGTGTTGTATCTAATAAACCTTTGCTTAACTCAAGGTCACAAAGGTACAAAGGTTTTCTCCCATAAGTTTTAGTTTTAGGATTTACATTTAGGTCTATGATCCACTTTGAGTTAATATTTATATATGATATGAAGGATGGACTGCAGGTCATGTTTTGCACATGGTTGCCCAATTATTCTAGCACCACCTATTGAAAAGACTATCCTTTTCTATTGAGCTGTCTTTGCATCTTTGCTGAAAATCAGTTGTCCATACATGTACAGGTCTATGCCTTGACTTTCTAATCTGTTCCACTGCTCTATTTGTCCATCCTCACACAACACCACACTGTTTTGATTAGTGTAGACTTTTAAGAAGTCTTGAAATTAGGTATTAGTCCTCCTACACTGTTCCTTCTCTACAAAGTGGTTTTGGCTATTCTAGATCCTTTTTTAGTTCCATATGAATTTTAGAATTGGGACCCTTAAACATGGAATCTCTCTCCATTTATATGAGCCTTCTTTAAATTCTCCTACCAATGTTTTGTTGTTTTCAGTATACGGGCCTTATATATCTTTTGTCAGAATTTATCCCCAAGTATTTCATATTTGTTATGCCACTGTAAATGGTATTTTTAAAAAAAGTCAACTTCCAAGTGTTCATTCATTGTGTATATGAATAAAATTGATTTTTGTATAAGGATCTTATAAACTGCAACCTTAATAACCCTAATAAATTCATTTACTAGTTTTAACAGATTTTCTTTTTGCAACAGGTTCAATCAGATTTTGTATATAGATGATCAGGTTGTTTGAAAATAAAGACATTTCTACATCTTCCTTTCCACTCCAGAGGCCTTCTGTTCCCTTGCACACTGCTCGGTTTAGAGCTTCTACTACAATGCCGAACAGCAGTGGTGAGAGTAGGTGTCCTAGTCTTATTCCTGACCTCAGGGGAGAGTGTTCAGTCTCTTACTATTAAGTGTACCCTTGACTGTTTGTAGATGCTATTTATCAGGAATGTTGTCAGATACTTCCTCTGTTCTATTGAGAGGATTATGATTTTTGTTTTTTAGTTAATTGATATGGCAAATAACATTGATTGATTTTCAATCATTAAACCAATCTTACATACTGAAATAAACTCTACAAGGTCATGATATATTTATCCATTTTATATATTGTTGTATTGTTTGCTAAAATTTTGTTTAGAAGTTTTGCATGTAAATTCACGAGGGATATTAGTCTACAGTTTCCTTTTCTTGTCATGCATTTGGTTTTTGGTAATCAGAGTAATGCTGGTCTCACAGAATGTTTGGTAGACTATGCCAGTGAGGCCACCTGGATCTTTATAGGAAAACTTTTGAGTTGCAAATTTGATTTCCTTTACATAGTATATAGTGCTATTCCAATCAATTTTTCTTGAGGTAAGTAGTTTGTGTCTTCAAGGAATTTATTTATTTATTTCATCAAATTTATCAAATATTTGGCATTAAGTTTTCCATAATGATCACTTACTATCCTGTTAATGTCTCTAGAAGCCTTAGTGATGTCACCATTCTCATTTCTGATATTGGGAATTTGTGTCTTCTTTTTTCTACTATAAGTCTGACTACTGGTTTAGCAATTTTATTGCTCTCAAATAATCAGCTTTTGGTTTAATAGATATTCTCTATTTTCTGTTTTCTTTTGCACTGATTTCCTCTCTGATTTTATTATTTCTTTTTCCCTACTTACTTGAGTTCAATTTGTTTTTCTTTGATTAGTTTTTCTTTCTTTCTTTCTTTTTTTTTTGCATGGGTAGGCACTGGGAATTTAATCTGGTTCTCTGGCGTGGCAGGCGGAAATTCTGTCACTGAGCCACTATCGCACCACCCTTGATTAGCTTTTTTTTTTACATGGCACCGGGAATTGAACCTGGGTCTCCAGCATGGCAGGAGAGAACTCTGCTTGCTGAGCCACCGTGGCCTGCCCCCTTGATTAGTTTTTAAGATGGAAGCTGAAGTTGTTGATTTGAGACATTTCCTTTTATAACATATGCATTTAGTGCTATAAATTTCCCTCTCGGCAGGAGGGCTTAACTATGTCCCACAAATTTTGTGATGTGTTTTTGTTTTCTTTCAGTTCAAGGCATTTATTTCCCTTGAGACTTCCTCTCTGACCCAGGCATTATTTTAAAGTATGTTGTATTGTTATCAAGTATTTTCCTGTTATCTTTCTGCTGATTTGGAGTTTGATTTCATTATACCAGACACTCTGCATGATTTTAGTTCTTTTATATTCATTGAGTTTTTTTATGGCTCAGGATACAGTATATCTGGTCATGTTCTGTGGCAATTGAAAAAAGTGTGTATTCTGCTGCTGTGAATGGTGCATCCCATATATGTCAATTAGGTCCAGTTCATGGATAGCGTTGTTCAAGTCTTCCTCACTCCTTACTGGCTGATTCTCTGCTTACCTGTTCTAACAATTATTGAGAAAGGAGTACTGAAATCTCCAACTATCGTTACGGATTTGTCTATTTCACATTGCAGTTCCATCAGTTTTTGTTTTATGTATCTTGAACATCTGTTATTAGGTTTATAAATATTTAAGACTGTTAAAGACTATATAATGACCCATTTATTACTTTTGAAATGGACTTCATTATCCTTGATAATATTCTTTGCTCTGAAATCTACTTGGTGTGAGGTTAACATAGACACTCCAGGTGGTGATACATTCTTTCAGATTTTGTATATCTGAAAAATCTTTTTTTTTGTCTTCGTTTTTGAAATATACTAGGTATAAAATTCTACGTTGACAGTTTCTTGTAGTACTTTTAAAGATACTGTTCCACTGTCTTCTTGCTTTCATTGCTTCTGATATGAAATTTGCTGTCATCCTTATCTTTGCCCCTGTGTTCTTTTTTTTATTTCCTGGCTATTTTTAGGACCTTTTTTCTCTATGATGGTTTTGTAAGTAAATTTGATTACGATGTTTGGTGTAGTTTTCTTCAAATACTTTTTCTCCCTGCCTCTTCTGGGGATGCCAAACACACATATTAGGTCACCTGAACTTATCTCACAACTCACTAATGTTTCAACTACTTTTTTTTTTTATTTTCAATTTCTTATTGATATATTATATATTCACATATCATGTAATCATCAAAAGTGTTCAATCAGTGGCTAACAATATCATCATATAGCTGTGCATTTATCATGACTATAGACTTTTTATCTTTCTATTTTTAAAAGATTTTCTTTCTTTATCATACTTCATTTGGATAATTTCAATTGCTACGTCTTTAAATTATTACTTTTTCTTCTGCAATATTTATAATTTGTTATTGATTCCATTCTCTGTATTTCTCATTTTATACCTTGAAGTTTTCATCTCTAGAAATCTGATCTGGATCTTTTCTTCCTTTTTTTCTTTTTTTTCCTTTTTTACCCAGGAATTGAACTTGGGTCTACGGCATGGCAGGTGAGAACTCTGCCACTGAGTAACAGTTGCCTGCCCTGGGTTCTTTTTTTTTTTTTAAGGTACATGGTCTGGGAATCAAACCCAGGTCTCCCACATGGCAGGAGTGTATTCTACCACTGAACCACCCATGCACCCTGGGTCTTTTAAAATCTTCCATTATCTTCTCAATTTAACTTTTTGAACAAATGGAATAGACTTCTAATAACTGTCTTAACATCCTTACCTGGTAATTCTATCATCTGTGTTAGTTCAGGTAGGTTTTGATGGCTTGATTTTATTTTTTCTCTTCATTAGATTCTATTTCCCTGCTCCTTTACATGCCTAGTAAGTTATGAATAGTAGTGGAAACTGTGCAGTAATATGGAATTAGGGATAGTTTCCTATCTTCTGGGACAAGTTCCCTTGGAGAACATTAGAGCTCTGAGACAACTACGAAAGACGGTGCTCTTTACATGCTGCTATTAATTACCTTGTCCCAATCAGTTTCCTTAAATGTGCATTGCCCCCTCAAATAGCACACTATTCTTTCATATCCTGTATTCTTCCTAGAAACTCCCTCCTTCCTTCTGATTATAAGGTCTATCTACTTGAAGGTTGAGATGATTCCTACCTCCCTCCTAAATCCTGCAGAAGTCACTAACACAGTGCATGGCACACAGTGAGTACTAAACATGAGCCTGTGGAATAAGAGGGATCACACACAGCCCGTGGTTGGATGTCCAGCTTTGAGCAGGGCCCTCTTCTCAAACTCTCAGACAAGTGTCCCAAGGGCCATCTGGCTTCCTGGCACAGGGAGAGCCAAGGACATTGGGAGACTGGCAAGCTTGGCCAGCACCTCTGAGCAGGTTCTTCTGTATTTAAGTCACTTCATTGTCTGTAAAGCAACATGCATTGCTGACCCTCACAAAGGCCAGGTCAAGGAGTGTGAGCTCACTCTGGGGTATGGAATTACACAGGAGGCACATGTGCGGTGAGAGAAGGAAGGCCAGCTATAGAGGACTCCACAACCTAATGAGGCTTCCAGCCAGATGTGAGGAAGGGAAGTGAATATCGACGCCTTAGGGCACATGTGGAACTTTAATCTCTGGGAAATTACAGAAAGGAAGGATGAGGTAAATGAGGCTCAGTTTCAACGGAAAATATTTGAAACATTCTCTCAGTGGAATGATTGCTTTTAAATAAACAGGTGCAACAAGATGGCTAACATATTGATTCACAGGATGGTACAAGGTGGCTTGCAGGCATCTAAAAGAACAATGCAGGCCAGGACATTTCCCACTGCTGCAAGAATTAGACATACAAGTCTTCAGTATTGTGGGATTTTCCTAGAGCTGAAGGAGCATTGCAGCATTTGTGCTTACAACCGAACTGGAACATTCTGCACACTGGAACAGACCTCTGGGAGATAAATGTGATCAGGAGGAAATTTTACAGGAAATTCCTTACATTGCAACATGATGAGCCATGAGAACACAATACCTGATGGCAGTTAAGAGGGGTCATCCACAGTCACGAAAAGAGAAAAATCGAAGGCAGAAATAGCCACTCTTAAAACTAAAGATAATGACACATTAAATCTAAGTCCTGAGAGGTGAGATAAAGAATCCTGGTAAGTCCATGCAGTACAGGGGACTGGGGAGCTCAGGAAGCAGCTGGAGTGCCCCACATGGAGCCCATGGTGCTCTGGCTAGATTCTTCTCTGCCTGAGTCCTACCCTCCTTGTGTTTCCCTTCAGGCTCTGTTTTCTTTGCACCTCAATCTGATGCCGTGGCATTTATGGGCCCCCATAAATTCCTAAACCTGCTGATACAGATGTTGAAGACATTGATGTAGAAGAGAAATGGAAAGTTTCAAAATGACTTTCTGAGGAAAACTCTTTTGTTTAACTAATTTGGCTCATCAATGAAATTGGAAAGAGTAAAACACAAATGACCAAAAAGTATAGCTTTCTGACCCACATGACTAAGGTTTCAGCTTAGCAAAAAAAAAAAAAAAACAAGAAAAGGCATTAGGGGAGCAGAGAGCACCTGGAGAGAGAAGGTTTATCCTTTCAATCCCTCCATGATCCTCTATTCTATAATTCAGAAAATGGTTCTACGTGGTAGGGTTTTGCTCTGCAGCGATACCGCTGGAAGCAGCTTAAGTGTTACTGCTGCAATTTTACGAAGAAGCAAACCATGGTGGAGGGAAGTGAGAATGACTTGCTGAGATAAATGAGGGCAAGAGGATTCAGTTTTCTGACTTTATATAGAGTGTTTCATCAATATTTTGAAAATGCCTTTATCTATCAGAAGTTAGTTTAACGGATAGTGTGCTGGTTTGAAAGGATGTATGTCCCCTAGAAAAGCCATGTTTTAATCAAAATCCCATCTCAGAAAGGCAGAATAATCCCTATTCAATACTGTATGTTCGAAATTGTAATCAGATCATCTCCCTGGAGATGTGATTTAATCAAGAGTGGTTATTAAACTGGATTAGGTGATGATATGTCTCCACCCATTTGGGTAGGTCTTCATAAGTTTCTGGAGCCCTACAAAAGAGGAAACATTTTGGAGATTCGAGGAGATTCAGAGAGAGCCGAGAATGCTGCAGCACCATGAAGCAAAGAGTCCATCAGCCAGCGCTTTGGAGATGAAGAAGGAAAAAACCTCCCGGGGAGCTTCATGAAACAGGAAACCAGGAGAGAAAGCTAGCAGATGACACTGTGCTTGCCATGTGCCCTTTCAGGTGAGGGAGAAACCCTGTGTTTTCCATGTGCCTTCTCGGATGAGAGAGACCCTTTACAAGGTATCTTTCCCTGGATACCTCAGATCGGATATTTTCTCAGCCTTAGAACTGTAAACTAGCAACTCATTAAATTCCCCTTTTTAAAAGCCACTCCATTTCTGGTATATTGCATTCTGGCAGCTAGTAAACTACAATAGATAGGAAGGCAAGTATTTTGTTGAACTATACAATGGTCTATCTGGAGAGATCACATTCAGAATGAGCCGTCATCATTAGCAGGTAATGCAGACAAAGCGGAACAGTGCTCCCTGAGCACGGCCATGCACAGAGCACTGGGCCCAGAGAGGTCAGGCTTGAGTTGGTAAAGTAGAAGAATAAGGATTCTGCAGGGTTGCTGTACAAGAACAACAAGGAAAATGAGTGAGAATCTTGGATACAGGTCACCAGGAGATAGAATGAGGCTAGAGAATGCAGAGCGGTTGCTTAAGAGGTGCAGAATTTAATGAGGTTGACTTTCAAATGAGTGGGAATGGACAGAGGTGATGGGGTGCACTATTGAGAGCCTAATTAACAGGGCTGAGCTGTGTGTGAGTGTGGCGGAAGGTGGAGGTGTAGGGTCATGTATGGCACCAGCGGGAAAAGCCAGAAGTTAAAACATGGGAAGGGATAACTCAGTAAATCTTGTGGTGGATGATGACTGTGATTAATAGTACAAATTTAAAAAATTTCCTCCACTAACTAGAACAAATGTGCAAAACTATTACAAGGAGTTAATGGTAGAGGGGTATACGGGAGAAAACGCATCCATTGCAAACTACGGACTCTAGTTGACGTAATATCTTAAGATTCTTTCATCAACAGTAACAAATGTACACACCAATGCTAGGGGTCAGTGATGGGGTGGGTAAGGGATACACGATGTTTTGGGTTTTCTCTTTTTGGCTTTCTGGAGTAATGAGAATGTTCTAAAAGCGATTGTGGTGATAAATGCAGAACTCTATGATGATACCGTGAGCTACTGATTGGATGGACTGGATGGTGTGTGAATAGATCTCAGAAAATTGCATTAAAAAAGAGAAGAGTGAAGATGCTGGGCACGTGCCATCAGGAGGTGGGACGGAGCACAGCCCTCACCTAGTGTGACCCTCCACCCTCCAGCCAGAAGAACACCGCCCGCATCTTCTGCTCTAGGGCACAGAGGGAGGGACTGGCCAGGATGAGGGTGAGGAATGGAGTAAGGCTCGAGGCCAGAGACTCCGTGGCCATGGGTGGCCTTGGTCGTAGGGGCTAGCGGCTGGGACCTGAGTGACCAGGGAGTGCAGCGGCAGGACAGGCGGCAGCGCCTGAGGAACTCGTGGAACACAGTCCCAAGTAACCGGGTGGGCCAGAGGGAGTGCAGGCAGGTCCTGGGGAGGGACGCGGGCAGGCCTGAGGCTGGACAGGGGGGAGTGGGGGTGGAGAGAAGGCAGCCGGGCCAGGGAGCCTGGTGAGGAGAAAGCAGGATGCACACTCGGATCTAAGGTCCTCTGATTCTCCCTTTACTTATCCTTTACTCTCACAGAAGAGAAAATGGCCCTGTGCCTCTCCAAGGCTGCGGCCCTCTCCCTCCTGCCCCCTCCTTGTAACTGGGATGACCTGCCCTCCACTCAGGTGTGGGAAGCACAGCTTCAGTGGCAGAGGCTCGGAGCCCAGCGCCATTGCATCCCAGACACCTACACTGGGGCGGCTTGCTCAAGTGAGCACCTTCTTACTGATAAAATGATCTGCAAAGTCCTGTGCACTTCACAGGCTGACCGAAGGATTAAAAGAGACACTTCAGGGCGGGCCACAGCGGCTCAGTAGGCAAGAATGCTTGCCTGCCATGCCAGAGGACCTGGGTTCGATTCCCGGTGACTGCCCATGTTAAAAAAAACAGACACTTCAAGTGTAAGGCCCTGCCACAGAGCCTCACACCCGCGCCAACACATGTGCATGCACACCCTAAACATGCATACCCATACCAAGCACACAACTGCACATATAGCTCCCCCCATCCCTCCACAACGCGCATGCACAGCAAGCTGGTAGAAGCTGGATTTGAAACATGGGCCTGTTTCTCCACTTGTTTGTTTCTCCTCCCAAATGCAGCCCAACAGTAGATCCTCAGGGCCCCTCTGGTGTGCCTCCTATGACTCACCTGGGAGGGCTCTGCAGCCCATGTCCACATCCCCATGTGAGGGCATCACCTGCAGGCTGAGCACACAGCCTGTCAGGCAGGAGGCACCCAGCCTAGAGTGGGGAGGGAGCACGTGGTTGCAGAGCTCCAGCAGGCATTTGGAGATGTGGGGCTGAGGCTTATCTGGGAGCAAAGCTGGAGATGCAGCGGGCTCCAGGCCTAGCTAAGAGTGCAGCTCTGAACCATGGTGCCTCCAGTTCACACATTCAAGGCCAGGGAAGGAAAAAAAGCATCAACTGGAGAGATCGGAGGTTTGATGTGGGACCAAGAAATGCTGAGTTTCAAGAATCATGGTCAGCGTCGTTTAATGCAACAGGCCAAGGAGAACAAAGGACAGCCCTAGGTTTGGGTCAGTGAGAGGGTGGAAGACAAAGTGCCAGGGTAAGAGGGACTGGAAGGAAGGAAGGTGAGAATTGGGAGGGTTCAACGCAAAGAATTTCACTTCATTCTGAAAGAGAAGGGAGTGCTGAAGGGGGAGAGACTAGCAGTGCCTGGCAGAGGCATATGGTTCAGGAGGAGGGGTAGGACAAGAAACACAGATGTCACCATGGAAAGGGGAGCATGAGGCAGCAAAAGCAGCACCAAACCTCTGTCGCATTCGAGGGGTCCTTGTCCCCCAGTCTGGGCAGTTGCTGTCCCTGGGGTTAGGCAGACCAGGACTCAAGGACACAGCTGGCAGAGAGGCTGGCTGGTCAAAGCATAGAGCATCATTTCACACTCATTGAGAGGATAAACTGAGATTACTCACACTGTCAACAGCAAGAATTTTGGCCCATATGAAAACAAGAAGTGGCCTCAGCTCTCTGGCTGAACTCTGAAGTAGTTTCAGCACATAAGGAAAAATGCCAACAGACAAGGCCTAAAGGGAAAGAAAAAAGACTGTGAGTCAGAAGCACACCCCAAGGCCCCTCCACAGCCACAGGCAGAGGCCGCGTAACTCGGGGACAGCTGCGCCCTGACCCTTGGCATATGCGGGAACTCTGAGGGGACGAATGCGTCTCGTCTACAGGACAGGGGTGTACTCATTAAGGTGTAAGCTGCTTTGTACTGGGAACTACTGTCCCCACCCTCAGGTGGCCGGTTTGTGCTCATCCACGAGGTGTTAAGGCCCCTGGACTGAGATTTTGGACAGGGAGCTGTGCCTGGCCTTACCACAACTCGCTTGCCCTGTTTGCTCCAGCAGTCACATCTGCCCTGGAGAAGAACCTTCAGAGAAAATACACGCCCTGGCCCAAGTTAATTTGGAGGCTGGTTAACAGGGCAGAAACTTCGGGTCTTCTCAGTACCTAGTTTTGTGTAGCTTATCCTTGGGGGACCCCTCTGCTCTTGGATGCAAGAAAATAGAGAGAAGGAATCACCAGGGGTCAACAACTGGCCCAAGCCCTGTTGTCAATTGTCCAAGCTTTGGTTAAATACAAAGCTATTCCAAAGGTGCTCCTCTTCAATTAGAGGGATCTCCTACAACCAGGACAGGCAGCGGCGGCCCTGTGTGTCTGCTTGCCATGTCACATTTAACAAGGAGTGAACACTTCATTTCTCTGTTTTGAACTGTTGAGCCCTGGCCTAAGAACCAAAATCTGTACTTATAGCAACAACTCATCTTACAGCATCTGTTTATATATTAGGAAGACTTCCAATTAGCATAAGCCTAATTCTTTAAAGGGCCAAAATTAATTTTACACAAATTAACTACCTAAGTGAAAATCTTTCTAACCTATGTTGTCTATATATGTGTCCCTGTCTTGTTAAGAGTAAAATGATATGATGGATGATTTTTCATGATGACTAGGCATCATTATTCACAACTGCAGATGCAAACCGAGGACTGGAGAGTCCTTGACACTTTTCCCAATGATTGTACTGGGCTGTGGGTTAGTTTTGGTTGCAGAAACTTCCAAGTGGAAACAGTCCCAGATGATGAGGACTAAATTATTCTTCCTAATTTTTAGGTTTTCTCTTTATTCCTTCAATGAAAAGTTTTAACGATACATTAATGTAAAGAGAATAATAAATTCCCATGTACTCAGATTCTACAATGTCAACTCCTTATTGTTTCATCTCATCTCCAATGGCCAGCCCCTCTCCCGTAATATTTTAAAAAATTCTTATATATCATGTAACTAAATCTGTAAACATTTAGTGTATGTCTAAGAAATCAGGTCTCTTTTATAAAAACATGATCACAATACTGATATCACACCAAAAAAAATGAAGTTATTCTTCAATAACATTTATTGAATGTTATTTATTTAGCTAAAGTTTTCTTTAAACTTCTAATTTTTATTTGCAAAAGGAAGCAAATCAGGAATATGCATTGTGATTGGTCTCTTTAATCTATAGGACTCCCCTCCTTGAGCTCTCTTTTATTTTCCATGCAACTTAATAATTGGGGAAAATGATCATTTCTTAATTGTTTCTGTCATCTTTTCTGTTTTAAACATTCACTTCTCCTTTTCTATAGAAG
The DNA here is from genome assembly GCF_023851605.1 of Tamandua tetradactyla. Lineage (NCBI taxonomy): Eukaryota > Metazoa > Chordata > Mammalia > Pilosa > Myrmecophagidae > Tamandua > Tamandua tetradactyla. The sequence goes on along the minus strand of NC_135332.1, from coordinate 73,174,730 downwards.
AAGGAACCAGAAAAGTATTTCAGAATTGTGCCTAACCTAAGAGTAAAAAGCCAGGGGATGAACACTCAAAGATGCTTCCTCTGTGCAAAAGGCCCATGCATGGTGTGGGGACTCAGCCGTCTCCAAGAGTGCTAGCTTCTCTACAGTGGCAGGGGCCAGGCCACTCTAGAAAAAACAACATTCTCTTTTCTGCCAAGAGTAACTCTAATATAAGATGGAAAAAAGGGGCAAAAGAAATAAAGCAAAACAAAGCCTGCAAACAACCCATCCTGTAGGCTGCATGGGTGTTCCCAGAGGGTCTCAGACCTGCTGAGCGTCACCAGGGGAAATGCGCCCTGGATCACAAGGCCATGGTCAGTTCTGGACCAGACCGCTACTTCCTTTTGAAGAGAGCCACACTCGACCCAGAGATTAAGCCTCAGTTCACACCGCAGGCTTCCCCTTCCCGAAGTTAACGCAGAAAGCACATACCAGGCTCACAGCCCAGGGACCCAAGTCCAAAAATCTCCCCAGTAAGTCCAGAGCTCTCAGCCGATGCACTTGGCTTAACAGCACCTATGAAAATGAGAAAGAAGATCACATCACTGCAAAACTATCCAGACATGAAGCTATCTGAAAAAGCTTCTGCTGTGAGGTTATTAACTGGGGAAGGTCTGAGCATACAAGCTTAGGTTTGTTTGTTCATTTGTTCACCTACAGCGGGAGCTCCTTTCCATACAGTTCATGCTTTTGCATAAGTTGAGAGAAAAGTCTTTTATTACATGGGTGAAATATGTTCACTGTAGAAAGTATTTGAACAAACACTTCTTAAATGCATACCAAAAAAATCTCCCTGATGACATTTTGATATGTAAACTTCCAGACATTTTTCTTTATGTACACACTTCCCTTATTTACTCTAAATTAAATAATACATCATTGCGTTTCTAGTCTCCTTTTCAGAAAGATGATCTACTGTGAGCATCATTCTGCACCATTCAGCATGCACTGCCATCGCTCCCGGGGCAGTGCGGTGCTGCATTTATATCAATGTACATAATTTGTTCAAACAACCTTTCCATTGCTAGACACTTAAGAGTATTATGAACTTTTGCCATTATAAACAATGCTGAGATAAATATCCTAATATGTACATCTTTGTACATTTACATGATTATTTCCTGAGAATAAATCCTGGAAGTAAAATTACAGGGTCAGAGCATATAAACTTAGATTACCAAATTCCCCTCTGGCTGAACCAGTGTATGCTTTCAACAGCAGCGCATGCAGGCGCCCCCTGCCCGTGGCTCTGCCCCTTCCCAGCTGTAATGCAGCAAGACACAGCCTTGGTTGTCTGCATGGCTACTTGCCAGCTGGGTGACGCGGGGGGCAAATTAGTTCACATCTTCAAACCTTAATTTCTTAATTCATAAAACAATGGTGCCACACTAGTGACACATGGGGTTTTATTAGAGTAAACAGCAAATTAGGCTCCTGGGTGACAGTGGCCCATATGACACTACCGTTACTTGCCAATCTGAGAGGTGACATGAAAATCTCCCTTTAATCTGAATTTCTCTGCTCTCATGTGAAGTGGAATGCTTTCCCTACAGGTTAATTCGCTCTCTCCTTAGTAAACTGGGTATGCATTCCTCAGGCCATTTTTCTACTTAAATGTCTGCCCTTTTCTGATTGACAGGTAAGAATGCTTTATCGATTAAACTGTGCAGGCTTGGCCACACATTTGTATATTTTTCTTTTTTGGTTCTGCACCATGTTCTCTTCCTGTGGAGCCGCACGCTCTGGCCTCTCTTGATGGTTTTCATGCCCGAGGCCATGTGCACTGCATCTCCCTGACCCAAAGCATTTCTGTCCACTGTTAGTCCATTCACCCAACAAGTGAGCGCCGAGGCAGGCAGGAGGGGTCACCCTTCCCCTTCGTCATGGGGCTTTGAATCGGAGTGGAGACAGAGGAGTATGCTCTGCGACACGGGGGCTGAGGGGTACCATGGACCAGCGACCCAGGTGGGCTACTGGGGGGTGGACTGGCCTACTGGGCTCCCCAGGAGGGATGTGGCTTAGCAGGCTCCTGGGGGGTGGGTGGGGAGGGTCCTGGTTTAGTGGGATCCCTGGGAGGGGCCTTTTCAGTTGCAAGGGGTGGGCAGCAAGTGACCGGGTAGCCAGAGGCTAGAGGGTGGAGGATGGAGTCACAGGTTGCTGACAGAGGAGGCTGGAGAAAGCTTGGGGCATCTGAAGAGGATATAGAGAGCAAGGTCGGGGGGGGGAGGGCTCCCTGCTAAACTGGAGAAGAGGGAGGAGTCAGACCTAGTAAAATGTTAGACCAGGCTGAAATTTAAGATTTCCTTAAAAGCAAGAAGCCATTGAGAGATCTTATGCAGCAGAAGGACCTGATTTGCTCCACATCTTAAAGAGTTCTGGTGGCTGCTCCAGAGAAGGGTGGAGCAGAGCACAGAAGCAGGATGTTGGTGCCCACAGAGCAGTCTGGTGGGCAGAACTGATAAGGCTGCTTTGCTGCCTGGGGGTGAGGGCCAGGGGAAAAGAAGTGTCAGGGATGACTCCCAGGGTCTAACTTGAGACAGGAAGCTGGGAGAAGAAAAGGTTTGGAATGAGTTTGAGAAGCTGTGAGAAGAAAGAAAGAAGTGCAGTGTGCTATATGAGCTAGGATGTGGAGCTAAGGGAAGGGATGGGCAGGAGGAGAGGTCTATGGTGTCCCTGGGGCTGAGGGACGAGAATGCTTCCAGAATCAGACAGCAATCAACAGAGACAAAGGAGCAGGAACTCTGAAGAGGACTCAATGGAATTGGGAACACAGATATTAGTGTCTGGAGCCGACCTTGCCTAGGAGGGGAGGGAATGGGACAGCAAGCACCTTCCAGGAGGCATTCCTGGGAAGGGAAGAGCACAGGCATGAGCTGGAAGAGGTAAGGGGGCACAGGGTGGGGGGGAGGGGCTGGGGACAAGAGTAGCAGTGGTTAGGAGGCTGGAGAACACCGATGGGCCAAGCAGGAGAGTGTGTGTGTGTGTGGGGGGGGGGGTGTAATCCCCAGGGGCAGGAGTAGCCTGTGACCTAGCACAGGAAGGCAGTCTCCAGCTGCCAGGTGGAGTCTAGGGGGTTAAGTACTGGGACAGCCAAAAGGGAGTCACTATCTTTGCAATGGGAATGCAATCCAATTTACCCAAATCATCATCCCAAAATAGATATATGAATGGTGTATTTCTGTTTTTTTGAGTTGTGAGAGATTCTTTGATTAAGAGGCTGGGGAAGGTTAGGTAGGAGGCTCCTAGCCAGGCACATCTTGAATTGGAATCTGACCCCTTGTGTAGACTTTTCTCCTAGGCTCTCACAGGCCATTTCTGCATGAGATGTAGTTTTGAGGGCAGAGTTAGAGCATGGGAAAGTGTGGGCTTTGGCGGAAAGTGATCTGATGGGAAACCCTGGCTCTATCACTTACTAACAGTGTGGCTGACAGGACTTACCTTCTGGAGACTTTAGTTTTCTTACTGAGAAAACAGAGAAGATAATATGTGACTTGGGTTCACTCCAGATAATTAAATGGCATGAAGTTAAGTGTCAGGTCCAACAGAGGTTGAGCAGTAAATGTCAACCCCCTTCCCTTAGCGTGGTTTATAGATGCCCCTTCCTCACAGCAGCATTTGGCTGACTGACCACGTGCAGCAGCGATTTCAGGGAACACTGACTGGCCACATGGTCCAGGCTGAGGAAGGTCTTCTCCTTGCTGGGCTTGTGAGAGGAGGTGCCTATTCTGACCTGCAGGCTGCCAAAAATCAAAGACATCTAAAGTCTCAAGACCAATTTGGCTTTCTAACTCTGTTACTGAAAACACTAAATATGAGCAAAGCTCTGCTTTTTAAGGTAAATCACTATAGAACAACTGGCAATGGAAGAAAGAGCAGCCTGAGACTAAGAAATCTGACCCAGTGCAGCCCATGTGATTTGCCTGAGGTTCACGCTACTTTGCAATAAACAGATGGTGTTCATAATGGTGCTTCATTCACAAAAAACAAAAGCAGAAAGGGAGAGGAGCTCCTGGGCACCGTGGTGGTACAATCCTGACTTATTCTGCTCAGCATGATGGTAGTAAGAAGCCTACACAGGCGATGCACGCAGTGTAAAGAGAACCCACTCCTGGGGGAGCTTGCGCTCGAAGACCTTGAGCCAACTGAGGTTTGTGCTGGGATGCTAATGTTTCATTTGAAAGTAAACTTCATCAATAAAGAGTATTGGGGAAAAGACAAGCATTTGTTTTTTCAAATATTACACCTTCTTTCCTATGCCTTTCTGTTGATTTAAACTTTTATCAAATTGATGTTCAACACAAATTAAAATTATTTTTAGAATAATAAAGGGCTTGCTTTTTGGTTTACATTTGTACTTGTTCATGTGCATATGTTTGTATTCTGGTTTCAGATGATCCCAGGACGGGTGGAAACCACAGCAATAAATGATGGTGAATTGAGTGAGTTACTGGGATTTCTTTTCATTATCCAAAATAACAGTTCATACAGGCTACATGAATTCCCAGATTAAAAAAGAGCTTGCTAAGGGGACCAAATATTATTTGCCTTGAGTACAAAAAGATACTTCTTGGTAGAGCTGCAGGCTGAGTTTCCAGGTCCATCTGCCTGATTTCAGGAAGATTCTGGAGCTGCTGATGCTTGTAATTCTGGGTTATTCCGCTGCTACCTAATAATAACCCCGGGCTTTTGCAAATAAACAATACGACAAAAGCCAACACAGTTTTCCCAATGAAATGCCTATATTGATTTGCAAAACCAGCGTAAAGGTACTAAAATTTTACTCTCTAAAGTCCCTCTCTTCCACCTGTTTTCTACAGTCCTAGACATCCTTTGTTTTTCTGCCCAGGGCTTCTTCACTCCTAGGCTGCCTGAGGTAGCCGCAGCCAGCCACACCAAGGCCGGAATATGGCAGCACCGGAGCTGTGTGGTGCCGTGAGAGCAGAGGATGCCTTGGAAAGTGCTGGTGCCCAGCAAACACTGTCAATAAAGAGCACTGGGGAAAACATCACATTTTATTTTTCTTTCCTCACACAACAATTTATTGATGTGTGTTCCAGTAACCTAAACTTTGTAAGCTGATACCCCAAGGTATCTGTTTTTTTTATACATCATACCTTCTTTCCTTCTCCTTCTGTTGACTGACATTTCTAAAAGGCAAAAAAAGGACTTAAGGCTGATAAGGAAAGGCATATGTCCATGTTTTCATTTCTATGAGGAAAGTCCCATCAACTGGACCTAGTGAATCTATTTTGTCTCATGCTGAGTGGTCATCAGCTAATGCCTCTGAGCTTGTGTGTGGATGGAGTAAATGCTCTCTGGTCTATGGAAAAAGGAGCAGAGATTTGAAAAGGTATGAAGCTCCTGTATTAAAATTCTCCTTCCCTTACTTAAGGAACATTTTCTGACTTGCCGAAGCACTAGAGGATAATTTATGGATAGTAGGGGGGGAGGTGCTTTGGCAAAGAGAAAACACAGTGACATTCACTGAGTCAACGAGAAAGAACCTGGTGTCATGGGCCACTCCGGATGAAGCAAGTCCTCCAGTTTCCCATTCAGTCTCTCCTTATTTTCTTGTCAAGTGGTGGTCTGCCCACCGACACAGGCTGGGCATGGCCTGGGAGTCATACCCCTCCATGACGATGGACAATCTGCTGCATGTATTCGTTTAAACTATCACAAAAGAAAATGCCTTCCTTTCTTTCACTGAGTTATTCTCCTTTATTTTGGCATCAAAACGTTGGCTTAATGGTTCTTCATTTCCCTGAGGGAGTCTAGACTGTGAGTGGAACATTCAAAAGAAGACAATAGAAGACCATTAACAAAAGGACTGTTTCACATTGCTAAAGTAAGAGGAGGGTCTGCAGGGTCTGGACAGGAGCCACGGTCTCCTCTGATGGAAATCCTGAGGGTTCCAGGGGCCCCAGAGGGGTTGTGGATTCAGCATATCCCACTGGAATCCCATATGTCTGCCTTCCATCTCACCTACCCCCTTTCTGTATCCATTTAAAGCCAAAGGGCTGGCTTTTGCCAAATGCTCAGTTACCTTTTGTTGTTTTTTTGTTTTGAAATTTTTGTTTACATCTCACCTTGCTGTCTTAAACTAATCTGGAAGCATAAAAGAGGAACAGTCATTTCTATTTAAGGTTTAAATCACGTACAGTATCTAAGAGTTGCTTGAATTCTTTCATAATGTCAGACAAGGAACACTCAGGGTATTCAGAGGGCACCAAAAGCATCTATGGGGAGCAGCAGGACAGTCTCAACGCCAGCAAGAACAGGACACTGTTGTACTTCTACAACTTTTATATGACCTTTTCCTTCCCTCGTTTTCTTTCTGTGCTGTCTGAGATTTTAGGGGCAAATTGCAATTGTGGTGTGAATAGATGCCAGCTACAGCGGAGGCAGAGCTGACTAAATGCCAGAAAGGATGGATGCCATGCTGCATGGGGTGACAGAGGTAAACTGTCTGCCATGTTTTAAATGATCTGTCAGAAGTGGGGGCCACTCAGCAATGGATATCCAGTCTCATATCCATTGAGACCATCATCCATCAGCCATGCGGCTGGCAGTCTTGGTGTGAAAGCACCAGCCCTCTGCTTCAGAAGGACGTGAAGCAGGTCCTTAAGGCAGGCGGAGATGAGATGCATATTCCTAAGCCAATGGGCAAAGTCACCTCACGTGCTTTCTGGAGGGCAGTCCCACCCTGTCAGCTCTCAGAGCTTCACACCCCCAACTCAGGGATGGACTCTATTCTCTCTACATCAAAACAAAAACAGATTTAAACACAGATGTCAGAATGGTTCCCTTTTCCCTTCTCTTATAGCCATACATAGCCCCTCCCCACAGTTACTCACAGGTTCTTGCCTCAGTTTACCCATCCTGAGCCCAATGACAAAAAAAAGGTTTCCAAGTTCTAGAGTTATTAGACCTTGATGTCCACATTGACCAATGTTTTTAAAAAGTCTTTTGATGTTGTTCCCAAGTAAAATGAATTGTTTTTCATTATGACCCATACACCTACTTCCCACACAAAAACACATTAGCTGGAACAAGTTTTATAGTATCTTTCTAATTCTAAAACCTGTGATGAACCCTGATATTTCCTCCCACCCCATCCTATCCCATTTCATCTCATTAACCAAACAAATAGCTCAGCAGGAACTACAAAACTGATCTGCCAACCCAACAATAGGTCACACCTGCAGTGTGAACAGCACCAACATATGCCATGTGTATGTCTCTTGCACAGTGCATTCTGGGGGTGCTAGGTATACTGGTGGGTGCTGGATGTGATGCAAAAACAAATTTCATTCTGGGACAACATAAAAAATCTTTAAAAACCACTGATAAGTGTGTGTTTTTTAAAGATTCACTTTAGAATCTGGAAAACATTTCTGTAATTGAGTGGAGTGGTTGAACTTAGGTGAGAAGCTGTGTGTAAGTATAGGGAGAGGCTGTGCCAGCAAGTGAACTCTGGCATCCGAAGGGCCACCCAGAAACTATGAAGTTCTCACAACATCCACTGTGGGATGCCTCCATGGAAGAAGAAGGTTCCTGGCTGCTGGGTGTAGGCTACTATGCCACTCGCCAATTGCCCAGACAGGCCTATGAAGCCGGCATGCCTCACTGCTTTTTCTCCGGGGATGGATTTACATCTCGTGTCTTTCCAAAAGTAAGGAGGCAGCAATGCCAAGAGGCTGAACAGAAATAAAGCTCGTCTGCAGTGGCAATTTATCTATTTGTGTAAATGTGAGAGGGGAAGGCAGTGGTCTATCTTGAAAATTTTTCTTTGAGGGTAGAGAAGGGGAATCAATAATTTCAAGGAAAGCACTTTAGGAATAAAGATGCCATCAGCTGCAATGGCTTCTCCTAGACTTGGTGTGACCTATGTGTCGAGTGCCATCTGGGGTCCAGAGCACAGCCAGCAGCAGTGGAGTGAGGCTGGTGTTTCACCTGCCCGTGCCTGCACAAACTCAGGAAGATGAGTCTCTAGGGGACTGATTGGGGTTAGGGCCTCCTACCCATGGGATATGCTCAGCTAATCTGGCTAGATCCCAAGAAACTCACCTGTAGAACAATGGGAAGCTGTTCGGGGGGGTTCCTGTTCTCCACGCCCATGGTGAGCCACACCTGGAACGCAGTCAGCTGCTCTGCAAAGAAGGGACTGTGCTGTGGGAAAAGCACAGGGGGCAGTTAGTGGGGGAGGGCACCACCTTCTGGAATGGTCTTGTCGCTTACACACCCCACTCACCCACTATCTATTCAACGAATCTTTATGAATTCCCAGCTCTGCAATCCAGAGGAGGTGGTGAGAAGTGGTCAGACTCTGGCTACACTATTGAGATGGAGCCAACAGGCTTTGAGGATAGGCTGGGTGTGGAGAAGAGAAAAAGAGGGGGGGTTCAGGATGACTCTAGGCTTTTGGTCGGAGCAACTGGAAGGACAGAACTGTTATCAATTGAGATGGAGAAGACTGAGGGAGAAGCAGGCTCAGGAGGAGAATCTCAGGGACTTGGTCTGTATGCTGAATTTAAGATGCCTATTAGATGTTTAAGTAGGAAGGTCTGGTGAGGCTGCAGTTTAGGAGGCCTGGGCTGGAAAACAAACACAGCAGTCAGCACCATGTAGATTTTTTAAAGTTCTATAGGAAAGAGAAGGGACCCACAGGTGAGCCCTGGGATACTTCAACATTTTCCAGGTCAGGGAGATGAAGCAGATCAAGCAAAGGAGATGGAGAAGGCAAGGCCAGCAGAGGAAAAGCAGGAGTGTGAGGTGTCCTGGAAGCCAAGGGAAGGACGTATCTCAGGGAGGAAACAGTGACTAACAGTGTGAAAGACTGGTGATAGGTCAGCAATGAGTAAGATTAAGAACTCACCACTGGGTTTAGCAATATGACGGTCACTTGTGACCCTTAAGAAGAGTCTTGGGGGTAGTAATGGGGCAAAAGCATGACTTATGTGGGTTCAAAATAGAAAACGATTTGGAGACTCCAAAATATATTGTGTTTTGAAGAAATTCAGCTGCAAAGGAGGAGAGATATGGAGTGTTAGCTGGAGGGATCAATAATTTTTTTTAAAGATGAAAGAATAATGGCATATTTGTAAGCTGATGAGGAAACTGATGATGGAGGAGAGACAGGGGCAAGGTCCTCAGGTGGACTAGGTGAGAGGGCACCTAGGCCCAGGTGGAAGACTGGCGCTGGCTGGAAGCATGAGCGGTTCTGCCCAAAAGTAGAGGGAGGGAGAACCCTATGGACAAAGATGCAGGGAAGTGGGCAGGTGTGAAGGTGTGACTTTCTCAGTGAAACGGAACAAGGGAGAGAGGATAGGGTAGAGGTGCTGAAGCTAGACAGAGAGGAGAGGCTAACAGAGGGGGAGGGAGAGGGTAATAAGGAACTGTATACAGTCTGATTAAGGCCCTTGACGGTCATGATCACAGACAAGTTTACAGCGAGGATCGTGGTGGGGACCTGGGCTTACTCCACAACAGCTGAGTGGTGAGAGTGCAAGCTCAGAATGGAAGGAGTAGATATGACCAGAGTGGTGATCTGTCCAGCTGGGAATGAGAGCTTAGAATTACCATGAAGTGAGGGGGCAAAGAGTGGAGGGGAAAGCAAGCATGATGCAAACAGCTGGCTGCTGAAGGTGAGAGGAAGTGAGGAGGCTCAGTGGAGGTAGGACAGTTGGGTCTTGGTGCCGGGGTACCTGAAGGACTGCTGGAGTCAGAGCCATGGAGGCGATAAGCTAGACAGTCCGCAATGGGGACTATCAAGGCCTGTGAGTGCTTCCCTGAGATCATGGCAGGGAGGCCAGTGCTGGCAATGACAACGATCAGGTAGGCCATGGGGAGGAGGGAAGACAGGGCACTGGAAGGTCTGAGAGTGGAAAGGCCAAGGCAGGAGAAGGACCGCTTGGTTTATCTCTTTTATAGAATAACTTTCAGCTAACATACAGTGTACCTTCCTCAAACCCCAAATAAAAATAATTCAAAAATTAAAATTCTCTTCCTCTCATCCACTGACCTCTTTCTTCTTTCTTTTTATTTTTGCTACTCAGCTTTCTGTTAATTCCCAAGGGGAAAGTGGGCTGCACTTCACAGGGGTGTATGTGTGAGGAGAGGGGCAAGCTACCCTTTTTTCTGCTCCCCAAGAGGAAAACCTTATATTGAAGTGGCCGAGACAGGGCTTCGGGCTGTGATCCCCAAGGCTCTAGAACACGGACACATGCTCTTGAAGACTGTAAGATACCAGAGCCCCAGGGTGAGCCACGGAACCCCAGATGTGCTCATTTCATGCCTTCTAGCAAGGAAGTTGGTGGTCACAGCCACAGGTCACAGCTCTGGCTAAAAAACCAGGGACACGTGAGAATTCAGCAAAGAGCACTTCACACTGAGGAATTAATGTTCTTGCAAAGTCAGCTTATACATACAAAGTTAATCGCATTTGGAGGGCAATCTGTGAAGTTGGGATGGAGCCCCCAAAGCTATTTTCCTCTATTTAAGTGTGAATTATTCATAAAGCAGGTTTAAAAAAATAAAATCTAGCTAAGTGCCCCTCTCCCACCCCCAAGGAGACTATAGTTACACTCAGGGAAAAACCTGTAGTTTGTGAATGGAAGTCTGGTCATTCTAATAATTAAAAATCTTTTCCTTTCCTTTCAAATAGGTTTTTGGATTTTCACAAGTTGTTCAGTGCTGGAGTGCCTGCTCTACGGAGAGAAAAAAAAAGGCAAAAATTCCTCACCTTTTCACTAACAGACCTAAAACTGATGAAGAGGGAAAAGTCTTTACCGTCTTAGTGTGCTGTGAAGTTTGTCATGCTTTCCAAAACTGCAATGAAAGCTCTCAGGATTAGAGCAACCATCCAACACAAGAGTGGCTCAACATTTTAAATAATACTTAATAAAGTATCTTGAGAGCTGCCCCATATATCTCTTATAATGAGTCAAAGAGCTGAAGCTTCAGGTCAAAGCAGTAATCTTCTCCAAGGTTCCCTCCAAATGGGGGCCAGAGCTACTGTGCAGATTTTTGGGGGAGAAGAAGTGTGGTTTTAGGGGGAGAATTCACCTAGCCTGTGGGCCAAGAGCTGAGTCACATGGCCAGAAGCATACATCTGGACCTTGTGAACAAATTTAATGTTAAGTGCCCTGCTCTGCAGACAGTCTGTGGGTTTGATGACTTGGCATTCTAAAAATACCTATCCATTTGCAATGGACAGAAAACGGGAAGGTAGGTTCAGGGCCTGAGGTGTGAAGGCAGTAGTCACATTTAACAATTGGAACAAATCCATCCAGACCACTGACATCTTTGCTGTGAAGGAGGAAACTATTTCCTAATTTTCTCATTTGCTGCTACAGACTCAAATGCTCTGATGTTGGCTGGTGTTCTTCCTGATGGCAGCTTGATACTTGCTCTTTAGGAAGACCTCACTGATTATATAAAAGCCTCTTAAAAAGGAGTCAGATGATTGCCAAGTGGTCAAGAGCTTTCAGTCATAACTACCTGTAAGGATGCTTAGTTTGCAGAAGGGCTTCCTTTACACCCCCCAGGGACGTGGGTCACCCCAAGCTTTCCACTGTGCACAAATCCTTCTTCTCCTAGCCTCTCTCCCTATATCAATAAAACCCAATTCTAAAACAATGCTAATTCATTGCTACTTAAAATTTGTCACTTCCATTGTTGACTTTGGACGAGTGGCATGTATAATAGGCTTCCTTTTTGTGTATCAGAAAATGAAGCTTTAAGATGAATTCAGGAATTTATAGGCAAACTATAAGAATTGTTTTAGTTTGCTAAGGCTGCCAGAATGCAACACAACCAGAGATGGATGGGCTCTTAATAAAGGGGGATTGATTTAGTTGAAAAACTTAAGTTCTTCAGAGGAAAGGCAGCGAAGGCACAGGGCAATGTCTGCTGGCCTTCTCCCGGCTTCTTGGTTCCCATAGCTTTCTCTGGGGTGATTCCTTTCTACATCTCCAAAGGTCTGGGCTGAGTTACAAGTGCTTATATGCTGAGCTGCTTGGGCTATGCTCCATTGATTTCTCTCATTCAAGCATCCAGCCAATTAAATTAAACATCCCTCATTGTAGGAGGGACTGTCTCCAGCTGACCGCAGATGCTATCAGTGAGTGTTCACTGTAAAATCAGTGGGTGCTCACTGTAAAATTTTTTCTTAGCTGTAGTTTTGAAAATTTTTATAATGCAATGTTAAAAAAAAAAAAAAGAGTAACTAGAAAGTAGGTAACGTAAAGTAGTTAAAAAGTGAGGGAAGAGCAGGCCACGGTGGCTCAGCAGGCAGAGTTCTCACTTGCCATGCCAGAGACCCAGGTTCGATTCCTGGTGCCTGCCCATGTGAAAAAAACAAAGAGAGGGAAGACCCCTTAAAAGACCCTTAGCCTAGTAATCCCAAAGTTCAGGGCATATCAAAATCATCTAAGGAGTGAGGTGTTCACACACAGACAAGCGCAGGCTCCTGATTCAGTAGGTTAGAAGTGTACTGATGGTTTTGATGCACACTAAGGATCAAAAACCTCTGTAGTGAGCTTAATCTTTCCCAGACACAAGTGCCTTGTTCACAAAGGTCAGAAGTTTTCTGTGAGCAGTAGTCCCTGTGTGGATATCCTTAGGGTCATGCCCTGGGCTCTGTCCTATTAACTCTTTAGTCCTTTTGCTGCCCCCATGAATTGGATGCTATTATAATTTTTACTTTAACATGAGGAAATCAAGCATTTAGGTAACCTGTCCGTGGCTGCACAGCTAGAGCAAAGCAACAGGGCTCTGAAGTCCAACACAACAGTCCCTGTGGTGGGGCTAGAGATGAAGGTGTGGGTAAAAAAAGGCCCAGGAGTTTTGAGTCCTCAAGACTCCACTCAATCCCTTGCTAATGAGACTGCATTTTCTCTTATTTTATGCTCATTTTCAGGGAATTGCCTTGTACCTCTGAGCCATTGTCTGTCACTCCTCTTCTAGGAATGCCTACTTTTTCCTGGGTACCTTGGGCAGGATCAAAGGGGCCCTCTGTATTCCTCCACATGGGCTTACAACACTGGGATGATCTAATTGTGGGTATGACGCTTTTGTCATGAGTTTCTCGAGCAAAGGGACTATTATTTATTTCCATCCACCCTTTGTGTCCAACCCAAAGCAGACACTCCACAAATGCATCTGGAATGAGAAGAGTGGAAGCTGCATGGATGGAAACATCTAATGGTTCTCCAGGTGCGATGCTGTGAAGAATCTCCAGGTAACAGTCAAATTCATTGCAGGTGCTGAACTAAAACGAGACCGAGGTATGCAAAACTAACTCAACCCACTGCCACTCCGACAAGTGGCCAGGGCCAGTGTGCTGGTTTGAAAGGATGTATGTCCCCTAGAAAAGCCACGTTTTAATCAAAATCCCATTTCAGAAAGACAGAATAATCCCTATTCAATACTATATGTTTGAAACTGTAATCAGATCATCTCCCTGGAGATGTGATTTAATCAAGAGTGGCTGTTAAACTGGATTAGGTGATGACATGTCTCCACCCATTTGGGTCTTGATAAGTTTCTGGAGTATACAGAGGAAACATTTTGGAGAATGAAAAAGATTCAGAGAGAGCCAGAGAAGAACGACACAGCCACGAGAAGCAGAGAGCCCACTAGTGAGCAACCCTTGGACACAAAGGAGGAGAATGCCTCCTGGGGAGCTTCGTGAAACAGGAAGCCAGGAGAAGAAGCTAGCAGATGACACTGTGTTCACCATGTGCCTTTCCAGATGAGAGAGAAACTCTGACTGTGTTTGCCATGTGCCCTTCCACTTGAGAGAGAAAGCTTGAACTTCATCGGCCTTCTTGAACCCTGGATACCTTTAATTGAACATTTCTATAGACTTGTTTTAATTGGACATTTTCTCGGCCTTAGAACTGTAAACTAGCAACTTATTAAATTACCCTTTTTAAAAGTCACTCTGATTCTGGTATATTGCATTCCGGCAGCTAGCAAACTAGAACAGCCAGATATTTCCTTTTTAGCTCAGCAGCAGATCCTCAGAGGTTCCAGTTTTGGGTCCTTCTGAGACAAGGTGGAGCCACAAGTCGTGGGGAAATCCCTAATTCTATTCATTCACAGTTAAAAGGATAGAATATGTATACTGGATCAGTCTTTTGCGGGTAGGAAGTTTGCATTAAGAAAACCAGTTTATGACAGCAGCATTTTAAGAATACATATTTTAAAATGTAGATCATTTTAAAACCTAATTGTAACCCCCGATCAATCCAATTTATTATTATTTTTTGCAGGTGGGCAAACTGGGGCTTTGCAGACCCAGGAGCTGTGAGCTGTAGACCCCCACACAGCCCGCCTAGGTGCCCTCCCAGAGGACTCACCCTAAAGGCAGTTCCTTCCTCGATGATCGTTGGCAGCTGGGAGAGGCAAATGTCAACAGCCAGGTCCCAAGCTTGCCTAGGAAGAGAACAGACAGGAACACCCGCAAAGCATTACTGATCAGCTGCACGGGGCAGAGAGCCTTAACCCCCTTATAAAGCAAAAGGGAGGCAGTTTCTGCCCTTGGGTGGCTGAGGACCCAAGGAAGGCATGCAGGGTGGGGGCAAGTGAGGAGAAGGGACACATGAATAAGGTGTTCTGCAACACCATTCAGAGCTTATTTATACTGAGAGGCCAGGAGAGAACATGGTAACTTTGGCTCTCACTGCTTTGGTGGCACACTGTAACCATTCTGTTTGTTTACATTTTTTTTCTCTTTAAAATGAAATGAGAAAAAAAGCATGAGGAAAATAAAGGGAACCTTCTCAGTCTTTGATGTAGTTAATAAAAGACTGCAGAAGTTCTCTGATTCAAACTCGAACAGACACAAGGCACAGCCCAGTCTATCACGGTGGAACATGGTGGGAACCTGTGGCAGCTCCAAGGTGACTAGAGCCATCCAAGAGGAGCATGGCATTTCTACCAGGAAAGGCAGCCAGTGTTTGGGTTCAGAAGGAAAGGGCCAGCCTGTGGTCTCAGTCTGCTCAGATGCCTGGAGTTGCTGGCATGGTCATGTCCTACCTCGCAGGGCTATGATGGAGTCCCCAACTGTGATCAGCACTGCCTGGCCCCAGCACCTCCTCCCCCGAGTGCTCTGGATCTGTGCCTCAAGGAGATCAGGTGTGTGCCCAGGGCCCACAGAGGGCACTGAGGTGCTGTGGCTGCAACTTCAGTCCCCTGATGCGGGCCAGGTAGCGCTTGCTAGAGTGGGGAAGGTGACAGACTCATTTTAAGTGAACTCAGCCATCCTTATCAACTCCCCCTCTGGCACTGGGACCTAGCCCAAGCCATTTCCCCACTTCCAGTTTTTTCCACCCCAAATTCCATGAGTCAGAGCACAGGACAGAGCCCTCGGCAGGCCCACAGCCTCATGCCAGCCCCTTGGAGTCCATGGTGAGGCCCAGAAATGCATTGCAGATTGATTTATGCCGTTTCATAAACACACATTCTGATATAATTCTGGGGAAACAGTGGGGTGGATTCTCTGCGTATTCTAGCTGCTCTTATGTATGTCTCTTTGGCAAATGTCTATTCTCTTTCAGGTAACTTCTAAATGGCCCAAAAGCATAACAGAGACTTGGCATGTTTGGGTTCAAAGCCAGACAGGTTGAAGTTCAGAGAGGTTCAATATATTTTCCTGTATGTGCAATTTGGAGTGATTTTTTATTTTTTATAAATTTTTTATTTTGAACTAGTTTTAGACTTATAGAAAGGTTGCAAAAATATGACAGAGTTTCCATAAATGGCTTCTCCAAGCCTCAGTTTCATTATTTGTATAGTGGAGAGTACTCCCACTTTAAATGACCAAGAACTTAATGAGATGTTTGTGCCAATTCTGCCTGGTAAGGGAAGCATTTATTAACTATGTGTGCTGGTGACTTTTTTTTTTTTAAAAAAAAAAACGTTTTAAATTGTGAAATATATATACTTAGAAAAGAAAGAAAAAGCAATAATTTTCAAAGTATACTTGAACAAATAGTTACATAACAGATTTCAGAGCTTGTTATGGGTTATCATTCCATTATTTCAGATTTTTTCTTCTATTGCTCCAAAATATTGGAGGCTTCAAGAAATATCAATACAGTGATTCAACAGTCATATTCATTTGTCAAATCCTATTTTCTCTGTTATAACTTCTCCTTCTCCTTTGATCCTTTTCCCACTCTATAGGGAACTTCAGGCAATGCCTGTTCTAATGTTTTCTTGTTGAGAAGGGGTGTCAACATTAAAGGAAAAGGGGATGTAATTAGTTGATAATCTTGGAGAAAGCTGGTCCCTTTGGGTTTCAGGATTTATCTGGCTTAGGAACCTCTGGAAATTCCAGGTTCTAGGAAAGCAAACTTAGTGCATGAAACTTTTTATAGAGTCTCACTTCGAGCGCTAGATATTCTTAAGAATTTACAGGAGTGATGTTGGTTGGGGTTTAGCAAACCATGGCAATTAGCCTCCAGAATAGCCTCTTGACTCTATTTTCTCTCTCTTAGCCACTGATGCCTTATTTTATTACACTCCTTTCCCCCTTTCGGTCAGGAAGGCATCACTGATCCTATGGGCCAGACCTATTCCTAGAAGTCATACCCCATGTTGTCAGGGAGATGTTCACCCTTGGATGTCATATTCCATGTAGGAGGAAGGGTAATGATTTTCCTTGCAGAGCTGGGCTTAGAGAGGCCACATCTGAGCAACACAAGAGGTTTCCTGGAAGCAACTCGGGCCTCGTTACAGATAGTCTTAGCTTCTTCACTACAGAAATAAGTTTCATAAGGGCAAGTCTCAAAATCAAGGGCTTGGCCTATTTTCTTGGGAATCCCCAATGGTTGAGAGGGTACCGGGGTTTCCCAGATAGGAAAGTTTAATAGTTTCATATATATTTTTTCCTTCAGACCCTCAAGGAACTCTACCAATACTTAAAAAAAAAACTTCAATGCAATTTTACTGATATATACTCACATACCATGTAATCATCCAAAGTGTACAATCAATGGTTCACAGTGTCATCATATAGCTGTATATTCATCATCACAATCGACTTTTTTCTTTTGTATGAAAAATAGCATACACACAAAAAAGCAGTAAATTTCAAAGCACACTGCAACAACTAGTTGCAGAACAGATTTCAGAGTTTTCTACCAATACTTTTTTGTATGCTGTGTAGGGTGAGGGTAACATTTCATTCTTTTTCTCTGTGTTATCCTGCATTTGCAGCACAATTTGTTGAATTTTTTTTTTTTTTGGCAGGGGGCGTGCATGGGCCTATCAAAAATTTTAAATTATAAGCCCACCATAGTTTGAGGTGTATCTGGGTATTACGTTAAGCTATACAGAGTTACGAAACCGCATTTCCATTATGGACTCCAGGAGTCTGGGTTGTTCAAATGAGCTATCCAGAGAGGTTGACTGAGATATGTGTTACAGATAGGTTCTAGACATAATAAACCTCTCTGCCTTTGGTCTCATAGTAGGTGAAGGTCTAGAGTATCTTTTACCCTGTATTCTGACTTCCTTTAGTGCCAGCCAGATTAACTTTAGTTTTCTGAGGAATCGCCAAACTGTTTTTCCCAGTGGCTGCACCATTATACATTCTTACTAACAGTGAATAAGTGTTTCAATTTCTCCACATCCTCTCCAACATTTGTAGTTATCAGTTTGTTTAATAGCAGCCATTCTGGCATTGTGACTTGCATTTCCCTCCCAGCTAATGAAGATGAGCTCTCTTCATGTGCTTTTTAGCCACCTGTATTTGCTCTTCAGAAAAGTGTTTATTCATATCCTTTACTGATTTTATAATTGGGCCGTTTCTTTTGTTGTTGAGCTGTACAATCGCCTTATATACACAGGATACCAACTTTTAACTGATGTGTGGTTTCCAAATATTTTCTCCCATTGAATTGGCTGCCTCTTCACCTTTTTGGCAAAGTCGTTTGAGGCGCAGAAGCTTTTGATCTTAAGGCGCTCTCATTTGTCTACTTTTTCTTTCGCTGCTTTGTACTTTAGGTGTAAAGTTTAAGAAGCTTTCTGCTATTATTAGATCTTGAAGATGTCTCCCTACATTTTCTTCTAAAGTTTCATGGTGCTAGCTCCTACAGGTAGGTCTTTAATCCATTTTGAATTAATTTTTGTATAGGGTGAAAGATAGGGGTCCTCCTTCATTCTTTTGGCTATTGTTATCCAATTCACCCATGCCTATTTATTGAAAAAGACTACTCTGCCCCAGTTCAGTGGATTAGGGAGCCCTATCAAAGATCAATTGTACATAGATATCATGGTCCATCTCTGCACTCTCAATTCTATTCCACTGGTCGATACTTCTATCTTTGTGCCAGTATCATGCTGTTTTAACCAATGTTGCTTTATAGTAAGCTTTAAAGCAGGAAGTTTTAGTCCTCCCACTTTGCTCTTTTTTTTTTTTTTTTTTTTAGGATATCTTTGGCTATCTGGGGTCTCTTTTCCTTCCAAGTAAATTTGATAACTAGCTTTTCTAAGTCTTCAAAGTAGGTTGTTGGGATTTTGATTGGTATTGCATTGATCTGTAGATCAGTTTGGGTAGAACTGACATCTTAACGACTTTCACCTTCTTACCCATTGAGCATGGAATACCTTTCCAACTATTTATGTCATTTTTAAATGTCTTTTAGCAATGTTTTGCAATTTTCTGTGTAGAAGTCCTTGACATTCTTGGTTAGATTTACTCCTAGATAACTCACGCGGCCGCTATTTTGAATGGAATTTTTCCCCTTAATCGTCTTCTCAAATAGGTCATTACTTATGCATAAAACCATTTGTCATGGTTAGGGACAGGTGTCAACTTGGCCAAGTTGTGGTACCTGTTCATCTGATTGGGCAAGCGCTGGCCTGTCTGTTGCAATGAGGACATTTCATAGGATTAGGTTATGATCACGTCAGCTACATCCACAGCTGATTCCATTTGTAATCAGCCAAAGGGGAGTGTCTTCTGCAATTAGTGATGCTAAATCCAATCATGGGAAGCCTTTTAAGGAGGACTCAGAGGAGACAGGTTCCATTCCTGCTTTGGCTGGTGAGCCTCTCCTGTGGAGTTCGTCCAGGCCACCCATTGGAGTCATCGGCTTCGCAGCCTGCCCTGTGGATTTTGGACTCTGCATTCCTACGGTCACGTGAGACACTTTCATAAATTTTATATTTGCAAGTGTTCCCTGTTGGTTCTGTTTCTCTAGAGAACCCTAACTAATACACCATTAATGAATTTTTTTTTCATATGCTGCATGGTAGGGTCACATTCGTTATTTTTCCACGTGAGTCTCCTGTTATTGCAGCACCATTTGTTGAGTTTTTATTTGTTTTTTGGGGGGGATGGGGGGGGAGAGCATGGATCAGGAATTGAACTCGGGTCTCCTGGATGGCAAATGAGAATTCTACCACTGAACTACCCTTACACCACCATGATTTTTATACATTAACCTTGCATCCTACCATTTTGCTTAACTTATTAGCTCAAGTAGCTTTGTTATAGATTTCTCAGGGTTTTCTAAGTACAGTGTTTAAGTTAGTGTTCTCTAGAGAAACAGAATCAACAGGGAACACATGCAAATATAAAATTTATAAAATGTCACACGTGACTGTGGGAATGCAGAGTCCAAAATCCACAGGGCAGGCTGTGAAGCCGATG
This sequence comes from Tamandua tetradactyla, assembly GCF_023851605.1. Classification (NCBI taxonomy): domain Eukaryota; kingdom Metazoa; phylum Chordata; class Mammalia; order Pilosa; family Myrmecophagidae; genus Tamandua; species Tamandua tetradactyla. Next base: position 73,155,025 of record NC_135332.1, on the reverse strand, counting down.
ATTCCAATGGAGGGCCTGGACGAACTCCACAGGAGAGGCTCACCAGCCGAAGCAGAAAGAGAGCCTGTCTCTTCTGAATCCTCCTTAAAAGGCTTCCAGTGATTAAATTAAGCATCACTCATTGTAGAAGACACTCCCCTTGGCTGATTACAAATGGAATCAGCTGTGGATACAGCTGACATGATCATGATTTAATTCTATGTAATGTCCTCATTGCAAAAGACAGGCCAGCACTTGCCCAACCAGACAAACAGGCACCACCACTAGGTCAAGTTGACACATGAACCTGACCATGACATATAGGATTATGTCATCTGCAAGTAATGAAAGTTTTACTTCTTTTTCTCATGAATGCCTTTTATTTCTTTCTCCTATCTAATCACTCCAACTAGGACTTCTAGTACAATGTTGAATAATAGTGGTGACAATGGGCATCCCTGTCTCATTGATCTTAGGGGGAATGATTTCAACCTCTCACTGTTAAGTATGATGCTGGCTATGGGTTTTTCACATATACCCTTTATGATACTGAGGAAAGTTCCTTTGATTCTTACCTTTTAAAGTGTTTTCTTCAGGAAAGGATGCTGACTTTTGCCAAATGCTTGTTCGGCATCAATCAAGATGATCATGCGGTCATGATGATTATGTGATTCTTCCCTTTTGATTTGTTAACGTGCTGCATTATGTTGATTTTCTTGTGTTGAACCACCCTTGCATTCCTGGTATAAACTCCACTTGGTCGTGAAGTATAATTCTTAATGTGTTGGATTCAATTTGCTAGTATTTTGTTGTGAATTTTTGCATCTATGTTCATTAGGGAGATTGGTTTATAGTTTTCCTTTCTTGTAGTGTCTTTATCCAGTTTTGGCATTAGACTGATGTTAGCTCACAAAATGAATTAGGTAGTGTTTCTTTTTCCTCAGTTTTTTGGAAGAGTTTGAGCAGGATTGGCATTAGTTCTTTCGGGAATGTTTGATAGAATTCCCCTGTGAAGCTGTCTGGTCCTGGTCTCGTCTTTGTGGGAAGATTTTTGATGACTGATGGAATTTCTTTACTTGTAACTTGTTTGTTGAGATCTTCTATTTTTTCATGAGTCAATAGGTAGTTCATGTGTTTCTAAGAATTTGTCTAGTTCATAGTATTCTCTTACGGTAATGACCCCCATCTCATTACTGACTTTGCTATTTGCATCCTCTCTTTTTCTTTATCACTCTAGCTAGGGATCCATCAATTTCATTGATTTTCTTAAAGAACCAACTATTGGTTTTATTGATTCCTTCTTTGGTTTTTTGTTCTCCAGCTTGTTTATTTCTGTTTTAATCTTTATTACTTCTCTATGTCTATTTGCTTTGGGGTTAGTTTGCTGCTCTTTCTCTAATTTCTCCAAGTGAGCAGTTAAGCCCTCAATCTTTGCTCTTTCTTGTTTTTTAACATAGGTAATAAATTTCCCTCTCAGCACTGCCTTTGCTGCATCCCATAAGTTCTGATATGTTCTGTTCTCATTATCATTTGTCTCCAGGTATTTACTGATTTCTCTAGCAATTTCTTTTTTGACCCACTGATTATTTAAAAGTGTGTTGTTTAATTCCACATATTTGTGAAAGGAAGGAAGTGCAGAGGGACACACTAAATGATGGAGTGAGAACCCCAAAGCTGGGTCCTTGCTGCTGCATCTCGCCAACCCCAGGAAGAGCTACATTGCCCAGTCATGGTATTGAGGTCCTGAGTTTATCCATTGCCTGAGGGGGTTGGGGCATCTGGTTTTCTCTCTGCTGTGAACTGGAAGCAGCAGGTATCACCTGCTGATGCAGATACACAGCCAGACCCTGGGGGAAGAACCAGATGAGATGCCACTAGACCCAATTTTCTCTCTTCTTTTTTCCCCCTCTCTACCACTGAGATGCCAAGCAGGTTTGTTTGTTTTCTTTTCCCAGGAAACAAGCCGACGCAGGGAGGCTGGCTTCATAATTAGGGATATCCAGGGGAAAGAACTGAAGTGATGCACGGAAACCCTATAAACTCCACAATGGAACATTCTTTTCTCCTCTTTTTACTCAGGAGCAGCGGCCAGAACCTGAGTGCAACAGTGGGCCAGGCTCCTGCTGCATCCCCACCATGAACCTGAGAGGCTGCCTGGACACTGCTCCTTTCCTAAGGTACTCCTTAGAATGTGTGCATACTGCACCCCGGTTATTGACTGTGGGAAAGGGCTTGGTGTTTGCCAGGGCGTGTATTGGCAGCCCTGGCACAGAGGCTTTGGAAAGGTGGTTCTAATAACCCAACGAGGGCACTCCACAGATGATGTGGTATGCTCATGCTTTCCTACCTTGGGGATTCAACCACCCAGATTCTCATCCTGGCACTCAGCTGGGCAAACACGATTCTCTGCAAAGGAGAAGTACATTGCTGGCTGGAAACGGTCGAAGGCACTCTGTGATCCGGGCCCTCCTTACCTTACATCTCACCATGACTTCCCTCTCCCTTCCTGTCCCTACTTGCTAATCCTGAGGCTACAGCGGTAAGGTGACAGGCAACAGAAATGGCATTTTAGGGTACAAAGGCACCCACTCTTCCTAATGAATAATGTTGGCCCAAATCTAGTCACTGGAGGAAAAAGGGAACTGTGTGGGGACAAAAAGCAAGAGAAGGGGAGCCCCTACTTTGCCCATGCTTGCTGCCCTCCTGGGAAGCAGGAGTGCTCCCTCTGCACCGTCAGCTCTGAGGCTTTCCATGGCGCGGGCTTGCTGGAAACCACCCTCTACGGCTGTTTTCTGCCTTTCCCCCATTCCTGGACACACGTGATTGAGATTTTATAATCACAGCTTCATGTATGAAGATGAAGCTAGCTATGCAGATATTTAAGGGAAGAGTAGTCTGGAGAGGGAAGACCTGAGGCCAAGGATGAGTGTGTGCCTGCTATGTAGGAGGCAGTGAGGAGGTCAGCATGGTAGATGTGGAATGGACAAAGTGGTGATGAGACCCTCAGGGGTCCTGAGGTCCTAAAAAGGTCTCTTCAGCCAGATTTCCTCCACATGACACCCGACCACCCTGTCCTTTCTGAGGGCTTCCTATTTCTACACTCCAGGAGGCTCTCTGTTGCCCTCACAATGAATGCTCCAAAAAGCCTCTTCCCAGGCTCCTCTCCCAAACCATCCCTAGCATCGGTGCCGCTAGGGTTCTTACCCCTCTCATCTCATTCTCTATCTTCTTCCCGGGTGCCCTAAGTCTCAGGCTTGGCTCCAGACACTGTCCATTCACTGACACCTCCCACTCTAGCCAAGACACATTCAGCTCTCCTTTGGGCTCCAGGCCCCAAGATCCATCACAGGACCAGCAGGCATGCTGGAGAGGAACTGTATGTCTGCCACTAGCTCCCCAGAGGGCCCAGGTTCAGAGAATGGCCTCCCCACCCACCCACTGGCCTGAGTAAGAGCTGTGAGCCTCTAGCCCCCTGCCTCATGCTACTGTGGCCCTCTGAACTGTGGGCAGGAATGGTTAGGAGAGCCTCCCGACTGGCCTCAGGCATCCACTCTCACCACTCCCAGTCCATCTGCCACACTTTCATCTGCTTTTCAGCTTAAACATGGTACCCAAGGCCTGGCACAGGCTGGCTCCTTCTATGTCTCAAATTTCATTTTTTATGAGTTCCGTGATTGCTATAGCCCTCTGCTGCACCAAACTGCCTGCCTAGGACCTGGCACACCGTAGGTCTTAAACACACATTTGTTAAATGAGAGCAAAGGAAGGAGTGACTGTACTTCCCATGCCCAAAGAGCAACCCAGAGTGGCCTAACACAAAGGGTGAGGGGAGAGAAAAGCAGCAAACAGAAAGCTAAGAGACCTGGGCTCCATACTCTGCTCCGCTGTGAGGGGAAGTGGCTGGTGCTTTCTGGACTCACTCCCTCATCCGACTGGATGACCCCCAAATAGGAGGCTGCACAAGGACAACGTAGCCTGGCCCTGAGGCTGGGCATCTGCTCCCCCAAACCCTCTCTGGGCATTCAGGCTCGCCCCTGTGAAGTGGGCTAATGCACGAACCCCTCCTTTGGGAGGCTGGAGAGGTAATATCTTGAAAGGTCTAAGCAGAGTCTCCCACAGTCAGGGTTGGGAACAGAGAGCTGTGCTTTTTCTGCCATAAAATTTAGTAATTCTAAACTGGAGCAAAATAATCATCTCACTTTCTTTGTTGCCACAGAATAAAAAGCATTCATTCCCATGGATATAGCCAACTCTTCCATTCTTATTTTACCTTTCTTCTAGAAATATGTTCCTCCTAGAAACAAAGTGATGATCTGTACACTGGATTTGTTTCCTAGTACAGCAACCTCTGCCTCCCACTGGGAGGTTTCCTGAGAGACTAAAGGACTCCACAGCATTTTTATTAGACTAATGAAAGTGCACGTCAATGTGTGATAGGGCAGATTTTCAGGATGTCTTCATAAAGGATCAAAACAAGAACTAAAAATTTAAAGATCCAGAAAACAAGCAATAATTCAAGATGAACTAAAGAAGTTTTTCATTACTCAAATATATGAACTATATTTCATTTCCTTCAGAGTGGCCCCCTTCACACAAGCATACCCTTCCCCTGCCAATATAATTAAGAGGTAATCAGGACATGATCAAACTGTTTCACAGTACAGGCAATAAATAGCTCCCGTCTGCTCAATAAATGCCTGGACTACAGGCAAAACAGTTGTTCAGCAGCGCTGAGGGAGATATTCATTCCTTGTGAAGGCAGAGGCAAAGTCAATTATTGCAATTAAACTCTATAAAGATTCTTTGAATTTAATCAAATAAAAAGTTTTAATTTCAGGTATTAGAAGGAAAGTGCGCACCAGGTTAAGGAGATTGCCTTCGGTCCGTGAACTCCAGCTAAGAACCTGTGCGGGTGCAGCTTGCCACCTCAAGAGTGTGCCGGGGAGTGACCTCTCCACTGGAATGTCCCCGTCTTGTCTATGTCACGCAGTAAGGGCCAAATCCATTCCAATGCCCCCCAGTTCTTCTGCAAGGCCCTGGCTGGGGTATTTTATACAAAGTACATGAAGAACTGGACCGGGCTGGAGAGGGATTGCTCTCAGCACATTCAACCGATGCCTCCTGAGCCCTTTTCAAACAGTAGAACCCAATCCTGTGTGACCACAGTCCTTCCCAGGGGCCTTAGCCTGACCACTATTAAAGGGTTGGGGCCCCACCAGGATCCAGCCACTTTGGGGTCTGGACCCTGTACCAGAGACATATTTCAAGTACCACCAAACTGAATGCAGATGGCTTTGCTAAGAACTCCACAGAGAATCCTGAAATGAAGTGAGCTGAATGAGGAGTAGAGGGGAGGACCTCTCCCAAGGGAAGGCAACACTGACTGACACCAGAAGTGTTTGAGGTGCCTGGAGAACGGGCTGTGAGGATGTCTGAGACCTACTGGAAAACACAGAACAGTATGTCTGACAGTGCAGAAAGGCTGCCGTGAGCCCCAGGCGATAGCTTCGGGTGCCCTGCTGACAGCTCTACCCAAAGCAAAGGCTGAGGTGAGCAGTGGGCCAGCCACCTTCACTCCCACAAGCCAGGAACACGCCAGGCTGGGCCAGCCGCTTCACCCCTCAGGGTTATGTCTATTTACTTAGAAGAAAGGAAAGGGTCAGGTCAGATGATCAACTATATGACAGCCTTTTAACAGCAGAATATCTGTGCTTACTCTCTGGTAAAACGGGCTGCATTTTCTAGGATAAAGTCAGAATGAACCTGGAGTCTTAATCAGGGACTCTCAGCTAAGGAAAGGTGGGAAGGGAGCCCTATATAAAAGCATGAGGTGGCAGCGGTGAGCTCTGGCACCTGGGCAGGAGCAGAAGCAGAAGCTGGGAGGGGTTTAGGAAGGTGTCTGGATTAGCACCTCCCACAGCTGCTGAGATGCCAAGGAGAGAAGCAGGGTCACCAGCACTCAGAACAGATTTGGGGGTGGAGGGGCTTTAACTGGCTTATCTGATATCCTGGGCTTCTCCCTCCCTCCAGCAGCTTGGGGCCTTCCAAGCTAGTCACTTCTGAGATGAGTCACTCACCAGGAAAAAATGCCTGCCAGGCAAGAGCTCTGATTTTCAGGAAACAGGCCTAGGATGGCAGCCACCCAGGATGTGGACTGCACAGAAACCCTTCCAAGTGAGCATGGCTGCATCTACACTGACCCATCAGTCAAATGAGGCACCCTCAACGGGAACAGAAAGCACAGGCTATTAGTGCAAAGAAATGCAAGGGTTTCAGGACCTGCTGAAATTGAGAGTGAAGGAGAACGGCTCCCTGATGGCTTCATGTCAAAAATTAAATAGGAAACAGGCTCTGTGTATTTCACCATTAGCTCCCCCCGCCTGAAGCAAAGTGTACGTGTATATTACTTGATGCTTTAACCTCAATTTTTGTTAGACTTTGTTCCCATTGTCCTCCTGCTAAAAATTCAACCTCTCCATCACCACCCGAGGAATATAATTAGACTTTAAATTAAATTATTTATTCCAAATGCTCTTTTCTTTCTACCTTTCCTGTGAATTCCCTGGGGATGTACAAACTTTGGTCTATGAAGAAGGGAGAAGGGGCTCTAAGTACTGCTTTAAAGTGTTCCATCACACCGATGGCAGAGCACTCCCTGCTGATTCTTTAGTGTTGGGGCCACACCAAAGCTGTGTGTCATGACAGCCTCAGCTGCAGCTGGAAAAATCCAAAGAGAGAGGGGAGCATGTTCTGAGCCTAACATTGCTTACTTTTACCTGTTCTTCCTCCCTCCTTCAGGAAAGGAGAGAGATTTGAGGAGGATACAGGCCACTCAGGATGGAGACCACATTCCCTAGATGCAGCCAGATGGGACACTGACCAACAGACGCGAGTGGAAATGAGATGTGTCCTCTCCGAGTGCACCCTTACAGGACCAACACTGCTTGTGCCCTGCTCTGCCTCACTGTCCTGCCAGCTGGAGGGCAGACCAGTGGCTGGCACCCCAGGACAGAGGGCTTGGTCCCCGGGTTCAACACTACATACACCCAGATCATCATAGGAAAGAAGCAGCTGTCTCGTGCAGGCCACTGGATCTCTGGGTGGCCAGCTAACACATCCAACCACCTTCAGACCAGGAAGAAACACCACTGTGGTCTGTCTCCCTAACAAGAAAGCCAGCTTCTCTCAAAATGGGTGCCGGCCACCTGCCCTTCATTTGGCGGCCAACGGGTGCACGTCAAGATGTTAAAGTATCACTGACCTCTGACTTAGCAGAAGGCAATTCTGAATAAGGCCATTAAGAAATAAAGGTTATTTCCAACTCCTGGTGGTTTTCTCCTCCCTGGACCAACAAGTCAGAAACGTGGCTGAAATAAAGGACTCCTTGTTAAACTTTAGCCCAAGCGCAATGATACACAGTGAAACGTGGCTGCCCCCACTCTGTAAAATACGCTTATATGGAGATTTTTACCTTTAGCCTCCAAGGTTAGGCAGGGAGGCTTCTGAAGGACTCAAACAGCGTATCTTCGTTCCACTCTGCTGCACCTAATTTATCACGATCTCCAGTAAGTGTTCTGACTTGAGAAGGCCCGGGGCTTTCCAGGCTCCCAGAATACTCTTTGTCCAGACCGCAATTCTTTCCTGCTAAGGATTACGGTGAGCCTGGTTAAGAGTCAGTTAACCCAGGAGAGAGTGTAGGTAAAACTTACATAATGAACTCCAGGGGACAGTCAAACACTTTTAGTAGGGTTTTAGTAGGGTGGGGATATATTTAGAAATCATATTAGCAAACAGGAATTGGAGATAAGCAGTGCTGATGCCTAATCTCTGGGAAATGCAAGAACAGACACTTGCCCAAACCAGGCAGGGAGTGGAAGCAGCTTATGCATAAATCTCCAAGCCTGCCTTCTCCCTGCTTTGACCTGGGTAATTTCTTTGAGATGGTTGGGAAAACAGGCATTGGCTCAAGATGTTGTCATTATGGGCACTCTCTTTAGAAGTGAAGAGCTTTTAAATGCCACTCGGGGTGACAGGATCCCTTTAAAGTGCTCACATTTCCAAAGAACAGTCCCATCTACCATCTCTAAGGAACTACCAAGTTGCCATGGAAGACCAGGCAAGCAACATTCTACCTCTTCTCAGATGGGAAATGAAGACCCATGAGGGTATATGCTCCACCCAAGGTAGCAAGATTGCAAATTACTCAAAACTTAGGGGGTCCAACAGCCCTTAAAATAATTATTTCAATTTTTTTGTACATTTAATATTTCTCAATATGTTTTGGTGGTAAGATGAGGAAAGGAACCCAGAAAACTGGGGGCTAGTGGTACTGGGGACCTGCCTCCTGACCCATGAGGCTCTGTGGGTTACAGAGAGGGCCCTGTGTCTTTAGTTCCAGGTGGGCAGTGAAAGCACCTGCCTTCCCCTGATGTCCCTTCAGCAGCAGCATAGCCCTCTGGGGCTGCTCCAAGAGGTTCACCCAGAGCTACAGAGACGTCTGTGCCATGGACCTTCTTCCTGCTGAGTTAATGAACGTTAGGGACCCACCATCCTGACATCTAACTAACCAGACCATATCTCCAGTCTTTTCTTTCCTTTACTACTTAGGTTCCTATGACTATACTTCTTCTAGAATCTAAAGCCTCATTTTACATCTGACTCCCAATCAAAGTAAACCGATGGTTGTGTCAGTTTTAAAGGATGTAAGCACCCTGGAAAAGCCATGTTTTAATCCTAATTCCATTTTGTAAAGGCAGCTGTTTCTTCTAATCCCTGTCAGTACTGTATGTTTGAAACTGTAATTAGATCATCTCCCTGGAGTGATGCAATCAAGAGAGGTTGTTAAACTGGATTATGTGGAGATGTGTCTCCACCCATTCAGGTGGGTCTTGATTAGTTTACTGGGATCTTATAAAAGAGGAAACATTTTGGAGAATGTGGGAGATTCTGAGAGAGCAGATGACATAGCCACAAGAAGCAGAGTCCACCAGCCCATGACCTTTGAAGAGGAAGGAAAATGTCTCCCAGAGAGCTAAATGTTACAGGAAGCCAGGAGAGAAAGCTCATAGATGACACTGTGTTTGCCACGTGCCCTGTGTTTGCTATGTGCCTTTCCACTTGAGAGAGAAATCCTGAACTTCATTGGCCTTCTTGAATCAAGGTATCTTTCCCTGGATGCCTTAGATTGGACATTTCTTATAGACTTGTTTTAATTGGGACATTTCCATGGCCTAAAAACTGATAACTTCCAACTTACTAAACTCTCCTTTTTAAAAGCTGTTCTGTTTCTGGTATATTGCATTCCGGCAGGTAGCAAACTAGAACAGTGGCATAATTTCCAGCATTTAATGGGAATGACTTTTGTTTACTTTTCAGCAACAGATTCATGCTGCCATCATCATTAGGGAAAAAACATAGGGAGAACCTATGCTACATGCATGTGATTTTCTCCCTTTAAATGATCACCACTGACTTTTGTAAAAGGATCACTTGGTTTTACTTACTTGGCACCTTCCAGTGCCTGGAGCTGAGAAGTCACAATTTCAGGCCTTTCAAAGGAGATTCAAAACTGGAGAGGATATTCTAATATGCATAGGTGGAGCAAGATGGGCTTGTGAGAGGAGGGGGTCCAGCCAGCAATCCAAGGCATAGGCAGGAGCCCAAATCACCAGGGACTCCTACCCTCCTCTACTGTGAATACTTATGAGGCACCAGTCTGGGTACTAGGGCCCCAAGATGCTAAGTCGCAGCTTCTACTCATGGCATTCTCAGCCTGGCCCAGAGTTGGCAAGGGGAAATCTGCAGGTGTGTCTGGTCTGACCCTCAGAATTTTTAAATACAGTATTACATGCCAACATTTACATATCAGCAAATTAGATTCAAAAATCTGAATTTTTGGCTACTCAGAAAAACCAGATGATTACCATGGTGGGCCAACACAGCCGTGCAGAGCCACTGGCTGGTGCTAAGTGCAGCTGGCCCCCTCCAGGCTAGTGCTCCCTGTCTGGGCACTGCATCCTACCACTCCTGGCTGCTGCGTGCTGACGCCCTGGAAGGCTCATGGCCTCAGGGCTGGGAGCATATGGAGGGGCAGCTTCACAGGCCCCTGTAGGTCCTTCCACTGGGATGACTTACTATGGTAGTGTTTTCTCATTGCTGATGAATGAAGATTTCCCCCAAAGGTAAACGCTAGGATGCTTTGTGGCTGCCTGCCACAGGCTGCAAACCTTCAGACATCTTTCCCATAGACCCTTTGGTTATTGGTACTTGGTTCCTCCCAGCTTCCTGCACTGTCTGTACCACCTTCCTAGCCTTGTGTTCTGACCCCTGCTCTGTCCCCATTCTGAAAAGCAAATCTGATTAGGTTGTTCCATGCCAAAAAGCCTTGAGATTTGAGCCCCACCTGGGCCAGCTGACTGGGTCCCTGGCAGTTCCCCTGCTCCGCCTTGCCTTCTGCTGCTCATCAGGTAACACAGTTGCATTCTCACTGTACTCGGCAAACTGCAGCATTCCTTGAGGGCACCTTGACCTTTATTTCACTCTGTAAGCAACCCCCTGCTTCACCTACACCCTCAATCTGCTTCATAGTCTCCTTGCCTATGGGTTTAACCACACCCCTAGCACCTGTCATGGTGAATATGACTCCCTCCCCCTCTGCACACCCATTCTATCTGTCTCACGGCTCCTAGCAACCCACCCCCACCCCAAGTCACAGTGTTCACACATATTCTTTTAGGCCCACCCAGTCTCTGCTCTCAGACCTGGGACACCCTCAGGATGGACGGGCCCCTCCCACAAGGGCTTGTGAGTGAGGAAAGGGTTCAGGTAAGAGCCCCTGTGAACCGGAAGCCCTTCATGGCTAAGGGTGCCTCGCTTCTACAAAGGGATTTTAGGTCTCATGTCAGCCTGCACCAGCTGCAGGCTCCGTACACGGCCCTCATATATGCTCCACTCCTCCACAAGAGGGTGCTCCTCACACCAGTGGCTGCTGGCACCCACCAGGACACCGCACAGTCCAGACCCTGTCAGCTCATGGTCTGCATCTACTGATGAAATGAGGGGATGCTTGTAGAAGGGCTTGACACGAGTCTGGAAAGGGAAGGAACACGCTGCCCAGCCTCTTTCTCCTAACAGCCTGAGGGACCATCACCCCCAGCTTACTATAAGTTGCTGTCATCTTGCGCAACGGGGCAGCCTGAGCTGTGGCAACACGCTCCCCTTCTAGGTGTGACGTAGCAGGCATTAGGCATTGGCACATGGAGAGCTGGGCTTCGGCTCTTTGCTTACTGCATATCTTTGAGCAGACCATGACCCCTTTTCCTCAGGTGCAGCGAAGAAAGCACCATCAGTGCCAAGGGCTCATGGCTGGGCTAAGATAGGCTTGTCACACTTCTGGGGAGGTGCCCAGGCCTGTGCACCATCAATGAATGGAACTAGCTCATTCTCATTGAAATGTCAGACCCCCAGTTCTCGACCCTTGGGCCTCCTGACCTTCAGACCCAGGTTTCTGATGGTTCGCTAGGCTTACCTGCAGGTTGTACTGAACCCTGCAACCTGATAGGCTCATGTCAGAACCCATTCTATCCCTCTCCTGCCCTGCGTACCCTACACTAACCCCCACCCGCCAATGCATATGTTCTTAGTTTAGGTTGATCCTGGCAGCAGCCACTCGGCTTTCCAAGTCGGAAACTTTGGAGAGGTCCTAACTGCAGTCTCTACAACCTATGTATAATTAGACCCCAGGCCCTGTCAACTTGAACAGGTAACACGAGTGGACCCTGATGCCTCCCTCCAAATCATATCACATGCCACTACCTCAGTTCGGGAGCCCTCCATCTTTTCTCCCAGACCCCTCACAACTCCCCAGCTGGGTCTCTGACCCTGGTTGCTCCTCATCCTTTTATGCTTCTAGCTTCTGCTTAGACTTCCTTTGGCCCCTAGCCAGAGGGTTTCGCTCTCCGCCCTCTATACAAGGCCCTTCCAAGTTTGATACCCTGTACAGCTACTGCCTGCTCTTCTCTTTGCCTTGCTCCACCACGCAGGAATCATCCTCTTCTCCCACTGAGGCTCTCATAAGATCTGCTGCCTTTGGCACCAGACGCTCCCGATCTGGCACTGTTTATTCACATCCCACCTTCCTCATCCTCTGAAGAGTAGGCCCATGCCTTCCTGCTTCTGGGATGTGTCCCTGAACATTTCAAGTTGTCAAGGGCTTTCTTTGAGCTTCTTCCTGATAATTTTAATTTCTTAGTTAACAGGAGGCACATTGGTTCCTTTCTCTAGACTGCAATGCCCTTGAAGTCTCAAAAAACCCCTATTTTTGATATCCAGGTAACCCCAAACCTAAAACCTACAGCTGGAAGGCACTCCGCCCATCCAAGCTTCTTACTCAGACAGAACAGTCCTGGCAGGAGGTAGAAGAATGGAGGGAGAGGCAGGAGATGGAGCACACTCACATGCACATGAGCTTCTCTGGCCAGGATGTGAGCACCTGCAAGTAGAGGGAACTGGGCAAGTAGGACGGTGCCTCTCAGGCTCAGTGTTCAAGGGACAGATGATGGAGAGTGAGAAAGGAAATGTGGGAGGACTGATGGCTATGCTAAGCCTGGCACACCCACTGCATCATCTCCACTTGAATAAAGTTTGTGTGCTGAAAATGCTTACTCTAACAAGACAGTGATCACGTTACAATGTCTAAGTATTGGCTTTATTACAGAGGGCAGGCTTATGTGGGGTGCGGAGAAGGAGCACTGGGGGCTGTGACTTGGGCACAGGCGCTGCCTGGAGGTTTCCCATCCAGCCTGGAAGCTACTGCATGTGCGGTGACGGTGGCCCAATGGACTTGCACCCTCTTCCCTGACCCAGACACAGGTGAAAGCCCATCGCTTTCACACAGTCCAGACGGCGTTTCTCTAAAAGCAGTTCTCAACTGGGTTCTAAGCTGCATGAGGGCAGAGGCCCTGTTGTTCCCCCTCAGTGCTGTGCCCTTAGAACTCCACCAACCAGAACTGGGGTGCTATTTTATACTTCACCCGATGGCTTTTACTGTTCTTTACAAGGCCGGACTCACCCGGCGCATATGCATGTGCAACTCTCTGTTAAATTATCTGTGCCATATGCTATTTCAACAATCGTAACAATTCCATTTCCTGTACAGTATCAAACACAGGACTTAGTCTGATGTTTGCGAATTAGTTTCCAAGTCAGGATTTATAAACTATCAAATAAGATTAAATCCATGTATTAAACCTTAGAGAATTCTACTAGTTGCATTTTCTCATGCAAAGAAATGCTCAGCTATTTCTTCTGTTTGTCTCCAGTTTTGTATTTATGACAAATAATGCCTTAAATATAAAGATTCACTTTTAAAGACCAGTTGATACTATTTCAAAGGCTTAAAAAACTACATATCAATTTTTAAATTGTAACAGTAATACCTACCAATTTTTAGAGCACAGAATGCTCACTTTAATCCCATCCTCCTGGCATAAGCACCACTGACACTGTGGTAAAATTTTAGCCTGACTGCTTTTCTAAATGTAATATATATTTTAACATAAATGCAACTACGTTAATAAGCTGGTATTCTCTTTCTGTCATTTAACATTTTGATATATGTTAATAGATAATAAATAATCTTCATAAACATAACTAAGATTATATTCCTTCAAGTATAAATGTATCTAATTTATATCCCTATTTACTGCTTTTTTTAATTAAAAAATTTTTTTTTTTACATGGGCAGGCACTGGGAATTGAACCTGGGTCCTCGGGCATGGCAGGCAAGCACTCTTACCCGCTGAGCCACTGTGGCCCGCCCTTATATCCCTATTTAGTTAGGTACTAGGGTCATTTCCAAGCTTTCATCTTTATTAAGTAACTTTCTGACAAATGACTACCTGCCAAAGCCTTTCAGAATGCCTGATCGGTTGTTCCTGGCTCTTCCTCAGCTACATGTGTGAGCACACTCCAGAGCTCAGTCCCAGGGTAGTGGGTGGAGTGGAGGGCCGGCAGTGCCGCCTGGGAGCATGCCAGCCTAGTTAGGGTGGCCTCCCAGCACGGGTGGAAGTGGCAGCACTGTGCCAGGAGGGTAGGATGGGGGCACCACAGCACTCTGGCCCCAGAATAGGGGCTGCCCAATCCCTGCTGCCATCGGGCCGAGAGAGAGAGGATGCTGTGCTACCATCCAACACCCTTCAGACCTGCAGGGTCAGAGCCCTAGACTCCTTTCTCACGACAGATGATGATGGCCTCTAGCACGACAGCCATTTGTCTCAAGAGACTGCAGATACTCAGGTTCCTTTGCTAAATGTCTTGTCTGCCTGGGGCTCTCCTGACCCTGTGATGCGTGCAAAAGACCAAAAGCACATGCACATGCGTACTGAGGAGTCGGCATTCACCATGGTCTGGGGCTAGCCCTGCTATAGGGGCTGCTCAGGAGCCTCCCTGCCTCAGTCTCTTCTCTGATGATGATGACAGTAGTAATGATGGTGATCCCTGCTGTCAGGACCAACGACCTCAGACTTGGGAAAAGTTTACAGTGAGCCTGGCAAGTAGCAGGAACTTAAGGAAGAAATCACTGCAAAAGGACGGTTACATTTACCAGCTTTTAATCCCTTTCTGTGACTTGTCTTAGTAAAGACCACAGCAAACACCTTCTCAGACTCACTATTTTTTCCCCCTTACCACTCCTTCCGCTTGATATTTCCCAAATGGCCCCACTACCTTCCTGGCTCCTGTCTTCAGGATGCAGAATGGACATTTTAAGTTGGTTCTGGAACCTCCTGCAAGGTGGTCTGGATGGTGAGCCCTGAACCCTGCCTCCTGGGGTGATCCTGTCCCCCGAGTGTGAGCGGACCCTGAGCTGATCCTAAGGACCAGAATAGGGTGAGGGTGACGAGGTGTCCATGATTACGTGAGTACATTAATCAGACAGTGCTGCCACCTTGCTTGAGCCTCCTTCTCCCTTGCTGGCAAGGAATGGGAGGGGATCCTCTACAAACAGGGCAGTCCCACACGCTTACAAGAAGCTGAGGAGAGGACCCACCAAGCAGGGCCAGACTCTCGGTTCTCAGAAACTGGCAACAATAAGCGTGTGCTGTTTGTGGTAGTATTGTTATACAGTAACAGACAACGAATACACTCCTTACCGCTTTGAGAGAGAGCAAAATTTTCTATTTTTCACTTTGTGATGCTTTGAGGGATTTCCTATTACTAAATGTTCATCAATAGGCCTTATGCAATTGCTTAAAGGCAGTATGTGCATCAAGAAAAAAGAAAAACATCTTTTTTACAATATGTGCTTAATTTGCAAGTTACAGTTTTTTTCTTTCAGCACCTAATTTTTTTCATTTTGGCACATTTTTCCCCTGGGCTTTCAAATTCGCAGTTCTGTTAAGTGTCCAGGTTTACTGTGAGTTTATTTACTTTCAACTCTTCCTTTCTATAGGCTGAATGATTAAAAAAACTGGCTGCTTCACTTTCAAGCCAGCTACCAGGCTGGTACACAGGAGATGAACCTAAGGTTTGATTTTTCCATAAACCTATCACTTCTCTAATTTAAAAACTTAAAAAAAGGCAAGAAAAAGAAGTCCAAAGCACATAACATTTCTTGGGCATGTGCAGGTGAAAAGGAAACCCACCACCAGCCTGAACACAGGTCTGGTGGCCCCATGTGGAGCCAGGCCTTGGCATGCTGCTTCCTGGTCTCAGGACCCATGTCCTACCCACCCTGGGACCAGGGGACCTGCATCACCTGGCTGAATGCTCAGCGCCCACACGTCATAGCCTTGGATGGCAGGTCCGTTGTTTCCACAGCCTTAACGTTCAGCTATCAAATGGCATTTACACTTTATCTCCTGTCAGCTTGCTTTAAATATTTCAAATACCTTCATCTGAAATGTCTATCAAACTAAATTATGAAAAAACAATAAAACCCAACAAAACACATTCAAGAGTTATGGATTCAAGAGTTTGGAGGTAGATCTGCATTCCTCCCACTTCGTCTAGAGAAAAGCATCTAGAATGATGAAAAGAGACAGGTGATATTATTTTTGTGGCATCCATCACTTGCTTCAATCCCCAGCATCCCGATCTTGGGCTGTTTATCTATCGGAGCTGTTCCTTTTGCTCCTTGCTCCTGCCCTAGCCTTTTACTCTCTCTTACGATACTATATATATTTTAATCTATGCAACATATCTGAGGCATTGTCACATCTGATGAAACCAGACACTACAAGGAAACATGTCCCCACACACTTCTGGGGGTAATCAGGGCAGAGAAAAGCAGGGCCCTTGTTTTAATCATGACGGCCTGAGTGACCACTGCATCTCCTGCTCCCATAGGAACAACCCCCACATCCCCGTAAGCCCTTCCCACGGGGGTGGCTGGTGCAAAGCCTGTTTCCTATCTCTTAGCTAGTTTCCAATCCACGACCTGAGATGGCACTGACCCCCCTCGGCAGTTTCTTTTACTTTTCCTTTCATAATAACTTTTTACAAAAGCCTGGCTCAGAAGAAATAGACAGTATTTAAGGCATGAATTTCCTTTTGAAAGAATAGGCTCTTTTGAAGATCTACTCATCCAAAAATGCAGCTCTCTTCATTCTAATTATTTATTTTAAGCCTCATGAAGGCTTTGCACACTACAATCTTTTCCATTTTATTATTCATGGAGTCATGGATTCCTGGTGATCTGCCATTTTGTTAACACTTTACTGAAATCGTTGCATAGCTGATTCTTCCACGGTGGTCCATTCCAATTTCTTTCTTTCTCCATATCGGTGTTCTCTATTTTATAGACTCTCACAAAGAATAAGGATTATATATGTTTTAACATTTCAACACTACGTTATATACAATGCATTTCAAATTATCTCATAAGAATATTTCATTCTTGATTTTCTTAGAGTGAATGATGGGTAATAAATTTAAAAACTCCTTCTTGTTCCTCTACCTTTCCAATGTCAGGAGGAAAATGGCCACATGTATATATATATATATATAAATATATAAATTTATATAAATTTATAATTTATAAAAACATATATAAATTTAAATCCCTAGCTGAAATAAATCTGACCATAAAAATATACCACAAAAAGCTTTGTAAGGCTAAACATAAATGAATTAGTCTTCTTAAATATTTGTGTAAGGGTTTCCTCCATTGACGGATATAACTAAGGCTCAAGTTCCCTTTAGTACTTCTCCCCACTTTGCTTGCATTGGGAAAGAAGGGAACAGGAAGAAACCAGTCTTCAGCCATGATGCGAAGACTGAAAACAAACTACATTATTATTATTGCTACTACTATATTATTGGTAGAAGCAGCAATGGTCCAGCAAAGGGGGAAATTAAAATCCATAGTCAGAAAAGAATACATTCATGCATGTGCGCAAAATATGCTCCAGTATATTTCCCAGCACTTGTATCTATAGGATCAGAAGCACATCTGCAGAGGACCTGCCCCTCACCTTCCACCCACCCTGACTTCAGAGAACGCGGAGGGCTCGGGAGGCCACTCTGGGCTGTGGCCAGGTGTGAAAGGGCCTCAGAGGCTCTTGCACTGCTGAAGGAGGCTCACACTTCCTGTTTGTAGAGACCTTCAGGGAAGATTTAGTTTTGCTTGTTAATATGACTTAGAGGCTGCAAGTTTCATTTTAAGTCGCCCTATTGCGCACAATGTAATTCCATTTGACATGTACTACTGTAGAAATGAAAACAGACACACAAACAAACACACTACTTGGGAACAGTGACCAGTAAATGAAACGCCATCTTACCACATTGCATGCATGTAGGTGGGAGGGAGCCGCGGGCTGCTGACCGGGGTGCAGTTATATGACCTCATGATTCTTTCTGCCAATAAAAAATTTCGAAACAGACTAGCCACCAACAGATCCTGTCTGAAGAGCTTTTGGAAGAGATCTGAGGACAGATAAAAGACAAAAAGGTGTCCTCAGTAACACATGTCCAATAGTTAAAGCCAAATAAATAAACTGACTTCATCGAAAATTACGACAAGGAAGTTGGGACTAATGTGCACACCCCCCATTGGCCACACAGGCAAATACATGAACAAACAACCTGGAAAACCAACCAGCCAACCAGTAAACATGCAAATAAAAAATACAAACAAGGCTTCTAATGCCAACTGTGGTTTTAACATGGGTAGTATGGAGAATTGTCAAGAAAGATAAGCCCTGAATCTACCTAGAAAATAACAACAATCTTTTATGTACCAACAGTAAGAGCAAATATTCACATGGAATTCACTACATTCCACATTAACCCACTTTGTCCTCACAGAAACCCACTTAGGCTTGTAATTTCTCCTTTTTGTTCTCCCCACTTGGGCCAGTTTTCCTCACTAGTGAAGAGCTTATTTATTCCACATCCAGGGGTCCGTGGCCCCCAGATGCAGAGGCAGGAGCCTGCCCTCCCACACGGCCCCACCCGGCGGCCTCACCCCGGGGGAGCACGTTCCACGCGATGGTGTCTGTGATGGCCGTGAAGATCCAGTTCAGCTCGCCTAGGGGGGTCCTCCTGTCATTCAGCCGGCCGGGGATCCTGCAAGACACCGTGTGCTTTCATTAGTGCTGGCAAGGCTACTAGAGGCATGATACAGGGGAGGGGAAGGGAGAGAAGAGGGAGACAAACTCGACTGGGACCAAGAGGAGGAGGGGCTTGCATGTGGCCGCAGAACCTCCTGCCTCTCCAGTGAGTTCCACAACTCACACACTCTGCCTAACCAAGGGGAATAAAAACCACCAGTCTCACAACTTAAAAGGTCAACTTCCATCTTTACCCTGCCCCCCCCATGTCTATACAGAAGGAGGTTCATCTGGTCGCCCTGGATGCTGACGCTACAGAGTGCACACTAAACTGATGAGCCAAGAAAGGGGCATCATGTTCTTCAAGGTCAGCTGCCCATCCAGCAAATATCTCTGAGCCCCTGCACTGCCAGAGGGAGAGGGGGAGAGGGGAGAGAGTGAGCATCAGCATCTACCAAGGCCCAGTGCTCGTAGACTCTTGTTCTTGTGGTGGCCAAAGATGGAGAGGATGGGGAGTGGCGAGGCGAGGCAAGGTGAGGCCATTTCATCAAGGATGGTGAGGGAAGACCCTCGCTGATGAGTTCTCCATCTACTGTGTGGCTTAATCCCATCAACCACACGGCACGTTAAGTCTAGCTGAAAAACCCTCCATTTTTCTCTCAAAAAGAAACTTCTGTTCACAGTAATTTGGTTCAGAGACTAAAGCACGACGCCTGCTATCTATGAGGTCAAACAGATGAGTAGTTCCCTGACAGTGCCCCGTTTGACTGCACTGTCTCTGCAAGGACACTATGCAAAGAGGCTATGCCTCAAACGGGGGAAGCTGAACTACGCTAACATCTTAGTGCAGAAAAGAGACCGTGTGTTTCTACAACACGTGTACATTTTGTTCCATTAAATGACTTGAATTTCCCTTTAGGAATATAAAATGCTACCCATTTCCTCAAGTAGGCTTAGTGATAGTACAAGGAAAACACCAGGGAAAAAATGAGTACACTCATCTAAAGTAGACTTGTTCAAACAATGTCAGAAGCCTTGAAAACCAGATTTCTAAACGCAAGAAAAATGTCTACCTCAATGAGGGAAACTCAAGCATCTCCAGACACAAAGTTTTATTTATGGATCATGATGCGGGTGATTTAAAAAATGGCTTTGTGTGTATGTGTGTTTTTTTTTTTTTTTTTTTTTAAGGATTCACACCATTAAAAGTCAATTCTCCAGGGAAACTCCCACCATAAGCAGAACTAAAATTCCACCAGGCTTTCCTGCCCTGAGAACTGTCTCCTTTTCCTCTCAGAAGGGAGCGTGCCATCCAGCCACGGTTCTTTCCTGGGGGCCAGCCTGCTGGTCACCTCCCCAAGAAGCAGGAGACGGAGGGGTGACAGACCATTAAGAGTCAGGGAGATCCCACACCCTCTGAGGAAGAGAGTTTCTCCGTACAGTGGGTAATGAGGGGTGCGGAGGCTGGCCACAGAGAAAACACTTAGGCCAGGAAGGCATTTTACCAGAGTTCTTGTCTCTGTCTTCAAGCACTAGTGTCTCCTGCTCCGCTCCTCCCCCGCTGCCCTGCCCCCACCAAGGGCCTGACTTCTACGGAAGGGCCACACTCCTGGGAAACAGGAGGGCGCAGGAGGGGCACTGAGAGGGCGTCACAAGGTTGGATGTGAAGTCCTTGACACATTGGTGGCATCTTGGGTCCCACATCTGGTGAAGAGAAACACATTTACTGAAAACCCTCTTAATAAAGATGGCAGTCAGCACAAACAGGAACTGCTCAGAATTCAAGGGCCATTACTTATGTAGTTGCCTGCTTGCGGTCCCAAAGCCGTACAATGCACAAATAAGGCCAAGGGCTACAAGGCTGAAACTCTGTGGTCTAGAATTAGCAAAATACAAATGGCTAAAGCATGCAAGGGATAAGCTTTCAGGCAAATGTATTTCTCAGGATCTTATCCCAGGTTCTCTCTTCCTTTTAACATTAATCTGTTCAATATGAAACACAAACCTATTCAGGCCCAGAGTTCAGCGTTCATACCTACACCAGGTCCTGGGCACAGGGCGGGCAGGTCCAGGGCACGCCTTGCACAAACAATACCATAGAAAGCACGTGAAAGAGCTGTGGGCCTTGACAAGCCCTCCCCTCAGTCCTTTCAATAACATGCTCCAAGTGTGCGCAATATACTTGCTTTAACTCCTTGAGTGACAAACACACAAGTGAAGAAAAAGCCTAAACAAACCACTGGACTGCATTGTCCAGCTCATTAGCAACCAAGGTGCATGCCTGTGCCTGCTCGCAGGCGAGGCTCTGGATGCATACCTAAAGGCCAAGAAAGGGTTTGGGCCCTTTCCGTCAGTCACATCTCTGCCAGGGCTCAGTGCTGCACAAGAAATGCAAAATGGGGAACCAGTGGGTGCACTGAGGTCTCAGAGCGGACTGATTAGAATAGCGTCAGGGAAGGAACTCCTAAACAACGTCAGAGATGCAATTAGGTACAGCGCGACCACAGTGAGATGCCCACAAGCTGTTAAACTGTTGTCTATGAATATTTTAATAATATGGGGAAATGTGGGTTTTAAAAATTCAGTATTGAAGCAAAACAAATATGTATATTCACAATTATATGAAACACATGCCAGGAAAGATGATTAGATGGAAAAACCTCAGTGTTAGAGCTTGGATACTCCCTCTTGTTTTGGTGCTTATAAGATCAAAGTATACTACAAGGAATCTGCATGACTTGAACAGGAAACTAACAAACACGACTCTGCCTCCTTGAGCTCTGTGGCGCCGGGGGACGCTGACCGTGAACCTGCAGTTGCAGAACCTGGGGCAGGAGCTCAGGTGCAGCAGGCAGCTGGCTGGGACGTGACCCTGCGCCACAGGGAAGTGCAAGGACAAGCCAGAATCAAAGATGGACTCCCTGGCTGTGGTCTCTTTCCAAAACTTGACTAAACACATCACTAACATGATGTGATCACTAACGCACTCTTAAATCAAATGTCATTGACACAGGACTCAGGCTGTTTTGTCAGGGTCCGGTTCCTTGGTTAGAGGAAAACTGTAGTCCAGGAAAGAGGAGATGCACCCCAGGGCTGGCAATAGCTTCACTCACAATCGCCCAAAGTGGAAATAACCCAAGTGCCCAGCAACAGATGAACAGATCAACAAAACAGTATGCCAGCAAGGGAATAATACTCATCCATAAAGGGGATGAAACTCTGATCCAGACTGCAACATGGATGGGCCCTGAAGACATGACACTGAGTGAAGGGAGCCAGACATGAAAGGACAAATGTTTGATTTCACTTATGTGAGATATCTAGAATGAGCAAATGCAGCGGCAGAGAGTATAGGAGAGGTTACCAGAGATTGGGAAGAAGAGAAATGAAGAGTTATTGCTTGATGGGTATAGAGTGTCTATTTGGGGGGATGAAAAAGTTTTAGTGGTAGAAGGTGGTGATGACAGCACAACAATGTAATACAAATTGACACCACTGAATTATACACTTAAAAGTGGTTAAAATGGGGCAGCATGGCGGTGGCTCAGTAGCAGAGTTCTCGCCTGCCATGCCGGAGACTCGGGTTCGAGTCCCAGTGCCTGCCCATGCACCAAAAAAAAAAAAAAAAAAAAAAAAGTGGTTAAAATGGCAAATTTAATCTGACATATGTATAATTACAACAAAAATAAATTATAAAAATAGAAATGTTCCCTAAAAAGATCATCCATTGTGAACAAAAAGGGTTTAAAACAATAATGGGAAATATTGATTAAAGGAAAGTCTATTATGTAGGAGGAGGGGAAAATGTGACTATTACAGAAGAAATTGAAGGAGTCAAATAAGCGAATTTCAGAAAGACACAACAGAACAGCCAGATTGAGGAGAGGAAAAGAAAACTTACGAGGAGCGCTCACAAGAAAAAAAGAAATAAAGGCAAAACAGAAAAAGAGAGACAAACAGGCAGAATTACAAAATGATTTGCATTCCTTTAGCCAAGAGTAGTTTTAGTCCCAGAATTTTTCACAATTTTACAAATATTCAACCTAAAAGACATTGCCAAATTCAAAAGGATTTGCCCGCCTCATTTAAAGTTTTCCATATCATGTTTAAATGGTAGAAAAGATGTAATTTCTGGCATGCTATAAAGATTGACATTTTTAAATAAAACTGTTACACCTATAAAAAAAAAAAAAAGGCAAGAAAGAAATGAGGAGTTGCTGATGGATGGTGGTAGGACGCTGGTTCTCCAGCCCTCCCTCACCGTTGGATGACAAAACCACAGAATGAACCAAGACCGATCTTTCTCCGGTCAACGTGCATTTGGTTGTTTTTAAAGTTCCTATCTTGTGGCAATTCCTGGCAAAGGCAAAGCCAGACTCCAATTAGTGTATCTGCAACGAAAGTCACCTGAAAATTCCATTGATCTCTTTTACTAAGCACATAGTGAAAAATACAGACAAAACCATCTACTAAGAGATTTCAGATAGACCTAGAAATCATTCCAATTAATCAGTCTAAGATATGGCTTCCCCATTCAGCAGACTGGCCCTACATGGGATGAGAAAGGTAAAACTGAGTCCAATTTCTTTCTCTTTTTATGACATTTAAAATTAAATCACTTCGGAAACTATTTCTGATTTCTTCCCATACCAGATCCTAAAACAATGTCAAAATCCTACCCACTCTGGAGACCATGCAAAGACCATGTGGATTACCTACCACTGAAGCAGGACCCACAGGAGGAACCAAGTAGCACAGACCATCCAACAAGACCCCATTTCATTCCAAAAGTTTCTCTGAACCCCCAAAGTTTCATTAATTTGTAAACAAGGTGGTTCTTTAAAAATTTAAATCCACAGTATTAATCAAGGGACTAATTTTTATGTGAAAAGTAGAAAATGTTATAGTTTGGGAACAGATCCTTGATTTGGGAGATGAGGAAACCCAAACTCTAGGCCCAGCTGTGCTGTGGCTGGAGAATTTTGGCATCTCCTTTCTCTCCTCTGAGTCACTAAGGCTCACCCTGTATGTGAAACAGGAACTAAAATAAAACAGATAGCACTTCAAAAGTAGACGCGGCAGTTATCCAGCAGATATCTTCTTGGAAAACATATGCCACCTCAAAATTTCACCATGCTGTTTCCATTAGGATTTAGTTTTACTCACCTCCAGCTTTCAGATTCTTGCTGGTATTTAGCCTCCTGGGCTTTGACATTCTTGTGAACAGTGAAGACTGTTCCAGAGTCCCTCAGCCTGGCTACATGCCAACCACTCTTCAGCATTCATATCCCAATTTCTATGAGTACCTTAAAGGGCTTGGCCAGCTCTGAAATGCCAAACCTGGCACTCTTCCTCAAGCAACACGTTCCTATTTGAGCCCTCTATCACCCCAACACCGTCTTTACAACCAGTTTTCAATACCAGGAACTTGTCACTAGACCTTGCGTATGGCCTCAGTCTACTGTCACATTCTGGACAACTGAGACCCTTTACCTTTTAAAGACAGCACAGGTTGCCTCTAACTGGATAAGCTGGAAAGCTCACCAAATCTCAAACCATACTGAAGGGGAACATGATTGAAAGACATTGTATAGACTCACGTGTCCCATCAATTATCACTACAAATATGAATAAGTTCTTGCATGAACTACTGCAAAGGTATGACTCTTATACAAAGAATGTATAATTTCAGGGTATAGGGGGAAAACTGCTATTGCATGCTCTGGGTTGTGTTTAACAGGAAAACAATAGTACCACAGCAATATCAGGGGTACATAATGGGGGGAAGGACAAGAGTTAGGGGGAAATTTAGATTTTCTATTTGGTGAGGGTGTGATGGACTGTTGACTTTGGACATTATACATGAGGCCCAGTAGATAGAGGTAACTGAAAGACGGACTGACTGAAAAGTGGATTGGCAATCAATAGTCTATACATACGATCCAACACAGTGCTGCTACAAAAAGAAACGAAGTTTTGAGGCACGCAAGAATGTGAATGAACCTGTGGGACATTTGGTCAGACAAAATAAGCCAGAAACAAAAGAGGAAATATTGTATGATCTCATTTAGAAAATACTTATAAGAAAAACTGGGGTCTAGATTGTAAACTCTTATAGCAGTCACATTTAGTCTGGAGTAGTAATCATTATTTCTAGATTTTGAGGGGCTGTTTTATATATGTACAACCTGGTATTTAGAGAAAGAATGAAGTTGAACACGTCAGGATTAAGGTAATTCAGAATATAGGACTAAGGAAGACATTGCCTGTATTTTAGAACTTCACCTAATATTTGAGACCAAAGGAAGAACGTTTTACTATGGCCAGAACCTAGGTTTTCTGTAACACAAAATCTCTAAGTCAATGTGTCTGGAACCAAACACAGGGAACCCAGAATAAGAATGAGGGCCTTTAATCCTGTATAGCTTAATGACACATCCCAGAGTATATTAAGCAGATAATCAAAAGGTATTGGCAAAGTTCCTTCAGGGATGGGAGAAAAATTATGGAACTATTAAGCTTTACCACTGGGGAAACCCCAAATACTGTGCCAAACATTATGGCACCCAAATCTATATGCCAAGTCCTTGATCTTGAGGCCTGCTCTTGTGAAGCTCATGTATGTAAAGGAGAAGTTTAGACTATCTATAGGTATGCCTAAGAGTCATTGCCGGAAGCCCTCTTTTGATGCTCAGATGTGGCCTTTCTCTCTCTAAATCCAATTCTGCAAGTGAAACCATTACCCTCCCCCCTGACATGGGGCATGATATCCAGGGACGAAAGTCTCCCTGGTGGTATGGGAGATGACCCCCAGGGATGAGCCTGGCCCTGCACCATGGAATCACCAATGCCATCCTGACCAAAAGGGGGAAAAAGAAGTGTAACAAATAAGGTATCAGTGGCTGAGAGAGTTCAAATAGAGTTGAAAGGCAACACTGGAAATCACTCTTATTCATGCTTCAGTTAGACATTGCTACCTATCATAAATTGCCAACCCCCAACAAAAACCATTCCTGCCAATCCTAAAGAATAATTATGGCATTTTTTTTTAAGAGTCTACAAAGGTTCCATGCACTAGGATAACTCTCCAAAACCAACAACCTCCAGATGGGTCCCTGGACCAGAAAAGATCTGAAATGCAGAGGGGCCAGCCTTTCCAGAACATCAACTAGTTCCATTCCCCCATCCCATATTATCGATAGCCCATTCCACACGAAAAAGTTAGAATGGGCATAGCTCAAATACCCCTAAAGAGTGGGAGAAAGATCCAAGGTGATGGTGGAGTCATAAGAAGGTCAGGTTTAAGAAATGAGTATGAGTGCTGAATCATTAGACTGATATTTCTTTTAGCCTCCAGTACCTTAGAGCAGCTAGAAATAAAAACCTAAAATTGTGAAATTGTAGCTCACCAAACTCTGAAATCTGTTCTACAATTAGCTGTTGCAATGTACTTTGAAATGTATTGTTCTTATGCATATATGTTATTTAAAGAGAAAGGGCCTAAGATAGGATTTAACACATGAGTATGATAGCTGAATCATTATATTAATATTTCTGTTGGTCTCCAGGGTCTGAGAGCAGCTAGAAGAAAAAATGAAAAATCATGGAACTGTAACCCACACCAAACTTTAAAATCTGTTCTATAATTACTTAGGAAAATGTACTTGGAAATTTATTGCTTTTTTGTATATATGTTATATTTCACAATAAAAAAATTAAATAAATTAAACATGTCATTCCTCAAATAGCAAAATATACCACATCTGTTTGAACCATCCTTGAGGGAACACTTATTAATCCTTAACACTCAGCTCAAGTTTTGTCTCCTCTGAGAAGACATTCCCACGGCACCTCCTTCCATCCTCTGCTGGGGTCCCACCAAGATGCTTTGATGCTCCCACGGAAGTCTATCAACATCTTTTCTGTAAATGACTATTGTTGCCCAGGCTACATCTTCAAACAGATTTGAGCTCTTTGCAAGCAAAGATTATGTTATTTATCCTGTGATCCCAGTGTTTAGCTCAAATGTCTAATGTATTGCAGGGGCTCAGTACATGTCTGCTGAGCAAATGGACGATTCCCTACTGAATGATCATAAGGGGGCATGTACATTAGATTAGGTGATTAACTATGGCTTCCAAGAAAATGACATACACCACTGAAAATACACAACAATAAAAAGGAAACAGATAATACCCATCATCCCAGATTCCAACATCTAAGAAGCACCAGAAACATTTTGGGGGCAATTTCTCCAGTTATTCTTTACGCACAAAACTGAGTAATTTTAAATGTACTGAAGTAACTCTCTATGAAAAGGGATGCTGCATTTTTTGTCAAATATACACACAAATACATGTAAGGTAATACATCCAAGTATGAACAATGATTATCTAGACATGGGAGTAAATTATGGGGGATTTTAACTTTCTTTTCACTCATTTGTATTTAGTAATATACCTATGTTGAAAACACATTACTTACATAGTAAAGAAATATGTATTTTTAAAGTAAAAGTGAGTTTTCCTGAAGAGGGAAGATACTTTAACAATGCATTACTTAATAAATTTAGATCATCTCATCTTAAATTCAATTAAAATAGGACACACTTTTACTTTAAATGACAATTATGAAAATGCTGGCATAGGGAACCTTGGACTACTTCCTTTACTTAATGCAAATAATTTATTACTTCAAAATATTTCATGACAAAGAACTATGGGAGATGAATGTAGCAACTTCTGTTAAAGGTAACTCTTTTGAAAACCCAGGTCAGGGCATAGTGGTTTTATATTTGGTAAGGCAAAAGCCAGTGATTCTCAGCATGTGGGGACTAGGGGTAAGGAGGGAAAAGTCCACAAAGTTATTGAAAGGAATCCTTGAATATTTCTGTATGTATATATATCATATGTACATTTATTTTCTCAATTAATAAATACTACATTGAAACTACATATACAATAAATATATTTACACATGTATTTTCTCAATCAGTGTAAAATATAATTGTTTTGAGGGAAAAACTATTTGAAATGAGGAGAGAAATATTGCACTAGATGATATTCTTGTGAGACTTGTGAGAATATTTTTTCCTATGCTGATATTCTCCTGAACCAAACCAGGCACATATCCATGATATTCTTTTCCAGTTACTCTTTATATAAAATGATGACTACTCAGCAAGTTTTATTATCTATACAGTGCCTTATATTCTAGCTACTCATGGATTTCAAAGTCCATTTTGGTATGCGTGAAAACTGTAGTATATAAATTATAAAATATGATATCAGTGTGGATTGTTTTTAATTTTATAGCCAGCAAAGGTTTTCTCTCAACTGGGCTGCAGAGCTAGGTCTGCGCGGTTAGAAGAAAACAAGCAAGAAAGCAAGGTTGGAAATCAAATCACATTTTGTAAATACTGAGGGACCTGCAGATTTGGAACTCTCTTTTCCCACGCTGCACCTGAGTACGCTCATCTGTACTGTAAGTACACTCTCCTGTACTGTAACTACGCTCACCTGTACTGTAAGTACACTCTCCTGTACTGTGATGTTATCTAAAGAGCTGGAATCACTTAGGTCTTAAATAATACATGTGAACCTTCAGGGGTGTGGTCCAGTTTACAACTCTTTGGGTTTAAGATAACATCATGAGTTCCACCGATGGCAATGGCTGAACAGGTGAGAGACTCAGACAATTCTACTGCCAAGAATAATAAAAATAAAAATGTCTGTGGGTATGTTGGGGGAAATCTTTTTGAAGACAATGGAAAGTGAACAAGGCTGTAGAAATTATGGAACAAGACCTGGGAGAGGAGGGAAGTTCAAAAGCTTAAGCATGCCATTTCTCAAGCTACATTTCTCCTGGAGACATCTAGTAATTCCATAAGTCAGAGAAAAACCGAGCAGAGCAAGACAGACTTGTAGGGCTGGAGAACAAAAATTGAAGTACAGGGGTTGCCAAGGCAAAGGGGCCCTGGCAAAACTCCCTAGGCATTGGATTGGGCCTCTCATAAGTTCTACACTAACAGGAAGGAGGAACTGGAACAAATCAGGACCTCAAAGGGACTGAGGCCCAGCCTCAGCTCATTGCAAATCCCAAAATACATTAAGGTAACCTGGGATCCCAAATGTCTCTAGCCCAGCTGCTTTCTAGAAGCAAACAAAAATCTCTTTGGGAGAAGAAACATTAACAAGAGCTTCAAATTACATGTACAATTTTCATATTCAATTTGGATCATTCAGTAAAAATTTCAGGCAATTATTAGGAAACAGAATACAGGCTCAAAACAAGACAAAGTAAAAATAAGACAAAACAAACATAAATTGACAAGACAGAGATAGCAACAGAAGATCCAGATAATGGTGACATCAAACCTAGATTTTACAATAATGGTGTTTAATATGTTCAAGGAATTAAAAGACAGGGTAGAAAATTTTGGAACAAAACAGGGAACTATTTGAAAATTAGAAATTGCAAAACTCCAAAAACTTAAAATATATAATGGATGAAATTAAGAGTTCAGCATTAAGCACAGAGAGACAAAAGTTTGGAACATAAGAAAAAGTTATTAAGAAATATAATGCACATTGTGAGGAGATCTAAAGTGAAGTGCACACACTGGAGAACAGAAGGAGAAAAGAGAGAGAAGGAACAGAAGCTATGTTCAAAGGTACAATGCTGAGACAGAACATATCAAGACACAGTTCCAAAAAATGCCATGGACACAAAGCAGGAAAAGCACAGAGAAAGTCCACAAACACTTTCTGCCAAAACCTGCTAAAACTGCCAAAAACCAAATAAAGAGAAAATCTTAAAACAGCCAGAAGAAAAAAGATATAAACCTTCAATGGAACGTGAATTAGTAACGGTCCAGTCAGAAGACAAAGCCACACCATGAAATCAATCAGGAAAAATCTAATGTAGAACATTTTTAGCTAGAAAATGTAACTATCAAGAATTTTAAGGAAAATTCTAAAGAAGATAGAAATAACAGCTGTAGAGAGTAGTCACTGCCTCTAGGGCCAAGGGAAAGTATCCAAAGAAAGAACCAATTTGGCAGAAAGAATCCCATCGTCAAACTAAAATTTAGAGTGGTTGGAGAGAGTGTGGCTCTGGCCACGGATGGTGGACAGGACCATTTATCCCTCATGAGCACAGAGGCAAAACTTCTTAACAAAATATTAGCAATCTATCAAAAGGACAATATATCATGACCAAGTGGGGTTCATCACAGACGCAAGGTTAATTTAACCCTTGAAAACCGACAATGTACGTCACTATATAAAGAGAATAAAAGAAAATAATCTTACAATCATCTCAATAGATGCAGAAGCATGATAAAATTCAATACCAGTTCATAATAAAAAAATCTCTAAAAGGCAGGTATAGAAGGGAACTTTCTCAACCTGATAAAGGGCATCTATGAAAATCTCACTGCTCACATCATACTTACTAGTGTAAAACAAAATGGTTTCCTCCTTAATTGATACTCAGTTGAAATCGGGACTTGAATGCCAGGTTTTATAACTTCTATTTAACATTATATGGGATGCATTATCCATTGCAATAAAGAAAGAAAAGAAACTTATGCAATGAAGACATAAGAAAATAAACTAAAGATTGGAAAGGAGGAAGCTAAACCTATTTATTTGCAGACAACATAACTATATACATAGGACTTACAGCATCTACAAAACAGCTAACAGAACCAATAAATGAGTTAGCAAGGTTTGAGGATAAGAGGTCATACACAAATCAGCTGCAATTCTATATATTCACATTAAATAACTGGAAAACTGCAATTAATTTAGTAAAATATTTGCATGACCTGTACAGCTAAATTGCTGAGATAAATTAAAAAAAAAACAAATAAATGGACACAAATTATGTTCATCGGTCAGAAGACTCAATATTATTAAGATGGCAAATATCCTTAAATGACCTACAGATTCAATACAATCCCAGTCAAATTCCAGCAAGCTATTTGGTAGAAATTAATAAGTGGTTCTAAAATGTATATGAAAATGCAAGGAGCCAGAATAACAAAAACCATTTTGACAAAGAACAGACTTATGGTGATCAAGGTAATACAATAGAGCAATAGACCTAAACAATATATAGTCAAATAATTTTTGTCAAAGGTACTAAGATAATTCAATGGGGAAAAGATAAACCTTTCCACAAATGGTGGAATAACTGGGTATCTATATGGAAAAGAATGTACCCTGACCTTTACTGCATGTCACAGGCAAAAATTAACTGGAAAAAGATCATAAACTTAAACTTACAGAAAGTCCTAGAAAAAAACTGGAGGAACTCTTCAACCCTGTGACAGGGAAAAATGTCTTAGATAGGACACAGAAAGTACAAATCACAAAAGAAAAAAACATAATTAAACTTCATCAAAATGGAAAACTTTTGCTTTTCAAAAGACTTTGCTGTGAAAATGAAAAAAACAAGCCACAGACTGAACAAATACAGTCACAATACATAGACTTGACAAAGATTAGCATCCAGAATATATAAAAGACTCTTGAAAACATACAACACAATTAAAAAATCGGCAAGAGACTTGAACATAAAGTTTAGTAAAGAATAAATAAAAGGTCAATAAGTACATGAAGAGATGCTCAGCATCCTCAATCATTAGGCAAATGAAAACTTAAAACACAAAGAAATAGTAGCTATACATCCATTAGAATAGCTAAAATTAAAAAGACTACGAATAACAAATATTAGGATGGATGTGGATCAAGTGGTACATTTGTAGACTACTCGTGAGAATGTAACAGTAAACCAGTCTGGGAAAAGGTTTGGCCGTTTCTTATGAAGTTAAATGTATACCTATCATATCTAAGAGAAATATGTCAACACAAAGACTTGTACACAAATAACATGGATAAATCTCAAAGGCAATATATTGAGCAAAAAAAAAAAAAACAACCAGGGGCCACAGTGGCTCAGCAGGCAAGAATGCTTACCTGCCATGCTAGAGGACTAGGGTTCGATTCCTGGTGCCTGCCCATGTTAAAAAAAAAAAAAAAAAAAGCCAGACACAAAAGAGTATATACTTTATGATTCTATTTATATGAAGCACAAGAAAAGACAAATCCAATCTATACAGAGAAAAAAGTAGATCAATGGTTGCCTGTAATGGGGTGGGGGTGGGCCGGCTAGGATGAAGGGATTAATTGGATTGAGGGCACAAGGGATATAGTCTTGATTGTGGTGGTAGTTCTATGATTATATAAATCTGTCAACTGCACACTTGAAATGAATGTATTTTATGGAATATAAACTATACCTCCAAAATATTGAGATAAAAATTATAAAAGGAAATGAAGAAATTATGGCCTTTTCAACATACAAAAAACTCAGAATTTTCTATCAGCAGAACTGCACAAGGGAGTTCTTTAAGAAGAAGAAAAACTATCTCAGAGGGAGACTCTGAGATGCTGAGAATAACAGAAAATGTAAATATGTGGGTAAGTATTTACTTTATAAAACAGCAGTAATGTTTATGGAGGCAAAATAAATAGAGAATTAAATTGACAACAATTGCATATAAATCAGTAGGTGAGTAAATGGAGTTAAAGGGTTCTACTATACTTCTATTGTCTGGGATGCAGTAAAGAACTAACTTATATAGACTTTAAGTTTTGAGATACATGTTGTAGTCGCTAAAGTAGGTGTTGCCACAAGCATGGCCCATGGGCCAAATCCACGCAGTAGCTTTTTTGTACAACCCATGTGCAAGAATGTTTTCTTTATTTTTAAAGATGTTGTAACAAAAAACAAAGGATATTTGAGAGACTTTATGTAGACTGCAAACAGAAAATACAAGTACACCATTGCTTTAGAATAGCCACTGAAATTGTGGCAACAGGATATAAAAAAAGCCAACAGAGGAGGATAAAGGAATAACAAATTCATTCCAAAAATCAGTCCAAAAGATGGCAAAGGAGAAGAAAAAAGGTAGGTGGAAAAAAGAAGAAGAAGAAGAAAGCAAATAAGATGGTAGATTTAAATCCAAATATGTCAATGATTACACTAAATGTAAACAGGCTACATAGTTCAATTGAAGTCAACAATTCTCAGTCTAGATTTAAAAATGAAACAAAACAAAAGCAAACTATCCTGCTAAAAAGATATATAAGGACACAGAAAGGCGGACAGTAACAGATGAAAAAATATACTCTGTAAACACAATGAAAAAACAGCTGTAGAGCTATGTTGCCATGTGACCAAGTAGATTGTCAGGCAAAATGCAATCTAGAGATGACATTTTAGGGTGATAAAAGGTTTGATTAATTTCAGAGGAAAAGGTAATCCACCATGGCTTATCTGTCTTTCTGCAGTTCTAAAGGTCAAAGCATGAGGCCAAATGGGGGATGGCTTTTAATATAAAGCAAAATGGTAATGTCATCAAAATTATTTCTTCAATTAAAAGAGGAGACAGCTGATCTATGTATCAACAACATCTCTCATTAGAAATGGGGCAGTTTTACTGGAAACATAATATGGTATTAGGCTGGTGGCAGAGCAGAGATTCAGGACTACAAACCGAAAGGGACAGTCTAACTATTAGCAGCACTGATGACCTCAAAAGCACAGACAATTAGGGGTCAGTATGTCCAGGGCCTCAAGTAACCTGAGAGTAACAGTCTTTTTTTTTCCATCATGAGCAGGCACTGGGAATGGAACCCGGGTCTAAGAGTAACAGTCTTTTAAATAAGAGGCTTTCAAACTTTCTGATCACAACTCCTAGTAAGAAACACATTTTATATAGTGACATCATATACATACCTACACAATCCCATAAACATAAGCAAACAATGCAGTCAAAGAATGCTCACTCTTATGAGGTAAACTGATATTCCCTATTATTATTTTTTTATTTAACCCACTAATAAACCATGACTTGGAGTTTAAAAAGCATTGACTTAAAGGAAGTTCTTGATAATTTCTCCAGAGGGATCTTGGCTCAGGGTGATCAAACTGATTTGATGGCAAACCATTTCCAATGTTAGAAATTAGAAAACCACATAATGCTACCTCTAAATAAGCTGTTTTTATAAAACCACACAAGTGACCTGTTTTCTAATTATTTTTAAAACTCTGTTTCTGTCTCTAAAACAAGTGGTTTAAATTTGCAGTGCTGCAATCCCCTCAGATTCCCTTTCTTTTTTGGATTTAATAAATGCTATGAAGAGAATCCAGCTAATCTTTACTTGGCAAATAAATGTAGAAAAATGCTATCTTAAAATTTTCGAGAAAAGGCGTGCTATTTCCACAGCTCCACAGTGAGCAGGAGTTAACTGAACGCTGGAGATAATTTGCTTTTACTTCTTGATTACAGCAGGATAAATTACTGCCTCCTCCAGAGTCAACAGCAGCCTGAGGAAAGCACAGGGGTGACAGAGCCCCTCGGGGGCTGTAGACAGAAATCAAAAGAAGAAATGTATCAAAGAGAAGAAAGGAACAATTTCCCATTTGCTTATCCAACATGTTTGTGGCACAATGAAAAACAGATTCTTTTTTATTAAATAGTGCAGATTCCAAAACGCCAAAGAAATGAATCTGAGCCTATGTTTATTTTTGAAGAATTTCCTGAAAAAGGTGATTTTCTTTTGACTTCCCCATGTCGAGATTATCTTCAGGCTGAACCTTTTACTGGGAAGTACACAGTTGCAGAAGCCATGTGGGAAAAGTCTCCTTCAAACAGAGTTCTTTGAAAAGCTGCTAAAAAGCCTGTCACGTTTGGGAAATGCAGCTTCTAAAATAAGGGGAAGGGAGCGGGTCCAGACGAATCCCAGGAAGCGCTTTCTCCCAAGGCGCCTTGCCACCGTCTGGCTGCCTCTCTCCAGATGTCCCTCTCCAATACACTGAAGCACCCTCAGCAGGGAGCGTCCTGGTAAAAATCTGCTCTAGGGAAGGCTGGAGGCGTGGAGGGGGAGTTTGGAAGCAGGATGGAGAGGCTGGCCTGCCTCAGCAGTACACTCCTCTATAGCACCTCCACAACTTCCAGTCATTTCCAGCAGCTTCCCCTGATAGTTCCTGAGCCGATCCTAATCATTCTAGTCTATTCTGAAAAGAATTCTGAAATGTCAGGTCACGCCACAGCTTGAGCTGAATTCAACTGCCAAGAGTCTTATAAATACTGTTTCTTCCTGTGAATTCTTTAAAACCCCACAGAAACAACAGTTTCCAAACATAATCAGGTTGTGTTTATTGTTCTTGGTTTGGGGGACAGTTTCCCCTTGAGGCTTTCCCGTCAGGGGCACTGGGCATAGGGCTAGAACCATTCCCTGCAGGCCCGGACCCCAGGCTCTGGCTATGCAGCCGTGTCCCTCCCCTCAGACTGAACATTCCCCTGCTTTTCATCATGACAAGCTGCTTGGATGCGTAGGCTCATGCCACCTCCCTCATAAAACCCATTCTGCTATGTCTCCAACCAAGAGCAAACTTTTCTGCTTCTGAGCATCCACATGACAAGATGCTAATTCCTCTAAGGTTACGGGCAGTACAGAGGAGTTGGAACTAAACAGACCTGGCCTTGAATACCCTGGCTCTGCCATCTCTAGCTGTGTGACTTTGGTTAGGTTACTCAGCCTCTCTGTAATGCAGTCACTTTATCTACAAAGCGAAGAAAATATCACCCCAATCTCAAAGGAAGGTAGAAGAGTAGAATCTGGAAAGAACTCATAGTAAGAACTTAGTAAACATAGCTGTTGTCCCATCTATTGCACACATACACACATAAAACCCAAACAAAAAAAGCTTCAAGTTAAATGAGAAGTGTTGTACTTGCCTCCCCCAAACTGAACTTCTAAGTTTAATGTAAAAATCACAATAATTTTATGAGCACTTTTAAAAGTTACACATAGCACATTTTTGTGTTTGTAACCTAAAAAATGGTCTTAGTGCCATATAAATGATGAGGAACTTGTATCCAAAAATATATGAAGAATTCTTACAACGCAATAATGAGACAAACAACCCAAATACAGAAAGGATAAAAGATCTGAAGAGACATTTCACCATAGAAGGAAGATAAAGGATGGCAAATAAGCATATGAAAAAAATGCTCAACATCATTAGTCATTAAGGAAATACAAACCGAACTAGCATGAGGACCCATTTCACCCCTGCTAGAGAGGCTATATACAAAAGGCAGAGGATAGCAAACATCAGTGAGGACATGGAAAAACTGGCACTTTCCCGCTGATGTGAATGTAAAATGGCACAGCCACCTTACAAAATAATTTGGCAGCTTCCTAAAAGTTAAATATAGCGATTCCACTCATAGGTATCTGTCCAAAAGAAATGAAAATCTATTTCCACACAAAGGCTTTCACATAAGTATTAATAGCATTATCATGAGAGTGAAAACATGTAAACAGCTCAAATGTCCATCAAAAGACGAATGGATAGG
Organism: Tamandua tetradactyla; assembly: GCF_023851605.1. NCBI lineage: Eukaryota > Metazoa > Chordata > Mammalia > Pilosa > Myrmecophagidae > Tamandua > Tamandua tetradactyla. The sequence continues at coordinate 73,119,058 of NC_135332.1, read as the reverse complement.
GCAATGCGATGGTGGCTCAGAGGCAGAATTCTCACCTGCCATGCCGGAGACCGGGTTTGAGTTCCGGTGCCTGCCCATGCAAAATATATATATGTATATGAATAGATAAATAAAATAGAATATTACTCAACAATAAAAAAAATTCATGATACACGATTTGACACAGATGAACCTTAAAACATCATGCTGGGGTCTTGAATATGGAGTGAAATCCTGTTAGTTTGTACTGCTTGGTGTGTTCCCTGATGCATCCCAAAGTGATATGGGCAGAGAGTAGAGAAATAGTTCCAAAGTACCTTTGGGGGAGTGGGAAGAAAGGAAGAAATATTAAACTTCCCCATCTGGGAATGTCCTGATATTCTCGCAGGCAGTGGGAGCAACCAATTTAATATGATGAGCCCTCGATCGTGGAGATCGTCCCTGTGAGACTTGTTCCTGCAAAGGACAAGCTAAACCTGCTTATGATTATGCCTAAGAGTCACCCCTAGAGAACATCTTGCTGCTCAGATGTACTTTCTCTCTCTAAGCCAACTTAGCAGTGAAATCACTGCCCTCCTTCCTACGTGGGCCAGGACTCCCAGGAGTGTAAATCTCCCTAACACCAAGAGACATGAGTCTTGGGGATGAGCCGGGACCCAGCACCATGGGTTTGAAAGAGCCTTCTTGACCAAAAGGGGGAGGAGAAATGAGACAAAATAAAGTTTCAGTGGCTGAGAGATTTCAAACAGAAAAAAGTTATTCTGGAGGTTATTCTTATGCATTATATAGATATCCTATTTTAGCTTTACAGTGTATTGGAGTGGCTAGAGGGAAATATCTGAAACTTCTGAAATGTATTCCAGTAGCTTTGATTCTTGAAGATGATTGGGTAACTATACAGCTTTTACAATGTGACTGTTTGATTGTGAAAACCTTGTGGCTGACACTCCCTTTATCCAGGGCATGGACAGATGAGTAAAAAATTTAATAAATAATAGGGGGGAATAAGGGGTAAAAACAAAAATTGGGTATATTGCAATGCTGGTGGTTAATGAGAGGGAGGGGTAAGGGGTACGGGATGTGTGGATTTTTTCTTTCTTCTTTTTATTTCTTCTTCTGGAGTGATGCAAATGTTCTAAAAATGATCATGGTGATGAATACACAACTATGTGATGATATTGTGAGCCACTGATTGTATACTTTGGATGGACTGTATGGTGCGTGAAGGTATCTCAGTGAAAAAAAATAAAATAAATAAAACATCATGCAAAGTAAAATAAGCTAGATACAAAAGACCACCTGTACAATTCTAAGTATATGAAATGTCTGGAAAAGACAAATCTACAGAGAAAGAAAGATGGGTGATGGCCTGAAGCTAGGGGTAAGGGATCTTTTGAGGGTGACAGAAATGTTTTAAAACTGGATTGTGGTAATAAAATACTGGATTGCTGACTTAAAATGGGTATGAAAGTTACACCTTAATAAAGTTGTGGGAAAATACAGTGGAAATAACAAAAAAATGGCCTTAACTAGACACAGAGATGGCATTTGAAAAATCCACTAAATAAATTTCACTTTATTTCCAAGATCTCATTTTCCTGCATTAACCCAAAAGGAAAAGAGGGAACCATTTGTTGATCTGTCATTTAATTCACCTATAGCTCTTTTAAATTCTCCTTTGGGATGTTCTACTGGATCTCTTCTCATTAATCCTTCTTCACCCTAATAAGCTAGTAAGTTTGTCCAACTGGCAAGTTGGACAGATATTTCTTTCTTCTCCTGGCATCACAAACATGAAATCCGCTGGGGTTAGACAGAGCCTTGAAAGGGCCCAGCCGACCTCCTGTGGCGTGAGCTGCCTCCTCGGACCCCATGCATTGACTTGGTGTGTGCTTGGAAACCCCAGTCAGGCCTCCCCAGCGGTCCAGTTAGCCTTGCGACGGCTTTGATTAGGGAGCTCATACTGAGTTCTTTCCCTGAAGCTTCCATGTGGAGGCTCAGGGGCTCGCACTTGGTACCACAGAGATAATCCATCTGCTATGCCACGCTCTTCAATTTTCCACGTCATCCAAGCTCTTCTCTCTTCCACACGAAGCATCGCCAGTTCCTTACAGGGGTCCTCGCCGGACACGTCCGTGCAATGTCCTGCATCCCACTCAAAGAACAGCTGAAAAGTCCCAATTGGGTCCAAGATGGGCTAACACATTTCCCTCCTCCAGAATCTTCCAATCTTTGGAGGTGTCTTTTCAAAAACTCAAATAAAGTCCACAGCCACTAACACTCCTGGTTTTCTACACAGGGGCCGGTGTTATTTCAAATTTCCTCAATCCCATACTAGTGCATATGATTTTTTTTTTTTTTTTACTATTGTGAAGATCTATACACATAATTCTTATAATTTATGTTTAGCTCCTTGGCCTGTCAAGACCTTCTGTATCTTGGTATTGGGTCTACGTCAAAGCTGTCTTAACTAAAGCAAGTTCTTACTTTCGCTCTCACTAGTCTAGATAACATTACCATTATTGTTGGTAATGTTTTACGTTGAGATAACGTGTCCTGAGTGTTTGAGAACGTTCTGCATCATCCTGCACCGCTGTTTATGGTTAATTACTAACTGAATCTCTGTTATGGCAGCTGCACGTGCCATCACGAGCACCCTCGCCCCACCGCCCGCACAGGAGCCTGCCCCGACAGCATGAGGAGGCGGCATTATGCCGCAGTCATGGCAGCGTAGGTAAGACCTTCAGAGCTGTGAAGTGCACAACACCAGGCCACCAAATCTCTCCTGGGTCGCCCTCCGTGAAAATCATCTTAAAGAGCTCTCAAACTCCTCTGGACTGCCTGACCATGTATTCCAGGGAAGAAGAGCCACAGACCCCTGTGGCTTTTAGGCTGTACCCTACTAGCTCTCACGGATGGAACGCTGAGGCAAACACAACCCTGGCTGACAGAGCAGGGCACCCCTGGATTTCCCTCCATCAACCAGATATCGCCCCCTCTCCAAAGCCCAGCTCATGGTCTCCCCTTCAGGAAGTGGGCTCTGAGCTCTGGCTCATCAGAGTCACTGTCTGCTCGGCTATTTACTGCCTGTCCACTGCATGCCAGCAGGCTTTGTGCCAGGAGGCCAGGAGACCAAGCACATCCAGGCCAACCCCTGAACCCCAATGACAAGGCTGCAGAGCTCAGTCCTTACTGGCTAAGGGTTTTACAGACGTCGATCCAAGTCCCCTGATCAGATTTTAAGCGGAAGATACCATCTATTAGGCTTTTATTTGATTTCTTCCATCATCAAGCCATGGCAGCCAGAAGAATGCTGGACACAGCCGCCACTCAGACACCTGCTGATCCATCACATGGAAATGTGAACATTATCTCATACAAGGCAACAACCCAGCAATTGAAAATAATTTGGCTCCATCTCTGATTTGGGCCATGTCTACACTCATAAGTGCTTTGGCTTCCTCACTTGATGTAGTAATCAGAGGCAGATTGGGAGAGCCCCTGAATTAGCTGCATTAATTATAAACACTAACCCTGTCCATGCCCTCTTAGGACTGCACTGGGAACAGAAGCAGGCTTGCTCCTCACTCAGGGCCCTAGTACAGGCCACTGCTGGAAGGCTGCCCTGATCTCTACCCCGCTGGCTCCTTCTGGCTTTCCACTTCTCAGTTCAAGTGCAATCCTTCAAAAGGCCTTCCCCGCTGCTATTTTGTCTCTCTGTGATCTTACATCTTGTTTATCTACATTTTGATGCTTCCTGATTAGAACATCAGTTCAATGACAATAGGCACCTTGAATTTCTTACTACTGCCCAGAGCCTAGAGTAGATTTGGCACATAGTACATCCTCAAGAAAGAGCTGTTCAATGAGCAAATGCATTTTTGAACGAATGGATGGATAGAAGGCCCAGGAAACAAATGCATCATTCATACATGCATGCAAGCTTAGAAAATTAGACATGTCTGTTAGGAATTGGCGTTTATACCTGGCTTAGCTTCTGAATCAGAAGATGACTTATCAACAGGAAGAGTGGATTCTTTCTCTGAAAATGCAACATGGCAGCGACCAGAATCAGACAGCACTCCAGGGAGTAGGCTGTGTGGGGGTGGCCAGGGTAGGTAATCTCGGAGGCCAGCGGACTGGGGGCAGATGCAGGCCTGGGCTCGCGTGGGTTGTGTGACTCTGAGTATGTTACTCAACTTCCTTTCAAAGGGAGAGGAGATTAGTGGCTCTCTGACTGGGTTACAGTGAGGCTAGAAGAGTGCATGCCTGTCCAGGGCTTGCTTCCTGGCATCAGCACACAGATCCCCTGTGAGGATCATTGATGGCCCCTAAGGCCACCGGCCATGCAAATGTGCTCGGAGCACTGCAATGGAAGTCCTGCACAGATAGCTGTCATGCGATGGACTTCTCCATGCAACTTTCTGCCAGATGCAAATAGGGCCACCGTCAGAGACTGCTTGGAAGAGAATCAACGCTAGAGCTCGGATTTGAGCAATGAACTCTCAAAGAAAAGTAAAAACCAAGCAGAAAACTAATAAGCAAAAGGTAGAGTAGACTAAAGAGGGAATATATGCCAGCTTAAACGTTTACAACGATGGGGATCGATACAAGGTGAAAGAACCCCAATGTTGCTTTCTGTTGGTCATGTGACCGCTGTTAGCAGCCCCGCAGGAGACGCCGACTGTAGGAAGGCTGAAATTGTCACCTCCAGGCACAGTCTCAAGCTCATGGTGGTGTTTTCCCCTCTCAGAGCCGCTGGAAAGCCTGCTGCCTTAAAGGAGTGCTGCCTCCCGGAATCTCTACTGGGCGAGGGTATTCAAGAGAGACTTCCAGATGCTCAGGTTGCCTTTAGGATGCCAGGAGGGCAGCAGGAGCACCAAGCCAGGACAGAGAAGAGATGAGTGCCACAGAGGTTGCTGTGCACTGCGCCCCGCTGCACGGCCTTTGCTTGGACGACCTAGGCCAGGCTGTAGGCACCATGGTGAGGGAAATGGAAACTCGCTGGGGCCATCTGACACCGTTTACACTTTCTCTCAGCAGCTTGTCCTCAATTTCATCTCAGCACTGAGCCCCCTTCACAGTCACTGCCACAACAAGTGGCACACAGCCTTGCCGGAATGTGTCTGCACACACACAGGACCAGGGGCCCCACACCTCCCCTCCACCCCCTGACTTCAGCGTTGCCTGTGCAAGAGCAGGCAGCAGACCCAGAGTCCTCAACCAGTGCCGCTCGCCTGTCCTCCGGGATGATGCTCAAGGCAGAGGCAGACTGATGACTACTCTTGGGGTGGGCAAGGGCAGATTTGTTATTTTGTTATATTCCAGCATTTCCACATCTCCGCCAATTACTCATACTCTCTCCGCTGTGCAATCTCTTGGGGTTTTGTTTTTCCCACTTCGTTTCTAAATTGGCTTCTAGTGAGCCATTACTCATCTTATCAGTGACTGGCAGACATTAATGAATTACTGATTTTCCACCTTCAACCACCAATTTAATATATTTATGTTGGAGACAAAGTACTTTTTGAATCAAGACTGGTATCTTTTGATAGTGTTCCTTTCAAACATAACACATGGGTACGATTCTGACTTGACAGTGGAGTTAATTCTAATCACAGCTCATGAGCTTGTACCAGAGAATACACAGCAGAAGTAACAATCTGCCCGTGCCCACCCCAAGCACAGGCTGCTGGGTGGGCCCCATGGCAGACCCTACTCCCTGGGCTATACCAAGGGGACCCCGCTCCCCTTCACCACAGTCACACCGAGGCGCAGGGCGATGGGGCCAGGATCCTACAGCAGACTGCCCGGCAGACCCGAGCTCTCCCTGTTGCAGTATAGCAACGCTGGGCAGCCCTCTCGCCTGCTCCATACCTCAGCTTCCCCATCTTTAAAGTGTGGATTAGAACGGCACCTGCCTTCCACTCTATGTTAATAAATGTAAAGCCCTCAACAGAGCACCTGGCTCATACTAAGCCTCCACATGTATTTCATATTAATATGATTTATATCCTCATTCTCAACTGAAAGAAGAGAAAACATGTATTCTCAAGCAACTTTTCATGGATCCTCCCACATTCTCTTCACTATTATCCCCAGTATTCAAATGAGACCAGTGTGCTTAGAGATGAAGACCACAGATAAGTTGATGAGATGCTTAAGGTTTCACAGCCAAAATCAAACCTAAAACCCAGGGCTCTCAGTTGCCAGCCTGCTGTTCCAATACCAAACAGGGGCTAAATTGCTGTTTGAGCTTCTGAAAAAGCAAGACACACCAGCTCATTTTATTCAAGACACTGGATTGCTAGCTATTTAAAATATGCTGTTTACACAATAGATGCTAATTATGAATAATTTTTTGGCACACTTGGAGCCTCCAGTGATCAGGATGCTAACTAACGGCCTCGTGGAAGAGGTTCACCATCTTTCTGATTCCCTGGAGCTCTCCAAGTACCCTAATATTTCCAGCTCTGTTTAAGTGTTTCATTATTTTGCATCAGGCTGAAAAATGTGACTTAATTTCCAAGCATGGATCTTATTGCCACTCTCAGAGGATTCTGAATATAAATATGTACTGCGGCAACAACATGCTATGCATCAGACTGCTAGGTGAGCAGAGATAATTAGAAATTGGGGGGGGGGTGCTCAAGGAAGGTTCATTCTAATTTACTTCCAGACATAGCAGCTTAATTAGAAAACAAATTTCTTCCATGGCTTTAAAGACTGCTGAACAACTATAATATACACATGCTGCCCCATAATCCTTCTAGTGTTGTGTTGAGTCCCTAAAAAACATGTTTGGCACATCTAATAAGGGCACAAAAGCCAGGAAGGGGTTAACATGCTATCCTGAGAAGACTTTATTTTGAACACTTGCATAGAGGCAGCTGTTTGAACAAATCACATTTTAAATAGACTTATCATGGAGCAACTCTGAATACAAAACTTTTCAATCAATTTCCTCAGTAATGGCAAAGAAGATGACTATGATATGACTCAGGTTTGACTCCTGATCATCTGGTAGCAGCAAGGAAAATTGCTGGCATCAAAATGTCATGAAGATGGTTCTCAACTGAGGCCGCAAAACCCACCGAGTTCCCTTGGCCACACTTACACGCCCGTGAGTCTGACCGTGCCTTGGCTGGAGCCCCTCTGGGAAGGTTTACAGCGAGACCCGTGCGAGTGTTCTGCAGTGTGGTACTCTGTCACTCGACATAAGGCCTCTGCCAAAAGCCCTGCCTCTGCTCCCAGCGCCGCACGCTGAAGGCTGCACGCTTGTGGAAGGACCGCTCACCCAGGGCAGAGTGTGAGTTCTCACAGCAGAGGGGCCTGCCTGCCACACTGGGTCTATGTGCACCCGAAATTGCTTGGCCCCAGCCCTGGCATCCCCCTGTCCCCTCGATTCCTCACACACAGAGCCAGGGTATCAGGAAGGGAAAAGGATATGAGAATTGTATTTTAAAATTTTGTCAGTCATTGAACTTTTGGGAAACAAAACCAAATAACACAGGACTGCTGTTTTCCCTGTTTCATTTATGGACTGATCTGCTGCACCAGCCAGGAGGGGAGCAGCCCTCAAAGTCACTTTCACATTTAGTGGGGACAGAGGTGTCCAAGTGTAAGAAATTTCCATGTGGTGAGCTGAAATGAAAGAATAAAATTGTACATGAAACGGGGTCTTCCGAATTCTCATAACGCTAAAAAAAAATCAATAACTTATCAAGTTAAATCCAGCTAATGTAAGGTTTATGCACTGCCAGAAATTTCCTAACATCTGTTTATCCACATAATCTTTACATCACTCTAGACATCCCATAAATATTTTAAGTACTTTGTGTGCTGGTGTGCTTCCTTCCCCACAGTTTCTAATGAGAAGGATTTTGTTCAGACTAAAGAATTGATAAAGAACAAATGAAATGAGACCTAGGAATTGAGCAAATGAGCCCATTTCTATAATTTTAAAAAAGAACTCCACCAATTAACCTCCACTCACCCAGCGAGCCCTGGATGCCGCGTGGGTTCCAGAGCTCATGAGCAAAGTTCACGCCACGCAGAAGGCAGACTGGGGAGAGACAGCGGTCAGCGCGGGCCAGAGGTGCACTATGTCAGTCTTAACGGAGAGGGGACTCAAGGAACTGGGAACCGCCTCCTCTTGAAAACGAGAGAAAGTCACAGAAAGCAGAGACATGTGGGAACCTCATCTACCAACTACACAAGCTAGCCAAAATCCTACCTGCAGCCAGGCAGCCAGTTCTGTCAATCCTGAACAATTGTTTTTATTAAAATCTCTCAAACTACTCAAAAATTGAAATACTCTGTTGCTTTCTCTAAATGTCAGCTACTGATAAATTTCAAAAAGGGTTCCCATTAAACAGTACCTGTCAGTTTCACAAAAACTCCTCCTGTCCCACGGGGAGGAAGGCTGGATAGAAAGGCAAGGACCCTTTCCCGTCTGCCTCATCATTTGGCTGGGGAGGTGAATACGCGGTGAGCATGTTACAAGACATGGCTTTATATACCACAATTTCCACGTGCTGTCCCAAACCTGAGCTATCCACCAGTAGGCATTGGCTAGAAAGAAGGACTGTCCCTGCACTGAATACGATGCAGGGAAAACACAGGGCATCCAAATCAGTTGTGAAGACTTATTCTGCATCAAACCAATAGAAGACCCATCTGAAGAGGAGAAATGAATTATTTTTGGACTTGTCTCTCTAGGAAAGTTTTGAAAAATAAGACAAAACAGGCTGTGGTAGAGTCAGCTATCAACTTGGCCAGGTGAAGGCACCTAGTTCTGTTGCTGTGGACATGAGCCAATGGTGCGTGAACCTCATCTGTTGCTAATTTACATCTGCAGTCAGTTAGGAGGCGTGCCTGCTGCAATGAATGATGTTTGACTTAATTGGCCGGTGCTTAAATGAGAGAGCACAACCACAACGTAGCACAGCCCAAGCAGCTCAGCACACCTCATCTCAGCACTCGCAGCTCAGTCCAGGCGTTTGGAGATGCAGAAAGAAATCACCCCAGGGAAAGTTGTTAGAACCTAGAGGCCTGGAGAGAAAGCCAGCAGAGATCGTCCTGTGCCTTCCCACATAAAAAAGAATCTCAGATGAAAGTTAGCTGCCTTTCCTCTGAAGAACTAATGAAATAAATCCCCTTTTATTAAAAGCCAACCTGTCTCTGGTGTGTTGCATTCCAGCAGCTAGCAAACTAGAACACAGGCTAAAAGCTTTTTGTAACGCCAGGTGTCACTGGCCTCCATGTGGGAGCCAACAAGGGAAACTGGGCACCACTCCTCTTAGCTGCTTGTACAAGTTCCAAAGAGAGTAGAGCCCTTCTGTGTTAGGAGGAAAGGGATTTGGCTACATGGCCCTGCTTACACAGGACTTCTGGGCTTTTGCTTGGGGAAGGTGGGGAGGGGGGGAGCTTTACCTGCCCCCGTGGCACCTTGCTGGCAGATCCATCCCTGGGACTTGTGTGCTGGGTATGGCACTCTGGACTTGGTGAAGCTGGACTCCGTATGCACGGCCCCCGGCTGTCCCACTGCCCCTTGAGGAAGGAGGGCATGGACAGTATATTGGGGCCCTACTGAGCTGTTGCTTCAGGAATAGCCAGAAGGTCACTGTGGAGACGTGTGGGGTCTCACACACTGTGTTACTGGTCCCAATCACCAAATCAGTCTGCTGAAGCTCAAGAAAGCATTGCCAGTTTGCTACCGTGTCCATTAATGTTTATGTTCTTAATTTACCTCAGTTCTTTGGGTTCCAATTCCCTTAATTTTTCACACCTCTATGAAAGAATTTCAAGATCTGTTTGCAGCTGAGTGAAAATAAAAGCTTGGGTCTGCATCTGGATTTTGTTATGAGCTGTACATGCAAAAGTGGGGACAGCAGCAGAGACTCTGAGACTTACCCGACAGTGAGGAGGGTTCAGTAAACACCACGATACTTTGAAGAACATAGATGCAATACAGAAATTGCAAAATTTACTCAGCACCTTTTAAGGGGTATTAAAGGCCAAGTACCACAGATGGGGTAGAACATGTAAAGAGGAAGGGAACCCAAACAGGCGAAAGACATTTTAGAAAATGGCAAATTAAAACCAGTACACTGCTGATATAATGAAGGGGAAAGGGGGAAAAGAAATCTCAATTGCCTGGACTGCAGTAGTGGATAAATAATGGTAAACAGTTGTGGATTCAAAAAATAACGTGTATGGCTCTGAACTGTGTTATACACAACAACTTTTCGAGCAGATCTGCTTTCATGGTTACTTAGGCCAACCTTACAGTGAGTTAGCACACCCCAATAATAGCCCAGTGGGGAAGAGGAGCTGGCCCCAAACAAGTGAGCAGACAAGTCAGACTGAGATTAAACACAGCCCTAGAAAGATGAGAACCAGGTCAAAAGGTTTTGGGAAGAAATCTCCGGAAAACTTATTAAACTTAGATGTGCCACATTTTCTGCTTAGCTTTGTAACTGCAAAATAAAATCTACTTACTGAAAAGTCTTCTTCTTATGAGACTGTAAGCATAACTGGAAAGAAAAACTCAAAATTAAAAATATATAATACCAGCATTTTCTTTTAGATGGACGTATCTACCAACTTAGCTGCAGAGGTTAAAAACCTTTATTTACTCAGAAGCATGTCTGAGGGTGGTTGTATTCCAGTAACTTTTGAAGGTGTAAATCTGCATTTTTTTAAGTGCTATATAATTCCAAAGATTGAAATGTGTCCTAGCATAAAAAAGAAATATAATTCAACCACTCACATTAACCTTTGCTAAGCTACAAAGGAGAACAACAGTGCAATATTTCAAACAAGAAATGGTGATTTGTGTCTGTTACAATTGAGCTATACTAAAATAGGTACTTTTTCCAAATTGTATTCAGAGACTCAGACCCAAATTCACATACTTTCAAAAAGCTATTCACAATAAAGACTTAGTTTCTAGAGTAACTTCTTATTCTCATCTCATTGTTGTTAATCACGATTCCTGATGATGAAATTCCACCCTCATTTCACAGAGGACAACACAGCTCAACCTGGACATTTGGGAAGGGCCGACTCTATAGCCTGCCCTGATGAATCTAGGCTACAAGCTTTTCAAAAATGTAAACCTCCCTGAAATATGACTTTTCCTTTTAAACTGCAAAATTTGACTTGATACCCGATTTTCCAAAAGTGGTGGCATGGCATTACCTGATGGCGAATGAGGTATATGAAAGGTACATTCTGACACTGAAATGCCCTCATAGCTACAAACCTTATCAACAATTACAAACGCTGTGTAATTGGTAAGGAAATGTTATGTTTGGGGCCTGCTCAGGAAGCGTGCTGCCCTTGACAGTACTGCCTCCTCAGTCAGACCCGAGAGCTGCCCATTCTTCCCGATGGAGATTGGTCACGAGGTGAAGAGGGTGCCCGCGTAAGCACAGGGAATGCCGGGGGAGGCCAGGAGGGCCAGCCAGGTCTGACTCCATACCCCCACCTGCACATCCCCAATCCCCACTCAAGATACACTCTGAATACAGCTTACTGCTAATGATAGTCAATTATGTTTTTCTTTTTAGAATCAAAAAAAGAGAAACCAGTATTTTAGCATCAATTTTGCAATATCATTTGGCACAGGAGATGGGGGAAATGGAGAAAACAGGAGGATAATACGAGTTTATTTTCTTAAGAAACTAAAAGTTACAGCACAGTTCTTATAGCTGAGAAAGTAATTTAGTGCTGGGGAGGGGATGCTGATAAATTGTGTTTCTAGGGAAAACACTAAAGACTGGAAACTCTGATGTCATGATTTAGGAAAATAATGCACAATGGAAAATATTAAAATCTTGAATGGAAATGTTTCTTCCTACATCAACCAGATATAATAACGAGAGTGAACATGTTCCCAAGAAGCGACAAATAGCACATTTCCCAAGAGAAAAGCCACTTCCTCTTTCAAATCCTGGTCTGAATCTCTATCTACTCCTTGCTTCTTCAGTCCAGTCATTCCCACCTACAGCAATGGTCACTGCTTTGCATTAGGTCATGTTGGCCTACACAATTTAGTGTTTCTCCCCTCAACCCCATTATTCATTAATTTGATTTTTAAATTGTCATATAACTAATTGGCTTTTTTGGCACATAGTTCTATGAACTTTAACACACACGAAGATTCGTGGAACCACACTGCAATTAGGATCCAGAACATTTCAACACCCCAAATTCTGCATGGTAGCTATTTATAGTCTCATGTTCATCACACCCCAAATGCCTGCTGACACTGATCTGCTCTCCAGCTCCTCTAGTTCTATTTCTTTATGCGTCACATAATGGAAGCATCCAGAACACGTTTTGAAACCAGTTTCTTTCTCTCAGCATGATGCTTTTGAGAGTCCTCTAGGTTGCGTGTGTTTCAATAGCACCCCACTTTCTCTGGTTGAGCACCTCAGTTTGTTTATGTGTGTACCTGGTGAAAAGGACATCTGGGCTGTTTCAGTGTGGGGTGATACTGAATGGTATCATTCATGCTGAGGCTTCTCTGGAATGAAAGTGTTCCTTTCTCCAGGATAACTACCCAGGTGTACTGCTGTTAGGTCATATGGTACGAGTGCATTTCGGTTTATAAGAAACTGCCAACCTTTCCCAGAGAGGCTGGACCACTTCACATTCCCACCAGCAATGTTTAAGATGGTTTCAGAGGCTCTGCATTTTCTCCAGCACTTGAGATTGTCAGTCTTTTTAATTTCTGCCATTCTAACAGGCTTGTGGCAGCATCTTGTAGTGTTGATTTGCATCCACCCAAAGGTTAATGGGTTTGAGCATCCTTCCATGTGCTTACCTGCCATACCTAAATCCTCTTTGGTAAAGGATCTATTCATAGTTTTTGCCCGTTTTTAAGCTGGGTCATTATTTTCCTTTTTTTCTCCATTATTTTTGAGTTTTGTGATTTCTTTAAATCTTCTAGATACAAGTTCCTTATAGGATATATGATTTGCAGATATTTTCCATACGTCTGTAGCATGTCTTTTTTTTAATCTGATAAAATCATCTTATTTACTCTTCTTTTTTAACATTTTCTATTGTTAAATATAAATGAAGCATGTCTTTCTACTCTCTCAGCAGTGACTTTCAGAGAGAAAACCTTTTTGCATTTTGATTCAGTTCAATTTGCCAAGTTTTTCTTTTGTGGATTATGCTTTGGGTATCATGTTGCTCTGTGCACATTTTAAGCACGGGAAAATGACAGGATGGGAGTGTTATATCCTGATACCGAAGCCTTATTCGTGGAAGGCTTAAGGATTTTCATGTGGTGGAAAGGACCATAGATGGGCTGGCCAAGGTCTGGCCATGCCATAATCAGGTTAAGAGGTATAAAATGTCACACAGGAAGCTGAACTGAATAAAACTACAGGCTCGTTTTCAGTAAAATAAGGAGCTTCACTAAAATTTAAAAAAACAAACATTATTTAACTAACTGATTTACAGTAGCTCTCATTCCTCTGGAGACTTGGGCCACATGAGGGTGTTTCACAACTGCTGTGAGCAGAGCCCAGTCTGGATCGGTCCTGACTGTGGTGAGTGACCGGGAGGCCGGGACGGCACACACCTGGGTGCTGCAAGTTTGGAGCACTTGAAGAGGGAAGCTTAGGCAGGGCTCATGGCTGCAGTATGACCCGAGCTGATGATAGAGGGAAATAAGACCCTGCCCATATTCAAAGGAAACTCTGGAAATACCCACAGGGAGGGGGATAAAAAGTAATCAATACAGTTTTTAACCAAGAACTGTTTCATTCAATAAGCCAAAAGAAGCAACCCAGATAGAAAAATGCAACTCGGTTGAAATTTTAATGGACACGGTTTATTTAGTAAATTATATGTATGTAGCAATATATGGTTTAGATAACAAAGAGGGAAATAAACCCCGAGAGACAAACCATCACAACGACTGGTAGCTTCCACTCTTACAGGAATGCTCTGCAAAGTCCCTTGACATCTCATCCAGGATCCAAAGCAGACTGGGTCGACTAGAGAGTCATTTAGTCCTTCAGTTCCTTAAGCTTTAGAACATTCTTTTCCACGTGAAGTTCCTCAGCAAGCTTTCTGTTTAGCACATCTAAATACGTTTTGGGCTACCTAACAGCCCAGGATGCGGGCCTCTGAATAGGAACAGTACATCTCTACAAAATGTTGGTGAGAGTCTGACAAGGATGTGGTCAAACTTGGAAGACCCTTTAAGACAGAACATGTTATATCCTCCACCCTTGTCTGCAGCACTGACCTTGTTCACTTTTAGTACCACTGTTCTACTTCCCTAACCAGTGAACATGAGTAAGAAGGAAAAGCAGAGAGCAGGTGGGAAGAAGAGAGTGTACCACTGGGAAAACCCATTTTTTACATATGGCCAATAGCAGCCCTCTCACATCCTTCATCACCAGCACACACTACTGTCTTAATTCGTAAAAAATTTGCAAGCAGATGTGCTTGGCACATGGAATATAACCTCAATATAACAGCTGTTGAAAAAAGAACGTAGAGAAGTGGTTTACCGGTGTGTGTTACACGCTCTGCCTTGCAGGGAGATGAATGGTGATGGGTGGAGACGAGCTCTGGAGTAGGACCTTAAACCGACAACGGAGAGCATCAAAGCAAAGAATGCAATCAACATGGCAAAACCCACGCCCATCTGCAATCCGCTTCTCGCCACTGTGCCGGGCTGATGGAACTTAGCATCTACTATTACTGAGGTATGACAGAGCTCACTCCAGGAACTCAGTCTTTCCACTGGTTCTCAAACACAACCTGTAAATCCCCTGGCACTTCAAATCCAGCTTGCCATCAGCCTTAATCTATCAACACACCTCAATGGTGAACGACCTGCCTTGGCAGATTTGTCTTTCTAAAAAAGATTCTAAATCATTGCCAGCCATGGGCTGGTTTTGTGATAACTAAGACCGAGTCTTGAGCAGAGAGACTCTAAACCCTTCTACTTGCCCCTCTGGGACCGATCAAAGATGTACTAATTCTTGTCTTGTCACAAGCATTCCATTTTACTTAAGAAGAAAAGCATCCTGAAGTTGAACAAATGCAGTAACCAGTCAAATGATTTTCTTAAGAATGTATTCAAAATTTTAAAGAAGAAACTACACACAATAAATTATTTTCAGATTTCCTAATACTATTCTACTGATTCTTTCTCTTAGATTTCATAATCATTTTACATGACCATATTCATAATAGAAAAAATGAAACCGAAGGAACAAACCAAAGACCATCATCAACACTCTCCCTCCCCTCTCCTTCCTTCAAATTCTACTTTCCTACCTAGAGGAAACTACAAGTATATCATTCCCTGCCTTTTATGTGTACTGACACAAACACACACACACAGAACCATGCACTGCTTTTAAAAATCTTGTCATTGTACTGTGCGCATCAGTTTCAATTTGCTTTTTTTCACTTAATGATGTATTTGGTAGAACGTTTCATGTCACTGTGACTGTAGCTCCACATTCTTTATATTTGCCATATAGCAAGCATTCCACTGTATGAAAGCAAATTTATGTCATTGATCCCATAATGATGGATGTTTAGGGATAACATTTTTGTATGCTTTTCCTTAAATACGCAAGTAATTTTTTTTTTAGGAGAGAAACCTAGAAGTAGAGTTACTTTTCCTATCTAATTTAATTAAATCCTGTCCTTAGCTGCTGAGACATATGATCTTTATATCAAGACTTGGAAAAACATATTATACATTCATTCTAGAAGAAAACGCGTTCACAGCAGAAGGGTTTAAAAATAACTTCACAATTTTCCCATACAGCCTGTAGGCAGTAGAATGAGCCATGATGAGTTAAATGAACATAAAAACAAACAGAAAAGATCAAATGAGGGTCATAAGATGTTTAAGATCCAAAGAAGTTCAAAACAAGAGACAGGCAAGGTAACCAAACGCCCTCGGAGGATCTTGTGAGGCTGGCTTAGGTAAAGGTTTCAGAGAGCACATCTGCTGACTGAGACTCAAAATTTTGCTATTTCAACCTCTGAAATAAGTTATCTCTGAGGTAGTATATAAAAGGGGCAGAGGGAGAGGAGACAGAAAGTCAGAGAATATAAAAGGGAAAATTTACGAAAATAAGTGGAAGCTAAGCAGAACTTTGTAGCCTTCTCTCTCTCTCTCTCTGTATGTGCACACATACAAACATTCACACACCCACTTTGGCTTAGTGATTGGAGTACATTTAAATGTTGAAAAGAATTTAGCTTTTTTTCTTTTGACGTGGCCAGAAATTCCTACATTAAGCACCAATATAATGATGACAAATATGGCCTTAATCAGAGAAGATAAGAACATAGCCACATGAAAGGGAAATATCCCTGCACTGATAGACCATACCTCTGAGAACCAAAAGTGAAAAAAGAAAAAAAATCTTTTCAGATCTAGAAAGCCACAAGAGTTTACCAATCTGACTTACTTTTCTATCAAATCCAGTGTGACTCCAGGCACCAGACTGACACATTTCTGCATGCAAAACCTGTAGGGAAAGAAAAGAGAGTGACTCACACTAATGGAATATTCAACAAGAATGCAATACCCAGCAGAAAGAACAAGGAGTGAGGATGGACGTGGTTTTAAAAAAAAAAACGGATTTACCTGAGTCTGACGGTTTTGGATTTGTGGAGAAAATCTCATTGCCAGACTGTCAGAGGGGTAGGACTGAATAAGTTTTCAGTAGAGAGAAAAGAAACAAGTTTGCAGTCACATGAAACCTAGACTCTGGAGAGCAGGGTCCAGATGCTCGATAGAATTGAGCTTCCAAACTAAATAATGGAGGCAACCGGACTTGTAATTTATTTTTCTTCTTAAGAAAGTGAGCTGGTGGGAGTGATGGAGGAATGAATGAATAACCTCGAGGCACAAGAAAGAAATATGTAGGAGAAGACAAAGAAAAGTGAATTAAATTACATCCTTTTAATTACCATCAAATCATACAAGTCAGAGCTGAGAGACTTAGTATCTGCAGGCAAACCACTCTTCGAAGGCCAGCGTGGAACTTACAAGGCTTTATCTAATTTGTGTACACTAGCAGAAGGTAAGAAACCATCTTTTTCCTCCTGTCAAGGCTATTGACACACAGCAGGACAGAATCAATAGTAACACAGGGTAGAAAGCCAACTTAGTATTTTCAGTTAGAGAAATATAAAATGTTTAATTCACTTGCTTTTAAACTAAGAATAACCCCCTTTAAAAATATATGCCTGTGCACGCAGCAAATACCAGCAGTTACAAAACGCATCACCTTTGTGCCACTGGCTGGGAATGAAAAGTGGAGGAAGACTGGAGACAGCAGCGGTAGCTCAGACCAGGACTAGGCTGTGCTTACGGGAGACACGGCAGTGGAACATTTCGAGAGTGGTGGGGGCTACAGGGGGACAACAGAGTGGTGGGGTAAGACAGACTAAGGGACAGAGAGATGCCGAGTCAGAAAGAGAAGAAACGGGGTTCTGAAGGTCTGTATTGGGCAAACTACTCCTCACCTCTGCAGCTACCCAACTTATGGTAGAAGGCTTCCCTGGTCTCCTGTGCACAACTGTCTGGCAGGCTCAGCAGCCTCTGGAAGCTCTGACTGCTTCAGCCAGTAGAAGTCATTTTTTTTGGCTGTGTCTGCAAAAGCTAGTCTTCTGTCACCCAAAGAGCAAAAGACATAGACCCAAGGGCGACTCCTCCCCGAGGGCACACACACCATGCAACTGCCTGGATGCTTCTCCAGCCAGCCGTGTTCACTCTGAGCTAATCCTTCTGTTTACTTCACTGTCAAATCCCTCTGCTAGCCATGCTCCCACGCATCCCCATAACCATGGGGCCAGTGCAGGTCACATGCACTCCTACAGCAGTGTCATGTTTCCAGGGAGTTTCAGGCTCTCTCACTGGATAAAAGTGATCTACAGGAAATGCATTTTCACATCTAATTTTGTGTCCTATGCAAACCATGCCACTTTGCTATGTTTGCCTTTTTATCCATAATGTTCTTATTGATTGGGACTTCAGGTTTCCAGTAATGACAGAATGATTTGTACCAGACTAACTCTTTTGTCAATAAAAATAATAAGCTCTGGACAAAACATAAAAAACAACCATTCGAAGGTGTCAGAGAGCAAGCAAATACAGGCAGACACCAGAGCTGGGACCCTTTAAAGAAAGTAACGGGTTAAGATCTCCCTACACCAGCTTCCTAAGGGCGCCCCTCAGTTCACAGCACATGGAGAATGGCACTCAACTCAAAGTTAGTGGTGTTAGTGGTCTGAGGAGTCAGAAATCAGAAGTTAAGTCTGCCTGGAAATCGAGGGGAAAGTATTGGAAAGGTGGAGTCACAGAGGAGAAAGCCCAAAGCAAGCATTGGGCTGAGGCCAGAACTGCACATGCAAAGGCCAAGACTCTACGGATTCCTGCAGAGAACAACCAAAAGGCTAACAGAGCTGAGAAGAGGCTTCCCACCTGCTTATCCCTGTGAAGGCAGAAAGGGAGACCAAGTTCTGCCAGACAAGAGGAGCTTGATGAACACCGGCTTTCCAGTAAAATGGAGGGGTCGCTTCTTAGTTACAAACTACAGCTGGGCCCTACACGCAAAGCCAAAAGAGACCCACCCCACGACTACGCCTACACATGAAAAACTGGACTGCCTTCAAGAGCAAAGAAGTGATCAGTCTTCAGAGAAACATAACAGAATCTAGAGTCTCTACAGTGTCTTATCTATAACACACAGTAAATGATAAAACCGAGAGGAAAAGTAGCCCATAAAAATACAGTCAATCAGACTTTGAAATTAGCAGACAAGAACTTTAAAATAACTATTACATTACTGTTGACTACACACTGTAGCTTGCATTGATTGTACTTTTTCCTGTATACCATCCATTTCCAAAACTTTGTTTCTCAGGGAAACTGAGAGGTGCAGCCCCTTGGAGGGCAGTGTGGTGGTTCCACAGGAGGCTAGGAGTGGGGTTGCCATATGATCCTGAAACCCCTTTGTTCAGTATATATCTGGAGGAACTGAGAGTGGGGACACGAATGGACATTTGCACACTGGTGCTTATGGCGTCAGGGTTCAGGATTCACAATGGATGGAGGTGGCCTAAGGGCACAACAACTGAGGAATGGAAGGAGGAACTATGGTGTATACATACAAGGGCCTAATGAGCAGCCACAAGAATGAAGAAAGTTGTGAGGCATGCAAATAGGTGAATTTTAAGGGCTGCATGTTAAATGCAATGTCAGAAATGAAAAGAGAAATATTATCATGCCTCACTCATCTGGACAAACTATAATATTAAAAACTTGGTGAATTGAAGTCAAGAGCATAGGTTATCAGGTTGGAACCAATTGTAAAGGGTCTTAGATTGTAAGCTCTTACAGCAGCCACATATATTCAAGAGAAGTAACTTTTATTTCTAAATTCTGAAATACTGAGCTGTTTGTATATAACCTGGCCATTCCCAGAAACTTTGGGTGTTTATTTGACACCTGAGATTTAGAGCTAGAGCTCTGAAGCTATGAATGTCAGTGCTACCCTATACAGGAATGGTTTAAAAGTCGAAAAAGGGATCAGACTAACTAGAGATATGAATGAAGCTGATCTGGATAGGACAGTAGTACAACAAATACAGTGTAAAGGATGATATTGTCCGTACTTTAAAACTTCAACTTCTGTATGAGACCAAAAGGAGAGATGTTTATTTGGTGCAAAATTTGTATTAGCGTAGTGCATTTTATTTAACTTGTATGGTCAGTTTAGTTGAATATCATAAGTATATGGAATCTTGAATAGAGTGTGAGATCTTGTTGTTTGTCCAGGTTAGTGTGATACCCCGATAGATCCCAGAGTAATGTAGGCAGTAAATCAAGGAGTATTTGCAAAGTCCCTTTGGGGAACTGAGGAGAAGGGAGAAAATATTCACCTTCCCCATTTGATATGGGGAAGGTGAATATTCTCATACGTGGTGGCAATAACCAAATCAATAGGCTGAGCCCTTAATTTTGGGGTTTGCCCCTATGAAACTTATTCTTGCAAAGGAGAAGCTAAGCCTACTTATAATTAAAAAGAACCTCTTTTGTTGCTCAGATGTGGCCTCTCGCTCTAAGCTAACTTGACAGGTGAACTCATAGCCTCCCCTACTGTGTTTGACATGACTCCCAGGGGTGTAAATCTCCCTGGTAACGTGGGACAGAAATCCTGGGATTCACCAGGACCCAGAATCATGGGATTGAAAAAGCTTTCTTGACCAAAAGGGGGAAGAGAGAAATAGACAAAATAAAGTTGCAGAGGCTAAAGAGATTTCAAACAGAGTCGAGTGGTTATCCTGGAGGTTATTCTTATGCACTATATAGATATTCCTTTTTAGTTTATGGTGTATTGGAGTGGCTAGAGGGAAGTACCTGAAACCATTGAGCTGTGTTCCAGTAACCTTGATTCTTGAAGATCATTGTATAAAATTATAGCTTTTACAATGTGACTGTGTGATTGTGAAAACCTTGTGTCTGATGCTGTCAGGGTATGGATAGATAAGTAAAAAATGTGGATAAAAAAACAAATATAGGAGGGTGAAGGGGTAAAATAAATTGGGTAGATTGAAATACTAGTGGTCAATGAGAGGGAGGGGTAAAGGTATGAGATGTATGAGTTTTATCTATTTTCTTTTTATTTCTTTTTCTGGAATGATGCAAATGTTCTAAAAACGATCATGTCAATGAATACACAGCTATTTGCTGATATCATAAGCCATTGATTGTACACTATGTATGGACTGTATGTATGTGAAGAAAAATATTTTAAAAATAGCTATTATAATAAAATAACTTTATTACTGACTGGGAAATAAGCATGTTATAAATTCAGTGAAAAATAATTTCATATATATAGAATTTAAAAACAGGTCATCATGCAAGCATTCGTATGGATAACAACCCACATATTTCACTCTAGCCAATAACATCAATTCCCTTTGCACCAGAATTGCTAACAACTGGTTCATTTTTCACACTGTTCCTTTCTTTTCCCTGACCATGTTATTAGGCAATGAAAGATCAAAGAGCAGACATAATGAAAGGGGAAAAAATGGCTAAAAAATCCACAAAACTAGATATCAATAATTGTAACAGTAAACACAGAAACTGATACTCTTTCAGCATAGCACATACTACTTGGCAGGCATAGTTCTAAATGCTTTATACAGATTATTTCATTTAATCCTGACAATAATCTGCGAGGTATTATCTACTTTACAGATGAAGAACATCTTCTGTAAACTAGATATATTATGGTAAAATTCAATAATATCAAAGACAAGGAAAATTCTGAAAGCTTCCAAAAGAAAGACAGGTCAGATTAAAAAAAATAAAGGATCAGATTCATACAGGACACAGTATGAATGCTTTCAAACAAAGAAGAAGAGCTTACAATCTAGAACTATATAACCAGCCAAACTGTCATTCAATTGTGAAAGCAGCATAACAATATTCTCAGGCATATAAGGCCTCAGAAAGTTTACCATAAAAAGACCTATGATGAAAATGGTTTGGGATGACAAGTTTAAGTCAGAGGAGAGAAAAATCCAAGAATGGATTAAAGATAAATATATATATATATATATGCAAAGATGGCAAATACTCTACATTTATCTGTAGTGTGCTGCTGTCTTTGTGTGTGTTGCTGTCTTTTAATGGGAATAAATGCATAAATGGTGATATATTCACAGAGTGAAATGTCATAGACAATTAAAAGGAATCCACTACAGCCACATGCAATAATATGAATGAATCCTAGCAATGCAATCCTAAATGGAAAATGCCCTCCAAATATTACAATCAGCATTATAGCCTTGAATAAGATTAAAATTTAAAAGAAAAATAATAGTCTTAATGAATACACACAAAAGTCATGAAACTATTAAAAAAAAACAGAATAATAAGCCCAGCATTCAGCATAACGGTTATCTCAGATGGAGAAGGCAGGGTGTACTAATTCAGAGTACTATACGGTTACATGCAGATAACTGTCAAGGTCCAGGTTTTGGTTCAGTGGTGGGTCTAAGGGTATAAAAAAAAAACTAACTAACCAAATACACAAAAGCAAGTCAAATATGGATGAATGAATGATTCGTGTGCCATGAAGGAAGAATCATGATTAATCCAATTGTGTATACCTGAGGCCAAAAAAGGAAGAAAACAAAAGGTTGAAATCTGAAGGTAGCATTCTCACTCCTAGCCTATCAGGAAACCTGCCAGGAATCCTATTCTCAGCTGGTAGTTGGGAGTTTAAAGAGAATGTTGGTTACCTGAAGTTAAAGCAGGGACTTCAACTGTTATAATCTGTTTCTTCCTTACATTGTAGCTCATTAAAAATGTCGTTTGGTTGGGGGAAGGGGTGGGCATGTTCAACCCACCAGAGTCACAAAGCTGTTGGCAGCTGAGAACTCACAACGCATTTAACTGTGTTGTGAGATGCATCAGGAAAGCAAAGGAGCAGTCAACATGGTCCTTCCGGGGCTCCTTTCCTCTGCCACCTGTCCAAGACGAGTAAGGCAGCAGTTAGACTCAGGACTTGACTCTGCTGAAAGACTTAAGAGTTTCACTATATTTCTCATTAACCTTCATAAAAATAATCAGTGAGGAAGCTTGGGTTTTGGAAGATCACAGAGGAGTTGTCAATTTAGGTGGGGTGGGGTGTCGCTGTGTGCTGACTACTACGGCTAGTAGAAAAACCAAGGCAGATGAATTTATAAAAGGACCAGTTACCTTATTATCTTTATAACTATCTTCACTTTACAGAAGAAGAAAAGGACTCAAGTTTTAGACATTTGGCCAATGAATAATATAGTCTAAGTTGGAAGGAGAAGCATAATTGGTCTAATTTCCTTGTCTTTATACCAAACACCTTAAACAGACTGTCAACTAATTACTCAAAGGTGCAAGTGGCAAGATGCTCAGGGGTTGGGACACATTTTGAGGGATTGGAGCCATAAACCAATACCACCTACATTTCCCTTATTTCAAGGACAGTAATGGACGTCTAGGAGTAGGACCAAGATACAAGGGGCAAAAACATCAAGTAAATTTGCTATGCAAAGCCCAAGTCAACCTCAGATTATTAAAAAAAAAATCCTCATGAACCCAACCTGTACCTGTGCTGGTGCCTAGTTTTAGTGCTGCCCCTACCAACAGTGAAGCACTTAGAAGGAATATGAGCCAAATGGTCAGTAAGCCAATACCGATTGATCCCTTGCTGTGTACCAAGTAAGATAAGAGGCAGTGAAAAGCGACTCCACGACAGCACAAACCATTTCCCTAGCTTCTTTTAAAGTTGCTAAGGGGTCCAGGTGATAGGTCTGTCTTTCTCTGTAGAGAGCTTTAGGTCACAGATGGGCCAATGGACAAAAGGCTGACATGTCTAAAGAGACCTGGCTCCGACTGCTGCCGAGCCTGCCGCACTCGTGGTGGACCCCACTTACTCGCCCACCGCTCATTCACCAAACCCTGACTGAATACATTCTGGGTGACAAGCATCATTCCAATATTTGTGGATGCAGAGTGTCAAAATAGGGAAAATCCATTTCTTTGTGGAGCTTCCCTTCTAGCTACTCACAGATATGCTCAGGCCATCCTTGGCTCCTCTCACAGCCTTCCCTAACCCGCCTACGGAAAACAGCACCTTCACTCTCCCCTCATTCTGCTTTGTCAAAACAGCTCTTTTTACTCCCTGATGGTATATAGTTGTTTATTGCTTATTTATCTCTAGAAGGTAAATCCCAGGAATGTAAGGATTTTTCTTATTTTGTTCATCACTGCATTCTCAAGGCTTAGAATGCTGCCTAACATATATATCTGGCACTCAATAAATGTCAATAGTGAACACGGTATAAGATTTATTCGGTATTGTTGATGGGTTTCTAATGTCTCACATACATCTTTTTTCTTGACTCTCTTGAAAATGAGTAGCTTCAAGATTTTGATGAAGAACAAATGAATTTTAATGTTGAAAAAAACTCAGTTCTGTAGGCTTGTAAAGATCATACAATTTCTGGATGCTGTTGTTCTTAAATTGGAAATACCTTCATTTTCCTCTTCTTTTTTTAAAAATGTACTATAAGTAAGATAATACAAAGTGAAAATTACCATAAACCCACTATCCTGATGTAAGTATTAACATTTTCATATTTACCTTTTATAAAATAATAAAATCGGGTTGATTTATTTTAGGAAACCATGGCTCTGTGAAACTCCAAACAATACCAATGCATGTAATATCAAAATGAAAGCCTGTCCCTTCATCTTCCAATCCTATTCAGCAGATAGAGCCATGAGTATGACTAGAGTGTGACACGTCTCTATGCTTCCAGACTGTGCCCATGCAAACATTTACAACTAAGACCTACACTGAAGTTTTGGATAGGTTTTGCTTTTTACCACATGAAGATTGTGCCATACATCTTCAGGTTATTTTCCCTCACAGCTTTTTAATTCTCTAACACTTTTTTTTCAACAGTTTCAAACATTCAGCAAAGTTTGAAGGAATTCTTTGTGAATACTTATATATCTGCATCAAGTTTCCTCTGTTAGACTCTTGACTACATCTCCATTTCCCTTAACCCACCTTCTTTTTGTTATATTTCAAAGTAAACTGCAGATGTGGTGCACTTACCTCTAAATTCTTTCACATGGATATCTAGATCTCAATATCTGTTCTTTTCTTTTGATGTAACACTACATACAACGAAATGCACAAATCTTCAGTGTATATACGAGTTTTGACAAATGCATACAGCTGTGTAATCTAAACTCCCATCAAGAGAGAGATTAGCACCAACATCCCAGACAATCTCCCCAACAATTCACACTCCCCTCTGTGACCTCCACTCACCCAGAGATACTGTTCTGATATTATTCCATTGTTCCAGAATTTCATAGAAATGGAATCCCTCAGTATGTACTTCTGTGCAAGTCTTCTTTCAGTGAGCATGATGCTTTGAGATTTATATGTATTGTTTGTGTCAGGAACTTATTTCTTTTTATTGCTGACTGGTATTCCATTGTACAAATATACCATAGTTTATACATGCTGTTTTGTCACTTGCATTTGTTGTCTATTATGGACAAAACAAAAATCATTTCACGATACATCTTCATCCTCTTCAATATTTGTAGAAAATGGTGAGCACTATGTTTGCTCAGTTTCCTAACTTCCATTCTGACAAGTGGCACTGCCTGACAAGTGGATACTCACACATTGAATTACTACCTATTGTCAGGTGGCTTTCCCTGAAGGCCCAACATTTATTATCCAATCAAGGCTGAAGATACATTTTTTTTTTTAATTTTTATTTTTTTACATGGGTAGGAATTGAACCCGGGTCCTCTGGCATGGCAGGCGAGCATTCTTGCCTGCTGAGCCACCGTGGCCCACCCTGAAGATACATTTTTAAATTTCTTGACAATACTGGACTTATCAGTATTAAAAAAAATTAATCTCTGCCAATCTGAAAGGCGGGCAATGATGCTTCATTTGAAATTTATTATTATTATTTTTTGAGGTTAAATCCAGCTAATAATGTTTTTTGGTTCTTTGTAGATATATGTTTATATCCTTTGCTTTTTTCTCCTGCGGTACTCATCACCTTGTTGTTTTAAAGATCTTTTCCTACATTAACAAAATTAACCCATTTGCCTGCCACATGTTATAAATATTTCCCCCTATTTATGATTTTATACTACATTTGGTTTATTGTTTTCTTTGCCATATAAAACTTTTAAAACTTGTGCTTAATCAATTCTATCAACAACTTCCTTTATTAATTTTTTCAGCTATGGTATAAAAATATTCAGCCACAATTTTTCTGGTACTTTTGTGAGCTTTTACAATTTACCTTTAAATCTTTGGTACATTTGGAAATTACATTTCAAACAGCCAGCTGTGTGCCCCAAATACCAGGTACTGAGTAGCTCAATCTTTTCCCAAATTATACCAAATTCTGACATACAGAGAGACTGTTTCTGGAATCATCTATCCTGTTCCACTATTTAAATGTCTGTTCCTACACCTTCAAGATACATTTTAAAACCTGAAGGATCAGTTATCCTTTATAAATCTGTTTAGTTTTGTTTCAGAATTTCCCTGACTATTATAAAACATTTATTTTTCATGTTGATCTTTAAAATAATTTTGTCAAAATTATATTAAACTTATTATTTAATTTGGGGAGAATTTATATCCTTAATTGACTGGCTCTCACCATGTAATAATATGGTCAAAATTATTATTTTACATTATAAAATATAATAAAATTATATAAATATATGGTTAAAAAAATAGACTTTTCCATCTATTCAGACTTCCTTTTGAACCACTCAGTAAACTTTGATGGAATTTTCTGAGTGTATGTTCAATACATTCTCAGCTAAGTCTATGTTTTAATCATTGCTACTGTGAATTAGACTTACTTTCTTCCTAATATTTCTTTGTTGGTTATTTTTAGTATCAAAGAAGGGCAATAATTATTTAAAAATTATTGCGAATATGCCATCTACAAAGAGTACACAATGTACAATGTGCAGGTGGGAGCTTAAGGGATTATAAAGTAAAAGCACTATGGCTGCTGCCAAATTAAGAAGCCCATGACCAGTTCAGAAAGGTTCCTGGGTGGCCCTCCAAGGGTGTGCCTACCCCTACTTTCTGGAGGGAGCCCTCTGACTTCCGTGGAATTAATTTATACATCTTCATAGCAAACAGCCTCTCTGCGGAACTAACAGTTTTTCAATGGAGTTTATTGAGTTTTCTCAAAGATTAAGATCAGATCATACATAAATAAGCAAATTTGCCTTTCCTCTGGAATATTTATGCCTGTCATTTTTCATCTAATTATGATATTAACTAACATTTTCAGAACAAAGTGTGTTGAATAAATGAAAGTTAGTATACATCTCTCCTTTAGTTAATTGCATTAATGGGGATGCACTTAACATTTAAGCAGTAGAGTGCAATGATGGCTACCGTTTCAAAGAAAATTTCTCTTATGCTAAGAAAGCATTCTAATTTTTTCTTATACTAAGGGTTCTTTTAAAAATTCATTTTTCACGGTGGCTCAGCAGGCAGAGTTCTCGCCTGCCATGCCAGAGGACCCGGGTTCGATTCCCGGTGCCTGCCCATGTTAAAAAAAAAAAAATTCGTTTTTAATTTTATCCAATAAATTTTCTTCTTTGACCTATTAAAATAATGAATTATGTTAGATGGTCTAATAGAAAGTCATCAAAGTATCCCTGGAATGAATCTTGCTCTGTTAAAGTTTATTTTTTTCTTAATATACTGTAGGATTCTATTTGCTAATATTTTATTTTGAATTCTGGCAAATACATTTGTGTGTCTATGTCTGGGTGTGTATACTAAATTTGAGAGGTACTAGCACCCTAGTTATGGTAGCTTTGTGAGAGCATAAGAAACCATATGCTTGTTGAAATAAGGTGTATATTAAATACTATTTTGCTACCGTTTGTTTTATTCTCTACTTTGAGAAAGATTATCTGTATGCTGAATCATCATTGTTATACTTTTCATGCTTCTCATTGCTTTTATTTTCTGTAGAACCTATTCTACTCCTGACTTTAATGTCATCTATATTCTGCAATTGAATTAGGTCTTAAAGTTTTTTCTTCTCTACCAATTCTCCTTTCATCTTGATGCATTATTTTGTCATCTTTTTTTTCCCTAACAGATCCCATTCTTCTATAATTTCATTGACTGTACAAAGCAAATGCTACCTAAAATTAAAGTCTTCTAAAATTAGGCAGGGACTTTATTCTCTCTTCTCTACTCTGCGTTTATGTCCTTTTTTCAAGAGCAGAACTTTTGTACAGAAGTTTTGTACAGAACTTTTGTACTTGTATGTATGTGTGTTTGTGTGCATATAGATATATATATTCTCTTCTCTTCACTCATCCTAAAATTTGCCCAGGATTCATTGGCTCAGTTGTGTGGTCAACTCCTCTTTAATCCCTTGTCTCTTAGCTGGCACCTTTTGACTTCTCCAGTAAGAACTCAGACTGTGTCAGAAGTCCCCAGTTGGTGTGAGCCATGCTGAGACGATGGGCTGCAAGAAGCAGCAAGCGCTATCTGTGCATGTCACCTTCATGCTCCTGAAATCACTGCCCTGGGAACACTGTGGTGTCTAGTGGTCTGTCCTCTTTTTAGAGTGTGGTTCTAGTTCCTGTCAAGTGTGCTGGAGATCAAACTGCTATCGATCTGCTGACAGGAGACAGTCCTTCCACCTGGGGATAAACACGCAGGGGAGTGACCAGTAAGAATAACACTCCCCCAGACAGTCCAGTCAGGTCGTGGACATTTTCTTCTGCTCATGCCACAAAAGTGGATCCTGGCAGATTGGTTTCTACCTGGCCAGCTCTGAATCAAGGTGAACTGTTTACCAATGGAGTATTTCCCACTGATGGGAGCCATGCTGCTATCCAACACAGGCCAAAGTAGCAAGAAGTGGTCAGAATCTCCTCCAGCCCTATTCTTGCCTCTAAGCAAACACTGGGTATCTCAGGAGGGAAGGGTGGGGGCCACAGTTCTCAAGGCTTACCCTTGTCTCCAGTCCTTCAAATCTGTGCAGTTTTTAAAATTTCATCCACTTATTTCTTCTATCACCATCTCTCTCTTGGAAATAAGAGTTGTAGTTCAAACCTTGTATCTATTTACAATTTGATCTAATATGTCATGGATCTAGCAGAAATTTCTCAAAGTCTATAATATACAATTGGCACTATTCCCTATTTTCAGCCTGATAAAATGTCTTCCCTTTATTTTTGTCTCTATTTGCTTATTTTGGTCAGCTCTGTGGGTTCATCTTTTTCAGAAGTAGACTACCACTTGTCTTGACATTGTAGGGTGCCTTAGTTTGCTAGGCTGCTATGGCAAATCTTACAAGAGTTTACTGTCTCACAGTTTGGAGGCAAGAAGTCAAACATTGGACCAATGGACAGACCATGCATTTTCCTAATCAGCAGTGTTGTAGTGATAGTAGTCCTCTGTCACACGGCAATGTCCTTGGTTTCCTCCTGCAGCTTTCCTGACTTCTCTTTATAAGGCCTCTACTGGTATGGATTAAGACCCACCCTGACTCAACTGGGCCATACCACAGTGCCTAGTAATGTCTCCAAAGATGCTCTTCACCAACGGGCTCATATCCATAGGGATGCAGATGATGATGTGAAGATGTCTTTGTGGAGGACATGATTAAATCAGCAACACAGGGTTATATGAACAGGCCCCTGATCCATAGCCACTCTAAATGTCTCTCTAATCTAGTTTTCTCAGAATGTGATTCCCCTTGGGAATCATACCTGAAATGAAGGACCCAAATTTGTCTGTTCTCCACTGAGGACTTAAACCTAAGTGACTTAACCAGCCCCTCACTGGGGTCTCCCACCAGGTGCCAGAGGTTGTGATAGTCCTGGCCCTGGCAGCTGAAGGGGTCGACGTCCTCAATTTTAAGGGTGGTCCTTGTAGACACAATTTAGTTCCTTAAGGGATTAAAAGGGCAGGGTAAGGGACACAGGGACACCACCATTCTGTTAGGATTCTAACTCTTGTCTTTCAGGTCATCAGCACTCTCTCCCAGGCTTCTGAGAGGCATGTGAAATTTTCCCGGTGTCTCCCAAAGAGAAGAGTTTTTCTGCATGGGTTAAATACATAATGAAAAGATAGTTTTGGGCAATAAAAAGTGAGGTAACACAGTACGCTGGCTTGAAAGGATTAAGTACCCTAGAAAAGCCATGCTTTAATCCTGATCCATTTTGTGGAGGCAGCTATTTCTTTTAATATCCCTATCCAGCACTTTAAGATCAGAAACTTGATTAGATTTTCTCCAGAGATGTGAAAACACCTAATTGTATTAAGCTTTGAATAAAGGGAGATGTGGCTCAACCCATTCTACGTGAAGTTGCATATTGGAGGAACGATTTTAGAAAAAGCTTTAGAGACCACACAGCCAGACACCTTTGGAGAAGAAGGAAAATGCCCTCGGGGAGCTTCATGAAACAGGAAGCCTGGAGAGAAAGCTAGCAGACATCGCCATGTTTACCACATGCCTTTCAGTTGAGAGAGAAATCCTGAATGTCACTGGCAAGGTATCTTTCCCTGGATGACTTAGATTGGCTATTTCTATAGTTTTGCTTTAATTTTGGACATTTTCACAGCCTTAGAACTATAAACTAAAAACTTATTAAATTCCCCCTTATAAAAGCCGTTCTGTTTCTGGCATATTGCATTCCAGCAGCTTGCATTCTACTACTTTTGCAAGGTCTAAAGGACTGGGAAGCATTAGAGCAGGCATGACTGACCAGACCATTTCAGTCTACTTTCCTGTTACCAAGATCCCATGGTTGTGAAACATCATCAATTGAATCGAGAAGAAACAGATGACCTCAACAAACCAAAAACAAGTAGAGATTCAGTCATCAAGAAGCTCCCCAAAAAGAAAAGTCCAGGACCAGATGGCATCACATTAATTCTACCAAGCATTCAAGAAAGAATTGATACCAATCCTGCTCAAACTCTTCAATAAAATTGAAGAGGAGGGAAAGCTACCTAATTCATTCTATGAAGTCAACATCACTCTAATACCAAAGCCAGACTATAAGACACTCAAGAAAAGAAAATTACAGACCAATCTCTTTAAATGAATAAACTTGCAAAAATCCTCAACAAAATACCTGCGAATCGAATCCAGAAGCACATTAAGAGAATTATATACCACGAACAAGTGGGATTTATTCCAGGTATACAAGGCTGGTTCAACACGAGAAAATAATTTATGTAATACACCATATCAATAAGTCAAAGTGGAAAAACCATATGATCATCTTGATTGATGCAGAAAAGGCATATGGCAAAATACAACTTCCTTTCTTGTTGAAAATACTTCAAAGGGTAGGAATTGAACGGAACTTCCCTAACATGATAAAGGGAATATATGAAAAACCCCACAGCTAACATCATCATGAATGGGGAAAGACTGAAAGCTTTTTCTCTAAGATTAGGAACGAGATAAGGATGTCCACGGTCACCATTGCTATTCAACATTGTGCTGGAAGTTCTAGCCAGAACAATTAGACAAGAAAAATAAATAAAAGGCATCTAAATTGGAAAGGAAGTAGTAAAACTCTCACTTTTTGCAGATGACATGATACTATACGTCGAAAATTCTGAAAAATCTACAGCAAAGCTGCTAGGCCAATAAATGAGTATGGCAAAGTGGCAGGGTACAAGACCAGCACTCCCAAATCAATAGTGTTTTTACACATAAGTGATGAGCAATTTGAAGAGGACATCAAGAAAAAAATTCCATTTACAATAGCAAGCAAAATAACCAAATATTTAGGAATAAAAATTTAACTAAGGATACAAAAGACCTACACACAGAAAACTATAAGAAATTGCTAAAAGAAATCATGGAATTCCTAAATAAACAGAAAGGCATACTGTATTCATGGATTAGAAAACTAAATATGGTTAAGATACCAATTCTACCTAAATTGATTTATAGATTCAATACAATACCAATTAAAATCCCAGCAACTTACTTTACAGAAACAGAAAAGCCAGTAACTAAATTTATTTGAAAACTGATGCCTTAATGATAAAGTTTTCCAATCTACAAGTATGGAATATTTCTCCAGTATGGGACCTTCTCTGATTTCTTTCACCAGTGTTTTTTCTTTTCAACATATAGATCTTTCACATATTTTGTTTGGGTTATACCTAAGTATTTTGTCATTCTTATATTATAAATGGTACTGTTTTCTAAGCTTCAATTTCTAGTTTGTATTTGATCTTTCTATCCTATAACTTTGCTATACTGACTTACTAGTTCTAACACGGCTTGTGTTGAGTCCATTGGAATTTCTATGGAGACAATCATGTCATCTGCAAATAGACCATTTTACTTTTTCCTTTCCCAGATTTATGCCTTTTATTTCTATTTCTTGCCTCTTTGCAATGGCTGGCTTAACATGTTTAGTAGCAGTGATGAGGACAGCCCTACCTTGTTTGAGATCTCTGTGGGAAAGAAAGCAGTCAGTTCTTTCATCATTAAATGTGATATCAGCTGAAAGTTTTTGCATAGATGTCCTTTTAGAAGGCTGAGAAAATTCTCTTCTATTCTTGGTTTGCTGAGAGTTTTTAAAAAAAAACAGATGTCAAATTTGTCAAATGCTTTTATAGCTCCTATTGTTATAATTATGAAATTTTCTTCTTTAATATGTTAATATGGTGAATTTAATTTATTTTTTGAAAGTTGGATCAGCCTTGCATTCCAAATTTAATCCCACTTTGTTATGAAATATTGTCTATTTTACCAATCGTCGCATTTGACTGACTAACATTCTGTTAAGAACTTTTGCAGCTAAAATTATGAGGGATATTAGTCTGTACTTATTTTTTTTGCAATGTCTTGTTCTTGCTTTTTTATTAGGTTAATGCTGGCCTCATAAAATGAGTTGGGGAATGTTCCTTTCTCTTCTATTTTCTGCAAGTTTGTGCAGAATTGATATTACTTCTTCCTTAAATGTTTGATAGAATTTACCAGTGAAACAATCAGGGCCTGGAGTTTTCTTTTTTTTTTTCTAGGGATTTGATACATGGGTACTCAAAAACCAGGCGATTTTTTTGAGTAAATTTTGTCAGTTTCTGTTTTTCAAAGAATTGGTCTACTTCATCTAAACTGATGGATTTATGGGTATAGAGTTATTCGCTCTATTTTCTTATTATCCTTTAAATTTCTAGAGAATCTGTTATAATATTTCTTCTTTCATCCCTCATAGTGATAATCTGTGGTTTCTCTTTTGGGGTCAGACTGGGTGTCATGGTTGGGGACATGTGTCAACTTGGCCAAGTTGTGGTACCTGTTTATCTATCTGATTGGCCAAGTGCTGGCCTGTCTGTTGCAATGAGGACATTTCATAGGATTAGATCATGATCACGTCAGCTGCATCCACAGCTGATTCCATTTGTAATCAGCCAAAGGGGTGTGTCTTCTATAATGGGTGATGCTTAATCTAATCACAGGAAGCTTTTTAAGGAGGACTCAGAGAAGACAGGTTCCATTCCTGCTTAGGCTGGTGAGCCTCTCCTGTGGAGTTCATCCAGACCATCCATCGGAGTCATCGGCTTCACAGCCTGCCCTGCGGATTTTGGACTCTGCATTCCTGCGGTCATTTGAGACACTTTTATAAATTTTATATTTGCAAGTGTTCCGTGTTGATTCTGTTTCTCTAGAGAACCCTAACTAATACACTGGGTAAAGCCCTACTGATCTTCCCAGCATTATTAGTTTTTTTTTTTTTTTAATCTACTGTTTTTCTGCTTGCAATTTCATTCATATATGCTCTTCTATTTCTTATTTCTAACATCTACTTGATTTGGGTTTAACTTGGTCTATCTTTTCTAATTTATAAGATGGGAGCTTAAGTTTTTGATTCGAGACTATTCTCTTCTACTATAATCATTTAAGACTTTAAAACTTTCTCTAAGTACCACTTTAGTTCCATCACACACATTTAAACATGCTGTGTTTTTACTTTCCTTCAATTTAAAATGTTTTCTAAATTCCTTTGAGACATTTCTTATTTATTTATTTATTATTATTTTTTAAATTAATTAACGGAAAAAAAGAAATTAACCCAACATTTAGAAATCATACCATTCTACATATGCAATCAGTAATTCTTAACATCATCACATAGATGCATGATCATCGTTTCTTAGTACATTTGCATCGGTTTAGAAGAACTAGCAACACAACAGAAAAAGATATAGAATGTTAATATAGAGAAAAGAAATAAAAGTAATAATAATAGTAAAAAACAAACAAACAAACAAAACAAAACAAAAAAACCTATAGCTCAGATGCAGCTTCATTCAGTGTTTTAACATGATTACTTTACACTTAGGTATTATTGTGCTGTCCATTTTTGAGTTTTTGTATCTAGTCCTGTTGCAGTCTGTATCCCTTCCGCTCCAATTACCCATTATCTTACCCTGTTTCTAACTCCTGCTGGACTCTGTTACCAATGACATATTCCAAGTTTATTCTCGAATGTCGAGTCACATCAGTGGGACCATACAGTATTTGTCCTTTAGTTTTTGGCTGGACTCACTCAGCATAATGTTCTCTAGGTCCATCCATGTTATTACATGCTTCATAAGTTTATCTTGTCTTAAAGCTGCATAATATTCCATCGTATGTATATACCACAGTTTGTTTAGCCATTCTTCTGTTGATGGACATTTTGGCTGTTTCCATCTCTTTGCAATTGTAAATAACGCTGCTATAAACATTGGTGTGCAAATGTCCGTTTGTGTCTTTGCCCTTAAGTCCTTTGAGTAGATTCCCAGCAATGGTATTGCTAGGTCGTATGGCAATTCTATATTCAGCTTTTTGAGGAACCGCCAAACTGCCTTCCACAGTGGTTGCACCATTTGACATTCCCACCAACAGTGGATAAGTGTGCCTCTTTCTCTGCATCCTCTCCAGCACTTGTCATTTTCTGTTTTGTTGATAATGGCCATTCTGGTGGGTGTGAGATGATATCTCATTGTGGTTTTGATTTGCATTTCTCTAATAGCCAGGGACATTGAGCATCTCTTCATGTGCCTTTTGGCCATTTGTATTTCCTCTTCTGGTAGGTGTCTGTTCAAGAGACATTTCTTTAGCTCATGGAATATTAAACACATATTGTTTAATTTTCCAATATTTGGGAATTTTCCAGCTATCTTTTTGTTTCTGCTTTGTAGTTTAATTCTACTTACAGTCAGAGAAAATACTTTATATAATTTTGAATATTTTCAATTTTTAGGTGAAAATTGTGGCTCAGAATGTGGTCTATATTGGTGAATGTTCCTAGAAATTTATAAAAAATATGTTCTCTGCTGTTGTTGGAGCCCTCTATAAATGTCAATTGAGTAAATGTGGTTGATAAGCGTTGTTCAGATCTCCTATATTTTTGCTGATTTTTGGTCTACTTTTTCTATCAATTAGTGAGTAGTGTGGAAGTCTCCAAGTATAGTTTTGGCCTTGTTATCTTTTCGGTTCTATTAATTGTTTCTTCAAATGTTTTGGAGCTCTTTTGTGAGGTTCAAATACATTTAGGATTGCTATGTCTTCTTAGTCAATGGACCTTTTCATCATTTTGAAATGTTTCTATTTATCCCTGGTAATTTTCCTTGTTCAGAAAACTCCTTTGTCTAATAGTAATTTTGCCAGGCCAGCTTTTTTTTCATTAATGTTTGCATGGTATATATTTTTTCTAATCCTTTAACTTTAAATTTATCTAAATCACTGTATTTATGCTAGTTTTCTTGTAAACAGCATACAATGGATCTTTTCATCTTCATCCAATATGACAATCTCTGCCTTTTAATTGGTTTGCTTAGGTCATTTATATGTTTTGATATTGCTAGATTTAGGTCTAAAATCTTATTATTTTCCTTCCTGTTTGTCCCCTCTGTTGTTTCTCAGTTCCTCTTTTTTTTTTTTTTTTTGTTTTCTTTTGGATTATTTAAATATTTTTAGCATCCAATTTTAATGTATGGATTTTTTGGCTATACCTCTTGGTATAAAATAAAAACCATTTGTTGATTTTTTGTTTGCTTGATTACTTGTTTGTTTGGGAACTGCATGGACCAGGAATCGAACCCAGGTCTCCTGGTCAGTTAAATTTTCAAAGCCTTTGATAGGCTGTTTGAGGTCTGCATCCTTTAGGAGGTCCATCTGGGATTTGGATGATGGGTTACAGGGTAGCTCAGTTCTTGAAGTCTTTCCTATACTTCTATAGGTTGGTTCTGCACATGTACAACTCTGGGGTGAGTCTGGTACTTATGTAGCTTAAACACTGAAGTAGGGGACAGCCTTCTCTGTCTCTGTGCTTGCCAGCATTTTTCCTCACACTCTCCAGGTCCCAGTGACCTCTTTTCCGCACTTCTCCCACCACGATGGTGCTCTCTCCAGGTTTTATTCTACTGCACTATCACGCAGCTCCATGCAACTAGGAACAGCTTCAGGGAGGAGTGGTGAAAGAAAAAGAGAAATCAATAATGGGTATTCCTGTATACCTACTTTTTGGACAAGATCCCCTTTCCCTGGTTCCTCTGCCAGAGACTTCAAGGTTTTTAAGACTTGCAAGGTTGTAACAAAAAAGGGGAAAAAAGGGAAGGAAAAAAAACCTTGGGGATTCCTTTCATTCTGTTCTAAATCTGAGTTCCCTTTCATAGTCCTCTGGCTAGAAAGATGTAGTTCCTCCTGGAGTTTTTGCTAATGTCACATTCTGTGCAGTTCAAGGATGTGTCCTGCACTTGGGTCAAAGCTGGGAGAGAAGGTATAAGAATAAAATTAAGTTTCGTTTTCACACAAAATGGCACAGAATGGGGGAAAACGAAACTTATTAAACAAAAGGCTGCAAAGCCAGCCCCAACTGGTTCTGGAGGAGGACTGAGTCTCTGATAAGCTTGGGTATTGGCACCATTTCCTTTTATGGGAAAAAATGTGAGTTAGACCTCTTTGATAGGCTGTAACCTCTGGAGTACCCAACCAATGGGAAAACAGGGGAGGGATTTGCATGCTAAGTTTAGGGAATAAATGTTGCTGCCTCCTGCTGTCTGGTATGCCAGCCACTGCATTTCAGTTGTGTGCCCATTCTTGCAAGATCGTCAAAAAATTCTTTTCTTCTCCAATAGGGTGAGCATTTATTATCTTTCAGGTATGGCTTTCTTTCTCACAAAGGGAGAAAGGGGGGAAAAAAAAAGCAAAATTCATCCCCATTAGGGTTATTATTTAAGCTTTAATTTCAATTCCCAGTACAGCTGCTGCTTACTTTTCAAGTCTTCAGGTAGTTGCTTTTTGTATTTTGAACAGTTTTTAGTTATGATTAGTGGGAGGGAGAAGCTGTGGATGGCTTACTTCATATTGTTTGGTACACAGTCTCTAGGAGTTTATACTGAAGAGGTCATTGAAGCTTTCGCAAATCAGATTATTTTTACCTAGTCATTCTGAATATAAAGCAAATTGCCACAGATGTTTGGCTTTAACTATTATTTGTTTAAAAAGAACTTTGGGAGATAGCTCTATGTGGTAATAAATAGACTCTCAGAAGTAAAAGCAGCAAACTCCTTCAACACTCAGCATTTCATTGAATCCAAAAAGTTAAAACAAAGAAATAAACAAGCAAAAAAATAACCCACATTAAACCAGTACATCAATCATTTAACTATTTGTAACTAAATTAAAAAGTATGTCATTTGGAATTATCAGGAAAAAAATTAGAAGACACTTTCCTAATTTATCAGCTTTAAATAGCTGCCACTTTTTACTGTACAGAAGAACGTACTCTCTTAGGGAGCTTCGAGGACAGTAACCAGGGCAAGATACAAATTAAGTTCAGGATTTTTTTTCATGGTTGCCCTCTGTTCCAGAAGCCTGGTAGCTAAAAGCAAAACTAATTATTTCATTAGCAAGAGAAACACAGCCTAGCAGCTCATCTGCATTTTCTACCACACAATATGATAAACTAACCTTATCTGCTGTCAAAAGGTTAGCTGCAGGAAGAAGTCCGACAGATAACATGCTGAGGGAATGGTCTTGCCCCGGCAATAGAAAACAACTTCTGTGGGGACAGAGCTAACATTGCAAAGTTCTCTGTCAGTTGAGTTCAGAGAAGACTAAAAAGACAACTGTGGTTCTAAGGAAAATCCATTTTTTTAATGAAATGCATATTCAAATATTCTGGAGTAAAATATAATGTCTGTAATCTATTTAAAATATACATAAAAACAAAATGATAGAGCAAATAACTGTAAATTTTAGGTGATGAGTAAATGGGCATTCATTTTACTATTCTCTCAACTTCTTTAAAAATGTTTTAAACTGCTAAATAAAAAGTAAAAAAAAAAAAGTCAAATCCAGACATCTCTACCACTGATGAGTCAAGTAGGAGAACATTTAAGATAGGAATCTAATTTTTCACTTAGAAATTCATTTGCTTCTGCTTTTGAAGAAGGACAAAAATTGAGGTACAAGGAATTACCTGGCCTTCCTCATTTAGACTAAGCCTTGCAGGCGTTAATAGTTGATGGTGCCAAAGAAGCCACGGGCACTGAGTTCCCGAAGCAGAAAGCCAGCACTCGCTCCTAAAAAAGGCAAATCCTTCTGTAGAAAGCATTCATACACCACCGACCAAGGAAAGAGATATACACAAACAGTGAACCGCAGTCAGGTTTTGCCAAATCGTTATGGTGTTTGCTTTGCAGCTGAGGAGCCTGTTTACATTCAAGGATGTCTTATAAAGTTAGAATCCAGCTTATTCAGGACATCCTCAAATTCTCCAGGTTCTTCAGCCTAGTTCAAGCCATAAGGAGTTCTTAGCTCAATACACTAAATGTAGCAAGGACTGTATTTATAGTATAGTATATACTGACAAAGATTAGAAGTGAATAAACCTAAAATTGCCTGGGGGTAGGAAGCCAAGCTGAGTTAGGAAGTGGGGCCACAGGGGATGGGGACATCACAGTTGATGTGGACAGAGCACCTGGCTCCTGACCCCGGGTGACCCTCAGAGGCCTGGTGACAGGGTTCTGACTTGGCTGGTTCTAATGGGTTTTCACCTGCCATTCAAAATCTGACAGTACTGCTGCAAAATGGCCAAGAGGTGATGGCTGAGGCTGTGATCCCTAGGGAGCAGGATAATGGAGTAAAAGGGGGAAAATAGCGTCAAATCACCACAACAGAGTATTTTCCATTAAACACATCCATTTCTTTCACACAAAGCAGCTAGAGCCTCACCCTTCCTGGACTAGGATATTACATGCCCTTCTGGCAGACCCATAAAGCTAAGTTCATTAATTATAATATTCTACCATGTATATTCTTTTTTTTTTTCACATGGTCAGGCACAGGGAATGAAACCTGGATCTCTGGCATGGCAGGTGAGAATTCTGCCACTGAGACACCGTTGCACCATCCCATGTGTATTCTTAACTATATTTCTTCCTTGCTACCTGATTTGCTCTTCCTATATTAAGAAGCTGTGCCCTTGATCCTTGGTCTTCTTCCCTTCCATTCAAAAACTCATTCTTGTGCTGTGTTCACACGGTGGAGAAGGCATAGGCCAGAGAGAGGCCAGCTGTAAAACCTAGTGCATCAGGTGAAAAGACAGGAGGCTGCAGCAATGCCAGATTCTTTACTACTTACATTCAAGTGACAAATCAAAAGAGCTGACCCTATTTAAAAAACACAAACTTCTGATATGCTGAGAGCTGCAGGGCTTATCAGTTTACAGGGCCGACTTGCAGGTATCATTTCAGAACCAGTCAGCTCCTACTAGAGGGAACCGAAACTGAACTATAGAACTCTGAAATTACTTCGGGTCCTGTAGCTCAAAGCCAAGTCCTGACTCTCCTTCCAAAATACAAACAAAAGAAGAAATGAAATAGAACCAGAGGCCAAGATAAGCCCTTCTGCAATCAAGAGAGGACAGCAAACCCCCCCCCCTCCAATGCATCTACATTTGAATAATGTAGACCATAATTTCTCTTTCCTTTACACACTAGGCCTCTCCCTACAGGCACCTTAAAAGCTGAGAGTTGAAGACAGAAAATTAAGTCATTGTGCTTGTCCAAGTCCAGTCATCTGGAATCAATCACCAGATTTCCATCTCAGGCAAGGTTTTCTCCAAATTAAAGTGCCATAGTATTCTCAGCTGCTTCAGAACTTCCACTCTAGACAGAGAGCTGCAAAATTCACTCTTAAAATATCTACAAGAAAGAGCCTCCTTTTGAATAAAGGCCATATGTTTTAAATCTGAGGTCTTCCTACTAAAAGAATTGAATTCTTCTACTTAGTTACTTTTGGCAGCACAGGAGTTAATTCCTAAATTACCTCTGTGAAGAACTGCAGAACAGGTAAACAAGGGAAGGGATTTGCTTTCTTAAGGTGGAAGCTGTGAGCTGCCCTGAAGGCTACAGGACAAAAGCTAAACCTGAAATGTAGGTGGCTCCATCAGCCGGGGCTAAATATACTCTTCCTGCCCACTCTACTCAAGGGTGTTTCCCAAGGGCTGGCACAGGTTTTAGATCCGCAGAACAATGTTGCTTACTAAGTATCTTCTGGGGCCAGACAATTTAGGCCTTCACTGCTGCTATTCCTGTCTTATAGGGAGAAAGGGAGGTTCAGGTTAAGCAATTGATCCAGTGCCACCTCTCCAGTTCAGTTAGAACCCAGTCTGGACTGCAACTTCCGTGGTACTCCCTAACACTCTGTCACCCTAGTGTGGGCTAAGGTGACTGAAATAGAACCCGCATAAACTTCAGCCAATTAAATCGGCTTTGTATACCTCCAGACAATTCACAGAGCATGCTTAAACATTGTATCAAACTCACTCACTCAGGGAAAACAGTAAGAAAAGACAAAATGAGAGCAGTAAAACAAACGCTTATACAATGAAACAGGTGAGACAGAATGGCCCTTGCTGTGAGAGTGATGGACAGCAGGATGGGGATGCGAGCTACAGGGTGCAGAAAGCAAGGACCTGCCAGGAGGGTCAAGAGAGAGCCTGTCACGTGACTGCTGGCAACCCACCCGAAGGGTCTCTTCACTCCTTCCTAACAGGTTAACTAAGGACAAGATAAGCAAGTCACAACATTGTTCTCAGGTCACTGTCCTA
Organism: Tamandua tetradactyla; assembly: GCF_023851605.1. NCBI lineage: Eukaryota > Metazoa > Chordata > Mammalia > Pilosa > Myrmecophagidae > Tamandua > Tamandua tetradactyla. Next base: position 73,078,326 of record NC_135332.1, on the reverse strand, counting down.
GTCTGGAACCAGTCACCTGGGCTGACAGCCCTGCAGGTGCCCCCCACTGCCATCTCTGACAGGCAGCTGCTCGACGAGCCTGTGCTGGGCAGAAGCACGCTTGTCTTTCCAGTGGTCTTCTACAGGATTTCAAACCTGGTGTCCTAATGTTTAACATTTAAAATTAGACCTACAGGCCCCTCTCTTGTTTTGTTTTTTTTTTTTTTTTTCACCCTCCTGTAATATTACCTCTGCCTATTTGGTACTTTCTTTCAATTTCTCCAACTATCCTCAGATAAAATAAAATGCCAGGAATAGGTTTCTGACCATTAATGGAACGAACATGATTCCAGCTTCCTGCACCTGAAGCGTTGCTGATGTAAGTGAACTGGTAAGTACTCAATGCTTCAGCAGCTTTGGGAACCATGAGTCCTGCCCCTTCACCTATTAGAACAGAGCAGATGGATGTGACAGCCACAGTACAGGTCTGAGAATTTCGTCAGGGATGTCAACCCAGTGGCATGAAAATTCCCACAAGAGAACACATGTTCTATAGAAGACAAGAACTGTAGCAAATTGAGTCAGAAGGGGGAGAGTGAATTCCTGATATTTTGATGATGTTTCCAGGTACTTGTGAAGATTTAAACCACAAGAAAAAAGTTCCCAAGGGGCTGGCGGGCAAGGAACTGCACTGTGAGAAATGGAGCTTACTACGCCCACGTTCAAGACGCCAACAAGTGAATTCACATTGATTTTCAATTAACTTCTAAATGTAAATTGTTTTGTAATGTACTCAATACACAGTTTGTCACTACACTGCTGAAGGAGGCAGGCAGCTCTGAAGCTGTGGCAAGTTGTTTACTTGATTATGCTTCAGCTGAATTTATCTCCTAGTTTCCTTGGTCTGTTTTCACTTTCGGTCCAGAGATCTCTGGACCTTACCCTCCACCGAGACCCTCCCCAAAGCCGTGTTTCAGACTTCCAGAAGCAGACGAACCCAGTGCTGAGACCACAGGACTTCAGGTTTCTTTGCTGTGACGGGACATTCCTGGCTGCACTGGTCTTTTACCCTCCTCATAGTACCTGAGAATATATGAACCCTGGGAAAGAGGGGTCAGTGCAGATGCTACTTTCTGCAATCAGACCTGGGGCACTCCAAATCTCTCTCTCCACTGCTCCCAGAAATCCATGTTTGGGCTGCTTATCACCCAAAACCATGGGCAACTTGAAGAAGCAATGGTCTCATGTGATTTAACTTCACTGACTTTTATGCACAACTGTGGTATTTTTTTTTTTTTTTTTTTTTTAAAGGAAAGACAGAGAGAAGGAAGGAAGGATAGAAGGAAGGAAGAGAGGAAGAAAGGGAAACATCTTTTAAACATTTTCCCGTTTCATTGTATTTTGTTTCTCCGTTTTCGTTACATGGGCTGGGGCCGGGAATCGAACCGAGGTCCTCCGGCATAGCAGGCAAGCACCCTGCCCGCTGAGCCACCGCGGCCCGCCCTACTGTGGTATTTTTATGAGAAGTTTATTTCCATGAATGGAAAGCCAGTTGTAGCACACACAGACACACGAGTTCAGCCTGTTTGGTCTGATCTTACAAGGGTCACTTGGCATGCAGTGACCTCACAAGGGTCACTCAGCATGCGGTCTGAGAAAAGAAAGGGCACAGGTGGCTGCGTAGCTTGTGGACACCAGCCCGTTCCTGCACCTCTGTTTCAACTCACAGCACTGCTTCCCCTCTGGTGGCCACAATAGGTAGAAACTGTATGGCTTTTTTTTCTTCCTGTATGCTGTAGTGTAGGGTCACATTTCACCATTTTTCCATGTGCGTATACTGTTATTATTGATTTTTGTTTGTTTGTTTTCTGTTTGTTTTGCTTATTTGTTTGTTTTTTTGGGTAGTACATGGAACATGAATCGAACCCAGGTCCCCCGCATGGCTGGTGAGAACTCTACCACTGAACTACCCTTGCACCCCCATGTGCTTGTTTTTGTAACAAGGTGCAAGAACATGGGCCAACCTACTAAGGACGTCCAACTCAAAGTCAGCCCACGCTGCTTTGTGCTTCCTGCGAGGCAGGAGGAGCACAGTATAGCAGCCCAGGGCCTCAAAACCACACAACTTAATCTTCTGAGTTTGTCCCCCATCCTTCCCTGGCATCCTGGAATGTAACCATCCTATCCTGACTGAACACTCTTGTAATCGTGTGAGGTATATACAGAATGTGATGAGGAAGAATCACCAATAACAATTTAGAACAAAAGGAGAATTTGCAAGATTATTTCTTTGTGATTTTTCCAATTGCCCCTTACAAATCAACTGAAGGCATTAAAGGGACAACTGATGATTTTAGCAGTCAGAAGGAAAAATTTCCATCTCTACTTCAGCCTCTACTTTCAACTCTCCTGGGAGTTCCTCAAAACCTTCATCAGAGTTTTCAACTTGCAACTCTGTCCTACAGAATTTGGACTTGCCAATCCCCACAGTCACATAAGCAAATTTCTATAATAAATCTTTTCATATTTACATATATGTCCTGCTGGTTTAATTTCTCTACTGAACCCTAATATAAACTGAATTAAAAATAATTAACAGTAACCACTGTGGAAGGCAGTTTGGAGTTTCCTCAAAAAGCTGAATATAGAATTGCCATATGACCCAGCAATACCATTGCTAGGTATCTACTCAGAGGACTTAAGGGCAAAGACACAAACGGACATTTGCACACCAATGTTTATAGCAGCATTATTTACAATTGCAAGGAGATGGAAACAGTCAAAATGTCCATCAACAGACGAGTGGCTAAACAAACTGTGGTATATACATACGATGGAATATTATGCAGCTTTAAGACAGAATAAACTTATGAAGTATGTAACAACATGGATGGACCTAGAGAACATTATGCTGAGTGAGACTAGCCAAAAACTAAAGGACAAATGCTGCATGGTCTCACTGATATGAACTGACATTAATGAATAAACTTGGAATATGTCGTTGGTAACAGAGACCATCAGGAGATAGAAATAGGGTAAGATAGTGGGTAATTGGAGCTGAAGGGATACAGACTGTGCAACAGGACTGGATACAAAAACTCAGAAATAGACAGCACAATACTACCTTACCGTAATGTAATTATGTTAAAACACTGAATGAAGCTGCATATGAGAATGATGGAGGAGGGCTAGGGACATAAATGAAATCAGAAAGAAAGATAGATGTTAAAGATCGAGATGGTATAATCTAGGAATGCCTAGAGTGTATAATAATAGTGAAATGTACAATGTACAAATTTTAAAAATGTTTTGGTATGAGGAAGAACAAAGGAATGTCATTATTGCAGGGTGCTGAAAATAGATGATAATTAATACTTTAAAATGTCACCTTATGTGTGAGACTAAAGCAAAAAAATGTTTGCTACAAAATTTAGATTTTGACTGGAGCATTTCCTAATATAACTCATGTAGATAGTTTGATTGAATGTCATAAGTACTTGGAATCTCAGGTAGCACATGAGATTTTGTTGGTTTGTCCAGAGTGATCCCCCGATGAATCCCAGAATGATTTGATCAGTGACTAGAAAAGTATTTGCAAGCCCCCTTCGGGAAATGGTGAGAGTGGAGAGAAATTCAACTTCCCCAAGTTGAATTCTTGATATTCTCACAAGCAGTATGGGCAACCAAAGCTGTAGGCTGAGCCCCCAGTCTTGGGGTTTGTTCACATGAAACTTAACCCCACAAAGGATAGGTCAAGTCTACTTAAAATTTAGGCCTAAGAGTCACCCCCAAGAGAGCCTCTTTTGTTGCTCAGATGTGGCCCCTCTCTCCAGCCAACACGACCAGCAGTCTCACCACCCCCCCCCTCTCTGCGTGGGACATGACTTCAGGGGTGTGGACCTTCCTGGCAATGAGGGACAGAGATCCTGGAATGAGCTGAGACTCAGCATCAAGGGACTGAGAAAAACCCTGGAATGAGCTGAGAATTAACATCAAGGGATTGAGAGAAACTTCTCAACCAAAAGGGGGAAGAGTAAAATGAGACAAAGTGTCAATGGCTGAGAGATTCCAAACAGAGTCTTGAGAGGTTATCCTGGAGGTTATTCTTACGCATTAAGTAGATATCACCTTGTTGTTCAAGATGTAGTGGAGAGGCTGGAGGGAATTGCCTGAAAATGTAGTGCTGTGTTCCAGTAGCCATGTTTCTTGATGATGATTGAACAATGATATAGCTTTCACAATGAGACTGTGCGAATGTGAAAACCTTGTGTCTGATGCTGCTTTTAGCTACTATATCAACAGAAGAGTAGAACATATGGAATAAAAATAAATAATAGGGGGAACAAATGTTAAAATAAATTCAGTTTGAAATAGTGGTAAATGAAAGCAAGGGGTAAGGGGTATGGTATGTATAGTCTTTTTTTTTCTCTATTATCATTTTATTTCTTTTTCTGTTGTCTTTTATTTCTTTTTCTAAATCAATGCAAATGTACTAAGAAATGATGAATATGCAACTATGTGATGATATTAAGAATTACTGATTGTATATGTAGAATGGAATGATATCTAAATGTTTTGTTAATTTTTTTAATTAATAAAAAATTAAAAAAATAATTAACAGTGAAATTGGAAATAACATGAAATTCATGTACACACAAATTTACAATTGCTTAATAATGTGAGAGTAGCATTTGAGAGTGTTGCTGTTCAAAAACCCATGGTCATTTAGCTCCATTTCTTACCATACAGGTCTCAGATCACCTCTTTACTTAATAATCAATAACAGACTTGGGTTTACAAAGAAATTTGGTCCAGATGTTACCACGGAACCCTGATTCTTATGGTAGATTACACTACTGCAGAAGTTGGCCTTGAAATACCAGTCCTTTCTCACCATTAAAGAGTTTGGCAAGAGATATCAAGAGCTATACATTCTGACTTACTGATCTGTTCCTGGAAGAAATCTCTGAGACACAATCCAAAACAACGAAAAGTTCTGTGCAATGTTAAGATGAACAACAAAAAACCCTGTAAATACTTTTTTTACACTCGATTGGAAAATGCTTAAATATTGTCCCTAAGATATGGATTATTAAATTAAAAAATAAAATACTGAGTAGCAATATAAATGATCATCTCAAATTTGAAAAATAAAGTATAAAATATGCATGATTCCAATTAATAAAATTATTTGCACATATGGACATAATGTGAAAAAAAGTAAAGATGGGCAAAACAAGTTGATTTATTAGTTGGGTGGGATGCCAGATAATTTTTCTTTCATTTCTTAGTCTTCATTGTATACTATTACAATGTTGTTCACACGTTAAAAGAAAACAAAGGAAAAATGTGCCCACCCAGAGGAGCCAAGATGGCGGCTTAGTAAGGAGTGGGATTTAGTTCGTCCTTCAGAACAGTTAGTAAACAGCCAGGAACAGTACAGAACAACTGCCAGCACCACATCAGTAACCGGACACACAGCATACCCCAGTCTGGACAAGCTGGACTGGTTGTGAGTCCACACAGAACCATGAATCCCCCAAGCCACGGCAGCTGGCACCTCTCCCCCACAGCTGCTTCCCAAAAGGAAAGGAAAGAGACTTTACTAGCAGCAGGGGCTGAGTGCAAGGAAGCTCCAATTGTGGAATAAATTAACAAATTCTGACTACTAAAAGCAAGCCCCCAGCTCAGCTGAACCTTGAGTAAAAGCTAAGGTTGCTGGTTTTAGCCCCAGCACAGAGGAAGCAGGGCTGAAGGAAAAAGAAAGAAAAAAAAAAGGAAAAAAAAAACAGATTTTTTGGATCAGATAGCACAAAACAGTTGAAAGGGTCTGGGCACTGAAGGAAAGGAGCAGCACAGAGGACCTGGAGACACAAACATGTCAATGTAAGCTCTTGATTGGCAAACCCCAGGAATGGGGGTCCTGCTCCGAAAGGATTTTTTTTTCTTGTCTTTTTTGTGGCTGTGTTTCTACGTCTTGACTGCTCTTTGGATACAGCTGCAGGGATTCTCAGGCTGGGCAGCATTAAGCTTGTTTGAGAGTTTATGTAGGTGGCCAAGATGGCGGCTTAGCAATGTGTGCATTTTAGTTCGTCTTCCAGGACAACTACTAAACAACCAGAAACAGTACAGAACAGCTCCTGGAGCCACGTCAGTGACCGGACACACAGCATACCCCAGTCTGGACCAGCTGGACCTACTGTAAGCCTCCCCAGAACCGTGACTTCCCCAAGCCACGGCAGCCGGCACCCCTCCCCAACAGGCGGCTTCCCAGAGGGGAAAGGAATGAGACTTTAACAGCAGCAGGGGCTGAGTCCAACAAACACCAATTAATTAACAAATTCTGACTACTAAAAATAGGCCTCCAGCTCAGGTGAACCTGGTTGGAGCGGAGGTTGCTCATTGGGCTAACGGAAAAAGAAAAAAAGAAAAGAAACAGAGGTTTATGTGGCTGTGTTTCTACAAAGGCTTGACTGCCTCTGGATTCAGCGGCAGGACTTCTCAGGCTGCAACTGTCCCAGGAACAGGCAGAAACAAACTGGTTTCAAGGCTTGTCTCCCACCTGTGCCTTCCCTAGGGGAGTGGTGAAGCCCAACTCAGGTGGAATCCCTCCCTCAAGGAATTCAGACCCCAGGGCTTGGTAATTTGAGGCCATTAAGACCAGCCTACAACCTCTCCTCTGTCTCCACCACGCCCCCAGCAGGGAGAGTCTGCCAAAGTTAAAGGTACCACATTACCTTATGCTGGTGAGACCCAGTGGCAGACAAGCATCACATACTGGGAAGAAGAGGAAAAACATAGAGCCCAGAGGCTTCACAAGAAAGTATTTCAACCTCCTGGATCTCACCCTCAGGGAAAACTGATGCAGGTGACTATTTCCTCCTGACAGGAGGCCAGTTTGGTCTGGGAAAATCTGACTGGGGTCTATAATTCCTAAGTAGACCCTCCTAAGTGGGGGTGGGGGGGTGGGGGGGGGTGGTACCATACAGGCAGGGAAAGAAACAAGAAAATAAGAACTGAAAAATTCTGATCTGTTAAACAAAGCCTAAACCAGAAGTCTAGAATAAGCTGAACTGAAAGTCAAAGAACAGATAGACAACAAAATCATTCAGCAAGAAAATCCTAAGTAAAAAAGTGAAAACAATCTCTAGAATAAACTAATTAAGGAAATTAAATGCCTAGACACCAGCAAAAAATAACGAATCATACTAGGAAAACTGGAGACATGGCCCAGTCAAAGGAACAAACCAACAATTCAAATGAGATACAGGAGTTGAAACAATTAATTCAGAATGTTGGAATAGACACGGAAAACCTCATCAAAAATCAAATCAATGAACTGAGGGAGGATATAAAGAAAGCAAGGAACAAACAAAAAGAAGAAATCGAAAGTCTGAAAAAACAAATCACAGAACTTATGGGAATGAAAGGCACATTAGAAAAGATTTAAAAAAAACAATGGAAACCTACAATGTTAGATTTCAAGAGGCAGAAGACAGGATTAGTGAACTGGAGGATGAGATATCTGAAATCCAATAAGCAAAGGAAAATATAGTGAAAATAATAGAAAAATATGAGCAGGGACTCAGGGGACTGAATGACAACATGAAGCACATGAATATACGTGTTGTGGGTGTCCTAAAAGGAGAAGAGAAGGGAAAAGGAGGAGAAAAACTAATGGAGGAATTTATCACTGAAAATCTCCCAACTCTTACGAAAAACTTAAAATTACAGACCCAAGAATACAGCGTACCCCAAACAGAACAAATCCAGATAGACACACTCCAGGACACTTACTAATCAGAATGTCAGATGTCAAAGAGAAAGAGAGAATCTTGAAAGCAGCAAAAGAAAGGCAATCCATTACATACAAGGGAAGCCTAATAAGGTTATGCATAGATTTCTTAGCAGAAACCATGGAGTCAAGAAGACAGTGGTATGATATATTTAAGATACTAAAAGAGAAAAATTGCCAACTAAGAATTCTATATCCAGCAAAATTGTCCTTCAAAACTGAAGGGGAAATTAAAACATTTTCTGACAAAAAATTACTGAGAGAATTTGTGACCAAGAGACTGACTCTGCAAGAAATACTAAAGGGAGCACTAGAGACAGATAGGAAAAGACAGGACAGAGAGGTGTGGAGAACAGTGCAGAAATGAAGACTATCAGTAAAGGTAAAAAAGAAGAAAAATTAGATATGACATATAAAATCCAAAAGGCAAAATGGTAAAAGAAAGTACTGTCTTTACAGTAATAACACTAAATGTTAATGGATTAAATTCCCCAATCAAAAGACACAGACTGGCAGAATGGATTGAAAAGCAGGATCCATCTATATGCTATTTACAGGAGACTCAGACCCAAGGATAAACATAGGTTGAAAGTGAAAGATTGGGAAAAGATATTTCATGCAAACAACAAGCAGAAAAGAGCAGGAGTAGCTAATGTAATAGCTAACAAATTAGACTGCAAATGTAAAACAAGTAAAAGAGACAAACAAGGACACTGTGTATTAATAAAAAGAACAATTCAACAAGAAGACATAACAATCATAAATATTTATGCACTGAGCCAGAGTGCTCCAAAATACATGAGGCAAACATTGAAAAGAGAAATAGACACATCTACCAAAACAGTTGGAGACTTCAATTCCCCACTCTCATCAATGGACAGAACATCTTGACAGAGGATCAATAAAGAAACAGAAAATTTGAAGAATACAATAAATGAGTTAGACTTAACAGACATTTATTGAACATTACACCCCACAACAGCAGGATACATCTTTTTCTCAAGTGCTCATGGATCATTCTCAAGGATAGACCATATGCTGGGTCACAAAGCAAGTCTCACTATTAAAAAGCCTGAAATCATATGAGACACTTTCTTAGTTCATAAAGAAATGAAGTTGGAAATCAATAATAGGCAGAGGGCCAGTTTGGTGGTTCCTCAGGAAGCTAAGTATAGAATTGCCATATGACCTGGCAATACTATTGCTAGGTATCTACTCAGAGGATATGAGGGCAAGGACACAAACAGACATTTGCACACCAATGTTTATAGCAGCATTATTTACAACTGCCTAGAGATGGAAACAGCTCAAATGTCCATCAACAGAAGAGTGGCTAAACAAGCTTTGGTATATACATACGATGGAAGATTATGCAGCTGTAAGACAGAATAAAGTTATGAAGTATGTAACAACATGGATTGAACTTAAGGATATTATGCTGAGTGAGATTAGCCAGAAACAAAAGGACAAATATCATATGGTCTAATTGATATGAACTAACATTAGTGGTTTTTTTTTTTTAAAAAAAAGAAGAAGAAGAAAACAAAGGCTCACTCTAGGGTGCTTATAATGAATGACATGTATTTCTGTTCTAGTTTGCTAGCTGCCGGAATGCAACACACCAGAGACGGATTGGTTTTAATAAAAGGGGATTTATTTTGTTGGTTCTTCAGAGGAAAGGCATCTAACTTTCCACTCAAGTTCTTTCTTACGTGGAAGGCACAAGGTGGTCTCTGTTGGTCTTCTCTCCAGGCCCCTGGGTTCCAACAACTTTCCCCCGGGGTGACTTCTTTCTGCATCTCCAAAGGCCTGGGCTGAGCTGCTAGTGCTAAGATGAGGAATGCCAAGCTGCTTAGCTGTGCTATGTTGCGCTCTCTCATTTAAGCACCAGCCAATTAAGTCAAACGTCACTCACTGCAGCAGACACGCCTCCTAGCCGACTGCAGATGTAATTAGCAACAGATGAGGTTCACATACCATTCGCTTATGTCCGCAGCAACAAGACGAGGTATGCTCACCTGGCCAAGTTGACAACTGAATCTAACTAATACAATTTCTGAGCCATTTGGTTTGAAGATGAAACAGGAGATTTTGCGTTTCGTCATCTCTAAACCTAGTGATTCTGCACTCTTAACAGATCAAGTTAACCATGTGGTGTTTAGTTGTAAAAGTAGGGCCTGTTCTGTCCCTTTGTTTTTGTGGTCCTACAGCTATTTTCCACATTCTCAAGTACCCACCTGAAGTGTCCAAGAAGAAAACAATTTGAGGAACATAAAAGCAAGGTAAAGAAAGACTAAGAACAAGCAAAAGGAAAAACATAAAATAGAGAGAAGACAACCAGAATGGAGAAAATGGCTGAAAACAAAAGAAAGAGTAAAGGCGCGAGAAAAGCCTTTCCCTTCCTATGCTGTGGGAAAACAGGCTCCCCTGTAGCCCTGGGGCAGGGCATGGAGCGGGGCTGGACACTGCCCCAGTGGCGGGCAAGGGCAGAAACTCACCCTGCTGGTGGTTGTGGGGTGGGGAGGAGGGTAGGTGAGGGATGGTCCCTGTAGTCGGATACACAGCTGTGAAGGGGCCGTAAGACAGCAAGAAAGGGAAGGCAGGCTGGCAGATGGGGGGTCCGGGAGCAAGTGTGAAGGTGTGCAGAGTACCCTGACAAAAGCCTTGCCTTCTCCCACTACCATGTAACCCTTGATTGGAATCAACAGGACAAAAGCCTTTCTTAAACTTGAAGTGTTTCCAGCAAACAGGACAATCTGTGCTTCTTTAATGGAGAGACAGAAAAATATGGGAGTGAAAGTCTGAATGAGAGCCTGACATTGCCATTTGTTGTTTTGGCAGCATCCTTCCTGATACAAGCTGAGCACGTCTACAGTGCTGACAGACAGACAGCTAGGGCTTTTGGTGCCTACGATCAATGACGCAGGAGAAGTCAGAGCACTGCCTGAAGGAGCTATTTGCTGGGAATTTGGAGAAGTCAAAGTGCTGGAGAGAGTTCCACTGCATGGCAAAACACAGGGAGTGTTGCCGAGTTTACTGGCAGTACCATGATACTGTGTCCCTGGCAAGGCTTACAGTGGTCCTGTCTGCTCAAAGCCCCTAATCAGAGGAGAGGCTTGTGCCAAAGGAAGCAAATCCAGATAGCATTTTGGCCAGCCAGTTTGGAATGAAGGAAGTAACAGCTGAAGCACTGTGCCCAAAACAGTCTCTGGGCCAAGTCCCAGTGGTTCTCACAAGCTCCTCTGCATAAAAATGCCCACAGCAGCACACCTCGGAGCAAAGTACAGCCATAGATCAAAATAAAGGGAGGTCCTTTCCAACAGACTGCAAGCTCAACAACTGGCAAGGGAGTGAGAAAGGATAAGAAGGACTGACCTATAAAAAGAAGAGGCATTTTAAATGACTGCTTTTCATGCACTCACAATATATACTGCTTCAAAAACAAATGTGGATATTAGAGCCTACTGCCAGAAGACACTATTTACCGTAACGTAATTCAGTTGAAACGATGGCACGCAATTACATTTTGTGAGTTTCTGTGCTAAAAGAAAAATCCCTACAGCCACGTCTCTGACACAGTCCTGCTGAGAGTTTTGGTGACAACCCACAAGTGAAAGGCCAATGTTCAGAGCACAGAGTCGGCCTGCGCTTACCTGTCCCTGCACGTGGCCCTGTGATGTGGGTCAGTCACCCTCTGTGATGGGGTGAGGCCCTCTGTGTCTGATTCAAACCCACCTCTGCTCTGGGAACAGCATGGTAAGGGGCTTTCACCACGCAAGAGACCAGCAAAGGACCTTCCACCCTCCCAACATCCAATGCAGATGCATTCACCTGCCTAGATATGGGGCTCTTTAGAAAATCTAAGTTTAAGAACCCTGCATTTAGCAAGCAACTTACTTGGCCAATTACTAGAAGGTAGAATGGTAATAAAGGAAGAACATATCTCAAGTTGTAAAGTCCTGGGTTCAAATCACGGCTTGGCCACGTCTGAACTGCACAACTTTGGGTGAAGTTCTCTAACTTCTCTAAAGCTAGTTTTTTTCCTGTAAAATATGAGAATAATGCACCTGCAAAAAGGAGAGTATTGAGATTACCAGAAAAAAGAAGTCTTAATGCGCACCTGTTGAGTAATAAAAGTTAAATAAGAAAGCCCCCACCTTAAGAAAAAGAGTTTTGCTCACAACTTAATAAAGACTTCCGGGCCATTTTGCTCTACCCTGGAGTCAGGGCTATGGCTATGTACTTGGAAGTGAATAAAGCAAGGCCTCGTCTTCCAGGTGGGCACACACCATGCTAGTCAGATGGCGAGGCCCTGTCCTCCAGGTGGGTATGCACCGTGCTAGTCAGTAGTGAGGCCCTTTGCTCCAGGTGTGCTAGTCAGACGATGAGGTCCTCCTCCAGGTGGGCATTCACTGTGCTAGTCAGATGATGAGGTCCTCCTCCAGGTGGGCATTCACTGTGCTAGTCAGATGATGAGGTCCTCCTCCAGGTGGGTATTCACTGTGCTAGTCAGATGATGAGGTCCTATGCTTCAAGTATGTTAGTCAGACGATGAGGTCCTCCTCCAGGTGGGCATTCACTGTGCTAGTCAGTAGTGAGGCCCCTTGTTCCAGGTGTGCTAGTCAGACGATGAGGTCCTCCTCCAGGTGGGCAAGCACCATGCTAGTGAGAAGGTGAGGCCCTGTCCTCCAGGTGTGCTAGTCAGATAGAGGGGCCCTGTCCTCTGGGTAGGCATGCACTATGTGCTGCACTAGTTGCAAAATTGTGAATGCGATTCTGAGCAAAGGAAAGCAGAGGATGAAGGGCTGCTGGCCCTTCCCTGGGACCTGGGTTTGAGCTAGTCCTGTGGGGCAGACAGTGAGGGGAGAACAAGGCATCTGGTTCAGGGTCCTGGTGGGGTTAGCACTGCACTGAGGGCTCTAGTGACAGACCCTGTGGCCACTGTGGAGCAGCATCATTTCAGGACCCTGAAGTCAGACACCATGGTACTTGAATCGCTGCCCATTCCAATGAAGTTTTGGGGAAATCTGATTTACTCAGCTTGTTGTTGTGATATTAGGGAAGAAGACTCAAGATAAAGATTTGCATTTACTTAGAAGGTCTACCAATTTTGATTCTCTAGCACCTGTGATCTAGGAACTCACTGTTGTTCTACTCCCTGCTCTTCAGCACGGATATGCCTGGAAATAACATCACAAGGAAAGGCCATTTCTCACTCAACCATTCTTCCCTGCTACTTTCTCCCAGAGGGACGAGAAAGAGCCACTCCACAGAGATTATGCGGGAAACTCCCTTTCTGTCACATTGAGCGCGCACCCCATCTGCCCATGCCAACTCCTTCTGCTTCATCATCAAAGGGTCTTTGCTTTTTTTTGGGGGGGGGGCGGGGGGCAGGGACAGAAAGGTGCGATTACAAATGGAAATGAAGGTTACACGAGACAGTTTATCAGGAAATACTTCTCTGCTTGACACACAAAACAATCCAAAGCTCTAAGACTCATTCCTATAAAGTGACAATTAAATCAGCCCTGGCCTTTGAAATGCCTTCGCAGGGGTGAGTTTTTGGAGCATCTCTAATAGCTTCACATCAACTTTGTACAACAGCACAACTTCTCTAATGATGTTAGGGAAGTTACATTCCAAGTGATAATGATGTTATCTTAACCTCAAATAAAAATGGTGAGGTGAAGTCTGAATCCTGCATCTTATAACTAATTATAGCAGAAAATTAAAAGTTTGCATCTCAAGTCTACTGGTAAAGAATTACAAACCCACATGTGAAGAGCAAAGAAGACGTGGCCTGGGCCAGCATACCTGAATACATCACCCACTGGAACGCAAGGTGGCTCCAGCTCACTTCTCCCTCATAGGGCGGTTCCGCCCCGGGAAGAGTTCTAGCACGTCTCTGAGGCTGTGGGTAACAGAGATGGAGCTTGACCTTCACAGCGCCTCAAGAGGCTTCCACAGGTGCCCAGGTCACCACGCTCATCCTGGGCAGAGAACTAACCCCTCTGGCAGGGGGAATTCTCCCTGTCCCACTACTGCCTGCCTGGACATAACAGCCCTGTGCCATGAATGCTTCTTTTAATATCGCAACTGTGCCCTCTGCAAGACTGTACCTATACCCTGAAAGTTCTCTGTATCTCTTCCCCTGAACTGAATTTCACTTCTCTTCCCTAATATACACTTTCCTTGCTCTCTTGGAACAGTCTGCATCTTCTTTCCTGGCCCCTGCTTCAAGAACAGGGCAAAAGCCAACATCCTACTCACTTCCTTCCCTTTGCCCCTGCTCATACAGTGTTTCAGCTGGCTTCTTGTTTTGATTTACTAACTACCCCGTGAAGCCCACACCAGTCCAGCACACTAACATTACTGCCCCCTTCTTCCAAGGCACCTGGCTCTAAAATGTGGCTCACTTCTTTCTCTTACATGGGGTATCCTACTGTCCTCCTTTGGGGTCAAGGCCCACCCTACACAGCTCCTTGACCCACCCATCTCCCAGGGTCTTTGTTCCAGCCCACTCTGAAAACCCAATCACACGGCCAGCCACATCCTAACCCTACAACTGTTTTCCCCTCAATATCTTGAATTTCTCACCACCCTCCAGCCACCAGCCTCTCCTACTTTCCCAATCAATCATTCCTCTCAGCCCATCACTCCCAGTCTAATTCAGTCCAGAACCTTGCACAACTTTTCCACCTCTACTCTCACCAAAATCTACAATGTCCTTAGCCCACTGACCAGCTACAGCATCTGCAGAGCCAATTCACACTCACAGATGAACCTATCTGACTTTGATTTGGTTGGTTTTTGGTCTCTTTTATTTGCATTTTATGTCTATTGGACTAGACAAAGCTGTGCTAATTAGCATATGGTCTCTTAATGCATTAAGGTCCTCCTGCTGTCCTACAGTTCAGTGAGCAACCTATTCCATCCTCTCTCCCTGCCCAGGACCTCTCCCTGCACCTCCCCACACCAATCCCTATCTCAGCAGATCACCTGGCCTCTTCATTAGACTACCATCAGGAAATCCTCTCTTTCCACTTTTTTTTGTTTATTTGTTTGTTTGCATTCTCCTAAGAGAAAAACTACCCTGTTCTGTGGTTTTGATTTGCCTTCCTCTGCTGCCTCTTCACTTTTCCTCTCCACAAATTACTTACCTACAATTTACAAATATTTGGGCTCAAGTCTCCTCATTAAAAACAAAAAAGTATAAAAAGCAACCAAATTCAACCAAACCACTCCTTTCCTTGATCTGTAGCTCTCCCTTAAAGACAGCGTCTGATTCTGCGTATCCCTTTACCACTTGACTCCCATTGTACATGGTTGTTCCTCTCCATTGCCAAGTCCATCCCCTGCGCGCTCACTGAAGATTCAGAAGAGACAGGCTCTCTTCCTGCTTTGGCTGGCGAGCCTCTCCTGTGAAGTTCGTCCAGACCCTCCATCGGAGTTGTCAGCTTCACAGCCTGCCCTATGGATTTTGGACTCTATGTTCCCACAGTTACGCAAGACACTTTAATAAATTTTATATTTATGGATATTTCCTGTTGATTCTGTTTCTCTAGAGAACCCTAACTAATACACCATCCATTCAATCTTAGTGTAAAAAAACAGGAATGAATAAGAATGGTTTACAAAATGCAATGCCCAGTTCAGTAACAATCAAATTATTTTATTTCTTTGTCATGAACAGGCCACTATCAGATATGTAGATTACTGATTAAACATGTAGGCATGTGCCTACCAAGGCACACAAATCAACAGTTAATGAGTAATTGTTTTATAAAAAGTAATACAATTTAGTTGCTTTGCAGATATGATTTGCAACAGCCATTGGAACTAATTTGGAAGATGGTCTTATAACAGATGACAAACAACTTTTCTCTCATTAGCCAGTAACAATCAGGGGGAATGGAGGGATAGGGCATGAGGCCTATTTCTCCCAAAGTGGATTTCCCCGAATTATATTAACAACTCAGTGGTTTCAGCTCACTGTGAGCTGAAACTTCATATAATCTTTATTCTCTTCCGAATGCTTCTTTTATGTTAAAAGAATATTCTGTTTATGCATGCTACTCTTGAGTCCTCCACATGCATTACATACTGATGGCTTCGAACATCCATAAAAATCTCTTGGAGTCTCTAAATTGCTTAGTGAGATCTTGTTTGAGATCATGCATTCCACAGCTTTTTTCTTAGATCAACACAGAAGGAGAGAAAATATGAACCAACAGGAAATTACTAGAAGATAAATTAACCTCAACATGAACCAAAAATAAAATGGAAACCTGCCCTTTTAAGAAACTATATTTAAGAAAATATTTTTTCTTAGGGAAAAAAAGTTGATTTTTAAAAGGACCTAGATGTCTAAACATTGGTCAAATTGGTCAATAGCTAGGCAGTAGACTTATAAAAATTATTTCTTCACTTTTACCCCTACTGATTACATGGTGCCTTAGGACAATACTTTAAAATAGTCAGTTGATATTTAAAAGAAAGAAAAGGAGACATGACTTAAAGATATTTCACAAAGGATTGTTAAATCTATTCTGTTTCAAATATTTACAACCATTTGAAGATTTCAGGAACCCAGAAAAGTTGTCCACAGTCTTTGTTTGTGGGGAATGTTATTATAGGCCTGGGTTGCCTCATCTTTAGTTTTATTCTTTTTCTCCCTTACCACACCCCACCCTTCACCCCAAGCCTCTCTCAGCATCCTAGAGGCACCTGCATCTACTTAGCAAATGCCCTTCCATATACTTATTTAGGTATATGTGTTAACTTAAAAGATGTGTACTGTATTTTTGTGTCTTTAACTGACAAACAGATATTGTGCTATAAATCAACATTATACATTAAAAATTTTTATATCAACTTTAATGAGGTATACTTTCCATACCATAAGATGGTATTTTAAGGTTAGAATTTGATGCAATGAAACCTGTGTAACCGCCACCACAATCATAGAACATTTCCATCATCCTCAAAAGTTCTCTTGTCCATTTTTAGTCAGTCATCATCCCTATATCTGGCCTCAAACAACCAGTGATGATTTTTCTCTCACGATAGTTTAGATTTGTCTTTTGAGAACTTCACAGAAATCATATATCATACCTTCTTTTGTGTTTGGCTCCTTTCTATCAATGCTGTGTTTCTGAGATGCATGTTGTGCTTATCAACAGTTCATTCCTTTCTATTCATAGGTAGTAATACATTGTATGGATATATCACATTTTGTTTATCCACTCATTGGTGGACACTTGGGTTGTTTCCAGAGTTGCACAGTATGACTAGAGTTGCTATGACCATTCATGTGGAAGTCTTCATGTGAATGCAGGGCTGTGTTCTCTTGGGTAAATACACAGGAGTGGAACGGTGGACTGTATGCTATATGCCCCTCTAACTTCATCAGAAACAGCTAAGCTGTTTCCCAGCGGGGCTGTACCACTGGGCACTTCTGCCAGCAGGGTCTGAATATCAATGGCAAACACCCTCACCACACTGAGCACGCTGATGTGCTTTCCAGCTTCTGCAAAACATCTGCTGCAATCATTCAGCCATGCACAAAATGGAGGGTCATGACTGAGTTCTTTATATATTCTGTTGTCTTTTGAGAACTTCACAGAAAGTAGGTCTTTGTCAGACATATGGATTATAAATCTTTCAACAAGTTTTGTGGCTTATCTTTTTATTTTTCTTAAGAATGTATATCATTCTTTTTGATGAATTTCAGTTGATCAATTTTGTTTCTGGTTTTTGTGTTACATCTAGGAAATCTTTGCCTGTCTCATGTCTCCTACATTTTCTTCCAGAAATTTTGTAGTTTTATGTTTCACACATAAAAAGATCAGAAGTCAAATTTCCTGTATGGTAAAAGCTTTTTTTTTTTCTTTATGGATATACAGTTATTCCAGCATCATTTATTGAAATGACATTTCTCCCCCATACAACCCCCAAATTATCCTGGTATGCTGACCAAAATCAATTGATCATACAAATGCTGGTCTATTTCTACACTCTATATTCTGTTCCACTAATCTATATGACTTTCCTTATGACAATACCACAGTGTCTTTTATTGTAGCTTTATATTAAGTCTTGAAATGAATCAGTGTGACTCTTCTTCAAGACTATTTTGGCTATTCTATGTTCTTTCCATTACATAAATTTTTAACATCAAATTGTCAATTTATTTAAAAAGTTGTCGGGTGTGACTGGGGTGCACTGAATCTATGGACAAGATGGGAAGAATAAACATTTTAAAACAGTGAGTCATCTAACCCATGAAATCAATATACTTTCCCATTTATCTAGGTATTCTTTAGTTTCTCTCAGCAACGTATTGAAGTTGTGTATATATATACTTGAATATATTTTATGTCAATCCCCAAGTATTTCAGGATTTTGATGTCATAGTAAAATGGTGTTTTATTTTTTGTTTTGTTTGTATTTCAATTTCCAACTGTTTATTGCTAGTATATAGAAATGCAATTGATTTTTTGATATTTACCTCATATCTTGGAATAATGCTAAAATAAATAATTAGTTTCAGCAACTTTTTGTAGACTTCTTATGACTTTCTGTATATATATAGTTATGCTGTTGTGAATAAATAATTTTACTTCTATTCCTTTACCATTAATAATGATGTTAGCTATACATTTTCCTAAGATGCCTTTAATGAGCTTGAGAATGTTCTCTTCTATTCCTACTCTGAGGAATGGTTTTGGCATGAATGGTGTTCAATTTTGTCAAATAATTTTTCTGCATCTATTGATATGATCATGTTGTTTTTCTCCCTTATTTTGTTAATACAATGAATTACATTTATTGATTTTCAAATGTCAAAATCTTGCATTCCTGGGGTATCAACCTTACTTGATCATACCACACTATACTCTCTACATACTATTGGATTTCATTTGTTACTATTTTTTAAATATTTTTTGTTGTTGATGTTCATGAGGAACATTGGTCTATAGGTTTTTGAGTTTTTTTCCTTTCTTGCAATGTCTTGACTGGTTTTGATTTTCACAGTAAAGTTAGCCTCTTAGACTGAGATAGGAACTGTTCTGAAGGGGTTTGTATAAAGACTGGTATTGTTTCTCTCTTAAATGTTTGATGGAGTTCACCAGTAAAGACATTGGGCCTAGAGTTTTCTTTGTGAGGTTTTAAACTAAGAATTCAATTTCTTTAAGAAACACAACCTACCTAGATTTTTTTCCTTTTTGAGTCAGTTTTGGCAATTTAAGTTTTTCACAAACTTCATCCATTTCATTTAATATATAGAATTTAACGCAATAAAATTCTTCACACTATCTCCTTCTAATAATAGGATCTGTAGTGATGCTTCTCCTTTCATTTCTGATTAATCACTGGCAATTTGTGTCTTCTCTCTATTCTTCTTAATCGTGCTAGCTAGAAATCTTAATTCTATTGAACTTTTCTCAAGCTATCACCAATTTTCATGGACTTTCTTGAATTTTTTAAATCCAGTTTCTATTTTATTTTGGCTCTTATTTTTGTTTCCTTCTTTCCACTTATTTTTGGGTTTCAAGAGAAAGCTTAGACCATAAATCTTAGACTTTTCTAATTAAATCTATAAAAAATTATGATTTTGAGATCAATTATTGTTGGTATATGTAAATATAGTTCAGCAATTTTAGTTGCTACTTACACGATATTTTATTCATGATTTCCTAGTGTTAAAAAATGTAAGCGTGTTCTAACAGTTAGTTATTCCACAAATAGCACAGCAATGTTAAAGGTTATATCTCTCAGTGGATCCTTGCAAGTTTCTATGTCCCACTAAGGAAGAAAAAAGTGCTGCCAATTAAACAGATATGCTATTGATTGAAAGATGGTCTTGGATCTCAGAAATGCTAAAAAGTGAAAACGAATATCCTAGAATCAATGAAATAAGATAGATGATCCATACCATACCAGTTATTTCTTTATCATGTCTGCCTAGAGGCCAGGACTTCTAATGGTACAGTCATTTCAAAGAGAGCCCATGCTTATTCCCAATTTCAGGGGCAAGGTGTCTCAAGTGTCTCCATGAAATGATGTCTGCTGGAGAGTTTTGGCATAGCCATTACCAAGTTAAGTTCTCATGACCTTTATTTCAGTACGGTGGGTTAAAAACACATAAGAATCTCAATTTGCTTCAGAATGCCACCAAAGTTAAGGAAAAGGAATAAGACAAGGAGAAAGTACCAGGGAGGATATTATAGCAAATGAGAGAAGCTAGTTATCACACAGAGAGATAGTATACAATGGTGGTTTGAGGGCCCAGGGCACCAAGTTTGAATCCTGGTTCTACCATTTACTACCCAGGCAATCTCAATTTCCTTATCTCGAAAATGGGACTGATGATAGTTACATACCTCACACGGTTGTTGTATGATTAAATTAGTTAATTACTATAATGCAGTTGGAACAGTTCCTGGCACATATGATGCTTATTAAATGCTGGCAACTAGTATCATTATAAGTTTTATTTCAACCAGATATTAGATGATAACAAATAGTTGGGATGGTTTGCCAAATCCCAAACAATATCGTCCCTGTTAACCTTAAAGAACACCCAAGGCTCTATCTGAGATCCTACAAAAGTTGCATGCACTAAGTTTACTTTTCAGAAACTTAAAACCTTCAGATGCTTCCCAGGCCAGATAATCCAGAAACCCAAAGGTGGCAGTCTCTTCAAGACCAACAGCCAGTTCCATCCCCCATCCCATACTGTCTGCACCCCTTTTCAATATATAAAAAGTTAGAATGGGCATAACCCAAATATCCCTAAAGATTGGGAGAAGGATCAAAAGAGAAGGAGGAGTTCTAACAGAGTAGTTAGGATTTAACAAATGAATATAACTGCTGAATCATTTTATTGATATTTCCTTTCGGTTTCCAATGTTTTGGAGCACCTTCAAGGAAAAATCTGAAATTGTGGAACTGTAACCCATAGCAAATTTTAAGATCTGTTCTATAACTACTTGTTAAAATGTACTTTGAAATTTATTGTTTTACATATATATTTCACAATAAAAAATGTGGGGGAAAAAGAGAATAATAAGCCAGATGATTTCTCAATTGGTAAATGACTAAGCAGAACAGAGAGAACTGAAACCTTAAGCCTCATGGGGAAAAGGCAAAAGAAATAAGCCAACAGAGAATGCAGAATTTCAAAAAGGACAAAATTAATTTTCAGTTACTAGGCTCCCTTGAAGGAGGAATTGAAAACAAGAGTTATTGGTAGTAAATCTGTAAATTTGTATAAAGAATGGTTGAAACCCCAGGATTCCTCTTTTCTCATTGGTAGAATTCAAGAGAAATTGAAACAGAGAAGATATGGCCTTCAGACAGTATGAACACTAAAGGCTGCCTTTATCTGCAGTATTTCCTCTCTTCATATATTTTTGCTTATTTATTGCATTTTTTCTCCAAGCTCTTTAGATTGGACATTTGAATTTCCTTTTTTGTTTTTTAATCTTTGTTTTCTGACTCTATGTATTAAATCTGAGCTTTATCCCACTGGCTTGAAAAATGTGTTGTCACTATCATTCAGCCTTGAGTTCTTCATAATTTTTAACAAATATTTCCTCTTTAATCCAAGAATTTTCTTTTCTTCTTCTTCTTTTTTTTTTTTTTACATAGGCAGGCACCAGGAATCAAACCCAGGTCTCTGGCATGGCAGGTGAGAATTCTACCTGCTGAGCCACTGTCACACCACCCTAGGATTTTCATTTTATGAGTAAACTTCTTTAGCTCCCAGATATCTATTTTTTAAGCTAGCCTTTCATTATTGAGTTCCAGCCTTATTGCATGCTAATCTAAGAACACAGTTTATATGATGCTGATTCTTCCAGATTACTAAAGCATCTTTTGTAGCCTAGTACATTTTACATTGTGAAGGGTAAAATGCTTAAAAATATATGCTAAAAATATATGCTTATATATGCTTAAAAATAATATACATGCTGTGTTTGTTAGATATATAGTTCTAAATGCTTCTCTTGGATCTAGCTAATTAATCCCATTATTAAAATCTTACCAATTTTGCTTACTTTTCTCTATTTTGTATTTTGGGTATCTAACTAGATCCCTAATTTATTTCTATCCATAATTCCTTCTGCTCTTGTTTTACATATTTCAAGACCATACTGTTATTATGATTAGCATATCTTCTTGATCTCTTGCTCTTTTTTACCACTATAAAACTTTTTTATCTTTTTCAATAATTTTTTTCTCAGATTCTGCTTTTACTCATACCAAACATTGTCACTCAGCTTTCTTCTGGTTCATATTTCTCCTTTTTTATCCTTTGATTTTCATCCTTTCTTATAGTTTGCTTTAAAGATATGTCCGGTGGATAAGAGGTTGCTGGATCACGATGATTTTTATCTAACGGAATTACTGCCCTTTGAGAGATTAACTCAACTTATTTACAGTTTGGTGACTACTTTTATATTGAGACATTTCTGTCACCTTATTTCATATTTTCTACTTACTATGGGTTTTTTTTTCTTTCTCCTTTTCTACCTTCCCTAGGTAAAAAGGAAGAAATTCTTCCTCCCTGGTATGAAAATTATTCATTCTGTTTTCAGTCCCCTGACTAATATATTACAATCGATATCTATACCTATTTTCCATAAAACAAAGATATTCAAACTTTAATTCTATCTTTTAGACCTCTCACTTTTCTCTTATTTTTTCCATCTTTATTCCTTCTCTGGGAATTCCTTCACCAGCTTCCCAACTCTAATTTGCTCTCTGACAAAGTGTTGCATTTCAACCTATCTCCTGAACTTCTTTTTTTTTCATACTTAATATTTCCAACTGGTCTTTCTTCCCAACTGCCTGTTTGTTTCTTCTTCATTTTTCACGTTTCTAATATTCCTTTATCATTTTGAATATATTTGTAAACTTTACTTTAAAATTTCTTTCAGCCTGGTGCATTACTTCTCTTTCTTAGATACAGGCTATTCCACAAGATCAACCCAACTTTCCTTTCTTTTCCCCCCCACCCCCCACTTTCTTTCTCCCTCCTTCCCTCCCTTCCATGTAGTAGGTATAGCAAAAAAGTTGTGTCCATCAAGGGCTATAGGGGTAAGAACTAAGCGCATAGAATACCTAGCTGGCCCATTGTCTGTGGCCTCTGGTCCTCACCCGGCTCCACTGTCTTGATTCTTCCTCCCCTGCCTACCCCCAGTGGGAACCCAGCCATCCCCAAGGGTTTCCCAGAGTCTCTGATTTCATTGTCGCATGAATTCACTCTAGGATCCATCAATCTTACTATCTGATATCCTGAGGAATGGGTTCAGCAGACAGAGTTAGCAGTCTATGCTACTGTGTCTGGCTTAATTCTCTTTCTTGCTAGCATAAATCAGATTTTTGCATGTCAACTTTTTAAAAAAGGAGCTCTATTACAATACATTATGACATTCATCTTAATTGAGTGTACATCAAGAGACTGGAACAGTGAGAGAACATTGTCTAGTTTAGGGAGAAAAACATTTTCCTCGGGGTGGACACATGACAACTTACATAAGCTGAAAGACATTCAGAAACTAACTTAAAACCAAATTCTTCCCCAGTCCTTAGGGTTTATAGAGCAGGACCACATTATGGCTAAGACCACACTGCAAAGACCTTTGGCGAAAAAGCCATTCAAATAAATTCCAAATTAAGCATTACTACAAAGTAAATTGGCAAGGCAATTTTATTTGATAATATGTCTAGACTGCTTCATTTAATGCGAAGGTCATTGTACTTCTCTACTTTCTAGATATAAGTAACAAGGCAGAATCATTATGCACAGATTTTTGAGCACACTGAAAAAGACCAACACACCAAGTGTTGAATGGATAGGCAGAAATTTTGGTCTACAGCAAACAAACTAGTTGTACTTCAGAAGACTCTACAAAGAACAAATGCTTAACCCTATCATTAAAAAACAGAAAGAATTTATGTTTCCAAAGGTAAATCTGATTGATTCTTGTCTGAGTCATCAACAAAAAATATAAAGCAAATATCACAGTAAGTGTTTGAAATGAGACAAGCACTACAAATGGTTTAGCCTGACCAGATAAAATGATAAAAGAGTTTTCCAATCCATTTGTATTTTATGATATTTGTGCATCTGCCATCTCCTGCTGGGTAAATATGTGGGCAAAACTTTCCATGCTGACAAATACACATAAACATTTAAACTTGAAATTCCTCAATTTAATTCCAAGGAAGGAAACAAGCTTCTTGACCTCTATTTAGTCCAAAATAATTGTGCTCATTTTCATTAATAGACAATACAATTGCATACTATACAATGCAAAAGGCATCAATCTATTTTATGGCAAGTCTCACAGCAAATTAAACACCACTGAGTTATAATTTTCAGTAGTACACAAATATATACATAATAAATTTAAAATGGTATTACAACACTCAATCAAAGTAGAAAACCACCAGAGGAAAAAATACACTTGGATCTTTATACTATATTGATATGCATTGCAAGTAAGGTAATTACATATATGGGGAGTAATGTAATTGCTCAGTTCAGAATTAAAATTATAGGTTTCAGAAAACAAGAACTACTGAGACAAAAACGAAGTTATTAGAAGACAATGTCTTCTAATAATTACTTTATTATGCATATTTCACTTGATTAGTCTTTCATTCACAGGCTAATGACACTCAGCAAAAAGTTACCTTCAAACTAATTTCAATACCACAATATGGCAGAAAGTGGTTAATAGTAAAAGATCTACCCACATGGGACACCGCTTAATTGTTCTAGGCAGTAGTGATTTGATGACCAGAGCCCACCAATTGTAGCATACTGATTTCAAAGTCCATGTTATTGTAACTGAATAAGTTAGATTTGATTTTCACTGGTTTCCTGACTAAATGCTTACTCTTTAAAAAATTTAATTACATCCTAATTCCAAAAAGGATTTCAAGTAGCTACTGAAATAATGTATCATTTCATGGCAGAGAAAGTCCATTCCCTCTTCAACGGTAAATGAGATTGCAGAATTATTTTTGAGCTCAGAATGAGAATCAGAGTGTAGTGATCATTTTAGAATAACGGAGGGACAACTGACTTCGGAGTGAAAGTATGCTTTCTGTGAAGGGAAGCAAAGCCCTTGGGACTCCTGGTGGAAAGGCAGATGGAGCTGATGAGTGCCCTGGGTAGGACAGCAGGGATGCTGGAATAGAGTGGGGAGGGAAAGTCTTGGAAGGTAGACGTCACTCCAGGTCCCATTTGTGCTCTCATTGCCTTCTTCTCTCACTCCTACCCTGCACCTCCACTCAGCTGCATGGGTTGGGTAGAGTTTGGAAGCAGAGCTGCTGTGCAGTGTCCCTGCCGGAGTTGTTGTGCACAGAAGCAGTAATGGCAGGAAATTGGGAGAGGCAGGAAGTGAGTGGAAATGTGGCCCATGCCCAAGAACAGAGAGAGCGGATGCCACAGCACACCTGCAGAAGCTCCTGCCTAGAGTTTCCCACATTCCTCTTTCAGTCTTTCATCACATCATATCGGATTGAGGCAGGACTGGCCTAATTATGACCAGTGTCTCTCCATCTTTACTTGGACTCTCATCATAAAACACTATTTTGAGTAAGTCACTTTCTTACATAAATACCTTAAGAGGCTCTTCCCTGCCAAATCCTAGTGGATGAAGTCAAGGTCCTTGAGCATTCTAAGTAACCCACAACGAATTAAATGAATGAATTCCAAAGTTGTTTAGGTCAAAGATCTTCCTGGGATGATATTAAATAGGTACGTGTAACCCTTTTCCGATGGTAAGCAGATCCAGAGTACAGAACAATTCACTTACACACTAACTAGTGTATGCAAAGTTCGCATTCAAAAGAGACCAGCGAACAAAGAAATGCACAGAAAGGGGGTGGAGAATAGCTCATAACAAGCATGACCTCCAAGAAAGACTTCGTTTCAATGAGTGTCCTAAACCTTGCTCTGAGAGGCCGAGGTTGATTTTCCTTTTCCTTCCGGTTTGGCTTGAGTCCTCTCAATCCAAAATCCTTCATGTTTTTCTCAATTCAGGGGAATGTGTCTTGGTCACCTTCAAGTATCCTCACCTCTCCCATATTCTTTGTTCTCTCTTTTTGGAATTCTTCTTGACAGCATGGTGGAACTTCTGCTTCTGTTCTCCACACCTCCAAGTTTCTCTCTTAAATTGCCCTCTCTTTCTCCTTTCCTGCTGTCTCCTGACATTGAGCGCTCCTCAATGTAACCCTCCATCTGACTAAGCCAGGCTTCAACTGCGGCAAACAGGCCCCCCTTTCTTTTTTTTATTTGGCTATCTTCTCTGTAGAGAACCCCAGACCCCCTCTCCTGACCCCTAGGAACGGGTGAAATGCAGGCAAGTGAGATAAGACACATTCCTGGGATACAGACCCCCACTCCTGACCTCCAGGAATGGGTGAAACTGCAGGCAATGGAGATAAGATGCATTCCTGGGATGGGGACCCCTCCCCTAACAGCTCATGTGCTTCTGTAACCTGCTTCGAGCCTTAAACTGACCAACTGTCTTTCCTTTAATATTGCTATTTGCCATATTAAGCTTACCCTATCTCTAGCATGTAATAGTGTCTATAAAAGCCAATGTTGCCTTTTGTTCGGGGCTCAAACTTTCGAGATGACTTGGCTGAGCCCCGTGCGCACGAGCCAATAAATCACTTGCTTCCCGAAACTGCAGACCCTCAGTCTTGGCCTGTTCTAATTTCGTGGAACGTTCCTGGAGCCCTGCGGCCTTGTTCCTGGTTTTCGCGCTGCACAGCATCTCTCTCGTATGTATCCAGCTATTGTGTTCTATCCTGCAAACACTGGTTCTTTCGTTATATTACTATATTTTATTCTTAGTTCTTGCTACTAGCATCTTATCTCCTCCATTATGTGTATTATGTTTATTTTACAATAATTTCACAACACAATATTGTATTATTTTACATTAATTCTGCTTCACACTGTATGTGGTTCAGTTTTCTCTTTCACTAGAAGTGGCAGTCCTCCTGAGGTGTCTACAGTTTGGGTTAGTGAGCTGGGTTTGAATGGTGCGGTGGAGAACAGCCCAAGGCCAGGCCTCCATCAGTGTTAGCCTGGTGGGCTGGGGGAGCTGCAGGTGAGAAGAGCCTCAGGTTATCGCCCTTGCTGCCTTCTTCCCAGCAACCTCTCTTGTCATCCTCTTTAATTTGTTTAGGCAGAAGTGGCACAAGAAGGAGCCTCTCCCTAGGGAACAATCCAACCCCTGGGGTTTGGGAGGGGTGCAGTGGGGAGAATGAAAGGCTAACGCCAGCTGGTTCTATTGGCCCCAATATCATTAACCTCTCACCTGAGGAGGGCAGCCAATATCAGAGAGTTGGAATGGTGCTGCAGATGTTTGTGGTTAAAGGGTATGCAATGATGGCAGAGGCAGAGCAGGAAATACAGCTTTCCTCCAAGCCATGGCTCAAAGCTGCCTCAGGCCACCCTTGCTCCAGGCTCTGGTCATTCACAAGAAACTGCTGAGAGCCCCACATCCAGCCCTAACCCTAAACCTCTCCTTAGCCCAAAGAGTCCATACTTGTCTCAGCAGTTCGTACTTGTCTCAGCTGTCTCTCCAGAGTGAGGGGGGAGGAACCAGGGGTCTGCACCACTAGGCCACCTCGGGAGAAACCCAGGAAATAAGCCCCACCGAGAGTGCTGGCTTCATGCTCTATAACTGTACCCTTCTCATTTGCACCTTGCTAGAGATATATTTATCTAGTAGCTAAGGACCAGCTATGTATATAAGCTTTCCAGCAAAATACAAAAGGAAATAGCAGATAGTAAAGAGTGGCAGGATGGAATAGAGGATAAAATTGGATTTGGAGGCAGGAAACCTAGATGGCCCATTGTGAGACCAGTCAATGACGCAGGGTTCTAAATGCAGGCTTTGTCACCTTGGAATATCACACACATTTCCTCAGTTACATTCACAAGTGCTCTGAACTTCTAAAAAAAAATGGAGGTACTGAAAAAGCATGTTTTTTTTTAAGATGCTAAGAATAAATTGAAAGATTATACTTCAACTCAAGCAAGGAAGTACATAACTTCTTTTTTCTTGACAGACTTGCTTTTTAAAAGAATGCCCAGTTTCCAGATGACTACTCTATCACAAAGCAGCAGCTGGCACATGTAACAATTTAGGAGGAATAAAGCATCTTTAACTTTCAGAAAGTAAACACTTGAGCATTTCCATGGGATTTTCAGTGACATAAAGAGAGGACAGGGCACACTTACTTCAGCAACTTGGGTTCAAAAAAGCCCAGTAAATCCCTTAGATCCATTTAATTCAGGATGGTTGTGATCAAGAGCAGGTCAGGGGGCCACTTACCAGCGCAGAGCGATTTTGATGGGGGTGGTGAGGCAGGACGTGAACAGGTCGGCCGGGAGATCAGGGATCATGGGCAGGAGCTCGTTGGCCTCACAGGCTGCCAGCTGAATGCAGTTTTTCATTGATGGGGGCAAAGGCATCTGGGCAAGTGGGTGGTTTGGGTTAATTGCAGCTACCTAAAGGAGAAAACATTAAGAGAGAGTGACTCCTTCATTTTACACAAATAAGTTGGAAATGTAAGCAGAAGAAAATAATAAATCAGCTAAAGTCTTAAAGCTTTGGGCTTTCACTGCAAGTCCTTTTGAGACAGGCACTGCTTCTGAATTCACTCTGGGTGAGTAACTGTGTGATCAGAAAACATCTAAAGGTCCTTCTGACAATGCAATGAGGTTTCATCTTTGCCAAATCAGTTTTCTTTACAGCTTTCCTCTTTTAGGATTTCTCCTCACCTAAGATTATATCAATGTTCACTTATATTTCCCTCCAGGTCTTTATAGTATCTTTACTATTTATTCTAACCATTCTATCTTTAACCCACACAAACCTTATTCTGGCGAGTTTCGTGACATGGAGTGATGCTGAGAGTATAAGTGAGCACCACCAATGACCACGAGCAGACCCCAAATCACAAATGCCAGTGTGCCTCCTGGGCTGGCCTGGGGCAAAAAGATGGGCTGTCAGATACAATGGAAGTGCCTCACCCAGTGGGGGGTAAATATGATTTTATTTTCTTGCTTTTATTTATTTTTTCTAACTTTTCCACAAATGAATGTGCATTGATTTTGTAATTAAGGAGAAAGGCTTTTTTGTTTTGATTTGGTTTTTAATGCAGAGCTTAATCTCTCCTTTGAGTGGAGCCAGTCATGCCCACTTGATGTTTTACTTAAATAGTGAGATTTTGGAAAGATAAGGGGACTGGCCATGAAACTCAGGTTTTAGGAAGAAAGGCACTGTGCCAGTTTGAAAGGATGTATGTACCCTAGAAAAGCCATGTTTTAATCCTAATCCCATTTTGTAAAGGCAGCTGTTTCTTCTAATCCCTATTCAGTTCTGTATGTTCAAAACTTTAATAAGATCATCTCCCTGGAGATGTGACCCAATTAAGAGTGGTTGTTAAACTGGATTAAGTGGAGATGTTATCTCCACCCATTCAGAGAGCAGAGAAGAATGACATAGTGATGAGAAACAGACAGTCCACCCGCCAACGACCTTTAGAGATGAAGAAGGAAAATGCCTCCCGGGGAGCTTCATGAAACAGGAAGCCAGGAGAGAAAGCTAGCAGATGATGCCGTGTTACCATGTCCCCTTCCAGCCAAGAGAGAAACACTGACTATGTTCACCATGTGCCTTCTCACTTGAGAGAGAAACCCTGAACTTCACCAGCCTTCTTGAACCAAGCATCTTTCCCTGGATGCCTTTGATAGGACATTTCTATTGACTTGCTTTAATTGGGATATTTCCATGGCCTGAAAACTATTAACTTGCAACTTATTAAATTCCCCTTTTAAAAAGCCATTGTTTCTGGTATATTGCATTCCAGCAGCTAGTAAACTAGAACAGGTACCTAGATAAAACTTCTATTTTTGATAAAATGAAATCTAATTAGAAGCGTAAAACTTGTTTTAAATAACGGAATGTATTAAAAAGTTCAAAAACCAACAACACAGGAATGTCTGATATGTGGCTTCACTACACTATCATGAGTAATCAAGTGCTCTCCTGCTTTACCAAAAAAAAAACCAATCCAGCAATATTCCACAAAACACAGGATTCTTAGACAAGGAAACACAGTTATTCTAGCACTGTGGGTTTTGATCCCCACCGCTGCACTATGTATGTTACATTCATGTGATGATTTTGGTAACCCACAACAGGCTCTGCTGTGGCATTCAGAAATAATGAGGTCCAGAAGAACTCATGGTACCTTCATCAGGATGCCGCACCAGGGGCTATGTGACACACTGCTCTGCCTGCTCCTGAAATCACTGTGAAGAACAAACTGTCAGCACTGGTTTCGCTAAATAAAGTACTGTGGGCTCAGGAAGCAGAGGAGATGCAGGAGCAAGCCTCACTTCAGGGACACTGAGAGTCACCAGGCCCCAGGGAGCGAGTGATGTTCTGGAGAGAGGAAGGGAGTGCTGGAGCCTCCAGGAGGATCCCACTTTGAGCTCAGAATGCAGACAGTGAATGGACAAAATATGAAGAACGCACAGACTACTGGTAAGAGTTGCATTTTCTTCTGTTTATTTGCCCTGAATTGTGATATTTGAATGTAGCACTCAGATAACTAAAAAAGAAAAAAGGGAGACAATATCAAGCAGAGCGATATATACAACTTCTAGAAGCCTCTCTCTCATTTACTCATCTACAAACATCCATTACTTGCCCATAATGAAAAACTACCTACCTTTGGACCTCAATTACTCCAACCCATCTTGGGTAGGGATTGGGCATGACACAGCTCCATCTCAAGCCTTATAGAATGAAGGCTAATGACTAAGAAAACCGAAAGCACCCCTACCATGCATCTCTCTATCAGGCCATACGGCAAAAAGTATTTGGAGAATCATGTTACAGGAGTCTTCCTGTTTGGACTCTACATCCTTGAAGTTATTTTGTACTTAAGCAATTCCTTGGGTTGTAAATGCCAATGATCAGGACGCCTTTCTTTTTCTGCAGCCATCCATAAAAAACTGGCAGCTGAGTATTTTAAATGATGTGAACACCAAGGAAGCTAGAATGAATGAGTTGGGGAGGCATAATCTTTAATCACCAATGGCTACCTATTTGTTCCCTGTCTTGAAAAGAATGTTGATGCACTTCCACTTCTGCCCCTTACTGACCACTCCTTCTATTTGAACAGTCCCTGATGCTTCTCAAAGCTTGCCTACATGCACTGCTTCATTTGCTTTCTACAACAGCCCCATCAGGGCAGGCTTGTCTCCATTTCTAAAGATCTTCAAGGATGAGGAAAGAAACCCCCAAAAATGATGTGAACTGTCCAGGCTACTCAGCCTGTGGGAGAGTCAAGAGGAAGGCCAGGCCACTCCTGATGCTGGACCCCCTCTCCACTACCCCATCTGGACTCTTGTGAATAGCCACCAAACACCTATGACACTACATGAAAGCCTGCAGGGGACTTTCTAAACGGCACTCTTAATATTTTCTAAATAGCTTAAATACACAAGAATCTACATGCATTCTAACCTAGTGATTATGCCATACAATGTATTATTTTTATTGCAGATAATCCCTGTTTTGAACATCTCAAGATTCCTCAGATGAAAGATACTGGAGGTTGCATGTTTTATTGGTATGCTTTTCTAATGCATCAAGGAGCATCAAGCCCAGAGTACAAACAAAATTCAGCAATACTAAATAACAAACAAAAGTTGAACTTTTTAATGAAAACTGATACCTAGAGGAATGATTTTTTTAAAAAATAGAGAGCAAAGAGGGAGGAAAATCGCATCTAAAATCATCTCTGCTGCTCTAGCTCTATAACCTAAAATAGCGTCAGAAAATCAGCCTGCTCTACACAGGAAATGAGTTTCCGGGTCTGCTGTGACAGCTGTGCTAAGATGGTCAGGGCACACTCTGTGTGAAGCTCGTCAGACCTGAGTCATGCAGAAGCCTGTGGAGCTCAGACATGTCAGAACAGCCTCTCCTGAAGGAGCCGACAGCGCTGCAGCAGCGGCCAGGGAGAGGGTGCCGTAGCTCCCTTCAGGTGCCTGGTGGAACTGTGTTCACTAGAACCAGGGAAGGGCCTGGAAGGAGGGAGACGAAGACATCTGAGCCTGTGTCAAGCTTCAGGAAAACAGGGCAGATGTCCGTGAAATAAAGAAAATAAACGATGCAATCCTAAATATTGAAAATGAATAATTCTGAAGTATATGTCTTGGATTAAATGGAGATTCAAATGATTTTAGAAAGAATCACTACTACTGGGCATAAAAGTAAAAGAACAGGCTACAGAAGATTTAAAAAGAAACAATTTTAAGTAGGAAGCAATAAGCATTTATGTAAAAACCAGATTCAATATTCTTATTTTCCTTTTCAAAAGGACATGTATTTTCATAGTGGAAATACTGGTATGGTTTACAGTTTTAATTTTTCTTTTTATAATTTGCCTCTACTTCAAGTTTTCTTTCTAAAGAACAAGACAGCTGAGGATCTCACAACAGTCCTCTCTTTATTGTCTTTATTTGGAGTTAACCTCCAAACACTGAACTTCTTCCACCTTTGCTATCCTTTTTAACTGAGTTACTGAAAACGAATGTTTTCTAAGAGGTGCAGCGGTTTCTCACACATTGGTCACCTTTCTAGCAAGTAAGCTTTAGGAAACCAGAAGTCAGGTGGATCCACAGTGCAGAGGCGACCAGTCAAAAACAAGTTTTTTGTTTGCTTTTGGCCTGGGCAGGCTCTAGGAATCGAACCCAGGACTCTGGCATGGCAAGCGAGAACTCTGCCGCTAAGCCACCACTGCCCGTCCCAAATCAGTTTTTAAGAAATTTTTTTCAGGGATTATGAAACCTGTGTTCCACTGGCCCAGAGGTGACATCACTTGGCTCTGTTGTGTGGCAAATTTGCTGCCGGGCACTTCTGCACTGTGCCTAGCTCCACCTCGTGGTCCCCTTAGCACCTGGCCCAGCTACTCCTCGGGTGTCGAACAAAGTAAATCAGACAGATGCAGAGACAACTGGATTCCTAAAATCTCTTCCAGCTGCCCATGTCCAAATAAGGAGATGGCATGAACTCCAGCTGCAGATTCGTTCAGAGTCTGATAACAAACATTCAACCAGAGTCTGATAACTAACATAGCACCTGCCCATCACCAGAGCAGCTAGAAGTGCTCTGTCCACTCTAATTCCATCCTTCCCACCACACCACTGGGCAGGCAGAAGGCAAATGAGAGTTCTGCTTTGGGGATAATTAGAATCTGTAAGTTTTCTGACATTCAAGGTCAAAGGATTCCACTGATAATTTACAGAGCTTACTAACTGAGGAATTAAAAAAAAAAAACTATTTTAATGATGAATTGTTTCCCATACATTGTTTTCCTTCTGTATTTACCTAAGACATTGGCCATTTCGTTGAAATTATTTTTTGCAAAAGCATGCATGGAAGGTTACCTGTCAAATGATTCCTAGAGCTTTTAAAAAGCACCCAGGCATAAACATGGAAAATTCCAACTGAGGGAGCCAACATTCTTCCTGAAGGGCAAACCCCAAGCTGTACTTACCCTCAAAAGAATTTCTCCTAGGGAATCCAGAGACTTGAACATCGGAAAAGTTTTCATCCTTAAAGCTCAAGAGAGCCTTATAGAGAATTTGGGAAAGATCCAGAAAAATTTATAGATGTGCTACACAGCAGCCTCCAGATACAAAAAAAAAGACACGTGCTATATCATCCACACATGTGGATAAATAATGGGAGTTTGTGTACTCAGGAGCTTAGCAGAGAGCTGGCCAGGTAACGCACCCATGGCCCCTTAATCACTCATTTCAGAAACCCTACTATTGGAGAGGGGAAGGAGAGCACTTGCTGTACTGATTTTATAATTCAAATGTGGACACAGTGCTTCTTTTCCTCTCACAAGCATAAAAAACACATCCTTATCAGGGAGATGAAGGTATTATTTTAAAAACCCAACAAATTCAGAGTACTCTTTAGTAAATTTATGAAAACTCCTTGGCATAGGGCAACCTTAATTTTCAATTCTATGACACTTAATAAAATGTAGATTTTGCAGAGTTCTAAGAGAAACAGCTCTGTTGAGGAACTGGTGTATCACTTATCAATTCACTTCATTGACCTCAGTGGAGTCTATATCACACGGCAGACACTGTGCAGAGAGCAGCAGGTATAACGGGCAAGGACTCATAGTAATAAGAATTTGGCATACATCAATTATTAAATAATAAAAAAAAAAAAAGGAACCTATTGCTGGGACCTATAAAATCTAGGCCAAGAAAGTAGAGGTGATTGTTCCTGTTGGATGAAGACTTCTAACTTCACTGAGAAACCACCCCAGGTTGCCCCTCAAAGGCCAGTTAGCGGGACCCTTTGTGGCAACAGTTACAAATAGACTGAGCATTTCCCCAAATGAACCATTCATTACTCTCAAGTCATTTCTAGCCATTTAACATATAGCAACTCAACAGCTTCAGAAATGCTCTAGAACTATTCTACAACTCAGTGGAGATAGTTACTTAAAAATTATGACCAAATTCCACTCCCCAGTTACTCTTCTATGGTCAAAAACGAAAAAAAGGAGATACACAAATCTGCAACCCTATATATCAACGCTTATTTTCATTATTATTTTTTGCCTTTACAGTCTCACTCTACCATAAGCCTGTGAGCTGCTGGGGGATGGAGAAGGGTGTTGAACACCAGTGGACTCCCTGGGCAATACCTCAATGCAGGAATCAGCACGTGCTCTTAGAGACACGTAAAGAAGTGATCCAACATCCCAGCTTTATAAACCATTAGGGTACATAAGTGTTGGAATCAGTTCTCTGAGGGCTCAAGCGGTTGGCTGTCGGCTGAGGGCATGAGCATCGGAACGCTATGCTCGGCTGATGTGGAAAAACGCTGAAGCAAATGCTCTCAACGGCTGGCTCAAGAGCCAGAAGAGACCTGAATAGAAAGCATTCTGATAAGAAATAAACAGTTTCTGGGACAAGGAGCCAACCAAACTTTGTAGCTTTGTAAGTATGATAGATATTCAAATATAATCTTGTTTTGATTATACTCCCCAAAGCAGTTCCCATGTAAGAGCACAATAAATAATGTGGACGTCAATATATTCGGAGCTTTTGCTCCCTCCTGATGAGCTTGAGTCCCCTGACCCCACTTAACTAACTTCTTGTGTCTGTCATTTCTTAATCCTGTGCTGCGCCCCTGCTTCTCCCCTGTTCTCCAGGGAATTCCCAGCACATAAGTACACAGGTACATAAGCATAAGATTTTGTGTCCATACATGCTGTCTCTAGTGTCCTTCTCCTCCAGTCCACTGCCACCTACAGCTGTGCTCACATGCTCTGCCTGCCCCTCTTGAATGAACGGCCCTTCCATGCTCCTTTCTTTGGCCAATTCTGTCCCTTGTATATTGGAGACCATTCCCCTTAACCTACTTAAGGATCAACTGCCTGCAACCTTCCTCTGCACATAAAATATTTCATTCCCAAGAGCACAAATACATAGGAAGAAGAAAAAAATTGAAAAACATGAAAACCTCTGTTGACCCTACATCTCCCTCCAACTTCCACTCTAGCTTTCTGCTCTCCTTTACCATATACTTGAAAAAGCTATCCATATTGGGTGTTTGCATTTCCTTACCATTTCATTCTCTCTTGAGTATATTAAAAGAATATTTCAGTAATCATTGTCCTATACAAAAATGCTCTTGTTTAAGTTCAACAGTACCTCTTTGGATTTTGTCCCAAAATCCAGTGGTCAATTTTCAGTTCTCATCCAGTCTATCCTCTCAGCAATATAATAATCAGCTGGTTTTTCCCTACTTGTAGGAAATTTTATTTCCACCTGACTTCCAGGACGCCACACATAGCTGGTTTCCCCCCAGCTTCCCTGGCTACCACCTTCCCTACCTTATTTGTGGGTCTTTTTCCCCAAGACTTCAAATGTGCCTCCCAACGCAGGCCTCAGCCAGTCTCCTCTCCAGCTTGGTGCTCTTCACACCGTGGCTCAAGTTACTGTCTATGGACGGTGGAGCCCACCATCTTCTCCGCACCTCCAGTGGAAGTTCTAGTGGAGTAGGGACTCTTGCATCCCATACTGCCATCCCACCACCCCACCACCCCACCACCATCAGTCCCTGTAGTCCTCCCATATCAGTACATGCTCGGAATGGTCACTCCATTCTAACCCTTACAAACACCCGAAACATTCAAGCCATCTTCAGCTTCCTTCTGTTATCGCACATCCCATATCTAACCCATAAGCCAATTGCTCTCATTTCAAAAATTACTCCAAGTAAAACGTGTCATCTCTACCACTGCTACCACCCCAGTCAAGCATCCTCATCCGTCTCATGGAAATGTAACATGCTGACACATGTGCCTGCATGTGGTAGCTAATCAACTAATATTGGCTGAATAAATCAGTGAATGAAGTAAAAAAAAAAAAAAAGAGAGAGAGAGACTCCTAATGAGTCTCTCAGCCTCCAGCACTGACTGCCCCACAACCCGCTCCACTCTAAACACCGCAGCCAGACTGACCTTTTCTTTTTCATTTCATTCATTGATTTATTCAGCCAATATTAGTTGAATAGCTACCACATGCAGGCACTATCCTAGATCATGTCCCAGGCTCCGAACTCTTCAGTATTTTCCTGCCACCCTCCGGATCAGAACAAAATCCAAGGTCTTAACCAAGTTCTAGGAAGTCCTATATGACAAGCCTTCTGGGACTTCACTAAGCTCTTCTCTGGGCTCACACTCTGGCTCCACTGGTCTCGTCTGCATTCTGCATTCCTAAAAGCCAGCATGCTTCCACATCGGAGCCTCTGTCCATTTCATTCTCTCATTCTAAAGGGCTCCTACTGAATGTCTGCTTGGCTAACTTTCCCAGGCCATCCAGGTATCCCTTAGATGTCATCCTTGAAGACAGGCTTCCCCGACGCCATTCTTCATTTCCTTATCTTGCTTTATTTTTTTTTATAGCACTTATTCCTCACTGTATTTATTATATAAAACCCTATTATATAGGGTTTTCTTGTTCATTGTCTGCTTCCAAGCAAAACAGAAGCTTGAAAGTAAACACTTTCTAACTTTTTATTCTGACAACTTATAATCATATAGAAAAGTTGACAGAACTTTGAAAATCTGATACTTTCTGTTTACTTACAATTCTTGTTAATATTTTACCCACATTCCACTTATTTTCTTTCCCTCTCCACATTTAACTAAATGTGTATGTATGTGTATTGTGTGTGTGTGTATAAATGAATGCATTTATTTATCTTGCTTAACTATCTGAAAGTGAACTGCAGGTATCACGACATGTGAAAGGATTCTATCTAACTTATTTACTGCTCTATCAGTCTAGCATTATTCCTGATACACAATGGGTGCTGAGAAAACATTTCTTGGATGATGGATGGATGGATGGATGGATGAGTGAATGAGCCAAATCACTGAAGGTAGTGTATAACTATATGATACCGTATGGAATTCAAACGTGAGTGATGGAGGACATCAGTGGTTTGTGTTGGAGGAGGCGAAATGCACAGCTGAGCCCTTGACAGTGGGTTTACAGGTGGGACCTGTCAAAGAGAGGGGCCCTTTGATGTAGCAGAACCCCGTGTACCAATGAGTACAACAACAGCTATAGATTTTTTTCTATAAGAGACTTTTATGAATCCGAAGAAGTTCTACTCTATTCCTTATTTTCTAACAGTTTTTAACATGAATGGATGTTGGATTCTGTCAAATGCTTTTTCTGTATCAATTGATGTGATCATACAAATTTTCTTCTTTAATCTGTTGGTATAGTGAATTACATTAATTCACTTTTGAATAATGAACTAGCCTTGTATATCTGGAACAAATCCTACTCAGCTGTGGAGTATAATTCTATTGATAAATTGCTAGAACTGATTTGCTATATTTTGGGTAAGGATTTTTGCATCTAAGTTTGTGTAAGATATTGGTCTGAAGCATTTTTTTCTTTTTTTTCCCTTTCTTTAAACTGTCTGGTTTGGTATCAGGGTAATACCGATCTCATAAAATGAGTTTGGGAAGTATTCCTTCTTTTTTCTGGAAAATATTGAGTAAAAACATGATAATTCTTCTTTAAATGTTTGAAGAACTTTCCAACTAAACCATCTGGGCCTAGAGATTTCTTTTTGAGAAGGCTTTAAATTACAAATTCAAATTCTTTGATGGCTATAGGACTATGCAGATTATCAATTTCATTTTAGTTGAATCTTTGTGGATTCTGGTTTTAGAAGAAGTTTGTCACAGTATTGCCTTAGTATTCTTTTAAAGACTGCAAGAAAGATAGTTATTCCTGTTTCATTCCTATTCTTTTCTTCTTTTATCTTTATTAGTCTTGCCAGAGATTTATCACTTTTATTGATTTTTTTCTAAGAACCAGCTTTTTGCTTCATTGATTTTTCTCTATTGTTTCCCTCTTTTCAATTTCAATCATTACTGGTTATAAATTTATTATTTTCTTTCTTCTCATTGCCTTGGGTTTATTTTCCTCCTCTTTTCTAGTTTCCTGAGTTAGGAACTTAAGTCTATTAATTTGAGACCTTTCTTTTTTTTTTCCAATGTAAGCATTTAGCACTATAAATATCCCTCTCACCACTGCTTTAGCTGCTTGTGATGAATTTTGATAAGTTGTATTTTCATTGTCATTAAGTTCAATGTACTTTTTTTTTTTTTCATTTCATTTGAGACTTCTTACCCATGTGTCATGTAGAATGTGTTGTTTATTTTTTGGGGAAATTTTTTCTGATTTCTTTCTCCTAATGATTTCTAGTTTGATTCCATTATAGTCAAGGAAACTTCACGTATGACTTCAGCTATCTGAAATTAGTGGAGGTTTGTTTAACAATTTAGGATTTGGTCTA
The DNA here is from genome assembly GCF_023851605.1 of Tamandua tetradactyla. Lineage (NCBI taxonomy): Eukaryota > Metazoa > Chordata > Mammalia > Pilosa > Myrmecophagidae > Tamandua > Tamandua tetradactyla. The sequence goes on along the minus strand of NC_135332.1, from coordinate 73,039,572 downwards.
TCTTGATGAACATTGCATGGGCCCTTGAAGAGAGGAGGCATTCTGCTGATCGTAGGTGGAGTGTGCAAAGATTGTCTAATAGGAACTGATGATTGATATTTCAACACAGATGATCATTTCATCTTCAAAAGACATGGTTTAAAATTTTCTTTTCCAATCTATATGCATTTTGTTTCTTTTCCTCACCTTACTGCACAGAATAGGACTTCCCATACAATGCTGAAGAGTCCAGTGAGAGCAAACATGTTTTCCTTATTTCTGATCTTAGTGGAGGACCTTCCTGGGAGAGCAAATAAGAACAAATTGGTGGTCCTGCTGGTAACCACAGCTCCTGGTTCCCACGGTAAAGGAGGTAATTTGGCATTATTGTAAAATAGATGAAGTTAGGGGAGAGGACAAAGCTAGAGGGCTTATTTCAGAAAAGCTTCCAGTTTTATCATAATTATAAAGAGAATGTAATGTGAAATTTGGGTCAATAGTATTTCCTGTCCTTTGTTTCTTTTTAAATTTCATGAAAATCAATCAAAGATCAAATGTACCCAGTGTAGCATCAATATATCTTAAGAAGATCAGTAAAGGTAGTTTATTCAAATGTGTATTTATTTATCAAGGCAAATTTAAAACTATTTCCTGAGCAACTACTTCATATAAGACATTCTTGATAGGTTTGCAGAAAAGATTTAAATTGCTGCTCACAAAAACAAAAGATGATACGACACAATGTTAAGTAATTCCCACACTGACATGTGAAAACGTGTGCTATGAGTCCAGTGAGGGAGGTTTCAGGCTGGTGGAAGTATTTATGAAGAAAGTAGAATTTTAGCTATACTCTGGAAGATGAGTGTGCTAATAAGGATAAATGTGCTTTATTCTCTAGATTTCAGTTAATACCATCAGTGAGTGGGGGGGGGTGGGGCGGGTTTTTCCAAAATTTTTTTATGCAAAGAAATCACTTTTCTCCAAAGCCTTCAAATCTAGGACTAGTAGCGGTAAAAACTGCCAATGGAAAGAACCTTCTCATTCCACACAAACCACAGGAAGGGATGGTACACGGGAGCACAGCAGCAATGAAAGGCTAAGATCTACTGGGCTCATTTTGTCTCATGAGACTGACGAGTGACTTAACTGTAACAAGAATACAAATTATGAAATGTCATGCAAATAAAAGGTGATGGTATCCATATACTAAGGTTGCCAGATACTACACTTGTCCTTGGATATAGAATGGTGAAGAAAAAAGGCACTGCTTCCGCATCCACAGAGTCCTCCATCCAGTAACAGAGACTGACCATAAAAGCAAATAAATTAATATTAAATACTACATAGGGACTAGGCCACAGTGGCTCTGCAGGCAGAATTCTTGCCTGCCATGCTGGAGACCCAGGTTCGATTCCCGGTGTCTGCCTAAAAAAACAGAAAAAAAAAAAAAACCAAAAACTACATAGTTGTGATACCTGCTCTGAGGAAGAATGGGACATCAGGGACCTAATAGGTTGGTGGGGAAGGCTGTTCAGTTAGGGCAAGGGTGGCCTTGCAGCGAAGGTGGCATTTGGACTGTGACCTGAGGAGGAAAGAAGCCAGTGTGCAGAGCAGGGATGAGGAGGCTTCAGACAGAGGAAGCCATGGGGTCAAGGGCCCACAGGGAAGGAGCAGGTAGAGAGGCTAGTTGCAGGAGAGTTGCAGGGCTGGGTGAGGCAGGGAAAAGTAGGGGTGGCATGACATCATGCCCAGGCATGGGATGGCCTGGCATGCTCAGCCCCTCACTTCCTCCCTGCAGTGTCCTTTCCACCCCTACCTGTATCCTGTCATCAGCTCTCACTATCACCAATAGCTCTGGCGCCCCAGAGTCCTGCTCTCCTCAGCACTGCTTTCTCAGACCTTTTTCATTTCTGGTTCACAACGGCTAACTGGGACACTCCAAGGGCCATTCCTCCTCCACTAAATTATTTCATCAGTGGCTTTATTCTCCCCAGCTATAAGCACTGTGGTGTGGACTCCAACTAAAGGGGTTTTCAAGTACTGCAGTTGTATTTAGATTGACCACGCCCCGTCCCCCTGCTGTGAACTCTCCTGAAAATAGCTGGAATGGCAGCATTCCTTCTTAAATCACAAACACAGGTCTCTTCTGCAGACTCTCCATGTCTGAGTGTGTGTGCTTCTCCACCGCAGGTTTCCTGAGGTGAGGGAAGACAGACTGCACTGCTTTTGAAAACCTTAGCTATGCCCTAAAGAGAGGGACTGAAGCATCTGGGGAGAACTAGGGTGGCTGGTGAGTCACTGGCATCCCAGAATAATAAAGCTCTCTGCCTTCTAATGTCTGGTGGGGCGTCAGTGCAGCAGTCAGCTGCCCACCTGCTTTCCATGAGGCAAGGCCTCCAGACGGATAATTTCTACCCATGGGCATAGAGCAACAGAGGAGTTTTTGTCCTTCATTCTTAAATATGAGAAAAAACAAGGAATCATTAAATATTTGAAGAAAGCCTGCATATAAGAGAGATTAATCAAAATAACCAAAAGAAAAAAAATTATTCATACTGGAGGAAACAGAGAATTTAGAAAAGAGGATGTCTTTTAGAAGCCCACAAATTACTATCACTGTAATGATTTTTAAATTGAAGGTGAGAATTAATAAAGTAATTATATAACGTTCCTTTCCTACCACCTACAAACGACATTATAGAAGGGGAACGTGAGAGAAGAAAACAGCATCACGACCGGAAGATCAAGGTGGGAAGGCCTGAGTTCCAGGTGCAGGGAGCAGGCCTGCATGCTGAAGCCTTGCGCGTCACCAGTAGCAAGTGCATGGAGAATGTTTGCAAATTCACACACACATATTCCAAGTCAGCAAACTGTGATCAAGAAGCACATCTTTCTGCACATAACCTAAGAACACCCTGTGGTATCCAGAAGTCACGGGCAGGTGTTCTGGCACTTTTACAGCCCAGAGAATCGGCTTCTGCTACAGAATCACATGCATGTCAGTGCCATGCGTTTGTCCACAGCAGCAACTAAGGAATCGTAAGATTTCAAAATATGAATTCTGGAGTTCTATGGGAAAAACATATAACACATTTTGAAGAAACCTACAATTCCAGATGTTAGTCATGGTTGTCAGAGTTACAAACTTTCAATAGGTCATAAGATTATTCACAGTGATCAATATATGAGGATACCGAATGGATTGGTTCCAGTTTGGGATTCAAAGCAGAAAGGAGGGTGGTACAGGCACTTCATGTTGCAGAACCAGGCTTGTTTTTTGCCATAAGCACAGGCGCCCGTCTGACAAGCATCTCAGTGCTGCAGAAAGGGTACTGCAGTGCTGAGGACAAATCATACAAAAATGTTCAGACATGATTTATGGGAGACACCATGAGAAAAGCCTTGCCAACCACAAAGGTGTGTTCAGAGGAAAGAGTGATGCCACCAGATTGACGGACTGAGTTTTGACTCCAAGAGTATTCCTCGTGGTAGCAGCCCATGCTTTGGGAAGACCACCTCTCCTCATGCCATGGCTGCCATTAGAACATGCCTATGCTCCAAGCCTAAACCAAACAAGAATGGCTACGTCCAGGACAAGCCTTCCTGAGACACAGGTGAGCTCGATCTCTCTGCAAAAGAAATGACATCACTGCCCTCTACCACTGGACATTAACTCACTTGCCTCCAAAGGAAAAGAAAACCTTATCTAGGTTTGACTCTTGGTTTACAGCCCTCTTCAGGGAAGATTAGAACTGCAATTGTCTGTGGGAAATATCCACTGGAAGCAGAACTGATGATCAACACTTAGTAATGACCATTTCAAAGAGAATCTGTTTATTGAAGACACAGCCTTTCTTTCTAGTTTACATAACAAAAATTAAACATCCAAGATAAAAGTTCTTGTAAAAATATTTCCATTCTCTTTCTTTGTCTCTCTCCAATTAATTCAAAATATGTATGTTGTCCTTTATGACTCTACTAATTCTATGGTTCTCAGCAGAATGTAGCTGGCTGTACCTCTGGATACTTGATTATAGCTACAATGAGGCCAGTTGGCAGGCTTTTTAAGCATATATACTTACACACTACAGGTATTAACTGTGGTAATTGTTAGTGGAAAGAGTCAGAAATTCTATACCCAAACTATCAATAACATATGTGGCTAGAATGAAGACATTTTACATATACAACATGGCTGACACACATTATCAGATAACTGAAAAGCCATTCTCAATTCCATCATCCTGCCCCCTTTCACTATAGCTAGGGTAACCACTTGACCCAGCTACAGCCAATAAAATGAAAAGGGAAGTCTGCTTTCCTGATAAGGGAGATAAATGTGGCTGCCCTTCCCTTTTTCCATTTCTTTCTGCCTCAAAAACAGATGAGATTCCTGGCCCTAAGTGGTGGGCATACTACAACAATAACAACAAAATATCAATCAGAAAAGGATGCTATAGTGGAAAGATTTAAACAGCCTGGGTGTTTGATGGCATTGCTGAATAGGTAAAATTTACCTTAGAGATCTTATAAGTGAACAAGACAAAATGCTCTATGTTTCAAAACAAATAGTAAGATTTTTTCATTATTATAGCTGAATGCATTCCAAATGCAAACGTTTAAAGCCTGAGAAAGACTATTCCATACATCCCTTCTTGGGATGTTACTTAAGGATTTGCTCCAGCAGAACAAAGGAGAAAAGTAGTGGACACATCCCATTCGAGTTATAAAGGAAGACAGTTGTGGAGCAGGTCTATACAGAACTATCAACTGAGGGTGGCAGTAGAGAGCTGGGAAAGATGTTTCAGGTAAAGGGCATATTCTGAGATTTGCTACCATCCTTGAGAATTTGAAAACCAAGGAAATGTTCAAGATATATCATACAAAAAGAGAAGAGAAAATCTCTAAGAAAAGCAATAAAAAGCTGCTTAAAAAATGGAAATCATGGTACCCTACTTAGCCATTCAATGAATAATGAATGGTCATAATCAAGTAAATAAGGTTTATTGTTTGTCATTTTTTAAGAATCAACCCATATACAATGAAAAGAGAACTGAACTATGGTCAGAAAACTCAAGAAGGCAATTATAGAAGTAAAAGTGCAGGTGATACAAGTTGAGAAAGAGGAGAAGAAAAGAAGGTACAAGGAAGCTTAAAGCTTTATTTTATAAAGCAAAGATATGAATGTTGATGAAACTAGAAATAAAAGCATAGGGATGTGATTCAAAATTGCAAAGGTTATGAAGTACAGAAAAAGCAAAAATAGTGATATAACTAAATGGCATTGGGGAGGTAGGGGAAGATAGTGACACATCTCTTCATTTTCTCTTCAGAATTCACTATTGAATTCAAACGTCAAATATTAATTAAAACCATCATTTAACAGATCCCTCATTTTCAGAGTTCTATATTGTCTCCCCAATTTTTTAAAGAGAAATTACACCTGGCAGCTGTTTCTGGCTTGTATCATACCAAAAAACCCCACAGATTTCATAATCTAAGATTTATGAATCAAGAAATAGTAGTATAAGCATATTAATTACAAATATGGAGATATTCCCTAGAAGAACTAAAGCATAGACAGTTAAAGGTGGTTCCCTTTGGCAGCAGAGCTTCATGTGGGGAGTTTGGGGGCCAGGAACTACCGTTACTCATCCTAAGTCCTCTATACATTTGATTAGTTTAAACCATAGCATAAACTAATATGGGGGAAATAAAAATATTTATCTTAAAAAGAACACTGAAGGGTGGGCCACGGTGGCTCAGCAGGCAAGAATGCTTGCCTGCCATGCCCAAGGACCCGGGTTTGATTCCTGATGCCTGCCCATGTAAAAAAAAAAAAAAAAAAAAAGAGAACACTGAAAGCAGAGAAATTTGGAAACTTTTTCACTTACAACTCTTTCAAATCACTTCTCCTTGATTTTCAAATTACAAAACAATATAATAGAATAAAAAATGTCAGAGCGCTACCGAGTGACAGACTGCATTTTTCTGGCTTTGAGGAAGTTTCAGGCGCATGGAGCAATGTATGCTGTGCTTGTGTGAAGTCTTCCTCTTCTTTACCTCCAACTGTCCTTTGAGATGGGAGTGCTCAATAAGGAAGCCTCCTGGTCCTTGATGAGAACTGTGCTTCTAAGAATACGAGAGCTAAAAATCATCTTAGAAAATTTATGTCACTCATATTTGAGTTCATGTTTATTACTTGGAGACTTTCTGGTTCAAGTAATGATTTTCATGCATTATATGTAATCATTTTTACTCTTATTTTTTTAAGCACTGCATAAGCCATTTACGTGCCAATTTCTTTCAGATCATATTATCATCTACCCAATAAAATATATGCAAATGTATTACAAATTTACAAAGGACTTGGCCAACTGTAGAGAGGGAAAGAATTTTTTAAAAAGAAGAAACCTAAGAGGGCATGGAGGAATGCAGATTCTACGGTGGATGGTAAAGTGATAAAATGAACATTTAGATATTAGCTGGGAGCCAATTTTAACATTTTAATTTCCGCTGTTTAAGCAAGAGACCAACAGAACAATAGCTACTTATAGCAAGTATAATGGAAAACCACAAGATTTATCTACATTGTAATTAAAAAAAGGACAAAGATAAAAATCATAGCTAATTATAAATTGTTATAAATTTTGCATTGCCATCTATGTGCAACTCCAAATAAATTTTTTTTCATTTGGATTCCTCCCTGAGGAATTAAGTTAGTAAATTAAATGTTTTTCCCAAAATATAGATGCATGCAGATCTCCTTCACTGCACGCAATGAAATGAACAGCATCTTAGGCTGACTAATCCTTGGCAATATACAGAGACACACACAGAAGAGACTGAGCAGAAACTCAAAGTGCTGGAAGGTAAACATTTCATCCTGTGCCTGAGTTAGAAATTGTCTTCTGCTGAATGGAAAAGGTTCTATATTTAACATGTTTTAATTAACTTAGGCTGATGTATTGGTCTTCCCCTTAACTATCCTAAGGCTCATAAATCAGGCATAAAAATCAGGCGGGATTTTTGGCATTTTTATTTACATATTATTAATGTAAAAAGTTTTTTTTACAGTATTTATTACTTGATCTGAGGAAAGGCAAATTATTTCTCAGTGCCTGAGTTTTCTTTGTGCTCTATTAGATAATCCATTGTCTGAGTAAACCTGAATGAAGTGCCAAAAAGCCAGGTAAAAATTTGATGATACAAAATGTGATCTTTCTCCTCTTTTATTATAGAATGCAAAAAAAATAACTTGAGGTGCATGCTTCCATTTTCAAGGAAAAAGGACATTATTTTATCAGGCAGTGTTATCCTATGTTCAGCATAAGGGCAAGTCATAAATATAAAATATTAAACAGCAAAAATGCTTTAAATTCTACCAAAGAGAATTTTAAATTTTGTTGCTAATTATTTCAGCAATATTGTCTGATGAAATGTGATAGAAAAAAATAATAATAAAAGAAAAAATATATATATAACTGATTTTATCCAAAAAGACTTGAGGGATGTACTCAGGACAGATTTTTGTCCTGAATTAAGAATGTCCTACATTGAAACCAACTGGAATTCATGATCCCCTTGAGGCTGCAGAATATTTTATTCTGACACTGTTATGCAGGCCACAGGATGGAGGCCTCTTAATTGAAAATGCCTTTTCAATTTCTCTTTAGAATTCACTGTTTAATTCAAACATCAAATATTAATTAAAACAACCCAGGAAATGCTTCTTCATTATCAGTTACTTCCCCAAGTCTTTTAATAGTAGCTACAATGGTAGCTGTTTTGTTTTTTCTCTGTCATTTAGCTTTGTGGGGTATTTTTAACACAAACACACACAAATGAAACTGGGGAAATAAAAAAAAATGTTAATGGAAATGAAGACTGTGCCTGGACATTGACCATTTCTTGTAAAATAAATGTGTCTAGCTTATTCTAACATTTATTTTAGAGGTAGACACGGCCTGGGCACAAGTCAGCTCCTATTAACAGTATCATTTAATTACTGTTCAGATTAAAAATGGCGATGAGTAAAACGAGCTACAAAATGAGGCTGCAAGCCTGCACAGAGCACTTGCTCAGTTCTTTGTCATCAAATATGCCATCTTTCCCTCAGCACTTGAGTACTTCTCCACTCCAAGACTGAAGGAAGCACTGGAGAATGTCCTGCTCGCCCCCATCCCAGGAAAACCACCGGGCCCTTCTGCTGCAGAGTGCCTCACCTCCAGCTCCTGCTCCCGCTGCAGTGCAAACTGCTTGAAGGACTTGACGATAAGGCCAGCGTTGGAGCAGTCATAGACGAATATTGACGGGCTGCCCATCCAAGTCTGGAGATCGTATATAGACAGAGGAATGTACTGAGTGTAGTTCTGGAAAACAAAGACAAAGTGTCCATTTATTACTTATATACCTTGAGACCTACCATCTGTAGTTTCTACTCCCAGGCCTCTTTAAAAAGGCAAACAATAAACTAAGTGAATTTTAACCCACTATTCCCTCACTAAGAACGCATCATTAATCCCTATTATCAATTTTACTTATAGAAAGTTACAACATACAAGTTGCTTATGCCCGGTGCCTCACAGCCTATGTTCACGGCACATGCTGGTCACCGAGCAGCAGCTAGCAATGCCTGATCCCTGGATCTCGTCCTGAATGGCGTCTCCCACGGACCATATATCTGCCAGTGTATAGTCCCTTTTTTCATTTCAGCTGTCTTCTTCCCTTCGAATCCCTAAATTATCATAATTAAGAGCTAAATAATGAGAATTTGGTACTGATATAATGTGCTCGATGTAATTTTAAATATTTTATTTGGAAGCTAGTAAATAAAACATTTCATTATTCTTAGCCTAATTTTCAAAAGCGAATGATGCCACTTTTTGCTTATTTGTGGACTTTAAAGGGCATTTTTCTCCATGCCCCTTTCAGAGAGCCCCATTCATTCCTAACGGCTTGCCCCAAGAGAACAGTGGTCACGTCTAATAGCCACCTTGATTTACATTCTCAGACAACACAAACCTGCACTCACATGCCCAAGGTATTTTAACAAATACTATTTAAAATGGGGTTCTGTCCAGCATGAAAGGATATTCAAAGAACATTCAGTCACTCCAATTTCAATTTGAATATGGTGGTAATTTCTACACATTGTACATGTCTGTAATGAGAACTTTGTTATTCTGGAATTCATGCTGCTCAGTTATGAATATTTGAAGACAACAGATTGATCATCTTACAAAACTTTAGTTGTTTCTCAAGATTAAATAAAAATGTTGCAAAGGTTGCAGGGAAAGCAGCTGGCAGAGACCGGAAGAATAAAAAACAGAAAGGGGAAAACGGCAGGGAAAGGTCAAAGGTCTCCGGTAGGGTGGGGTGAGGGGCACCTGTCCTGGAAGGCCGGCCTGGTGATCAAGAAGGGAAGTACAGGCAGGTCAGGACAGGCCTGGGAGCTGGGGTTGCAGGAGACCGGGAAGAGAGTGGTGCTGCCTTCGTGCTCAGAGCATTAGCTTGGGAACCACACACCTTCCACTCTGTCCTCCCAGCCCATAAATGTGCCTGGAACCTGAGCTCCAACCCCCGACCCAGGGTGGACAAAAAGGAAAGGAGGCCCTCATGGGTCTCCCTGTCTCAAATCAATACTCCGTAGAGCTAGCCACACATTCAAGCCAGTTGACCGCAAACAGAACCTATCAAATCATCAGCACTTGGTGAGAAGCCAAGGATGAAAACCTAAGCAAAACCAGGGGCTGTCCTTACACCCTGGAGCTTGGAACCCCGAGGGATCAGGAGGATGAGGGTAGGTGCAAGTGGGGAGATACAGGTTGGTGACCAAGGCAGGAAAAGTGCCATGTAAGTTTCTTATTCCAAGAGACTTTTCTGTGGGGAGGAGGCTCAGGGATTAAGGTTCTGTTACAGGCCAGTCACAGAACTGTTACAAAATAAATGCTCACTCTGTTAATATAATGCTATAAACTCGGCTTGGGGGGGTGGCCTCAGAAAGCATTTGTTCAAGGCTGGAATACAGAGTCAAAGGGCTCAGAAAGGGCAGCACATCACCTAAGCATAAGGGAAACTGAACAGGGTACTTAAAATAAATACCAATTTCATATTTATTTAACCGCTAATCTGTGAGTTACTGGACTAGATTAGAGCACGGATCATGCCTGACACCTGTGGATCAAGGGGGACTTTGAGAAATCAATTTGTCTTACGGAAAAGATAACAGAAGCTGGGTCCACAGTGACCCAGTAGACATTTGGCAGCACAGGTGAGAGGAAACGGGCTTCTCAACAGAGCCCCTATCACATCTTGGGGATCCACCAGCCCTTCCTTATTTGATCTTTTGTCTTCCTCGGCAGTGACTTGTCCTGGACATCTCTTCTGCCACCGAATCTGACTAAGGAGTCCCTGCATCTTCTGTGGCATTCGACTTCTCCTTTCCCTGGGCTAAGGGTCCCCACACAGGGCCAGCAGCTGCATGCTCAGGGGCACCAGACACCCTGAAGAAGACCTCACACTCCAGGCCTGGTTGTCTAAAACATCCTCGGGCAATAATAACAGCAAACTAGGATTACACACATCTATTCATAAATGTTTTACTCCAGTAGTGCTAAGGACAGGACATGTCAAAGTTTATGCTGGTAGCTGCTGCCAGGCTCAGCGGCTCACAGTTGCCTTATAAAATGGGCTCGTTCCCACTGGGGGATTTCCCTCAGTGTTCTGCTAGTCGACCTTCGCTGTCTCCTAAAACCAGTGCGACCTCCACTGGGTGCTTATCTCACAATATGCGCCTCGTCCCTGAAGAAGCTAAGCTCCTGAGGACTTGCTTGGATTCTCCAATTGCCATGTCTTTCCCCATTGGAACTTTCATTTCAGAGATGCCCACGGGCACTTCAGCCTCTACAAGTTCTTAAAAATCACACTAGTCTAGTGATTCGGCTGTCTAAATTTTTTCAAGTCACAGAATAATAATTTCTTACTAATAACACTGACTCACAGAGGAAAATGGTTTGTGGACACACAGTACTGTTCTGCCCCTGGACAGTCTTGCGGGGACCAATGGAGAGAAAAGTGGTCCTCATCACACAAGAAAAAAGGCTTAAATACTTCACTCAAAGAGAAACACTTTTTAAACCGTTCTCCATATGCTTTTACTTACTTTTTCTCGGGCAGTGGTAGCATAAGTGGTGAAACTGGCAGAAATCAAATTCGGTATTCTTAAAAGTAAAAGTGTGGCATTTCCCCTAACAGCTGAGCTACAGACATTGCCTCTGGTACTGCCCAGAGGTTTACTTATAACTCAGCAGGGAAAAAGGACGGAAGACAAGACAACCCAACAAGGCCAGGGAAGGCACCATGGAGGCTGGCAGAGAACTCCTTGGGATACACAGCCCAGTGCTTGGATGTGAACTGTAGCCCAAGAAGTACAAGATGGCCTAAGAACCCAGGGTGTGTGTGTGTGTGAGATGTAGGTCATGAAAGAGGCTGCACTCTCCTTGTAATATGCTGTTTCATCTTGTTAAGCTGTCCTCATTTGCCTGGCTGTTTATTGTCACCACACTCTGTAAGAGACCACTTAGAAACACTCTCTCTAAATTCGCACTGAAGGAGTCTAAAGACATCGTTTCTTCCCTAATCAATCTACAAAAGTCAACCCAACCCCAATCAAAATACCAGCAGGATCTTTTTCTTTAATGGAATCTGACAAGCTGATTCTAAAGTTAGCGTGGAAGAGAAACTCACACTAATAGAAAAAAAATTTAATAAAGAATTATGAGTAGGGACTCATATTACCAGATATGAAATATACAATAAATCTATGGTAATTACAAGGTGGTGTTAGTGAGAGAGAGATAAGCAAATCAACAGCAAAGAAGTCCTGAAATAAATCCACATATATCATTGTGATAAAGGCGGCAGTTTAAATCAGTGAATAAAGAATGAACAATTCAGTAAGTGATGCTGGAACATCTAACGAACCACTTGATATTGCTATCTGAGACTCCATATGCAAAAAACTTATGATGGATTAAAAAATTAAATGTCAAAAAAAAAAAACCAGAATAAAATATTTTATTAGCTTAGAGTAAATTACAAAGCCCAAAAGCCTTAAGTAAAAGACTGACAGATAGATTAACATTAAAATTAAATGAGTCAGATAAAAACACATACCAGTAACAAGCAACTTTAGGAGAAAGAAGGTGCAACATGTGAGACAACAGATTCGTATTTAGAACATGCGTGTGTGTCAGCTTCAGGATGTTCACTAGTGAAAAGCAGACAGCCATCCAAATGCTACTGTGGGAGGAGTTGCCACTCCAAAATCTGTTTCCTTCTTCTTCTTTACAAAGGGAGGCTTCAGTGGACCACACCTCCCTGTTTCCCTTGCACCTCACTGCGTCCTTGTGACCAAATTCTGGCCAATGGGACATGAGCAGAAGTGACGTGTGGAAATTACAGGTGCTCCCTTCCCCTTCCCTCTTCTCCCAGAGCAGGCACGTGACTGTGTGCCCCACGTCGGACCTTGCCTTGGAATAACCCAGAAGTGGGATGGAGGAGCCTGGGCCCCCTACATCTTTTGGCTGCCATGGAGGCCTCAGACGACCTACATGGATGATAACATGGACACAACCGATTCCATTTTAAAACTCTCAAAGCAGAGTGGCTAACCCAGCTGCTGACCCTGGATCTTAGTGGGCCCAATAGTTAGGAATCACTAATCAGAGCAGGGACTACACCTCTGCCCCACAGGACACCACAAAGCCACTGAAAAGGCTCAGGAATAGATATGCACACTGACACAGAAAGGCATGCAAGGCTTATTCTTGTTTTGGAAAACAAGTATTAGAATGTTATATTTAATATGATCCTGGTGGTGTGAAAAAAACCAAAAATTCTGTTAGGAGAACACATGGCCTTGGCACATGAACACTGCTTCGTCCATGAGGAAAACTCAACGAATATTTGTTAAGTGAATAAATAGATCATATTTAGACTAAATCTCACATGGCTAGAAGTTGTTTTCTTTGGCCAGAGTGGTGAAGGTGTGTGTGTGTGTGTGGGGGGGGTGCTGTATTAATTTATTTTTATAAATAGAAATCTTTCTGAATCCTTTCTAATGAAAATTACTTGAATAAAAAAGATGACAAAATGTACATAAACTGTTAGTAGAAGGGAGGAAAAAGGTAAACCACCAGGGTTTACCATAATATACTTCCATATTCCTTTAACATTTTACAATGAGCATATGTTGCAGATAACCTATATAATTAAAAAGTGAAAATGCTTCAGGAAATGCTATGTTTTATAAGATTTCCTCCTAAAACACTAGTAGGGAACCACTATAATGTGCCTCCCCAGGGAGTGGACAGAGGTTTTCTCCACTCTATCTTCCCCATCCAGCCACCTGTTTATCTGTCATAGCTCTGCAGAAGGGAAGGGCCAGGGTGGCTTCCGACTCTCAGAGGAGAAAGAACCCCGTCTCTAGATACTGGCAACATACCGTGTGGGTCTATATACCCTATAATCTCTCCTGGCTCAGCAAGGAACAACTGTCACGCGTAATGGTGCCACCTGCCAGTGGTCAGCAGAATGGCAGGGGCTCCATCTCAACCACTGCTAAGGACAAGTCTGCAAGATCCCAGAGGCAGCAAAGAGGGTGAAATAAACTAAGAAGAACCATATTCTAAGGTCTTGCCTTTCAAGCTCTATTTTTTATATTTGCCAAAATCAAAAGTTAATTTTCACGTTTGAGGCACACAGTTAATTAATGGTGATTCATTAAAACAAGGAAGTTTTCTGAGATATGCTGGCAGCTAAAGGTAGGCTTATGGTCCCGTTTAGGCAGAACCATCCCCATTTCATAACATTCATCCTAGGGTAGCAAGGCAAAAAGCCATGGACCCTCAGAATAGGTCTCTAACTTTAGGACGTTTAGGGACGAGAGGGGCTGGCACACCCCCAAAACACAGGGCAGGCAGTTGTGGTGCAGCCCTGTGCCTCCACAGCAATGGCCTGCCTCTGTGCCTCCCTCTGGGTGGTTTCTCCCACGCCACTGACCCTGACAGACTTTCTGTTGGGGGGACCGTCCTGGCACTGCAGGAAAGGAAGCAGATCCCTGTCCTCCACCCATTAGATACCGGGAGCACTACCACCCCCCATCCTGCTGCAACAACTAAAAATGTCTCCAGATGTGGCCAAATATCCCCTGAGGAAAAAAAATTTCCCCCTGTTGAAAACAGCTGGCTTTGAGGAATGACAATTTCACTTGAAACATTAGATTCATAAGTTATGTTAGTGAAGACTGCAACAATTTGGAAGCCTATATTCCTTAGGGCATATAAAATCAATTTTATTAAGCCACGCTGAGGAAAATGCCCTTCAAGAACCAGCCCTTATTAAAAGACGAGCATATTTCACTTCCCATTGCAAAAAAGATACTGGGCAGACTGTCGAGCTCCTGTTACCTAGGGCACTCTGTGTTTAATCCTTGCGGGTGAAAGCACCTCATATGCTGAACTCTGGAACTGCAGCACTGCATGCCTTGAAAGGGCAGCCCACAGAACAGCTGCTCCTGGCTGCAGCGAGCAAGTCTGCAGGGGCAAGAGCAGAGAGACAGAAAACAGCATCCAGAGCACAAGTGCCTCCAATATAAGATTCCTATGGGCCTCAGCAGAATGCACCTACAGAAGCCAAGGGAAGCAAAAGCTTCTGGTAAGCACTGAGGCTGCCTGCAGCCCCCAAGAGCTTTATAGACAATGGCTTGGGTCCCTCCTCCACCAAAAACTGCAAGTACAGAGAATCCCCCAAACAAAGCACCTCCTTTTCATTGAAAAAAAAAAGAAAAAAGAAAGGAAAAAAACATTCAAGGTCATGTTTTCTTTTCAAACAAAGAAATAGAAATGGGTTGTTGATAATTTATTCATGACAATCCTCCTTACCTGCCTGGTTATATTAAACATCAAAAAAAAAGAAAAGCCCACTAGCTTCAGACCATCATCACCGACTCTGTGAAGCCCAAAGGCAGCCAGAATACAAAGAAAAGTTCAACCCCACAGCTTAACTGAACTGTAGGCAGTTGGTGTTCTGTAATGCACATCTCATGGATTTCTGGGGAACCAAAATTAGATAGAAACAGTGGAACAGAGGTTTGGCCTGTTGAGTGAAGCATGAAAGTTTTTCCCGTTTAAATTATACAGCAGAGCAACAGGCTGAATGCAAAATTCCTCCTAAGTATGGGTCTGCCAAAAAGATGGAGTGTCAGGGCAGCGCAGCCTGTGACAAACACATCAGGCTTCACAGAGGGCTCTTCCTTTCTCTTCAATCTCTCTTCCCTGATTTCTCTGCTAGCTACAAACATAGTCATGCTACCTCCATCAAAAACAAAACAAAACTCCACCCTCTCCCCCTTAGACTTGCTCCTTCCTCAAGTTATCACCGAATGGACAGCCTCACCTTATTGCTACTTCCTTTTATTTTTTAAATTGTAAACATAACGTTCCTGAGGAAAAAAATATTTTTAAAAATTATATTATCTATAATATCATCAAAATTTTTGGAAAATTACTCTAGCACCTAGTTTCTTTCCTCCCATTTACTCACAAAAATCTGGTTTCTATACATTGTAGATATAAAATTAAATATGGATTTGTGAGTGCATGGGTGAGAACCTATGAATATAGTTCCTAGCTCTGTCCACTGAGAGGCCTGGAAGCACTGGCACTCCACTAGCAGTGCACACACCTAAAGCCTACATCTTGGTTTCTAAGTACCACCCTCCAACAGAACCAAGGACCTTGGAGATATGGTTCAATCCCAGGGCTGTGGCAGGGAAAATACAAGATGAACCTGGAGCATCTTGTGGTGCCAGAAAGTAAAAGAGTATTCAAATAATGACAGGGACGCATCAAAAAGACAAAGAAACCAGCCTAAAGGAGCTCACACTAGCTATATGTAGAATAATAAGAACATCAAAATAAATACCTTAAAAAAAAAAAAAAAAGATGAAGGCAAGTCAAAAGGAGGCCAGAGCCAGCTGTTTGTATATAACTTGGTTTTCCCAGAAACTTTGGGTGTATATGTGACACCTGAGACTCAGCGTTAGAGCTCTGAAGCTATGAAAGTCAGCAGCACCCCATATAGGAACCATTTAAAAAGTTGGAAGATAGATCAGACATCAAGTAGAGATATGAATAAAGCTATCTGGATAGAGGTATATCAGAATACAGGATAAAGGATGATATTGTTCACATTTTAAAACTTCAATTTCTGTGTGAGACTAAACCAAAAAAAAAATGTTTATTTGGTACAAAATTTATATTTTGACTAGTGCATTTCCTAATTTAACTTATATGAACAATTTAACTGACCACCACAAGCATGGAACTTTGAATAGGGCATGAGATTTTGTTGGTTTGTTCAGGTTAGTGTGATGCCCCAATAAATCCCAGAGTGATCTGAACAGTGCATAAAGAAGTATTTGCAAAGACCCCATTGGGGGACTGGGAAGAAGGGGGGGGGGGTAGAATTCAACTTTCCCATTTGGAGAATTTTTAATATTCTCTCAAGCAGTGGGGACAACCAAATCAACAGGCCGAGCCCTCAGTCTTGGGGTTTGACCCTATGAAACTTATTCCTGCAAAGGACAGGCTAAGCCTAATTAAAATTAGGCCTAAGAGTCACACCCAGAGAACTTCTTTTGTTGCTCAGATGTGGCTTCTCTCTCTTTAAGCCAACACAGCAAGTGAACTCACTGCCCTCTCCAGCTATGAGGCACATGATTCCCAGGGGTGTAAATCTCCCTGGCAACATGGGACAGAAATCCTAGCAGGAGCCAGGACCCAGCATCTTGGGATTATGAAAACCTTCTTGACCAAAAGGGGGAAGAGAGAAATGAGACAAAATAAAGTTTCAGTGGCAGAGAGATATCAAACAGAGTCTGAGACGTTATCCTTATGCATTCTACAGATATACCTTTTTTAGTTTATGGTGTATTAGAGTGGCTAGAGGGTAGTACCTGAAACTGTAGAGCTGTGCTCCAGTAGTCATGTTTCTTGAAGATGACTGTATAATGATATAGCTCTTGCAATGTGACTGTGTGATCGTGAAAACCTTGTGTCTGATGCTTCTTTTATCTACAGTATGGACAGATGAGTAAAAAATATGGATAAGAAATAAATAATAGAGAAACAAAGGTTAAAATAACTTGAGTAGATTGAAACACTAGTGGTTAATGAGAGGAAGGGGTAAGGGATATGGCATGTATGAGTTTTTTTTTTTTTCTTTATTTTGCTGGAGAGATGTAAATGTTAAAAAAAAATGACCATGGTGATGAATACACAAGTATGTGATGATATTGTGAAACACTGATTGTAACTATGTGAAGAATGTTTGTATATCAAGACTATTTGTATGTTTGTTGTTTACAATAAAAATATTTTTAAAAACATATTAAACATTATACCCTTAGAACAGCACCTTAGAACACCACTGCAAAATTGCTTCAGGCAAGATATACTGATGAATGCTAAAATGAAAGGTAAAATTTTAAGGAGAAACAGCATATTTGGATAGTCCCAAAATATCTCCCCCCAAATATATATTAATTACAAAGGAGCAAATAGTAACTTTACAATGGAGAAACACGTGGCCTAGTGAGTGATGGACGTTGATACTGCCAGGATAAGAATCACCAAAACCTGTGCCCTCCTCATGGTGAATTGGGAAGGGAAGAAGTCACCACCTCTGTGCTAATTCTTTCCAAAGTTTCATAACCTAGATCTAATCATGAGGAACATTCAGATAAACCCAAATGGGGGATAGTCTACAAAACACCTGACCAGTAGGTACTCTTGCAAGTGTCAAGATCATGAAAAATAAGTAAAGACTGAGGGAAGGTCACAGAACAGAGGAGACCAAAGAGATGTGGGAACTAAATGCAACATGAGGTCCTGCATTGGACCCTGGTATGGAAAAAGGACACTAGTGGAAAAAGTGTTGAGATTGGAGTAGTCTGTAGCTGGCAGAGGCTGTAAAGATGAAGTCTGGACCACAGCAGCACACAGTGTTCAATATAAGGGGAAGTGATGCGAAGGGCATAGTTTGTGACTCTTCTCTAAGTCTACAATTGCTTGAAAATTAGAAGTTAAACATTTTTTTTAATCTAGCTTCTCTCCCAACTACTTGCCAGAAATTACTAAAATATGAACAAATCTTCCAATGCTGTACCCAATGGTATAACCCTTCCTGTCCCATTTGATATCTGCATGATTTTCCCTCAATTGTGCAGCCCTTCTCCTAGGCCTCTGGCCACCTCAGAGAAGTTTTCAAAAATTCCTTTTTAGGCACCTTCCCATCTACCTTCTCCTAAACACCGAAGGGCCTGTTCTGTTCTTCTTACTCCACACATTCAGCCAAACAACGACTGTGCCCTTCTTTGTATTCCCAATTTTCATCGATGAACTTAAACTCCCATTAGTAAATGTCGCCACCTTCTTTCTTTTTGCCTCCACATCTACCTGGTTGCAAATTCAGGTGGATTCTTAGCCAGGTCATCCATTATTCTGGTCCTGCCCAGGTATGGTACCAAGCAGTGGAATAAAAAGCTGGATGTAAGGGCTCACAAACCAATCAAGGAATACAAACAGAGAGATGACAAAATAGGGAGATAAACAGCATGGCCAGGGTGGCAGAGGGGTAAGGAATCACACCTGAGAGCTGTTCTTGGCCTGATCTGGGGAAGAAAGGCAGCCAGAGGAAAGGAAGTAATTCTACACAGTCTCAAAGAATTAACAGGAGTCAGTGCAGAGAAAGGAGGCTGGGGCAGGTCGATGCTCCAGGCTGGAGCACAGGCTGGGATAGCAGACCGGAAAGGCTGCTGGGAAGGCATGCAGAACCAGGTCACACAAGGTCTTCTCTGCTATGCCAGGTTTGGATGTGGGGCTGAAAGGGAAAGCCATGCAGAAATGTTCAAGCAGTATTCAAAAAGCAGCAGGATGGCCATCCATCCTCTTTGAAATATTCTGCAATGAAGAATCCCTCATGGAGAAGGATAATGGACCAGAGGCCTCATAGGACTCTTCCAACTTTCAGATTCCATGACAGTATAATTGCTAATAATATTGGTATTATTCCTGTTATTTCCCATGTTTTCTGAATGAGCTGGCTGTGTAATCCCCTCTTTAAGAAGTATTTTACACATTCACTTACCTGATGCTGAACAGAAAGGAGCTTTATCTGTTTCTCAACTGGTGACCCAATTATCAGTTATTTTCAGTAGGTCCTAAAAGCAACCTGAAAGGAACCTGGTCAGCATTTTTCCTTACTGATACTGTAGGATTATCACGTGGTGGATCAAAGGGTAACAGCAACCCAATTTCTTAATTCCAATAGGCCCTGACAACACTGAAGGGGACAACAGGGATATCAGCACACACATCTATTTTATAGTTTGTTTTTAACTGAGGAATACAATGAGCACAAGAGTCAGGATCCTATAACAAGTTCTAGAACAGTGGTCCCCAATCTGTGACAAATACACGGATTTTCTACCAACAGAGAATGGAGTAAAAGGGGGTGTCTATTTTATAGTGTTTAATACAATACAATTTTATTTGAAAGTTTTCTGAATTTCTAACATTTGATGAAAGGAAAAAAAAACTACCATAAAAAACTAGCGGTGTTAGAAAAGGGCCAAAGTCTTGGAAACAAACGCGGGCAGGCCTTCCCACTTTTCTCGTTTCTTGCTAGTATTCGTGCAGCTGATTCTCCTTCCTTCTTCCACTCATGGGGCATGTGCTTTGTGCTACGTCCTTTAAGATACGCTTTTTATTGAACCTGAGAACTACAAGGAGGTACATTCCATGTGACTCAGGAGGGAATGTGGCTCAGAGGTTAACAACACATGGGCTGGCCTGCCTCTACAGCCCGGTTCAGCTGGAAGCTGCACTGCCCCATGCCCTCATCAGCTGTGCCTCAACAGGCATCCCTTGTTTTGTCTCTCCACTGGCAAGAACTAAGGCTCTCTGGTCTTCTGTCTCTGTGGGCCTCCTGCCTCTGTCAGCCTCCTGACTGACATGCCCTCCCTAATTGCAAATTCACCTCTCAGATTAATGTTTCGAGGGCCCAATTTTAAATCTGCCTCTACAAACTAAGAATCCCCCAATACCTCCCATCTGCCTAGAAGTTATCAAGTAGAACTGGAGTGGTATGGCTGAGAGCAGAGAAAGGGAGCGCTTCTGGGTAGATGGCGTCCATCACCCTGTGAGGCCACTGTTTGGTATTGCCACAGCCAGGAATCAACGTGTACAGAGGCCAATGAATCATACCTGGTAAATCACAGAAAACTAATCCACACATGTAAGATAAGAACAAGCCTCTTTCTTGAGCTTAATGAAAAAAACAAAAAGATTCGGCTTATCTCTTTTTGATCTGATGATGCAGTGTGAGGTTTGTAAACAGGTGTTTGGGAACTTTTAGAAAGACTGCTGTATTATCCTGGCCTAAAGGGCATGCAGCTACACGGCTTTCACTTCAGTTTTAGAAAGAAGTAAAGGAAGTCAGTATCAGATTTTTGTTCCTCCCAAGAAAATAAGCTGAAGCCTGTCAGTGGGTGCCCAACCTTGGCCCTGCCTCACTTACACGGACACCAAGAGCATGTGATGGTAACTGATGCTTACAATTATGAGTTTAACTCACATGTAAAACATATATATAGAAGTTTGTCGAGCTTTGAGAGGCGTGGCAGAGGAAGCAGTGCCCGAGCGCGAACAGCTACTGGGGGAGTGGAGACGATAAAGAGCAGCTCCCGGAGTCATGATGGAGATCAAAGGGATGGCGTACCCCATCCTGGAACGGCTGACTGTCTGGGAGAACCAGCTCCAGTGACATTGCCGAGGGGTGCGGGCTTTCCCGGGTGGGACGGCAAGTGGCCGGACTCCCTCTCTTCCTCCTTTCCAGGCCAGCTGGCAGAATTGGGCAGGCGGTCCCCTTGGGCCGCGGTGGCTGGCGTGCCCACCACGCAAGGCCCCCTAGACCAACAGAGAGAGTTGGGTCGGAAATCCCCAGACCGCGGAGAACGGTGACCGGGGGGGTCCCTTCCAAACACGTGACTCCCCGGTCCAGCTGGGCACGGTGCACTCTCCCGGGCTGCGGCGGCTGGCGCCCTCCCGCCAAACTTGGCACCCCAGGCCGACTAGGAAATTCGGTCGGGCGCTCTCCCGGGCTGTGGCGGCCAGCAATCCTCCGCGCGTTCAGACCCCCGGGCCGGCTGGCACTCTTCCAAGCCGCTTCGGCTGGCGAACCTCCCCCACGGCGAGAGTTTTCCAAAGTTAAAGGACCCACAACACCTTTTATTGGTGGAACACGCAGACAAACGTGTGCCACGAGCGCCACCTACTGCGCAGGATAAGAAAAACAGAACCCAGAGATTTCACAGAAAAATCTTTCAACCTGTTGGGTCCAACACCCAGGGAAATCTGACTAAATGCCCAGACGCCAGCAAAAGATAACGGATCACGCTCAGAAAATTGAAAATATGGCCCAGTCAAAGGAACAAACTAATAGTTCAAATGAGATACAGGAGCTGAAACAACTAATGCTGAATATACGAACAGAAATGGAAAACCTCTTCAAAAACAAAATCGATAAATTGAGGGAGGACATGAAGAAGACATGGGTTGAACAAAAAGAAGAAACAGAAAAACTGAAAAAACAAATCACAGAGCTTATGGAAGTGAAGGATAAAGTAGAAAAGATGGAAAAAACAATGGATACCTACAATGATAGATTTAAAGAGACAGAAGATAGAATTAGTGATTTGGAGGATGGAACATCTGAATTCCAAAAAGAAACAGAAACTATAGGGAAAAGAATGGAAAAATTTGAACAGGGGATCAGGGAACTCAAGGACAATATGAACCGCACAAATATACGTGTTGTGGGTGTCCCAGAAGGAGAAGAGAAGGGAAAAGGAGGAGAAAAACTAATGGAAGAAATTATCACTGAAAATTTCCCAACTCTTATGAAAGACCTAAAAATACAGATCCAAGAAGTGCAGCGCACCCCAAAGAGATTAGACCCAAATAGGTGTTCTCCAAGACACTTACCAGTTAGAATGTCAGAGGTCAAAGAGAAAGAGAGGATCTTGAAAGCAGCAAGAGAAAAACAATCCATCACATACAAGGGAAACCCAATAAGACTATGTGTAGATTTCTCAGCAGAAACCATGGAAGCTAGAAGACAGTGAGATGATATATTTAAATTACTAAAAGAGAAAAACTGCCAACCAAGACTCCTATATCCAGCAAAATTGTCCTTCAAAAATGAGGGAGGAATTAAAACATTCTCAGACAAAAAGTCACTGAGAGAATTTGTGACCAAGAGACCAGCTCTGCAAGAAATACTAAAGGGAGCACTAGAGTCAGATACAAAAAGACAGAAGAGAGAGGTATGGAGAAGAGTGTAGAAAGAAGGAAAGTCAGATATGATATATATAATACAAAAGGCAAAATGGTAGAGGAAAATATTATCCAAACAGTAATAACACTAAATGTTAATGGACTGAATTCCCCAATCAAAAGACATAGACTGGCAGAATGGATTAAAAAACAGGATCCTTTTATATGCTGTCTACAGGAAACACATCTTAACCCAAAGATAAACATAGGTTGAAAGTGAAAGGTTGGGAAAAGATATTTCATGCAAATAACAACCAGAAAAGAGCAGGAGTGGCTATACTAATATCCAACAAATTAGACTTCAAATGTAAAACAGTTAAAAGAGACAAAGAAGGACACTATATACTAATAAGAGGAACAATTAAACAAGAAGACATAACAATCATAAATATTTACGCACTGAACCAGAATGCCCCAAAATACGTGAGGAATACACTGCAAACACTGAAAAGGGAAATAGACACATATACCATAATAGTTGGAGACTTCAATTCCCCACTCTCATCAATGGACAGAACATCTAGACAGAGGATCAATAAAGAAATAGAGAATCTGAATATTACTATAAATGAGCTAGACTTAACAGACATTTATAGGATATTACATCCCACAACAGCAGGATACACCTTTTTCTCAAGTGCTCATGGATCATTCTCAAAGATAGACCATATGCTGGGTCACAAAGCAAGTCTTAACAAATTTAAAAAGATTGAAATCATACACAACACTTTCTCGGATCATAAAGGAATGAAGTTGGAAATCAATAATAGGCGGAGTGCCAGAAAATTCACAAATACGTGGAGGCTCAATAACACACTCTTAAACAACCAGTGGGTCAAAGAAGAAATTGCAAGAGAAATTAGCAAATACCTCGAGGCAAATGAAAATGAAAACCAACATATCAAAACTTATGGGACGCAGCAAAGGCAGTGCTAAGAGGGAAATTTATTGCCCTAAATGCCTATATCAGAAAAGAAGAAAAGGCAAAAATGCAGCAATTAACTGTCCACTTGGAAGAACTGGAGAAAGAACAGCAAACTAATCCCAAAGCAAGCAAAAGGAAAGAAATAACAAAGATTAATGCAGAAATAAATGAAATTGAAAACATGAAAACAATAGAGAAAATCAATAAGACCAGAAGTTGGTTCTATGAGAAAATCAATAAGATTGATGGGCCCTTAGCAAGATTGACAAAAAGAAGAAGAGAGAGGATGCAAATAAATAAGATCAGAAATGGAAGAGGAGACATAACTACTGACCTCACAGAAATAAAGGAGGTAATAACAGGATACTATGAACAACTTTACGCTAATAAATACAACAATTTAGAGGAAATGGACGGGCTCCTGGAAAGACATGAACAACCAACTTTGACTCAAGAAGACATAGATGACCTCAACAACCAATCACAAGTAAAGAAATTGAATTAGTCATTCAAAAGCTTCCTAAAAAGAAAAGTCCAGGACCAGACGGCTTCACATGTGAATTCTATCAAACATTCCAGAAAGAATTAGTACCAACTCTCCTCAAACTCTTCAAAAAAATTGAAGCGGAGGGAAAACTACCTAATTCATTCTATGAAGCCAACATCACCCTCATACCAAAACCAGGCAAAGATATTACAAAAAAAGAAAACTACAGGCCAATCTCTCTAATGAATATAGATGCAAAAATCCTCAATAAAATTCTAGCAAATCGTATCCAACAACACATTAAAAGAATTATACATCAAGACCAAGCAGGATTCATCCCAGGTATGCAAGGATGGTTCAACATAAGAAAATCAATTAATGTAATACACCATATCAACAAATCAAAGCAGAAAAATCACATGATCATCTCAATTGATGCAGAGAAGGCATTTGACAAGATTCAACATCCTTTCCTGTTGAAAACACTTCAAAGGATAGGAATACAAGGGAACTTCCTTAAAATGATAGAGGGAATATATGAAAAGCCCACAGCTAATATCATCCTCAATGGGGAAAAATTGAAAACTTTCCCCCTAAGATCAGGAACAAGACAAGGATGTCCACTATCACCACTATTATTCAACATTGTGTTGGAGGTTCTAGCCAGAGCAATTAGACAAGAAAAAGAAATACAAGGCATCAAAATTGGAAAGGAAGAAGTAAAACTATCACTGTTTGCAGACGATATGATACTATACGTCGAAAACCCGGAAAAATCCACAACAAAACTACTAGAGCTAATAAATGAGTACAGCAAAGTAGCAGGCTACAAGATCAACATTCAAAAATCTGTAGCATTTCTATACACTAGTAATGAACAAGCTGAGGGGGAAATCAAGAAACGAATCTCATTTACAATTGCAACTAAAAGAATGAAATACCTAGGAATAAATTTAACTAAAGAGACAAAAAAACATATATAAAGAAAACTACAAAAAACTGTTAAGAGAAATCACAGAAGACCTAAATAGATGGAAGGGCATACTGTGTTCATGGATTGGAAAACTAAATATAGGTAAGATGTCAATCCTACCTAAATTGATTTACAGATTCAATGCAATACCAATCAAAATCCCTACAACTTATTTTTCAGAAATAGAAAAACCAATAAGCAAATTTATCTGGAAGGGCAGGGTGCCCCGAATTGCTAAAAACATCTTGAGGAAAAAAAACGAAGCTGGAGGTCTAGCGATGCCGGACTTTAAGGCATATTATGAAGCCACAGTGGTCAAAACAGCATGGTATTGGCATAAAGATAGATATATCGACCAATGGAATCGAATAGAGTGCTCAGATATAGACCCTCTCATCTATGGACATTTGATCTTTGATAAGGCAGTCAAGCCAACTCACCTGGGACAGAACAGTCTTTTCAATAAATGGTGCCTAGAGAACTGGATATCCATATGCAAAAGAATGAAAGAAGACCCATCTCTCACACCCTATACAAAAGTTAACTCAAAATGGATCAAAGATCTAAACACTAGGTCTAAGACCATAAAACAGTTAGAGGAAAATGTAGGGAGATATCTTATGAATCTTACAATTGGAGGCGGTTTTATGGACCTTAAACCTAAAGCAAGAGCACTGAAGAAGGAAATAAATAAATGGGAACTCCTCAAAATTAAACACTTTTGTGCATCAAAGAACATCATCAAGAAAGTAGAAAGACAGCCTACACAATGGGAGACAATATTTGGAAATGACATACCAGATAAAGGTCTAGTATCCAGAATTTATAAAGAGATTGTTCAACTCAACAACAAAAAGAGAGCCAACCCAATTACAAAATGGGAAAAAGACTTGAACAGACACCTCTCAGAAGAGGAAATACAAATGGCCAAAAGGCACATGAAGAGATGCTCAATGTCCCTGGCCATTAGAGAAATGCAAATCAAAACCACAATGAGATATCATCTCACACCCACCAGAATGGCCATTATCAACAAAACAGAAAATGACAAGTGCTGGACAGGATGCAGAGAAAGAGGCACACTTATCCACTGTTGGTGGGAATGTCAAATGGTGCAACCACTGTGGAAGGCAGTTTGGTGGTTCCTCAAAAAGCTGAATATAGAATTGCCATATGACCCAGCAATACCATTGCTGGGAATCTACTCAAAAGAATTAAGGGCAAAAACTCAAACGGACACTTGCACACCAATGTTTATAGCAGCGTTATTTACAATTGCAAAGAGATGGAAACAGTCAAAATGTCCATCAACAGAAGAGTGGCTAAACAAACTGTGGTATATACATACGATGGAATATTATGCAGCTTTAAGACAGGATAAACTTATGAAGCATGTAATAACATGGATGGACCTAGAGAACATTATGCTGAGTGAGTCTAGCCAAAAACTAAAAGACAAATACTGTATGGTCCAAATGATGTGACTCAACATTCGAGAATAAACTTGGAATATGTCATTGGTAACAGAGTCCAGCAGGAGTTAGAAACAGGGTAAGATAATGGGTAATTGGAGCGGAAGGGATACAGACTGTGCAACAGGACTAGATACAAAAACTCAAAAATGGACAGCACAATAATACCTAAGTGTAAAGTAATCATGTTAAAACACTGAATGAAGCTGTATCTGAGGTATAGGTTTGTTTTTTTTTTTACTATTATTATTACTTTTTTTTTTCTCTCTATATTATCATTCTATATCTTTTTTGGTTGTGTTGCTAGTTCTTCTAAACCGATGCAAATGTACTAAGAAACGATGATCATGCATCTATGTGATGATGTTAAGAATTACTGATTGCATATGTAGAATGGTATGATTTCTAAATGTTGGGTTAATTTCTTTTTTTCCGTTAATTAATAAAAAAATAATAAAAAAAGATATATATACATATATATATATATATGCCATTTGTAAAGCTGAAAACTATACAATTCATTTTAGAAAGTGATTACCAACATCACCAGAAAGGTTTCACTGCTGAGATAAAAAGGAATATAAGAGGACACTGTGAACAACTGCATACCAAATCATTAGATAACCTAGATAAAATGGAAAAATTCTTAGAAGCACACGAACTACCTACACTGACCCAAGAAGAAATGAAAGATCTCAACAGATGAATTCCTAGTAAAGAGATTGATTGAATCAGTAATCAAAAACCTCCAAAGAAAATAAAGCACCAGACCACCTGGCTTCACAGGAGACTTCAACCAAACATTTCAGGAACACTTAAACCCAATCCTGCTCAAATTCTTCCCAAAAAAATTGAAGAGGAGGGAACACTCCCACACTCATTCTACAAGACCAACACCACGCTCATATCAAAGTCAGAAAGAGATACTACAAGGAAAGAAAACCACAGACCAAGATCTCTCACGAATATAGATACAAAAATCCTCAACAAAATACTAGCAAATCAAATCCAACAGTATATTAAAAGAATTATACACCATAATCAAGTGGGATTTATCCCTGGTATAAAAGGCTGGTTGAACATAAGATGATCAATTAATGTCACAAACCATATTAACAGAAATAAGGATAAAAACCACATGATTATTTCAATTGATAAAGAAAACGCATGTGATATAATACTGCACCCTTTCGTGATAAAACTCTTAATATACTAGGGACAGAAGGAAACTTCCTCAACATCATGAAGGGCATATATGAAATGCTAACATCTAACAGCTAACATCTTACTTAATGGTGAAAGACTGAAAGATTTCCCTCTAAGGTCAGGAACAAGACAAGGATGCCAACTGTCACCGCTGTTATTCAACTAGAAGCTCTTGCCAGAGCCATTAGGCAAGAAAAAGAAGTCAAAGGCATACAAATTAGAAAGAAGAAGTAAAAGTTTCCTTTTTTTGTAGATAATATGATCCTATATACAGAAAATCCTGAAAAATCCATAACAAAGTTCCTAGAGCTAATAAATTCAGCAAAGTGGCAGCATACAAGATCAAAACACTAAAATTAGTAGTGTTTCTATAAATAAGCAATGAACAAATGGAAGAAGAAATCAAGAAAAGAATTCCATTCATATTAGCAACTAAAATATTAAAATATCTAGGAATAAATCCAACCAAGGATGTAAAGGACTTGTACACAGAAAACTACAAAACATTGTTAAAAGATAAGGAAGAAGGATATTCCATACTCATGGATCGGAAGACTAAATTTTGTAAGATGCAAAACTACTTAAGGCAATTTATGGATTCAATGCAATCTCAATAAAAATTCCAACAATCTTCTTTGGAAAAATGGAAAATCTAATCATGAGATTTACATGGAAGGGTAAGGGGCCCTGAATAGCTAAAGCTATCTTGAAAAAAAAGAATAAAATTGGAGATTCACACTTTCCGATCTTAAAACTTATTACAAAAGCACAGTAATCAAAACAGCAAGGTATAAGGACAGACATATAAACCAATGGAATAGAATGGAGAGCTCAGAAATCAACCCTGACATTTAAGGCCAAAGGATTTTTGACAAGGTGGCAAAAAGTACTCCAGTGGGAAAGAATACTCTCTTCAACAAATGGTGGTGGGAAAACTGGCCCTCCAATTGCTAAAAAAAAAAAAAGAAGTACTCTACCTCACCTCATATATAAAAACCAACTCAAAATAGATCAGACTACTAAATATAAGAACTAGAATTGTCAAATTCCTAGAAGAAAATGTAGGGAAGCATCTTCAGGACCTTGGTTTAGGCAATGGCTTCTCAGATTTAACACCCAAAGCACCAGCAACAAAAGAAAAAAAATAGCTAAGTGTGACCTCAACAAAATTAAAAACTTTTGTTCCTCAAGGATCTTATCATGAAAGTAAGACAAAAACCCACACAATGGGAGAAAATATTTGGATACCACACATCCAATGAAGGTTAAATATCCAGAGCGTATAAAGAAATTCTTCAACTTAACAACAGAAAGACAACTCCATTTTAAAATGGGCAAAAAACTTGAACAGATATTGTTCCAAAGAAGATATATAAATGGTCAGACAGTACATGAAGATACGCTCAACATCTTTAGCCATCAGGCAAATGCAAATCAAAACCACAATGAGATATTATTTCACACCCATTAGAATGGCTGCTATTAAAAAAATAAACGGAAAATAACAAGTGTTGGAGAAGATGCAGAGTAAAAGGAACACTCATTCATTGCTGGTGGGAATGTTAAATGGTACAGTCACAGCTGAAGACAGTTTGACAGTTCCTCAGAAAGCTGAGTATAGAACTACTATATCTTAATCTGGTAATCCCACTTCTAGGTATATATCCAAAATTCTTGAAAGCAGAGGAATCAAACAGATATTTGCACATCAATATTCATAGCAGCATTATTCACAATTGCCAAAAGGTGGAAGCAACCCAACTGTCCATCAACCAATGAATGGGTAAACACAATGTGGTTTACATATAAAATGGATATTATTCAACCACAAAAAAGGAATGTAGCCCCGGTACACGTAACAACATGATGAACTTCAGGACATCATGATGAGTGAAATATGTCAGACGCAAAAGGAAATATAGTATGATCTCACTGTTTTAAAACAATTAGAATAAGAAAACTTACAGAGTCAGAATAAACAATCAGATTACCAGGGGACAGGGTGGGGAGGGGATAGGGAATGGTATGTTAAGGCTTAAAATAGGTACAGAATTTCTATTTTGAATGGCAGAAATGTTCTGTTAATGGAGGATGACGATGGTAGCACATTGTGAACAAAATTAACAGCACTGAAATATATATCTGAATATGATTAAAAAAGAAATGTTAGATGGTATATACGGTAACAGAAGAAAATTAAAAAAAAAAATTCATGAGACTGCACTACACAAACAGCAAACCCTAAGTTAAACCATGGACTTTATTAAAAGTGCATTTATAAAAATGTGCCATCAACAATTATAACAAATGTTTACACCAATACAAAGTATTGGTGGTAGGGTGGTATATGGGAAATCTCTATTTTATGCATGACTGCTCTGTAAACCCACACTTTCTCTTATTTAAAAAACATATATATATATTTTTAAATGTCCTTGGTTTCAAAGTAGCATCAAATAAATCCACCAGGACCCATGTTCTACTTTGTTTCAAACAGACATATTTTCAGGTTATATCCTGGAAGCAGAGAGTGAGCCTGTTTCATATTCTCAGACACCCTGCACATAGTTACAGAGCACAAGCAAACCTTCTGGGGCCCTTTTAATGAAGAAAACATACTTGGTTCTCTTAAGTGTGTGCTGCTGTCCAGCTACTCTAATGGCACAGCAAGAATGCTTTTGGGTCTGGGGTGGCCTACCACTCTTCTTACATTCTTTTTTCCCACCTCTTTTCTGATTCACACGTTTTGTGCAAATTTCTCACAGGAGCATTTTTAGTAATAGAAATTAACTAGAAACAAGTTAAATGTATACCAACAAAAGAAGAGGTCAAAAAACTATGCGATATTCTGACAATGGCTTACTTAAAACAACCCACAACAGTATACATCACTTTCAGAAACCTAAAAGTTGAGAAAAACAGATTAGCTGCATTAGATGTCATTTTCATGATACTCAAAAATAAGCAACACTGAACAACGAATGTATCTTTTGGGAGACATAAGTATATGGTAAAATTATTTTTAAAAGCAAGGAAATAAAACCACAAAATTAATTATTATGATTTTAAGACAAAAGGTTTTGGCAAGGATTGGAATGCACACAATTTCCTTCAACAGAATTCATAATTTTCTAGTGCTAAGGGTAAGTGGCCTCTTGGGTTACCAGGTTCCATAACTTACATATGTAACATGCATCCTTTTTAAACATACTGTGTACACAAACACATGAATTAAACAAGCATTCCAGGGTCATTTCACAGTAGGAAGACCCGTGCGACAAGCTACACAGGTCACATCCGTTCTTGTTCTTTAAGCGTATGTCACATCAGGCAGGCTGCAATTACTCTCAATGAACCAAAAGAATAGTTACAGTATCTAAATGCTTTCCCTTCAGTAAATATCCACTTCTAGCTGAACATTCACTAATGCCACAGTAAATAATGTATTGAATATATAATTCAAATAAAGTATAAATTTAAAATAAAATTAAATATATAAGTAAAATATACTTCACCTAACTCATGAGATATCAATGTCAAAATGTCAAAATGTATCTATCCATTTCTTGCTTGAGAAGTTGCAAGGATGAAGAACTTGGTGCATTAGACAGACTGCCCCACTCCCTGCTCATTGTGAAGAGGCGACATAGCAGAAGTACAGGTCACCATTGAGAGCTGTGCTCAGAGAAATTCATATCTTAAATACTTAAAGTACTCATACATCCCATATACCTTACCCCTTCCTCTCACTGACCACTAGTGTATGAGTTTTTTATTTTTTTTTTCTGGAGTGATGCAAATGTTTAAAAATGATCATGGTGATGAATACACAACTATGTGATGATACTGTGAGCCACTGATTGCATACTATGCAATGACTGTATGTGTGTGAAGATTTCTCAATTAAAAAAACTACTTAAAGTACTAAACAACTAAAAACCAGTAGCAATAAATGAATTAAACATCTAATTCATGAAATGAGGGGAAGAAACAAACAATGGAAGAGCTAAAGAAAAGGTTAAGAAAATAATAAAGATAAAAGAAAAGGAAGCAATAGAAAACAGAAAAACCTAAATCAAAACAACATATCCTCTAGAAAAACTAAAAAAGAAACCTACTAGGTGGGACACAGATGTTTTTTAAAAGGGAGTGTGCAAAGGCTCCACACCAATCAAGATGGCAGAGGGAAACCCTTCAGGGCTGTTCTGCCACAGAAGCTTTTAATAATTAACAAGAAATGGCAAAAAGATCTTAAAGTTCCAAGGACGACAGAGCCCCCTACGCTTCGGCCTCGAGCTATTCGCTCAACTTATGAATAAGTTCTGAAGGACAGCACCCCCAAAGGTGACTCTACAAAGACAGAGAAAGGTATTTTCTTTTTCTCCTCCTCCTCCTCTGCTTCCCTTTCTCCCTCCCCTACCCGCCTCCTCCTCTTTCTCCTTCTTTTCTTTCTTTTTTTTTTTTCATTAACTCCTGACACTCAAGGAAAACTAGGTCATAAGATTAGCTGGATACAAGCTTAAGAAACAAATGCCTCAGAGTTTCAATTCCAGCAATAACACATTAGAATATCAAAATGTCAAGATTACAAAACATAACAAGAAACAGGGAGCGATTGCCTAAGCAAAGGAGAAGATTAAAGCACTAGAAACCACCGATGAGAAGAACCAAACCTGGGACAAACCAGACAAAGACTTCTAAAAAATAGTCCCAAATATGCTTGAAAAGCTTAAAGGAAAGCATGGACAAAGAACGAAAGGGAATTAAGAAAATGATGGATGAAGACAAAGAGAACGTTAATGAAGGGAATGAAATTATGAAAAGGCACCACCCAGAGGTGAAGACTATAAGAGGAGAAATTCAAAATTCCCTAGAGGCAGTTACAGCTCTAAAGCTATGAAAGTTTGCAGTACCCCAAGTGTTTAAAAAGTTGAAAAAGTGATCAGACATAGAGTAGAGATATGAATGAAGCTGATCTGGATAGGACTAA
The DNA here is from genome assembly GCF_023851605.1 of Tamandua tetradactyla. Lineage (NCBI taxonomy): Eukaryota > Metazoa > Chordata > Mammalia > Pilosa > Myrmecophagidae > Tamandua > Tamandua tetradactyla. The sequence continues at coordinate 73,007,080 of NC_135332.1, read as the reverse complement.
GGTGGATCAGAAAACAGGGTAAAGGATGATATCGTCCACATTTTAAAACTCCAACTTCTGTGTGAGACTAAAGGGAAAGGTGTTCATTTAGTGCAAAATTTATATTTCGGATAGTACATTTCCTAATTTAACTTGTATGGTCAATTTAGTGGAATACCATAAGTACAGGGAATCTTGAATAGGGCGAGAGATTTTGTTGGTTTGTCCAGGTAGTGTGATACTCTGATAAATCGATTTGGACAGTGAATAAAGAAGTATTTGCAAAGTCTCCTTGGGGGGAATGAGGAGAAAGGAAGAAATATTCAACTTCCCCATTTGGAGAATTTTTGATATTCTTGCAGGCAGTAGGGACAACCAAATCAATAGGCCGAGCCCTCGATCTTGGGGTTTGACCCTATGAAACTTATCCCTGCAAAGGGTAGGCTAAGCCTACTTAAAATTAGGTCTAAGAGTCACTCCCAGAGAATTTCTTTTGTTGCTCAGATGTGGCCTCTCTCTCTAAGCCAACTCAGCAGGTGAACTCACTGCCCTCCCTCCTACATGGTTCACGATGCCTAGCGGTGTAAATTTCCCTGGCAACATGGACAGAAATCCCAGGATTAGCCATGACCTAGCATCAAGGGATTGAAAAAGCCTTCTTGACCAAAAGGGGGAGGAGAGAAATAAAGTTTCAGTGGTTGAGAGATTTCAAACAGAGTCAAGAATGTTATCCTGGAGATTATTCTTATGCATTATATAGATATCCCTTCTTCAGTTTATGGTGTATTGGAGTCACTGGAGGGAAGTACCTGAAACTGTAGAGCTGTGTTCCAGTAGCCTTGATTCTTGAAGACTACTGTATAAAATATAAAGTTTACAATGTGACTGTGTGATTGTGAAAACCCTTGTGTCTGATGCTCCTTTATTCAGGGTATGGACAGATGAGTTAAAAAATATGGATAAAATAAATAATAGAGGAGACAAAGGGTAAATAAATTGGGTAGATGAAAATGGTCGATGAGAGGGAAGGGTAAGGTGTATGATATGTGTGAATTTTTTTCTTTTTCTGGAGTGATGAAAATGTTCTAAAAATGATCTAGGTGATAAATACACAACTATGTGATGATATTGTGAGCCACTGCTTATACACCATATATGGAATATCTGTGTGTGAAGATTTCTCAATAAAAATATTTAAAACCAAAAAAAAAAAAAATTCCCTTGAGGGATTCAATAGCATATTGGAGTTGGCAGAAGAAAGAGTCAGTAAACTTAGAGATAAGACAATTGAAATCATCCAGTCTGAGGAGTAGAAAGAAGAATGACAAAAGTAAACAGAGCCTGAGGAGGCTGTGGGACCCCATCAAGTGTACTAATATATATATATATATTATGGGAGTCCCTGAGGGAGAACAGAGAAAGAAATGGGCAGAGAGAATATTCAAGGAAATAATGGCTGAAAACTTACAAATTTAATGAAAGACATGAATGTTCATATTGAGATGTTCAACAAACTCCAAACAGTATAAACCCAAATAGACTCACACTGTAGGTCAGACTGTCAAATGCCAAAGATAAAGAGAGAACTCAGACAGCCACAAGAAAGAAGCAACATGTGACATACAAGGGAGCCTTAATAAGATTAAGTGCCAATTTCTCATTGGAAACCACAGTGGCAAGAAGGCTGTAGGATGACATCTTTAAAGCACTGAAGCAAAAAATTGCCAACCATAATTCTATATCCAGCAAAATCTTTTAAAAATGAGGGTGGGATTAAGATATTCCTTGATAAATAAAAGTTAGGGAGTTCATTACTACAGTGACCCTACAAAAGCTGCTAAACAGTTCTGTAAGTTGAAAGGAAAGGACAATAGACAACTGACTGAAGATGCATAAAGAAATAAAGATCTTCAGTGAGGATAATTACATGGGTAAATATAAATGCCAATACTATTGTATTTTTGGTTTGTAAATCCACTTTTTACTTCCTAGAGGATTTAAAAGGCAAATGTATAAAATGTAATGATAAATCAGTGGTTTGGGACTTATAATGCATAAACAAGTAATTCGTGATAAGAAGTACATAAAGGTAAGTGGACAGAGCGGGGATATAGCAACATAGTTCATGTATTAGTGTTAAATTGCTCGAGCTTTATAGAGGCACGTAGGTGGTTAAGTGAATATCCTTATTCTTAGAAAATGTACATGGCAGTACTAAGTGTTCAAGGAGCATGTACACAACCTGCACTCAAGAGTTCAGAAAACGGATTGACAAATAGACTGACAGACAAGAAAGGAAAGAAGGGGGGTAAAGAGAGGGAGAGGGGAAGGGGAAGGGGTAAGGAGAAGGAGGGGAGGGGGAGAGGGAGGGAGAAAGAGGAAAGAGAGATCTGGTTATCTGGGGGAAGGTACGGTAGGAGTATGTTGGGGTTTTCTGTATGGGGTTTGTATTATTTTTGTAACTGTCCCATAAGTTTTACAGTATTTTAAAACGAAAAGTTTTCTAAAAAACTTTAGTGCATAAATGCACAAAACTAGAAATATCTATGAGAACTATCTCCACAAAGGAGAAAAATATTTTAAAAATAAATTTGAAAACCCAGATGAAAAGGGTAATTTTGGGTGGAAATGAAAATGACTGACAATGACTTTATAAAAGCCCTAAACAAATAAACATGTAAAAAGTTAACTCTCAAACATCAACCTACCTTTTACTGCCACAAAAAAAAGGAAAAGTCCAGAAGGAGTCATAGGCAAACCTTTGCATATTTTTAAAGCACAAATAATTATACTGCTACTTAAGCTATTCCAGAACTTAAAGAGGGAAAAACTTCAAAATTATTTTATAGAGCCTGAATAACACTGATAAGGTACATACATACAATGGAATATTATACAGCAGTAAGATGAAATGACATCCTAAATTACATGACAAGAAGGGTGAGCCTTGAAGACATAATGCTGAGTGAAATAAGCCAGACACAAAAGGATAGATACTGCGTAACTCCACTTTTATGACCTCGGTAAAGGTAAAATTCTAGGCTTATAATACAGAATACAGGGGACTTAGAGATACACAGAAGCTAGAGATGAGTGGGTGGTTAGCTAAGGAGGATGAACTCAAATGTAAGGGAATAGATAGAAGTGAAAGCACTTCACTAGTGGGTCTATAAATATTATTACCATATTGAAGGTGAACATGATTGAAAGGTGTTGTATAGACCTATGTGTCCCATTGACTGACACTACAAATATAAATAAGTTTTTGCATAAACTACTTTAAATGTAGATTCTTGTACAAAGAGTGTTTAGGTTCAGGGTACAGGGGGGAAACAGCTATTGCATGCCATGGGCTATGTTTAACAGGAAAACATCAGCGGTACCACAGTAATACCAGGGGTAAATAATGGGAGGAGAGACAAGAGTTAAGGGGACGTTTATATCTCCTATTTGGTGAGGGTGTGTTTATTGGTTATCTTTCTCTTGGGAACAATGAAATTATCTAAAATTGAGAATGTTGATGGACTGTGGACTTTGGACATTATACGTGATACTAAAGAATGCAGGTAGCTGAAGGATGCGCTGACTGAGAAGTAGATTGGTAAACGATGGTGTATACATACGATCAAATACTGGGCTGCTACAAAAAGGAACGAAGTTTTGAGTCATGCCACACTGTGAATGAACACAGCAATCTGTATTTTAAGAAGCCCTCAGGGTGATTTTGATGCTTACATAAGTTGAGAACTACTGATCTATAAATAAGTTTTTAAAATTCAGGAAATCAATTAAAACGTGATCTCAGGCTTTATATTTCTTAGCGTCAAGAAATTTTTTTAAAAATTTTGAAGTGTAAACTCTTAGAAAGAGAAGACTTAAGTTTTTCAGAACTTTTCCCAAAGGGGGGGGGGGGCAGATTGCTGATGGCCTCCTACTGCAGGCAAACACAAAATGCTAGAAATTCTCAAAAAGAAAGGTCAAGTTTACAAAAAATTAACAGCTTTGTGTTAACAAAACAAAAAGAATGAGCAACTAAAAAGTTGTGTGTGTTATGTGCGTATCATGCTACATTCTCAATATGGAGAAATTAGCAATTTTTTAAATGATAAATGCAATTGTGCACAAATATGGCTTTTTAAAATCACAAATATACTTTCCTGATAATAGTGCATTTAAGAACCCTTTGTGTACCCCTCTCCAACAGAAGCAATAGTGAACTGAATATCATACCAGAATAACAGGCATCTATTTGATACAGTGACAATGTAATTAAAATAAATAAATAAATAAATTCTGTTAGTTGAATATTTAGAATTATTCATAAATAAACAATTATTTGACCATAATAAGGGAAAAGCAGAGAAACTATCCCCAAAACCGATGAGCCTTCAGCCTTAAGGATGTTAAGGGATTGCAATTTTACTTCTTAATTATAAATACTCTGGGAGTTTTTACAGCTCTATTTGATCCACAAATAGGGCTTATCCCCAATACCCCACATTTCTGTGATATCACCTCCTGTTATAGGTTGATGCATGTTCAGAGAACACAATTTAGAAGGAGATAAATCTTCTACTCCTAACTTACTCTTTTTTCTTTTCTGTAAAATACAGCAAATACAAACATGTTTAGATGTGAAGAGAATTCCTGCCTCTGACCGAGGTTAGAGCAGCCTCAAGGGGTTTTACAGGAAAGCCCTTTAGGGGATGTTATTTTAATATGACTAAGAATTCTGATTCAAATTCTGAGTTCTTTGGCAGAAGATGTACTTAGAATCTTCTTGGAAATGGGGAGTTGCTTCTTTAAAACGGATTGCTTCACCTGGGAATAAAGTATCCATTCCTGCCAAAGAGCCAAACTCTTTTGGACAATGGATGATACAGCTCAGTGCAGTCAATTCCGTGGCTGATTATCCCCTCTGCAAAAGGCTTTCTACCCTGGTTCCTTAACCATGAGCTCCTTAATTTCCCTCCCCCTTCTGCCTGGACCCACTTCAGCTTCCAGGATTTCACCCTCTACTAGCTGCCTTCAGCCCTAACAACTGTATTTTGGAAAATCCCAGTCAGCATCTGATCAGCCTCTTCTAGACACTTTGGACTCACGGGTTAAGCACGTCATTCCTGCCACTCTCTGTGGTCTCCTCCTCCTGTTTTCCTCATCTCTGCTCTAGTTTAACAGTCCAGGTCTCAACTGTTCCCTTGTCCTCCAGCTCAATATGTGATCAATTATGGCATCCAGCCATTTTACCTCTACCTACCTCTTGAATTACATGCCTTCTCTAAGTTCCCTGCCTAAATTCAGTGCTTCATCATTTCTCTCTTGAAATGCTTCTCACTCAACCTTCTCTAACCAATCCATTGTGATGGTTAATTCCATTATGGGCGCCAGCTATTTGGTCAACAACTTTTCACCTGACTGTTGTGGTGGACAATCTCCTCATCCCATGAGTGGAGGTCTTAAAGCCAGAAACTGAGGATTTCAGAAGTCAGAAAGAATTTGTCTACTTCAGCCAGCCAGCTTCTCCCAGGAATTCGACTTCACCATCATCGGTGTTCACAACTTGCAGCCTGCCCTATGGAACTCAGACTTCCCAATCCCCATGGTCACATGAGCCAATTTCTATAATGAATCTTTTAATGTTTATATATATATAACAATATATATATATAACTGTCGGTTCTGATTCTCTGGAGAACCCACACTAATCCATCCGTCTTTCATGAAGCCATGAGAGTGACAATCTAAGACACATTCTGGCAGCGTCAATCTCCTGCTTCACAGTTGGGAGTGGAAGTCTACCTACTGTATGATTTAGTCCTGGCATGCTCTCTGGCCTTCTACCTTTTTAATCCCCAATTCTGACACCATGTTCCCACAGCACAGAACTCCTTTAGTTTCCAGCAAATACCATGCAGGCTTTTGTTTGTTTGTTTTTTAAATCATATAGTTTCTTCTGAAATCATTCTCTTCTGTTCTGTCTCCTCCTACCCAGAAGTGTTTTTGACTCATTTTCATCTTGAAAACTCAGTTCAAGCATCACCTCTTCTAGGAGGGCTTCTCGGGCCTCACCTGCCTACCAATGCCAGCTAGGTGCCCCATCCTCTCTCCCTACATCACCCATCTGCACCATAATAAAATTATCAGTCTTTCTTTTAATGTAGACTCAGAACCAGTTGTTAGAATAAAGAAACTTTTGCTTCCCATCTGTGTCCCCATGATGAGAATGAATTTATGTTCCTATTTAATGTTAGATGTGGTAAAACATTATGGGAGAATAAAGGTACGGCCTTTGAAGAAGTTTATGGCAGCAGGTAGAGATTAGGGTGCAAACACTGCAGAAAGACTGCTAGAAGACTTAAGACATACCACAACTGCCAAACAACATAAAAGCCTAGCTTTATATTCAGTAAATCAAGGAGAAGCAAGTGAGCTGGAGAAAGGCTTGTCCTACTTGGGAAAAGGTCATCACCAGGTTTATGTATACAGGGACAAGCCACATAGCTTCTGTACCTGAGTACACACACAAAGAATGGAAATTGTTTCTGGCTGTAGTATCTTTACAGAGCAGAGAAAAAAGACGTGTTGCATGAGGAAAATATTTCTCCTTTTGCAAAGAAGAAGGAAGAGAGTCTAAAAGGTAATTGGAAGTAGTCAAATAACAGATTAAAGGATTTTTGCCTGATAAATGTTCTGCTAAATGAATTTTTAAAGAGTAGAGCAAAACTGCCAGACCTAACTGACTAAACCACAGGGGACTGCTGAGAGGGGCAAAAGGGAAAACTCTGAGCCAAGAACCTGCTTAAATTCTGGACCTTGGATATTTGCTGAGGCTGGGAAAAGAATCAGGAACAGAATAAATGATGACTAAACAATGAGAAAAATAAACAGTTAAACCTCATATGTTCAAATGCCTTCAAAACTTACCTGTTTTTATGCAATAATATTTATAATAATGCTTTAATAGGTGAAATATGGCAGAAAAGGTTTAGCAACAGGATTGGATATAAATACTGCAGTGCTAAGATTATCTAGACCTCAAAAAAATACTACCACATCTCTAGTGGCATACTATGTAAAAACAAAAAGAAAATGTATGATTGGGATAGGTATCAGGGAGGGGTGTGTGTGCAGGGGATGGCAAGGACAGGACTAAAAGCTTGGCTCTATAAATTATTTTACTATTTTATGACCTTAGCTACAAAACTCAACAAACATTTATTGGCCACCAAATATATTCCAGGATGCAAGTCTTAGACACCAATGATACAGCAGTTCATAACACAGAGACTTTGCTAACATTGAGCACGCATTTTAGTGGGGAGAAAGAGTCCATAAACATATAATATGACAGGGTGAAAGTTATGAGAAAAATAAACCACAGGAGGAGGATTAAAGAGTGAAGGAGGAAGAGTGGAGCTATTTCATATTGGTGGGTCAGAAAACACACTGCTGCTAAGATAATTAAATAGAATTATCCATCCATTCATTCTGACACCTACCCATGGACTTAACATTTATTGAGCACCTGCCTACTAAGATGACAGGCCATTTTAGGGTCTGGGAATGAAACCACAAACAAAAGACAAATAATAAATCCCCAGGCCTCATGGAGCTTACAGGTCAATGACAGAAGACAAATGAAAAAAGATATAATATGTCTGGAGTTCTCTTTGTGAGAAGGTCATTAACTGCAAATTCAATTTCTTTAATTGACACAAGGGCTATTCAGATTTTCTATTTCATTTGGGTCAGTTTTGATAAGTTGTATTTTAAAGATATTTGTCCATTTAATTTAAGTTGTTGAATTTGTTGGCAGAAAGCTATTCATGATATTTCCTTATCTTTGTAATTCTGTAGAATATGTGCTGAAACCCCTAGATTTACTTCTGATATTGAGAAATTCTGTTTTTTCCCCTTGATCTTTCCAGCAAGACATCTGTCAATTTTACGGATCTCTTCAAAGAACCAAAAGTTTTCTATTAACTTTCTCTATGGCCTGTTCTCTATTTTCTTGATTTCTCCTTTATATTATTTCTTTCCTTCTACCTACTTTGACTTTAATTTGCTCATCAAGCTCTAGTTTCCTAACGTAGACAGTTGGGTTTTAATTTTAACCTTTCTTCCATTCTGTATAAGGATTTAAAACTATATATTTCCATAATCACTGCTTTAGTTATATCCTAAAAAATTTAATGTCATTTTCATTAGTTTGAATTATTTTTTATTTTCCCTTGTGATTTCTTATTTGACTCGTGTTATTTAGATCCTAACATTTGAAGTTTTACCAGACAGACTATGGTTTCAAATTTCATGGTTAAGAGAATATGTTCTGTATAATTTCAATCCTTCAAAAACACTGAGACAGTTTCTGTATGTAGCCCGGCATATAGCCTATATTGGTGAATGTTTCACATTTTCTTGAGAACATGCATGTGTACTCTGCAGTTGGTAGACAGAGTATTCTACAAATGTTAAGTCTGGATGATGGTAATATTGTTCAGGTCTTTCATATTAGTACTGATTTTCAATAGAAAAATATAATATGCATGGCATATTTGTAAGATTTAAACTATCACTTACCTATCAGTTTTTATCTACCAATTATTCAGAGAGGGTAAATCTCCAACTGGGCTATGGATGCCTTTCATTCTTTAGTTCTGCCAATTTGCTTTATGTACTTTGAAACTCTGATACTAGGTGCAAACATAATAGGATGGTTTATCTCTTCCTGATGAACTGACCCATTGATCATTATCTTTATCCCTGGCAATAAACTTGAAGTCTATTTTGACAGATCATCAATGGAGCCACTCCAGCCTCTTAGAATTGTGTTGATTGATGTGTCCTTGTATTTAAAGTGCATCCCTTATATACAGTACAGAATTTGATCTTGCTTAATATCCAGCCTGACATCTAATCATGAACAAAAAAATTAAACCAGAATGTGGTACATTCTAGATGATAACTGATCTGGATTCTTCAAAAAGTCAATGCCATAAAATAAAAAAAGACAAGGGCACAAATCTATATTTGCTTATACTGAAGAGGTATGACGAACAAATTCAATGCATGCAATTTGACAGCATCCTGGGTCCAAAAATATCCACAACAAAAAAGTGCTTATTAAAGTGCTACTTAGAAAAAGTAGGGAAAATCTAAATGAAGACTCTAACAAATATATTATAGAATGAATGTTAATTTTTTTTAGCAATTTAACTGTAGTGTAGTTATGTAGGAAAACGTACTTGTACTTAGTGTCATGCTATCAAATGATGGAAGAGCTACTCATCTATAGGGTGGTTCAACCATATGTGGCAAAAAATGTTAACAGCATCTAAATGTAGGGGAAAAGTATAACGGCATTCATTCTATTGTTATTTTGTATTTTGAACCAACGTCAAGTTGGTTCTTTGAAAAGTAAAATGTACAAACCCCCTGGTAAGAATGAGTGACAAGAAAAGACAGCAGGAATAAATAATCAGGATGAAGAATGAAAACAGGAAAATCACTAACAGATACCCCAGACATTGGTAAGTTGACAAGAGGATATTGTGGACCCGTTTATGGAACTAATTTGAAAACTTAGTTAAATGGGCAAATTCCTAAAAAGTAAGTTACCAAAGCTGACACAAGAAGAAAAAGAATACTTGAATAGTTGTTTACCGATGACAGAAACTAAAAATCTCTCCACAAACAAAATACAGCCCAGATACCTTAATTTTTAAGTTCCATTGAGAGAACAAATATTTCAAATCTTACAAAAACCATTTCAGTGTTTATGAAAAGAAGGAATTTCCCCAACTTTTTTCTATGGCCATGATTATACTGATTACCCAACTCAGACAAAGACAGCAAAAGAAGTAAAAATCTAAGACAATCTCACAAATGAATACAGATTTTAAAATACTAAACAAAATACCAACAAGCAGAATTATACAATGTATGGATCACATAATTCATAATGGCAAATAGTGTTATACTAGGAATGAAAAGAATATTTAATGAGAGAATCACATAATACCATTCAATTTGTTATCAGTTTAAAAGACGAAAATCACTACTGATTACCCTAAAAGACAGATGCAAAAAAAATGGCTTGAGAAAATTCCACACCTATTCATAATTAAAAAAATAAACTAGGAATACAAGGTGACTTCATAAATGTGATGTTTTAAAAATTTTAATAAAAAGTTCATAAAAACATCCTACCTGGAAATGCTGAAAGTAGACCCTTTAAAAAGAGGAATATGACAAGGATGTCCCCAACCACTGCTTCACTCCACTGAAGAGGTTAGAGAGCACAGTGAGACAAGAACAATAAATAAGAGGTACGAGATTGGAAAGGAAGAAATAAAATTATGAGTATTTGCAGAAGACATGATAGTCTTTCAAGAAAACCCCAAAATATGTACAGATAAATCATTAGAATCAATAAGAGGTAATAAATAAGAGGCACGTGTTGGAAAAAAAGAAATAAAACTATGAATATTTGCAGATGACATGATATTCTTCTAAGAAAACCCCAAAATATGTACAGACAAATGATTACAATCAATAAGGGGCATTAGCAAGATTGGTACTATAGTTTCTATACACTAGTAATGAACAATCAGAGGGGGAAATCAAGAAAAAAAATTCATTCGCAATTGCAACCAAGAGAATAAAATATTTAGGAATAAATTTAATTAAATAGACAAAAGACCTATGCAAAGAAAACTACAAAAAATTATTAAAAAGAAATCACAGAAGACCTAAATAAATGGAAGGACATATTGTGTTCATGGATTGGGAGACTAAATATAGTTAAGATGTCAATTCTACCTAAAATTGATTTACAGATTCAATGCAATACCATTTAAAATCCAAAAAACTTACTTTGCAGAAATAGAAAAACAAATGACCACATTTATCTGAAAGGGCAGGGTATATTGAATAGCTAAAAGTATCCTGAGAAAGAAAAATGAAGTCAGAGGTCTCATGCTACCTGATGTTAAGGCGTATTACGAAGCTACAGTGGTCAAGACAGCATGGTACTGGTATAAAGATAGATATACCAGCTAATGGAATCGAATAGAGTATTCAGATATAGAACCTCTCATCTTTGTACAATTGATCTTTATAAGGCAGTCAAGCCAACTCACCTGGGACAGAGCAGTATCTTCAATAAACGGTGCCTAGAGAACTGGATAGCAACATGTAAAAGAATGAAAGAAGATCCATATCTCACACCCTATACAAAAATTAACTCAAAATGGATCAAAGACCTAAAGATTAGATCTAATACCATAAAACTGTTAAAAGAAAATGTAGGGAAATATCTTGTGAATCTTATAAGAGGAGGTGGTTTCCTAGACCTTACACCCAAAGCATGAGCATTGAAGAAAGAAAGAAATGGGAACTCCTCAAAAGTAAACACTTTTGTGCATTAAAGAACTTTGTCAAGAAAGTAAAAAGAAAGCCTACACAATGGGAGACAATATTTGGAAACGACATATCAGACAAGCGTCTAGTATCTAGAACATATAAAGAGATGGTTCAACTCAACAAAAAGACAGACAACCCAACTACAAAATGGGCTTGAACAGATACTACTCAGAAGAGGAAATACAAATGGCCAAAAGGCACATAAAAAGATGATCAACTTCACTGGCTATTTGGGAAATGCAAACCAAAACACAATGAGATATCATCTCACATCCACTAGAATGGCCATTACAAATAAAACAGAAAATGACAAATGCTGGAGAGGATGTGGAGAAAGAGGCACACTTATCCACTGTTGGTAGCAATGTCAAGTGGTACAACCACTGTGGAAGGCAATTTTGCGGTTCCTCAGGAAGCTAAGCATAGAATTGCCATATGACCCAGTAATACCATTGCTAGGTTTCTCCTCAGAGGACATGAGGACAAGGACACAAACAGACATATGCACACAAATGTTTATAGCAGCATTATTTACAACTGCCAAGAGATGGAAACAGTCCAAATATCCATCAACAGATACACAGCTAAACAAGCTGTGGTATATACATGCAATGACATATTATGCAGCTGTAAGGCACAATAAAGTTATGAAGTATGTAACAACATGGATGAACCTTAAGAACATTATGCTGAGTGAGCTTAGCCAGAAACAAAAGGACAAATACTGTATGATCTCATTTATATGACCTAACATTAATGAATGAACTTGTAGAATTTCAGTTAAGAACAGAGGTCATCAGGGTAGATACTGGGTAATTGGAACTGAAGGGTGTATACAGATTGTGAAATGGGTCTGACTGTAAAAATTCAGAAATGGATAGCACAATACTAACTGACTGTAGCACAATAATGTTAGAACACTGAAGCTGAATGTGAGAATGATAGAGGGAGGAGGCCTGGGGGCACAAATGAAATCAGAAGGAAAGATATACGATAAAGGCTAAGATGGTATAATCTAGCAATGCCTAGAGTGTATAATGATAGTGACTAAATGTACAAATTTAAAAATGTTTTTGCATGAGGAAGAACAAAGGTATGTCAATACTGCAGGGTGTTGAAAACAGATGGTCATTCATATTTTAAAACTTTAACTTACGTGTGAGACTAAAGCAAAAAATGTTTATTTGGTACAAAACTTATATTTGACAGTGCATCCTAATATAACTTATGTGGACAGTTCAACTGAACACCACAGTACATGGAACCTTCAGTAGGGAATGATATTTTGTAGGTTTGTCCAGAGTGATGCCTGATAAATCCCAGAGTGATTTGAACAGTGAATAAAAAAGTATTTGCAAAGTATCCTTGGGGGAATGGTGAGAAAGGGGGAAAATTCAACTTTCCCTAGTGGAGAATTCTTGATATTCTCACAAGCAATGGGGACAACCAAAGCAATAGGCCGAGTCCTCAGTCTTGGAGTTCATTCATGTGAAACTTATCCCCACAAAGGATAGGCTAAGTCTGCTTAAAATTAGGCGTAAGAGTCACCCCCAAGAGAACCTCTTTTGTTGCTCAGATGTGGCCTTGGCCTCTCTCTCTCAGCCAACACAACAAGCAAACTCACTGTCCTTCCCTTCTTTATGTGGGACATGTCTCCCAGGGATGTGAACCTTCCTGGCAACGTGGGACAGAAATCCTAGAATGAGATGGGACTCAGCATCAAGGGATTGAGAAAACCTTCTCAACCAAAAGGGGGAAGAGTGAAATGAGACAAAATAAAGAGTCAGTGGCTGAGAGATTTTAAACAGAGTTGAAAGGTTATCCTGGAAGTTATTCTTACGCATAATATAGATACTACCTTTTTAGTTAAAGTGTAATGGAGAGGCTGGAGGGAAGTGCCTGAAAATGTAGAGCTGTGGTCCAGCAGCCATGTTTCTTGAAGATGACTGTATAATGATATAGCTTTTGCAATGTGACTGTGTGATTGTAAAAACCTTGTGTCTGATGCTCCCTTTATCTACCTTGTCAAAAGATGAGTAAAACATATGGATTAAAAATAAATGATAGAAGATGGTGGCTTAGTAAGACGCGCGGATCTTAGTTTCTTCTCCAGGACAGCTACTAGGGGAGTAGAAACGATACAGAACAGCGCCCAAAGCCACAACAGAGATAAAAAAGACAGCGTACCCCATCCTGGAACGGCTCGCTGGCTGAGAGAAGCCACTCAGGTGAGATCGCCGAGGCGCGTGGGCTTCACAGGGCGGGGCGGCAAGCGGCCGGAGTCACTCCCTTCCCCCTTCCCGGGCTGACTGGGAGAATTGGAGAGGCGGTCCCCTGAAACCGCGGCGGATGGTGCCCACACCACGCGCGCCCCCCCGGACCAACTGAGAGAATTGGATCGGAAATCCGCAGGCCGCGGAGAACGGTGACGGGTGGGGGAGGCCCCTTCCAAACCCGTGACTCCCCGGGAACGTGCACTCTCCCGGGCGGGCCGCTGCCGCTGGTGCCCTCCTGCCACGCTTGTCTCCCGGGCGACTAGGAAATTCAGACGGGCGCTTTCCCGGGCTGCGGCGGCCAGCAACCCTCCCCGCATTCGGACCCCGGGCCGGCTCGAACCCTTCCAAGCCGCTTCGGCTAGCGAACCTCCCGGACGGCAAGAGTTTTCCAAAGTTAAAGGTCCCACAGCACCTTTTACTGGTGGGACCCGCAGACAAACGTGTGCCACGAGCGCCACCTACTGGGCAGGATAAGAGAAACAGAACCCAGAGATTTCACAGAAAAATCTTCCAAACTTTTGGATCCAATACCCAGGGAAACCTGTCTAAATGCACAGACGCCAACAGAAGATAATGGATCACGCTCAAATAATTGAAAATATGGCCCAGTCAAAGGAACAAACCAATAGTTCAAATGAGATACAGGAGCTGAAACAACTAATGCTGAATATACGAACAGAAATGGAAAACCTCTTCAAAAACAAAATCGATAAATTGAGGGAGGACATGAAGAAGACATGGGCTGAACATAAAGAAGAAATAGAAAAACTGAAAAAACAAATCACAGAACATATGGAAGTGAAGGACAAAGTAGAAAAGATAGAAAAAACAATGGATACCTACAATGATAGATTCAAAGAGACAGAAGATAGAATTAGTGATTTGGAGGATGGAACATCTGAATTCCAAAAACAAACAGAAACTATCGGGAAAAGAATGGAAAAATTTGAACAGGGTATCAGGGAACTCAAGGACAATATGAACCGCACAAATATACGTGTTGTGGGTGTCCCAGAAGGAGAAGAGAAGGGAAAAGGAGGAGAAAAATGAATGGAAGAAATTTTCACTGAAAATTTCCCAACTCTTATGAAAGACCTAAAATTACAGATCCAAGAAGTGCAGCGCACCCCAAAGAGATTAGACCCAAATAGGCGTTCTCCAAGACACTTACTAGTTAGAATGTCAGAGGTCAAAGAGAAAGAGAGGATCTTGAAAGCAGCAAGAGAAAAACAATCCATCACATACAAGGGAAACCCAATAAGACTATGTGTAGATTTCTCAGCAGAAACCATGGAGGCTAGAAGACAGTGGGATGATATATTTAAATTACTAAAAGAGAAAAACTGCCAACCAAGACTCCTATATCCAGCAAAATTGTCCTTCAAAAATGAGGGAGGAATTAAAACATTCTCAGACAAAAAGTCACTGAGAGAATTTGTGACCAAGAGACCAGCTCTGCAAGAAATACTAAAGGGAGCACTAGAGTCAGATACAAAAAGACAGAAGAGAGAGGTATGGAGAAGAGTGTAGAAAGAAGGAAAGTCAGATATGATATATATAATACAAAAGGCAAAATGGTAGAGGAAAATATTATCCAAACAGTAATAACACTAAATGTTAATGGACTGAATTCCCCAATCAAAAGACATAGACTGGCAGAATGGATTAAAAAACAGGATCCTTCTATATGCTGTCTACAGGAAACACATCTTAACCCAAAGATAAACATAGGTTGAAAGTGAAAGGTTGGGAAAAGATATTTCATGCAAATAACAACCAGAAAAGAGCAGGAGTGGCTATACTAATATCCAACAAGTTAGACTTCAAATGTAAAACAGTTAAAAGAGACAAAGAAGGACACTATATACTAATAAAAGGAACAATTAAACAAGAAGACATAACAATCATAAATATTTACGCACCGAACCAGAATGCCCCAAAATACGTGAGGAATACACTGCTAACACTGAAAAAGGAAATAGACACAAATACCATAATAGTTGGAGACTTCAATTCCCCACTCTCATCAATGGACAGAACATCTAGACAGAGGATCAATAAAGAAATAGAGAATCTGAATATTACTATAAAGGAGCTAGACTTAACAGACATTTATAGGACATTAAATCCCACAACAGCAGGATACACCTTTTTCTCAAGTGCTCATGGATCATTCTCAAAGATAGACCATATGCTGGGTCACAAAGCAAGTCTTAACAAATTTAAAAAGATTGAAATCATACACAACACTTTCTTGGATCATAAAGGAATGAAGTTGGAAATCAATAATAGGCGGAATGCCAGAAAATTCACAAATACGTGGAGGCTCAACAACACACTCTTAAACAACGAGTGGGTCAAAGAAGAAATTGCAAGAGAAATTAGTAAATACCTCGAGGCAAATGAAAATGAAAACACAACATATCAAAACTTATGGGATGCAGCAAAGGCAGTGCTAAGAGGGAAATTTATTGCCCTAAATGCCTATATCAGAAAAGAAGAAAAGGCAAAAATGCAGGAATTAACTGTTCACTTGGAAGAACTGGAGAAAGAACAGCAAACTAATCCCAAAGCAAGCAAAAGGAAAGAAATAACAAAGATCAGAGCAGAAATAAATGAAATTGAAAACATGAAAACAATAGAGAAAATCAATAAGACCAGAAGTTGGTTCTATGAGAAAATCAATAAGATTGATGGGCCCTTATCAAGATTGACAAAAAGAAGAAGAGAGAGGATGCAAATAAATAAGATCAGAAATGGAAGAGGAGACATAACTACTGACCTCACAGAAATAAAGGAGGTAATAACAGGATACTATGAACAACTTTACGCTAATAAATACAACAATTTAGAGGAAATGGACGGGTTCCTGGAAAGACATGAACAACCAACTTTGACTCAAGAAGACATAGATGACCTCAACAAACCAATCACAAGTAAAGAAATTGAATTAGTCATTCAAAAGCTTCCTAAAAAGAAAAGTCCAGGACCAGATGGCTTCACATGTGAATTCTACCAAACGTTCCAGAAAGAATTAGTACCAATTCTCCTCAAACTCTTCAAAAAAATCGAAGTGGAGGGAAAACTACCTAATTCATTCTATGAAGCCAACATCACCCTCATACCAAAA
The DNA here is from genome assembly GCF_023851605.1 of Tamandua tetradactyla. Lineage (NCBI taxonomy): Eukaryota > Metazoa > Chordata > Mammalia > Pilosa > Myrmecophagidae > Tamandua > Tamandua tetradactyla. Next base: position 72,990,271 of record NC_135332.1, on the reverse strand, counting down.
CCAGGCAAAGATATTACAAAAAAAGAAAACTACAGGCCAATCTCTCTAATGAATATAGATGCAAAAATCCTCAATAAAATTCTAGCAAATCGTATCCAACAACACATTAAAAGAATTATACATCAAGACCAAGCAGGATTCATCCCAGGTATGCAAGGATGGTTCAACATAAGAAAATCAATTAATGTAATACACCATATCAACAAATCAAAGCAGAAAAATCACATGATCATCTCAATTGATGCAGAGAAGGCATTTGACAAGATTCAACATCCTTTCCTGTTGAAAACACTTCAAAAGATAGGAATACAAGGGAACTTCCTTAAAATGATAGAGGGAATATATGAAAAGCCCACAGCTAATATCATCCTCAATGGGGAAAAATTGAAAACTTTCCCCCTAAGATCAGGAACAAGACAAGGATGTCCACTATCACCACTATTATTTAACATTGTGTTGGAGGTTCTAGCCAGAGCAATTAGACAAGAAAAAGAAATACAAGGCATCAAAATTGGAAAGGAAGAAGTAAAACTATCACTGTTTGCAGACGATATGATACTATACGTCGAAAACCCGGAAAAATCCACAACAAAACTACTAGAGCTAATAAATGAGTACAGCAAAGTAGCAGGCTACAAGATCAACATTCAAAAATCTGTAGCATTTCTATACACTAGTAATGAACAAGCTGAGGGGGAAATCAAGAAACGAATCTCATTTACAATTGCAACTAAAAGAATGAAATACCTAGGAATAAATTTAACTAAAGAGACAAAAAAACATATATAAAGAAAACTACAAAAAACTGTTAAGAGAAATCACAGAAGACCTAAATAGATGGAAGGGCATACTGTGTTCATGGATTGGAAAACTAAATATAGGTAAGATGTCAATCCTACCTAAATTGATTTACAGATTCAATGCAATACCAATCAAAATCCCTACAACTTATTTTTCAGAAATAGAAAAACCAATAAGCAAATTTATCTGGAAGGGCAGGGTGCCCCGAATTGCTAAAAACATCTTGAGGAAAAAAAACGAAGCTGGAGGTCTAGCGATGCCGGACTTTAAGGCATATTATGAAGCCACAGTGGTCAAAACAGCATGGTATTGGCATAAAGATAGATATATCGACCAATGGAATCGAATAGAGTGCTCAGATATAGACCCTCTCATCTATGGACATTTGATCTTTGATAAGGCAGTCAAGCCAACTCACCTGGGACAGAACAGTCTCTTCAATAAATGGTGCCTAAAGAACTGGATATCCATATGCAAAAGAATGAAAGAAGACCCATCTCTCACACCTTATACAAAAGTTAACTCAAAATGGATCAAAGATCTAAACATTAGGTCTAAGACCATAAAACAGTTCGAGGAAAATGTTGGGAGATATCTTATGGATCTTACAAGTGGAGTCGGTTTTATGGACCTTAAACCTAAAGCAAGAACACTGAAGAAGGAAATAAATAAATGGGAGCTCCTCAAAATTAAACACTTTGTGCATCAAAGAACTTCATCAAGAAAGTAGAAAGACAGCCTACACAATGGGAGACAATATTTGGAAATGATATATCAGATAAAGGTCTAGTATCCAGAATTTATAAAGAGATTGTTCATCTCAACAACAAAAAGACAGCCAACCCAATTACAAAATGGGAAAAAGACTTGAACAGACACCTATCAGAAGAGGAAATACACATGGCCAAAAGGCACATGAAGAGATGCTCAATGTCCCTGGCCATTAGAGAAATGCAAATCAAAACCACAATGAGATATCATCTCACACCCACCAGAATGGCCATTATCAACAAAACAGAAAATGACAAGTGCTGGACAGGATGCGGAGAAAGAGGAACACTTATCCACTGTTGGTGGGAATGTCAAATGGTGCAACCACTGTGGAAGGCAGTTTGGCGGTTCCTCAAAAAGCTGAATATAGAATTGCCATACGACCCAGCAATACCATTGCTGGGAATCTACTCAAAGGACTTAAGGGCAAAGACACAAACGGACACTTGCACACCAATGTTTATAGCAGCGTTATTTACAATTGCAAAGAGATGGAAACAGCCGAAATCTCCATCAACAGAAGAGTGGCTAAACAAACTGTGGTATATACATACGATGGAATACTATGCAGCTTTAAGACAGGATAAACTTATGAAGCATGTAATAACGTGGATGGACCTAGAGAACATTATGCTGAGTGAGTCTAGCCAAAAACTAAAAGACAAATACTGTATGGTCCCACTGATGTGAACAGACATTCGTGAATAAATTTGGAATATGTCATTGGTAACAGAGTCCAGCAGGAGGTAGAAACAGGGTAAGATAATGGGCAATTGGAGTTGAAGGGATACAGACTGTGCAACAGGACTAGATACAAAAACTCAAAAATGGACAACACAATAATACCTAATTGTAAAGTAATCTTGTTAAAACACTGAATGAAGCTGCATCTGAGCTATAGGTTTTTGTTTTGTTTTGGTTTGTTTTGTTTTGACTTTACTATTATTACTTTTATTTCTGTCTCTATATTAACATTCTATATCTTTTTTGGTTATGTTGCTAGTTTTTCTAAACCGATGCAAATGTACTAAGAAATGATGATCATGCATCTATGTGATGATGTAAAGAATTACTGATTGCATATGTAGAATGGTATGATTTCTAAATGTTGGGTTAATTTCTTTTTTTCCCGTTAATTAAAAAAAAAAAGAGAAGGGGTAATTGGAGCTGAAGGGATACAGACTGTACAACGGGACTGGATATAAAAACTCAGAAATGGACAGCACAATACTACCCAATTGTAATGCAATTATGTTAAAACACTGAATGAAGCTGCATGTGAGGTATAGGTTTTTTGTTTTTTTTTCTTTCTATTAATGTTTTAATTCTTATTCTGTTGTCTTTTTATTTCTTTTTCTAAATCGATGGAAATGTACTAAGAAATGATGAATATGCAACTATGTGATGTTATTAAGAATTACTGATTGTACATGTAGAATGGAATGATTTCTAATTGTTTTGTTAATTCTTTTTCTAATTAATAAAAAATAAAATAAAATAAATAAAAAAATAAAAATAAAAATAAAAAAATAATAATAATAAATGATAGGAGGAACAAATGTTAAAATAAATTTAGTAGATTGAAATGCTAGTGATCAATGAAAGGGAGGGGTAAGGGGTATAGTATATATGAATTTTTTTCTGTTTTCTTTTTATTTCTATTTCTGAATTGATGCAAATGTTCTAAGAAATGAGCACAATGATGAATATAAAAAAAACATACTAAAAAGCCTGAATAAGTAAAATAATATGGTACTGATGACAAAAAACTGAATAGAAATGTTAAATTGTTTTCAGTAAACATACTGCTAATAAAAATACTGATGTTGTTATTCTGAAACTTAAAAATTAAAAAAAATGAAGAAAAAAAGCTTGATACTATAAAATAAGTGTATAAAACTTAACTGCTCCCTGCCTTCCATGTAGGAGACCCAGGTTCAATTCCCGGACCATGCACCCAAAAAAAAAAAGCCAAAAAAAAAACCCAACAATAACAACTTAACTGCCTTTCTATTTACTCCTATAAAAAATAAGAAAATACGATTTTTATAACCAATGTTTCTTATAGCATCAAAGTATAAAGTAACTAGAAATAAATCTATGATGTACAAAACCTTTATGAAGAAAATTATGAAAATGTATTGATAGACACTTCAAAAGAGAAGAGTTTGGAAGACTCAGTATTGTAAGATGTTGATTCTATCCCCACTAACCCTCTGATGTGAGAAATCTCCAAAAAGAAGCCTCACGCAATAGGACAAGTTGATTCAATATTTTCATGAAGGATCAAAGAGTCAAGAATAGCCAAAACATATCAGATAAGTGGTTAATATTCAGCATATATAAAGAAATTCAACCCTCAACAATAAAAAAAAAAACCAATTAAAAAATAAAAGACCTGACTTGACATTTTTCAAGAGAGAATACAGAAATGGCTAAAAAGCACATGAAATCTTCATTAGCTATTAGGGAAATGCAAATCAAAACCACAAGATATCATCTCATACCTGTAAGAAGGGCTACTATTAAACAAACAGGAAACCACAAATGTTGGAGAGGATGCAGAGAAATAGGGATACTTATTCACTGCTGGTGGGAATGTAAAATGGTACAGCCATTGTTGAAGATAGTTTGGTGGTTCCTCAGAAAACTAAATATTGAGTTGCCCTACAACCCAGCAATTTCGATACTGGGTATATACCCAGAAGATCTGAAAGCAGGGACACAAAATATATATTTGTATACCAATGTTCATAGTGGCATTAATCACAACTGTCAAAAGATAGAAACAATCCCATCAACAGATGATAGATAAACAAAATATGGTGCATACACACAAAAGAATATTATGTAGTAGCAAGGAGGAATGAGGAAGTTTAGTGATAGAATTCTTGCCTGCCATGTGGGAGACCTGGGTTCAATTCCTAGCCCATGCAATGCCCTCCAAAAAAAGCATTCAACAAATGGTGCTGCAATAACAGGATATTCACATGGAAAAGAATGAAATGTGACCCCCAGTGCACAACATACAACAAAAAAAAGGAATGAGGTCCTAAAGCATGTGACCACATAGACGAAACTTGGATAAAGCTGAATAAAAAGAGCCAGACAGAAAAGGAGAGATACTGCATGACTTCACTAAATATGAACCAGAACATGTCAACTCAGAGTCTTAAAATGTAAAATATAGAGTACCTAGAGTTAGAAGCTAGAGAAAGGGGAGCAGTTACCTATGTGCAGAATTGTTAACAAGGTTGAACTTAAATGTTTGGGAATGAACAGAGATGATGGTAGTTCATTATTGAGATAATAAGTAATGGTGCCATACTGTAGGTAAATTTGATTGAAAGGGGTTGTTTAAAGTCATGATTGACACTGATTAACACTACAAATTTAAAAAGTTCTTGCATGAACTACTACAAATTTATGACACTTGTTCAAAGAGCTAATAATTGAGGGGCATATGGGGAAAAATTACCTCGTAGAAGCTGAGGACTATGGTTAACAGTATGCCTTAAAATTCTTTCATCAACAGTTAACAGGCATAACCATACCAATACTAGGAGCCAATATGGGGGCGGGGGGGGTGAGGGATAATGGATATGGGGTTTTTGCCTTTTTTAAAAAATCTATCTGTTATTTTTCTCTTTAGAGCAATGAAAACTATCTAAAATTGAATGTGATGATTGCACAACAAAGTGATGATACTATGAGACATTGATTGTATACTTTGGATGGAATATCTCTATGGAGACAATCCAATCAGTTAGATTTGATCCAATCAGCTGAAACCTTTTAAGGAGAAGAGAGAATTTTTCACTGCTTCTTCAGCCAGTGAACCTCTCCTCTGGAGTTCATCCAGACCCTTCATTGGAGTTGCCAGTTTTATAGCTCACTGTATGGATTTTGGATTCTTCCGTTCCCATGGTTGCATGAGATACCTTTATAAATCTCATTTTTACAAGTATCTCTTGTTGGTTTTGTTTCTCTTGAGAACCTTGACTGAGAGAGTCTTTTGCCTAAGGTAGGTTGAAGCAGTGGTCATCCTCAGAGTAGGTCCTTCTGGGATCAGGAATAGCTAATCAAAAGCAGTGACTCTGATCACCCAGATTTTGGAGGAGTCTTTATAAATGACCACTTGTAACTGTATCAGGAGCCTGGGCTGCAGTCCCTACTGCTGCCAGCCATGTGGCTCGGGGATGGGGAGTGGTAGCTGCTGCACTGGAGGGTGAAATTCACCAGTATTAACTACACTTTACTAGCCTCTTCCCTGGATGCCACACTGTGCTCCACTCTACTCCAAGGTTTCAAAATAGTTGATTCAGACAGCTCCTGCCAGTTCAATAGTTATTTTGGTGAGGAAACTGATTCCTGGATTCTCCTTCTCTGCTGTCTCCCCACAATCCTTCACAAGAAATCATTTTCACACCTACCAAATCATATCCTCACAAAGGGGAAAATAAATCACTTATGCCAGACTTCATGACTCTTTAGATGTTCATTCATTAACGTAATTTTGCAACAGAAACTACTCCTTGTGCCTGATTAGTTTTCAACTTTTACCACTGAAGTGGAAATGACTGCAAAACTTCCCACCAGATAATTGGCAACTATCCCAATGCAATACTACAACATGTTGGTGGGTTGAAACAGATTCAACCTCAGTGGCTCAATAGAAGTTACAGATGAGCAAGACCTTCAACCATCCACCAAAACTTACATACTTCTCAGCATAAAGAAAAGCAGGTCTGATTCTCAGGAACATCCATGGCATGCCTACCTTGTTGAAGACCCAGATCTCCCCGTTCACTGTGGGCCTGGGCACCCCATGGCCATTGTAGTGGAAGAGAACCCGCTCCTCCTTGGCATTTCGGCGTAAAGATGTGCAAAGCTTCTTAACTTCATCCACAGTTGGATCAAGGCTCTGCTTATACCGGGCCTATTGCAAGAGAAGAAATTAAGAAACTTATAATGGATTCAAAGGAATACTTGGAATATGCACTGCATTGTTTAGTTCTGAGTTGCATTTAAGTATGACTCTGGATGAATAATCCCAAATTTCTCCATCTAAAAAAAAAATGCCTCATGTGGAAATTGTGAAAATTCATTCATTCAACAAATATTTACTGAGAACTACTATGAAGACCAAATGGGATAAATAAGTGAAGCCTGCTACATGGTAACATTAAGTAAAAAGTAGCTGCCACTATGATATCATAAATGTTCCTCAAAAGTATTAAATCTTTTTTTTTTTAAATTATCTGAAACATGGAAAAGAGGTAATTTGCTTAAATAAAGGAACCTGTGATGTATAGGGCAGTGATGGCAGAACGGATATAGTCAGGCTTGCCCTGCTTATATCCCCTCCCACCCACTGCTCCTGGGCTGCACTGACAAGATGGATGGGGGAAAGTGCACACCCCTGCTGACCAGTCTCAATTCCCACTCACGCCCGTGAAGTTAGTGCTGCCTGGCCAACGTGTTCCGTTCCCCTTGTTCACACCATCTCCTTTTTCCCCTCATCCCTTTATCATCTGATGATTCTGTTTCCTAGTTTATCGAAATAAAGAGAAAGCTTCTATAATTTCCAGGCTTCACATACCCTACAGGTGTCCTGGATTCTGCTCCCATCTTATAAGGACAGATGAACCACTGGTGATCCTACCAAAGGCTATTGGCCACCAGGTCCCACCCCCTCTCTGTTTCATGGCCACCACACCAGTTATTTGACTCTTTCTCCATTCCCAGCAAACTTTACTCAATATTTCTCATCAATGTACATACACTGTTATTCTCCCATTTTTAAACAACCCTCCTCTTGACCCCATTTCTCCATAAAATACCACTCCATTACTCCATTTCTTCGTCCAATTTGCAGTAAAACTCCCTTCAAATTATGCTTAAATTAGCTGTATCAAATTCCTCATCTGCCATTTTCCCTTAAACCCACTCCAAACAACCTCTGTTCCCATTGTGCCATTAGTGAAGAATACCGGAGACCCTTACGTTGTTATATTCCAGGGCCAATCTTTGGTCCTCAATTCACTAGACAGATGAGCAGCACTTGAATCATTTAAAAGAAACATTTCCCCCTGAATCCCATTTCTTTATGTAACTGCAATCCTATACCACTTTACACTTCATAGCCAAGTGACATAAAGCAAAGGATGACACTGGTGATCCCCATGACCACCAATTATTCACACCCAAATTCAGAGCAAACCAGCTGTGACCTCCAAGCAGTCAGGGCCCCCTCCTTGGCACAGGAAGCAATGGCCACTCCCATCTCCATCTGACTTCATCATTCTCCATCAGATGACTATGCTGACTCCTCGGTTTCACTAAAGTATAAATTATGCACAATAAAACTCCCCAATATTAACTGTTCCATCTGATGAATTTTAACGAATGCACACAATCCTGAATTTAAGACCACAATCAAAATATAGGACCTTTCCACAACCCTAAAACTTAGCTAATGTCCTCTATAGTCCGGCCCCTACCTAGCCCTGGACCCTGGCAACTGTCTGCTTTTTGCCACTAAAATTCTGCCTTTTTGAGAGTTTTATATAATGGAAATTAGTAAGTAATAAAACCAATTTAAACAATTAAAAAAATTCAATGAATGAGAACAAATTACAGAAATCAAAACCCTTTATGTGTATAAGCAATGGACAGAGGATGTAATAGTAAAGAAAATGCCATTTATAAAGTAACAAAGAACATTACCTGGGAACAAATTTAACAAGAAATGTACAAAACCTAGACAAGGAAACTTAAAAACTCTCCTGATATGTACTATAAATGTTAAAAAAAAAAAAATAGAAAGTTACAAGCACTAGAGAAAAGGTGGAGAGAGGGATATGCCTAGTCACTGTTGGTAGGGAGGTAGAGTGGTACAGCCCCTCCAGAGAGCAGCAGTGTGGCAGTTCCACAAGAGAATAAGCACAAGCTTGCTGTATAATCCTGCAATCCCATTATTAGGCATATACTTGAAAGAACTGAAAGCAGGGACATGAATGGATAGTTGCACATTGGTGCTTAAGGGGACAGTATCCACAGTTTGCAACAGACAGAGGTGGCCAAAGGTATATCGACTGATGAACGAAGGACGAACCATGGTGTATACAAACAGTGGAATACTGAGCGGCAGCAAGAAGGAATGAAGTTGTGAGCCATGCAACTAGGTGAATGGACCTCGAGGACAGTATGTTGAGCGAAATAAGCCAGAACTGAAAAGACAGATATTATAGCGCCTCACTAATATGAACTAACTACAATGCGCAACTCTTAGAATTGAATTCGAGGGTGCAGGTTATCAGGGAAAGGATTACTGTAAAGGTTCCCAGATTGAAACTCTTAACAGCAGTCACATCTATTTCTGAGTTGTAATGGCTATTTTTAAAGTCTGGAATGCTGAGCTCTTTGTGTATAACCTGGTCATTCCCTGGAACTTTAGGTATCTATGCAACACCTAAAACTCAGAGCTAGAACTCTGCAGCTATGAAAGCCAGCATTACCCCATACAGCAACTGTGAAAAAAAAGCTAAAAAAGGAGATCAAACTTCAACTCAAGATATGAATGAAGAAGATACGGTTAGGACTAAGGCAAATCAGACTAAAGGGTAAAGGATGATATTAACTGTGTTTTAAAACATCAACTTCTGTGTGAGACAGAAGGAAGAGATGCTTATTTGGTGCAAAATTTATATTTTCTGTAGCACATTATCTCATTTAATTTGTATGGTCAGTTTATTTGAACACCATAATTACATGGAACCTTGAACAGGGAGTGAGATCTTACTGGTTTGCATAGGTTAATGTGATGGCCCCATACATCCCAGAGTAATATGGGCAAAGAATAAAAAAGTATTCCTTAAAGTCCCTTGAGGGACTGGGGAAGAATGTGGAAATATAAAACTTCCCCACCTGGGGAATTCCTGATCTTCTCACCAGCACTTGGAAATTACCAATTTAATAGGCCAAACCCTCGATCTTGGAGCTTGCATTTATGAAACTTATTCCTACAGAGGAGACACTAAGCCTACTTATAATTATGTCTAAGCGCCACCCTCAGAGAACCTATTTTGTTGCTCAGATGTGGCCTCTCTCTGGAAGCCAAATCCGTAGGTGAACTCACTGCCTCCCTTTCCCCCCATCCCCCACATGGGCTACGACTCCCAGAGGTGTAAATCTCCCTGGCAATGTGGGATATGACTCCCAGACCCAGCATCATGGGTTGAGAAAATCTTATTGACCAAAAGAGAGAGGAAAAATGAAACAAAATAATGTTTCAGTGGCTAAGAGATTTCAAATAGAGTCAAGAGGTCATTCTGGAGGTAATTATTATATATTACATAGATATCCCTCTTTAGTTTTTAGCGTATTAGAATAGCTAGAAGGAAATACCTGAAACTGTTGAACTGTAATCCCGTAGCCTGAATTCTTGAAGACAACTGTATAACTATAAGGCTACCATAGTGTGACCATGTGATTGTGAAAACCTTGTGGCTGGCACTCCATTTATCCAGTATATGGACAGAAGAGTAAAACAATAAGGCCAAAGAATAAATAAATAATGGAGGTGGGAGGGATATGGGGTATGCAATGTTTGTATGTTCTTTTTAATTTTTAATTTATTTGTTTCGTTTTCTAATTTATTAACAAAATACTGATAGCCATTTAAGACCACTAACTAAGGTGTTTTCTATTATACACACCAAAATCTAACAAGAAATTTCTTGTAATACAAAAGACTACAAATAAAATATTTGTTTTATAATACAAGCAACAATACAATTTACACACACATACACACCCATCCTAAATGGTCTAAAATGTTTAGGAATGGTGGCACTTTTTTGCATAAAACCCTTTCCTCTTCATAAAACCCTGAGGTGAATGGTTATTAACGTAATTAAACTGGAACCACAATTCTTATTTTTGGATTAAACTCTTTTAAAAACCCAGAGCTGGCGGGCCGCGGTGGCTCAGCGGGCAAGAGTGCTTGCCTGCCGTGCCGGAGGACCCCGGTTCGATTCCCGGCCCTAGCCCATGTAAAAAACAAACAAACAAACAAAATATAATAAAACAAGAAAATGTTTAAAAATGTTTAAAAAAAAAAACAAAACCCAGAGCTACAGTTTTTTAAAGAAATGTGGCAACCTGTAAAGCTGCTCTGTAAAGTTTTCAACAAAACTATTCCAGGCCAACCTAGCCAAGAGGGCCTAAAATGACCCCATAAAAAGGACCTGTTAGTGTCAAGATGAGTGCCATTTTCCATCTCTACTATCGTCTCTTCTGTTGTCATAACCACGGCTCCAGCCATCATGATTTCTATCTTCATAAAAGAAATCATCTCTGCTTCCTCGGTAATGCTGGTCAGAACCACGGTCACCATAACGCTGTTCACAACTATAATGTCTCTCTGCTAGGTAGGGAGAGAATTCTGCCTGACTTTATATTGTGACGGTGATGTATCTTGGCACCGCTGGGAGCTTGGAGACGGGTTATAAGAATGATTATGTGACTGAACTGTTGGGAAAAATCCTGATTGATCCAGATGTGGAAAACCAAATTTCCCATCTTATGACACCTGCCTCAAAGCACTGTTCATCACGGCTCGTCTTTGAAAATTTTCTGGAGAAGAGAAAGATCTCTGAATTATTTGTGTTGATAGAGTCATGTTATCCACAGTCCTTTCAGACCTGCTGCTAGGAGATGTAGAGGTAGGACTTGAATTTCCAATGTGATGCTGGGAATATGACAAACTGACATCCTGTGAGGCATGGCTACTTCCTCCTCTAAATTGAATTTTGATGGGCCTTCCAAAAAGTTTAATTTCATTAAGTAGATTCATTGCATAAGGAATAGATACTTCATGTTTGAATTCACAAATACAAACTGTATCGGTTTACAACTCTTATGCTTCAGAATTTTTACTTTTATTACTGGTCCAGCTGCTCTTTCAACAACGACCTCTGCCTTATCGCTGGCAATGGTCTCTGGAGACAGTGTCCTTGGGGCCAGGCCTGAGGCGATACACCCAGGCATTCCTACTGAAAGTTGTAGGGTAACTAGGGTGGCCAGAGTCCTGCCCGCCTTATAAAGGGAAGGGACTCTGATGGCCGAAACGAAGGCTACCAAGCCAGATTCTTACCTTATCCAAAACCAGGGGTTAAACTTGATCTCTTAAGAAGTATGCTGCAACAGCATCTGATTGCATTTGGAGGTTTCAATGCAGCCCGAATCTCAGCTTATAATGAATAATTTTCTGCCCCTCATGGGGGTTATGTTAATATAGCCTAGCACAAAGGAAAACTGTACTATTACTTAATTCCTTTATCATTTTATTTTTTTACAAGAGAACAAATCCACGATTTTATTTATTTACTTTACAGTAAGTTTAAATCCTTGAGGGTACAGCATCACAAGGATTCAGTGTCCAATGGCCTTAGCAGGAAGGCTGCTTTAGAATTTGGCACAAGCCATGCCACTATTTCCATGGGCACAAGTTATCATTCCCCAGAATACCCTGGTTTTGTGAGGTGTGCTGCCAGAAGGCACTGCATTGTTTTTCGCGTTGTACACATAAGCATACCTCTTGCCCAAACAGCATTCAGTTTTGTCTCGGGCATAAACACCTTCAGTTTTAATGAAGAAGAACCGTGTGCTCACTCTGGTTCCAGAGACCCTGGTTATACCCAGAGAAAATGGCCCTGGATCACAGGCGTCCAGACACATATGCCATTTTAGAAGTCCTATTCCCAGCAGGCCTCCACAGGCTCCAAGGTGGCGGAAAGAGTATCTTTATTTTTATATGCATTTTTAGGGGGAATAATGAAAATGTTCAAAAATTGATCAAGGTGATGAATCCTTAACCATATGATACTGTGAACCACTGATTCTACACTTTGGATGATTATATTGTATGTAAATATATCTCAATAAAATTACATTAAAAAAAAAAGACAGGAGTCAAACATATCTAGGCTTTGACATCTGCCGTTTGGCAGCAACATGCAGTAACTCTCCTACAAGCTTGAGCTTCTACTGCTTGATGAAGTTAAGAGAATCTACTTTGAGTGATGAATGATTAAATGAGATCATGCATATAAAGTATTTTGTAACATTTATGTAAATTTCATTTAAAAAAACAACTCTGAAAAACAGAGAAGCAGACTTGAACACATGGAAAGATATCCTAGTTTCTAGGTAGGATGAGTCAGCAGTTTTAAGATATCCGCTCTCCTCAAGCTCATTCATAAATTTAATGCACTTTGAATAAATATACCAACAACCTATTCCATGGAGTTTGACAAATTGCTATTGAAGCTCACATGAAAAAAAAAACATGCAAAAATCGCCAGGAAAACACTGAAAAAGAAAACCACGTGGGAAACCTTGCCCTACCAGATATTCACACCTCCTTGAAAGCCTGTCTAATTAAAACAGGGGGGTTCTGGCACATAGACAGACAGATCCACCAGGCAAATGGTACAGAAATTCCAGAATCAGACTGAAATACATATCGCTTGGCTTTGTGGGGCAATATCTGTACACAGTTGTACTGTCATGAACACTGGTTTTTACTGTGCTAAAATCTGAGCAGCACTTCAAGATAATCAGTGCACGGAATGGAGACCCAAGAGGAGCTGAGTCTGGCTGTGTAACAAGGACTGCTGTGGCGGGGCTTGTCACAAGACTCTGCCTACTTTTATTTTTTTCTGTTTATTTAATTAGCAAGAATGTGGAGAGGAAGGGTCCCCAAAAAAGCAGAGCGCGAACCCGGGGCCGCAGAAAGGGTACATGGGGGCAGCAGAAGAGTGGCTCCAGGGCAGCAGAAGCAGGGACCTGGGACAGCAGGAGGGGTACATGGGGCAGCAGGAGGTGAGGTCCCCATAGAAGGAGGGGAAGCCAGGGGCAGCAAGAGGCAGGATCCCCAGAGAAGCAGGAGAGGGGACCTGGGGCAACAGGTTATAGAGTCCGCATAGAACATAGGGAGAATCTAGGGCAGCAGGAGGGGAGAGTTGGGGCAGCAAGAGGCATACAGCATGCAAAGGGATGGTTGATACCCTAGTTGTGGCTTTCACCAGCACCCCGCAGGGGCACCGGAACCCCCAGAGGGCCTCTGCCTTGCTATGGCCCACGTAAACCGCATGCTCTGCAGGTATTTCGTTCAACACCCAGCTCATCTGTAAAATTCCTTCCTTGACCCCTTTGAACCAACCCATATTTTTACCATATGTTCACATGTAAGTGTTTAATTCAGTTTAGACTATCAGTCCCACGAGATAGACGCTGTCTATAACTTGGGGTGCCCCTTTTAGCACCTGGCATTATTTTTATATACTTCCCACAGCCTTCAGAGTTACTCAACCATTAGCAACTAGTTGCTGATTGATCATCAGATTTATGTTGACATTAATTACAATACAGTAAAGAAAGAAATTAAAATGCTGAAATCATATCTGACACAAAGTGACATAACTGGATACTGACAAATATCAAAAAGTAGATGTGTACCAATTGTTGCATCTAAGTGGTGGGTACTTAGATGTTCAGCAGACAAATCATTCCACTTTGCCCTTTGAAAGTTTTCATATTAAAGAGTTAAGAAAATGATAGAAACATTCTTGGCTTCTTACTGACAAACGGTTTATTTGTGCTTGGAGTGAAGAGGAGAGCTATAGCCCGTAGGCCTAATGACAGGTCACTGAGTCTTGACAATGCTATAAAGACCTGAATTTTGGTTCATTCCATAAAACAAGATGAGAGGAACTGATCGATGAAAACATAAGTTGGGGGGGCAAAAACGGAAACATTTGACTGAGATGCCATGACCTTGAATACACACACTCCCAAACCACAGCCACACAAGTGCATTCTGAAATTAGAAAACAAGCTTCGAGCAGAGCTAGCCATACAGTCTATCGTCATGTGGATAGGAGAAAAGAACAATAGAAAATGCGTGCTGTGTCACTCAAGGAGATCACTTTCCAAAGGGTAGGGAAACAGACAGCCCCTCTTGATTATGCCCATCAACAAAAACATTGAACACAGCATGGGAACTAGGGAAAATGCCATGGCAGCCAAACCAGCTCTGCCTCCTGTGAGACGACCTGCATAAACCCAGAATTTGGATTTTCCTCAAATTGGAGCCAGTAAAATGACCAAACTAAGCAGCAAGCCACACTACATTTTGATAGATACTTTAATCTAGGATTTGGCGTAAATTAAAATAAATGTGCATGCATTTCTACTATAAGTGCTTTTGAAAATGTGCCATAGCTACTCAGAACCTACAGAGGCCAGTGGCCAGGGGCAGGGAGCATCTTCTGCAAGCACTCGGCATTGCTGAGGTTTTAGCCAGGCTGAGCTGCAGCAGAGTGAAAAAGCAGTAGAGCGGCTAGGAAGCACATAATCACAAGCTGCACCGCAGCCAGGACCAGGAGCAGACCTGGCCCTGTCATGCCCTCCACCTAAGGATCTGTGCAGACACGGAGAGGCAAGTGGTAGAGTCATGGGAACCACGCACACCTCTCCCACCAGGCCACCATCAAGATAATGATTTATAAAACACACTTCTTCCAGAAATCTCAGCTTGGTGGCAATCTTGTCAACAAGATGAAGACAGCAGTAAGGAAATCTTTATTCCAGACGTGTTTTTTCTCCCCCTCCCCCCCCATGAGGATTTCTTCCTCGAAATCTACTTAATTATGCCTCCATAAGCACAATAATTACCTGCTGTCGCCAGTTCTGAACACTCATGGGAAGGGCCCTCCACCATTTTTTGAAAGAGTTTTCAGAAGAATTATCTTACCGAGCCTTCCAGAAGTCTTAGGCAGAATGGTTATCAGCTCCTTTCATTCAAGGCCCACCAGAGTGAAGTGAGCCAGAGGCTGAGTTCACATGAATTATAAATGTTTTCTGGTGCCAGCCTCTGACCCCTCATCCAGGAATCCTTCCGCTTTGCAGCACTGCCTTGGCTGCCTTGGTCTGCATACACTTCTTCTACATATACACTAAATGCCACTTAACCTTAATGAATATAAAATACAGTTTTCAAAGTCAGAAAGTCTTTGAAACCCAGGAGCTGAAGACACAGACTAGAAAAGAACAATGGGGCAATGGAAGGGAAAAACAGAAAAGCACAACAGATTCCAAATGACACTCCTGCCACTGGGGAGGCTGCTGGTTTCCAGTTCCCACCATAAAGTTGCTTTCTTATTCATTAAGCTTCAGAAATCCTAAACGGAGAGTTGTGAAGGAAGAAGTCACTCAGAATAAAGGTACCCCAAATTTCGTACAAGCCACCCGGCCAAATCTGTGCGTCTGCTGCTGCATTCAACCACCCGGTCCATGGTGCTGGATCACTTCATTACAGACAAATGGCAAGTGCTCTCTCACCCCTCTCCACATCTCCCCGTTAAACTCTGGACCCTGGTGTGCCAGACCCCCACCCCCTATGGGCACAGCCAGCCAAGCCACAGCTCCTCTGGAAAAGCCTCTGGGGTCTTCTGAGATGACTCATTCAGGAGTGCTGTTCTCACAAACCATACACAGGACATGGGGTCAAGATTACCTGGAGTTAGCAATAAAACTGGGGATTTGTTATTTCTGACCTGGGCTCCCTCAAGGTTGTCTCCTGTGGGTTGCAAAAAGGATGATTTAACCTCATTTTCTTCCCTATCACAGAGAGAGGACGCATTAAAAGACCAGAAGAAAGGCATGACAG
Source organism: Tamandua tetradactyla (assembly GCF_023851605.1). Lineage (NCBI taxonomy): Eukaryota > Metazoa > Chordata > Mammalia > Pilosa > Myrmecophagidae > Tamandua > Tamandua tetradactyla. Next base: position 72,973,962 of record NC_135332.1, on the reverse strand, counting down.
ATATTAATAATATGCCTCCTGGGGCTTCATGGGAATTAATATTTTTAAGGGCTTTGAAATGAGAAACACTAAATTAAATGTTGCTACACCACATTAAGGTTTTGTTTCAGAACAAGAACGGCTGAGGCAATAGCCCCATAGGTTGAGAGAGGAGCAGCAGGGGAAGTATATGATCACTTGGGGGTTTAAGACCATATCAGCTGGGTATATAAATGACAAAGCAAGTCCCTAAAATACTGCCTATTGTGCTGGACATTGCTACTGACAGATGTAATAAAATAAACACATGGAAATTTAGGAGGATTCAATAGAGGAAGAGAATAAAAGAATGAACTGAAGGGGGAGAAGATGGCGGCTTAGTAAGACGCGCGGGTCTTAGTTCCTCCTCCAGAAAAGCAACTAAAGAAAGAGAAACAATAAGAAACAGCTCCCGGAGTCACGACAGAGACCAAAAAGACAGTGTACCCCATTCTGGAACGGCTGAACGGGCAGGGAGAATCCACTGCGGTGAGATACCCGAGGGGCGCGCGTTTTCCCGGCCAGGGCGGCTGGCGACTGGGGTCCCCTCCACGCACGTGGCTCCCCGGTCTGACTGGGAACGTTGGAGAGCGGGGCCCTCCCGTCACGCTTGGCATCTCGGGCCAGCTGGGCAATTTGGACCGGCACTCCCCCAAGCCGCGGCGGCCAGCGACCCCCGCCTCCACGCGTGGTTTTCCGGGCCGACTGCCCCGCAGACAGACGACCACCACGAGCGCCACCTACTGGGCAGGAAAAGAAAAACAGAGCCCAGAGATTCCACAGAAAAACCTTTCAACCAGCTGGGTCCCACACCCAGGGAAATCTGATCAAATGCCCAGACACCAGCAGAAAATAATGGATGACGCTCGGAAAATTGAAGATATGGCCCAGTCAAAGGAACAAACCAATAGTTCAAATGAGATACAGGAGCTGAGACAACTAATGCTGAATATACGAACAGAAATGGAAAAACTCTTCAAAAACCAAATCAATAAATTGAGGGAGGACATGAAGAAGACATGGGCTGAACAAAAAGAAGAAATAGAAAATCTGAAAAAACAAATCACAGAACTTATGGGAGTGAAGGACAAAGAAGAAAAAATGGAAAAAACAATGGATACCTACAATGGTAGATCTAAAGAGACAGAAGCTACAATTAGTGAACTGGAGGATGGAACATCTGAATTCCAAAAAGAAACAGAAACTATAGGGAAAAGAATGGAAAAACTTGAGCAGGGAATCAGGGAACTGAATGACAATATGAAGCGCACAAATATACGTGTTGTGGGTGTCCCAGAAGGAGAAGAGAAGGGAAACGGAGGAGAAAAACTAATGGAAGAAATTATCACTGAAAAATTCCCAACTCTTATGAAAGACCTAAAATTACAGATCCAAGAAGTGCAGCGCACCCCAAAGAGAATAGACCCAAATAGGCGTTCTCCAAGACATTTACTAGTTAGAATGTCAGAGGTCAAAGAGAAAGAGAGGATCTTGAAAGCAGCAAGAGAAAAACAATCTGTCACATACAAGGGAAACCCAATAAGACTATGTGTAGATTTCTCAGCAGAAACCATGGAAGCTAGAAGACAGTGGGATGATATATTTAAATTACTAAAAGAGAAAAACTGCCAACCAAGACTCCTATATCCAGCAAAATTGTCCTTCAAAAATGAAGGAGAAATTAAAACATTTATAGACAAAAAGTCACTGAGAGAATTTGTGACCAAGAGACCAGCTCTGCAAGAAATACTAAAGGGAGCACTAGAGTCAGATACGAAAAGACAGAAGAGAGAGGTATGGAGTAAAGTGTAGAAAGAAGGAAAATCAGATATGATATATATAATACAAAAGCCAAAATGGTAGAGGAAAATATTATCCTAACAGTAATAACACTAAAAGTTAATGGACTGAATTTCCCAATCAAAAGACATAGAATGGCAGAATGGATTACGACCCAGCAATACCACTGCTAGGTATCTACTCAAAGGACTTAAGGGCAAAGACACAGACGGACATTTGCACACCAGTGTTTATAGCAGCATTATCTACAATTGCAAAGAGATGGAAACAGCCAAAATGTCCATCAACAGATGAGTGGCTAAACAAACTGTGGCGTATACCTATGATGGAATATTATGCAGCTTTAAGACAGAATAAACTTATGAAGCATGTAATAACATGGATGGACCTAGAGAACATTATGCTGAGTAAGTCTAGCCAAAAACTAAAGGACAAATACTGTATGGTCCCACTGATGTGAACCGACATTCGAGAATCAGCTTGGAATATATCATTGGTAACAGAGACCAGCAGGAGCTAGAAACAGGGTAAGATAATGGGTAATTGGAGCTGAAGGGATACAGACTGTGCAACAGGACTAGATACAAAAACTCAAAAATGGACAGCACAATAATACCTAAGTGTAATGTAACTAGGTTGGAACACTGAATGAAGCTGCACCTGAAATATGGTTTTTTGTTTGTTTGTGTGTTTGTATTTTTTGTTTTTATTTTTTTTCTTTTTCCTTTTTATATATATATTTTTTATTAGTATTATTATTTTAATTCTCTTCTCTGTATTAACATTCTATATCTTTTTCTGCTGTTTGGCTAGTTCTTTTCCTAAATCGATGCAAATGTACTAAGAAATGATGATCATACATCTATGTGATGATACTAAGAATTACTGAGTGCATGTGTAGAATGGAATGATTTCTAAATGTTGTGTTAATTTCTTTTCTTTTTTTTGATTAATAAAAAAAAAAAAAAAGAATGAACTGAAGGAAAGAAACAAAGAAATACTACACTTGGATCAAGGAAAGAAAATGCAGCTCAAAGTTTCATTTCCTCTACAATGACGCACCAAAAGTCACCTGGTAACATTATAAAAACGCTGATAAAGCTGAGCGTCCTGGCCATCAGCCTCTGTGTCCCTATGGCATATCTCTATTTCTCTTCAGGAAAGGAGAGACAGAGGGTCACGGGGACTATGGGAGGGGCCTAGGCTGGTCCCCATGGCTCCCTCACAAATTTTACCAAAGCAAGCAAGGAGCCTGAAAGGGCCTGAAAGAGCAAAGGTGCCACTGTGAAGTTTAGGGACTCTGGGGGCTTCTGGATAAATGCCCCTTAGGAGGAGAATGCGTGGAAAAACTTAGCAGATGGGCCTGAAGCAGCAGGGACAGGACAGCCTTGTGATTTCTCCAGGACTCCAATAAAGTTCATTGATGTCTCACTCAACTGGGTAAATACAAATAATGGTATTTCCATCCTTCAGTCTTTCTACAGCATAAGAGAGGTCCAAGAAAGCAACATGCAGAGCTGATTAGAATATACATTATTCTAAGCATAATGTTAGAATGCAGGCCAGTGCTGTCTCAGGCCCAGGGTCTTGCAAAAGTTTTGTCTCCATCCCTCTTCTTCCCAAGCAGGAGCAAGGGCTTTCAGGGCAATACTGGGCTGAGAGGAGGGCCAGCCTGCACAAAGGACAGCCGTCCAAGATGGCAGCCCCATGTGGGATATAGTAGGCCCCTGGCAGACCAGAGGCTTTGTACCACCACCCCCAAAGAGCTGCCGTTGTTGCTCAGCCCTAGTTTGCCACCTTACTCTCTTAAGGATATTAGGATGAAAAATGAACAAGTGAAAAAAGCCAAGGGAAAAAAACACAAAGAACAATGGCAAAATGTTAATTTGCAGTTTGTATGAGAATAAACAATATGGTCTCTGTGGGAATAAATCATGAAAATATACCCTTTGCCCTCTTCCCATGTCCCATACCCAGTACCATTTGACGAGCCAATTAAGGACATCAAAACTCCAGAGTATTTATTGAAAGATTTGAACAGTGCTGATGGTGCGTCTATCATTTATCCCTGACAGGTATTAGGAAGGATAACTTCTGTATCTTCCCTGAAAACCTGCTCTTCCTCCTCTATACAAATGAATGGTGCCACCCTACACCCAGCTGGACAAACAGAAACCCAATCACCACCCTTAAAACTTTCCTCCCCTACACTGTCTCCACATTCAATCGATCACCTCATCCTATTGAGTCTAACTAAATCTTATATCCTGATTGAATCCATCTACTTCTATTATCCAAGCCAAGCCACCTCTGTCACCAGCACCAACAATTCCACCTCCACCATCACCACATCACCACACCATCACCACCAACAACTCCACCTCCACCATCACCACATCACCACACCATCACCACCAACTCCATCTCCACCATCACCACATCACCACACCATCACCACCAACAACTCCACCTCCACCATCACCACATCACCACACCATCACCACCAACAACTCCACCTCCACCATCACCACATCACCACACCATCGCCACCAACAACTCCACCTCCACCATCACCACATCACCACACCATCGCCACCAACAACTCCACCTCCACCATCACCACATCACCACACCATCGCCACCAACAACTCCACCTCCACCATCACCACATCACCACACCATCGCCACCAACAACTCCACCTCCACCATCACCACATCACCACACCATCGCCACCAACAACTCCACCTCCACCATCACCACATCACCACACCATCGCCACCAACAACTCCACCTCCACCATCACCACATCACCACACCATCGCCACCAACAACTCCACCTCCACCATCACCACATCACCACACCATCGCCACCAACAACTCCACCTCCACCATCACCACATCACCACACCATCACCACCAACAACTCCACCTCCACCATCACCACATCACCACACCATCGCCACCAACAACTCCACCTCCACCATCACCACATCACCACACCATCGCCACCAACAACTCCACCTCCACCATCACCACATCACCACACCATCGCCACCAACAACTCCACCTCCACCATCACCACATCACCACACCATCGCCACCAACAACTCCACCTCCACCATCACCACATCACCACACCATCGCCACCAACAACTCCACCTCCACCATCACCACATCACCACACCATCACCACCATCACCTCCACCACAAGCACCACTGTACCTCTACCATCATCACTATCACCACCACCAACGCCATCTCCTCTACAACCACCATCCTCACCACCACCACCAATTCCACCTCTACCTCCACCGCCAGCACCACCACTACCAACTCTACCTCCACCATCACCAGAATCACCATCAACTTCACTTCCACCACCAACTCCACCTCTACCACCACCATCATTATCTCCTCCTCCTCCCTCTCCTAACTGCCCTCTTGTCTTTACTTGGCTCCCTCCCCTCTAAAGGATGGATCACTGTAATAATCTCCCAACTAAATCTTCCAATCTCCTGTTAATCTTTCTAAACCCATTCTCCAAAACTCAACATGTCTTACATTTGTTTATAAACCTTTACTGGCTTCCCACTGACTTACAAACTCTTCAGCATGACCCATAAGTCCTGCAGGATCTCCAACTTTACCTTTAGACATAACCTCTGACAGTCTACATTCTAACCCAAAAAGTATCTTTTGAATATGGTGCACCTCACTGTGTCCTCACCTACCTAAAAGGTCTGCACACAACTCTCTTCCCATTTTCCCTCTACTCCCAACACCATGTTTAGCATGGATTTTTCCTGAACATGCTTCACATTACAGGATAAACTGTACTCTGGAAATCCTTCTCTGGTATTCTCCTGGAAACTGGGTTGAATATCTGTGCTGAATGCTCCAGGCCCCCTTTCACATCACCTAAGTGTCTTGATGCTATTGTTTATTCATCTGTCTTCCCTTCCTCTACCTCCCTCCTGTCCTGACTAAAGCTCTGTGAGGGCAGAGACCACAATTCTCTGCTTAGATAGCAACCTTAGGTAAGCACAAGCCTGGCACACAGTTGGCACACCACAAATACTTGTACATGAACGCATGAACAAATGAAGAATAGTTATTTCCCACTAGAGTTTGCAAAGTCTGATGAACTTCTCCAAAAAAGAGGTGTTGGGGAGAAAGGGGTGAGATTTCTTTGAAAAATTAGTTCTACTCGATTGGAATGCAGCAGCGAAGCAAACCTTTCACTGCAGGGCCCAGTTCCCTGGGCAGACAATTCACAGCCCTGATGAACTGATTTGCTGCCCACAGCATGTAGGCCCTGGGCAGACACTGGAAGAAACGCCAGGCCCCTGGGTTTAAACCACAGCACCCAGCAAATCTCATACAGTTCAATATAAACCAACATTTTCTAATGAGCGGGCACCATCAGCTTCCACAATATACGAGGGAGGTGACAGCACCCCAAGAGCTTCTTCATCTGTCTGATGGGAAGAAGTAGTATTGCCTTCTGTGAGGCAGAAGGAAAAGAAATTTGCTTTGTAACTGCCAAAATGCATTTGTCTTTCAAGGTTTGTAACTGCATGAAAAAAATGAAAAGACATTTTGTTCTTCAAGACAGGGATATGGAAAACTGGCAGCATTCCGCCAGAAATCTGGTCAGTGACTATAAGGAATCTTTCTGAATGTAAAGATTAAGGAGAAAAGAAAAACAAGGTGAAAATTAGATGGTGACAGGGCCAAAGGAGTTTGCGAGATGACTGACTTGGCATATGAAATGGCTCCAGTAAAGCAACACTGAACTCTGGTTCCACTTTCTTCGTTTCCTGTGGCCAGAGGACCAAGGGGGACGTAACAGCCAGCAAGGCCTCCCACCCAGATCAGGCCCACATCGACCAAGCATTGGTAACCCTGGATGCAGCAATCCACGGAAAGGATGCTCTCGCCTCTTCACTCTTTAGCCTATTCAGACACATCATGATTGTTTCTGGATAGACTCTGCTGAAGGTGCTGCCACCCATTCAGCATGACAGCCCCAGCACTGGAGTAGCCAATGTTCTCATGTCTTTACTTGGCCCCCTCCCAACTCTGGACTGCTCTGACTGCTTTTTCTTGGCTCTCTCTCTGACCTGTCCTCCTGCATCAATCTTTAAATGTTGCTGCTGCTCAGGCTTGCTTTTCTCGCTTGTGTGGTGCAGCACTTTCAAGAACAAACTTTTGACCACATCTCTCACCTGACCCCAGGCCTGCCTGACTCTTCTATATCCCTTCACTCAATCCCTGGTAGCCCCAGCACTCAGTCACCCAAGTAAGAGTCCCCAGAACATGCTCAGCTGACCCTTGATGTAGCTCTCCAACATGGCTCCACTGCTTCTGTCCTAGACAGACCCTCTCCAGGACTGCTCCCTTCTATCTGAGCCTTGTCTCTTAGCGCACACCTGTTGGGCCACTCACCTCCTGAAACACCTCTGAGGATGTCCTCTGACTCCAAGACAGCAAGCCCATGCCCTACAGACAGGCACATGCCCTGTGTTCAGATATCAGGTCCTCCCTGCAAGTCTCTCCTCCTGCTCTCACCATGCCTCTCAGGACGCTGTGCCTGCTGGCTCCTCCACTGCACCCAGACAAATGCACACTCCATCTTCCTAGTGTACTTGCCTGCCCACACCCAGAGCCCACCACAGCTTGGCAGTTTCCTCGGGGCTTCAGGGCCCCCTTCACATGCATCCCACATGCTACAAGTTCTTCCCCAAATGCCACAGTTGTTTAAGGGTAAAAAAACTCTCAAGTTTCTTTGTATCCCTATCTCTAAATACAACAGAATTACCCAAAAACTGTGTGCAGCAGGAAAAAATGGATGTTGGGTTAAAGAGTTGTTTATCTGAACCATACTAACTTGTATTGATATACTTTTTACCTTAAATTAGCAAAAGTAGTCTCCATTATGTCAATATAATTTTTTTGTCCCAACATATTATCATTGTAAGACTGGTTTTCCTCAAAATCCCTTTAAAAAATAAAAATAAAACTATCACTTCTAAGTTGAATGAAACACTTAAGTCCTTGAAATGAAAAAAGGAGATCAGTGTTCCCATCTATAATAAACCTGCCCTAAGAGTCCACCTCGCCCTTGAAGGAATTCCCAGTTTCAGAAAGCAATGCTAGCACTCCCATAAATACGGTGACTGAAACTTCGCAAGGTATTTGCAGTTCTTCCTAATGTTGGGGCATAGATACAGAATCACATTACTGTGTTTTAAAGTCACATGGAAGAATTCTTCTCTGTATGGTTATATGGCACTCGAAGTGCTGCACCTCTAGCAACTCGCCCTTCCCTCAAAGCCCCACGTGAGCAGGTGCTAAGGCACAGATAGGAAGCGGGGGCCCAAGGTGGGTAGGTGGCTTCCATAGGTGCCCACAGCTAACAGGTGGCCAGGCAGCCTGGCTCCAGACCCCATGCTTCACTACCAGGCCCTCTGCCGGCCTCAGCAGAGACCTGGAGACTCAGGATGCACTTTCTCATGTCTCTGCAGGCTCTGACCTAGCCAAGGCAGGGAGCAGAAAGTCCAAAGGCACTCCTAAGTAATCCTAATGAGCTTCTGGTTTCATCTTGCTTAAAGATGACTTGCTCTCTGTGCCTCTGAGTCTCTGGCACACTAGGAGTAGGTAATTGCTTCCTCCAAGAAGGGCCAAAACCTCAACACAAGTCCCTGAGGGTTTGCCTTTATTAAGCAGTAAGGCCAAGAACTGTTTGAAGGATAGCAAGTCTATAATGGAGCTATGCGAATGCAACTACCTAAATCATTCACTTCTGCACATTTTTGCCAAACAATTTCCAAACAATACCACATTACCTCTGAAAAGATTGCTCCCCCCCCTTACTTTCATACTGGGCCACCTCCAAATGTGATCAATAACTGCTGATTACCTGGGACTCTTAGGACTTACTAACTTGCCTGGAGGGGACAGAAGAACATTAGAATTTAATGAGCTGTACAGAAGGGCTAAGGGAGGAAGAGGGGGAGGCTGGCCCTGAGCTGCCAGGATCAGCACCATTTCCGCAACGCTAGACCACGGGGTGTTCCAAGCATGCTGCCTTGCCCTGTCCAGCTCAAGCTCACAGACGACTTCTGTGTCACTGGGTCCACAGTGTTAGCCCTATGACTAAGGACAGCACGCTAGTTGAGGCCATCCCACCTTTAACCTCCACACAATGCGTCAATGAATACACAGATATCTAGTGCAGGACTTTGAGCTGAGTAGGATATAGTTATTTGCTAAATGGCTGCCAAAGCAAGACAGCAAACGATGTGGTGGGCCATGCCCCAGAGCGTGCACACCCACTCCAGATCAAGCGGAACAAGTCCACCAAGGAAACCCGCCCGCCCTGCGAACAGGATCGAGAGGAAATAACTTCCTGGTATTCTAGCACCTGAATCCATTCCGAACATAGCCCCAGGTGAGGTATCTTAGGGCACAGCAGAAGCCCACAGGGAAGTCAAGTTTTCATAATACCTCTTTATTTGGTCTTGAGCTGTAAATGCAAATCTCCAGCACTCATGGAAGCCTTTCTTACCAAGCCCATTTATTTGCTTTTAAAAGAACTTTCTAATTTCCCCGTCAGGTGGCTTTTCAAGTTCACACAAGTCCTCAAGGAGCATGAGAAACAGTCTGTGCGATTTGTTCTGACGGCCGGCTGCCACCAGCAGTAGCCCATGGGGACCAAGATAAGCTCTCAGAGGACTCGCAGCATCTCTGCTCAAAGTCGCCAGGCATCAGCTTCTCAAAAAGTTTTCAGGGACATCTATTTGAAGAATTTCACTGGCCCTTGGCAAAATGCCAGGCTTCTTTCAGCTGGGCCCTGGCAAATGGGTTCAGAGCTGTGAACATGCTGGCTGGCATGCACTTAGGAGTTACAAATGGAAATGCTGACTGGAATTCGGGCACAGTGTATTAAATCTTTTAAACATGGTACAAATTCAAAGTGACTTCTGATGTTTTCAACATCTCTTCCCAATAAGAGCAGCTTCTCATGAAATCTGTAAAATCATTGTCTCTTTCCCTTATGTATTAGTGAATAACAATTCTTCTTTACTTTCCTTAATTTGCAAAGAAAGAAGAAGAAAACTAGAATAGCTGCCTTATTATTCAAGATTCACAGACAGAATCCGTAGCTTCTAGAAGGGTCAAATCCACTTCTCTAATGAGGGGCTCTTTGTGGGCCTACGCAGCATCCCCTCCCCCGTGAACACCGGGAAGTGCCTGTCTAGAGCAGCTCTCAGCAGAGGCAGTGCTGCTCCCAGGGCACACCAGACCAGGCATGCACGTTGTCACAACGGGCACTGGGGGAGGCGCAGCGCACTACTGGCATCTGACGGGTAGAAGCCGGGGATGCAGCTTAACATCGGATGACGAACAGGATAAAGGATTATCAGACTCAAAATGACAAGTGTTGAATTTGAAAAACTCTGCTCTAAAGCAAAGAATAAACTGTTGGTTCTAATCTAATAAAGTGAAAAAAGTCAAGTGGAGAAAATGCGTATGACAGAACTGAGAGAAAGTAGGGAATGTGTGTATGCACATGTATAAACTCTTTCTTTTTTGCTTTCTTTCTTTATTTGTGTGTGTGTTATTAAAATATTTAAATATTCACCTACCAAGGGAAGGAGGAACTGGGGGGAGAGAACATAATAGAAAGCAGCTTTCTCTGAATATACCTTAATTTTTATGTCTGACTTTGGAACTATGGAACATTTTACATGTAAACTACAAAGCAATTTTTTTAAAAAAGCATACTTAAAAAATGAAAGTAAAATGAAACAAAGGATCTTAACTGTCCATCTATTTGGCCATATAACCATACAGAGAAGAATTCTTCCATGTGACTTTAAAACACAGTAATGTGATTCTGTATCTATGCCCCAACATTAGGAAGAACTGCAAATACTTTGCGAAGTTTCAGTCACCGTATTTATGGGAGTGCTAGCATTGCTTTCTGAAACTGCTGAGTGTAGTATAAGATAAAAGAAATGAGTAATTAGGTTAGTGGCAGTGAAAAATCTGAACTTTCAATGTGTGTGAAGGCAGATATAGCTGAAAAATTCTTGAGACTAAATTAAAAACTTTGTGGTCCTGAAACTGAATCACAATAGCTTATAATGTATTTCATCTTTAAAACACAGGGCGGTGATTATATTGATATTTATTTTGGTCTCCAGTGTCTTGGAGCAGCTAGAAGAAAAATCATGGAATTATAGCCCATAACAAACTTTAAAATCTGTTCTATAACTGCTTGTTAAAACGTACTTAGAAATTTGTTGCTTTCTTGTATATATGTTATATTTCACAATTTTAAAAAAAGTTAAAAAATATATATAATAAAAAACCAAAATTACAGGGCAGGGACGAGAGAGAGAGGTGAGCTAGAGGGAGTGCTGGCAGTGAGTACTCCAGTTGACCAGCTGTACTTTCTAAATACCACTTCCCACTAAAAAGAAGCAGGACCCCTTGAAGAAATGGCTGATTTTAGGTCTGGGGCAGAAGATGCACAAATTAAGCATGGAATTTACCAGATGGGAAAGAAGGCTATATGACCTAGATCGAAAGGACTCAGGAGTCAATGTAAAGTGGCTCCCATTGGCTAAAGACAAAGCAATGTGAGTTATCAGTAAGATAAATGCAACGGACCCCTGCACATTAACTAGGTGCTTAGATGCAAACACACGCACACACACACACACACACGCACATGTGTGCCTTAATTACCTTTTAGAGAAGGCCACTCATTATTTTGAAAACTGGTAAACAAATGAAAAGAAGTATTTATCCTGGCTCTCCTATATAATCCACACCCAAGTTATCCAAGTCGATGGGAGAGAGAAGTGCAGTCACAAACACAATGGAGGAACAACAGGATTCTAACACAATTCCTTTTGAAATCTCCATTGAATTAATGAGTCCGTCTCTGGTCATCACCGAGAGAAAGACATTCCTACAGGAAGGACACACCACTCCATTCTCTAAACCTACTTCAACTGGCCTGGAGATCTGGTTAAGCCTCTAGATTAGTCTACCACTTACAGGAAACACAAGACACAGAAGTGAGTGTGGATGATCACAGGGCAAAGCGGAAGCAGGAAATTGTCAAAATCCAGACTGCAGGAAGTTCTGTAGGACACCTGATTTCTCCAAATAGTAAAATGCAAGAAGAGAGACAGACATAAACGGAGGGGGCTGGGGAAGTGGGGGTGGGGAGGCAGGATGACTTCCAGATTGCTCCAACGGGTTAACAGACTGAAAAAGTAGATCCAACACTAACAGTACATTAGCCATATTTGTGTCTGATTCAAATAAACCAACTGTTATACATATTTTAAGTCATACTTATCTTTAAAGGAGGTATATTGAAATATTTACAGATGAAATTATATGATATCTGGAATTTGCTTCAAAATAATCCAAGGGAGTAGGCGTGGCACAGAGGAAAGAAGGTCCATACAAGTCAGTAACAACAGAAGTCAGAGGATGAGTATATGTTGAAATAGTCCATAACAAACTGCTTAAAAATAAGCAAATGAATATATCAAGGTACAGAAACAATCAAAAAAACAAACAAACAAACAAAAAAAACCGAGCAAACAGCATTTCACAATGTTTCCATGATAAAAAGGAGCTTTCCCAGGATCACTTTTACATGTAACTTAATGGTAAAAATTTGCTGTTTTTTCAAATTAAATCTGTTTGTATGAAGCACTTTCCCAAGGTTTAGCCAGAGATTTTAAAATAATCTGCAGAATATCGCATCTGAAAAAAATGTTTCATAAATGCAACACTGATACTAATATGTTTAGAAAAATCCTCACAAGTCTTACGTTCAAAACTAATGACAATAATGTTGGAAGACATATTCAGCATATTATAACCTGGAAACTTGTCTGCAATTAAGTGTCTGATTTCTCATTCCTGGTCTGCAAACACTGACAGGATGCTGTGCTTTCACACTCCTAGCTAAACTCTCTGGTAAAAACCTGTAATCCACTGCAGTGAATTCTTGGAACTCTGTAACCTTCTGAGTCTACAGAGCAGTTCTGGCTGCACAACCTCCTCTGATGGCATTAGATAAGTACTGACTGTCCAACACCAGAGTGAGACCCGAGCCAAAGAAGACTCCACTGCCCAGACCCAACTGGAGGCCTTGGCAGCAACGTTTCTGGAAAGAGGAGCACAGAAGGGGCCTCAGCCTCTGCACCTGCTCCAGGCCTGCACTTATCACCAGGGATTCCAGGCTCTTTGGGAGTGAATAAATGATTTATCTCACAGACCTAGAGATACTACAGCAACTCCTCTCATAAACATGTCCATTTGTTGACAAACCCCTCTGGGGGTTCAGGAGTGAGGAGACTGTACTGCTTATTCAAGGTGAGCCCACCCATGCTGAGAACAAAGCACATAAAGTCTCCAAGCCATGAAACCATCTGATACCTGTTCAAAAACACTGGAAGGCACACATACAAAATTAGAAAGCCCCCTTCTGGTACTTAATTCACTATCCTTCAGAACTGTAATAGGCCAGCTACTGTTTTGCATCAAGGCATCCAAATGTGAATTCGAGAGAAGCACTCCCTCCAGGCAGACCTGGCTGTCTGCAAGATCAGGGATGGGGCTCAGGGATGGAAGCACAGAGAAGCTGGGTATACGTCAGCACTCACTGGCCCCAGGCAGGCCGAACCCCTGAGCTGGCAAAAAGGATGGCAGAGGTGGTTCTTGCCACCGTCCTGGAGTTATATTTAGTCTCAATAACAGTAACAGGAAAAGTAATAAAAATGGGGTCAGGGAGGAATGCTGGTTGCCTTCCCACCCCCTTCTTCCCTGCAAGCAGAGCAGGCCTTATTCCACTAGAGGCTGAAAATCCCCTCAAACCAAAACTGACCAATGAAACATGAGGGGAAGTCAGCGGGAAGGCTTCTGCAACAAAATTTTCTATCTGATTAAAGAGAAGAGTTGTTCTCCCTTTTCTTTCTTTCTTTCTTTCTTTTTTTTTCTTAGATGGGCAGGCACCAGGAAACGAACCTGGGTCTCTGGCATGGCTCCTAACAAGTCTGTAGAGTGAATGGCCTGCTGAGCCACCTTTTCTTCCCTTTGAACACAACTGTAAGGATATGATGTTTGGAGCCACAGCAGCCATCTTGCCACAATGAGAAAAAAGAACTTCATTCAGAACCCTGATAACCCTAAACCATCTAAGTAACCAATCCTGGAAACAACTGCCATGAGACTTCATGATAAACCTTTCATTTGTTGAGTGAGGGTGGGGGAAAATACAATATAATGATTGAGAGCTTAGACTTTGGAGAACACAAAATCCTATATCATCAGTTTTGTGTCTCTGTTTCTTCATCTGTAAAACTACTTCATGCTTTTTGTATGGATTAAATGAGTGAATACATAGTGTGTACTTCTTTAGTGCCGAGCCCACAGCAATCACTTTGTGAGTGTTTGCTGTTGTTATTCAGTGCATGTCTTGCAACTTGTAAAAGCATCCCAGCCAATCTGATTTCCTCCTCACAGCTGACAGAGGATACTCAGTCAGCCCTTACCTTTCTGAAAGACTTTGCTGCCAAGACCATCCATTCCTAAAGTGCCTCTATTACTTTTATGTGATGTCTCTGAAATATGGCCCACCAGCCCTCTTCAAAGTCCCAATCCTCTATTTCCAGGTGCCTCCTGTTCATTGCCACACACACTCACAAGAACTAATTCCATACAACTGGCTGTGCATCCTCCTGACTGCCCTGTTTCTTTGCATTTCTTATAGAACTGAACCTACTGTCTTTTGCATACTGAATAGACACTCAATAGAAAACAAGAAAAAATAAATGTAGCTTTTGGCTACATGGCAGTAAAATTCTAAAATGTTTATCGTTTTCCATAAAATTAAAACTTTCAAGTATATAATATTTAGAACCAAAGGAGTGATGAATGAATATATAGTGAACTTTCATCAATACTACTTGTCAGTTCAGTGTAACCAGTATTTACTGAGCCTTTAAACCTGGAGCTCCAAGCACTGAGCTTCAAGGTAGAGAGTAGCTGCAAAGTCTAGAGGTAAATGCAAAGGCAGTCACACCTTTTGAAATAATACCACCAGGCATACACTCTTGTGTCACCTGCAAGAGATGGTGGAGGGTGAACTGAAGATGATGGAAACATCCAATCTCTGAATCTCCTGTAATTTACTGTTCATCTCACTTCTTAAAGCATAAATACTATGTTGTAAAGTCATTCCTTCATTCTAATGAAGAAATGTTCCAAAACAAATGAGGTAACAGTTAGAAATAATCCACATAAACCAAGTCCACCTTTCTCTAAACTTCACACAGCCAATGGTGAATCTGTGGTTATGTCTGGCACTGACTTTCCATGTTTCTTCACACACACGAGAGCACAGAATTTGACTCAATACAACTAAACCTCCACTAGGTGCACAGCCACATGCTGGTATGGGGATGGGGGCATGAATTACTGAAATGAGCTCCTTCCTCTTAATGAAATAGTTATAATACAGAAATGAGATATGCACACCAGTAAATACAAGACACAATATTATAAATGCTACAGAGGTTCAAAGAAAGAATGACTTTCGTGTGAGAGCAAACTTGCTCCTAACAAGTCTGTAGTGTGGATGCCATGCTGACAGGAACGTGTGGAAGAGAAAAAAAAGCATTCAGGAAGAGGAAACAGCATGAAACAAAAAAGGAAAAAAGCCTGGCAAACTCAGGAACAGTGATGAATTAAGTGTGATGGCAATGAAATATATAGGACAGGGAATTCCCAGAAGATGAGACTGCAAGTGAATGAGAAGAGATCGTAGAGGCTCTGGAAAGGCTGGGAAGGACCCCAAAGGTTATTCAACAAAGCAACACTATGATTAGGACCACAAATGTGAAAGAGTACTACACCAATCCCTGGAGGGGGCCTGGCCCTGCCCGAGAGGAAAAGCAAGAGAGGAGAGTGGGGTTCAGACAGGCAGGCCCTTAAATAGGCAGTAAACGGCAGAAAAACATCAGAGAACCCGATGCTGATGGGACACCAGGTTTTCAGACTATGCGATGCTCTTATAGTAGAAGCAGGAGGACAAGAATAGCAGTATGTCAAAGAAGCAAGATTCTGAGCTCTACTTTAAACAAACCAAATCCACCAGCAACATGCAAATGGTTTAAATACTTTTTCCAAAGCTTGCTAATTTCTTCAATTTTTTTAGATAGAAATATCTCTTCCATTTGACTTTGGGAATTGAAAATTTATTTTGAAACGAATAACATCTAATTCTAACCCACCATTCATAAATAATGAATTCCGTAAAAAACAGGGAGAGGAAAGAGAGTGGAAAAACCTGAGGATGAGTGTGAGAGAGGGAAACGAAGAAAGAGAAAGGGAGTAACTCTCCTCTCAAAAAAAAACGAAAAAGACTTTTTTCCTTCTGGAAGATGCTTGAGAAAAGGACGACTTCTTGGGTTAGGAATGAGAGTAAAAGCAAAGAAACTTTTTCTGAGTTCAAACATCAACTGTCCAGAAACAGAGTCTGTGATATTAGCAATGGCAAATATCAATCTACTGAATAAAACAAAACAATTTTATTTATAAAATATTTTAATGAATTGCTCTCAGGATCACTTGCAAGGAATTTAATGCAGGGTATGAGTTAAAACAAACAAAAAAACTTGGGCAGGCCACCATGGCTCAGCAGACGGAGTTCTCACCTGCTATGCCAGAGACCGGGGTTCATTTCCTGGTGCCTGCCCATGCAAAAAAAAAAAGAAAAGAAAAGGAAAAGAAAAAAGAAGACAAACAAACACAAGATAAACACTTAACTAAAGAGGTTCGTTACCCACAAGGGTAGATAGGTGTGGGGGATGACAATGCTCTGAGTATAACTTTTCAAATAGTTTAGACTTGTGGAACCACATTAAATTAAGGCATTTACAGATAAAAAGCCATAAGAAGAAACAAAGAACATCGGTAAAACTGACTTCCTAGGTAAATATAAAATCCTGTATTATTGTATTTACTGGTATACAACTGCTTCACCCTTTCCCATATGACTTAACAGATAATTTATTCGAGTGGGCATAACATGTAAAAAAGAGGTAATCTGAGACAATAACAGTATAAAGGGGGAGGAAAAGAGATAGATAGTTTGCATAATACTGAAAACAGGTTGGTACTGATCTAACTAGGTCGTTAACAGTTTAAGACATTAATGGCAATTACAAAGGTAACCACTAAGAAAATGGCTAAAAATATAGAGAAAAGGAAAGAAGGGGAAAACAATGGTATTAGACAAGATAGCAATTAAATATGAGAAAGGCAGTAATGAAGTAACTGAGAAACACTTTTCTCAATTTTCCAGAATAGACTATAAGTTAGGTCACATATCCGATATTAATAAACTTAAAAATACTGAAATCATACGAAGTATCTGTGATGATCAGGTTCTGGTGTCGACTTGGCCAAGTGATGACGCCCAGTTGTCTGGTCAGATGAGCACAGGCCTGACCCTTGCCACAAGGCTAATTCGTGGCTGGTTGATAAACCAGAGGGCTGGTGTATGAAGTCATCAGTCAGCTGACTGCATCTGTGGCTGATCATATCTGTGATCAACGAAGGAGACCCCCACCACCAAGACAATCCAATCAGTTGAAAGCTTTTAAGGAAGAAAAAGACTCTCCCTCCTTCAGCCAGCCAGCCTCTCCTGCCGGGTCTGTCCGGACCCCTCTTGGTGCTGTCAGCTGCACAGCCGGCCCTACACATCTTGGACTCTTTTGGACTCTTCCATTCCCCCTGTTGCATAAGACACCTTTATAGATTTCATATTTACAGATCTCACCTGTTGGCTCTGTTTTTCTAGAGAACCCTAACACATATCTTTTTAGACCAAAATGGAATAAAGCGACAAATCAGTAACAGAAGGAAAACTGGAAAAAAATGCAAAGATGTGGAAATTAAACAACATACAATTAAACAGCCAATGTGTAAAAAAAAGAAATCACAAAGGAAATTAGGAAACATCATGAGACAAATGAAAATAATAAAAACAGACCAAACTTACGGGATACAGCAAAGGCGGTACTCAGGGGGAAATTTATAGCTGTAAATGCCTACATTTAAAAAGAAGAAACATCACAAATCAATAACCTACTTCTAACCTAAAGAAACTATAATAAGAAGAACAAATTATACCCAAACTAAATAGAAGGAAGCAGTAAAGATTAGAACAGAGATAAATAAAAGAGAGAATAGAAAAACAAAAGAGAGAATTTCCACAGACCTATAATAAGAGATTGAATCAGCAATTAATACTTCCTAACAAAAGAAAAGTCCAGGACTGGATGGTTTCACTACTGAATTCTCCCAAGTATTGAAAGTGGATTTAATACCAAACCTTCCCAAACTCTCCCAAAAAACAGAATAGAGGGATTACTTCTTAACTAATTCTATGAGACAGCATTATCCTGGTATCAAAGTCAGATAAAGAGAGCATATGAAATAAAATTATAGACCAATATCCATTATGAGTATAGATGCAAAAATCCTCAACAAAATGCTGGCAATCCTAACTCTGCGAGTAAAATCAAGGGTGAAAGTTACTCTGGCAACATAGGATATGACTTCCAGAAATGAGCCTGACTCAGGCACTGTGGGATCGACAACGACTTCCTGACCAAAGTAAGAAATGTACTTCCTGACCAAAAAAGAAATGTAAATAATAAGGTATCAATGGCTAAGAGAGTTCAAATAGAGTCGAGAGGCTACTCTGGAAGCTACTCTTATGCAAGTCTCAGCTAGATATTGCTAATTAACAGAGTTTGCCAACCCCCAACCAACATCATTCCTGTTAATCCTAAAGAACACCCAGAGATACTACAAAAGTTGTATGTGCTAAATTTACTTTTCAGAAACCTAAAATTTTCAGATGCTTACAAAGCCAGATAAGTCCTGAAACCCAGAAGTGCCAGTCTCTCCAAGAACATCAACCAGTTCTATCTCACATGGGACGTATTGTCGACACGCCTTTTCAACATGAAAAAGTTAGAATGGTGTTCTAGTTTGCTAGCTGCTGGAATGCAATACACCAGAAACAGAATGGCTTTTAAAAAGGGGAATTTAATGAGTTGCTAGTTTACAGTTCTAAGGCCGAGAAAACGTCCCAATTAAAACAAGTCTAAAGAAATGTCCAATCAAAGGCATCCAGGTAAAGATACCTTGTTCCAAGAGGGCCGATGAAGTTCAGGGTTTCTCTCTCAAGTGAGAAGGCACATGGCAAACACAGTCAGGACTTCTCTCTCAGCTGGAAGGGCACATGGCAAACATGGCGTCATCTGCTAGCTTACTCTCCTGGCTTCCTATTTCATGAAACTCCCCGGGAGGCGTTTTCCTTCTTTATCTCCAAAGTTCTCTGGCTTGTGGACTCTGCTTCGTAGTGCTGCAGCATTCTCTGCTCTCTCTGAATCTCTCATTCTCCAAAATGTTTCCTCTTTTATAGGACTTCAGAAACTAATCAAGACCCACTCAAATGGGTGGAGACATGTCATCCCCTAATCCAGTTTAACAACCATTCTTAACTAAATCACATCAACCAGGGAGATGATCTCATTACAGTTTCAAATATACAGTATTGAATAGGGATTATTCTACCTTTAAGAAATGGGATTTATATTAAAACATGGCTTTTCTTAGGGGGCATACTTCCTTTCAAACCAGCACAAATGGGCATAACCCAAATATCTCTAAAGTTTGGGAGAAAAATCAAAGGAAGAGGGAGAGTTATAAAAGAAAAGTTAGGATTTAACAAATGAGTATGACTACCAAATCATTATATTGACATTTCTTTTTAGTCTCCAGTGTCTTGGAGCAGCTAAAACCTGAAATTGTGGAACTGTACCCACACCAAACTTTGAAATAACTACTTGCTAAAATGTACTTTGAAATTTATTGCTTTTTTGTATATATGCTTTATTTCACAATAAAAAGTGTCAAAAAAATTTTTTTAAGTTTTTTTTTTATGCTGGCAAGTCAAATGCAATAGTATATTTTTGTTTTGAGGTTATTATTAGGTTTAATCTCTGTCCTTCAGAAGCTGATATCTTCTCTCTTTAATAATAGGTAAACACACAGTTTTTAATGGCTGCTCTTTCAATACCATTTGAGTGGCCATAGAAATCAGAACTGGAGGTGAACTAAGAGCCGATAGCACTGGCTCCAACTCCCTGGTTTTATATACAAGGAAACCAAAATCTAGAATGATTAAATTAAAAAATTCACATACTTAATTAACAAATGAGAATCTCAGTTCATTGTCCAATCTAGTATTCTTTCCACTGCTTCATCTTCAACTTCTACTAATTATTAATTTAAATACTGAGTATGAATTTACAGACATCCATTTTACATTTTTATTTTAAACTTTTTTCTCATATTCCTAATACCCCTGGGGATTTTGGCTTCCCTTATTATCTAAGATCATTCAATCTATGCATTGAATTACTTTATCCCCTCAACTCCCCCCTACACACACACACATGCACACACACACACACACAATATTCTGCACCATCAGTAATGTTGTGATTGGGGCCATAATAGTCCTTTCATCTTTATGAATATCTCTTACCTATTATAAAAACCTTTTTGTCCCTTTCATTACTTTGTAGTTCAGTGAAATTATTAAAAGTAGTGAGTTTTTTCCTCTCCATTTAAAAAATTACACATGCACAAGGTAAACAATTCTAAGAGGGAGAAAGGGTAAATCATGCAAAACAAGTCTCTCATGAGTCCACATCATCAAAGCCCTTCTCCAGAGGTTGTCCGAGTGGAGATTTTGTGTATTTGATGGGCTTTAAATCCTCTCTAATCCAATAGTATATTAAAAGGATTAGACACTATGAGGAAGCAAGATTTATTCTGGGAAAGCAAGGATAGTTCAACATAAGAAAATCAATCAATGTAATACACCACAAACATAGAATGATGGTTAAAAACCTCATGATTATCTCAGTTGATGCAGTAAAGCATTTGATATAAACCAACATCCTTTCATTTAAAAAAAAGTCAAGAAAACTAGGAATAGAAGGGAACTTTCTCTCACCATATGCAAAAATTAATTCAAAATGAATCAAAGACCTTAATAAAAGAGCTAATATTATAAAACTCTTCTAAGACAACATATGGAAATATCTTTAGGATTTTGTAGTAGGTAATGGATTTTTAGATTTTACACCAAAAGAAAAAATAGATAAAATGGATTTCATCAAAATTAAAAACATTTGTGCATCCAAGGACATCATCAAGAAAGTGAAAAGACAACCTACAGAATGAGAGTGTTTAGAAACGATATATCTCATAAAAGTTTAATATCCAAAATATACACTCCTATTACTCACCAACAAAAAGCCAAACAGCCCAAGTTAAAAATGGGCCAAAGATTTCAATAGGCAATTCTCCAACGAAGATTTTCAAATGGCCAATAAGTATATGAAGAGATGTTCAACATTATTAGTCATTAAAGAAATGCAAAATAAAACTGCAATGAGATATTACTTCACTCCTACTAGGATGGTTATTATTTAAAAATTGGAAGCTATTTAACTATTGTAAATTATTCAAAATCAGAGAAAAATATGGAGAAACAGGAACCACTGTACATTGTTGGTGGGATGTAAAATGGTTGAAAACAGTTTGGTTGAAAACAGTTTGGTGGTTATTCAGAGAAGTTAAACACCGAAGTACCACATGACCCAGCAATTCCACTCCTAGGGGGATATACCCCAAAGAACTGAAACCAGAGACTCAAACAGATATTTTTACACCAATGCGCATCACAGCCATATTTACAATAGTCAAAAGACAGGAGCAGCCCACCCTCAGATGTAGAAATAAAATGGAATATAATTTAGGCATAAAAAGAAGTGCTACAATATGGTTGAACTTTAAAGACAAGTTCAGTGAAATAAGAGACTCAATGGGGAAAGTATTGTGTGAATCTCTTATATGAAATACTTTTTTATTCCATATTTAGTTACATTTCCTACACAGCTACACCATTCAGCCTACCACACCGTTTTCAACGACTGATGGGATTATATCATGCCAGATAAAAGAAGATCCCATATCACTTATCAATATTTTAATACACTGGCATAGTGTCACATTTAGACAAATTCACTCTTCTTTGTTATTTACAACAGGGAAAAAAGATCATAATTACAATAATTGTTTATTAACTATTTCAGCAAATATTTAAATGAATAAAATAAATTTTGCCTCTCAAAGGTATATAATAAATCTCTACAGTACTGGACTTCATAAACAACCAATAAAATTAGTTTTCACCACTTCATATCATTAACCTTCACACCTATTTGTGACAGCCTGTTTTTAATTTGGATATTGTCTAAATAAGACTTAACCACAGAGTGTTGGACTGCCCATTAGTTGTTACTTATCTGGGAATATCTGTTCACTGTAAAGTAATTATACTTACTCTAGTAAGGCATCAGGAGAAACTGAATGACATATACAGCTAAGTAACTTTAAACCTTCATATCTAGATATGAAACACAATTTCTACAAGCACAATTATTCTAGCCTTTTTTTTTAACATGGGCAAGCACAGGGAAACAAACCTGGGTCTCCAGCATAGCAGGTGAGAACTCTGCTGAGCCACCGTGGCCCACCCACAATTATTCTGTTTTTATTTCATGTAAGACAACACTTAAAGATGTCGATTTCCTGAAAAGCTGAGTCCAAAAAAAAAAAAAAATTAATTACTCTACTGCTAGCGTTTAGAGTTAGAAAAATTACTGCTAATATTTCACTAATATTAACTGATACTCCAAAAGGTATTTGACAGTCAATACAAAGAAAATACCAAAACAACTCCTGCCCTCTGCAAGCTTCAACTCTAATACCAGGTCACTTAACACCTACAGACCCATTGTACATCAATGTTATAAATACCCCGTTTCAGAATTTAAAATGAGCCAAGTGTATTGTTCTCTCTTTTACCATCTCATATTTGCTATATCTGAGGGGGAAATTATGGCTAAAACCAAATGACATCTAATTACAAGAAAACTACATTTCTATACTCATTTGTCAAGTTGCCAGCAGCTCCATCTAACATATGCACTGTAGGAACTGTGTGCCACATGTGCAATGTGGCATCTTGGGCATAAAAGACCATGCACAGGTGAACCCTATCTTTGCTATATGGTGAATTAAATTCTCTTGGATGTGAAATACAGTGTGAAACGATTTCATTCATTCATTGTCACCAATTCATCTAACAAATTATTGTGCCCCATTATTTTACAAGCATTATCCTGAGAACTATAACCAAAATCTGCCGACACACTGTCATTCTCTTCCACAAATGTCATGGTCAGAATAGACCAACAGATGTCTGTCAACATCTAAACTGTGCAGCTCCATGCTGGGCAAGGCAAGGGATTTACTGCCTCAAAGACTTAGCAGGCTTCTACTTGCGATACCATTCAAGAGCTGAGATTAAAGAGCAGATAATGGGGTGTCCTCATAATACCAATTTGAAGGGAACTTGCTCTACGTGAGGGGGTGCCCCTCACCCAAGTGACACGGTGTGAGTGGGAAGGTGAAAAACTGAGGTTGCGAGGCAATGTCATGAACTTGATAGAGAAATCCCTAAGTTAGACTGGGACTTCCAGGGAAGAAGATAACAGACCCGAGGCAAGTACTGAAGTAGACGTATTCCGTTGAAAGACTAAACCACAGAGCTGGAGTTGGGGTGAAATAGTATGCCTCAAGGTGGAGATCTGCAAGTCTATGGCCTTAGGCCCTTCAAATGGATGGGCCAGCATACTGGAGCAGAGACCAGAAACAGGGGCAACAAGGACTCAGGAGCAGGATATCTGGAGACTCTCTGGAGGTTTCCAACTCCAGGTTTACGACCATTGCACCTCCCCTTCCTCCTCGCTGGACCTTTGGGGAAACTCCAAGAGCAAGGAAGACAAGACTGGCACAAGCTTTATTCCTTAACCTAACCTATAACTTGAACCATTAACTCTTTTTTTTTTTTTTTTTTTTTTTTTTTTTTTTTTTTTAGAGAGGGAGGAAGGGAAGGAAAGACAGAGAGAAGGAAGGAAGGATGGGAGGAAGAAAGGGAAACATCTTTAAACATTTTCTTGTTTTATTATATTTTTGTTTATTTGTTTGTTTTTTTACATGGGCTGGGGCCGGGAATCGAACCGAGGTCCTCCGGCATGGCAGGCAAGCACTCTTGCCCGCTGAGCCACCGCGGCCCGCCCATGAACCATTAACTCTTTCTTGACATATGTTGGAAGCGGTTGTTAGAAAAATAAAGAGGAAAAATTAAGATCATGTAACCGATGCGATCCGGATTCACATGAAGCCAAACTTCAACTTCAATTAAACTAAGCTTCAAAAAATTAAAATTCTGATGACACTGTACTTCATTACAGATATAAACTATTTATGATTTATTCTTTTCACACTGTCTTTTTCAGAAAAGAATTTCAAGTTACTTAGATTAGCCAAAATGAAAATTAATAACTTGTAGGCTCAAAAATTAAGTTAAGGGAAAAGAAATGAAAGAAGCCCTTTATTTTCAGTGCATTTGGTTCTACAAAGGCATCTTAACATTCCTGAGCTTTAAACTGATAAAAGAAAGAAAAACTTACAATTATAAAAACAGTCTACCCCCAAAATTTTTTATTCAGGTAAAAGTAGAGAGAAAAGAAAATTGAATGGCTCTTTCTTTACCATGTCTGCATCTGGCTGGGGGGTGGGCTCAAAGGAAGTTGGGAGTCTCCCCTCAGGGAATCATGCCCCTGTTACTTCCCCAGCATTAATGACTTCTGAGACAAGATAAGCAGGTTCCAAGCCCTGCAGAGTGAGGATTCATTATACCAAATGACATTCTGGGTCCAGAGTGACTGAAATCCACCCTCTTCATGCATTAATAAAAGCAAGGTACATGTGTAAGGAGTTTGAAAACACGGAGGACTAAATGTCGACCATGTGTTGGGCATTGTGCTAGGCACAACCAGGAACAGAAACAATACCCGGTTCCTCTTTTGTTTGTTTTTTACTTTTTATTTTGAAACAATTTTAGACATTCAGAAAAGTTGCAAAGCAAGTCCCCATAATTCTCATACAGCCATAAGGCAGCATCTCACATGACGATCACCTGGTCGTAGATACCAGACAAGCAGCACTGGTACAATGCTATCAACAACCCACAGCCCCCACGTGAATCTCCCCAGTTCATCACCATGGCCCCTCCAGTCTGGAAGTCAACCCACGATGGATGCTGCACTAACTTCCTGAGTCTCCTCTATAGGTGACAGGGCCCCCAGTCTGTGTCCTTCATGACCTTGACAATTTGGAAGAATACTGGCCAGTTATTCTATAGACTGATCTTCAATTTGGGTTTCTCTGATGTTTAATCATGATTAGGTTGACATTACAGGTTTTTGAGCAAAGACTACAGAAATGATGCTTTGCCTTCCTTGGTGTTTTATTATTAGTGAAGACTGTTTCAATCACTTGATTAGGGTACAGTCTGACAGTTTCTACACCGAAAAGTTATATATCTTTTTCCCTTTGTAACTACTAAATATCTTCAGGGGAGAGGGGGATCTTCAGGACTTTATACCCTATTTCTCATAACATTTTCTAAGACTAATTTTAGCATCCACCAATGATACTGTCCTAAAATCATTATTACTGTGGCATCTGCTTAAAGGTGATCTTCTCTGTCTGTCGTTCCTCCTTTATTTATTCATTGGAATTCAGGGAAAGGGAAGAACTCACTTCTACTTCTTTCTTTAGATCAGTATGGACTCATAAATTTTTACTCTGAATGAGTGGATGAACAGCTGGTTTTGTTTGTTGGTTCTGATGCTATGTGGCCACAAATTTGGTCGCTGGGAGCCCCTTCCAGAGGGCTCCATAATTCTTTCAGCATGTCCCCTTCATTTTATGAGCACCTCTTGCTTTCTGGTAGCACAGTATGTTCCAGGTTCCTCTTCTATTCCCTGCTCCCAAGCCCTGGAATCCACCATTTCTCCAAGGAGCCCTAGTTTTTTTTTTTTTTTTTTTTTATTAGTAAATGGAATTAAGACACCAAGATTTAGGGACTCAGTAACATTGGGAAGTTGTTTATATATATATATATAAAGCCATTAATTTATACTGTATCTCCAATTCTGATCCAATGCCACAAGATTATTTCTTACCTTGTCGCCCTTTCCTTATCTGCAACTCATTTCTCTGACTATGAGATACCTGGCTCACATTATTTTCAATATATTTACTTATTTGCTCCCTAATAGTGTTCAGATAAGTTATTTTCAGAATTCATTTTTTAAATGTTGTGTAAATTCTTTTTGTCTTGAGCTAAACCACACTCAATTAAAGAACTATTTCTTAAATTATTAAATTTCTAAAATTACTTACTTAGGTGAGTTCTATTCTTCCCCACTCCCTTCAGAGTTAATATGTTATTCACTCTAATTGAATCTAAAGTTCACTTGTCTAAATGAATCTAAAGTTCATTTGTCACTGCTTCTATTCCATTTGGAGCTAGCACTGCCTCTACCCCCATCCTGGCTGCTTTCAAGCGTTGATTTATTTGGGGATACATGAAACATTACCATATTCTAAGAGTAAACAATATGCAAAAGGTTACATTTAGAGAAGTGTCACTCCCTTCATCTCTACCACTCTGTCCCGTTCCTCCCACCCACCCCTGACACTGCTGAGATTGTTTCCAGTACTTTGCAATCACAAACCAGGCTGTCACGGTAACTTGTGTTTTGGAAATGTATCTTAGGGTTAAGACCTAGAAGTGGGATCCCTAGGCCAAATGTAAGTACACAAGTCATTTCACTTAGTATTGCAAACTCCCTTCTGGAAGCCTGGTGCATTGGTATGCCACCAGCAATGTATGAACGCCTGGGGCTCTGCCACCTTACTTACTAACAGAACCTGCTGTCATACTCTTTAATTTTTCACCGATTTAAGAAGTGAAGAACGTTACCTCACTGCTATTTTGCTTTGCATTCCTCCATTATGAGCTTCAAAGCTTTTTCCTATTTTAAGAACCATTTTCATATATTTGGTGTGTATCTGTGTAAACTGCTTATTTATGTCCTGTTCCCATCTTCTATTAGGATTTTGATCCCTCAATTTTTAAATTATTATTATTTTTTTTTTTCCACATGGGCAGGCACAAGGAATCGAACCTGGGTCTCAGGCATGGCAGGCGAGAACTCCACTGAGCCACCGTGGCCTGCCGATCTCTCAATTTAGAACAGTTCTTTATATATGAGAGATATTAACCCTTTGCCTATCTTCTCCCAATTTGTATTAGAAAGCCTTTCCCTACACTGAGGTTAAGATGAATTCACCCATGTTTCCATCTAGTATTTATATAAGGTTTCACTGATTCATTAGTAGCTGGGTTTTCTACATAATTTTTCTACATGATGTAAGGTATGGAACTAATTTGATCTTTCCCTAAATGGCTAACCAGTTGTCCCAGTACCATTTATTAGAAAGTTCATCTTTGCCTCAGTTATTTGAGATGCCATCTGTATAATATACTAAATTTCCATACATACTTGTGCCTTCATCTGGGTTTTTTAATCTAGTGCACTGGTCTGTCTCTTCATGAGCCAGCACCATGCTGTCTTAATTGGATGAACTACAGGACATTTCAATGCCTAGTAAGGCTGATCAAGTCTCACGGTTTTTATTTTTCAGTGTTTTCCTTGCTATACTTCATGTTTGTTTTCCATATGTGCTTTAATATCAACTTGAGTAATACCACTAAACGAAAATGTATCAGTAACTTTACTGGAACTTCAATAAATCCATTAATTAATTAAATGGAGAACTGAAATCTTTATATAAAGTCGAGTCATACTAACCAAGAAGAGTGGATGTATGTCTGCGCATTTGTTTGAGTCCATTAAAAAGTTTATCTCACAGATTTTTGCACAATTCTTGGAAAATTTACTCCTACAACTTTGCCATGGTAGCATAAAAGCAGCCACAGTGCACATATAAACAAACAGCTGTGTTTGGGTTCCAATAAAACTTTATTTTCAAAAAGGACATTAGGCCCAACGGCCACTGTTTGTACTTTAGTGAAAGCTTTATTTGTTTTGCAAGTAGGCAGGAAGTATATGATCTTTTTTTTTTCTGTTCTCTTTTATTTACATAACCCTTTTGTTTCCTTTTCTCTTCACCACTTAAATGACAAAGGATGCTCCTCCCTTCCTTTTTGTCTTTTTATCTGATAGACTCAAATCACAAGCACTTTAGGTCCCTTGTCAGTATAATCCATGATTTGCTCTTCCCAGTCCTTGTTTTATTATTTTCAAACACAGTGTGGCCTTAGTCTACCTAGCAGTGGTTTTAGATCAACCACAGGCCCTGTTACCGGCTCCCTTCTCACTTCCCTGCAGTTTTTCTTGGTGTGTCTTACTCACCATAGAGTCTTGTCATGGAGCAAGGAATGGCGGGAATATTAGGGAAACACATTGAGATTGGGGTTTTTCTTCTTTTTCCTTATTTTCAAGTTTGGGCATACTCTGCTTTTAATGCTGAGAGCATGGTTTTTATATAGCTTAATTTTCCACTTGCTATTTTCTATATTGTTTGGAGGAAATATGTGGAGATGGGAGCAGATGCCACCACTGACCCAAGCTACCTTTCCCTGCTCACTTGAAGACTAGAGATGAGTGAGCAATGTCAGCATCAAACAGGCAATGTCAGTAATAACGCATTTGCAGTATTATCTACCTTACGGGTGAAAATACAGCATTCTGTGCAGCAGCAAAGGTGTGGGCATTTCCCTGAGCTAAGTTTTATTTGTCTTTTAAGGTAGTAAGGATGACGGATTCGGGGAAGGCTTTCAAAGAAAATCACATCAAAGAAGAGACTTGAAGCATGAAGAAAGCTCAGTGGGGAGGGGAAGAGAAAGGTGGGGAGAAAGGTCAAGAGCACTAAAATGCTTCAAGTTTGGCTGGAGTTAGGTGAGGGGGAAATGATAAGAGCTGAGACTGGAGTAGAAAGCAGGGATCAGATCAAAAGGGACATTTTAGCCCCGTTAAAGAGATTAGACTTTGTTCTGGGGCCAATGAAAAGCCATTAAAATGCTTTAAGCAGACCAAAACCCTCTGAAATAAAACCTATAGTGTACCCAGAATAGAGGATAAGTGGCAAGTTTAGGAATTACTGTTTGGTTTTAGGGTTACACTTTCTTTATTGCATTTCAAAAACACAGAAAAAAGTTTTAACAGTTTGAAAAACATAAAATTTCTAAGTATCTCTAACAGGATGTAAAAGGTAGACTAACACAACAGTAAAGAAGGAAGAAGTATATTTACTGCTAAGGATGAGAAAATGCTTATTTTCTTATTAAAATAAGAGCTTATTGCAGTAAACGGCTGAAAGAATACCACACAGTGCAGCATCTTATTTCCTACTATAAAGTCAGCAACCTCTGGCCACGCCTTAGAAAAGCCCACTGATACTAGACCAGATCTCAGGAGGTTGTAACTTATATCTGCACCTTTCTATCTCTTTTGGGTTCTCAAGATCTGCCTTTAAACTGATTATTAAAATAAAACTCTTCCCTACTGAGTTGACTCTAATTATGTGACATGAGATGACATCATGTAAAGAATACCAGATTGCCACCAGAAACATGTTGTCTCAGCTCTGCCCCCAACTCCTGCTGAATCTCTGCACCTCCCTGGGCCTCTGTCCTTCATAAGACACATGTGTGGGCAAAGCCAGAGACCTCTGCTCTCTGTAGTCCACAATTCCAGAAGTCCTGGAAGCATCCAAAAATCAAAAGTGTTTCCTTCCATGGACTACCTTGCATTGCAGTACACTTAATCAGTTACTGCTTTGCCCGAATATTCCATTTTATCTACATTTCCTGCTGGCTACACTCCTGAATTTCCAAATAATGCCTACTTCAGTGTCAATAAAAGGACACCCCAGAAAGCAGAGCCTAAAGAGGTTATGGTAGGACAATTTTTGCTACTTCACCTGATCTCTTAATGCTTCTATTCAAAGATGACTACAGGTATTAACATTGAATAATCTTAGGGAATGCTCTGAGGCCTGATGCTTTTTCTTACAGAAGGAGAAGAGCAGTTGATTTCTTGACATGCTGGCCATGTTTCTCTTTCTTTTGATACTATTTTCTATCATTTAAATCAAGGGCTGGAGGTGATTCCATCTCCATAATAATTTGTATCCCTAAGGAGTTTTTAAATGAAATGTAATCAAATTCTATTCCTCATTCATTTGTACTTACCAGTTTTTATCTACTGAAATTCTCTATATCAATAAAATAGTAGGTAGGACATCACAAATTTGCATAAACATGACAAACTTCTTAGCCTCACACTAAAAAAAGGCATACTGACTGGTAAATTTCCAGAATTATCTTCAATTTTTAGGTAAACAATAGTATCTACCCGCTATGTATAGTAACTTATCACTGAAAATGGCTATACTTAATAGGAGGTGCTCAGTTAAATTTTCCATTTCTTTCAGAACCGTCAGATTGTCCATTTTGATTCTATTTCAGTGCAACTTCCGTTCTCAAAAACATTTCATTTACCCTCTCAATTTTAAGATTTGCACCTGGAACCATTTCAGCCCTTGAAGAAACAAACAAGAAAATTGCATCTGCAGTAATAAACAAACCACAAATCATAAAATTTCCAGCATTCAATGGACTCCAGTTCCTGGACTGACTCTCACACTAAAAACAAACTGAACCTTCAGGTCGACCAAAATGGCAGTGTAAGATACTACAAGATGCCATTATCCCAACAGACCCTTTGAACTACTAGCAAAACTGGCAGAGTCATCTTCCTGAAAACTCTAAAAAGCAGATAAAAGGCAAGCAGTACCTGAGAATAGGAGAAGCTCGTGGCACCCTTGCTGGCCCCTCTCCTACCCCCTCCCTGTTACGGTGTGCAGTTGGCCTACACTCCCATTGGGGGTTCTGGCCCCTCTCCTACCCCTCCCTGGTACGGTGTGCAGTTGGCCTGCACTTCCATTGGGGGTCCTGGCCCTTTTCTGGAGGGAGCAGAATAACCCCAAAGCACATACTGGGATGCCTGTATGTCAAATCAGGTGGCTCCCTGAAATACCGGACCAGGGAACTTACCTCTGGCATACACTCCCTGAACTTTGCCCTGCAGGCAGAAGCAGCTTCAGTTTAATCAGTGTAAGAAAAAATAAGCCCTAGTGGCCTGGGCCAAAGGATTAGTGCTTTAAATCATACAACAAAGCAGGGTAGGGGGTGGGGGTTGTCTATTTCATAGGGATTAGAGGGGCATTCAAGTTCCTACAAACAGTGGAACTCCTACGGTCAAGACCAGGCATTGGTATTTGCTTCATCCTGATCTTCTAGGCAGGAGAGCACCAGCCAATGAAGAGCCAATAGGCAAGGCCTGTGAAAAGTGATTTTTGCAATGGTTTGTTTGTTTTTGCTAACTTCTAGCACTGAAGTAAATCTCTGTGATATCAATAGCTGGATATAAACTTAAGGAACAGACAGCCCAGAGGCTAAGTCCCAGAATTAATACTTTAAAATAATAAAATAGGGTGGTGCAATGCTGGCTCAGTGGCAAAATTCTCGCCTGCCACGATGGAGATCCGGGTTTGAGTCCTGGAGCCTGCCCATGCCTAAAAAATAATACTAATAAAAATAAAATAAAATGTAGAATGCAAAAATGATGGCCCATCTAAAGGAACAAGATGAGAATCCAGAAACCATCAATGAAGACCAGACTTTGACACACTAGACAAAGAATTTTTAAAAATAATCCCCAATACATTCAAGAAGATAGGAAAACACAGAGAAAGAACTAAGAGATACGAGGAAAACAATGCACAAACAATATCAGAATCTCTGAGATTCTCAAAGGGAGCCAAACAGAACTGCAGAAGGAGAAGACCATGATAACTGAACTGAAAAATTCCTAAGAGGGTTTCAACAGCAGATTAGAGCTGGTAGAAGGATCAGTCAAATTAGAGACAAGAAAATTGAAATGATTCAGGCTGAGGAACAGAAAGAAAATAGAATTATAAAAAGCAAAGAGAGACTAGAGAACTATGGGATATCACCAAACATACCATTAACTAAACTACGGGAGGACCAGAAGAAGAAAGAAGGGGAAAGAAGGAATATTCAAAGAAATAATGACAGAAAACTTTTCAAACTTAACAAAAGACATGAATATGCACATTCAAGAAGCCCAAGAAACTCCAAATAGGATAAACTCAAAGAAAACCATGCCTGGACACACAGAAATCATGCTGTCAAATGACAGGGACAAGGAGAGAGTTCTGAAAGCTGCAAGAGAAAAGCAATGTGTTATGTACAAGGGAGTCCCAATTAGATTAAGTGCCACTTTCTTATCAGAAACCATGGAGGCAAGAAGGCAGTGGGACAAAATACTTAAAGTGTAGAAAAAAAACAATTGCAAACCAAGAATTTTGGATCTGGTAAGACTGTCTTTCAAAAATGAGGGAGAAAGTACAATTCACTTGATTCTTGATGATGATTATATAACTATATAGCTTTTATCATGTGGCTGTGTAACTGTGAAAACCTTGTGATGGCATTCCCTTTATCCAGTGTATGGGTACATGAGTAATAAAATAAACAGTGTAAATAAATAAATAATGGGGTGGGGATAAGGGATATAGAATGTTTTGGGTATTTTATTTTATTTTTGCAGTAATAAAAATATTCTAAAATTGAGGTGATGAATGCACAACTATATGATGATACTGTGAGACACTGATTGCATACTTCGGATGGAATAAATGGTATGTGAATATATCTCAACAAAATTGTATTTTAAAAAATGAGGGAAGAGATTAAGACATTTCCAAATAAACAAAAGCTGAGAGAGTTTATCACCACTACACCAGCCCTGCAAGCCGTGCTAAAGGGAGTTCTCCAGACTGAGAGAAAAGGACACAAGACAGTAGATCAAAGCACCACAAAGAAACAAAGACCTTCGGTAAAAATAACCATGTGGGTAATTATAAATGGCAGTATTACTGTATTATAATTTTTGGTATATAACCACTTTTTATGTCTTACAGGATCTAAAATGCAGGTGCAAAACAAGTAATGATAAATCTATGGTTTGGGATATACAACATATAAAGACATAATTTATAACAGGTACAACAAAAAGGTGCTGAGGACAAAGGGGTAAAGAAACAGTATATGTGTATGCTACTGCAGTTAAGTTGCTATCAAGTCAAATGTGATTGTAACAGAGTCGGGATGTTAAATTTAAGCCCCAAGGCTACCACAAAAGAAATGTATGAAGAGTATACACAGAAAGAAACAACAAGGGACTCAAAATGGTACAATATAGAAA
Organism: Tamandua tetradactyla; assembly: GCF_023851605.1. Lineage (NCBI taxonomy): Eukaryota > Metazoa > Chordata > Mammalia > Pilosa > Myrmecophagidae > Tamandua > Tamandua tetradactyla. Next base: position 72,940,656 of record NC_135332.1, on the reverse strand, counting down.
ATCAAATAAAGTTCATGAACCTTGAAGACCACATGGGGAGTGGAATTAGCCAGACGCAAAAGGGCAAATATTGTACCATCTAATTGATAGGAAATCATTAGAATAAACAAATTCATAGAGTCATAAATGAGAACAGAGGCTACCAGGGGCCAGGGTGGTGGCAGGGAACAGGAAGTTAATGTTTACTGAGTACAGAGTTTGAAAGTTTTAATAATGGGCGGTGGTAATGGTAACACAACACTGAATATAACTGACCCTGTTGAATTACATATTTGAATGTGGTTAAAAGGGGAAATTTTATGTTATGTATATACTACTAGAAAAAAAACTTAAAAGCAAAAACATAGGACTATACAACACAAACAGTGAGCCCTTATGTAAACTATGGACTACAGACATTACAATTACAATAATATTGTTTAATTAATTATAATAAAGGAACTACACACTAATACAAATTGATAATAATAGGGAAAACTATATATGTGAGGGTAGGTATATGTGAACTGTGCATTTTCTGCATGATTTCTCTGTAAAACTACCATTCTAAAAAAATTTTTTTTCATATGTGTGAATGTGCTATATATAAATGCAGAGGGAAAAAAACTGAAAATGCTCGGAGTAGGGGAAACAGGTGAGCAGGCCGGGGGAACACTTTCTTAAATACAAGGAAAAGCGCATATGAAAGTGGAAGAATGTTCAGGGCATGGACCTAAGCACATAACCAGAACAAAGAAGCCACATTTCACCTGAACAGCACTTGCCCAGCTTCAGGAACTAGAGTACAGGGTTGTAGCCATGAGTGCCCTGGGGGCTAATAAATAACCCCAAGGCCCCAGGCAAGGTGGGGGAATCCCCATGAAATCCCAGTTAAGGTCTACTTAAAAGTGACATATACAAGATGAACATGGACCATCTCGTCCTATCAGACGGCAAGGAAGCTAAGATTGAGGAGTATTAGGGACAAGGACATGTCAAAGGACTGAGGAGCCAAGCCAACTAGGAGACCCTACTACTAGCCAAAGATGGGGGAAATTCAGCTTCAATAATGAAAAAACTACGAGGAATTAAAATACATCAAACGTGCAAATCTACTAATGTATAGTGCTATTTAAAAAACAGTAGTCACTTTTCAAGGTTAATGAAAACCAATTCAATATCTTGAAAACCGTTAAACAAAAGAAAGGAATCAAACATTTACCCTGGCTTTTCTATATTATTTATATTCCTGGGTATGCACACAGTGGGTGAGGGAAAGTGTCTCTTTATAAAAGTATTCCAACTAATATATGACAAAGAAATAATAGAATTAGGTAATCCCAATGAAGGAAAAAATACAGGTATTAAACATCAATAGCTACTAATACACCATAAAAAGAGAGAACCAGACACATACTAAGAAAAAGAAAGGGTTGGAGGGAGAATTTAAAAGATACATCAAACATTATATACATATAAATATAATATCTCCTAAACCAAATTAATCGCTAAGGATAAACACACATTTGGGTGATAAAACTTTTTAAAAATCCAAGAAAATGTTTACTATAGAAGTCAGGATAATGGTTGCTTCTGAGAAGAGGAACTAGGATGACACGGAACGCGTCTTCTGTGATGTGGGGCAAATCCGATAGCTTGATGGCCAAAAGGTGTTTATCTTAGAATAATTCATTAGGCCATACATCTATTCTGTGTAGTTTTCTCTATTGGGGTTTTATTTTACTATTAAAATATTTTTAAATAATATATGCTCAAAAAAAGACTGGGAGGATGGATAATATTTTAATGTTGTTCACATCTAAGTATTGGTATGATTTATTTTAAATATGATGAGGCTTTAATTATTTCCAAATTTTATATATTAGTCAATATCTGCCATAAGAAAAAAATTAAAGTCATTTAAATTTAAAACATAAAGTTCAACAAGACGTGGGTCTTTTGGGGTACAGTCAGGTAAGCAGAAATTACTCTAGATACTTCATTCAAAGAGTTTTGACAAAGGCAATTAAAATACAGCATTGCAGGAAAGGGAAGATGACGTTTCCAAGGAACTGAGAAAGCAACTACCTCCGCATAGGAGTCCATGCTCATTAACCACTGCCGAAAAAACACGTCAGAGCAACAGACAGAATAACTTCTTCTTGCCCTGCCTTCTAATATCACGCAAGGGCAGAATCCAAACAAAACTCAGCTGGCATGGGGAGCTGGGAATTGGACTTTCCAGCCTCAAGCCCTGGCAATGCAGGATAAAACACAGAAGGAACTGCCCAAGAAGCAAATCATAGTCAAATACCTATTATCTGAATCCATTTATATAAAGTTCCAAACAAGACAAAACTTAAGGATGCATACGTAGTTGGTGCAGCTATAAAGAACCACAAAGGAACAATCAATAAACAATCCTGGATTGTGGGTTCCTTGGAAACAGGTGGATACTATGGAAAGGGGCACATGAATTGCTTCAGATGTTCCAGGAATAGCCTAATTCTTGACCAGACCTGTGAGTACAGCAGTGTTTTACTACTGGGCTTTTAAATTGTTTATATAGTATTTCCAGTCACAATTTTGTATATTTCTAATATTTCATGATAGATGGACAGATCGATGAAAGAAAGAGACAGAGAATGACTGAATTCATTTTGAGCCTTTCTACCTAAAGACTCCTGGACAATGAGAATCCACAGGAGAGAGAAATTACGTAGAAGAGAATGAGGCATCAAGCCAACAGTCACCACAAGGCATGGACATATGTGTGAAACCTTCTTCCAGCTCCAGCCCAGCTATATAAATGACCTGGTCAAGACCACAACGGACAAACACACAAAGATGTGAAAGATAATCATTAAGTACGTGTGATTACATTAAGCTACTAAGTTCTGGGGGTGATTCATTATGCAGCGATAGATAACTGGAACAGGACGCTACCTAGAAGAACAGTGAGGAGCAACCACTCGAGGTTGCAGGAAGCAGGTCCTGCATCAAGTATTGGTACAGCAAACCACAACCTGCAGTGACAGAAAAGGTAGAGGACTTGCCTAAAGAACTTGTGGATCTGGCAAAGAAGGCTTCCAGGCAGAATGCTCCAAGTGCCTTTTGGCTGCTTTGTAAGAAAAAGATGAATTTATGAAGGAACTGTTCAGTTTTCAAGCATAACTTACAGGAAATATTTCCAAGCCAGTATTTGCTGAGTATATAATAAAACTCTTTCTTTCTCAGTCTCTCTTGCTGGCAAAAGATTCCCAAAGTAAAAAATGGTCTCACAGCAAAGATGGAATTCAAGGAGCTAATAGTAAAATGCATCCTCAGGATCAAAGCAAACAGCAAGGATGTGGTGTGAGACCCCTGGCTGTGCCACAGAAAGCTTTAAGGAGGTTCTTTCCAGACCTTCCTAGCTAGCCAAAAGGGCTTCGAAGAATCTTAAGGGTGTGGTCCCTAACCTAACTCACAGCCCAGAGTGAGAAGGAGCTCTCCCAAGGATATGTGTGACTGTGACATTTACCTATTGGATAAGATATATTTTAACACATAGAAAGTAAGAGTTGTACCAGCTTAGGACCTTTGGGCTGTCAACTTTCTATAGTGAGGAAGCAGGATGAAAGAATACTCAGGTGCAAGCATAAACCACTGCTTGTGGAAAAGGAGGAATGGCTCAGAGACCAGAGGGCAAAGGATTGGGGACCTACTCCCAAAGAAGAGACAGTCTGAGCAAGGAATACCCCTGCCTCCAGCAGGGCCAACTGGGACTTGAACCTGTGGGCTTTCAGAGCTGCCAGGAGCCAGCAAAGCTAAATGCCTTGCATTCCCCACATTTTGAATGGGAGCGACTGTTCCAGTTATCCTGTGTCCATATCACCATTGAGTGTCAGATGCGTGGGGGTCATATTTTTTTGTTTTGTTTTTTTTTTTGGGGGGGGGGGCGCATGGGCTGGGAAACAAATCCGGGTCTCCTACACAGCAGGCAAGAATTCTATTACTGAACTACCCTTGCACTGCCTGGTCATTGTCTTTTAAGTCCAGGGGCTCTCAACCTAAGGAGCAGGGCCAAGGGAGCCACATGCACACTGGAACCTGATTGCAATGATGAAAACCTGGACTTCGAGCCAGCAGCTGAGCCCCCTATGGGAGAATTTGGAATCTGGGGGCCCCAGGGAGGGAGGCGAGAGTATTCTGAGCATGGAAAAGATGTGATTGTTAGGGAAAACAGGCTAACTGGCAGAGCATCGCAGTGGTGCAGTGGTCGCAGTGGTCGCTCCTGATAAAACCAAGCCTTCCAGGAGGCACATCCTCATGCAGTGCCCTCCCCCACAGGCCCTGGGGTTGTTGTGACTGCCTTCTTCAACAGAGGCGATAAACACTGGCATATGGGATCTTGTCTTCTTAGAAGGCTGCCTCATCAAGTCCCAAGCCACCAACACAAATTAGAAGGTCCAGTTACCTGCTGGTGAGAACACCAGGGAGAACTGGACAGACAGACAAAGAGAAATATGCATGGCCAGCCCAGAACTGTTCCAGCCATCCCCACCAATACACCACACATTTAAGTGACGTCACCTTGGATTTCCAGACGCAGTCAAGCCTCAAGATGATACAACTATCTGGAGACCTCAGAAGAAACCAGCAAAAGAACTACTTAGCTGAGGCTAGCCCAGATTGTCAAACTATGAACAAATAAATGCTTATTGTTTTAAGCATAGATTTGGGGTGCTCAGTTATGCAGCCATGGAAAAACTGAAACAAATACCTTTGGAATTCCTTATCCAAAGAATAAAACTTGGCAAATCTTAGCATTTACCTGGAGCCAAATTAGCAGAATTAGCAAAATAATGTCTAAAGCAATAGATTCTATTTTGGGCCATAGTGGCAATCTCCTAGTTAAGCTGTTAGAGGGAAAGAACATCAGAGAAAAAAGGCTAGGAATATCCTTATTTATTTTTGGAACTGATTATCCAAAGAATATTATTGGGTTTTTCTTAGCATTAATCTAGAGTAAAAAGTAGAATTTTAAAGCAGTGGACAGCGCCTTGTAACTATGTTGCCTATCTGTGTTTCACCTTTAGAAACTAAACCATAAATTTGTAACACCAATATCTGACCAGCAATTCAGCAGTAAATTATGTAGAAAAAATTATAAACCATGTATATATTATATTAAGAGGAAATAGAAAAGTAACAAATAATTCTAAAATAATTTCCTAGGTAAATTATGTCGTTTCCCAGTTCTAAATAACAAAAGAAGACCCAGAACCATGAATACATAGTAACAAAGCAACCAGGAAAGGACCAGCAAAGTCAAAAATAATAAGACCACCTGCAACATAGATTTGGAGGTGGAAAAAAAATGACCATCAGGACAAAAGCAGGGTCTCTTCCTCCTTTTCCCCAAATGGAGAAAGAAAAGGTGGTATAAGATTCCTTGCCAACTGCCACCCAACTCCCTCAGAACACCAGCTGCCATCGAGATATTCTCTATCTGGACCCAATTATACTGAAAAGGGTTCCTGGCACAGCAAAGAAAAACCCTGGGCCCTTGCTGGTGGCAGGCTGATTTGAGTATCAACCTGAGTTCTGATTATGAAAAGGAACAGACTCCTGCAGAGTCACAGCCCTTACCTAAAATCCTCACCAGATGTGTTCCAGAATTCAGAAACTCTGTGTTTCAGAAAGGTAACAAGAGTGAACACCCCAATATTACATAAATACTTCTGTAGACAAATCTATGAATTGGCACATTAATTGGCTTTTATTAATTCTGTAAATAGCCTCATATCATTCAGGTCTGGTTTTGCTGTTAAATGAGTTCTGGAACCAAACTTATGAAAAAACTAAGTTTTCCGAACTTCTGAATTTCAAAATGCCAAATGAGAAACTTCGCTATGACCTAAACCTCAAGTTTACTTTTTGCCAACCCCTCCGAAAATTTAACCAAATATTAATTTTAAAAGATTTTGCACATTTTACATAATAAAGGTATGGATACAAACATCAATAGCAAACATTTAATAAGTGAGTTTTATATATAACATCATTTAATGCTCACAGCAAGCCTCTGAGGTGAGCATCTTTACTATCCCCAGTTGATGTGTAAACGGAGGCACAACAAGGAAAGCTGTGCGCACAAGGTTACACTGCTCATGAGTGCAGGGTCGGCCCTGAGGCTAGGCTCATAACCACCAGGCTGTACTAACTCCCAGTACAAAAGGAGGGAAATTTTTTTATTCCAGGAAAAGGTCCAAGCACGTCTCAATGGTCACGATGCTTTTTCAAATAACTGATAGAGCCATTCACCTAAGAAAGTCTAGTGCTTGTGCATCTAACCTGGAAATACTCTATCAACCTCCTAACAATCTCCTCCCATAAGAATTCTTAGAAATGCTAACAAATAGATAACACATAGACTAGGGTAATTTTTCCAAATTTGTAATATAATACAAAATGCCTACAGACGTTAAGTAGTCTTGTGAGGCTATAAATCAGGAGACCGTAAAAGAAAGGCATGTTTGTAGCAAAGACAATGTTTTAAAACATGGTAGCAGTCTCAGTATAGTGCCAGAGATTACTGGGAAGCATCCAAAATCTCCTCTTACATTTCCTTCCTCTTCTAGAGCCATAGGGTTTTGGTTTTAATTAGCTTCTAAGTCCTCTGGTCACTTAAGCGTTCTATCTCTAACTTCCCCTGACACATATCACTAGAATAATTCATTCTCATAATCTTTGTGTACATTTGATTATATCCCAAGATACTTCATACTTCATATCAATTCAGAAGGATGGAAGGAAACTCCAAAACAAAACAATTCTCTTCTTGGCATGGTAGCAATATCCTAGCTAAGATCTGTCAGAAAAGAAAGGATTCAGCATCCTATGAAATCCTATGAAAGAAAGGATTCATACCATATGATGGATTCATACCATATGATGGTATGAATGCAGAGGCTGCTTTTTTTATTTGGGGCATAGACAACATTTCCTTGTCTTCCAGTTAAAGGGTCACGTGTAACCCTTACGAAATATCCTTAAAGGGAATATCATTCCTTCAGCCTCCCTGCCAGGTGAAATGCAAAGTGCTATATGTAACTATTATGAGATATCCTTAAAGGGAATATCCTTACTTCATCCTTCCTGCCAAGTGATATACACATATAATGGCTGGAGCTGGAGCAGCTTTATTGGACAATGAGGTAACTGTAAGATTAGAAATCTTGCACAGCAAAGTAAAGGCAGAAGGAACCAAGGGCCCTGATATTCCAGAGCACCTAACAGCCCTGGAATCCACTTCAGGATAAGGTAATTGTGAATTTTATTTATATTATTGTTTGGTTTTCTCCTGTAATTTTCAGCCAAACCTAATCCTAATATAGTGAGCATAATCAGATCTTAAGGTGACAGCATGGAAGGAGTACCCAAGAAGATTACTTTTCCCCACCAGTATCTGAATCTGAATAAAGATTTCATAATATGTTAAGCATCTGCTCAACAATCTATTGTAATCTCTGTCCATTTTTTAAAGACAAATCAACAAACTAACCATCACATTTTTAAAAATAGCAACAGATTCAATGTACAATGGAAGTATCTCTTGGAACTCAGCCAAGGGAATATGCTGCTACAGCCACTACCTTAAATTAAGCCTACAGTTAAATAATTGTCTACTTTATGAATTCCATGGTCATCTGTACATTCTAGTTAAAATTTACTGCACATAAATATCATGCAAACTATAATTCTTTCTCCCTATTGTTTATACCTCTTTCAAATGACAGAAGACAATTCCATAGCCAAAAGGAATGATGAAATAAAGACAACAAATAAGCCTGAACAGAAAACTAAGACAGTAAATGGAGTGCTGACAAAATATGCACATGACTAAAGTATGCTTTACTTTCCTGCAAAACTGTGTAATGCTTCTTCCCTTATCATTCTTTTAAGGATTTTTTTAAAATATCCCTTTATAATTTTAGAAGACTTCTTTTCCATCTCATTTCTTAAACTTCTTTCTAAAGGTATCCTAACCCCATTTGAAATCATTACAAACATCACTTCATTGTTGCAGTATTCTACTCAGCACCACGACTATAGAGTGCAAATAGATACATCAAATATCAATATTTGAAACCAATAATTAGCAAATATTCTTATTTAACCAAGATGCCTCAGCAGGAACACACACACACAATCACAATTATATACTCACACATGCAATTTTGACTACCAAAAATCATTAGGAGTGTCTTGCTGTGTCAGGTACCAGAGGGGATAAAAAGAAAGCTGTCCCCATAGAACAGGACAGGAAAGGAAGGAGGGACCCATGGAATCAAGTCATGAGAGAGGCTGAGACCTGAGGAAGCAAGGCACAACTAGCACTCTGACAAAGGAAAGAAAAAGAAAAGAGAATTTCAGGAGAAAGCAAAAAGGAAGACGAAATTCCAGACCATGCTCCTGGCCACGCGCCAAAGGCCAGGTAGTCTCTGACCTCAACAGGAGGCAACAGTACCACTAAGTTCAAGTTGAGGATATAAGCATGCACTCCCCCATGAACTGCAGAATCTGTCCTAGTGACAGAGTCCCTCATGGCTGCATGGAAGGATTTCTAGGTAAGAATAATCAAAATTGCAGGAAGAAAAAAGAGGCCAAGGGCAGATCAGGCTAAAGGCAGAGATCAGAAGTCAAGCTGAGGGTTCACCACATTTTTCAACTACTGTTAATGAACATCTACCAAGCGCCAGGCCCTCACCAGGAGCTGGAGTATTTCTATAATCAAATTAGACAGCAGTCCCTGCCTGCACGGAGCGTGCAAGTACTCATGTCCAATGGGAAGAAACAGACACTAAATACAGTAAGAAAAAATAAGAAAATTGTGCAGCATGTTAGAAGTCATAAGTGCTATAGGAAAACAAACAGAACAAGATGCAAGAAGGAGTTTTATGGTCTTTAATTAAAAAAACAAATACAGGCAGCAATATTCAGGATGGACTAAGAGTATAAAAGGTTAGAAACAGGAAAATCTAATGGACAAAAATGGCAAGAAATTGGGTCTTAAGTATAAAGAGCCAGAGTAAGACTGAAGAGGGAGTGATGATGGGATGGAGACAAAGGGGACACTGAAAAGGAATGGACAGGGCTTGGGAACTAAGTGGACAATGATAAAAGAAGAGGGACAATTTCAAGGTGACAAAAAGTTTCCCTAACCTGAAACACAAAAAAAACTGTATATCACAGACAGAAGAGATGAGGCTGTGACAAGAAATTGGTTTAAGGGGAATGCTACAGTGAACGAGGAATAAAGAAATGGGGGTTCCAAACCTGAGTCAATGTACTGAAGGAGACATATTATCTTGCTGAGGGTAAAAGATGAGGGTAACTGCTTTAAAATATTATTTAATCTCTTCTAGATTTAAAACCAGTGTTGGGATGAAGCCCATCAAAACTCGATGAATCTAAAAATGCCAGAGTGAAGTGACTTTGTTACAAAGGCAAATATGGAACTCAGGTAGAGATAAGAGGCCAGGCCAAGAGAGGCATCCAGAAATCAAGATGAGAAAACGGTTAAACTCTCTGAGTATGTGTAAGGCAAAAAAAAAAAAAGGAAAAGGAAAGACAGGGAGAAAGGAGATGGTAGCTCACAATTGAGAGGAAACACTGCCAGTGCAGAAGATAAGTGTCCAGCAGGGGACATAACAAAGAAACCACAATACTAAACTTCCAGGGTGTGGTTGGGGGATCCCCGGGGTGTAGAGAAGAAACAGAGATGGGGCATTTTAAGAATGAATTCCTGTATCAGAAGGGGCCAGAGGCTCAGGTGGATGGCAAAAGGGGATGCACTGCCAGGTGACGTGTGACTTACAGAATACCTGGAAGGGCCACAGGGGCAAGCTGCAGGCTCAGCTTCCAGGAAACAGCGAGTGCCAAGGACCAACTTCCTCTGCCTCAGTTGGGAAAGCACATCCAGTGCTCTGAAAAGCCTCAGAAGTGTGTTTCCTCTGCCTGTGCAACCTGAACCAGAAAAGAGCCTTACTCCCTGACTCTCTGTGCACAGAACTTGGTTACAGACTCAGCCCCACACCAGAACATCTGATTAACTGAACCCTAGCTGCAAGGGAATCTGGGAAATAAGACCTTTTGCCTTCCAGCTTCTCCAGTACAAGAGGGCACAGCAGAAGGCAGAACATCTACTGAGACAGAACTACTAAAATGTCTTTTATCAATATTTCGCCATTCCTTTATCCATATTCCACCATTCCTTTATAAAACACTGGACACGGAATGAAATGTGACAATGAAACAGCTATGCTTCTCAGAGGTCATAGAAACAACAAGCTCAAGACCCTGAGCCAAACAAAGAGGCTCTGCTGTTCTCAGACACATCTCCCAAACGCTCGACTCTGCCCACCATACCTCAGTTTGCTACTCTGTTACACATAGCAGTGAAACAAAAGTTTTTTTTAATGACTTGAATAATTTTTTTTCCATTTTTAAGGGCTTACACAAATAGAGAATTATTTAGGTGTGTAAACAGAGAAGGGGGACATCAATCTTTTCTGACACTGTATCATTGATTGCTTTTTATTTCTACTGTTGAGCACATGGAAGGAAAACTACTGAAAGCTCTGTATGTAGAAGAAAAAAGGTATATGCCATGGGATAGAGCCATAAGAGCCACTGCTACCTATAAATCCAGGAAAGAATAAAAGTTTGTTTTATGGACTCAGGCAATATCTAGAAACTGGTCCGCACATATGATTAAAATTTAACTTTATACTTTATAAAGGATAATAATTAGTGGAAACAGATGGACTCAGAAAGAACCTTGGAAATTATCTGGTCCAAAGTTAGAAGCCATCCACTTGACAGGTTCCAAGGTGAAAGTCATTCTGCCTCTGACGTTTCTGTGGTTGACAAGATGGCAGATCCTTGAGGATTTTCCCATTAAGCCAATTTCAACAAAATGTTGATTTGCTTCAGGATGCTGGCCACTGATGGGAATTGGACAAATAAAAAGCTATCACCTGATGGGTTTTATGTGTTTATCATAACTACAATCATACTATTCATTCCACTAAACACTTTCAAATCACCTCTGTGATCTTGTACTCAAACTACAAGTGGTATAAAGCAAATGAAGGCGCTCCCATGGTCATATGAAACCTGAAAGAATATTAAAATTCTCTCTAATTTGTCAACAGCTTGTCATCTTGGCTGCAAAGCCAATTGGGAGACTCAGCTGAACAAAGATCAAAATGTATAATGGGTACAACTACAGACAATGAAGAGATTACTGTTAGCCATGAGCAAATTAGGTTCATAACTTTCTGATTTTTCAATATATTCACGTGAATAACTTATAATGAAAAAATGAATTACTGAATTTTAACTATTAATTCTGTACATCTTAGTCAAAATAGTAAAAAGAAAGTAAACTTAAAAACTGATAGGAGTAGGAAAAAATGCATTGTACAATGAATGTGTCAGTGATAAAGATGATCTATTCCTTCTTCAAATAAGCAATTAATGCTGAGTTAGGAAAAATTCTTGACGGAGCAGCAACCCTACCAGCACACCTCGAGGCCTGATTCTCCCTACTCCTCTCCTTGACCACCTGACCTCATCCTGGGCTCCCTTATCTCCCAGCATCACCAACTCCATGGTTCTTCCCTCAGTCTCTTTCCCCCCTCCCTCTCTAATAACTCTCCTAGCTTAGCATGACCTGATATTTCCTGCACACACATGGACACTGAATTATGATAGATCAACCCGTGCACATGTTGGGAGTCTGAATGGTATCTCTTAGCAGCTCTGCTACTCGGGGAAAGGACAAACGGAGATGACAAGACCCAGCTTTCCCAGGTATTGTGAAAATCAGTGCCCTAATTAATCACTGCCTAAACCACGGAGAAGGAATTCAACAAATAGCATCCACTGCCCACTTTGCCTGCAATAAGCACACAAATGATAGGAGAAGCACTGGCTCTACAGCCTCCTTTGGGGTACAGTGGTGGGCACTGGGGAGGCAGGTAGTCAGGGGCACAACTGTACTTCTTCATGACTCTTGGTCGGGAAACTTTATTACTGGCATTCACAGTACATATTTCTTCGTTCCAAGGGCACTTTTCTTGGTTTTTTTTTATTCATTCCTTAGTATGATTCCTTGCTTGATGTCTGTCTCCCCTACTAGATTCTTTTTTGATTTTTTATGTTTAACTTTTTTTTATTATATAGTATAACATATACACAAAGCAAAGAAATAAAAAAGCAATAGTTTTCAGAGCACTCTTCAACAAGGAGTTACAGGACAGATCCCAGAGTTTGTCATGGGCTACTACATGATCCTCTCATATTTTTCCTTCTTGGTGCTCCAGAATACAGGAGGCTAGAAGGCCTAAATACTTTCACCATCACAACTGACTTTTTTTCCTTCTTTTTTTGTGAAAAATAACACATATACAAAAAAGCTATGAATTACAAAGCACATCACCACAATTATTGTAGAACATATTTCAGAATTTGACATGGGTTACAATTTCACAATTTCAGGTTTTTACTTCAAGCTGCTCTAAGATACTGGAGACTAAAAGATATCAATTTAGTGATTCAACATTCATATTCCTTTGTTAAATCCTATCTTCTCTGTATAACTCCACCATCACCTCTGATCCTTCCATCCCTTCTCTTTAGGGGTACTTGGGCTATGGCAATTCTAAATTTTTCATATTCAAAGGGTCTAACACTAATATGGGGTAGGGAGATGGAACTGTGATATTCTGTAGTAGCTGGACTAGGTTTCAGGACTTATCTGGACCAGGGACACATCTGGAGGTTGCTGGTATCTGGAAAGTTACTGTAGTGTACAGAACCCTTGTGGGATCCTATATATCGCCCTACATGTTCTTTAGGATTGGCTGGAATGGTCCTGGTTGGGGTTGCTCTAGTTTCCTAGCTGCCAGAATGCAATATACCAGAAATGGAATGGCTTTTAAAAAGGGGAATTTAGTAAGTTGCTAATTTACAGTTCTAAGGCCAAGATAATCTCCCAATAAAGCAAGTCCATAGAAATGTCCAATCAAAGGCATCCACAGAAAGATATCTTGGTTCAAGAAGGCCAATGAAATTCAGGGTTTCTCTCTCAAATGAGAAGGGACATGCAAAGAAAGTCAGTGTTTCTCTCCCATCTGGAAAGGGACGTCTGCTAGTTTTCTCTCCTGGCTTTCTGTTTCCTGAAGCTCCCCACGAGGCATTTTCCTTCTTCATCTCCAAAATTCACTGGCTGGTGGACTCTGCTTCTCACAGCTATGTCATTCTGCTCTCTCAGAATCTCCCGCATTCTCCAAAATGTTTCCTCTTTTATAGGATTCCGGTAAACTAATCAAAACCCACCCAAATGGGTGGAGACACGTCTCCACCTAATCCAGCTTAACAACCACTCTTGATTGAGTCACATCTCCAGGGAGATGATCCAATTACAGCTTCAAACATACAGTACTGAATAAGGGTTAGAAGAAACAGCTGCTTTTACAAAACAGAATTAGAATTAAAACATGGCTTTTCTAGGGTACATCCATCCTTTCAAACTAGCACAGGGGTTGACAGGTTATGATAGGTAGCAAGGTCTACCCAAAGCTTGCATAACAGCAACCTCCAGAGTAGCTTCTTGACTCTATTTGAAGTCTCTCTGCCACTGATACTTTATTAATTATACTTCTTTCCCCCCTTTTGGTCAGGATATAATTGCTGATCCTACGGTGCCAGGTCTAGAGTCATCCCTAGGAGTCATCTCCCACATCATCCCAGACACTTTCACCCCTGGACGTCTTATCCCACTGTGCTGGTTTGAAAGGATATATGTTCCCTACAAACGCCATGTTTTAATCAAAATCCCATTTCATAAAGGCAGAATAATCCCTACTCAATACTGTATGTTTCAAACTGTAATCAGATCATCTCCCTGGAGATGTGATTTAATCAAGAGTGGTTGTTAAACTGGATTAGATGACAACATGTCTCCACCCATTTGGGTGGGTCTTGATAAGTTTCTGGAGTCCTATAAAAGAGGAAACATTTTGGAGAATGAAGGAGATTCAGAGAGAGCAGAGCAGAATGACATGGCCAAAAGAAGCAGAGTCCACCAGCCAGTGACCTTTGGAGATGAAGAAGAAAAATGCCTCATGGGGGGCTTCATGAAACAGGAAGCCAAGAGAAGAAGCTAGCAGATGATGCTGTGTTCACCATGTGCCCTTCCAGATGAGAGAGGAACCCTCACCAGATTGAGAAACTCTGACTGTGTTCGCCATGTGCCCTTCCACTTAGAGAGAAACCCTGAACTTCAGTGGCCTTCTTGAACCAAGGTATCTTTCCCTGGATGACTTTGATTGGACATTTCTATAGACTTCTATGGACATTTTCTTGGCCTTAGAACTGTAAACTAGCAACTTATTAAATTTCCGTTTTTAAAAGCCATCCTGTCTCTGGTATATTGCATTCCAGCAGCTAGCAAACTAGAACACCCAGGTAAGGGGGAAGGCAATGATTTCATTTGCAGAATTGGGCTTAGAGACACTGAAGCCACATCTGAGCAACAAAAGAGGTCCTCCAGAAGTAACTCTTTGGCATGACTATAGGTAGTCTATGCTTCTCTGCTACCTACATATATAAGCTTCACAAGAGTAAGCCGCATGATCGAGGGCATGGCTTACTGATGTGGGTGTCCCTAAAGTTTGACACAGTATCAGGGGATTCCCTGATGGTAAGGTTTAATAGTTCCATATTCTTTCTCCCATTCCTCATGGGACTTTACCAATACTTTTTGATTATCTGCTTTATGTACTCCAGGCATTATAATAATCTATACAGGATTAAAGGACCTCTTTCTTATTCTGTGCTCCCTGTGTTTCACCTGTTCAAATGAACTATACAGACAGGTTGAATTAGATTATGTACTACAGAAAATTTCAGTTTCAGACCAAATAAACCTTTCATCTACTGGTCTCAAAGAGTATGTGTAGTTCTAAAATGTAGATACTGTCTTCCTTACCTCTATGTTCTAAAATCCTTTAACCCCAATCTATTCGGCTTTGTTCTTATCTGTAAATATCAGGTTATATATATAAAACTGCCTCTCAAAATCCAGAAATAATAATCACCACTCTGGACTTAATGGGTCTGCTCTAAAAGCTTACAATCTAGGTCCCTGTTTTCTTAAAAACATTTTCTAAAGGTGACCATACCATACTTGTTCTTTTGTTTCTGGCTTATTTTGTCTCATCAAATGTCCCATATGTTCATTCACATCGTTATATGCCCCAGGACTTTGTTCCTTTTTATAGCAGCACAATTTTCATTCATAAGTATGCACCATTGTTCGCCAATCTACATCTCAGTCAGTGCACACTTCGGCTACCTACATTCATCGAGCATCATGTAGAGGGCCCAAAGTCCATAATCCATCAACATTCTCAATTTTAGATAATTTCACTGTTCCCAAGAGAAAGAAAACCAATAAATACACCCTCATCAAATAGGAAATCTAAGCTTCCTCTTAACTCTTGTCCCTCACCCCATTATTTACCTCTGCTGCTACTGTGGTATTGCTGATGGTTTCATTTAGAACATAGCTCATACCATGCAACAGCAGTTTTCCCCCTGTACCCTAGACTTAAACACTCTTTGTACAAGAATCACATCTTTTAAGTAATTCTTAGGAGAACTAATTCATATTTCTAGTGTTAATCAGTGGGACACATAGGTCTATCCCTTTCAATCTTGTTCATCTTCAATATGGTAATATTATTTAGAGGCCCACAAGAGAACCACCTTCACTCCTATCTAATCCCTTACATTGGAGTTCAACCTCATTAGCTAACAGTTCACCCATCTCTAGCTTCTATGTATCTTGAATCCCCTATATTCCGTATTATAAGCCTCTGATTATACCTTTACGCTGGTCATAAAAGTGGAATCATACAGCATCTATCCTTTTGTGTCTGGCCAATTTTACTTAGCATTTTGTCTTCAAGGCTCATTTACCTTGTCATGTGCTTCATGACGTCATTTTATCTTACTGCTGCATAATATTCCATGCATGTTTATATCACATTTTGTTGATTCACTTGTCTGTTGTGGGCATTTGATTTGTTTCCATCTTTTGGCGACTGTGAATAATGCTGCTATGAACATTGATGTGCAAATGTCTGTTTGTGTCACTGCTTTCAGCTCTTCTGGATATATATCAAGTAGTGCCACTGCTGGGTCATGGGGAAACTCGATATTTAGTTTCCTAAGGAAGTGTCAAACAGTCTTCCATAGTGGCTGCACCATTATACATTCCCACCAGCAGTACATAAGTGTCCCAGTTTCTCTGCATCCTCTCCAAATTTTTAGTTTCCTGTTTGTTTAAATAGCAGCCATTCTTATAGGTGTGAGGTGGTATCTCATTGTAGTCTTGATGTGCATTTTCCCTTATAGCCAATGAAAATGAGCATCTCTTCATGTGCTTTTGAGCCATCTGTATTTGCTTCACAAAAATGCCTAATTATATCTTATAGCCCATTTTATAATTGGGTTGTCTGTTCTTTTGTTGCTGAGTTGTATGATTTCTTTGTATATACAGGAAATCAAACCTTAGTCCGATATGTGATTTCCAAATATTTTCTTCCATTGAGTTAGCTGCCTCTTCACCTTTTCAACAAAGTCTTTTGAAGTACAGAAGCATCTGATTTTGAGGAGTGCCCATTTATCTATTTTTTTCTTTCATTGCTTGTGCTTTGCGTGTAAAGTTTAAGAAGCTACCTCCTATTACTAGGTCTTGAAGATGTTTCCCTACATCTTCTTCTAGAAGATTTATGGTGCTAGTTCTTACATTTAGGTGTTTGATTCCCTTTAAGTTTTGCATAGGGTGTAAGATAGGGATCTTTTTTCATGCTCTTGGCTATTGATATCCAGTTCTTCCATGCCCAGTTACTGAAAAGACTATTTTGTCCCAGTTCAGAGGATCTGGGGGTCTTGTCAAAAATCTATATTTGGTGGTCTATTTCTGCATTCTCGATTCAATTCCATTGGTCAATGCTTCTATCTTTGTGCCAGTACCATGCTGTTTTGACCACTGTGGATTTATAATAGGTTTAAAATCAGGGAGCATTAATCCTCCCACTTCATTCTTCTTTTTTAGGATGCTTTTAGCTATTCGGAGTCTCTTTCCCTTCCAGATGAATTTGGTAGTTAGCTTTTCCAAATCTTCAAAGTAGGTTGTTGGAATTTTGATTGGTACTGTGTTGAATCTGTAGGTCAATTTGGGGAGAATTAACATCTTAACTATATTTAGCCTTTCTATCCATGAGCAGGGGATATCTTTCCACCTATTTAGATCTCCTTTGATTTCTTTTAGCAATGTTATGCAGTTTTCTGTGTATGAGTCCTTTACGTGCTCAGCTTAGTCTGTTCCTAAGTATTTAATTCCTTTAGCTGCTATTTTGAATGGAATTTTTTCCTTAACTGACTCCTCAGCTAGATCATTGCTTCTGTATAGAAATGTTACTGATTTTTGCACATTAACTTTATATCCCGCCACCTTGCTGAATTTGTTTATTAGCTCAGGTAACTTTGCTGTAGAGTTCTCAGGATCTTCCAAGAAGATCATATCATATCATCTACAAATAATGAGTTTTACTTCTTCCTTTCCAATTTGGATGCCTTTTATTTCTTTGTCCTGCCTGATTGCTCTGCCTAGAACTTCTAGCACAATGTTGAATAATAGTGGTGAGAGTGGGCATCCTTGTCTTGTACCTGATCTTAGGTAGAAAGCTTTCAGTCTCTCTCCATTGAGTACGATGCTGGCTATCGGTTTTTCATATATTCCCTTTATCATACTGAGGTAGTTACCTTTGATTCCTATCTTTTGGAGTGCTTTTATCAGAAACGGATGCTGAATTTTGTCGAATGCTTTTTCTGCATCAGTCGAGATGATCATGCGATTTTTCCCTTTCACTTTGTTAATGGGCTGCATTACTTTAATTGATTTTCTTGGGTTGAACCATCCTTGCATTCCTGATATAAACCCCAGTTGGTCATGGTGCATAATTCTTTTAATGAGCTGTTGGATTTGATTTGCTAATATTTTATTGAACATTTTTGTATCTACGCTCATTACAGAGGTTGGCCTGTAGTTTTTCTTTCTTATAGCATCTTTACCCTGTTTTGGTATTAAAATGATACTAGTTTCATAGAATGAGTTAGGTAGAGTTCCTTTTTCCTCAATTTTTTTGAAAAGTTTGAGCAGGATGGGTGTTAGTTCTTTTTGGAATATTTGATAAAATTCCTCTGTGAAGCCATCTGGCCCTGGCTTTTCTTTGTAGGAAGATTTTTGATGACTGATTGAATCTCTTTACTTGTGCTTGGTTTGTTGAGATCTTCTATTTCTTCCTGAGTCAGTGTAGCTTTTTCATGTGTCTTCAGGAATATGTCCATTTCATCTAAGTTGTCTAGTTTGTTGGCATATAGCTTTTCATACTATCCTCCTATGATTTCTTATTTTCTTCAGGGTCTGTGATAATGCACCCCTTCTTGTTTCTGATTTTGCTTATTTGCATCCTCTTTCTTTTTTTCTTTGTCAGTCTTGCTAGTGGCCCATCAATTTTATTGACTTTCTCAAAGAACCAACTTTGGGTTTTACTGATTCTTTCTATTGTTCTTTTGTTCTCCCATTCATTTATTACTGCTTTAATCTTTGTTATCTCTCTTCTCCTATTTGCTTTGGGGTTAGTTTGCTGTCCTTTTTCAAGTTTCTCCAGGTTTGCTGTTAAGTCCTCAATTTTTTATCTTTCTTGTTTTTTAACATAGACATTTAGGGCACTCAATTTCCCTCTCAGCACAGCCTTTGCCACATTCCATAAGTTCTGATAAGTTGCATTCTCATTTTCATTTATCTCCACATAGCTACTGATTTCTCTAGCAATTTCTTCTTTGACCCACTGCTTGTTTAAGAGTGTATTATTTAATCTCCATATATTTGTGATTGTTCTTGTTCTTTGGTGGTTATTGGAATCCAGCTTTATTCCACTGTGATCAGAGAAAGTGCTTTGAATAATTTCAGTATTTTTAAGTTTATAAAGACCTGTTTTGTACCCCAGCATATGATCTATCTTGGAGAATGTTTCATGAGCACTAGAAAAGAATGTATATACTTGTGCTTTGGGGTGCAATGACCTATAATATGTCTGTTAGGTCTAATTCATCTATCAAGTTATTTAATGTCTCTGTTTCTTTGTTGATCTTCTGTCTTGTTGTTCTATCTATAGAGGAGAGTGGCCTATTGACGTCTCCTTCTATTGCTGAAACATCTATCGCTCCCTTCAGTTTTGCCAATGTCTGTCTCATGTACTTTGGAGCTCCTTGATTGTGAACATAAATATTTGATCACTATATCTTCTTGGTGAAGTGACTCTTTAATTAATATATAGTGTCCTTCTTTGTCTCTTATGATGTCTTTACATTTAAAGTCTATTTTGTCCGATATTAGTATAGCTACTCCTGCTTTCTTTCCGTTACAACCCATGTGAAAAATCTTTTTCTATCCTTTTACTTTCAACCTATTTGTATCCTTGTGTCTAAGATGAGTCTCTTGTAAGCAGCATATAGCTGGATTATGTTTCATAATCCAATCTGCCAATCTGTATCTTTTAATTGGTAATTTCAGTCCATTAACATTCAAAGTTATTACTGAAAATGCATTTCTTGATTCCACCATCTTAACGTTTTTTATTTTATTTGTCAGATCTATACATTCTTTTCCTTCTTTCTCTTTTTATTCTTTAAATTACCCTTAGTGATACTCTTCAATTCTGTGTCCTCCTCCAGGCCTCCCTTACCTGTCTTTTCTTTTCAGCTGGCAGACCCCTTTTTAGTATTTCTTGTAGGGATGGTTGACAAATTCTTTCAAGACTTCTTTGTCTGTGAAAACTTCAATCTCTCCCTCAATTTCGAAGGACAATTTGGCTGGGTACAGAAGTTTTGGCTGGAAGTCTTTCTCTTTCACGACCTTGAATATATCATACCACTGCCTTCTCGCCTCCAGGATGTTAGTTGAGTAGTCTGAACTCGGTCTTATCTGATTTGCCTTGTATATAGTAGATTGTTTTTCTCTTGTCACTTTCAGGATTTTCTGCTTGTCTTCAACATTTGACAGACTGATCAGTATGTGCCTTGGGGAAGGCCTGTTTGGATTTATTCCATTTGGAGTTCTTTGGGCTTCTTTGACTCATATATTTATGTCCTTTATGAGGGTTGGGAAGTTTTCCCCCATTATATCCTCAACTACTCTTCCTAGCCCTTTACTCCTCTCGTCTCCTTCTGAGACACCAGTGGTTTTTATATTTGTGCCCTTTGTTATGTCTATCATTTCCCTGAGATCCACTTCAATTTTTTCCATCTTTTTTGTCATCTGCTGTTTTGAGTCTTCGAAGTCAGTTACCCTGTCCTCTATATCACTTATTCTTTCTTCGGTCTCTTCAAATCTGGTGTTGTGTGCCTCTAGTATGTTTTTTATTTTGTCAACAGATTCTTTAATCTCTGTGATATCTGCTATTTTTCTATTTATTCTTTCCAATTCCTTTTTATGCTCTTCTACTCTCTTCTTGATCTCCTTTATGTCATTTTCTATCCCATTTATTTTATTAAGTAGAGTTGTATGAACATCTTTGATTAGTTGTTCCAGTGTCTGTCTCCTCTGGTGTTTTAATTTGGTCATTACGCAGGGCTATATCTGTCTGCATTGTGATATGCTTACTGATCTTCTGCTGTCTTTGTGGCATGTAAATATCTTCACTGATTCACTTTGGGAGTTGATTTCTTTCAGTAGTCTCAGGCCTTGCGCTTGCAGGATGGATGTACAGCAGGGAGCAGGGTATGGGGTGGGACACTTAGTCTGGTGATTTATTTCAGGGAAGGTATAGGCGCAGGTTGGGGACGTTATGCTGATGCTTGTGAACATGGGCACCCAGTGGCCAGCGAGGATGTAACTGTGCAGGTGCACTGGTCTGGGGGCATGTTCTAGTTTGCTAGCTGCCAGAATGCAATACACCAGAGACAGATTGGCTTTTAATAAAGGGGGATTTATTTCATAGTTCTTCAGAGGAAAGGCAGCTAACTTTCATCTGGGGTTCTTTCTTACGTAGGAAGGCTCAGGGTAATCTCTGTTGGCCTTCTCTCCAGGCCTCTGGGTTCCAACAACTTTCCCCAGGGTGATTTCTTTATGAATCTCCAAAGGCCTGGGCTGAGCTGCAAGTGCTGAGATGAGGTATGCTGAGCTGCTTTGGCTGTGCTACGTTTTTGCGCTCTCTCATGTAAGCACCAGCCAATTAAATCAAACGTCATTCATTGCAGCAGGCACACCTCCTAGCCGACTGCAGATGTAATCAGCAACAGATGAGGCTCACCTACCACTGGCTCATGTTCACAGCAACAGAACTCAGTGCCTTCACCTGGCCAAGCTGACAAATGAATCTAACTACCACAGGGCATAACCCTGGTGTGTGCTGGTCTAAGGCACGTGGTCCTTTGTGTGCATGCGTAGAACTGCAGCAGAAGGTGGCATTATGCCTTCATGGATTGGGGGTAGATGTGACCAGGCTGCGCAGGTCAGCACTTTCTCAGAGCTGGGAAGTGTGGCTAAGGGCCGTGCGCAATGCACAGTTCTAGGACTGCTGTAAAATGCATTCCCCAGAGTTGAATGACACGATTGGGGGCCCATGTGTGGACTCAGGAGTGCCATAAACTGATGTGCAGAGCTCATAGAGTGGGGGGAAGAGTGAGGCTGTGTGACACTATGGGCAGCGGGTGAGGATAGCCTTTATATACAGAGGTTAGTGCCCGCAGCCTTTACACTCTGGCAACAGCCTGCAGAGAACAGGGAGGGGGAGACAGAGTGCGGTATGGGTGTAGGAGAGGTGGGTTGGGTTGCACTTGAGGGTGGGGGGTAGGTACGTGTACTGGGGGATGGTGGGGTGGGGGTGCCTGGAGCATGGGGAATGGAAATAGGGGATGGGATTTGCGTGCTTGGGGTGTGGGGTGAGTCGCCAGTCATGGGGCTATGCTGGTGGAGGTAGCACACCCAAGGACTGCAGGGTGGCTTACTTCCTAGTTCCATGCTCCCACCCATGCACTCCTGTGGGTTCCGCACCTCTGTGCCAGGCTCCAGCTTTCTGCCTCTCAGTTCCTCGGCCTCTGCAACTAGGGCTGCCCCATGTGGTACAGAAGGCTCTCCCAGGTTAGCCGCACTCCCGAATCACTGCCTCAGTCACTCTCCTGTCCCTTCTCTAACTTTTCTGTGGAGTGAGGCTAATCTCATGCTACTCTACTCTGCCATCTTCGTGGAAGTTCTCCTACTAGACTCTTATGCTCCACAACAACAGGGACCATATTTGGTTTTGCTCACAGGATCTGAAACAGTATAACTGAAAAAAACAGTTGTTGAATAAATGAATGAATGTCTATTTTTCTTTCTAGACTAAGAGCTCTTTGCCAGCAAGAATCATCTCTTATTTTTATAACCACAGCAAGCAGCAAAGTGGCAAACACTCCATAAATTTTTGTGCAGTAAGAATAGTTTTCATACCTCTGCCCGTCCTGTATTTTGACCAGAGTGGTGATTAGATTCAGGACACCCTCATTTACACTCACTTGTCCTCAAACAGTAACATATACTCACAACCACAGTCTCAGATCTGCTAACTTATCCTGAAGACTACAGTGATTTCTCCTAGACCCTTCCTAATCTCCATTTTTATGGCTGCAGCAGAATAAAGAGAATGAGAGGGATCAAGAGTGTTCTCTAACCCATTCGAGGGAAAAAGAAGAAATAAAAAGTTACCTATTTTGGCAACCAAATTTGGGGAAAGGTAATTTTTAGGTAATATTAGAATTTTAATTTTTAATATTTTCTATTGAAAGACAGAAAATACAGTTCTTCTCTGCAGAGAGTCACTAAAAATAAGCATGCTTTTGCCCACTCCTCACCCCCACAAGTCCTATAAATGGTATGGTAAGAAGTGTTAAAACAGGTACAGAATTTATGGATACAAACAGACTGGAAAGAGACAATGAAGGGCCTTGAGTGTTAACAAACAAGATTTCTTCAATATTTCCCATGAAGATTTTACTCGAGTTTTTAATATTTCATATCATTTTTGAAGGAAATTTTCTAAGAAATGAGACCAGTGCTTAGGATGTGCCCTGATAATTAGGCAGTGTGTTCAATAAGCCTCCCTTAGCCTTCCTTGTTCCTCCTTGAGAAGCTGCTTCGCCTTTGATGTGGAGCAGCCAGCAAACCACTTAATTAGGAGCACAGGAAGGAAACCCAGTAAAAGGTCAGCCCACATTAGACAGCAGTGGGAGGAGCCACCGCACCCACAGGCAGCAACAGCAAATGCAGGCAACTTCAAATATTTTAACTGACAGAGAAAAGGAGGGAAGGAAAAAGAAAGGAATGAGGGAAAAAATACAGAAAGAGGGAAAAAAAAGTCTAGATGTCTCCATAGCTCAGAAAACTTTTTTGTTCCTTTTGAGGTGCAATGCAGATTAAAAGTATATCAATAGCCTGGATGTAAAATTTATAAAAGCATATTTCACTTTGTATGAAAAGCTCCAGGTCCTTCTGGAGCAAATGAACACTATAAATTTCTCTCAGACACCAGGCAGTTAACAAACCACCTCATTATAAATATCCTATCATCTAATCAAACAAGCCTGATTCCTTTAGAGACTGGGCCTCCTTCCTCCTCAGCGCCTCATCCGTCACCACTTCCTAGAGCTGTCAAGGTCAAGGACTGTGAGGTGCACAAGTGCTTCTTATGAGGAGGGCTGGGCAGGGAGGAAGAGGAAATGGGACGGAGAAGGAGAAGAGGGAAAGCAGAGGGAGGGAAAAGGGGAAGTTAGGGGAGGAGGGACAGACACCAAGGAAGGGGCAGGGAAAAGGGGGTTAGGGGGGTGAAGGCAGAAGGAGTAGGAAAAGGAGCAGCCACTACAGCACCGGAAACTTGGGTTGGGAGACAGAAATCCCCAGTACCGGAAGAAGAAAACTTGGCTTAAAAATTAGTTCCTCAGTGTTTGTTTCTGCTACTTAAAAAAGGAACAAAAATAAATCAAGGTAAATGGATTTAGAACTCAGCATTTAAAGCTGATTGATATTTCTTGCCATTTATCATTAAGAAAGGATATAAAGTTTTGCAACCTCCTTTCCAAAAGCCAAGAAGGTTAGACCAGAGAGAGTACAGCTTTTCAGCAGTGAGAATTCAAGATGCAAAAGTAGGGCCTTCAGAGCAGGCCACGGTGGCTCAGCAGGTAAGAATGCTCGCCTGACATGCCAGAGGACCCGGGTTTGATTCCCAGTGCCTCCCCATGTTTAAAAAAAAAAAAAGTAGGGCCTTCCAATGGGAAAGCTCCAGAAGCAACAAACAAATATCACCACCACAGTAGAAATAATGTGGCCTTCATAGGTCAGTGTGAAGTGAACTTGGTCCATGCCAAGGTGCAGCCCCAGAAGGCCCAGGGGCCTTCTGTCCACAAGAAGTATGCAAGTGTCCGCCTTGATGGAGTGTCTGTAAAAGCAAAAATCTGTGGAGCCAAATTTCTGTTCTATTGCTGTCAGGAAATAAATACAGTAGTGGGAGCAGAGAAGTGAGACCCACAGTGCTAAGCATACAGGCATCAAGCACAGGCCTATGTAAATGCAGCCTTGTTCAGTGATAGACACACACACACAGTAAAATTGGGAACTTCAATCAGGATAGCTTCCTGTGGAGACACAGGGGCTGAGATCAGGGAAGGGACCAGAAGGGAGTTTAAAGGAATAAGTTACCTTCTATTTCTTAAGCACGGTAATAGGGAAAAGCAATTAATTAAAAAGCCATTAAGGAATGTGTACTGTTTAAGATGAAAATACTGTCTAATACCTACCCTAAAAATTCATTCAAAGATAACTAAAAATCTCCCAATTTATGTTTCTATTTCCATGACTCCAAAGCACATGGAGAAAACTAAAAACAAGATTTCTCTACAGATTTCCTGGCTTTGCAAAGAGGAAACAGATTAATTATTTTGTTAGTTTGGAGCTCTTTATAATATAGAATTGAAAACATACAACTGCCCTCTGACCCAGCAGTTCCACTGTGAGGTATTTACTCAAGGGAGATGAAAATGCATGCCCATGCAGATTTGCATACTGTGCCGATTTGAAATGGTTGTATATCCCAGAAAAGCCATGTTCTTTAATCCTGATTCAACACTGTTGAGTGGGATCATTTTAAGTCGTTTCCATGAGATGTAACCCAGCAAATTGTGGGTGGGACCTTTTGATTAGGTGGTTTCCATGGAGACAGGTCTCAACCCATTTAAGGGGGATCACTTACCAGAATCCTTTAAGAGGGAATCATTTTGGGAAAAAGCTTCAGAGTGGACACAGAAAGACTTTTGGAGATGCAGAGAGAAAACGCACCTGAGGAAGCCATCTGAGACAAGAAGCTGGGAGAGAAACCTAGCAGGTGGCACCACGTACCTTCCCAGGTGACAACAGTATTCTGGACCCATAAACCTTTCTTTAGTCAAGTTATTTTTCTCTGGATGCCTTAGTTTGGACATTTTGATGGCCTTAGAACTGTAAACTTGTAACTTAAGAAATTCCTTTAGAACTGTAAACTTGTAACTTAAGAAATTCCCTTTATAAAAGCCAACCCAATTCTGGTATATTGCCTTCCAGCAGCTTTAACAAACTAAAATACACACCAATGCTTGGACCACTCTATTCATAATGGCCAAACAGAGGAAATAACCCAGCTATGCATCAGCAGGAGCACAGATCGACAAATTCTGGTGCATCCACACAATGGGATACTACTCAGCAATAAAAAGGAATGCACCAGCAAGCCATGAACCAAAATGAATCTCAGAAACATCATCTTCTGTGAAAGATGCCAAACACAAAAGAATACACAGTGTATGATCACATGTATGAAATATGAAAGTCAGAGGGAGGCAAAACCTAGCAATGGTGATAGAAGGCAGAAAGTGGTTCATTACCCCTGATAAGGGGAAACTGGCTGGAAAGGGATACAAGGGACCTTACTGGGTGATGAAAATGTTCTATATCTTGTTTTGAGTGGTGATTAAATGGAATATATACATATATACACATATAAAATCTCAAATCTCATAAGTAAATACCTAAGATCTGTATACTTTACTGTATCTAAATTATATTCAAGAAATCCCTTGGGAAAAAAGTACATAGAATGACATATAAAAAAGTGATGTACTAAATTTTTAAAGATTTAAGAGACATGAAATACACAAAATTGAAAATAGTCTAGCCCTCTCTGTACATCTCTAAATCTGCTGTTGTGATTGTGAAGTGTCTAAGCCAGGATTTCTGGGCAGGTACCATGACTTTAAACAAACTACAGACCCAGCCGTCTGCTTGGAGCAACAGAAGAGACCCAGACTAGGCGAGGAAAGATTCCTTAGTCAAGAGCAAAAGAGACTCTAAGAAGAAATGACAGGAAACATGTAAGACTCTGGTGGGGACATTCTCAGACCTTATTGAAGCACATAAGAAGACCCTAATAAGCTCTGACTGTAAGAGGCAACCCAATTTCTGAGATATTACAGTAAAAAGATTGTGCATCTTAGAACTGAAAAGTTGATACAGTCAAGAAAACCAGATAGACAACAAGATGAAGAACTTTTTAGCAGAGAACTAGTATCAATACAAAAAGAATGAATGGAAAAATACAGTGGAATCAATATTTAGTAGGCCAGTTAAACAACAGATTGGACACTTCAGTAAAAGAGAAGATTAGCGAATTGTAAGATAGTTGAAAAAAAATAAAAAACACTGAACAGAATGTAAGAAATACATGAGACATGGTGAAAAGATCTGACATCTTATTAGAGTCCCAGAAGGAGACAGAAACAATATATGAAGTGATATTAATGAAAAACATCAAGCCACAGGTTCTAGGAGCACTATAAAACCAAACAGGATGAATACAAAGTAAACCACATCTAAGAACATCTCAGTGAAATGAGAAAAACCAAAGGGGGAAAAACCTTAAAGTTAACCAGAGGAAAAAGGCAGTGTACCTTCAAATAATCAGTATTAAGCCTCACAGCTAACCTTTAAACAGAAAGGCCAAATGTCTGAAGACCAGGGGAAAACACCTTTAAAGGTGCTGAAACTTTAAAACTGCTACAGAATTCTATACTCAGCAAAAATATTCTTCAAAAAAAGAAAATGAGGTAAATTTAAAAATTTGCAGACAATAAATTTGTTGCCAAATTTGCCAACAAATTTGTTGTCACACCAAAAGAAGTATTTCTCAGGAGTTTTTCAGGCTGAAGGGAATGATTCCAAATACAAGGACAGAAGTGCAGAAAATAATAAAGAGCACTGAAAGGGTAAATACCTGGATAAATCTTAAAAATATTGACTGTATAAAACAACAACAAAACTGTTTTGTGGGGTTTAAAATACATGTGGTACTAAAATACATGACTGTGACAGTATAAAAGCCAGGAGGGACTAAAGTGTTTAAGGTTCTAGCATCATCTGAAAAGTGGTAGAAGTACTAACTAATACAAAGCATATGTTGTAACCTCTTGGGTTACCAATAATTAAATACAGAATTAATACATTCTTTAAGATGTCACTATTAAAAGAGGGATATGAAATGATTTTTTAAACCCGATTAATTCAAAAAAGTCAAGAAAAGGGAAAAAAGAAACAGATGAGACAAACATAAAAAAAGTAGGATACTTTATTTTTTTAATTAAATAAATTAAAACAAAAAACAAACAAACAAAAAATAGTAGGATGATAGACTTAAATCCAAGTATATCCGTAATTACATTAAATGTGAATGCACTAAACAGTCTGATTTTAAAACCTCCTACAAGTAAACAAACACAGCCCCCAGAGAGACCCTACACATCTACATTCCACACTCGGACAGACCGGAGCCAGAGTGACTACATAGCTGAACCAGCCCAGGTAGTCCCAATACACAGAGAGCAGCCCACAGGACTACTGCTGTATTTCTCATCCTTTGTGTACTCACTTGAATCTCTAATGAGTGCCATTTTTAGATGAAGGCATATCAGCTGGCTTCTTTGGATACCAAAAACCTAAGACTCAATACACCAAGACATGATTCCAAGGGAATGAGAAAAATCCGATCATAAGATCTTAAAACTCTGGTTTTCTTCCACCCTTACCCTGCTGTCACCTTACTTACGCCCTTACATTTTTATTCGCAAGGCTCTTTCCTGGAGTATGCTTCTTTTAACAATGGACTTTCCAAATATTAGCCAAAGTCCAACATTTCAGAACCCACCCTTAACAAGGAGTCCAAAGAAGGGCCACCAGAATCAAACAGTTCCTAATCAACCTCTTCTTTTTTCTCTCTCAGTTTAAAAGGAAGTAATTTATATCAGTTGAATTAATAGAAGCATGTACAAATTAAAACAGCAACAGTACAGTTGTGAAAATAAAGGAATTTTAAATCTTTGAAATGACAAAAACACTAAGAGAATTGTCTAATCCCCATCTCCTAAAGTCTATGTGTCCCAGAGAAATTAGACACAACTGTCCAAAATGCTCACATTCAAAAAGAAAATTTAACTTTATTAATATAAACTTTTCTATTTTTAAATAGATGGGAATAAACCTTATTTAGAACTAGAGCATTTTAGCACTGAAATGAATTGTGGAGATAATCTAAGCCAATTATAAAATTTATAAAGCTTTCAAATAAGGAAACTAAAGACTAGAGAGATTAAGTGATTTATCCAAGATCACTATTATTTAGTCGGATTAAACTCAGATCTCCAGACTCCTAGCCAATGCTGCCTTAAATTGTTCAGGGTCATCATTAAGTAGAACAGTTAAAGGGCAATTTTTATAAAACAAATTAAGCCGTGGAGGACCTTTTCCCCTGAACTGACTATCTCAGTCTGCTATCCTTTAAATTCTATGTGTTCTTGATTTAGATACTTAAAACTCTAGGATTCAATATCATGTTTAGTATTTAAGAAAGTATGGAAATCTGTTTGGAAACCACTATGTAGACAGTCATTTTCCCCAAAACAGGAGAGTAAACCAAATACCACTTCTTTACCTATAACTCTCTTCTTCAATGATTTAGGGTATTCATTTACCTACTTTTACATACAGGAAAACAGTGCTTTTTCACAGTAATGAAAATATCAAAATTATAAGCAAAACGACAATCTTCTCTCACTTGAGCATGTACCAAGAACTTAACAGTTTATTAAAAGATGTGACAGTTTCACTCTCACATTCAGCCTTAATGTGTTGTATATCCGTGACCTCATGGCTAGCTGGAGTCTCAACTGCTGGTACACCCACTAGAGCACCCTGACCATTGTGGCCAGTACGAAGGTTGCCTAATTCTAAGTCATTTCCATTCTATGGGCTGTAAACCCTTTAGGGGGGAGGCTTTTAACTTCTTACTATAGGATACCTCACATCAACCTTGTAGGGGGCAATTCACAGTCAATGTTCATTTTTCCACGACTTTTATTTTCTTTCCTAAAAGGAGTATTTCCAGGCCTACATGGTTTCTAACTTAAAAATGCATGCCATTTGAATCAAAAGTTTAGACAATTCACTTTATTCTCTAAGAAATGCAACTGAACAAAAGTCCAATATATTACTTTTCTTTCTAAGACAACAAACTATGCATTTTTCACCATTTGTTGCCCATTTGGGGTTTAAATGCCCAAAATAAACATCGCTGTTTTAATGCTATGTGCTGGCAAACAAAGTCAAAGGAAGGGGCATCTCTCTGGGTTTCAACACCAGCCTACGGCAGTGCTTACTACTGTTGACTGTAAGTCAATACAGCTGGTCTCACAACCAGAGGAACCAGCCATCACTGAAGCCATTCCACAAGGAATCACCAACTATGGCTTTCTGTCCATGCGCGAGTAATTAAAGCCTGCTCCCGAGACAGCAAAGACTGACAGATGGCCCCACACAACCTCCTTCCTAGCTCACCACGTCACACACAATGGAGAAATGGATGGAGACTGACAAAAGTGACAGAAAAAACTATATATAAACTTACCCTGAAGGCAAAAAGTCACAAGTTGCTCCTTCTGCTTAACAATATCCTTCTACTCTAAGGTATTATGTGGGAAATGGGTATTTTAAACTAAAGTCTATTTTGTCTATTATTAAATTTTTTCTATTATTAAAGTAGTAAATAACCAGGATTTTTAAAATGCAAAATGTATGGAAGGATGTAAAAAGTAAAAGCCTCTTCTGCATCTGCCCCACACTCACCCTAACAAGTGTTCTGTGCCCCCTCCTGGGACTCCCTATGTATCCACATGTCTGTGGAACTCTTCTACGCTCTCCACCTCCCAAAATAAGTAGGGTCACCTCATAGGAGAATCACACTTTATTTAAAGGTCAGATTCTGGTGCCAATAAAGAAGATACAAATGTATCTGGGCACAATATATCTCTTTCAATATAGAATTAGCAAAGCAAGATACCGTCAAGCACTGGAAACAGAGAATGAGTTAGGAAGCTCCAAGCTGGAATCTCTGACGGCACACTACCTCCTGAGCATCTGAATCAGTGGAAAGATGGGCAAATCCAGCCACCTATCTATCTGCCTTTCTATCTGTACATATACACAAATATCAAACATAATCATACATATTAATTTGACAAGCAGAAAGAGCTAAATTTCTCTAAGTTGTATAGAAATTCCACCACCACCTACAGAGCCTGAGCTCCTGGTCCACCTGGACTATCCAGACCATACCTGGATTTTCATGGGAGTCCAGCTCCCCTACTGCTCTACCCATATTGACCTTGACAGGAAGTTTCCCCTATGACATAATCCAGGTTGAACAGACCACAGCTCTTTAAACAGAATCACCCAAAGAAAGCACACAGGCTTCATACAGAAGCCTTTTAATTAAAGGTTTAATTAAACAGCATTTCTATCAATATAACCACAGAATCTTTTAATGATAACTTTATAAATGAAACAGGCCAAAAATTATTTTAAGAACTAAATGCTATTATAAGGCTCTCAGCAGTCACCACACATATTATTTAGAAAGGAAACAAGTTCTCACAACAAATAGTATGGCTCAACCAGTTGATAAGCTGATTATGAACTCAACAATATAAAGACAAAACAACTCAATTAAAAAAAAATGTGCAAAGGATTTGAATAGACATTTCTCCAAATAAGATAAACGGCCAACAAGGACCTGAAAAGATGCTCAGCATCACTAACATCAGGGAAACTCAAATCCAAACCACAACACACCACTTCACGCCCCTAGGATGGCTACAACAAAATAAATAAATATTTTAGGAAACAGAAAAGAACAAGTGTTAATGAGAATGTAGATCAACTGGAATCCTCATCCACTGCTGGTGGGAATATAAAATGGTGAGGATGCCGTGGAAAACAGTTTGACAATTTCTCAGAAAGTTAAACGCAGAGTTACCAAATGACCCAACAATTCTACTCCGAAGCATATATCAAAGAGAACCAACAATATATGTTCATGCAAAAAAAACTGTACACAAATGTTCATACCAGCATTATTCATAATACCTAAAAAGTGGAAACAACCCAAATATCCATCAGTAGATGAGTGGATAAACAAAATGTGGTCTATTCATACAATGGATACAACTCACCTATAAAAAGAATTCAAGTACTGATACACACTACAGCAGAACCTTGAAAACAATATGCTAAGTGAAAGAAGCCACACACAAGATACCACAAACATGATTCCATTTATATGACATGACCAAAATAGGCAAATCCAAAGAGATAAAGTAAATTAGTGGTTGCCAGGAGCTGGGGGAAGGCAGGAATGGGGAACGGTTACTAATGAGTTCAGGGTTTCTTTTTCAGGGTGATGCAATGTCCTGGAATTAGACAGTGGTGATGACAGCACAGTATTGTGAATATACTATAAGTCAAGGAATTGTATACTTTAAAATATTTAAAATCATGTCTTTTATGTTATGTGAATTTTATCTCAATTAAAAAAATTCCCCCATTGTATATCAAACCAACACACTGTGACATTTAAGAGGGAAGCACTCAGAAGTCTTTGTGAATCCCCAAATTCATGAATACCACTAAAACATATGGTTTCTCCCATAAAACGAAACCAAGAACAACAAAAACTTTTAAGAGGCTGCCAACTTTATCCATTACTGATAGCACCCCTCTCCCCCTCCACCCACCCTATCCCCACCCATGGGAGGCACTCTTCTCAGGTATACATGGTGAGCTCTCAGCACACTCCATTCTTTCATGCATCCTTTCTTCCACTTTTGTCTTAGAAGCAGCACTTTTATGGGCACCTTTAGTTCCATCCCCAGCACTGGTAACAACAGGCTGCCCTTTAGCTGTCTACACATTGCTCTGCATCATGCGACTCCAGGTCAACTAAGGAAACCAACACTGCACATCACACCTGTGAGCGCCAGATGTCTGAGCTGCAGTCATAGCCCTCAAACTGAAAAGCCTTGGTGCTCATTTGCAATTTGTCACACACACAGAGATGACTTTTTTGTTAAACAGAACATGCAGATGAGAGAACAATGTTGAGAGCCTTGCTAGATTCTAAGGCTACAAGGACAGAGTTAAGCCCTCAGGCCTCTCTAACAATATTATGCTACAGGTAGGCCAGCCAACAGGATGAAACTGGAGATTTTTTTTAAAAAGCAAGATAGAAAAGGACTTGAAAACAGGAAAACTTTTAAGCAGAATGCCTCTGAGGATAGCCTTCACCTTCTCCATACGTTAGGAAAGGAAAGGGATAGGAAGGAAGAATATGCAGACAAATCGGCTCTCTGCCTCACAGGGTACCAGTACTTAACATCTTCTTAATCTCCCCATCAAGCCTTCATTTACATTTATATTTACAAATCTTAAAAAGTTAAGAGGTAACTTCCTAGTTACATATCTGGGAAGTGGCAAGCCAAAATTCAAGTAATCCAGGTTCTTTCCATGGTAACCAACCTATTGCCCACTCCCACCCACAATACCAGTACAATGGTAGAAAGGAAACATTTCCTTTCCTGCAGTGAGTTTTCCCTGCCAATAAGATGGGCACATCTTCAAGCAGCAACTCATAGAGCAAAAGAAGGTAACATGAATTATGAAAGGAGCCACCAGGTAAACAAGAAGAGATGTGCATGAGTAGAGTGCCTCCTCCATGCAAGGCAGTGAAATCACTCTGAAGTCCCTTCCAGGCATTCAAAATGGTGTGGGATTAAATCATAAACAGGCTCCTCCTGGAGATCTGGGGCTCTGCTGTAGAGAGCAAGAGTCCAGTCCAGGGGCGGCAATGGGTTCCACCTCCCAGGACAGTTCTAATGGACTGGTGTCCCTGAAGAGGCCCTGACAGATAACAACAGGTTATCTGTCCTCCCAGACAAGTTGCAAAATGATTTCTTCATCCCTCCTTTTTTTTTTTAAATGTGTTTGGTGTGTTTTTAAAAGAATTTATAGGTCATGTCACTACGTTCTTAGTGAGAGCAGAGAGTTGACAATGACTATGCTCACTTATGAAATACAATGGCAAGTGGGGTTAGGATAAAGGATTTGTTATAAACTGGTTTTCATTATCTAAGCTCCATTTTCAAGGAGGCTGTTCCCAAAACTATGGCATTTGGGGACAGGGAAAGACAGGAAAGAGCGTAGGCAGGGTTGAATAAAGACTTTAGGATGAAGAGCCCAAGTCAGAGTTCTCATTGAACACTGTATATGAAAAAGCTTTCAGGTTCAGGTGATAGGAAAAAGGGGAGAAAGATGAAATATGGAAATATTACTAAGGCCAAAGTCAAAATGTTTGTCATAGTATATTTCTTACATCTTGGGCAGTAAGCAGTTAAGTGATAGTCAAAACATAACATTTAACTCTAGGACAACCAAAAGATATTGTCTACAATGTCATGCAAATTTAATGAGTACAGGATGCAAAGTGCTTCACACCAGAGGCTGAATTATGTAAAACTGTGAGCTATCAATCTACAATTTGGCCTTTAGCTATGAGTCCTCATTTGCATTTTGTCAAAAAAACACAAACAAGGTGGACTAAGCTGAAGGAAAACCAGGTTGTTTGGAGGCAAGAAGTGGAAGCAATGGCTGGCAGGGAGCAAGCCAGCCAGATGAGGAGGCAGCTATGGATGATAATAGCATAATGGCATTAGAGTGGCATGTCCGGGATGATACTGATCTCAATTATATGGCCATTTTCACCCCTGAATAGTGATGTAAATTTGGGACTGATGGCATAACATGGCTGCCCAAAGCACAAAGCCCAAAGCTGTCAAAGAAACAATTCATGTTGGTCATTCCACAAGCATCTTGGAGGCACTTCCTAAATGTAAGACAGAGCCTAAGATAAACTCAGTCACTTCCTTGATAAGTGACATCAGACTAAAAAATACCAAGCAAAGGTAGAAGCCACTTAATTGTGCATTTACTGCATTCTTGCATAAAATTCCTTCCAGAACATTAAGGAACCCTTGTAAGGAGAGTTATTTCTAGTAGCAGCTACTGCTATGCCCCAGAAGCAGAGGCAGATGCCCAAAGTTTGTGGACCTCTGGGATGTATGCTCAGTCCACAGGAAAGGACATCTAATTCTCCACAAAAGCAGGGTACTCCATGTCCAGGCCAGCATCCTGCACTGAGATGGCTCTTTCCCTAATATGTAACCATTTCATAGTTTGATAGTTTTGTCAAGTATGCTGTTTTAGTCTCCCAGATTGCTGGCAATCCTTGGTTCCTCTGCCACCTGGTTTCTGATTTCAGCTTCTTGCTTCCTCTCTCCTCTCTCTCTCTCTCTCTCTCTCCTGTACTCCATACAGGTAAAAATGTCAATTAGCAACATTTCCGAGAAGGTGAGAAAGCCTGAACTTCAAACATCCTACCTTCCACCCTAACACAACAAACTGAATTACTCCACATGGAAGGCCACTTAGGAAGCAGACCCAAACAATGCCCTGCCTGTGACCTCAAGAGAGTCCCAGGGCCAGAACCACTCAACTACATTATCACTCTTGAATTCCTAACCATAGATACTGGATGAGATAATAAATATTTGTTGTTATTCAAAGTCTCTAAAAACAAACAAACAAAAAAATTGCATTAGATAAAAACATTAGGTTCTGCAAAGAGCACCTATGCCCAGACACCAAAGGCCATGCCTATGGATGTCCAAAATATAAAAGAAATTGTCCCTCCTCTCCCTCTTTATCCGCCGGCGGCGTTCCCACCGCCAGCCAGCCCTCCTCTAACCCCTTCTCCGCCGGCACTCCATCCGCCATCTTATCCTTCCCTTTCTCCTCCTGGTCCGGCGGCTCTCCAACCACCACCGTGCCCTCTTCCGCCTTCACCGGATCCTCCGCCACCGTCCTCGACAGCCTTGCCACCCTCACCTTTCCTCCTCCAGAACAGCTACTGGGGGAGTGGAGACGATACAGAGCAGCTCCCGGAGCCACGACGGAGATCAAAGGGACGGCGTACCCCATCCTGGAACGGCTGACTGTCTGGAAGAACCAGCTCCGGTGAGATCGCCGAGGGGCGCGGGCTTTCCCGGGCGGGACGGCAAGCGGCCGGACTCCCTCCCTTCCTCCTTCCCAGACCAGCTGGCAGAATTGGGCAGGCCCCCTCGGGCCACGGCGGCTGGCGCCTCCACCACGCGAGGCCCCCCAGACCAACTGAGAGAGTTGGGTCGGAAATCCCCAGAACGCGGAGAACGGTGACTGGGGGGGGTCCCTTCCAAACACGTGACTCCCCGGTCCAGCTGGGAACGGTGCACTATCCCAGGACGCGGTGGCTGGCGCCCTCCCGCCACACTTGGCGCCCCGGGCCGACTAGGAAATTCGGTCGGGCGCTCTCCCGGGCTGCGGCGGCCGGCGACCCTCCCCGCGTTCGGACCCCCGGGCCGGCTGGCACTCTTCCAAGCCGCTTCAGCTGGCGAACCTCCCCCACGGCGAGAGTTTTCCAAAGTTAAAGGACCCACAGCACCTTTTTACTGGTGGAACCCGCAGACAAACGTGTGCCACGAGCGCCACCTACTGGGCAGGATAAGAAAAATGGAACCCAGAGATTTCACAGAAAAATCTTTCAACCTGTTGGGTCCAACACCCAGGGAAATCTGACTAAATGCCCAGACGCCAGCAGAAGATAACAGATCACGCTCAGAAGATTGAGGATATGGCCCAGTCAAAGGAACAAACCAATAGCTCAAATGAGATACAGGAGCTGAAACAACTAATGCTGAATATACGAACAGAAATGGAAAACCTCTTCAAAATCGAAATTGATAAATTGAGGGAGGACATGAAGAAGACATGGGCTGAACAAAAAGAAGAAATAGAAAAACTGAAAAAACAAATCACAGAGCTTATGGAAGTGAAGGATAAAGTAGAAAAGATGGAAAAAACAATGGATACCTATAATGATAGATTTAAAGAGACAGAAGATAGAATTAGTGATCTGGAGGATGGAACATCTGAAATCCAAAAAGAAACAGAAACTACCGAGAAAAGAATGGAAAAATTTGAACAGGGGATCAGGGAACTCAAGGACAATATGAACCACACAAATATATGTGTTGTGGGTGTCCCAGAAGGAGCAGAGAATGGAAAAGGAGGAGAAAAACTAATGGAAGAAATTATCACTGAAAATTTCCCAACTCATATGAAAGACCTAAAATTACAGATCCAAGAAATGCAGCACACCCCAAAGAGATTAGACCCAAATACGCGTTCTCCAAGACACTTACTAGTTAGAATGTCAGAGGTCAAAGAGAAAGAGGGGATCTTGAAAGCAGCAAGAGAAAAACAATCCATCACATACAAGAGAAACCCAATAAGACTTTGTGTAGATTTCTCAGCAGAAACCATGGAAGCTAGAAGACAGTGGGATGATATATTTAAATTACTAAAAGAGAAAAACTGCCAACCAAGACTCCTATATCCAGCAAAAGTGTCCTTCAAAAATGAGGGAGAAATTAAAACATTCTCAGACAAAAAGTCACTGAGAGAATTTGTGACCAAGAGACCAGCTCTGCAAGAAATACTAAAGGAAGCACTAGAGTCAGATACAAAAAGACAGAAGAGAGAGGCATGGAGAAAAGTGTAGAAAGAAGGAAAGTCAGATATGATATATATAATACAAAAAGCAAAATGGTAGAGGAAAATATTATCCAAACAGTAATAACACTAAATGTTAATGGACTGAATTCCCCAATCAAAAGACACAGACTGGCAGAATGGATTAAAAAACAGGATCCTTCTATATGCTGTCTACAGGAAACACATCTCAGACCCAAAGATAAATATAGGTTGAAAGTGAAAGGTTGGGAAAAGATATTTCATGCAAATAACAACCAGAAAAGAGCAGGAGTGGCTACACTAATATCCAACAAATTAGACTTCTAATGTAAAACAGTTAAAAGAGACAAAGAAGGACACTATATACTATTAAAAGGAATAATTAAGCAAGAAGACATAACAATCATAAATATTTACGCACCGAACCAGAATGCCCCAAAATACGTGAGGAATACACTGCAAACACTGAAAAGGGAAATAGACACATCTACCATAATAGTTGGAGACTTCAATTCACCACTCTCATCAATGGAC
Organism: Tamandua tetradactyla; assembly: GCF_023851605.1. NCBI lineage: Eukaryota > Metazoa > Chordata > Mammalia > Pilosa > Myrmecophagidae > Tamandua > Tamandua tetradactyla. The sequence continues at coordinate 72,902,951 of NC_135332.1, read as the reverse complement.
AGAACATCTAGACAGAGGATCAATAAAGAAATAGAGAATCTGAATATTACTATAAATGAGCTTGACTTAACAGACATTTATAGGACATTACATCCCACAACAGCAGGATACACCTTTTTTTCAAGTGCTCATGGATCATTCTCAAAGATAGACCATATGCTGGGTCACAAAGCAAGTCTTAACAAATTTAAAAAGATTGAAATCATACACAACACTTTCTCGGATCATAAAGGAATGAAGTTGGAAATCAATAATAGGCGGAGTGCCAGAAAATTCATAAATACATGGAGGCTCAACAACACACTCTTAAACAACCAGTGGGTCAAAGAAGAAATTGCAAGAGAAATTAGTAAATACCTAGAGGCAAATGAAAATGAAGACACAACATATCAAAACTTATGGGACGCAGCAAAGGCAGTGCTAAGAGGGAAATTTATTGCCCTAAATGCCTTTATCAGAAAAGAAGAAAAGGCAAAAATGCAGGAATTAACTGTCCACTTGGAAGAACTGGAGAAAGAACAGCAAACTAATCCCAAAGCAAGCAAAAGGAAAGAAATAACAAAGATTAGAGCAGAAATAAATGAAATTGAAAACATGAAAACAACAGAGAAAATCAATAAGACCAGAAGTTGGTTCTATGAGAAAATCAATAAGATTGATGGGCCCTTAGCAAGACTGACAAAAAGAAGAAGACAGAGGATGCAAATAAATAAGATCAGAAATGGAAGAGGAGACATAACTACTGACCTCACAGAAATAAAGGAGGTAATAACAGGATACTATGAACAACTTTACGCTAATAAATACAACCCAGTTAGAAACTGGGTAAGATAATGGGTAATTGGAGCTGAAGGGATACAGACTGTGCAACAGGACTAGATACAAAAACTCAAAAATGGATAGCACAATAATACCTAATTGTAAAGTAATCATGTTAAAATACTGAATGAAGCTGCATCTGAGCTATAGGGTTTTTTTTGTTTGTTTGTTTTTTACTATTATTATTACTTTTATTTCTTTTCTCTATATTAACATTCTATATCTTTTTCTGTTGTGTTGCTAGTTCTTCTAAACCGATGCAAATATACTAAGAAACGATGATCATGCATCTATGTGATGATGTTAAGAATTACTGATTGCATATGTAGAATGGTATGATTTCTAAATGTTGGGTTAATTTCTTTTTTTCCGTTAATTAATAAAAAAAAAAAAAAAGAAATTGTCCAACATTGGCCCTCTCAACCACTCCTCTCGCCAAACTCTCTTCCCCCATGCGCAATAATCATCAGCGAGCAAACGACATAATCAATGTCACATGGAAGGACCAATGTCACTTGGATTAGATGTCAGTAATTTTTATTTGGCTTGGGGAGCAGACTGCAGGACTCTGATTTGTCCTGAGATAAACTTCTCTCCCTAAGTATATTCTGCTTGGCATGAAATGCTATAAAACTTGCGTGTCTACAATTAAACCCATTTTCACCCCTTGACCACACATCAAGTGAGACAGATCTGAGAAGCAGGAAGAACTGAAGACTGAAATTTTAAATTTGCCAAATGTGATCCACAAAATATAGCTGTATAAGGATAACTAAGAACTGTCACATATGAATTCATTAACAATTGTTGGTCATCTCAAATATGATTCCTATTTACCATTCAGCTTCCTGTAGATTGCATCACTACAAAAGAGGATCTACACCTTCACTACCCACAAACCTGGTTAAGATGATGAGTGTTCACAGCAGAGTGCACTAATAACTAAAGGTAATCTCTGTCTCTTTCCTAGACACACACATCAATCAAAATGGATTCAGTCAGGGATCACTTCAGACGCCTGCTAATAATGGAACTTTAACCCAACTTCTGCACCTACTTTAATAAATTATAAATATTTCCATACAGTTTTATTTCTAAGCCATCAAGGAAAACTAAAAGTAAGCCCAAACAAATGTGTTGTACAATTTCTCTTCTAATTTGGGAGTACTTTTCTTGGGATAGGGCAACATAGTGGCTGAGATGCCTACCATTTGTTTTTCCTCACTGACTCTAGCTCCTAAATTACTTCTAGTATAAACTGCCAAAACCCCAATTTGTTTGGAAAATTCTTGAAAAGATAAATTCTTCACTACATACCCCCCGGCTCTGTAATCTCCTACTCCCATCTCCCAATAAAATTTTCATTTGAGACTTATGATGAAATGAGTGAAGTTTATCTAACTGCAGTATTTTCAGCTGAAACAACGCCTGGCATTTTTTCCTTCAATCTCCTGCAGAACACAAATTTATGTACCTACAAGGCAATAAGGCAAAGTATTAAATTTAATCAGAAGAAGTATTTCACCAGTGGCAAACTGATAAATTATTTAGAAAAGGGCTCAATCAGGCTGGCCAGGAAATATGGGCCAGAAAGAGTCTAGCAGCTCTCAGGAAAAAAATGTAATCGTCATAGTTTCTCTAAATTTCTTCTTCAACAAAATCACCTTTATCAAAACACTTGATCTGGGACAGTTAAAGCTAGAAAAACAAGGAGGGGGGAAGCATACATTGGCATTTTGGTTTTCGGTGGTCAATATTCTGCACAGTCTGGACAGGGAACTGCTATTCAGATAATAAGCATTCCCTAATCTGTTCCCATCCATACAACATGGTGCCTTGCAACAATTTCAGCAAACATTAATGAAAATGACCTTATTTCAAATTGCCCAACCTCTGCGGTCTTGCAATAAAAGACACAGAGAAAGAGAAAACCAGATCTGTGGATATTTACATCAAAGGTCGAGGAAATTTAATAACATTCCCATTGTTTTATTGCAGATGGCACATCAACCTCTCTTTATTACTGCAGAAAACTCAAGAGCCCTGTAGAGTACAATAAAGTGGTACGTGTTCAGCTTTGCAATGTTTCCAAGGACCCTGATTTACAGCTAAGAGCCAGGCACCTTGCACACCAACATCTGAGCGTGGTGATTGCCTCATGTTTTGTGCAAACACTACAAGGCAGCATGAGGTCTGGCCATACACTGAAAATCACTGCTACCAGATGCCAGGCCTCCCCGCTTCCCCGTTTCCTAACACAAGTGAAATGATGAGCAACAGAGAAGCTGTGCACCGAGGATGCAACGATGATCACCAAGTGCACAGGGCAGAGCCCCACACAAGCGAGTCAAGAGTATCCGGCAGCATCCACCCACTTCTGCAATTTGGGAAACAGCGTAGACTCACTGATGCTTTGCAGCAGGAAATTGTTAAACATTTTGATCATATTTAAAAAATAAATACAATAATCTTGGCATTCAAAAGGAAAATATTAAGTATTCATTACCATAGTTTTGCTTCCTGAATGCAGGCAAAAGATCCACTCTGCACAAACAGCTTTTTTGCTAGGCTGCAGTTGATCCTTTATTCTAGATGCCACTCTATAAACCAACCTAGAAGGACTGCCACCATACTGGCACCCTAACACCTTTTCCTAACCATCCTACATTCTTGAAACATTCTCCATCTCAGCAGTCCTCTATACCATCTTTTGTAAAGAAAATTATTTTGCAAATATGTTACTGAAATCCCACCAACTTAAACAAATTTTCTCAGGCTAAAGACCATCTATCCAGGGACTGTTTCAGTTTATATCTTCACTCACTACCCTAGAAAAGCCTTCCTACAACCCCATGGGAAAGGAATGTCTTAATTCTATACATGATTCTATGCTGTCATGTTTGTATCTGCAATTATTAACTATATGCAAATGTTGCCTAACTACATGATAAAGTCACTTTCTGATGTCAAGGAGATTTGCTCTTAGACAGAAATTTAGATTTAAAAAAATAAATCCTACTTTAGAAGACTCTATTTACTGTTGGCTACTGTGAACTAGCTAACACCTACAAAATTAAACTAGTAATAAAACACTAGATCTCTTAGTACTCAAAAAAAATTATAAATCATACCAAATGAAATAAACATTCAATATCTTAGAATATTAAACATATGTACTCAGAGAGATTGTATTAATTATGCAATACTCCTTTAAAAGGAGGTAATTAAACCAACAAAGACTCATTCTATGAAGAACACAATTGGTATACATGAATTTAATTGGTCATTCTTTTTTAAACAAATGTATCCAGCCAAAAGCAAAGACATGACGCCCAACACATGAATCATAAAGGCATTTCTTACATCTCAACATTGCTGGCCATCAAACTCCTAGACACCAATAACACCTTGTTCCTCCAGCATCACCCACAAGCACACTCACTGCGGGCACTGAAAAATTCGCTCTGTTGCCCTTTCACTCAGTACCTGTCCAGCCTGGCAGAGATTCTGCAATATCTTGAAAGTCCTCAAAGAGACTAATTTGTATTGATAACACCAGGCATCTCAACTATTTTTATAGGAATATGCCATCACAATATCTCTACAGTCCTCATCCAACACCCAAACACATTGCATTCTCAAGAAAAAGGCAACCGAAATTTGATAGAGAAAGCATAGAACCCTTAGTCTATGTTAAAATCGCCACTTAGAAAACGCCTTCTAAAGAGTAAAAATCTACTATGAGTGACTGGACGAGTTAGAAATGCAAAGCACAAAGATATACCTTAAGACAGAGCTGGGCTACAGCAATCACACACTACTAACTTAGAAATCACCTAAGGGCACAGCTAAGGCATGAGCAACTGCATTTCTGACTATTCTCTGACTCTTAGAATGCAGATAATTTACAAAGAAGAATTCCTAAATTCCAGACCATATGGATAAACTATCCACAAACCAAAATCTCAATCTGGCAAGTGTCCCAAACCAAAAGGTTTATAATCTTTTGGTTCCACTGGACTTACATCCAAAGACAGGAGTCCATCTCCCCAAAGATGCTCAGGCAGGGGCCACTCACTTGACCTGCCTTCTTTATCCCACTCCAGCAGAAGATTCCAGAACCCATCACACAGAGTTGAACGTGAATGCACCTCCATAAAGACCCCAAATTTATCATTTCCTATTAAATCCTCAAACCAGTTCACAAGAAAGACTAAAGTAAATAGGTCTTTGGGTGGTTTACAAATACTCTAAGATCTCAAAGGCAATTTGACACCATTTAAGTACTCTGTGACACTTTTCTTTAAAAAAAAAAAACTGTAAAATACAAGCAACAAAAGAAACAGTAATTGGTGATTGGCTCCTTCTAAAGACCTTACCTTTGAATCAAAGAGAAAACATATAATAGGTGTCATCTTTTGAATGCTTTTTTTTCCCCCTGAACTATTTGAAAATAGAAGACAAGAATAATAGCTCTAACTAGCTGAGGTTGCAGAAAAGTTACTGAAAACACATTTCCTGAACAAAATAAAAGCCATGATTTAAGAGTAATAGGAAAAGTACTCTTTCTTTTCTATGGATTTTGAAAAATAATCTTAAGCAAAATAAGTCATCAACTACTCTATTCCTAACTCATAATGGCATGCCCCGCCATCACAAAAGTGCCACATGCATTAAGAGACACTTGGTGAGAAGGTAAGCATGCAACACGGAGTGGACACTTACCAACTGTAAGAGGTCAAGGCCTATAAAAAATCCTTGCTTGGAATCAAAATTTCTTTAAACCAAGATTTAAAGTTTTCCTGAAAGAAAGAAAGAAAGAAAGGAGCAAACAAGTAAAGAAAGCTTACCCTTGGCTGCCAGTTCTCATACTGCTTCTGTAAATTTGCACCAATGGTTTCCAGAGCTTTCTGAGGACCCATGGACAGAGGATCTAAGGGAGCAATGAAAAGAAAAAAGTTCTTCATATGTGCATTTCTTCCTCAACTAAACTTATCAGTCACAGTTTTTCCTCTTACTTACTTCACATCAAAGTCATCTTTGGATGTGACACAACATGGCCTGAGGTTTATCTGTATTTAACCAGATTTATGGGACTGCTACTGCACTCAAACATGGTTAAAAATCCCCACAACTATTCATCTTTCTATAGAAACTGCTTTTATTAAAATGACTGGTATAATGAATGTTTTTCTTCCATCTCTGCTTGCTTGGATTTTAACAGCTTTAGTCTTTTCTACTCTTACTATTTTATTCCAGTTCTACTTAGGCTTTGTGTGAAAGGGCTTGGAGGTTGTTTCTATCAAAACAGAGATAGTGTGGACAAACGAGCTCTACACTGACAACAATACAAATTCATTCCTCATGTACAAACTCCAGCTTTCATCTGTATAGGGGCAGGAGAAAGAAATAAAAGCACAAAGCAAGGATACATTTTAAAACATTTTCTTCTATAGTCTCATACTTCTTCCATAAAAAATCAATTTCACAAACACACATATATGGTTCACCCATTTATTCCAGGAGTGACTTGCAGAACAAATGACTCTAAACCAGCAGTCCCCAAACTTTTCTGATGCAGGATCCCTTTACACTCAAATTATTGAGAACTCCTAAGAACTTTTGTTTATATGATTATTATATCTATCAGTATCTCACTATACTAAAAATTTAACTGAGAAAGTTTTTAAATATTTGTTCATTTTTAAATAACAAACATGCCATCAAATGTTAACATTAATATTTACTAAGAAAAATAACTATTTTCCCAAAAATATTTAGTGAGAAGAGTAGCACTGTTTTGCATTTTTACGAATATCTGGTTTAATAGAAAACAAATGGTTTCTCGTATCTGTTTCTGCATTTGATTTGTTGCAATATGTTGTTTTGGTTGAAGAGCATAAAGAAACTCTGGCCTCGCAAAGATATATCGTTAGAAAAAAAGAAGAGAATGTTAAATAGCCGTTTTAGATAATCATATCTATTCTTCTCTCATACTACACCAACTCAACAAGTGGTAATATCTTAAAGAGTATTTGCAACGTGGAATCTGAAACCACATCCATGAACTTGTGATGCTCTATTACAATAAAATCCAGTAGACCATTTTGCACTTTGAATGAATCTTTTACCCACAGATGATTAAGTATCATCATGCATTGTCACTTGGGACATATTGGTTCAGTGAGTTACACAGATCTGCCATATTTCATTCTGTAATAACAAAAGAAAATCTGTGCTTAATATCACCAGGATCTCATCAGAAAAGTCTTTACATTTAGGGAAGCTATCATACACACAGAGGCAGATACAAGGTTTCCAAATTCTAGATTTTTACTTGAAATCTCATTTTTTTTCACTAGCAACAAACCCTGTCAGTTATCTTCCTTGAAGTGGGTGACAGGCTCAAGTTCATTCATTTCCCAGAAAATGTCTGCCAAGATTTACTTATGATTCCATTAAGTAAAATGGTATTCCTTGAAAAAAGCTGCTAGCTCGGCTCACAATTCACTCAACTGAATGTTTGTGTTTCCTCATTACAACCCATCTACTTCAGTGTTCGGCATTAGTGTTTCATGCCTACTCCCATTTCATCAGGCAGAACATTAAAAACATTGTGCATTTAATGGCTGAGATTTAATAAAACTGTATGTTTTACTGCTTTGTCAAGGACAATCTTAAGGAAACTGGATTTTTTTTTAAACCACAAATAATTGGTAGTAAAGAAAACAAATAGCAGTTTGGTGTCCCTGCCTTGACTAGTGCTAAGGCACCAGGAGGTTCAAACACCACTGCTTTTGCACCATCAGCAGAAATGTCAGCACCATGGAAAGCCTAAATACTGTCTTAATATTATTATGAAAATAGTTCTAACCTTACAGATCCCTGAAAAAATTCTGGGGACACCCAGGGATCATCCATAGGCCACCCTTTGAGAATGGCTGGAAGAAGTTGTTCACAACGGAGGTTCTCTGATTTCAAAGCAGAAAACATCCTTTCAAAATACCACTGCTGGTAAGAATAGAATGTTTCTAAATAAAAATTAATTTTAAAAAAGACTACTGGGCAAGTAGAATATTTTTATTGTTAGCTTTTATCTAAGCATTCTTCTAGCTGACAAATTCTTCTACTTGGTGTTCTGGACTCCAGCTACATCCGCTTCCTCAGAAGCCTAAATTTTTAATTATCCCTTTATACTCTTGTATATTCAACCTCTCCCTCTTAGTCAGAGAATTTCCATGAGCTTTTTATAAACTCAAAGTTATATATATATAGTCAGTTAAAGAAATCAAAAATATTTCAAGGCATTGTACCAAAAAAAAAGCAGTTTCCCTATTTTCCCAACATATCTACATTGCTTATTTTATTTATTTATTTTTTTAGTAAGGGCCTTTGAATGACATATGTCTCTCCAAGTTGAATCTTGAGATTGTATATTCCTGGTTTGAAAGCAGGATATTAGCATCAACTTATATATAGTCTATGCCTAGCTTATAAGGCAATAGATTTTTTACCCTAATTATAGTCAATTCTTGTTATTAGATGATGTGTTAACAGCAAAGAGAAGAGCTCAAGCAAGTTTTTGGTCAGAAGCATTAGATTTGTCACGAAAAACATTAAGAGGGCTAACTCAGAAAAGAGGTGGATATCAGGAATACATCACATTTTTATTAAATTAATATTCAGTGCTTTACATTACGATGTCTGTAAACATTCAGTGTTGAGCCAATTACTATACTACATAACTACATCTTTTTGTAGTGTTTTTCCCTGCAATGTTTGTCTCCTTATTTTCCGTATACCTGCATTAATTCTAGCCCAATTCTCCCAAAGTACCACTCTCAATATCACTTTTCCCACAGTTAAATACATCAGCTAACCTCTCCCATTTTCACTAGCAGTCTCCTTCTTGGTAAACCCCACCCCCACCCCCGACCGGTGCTAACCCAGCCTGGCTTCTCTAAGCAAGGAGCAGAGCCTTGCAGTGGAAAACCCACAGGCAGGTGATCAAGATCAACATCAATAGTGCTAAGGCATATTGATATAAGAGGAGAAGAGCAATTCACCCCTGTGGCTTCCTACGAAAAACCCATCATAAGAAAAACATCAGACAAATCCCAACGCGGGGACATTCTACAAAACATCTGACCAAGCACTCCACAAAACTATCACGGTCATCAAAAACAAAGTCAGAGAAACTGTCAGGTCAAGGGGAGCCTAAGGAGAGAGGGCAACTTAATGTAATATGGGATCCTGGATGGGATCCTGGAACAGGTAAGGGACAGTAGGTAAAAACTAAGGAAGTCTGAATCAATTTTGGTTAATAATTATGTACCAATATTGGTTCATTAATTGTGGCAGATATACCATAGTAAAATATTAGCATTTGGAGAAACTGGGTACAGACTACGTGACAACAACCTTTCTATAAATCTAAAACTATTCAAAACTAAAAAGTTCATTAAAAAAAGGAAAGCTCCATCTACCATCATTCTCAGGCTTCTAGCATAACTGCCACTCAAACCGACACCACTAGAGAGTCACAGCTACTGCAGTCACTTGCAACAGTGTATCAGCTACAAGTTACAGAAACATTTCAATGAGTTCTCATGGAGACAGATAAAAATGACAGGATTAAGCTGGGTCTGAAAAGACAATTTCACCCTGGACCTTGGCAAATATTGCTGAGCTTTGGGAAGGATGCCAGATGAAGGTAAGGAGATCTGGTTTATCAGGCAAACTCCTCTCTGGTCCTATATTTATATGAGGGAAGAGATCATCTAGCCAGTATTTTGGTCTCAGATAAGAGAACCAAAAACAATAAGAACCTCACCCTCATCAATTGCACAAGTTGTCAACATTTGATGACTAAGAGATACAGTGCAGGCAAGGGTCAGAGATTTCCTTTTTCACAGCATGTGGTCACACATCAAGGCTGGGTCACGGATGAGAAGGACAAAGCTAATGAGGAGAGGGTAGGCGTTTGGAAAAATCCAAGCAGCAGAAAATATCAGTAAACCTCAAAAAGCAAACTTAGAGCACAATGCCAAGAAAACCTGGCCACAGGCAGTCTACAATATCCACATGTCCGGAGGCAGGAAAGCCAGCCCCAAGCTCAGAAGGCAAAGAAGTGAGTCCATGATGAAGGCCTAGGACCCCAAGGAAAGGATTCAGTTTCTGGAATAACATGCTGGGCTACAGCCTGGTACTGGGAATGGGCACTGGATGAGGACAGTGGACCACCACATTGTCAGTGCTGTGGCCCCTATATCTACCTGCTTCCAGTCCACGTTACATAATGCAGGTTATACAATTTAGCAACTGAGGAAAGGAAAGAAGCAGGCAGGCCATTATATCCTAGTGGTCCTCGAACCTGACTGCCATGAAAGTCATCTGGGGAGTTTGAAAACAAAGGCTGCTAGACATCAACCTAGAGCCAGAGAATCCACATTTCTTGGGAAAGGGGCTCAAGAATCTTTATGTAAATAAGCCCTCACCCCTGCCCCCAGGTGATTTCTTAGGTGCACTAAAGCTTGAGAGCTAAGTAACTGCAAAATGAAATCCCATATGCTCATTTTGCCTCTCGGCTAGTTCTTCCTAACCTACCGTGTTCTTCCATGAACCTTTCCATGCTGCCTGGCAGAACTGCTTACTGTCCCCTGAATGTGCCTTTCTTGCACCTGCTTTTACTTCCAACCCCTGACCTTTCCCAGGTATTCAAATATCACTTACTCTTTTAAGGGTCAACTAAAATACCATTTCCTCCAGAATACCTTTCCTGGCCACCCCTTGACATATCTTAACCATGAACATTCTGTCTATATAATTCATTTTGCATTAGAATCATAGAAACTCTAGTTAAACACTGCAGAACAAACACATTATTTATCTCCATTCCCTTTCAAAATCCCATTAAAATGACAACGATGGAATTTTTTTTTAAAGGTGCAAATCTATAAGGACAAAGACAACAGGAGAAGAGGTAAGAACAAATTTTTAGAAGGCAAAGAACAAATGGAAGAGATAAAATGGGCTTCCCAGGGCACAGCAAGCAAAAACAACATGCCTAAGGGAGACTATATATGCAGAACCCCAGTTGATCCCAGGATCTGGCAGGATGGCGTGTGGAGCTTAAACAGGGGGTGCAGAAGTCCAGGTGGAGCACTTAGATTACCAGGGCCCTCCCTGATCCAACGCAGCCAAGGGACAGTATTGTCCTCTCCGACACCCTGGCAGAGTTAAAAGGTTTATTTTCTGGAAAAAATGAACCAGAAGAGCTCCCACCTCAGGAACAGCAGGTACTACAGGGACCATAAAGAGGCTCAAGAAAGCAAAGCCTTTCTCCATTTCCTGCCTCACTCCTTGAATACCAACCAGGTAGAATACCAGCTAGGTAGAAGAGTACAAGATTCCTCTTTGTAGAAACTAACTGGTTTCAGAGAAAAGAGCTTCAAGGGACCTGCAGGATAATAACAAAAGGTCTCTCAGTTGTGTCATCTGAGACCCAGAATGAGAAAAGTAAATGTAGAGCTTTAAAAAAAAAAAAAAAAAAAAAAGATATAATGGCTGAAAACTTCCCAAATTTAGTGAAATACAGAAACTTACAGATTCAAGAAGCTCAGCAAACTCCAACAGGATAAGCCCAAAGAAATCCACATGTAGACACATCGTAATAATCAAATTGCTAAAAACTAAAAACAAAGTAAAACCCTTAGAGAAAAATTAGACCACATACAAAGGACCAGGAATTAGAAAAGCACTAGATTTCCCAATAAAATTGAAAGGTAAAGAAAACAGAGCAATGCTTTTAAAACTCTCAGTGAAAATCATTTTCAACCTGATGTCCAAGTATGAGATAAAGGTATTTTGGACATTCAAAAACAAAATTTGTGTACTATGCTACCTTTCCTGGAAAATACACCACAAAAAAGGCAACATACAACTTAAGAAATGAGAAAGAGAAGGAAACTGCAAGACATCTATACACCAGGTCTAGAGAACAAAGGAGCCCAGCTGGAGCCAGGAGAAGTCTGCACAGTCTAGAGACCTTGGAGGCCAGCTGGAGCCAAAGGGAGTCTACACTCCAGGTCTAGAGACCATGGAGCCCAGCTGGAGCCACAGGGTGTCTACACTCCAAGTCAAGAGACCTTGGGGCCTGGCTGGAGCCACAGGGAGTCTACACTCCAGGTCTAGAGACCATGGAGCCCAGCTGGGGCCACAGGGTGTCTACACTCCAAGTCAAGAGACCTTGGGGCCTGGCTGGAGCCACAGGGAGTCTACACTCCAGGTCTAGAGGCCATGGAGCCTAGCTAGAGCCACAAAGTATCTAAACTAATACACAATTTGAGCACTGAAAGAAATTATTGATAGGCATATGACAGATCTACAAGAATACTTGTAAAAAATAAATAAATTCATCATAAGTCACAGAAAAAATGAGCAAATCAAAACAACTAGTAAATTTCTAACTCCAGTGCAGGTAGGGATGGCAAGAAAGGAAACACTATCCCTCTGGGGGCGGAGAGGGGCAGGAGACAGCATTTTAATAATATTCCTTTCAGTACTATTTGATCTTTAATTACGCGTGTATTACTTAGATAAAAATAAATAAATAAAAGTTAAGCATAAAATTAAGTAGAATTTTAGAGGTAAGGGGCTCATATACCAGTGGATATGTCAAAACTTTCTAGGGACTTTTTAAACTAGAGATGCCTAGGTCCCATCTCTGGATATGCTAATTTTAACAGTTCTACAGCAGAGCCTGGTTATCTAATGAATACCTCTGGCTGAGGGGACCCTGGTAAAAATCAGTTTACCTCAAACTTATCTGGAAGAATTACGGTAGATCTGTTACAGTCAATATCTAAAGAAATTAGAAGTTAATCTTCATTTCTCTTTGTTCTGGTAGGAACAGAGTTCTAAAGTCTAAAAATAAATAAATAATGATCCCAATCAACTCTGCCATAATCTGGATCAATTCAGATCACTAAAACTGAAAAAAGACAGGAATGGAGTGGGGTCTGGAAAAAAAACAAAAATTAAGGGTCACAAGTACATAAAACAAGCAAAGGCAGGCAGAAGATAGCTTTAAAAAACAGAAACCATTCAAATAACTGGCCATGTGGTATGTGCAATGATCAAGGGAGTAAATGTATGGAGGAGTTTGAAAGCTCTTAATTTGCTCATTCACTCTTACTGGGTAGCCCCCATTGTGGTGGTAACTGGTGGGTAAGAGAGAGAACTGAAATGTTTTCCTCTGTAGAAGATAAGAGACCTATACAGGAATGAAATTCATCAGCTGCAGTTCATTATGCATATCCTCTACTCAACCAAAAGAGAGGCAAGGAGCTTAAACAGTCAAAAAGTTGAGAGATTGGGGGCAGAGGAGATAAAGCTGAACCTCCTCCTAGAATTTCACTTGGACAAAGAAGCAAAGAAAGCCCAAAACCCTCCACTCTCCCACCCTCCTCTCTGCAGTATTCTCCCAGGAAGGCATGCCAGAAGGTCATCAGGAGGACAACACTGCTGTCACACTTTCTGCAGGCACCCCACCAACACCAGTAGAGACTCAGGAAACCTTCACTCGGAGAGGCTCCACAAGCACTCTTCCCCCTGGTCTTGGACCAAATACCTGCCCATTCACAGGAATGGCAGAAGCAGCTACTGGTCCTTCATCATGCCGTGGTCATTTAAGAGGGACTGTCATAGTTCATCTACTGGGAATCCCTGTGGTAAGTTAATTTTAAGATTTATTCCCAAGAATATGACAGAGAGTGGGAGAGGGGAAGAAATGAGAGGGAGAAGGAGAGAAGGAGAAAGAAAGAGGTCAACTAAATGGATGCATTTAAAACACTAACATTAAATTTCTAGATGGACCCTGCTGACGATATTATCAATTTGATATGGGATGAACTGGAAAGAACATAAACTTAGATTATAGTTCTGTCTTGATAAAACACTTCTCTTTCAGTAACTTCTTAGGTTACTATTTTGTTTTAAGGGGAAGCTAGAAAAGAACTAATAAAACTTCAACAGTGAGTGAGTACATGAGTAAATTAATGAAGTGGGTGGAAAAGTGGATGGCAATTGGCATTTCTATAAAGCTTCTCATAAATTTTTCCTATCTATAAACTTTTCAACCTAACTTTCCCTCTCCTCCACCCTCCCCCACATCTCATGATGCTTACTTAGAATTTTACATAGAAAGAAAATTAGCCCAACTCATCTCATTAGTAGAAGAGAAAAGTAAAGTTTAAAGCAGTCAAATGACTTGGTCCAAGATTACAAAAGTTACTGATGGTGCGGGCACAGCCAACCTTACAACATGAGGCCCTTTTTTCTTTTTTTTTTTTAACATTCCATCTTCTTTACATACATATAACTCAATTACTGTGTCCTAACCATGTTTCCTTCCAAAGAGCTGGCTCTCCATCCTCAACCACTAACACGTCAATCCAGGCGTGTCACTTCCTGCCGACATCACTGAAAGGCCCTCCCATCCTCCTAGCTGGGTTCCTGAATCTGGTCCAGTGACTCTCAGGAGAAAGGACATAGACTTTCGTCTCAATCCATCCTGAACAATGCTTCTGTAAGGCTACTCTTCTCCTAAAAGCCTACAGTGCTTGTCTGTATTCTTCCATTTATAAGTGCAAAATAAGCCAAACAAATATCGGCTGTTAAGAGAGTGGACACTCTTGGCTGAGGAAGACTAGAAGGGGACAAGCTGGGCCTATGGACTGCTGGTCATATTGCTTCTTGATCTGGTTGCACATGTGTGATCGGTGTTGCGTATGTGCATGGTGTGGGTGAAAGGAATTGCGAGTTGTTGACTTTAAACTATAGACATGTTCCAAACGCTACACCTGGATTATGTGCACTTTCCTAACTGTATGCTCCAATAAAAATTTAAAATTAAAAAACTACAGAGCTCACTGCTCAAAGAGTCTTTGTACTTCTTTGTACCTTGAATTTAATAGACACTTAATAAATATTTGTTAATTGACTTATTAACTGAGTAGTGCCTACCAGATCAAGTGTAAATTTCTGTGTTTGGCTTTCGGGGACTCTGCCACTAATTAGTTATGTAACCTTGAGCAATTAATTTTTTATTGAGAAAATATATAATGGCAAAAGGGCTACTTTGGAATTAGAAATGGCTTTTAATGACTGTATTTTATTAACCATAATATCATCTCTCTCTATTTTATAATTAGTGGTGTAGCATGTAAGACATTTCATCCTCCTAAGCTCAAAGTAAAGCTTAGTGTGTGTGCAGCCATGCACACCCTTGGCAATAAAGCTCTGGCTGGCAGCCAGGATCCCCAGTCCTTCTGGGTCCATGGGTCCTGAGGACAGGAGCTCTAATTCTATAGCAGCTATTTCTACAATCCAGCCCCATCCTAACCAACTAAGCCCTACATATTGACACACATAAATTAAGTTTCTGTGCCATCACTTGCTGTATTATACAAAAACCTAGGAATGAATGGCTTTGCAACAGGTTTGAGGGAGATGACTGGGTCCCCTGTATTAAAATACAGGTGTCATGGCTCTCACAAAGTTCCCTTTGGGAAGTAGAGGGTGGAGCTTCACGCAGTTATGCAATCTTCCTTCAGAGGGGGTCAGAGATACTACAAAGAGGTCAGTGTAACTGGACAGAAGAAACAGAGCTTAAACCAGGAGCCCCAAAAAGCAGATGTTCCAGCTCATGGGCAGGAGAGAAATAAGCTGGGAACCAATTTACAGTATGAATAACTGGACTGTTCTTAACATATCAATAACACTTAGAAATTTTTATGAAAGGTAAACACGCCTCCTTTATATGCTCCAAACTGAAAGAAAAGAATGAAAACTTAAAATGTACCCTAACCCGTTTTTTTTAATATATGTTTTAAAGTGTTATAAACACTAAGGCAATTTTATATTGTCAGTATAATCATAACTAAAAAGGCAACCATATAATATATATAACTATATTATAACTAAAAAAGCACAATCTGCCTTATATCTAACTCCATGACAAAGTATAGAAAAGGAAAGTATGTTGGTCCAGGAGTCAGAAGTCCTGGGTTTCCATTGCCACGTAACCTCGGGCAAATTACAGCGTCCTTTCTCCACCTCCACTTCCTGATCTATAAAATGAGGAGGGCAAACAAGAACACATCTATGGTTCTTCTAGCTCTAAAATCCTATGTTCTCTATTTCTTCCATGGATAATGAGTGGATTCCTAAAGGATATAATTGAGATTTATCAATTGGGCCCCATGGCCCAAGGGGACCCCCGCAAGACTCTCCTCTGCCCACGTGCCCTTGCTCTCCCCCCTCAAAGCCCTTTCCTCCTGGCCCTTGCTCAGAAGCACCCATCATGTCCTCTCTTTCCACCCTACAGAGGCTTCTGAACTTCTGGGCCACGCAAAGTGTGTGAGTGCTGGTCTCTTTTCTTTGCATGGCACAAGACTTATCTCCTGGCCACGTTAGAAGCACCCCCAGAGCAAGGAGGCTGCTCATACTTCTTTTGTACAAAGCACTTGGTTTATCACCCAAGTCTGCTCTTAATAAATATTTTTTGACCAACCTTCTAATCAATACAAGCTCATTTTAAAAATCAAATGACAAAAAAGAAAAATTCACACATCTCATACCCCTTACCCCTCCCTCTCACTGACCACTACTATTTCAATCTACCCAGTTTTTACCCTTTATCCCTCCTATTATTTATCAATTTTTTTATCCTTATTTTTCTTTTCTGGAGTGATGCAAATGTTCTAAAAGTGATTGTGGTGATGAGTGCACAACTGTGTGGTGATATTGTGAGCCACTGATTTTATACCGTGTATGGACTGTATGTGTGTGAAAAGTCCTCAATAAAAATAAAAATATTTGAAAAAAAATCAAATGACGAAGTCTGTGAGCACTCTATCAACTAAGGGGCTACACAATGGTCAATCAATAATATCCTGCGCTTACGTACACAGGGTCTCTTCAGACTCACATGTGTAGGAGAAGGAAGAAAATCTATGCTGCCTTTCTCTAAGGAAAGGGAGAGAAACAAAGTATCTCCCAAACATTTGCTTGGGATAACGGAATCTCCATGCAATTGACAAATCTTAAGCATTCTTAGCCCTTTATGATGTATAGCCACCATTAGCTCACACATAAAAATGATTTCAGCTCCATTAGAAGTCTTCCTGCTCAGCATTCGGCTCATCTACGCTCTGTTCTAAACCCCGGCTAATTCTCCAAGGTACGGGGCACGCATCACTCTTGTTTTTGCATTCACTGTTGTAGCATTTAATGGTTGACCATAAAACAAAACTGCTTCTCCCCTGCTTCTTTGAAAAGAGGCAAATGTCATTTCTATGAAGTAAAATAGCATCTTATTATCTCAAGGGAGGGAGGAGCAGGGGTGGGGAAAGGGGTGAGGTCAGTTGGCCAAGTCAAAACCCTGAACAGACACACCAGCTGGCCGCCCCAATGCCCTCTGCTCCTTTCTGGCGGGCGCCCAAAACCCTGCAACCACTTCCTCACTCTGCAGGAACTCACACCCAAGCCTTATGTACCTCATATGGGATAGTCAACAAAGGGTAAACCATTTCCTGTCAGGAAGGCCAAACAGTTGTTTAAGACTAGTATAGCAAACCGTCTTATTCTAGCGACAAATGCTTGTTGCCACAGAGAAACCTAAAGGGTCACATTACAAACACTTGCATGTCCTCTCTCAGAGCCTCTGGAAGCAGTATTATCTACAACATGTGTGTGTCTGTGTGTTTAACTAGCTAATATATGCACAGGTACACAAAATAGATTGAAAAGTGAGACGCCTTCTATTTTTAAGTCCCCCCATCCCTCGTCTCTGAGATCAGAGCGGCTCCAATACATCAGACTGTTCCCATAAATTTAGAACACTTCTATGGCCTAAAAAGTCAACAATGTGTAATTCCCTTCCCCCACACCCCACACACGTGACACTGATTCCACACTCACATGCTTAAAATAAGGCACAGGGAATTCTCTCAGATTACTACCTGGCATATTTAATGTTTAATATGTAAATTAAAATAAGAAGGCTCATGTATCCTATGATCAGGCATCTGCTAAACACATTCATCTCTGATTGAACAGCTGCCCTTGGCATACTTAATAAGTTTGGTTAAATGAGGAGTGTTTATTTTATCACTCTTTTGCAGTAATCTACATACAATAAAACAAAAGTGGAGCAGACTAAACCCCAATCAATGTCACACCTGTTGACTCTTAAAAACACCTAGGGCTCAGTTCCACAGGTGGTCAGTGGTAGAATGCTCACCTTTTATGCAGGAGACCCGAGTTTGATTCTTGGACCATGTATCCCCCCGAAAAGAGAACACCTAGGGCTCAAACTGAGATTCTATAAAGGTTGCATGCATTAAGTTTGCCTTCTTGGAACCTATAATTCCTGGAGGGTTCCTAGGTCTGGTAAATCCTGAAACTCAGAGGAACCAGCCTCTCCAAGCATATCAATTTTATCCCTTTATTCTTCAATGTGGATACCCCTTCTCAACATGAAAAAGTCAGGACAGACATTGCCCTAAGATCCCTATAGATTGGGAGAAGGATTAAAGGAGTAGGAAGTGGTATAATAGAAAAAATTGGATTTAACAAATGAGTATGGTGATGAATCACTATCTTAATACTCCTTCTAGCCTCCACTGTTTTGGAGCAACTAGAAGGAAAAATCTGAGGTGGAGAATAGGCCCATGACAAACTCTGGGATCTGTTCTGTAGCAACTTATTGAAGTGAGCTTTGAAAATTATTGCTTTTTTCTTTCTTTGCTTCGTATATATGTTATATCACACAGTATTTTAATGCTTAAAAAAAGGGGGGGGGAGGCTCCAGCCCCCACATAGCACCTAGGTGGGGAGGAAGTAGGGAGCAAGGGGGTGTCAGAGGGATGTCGCTGCCCCTCACCGCATGCCAGTCTTCGTACCAACCCATCTTCATGCTGCCTGCAAGTCCCTCCATCCATGGGGTAGGTTCATTCACTCTATTTTACAGATGAGGAAACCAAGGCACAAAACAGTCAAGTCACTTGCCAAAGTGCAATGGCTGGAAGGAATCATGCTGGGGGGTCTTGAGAAAAACAAAATTCTTTTAGTTCTATGACACAACACAATGCCAGGCCCAACATGCAGAGACTGACTGGTATATGCTAAGCAGTGCCATCCCTTAAAGTTTTTCCAAGGGTGCCAATGCCTACAAGTGCGTCTTCTTCCAAGAGCCCTTCCCCCTCAGCCACAAGCACACTACAGTCCTTCTCATCTTATGAGGCCAAAGCAAACCCACTGTCTAGCTTGAGTCTCCTGTTCCTAGCACTTCTCTCCTTGCCTTGCCAGTCAAGCTGCTGTACCATCTTTACTGACTCATTTCCCATTCTTTCTTCAAGCCCCCATGGTCTGAAATACCCTACTTCTCACTGCAATGACAGACACAGCTGTGACGCTAACCTTGAATCTCCTCCACTGGCTTATCCTACCCTATGGTCCTTCCTCACCTCTCTGTCCACTCATCCGCGTCTCTATCACAGGTATACCCCTTGTCATACGCCTCAGGGTCCTGGCTCTGCTCCCCTCCCTTTGGTCACTGACCATTCTAAGCAGGTGCCCTTTTCTATCCCCCAAATCCACAACCAGCCCCTTCTCTTACCAGATGGAATTGCCAGCTATCTAAGGGAAAGTTTCCAACTCTTGAATATCCCAGAAGCATCTGACCTTGAAGCTTGCACAATGCGACCTTGCATAAAATGGGATTCCATAATCTCAATCAGTGTTACCATTATCTCGCCATCACCAGGGCTGGCCAAGCCTAAAGTCTAAAGCACTTGTTGAAGATGCGGAAATGCCGTCTTGAACAATTCAGTCCTTGAGCCATTAGATGGGGCTAGGCAAGGTCAACACCTGCTACAGGATAAGGAGAACTGTCCTGGCCAGGAAGGAACTATCAAGAACAACAACAAGGGGTAACTAGGTGAAGTTGCAGGAGCTCAGGCAGAATGACAAGAGTAGACACTTCTAGGGGAAAAGGACCGGGGCAGGATGAAGGAGCCTGAGGGGGTGGCGATGGCAGGGACAAGACACTAAGTTCATGGGAGGCTGCATCAAGTCAGTAAAATATGAAGACCAAGGATTCCACGATTCTCACTGTCAGAAGAGAGTTACAGATATGCAAAATGAGAAAACCCTGTTGGGTTGGTTTGGACTTGCACAAATTAGATTGGACTAATTACACATTAGTATAAATGTGTGATTATTATTTTAATATATAGCTACAGAAATACAGTCATAAATGTATGTATATGAAGAAACACATGCACATATTATAAGCACGCATGCCTGCCCTTCCTCTGTCCAACAAAACACTAAGCACTGGGTCTCAGTTTCTAAATATTATAATTCCACTAAAAGAAATGAAGGCTCCTTGGAGAAATGGCGGATTCTGGAAATGTGGCAGTGAAAGAACAAAATGAGCCTGACACAAAGTGGTATGCCAGAAAGCAAGGAAGTACTCAAAGAATGACGGAAGCAAGACAAAAAGATGTAGAAGCCAACTTGACTGCCTTCCCAATGGTGAAGTAGGATGCAATTTGAGCATCAAAATAAGCAATGATAATAATGGGTTCTAAGCCACTGATTAAAAAAAGGAAACCATGAGTTCAAAATGAATAAATTGAAGTCTAAAGAGGAAAGGAGTATGTACACAGTCTCAAAGCACCTCTTCCCAAAATATTTACTAATGACAACAGGGAACGAGTAATTTCACAGCAGAGAGGTCAGCAGGCACCAGCTTAACCAGATGATGAGAGAGCTGCATCACAGTAGCAGGATCGATCGCAAGCAAGCGCTGCTGACAGGACACGGTGTGCAGAAAGCAGATCCCTTCTGGGGATGTTTCTACCTAAGATGCATGATCTAAATTTAATTCTAAGGAAGCACCGGGGACATTTTACAAAATAATGAACCCATCATCTTCAGAAGTGTCCAGGTCCTGAAAGTTAAGGAAAGACTGAGGAAATATTCCCAAGTGAATGAGACTAAATTAAAGGGAATCCAAGTGACTGAGCAGGATCTTTTCAGACAAAGGACATTACTGGAACAATTGGCAAAACCTGAACACAGTCTGAGGATAACTCGGTGGCGGTGCCTCAGTGTCAATTTCCTGAGTTGGAGGGTTGCATTGTGGTTATGAAAGAGATATTTCTTGTTTGTAGGAATTAAACACTAAAGAATTTGTGGCAACATACCCTCAAATGATTCAGGGGGAAAAATGCTTAATCCAGTATCAGCAACTTGTGAGAATTGTTCTCAAAATAAAATGTGGGCTACTGGATATCAGGGGAAATTTGCTGAATCTTCTTGTAACATACTTTTAAACATCACCATCACAAGAACCCACCCTACATAACTTTTAATAAAGGCCAATTGAAATTTTTTCAGCTTGGAAAAAGTATATGCCCCTGTACCCTCAAAACACACTTGAAATTATCCCAAAGTAGATTGTACTCCTACATTGCAAGAATAAGTTTAAAACACACAAAAAAAAACCTATTCAGCTGAGCTCTCAATCTTGGGACTTGTTCATATGAAACCTAACCCTGCAAAGGACAGCTAAGTCTACTTAAAAGTAGGCCTAAGAGTCACCCCCAGAGAACCTTTTTTGTTGCTCAGATGTGACGTCTTTCTCTCAGCCAACACAACAAGCAAACTCACCGTCCTCTCACTCCCTACGTGGGACATGATTCCCAGGGGTGTGGACCTTCCTGGCAATGTGGGACAGAAATCCTAGAATGAGCTGGGACTCAGCATCAGGGATTGAAAAAAACTTCTTGACCAAAAGAGGGAAGAGCGGAATGAGACAAAATAAAGAGTCAATGGCTGAGAGATTTCAAACAGAGTTGAGAGGTTATCCTGGAGGTTATTCTTACGCATTTATATAGATATTACCTTTTTAGTAAAAGTGTAATGGAGAGGCTGGAGGGAACTGCCTGAAAATATAGAGCTGTGTTCCAGTAGCCATGTTTCTTGAAGATGATTGTATAATGATACAGCTTTCGCAATGTGACTGTGTGATTATGAAAACCTTGTGTCTGATGTCCCTTTTATCTACCTTATTGACAGACGAGTAAAACATGGATTAAAAATAAATAACAGGGGGAACAAATGTTAAAATAAATTTAGTAGATTGAAATGCTGGTGATCGATGAGGAAGAGGGGGAGGGGGTATGGTATGTACGAATTTTTTTCTTTTCTCTTTTTATTTCTTTTTCTGGATTGATGCAAATGTCTGAGAGGTGATTGTGGTGACAAATATACAACTATGTGATGATATTGTGAATTTCTGATTATATGCCAAGAATGGAATGATCATATGGTAAGAATGTTTGTGTTTGCATGTTGTTATGTCTAAAAAATTAATAATAAAAATAATAATATGTAAAATGGAATGATTTCTAAATGTTGTGTTAGTTCATTTTTTTAATTAATAAAAAAAGTCAGTATACATAAAAAAAATAATAATAATAAAAACTATTCATTTGCTGGATCTTTCACACTAAGAAGCAAATAAGGAATTCTTTTCATTTTCATTGATACTGTCGTGTCAACAATGACCAAAGAAACTGACTGAGGAAGGATTCTTCTTTTTGGGGGGACAAGTGGGCAGTCAAGGATCCTGTATTAGCTGCAAGTTTCTAGAATGCGATAAACCACGACTTGAACAGCTTTTAAAAAGAGGAATTTAATACATTACAAGTTTACAGTTCTAAGCCTATAAAAATGTCCAAACTAAGCATCCAGGGAAAGAGACCTTAATTCATGGAAGTTCAGTGAGTCAAGAACACCTGTCAGCTGGGTAGTCATGTGGTTGGCATTTGCAGGTTCCTCACTCCTGGGCTCCACTGCTTTCAGCATCTATTCCTGTTGGGGTTCCTTATATAACTTCTCTGGGGCTGGCTTTCATCTCTTGGCTTCCCTTGGCTCTTTCCAGGTTCTGGCTTGCTTAACATCTCATGGCAATGTCGGCTGGGCTTCAAGCATCTCCAAACATCTGTGTCTCTGTTTTCCAAGTATCAGCATCTGTGTCAGCTCTACTCTGAAGTTTCTATCAGCTCTCTCTCGGTAGACTATGTCATTTCTAACTCTCTCCAAAATGTTTCCTCTTTTAAAGACTCTAGAATAAACTAATCAAGATCCACCTGAAACAGGTGGAGTCACATCTCCATCTAATTAAAAGGCCACACCCACAATTGGACACGCCACATCTCTGTGGAGATAATCTAATCAAAAGTTTTCCACCCTACAGTGTTGAATCAGCATTAAAAGAAATGGTTGCCTCCACAAGATTGAGTCAGGATTAAAATACGGCTTTTTTGGGTACATAGTATTTTCAAACCAGCACAGACCCCTTAAGAATCTAATAAAAACTAAGAATCTTCTCCATGGAAAGTATGATTTCTTACTTAGCCAAAAATACCTGCATTTCCCAGAGGTTTCACACCTCCTAGGAACAAACACATGGATCAAGTCAGGAAGCTTGTTCTAAAACACCTAACATTGAATATTACAGAGGGAAAAAACAGTGGATTAAACTCAGCTTTGACAAGGGATAGGAGCAGCTCAAAAGTCAGCAACGGCTAACAAGAAGTCAATTTCAACTAGCACAGTCACAGGGAGACAGGAATGGGCTAAGGGAGAGTTTAAGAAAGCAAGCCACAGGAAAGGCCCATTTTGTCACCGGATACGGAAGACAAGGGGCCTGGGGTAGGGATGCGAGTAGGGTGGGGATGGGGGTAGGAGTGGAGCCTGTAAGGCAAAGACCATATGATCTTAAAGTACCTTTATACAGTAAGACAAGTAAATGATACAGGAAAAATAATTTGGCTTTTCCTAAACCATATTAGAATAATTTAAAGTTGATAAAGAGAACTTCTGCTTTTACTTAGGATTTAGAGAGCTGCAATAAATAATAAATTAGTTAAGCTGTTCCCTAATCTGAATGAGAGAGCTGAACCATCACCAGCAGCATAACTGGTGCTGAGATCACAAGGCAACCAAGTAACCCTATTTCTGAAGGAACATGCCCTCCAAGAGACCATCCTCACATCCAACTTCCACTTTGGAAGAGCACAGAGAGGCAAAAAAGGGGGCTGCCATGCAGGCCAATGAAAAGGAACTTGCTGAAGTTGGAATAAATTCTTAAAGCCGAACTGTGGGGCAGTATACCAGTTTGGAAAAGCTAAGGGCCCTGGAATAAGGGGAGCTCATATTTCCTTGCAAGCCCTTTTACATGTGCCTCAACTGGGTGTCATATAAAACAAAGCTTGGAAGTGGGCAGGAGAGAGGCCCTCAGCAGGACCTGAGGCACACAGATAAAAGAAAAATTTGAAGACTACCAGAGTAAAATGAAACAAAACATACAGAGAAACAAATATAAGAATAACAAGACTTCTTATCAGAAACTATGCCAACCATAAGACACTGGAGTGAAAGTTTCAAAGTACTAAAAGAAAAATATCAACACAAAATTCTATACCCAAAGAAAATATCTTTTAACAATGAAGAGAAAATGAAGAATTTTCAAACAAAATCTGGGAGGCATCAAGGCCAGAAGATTAAGATATGTTCAAAGAAGTTCTTTAGGCAGAATGATGAAGTTTACCACATGTAAACTTAGACCTATAAAAAGAAATAAACAGTTTTGGAAATGGCAAATATGAAGATAAATATAAAAAGGACATTTTGTTTTATTTTTTAATCTATTTTAAAGATAACTGACCAAAGCAAAAAAAAAAAAGAATAATAATGCTTTGTGGGGTTGTAACATACATAAAATGCATAACAACAATATAGCACAGAAGATGGCTAAGAGAATTTAGAGGTATACTGATAAATGGTTCACACATTATATATAAAGTGGTATAATGTCACTCAAATGTACATTGTGATAAGTTAAAGGGCAACCAAAGGCAAATAAAAAGAATGAAATTATAATAAACAAGAGAAAAAATTATTGAAATAGAAAACATTAAAAAAAGAGAAAGAAATCAATGAAATTAAAAGCTAGTTCTTTGAAAAGATCAATAAAATTGATAATGCTCTGGTCAGCGGAGAGAGAGAGAGAGAACAAATTGCAATATCAGGACAAAAAGAAGGGAGATCAATATAGATCCTAGGGCCATTAAAAGGAGAGTAATAATATTTTATGACAATGCTGTGAAGATACATTTATAACTTATAGGAAATGGGCAAATTCCTTGAAAGCAGAATTACCAAAACTCACTCAAGAATAAATAAATAGATAACATGAATAGTCCTATACTCTATATTCCTCAAGTAAAGGAACTAGACTCCTAGTTTTCCAAAATGGAAACTCTCAAATATCAGCATTGAGATGACTTTACCATAAATTCTACCTAAATTAAGAGAAGAAATAGTACACAATTCGACATGAACTCTTCCAGAAAACAGAAGAGGAAATATTTCCCAACTCATTCAAGGAGGCCAGCATTATGATAGTACTAAAACCAAACAAAAATGTTACAAGAAAACTAGAAAACAACATCTCTCATAATCAAGAGATGCAATGCTTCTTAGCAAACTATTAGCAAGTCAAACTCATCAATATATAAAAAAGATAATACATTATGGCCATGTGAGGTTTATTCCAGGAATTTAAGGTTGGTTCAACACCCGAAAATCAATCAACATAAATCACCATATTGATAGACTAAGAAAGAGAAGCCAAGTGATTATCTCAATAGATGTAGTAAAAGCAACTGACAAAATGCAACATCGATTTTCAACAAAAACTCTCAGCAAACCAGGAATAGAAGGGAACCTCCTCAGCTTTAGAAGGGCATCTAAAAATAAAAACAAAGCTTCAGTTAGTATCATACTTAATACTGAAGGACTGAATGATAACCTAAGGTTAGAAACAAGCAAAGTTTGTGTATTTTTTCACCATTTCTATCCAACATAAGACAATATCAAGATGTCAATTCTCTCAAATTGAGCCTCAGATTAAACACAATCCCAATCAAAATCAAGGAAACCTACTTTTGTGGAACTCCATATGCTAATTCTAAAATTTTTATGGAAAAAAAACAAAAATCTAGAAAAATCAAAATAATTTTGGAAAAGAACTAAGTTGGAGTACTAACATTACCCGGTGTCAAGAAATACTATAAAGATACAGTGCTCAAAAAAAAAACAGTGTGGTAATGGCAAAAGGATAAGAGTCCTTGGAGAAGGATAAAGCCTCTAGATGTATATCCAAGGCAAACATGCTCAAGTGAGTTTTGACCAAGATGCTAAAGTAATTCAATGAAAAAATCTTATCAGCAAATGGTGGAAGAGCCACTGGACGCCCACACGTGACCAGGATGAACCTAGACTCATGGTCCGCATCATGCACAAAAATAAACTCAAAACTAATCAGAGGCCTAAGTGCAATGCCCAAAACTGCAAGTCTTCTAAAAGAAAACAGGAGAAAAAAAGTTGTGGCCTTGATTTAGGCAAAGATTTCTTAGCTAAAACACAAAAAAAGACACAAACCATAAAAAATAAACTTGATAATTAGATTTCATCAAAATGAAAAACTTGTACTCCTCGAAAGACACCGCAGAAGATCAAAAGCACAGACCACAAAATGGGAGAAAATATCTGCAAAACACATATCTATAAAAGGAACTTATTTCCCAAATATGTAAAAAGCTCACAAACTCAGTAAGAAAGCAAACCACCAACATTTTTTTAAATGTGGCTAAAATTTGAACAGATATTCAGCACAAAAAGAGATGTAGATGGCAAATACACACGTGAAAAGATGTTGGTGGTCAGTGATCAGAGAACTGCAAGTTAAAACCACCATGAGAACGGCTAAATTTTTAAACACTGGTACTACCGAGAGCTAGGGAGGACATGCAACAAAGGGAATTCTTAGACACTGCCAGTGGGAATGCCAAACGGTACAATCGCAGCGGAAAACAGTCTGGCAGCTTCTTAAAGAATTAAATATACACTTATATGGCTCGACAATTCCACTCCTAAATATTTACCCAAAAGAAAATATGTCCACATAAAGACTGAATGCTCACAACAGCTTTATTCACAATCACCAAAAACTACACACAGCCCAAACCTCCATCAAGTGGATAAACAAATCGTGGTACATTCCACACAATGGAATAAAAGAAAGCAAAACACCAACACATGTGACATGAATGAATCTCAAATGCATTGTGCTCAGTGAGAGAAGCAAAACTCAAAAGGCCATACAAGTCCACTTACATGACTTTCATATAAAAAGAAAAAGAAAAGGTAAAAGAAAAACTTACAGGTACAGAAATCAGACTAGTGGGTGCCAGGGGCTGGGAAAAGGTGGGGATTGATTACAAAGAGGCCCAAGGGAACTTTATTGGTGCAACAGGAACTCTATATCTTGATTGTGATATGTGCCCCATGATTTCGTAAGTTTGTCAAGATTCATAGACATGTATACCTAAAAGAGTGAATTTGACCATATGTAGATTATACCTTGATAAAACTAAAGCTAAAAGAAACAAACGTAAATCTTGTATAATGGGCTTTGGGATGCTTAGGTTCAAATCTCAGCTCTGCCACTTACTTACAGGACAACCCTGGACAGAACACTGGTCTCTATCTCATTTTCCTCATCTCTGAAATGAGGAGTACTAATAAATCCTACCACACGCGGCAGCGGGGGATTTGGGGGTGGTTCACAGAATTACAGGAGGTGATAAAGTGCTCAGAACAGTACCTGGCTCCTTGCAATCATGGAACAAATATTACCTGTCATCTTCAAGATCTATTACACATTCTGTGGGGCTTTGCTGGGAAAGGTTCGGTTTACCTTCTCCGTATATATACTGAATGCAGGTATTAGTCATTCTACTTTTTTAAGTGTATATGTTTATTAATATGTGCCAGTCACAGGACAAATTTAAAGATGAAAAAGACAATCCAACAATTACGATTTTATTAATTTTCCTTGAAACACTTTCCCACTACAAATCATAGATGGATGCAGCTAAAATACCTGACAGATTACATAACTGAAAAATAAATAAATAAAATTCTTAGGTTTACACAAGTGGCAGGCCTCTACTGGGCGGCACATTAAGAGGGTTAAGCCTGCCCCCCACCCCCTACACACACACACGCACACACACATTCAGCGAGCCCTGCCCAGGTCCCTAGGGAGGATCCCACACTCACCTATCCAGCACTCCAAGCGAGCACAGGGAGTCGTCTTCACCACATCTGGAGGATCCACACCGACATTTAGGCACAAAACTAAGGCAACACTAACAGTCTTCATCTGGAAGCATAACAGAAAAACAAACACTTCAACCTGGAAATTCAATGATGCATTTTTTCAGTTTTCAAGACAAGCCCGGATTACATCAGCACCCTCCACACCACTCCTTCTCCTCCTCTCCAGCCATCCTTTCACTGACCTTCACTTGTGCTACCCCAAGGTTATTTCAAGAATAGTTTCTTCTTTGAAGACAGGGTTTCAGGGTAAGCTAGGAGATGGGGGGGGGGGGGCGCTTAGCAGGTGAGGTTTTCTCAGGCTTCCTTACACTAAACTTCCAGAAACAGGATTACGTGATAAAAGACATAAACATTTTAAGGCACTTGATACATTCTGTCCAATTTCTTTGCAAAAAAAAGGGACACATTTATATTCCTAGCCGTTTATTACCATTTTCATTACTTTAAATTGTTAAGAATTTGATGAGAGAAAAACTATTGATTTAGCTTGCCTTCTTTACTTTAGTAAGGCTGAATGTTTTTCCAAATACTTATTCACAATATGTATCTTTCATCTTTTGTGAATTGTCTTTCATATCTACTGTCATTTATTTACTGGCATTAGTGATTTTTCTAATTAATTCCCATGTGTTCTTTATACATTAAAGATCACATCCACAACTCCTCAAAATCAAATGCATTTATGTCTCAAAAGTCTTTGTCAAAAAAAAAGTGAAGAGGCAGCCAACTCAATGGGGGAAAATATTTGGAAATCATGTATCATATAAAGGTTTGATATCCTATATCCATAAAGAAATCATACAACTCTACAACAAAAGAACAAACAACCCAATTATAAAATGGGCTAAAGATATGAATAGGCATTTTTCCAAAGAGCAAATACAGATGGCTCAAATGAAGAGATGCTCATTTTCATTAGCTACAAGGGAAATGCAGATCAAGACTACAGTGAGATACCACCTCACACCTATACGGATAGCTGCTATTAAAGCAAAAGGAAATTAGAAATGTTGGAGAAGATGTGGAGAAACTGGGACACTTATGCACTGCTAGTGGGAATGTATAATGGTACAGCCACTATGGGAGACAGTCTGGTGGTTCCTTATAAAACTAAATATCAAGTTGCCCAATGACCTGGCAATACCACTACTTGGAATATACCCAGAAGAGCTGAAAGCAGCAACACAAACAGACATTTGCGCACTGATGTTCACAGCAGTATTATTCACAATTATCAAATGATGGAAACAATCCAGGTGCCCATCAACAGACAAGCGGATTAACAAAATGTGGTATATGCATACAATGGAATATTATGCAGCAGTAAGACGAAATGATATCCTGAAACACATGACAAGACAGACCAGCCTTGAGGACATAATGCTGAGTGAAATAAGCCAGACACAAAAGGATAGGTACTGTATGATTTCGCTTTTATGACCACTGTAAAGGTAAACTCAGAGGCTTATAATATAGACTACATACAGAATACAGGGGACCTAGAGATACATAGAAGCTAGAGATGGATGAACAGTTAGCTAATGAGGTTGAACTTGAATGTAAGGAAATGGATAGAAGTGAAGGCAGCTCATTAGTGGGTCTAAGACTAATATTGCCATATTGAAGGTGAACATAATTGAAAGGGGTTAACTTCAAATATAAATAAGTTCTTGCATGAACTACTTTCAAAGCTATGAATGTTGTACAAAGAGCGTATAATATAGGAGTATAGGGAGAAAATTGCTATTGCATGCTATGCGTTATGTCTAACAGGAAGACATCAAAGCAAAACCAGGCATAAATCACAGGGGTTAGGGACAAGAGTTAAGGGGAGGTCAAATTTTCTATTTGGTGAGGATGTGTCTATTGGTTATTTTTCTCTTGGGAGCAATGAAAATTGTCTACAATTGAGAGTGTTGATGGACAGTTCACTTTGGACATTATAAATGATACCCAATGGATCGAGGTGGCTGAAAGATACACAGACTGAAGTAGAATGGCAAACTGTGGTGTGTACATATGATCGAATATTGCGCTGCTACAGAAAGGAACAAAGTTGTGAGATATGCTACATTGTGAATGAACCTGTGGAACATTTTGTAGGGCAAAATGGGTCAGAAACAAAAGAGCGAATACTGTTTGTTCTCATTTAGAAAACACTTATAAGAAAATTGGGGCCTAGATTGTAAGCTCTTAAAGCAGTCACAGTTAGTCCAGAGCTGCAATTGTTATTTCTAGATTTTGAGAGGTTACACTGTATATGTATAACCTGGTACATCCCTGGAACTTCTGGCACCTGGGTGACACCTAAGACTTAGAGTAAGAGTTCTGCAGTTCTGAAGGTCAGCATTGTCACATACAACAACTGTTAAAGAAATTGAAAAAAGAGAGTAGGCTTCAATTAGAGATAGGAATGACACCAACCAGGTCGGGAATAAGGTAATTCAAAATACAGGGATAAGAAAGACATTGTCTGTATTTTAGAACCTCATCTAGTCTTTGAGACCAAAGGAAGAAAGGTTTATTTTGTCTAGAACCTAAATTTTCTATAGCACACACTCTAACTCAATCTGTCAGGATAGATCATTTAAACAATCCAAACACATGGAGCCCAGAATGGGAATAAGGGCTTGCAATTCTGTATAGCTCAATGTAATGCCTGGAAACATCCAAAAGTATGTGGAGTAGATAATTAAAAAGTATTGGCAAAGTCCCTTGAGGGATGGGAGAAAAAATATGGAACTATTAAACTGAGAAAGTTTAATAGTTTCCCCAGTGAGAACTGGGGAAACCCCTGATACTTTCTCAACCTTTAGGGACTCCCAAGTCAAGAGGCCAAGCTCTTGATCTTGAGGCTTGTTCTTGTGAAGCCTATGTATATGGTGGAGAAGCCTAGCCTATCTATAGTTACGCCTAAGAGACATGTGCAGAGGACCTCTTCTGTTGCTCAGATGTGGCCTCTCTCTCTCAGCCCAATTCTACAAGTGAAACTATTGCCCTCCTCCCCAACACAGGACACGCCATCCAGGAGTGAAAGTCTCCTTGGTGGCAGGAGAGATGACTCCCAGGGATGAGCCTAGCCCTGGCCCCTTGAGATCAACAATGCCAAACTGACCAAAAGGGAGGAAAGAAGTGTAACAAATAAGGTATCAGTGGCTGAGAGAGTTCAAAGAGAGTCAAGAGGCTACTCTGGAGGTCACTCTTAGCAAACTTCAGTTAGATATTGCTACCTATCATAACTTGCTAAACCCCAATCAAATCATTCCTGTCAATCCTAAAGGATACTAGGGTGTTATATAAGATTCTATGAAGGTTCCTTGCACTAGGGTAACTTTCCAGAAACCTACAACTTCCAGATGGGTTCCTAAGCCATATAATTCCTGAAATGCAGAGGGACCAGCCTTTCCAGAACATCAACTAGTTCCATCCCTCATCCCATATTATTGATAGCCCCTTCCAACATGAAAAAGTTAGATTGGGCATAACCCAAATACCCTTAAAGATTGAGAGAAAGATCAAAGGAGATGGTGGAGTTATACAGAGCAGGTAGGGTTTAATAAATGAGTATGATTACTGAATTAGTATATTGATATTTCTTCAGTGTCTTGGAGCAGCTAGTAGTAAAAACCTAAAATTGTGAAACTGTAACCTATACCAAACTCTGAAATCTGTTCTACAATTAACTGTTGCAGTGTGCTTTGAAATTTATTGCTTTGTTTGCAAATATGTTATTGTTAATAAATTAAAGAAAAAAAAAAAAAGACCGCATCCACAGTTTTTGAGGCAAACTTTCCCCTGGCTGGTTGTCTGTCTTGTTTATAAATACACATACACATAAACATGCATACAAATTTAAAATTTTCTTTTATGTTATGGCCTTATACCTCTGGCAAATCATTTTCAAATCAGCTTAATTTAAAAGTTCAAATAGGAGTACTTATATCCACAACATCTGATTTACACCAAAGTCTCTGGCCCTTCCTCACACAAACTCTCCAAACCTGGTCCTTCTCCAGGATCCCCAAGAACAAGAAATGTCAGTCCTATCAACCCAGCTGCTCAAGGTAGAAATCTGGACCTCACTCTTCATGCATTGTCCAACAGATCTTTATTGCGCACCCCCTATGTGGCAATTACTATGTTTAGGCGGAGATGTATCAGTAAGTCAAAGAAACAAAAATCCCTGCAGTGAAGGGAGTTATCATTATAACTGGGGTGCCCATTCAGAGGACATGATCTGAACAAAGAGTTCTCACTCTCAACCTGCACCCCTCCTTCACCCCACTGCTAATCACTAGTACCCCACATTCCACTCATCACTACATCTTTTTTATTCCACCTCCTGCATATCGCTGGAATCAGTCCACTTCGATGTCTCCCTAATCCAAATCATCAGCACCTTAGGCCTGGGTTCCAAGCAGTTCCTGGCACCCACTGCTGCCCCTCTCACTCAGTCTCCACACTGCAGCCAGAGCAGCATTTCTTAAACTCCCCCATTTTAAATCATTCTCCAAACCTTCAAGATTCAAATCCAACCTGCTTACCCTGCTACTAAAGACTTGTAAGATCCAATTCTGAAAACTCCCCAGCTTCACTTTGTCCTCTCTTCTGTCTCACACCGACCACTTTGTATCTTCCAGTTTGTCAAATTCAATATGACCTCTCCAAACTCCAGGGCTTCCCTCTGCTGGGACCCTCCTTCCTCGACATTCATCTGGCTAACTCAGACTCATTCTTCAGGTCTCAGTTTAAATATCAATTTTGCAGGGAGGTCTTCTTTCACCACTGCCCAAGTTCCCAATACAGGGTCATAGCCATCTGCCAAACACCATTCCAGCGTCCATACTTTCCCACGGCAAAGCGCAGCCTGTCCAGGTCGCAGAGTGGACTGCAGACTCTGCCAAGCACTACATGAGCCATCTGAGCAATGACCAGGAGTTCGATGACTCTGCTCTGAGTTAATAAATGCATGTGTTTTGTTCTAGTGGCTTTATTTTTCGTTTTATATTTAATGCTTGACTCCATCAGGATGTTATTTTGGTATATGATAAAACATGAGGACTAATTCTTTTCCCAAAAGCTAGCCAATTGTGGCAATTCCACCTGTTAAATAATCTCGTCCAATCTCACAGATTTGTAATGACTCCTTTAGCAAATATCAGTTCTCACAGAGACCAAATCCTATTTCTGGGTAATCAAAATTATCCCATTACTCTACCAATCAGTGCTCATACTAATACCACATTGGTTTAAATAATTTACATTTAGGACAGCTAGATCAATAATGCTTTCTCTCCATTGAGAATCCCTGTATGTACCTCATGGGAAAGGGAAGAAATCCATTTTTCTGGGATAGTGAACAGTTCTCACTCACCACAGGGTACCCTTATCCACCCTTTGGAGGTGCACAGCTGGGTTTTAGGTCTAGTCACAACAGCCTCCGATTTGTAAGTGCTTGCTCCCTAACAGGCATCACGACAGACGGTTTGAACTCATGGTCTATTTTGTTTCTTGATAAGAGGCCATGATGTAGGTGATGGCACCCACCATCTACAAGGGCGCCAAGAGTAAGGATCAGAACCCATGTCTGTGAGGATTCATCAGAACTCTGCTGCTGGTATATCTGCCTTTTGTCTCTTACTCTCTTTTTTTGAAGGCATTGGGGCAGGGGGGGTGGATGATGACGCAGGGTGTCTATGCAGCATTGCAGACATCGCTGGTTGTACACCTATTTCTTTTACTTTGGCTGTCAGTAGCAAATTACTCACATTCTCTCCACTTCTACCACTGCAGTTATAAATTTAAAATAACAATTCCCAGTAAAATAAATTTCTGATTTAATGATAAGAATTATTATCTCTGAAGCCCTCTTAGTCCCTTGGACAACAATACTGATGGAAATGCACCGTGGGTACCAGTCAGTGCCTGTGACTGTTTGGCTCACTGCTCAACAAATGCTACTTAGAGAGACAATTTCTGCTTGACCGCTCTGACGGTGAGCAACAGGAGAGCAAAGACCTCAGGGGTAAAGTGTAAAATCAGGTACACTATACAAAAGCAGATACGAAAGAAATGAATTTGACTCATCCTTGCTTATACAACACACCCCTAAACCTACATCCTTCATTGTACTTTCAAAGAAGAGAAGGAAATAGCAAGAATGCACTGACCGCTGACACATGAACTAGAAAAACAGAACTGGCCTAACATCTAGCCCCCAATTTAATTCCACCGCTGGGCCAAAAGCCATGACCAGTAAGTAGCCTCAAGGAAATCAAACACGTCTTTCCTTCTGCAATTTTAATGGTGTTAGTCTAATTTTAAATGTGCTGAGTTTTAAACTGGCAGCTATTTCATAAAATACATTTTTATTTTAGAGTCTTGATTTTCATTTCTGGGGCAACCTCAAACCAAAATTACTAGTTAACATGTTTCCTGATAACACAGTTATAGAATTTTTTTTTAATGTCAGGGCTATCAAATTTAATATGCCCAAAATTGTACAACAAATACAAAAGAACCATTTTGGACTTTAAAACATTTCTTCTCCAATGTAACATCATTTAAGATGATACAGCTACATCTTCTAAGGTTAATTTTGAATTTGAAAAGAGTCTCATTTTGAGAAACTATAAAACATTAAGGGATCCCTAAAAATACACACAACCTTGAACACGTTCCTCCCTTTCACTCTCCCCTGATTGCATTCCTTCTCCCTGAAGTGAGGGTCGGGTGCAGGTGAACTCTTAGGGGCTACGGAGTTTCCAAGTTCTAAAGTGCTCTAAAACCAGACTGAGAGCACCCCTTAGAGTCCAGCGGTACATTGCCCTATGATTCTCCCCCAAATTCAATATGAGGTGGGAGAGGTATGGGAGGAGCTGGGCAGTGGCAGACCTGGGGAATTCTCCTTATAATCCTTTGGTGCCAGGTGCTTTTTGAGATTCAGAATTCTTCAGGTTTCTGAAAGGGTAATATAGTGTATATCATATCTCATATAACATACTCAGCAGTGTCTGGAGAAACATCTAGCAGTTTAAAACATTTCCTATTTCCACAGTAAAATGTATGAATACTCACTATACCTGAAATAAATACAGACTATAAACAGCCTCACATCAGTTCAGGTCAAGTTTTTTGCCACCAAATGAGCTGTGAAAACATTTCCAGTTCTCAGGGTTTCAAGGTTTCTAAGTTGCAGATACCGGCTCACAGGCACGGCTTGCCACCTCATTTAAAAACCACTGCACACCAACTCTGTACGGACAAGTACATGTCACTTCACTGATCAAAACCATCCAAAAGAATTCAAGCCAAATTACCAGTGACTCCTTTACATATTTTGTTCTACTTAACTGATTTGAAAAAAAAAAAAAAAAAAAAAACATTTTTTGAAAAGATACAGGTAATCAAGTGGCACAACCAAACTTGAACCTAAATTAACAAGGCTGGCGTGCTGTATGCAAGATGAAGAATCTGCATACATTAAACTGGTCAAACACTGCCTGCTGCTCCCCATATTGAGAATGTGACTCACCCTTCATTCCTCCCAACCTAAGCAGCTGAGTACTACAGAAAATAAAAGAAGGCAAGCCTGGGGTTTGCTGCCGAGGTCAAAGCATTCAGTATTCCCTCGGTGGTCGGAAGCAAAGCCACCCAAGTCCCAGCATCCCAACTGTGCTCATTAAGATTCAGAGCAGTGAGCAAGAACTTCGAGCAGCACCAAAGCTCCAGAGATGCATAATTTATAAAGAAAGTCAGAAACTAGAATATATAGCAAAGAGAGTGGATACACTATGGAGAAAGGGGGGTAGGGGGCTGGAGTCCGTTTGGTGTAAGAGAAAGAAAATTCAGTTTGCTCCCAACTCCCATCTAAAGGCTGCTAAAAAAGAGTGAGTAATAAGCCAAGCAGAAGTACATCCAATCAAATTTTTTCAACCACACACCTGTAACACAAACAAACCAGCAGCAGCAACTGAACTAACTTGGGAGATTCCCTATTTTTATACTACTTTGTTCATTTCAGTGGAACTGTAGATGAGGGGAAAGATTCTTGACTTTACGAGCTGAATTTGTCACCGGGAGTCAGAAGCCTAATTTAGGTTTAAGTACTCCCTTTCAGGTCAAATTCTCTATATGTCAATACTTTAAAAATCTACCTCTACCTCTATAAAACAACCTAATGAACAGACATCAAAAATTAGAAAACCGCCAAGATGGCAGCTTAGCAATGTGCGCGTTTTGGTTCGTCCTCCAGAAAAACTACTGAATAACCAGAAACAGTACAGAACAGCTCCCAGAGCCACGACAGTGACCAGACACACAGCATACCCCAGTCTGGACCAGCTGGACCGGCTGCGAGTCTCCCCAGAACCATGAGTTCCCCAAGCTGCAGCACCCGGTGCCCCTCCCCCACAGATGGCTTCCCAGAGGGAAATGAAAGAGACTCTAACAGTAGCAGAGACTGAGTCCAACCAAACACCAATTGTGGCATTAATAAACAAATTCTGACTACTAAAAATTGGCCCCAACTCAGGAGAAACTGGTCAAGGCGGAGGTCGCCTATTGGGCTAACCGAAAAAGAGGAAAGGGGACGAAATGGAGGCTTTTGTGGCTGTTTCTATGGAGGCTTGACTGCCTCTGGATTCAGCGGCAGTACTTCTTGGGCTGCAACTGCCCCAGGCATAGGCAGAAATGGACTGCTTTCAGGGCTGTCTCCCGCCTGAGCCTTCCCCAGGGGAGGGGTGAAACACAACTCAGGTGGAATCCCTCTCTCAAGGAATTCAGACCCCAGGGCTTGGCAATTTGAAGCCATTAAAACCAGCCTACAACCTCTCCTCTGTCTCCACCACGCCCCCAGCAGGGAGAGTCTTCCAAAGTTAAAGGAGCCACAACATCTTTTGCTGGTGGGACCCGCAGACAGACAAGTGCCACATACTGGCCAGGATAAGAAAAACAGAGCCCAGAGACTTCACAGGAAAGTCTTTCAATCTGCTGGGTCTCAACCTCAGGGAAAACTGATGCAGGTGACTCCTTCCCCCTGATAGGAGGCCAGTTTAGTCAGGGAAAACCCGGCTGGAGTCTGTAATACCTACGTAGACCCTCCTAAGGGTGGGGAGGGAAAAGGCACTGTACAAGTAGGGCAAGAAACAAGAAAACAGGAACTGAAAAAATTATCCTCTGTTAAACATAACCTAAGCTAGAGGCCCAGAAAAAGCTGAACTGAAGGTCAAAGAACAGGTAGACAACAAATCATCTAGCAAGAAAACCCTAGGTAAGAGAAGTGAAAGCAATCTCCAGAATAAACTAATTAAGTTAATTAAATGTCTAGATGCCAGCAAAAAATAACAAATCACACCAGGAAAACTGAAGATATGGCCCAGTCAAAGGAAAAAAACAATAGTTTAAATGAGATACAGGAGCTGAAACAATTAATTCAGAATATACGAACAGACAAGCAAAACCTCATCAAAAACCAAATCAATGAATTGAGGGAGGATATGAAGAAGGCAAGGAATGAACAAAAAGAAGAAATGGGAAGTCTGAAAAAACAAATCACAGAACTTATGGGAATGAAAGGTACAGTAGAAGAGATAAAAAAAACAATGGAAACTTACAAGGGAAGATCTGAAGAGACAGGTTAGGATTAGTGAACTGGAGGATGGAACATCTGAATCTGACAAGAAACAGAAACTATAGGGGAAAAAAATGGAAAAATATGAGCAGGGACTCAGGGAATTGAATGATAATATGAAGCGCACAAATATATGTGTTGTGGGTGTCCCAGAAGGAGAAGAGAAGGGAAAAGGAGGAGAAAAACTAATGGAAGAAATTATCACTGAAAATTTCCCAACTCTTATGAAAGACCAAAAATTACAGATCCAAGAAGTACAGTGCACGCTAAAGAGAATAGATCCAAATAGACATTCTCCAGGATACTTACTAGTTAGAATGTCAGAGGTCAAAGAGAAAGAGAGGATCTTGAAAGCAGCAAGAAAAAAACAATCCATCACATACAAGGGAAACCCAATAAGACTATGTGTAGATTTCTCAGCAGAAACCATGGAGGCGAGAAGACAGTGGAATGATATATTTAAATTACTAAAAGAGAAAAACTGCGAACTAAGAATTCTATATCCAGCAAAATTGTCCTTCAAAAATGAGGGAGAAATTAAAACATTTTCAGACAAAAAGTCACTGAGAGAATTTGTGACCAAGAGACCAGATCTGTAAGAAATACTAAAGGGAACACTAGAGACAGATACGAAAAGATAGAAGAGAGAGGTATGGAGAAGAGTGTAGAAGGAAGGAAAATTAGATATGATATATAAAATACAAAAGGCAAAATTGTAGAGGAAAGTACTACCCAAACAGTAATAACACTAAATGTTAATGGACTGAACTCCCCAATCAAAAGACATAGACTGGTAGAATGGATTAAAAAACAGGATTCTTCTATATGCTGTCTACAGGAAACACATCTTAGACCCAAAGATAAACATAGCTTGAAAGTGAAAGGTTGGGAAAAAGTATTTCATGCAAATAACAACCAGAAAAGAGCAGGAGGAGCTATACTAATATCCAACAAATTAGACTTCAAATGTAAAACAGTTAAAAGAGACAAAGAAGGATACTAGGTACTAATAAAAGGAACAATTCAACAAGAAGACATAACAATCATAAATATTTATGCACTGAACCAGAATGCCCCAAAATATGTGAGGAATACACTGCAATTACTGAAAAGGGAAATAGATACAACTACCATAATAGTTGGAGACTTCAATTCCCCACTCTCATCAATGGACAGAACATCCAGACAAGGATCAGTAAAGAAACATAGAATTTAAATATTACAATAAACGAGCTAGACTTAACAGACATTTATAGGACATTACAGCCCACAACAGCAGGATACACCTTTTTCTCAAGTGCTCAAGGATCATTCTCAAAGATAGACCACATGCTGGGTCACAAAGCAAGTCTCAACAAATTTAAAAAGATTGAAATCATACACAACACCTTCTCGGATCATAAAGGAATGAAGTTGGAAATCAATAATAGGCGGAGTGCCAGAAAATTCACAAATACGTGGAGGCTCAACAACACACTCTTAAAGAACCAGTGGGTCAAGGAAGAAATTACAAGAGAAATTGGTAAATATCTCGAGGCGAATGAAAATGAAAACACAACATATCAAAACTTATGAGATGCAGCAAAGGCAGTGCTTAGAGGGAAATTTATTGCCCTAAATGCCTATATCAGAAAAGAAGAAGGGGCAAAAATTTGGGAATTAACTGTCCACTTGGAAGAACTGGAGAAAGAACAGCAAACTAACCCCAAAGCAAGCAAAAGGAAAGAAATAACAAAGATTAGAGCAGAAATAAATGAAATTGAAAACATGAAACAACAGAGAAAATCAATAAACTCAGAAGTTGGTTCTATGAGAAAATCAATAAGACTGATGGGCCCTTAGCAAGATTGACAAAAAGAAGAAGAGAGAGGATGCAAATAAATAAGATCAGAAATGGAAGAGGAGACATAACCACTGACCTCACAGAAATAAAGGAGGTAATAACAGGATACTATGAACAACTTTACGCTAATAAATACAACAATGTAGATGAAATGGACAACTTCCTAGAAAGGCATGAACAACCAACTTTGACTCAAGAAGAAATAGATGACCTCAACAAACCAATCACAAGTAAAGAAATTGAATCAGTCATTCAAAAGCTTCCCAAAAAGAAAAGTGCAGGACCAGACGGCTTCACGTGTGAATTCTATTAAACATTCCAGAAAGAATTAGTACCAACCCTGCTCAAACTCTTCAAAAAAATTGAAGTGGAGGGAAAGCTACCTAATTCATTCTATGAAGCCAACATCACCCTCATACCAAAACCATGCAAAGATATTACAAAAAAAGAAAACTACAGACAAATCTCTCTAATGAATATAGATGCAAAAATCCTCAATAAAATTCTAGCAAATCGTATCCAACAACACATTAAAAGAATTATACATCATGACCAAGTAGGATTCATCCCAGGTATGCAAGGATGGTTCAACATAAGAAAATCAATTAATGTAATACACCATATCAACAAATCAAAGCAGAAAAATCACATGATCATCTCAATTGATGCAGAGAAGGCACTTGACAAGATTCAACATCCTTTCCTGTTGAAAACACTTCAAAGGATAGGAATACAAGGGAACTTCCTTAAAATGATAAAGGGAATATATGAAAAACCCACAGCTAATATCATCCTCAATGGGGAAAAACTGAAAACTTTCCCCCTAAGATCAGGAACAAGACAAGGATGTCCACTATCACCACTGTTATTCAACATTGTGTTGGAAGTTCTAGCCAGAGCAATTAAGACAAGAAAAAGAAATAAAAGGCATCAAAATTGGAAAGGAAGAAGTAAAACTATCACTGTTTGCAGATGATATGACACTATATGTTGAAAACCCTGAAAAATCCACAGCAAAACTACTAGAGCTAATAAACGAGTACAGCAAAGTGGCAGGTTACAAGATTAACATTCAAAAATCTATACTGTTTCTGTACACTAGTAATGAACAATCTAAAGGGGAAATCAAGAAATGAATTATATTTACAATTGCAACTAAAAGAATAAAATACTTAGGAATAAATTTAACTAAAGAGACAAAAGACCTATACAAAGAAAACTAAAAAAACTGTTAAAAGAAATCACAGAAGACCTAAATAGATGGAAGGGCATACTGTGTTCATGGATTGGAAGACTAAATATAGTTAAGATGTCAATTCTACCTAAATTGATTTACAGATTCAATGCAATACCAATCAAAATCCCAACAACTTACTTTTCAGAAATAGAAAAACCAATAAGCAAATTTATCTGGAAGGGCAGGGTGCCCCGAATTGCTAAAAGTATCTTGAGAAAAAAAATGAAGCTGGAGGTCTCATGCTGCCTGACAGTAAGGCATATTATGAAGCCGCAGTGGTCAAAACAGCATTGTACTGGCATAAAGATAGATATATTGACCAATGGAATCGAATAGAGTGCTCAGATATAGACCCTCTCATCTATGGACATTTGATCTTTGATAAGGTAGTCAAGCCAACTCACTTGGGGCAGAACAGTCTCTTCAATAAATGGTGCCTAGAGAACTGGATATCCATACGCAAAAGAATGAAAGAGGACCCGTATCTCACACCCTATACAAAAGATAACTCAAAATGGATCAAAGATTAAACATTAGGTCTAAGACAATAAAACAGTTAGAGGAAAATGTAGGGAGATATCTTATAAATCTTATAATTGGAGGCGATTTTATAGACCTTACACCTAAAGCAAGAGCACTGAAGAAATAATTAAATAAATGGGAGCTCCTAAAAATTAAACACTTTTGTGCATCAAAGAACTTCATCAAGAAAGTAGAAAGACAGCCTACACAATGGGAGACAATATTTGGAAACGACATATCAGATAAAGGTCTAGCATCCAGAATGTATAAAGAGATTGTTCAACTCAACAACAAAAAGAGCCAATTCAATTACAAAATGGGAAAAAGACTTGAACAGACACTTCTCAGAAGAGAAAATACAAATGGCCAAAAGGCACATGAAGAGATGCTCAACGTCCCTGGCCATTAGAGAAATGCAAATCAAAACCACAATGAGGTATCATCTCACACCCACCAGAATGGCCATTATCAACAAAACAAAAAATGACAAGTGCTGGAGAGGATGTGGAGAAAGAGGCACACTTATTCACTGTTGGTGGGAATGTCAAATGGTGCAACCGCTGTGGAAGGCAGTTTGGCGGTTCCTCAAAAAGATGAATATAGAATTGCCATATGACCCAGCAATACCATTGCTAGGTATCTACTCAGAGGACTTAAGGGCAAAGACACAAACGGACACTTCACACCAATGTTTATAGCAGCATTATTTACAATTGCAAAAAGATGGAAACAGCCAAAATGTCCATCAACAGATGAGGGGCTAAACAAACTGTGGTATATACATACGATGGAATATTATGCAGCTTTAAGACAGAATAAATTTATGAAGTATGTAACAACATGGATGGACCTTGAGAACATTATGCTGAGTGAGACTAGCCAAAAACTAAAGGACAAATACTGTATGGTCTCACTGATATGAACTGACATTAGTGAACAAACTTGGCATATGTTGTTGGTAACAGAGACCATCAGGAGATAGAAATAGGGTAAGATATTGGGTAAATGGAGCTGAAGGGATACAGACTGTGCAACAGGACTGGATACAAAAACTCAGAAATGGACAGCACAATACTACCTAACTGTAACGTAATTATGTTAAAACACTGAATGAAGCTGCATGTGAGAATGATAGAGGGAGGAGGGCTGGGGACATAAATGAAATCAGAAAGAAAGATAGATGTTAAAGACCGAGATGGTATAATCTAGGAATGCCTAGAGTGTATAATAATAGTGAAATGTACAATGTACAAATTTTAAAAATGTTTTTGCATGAGGAAGAACAAAAGAATGTCATTATTGCAGGGTGCTGAAAATAGATGGTAATATTTTAAAATGTCACCTTATGTGTGAGACCAAAGCAAAAAATGTTTATTTGTTACAAAATTTAGATTCTGACTAGAGCATTTCCTAATATAACCTACGTAGATAGTTTGATTGAATGTCATAAGGACTTGGAATCTCGGGTAGGACATGAGATTTTGTTGGTTTGTCCAGAGTGATGCCCCGATGAATCCCAGAATGATTTGATCAGTGACTGGAAAAGTATTTGCAAGCCCCCTTCGGGGAATGGTGAGAGCAGGGAGAAATTCAACTTCCCCAAATTGAATTCTTGATATTCTCACAAGCAGTGTGGACAACCAAAGCTATAGGCTGACCCCCCAGTCTTGGGGTTTGTTCATATGAAACTTAACCCCACAAAGGATAGGTCAAGTCTACTTAAAATTTAGGCCTAAGAGTTACCCCCAAGAGAGCCTCTTTTGTTGCTCAGATGTGGCCTCTCTCTCCAGTCAACACAACAAGCAGTTTCACCACCCTCCCCCTCTCTGCGTGGGACATGACTCCCAGGGGTGTGGACCTTCCTGGCAACATGGGACAGAGATCCTGGAATGAGCTGAGACTCACCATCAAGGGACTGAGAAAAACCCTAGAATGAGCTGAGAATTAACATCAAGGGATTGAGAAAACCTTCTCAACCAAAGGGGGAAGAGTGAAATGAGACTGTCAATGGCTGAGAGATTCCAAACAGAGTCGAGAGGTTATCCTGGAGGTTATTCTTACGT
This sequence comes from Tamandua tetradactyla, assembly GCF_023851605.1. NCBI lineage: Eukaryota > Metazoa > Chordata > Mammalia > Pilosa > Myrmecophagidae > Tamandua > Tamandua tetradactyla. The sequence goes on along the minus strand of NC_135332.1, from coordinate 72,859,509 downwards.
ATTAAGTAGATATCACCTTGTTGTTCAAGATGTAGTGGAGAGGCTGGAGGGAACTGCCTGAAAATCTAGAGCTGTGTTCCAGCAGCCATGTTTCTTGATGATGATTGAACAATGATATAGCTTGCACAATGAGACTCTGTGAATGTGAAAACCTTCTGTCTGATGCTTCTTTTATCTATTATATCAACAGAAGAGTAGAACATATGGAATAAAAATAAATAATAGGGGGAACAAATGTTAAAATAAATTTAGTTCGAAATGCTAGTGGTAAATGAAAGCGAGGGGTAAGGGGTATGTTATGTATAATCTTTTTTCTCTGTTATCGTTTTATTTCTTTTTCTGTTGTCTTTTTATTTCTTTTTCTAAAGCGATGCAAATGTTCTAAGAAATGATGAATATGCAACTATGTGATGATATTAAGAATTACTGATTGTATATGTAGAATGGAATGATATCTTAATGTTTTGTTTGTTGTTAATTTTTTTTTAATTAATAAAAAAAATTTAGAAAACCTCATCCATGGCTATTTCCTCACTCTTGTGTACAGCAGCTCATATTTATTTCCCTTCCTATACCATCGAACTGCTCAGGAGACATGGTATGAGTTTAGTTCCAAAATCACAGACCCTTGAGAAATTCAGGTTTCCAAAAATCAAATAAAAGATCTGAAGGCATAAGAAGTTTTTTTAAAGGAGCCATTTATAGCTCACTTTAAAGACAATGTTTTTTCTGAAAGAAAAAAATTTTATAATGCTCATAACTGTTTTAAAGAACTAAAGACATTCCCTTCTTAAAGGAACTCTTTTTTTAAACAAATAATTTCTTCATGAAACTAACAGTCACCCCAGTGTACATTCTTGGCAAAAGTGGACATCTGTGACTGGGTGTTAGAGGTCCAGTTTCACACACTATTGCACTGAGAACAACTAAGAATGATTGCTTGGACTTTTGCTTGTAATGCTTTGTAGGGAGAAATTTTAAAAAAATCAATTAATAACATATTTAGTCTCCTTACTTGAAAAGTGAAAATAAAAATGTTCATTTGTCACAGGGGAATAATATGAAGGTATATACTTGCAAATTAACTCTAAATAGTTAAGACATGGTAAAACTCATCCTATTGCAGCCTAAAGATCCAACTTTAAAGACATGGTCAAATTACATGTTATATGATAGAATATTATACAGCCACTAAAAACAGATTTTCAGGTTGCACAACTCTGCAAATATACTAAGTATCACTAAATCATAAACTTTAAATAGGTGAATTTTATGGTATATAAATTATATCTCAATAAGGCTGTTAAAAAGCATGTTTTCAAAGAATATTAAACAGCATGCTGAAATACATAACTTGAGTGAAAACAGTAGGGTATAAAAAGCCATCTCCATAATTTTTATGCCAAATCTGGAAATGCACATATGCAAAGAAAAGAGAATGAAAAAACAAATGTCACAAATGCTTTTATTTCAGCTAGTGGAAAATACTGATAATTTCTCCTGAGCCAGGGTGAGTATTATGAAAGGCAATGCAGTGACAGCAAGCCTGTACAACTGGGTTTCTGTTCACTCCTAAGAACTGTGCTAATCAAACAAAATATGCTGGATAGGATTGAGATATATCAGAAGACTAGGTAAAGGATGATATCTTCCATATTTTAAAACTTCAATTTCTGTGTGAGACTAAAGGGAGAGAAGTTTATTTGATAGAAATTTACATTTTAGGTAGTGCATTTCCTAATTTAACTAATGGTCAGTTTAGTTGAATGCCATAAGTACATGGAATCTTGAATAGGGCGAGAGATTTTGTTGGTTTGTCCAGGTTGGTGTGATGTCCCCAACAAATCCCAGAGTGATGTGGACAGGGAATAAGAAATATTTGCACAGTTCCCTTGGGGGAATGGGGAGAAAGGAGGAAGTATTCAACTTCCCCATCTGGAGAATTTCCGATATTCTCACAAGCAGTGGGAACAATCAAATGAATAGGCTGAGCCCTCGATCTTGGGTTCATCCCTATGAAACATTCCTGCAAAGGCTAGGCTAAGTCTACTTAAAATTAGGCCTAAGAGTCACCCCCAGAGACTCCCTTTTGTAGCTCAGATGTGGCCTCTCTCTCTAAGCCAACTCAGCAGGTGAACTCACTGCCCTCCCTCCTACGTGGGGACAGGATTCCCTGGAGTGTAAATCTCCCTGAGGACGTGGGACAGAAAGCCCGGGATGAGCCAGGACTCAGACTGAGAAAGCCTTCTTGACCAAAAGAGGGAAAAGAGAAATGAAACAAAATAACATGTCAGTGGCTGAGAGATTTCAAACAGAGTCAAGAGATTATCCTGGATGTTATTCTTATGCATCATATAGATATCCCTTTTTAGCTTATGGTGTATTAGAGTGGCTAGAGGGAAGTACCTGAAACTGCTGAGCTGTGTTCCATTAGTACAGATTATTGAAGACGATTGTATAAAGATATAAGGTTTACGATGCAATTGCGTGATTGTGAAAATCTTGTGTCTGATGCTCCTTATATCCAGCGTTTAGACAGACGAGTAAAAAATATGGACTAAAAAAATAAATAATAGGGAAACAAAAGGTAAAATAAGTTGGGCAGATGGAAACACTATAGTGATCAATGAGAGGGTGGGGTAAGGTGTGGAGAGCCGCCACCCGGGTCAGGCCTAGTGGACGCGCTGCAGCCTGCTCTAGAGCTCCCCCCGCCCATCGAGTGAGCCAAGATGGCGCCCACATCCTGCTTCCGCGTATGACACACACGCCCACCAACCCGATCTACCAATCACCCTCTTAGACGCGGCAACAACCTATTGGGCTTGAATTATGTATATAAGGTATTACCCGGACGAGGCGGGGGGGACGACCCACAAGGAGCCGTGCCTGACGGCCGCACAGAGGTCGCTCCCCCGCGGGATGTATTCACCCGGTCGGGGAAAGTTATAGATAATGCAAGCTTAGACCCAGTAAAGATTTGTGCTTACAACTGCTGCGTATTCTGGACTCGTTTTCTACCGCCAGGACCGGTTTGTCTGCGTCTCTTTCTCTCTCCCCCTTTTCTTGTCGTACCCTCCGCCGGCCGGGGGCCCGACGTTGAGCGAGGAGACACGGACAAGTGGTGGCCCGTACGGGGCACCTCCCTTTGCATCCGCGAGCTGATGAGGACGTGCCTCCGGAGTCCGTGGTTGTCTTTCCGCGCCTGATCATCGCGGAGAGGTAAGTACTTTTTCTTTACGTGGAAACTAAGGGCCGCGGGTTTTCAGGCAGCCCCGGTGACTCGGGAGAGCTCCCCGAGTGGTTAAGAGACAGCGCCGACTGCAATCATGGGGCAGTCCGAAAGCTCACCCCTGTTAGCTCCGCTAATGACCCTCTTGAAACAGCGGGGCCTCTCAGTTAAGAAAAGTTCTCTCCTAAGGTTCCTTGATGATGTTACAGTTTTTGCCCCCTGGTTCGCCCAGACCGGGAGCCTTAGTTTGCCCTCCTGGATAAAGCTTGGCCACGACATAGACCGAGCGCGCCGGACGGGCCTATGTCTGGACCCAATCCTAGTTCCCGTTTGGGAAACTGTTCGCGCTTGTCTTGAGGCAGAGGCTGCCACGGGCCTCGGCCCGTCCCTCGTCCTGCAGCAGGCACGGGGCGCGCTTCGGGAAACTCAATCAGTTTTGTCTGCGGATGGCTCCTGTAAAGGGGAGCCGCCAATCCGTAAACGGCCAGAGTCCAGCGATAGTTCAGACACCTCTGACTCTGAGTCGGATGATGATCAGAGTGAGGGTGTAGACGAACCTCCGCTGATCGATTGGGAGAAGCCCCCTGCCTCACCCACGCAGCCCTCTGCCCCGCCAATGAGTACGCGGCGGTTTTCGGCGAGTGGTCACGGCGATCCCGCCAAAAAACCTCACCGAGGGCTCCCCCTGGTGGCCGAATCAGGCTGCACTGGCCCGCCCTTGCACAGCCCAGAGTTCCCTGGAAGCTGGGTAGGGGAGGGGCAGCCACAGCTGTATCCCCCACCTGCGTACGCAGGCCCTCGGGACTCCATCTCATTAAGCAGTGGTAAAAGGCATTTCTGGAAATGGACCCCTTCATTTACCTTTAAACCTTTCGGAGTTCTAGGCGGATACCAGCCGCTTAAATCAGAACCAGACTCAGAAATGTATCCGGTTATTATCAATCCCCAAGGTGGTAATCAGCATGAATCCTATGATTATAAAGTTCTGAGGGAATTGAGGCAAGCCGTCCATCAATATGGCCCCAATGCTCCTTTTACGTTAAATTTAGTTGAAAATCTTGCCACCCTAAACCACACGCCCGCAGATATATACCAGCTAGCCCGTGCTTGTTTGCCACCGGGTCGGTATATAGACTGGAAGGCCTGGTTTGAAGAGCTAGCTGAAGAGCAAGCCGCGAAAAACGCCGCGGTTAGACGTGGCGCCTGGAATGCGGACATGCTCCTAGGGAAAGGGCCCCACTCCCAAAATCAAACAGGGTTCCCTATAGAAGTCTATGGGCAGATCTTCCGCTGCTTCATAGGCGCCTGGAAGAAATTAACGAGCCAGGGAGAAGCTCAAGCATCTCTCAGTAACATACACCAGGGCCCCACTGAACCATTTGTTGAGTTCGTAGCTAGGATGCAAAACACAGCAGAAAGGATTTTCACCGACCCAGGGATAGCAGAAACTGTAGTCAAACAAATGATATTTGAACAATGCAACAAAGACTGCAAGGTAATCCTAGTGCAGAACAAGGGTAAAAGCCTAACCGATTGGGTTCGTTTATGCAGGGACGCTGGCAGCCCACTAACTAGTACAACTCTAGCTGCCATGCTGGCTAGCTCACTGCGAGTAAATGCAGAACAAGCTAAGAACGCAGGAGCGAGGCAGAAAGGATGTTTCCAATGTGGAAAACCAGGACACATTAAAAGAAATTGTCCTAATATGAGCCAGCTAACCCACACTCAACAGGTGGCCAAGCTCTGTGGCCGTTGCCGTAAGGGACCCCATCGCGCGGAGGACTGTAGATCAGCCTTCGATGCAAACGGCAAGCGCCTCTCTGGCCGCCCGGAGCAGGCGCCAAAAAACGGGCAGAGGGGGTCCGCCTTTCCGGTGGACCCCCTTGCTGGCAATACAATGATGCAACACCAGTCCAAGTCCGTGCCTCCCATGAGTCAGCAGGACTGGACCTCTGTGCCACCTCCACACTCATACTGACCCCATCTGAAGGAGTTCGGTTGGTAGAAACCTCCTTTAAAGGACCTCTGCCACCAGGCACTGTGGGGCTCCTGTTAGGAAGAGCGTCCACAACCCTGAAAGGATTGGCAGTTGTGCCAGGTGTTATCAACCCTAACTCCACAAATACTGTCCAGATCATGGTTCAATCTATGCGAGGCACCCTGGTTATTGAAGAGGGTGATAAAATAGCACAACTTTTACTCCTTCCCAGCTTACACGCGCTCCTTCCGAGCAAAAACAGGAGGAAAACGGAAAAGGAACAAAAATCTACCGAGGGGATTTTTGAAGGCCTTCATATGTCTTTAGAGCACCGACCCATGCTGACTATTAAAGTGCAAGGCAGGCCCCTTTTGGGCCTGCTAGATACCGGGGCTGATAGGTCAATCATAAGACAGCAAGAATGGCCCTCTGCCTGGCCAACGTGCAGGGCAGAAGAAACCCTTAACGGCATAGGTCAAGTCTCGACACCCATGTTGAGCGCAACTGCCCTTCATTGGGCTGATGATGAAGGACACCAAGGCAGTTTCCAACCATATGTATTACCCCTGCCCGTATCCTTATGGGGGAGAGACGTCCTTACCCAAATGGACGTCACCTTAACTAGTAACTGCTCCCCAACCTCAAAACATCTGTTGAAAGGGATGGGATACGTCCCTGGCAAGGGTTTAGGAGCCTCACTACAAGGGCGCACAGTGCCTGTGCAAACTGTGTCCAACCCCGACAAACGAGGTCTGGGTTTTTCCTAGGGGCCACTGAGGGGAATTTCCCACTCACGCCTATACGATTGCGGTGGAAAACCGAAACTCCAGTTTGGGTGCCTCAGTGGCCCCTACCAAAGGAAAAACTCTCAGCACTACACCATCTCGTCACAGAGCAATTAGAAAAAGGTCACATTATCCCTTCCACATCGCCTTGGAACACCCCTGTGTTTGTTATAAAGAAGAAATCGGGCAAATGGAGATTGTTACAAGATTTGAGAGCCATCAACAACTGCATAGAGTCCTTAGGGCCTGTTCAAATGGGGTTGCCCCTCCTTTCAGCCCTGCCAAAACACTGGCCCATTTTTATACTAGATCTCAAAGACTGTTTCTTTTCCATTCCCCTTCACCCCGAAGACACTAAAAGGTTTGCCTTTACCGTGCCCTCTATTAACCAAGAGGAGCCCTGTCTACGTTTCGAGTGGACAGTTTTACCTCAAGGCATGATTAATAGCCCCACTATGTGCCAGCTGTACGTTACCACAACGCTGGCTAGCACTCGACAGCAGTTCCCACAAGTAAAAATTATCCATTATATGGACGACATTCTACTAGCCTATAAAGACATGGAACTTCTTAAAACAGCTCTCTCACACCTAGTCCTGACGCTTAAAAAGGCATGCCTAGAAGTAGCCCCGGAGAAGATTCAAATAGCAGAAGTCAGCACATTCCTGGGAGCAAAGATTATGCCTAGTCAAGTCTCCCCCCAAAAAATGACCCTCAGACTAGATGGCATACGCACCCTCAATGATCTACAGAAACTTGTGGGAGACATCAATTGGGTTCGTCCGTATCTAAAAATACCCAACGCGAGCCTGATGCCTCTATTCGATTTACTAAAAGGAAATCCAGACATAAATTCATCCCGGTGCCTCTCTCCGGAGGCGAGACAAGCACTCGGTCAGGTAGAACAAGCGCTCAGTAGCACTGCTTTAACAAGAATAGACCCCCAAAAACCTCTTGAAGCTTGTCTGCTGCCAACCATACTACAGCCCACAGCAGTGTTATGGCAACAAGGGCCATTACTTTGGATCCATCCTGGAATCTCCCCAAAGAAAAGTTTAGAGCATTACCCTACGGCACTCGCAGATTTAGCATTGGAAGCAATCAAAAGGGCTGTGCAGCATTTTGGCCAACAACCTAAAGATCTCAGGGTACCTTACACCGCCCAACAACTTGAGGTGCTTACTGGGTGCATAGATCAATGGGCCATTCTTCGATGTACCTTCCAAGGAAATATTAACAACCAGTTCCCAAAAGATCCCCTCTTACAATTTATCACCCGGCACCCGGTAATTTTTCCCAAAGTAACCTCGCCCAAGCCCCTGGTAGGCGCAATCACCGTGTATACGGATGGTTCAAGCACTGGTGCAGGAGCATACTGGGTAGAAGGGCGTACCCCAAAAACAGTACTCTTTCAGCCACAGAGGCCTCAATGGGTTGAATTACAAGTCGTCATCGCAATCCTAAAAGAGTTTGACGACCCCCTGAATATTATATCCGACTCCAATTATGTCGTGAATTCTGTGGCGGTCTTAGAAACGGTAGGCATGATAAAATATTCCTCCCCAGTAAGACCGTTCTTTATCGAGCTTCAGGAAACTATACATGCCCGACAGTGTCCCTTTTACATAACCCACATTAGAGCTCATACAGGCTTGCCAGGCCCTATGGCACAGGGAAATAACATAGTAGATATGGCCACGCGACAGCCACACATTTTCCCAGCGCTGACACCCCATCAGCAAGCTCAAGAGTTTCACGCTAAGTTTCACATCAATGCAGGCACTCTAGCCAAGCGATTCAACATACCGCGCGCAGCTGCTAGAGATATAGTCAGAGCCTGCCAAAATTGCACAGAGTCAAGAGTGCTTCCTTCAATCGGAGTCAACCCTAGAGGCCTCATTCCGGGAGACATCTGGCAAATGGATGTCACTCACCATTCAGAGTATGGTAAGGCCAAATATCTACATGTGTCAATAGACACATGCTCTCAAGTTATGTTTGCCTCCGCTGAAACAGGAGAAAAGGTCCATCAAGTTATTGCTCACTGCCTTGCCGCCTGGGCGGCATGGGGCAAGCCAAAAATATTGAAAACAGATAACGGACCTGCTTATACCAGTAAAACCTTTCAAAAATTTTGTGAAACTATGGAAGTGCAGTTAAAGCATGGTATCCCTTACAATCCCCAAGGGCAAGGTATCATAGAGAGAGCACACAGATCTCTCAAAGAATTGCTTAAAAAACAAAAGGAAGGAATAGGCCACGGCCTATCCCCAAAAGCCCAACTGTCAGTAGCCTTGTTTACATATAATTTCTTAAATGAAAACTCACAAGGAATGACACCTGCCCTCCAGCATACCACTCCAAACCCATCACATAGAGGTTTGGTCCGATGGAAAGATGTCCTGTCAGGACTGTGGCAAGGCCCTGACCCGGTGCTCAGCTGGGCCAGAGGCTCTGTTTGTGTCTTTCCCCAGGAACCAGGACGCCAGCCGGTGTGGATTCCGGAGAGACTGGTGAGAACCGTGACACCGCCCGGGGGCGCCGAGAAACTGCTGCCCGACAAGTCAGCAAGTTTTCGACATGAACCATCAGGCCCGGTCTCCAGCCCTACTGATGATGGCGACGACCGAAAAGATGACAACAACAGTGCAAGTGACCCTCCGACCGAGTAGAAGAGAAACTAGCTTTAACCCCACTTTTCCCACTACGAGCTTCCTTCTAACTTACCTTTGCCTTCTCAGTACAGTCGCAGCGAGAACGAGGAAACCTTCCTTTGGGGCCTCTGGCACCACCCCCCGACGCTGGCTCCATTTTCCGCTGGGTCTCCCGCCTCTCCTCAACTCTTCACTCGTGCTCCCTCCTTAAGCCTCCATTATCTGCCTTTAACTAACAACATTTCATGTATGTCCTTTAATGAGTCTTTCCCCCTTACCGACGACACGTTGATCCTCTCGTTTGCCAATCGCGCTACGCGTCACCACTATGTTGGCTATGTCACTTGCCCCTGATGCCCCTGGCGACACCCGCACCGTAGCCCTGTCCTCCCCTCCACTGCGTGGCCCGTCACGGCCACTCAAGGCGGGACGCTCGAAAGTAAGGTCTGCCGCAAAGCCCATGACTGTATCCCGGGTATAAGTGGCGGCACCAGAAGTCATAATTTTGGTCGAAAGAGGGTCTCTAGGCAAAGTCGCGGTCCTGGCCAGACTAGACTTAAGCCATTGCACAGAGACACCTACGACACTCTCGACTCTGGTTGCCGCTCTCCTGCCCCCCTCATAACCCGGTTGCGAGGCGAAGCACTGCAGGGAGGGTCACGTGGTTTCCGGTTCACGGGCCCTCCGGTCTCTATATGAGGAGGCATTCTGGTTGGTGCCTAGCAAGCCTAGTCCAGACTCCCCAAAGCACCAAAACATGTAGTGGGCCGTTCCGGCCCACGGGAGCTCACTCATCAATGGAGACACCGGGTCAAAATAAGTAAAAAAGGGGGAGATGTGGAGAGCCGCCACCCGGGTCAGGCCTAGTGGACGCGCTGCAGCCTGCTCTAGAGCTCCCCCCGCCCATCGAGTGAGCCAAGATGGCGCCCACATCCTGCTTCCGCGTATGACACACACGCCCACCAACCCGATCTACCAATCACCCTCTTAGACGCGGCAACAACCCATTGGGCTTGAATTATGTATATAAGGTATTACCCGGACGAGGCGGGGGGGACGACCCACAAGGAGCCGTGCCTGACGGCCGCACAGAGGTCGCTCCCCCGCGGGATGTATTCACCCGGTCGGGGAAAGTTATAGATAATGCAAGCTTAGACCCAGTAAAGATTTGTGCTTACAACTGCTGCGTATTCTGGACTCGTTTTCTACCGCCAGGACCGGTTTGTCTGCGTCTCTTTCTCTCTCCCCCTTTTCTTGTCGTACCCTCCGCCGGCCGGGGGCCCGACGTTGAGCGAGGAGACACGGACAGTAAGGTATATGGTATGTATTTTTTCTTTTTTCCTTTTATTTCTTTTTCTGGAGCGATGAAAATGTTCTAAAAAAATGATGATGGTGACAAACTCTGGGATCTGTCCTATAAATACTTGTTGAGGAGTGCTTTGAAAACTATTGCTTTTTTATTTCTTTGCTTTGTAAATATGTTATACTACACAATAAAAAAGTTTTTAAAAAAATGATCATGGTGATGAATACACAACTATGTGATGATATTGTGAGCCACTGATTGTAACTATGTATAGAATTTATGTGTGTGAAGATTTCTCAATAAAAAAAACAAAACAGAATATGGCCCTTAATGATCAGCAAATACTTGGTCTTGACAAAGTAAGAACTCTAATATATAATTTTTCCAAGATTCCTTTCTTGAGTCCAGTTTAGGACTCAAGATAAAGGCCACTGCTAAAATTTCCTTACTGGGAACACCAAGATTTTCCAATTCAATAAAGGATTGATTTCAAGGTTGTTTAAAGATTTCTTTTCTTTGATAAAAAGCTGGACCACCGCTTTAGTACTCCAAATGTAAATTAAAATTAGCAATATTCTCAGGGCACTGAGTCCTTCCTTTAGGACTGATTTTCTTCCACTCTTCATATCCAGAAATTTGTTACCTCTGGTACAGACTTCATAAAAGCAATCACAAGGCAAACAAAAATATGCAGCACTCCCAAGCATCTGAATAAACAAACACTGTGGTCTTTAGAAAAACCTTGATAACGGGTATTTTCATAATATAAAATCCAAGAGCCCTGAATGTAGCTATTTTCTTCTGCTTCCATACCAGCTTCCCGGTTGCTCTAGCATATATTATTAAAAAGTTCTCAAAGGTCCCTGGGCTCCAGAGGAAGAGGTAGAGTGATTCTGGTAACAGAAGGCCTTGAAAAGGATCTTGACTACAAAGGAACTAGAGTGGGTCCCCCAAAAACTGTCAAAGCAGAAGACTGGTAAAACTGACATTTTTAGGGCAATTAATCTGATGACAATGGCTAACACTGTCATTGAGTGCAGGGGCAAAAAAGAACCAACAAATAGGAAACATATTTCATAGATAATAGGTAACAGCACCTGCTGCTCAATAGGGTATCCAAGATGACAGACACAGGTAAATCAAAGGCCCTCCATTGCAAAACGCTGGAAATGAGCCATCCTTTAAATGCTTCCCAGGGAACTACAGGAAATGTGGGCTGTTTGTGGTTCCCGATTAACACCTTCTGTACATCTTCATAATCTCCTATGTTATGGGTCCTATGTTCCCAAGGAACAAAACTGTGTGCTCCCACTCTCTTGCAGCTAAGGTGCCTATGTGTGAAGGGGGAGCTGCCAATTGGATTCACCTGCTCGAAAGTGAGCTTCAGACTCCAGAAATGCAAGTTCACTGTCCCACGGGGTATGACACTTCTGATGAGATGCATGGAGAGGCATCCGGCTCTTCAGGGTGATGGTGACAGGGCTTCCAGCGCTCACCTCAGAGCCCCAGTTACTCAGATGCCACAGAAACGCCCCTGGGCTCAGTTGTAACTTCAGGGTCTGGCTCCGCTCTCCCTCCCAAAAATCCTTCAACAAATTCCTTTCCTATTTAAACCAGCCAGTGTGGATTCTGGTGTTAGTTACTAAGGATCTTTAGTATAGAAAACAATTAGAAGCTAAAATCCTGACTAAAACTCTCAGTTTGGTATGGGTTAGATTTAACAGTAGGGCATCTTGCTAACAATCACCCAAACCAGAGGTGACAAACACAGATTTTGCCAAGTTGCTATCATTCCAGCAAGTTACATTTTTATCTCCAGCTAAAACATTTTTATCTCCTTCAAGAGAAGGAAGAAACAAACGAAAAAACAAAGAGGTGCTCACTGCATCTTATTTATATTTTAGAGTCCCCAGCACCAAAGGCCCTTGCTGACACAAAGGTCCTCAATAAATGTAAAGACAGAGGGAGTATAAGGCTCTCTCAGAAATTAGGTAACAAAGACTCCACTACTACAGTCGTATCTAGGGGGAGGGCTTCCACAAATACCAGGAAGAAATCCAATAATCTCCTAGAGTTCTGTGACAGGAAATTCACTTAAATGCAGTCACCAAGGTTCACAATACCTTGGAACAGAGAAGAAAGCTAGATGGAAATTTCATAATCTTTACACAGCAGTTTATACAAAACACATGCCCCAGCTTAAACTTCAACACCATTTCAAGAATGTTTTCCACTATTAAATCACAGAGAAACTATTTATTTCTCCTTGGAAAGTACCAGTATATAAATTTTATTTATGGTAAATGTAAACCTGAAAAGGAAGCTGTAGTAGGAGCAGTTCTAGTGGGGCCTGCCACCTTTCACTGGGACCCACAAATGCACTCAGTGCTCAGGCCCTGTTGTGCTGCCTGACGGGATGGAACACAATCTCCTGGTGGAAAGGGACTGTGGCACATTCCTTCCCCTGAATCCCAAGGAGTAGGCAAAAACTTTCACTGGAGACAGTCTGACTCTGGTAGGCATGTCTTAAGACATCCAATCCACACCCCCGTGGGGAAGGAGTGGGTATCTCCACTACAGCAGTACATGAACACAAGAGGGGTGCTGTGCTAGAAAACCTCCCTGCACTGACCACACATTGAGATCCACTGGCCATGGAGAACAGACGCCCACTAGTGAAGATGACCTTGAGCTGCCTCTTCTATATGCGAGTGAAACATCTTTCCATTGGAGGCTAAGAGTCATGCTTCTGCTGGCAATTCCAACTTCTGTATTGGAGCACCCTTATATGTGCCACAGGGGCTCCAAGGAGAGACCTATTCTGGGCAAGACTTCGCAAGGATAGGAGGCACGTAACCTGAGATAGGCAGGAGCAGCCAGTGCAGATGGCACCTCTGAGCAGTGAAGGCCATGGAGAGAAAGGGCCCTCCTGGTGGCACGACACCCAGTCACTTGTGAGCCACCATCCACATCGCTTCAAGCCCACCAGGTCCTTCTTACAACAATAGAAAGCACTTGTTTGCTTTAATCAGCTCGAGTTACTAACAACTACGGGAACATTAGACATTGCATTACATGAACAAAATTCAGATACATTTCTATCTCATCATTATGTTGTAAAAATAAAGCTTTTGCCCCAAGTAACCAAGAACAGAAAATTAGATGTTTTAAATATTGCTCAGCTGACTTAAGGAGCTGGAGGAAACTATGGGAGGGCAGGCCATAAAGTGGACAGAAGGATGAGGAAAGGACAGCACCCAATAAAGGAGGAGAAGGCAACTTCACTGGAGAGTTGAGAAGTCGAGAGAAAGCCCCGCTCTGCAGTGACCAACTGATGAAGATGTGCCCCTGCATGGCAGCTTGGGTGCAGGAGAATTCGTGCTGGGAGACTTCTGCTAGGATACAAGCCTGGCACAACCCAGAACATACCCCGCCATGATCACAAAGCCTTGCCATCGGCCAAATTTCAGTTTAAGATTTCGATTCCAATTTTATTATTTAAAATCCATTACTACAATGTAGCCTATAATCCCACTGAAAAAAAGAATCCTCAAAATTTTATACATATAGCTCCTCAAAATAAATCAACATTTTCTGGCTTAAACTGACTAAACGTACACTTCCAACCACTAGTAGTCATGAGGCTACTAATGAAATCCATTCTTTCCCAAAAGAAAGAATGAGCTAAAGTTTAGACCATATTCTACAATTTCTGGACAGAGTATCTCATTTCAGAAATGGCCCTAATAATCTGCTTTGTTCACAAGAGAGAATTTTGCTTTTAAGACAGCCTGAAACCAGAGTGTCAAGTGTCATTTATCTTTCTGAAAGAAGGGTTTACATGGCTTATTGCTCCATCTTATCACCTCCCTTTCACTCTTCATCAACTGCATACTGGTCCTCATCCCTGCTGCCATTCATGCCTTAGCCCAGGCCGTCAACCCATCTCTCCCACATCTGTGCAATGGAGCCTTACCTGCTACCTCTCTAGCCTCACCCCTTTAATACAACTCCATATTACTGCCACAGTGTGCCTTCCAAAATGACAGTCTGCCCATGCCATTCCCCACCACCCAGAAAGCTTTCCTTGCAGTGGTTTAAGAAGCCCCACACGATTTGGTTTCAGCCTTATTTTTCATGCACTTTTACATTCCTATGCGTTGCCTACAATTCCTAAAAGACCCGATGCTCTCCTGCTTTCTTTGCCTTTCCTCTGCCTCGAAAGCCTTTGTTTCACCATCTGCCTAACTGATGAAAACCTTTGCCCCGCCTGTGAGTTACCTGCCTTTCATCTGCACTTCCAAAGCAACAGCTCTACCAAATTCCCAGCACCCTGCATGAGCCCACGTGGGGTGCTACACCGAGGCAGTGGTTCACGTGTTGGTGTGCAGCAGGCAGGATCACGTGGACAGGGATAGGAAAGCTTTCACAAGTTACATACAATATCCCTCTCCAGAGATTAGGGTGCACATGTGCACACCCCACACCCACACACACATGACAACCACAACCATGGTGCGCTATCAATACTGCTGGGAACAAGCAAAAGTCTGCAAAGAAAAAACAGTGGAAAAGATGCTGGCTTAAATGATGGCCCACTTAGTCTTCCACAGATTGACACAGAAAGATATTTGTAATATTCTGTTAAATGAATAAAAGAAAATCGCAGAACAATGTAAGAAAAGGAGAGAAGTGAGACTGTACGTTCTCACTTGCTTGTACTTGAACAAAGAAACACAAGGACTCATAACAAGCCAGAATGGGCAGTGTCACCAGAGGGTGGGTAAGCACTGCTCATTTTACCTTTCCTATCATCTGGAGATATGAGCCAAACAAATCTATAACCTATTCAAGAAAAAAATAACTGAAGTCATCTGAAAACGAAGATAGCATAGCATCCTCAAAATCAAAAGAATTAAGTGATAGCAAGCAAAAAGTTTCAAACACAAATCTGCTCTTTCTTCCATTGAACCCACAAAGTCATTCAATATCAGTAAAACTAAATCATTTGTCACATCAAGTTAATGCTGTTTTGCAGTTGAATTTGTATTTAATGTGCATCTTTGTTTTGGATGTATGGCTGAAAAGAGCTATAACTATAAGGAATTTATACCTAGCTTTAGGGTTTACATATTCAAGTAGCATTATTAAAAAATTTTTTTGTCATAAGGGGTTTAGTTAACTTCAAAAAATAAGAAAGATGGAAAGCTCTTAGATGCGTAGCACTGAAGTGCAATAAGTAGTCGTCTTATGAGAGTCTCCAAAGGACTATAATCTATCCCTACTTTTGTGGTATCCAGATCAAAATGATGTCAAATTCCTTTAAAAAACCAGTACCCAAAAAACGGGGGGTCAGGGTGCAATAAAAAATCAAATTTAACCTTACATATATATATACATACACACATACACACACATATGCCTTAAAAAACATTAGGGAAGTAGCAGGCAAAACATCAGTTTTGAAAGGTGTGAATCCTGATTCAACTACTTAATAACTACACTAGAGAGCAGAAAGGTTACAAAATTATTAATCAACTAGTAAACTAGTATGTATAGCAAATTTAAAAGAAAACAAACCTTAAAATGCTTTATTGATAAAAAAGAATAAAAACATTAAAAGATTCGGTTATTTTTTTAAAAATATTCTCAAAACTATGATTTTAGATCCAAAATTGCCTTCAATTATAATTAAAACCTGATACTGTCAATGGCAATAGACTAATAAAATTTCAAACACTTTTCAATTAGTAAAAAGTCAAAGAAAATCCCAACAGTGTGATGAGCATCTTTCCTTATTGTACATGCACATCAGAGTTGGGTGCTAATACCTAATTTGTGGCCATCTTTCATTTGTTTCATCTATAACGAGCCATTTTCCTGGTTAGATAATAACTCTTTAACCTGAGTAACTCCCTCTACAAATCTAGAGTTGGACTGCAATCAGTGAATGGGGCTTAGTGATTGCTAAGAGAAATCATTCATAAGTAGATAGGCAGTGCCACAAAACTGAGAGCCCCCAATTTTTTCTTTCTTTTTTTTTAAGATGAATGAAAGAACGAAACCAAACAGAAACCTGAAATTTCCTTCAGGCAAAGAATTCCCCACAGTATCATCACTGAAACAAAATCATGCAAACACAAGCAACAAAAGGACAGCCCCCAAATTCCAAATTAATCAATTGCTTTGATCAATAAAAGGGGGAGGGACCACCAATCACTCAATACATTGTTACATGACTGCTTCCATTTTACTTTTATTAAAAAAAATTAACTAACACAACATTTAGAAATCATTCCATTCTACATCTGCAATCAGTGATTCTTAATATCATGACATAGATGTATGATCATCATTTCTTAGTACATTTTCATCGATTTAGAAAAAGAAATAGAAAGACAACAGAAAAAGAAATAAAACGATAATATAGAGGAAAAATAAAAATACAAAATACAAAAAATATATATATAAAAACAAAAACAAAAAAACAAAAACTATAGCTCAGATGCAACTTCATTCAGTGTTTTAACATAATTACATTACAATTAGGTAGTACTGTGCTGTCCATTTTTGAGTTTTTGTATTCAGTCCTGTTGCACAGTCTGTGTCCCTTCAGCTCCAATTACCCAGTATCTTACCCTATTTCTAACTCCTGATGGTCTCTGTTACCAATGACATATTCCACGTTTATTCTCTAATGTCGGTTCACATCAGTGGGACCATACAGTATTTGTCCTTTAGTTTTTGGCTAGACTCACTCAGCATAATGATCTTTAGGTCCATCCATGTTATTACATGCTTCATAAGTTTATTCTGTCTTAACGCTGCATAATATTTCATCGTATGTATATACCACAGTTTGTTTAGCCACTTGTCTGTTGATGGACATTTTGGCTGTTTCCATCTCTTTGCAATTGTAAATAATGCTGCTATAAACATTGGTGTGCAAATGTCCGTTTGTGTCTTTGCCCTTAAGTCCTTTGAGTAGATACCTAGCAATGGTATTGCTGGGTCATATGGCAATTCTATATTCAGCTTTTTGAGGAACCGCCAAACTGCCTTCCACAGCGGTTGCACCATTTGACATTTCCACCAACAGTGGATAAGTGTGCCTTTCTCCACATCCTCTCCAGCACTTGTCATTTTTTGTTTTGTTGATAATGGCCATTCTGGTGGGTGTGAGATGATATCTCATTGTGGTTTTGATTTGCATTTCTCTAATGGCCAGGGACATTGAGCATCTCTTCATGTGCCTTTTGGCCATTTGTATTTCCTCTTCTGAGAGGTGTCTAAGTTTTTTTCCCATTTTGTAACTGGGTAGGCTATCTTTTTGTTGTTGAGTTGAACAATCTCTTTATACATTGTGGATACTAGACCTTTATCTGACATGTCATTTCCAAATATTGTCTCCCATTCTGTAGGCTGTCTTTCTACTTTCTTGATGAAGTTCTTTGATGCACAAAAGTGTTTAATTTTGAGGAGCTCCCATTTATTTCTTTCTTTCTTCAGTGCTCTTGCTTTAGGATTAAGGTCCATAAAACCGCCTCCAATTGTAAGATTCATAAGATATCTCCCTACATTTTCCTCTAACTGTTTTATGGTCTTAGACCTAATGTTTAGATCTTTGATCTATTTTGAGTTAACTTTTGTATAGGGTGTGAGATACGGGTCCTCTTTCATTCTTTTGCATATGGATATCCAGTTCTCTAGGCACCATTTATTGAAGAGACTGTTCTGTCCCAGGTGAGTTGGCTTGACTGCCTTATCAAAGATCAAATGTCCATAGATGAGAGGGTCTATATCTGAGCACTCTATTCGATTCCATTGGTCAATATATCTATCTTTATGCCAGTACAATGCTGTTTTGACCACTGCGGCTTCATAATATGCCTTACTGTCAGGCAGCATGAGACCTCCAGCTTTGTTTTTTTTCTCAAGATACTTTTAGCAATTCGGGGCACCCTGCCCTTCCAGATAAATTTGCTTATTGGTTTTTCTATTTCTGAAAAGTAAGTTGTTGGGATTTTGATTGGTATTGCATTGAATCTGTAAATCAATTTAGGTAGAATTGACATCTTAACTATATTTAGTCTTCCAATCCATGAACACAGTATGCCCTTCCATCTATTTAGGTCATCTGTGATTTCTTTTAACAGTTTTTTTAATTTTCTTTGTATAGGTCTTTTGTCTCTTTAGTTAAAATTATTCCTAAGTATTTTATTCTTTTAGGTGCAATTGTAAATGGAATTCGTTTCTTGATTTCCCCCTCAGCTTGTTCATTGCTAGTGTATAGAAACACTACAAATTTTTGAATGTTGATCTTGTAACCTGCTACTTTGCTGTACTCATTTATTAGCTCTAGTAGTTTTGTTGTGGATTTTTCTGGGTTTTCGACGTATAGTATCATATCATCTGCAAACAGTGATAGTTTTACTTCTTCCTTTCCAATTTTGATGCCTTTTATTTCTTTTTCTTGTCTAATTGCTCTGGCTAGAACCTCCAACACAATGTTGAATAATAGTGGTGATAGTGGACATCCTTGTCTTGTTCCTGATCTTAGGGGGAAAGTTTTCAGTTTTTCCCCATTGAGGATGATATTAGCTGTGGGTTTTTCATATATTCCCTTTATCATTTTAAGGAAGTTCCCTTGTATTCCTATCCTTTGAAGTGCTTTCAACAGGAAAGGATGTTGAATCTTGTCAAGTGCCTTCTCTGCATCAATGGAGATGATCATGTGATTTTTCTGCTTTGATTTGTTGATATGGTGTATTACATTAATTGATTTTCTTATGTTGAACCATCCTTGCATACCTGGGATGAATCCTACTTGGTCATGATGTATAATTCTTTTAAGGTGTTGCTGGATTTGATTTGCTAGAATTTTGTTAAGGATTTTTGCATCTATATTCATTAGAAAAATTGGTCTGTAGTTTTCTTTTTTTGTAATATCTTTGCATGGTTTTGGTATGAGGGTGATGTTGGCTTCATAGAATGAATTAGGTAGCTTTCCCTCCACTTCAATTTTTTTGAAGAGTTTGAGCAGGGTTGGTACTAATTCTTTCTGGAATGTTTGGTAGAATTCACATGTGAAGCCGTCTGGTCCTGCACTTTTCTTTTTGGGAAGCTTTTGAATGACTGATTCAATTTCTTTACTTGTGATTGGTTTGTTGAGGTCATCTATTTCTTCTTGAGTCAAAGTTGGTTGTTCATGCCTTTCTAGGAAGTTGTCCATTTCATCTACATTGTTGTATTTATTAGCGTAAAGTTGTTCATAGTATCCTGTTATTACCTCCTTTATTTCTGTGAGGTCAGTGGTTATGTCTCCTCTTCCATTTCTGATCTTATTTATTTGCATCCTCTCTCTTCTTCTTTTTGTCAATCTTGCTAAGGGCCCATCAATCTTGTTGATTTCCTCATAGAACCAACTTCAGGTCTTATTGATTTTCTCTATTGTTTTCATGTTTTCAATTTCATTTATTTCTGCTCTAATCTTTGTTATTTCTTTCCTTTTGCTTGCTTTGGGATTAGTTTGCTCTTCTTTCTCCAGTTCTTCCAAGTGGACAGTTAATTCCCAAATTTTTGCCCTTTCTTCTTTTCTGATATAGGCATTTAGGGCAATAAATTTCCCTCTAAGCACTGCCTTTGCTGCGTCCCATAGGTTTTGATATGTTGTGTTTTCATTTTCATTCGCCTCGAGATAATTACCAGTTTCTCTTGTAATTTATTCCTTGACCCACTGGTTCTTTAAGAGTGTGTTGTTGAGCCTCCACGTATTTGTGAATTTTCTGGCACTCCGCCTATTATTGATTTCCAACTTCATTCCTTTATGATCCGAGAAGGTGTTGTGTATGATTTCAATCTTTTTAAATTTGTTGAGACTTGCTTTGTGACCCAGCATATGGTCTATCTTTGAGAATGATCCATGAGCACTTGAAAAAAAGGCGTATTCTGCTGTTGTGGGGTGTAATGTCCTATAAATGTCTGTTAAGTCTAGCCCATTTATTGCAATATTCAAATTCTCTGTTTCTTTATTGATCCTCTCTCTAGATGTTCTGTCCATTGATGAGAGTGGGGAATTGAAGTCTCCAACTATTATGGTAGATGTGTCTATTTCCTTTTTCAGTAATTGCAGTGTATTCCTCACGTATTTTGGGGCATTCTGATTCGGTGCATAAATATTTATGATTGTTATGTCTTCTTGTTTAATTGTTCCTTTTATTAGTAGATAGTATCCTTCTTTTCTCTTTTAACTGTTTTACATTTGAAGTCTAATTTGTTGGATATTAGTATAGCTATTCCTGCTCTTTTCTGGTTGTTACTTGCATGAAATATCTTTTCCCAACCTTTCACTTTCAACCTAAGTTTATCTTTGGGTCTAAGATGTGTTTCCTGTAGACAGCATATAGAAGGATCCTGTTTTTTAATCCATTCTACCAGTCTATGTCTTTTGATTGGGGAATTCAGTCCATTAACATTTAGTGTTATTACTGTTTGGATAATATTTTCCTCTACCATTTTGCCTTTTGTATTATATATATCATATCTGACTTTCCTTTTTCTACACTCTTCTCCATACCTCTCTCTTCTGTCTTTTCGTATCTGACTCTAGTGCTCCCTTTAGTATTTCTTGCAGATCTGGTCTCTTGGTCACAAATTCTCTCAGTGACTTTTTGTCTGAAAATGCTTTAATTTCTCCCTCATTTTTTGAAGGACAATTTTGCTGGATATAGAATTCTTGGTTGGCAGTTTTTCTCTTTTAGTAATTTAAGTATATCATCCCACTGTCTTCTCGCCTCCATGGTTTCTGCTGAGAAATCTACACATAGTCTTATTGGGTTTCCCTTGTATGTGATGGATTGTTCTTCTCTTGCTGCTTTCAAGATCCTCTCTTTCTCTTTGACCTCTGACATTCTAACTAATAAGTGTCTTGGAGAACGCCTATTTGGATCTATTCTCTTTGGGGTGCGCTGCACTTCTTGGATCTGTAATTTTAGGTCTTTCATAAGAGTTGGGAATTTTTCAGTGATAATTTCTTCCATTAGTTTTTCTCCTCCTTTTCCCTTCTCTTCTCCTTCTGGGACACCTACAACACGTATATTTGTGCGCTTCATATTATCATTCAATTCCCTGAGCCCCTGCTCAAATTTTTCCATTCTTTTCCCTATAGTTTCTGTTTCTTTTTGGATTTCAGATGTTCCATCCTCCAGTTCACTAATTCTAGCCTCTGTCTCTTTAAATCTACCATTGTAGGTTTCCATTGTTTTTTTCATCTCTTCTACTGTATCTTTCATTCCCATAAGTTCTGTGATTTGTTTTTTCAGACTTTCCATTTCTCCTTTTTGTTCATCCCATGCCTTCTTCATGTCCTCCCTCGATTTATTGATTTGGTTTTTGAAGAGGTTTTCCATTTCTGTTCGTATATTCAGAATTAGTTGTCTCAGCTCCTGTATCTCATTTGAGCTATTGGTTTGTTCCTTTGACTGGGCCATATCTTCAATTTTCCTGGTGTGATTTGTTTGTTTTTTTTTTTGCTGGTGTCTGGGCATTTAATCAGATTTCCCTGAGTGTGGGACCCAGCAGGTTGAAAGACTTTCCTGTGAAGTCTCTGGGCTATGTTTTTCTTATCCTGCCCAGTATGTGGTGCTTGTCTCTCTGCGGGTCCCACCAGCAAAAGATGAAAAATGTTGTGGCTCCTTTAACTTTGGAAGACTCTCGCTGCTGGGTGTGTGGTGGAGACAGAGGAAAGCTTGTAGGTTGGTTTTAATGACTTCAAATTGTGAAGTCCTGGGTACTGAATTCCTTGAGAGAGGGATTCCACCTGAGTCGCGTTTCCCCCCTCCCGCGGGGAAGGTTCAGGTGGTAAGACAGCCCTGAAAGCAGCCCGCCTCTGCGTTCGGGGCAGTCGCAACCTGTGTAATCCCAGCACTGAGCCCAGAGGCAACCACGCCTCCGCAGAAACAGTCGCAGAAGACTCTGTTTCGCCCCCTTTCCTCTTTTTCAGTTAGCCCAATAGGCGACTTCCACCTTGATCAGTTTTGCCTGAGCTGAGGATCTATTTTTAGTAGTCAGAAGTTGTTCATTAATGCCACTATTGGTGTTAGGTTGGACTCAGTCTCTACTACTGTTGGAGACTCTTTCCTTTCCCTCCAGGAAGCCATGTGTGTGGGAGGGGCTCCGGTCGCCAGCCGCCGCGGCCTGGGGAACCGCCAATCCGAGGCTCCCAGCCGGTCCGGGAAGCCGCGCTTGGGGGAGGGGTGCCGGCCGCCGCGGCCTGGGGAACCGCTGATCCGAGGCTCCCAGCTGGCCTGGGAAGCCGCGTGTGTGGAAGGGGCTCCGGTCGCCGGCCGCCACGGCCCGGGGAACTGCCGATTCGAGGCTCCCAGCTGGCCCGGGAAGCCTCGTGTGTGGGAGGGGCTGCGGTCGCCGGCCCCCGCGGCCTGGGGAACCACCTATCCGAGGCTCCCAGCCGGCCCGGGATGCCGCGCGTGGGGGAGGGGCGCCAGCCGCCTTGGCTTGGGGAACCGCCGATCCGAGGCTCCCAGTCGGCCCGGGAAGCTGCGCGTGTGGGAGGGGCTCCGGTCGCCGGCCACCTCGGCTCGGGGAACCGCCGATCTGAGGCTCCCAGCCGGCCCGGGAAGCCGCGCGTGTGGGAGGGGCTCCGGTCGCCGGCCGCCGCGGCTCGGAGAACCACCTATCCGAGGCTCTCAGCCAGCCCGGGAAGCCGCGTGTATGGGAGGGGCTCCGGTTGCCTGCCGCCGCGGCTTGGAGAACCGCTGATCCGAGTCTCTCAGCTGGACTGGGAAGGAAGGAAGGAGGGGGGCCAGCCGCCAACCACCGCGGCCCGGGGAAGCGCGCACCGCTTGGGGATCTCACCGCAGCAGAGTCTCGTAGCCGGTCCAGCCAGTCCAGACTGGGGTACACTGTGTGTCTGGACTCTGTCATGGCTCCAGGAGCTGTTCTGTACTGTTTCTAGTTATTTAGTAGTTGTTCTGGAGGAGGAACTAAGACGCGCGCACCTTACTAAGCCGCCATCTTCTCCGGAAGTTTGCTTCCATTTTTAAAGACATTCAGGGACACAAATGAAAATTTTTAAGTAACTAAATGAAAGTGTCTCCTTAAAAATTGTACTGGTAAGGGATACCCATAGAAAATAGCAGTAGCATCTTGACTTACCACCTATGAAAACCTCGAGACTCACCCACTATTCCATTTCAAAAACATAGATAATGGGGATAGTCACATCTGGAGTGAATCTGGTCCCAGCACAGCTCACACACTATCTCTCTGATTTAGAGTCACTTCTACGAGGCTCCTGGGCAGGCCTGGGCTTAAGATGCAGCTACTTGCATCATGAATGAGCCTCTGTGTGCCAGCCACCAGACTGAGTGCTTTCTGTACACAATTTTCCATTTTCAAATACCCCTGAAAGGCAGAGGGCTGTCACCTCTACTTTCCACTTCCAGAAGAGAAATGCCCGAGCGACCTGTCCCAGGATTCAAACCCAGTTCTATTATACCCTCAGCCAGTACTCCCTACTTGTTCTTAGTGGTGGCCAGACAAGAGGCCGCATCCAGAACAGAATGCTCTGAATTCACCTCAGACACTCTGCTTTCTCCTAGTTCCGCACCCAAGCAGGGTTACAGGGTAATCCTGCCCAAGCTTCTGCAGTTCCAACCCGTTTATTTTCACTGACTCCCAAAGCTTGAAAAGGGCCTTACGTATCATCTGGTCTAAGACTAAGTCACCCACCATCTCCCCACTTTTCTTCCCTTAACTTATAAGAACTGAAACCCGAGAGGTTACATAACTCTTATCACAAAGGTTTTATGTAGCACAGGATTAAGACCAAATGCCAAACTGTCAGTACCTTCACTCTGACATATTGAGTTTAAAAGTACCTGATCTTTCTTTCCTCTTTGCCTGGCTGAAAACTTAACTATGAGGTTGTTACAAAACCCTTAAACCCCCAGCCCCAGGGCCACCTGAGGGTTTATAAGTAGGGACCTACCTCAAGATATATATCGTATAAGCCTTTACTTATTAGCCTTCAAGAATCAGACTGTGAAGACCTGGACAGAAAGAAGCTGCATGAACTCTCAGCGGGCCAGCCCACCCTCGCCTGTCACTTGAACAGCTGTGATGGTGCCATGTTGACCAGGCAGCACGCTGTGCAGAGAAGCGTGGCTGTGTACAGCCAATTCTTCAGGGTTTTATCCTCTGGACCAGCAAGGACAGTGTCCTTAGGAATCCTGCTCGCTACTAGAGCAATTTTCTGCTGCCTCTTCCATCAAAAGACTAACTCATTACTTCGTTCAACGATATTAACTGAATTTATGAAGAGCAAGAAAATTACTTTAAGTACTTTCAAAAGCAAATATATTTTATAAGTACTAAATGTTTAATTACAATTCAGTGATGTTCTCCCAAAAGCAACTCTCTACTATGCAAGCATTTAGTATCTGCACAGAACATACGTTCAGAAAAATTTCAATATTTAACATAGAATTCTAAAGAAATAAGAAAATTTTTTCTTCTCCCAACATATATGCTACTTTCAACTAAAAGAATTGACTAAAAATAGTGATATATAAGCCAATATTTGCCTCCCCACTCCTCTTATTCATCTTTTATTCTCCCATTCTCTGTGTTTGGAGAGAAACATTAGCCAGAAAGGAAAAGATAAATTGGCACCATATTTGGACTACCAACCAATAATCAACTTTTCTCCCATTCATTTCTCTAACCTTTCAAAGGATACACCAATCCCTGCCAATTACAAGCATTCCCAGAAACTTATTTTAGTTTAACACTTATTAAGTCTTGAATACAAATCAGACCATCAACTAAATCTTGATTTTTCAGTAAAATAACCCTTTGTGCCAAATTCTGCCCGTTCTAAACTTTCTCTGCTTTAACAGTTTCTTGATAGACTTTTCTCGGCTTGACAAAAGGGCACATTAGATTTTAAAGTATTTCCAATTTACTCAAAATCTATAGGCTAAATAACCTAGACAAAAGTGAATCTTGTTGACAAAGATGTTTTTCTTGACAAAAATAAATAGTATGATGAGTGGAGCAGGTAGCAAATAAAGTACCAAAATAGTTCCTACTTTTCACCATGCATCAGGAAAAAAATAAAACATGTAAGCATGAAAGAGAACAAGTTGCAATGCATTCTATTTGGACTGATCAACAAATCAAAGAACCCAAGAAAACCACAAGGGTCTTCAACAATGGCAGCAGAACTATGGACTAATTTAACAAAGGGGTTTAAAGAAAACAGGAAAGTATGAGACTAAAAGTTCTTGACTCCCTGCAGGGCCTCAGCAGACATCTGCAGTACAATAGAGGGGTGTGTGCTATAAATTTGATGGGACAGGCTCTAGTTTCAGTGGCTGCCTAACAAACCACCGCAAACTTAGTGGCCTAAAGCAATCATTTCATTACATTCACAAATACTGTGGGTCAGAAATTCAGAAAAGAAACATTGCTCTACAAGGTCTGGGGCCTCAGCTGGTCAGACTAAAGACTAATGATGACTCAGGCTGGGAGATGGAATCATTTGGAAGCCGGAATCATCTGGTAGCTTCTTCAATAACATCTGGCATTTGATAGTGACTGTTGGCTGAGTCCTCACCTCCTCTGTCAACCAGAACACCAACACATGGTCCCCTCTGTAGTCTCCGAACTGGGCTAGTTTGGATTTCATCACAGTAGGCCCACTGGGTTCCAAGAATGTGTGTCCCAAGAGAACAAGGAGGAAGCTGAACTGGTATATAGTGTCATTTCCACCATAGTCACAAGCCCCCAAGATACAAAGGCAGGAAAAAGAGACCTCATTTCTCAATGGGAAGAGAATTACAGTCATACTATAAAAGCATGTGGGGTGAGAGACAACATAGTGGTCACTTTTGGAAGATACAATTGACCACAGTCCATCCTCTGGCTCCCACAATTCACATCCTTCCCACATGCAGACTGCACTCAATACCTCCCCCAGCACCCCAGGTCTCATTTCATTTCGTCATCAGCTTGAAGTCCAGAATCTCTCCAACTAGATCAGGTTCAGGGTGAGGTGCTCAGGCATAGCTCCTCAAGAACCATTCCCCTAAAGACCGGTCACCTAAAGACACCCACACCCAACATACAATGGTCAGACCAGCAGGATAACTGCTTGGGGAGTCCTATCCAAGAGGGGGCATCTGGATGCAGGTACACACTGCTAGTATCTTGATTGGGGCTCTGTCCCATGCATGACAGCCCTTCTCCAAGGCTCTGAACTCTACCCTCTGGGACCTTGTTTCTGCCCTCTCAGTTATGTTGCATTTTCCATAAAAAGTAAGCCATGTTTGCAGCTGCATTCTTTTCTCAGTCTGCATCCTACCCACAGTTTGGGAGTCCAAAGCCCTCTTTTCATTCCGCATTTCAAACAGCTCTTTTCATTCTGCATTTCTTCTGTTACTTTCAGTCCCAATATATAATTTCTTTAAAAAGTTTGTGAGCTTTTTGTATCAATTTATAATCTACTCCAAGGCCCCAAGATTCACAGGGGCCCTAATATTTCATGATAGGCTCTGCAAGGTATACCCATAAAAGGTCTTTATCTATCTGGAAGGTTTTATGAGGCACCAATTTAGATCCCCCTGAGGTCTTAACAAAGGATCTTACAGACCAGTCCTAGATCTGCTATCTACCTAAAAAACACTTCTTAATTTGAGAATCCTTTGCCTTCTGAATGAGACCATTTGTTTTGAATATATCAAGTCTTATCTCCTTTACACATAATAGCTTGTTCTTTAGCTCACCTCTCTCCTCTCAGAATTTATCTTAGGCACCAAGTAGAAAAAGAAGTCAGGTGGCACTTCCAGTATTCTGCTTGGAACTCTCCTTAGCTAGACTGAGTCCATTAAATACATTTTGAGTATTTTCTACCTTAACTCCATTTCACTGAATAACTTTTCTGGATTTCTATCATGGCTCCATCATTCAATACCTTTCAGTAATCTCATTCACTGCTCCATGACAAAGAAACATAAATTACGAATGTGGAAAATAATCATTTTGTCAGTTAACATGGCCACTGAACTCAAAATTTAAAGGAATTCCAGATGCAAAATTTCTCTTTTGAGTAGCACAGTATCTATTTTAACTTGTATGGTCATTTTTACTTGAATCACTTCGAATCTTGACTAGGATGTGAGATCCTGTTGGTTTGCACAGGTTAGTGTGATGCCCCAATATATTCCACAGTAATTTGGGCAGAGAATAAAAAAGTAATTACCAAGTCTCCTTGAGGGACTAGGGAGAAAGGAGGAAATATTCAACTTCCCCATCTGGGGAATTCCTGATATTCCCACAGGCAGTGAGGACAACTAATTCAATAGGCTAAGCCCTCAATCTTGGGGCTCGCCCCTATGAAGCTTATTCCTGCAAAGGAGATGCTAAGCCTGCTAATAATTACACCTAAGAGTCACCCCCAGAGACCTCTTGTTGCTCAGATGTGGCCTCTCTCGAAGCCAGCTTGGCAGGGGAACTCACTGCCCTCCTCCCTACATGGGACCTGACTCCTGGGGATGAGGCAGGACCAGCATCAGGGAAATGAGAAAGCCTTCTTGACCAAACAGAGGAAGAGAGAAATGAGACAAGATAAAATCTCAGTGGCTGAGAGATCTCAAACAGAGGTAAGAGGTTATCCTGGAGGTTATTCTTAAGCATTACATACATATCCCTTTTTAGTTTATGAAATACTGGAGTGGCTAGAGGAAAGTAACTGAAATGGTTGAATTGTGTTCCAGTAGCCTTGATTCTTGAAGATGACTGTATAACTAGATACTTTTACAATGTGACCCTCTGAAAGTACTTAAACCATTAGTTATCTTGGACTCCCTCCTACCCCCATCCATTCTATTAAATGAGCCGTCAAAGCCTTTACTATCTTCTTTCTAAAGCTGCCGCCACCACCACCACCACCACCCACCCACCCCCGCCAAATTTATTCTCTTCACTTTCATTCCCATTTCTAACCCGCCACGACAAAATGTCTTCACCTAACGCCTAGATTAACTGAGATGTTTTTGTTGATAGTATCTATTGGCTCACTTCATTCGACACACCCCAATCAAACAGCTTTCACCTGTTCCCCACTGCTTCCACAAGATAAGGCCCATGCAGCCATGGGCTTTTTCTTAGTATCTTTAAAGCCCCGATTAAGTCCCACATCCTTCACAATGCCTCTCCCAACCACTCTGCATTTCTCCTCTTGCTTAATTTCCTGGTCTTTAATATCTACACTACAAATGTCAAAGTCTAATCACAAACTGCCTTGTGTTCTAATTTGCTAGCTGCCGGAATGCAATACACCAGAAATGGAATGGCTTTTCAAAAAGGGAAATTTAATGAGTTACAAGTTTACAGTTCTAAGGCCACAAAAATGTCTCAATTAAAGCAAGTCTATAGAAATGTCAGATCTAAGGCATCCAGGGAAAGATACCTTGGTTCAAGAAGGTCAGTGACATTCATCATTTGTCTCAGCTGGAAAGAGACACATGGCCAACACAGTGGGTCTGCTAGCTTTCTCTTCAAGCCTCTTGTTTCATGAAGCACTGCAGGAGGTGTCTTCCTTCTTCATTTCCAAAGATCGCTGGCTGGTGGACTCTGTTCTCTCTCATCCTTCTGTCGTGGTTCTACAGCTCTC
The DNA here is from genome assembly GCF_023851605.1 of Tamandua tetradactyla. Lineage (NCBI taxonomy): Eukaryota > Metazoa > Chordata > Mammalia > Pilosa > Myrmecophagidae > Tamandua > Tamandua tetradactyla. Next base: position 72,830,863 of record NC_135332.1, on the reverse strand, counting down.
TCCTCATTCTCAAAAGGTCGCTGGCCAGTGGACTCTCTGCTTCAAGGCTCTGTGGCATTCTTTGCTCTCTCAGAATCTCCAAAGGTCACTGGCTGGTGGACTCTGTGGTTCTCTCGGCCTCGTGGCTCTGCTTGGCTCTGCTCTGGCTTTCTTGTAGTTCTCAGAAGACATTCTCTCCAAAAAATGTCTCCTCAAAGAGGTTCCAAGATGGTAGCTTAGTGAGGTATGGAATTTATTTCATCCTCCAGAGCAGCCAGTAAATAGCCAGGAACAGTACAGAACAACTGCTGGGTCCACATCAGGGACAGGACACACAGCATACGCCAGTCTGGACAAGCTGGACCAGCTACAATTTCTCACAGAACTATAAGCCCCCAAGCTGCAGAGCCAGCACCCTCCCCACAGGCTGGTTACTGGAGGAGAAAGGAGACTTTACTAGCAGCAGGAGCTTAGCTCAACCAAGCTCCAACTGCAGAATTAATTAAACAAATTCTGAGTACTGAAAATAGGGCCCCAGCTCAGATAAACTAAAGGTTCTACAGGTCCCATCCTGTCCCCGCACTCCCCCAGCACAGAGAGGGCAGGGTTGACCAAACAAAAAAAAAAAAACAAAAACAAAAACACAGAGGCTTTTTTTCATCAACAGCACAAACTACTTGAAAAGGGCTGGACCCTAAAAAAAAATGGGGAGAGCACACAGAACCTGCAGATACACAGAGCAACATACCAACTTAAGCTCTTGATTAACAAACCCCAGGATGGTGGGTCCTGCTCTGAAAAGGATTTTTTTCTTTCTTTCTACTACTTAACTGCTCATTAGATAGAACTGCAAGGCTTCTTGGGCTCCAACTGCCCTAGGCAAGCGTGGATAAAGCTTGTCTGAGAGACAAAGAGGCTAGTCAGGTGAAAGGAATTAATTCTCTGGAGGCTGTGCTTCCCCAGGAGAGGGATGGGGCCCAGCTCAGGTGGAATCCTTCCCTCAGGGACTGGAAAAGCCAACCTACAACTTTTCCTCTCTCTCAACCATGCCCCCAACAGGAAAAATCTGCTGAAGTTAAAGGCACCACAACACCTTATGCTGGTGGGACCCGCAGGCAGACAGGCACCACATACTGGGCAAGACAGAAAAAGCTCAGAGTCTAGAGGTTTCATAGGAAAGTCTGTCAACCTGCTGGGTCTCACCCTCAGGGAAAACTAATGCAGGTGACTCATTCCTCCTGAGAGGAGGCCGGTCTGGTCTGGGAAAATATGACCGGAGTCTATAATATCTAAGTAGGCCCTCCTAAGGGCGTAAAAAAAAAAAGGCTCCATATAGGCAGGGCAAGAAACAAGAAAACAAGAACTGAAAAATTCTGATCCATTAAACAAAACCTATGCTAGAGTTCTAGAATAAGCTGAACTGAATGTCAAAGAACAGACAGAGAACAAAGCAATCCAGCAAGAAAATCCTAGGTAAAAGAGTGAAAACAATCTCTAGAATAAACTAATTAAGGAAATCAAATGCCTAGAGGCCAGCAAAAAATAAAGAAGTCAAACCAGGAAAACTGAATATATGACCCAGTCAAAAGAACAAACCAACAATTCAAATGAGATACAGGAGTTGAAACAACTAATTCAGGATGGCCAAACAGACATGAAAAATCTCATCAAAAATCAAATCAATGAATTGAGGGAGGATATAAAGAAGGCAATGGGAAAAAAAAAAATTGAAAGTCTGAAAAAACCAATCACAGAATTTATGGAAATAAAAGGCACACTAGAAGAGATGAAGAAAACAATGGAGACCTGCAATGTTAGATTTGAAGAGCCAGAAGATAGGATTAGTGAACTGGAGGACGGGACATCTGAAATCCGACAAGCTAAAGAAAATATAGCAAAAAGAACGGGAAAATATGAGCAGGCACTCAGGGAACTGAATGACAAAATAAAGCGCATGAAAATACACATTGTCAATGTCCCAGAAGGAGAAGAGAAGGGAAAAGGAGGAGAAAGACTAATGGAGGAAATTATTACTGAAAATTTCCCATGTCTTATGAAAGACATAAAATTACAGATCTAAGAAGTGCAGCATACCGCAAACAGAATAGATTCAAATAGACATACTCCAGGACACTTAGTAATCAGAATGCCAGATGTCAAAGAGAAAGAGAGAATTTTGAAAGCAGCAAAAGAAAAACAATCCATCACATACAAGGGAAGCCCAATAAGACTATGTATAGATTTCTCAGCAGAAACCACGGAGGCAAGAAGACAGTAGTATGATATATTTAAGATTTTAAAAGAGAAAAACTGCCAACCAAGAATTCTGTATCAAGCAAAACTGTCCTTCAAAAATGAGGGGGAGGGTGGGCCACAGTGGCTCAGCAGGCAGAGTTCTCACTCAAGCCAGAGACCCGAGTTCGATTCCCAGTGCCTGCCCATGAAAAAAAAAGGGGGGGAAATTAAAACATTTTCAGGCAAGAAAATCACTGAGAGTACTTGTGACCAAGACACTGGCTCTGCAAGAAATACTAAAGGGAGCACTAGAGACAAATAGGGAAAGACTGGACAGAGAGGATTGAAGAAGAGTGTAGAAATGAAGACAATCCGTAAAGGCAAAAAGAGAAAAAAATTAGAAAATCCAAAAGGCAATATGGTAGAAGAAAACAGTGCCCTTACAATAATTACACTAAATGTTAATGGATTAAACTCCTTAATCAAAAGACATAGACAGGGCTGCCATGGTGGTTCAGCAGGTAGGATTCTCACCTGCCATGCCAGAGACCTGGGTTGGATTCCTGGTGCCTGCCCATGCAGAAAAAAAGAAGAAGAAGAAGAAGACATAGACCGGCAGAATGGACTACAAAAACAGGACCCATCTATATGCTGTGTACAGGAGATGCATTTTAGACCCAAGGACAAACACATTGAAAGTGAAAGGTGGGAAAAAGATATTTCATGCAAACAACAATCAGAAAAGAACAGGAGTAACTACACTAATATCTGACAAATTAGACTTCAAATGTAAAACAATTAACAGAGACAAGGACACTATAAAAGGAACAATTCAACAAGAAGACATAACAATCATAAATATTTATGCACTGAGCCAGAGTGCTCCAAAATATGTAACGGAAACACTGAAAACACTAAAAAGAGAAATAGACACATCTACCATAATAGTTGGAGACCCCAATTCCCCGCTCTCATCAATGGATAGAACATCTATACAGAGGATCAATAAAGAAACAGAGAATTTGAATGATACAATAAATTAGCAGACATTTATAGAACATTACACCCCATAACAGCAGGATACACCTTTTTCTCAAGTGCTCATAGATCATTCTCAAGGACAGACCACATGCTGGGTACAAAGCAAGTCTCAATAAATTTAAAAAGACTGACGTCATACAAAACACTTTCTCGGATTACAAAGGAGTGAAGCTGGAAACCAATAACAGGCACAGGGCCAGAAAATTCACAAATATATGGAGACTCAAGAACATACTCTTAAATGATCGGTGGGTCAAGGAAGAAACTATATGAGAAATCAGTAAAAATGTCAAGGCAAATGAAAATGAACATACAGCATATCAAAATTTATGGGATGCAGCAAAGGCAGTGTGCTAAGAGGGAAATTTATTGCCCTAAATGCCTACATCAAAAAAGAAGAGCAATAATCAAGAAATTAACTGTTCACTTGGAAGAACTAGCAAACTAACCCAAAGCAAGCAAAAGGAAAGAAATAATGAATATCAGAACAGAAATAAATGAAATTGAGAACATGAAAACAACTGGAAAAAAATCAACAAAACTAGTGGTTGGTGCTTTGGGAAAATCAATACAATTGATGGGCCCTTAGCAAGGCTGACGAAAAGAAAAAGCGAGAAGATGCAAATAAATAAAATCAGAAATGGAAGAGGAGACATAATCACTGAATCCACAGAAATAAAGGAGGTAATGAGAGGATGCTATGAACAACTTTATGCTAATAAACTAGACAATGTAGATTAAACGGACAATTTCCTAGAAAGGCATGAACAACCAACATTGACTCGAGAAGAAATAGATGACCTCAACAAACCAATCACAAGTAAAGAAATAGAATTAGTCATTAAGAAGCTTCCAAAAAAGAAAAGTCCAGGATCAGATGGCTTTGCATATGAATTCTACCAAGCATTCAAGAAAGAATTAGTACCAATCCTGCTCAAACTCTTCAAAAAAATTGAAGAGAGGGAAGGCTACCTAACTCATTCTATAAAGCCAACATCACCCTCATACCAAAGCCAGCAAGACACTACAAGAAAAGAAAATTACGGACCAACCTCTCTAATGAATATAGTTACAAAAATCCTCAACAAAATACTTGCAAATTGAATCCAGCATCACATTAATAGAATTATACACCATGATGAAGTGGGATTTATTCCAGGTACACAAGGATGGTTCAACATAAGAAAATCAACTAATGTAATATACCATATCAATAGATCGAAGCAGAAAAACCACATGATATCTCAAATGATGCAGAAAAGGCATCTGACAAAATTCAGCATTCTTTCTTGAAGAAAACACTTCAAAGGATAGGAATAGCAGGGAACATCCTCAATATGATAAAGGGAATATATGAAAAACCCACAGCTAACATTATCCTCAATGGGGAAAGACTGAAAACTTTCCACCTAAGATCAGGAACAAGACAGGGATGTCCACTGTCACTCCTGTTATTCAGCACAGTTTTGAAGTTCTAGCCAGAGCAATAAGACAAGAAAAAGAAATACAAGGCAGCATCAAAATTGGAAAGGAAGAAGTAAAACTCTCACCGTTTTTAGATGATATGATACTATATGTCGAAAATCCCAAAAAAATCCACAGCAAAACTATCAGCGCTAATAAATGAATACAGCAAAGTGGGAGGTTACAAGATCAACACTCAAAAATCCGTAATGTTTCTATGTACTAGTAATGAGCAATCTGAGGGTGAAATCAAGAAAAAAATTTCCTTTACAATCACAACCAAAAAAATAAAATATTTAGGAATAAATTTAACTAAGCATATAAAAGACCTATACAAAGAAAATTACAAGAAATTGCTAAAAGAAATCACAGAAGACCTAAATAAAAGGAAGGACATATGGTGTTCATGTATTGGAAGATAAAATATAGTTAAGATGTCAATTCTACCTAAATTGATTTATACATTCAATGCAATACCAATTAAAATCCAAACAATTTACTTTGCAGAAATAGAAAAACCAATAACCAAATTTATTTGGAAAAGCAGGGTGCCCCAAGTAGCTAAAAGTTGGAGGTCTCACACTACCTGACTTTAAGATGTATTATGAAGCTACAGTGGTCAAAACAGCATGGTACTGGCATAAAGATACAGTGACCAGTGGAAGTGAATAGAGTATTCAGATACAAACCCTCTCATCTATGGACAATTGATCTTTGATAAGACAGTCAAGCCAACTCACTTGGAAGAGAACAGTCTTTTCAATAAATGGTGCTTGAAGAACTGGATACCTCCACACAAAAGAATGAAAGAGGATCCATCTCTCACACCTTATACAAAAATTAACTCAAATGGATCAAAGACCTAAACATTACAGCTACAATCATAAAGCTTTTAGAAGAAAATGTAAAGAAATATGTTATAAAACTTGTAATAAGAGATGGTTTCCTAGATCTTACACCCAAAGCACAAGCATTTAAGAAAAAAATAGATAAATGGGAATTTTTCAAAATTAAACACTTTGTGCATCAAAGAACTTTGTCAAGAAAGCAAAAAGGCGGCTTACACAATGGGAGACAATATTTGGAAACGACATATCTGGTAAGGGTCCAATATCCAGAATATATAAAGAGGTTGTTCAACTCAACAACAAAAAGACAAACAACCCAATTAAAAAATGGGCAAGAGACATGATCAGACACTTCTCAGAAGAGGAATACAAATGGTCAAAAAGCACATGAAAAGACGCTCAACTTCCCTGGCTGTTAGGGAAATGCAAATCAAAACCACAATGAGATATCATCTCACACCCACCAGAATGGCCATTATCAATAAAACAAAAAACAACAAGTACTGGAGAGGATGTGGAGAAAGAGGCACACTTATCCACTGTTGGTGGGAATGCCAAATGGTACAATCGCTGTGGAAGGCACTTTGGCAGTTCCTCAGGAAGCTAAGTATAGAATTGCCATATGACTGGCAATACCATTGCTAGGTATCTACTCAGAGGACATGAGGGCAAAGACACAAACAGACGTTTGCACACCAATGTTTATAGCAGCATTATTTACAGTTGCCAAGAGATGGAAACAGCCCAAAGGTCTATCAACAGATGAGAGGCTAAATAAACTGCAGTATATACATACGATGACATATTATGCAGCTGTAAGACAGAATAAAGTCATAAAGCATGTAACAATGTGGATGGACCTGGAGGACATTATGCTGAGTGAAATTAGCCAGAAACAAAAGGACAAATACTGTATAATGAATTTGAACTAACATTAATGAGTGAACTTGGAGAATTTCAGTTAAGAACAGAGGTTATCAGAAGATAGGAATAGGGTAGAGATTGGATAATTGAAGCTGAAGGGATATATATTGTGTAAGAGGGCTGATTTTATAAATTCAGAAATGGATACTACCTGAATGTAGCACAGCAATGTAAGTACACTGAATGAAGCTGACTGTGAGAATGACTGAGGGAGGAGGGCTGGGGGCGCAAATGAAACCAGAAGAAAAGACAGATGATAAAGACTGAGATGATATAATCTAGGAATGCCTAAAGTGTACAATGATAGTGACTAAATGTACAAATTAAAAAATGTTTTTGCATGAGGAAGAACAGAAGAATGTCAATACTGCAGGGTGCTGAAAACAGATGGTCATTCATTCATATTTTAACACTTCAACTTCTGCATGAGACTAAAGCAAGAAATGCTTATCTGATGCAAAATTTATGTTTTGACTAGTGCGTTTCCTACTTTAACTTCTATGGACAGTTTAATTGAACACCATAGGGTGGTTAGAGGGAAGTGCCTGAAACTGTAGAGCTGTGTTCCAGTAGCCATGTTTCTTGAAGATGATTGTATAATGATATAGCTTTCGCAATGTGATTGTGAAAACCTTGTGTCTGACGCACCATTTATCTACGCTATGGACAGATGAGTAAAAAATATGGATAAAAAATAATAGGAGGAATAGAGGTTAAAATACATTGAGTATATTGAAATACTAATGGTCAATGAAAGGGAGTGGTAAGGAGTATGGCATGTGTGAGTTTTTTCTTTTTTCTTCTGTTTGCTGGAGAGATGCAAATGTTAAAAAAAAATGATCATTGTGATAAACACACAACTACGTGCTGATATTGTGAGCCAGTGATTGTCACCATGTCAAGAATGTTTGTATGTTTGTTTGTTGTTTATGATTTTAAAAAAAGTCTCCTCTTTTATAGGATCCCAGTAAACTAAAGACCACATAGAATGGGTGGAGACACATCTCCACCTAATCAAGTTTAATACCCACATTTACTGAGTCACATCTCCACGGAGATGATCTAATTAAAATTTCCAACATAGAGTGCTGAACAGGGATTAGAAGAAATGGCTGTCTTAACAAAATGGGATTAGGATTAAAACATGGCTTTTTTTAGAGTACATAAATCTTTTAAAACAAGCACTCCTTGCTTTTATTTTTTAACTATTTTGAGTGTTAGTCCTATATTTGGTTCCAAGAGTATAAAACTGTTTCCATTTCCTTGTAGACCCTCTCCAATGTCAAACCATAAGCCCAATTAATATTAGTACCCACTAATATCTACTGAATGAATTGGGTTGTTAAACACTGCAGAAATGTAAACTGTTATTATTGTACCATAGAGTGCCGCTCAAAAAGAGCTGGGGATATTATAGACTTTGGGGCCTAAAGTCAATAGCTCCAAAATGCCAGAACTTTAAACTTGATCCTTCTTTAAAGAAGGAAATTCATTTTGCTTTGAGAAAAATATTTATAAATCTGTGATAAAACGTCAAAACCCTGGCTGAACTCTACCACCCCTAGGCCAACCTCTGTTAGAGTTCATTTATCAATAACATCAGAATTAAAATTGCATGGGTATGGATAAAAAATAAACAAATAATAGAGGGAACAAAGGTTAAAATAAATTAAGTAGATTCAAATACTAGTGGTCAATGAAAGGGAGGGGGTAAGGGGTATGGTATGTATGAGTTTTTTCTTTTTTCTTTTTACTTCTTTTGCTGGAGTGATGCAAATGTTAAAAAAAAAATGATCATGATAAATACACAATTATGTGATGTTATTGTGAGCCACTGATTGTACACCATGTATGGAATGTTTGTATGTCAAGAATGTTTATATATTAAGTTTTTACAATAAAAATATTAAAATAAAATAAAATGAAAAATTACATGGGACTTTTCTCCAGAAGGCTTTCTAGGCAGTAGTTCCTAAACACTAACATTATCACCAAGTACAAAAGAATAAAAAAAAAAGTTTACACAATCTAAAGCATAAGTTAAATAAAATATAAACCTGGGAATCCCTCTCTTCATCGCAGAGAACCATACGTGTCCCCATAATCTGCCAGATGTATCATACATCCCTACGTATGCCCCTAAATGACTAGCTGATAAGAGGACTCACTAGACAAACATTTAAAACAAAAAGATGGAGCCTAATAATGCCTGCCAACCCTCAAAGAATTAAGGGATAAACGCAAAAAGAGGAAATTCAAGAGAATTTTACAACAGATCTAATCAAGAAGATAAACACACTCCTCTTTACCTTATTTCTTTAACATATGCAAAGTGTTAATTAGGTCAATCCTCCACTCATTGGCTCCGATCCCAACTAGGAAGATGTGAGATGAGGACAGTAGGAATAAACTGCTTTCCTTACACTAAAATGGGAACACGAATGATACGAAACTTAAACAAAATAGCTGCCCACATAAACTGCCTCTAGGGAATAGTGTTTTCCTGTGTGCATTTCTTCACAACACTTCCATGTTAATAAGCGGTTTCAACCTAACCCACCATGAGCAATATTCAAAATAACCTCCTCAGCCTTAAATTTTAAGAGGCAACAAAATGAAGATTATAACGATGAAAGTTACCAAACCTTAAACCTGGATCAGTCCAAAAGATAAGCAAATATTTCAGTTACTATTTTAGTGAAGACCCCACCACCAAGATCTCCCCAAAATACTGCATCCCAACATCAGTAAGGCAAAACAACAGGGCAGCTGGTTGATGGCCAGAATTCATGTAAGAAAAATCAAAATAGCTTGGCAATATTAGTGTAAACATCAAAACCAAATTATCCCCCACATCCCTTATAAAACATAAGGGATGCAGATACTCATTAAAAAATACTTCTTATGCCAGGACGATACTGACCAGCTCAGCAAATCACACAACTACCCCATGCATAATACACAACAGGCTGTTCACTATAACGTCTCTCTATGGATAATCACAACACTTTACCACAGCTTTTAAGGGTTCTATTTGTTGAACTTTTGTTTTTGATTCTAATAAAACTAGACATTTAAGAAAAAAGTTGGGGGCTGTTAATAGGGTCAATTTTCTTTTATACAATCAGACAATTCATCTGGATTTCCGTGTTACAATGCAGGAGAATCCCACAAAATCAAAACAAATTACTCTGTAAAAAATGATCCTAGCATCTTTTCCCTAATTTGAGTAGGTCCTAGACTATCATGACTGTGTAAGTTTGAAACTGCTGTGTGTCCCCGGAAAGTCACATCTTTAATACTGATTCAATATTGTTGGGTGGGATCTTTTTTATTGTTTCCATGGAGATGTGACCAACCCATCTGTGGATGGGACCTTTTGATTAGGTGGTTTCCATAGAGATGCGTCTCCACCCATTCAAGGTTTTTCACTTACTGGAGTTCTTTAAGAGGGAACCATTTTGGAAAAAGCCCACAAAGCTAACAGATAGAGGTGACAGACAGAAAACCAAATGCCCCTGGGGAAGCCATCTGAAAGGAGAAGCAGGGAGAGAAAGGCAGCAGACCTTTTCATGTGCCTTCCCAGCTGACAGAGAGACCCCAAATGTCATCAGCCCTTTCCTGAGTCAAGGTATCTTTTTCTGGATACCTTAGTTTGGACATTTTTATGGCCTTAGACCTGTAAACTTGTGACTTAGTAAATTCCCCTCATCAAAGCCAACCCAGTTCTAGTATATTGCATTTCCGGCAGCATTAGCAAAGACAAAAAGACCAAGTCCAACTTCTTGTCTTATTTTATTTAAAAAAATCTATAAACAAAAACAGAAACAACTCAAGACTTTGAACCCTTTGCCTATTCCCCCAAAATAATTGTGAAAACAAAAAAAATAATGCTCATAAAGGCAGGAGATCACACTAGATTAAGGTGTGGATGTGAGAGCCTCGACACACCTGGCTGCCTCTCCCACGTCAACCAATGCCAAATAAAGACAAAGAGACCCCAGAGGGTAGTCAGTGAGCCTCCATGCCAGCTGCACATTTCTCCTCTCTCCTTCTTTGACCTCAGACACAAACAGAGCCAGACATTCACTGAGCACTTTCTGGAGGTTCTCATAATCTTCTATCTCTCTAACTTCTGAAATATACATAAGCCAAAAAACAAAAAAAAAAAAGTGATAGCTTCACAAGGAAACTGTTGCAAGGTTTTATTTCTAAGCACTTCATGTGAAGAATTCCCACTACTCCCGGCAATTTACCATGGAACTAGAGTGCAACCACTGTTTATTAACATTTGCCACACTTGAGAAATAAAGGAAAAGAGCCACTCTGTGATAGATATTTTTAATTAAAACATTCAATTTTCAGTAATGGCTAGCTTCTCTCTGCTGATTTTTAAAGGCTTTATACTTGTGTTATGGTCACATCCTCAGAAAAGCTCTTTAACACAGAGAGAAAGTACATACGTTTCTGATTTAGTCAGCAGAAGGAAAGCACTGCAACAGCGGTGCTCCCACTCTGGTGCCACAAGGCTATAGTGGACACCTGTGTTCAAGTGAAAGCACTTGAGGTAAAACATGACCTTCCCAGAACAGGAACACAGAAAGCAGAGTGGCCCACATGACAGGAAATGCTAGTATCAGATCCAGAAGCAAAAGTTCATCATTCAAAAACTAAAGATCACTAAACACATCATTTTCATTTCTATAAATTAGCAGGTCTTTTCAGCCTCAGAACTTCTTTACACTCTTAAAAAAATTTCTGAAGATCCCAAAGAGTTTTTGCCAGTTACAACTACCAATATTTACCATATCGGACATTTAAACTGAGGCCTCTAAAAAAATTTTATTAATTTGTTTGAAATTAACAATAACAAATATATTACCTGTTAATATAAAATGACACATTTTTATAAAAAATAACTATATTTTTCCCAAACCAAAAAAAAATTGAGAAGAGTGGCATTGTCTTGCATTTTTGTAAATCTCTTTAACAGATATCAGCAAGATTCTCTAACCTGCTTCAGCATTCAGCCTGTTGTGATATGCTGTTTTGGTTGAAGTACATTAAGAAAACTTGCATCACAAGACATGAAGTTACGTATCTCTATGTAGCCTTTTAAAATAATTGTCAATTTTTTTTTATTCTATACCAAAACTCAACAAATGATAATTTCTTAAAGGTTATTTGCAATGTAAACTCTCAAACCATTTCAATAACCTTTTCATAATAGTACATTAAAATCTATTATTCTATCTTGCACTTGAAATGGGTCCTTTACCCACATATGATTTTGTAACAACCTGCATCAGTGATCTGGAAAAGACTGGTTCACCTACTTATGCAGATCTCCTGCAGATCTGCAGATGTTGATACATTTCATGCCACAATAACAAAAAATTCACACCCATCAGAAAAGTCTCTAGGAATAGGGAAGTTGTTAAGCTCAGAGTAACAGAAATAGTTTTCCAAAACTAAGTTTCACTTGAAAGCTCAAATTTTATCACTGGCAACAAATATCAGTATTTGTTTCCCTTGACGTGACAGACTTGCATCATTCATTTTTGAGAAAAGTCTGTCCCTTGTTCTTTCAAGGAAAAACAGTATTCCATGAAAGAAACAGAAAGAAAGAAACTGCCAGAATGTTTCACACTCCACACGAGTGCCTTCGTCAAGACAACATCAGGTCTCAATATGCAGTGGGAGAAGTGCTCTTTGCACATTAGAAAGATGTGTATTAAAGGGCCAAGATTTAACATCCTATTTTACTGCTTCATCAAGGCCATTCTTCACAGAAGCTGGCACCTGCGTTTACTGCCACTGCATGACTAGGAAGACTACTGGGAAGATTACAATGGCCAGATTAGTTGGTGACCTGCCTTGAACAAGAATTTTACCCAGCACTGCTTCTGCACCCTCAATTCAAATGTCAATCCAGAGGAAAAGGCAGAGATAACAACTTAGTAAGTGACCTCAGGGAACCCTGAGTTTTAGAGATCCCCAGAGGACTGAAAACAAATTCTGAGAGCTGCTGCTGTATACAACACTGACTTTCTGGCATTTATCACAAGCATTACAGGAACAATTACAGTAAATGTTAAGGGGTGATTGCCAAAAAAAAATTCCCATGTTGTTAGGATACTAAATAATCATGAAAGTAAATTAAAAACTGCTAAAATCCATTGGACCACAGATGACAATTAATGGGCTGTCCAATAAAGGTTATTTTCAAACTATTTTGCTCAACAGTCTAATATTGTCAGTCACCTCTCCCATGATATATATCTTGAATCTGTCCCCTACCCTTGACCATCTCACCACTGCACCCTAGTGCTGGCTGCCACCTCAACTTCTTCCTGTCCAACAAGAGCAGCCCAAGTGCTCTTCTTGTTTCACCCTTGACCCTGCAACCCACTCTTCACTCTTTTGAAGATCATGACACTGTTCTTCATAAACCTGCTGAGGGGTCACCAACAACACACCAAACTTCCTATCCTGGTCTACAAGACCCAGATAGTTAGTGGCTGCCCAATCTGTTAGTCTCCTCCTCACTCACTAGCTCCAGCTAAAACCAGCCTTCTTTCTATTCATGAAACGGACCACACTCACTCCAGCCTCAGGGCCCCTGAACAGAAAGCAGACCAACAGATCAAAGTGGGATAAAGTAAAGCAATCCTGGGAGAGAAATGCATAACCAAAAATACAAATACAAGAAAAGAGAAGCTGAGAATTAATGAGTAAACACGCATCACAAGAAGTTAGGGGAAAAGTAAGGGTAAACCCAAAGAACATGAAAGGGCTGAAATAAAGATTAGAAACTGATGAAACAGAAAAGAGATCTACAAAGCCTCAAGTTGGTTCTCTAAGACTACCCTCCAGTGCAGTGTTTCTCAAACTTTTTTCCATCATTGTCCCAAGGAGCCTTTCTTGTTTATTAGAGAAATTGTGGGTTTACAGAAAAATCATAAAGTACACTCATAACACCCACCTCATACTCTCAGTTTTCCCTTTTATTAACATTACATTAGTGTAATACTTTTGTTAACAAATGATGAAACAGTTTTATTGTAATTATGCTATTAACTATAGTCATTTACATTAGAGCTCATTGTTTGTGTTGTACAGTTAGTTCTATGCCTTTTTAAATTTTTATTTTGGTACCATATATACAACCTAAAATTTCCCATCTTAACCGTGTCAAATACACCATTCACTGCAGTTAATTACGTGTAAAACACTGTGCGCCCATCACCACCATCCATTATCAAAACCTTTCCATGCCCCAAAGAGAAACTCTGTCCCCACTGAACATAATTCCCTATTCTCCACCCCACTCCTGATAAGCTGTATTCTGATTTCTGACTCTATGAAGACGAAGATTCTAATATTTCATATAAGTGAAATCATACAATAGCTGTCCTTTCACTGAGTAAAGATCCATTTATGGATAACACAATACTACCTGATGGTAGTACAATATTGTAAGTACACTGAATGAAACCAAGTGTGAGTACGGTTGAGGGAGGAGGGTGGTGGCATGTATGACACCAGAAGGAAAGATAGAGGATAAAGACTGAGAAGGCATAACTTAGCAATGCTTACAGTGGACAATGATGGTGATTAAATGTACAAATATAAGAATGTTTTTGCATGAGGGAGAACAAATGAATGTTAACATTGCAAGGTACTGAAAATGGGATGATATACAGGAAAAAATATAATCAATGCAAACTAGTCTCTATAGTTAACAGTAATATTGTAATATGATTCCATTAAAAAAAATTTTTTTTATTTTTACTCAAGAAAACAAACAATACACTTAGAACCACCAAAAATGGATACCTTAGTTAATTTAACTGTAGGCATATTTAAATATTAAATGAAACAAAGGCAATATGTCAAAACTAAATGTCCATAAGCAGGGAATATGGGGGAGGGGTATGGATTCTTTCTGGAAGAACTGGAAATATCCTCATATTGATTGTGGTGGTGAAGGCATGGCCATGAGATTATACCAGGAACCACTGATTTTTTACTTAGGTTGGACTGTATGATGTGTTACTAAAACTGTTTAAAAATGAACAAAGACAGACAATATGTGTGTAAAGATTTCTCAATAAAAAATACACATTTTTTAAATGAATAGAAATATAAGTCTTGGAGGAAAAGTGGGGAAAGAGATGTACCTATTCACTGTTGGTTGGGAAGCAGAGCGGTGTGCCCCTCTGGAGGGCAGTGTGGTAGCTCCATAGAAGGCTAGGGGCGGGGTTGCCGTATGATCCTGCAACCCCGTAGGCAGGTGTAGAACTCTGAGGAACTGAGAGCAGAGACACGAATGGACAATTACACACTGGTGTTTATGGTGGCAGTTCTCACAATTCACAACAGACAGAGGTGGCCTACGTGTATACTGACTGAGGAATGGATGGGGGAATTGTGGTGTATCCACATAACTGACTACTGAGCAGCTGCAAGAAGGAACGAAGTTGTGAGGGATGCAACTAGATGAATGAACCTTGAGGACAGTATGTTGACTGAAATAAACCAGAAATGAAAGGACAAATATTATCATGCTTAATTATATGAACTAACTATAATATACAAACTTGGAGAATTGAAATCGAGAGCACACGTTATCAGGTTAAGTCCTACTGTAAAGGTTCCTAGATTATAAACTCTATAACAGCAGAGTTGTAACTGTTATTCCTAAATTCTGAGATACTGAGATATTTGCGTATAACCTGGTCATTCCCTGAAACTTCAGTTATTTGTGTGATACCTGAGACTCAGAGTTAGAACTCTGAAGCTATGAAAGTCAGCATAACCCCATACAGCAACTGTTTAAAAAGCTGAAAAGTGGGGGTGCAAGGGTAGTTCAGTGGTAGAATTTTCACCTACCATGCGAGAGACCCAGGTTTGATTCCCAGTCCATGCACTTCCCAAACAAACAAACAGAGAAATGGGAAAAAAAAAATTTCAACAAATGGTGCTGCAATAAGGGGATACTCAGATGGAAAAAGAACGAAATGTGACCTGCCCACACAGTATACAAAAAAAAAAAGTTGAGAAGTGATCAAACTTCAACTAGAGATATGAATGACGCTGATCTGCATAGGACTAAGATACATCAGAATTCAGAGTAAATGATGATATGGTCTCTATTTTAAAACTGTTGTCAACTGCTGTGGGAGACCAAAGGAAGAGATGTTTATTTGGTGCAAAATTTATGTTTTTGGTAGCATATTATTCAATTTAACGTATATGGTCAGTTTATTCAAACACCATAATTACATGGAATCCTGAATAGTGAGTGAGATCTTGTACAGGTTAGTGTGATGCCCTAATACATACCGGAGTAATTTTGACAGAGAATAATAAAAAATATTTGCAAAGTCCCCTTGAGGAACTAGGGAGAAAGGAGGAAATTATAAACTTCTCCACTTGGGGAATTTCTGATATTCTTGGAAGCATTGGGGACAACCAATTTAAAAGAATGAGACCTCAATCTTGGGACTCACCCCTATGAAACATATTCCTGCAAAGAAGAAGCTAAGCCTACTAATAAGTGCCTAAGAATCACCTCCAGGGAACCTGCTTTGTTGCTCAGACAGGGCCTCTCTCTTGACGCCAACTCAGCAGGCGAACTCACCACCTTCCCCACCCCCAACGTGGGACATGACCGTCAGGGATGCAAATCTCCCTGGCTGCGTGGGAACAGATTCCTGGGGATGAGCCAGGACCCAGCATCATGAGATTGAGAAAGCCTTCTTGACCAAAAGGGGGAAGAATGAAATGAGATGAAACAAAGTTTCAGTGGCTGAGAGATTTCACATAGAGTCAAGAGGTTATTCTGGAGGTTATTCTTACGCATTATATAGATATTCCTCTTTAGTTTTTAATGTATTAGGAATAGCTAGAAGGAAATACCTGAAACGAACTGTATATTCCAGTAGCCTTGATTCTTGAAGACAATCATATAACTATATAGTTTTTACAGTACGACTGTGTGATTGTGAAAATCTTGTCAGTGATACTCCCTTTATCTAGGGAATGGACAGATGAGTGAAAAAATAAAGACTAAATAAATAACTAAGGGGTAAAAAAATCTTTTTTGGTAAGGGATATGGGATGGATAGGGTTTTTCTTTTTTATTTCTTTTTCTGGAGTGATGCAAATGTTCTAAAAATGATCATGGTGATGAATACACAACTATGTGACGATATTGTGAGCCACTGGTTGTATATTTTGGCTGGGCTGTATGGTACATGAAGATATCTCAATAAAAATGTCTTTTTTTAAAAGAAGTTATATGATACCATATACTCAAGGTCAAAATGTGTGACTGTAATCATGTCCTGTGAGTGCTTTCCAAAAAAAGTGATTAGAAATCTGAGTTCTGGAATTTGACTAACAGCTCTGCTACTTGCTCACTGTATTAACTCCAAGATTAAACTATGGATGATTAATCTATAAAAGATATAATAATAGTAGCAGGGCTAAGTTAGAGTAAATAAATGAGGTAACATACCTGAAACATTCAACTTGCCATCTAACTTTAAATTTCAATCAAAAAAGAAAATATCTGTCCTTTTATGTCTGGCTTATTTCACGCAACACAATGTCTTCAAGGTTCGTCTTTGACATAATATATATCAGGACTTCATTCCTTTTTACAGCTGTATAATGGTCCACATTTTATTTATCTGTTCATCAGTTGATGAACACTTTGGTTGTTTCCACCTTTCGGCTACTGTGAATAATGTCACTATGAACATTTGATGTGCAAATGTCTGAGTCCTTGCTTTCAATTCTTTGGAGTATATACCTAACAATAGGATTGCTGGGTCCTATGATAATTCTTTACTTTCTAAGGAACCACCACACTGTTTTCCACAGCAGCCGCAGCATTTTACATTCCCACCAACAATAAAGAAGTGTTCCTATTTCTCTATATCCCTCTAACACTTGCTATTTTCCAGTTGTTTAATAATAACTGTTCTAGTAGGTTTGAAATAGTATCTCACCATGGTTTTAACTTGCATTTCCCTAATGGTTAATGATGTTGAACATTTTCTCATGTGCTTTTTAGCCATTTGTATAACTTTTTTGGAGAAATTGTCTATTCAAGTCTTTTGCCCAATTTTAATTGGGTTATTTGTCTTCCTGTTGTTGAGTTGTAGGAGTATTTTTTTATTCCGGATACTAAACCTTTCTAGATATGTGCCTACCAAATATTTTTTTCTCATTCTGTAAGTAGTTTTTTTACTTGCATGACAAAGTCCTCTTATACACATAAGGAGCCTTTTTAGACATTTTTTTCCTAATCACCCTCCCCACGAAAGTTTAAAACCCCAGATAAAATGTACAGGTACACTATGTACTATATCTGTGCTTTATATATAAAGAGTAAGACTTTTCTCACCCTCCCTCCCCACCCCCACCCAGAACCATTTATCATCATTTTGGGGCCATATTGCTACTGTTTAAAATGCAGGCTCTAGTAGAACTAAACAAGAAGAGGAAAGTCACAAATAAACATTATCAAGAATGTGAAAAAGGGCACTACAGACATTGAGAAGACAAGACAATACTCTGAACAAACTTTAGGCCACTGAATATTTTAATTTAAATGAAACATACAAATTCCTGGAAAAGCACAAATTGTCAAAACTGACTCAAGAATGCACAGAAAGCTGGAAAATTCCTATAACCATTTAAAAAAATGAATCATAATCACAAATCCTTCCAGAGATAACTCTAAACTCAGATGAGTAAATGGGTTCTACAGATCTTTCTGAAATCCAGAGTATAAAAAATAGAAAATATTCCCCAAACTCATTTTTTGTCTAGCATAACTTTGGTATTAAAATTGAACAAAAACTGTACAAGAAAATAATTACAAGCCACTCTTATTACAAATACAGATGTAAAAGCGTAAACAAACCAAACTTAGCAACACATAAAAAGTATAAGACACGATATCCAGGTTAGGTTATGCCTGAAATACAAAAGGGGGTTAACCATTAAATTAAAAAAAAAAGTGTCTGTGTGTATAATTCACCACATTTAAAATTAAAGAAGAAAAAATATATGCTCATTTCATATGCAGAAAAAAGTAATAAAATCCAAATCATTCATTATAAAAACAACTCTTATAGCAAGAAAAGGAAACTTAAGGATGTCTTCAAAAAATCGCAGCAGGAATTGTAACCTATACCAAACTCTGGAATCTGTTCTACAACTAATTGTTGTGATGTACTTTGAAATTTATTGCTTTTATCTATATATGTTATTTAAAGAGAAGGAGGAGTATAATAGAGAAGATAGGATTTAACAATTAAGTATGACTGCTGAATCATTATATTAATATTTCTGTTGGTCTCCAGTTTCTTGGAGCAGCTAGAAGAAAAAAACAAAAACCGTGGAACTGTAACCCACACCAAACTTTAAAATCTGTTCTATAACTATTTGTTAAAATGTACTTAGAAATGTATTGCTTTTTTGTATATATGTTTACTCATTTTTTTAAAAAAGAAATTTACCCAGAGTATATAAAGAACCACTACAAATCAATAAGAAACAACCTAATAGAAAAATGGGAAAAATTCTAAATATACACTTCACAAAAGAAGCTAACCAAATGGCCAATAAATATATGAAAGGATGCTCAAGTTCTTAGTCAACAGGAAATGAAAATTAAAACTACAAAGCAATGCACATCCACAAGAATGGCTAAAATGAAAATGACAGTGTTGGCCAGAACAACCCGAACTCCCATACACTGCTGGGAGAGGTGAGGTAGCCTCTTCGCAAGGTCACCAGCAGTATCTGCTCAAACTAAACACTGCATACTTTATATGACCCTGTATTCCCACTCCCAGATGTCTGTCCAAAAGAAATCAGCAGATAACACTAACTGAAGGACACATATTAAAATGTTTACAGAAGCACTTATTCATAAGTTTCAAAAACTGAAACAGCCTTAGTGTTCAACAACTATGGAATGTTCATTCAATAACACGTCACAGCAAGGAGAATGAATGAACTACTGCTACACAAAACAACATGGATTAATCTCACATATCTCATGTGATATAAAAGAGCATGTACATTCAAAATTTATTGTTGTGCTGTACATATGTTATATCTCACAACAAAAATACGGAGATACTGTGCTTTTCGTGCATAACTTGGTAGTTTCCTGATTCTACAGTTACCCGTGGTAGTTAGATTCAGTTGTCAACTTGACCAGGTGAATGTACCTAGTTCCGTTGCTGTGGAAATAAGTCAATGGTACATGAACCTCATCTGTTGCTATTTACATCTGCAGTCAGCTAAGAGGCTGCCTGCTGTAATGAATGATGTCTGATTTAATTGGCTGGCCCTTAAATGACAAACTCAAGGTAGCACAGCCCAAGCAGCTCAGCATACTTCATCTCAGCACTTGCAGCTCAGCCCAGGCCTTTGGAGGTGCAGAAAGGAATCACCCTGGGAAAAGTCACTGGAACCCAGAGGCCAGAAGAGAAGGCCAGCAGAGATCACCCTGTGCCTTCCCACGTAAGAAAGAACCTCAGTTGAAAGTTAGCTGCCTTTCCTCTGAAGAACTAATGAAATAAATCCCCTTTTATTAAAAGCCAATCCATCTCTGGTGTGTTGCATTCTGGCAGCTAGTAAACTACAACAGTACCTGTGTAATACCTAAGACTCACAGAGTTCTACAGCTCTGAAAGTCAACATTACTCCATACGGCAACTGTTAAGATGAAAAAGAGATTAAACTTCAATTAAAGATATAAATGAAGCTGATCTGGATGGGACTAAGGTAAATCAGAACACAAGTTAAAAGATGATATTGTCTATATTTTAAAACTTCAACTTCTGTATGAGACCAAGGGAAGAAAGGTTTATTTTGTCCAAAATTTAAATTTTCTATAGCACAGTATCTAAATTAACCAGTCTGGTCAGTTTATTTACACAATCTAAATACATGGAGCCTAGAACAGAGAATGAGATCTGATGACTCTGTATAGCTTAATGTAATACCATGTTACAGTCTAGAGTATTTGGGGCAGATAATAAAGATGTATTTGCAAAGTCCCTTAAGGCACTGGAGAAAAAAATATGGATTAAACTTCCTCACCTCAGAAATTCCTGATAGTCTCCCAAGCACTGGGGACTTTCAAACCCATGATCTTGAGGCTGGCCCATATGAAACTTATTTCTGTAATGGTGAGCTAAGCCTGCTTATAAACATGCCTAAGAGTCACCCCCAGAGAACCTCTTCTGTTGCTCTGATATGGCCTCTCTTTAAAAGAAACTCTGCAAATAAATTCATTACCCTTACTCGCCACATAGGACATGACGTCCAGGGGTATAAATGTCCCTGGCAACACGGGACATGACTCCCAGGAATGAACCTGGGATCTAGAATGCCTGCTCGACCAAAAGGGGGACACGAAATGTAATAAAATAAGGTTTCAGTGGCTAAGAGATTTAAAATAGAGTTGAGAGGTCATTCTGGAGGTTACTCTTACACAAGTTTCAGCCAGATATTACAAATTGCCATAGTATGCCAAGCCCCAACCAACAGTATTCCTAAAAACTCAGGGGTCTATCTAAGATCGTATAAAAGTTTTACTTATGAAGTTTATTTTTCAGAAACTTAAAACCTACAGATTGTTCCTATGCCATATAAGCCCTAAAAATCAGAGGTATCAGTCTCTCCCAGAAGATCAACCAGTTGCATTCCCCTACCCCTTAATGTCACACCCCTTCACAATATGGAAAAGTTAGAATGCTTGTTGCTCAAATGACAACTGAGAGAATGATCAAATGAGAGGGAGGAGTTGTAAAAGAGAAGCTTGGATTTAACAAATGATTATGACTACAGAAGCATTATACAGATATTTCTTTTTTAGTTTCTAGTGTATTAGAACAGCCAGAAGGAAATACCTGAAATTCTGGAACTATAACCCATGCTATACTTTGAAATTTCCTCTATAACTACTTATAAAACTGTACTTCAGAATTTATTACTTTTCTGTTTTTATGTATTATTTCACAATAAAAATGCTGAAAAAAAAAAGTGAGTGCTATGAAAGTCAGGAGAGCAGGTGGCAAGACCAGGAGGGACACAAGGGACTTCCTAGGTACTGGCCAGGCTACCTGTCTTGACCTGGATAGCAATTCCCAGTGCTGCCTTTAAAGTACAGTTAAGTATTTTAAGTATCTGTTTTACTGTGAGTTTATTCTATTTATCTTGCTGTACACAGCACATTTTTGAGATTTACAAAGGTTTAATATATGAAGTTAACTGAGTGGGTTCATGTTTTTATTCAACAAACATTTTTTGAGGACCGGTTACTCCCAAAGCATTCTGTTCAATATTACAGGGGAGGGGAAGACTTTTTCACCTCCAAGAATTTTAAAATCTAGTCTGGAGAACATGAACAACTATAATACATGGCAAAAAGGAATGAAGATCCTAAGAAACATAAAATCTAGCAGAGGAAAAAATATTTTGGATGACAAAACGGTATTTAAGCTAAACCTTAAAGAACTGGTAGCATCTGGACACTCTACTTGTACACTCCTCTGGCTAAAGGAAAGGGGACTCCAGTTCACCTGAGGCATTGTTTGTAGGGAAGGGAGGCGGGAGTCACCTAGAGCCTCCCCTTCAGTGTCCACCCAGGAGCTAGAGCTGCAGACACCTTTGAGGGCCAAAGGTGAGGACTAACGGACAGAGCACAGCCCATGATCGGTCAATCTCTATCCGCGTGAGGGATGGCACAAGGCCTCCCTAGGTTTTTTTACTGTTCTTTTTCTTTTCAATTCTCTAATTCTCACTTTCTCACAAAGGAAATGTAAGTGCAAAATTTTTGCTGAATAGAAAATAGAATGAGAAAGGCAGCCAGGTCTTCGAAAGCAGCTCTCCTCACTATGTCATCTGTGAGCCTGAGGTGGTTACGACATAAGGGATCACCAGGGCAGGCAGATGGCAGCCAATCAGTTCAAGGAGTCTCAATTTAACAAAAATCTATGACAACTCAACTGTGCATTTTTGTCTCACAGGCTCAATTTCAGAGAAAAATAGGCTTGAGTAAAAGCAGCATCTGTAGGAAAACCCATGACGGCTTGAAGGCAAAGCTAACGTATGACTTCCCAGGCAAGCCTGACAATCACGGCTGTGCCCGAGACGGAGGACCGGCGCCCTCGCAGGCTCCCGACACCCACCTCTCAGCCTCGTCATTCGCCTTCTGACAAATCTGAACCTCACTGCGACAGAGCCTGCGAATGTAGTTCACACACACGATGGAGAAATGGGGGAGACTTTAAACTATACCCAGTGCACTCTGCTGAGAAATTCTGACTAGGCAGCAAATATACCTAAATTATAAAAGGGAACAGATTTAGAATGAGCATTTTTCATAGTGCAAATGTTGACCCTCTGGTCACCAAAGACTCAGTGTATTCAATAGGCATTCAATCCAAAGATATTACTATTTCTAGATTAAATGAACCTCCAGGATCCTCTTCACAATTACACATTGTAAAATGTCTTCTTTCCAAATTTGATGCAAATATCCCTAAGTAGAATCCACTTAGTGAAACATCATCGTCCCTAAACCATATAACTGTTTAAGGCACATCAACCCAGATGCCAGTGGCAGTTTGTACCCTCAGGACCACCAGGGAGGATGATGTAAACGGCACCCCTTGCAGATGTGCAGACAGAGCCTGCCCGGAAGAGTGCGTCATCTAGAATCCTAGGGAAAGACAAAAAACAAACTACTAAAGCCTTAACTAAAGTCAATCACAGGATATTATAAAAGCTAAGAACAATCCTATATAATTTAGGTTTAATTCAATTTTCAACAGACATTCTTCCAAGCAAATCTTCATTCTCATTCTCTTTCTGAAAAGTACAAAGGAGTTAGGGGATACAAAAGCCAGCTACAACAACCTCATGCTCCTTCTATTTTTTTTTTTATATAAATTGATATGAATAATATGTGGCTCAAGTTAAATTTCTGAACTCGGGTAAGCATCTTGTCAGTAAATACCCAACATGTCCAAGATCACGTATCTTAAAGTTTCAAGACTCATCAGCTTTTAAAGCTTTGATTTAATTCAAGCTTTAAAATACAATTCCTATTTTCTAATGATAAAGAAACTTCTAAATAAATAATAGAGCAAAGTCGTAACACACTGATGGCATACATACTCCATACAGAAAAGTAAGTTGAATGCTACAGTCAGCTAATCTTCCAATGAAGGGGAAATACAAGGAAATTGAGGGGGGAAATGTTAAGGAAAAATGAAGCAATGAAAACCAGAACTTCTCTCTGTCATTTTATTGTGACATAGTAAATAACAGTAGCACAGAAAGAAAAAATCACACTCTTCCTGGATTCTGTACTCCATGCTTTTGATTACACAGGTCTTACAGTGGTGGTCCTCTTTGTTTACAGGAAAGTTTACACAGTGCTTTTTCAACACAAATTCCATTCATATTGAAAGGTTATGAGCAACATAGGAAGTCTAAATTTTTATTTTTTTTATATTTTTTTAGTTATCATGAGTTCTGACCTTAAAAGCTCAAAGAAAAAGTTAGCACTTCACAACCTCCTCTGAAATCCCCAGAGGAATAGCTTTTCGTAAAACCCCAACAAATAAAAAATAACCTTCATTAAAGTACAATTCAGGATGTGTGCTGGTTTGAAAGGATGTATGTCCCCTAGAAAAGCCATGTTTTAATCAAGATCCCATTTCATAAAGGCAGAATAATCCCTATTCAATACTGTATGTAATTAGATCATCTCCCTGGAGATGTAACCCAATCAAGAGAGGTTGTTAAACTGGATTAGGTAGAGGCATGTCTCCACCCATTTGGGTGGGTGTTGATTAGTTTCTGAAGTCCTATAAAAGAGGAAACATTTTGGAGAATGAGAGATTCAGAGAGAGCAGAGAAGAACAACATAGCCATGAGAAGCAGGGAGCCCATAAGCCAGTGACCTTTGGAGATGAAGAAGGAAAACACCTTCCAGGGAGCTTCACGAAACAGGAAGCCAGGAGAGAAAGTTAGCAGATGACACTGTGTTCACCATGTGCCTTTCCAGATGAGAGAACCCCTGACTGTGTTCACCATGTGCCTTCTCACTTGAGAGAGAAACCCTGAACTTCATCGGCTTTCTTGAACCAAGGTGTCTTTGCTTGGATGCCTTAGATTGGACATTTCTATAGACTTGTTTTAACTGGGACATTTTCTCAGCCTTAGAATCGTAAACTAGCAATTTATTAAATTCCCCTTTTTAACAGCCATTCCATTTCGGGTATATTGCATCCCGGCAGCTAGCAAACTAGAACAGGATGCTAATTTATTCCCCTTTACAACTTAGAAAGAACACAGCATTCAGAGCAAAAAATTAAAGATTTAAAAATACAGACCTCTTGGGCTGCTACCAGCCTGGAATGGCCTGGTTCCATCTCTCCACAGGCCTTGCAGGCAGCCTCGCCAGCCCGTCTGGCTGATCCAAGAACCCTAACCAGCAAGCTGGGGCCACCTCCCAATCGGCGCTATGAGTAAACAACCAACCAACAGCACCTTCTCCAGAGAAAGCCGGCGGTCTGGACCACAAAAGTCCAAATGGTGGGTGAAAACAAGAAGTATTAGGAACTAGGAAAATATTTTCTCTGGCTTCTCCCTTCAATAAAATGGATACCTAGGCAAAGGTCTCACTGTCTACTCAACGAGATTCAAATAAGAAAAAGCATATATCCTTTGCCCATTACCAACGGCAAGGCTCAAAAAAGCTTGAGTGTGGCTATCACCAGGGAAGCTCCTTACAATAGTAATATCTTGCTTATCTACTATATGCTATCTTTCCTCCAAAGAACTCAAAGCACTTTCCAGATACTACCTAATTATTCCTCTGCTCCATTACCAGAATTAGGAGCAATATTATCTTCCTCATTTCATATGTGAAAACCAAAGAAAAGAGAAGTGATGGGCGCAGAAGCACAGGCCCTAAATGCCGTAACTCCCTAAAGATGCCTCTTTGTGGCTACCAGGCACCAAGCGTGACAGGCCTCAGAAAGGAGCAGAGGATTAGAACAACCAGTCATCACTTCTCAAATGTACAGCTGAGTCATGGGTATCCTGGATACAATGGATCCACGGAGTATGACTTCTCAAGGAAGGAAGGGGAGAGAAGCGCCTCCAACATGCCCAGGACTGCTCCTGTTCTCCCTTCAGTCATGGGGAGCAGGTATGAGTACTGATTTTATGAGAAACAGATGCTCACAGTGGGTTAAATAATCAATCCACCTGAGGTCACGTAGCCAGGAATCAGCAGAGCAGCACCCTGAATTCAGACACTAAGGGGCATCACAAGCATCCTCCTGGCAATGAAGAAGCCATAGAGCATCCTGTGGGATGGTCATCCAAATTTCCCCCAGAACATTCCCAATAGTGAACTGATAAGCTCTGCGGCCTGTGCCACTAGGGTCTGTTTCCAGTCCTCCCTCGGAAGCCACAGTCTGGTCCACTCCCTCTCAAAACCCCTAATGATGTTCTTTAGGAGGGAAGAAGGGAAGTGGGGGATCCAAGTTCCTCATTCAATATCCCAGGTCTTTTCTTTCCAGTTCGCCTCAGGGGCCTGGTTACGTCTTTCTGCCATCCTGTCTAATCTGTGAACGCCTCTCAGAATAGAAGGTGCAGGACTAAATGGTCTCAATGGCACCAAGTAAAAGAGGCAAGAGCAAGCCTATGAATGGACAGTTGTCAAAGCAGTCAAAGGCTGGGCTTCCTTACATTCCTAGGTCTTTTCATATGAATTTCTAAACATTTCTCTGTCTCTATGCAAATGGTGGGAAAAACAGGAATGGATAGAAAAGGAAAGGAAGGAGGGAAGAACAGAGGGAAGGGAACAATGGCGAGAGAGAGAGAAAGAAAAAAACTAAATGCAGGATTTTATACGTATGCCTATTACTATAGTTTACCACATCCTATGTGCATTTCATTCTTTAGAGATCAAGATAAACTGTAATTCTGTCATCTATATTATTATCCATTCTTTCTACTTTTGTATCAACAGCAAACTTCATAAGCACATCTTCTAAATTGTATCCAAAGCACTGAAGAAATGCTGAACAAGACAGGGTGAATACCTGAGCCCTGGGCCCCACTCCCACAGGGCCCTTCCTCCAGCTTGTGAGGAGTCCAAGATGACTCTCAGAGCACAGGTAGCTGCAAAATCACCTGGCGCTCATGTCATGACATTCACCTCTCTCTACTGACCCACAAATGGACAAAGAGTGGAAACAATTAATAGAGGTAAAAGTAGAATGACCCACAGACATATATAAAAATGTTCCACATTACTAACCAAAAAGTATAATTAAAACCATGAGATGAGCAGGTATCTACTTAATTGGCAAAGATATTTTAAGTGGGAAGGGTACTGGGAAAGAAGGACTCTCAGAGCCCACTAGGGGGAATGGAAACTGGTATGAGCTCCTGAGGAGAAATCTTACAAAACCTATCAAGACCCCTTAACCTATCAGGGCCAGTTAATTCCTATAATTCTCAGAAACTTATAGTAGGAAAATAACCAAAAATCTGGACAAAGACATATGGAAAAACTGTCATCATAACATTATTTTTGTATTAGAAAATCTGAAACAGCCTAAATATCTAACAAAAGAAAAATGGTGAAATAAATTATCAGGACAACCCTATTTTATGCTACTATAATCCATAAAAACCCTGTTTTTAAAGAATATGCAATGATATTCACAATTTAAGGTTAAGCAAAAAAAAGTAAGATGCAGAACAGTATAAAAAATATGACCTCAATTTTCATATTAAAAAGAGAGAGAAAAAAAGAATTATTCATGTATAATTCTCCAGTCAAAGTAAACAAAATCAGAAAACAGAGACTGTTCTTAAGGAAGGTATATTCATATCTAGTGATCAATCCTTTCTTCTCAAAACATTTACAAGTCATTTATTTTAAAATTCTAGTTATTTTCCTAAAATGCACAGCAAAACAGCCAACAATAGAGGCACAATTGTGGTTCCTACTTCCTGGCAGCACTGCATCAAGAATAACCCAACAGTTATCATCTTTGGCATGAAAATTATGACGAGAAATGTAGAGTTAACTATCTGAAGAACTGTACTGAAATGCTTGCTCTTGGTTCTAGTAAACAGTGCTTAATGATTCTGTGGTCAGATTTTTATGAAGAGCATGGCTTCTAACACAGACTGGACATTTTTCATTTATGTGGATTGCAGACCTCTTTGAAATATATTCATTCTTATTTTAAAATAACTAGCCCTTTCTCCTCCTTCAGCAAGGCTAGTAAGTTCCCTCTGAATATCAAGGATCCCTGATCATCAACGAAAAAACACACAGATGGGCTCTGAAGGGCACTGGGCTTCCTTGACCCCCTTCATGGTAACCAGATGCTCCCCGCAGCCTTGGCTGGGGGTTAAGGGTTGAGTTTAAGGTAAAATGCCTTGCCATAAAGATCACAAAGGAAACCAGGAAGTTCTTGAGGGCCTCATGTGGACAAGGCTAATAACAGGCTCACTACAATTAATCAAGATTCTATCTGTGAATAACAATCAAAACAGAATAACTATGCATAAAGGATGGCTGCATCTTTATAAAGCAAAACCATAAAAGTCCAGTCATTGTAAAGAACTTCAGATGGTTATGGAGGGTTGCATTATTGCTGAGTACCCAACGGAGTGCACTGCACTGGGTACTGAGCTATCAGCCCTCAACTCCCCATCAGCCGTGCCACCCACCTCTGCTTTGTGATGTTAGAACTAGGACTGTGCAGCTACATTTCTCCTTGGGTTTCTACCACTAGTGACACTAGAGGGAGAGTGAAAGGCAGAAGGGAAGGATGGACTGCTGACCATCGTATCCCCGGCTAGCTTCTTCTGGTACTTCCAGCACCAGCCTCAGGGCACACCTGCAGAGGTGGTGGCAGCAGCAGGCTGCACCCCTACCTCAGAAATCTGAGTTCCAGCTCCATTGGGCTCCTCTTCTAATATTCTAGACTTTAGTAACCCCAACTTTGGCCTCCTGCACTCACTCTCTATGTGCCACCTCATTTTCTCCTTTGTCCTTTCAGCTCCCCAACTCCTGGGAAACCCATTTCCAACCTACATTCCCTCTACTGAAATACTCAAGATGCTTGTGGTTTTTCTTTCTGTGGACCCTGATGGACACACCTTTATAAGACTCAAGGGGAAAAGTAATGCACTTGGTGTTGAAACCACAGGGACCATGGATAAGTACCCGGTGTGGAGCTGGCTGGTCCATGCTGACCAGAAACTGTGGCTGGCACATGGCCCACTCTTCTTCCCCAACATACCCCACCGCTTTGGAGACAGGCAGACCTGAGTTCAGAGGATCGTGTGTAAAATAACTCACTTCTCAGACATTCCACTTCCTCAAGCTAACTGTAGGACCCTGAGGCCTCGCAGCCCCTCCCCACAATCACACCGAGGAATAAGCTCTACTCCAGAAGAAACATTCCAATGCCCTGACTTACTCTCATCAGATGAAGCTCAGTCACAGGGCTTGAATAAACTCCAATTTAATGTCTATTCCTTTACAAGATACTGTCTATTAAAAAAAAAAACAATTCATAAACAGGAAGACTATCTCCTCCCTCACTCTGGACGATGCATTCTACCAATGCACCCAAAAATGGCATTCAGGGTTTGGTTAAGTTTCATTTCACCTGTTTTTTTATTTTTTTATTTTTTGGCAGCACATCTCAGTGTTAACTCATATTTTGTCTTCAATCAACTAAAATATGTTTTCACAAGCATAAATATGAAAAGTGCTCATACCGCCTCTCATGTCATTATATTTATGTCTCCCAGGTTATGAACAAAACCTACTTTGCATTTCAGGTAGTTGCCCTCTCCCTCCCAGAAGGTTCCACTTCAAGGCCCTTCTGAAACATACATTGAAAATTTAGCACAGCCTCTGGGACGGACTGACGGGGTTACAATCCTGGTTCCACTCACTAGCTGTGTGATCCTGGACAGGTCACCTAACCACTCCATGTCTCATTCTCCTCACCTGTGAAACTGGTGTCTACCTCACTGGGTTTACCATTTGACAAGTATTTCTTCAACTAACTTTACAGACAAAAAATGGAAAATTAGAGACTGGGTGTTGGAATAAAGAGAGTTTCCCTGTGGCATAAAGCCTTGCCTTCATTCTAGAACTACATTTTTATCTATTAGTTGATGGAAGGTATAGAAGGAATACTTATCCAGTTCATGAATGACTAAAGTTGGAGAGAATTTTATATGGACAAAAGAATCGGAAATTCAGAAAGAGCTGACAAATGCCTAAATCTAAGATAAAGTTTAAGGGTAAACCCTGATTGTGTACCTAGCAGAAACTAACTGTCTGAACAGGGAGTACAAAAAGCTCAGTTTAGCAACAGCCAGATGTGCATAAGGCAATGCCTGAAAGCTTTTTTCCTAGAAAGCACAATAAAAATCCACAACAGGATGCAACCTCCAAGGCAGACAAGTGGATTCCAGGGCTGCAATGAGAGAAATATCAACATCCCAAATTAAGACAATGACAGCAAACTCCATCTACTCCACACAGGAAGCATCACCCCGAGTGTTGCATTTAGTTTTGACCACTATATTTTGCAATTAACTTAAAAATATTTTTTTCTAATTATAAAAGAAAAAATGGAAATAACTACCCATCAGTAGTCATACTTTTATTTCTCAGAATCACACAAATAGCATTAGATCCAACAGTTTCTCACTTAAGACAGGTTGTGAGCATTTTCTTATGTTATGGAAAGTATATCAAAATTTATCTTTTTTAAACAAGGAAAAATAATTTTTACCTTTCAACCATTCTTCTCAGTCACAGGTTACAGTGAAATGGTAAGTTTCATGCCTATCTGGAGAATAAATGTATGTTAAAGAAAAATATGCTTCTTTAATTCAGTGATAAATGAAGAGTTTTGGGTACTATGTTAACATAAAAATTGTACTTCAACTTAAAAAAAAACTCAAATTCTGATGAGTAAAAACTTCAAATGATACAGAGGTGTGTAAAAGTAAAAGTGAAGGCCCATCTAAGTGCCCTCGTGGCAGATCATTTGGTTTGTGCGGCAGCTACTTTCCTGTCTATGTGAATAGATGCACATATATATACACACACATGCAATTTATGCACAATTAAAATGCCACTAGAGACAGAACATTGTACTGGAAGTTCCAGCCAGAGAAATTAAGGAAGAAAAAAGAAATAAAAGTCTTCCTTTACATTCAAAAGGAAGAAGTAAACCTATCTTGATTTGCAGATGACACGATCCTGTAAGTAGAAAATCCCAAAGAATCCACAAAACAAGCTACCAGAGATAATAAATGAATTCAACACAGAGGTGGAGTATAATATCAACACACATTAACCAGGTGTATTTCTATAGATGAGTGGTAATCTGAAAAGGAAATTGAGAAAATGATTCCACTTACAATAGCAACTAAAAGAATAAAATACCTAGGAATAAGTTTAACCAAAGATGTAAACAACATATACATGGTGTTCTAGTTTGCTAGCTGCCGGAATGCAACAAACCAAAGACGGACTGGCTTTTAATAAAAGGGCATTTATGTCTTTAATTCTTCAGAGGAAAGGCAGCTAACTTTCAACTGAGGTTCTTTCTTACGTGGGAAGGCACAGGGTGATCTCACTTGGCCTTCTCTCCAGGCCTCTGGGTTCCAACAACTTTCCCCAGGGTGATTCCTTTCTGCATTTCCAAAGGCCTGGGCTGAGCTGGGGGTGCTGAGATGAGGTATGCTGAGCTGTTTGGGCTGTGCTACATTGAACTCTCTCATTTAAGCACCAGTTAATAAAATCAAACATCATTCATTACAGCGGGCAGGCCTCTTAGCTGACTGCAGAAGTAATGAGCAACAGATGAGGTTAAGGTATTATTGGCTAATGTCCACAGCAATAGAACTAGGTACCTTCACCTGGCCAAGATGACAACTGAATCTAACTACCACACATGGAAAACAGCAAAACATTGCAAAAAGAAAGTAAAGACCTAAGTAAACAAGAGGATATTCCATGTTCATTGATCTGAAGACATAACATCATTAAAATGCCAGAACTACTCAAAATAATTTACAGATTCAACAAAATCTCAATCAAAACTTCAACAGCCTCTTTTGCAAAAATGGAAAAACAATCAAATCCATATAGAAGAGAAAGGAACCAAGAATAGCCAATACTGTAAAAAGGCAGCTTACACAATGGGAGACAATATCTGGAAACAACATATCAGATAAGGGTCTAGTATACAGAATATATAAAGAGATTTTCAACTCAAAAACAAAAAGACAAACAACCCAATTAAAAAATGGGCAAAAGACATGAACAGACACTTCTCAGAAGAGGAAACACAAATGGCAAAAAAAGCACATGAAAAGATGCTCAACTTCCCTGGCTATTAGGGAAATACAAACCAAAACCACAGTGAGATATCACACCCACCAGAATGGCCATTATCAATAAAACAGAAAATAACCAGTGCTGGAGAGGATGTGGAGAAAGAGGTACACTTAACCACTGTTGGTGGGAATGTCAAATGGTACAACCACTGTGGAAGGCAGTGTATCAGTTTCTCAGAAGCTAAGTATAGAATTGCCATATGATCCAGCAATACCATTGCTAGGTATCTACTCAGAGGACATGAGGTCAAGGACACAAACGTACATTTGCACACCAATGTTTACAGTAGCATTATTTACAACTGCCAAGAGATGGAAACAGCCCAAATGTCCATCAACAGATGAGTGGCTAAACAAGCTGTGGCATATACATACGA
This sequence comes from Tamandua tetradactyla, assembly GCF_023851605.1. Lineage (NCBI taxonomy): Eukaryota > Metazoa > Chordata > Mammalia > Pilosa > Myrmecophagidae > Tamandua > Tamandua tetradactyla. The sequence continues at coordinate 72,798,477 of NC_135332.1, read as the reverse complement.
TGGAATATTATGCAGCTATAGACAGAATAAAGTTTTGAAGTATGTAATGACAAGGATGGACCTTGAGGACATTATGCTGAGTGAGATTAGCCAGAAACAAAAGGACAAATACTATATGGTCTCACTGATATGAACTAACATTAGTAAGGTAACTTAGAGAATTTCAGTTAAGAACAGAGGCCATCAGGAGATAGAAATAGGGTAGATATTGGGTAACTAGAGCTGAAGGGATACAGATTGTGCAACAGGACTGATGGTAAAAATTCAGAGATGGATAGCACATACTACCTGATTATAGCACAATAATGTAGGTATACTGAATGAAGCTGAATGTGAGAATGATAGAGGGAGGAGGGCTGGGATATAATATGAAACCCAAAGGGAAGACAGACAATAAAGACTGTGATGGTATAATCTAAAGGAATGCCTAGAGTGTATGTACAATGACAGTGACTAAATGTACAAATTAAAAAACGTTTTTGCAAGAGGAAGAACAAAGCAACGTCAATATTGTAGGATGTTGAAAATAGATGGCCATTCATATTTTAAAACATAAACTTCTGTGTGAGACTAAAGCACGAAATGTTTATTTGGTACAAAATTGATATTTTGACTAGTGCATTTCCTAATTCAACTTATATGGACAGTTTAATTGAACACTATAAGTACATGGAACCTTGAATAGGGCATGAGATATTATAGGTTTGTCCAGATTAGTGTGATGCCCCGATAAATCCCAGAGTGATTTGAACAGTGAATAAAGAAGTATTTGCAAAGTCCCCTTGGGGGAATGGGGAGAAAGAGGGAAAATTCAACTTCCCCATTTGGAGAATTCCTGATATTCTCACAAGCAGTGGGGACAACCAAATCAATAGGCTGAGCCCTCAATCTTGGGGTCTGTTCATATGAAACTTATCCCCACAAAAGACAGGCTAAGCCTACTTAAAATTGGGCCTAAGAGTCACTCCCAGAGAACCTCTTCTTGCTCAGATGTGGCCTTCTCTCTTAGTCAACATGACAAGCAAACGTGATCACCGCCCTCCCCCTCTCTACATGGGACATGACTCCCAGGGGTGTAAACCTCCCTAACAATGTGGGACAGTAATCCTAGAATGAGCTGGGACTCAGTATCAGGGAATCGAGAAAATCTTCTTGACCAAAGATGGGAAGAGTGAAATTAGACAAAATAAAGTGTCAGTGGCTGAGACATTTCAAACAGAGTCGAGAGGTTATTCTTACACATTATATAGATATTCCTTTTTTAGTTTAAGGTGTATTAGAGTGGCTAGAGGGAAGTGCATGAAACTGTAGTGCTGTGTTCCAGCAGCCATGTTTCTTGAAAATGATTGTATAATGAAACATTTTCACAATGTGACTGTGTGATTATAAAAACCATGTGTCTGATGTTCCTTTATCTTTGGTATGGACAGATGAGTAAAAAATACAGATAAAAAAATAAACAAATAATAGGGAATAAATGTTAAAATAAATTAAGTAAATTGAAATACTAGTGCTCAATGAAAAGAAATGGTAAGAGGTATAGAAAAAATAGGGGGAACAAAGATTAAAATATATTAGGTAGATGGAAGTATTAGTGGTCAATGACAGAGAGGGGTATGGGATATGGTACGCATGAGTTTTATCTTTTTTCTTTTTATTTCTTTTTCTGGAGTGATGCACATGTTCTAAGAAACGATCATGATGATGAAAATACAACTATGTGATGATATTGTGAGTCACTGATTGTACACCAAGTGTGAATGTTCATATGTTAAGAATGTTTGTGTTTGTATGTTGTTTTGTCAATAAAAATATATTTTTAAAAAATAGTCAATACCATCTTGAAAAAGAAGAACAAAATCAGAGGACTTACACTTATTGATTTCACAACTTATTACAAAGCCACATTAATCCAAACAGTGTGATACATAGGCCAATGAAATAAAATTAAGAGTTCAAAATAAACCCTCAGATCTATGGCTGACTGATTTGTGACAAGGATACCAAGTTCACTCAAGGGAGAAAGAACAGTCTCTTTAACAAATGCTGGAAGAATTGGATATCCACACGCAAAAGAATGAAAATGGAACTTTACCTCACTCTATATTCAAAAACTAGCTCAACATGGTTCAACAATCTAAATATAATAAAGTAAACTGTGACATATGCATGTAATAGGATGTTACACAAAAGTGAAAATGAATTCATTACTTGTATATTCAACAACCTGGGTGAATCATACAAACATAATACTGAGGAAAGAAGGAACACACTCAAAATAAATGTAGTATGGCATTCATATAAAGGTCAAAGTAGGCAAAGCTTAACTATAATTTTTAGAGATGCATGTTGAACTAGGAAAACCATAAAGTAAGGAAATTATTATTTAATAACAACAGTACTTACTGTTGGAAGGAAGATTGTTGTGCTCAGGGCATGAGGGTGGGGCATATTAAGGACATACTAAGGGTGCTGAAAATGTCTGTTTCTTCACCTGGGTAGGGGGCAAATAGGTGTTCTTTTTACAAATATTGGTTAAGCTATATATATAGGTGTTCTATGCATTTAAAAAAAAAGAAAAATCAAGTAAGATGAGAAAGGACCAAACTTCTTAAATAAAATGGCTAAATGAAAAGAGTAAATTAAACAATTCCTTACAGGGTTCTAACGATTATTAACACCAAAAACGGTGTCTCCATAATTAACAAAACCCTTAAAGTAGCTATACAAATCTGGTATGCTAAGACTGCATGACAAAATGCCCAATTTAGGTATGTAATATCAAACATGGAAAGGACTTTATTCTTAAATCCTCTTACACGTTAAACAATTATTTCATTTCAACCTCTGACCTATCTGGCTTTATAAAACCCAAATGAAATGCAAATGTTTCTATCAGAGAAAGGAGGAACTCATAATTACCTTTCTAGAGATCATGCAAACTGAACTCTTCTCAACTTCAATCTATGCTAATAATTTCACATGACAATGTAATATTAATGTTAAACTTTAAGGCCATATTTGTTTAAGTTGGTAAGTGAAACTCCACTATGGAAAAAAAAATAGTGAGGTTCAATGAAAGAACAATGCCAGAATATAAAAACTTATTAATCATAAAGAATCAACTATCACTAGTCTAAAACTATTCAATAAAAGGTGATGTAGTCATATGTCATTAATCTCTCCAACATCTGCTTTCTTTCAATCTCATTGTTCCTTATCATATTTAGGGGGAATTCTACTAGGAAAAATGAAATAACTAGTACCTGACACCAGACTAATCCTCCCACTTACACAACAAGATAACTTAAAAATACATATATAAAACATCTTTTCAAAGTGATCAGACATCAAGTAGATATATGAATAAAACTGATCTGGATAGGCCTAAGGTATATCAGAACACTGGGTAAAGGATGATATCATCCATTTTTTAAAACTTCAACTTCTGTGTGAGACTAAAGGGAGAGATGTTTATTTGGTGCAAAATTTATATTTTGAGTAGTGCATTTCCTAATTTAACTTGTATGGTCAGTTTAGCTGAACACTATAAGCACATAGAATCTTGAACAGGGCATGAGATTTTGTTGGTTTGTCCAGGTTATTGTGATACCCTAATAAATCCCAGTGTGATTTGGACAGTGAATAAAGAAGTATATGCAAAGTCCCCTTGGGGGAATGGGGAGAAAGGGGGAAATATTCAACTTCGGTATTTGGAAAATTTCTCATATTCTCGCAAGCAATGGGGACAACAAAAGCAATAGGCCGAGCCCTTGATCCTGGGGTTCACCCCTATGAAACCTATCCCTGAAAAGGCTAAACTAAGCTTACTTAAAAATTTTTAAGTAAACTAAGCTTACTTAAAAAAGAGTCATGCCCAAAGAACCTCTTTTGTTGTCAGATGTGTCTTCTCTTTCTTTAAGCCAACACAGCAAATGAATGCACTGCCCTCTCCTCCTACATGGGACATGACTCTCAGGGCTATAAATCTCCCTGGCAATGTGGGACAGAAATCCCAGGATGAGCCAGGACCTAGCATCAAGGGACTGAAAAAACGTTTTTGACCAAAAGTGGGAAGAGAGAAATGAGACAAAATAACATTTTGGTGGCTAAGACATTTCAAACAGAGTCAAGAGGGTATCCTGGAGGTTATTCTTACATATTGTATACATATCCCCTTCCTAGTTTATGGCATAATAGAGTGGCTAGAGGGAAGTGCCTGAAAGTGCAGAGCTGTGTTCCAGAAGGCTTGTTTCCTGAAGACGATTGTATAATGATATAGCTCTTACAATGTAACTGTGTGACTGTGAAAACCTTGTGTCTGATGCCCCTTTTATCTACGGTATGGACAGATGAGTAAAAAACATAGACAAAAAATAAATAATAGGGGGAACAAAGATTAAAATAAATTCTGTAGATGAAAATACTAGTGGTCAATGAGAAGGCGGGGTAAGAGGTATGGTATGTAGGAGTTTTTTCTTTTTTCCTTCTTATTTTTTTATTTCTTTGCTATAGTGACTCAAATGTTCAAGAAATGATCATGGCGATGAATATGCAACTATGTGACATCATTGTGAGAGCCACTGATTGTACACCATGTATGGAATGCTTGTATGTTAAGAAAGTTTGTATGTTTGTATGAAAAAAAAACACCTTTTCAAACAGTGAAGAGAATGTAGACAGGAATATGATCCCTGAGAGAAGGAAAACAAATGAGGTACGCCCACAATTGCCCAAATTTTCTGTGTGGAGAGAAGGGGAGCCCAAGTAGAACACGGCGGGGTCACTCAGTTCAAGAGACCGAGATCAGACTTCCCAGAAGCTGGAGCAGATGGAATTGGGGGGCAGAGTATCAAATCTATATAGGATCCCTTGAGTCTTTGGTTGACTAGGGTAGGTGCGCTGTTGGTAAAATTCCAGTTTCCAGAACAATTACTGTGGATGTGGAAGCTAAACAAGGGGGGAAAACATTCAAGCTCCAACAATTCAGAATGAAGTGACCTCACTGAACACCTACATTCAGTAGCTACCTCCAGAAAAGCACCAGCTTTGGCACAGACTTCTAAAGGCTAGAGGCTGCTGATTGGATCCGTAAAGGAGCAGACAGGAAATATATACAGTTTCAGTCTCAATTAAGCAGCTTGTCACTGCAGCAAGAAGCAACATAGACAATACCCAAACAAATCAGTGTGACTATGTTCCAAAAAAATTGCTTTTCACAAAAACAGGAAGTGGGCTGGAATTGACCTGCAGGCCATAATTTGCCAACCCTTGATCTAGCCATGCTTTAACAAAACTGGAAAACAGGCCTTGATAGAATGAAGCTAATGCACAAGTAAATTAACTCCCTACTAGAACAAAACTCAACACTCTTAAAATGAAGACAACAAAATACAAATGATCAGCAACATAATATCCACTATGTGAAGCATCCAATCAAAAATTATTAGAGATAAGTAAAAGCAGGAAAATGTGATACATATCAGAAGAAAATCAGTCAACAGAAATGACAATGATGAAAATAACCAACAAGAACTTATGACAGCATTATACATTTTTCAAAGATTTATAGGAAAACATGAATATAAAGGAAAATGGAACTATAAAAAATACTTAGATGCAAATTCTAGAGAAGAAAAATACCTCAAATGAAAAACACATTGGATGGGCTTAACAGCTGATTAGACACTATAATATAATTCTAAATCCAGTGAATACATTCTTCAAAAATGAAGGTGAAATAAAGACATTTTCAGGCAACAAAAGCTGAATAAATTATTTGCCATAAGACCAATACTACAAGAAATATTAAAGGAAATTTGTCAGGCTGAAGGAAAATGTTCCCAAATGCAAACTCAGAGCTACACAAAGTAATGAAAGCTGGAAACAGAAATATGTAGGTAAACATAAAAGATACTTTTCTTAATTTTTAACATCTTTAAAAGATGAATGACTATAAAAACAACAATGTAGCATGGGGTTTATAGCATAGAGAGGTAAAATGTATGACTAATAGCAAACGGGGGGGGGGGGGGGAAGAGAAGCATGCTGTTTTAAGGTTCTTATACTGTATGTTAAGTGGTATCATGTTTTTAAAAGTAGACTGAAAGTGATAAGTTAAAGATACAGATTGTAACCATAGACCAATCGCCAAGAAAAAAATAAACCAATGAAGAACATATCATAATAAGGGTAATCTTTTTGTTTTATGAACTAATGTTAAAATAACGATACAGGTTTTTAAAATTCAGTACAGGAAGATATAAATTATTATAAATATAACTCCACCTCCCAACCCTATTCATAAGTGTGTGCATTTCCATAATTCTTTTACCTATATAAGAATTTATTTTTATACATATATACATATATACATATATGTATAGTTCTTTAAAAGTTTTTTTAAAAAACATAAATAGGAGCATAACATACAGTCTATCCTGTGCTCTGTTGTTTTTTCACTTAGTGTATCTTGGAAACTTCCCATATCAACACAAATAGAACTACTACACTGTCTATATCAGCTGCATAAAAAATGGGAATTATAAAAAGGAAATAAACAGAAATTGTGGAGCTGCAAAGTACAGTAACCGAAATGAAAAACCCTTTGGACAGATTCACCAGCAGATGTGAACAGGCAGAAGAAAGATAGCAAACCTGAAGACAATGGAACTTACCCAATGCGAAGAAGAGAAATAAAAAATAATGAAGAAAAATTAACTAAGGGACAACACCTAGCATACCAACAACACATCAGGGGAGTTTCAAAAGGACGAGAAAGGGGCAGAAAAAGTATTTCAAGGAAAAATGGCTGAAAACTTCCCAAATCTGATGGAAGACGTTGTATTAGTTAGGGTTCTCTAGAGAAACAGAATAAACAGGGAACACTCACAGGTATAAAATTTACAAAAGTGTCTCACGTGACCATGAGAACGCAGAGTCCAAAATCCGCAGGGGAGGCTGTGAAGCCGACGATTCCAATGGAGGGTCTGGATGAACTCCACAGGAGAGGCTCACCAGCCAAAACAGGAAGAGAGCCTGTCTCTTCTGAATCCTCCTTAAAAGGCTTCCAGCAATCAGATTAAGCATCACTCATTGCAGAAGACACTCCCCTTTGGCTGATTACAAATGTAATCAGCTGTGGATGTAGCTGATGTGATCATGATTTAATTCTATGAAATGTCCTCATTGCAAAAGACAGGTCAGCACTTGCCCAACCAGACAAACAAGTATCACCACTTGGCCAAGCTGACACGTGAACCTGACCATGACAGAGGTGAATACACATATCCAGGATGCGCAACAAACTCCAAGCAGGACAGACTCTAAGAGATCAACAAAAGATACATTACAGTGAAACTGTCATAATATAAAAAGAGGACTCCAAAAGCAGCAAGACAGAGCAACTTGTCACATACCAGGGATCCCCAATAAGGTTAAGACAGATTTCTCATCAGAAACCATGAAGACCAAAAGACAGTAAGAATTCTATATCCAGCAAATTATCTTTCAAAAATGAAGAAGAGGGTGGGCAATGGTGGCACTGTGGCAGAGTTCTCATCTGCCATGCCAGAGACCCAGGTTCAGTTCCCAGTGCCTGCCCATGAGGAAAAAAAAAAAGAAGGAGAGAGGGTGCAAAGGTAGTTCAGTAGTAGAATTCTTGCCTGCCATGCAGGAGACCCAAGTTCGATTCTCAGCCCACACACTTCACAAAAACAAACAAACAAAGGAAAAAAACAAACAAATAACAAAAATTTAAGGAATGGTGCTGCAACAGTGGAGGCTCACATGGAAAAAGAATCAAATGTGACCTCTGTCATGCAGCATACAAAAAAAACAGGAGGAATTCACAGGAAAAACAAATGCTGAAAAGACCTCATTACCAAAAGACCTGCCCTACAAGAAATGCTAAATGAAATTTAAAAAACACTAGAGAGTAACTTGAAACTGTAAAAAATAAAGATTACTTTAGTAAAGGCAACTATATAGCTAAATACAAAATCATGTAAAAAGAATAAAGAAGATTACCTTAGTAAAGGTAACTATATAGTTAAACATAAAATCCCATATTATTCTCTTGGTTTGTAACTGTTTCCCACCCTATATAACTTAACAGGTAAATATGTAAAGAAACCAAATTTATAAATCTATGTTACTGGATATACAAGGTATAAAGATGTGATCTAAAACAATAACAATAAAGGGGAGGGAAGGAGACACACAGGTATAGAGATTATATACTACTCAAACTAGGTTGCTACTAGGCAAACTAGGTTTATATTAGTTCAAGATGCTAATTGTAATTACAGAGGTAATCACTGAGGAAATTGCTAAATACATATATATTTATTCCTTATACATATATATATATATGTATAAGGAAAAGAAATGAGGAAGGGCAACAAAATAGTGCACTAAAAAAAAAAGCAACTAATTTTTTTTTAAGCCATTAATGGAATAATTGAGGGACAAAAAAAACACATAAGACATAACAGAAAACAAACAGCTAAATAACAAAAGTAAAATCTTCCTTCTGAATTATTACCTTAAATGCCAATGGATTAAACACCCTATAAAAAAGCAGAGATTGGTAGACTGGATAAAAAAGCTTGATCAGTGCCAGGGCCCCCAACTTCGGGCTTAGCCTCCATATCCTACTCCCAGTGGAGCTGCCAGGAGAGCTAAAGTACTTCCAACATGAAACTCCTTTTCCCTGGGACCTGGGACAGAGCTAAGCCAAGGAAAGGTAGAGTCAGTGAGCCCACTTATGGGAAAGACAAAGCATAAAAGAGGCAGGAATTCTACCAGCACCCAAAGAAGAAAAGAAAGGGCTTTATATAGTGAGGACAGGTTCAAAGAATTTCTCACAGTAGCTGCTATTATACCCAAGCAGTTTACCTCACAGACCAGATAATACAGGAATACAAAAAATTCATTTCATCTTCACAGCATCTTTAATCAGAAAGAAGGGAACAAGAATGACCTATCCTTTCCAGTCTGATTTGGCAAATTCCCAGAACTGTTTTTATGAGAATATTCATTCTAAATGAAAGGACTTGATATCTAAAGAAACATGAAAGCTAGTATGTAACACTTAATACTTGCCAGGACGGCTGACAAGAACCAAATCACAAACACTGATTTATGGAAAACATCTCACAAAGTCTTTTTTTGATAAGTCTACAACATTCATGAGAACTTCACTTCAACACACTCAGGTAGAGCACAGATCTCAGGAGAGCTCAATCTGTACAGGAAAAGGGCCCAAGTCATTGCAAGGGGCTAAAAGAGGAAAAGAAATCCAAGCCTGCCCAGTTTGGAATGCCTCCTTACAGTATGGTGAGCTGAACAGCTTTTGTCTCTCATCAGGTGATGAAAACTGCAGACACAGGGTCGCTGTCTCAACAGGAAGCAATGTCTATCCCTCTTTCAATATTCAAAATTATTTGCAATATCTCAGCTACCACACAGAAAGAAAGGGCAGGGCTAACTATGCAATAAGGCGCATATACACAAAAATATCCAAGATGCTCTAGCTCATTCCCTTGGTGATAGTAGGAGCTATCATTCACTAGATACTTACCTATTTGTCAGGCAGCCCCATTTAATTCTCAGAAACACACTATGAGATAGGTAGTATCAGATACACTTGACAAATGAAAACACTAAGACTTAAGATAAGCAATTGCCCAAGACCAGACAGCTGAAAAGCAGTGGAACAAGTCTGGACCAATGTCAGCCTGACTCAAAAGGCTACTCTTGTAGACAAAAATCGATTCTGCCTCTTTAATTCTTAGAAAACATCCACCAAAATTTCCTGACAGTACACGGGAGTGATTTTAAATCTCTGAGAAAACTCAACAAAGTCTGCACTATGAGAATTAATTAAGATGGAATGTGGAAGTATGGACTTTATAAAGACAAATGCTGGTCTTGCTCCTTCACAGCACCTGAAGTAGGTAAAGTTGACTGCCCTCTCTAACTAGTCTATTTACTGAACAGTAATAAGATATACCTACAAGGGTTGTTATCAGAATTAAATAGATCAATTCCTATGAAAAATAAAATGTTTGCAAGTTGTAAAGTGCTACAAAGCACAGAGCACTGTACCTCCTGCTCTCTCTGTCTCCCCTCCAGCTTAGAGGACGACGGGTCTGAGGACTACTGCACTCCTAAACACACGGTCCACACTCCCAGGCACCTTTGCTCCTTTATCACCCACTTTCTACTGCCTTCAATCTTTCTTCTCTACTGGACCCTTCACCTTGAGAACATTTGTTGAATCCTTTTGCTCCCTCTGCTTACCGATTTATCCCATCCACCCTTCCTAAACTGCAGTGCTCACGGTCCCCTTCACCTTCTTCCATGGTGTCCCCCTGCTACTCTACTAAAATATCTCTCTAAAGTCACCATCAGTCCTTGCTCAGTCTTCAACAAATATTTACTATACCTCTACTATGTAACAAATACTTCCTAGCATTATATGCAGAAGTCACTGTCTCTACTACAGACAATGAGAACAAGATTATAGGTTTTCTTTCTGCAAAGTTTTTAAGGTATTACATATTCCAAGTGTCAGCAAGAATGTGGAGGAATCGGAATCATCACACACCACTGGTGGGAATGTTTATCAGGGCACCTACTTTATAAAACTATGGTGGCATCTAATCCAGCTGAATGAACTCATTCTCTTATCACCCACCAGTTCCTTTATAGATACTAGGTATCTCATCTATTCTAGCAGCACTAACACATTCTCTACCAGCAACTATTCCTCTGAAGATACTAGGTATCTACACCCAACAGATTGCTATAGATATTCTCCAAAAGGCATATAAAAGAATGCTCACTTCAGGACTATTTGTCATAGCCAAAATATTGGAAATCACTCAAATGTCCACCAACAGATGAATGAATGAATGAATGAATGAATGGCAGTACAATGGAACACTTTACTCAATGAGCATGAAGGAGCACAACTGCACAAAGCAAAATGAATGAATCTCAAAGACATTAAGTAAAAGGAACCAGAAATGAAAGAGTACAACTACAACTGTCTTGGGGCAGAAAATGTATAAGATGAGTCTGATGCATGTGGTAGTGCCAGAAAGTAAGGAAGTGCCCAAAAAACAAACCAAAAATACCTGACATTGACGGGGGTCTGTCAAAGGAGCTAACTAAGAGCTCCCAATGGTCAAAACTGGAGCAATTTTAGCAGCACAATAAAGTAGCATTTGATTACAATCCAAAGTATAAAATAAATATCCAAGAGTCTTTACTGACATAAATGATTGACTAGATTAACAATAGAGGAAAAAGAGACAAATTTGGGATTGCAGAAGAATCCCAAATAATTTATGTAGACATTCCACCTTAAGGAAATGAGAAAAACTTACTCCTTAGATGTGAGCTGAGCATAATAACTTTCCTCCAAAGAGTCTAGTATAGAAGCGGTGGGGGGTAACTTTACAGTGGAGAAACCAGCCAAGTCCTCCCCTTCTCTCAATTTCCAGCTCAGGTGCTGCCGAGACCCTCCAGAAGCCTTCCTCTACTCTCTGACCCCTCTCCTGAAAGCTCTCAATAGCTACTGGCTGTTTACTCCTTTTTATAGAACGATATACAGTCTTGAACCATTATTTAAATATTTTAAAGTCTACATCCTATCCACTAAGCTCGTCTGTAACTGTATTAATTGATTTTACAAGGATATGGGCTGGCATGCTCCTTTTTCATTCCCGCAGGGTAGCTAGTACTGCAGAGGGCATTTACTAGATAGTCAATAAACACTTAGTGAACAAACAGAGAAATAAATGACTGAATGCCTACGAAGTCAGTACAAATGTACTCTCCTAGGTTCAGTGATCAATGCTTACATTTAAGAGACGAGATCAAGGCACAGGACAACAAGACCAGACCACGTAGGCTCAACTCTGGGTTCTACTTTTTACTAGCTATGTGATCTTTAGCAATTTATCTAATTTTTCTGTGCTTCAGTTTCTTCATTTGTAAAATTGGGATAATAACAGTACCTATTCCACAGAGCTGTTACAGAATTAAAAGAGTTGTTAATATGTAAAGCCTGAACAAGTCCTGACATGCACTATTATTTTAAATTAAGCTATTATCACTGTTACTTTTCAAGAGGTAGAAAAGATTTTAAGAGCTGGTAGATGTATGGTATTTGTAATAATTTAGTTCTTGAGTGTGGTGGTGGGTTTTCAAGTGTTCATTTTATTATTATACTTCAGATCTTTAAAGTGTAAGGATATAAAATATATATATAATTCAAAATAAATTTCTAACTACATATACAATATTATCCTGATGAGAGAAAAGGAGAGGATAGAAAATACAACAAACACATTGTGCCAGTTTGAAAGGATTATGCACCCCAGAAAGCCATGTTTTAATCCTGATCCATCTTTTAATCCGTATTCAGTATTGTAGATTGGAAACTAGGTTAGATTATCTCCACAGAGATGTGATATGCCCACTTCTGGGTTTTAATCTTTGATTAGAGGAATGTGTGACTCTAACCATTCCAAGTGGGTCATGATTAGTTAACTGGAATCCTAAAAAAGAGGAAAAGCCAGAAGATAAATCAGAGCCACGAGAACCACGAGAGCCTATGCAGCCAGAGACCTTTGGAGATAAAGAAGGAATATGCCCCAGGGGGAGCTTCATGAAACAAGAAACCAGGAGAGTCATTCCAGCAGAGAGACAAACCCTGAATGTCATCAGCTTTCTTGAACCAAGGTACCTTTACCTGGATGACTTAGAGTGGACACTTCTATAACCTTGCTTTAATTTGCACATTTTCACAACTTTAGAACTGTAAACTTGCAACTTATTAAATTCCCCCTTTTAAAAGCCATTCTACTTCTGGTATATTGCATTTCCAACAGCTAGAAATTAGAACACATGTCAAAATAGTAACAATAGAATGGTGAAACACTAGGTAATGGTCTTAAAATATTTTGCATAGTTTTAAAATATTTTGCAATGATATGTATTATTTTTATAAGAAAAAACACATTTTCAAGGAACTCAGTTATCCCAATTAAAAAAATGTCAGAATATTTTTCAAATACTGAGACCCTTTTCAGTATAAAGTTTTAGCTAAAGAACAAAAAAAAATCTTCAGGAAAAATATTCATGCCTGCTGACAAAGTAAAAGTACATTTTCAGGAAAAGAGTTGAATGTACAAAGTAAAAATCTGGAATGGTTTGGAACACAGACTACAAAATCAGACCTCAGATCCACATACGAGGACACAGTGGCCACTGCAGGTGTCAGGCCCAGCACTGCCAGTCCTACCTCTGGCTGTCTACACACTGAATCTAAAAACTGCACATACAGCAGCAGCCACATGAAATACCCAGACATCTACTAAGGAGAGAAAAATAGACGACCCCCCCTGTATCTCTGCCGTGATTACACCCAAACAGAAACTAAATCTGGATGGAGACAAGGATTTAGAAGGAAGACGGAAAAATGAAAAGTTTAATTTAATGTTCTAATGGTACATTTTATTTTTAGAGAAGTTGTGGGTTCACAAAATGATCACGCATAAAATACAGGATTCCTTTATGCCACCCTAACAGTAAACCCTGCATTATGAATATAATCAATATCACTGAATTCTATACTTGAAAGGAGTCAAAACTGGAAACTTTATGCTATATACATATAATACCACAAAAACTGAAAAAAAAAGAACAAAAGGCACATATGAAAAATACTGATGGCTAGCTAAAATTAAAATTTGCTATCAGTGACTGTTTCCTCTTCAGATATTTCCTGTTCTGCTTCTAAAGGCATGAAACACTCTGCAGAGTAACTGACAAGTTTAAGATTTAAGAACATTTTTAAAGCATTAACGTATAATAGCATATATTTACTGCAATAGCACTGTCTATATATTTAATTAGACTTAAAAAAAATCAAAATTCAGCTCTAGTGAAATAAGTATTGTAGATGACCAAAGTACTTTTTAAATGTCTTTTGAATAAAAGGTAGATAGTCAAAATCTGTAGGATACCATCTACATATAATCCACATGCTATCTTATATAAAATTCTAGCTTTAGAATTCTACAAGGTGACAATGAGGAGGAAATGTTCTTATCGATTTCAGGATACTTCCACAGCACATTCTTTAAAATGGAACACAACACAGCTGCAAAAACAGATTTTTAAAAATCTTCAAATAGACAGTCTGTGGCTCCTGAGAACCACATGACGGATACTACTGAGTTCCTATGCCTCAAGTGCAAAGAGAACAAGAGTGACTGCTCTAGCCAGAAAGGCAACACGTAGTCCACAGATTCTTCCCATTCCTCGAGCTACACATCCTAATCTGATCCGCTGAGGCCACCTTCTTCCCACGTCAGCCAGCCTGGCCCTGGGCTCCATCCCTACTGCCACTACCGGTCACAGACCCTCATCGTTCCTCAGCTGGACCAGCCCAACATCCCTCTCCAGCTGGTGTTCTACCCTCCAGCCTCGGCCCTCTCCACTTGACAGTCAGAGAGATCTTTCCAAACATAGCTCTGAGTGTCACATTCCCCCGCCTAAATCCCTTGGTGACCCCTGTCACCAACCACACTGACGGGCACTAGCTGTGGAGAGTTTCACGCTGGTCAATTTGAATGATTCATGTTTTGTAAGTGTAGTGTAATGCCAGTGGTTTACTTACTCAGTGTAAATTCAAGTTTTTCCTAATAACATTGTCATTCTCATTTGTTGGCACTGGACAAACACATAGATCAGTGTTGGCCAATTAGGGGCTGCCGTATCTGTTTCTCCCATTAGATAACAGGGTCGCAGAAAGCAAAGAAGTGGGCAGTAAAACTGGGTGAACTGAATTCGAGTCCTCTGGCCACTTTGTCCCTGCTGTATTGGGTGGATTTTCCTCTGCTGGCAGAAACAGGATCCTACTGGTGAGCGGTGGTAGTCTCTCTCCAGGACCACCACCACAAGTCTGGGACCATCAGAGGCCTTAGGGAAGGACAGCTATATGGTTACGCAGTAGGCAACTGCCTTCACAATCACCTAAGCTCCTGACAAACACACTTCCAGCTCCAAGTCTGGAGGCCCTGACAATCCCTTATGCAAAAGAGACTAGAGGGGGTGCAAGGGTAGTTCAGTGGTAGAATTCTCGCCTGCCATGCGGGAGACCTGGGTTCGACTCCTGGTCCATGTACTTCCCCAAAAACAAGCAAGTAAAACAAACAAACAAAATTTCAACAAATGGTGCTGCAATAATGGGATACTCACATGGAAAAATAAAAAATGTGACCCCATCATACAGCATACAAAAAAAAAAAAAAGAGAGAGAGAGACTGGAGAGAGAGTAACAAATTCCTTTTAGGTCTCTTATCTCATTCCAATTCAGGGCTACTGCTTGATATTTATGGCCAATCTCCTGATAGCATCAAGCCCTTCTTCCTGACTTAATTTAGGCTTGAGGCCACTTTTTTTAACTACACTAACAATTCTCAAACTTTTGATAATAGGACCTGTTTACACTCTTAAAAAGTACTGAAGACCCCAGAGAGTCTGTTTAATATGTTATATTAATCAGTATTTTCCATATTAGAAATTAAAGCAGAAAAGTTTTATATACTTCTTTATTAATGCACATGAAATAATAATCTCATGTGTTAAAATAACATTTCTATGAAAAAACTGTATTTTTTGAAACAAAAGAAAGTAAGAAGAATGGCACTGTTTTGCATTTTTGGAAATCTCTTCAACAGCTGACTTAATGGAAAAGAGATAGATTCTCATATTTGCTTCTTTCAATTCATTGTGATACATTGTTTTGGTTGAAGACTCTGATGGAAATCCCGGCTTACAGATACATAGTTGGAAAAAGGCAAGAGTTTCAGAATGTTCAGGCAATTATAAATATTCTTCTTTGATATTACATCAAAACTTGGGAAGTGGAAGTTTCTTAAATGATTGCTGCAATCTACCTATCTGAATAGAATAGAAAAAAGAATAGAATATCTATAACCTATCTGAAAACCAAATCAATCAACTTTTCATACCCTTTTATATTAAGTCCACTGCTCTAACTTTGAATAGTTCCTTTACCATGACATGGATGATTTTGTAATGTCACAGTTTGGTCATTTGGAAATTTTCTTTCATTGAGGTATTTACATAGTCCAAATGCTGACACAAATCATCCTTTAATATCAAGAAAAAAATTATCTTCATTAACATCACTATAATCTCACCAGAAAAGTCCTTAAGTACTGGGACACATTCGAGTTCACAGTGGCAGAGATGAGTTTTCCATAACTCTTATTTTCACTTGAAAGTTCAAATTTTATCACTGGCAACAAATACTATCAGCTGTTTCCCTTTAAGTGACAGGCCCACTTCATTCATTTTCTAGAAAATGTCTGCCAAAACCCACGTCCAAGCACCAGAGCTGGCCCATCCATCCTCCTTCCAAGCCAAGCTCCAGCTCCATAAAAACAGCAGCTACTGCAGCTGGCAGTCCACATTGCTACCCCGCCACCAACCATCCTACTTCAGTTTTCACAAGTCCGTTCTGTAAACTCCCCAGGTCATCACACAAAACATTAAAGAGGCAAGCACTAAAGAGTGAGATTCAATAAAACGAATCATGGTTACTGCTTCATCAAGGACATTCTCAAGTAAAACTGGAATTTTTCTATTTTTTTCTGTCAGTGTGTGGCCAGATAGGAAACAATAACTACTAGTATAATTTGGGACCACTGTTTTCAATTCATATATAATGCCAGCAGTTTAACTCACTGTTACTTTTGTACCATCACTGTAGATGTCGACACTGTGGAAAAGGCAAATGACATTATCTTTCTTAAGAAAATAGTTTTGATTGCAGACCGCCTGAAAGGGTCTCAGGAAAGCCCAGGAGACCATACGGCATACCCTGAGAGCAGCTACGCTATAGCACTGACACCATTTTCAATCTGAATGATGCGATGGTGGTCTACTGCTACTTTTGTAAGCCCCCTTCCCTCTCACCTGACTACTATATCCCCACATATTTTTTGTTTGCGACCCCAGGACCTCTGAATGTACCCTGAATCTTTCAACTGAAACATTTTGGTAGTTCAGTTTTTTATTTTCAACTAGACTTTGTTTCTCAAGTTCCACTGCCTCTCACTGCTAGCCATGTAACTTCAGGCAAGTCATTTCATTTAAAACTCAGCTTCCTCATCGATACCATGGAATAATAATTTTTAACCAATTTACAGCACTATGGACCCCTAAGAAAGATAATTTGTGTGAAAGTCCTTGGTAAACTATTCATCTTTTCATTGATACACTTCATTGAATCCCTACTTTGTGTCAGGCACTGTCCTTTACACCAGTTTATTTGTAGAAGAGGGAGTGTGGAGGAAAATGTCTGAGAAACGAAGAGTGGTCAAAAGTGAGTGCACGGCTGCATTGGGTTGGGTGATCAGGGGTGGCCCCTGGAGGACCCGGAAGCCGGGTGTGAACAATGATAAGGAGCTAACTCGAAGGAACTCAATGTTCAAATCCAGAGGGCAAAGCATCACAGGCTTTGTGAACCAAGAATAAGGAGCTTGCATTTTATGCAAAGCACTGAGGAAGATATAAGGAAGTAAGATAAGTTGAGTACATTTCTTAAAGATCATTTTGACCACTATGTAAAGAATCAACTGGAAGGCACAGTGGGCATAGGGAGACCAGCCAGAACACCACTGTTATTGTGCAGACAAGCGATGCTGGCTGCCTGGACTAGAATGGCAGCGGTGTAGATAAAATGAAGTGGTCCAAGAAAAGATGTGTTTTCAAGGTAAAGTCAACAGGTTCTGCTGATGAACTGGAAGGGAGATGGGGCAAGGGAAAGGAAAGAATGAAAGATAAAATCTATATTTACAGCTTGAACTGGGTGAATGGTGAGGACAGCATGCTGCAATAGAGAAAACTAAGGCAAAGTAGGCAATTACAATCTGAGACAGGAGTTTCAGGAGCAGGTCAGATCTAAAAGTGGGGGATTTGAGAGTCACTGGCATGTAAAGGGCATTTCAAACCATGATCCTGGATGAGATTCGTGAAGGAGAGGTGGACACAGAAAAGAGAAAGATCACTTTCTTAGGCACATCCTCAGGAAATTAGTGACCTAAAAGGAAAACCTGGAGTTTCATAAAGACACAGAAGCAGGTAAAGAAAGAGTTCCATGAAGAAGGGAGTGGTCATCTGTGTGGAATGCTGCTAAAAGGTCAAATAAGGTCAGGACAGAAAACTGATCTTTAGATTGAGCAAGAAATGATGATGGGGTCAGAAGCAGCCTTAGTGAAATGAAGACAAGCCTAAGTGGAGCAGACTGAGGAGTAAATGCAAGGGGAGGAACCGCGGGGAGTAATGTGTGATTGTAAGGTATTACTATTATTCCTGCTTAAAAGACAACCTAAACATTTTACTGTCCATGTATTAGTTCAATGTACCCACTCTGCTTCCTCTGTAACTTATTCAAAGCATGGTTACAAAGCAATGCAACTAAGTCTAGAGGCTGGTTTGGCATCATCGTTTTATAGTTATATCTCATATACACATATACAGGTGTCTGTCCAACTGCTTCCTTTTAGAGTGAAAGCACTCAAGCTTTTCTGATTCCACATCACATATACAAAACAAAAGTTGCTTCTGAGACCAATTACCCACCTACCCCACTTTCCAGTGAAAAAATAAACTCTGTGACAGCTGTAAAATATCACAATAAAATACAACTGGGTAGAGGATATATATATATATGCTTTAGACATAAGTATATGACTGACTCATTTTGTACTGTAAGTTGTATATAAATCTAATTATTACAGCATCACAACCATAAAAAACTATTGATGTATATGAATATCATTCACTCTACACTGTATAAGTAACCAAACAAAAGAATAAGTTGACAATAATGGCATTAAACAAGAGTAACAATAATTAAAATGCAACAATAGCAGTATTTGAAAACCAGGACCTACTCAAAATAAAAATTGTCAGAACTCCAACTGAGAGTAGGCATGTACTGTAGCTTTGGAAGGCTGCCAAATGTTAAAAACTTCTTAGAGTCTTCAGTTAACTTTGGTAAATACGTAAATTTTAGGAATCCATAACAATTCCACTAATACAACACTAGTAAGTTTGTACATACACAAAATAAAAGTACAAGGAAAGGCACATCAATCACAGAAAGAAACGAAGATTGAGTCTGCCTTTTGGAACAGTTAACGGCCCACCAGGAGAAGTCTACACAATCTCTACGGCACTGTGACCAGGCCCGTCTGTGGTGACACTCTCCAGCAGAGAAACAGTTTGGTCTGGATGCGTTGGTACCAGAAAGTCCTAAAACCAACTATAGGTTTCATAGCAGAGGAGGAGTCACACATGGGTAGCCA
Source organism: Tamandua tetradactyla (assembly GCF_023851605.1). Classification (NCBI taxonomy): domain Eukaryota; kingdom Metazoa; phylum Chordata; class Mammalia; order Pilosa; family Myrmecophagidae; genus Tamandua; species Tamandua tetradactyla. The sequence continues at coordinate 72,779,056 of NC_135332.1, read as the reverse complement.
CTGGTCAAAATCAGTCCATAGCAGCACAATACTACCTAACTGTAGTACAATTATGTTAAAACACCGAATGAAGCTGAATGTGAGAATGATAAAGGGAGGAGGGCTGGGGACACAAATGAAATCAGAAAGATAGACAATAAAGACTGAGATGGTATAATGTAGGAATGCCTAGAGTGTATACTGACAGTGACTAAATGCACAAATTTAAAAAATCTTTTTGCATCAGGAAGAACAAAGGAATGTCATTACTGCTGGGTGCTGAAAACAGATGGTAATTAATATTTTAAAATTTTAACTTATGTGTGAGACTAAAGCAAAGAAATGTTTATTTGGTACAAAATTTATATTTTGACTAGAGCATTTCCTAATATAACTTATGTAGACAGCTTAATTGAACACCATAAGTACATGGAACCTTGAGTAGGACATGAGATTTTGTTGGTTTGTCCAGAGAGATGACCTGATAAATCCCAGAGTGATTTGAATAGTAAATAAAAAAGTATTTGGAAAGTCCCCTTCGGAGAATGGTGAGAAAGCGGGAAAATTCAACTTCCCCAAGTTGAATTCTTGATATTTTCACAAGCAGTGTGGACAATCAAAGCTATAGAGTGAGTCCCCAGTCTTGAGGTTTGTTCATATGAAACTTAACCCCACAAAGGACAGGTCAAGTCTACTTAAAATTAGGCCTAAGAGTCAGCCCCAAGAGAACCTCTCTTGTTGCTCAGATGTGGCCTCTCTCTCTAGCCAGCACAACAAGCAAACTCACCACCCTCCTCCTGTCTACATGGGACATGACTCCCAGGGGTGTCGACCTTCCTGGCAATGTGGGACAGAAATCCTAGAATGAGCTGAGACTCAGTATCAAGAGATTGAGAAAACCTGCTCGACCAAAAGGGGGAAGAGCAAAATGAGACAAAATAAAGTGTCAATGGCTGATAGATTCCAAACAGAGTTGAGAGGTTATCCTGGAGGTTATTCTTACACATTAAATAGATATCACCTTGTTATTCAAGATGTAAAGGAGAGGCTGGAGGAACTGCCTGAAACTGTAGAGCTGTGTTCCAGTAGCCATGTTTCTTGAAGATGATTGTATAATGATACAGTTTTCACAACGTGACTGTGTGATTGTGAAAACCTTGTGTCTAATGCTCCTTTTATCTACCTTATCAACAGACGAGTAAAACATATGGAATAAACATATGGAATAAAACATATGGAATAAAAATAAATAATAGGGGGAACAAATGTTAAATTTAGTTTGAAATGCTAGTGATCAGTTAAAGGGAGGGGTAAGGGGTATGGTATGTATGAATTTTTTTCTGTTTTCTTTTTATTTCTTTTTCTGAATAGATGCAAATGTTCCAAGAAATTATCATGATGATGAATATGAAACTATGTGATGATACTGTGAATTACTGATTATATATGTAGAATGGAATGATCAAAAGTTAAGAACGTTTGTGTTTGGTGTTTTTTGGTACTTAAAAAACTTTTTTAATTAATTTTAAAAAATCAGTCCATAGGTGGTTTTGTTTGGCCTGCAGTGTTGCACTGCATAGTTATTTGTAATATCTCATTTAGTTCCAATATTTAAAAATAAGGGAAGGGGAAGGGGAAGGAGGAGGGAAGCGGGGAGGAGGAAAATAGGGGGCAGGAAGGGAAGGGGAGAGGGAAGGGGGCAGGGGTGGGAAGGAAAAAAAGATAATGCACACGAGAGAGAATTCTAGCTGAGGCCCAGCTGCCTTCTTTAGATAGGAATATGCTCTCCAGAACCCTCCATTCCCATTCTCCAAAAAATCTACCAGACACTGAAAATCTACAAGACACTGAGCCAAATGTTATCTTTGAACTTATGCCAGTATTATTCTCATACCTGACCTGCTTTGTTCATTTATGCTACCTTCTAATTCTAGTCCAGTGGATTGAAAAGACCCCCTCGAGTTTTTTGACTAGAGGAAAGAGACTTCAAGGACTCTTTAAAACCTCTCACAAATGTAACAGAAACTGTTAGCTGTTGATTTTCGTCATTATTCAGCAATTTGCAAAGGTCAGATACAGCAAACTTTCTCCCCTGGTTCTTTTCTGAATGGCAAACTCAATAGTTACTCAGACTCTCACAACTTTTCTTTACTTAATGATCTATGACAAGCTTATTAGGGAATGCTCGGCATTCACAAATTAATATATATCAAAATATATCCATCAATCAGTTTTGAACAATTTGAGCGTGGGTTTAAGGTAGTAAAAGGAACCACATTTCAAAGGAAATAAAATTGCCCTCCAAATAGAATGTGGGGGAAAAAAAGATTAGACAGAGTTGCTTTAAGATAAATTTCTTTTCATACATGAACAACAATCCCAAAAGCTTTAAACTATGTAAGTAGTACTAAAGATGTTTATACAACAGACTTCTTCTCCTAATGACCGTTTATTGTACATTTTAAGCTACTCTTGGATGAAAGAAGTTTTCCTAATCTTTTAAAAATAAACCAAATCAATAACTGAAGCACTGGTTGAATTACAATAGAGTAATCTTACATGTTTAACATCAGATATTAAAAACAATAACCTCCTGTAAACATGTACTGAGCCTAGAACAAACCATATTGTATTGCAACACCAACTTCCCCTTTTTATACCACTGAAATTCAGTTCAAATAATAAAGGCACCCTTGAAGGAGAAAATAAATCACAAAAGGCCAAATTACAAGTGTGCACAGATGAGATGGTTCCACCCTTTTGCTTTGAAGACCAGGAAACATGTGGTTGATTAACTATGCATTCTACAAAAATGGCTTTCTTCTTTCCTAGCAGCTGCTTGCGAGCCAATGAATAATACACTCCAGCACCATGGGGGCCCAGACCCACTAAAAACGCCTGGACCCAAATTCCAACCATCATATGCTAAATTCCACTATTAAAGAAATTCTGTTTCCATGGTACAACAACCACAATACCATATGAGTCTAGATTCTAGACAAACTTTTGAGAGGACTATAATGAAACTCATTGTAACTTTAAAACAACCTTGCATTAATTTGTTACTAGCTGAACATTTCACAGTAATCCTGTTTCTTAGCACACTGTTTTATATTAGACTTCTGTAATTACCCAGTTTGGAACCCACCCCCTATTCCCCCAAAAGTAGACTATCCACATGGGTCCAAGTGTTGGTTTATATCCCAAATTGTCTTTTCTCTAAATCCAACAGCACTAGATATAGTAAAGAGTGTATAAATATTTACAATACTGTATTTCCAAATCTGCTCAACTTTTACTAGCTGAATTAGAACTTCGTTTGAATTGAATTAACGCTACCCACTAATTACTAACCAAAACAATCTTTCCCATTTTCAACCAAACATTGGAGTCGGAAATGCTTCTTGCTTTTTGGTTGACTTGTAACATGTGGCTGGGAAAAAATACCGGCGCTTTCCCAAGGACACGCCTCTGGCTGAACTTTCCTCGTTGGCAAAATTACCAAGGTCCAAGGGACTCGGTTAGGACCTACTTACCCGGTCCTTCATCCTCCAACTCTGTGCTAAAGATTTGGAGCCCTCGATTTTTTCACAGTGCCTCTTCTTCATAAAAGCCAAAGGCAAGTTCCAGTCTGTAAGGTCGGCTTCATCTTCCTCCCCGAGTCCCAGAAGGGGCGACTGCAGCATCTCGGACTCCATCAGGGAAGGAGGGGGTGGGGGAGTCCTTGGCAGTAAGCGCTCCAAAACCTCCAGCCTTAAAAATCAGCGTGTACCAGAATTGGTGAAATAAGAAAAAGAAAGAAGAAAAAAAAAGGGGGGGGTTAGAAAAAGAAATGAATGGAGAGTATGCAGAGACCCTTACTCAAGCAAAAAGTCTGAGCTCCCTATCTCTAACTCTGCGCGGGAAGTCGAAGGAAAAGCCGGTGGCAAACGGGGCAGCCCAAGGAGCTCCACACAAATTCACACACCCTCAGACCCCAAGCCACTGGCTGCTTCTAGAATGACCGTCCTCCGAGCGTCTGGGAGCCGAGCTGTCAAAGGCGTGAGACTTCAGGCCTAACGATGACCCTGCTCTCGGCCTCCACCGCCCCAGCAGATCGGAGGGCAGGCAAGCCCCCCGGTCTTGGTGCCGGTTCGCCGACTGGACGAGATCTCCGGCCGAGAGCTATTAGTTCTGGGCGCCTCAGGTCTCCTCCAGTCACTCTCAGCCCTGAGGGTCTCGTACTCGCCTAAGCTGCTGCAACCAGAGCCAGGATCGGCCCATCGTGCTGGCCTGCGGCCGGTTCCTCAGCCCCGGGACCGCGCGGCCTGGCTGGTCCTGGCCCTCGGCACCCTGGCTCAATCCTGCCTGAAAACGAGTCCTAAGGAAAGGGCGACACGGCCCCGCGGATAAAACGGTAACGTGGGCTTATTGGGTTTGGAGAGTTCTGCCCTCTGGTTTGGAGCGACAGTGAAACTCCTCTCATCAGCACATCAAGGAGGACGCCATGTTGCCGAGACCCAGAATGCATTGCAATCTATGGCGTGCCTGACGGGCCAAACTTCCTTAAAGCATTCTTCTCTAGTTCTCTAGATCCAGCAAGACAAGAATTTCCTGCCTGGTTGCCTGGGTTACCACAATTCGGCCTCTCTTCATTTATCGCCGCATGGTATTACAGTCACTCCCAGAAATGAAACCAGATTCAGTTAATTAATTTTGAAAAAAGAAAATCCATTATTGCAACCCAAGTTACATGCTTGTGTAATTAAAGGAACCGACCGCCTTGTTTCTTCCAGATTTTGAAAAGAAGGCAACATAAGTTTCAGGAAAAAAATCCATAATATTTCAGAAGAAAATTAGTATCTTTTGTACTTAGTATCTGCCACAGTACCCAGACCAGCAGGTTCTGTTTTTAATTTTCTTCAGAGAAAAACAACTGAAAAAAAAATACCTCATAGGTCATTTTTTGTTTTTTCCACCATATTTTCTGAGCAGTTTTTTGTTTTTTCAAAGACCAAAAGCTATGGATTTCTATGCGTTGAGGCAGTCCTCCCAGATTATTTTATTTCTCAATTTCAGTGTAAATAAACACTCTTTATTTACAATGCGCAGGAAACTGTTATTAAGTGCAGTGGGGAATATAAAGCCGAATGCAGCGATCAGTCCCTGCCTTCAATAAACTTAGTGTCTAGGGAGACACACACATACCTTTAGTTAAAGCGGGACGGAGCAGACACTCGGTCTTCCTCTCTGCTTCTGAGTCGACACACCTGGATTCGAATCTTGGCCAAGTCACTTTCCATCTGTGTGACCTTGGCCAATCCCTTAACTAGCTGTCTTTGTGTCCACAACTGTAATACTGGGATAGTAATCCCCGCTTGGAAGGATAAAATTAACTCATGCCTCGTATATAGTGAGCATTCAATAAGGATTAGCAATAATCTTTCTGTGGCTAGAGTGAAATCTAGCAAACCCTTCCTGCTTTCTTAACCGAAAACCTCAGGTTAGGCTCTCGAGGATACCCTGTTGGTGGCTTCCTAGGACTTTGACACAATGTGGCTGTCCGCCCCCAAATCCTTATGGCATGTTCTCCTCTCAACGGTGGAAGTGCAGATGAGGGCAAGATTGTTCTTACCCATAGCAAACATTTAAATTTGCAAACTCAATCTACTCTCATTGCATTTGTTTCATTATTATACCCCACTAAGCCCAGTTCTCGCATTAGAAATCAGGGCAAATTCACCAATCCTTAAAGGGGGGCTACGACGTTTTGGCAGAGAGTATCCCCACAATCATGAGCAGGAACTTGGGAAGACCCTATTCTCACCAGAAGGCAACAAAATAACTTTGGCCCCTGCCTTGTCTTCAGGCTGAGGACAGCAGGGAAGGTGGCACCTCTGGGCTTCAGGCAGCTCCCTCCAGCAGGACCCTGTGCTGCAGTGGAGCCCCAGATTAAACCTGTCCATTCCAAACCTGAGCAAACCCCCTCAGTCTGACTGAGGCTCAGTGTACCCACCTGTTAACATGTGACCCTGGGGAATCAATCCACTTACCTTGTCTGACACACTAAGTGACGTTAAGAGATGAGCCCATAGTGCATAACTTGGCAGTTGGGAAAATACTTAAAATAAGGATGCCTGGCTCTATCTTGAACCTATTAAACTGGGAAAGAGGGGTTGGAGAAATGGGATCTGCATTTTTTCAATCAGATAACCCCAATGATAGATTAAATCAGCCATATTTGGGGACATTAGACAATTTGCTCTCTAAGGTCCCTTTCAATGCTCCAAATACATGTGGGCCCTCAATAAATACTTGAACCAAAAAAAAATTTTTTTTTTTACTGTAAAGCACCTGGCAAAGCAGAGCAAGAAAACACTGAAAATTTCAGACTAAAACACTTCTTCTCCTGCTGTACAATGTGACACCAGAATCAAGAGGCCAGGAGGGGGTGAGTGCCCAGGCCGAGTCTCCAGCCCACCCACTGAAACCTGCAGACTCCGCAGAGCCTCTGCCTGTCTCCACCCAAAGTCTCCACATCTGTGACACAAGAAACCTGAAGAAGGTGCTCTCTAAGGACCCTTCAGATACAAAATCCTGTCATTTGTGTAAAACCCAGAAAGGGGCTCCTGGCAGCCCAGCCTCCAACCTACAGATTCAAACATGAGCTTGAGTCATTTCATCACATCATGACATTGGAAAGAAATCTCATTCCACGTGTCCCGGATGATTCTATTCCAGTCCCAGACAACCCTTCAGCTCCACATTTCAGGAACACAGAAGCACCTATGACAACAACAGGCTAAAATCCAAGGGCTGATGTTTCCCAGCTGGGTGATCCCATCACCATGGCAGGGCCTGGCTTGGCCACTTGGGTCTGCCTTTCCAACTTCCAGTGTCTCCAATTCTTCAGAAGCAAAGACATCTGCTTTCCGCAAAGGTTCGAGACAAAATAGTTTCAACAAGTTTTACAAATCTGAAGAAAAAAAAAAAATGCATGAAACTTGGTCTGATTCAAGCTATGGAAATGGGGGAGGGTCGTTCATGACACCTGCCCCACTGAGTCTTAGAAAGAAATAGTCTTTTATATAAGACTTGACAGCAGTGTTGGCAAGGCAGAGGGGTGTAGAAACCATCCTGCCAATGGTGGGCAGGGGCCCCATGTGGAGGGAACTGGGGAAGGGGAGGGGCCTCTAGGCTCAGCTCTGATCTGAAATATCAGAATAGCCCTTGACCTGCCTGCTCAGAGAGGGGGATGTGTCCTGACCATGTGAGGACAGACGGGAGGATGCCTTCCAGCCCTAAAACTCAGACTCTGCCTGCTACATGAAAGACACCCTGAAGCCAGAGATACAGCCAAGTGGGCAAGAGGACAAATATCAAAACCTGAGTGTGTTGATCAAATGGAACAAAAGTCAAGGGTAAATATGGGAGGGGGGGTGGAAGGTGAGAGGGGGTACTGGGCAGAAAGGATGGGATTAAATACCTAATGTAAGGAGCAATTTGTGGACGAAGGTCAAAGGGGACTGGATTTTCACAGCCTGGAAGCTCTGCTACTGGCCCACTCCAACTGACCTAATCTTTCCCCGAAACGGAAGACCCTTGCAGCCTAGGTGTTCCATTTGCACGCAGCACCGGTTTTCCATCCTCCAATATTGCAGTTTCTACACTAAATCAATCAAGGGCATTCAGTGTGCTTTGTCATCATCAAGAATCAAGAGTGAAACCCAAGGTCGGACAACTGCAGAAAATTGGGTGCTTTGCTGAGCTATTGTTTTCCACAGACAGAGACCGGCCGGCTCCATCCCTTCCAGAGAAATCTGTGCTTAGCTTAAAAGAAACCAAAATAGATATAAAGTACTTTGTTTTTCTCCGAGCATCATTATTCTGTTTTTAGCAAAACCCAAGCCGTCCCCCACCACACCCTTGCAGGTCAGATGTTTTGGTGACAGTGAAGTGAGAAGGGAAAGGAAAGGGAAGTAATGGGACCTGAGCATCACCTCCAGTGGGAAATGCGAGGTTGCGAGAAGACAAGTCTGTCTCTCTCACTTTCCACGTCGTCTTCTAAAAATACGGTGGTAGATGTATGTGTGATCTTCACTCTCCACAGTATACTTTTCTATTTTATTTATAACTTTTTTCTTACAATGAGCGTGTATTATTTTGATAAGCAGAAATCAACAGTGTTATTCTGCTTTAAATAAGGGATGACCTCTGAGTCACGTGGGGACTATGGTGAAAAGTGACCCCTTAGTCAATAAACTTCACTCACTGGCCACATTTCTTATTTCAGAATTGAGGATTTTTGCACCGTCCCAGCCTTAAAGGGACAGCAGCAAGGCAGAGCAGAGAAGGAATTGGGCGTGTTGCATGAAGACAAGAGACCAGGAGTAAAGCCTCAGTCCTGCATATACTGAAGAATTTTCCAGGGAGAAGACAGTGAAATGTGACCTTTACCTCAGCCCTTGCCTCCCCTCTTGGGAGGCTGTTCTCCACATGGGGTTGTGTTGTCCGGGATGACAAAGCACCTGTTTGGGGTACCTAGAATGTAGAGCAAGGTGGAAAGCAGAGCAGAGGGAGGGAGGGGGGAATGTGTCTGGGTCACATTCCCTGTTGGTCCAGTGAGGACCCTCTAGCCAATCAGTCTGGACAGATGAGTTAGTCCACCTCCAAGTCATTCCTGGATCTGACCCCGCTGTCCACAGCCCTTGGAAATTCTTTGTGGAGCAGGATGAAAACAAGTGTCCTTCCCAGGTCACAAACTCCAAGATCGCCCTCCTTGCTCCCCCAGGACCCTGCAGGTGGAGCAAAGAAGATGGACATGTGCCCATTGCAGATAGCGTGTTAAGAGAGGCCCCACCCGAACAAGACGGCGGAGTGAGATGCTTCAGGGCTCGCCCCCCCAACAGAGAAGCTTCGAAAACCAAAAAGAACTGGCAGAAACGTCTTTCTCAAAGCTCCAGAAGACGGTTAAAGGGCCTCAAAAACAGGGTGAGCACCAAATCAAGAAAACAGGTACTGAAATTGGTAGAACCCCATGGTACCCTGGCTGGCCCGCCCCCCACCCCTCACCAGCTCAGCACAGAGCTGCCCAGGCTGCCAGTGCCCCGGTCCCAGCCTCAGAGGGAGCAGTCTGACCTCCTGGACACCCTGGGAGCAGGTGTGTCTGGGCCAGTCTGTCTGGGGGTGGCCTGAGAGACTCGCTGTCCCAGAACTTGTCCTGCATGTGGAAGGAGGCTCACCGGGCAGAACACTATGGGTGAGCAGGCAAGCTGCGCTGCCTGGGCAGGGGACTGCTGCTGTGGGACACACAGGGCAGTGCCCCTGACCGCGAGGAAATTCCTAGAGAAGAAGGGATATTCGGAACCATGTAAGTGGGGGATTTCCTAGGGCCACATTCATATGCCCAAGACAACATACATGCAAAAGTATCAGAAGGTCCCTGCACGTCCACCTCGAGCTATTCTCTAAAATCATTGTGTGGATAGACTGAATGAGAGCTCTCTCACCTGTCCATCTACGAAGACAGGGAAAGATATTTCTTCCCCCCCCCCCCCCTTTTTTTTTTTTTTTTTTGTTGTTAGTTCCTGGCATTCAAGGAAAACTCTGTATTAACACTAGCTGGATATAAGCTGAAGAAATAGATGCCTCAGAGTCTAAATTCCAGTGATCAATCAAAGAAATAGGAGGTGATAGTCAAGACAAAAGAGAAGATAAAGTATTGGAAACCATCAACAAAGAAGACTAGGCCTCTAACGAGGAGAACAATGGCTTTTAAAAAATTGTCTTAAATATGCTCAAAGAGCTAAAGGAAAACATGGACAAAAACCTAAAAGGAATCAGAGAAGTGAGAGACTAACAGAAAAAAAATATGCATAGAGAGAAAGGAAAACCATGAAAAGGAATGAAACAGAGCTGAAAACCATAGTAACATAAATTAAAACTTCCCTACAGGGGTTCAGCAGCAGATTAGAGCTGGTAAAAGAAAGAATCAATTAAATTGACTATTGAAATCATCTGCTATTGGGTTCACAGGTGGTTCAGTGGTAGAATGCTCACCTTCCATGAGTGAGACCTGGGTTCGATTCCCGGACCATGTATCCCCCAAATAAATAAATAAATAAAAATCATCTGATCTGAAGACCACGAAAGATGAAAGAATGAAAAATATTGAAAGAAGCCCAAGAAACCTGTAGGATACCATCAAATGTACAAATATATACATTGTGGAAAATGCAAAGAAGAAAGAGAGAAAGGAGCAGAGAGAATATTCAAAGAAATAATGGCTGAAATCTTCTAAAATTTAATGAAAGACTTGAATTATATACATCCACGATGCTCAACAAACTCCAAGCAGGATAAACCTAAATAAACTCATACTGTGCCATGTTATAATCAAACTGTTGCCTGCCAAATGTAAGAAGAGAATTTGGAAAGATACAAGAGAGTAGGGAATATATTATATACAAGGGAGCCTCAATAAGATTAAGTGCCAGTTTCTCACTGGAAACTATAGAGGCAAGAGGGCAGTGGGAAGACATATTTAAAATGCTGAAAGCAAAAAAAAAAAAAAAAAAAATTGCCAACAAAGAATTTTATGTCCATCAAAACTGTCTTTCAAAAATGAGGGAAGGAAAAAAAATTAAAGAAAAAGAATAAGGGAGGCAGGTACCGTGGGATCAACAATGCTATCCTGACCAAAAGGGGGAAAAGAGAAATGCAATAAAAAAGGTATCAGTATGGGCCATGGTGGCAGAGTTCTCACCTGCCATGCCAGAGACCCAGATTCAATTCCCAGTGCCTGCATATGCAAAAAAAAAAAAAAAAAAAATTGTGAAAAAAGGTATCAGAGGCTGAGAGAGTTCAAATAGAGTCGAGAGGTTACTCTGGAGGTTACTCTTATGCAAACTTCAGTTAGACCTTGCTACCTACCATGACTTGCCAAACCCCACCCAAAACCATTCCAGTCAATCCTAAAGAACACCTATGGCATTATATAAGATTCTACAAAGGTTCCATGCATTAGGGTTGCTTTCCAGAAAACTGCAACGTCCAGATGGGTCCCTGGACCCGATAAATCCTGAAATGCACAGGGGCCAGCCTCTCCAGAACATCAGTTAGTTCCATCTCCCATCCCATATTATCGACAGCCTCTTCTGTGCTAATTTGAAAGGATGTATGGACCCTAGAAGAGCCATGTTTTAATCCTAATCCCATTTTATAAATCCAACAGTTTCTTCTAATCCCTATTTAGTACTGTATTTTGAATCTATAATTAGATCATCTCCCTGGAGATGTGACTCAATCAAGAGTGGTTGTTAAACTGGATTAGGTAGAAACATGTCTCCATCCATTCAGGTGGGTCTTGATTAGTTTACTGGAATCCTATAAAAGAGGAAACATTTTGGAGAAAACTGAAGATTCAGAGAGAGCCGAGAATGCCACAGCACAACGAAGCGGAGAGTCCACCAGCCAGCGAATTTTGGAGATGAAGAAGGAAAATGCCTCCCAGGGAGCTGGAGAGGAAGCTAGCAGATGACGCCATGTTCACCATGTGCCCTTCCAGCTGAGAGAGAAACCCTAACTGTATTCACCATGTATCTTTCCACTTGAGAGAGAAACCCTGAGCTTCATTGGCCGTCTTGAACCAAGGTATCTTTCCCTGGATCCCTTAGATTGGACATTTCTATAGATTTGTTTTAATTGGGAAATTTTCTCAACCTAGCAACTTATTAAATTCCCCATTTTAAAAGCCATTCTATTTCTGGTATATTGCATTCCCGCAGCTAGCAAACTAGAACACCTTCCAACATGAAAAAGTTAGAATAAGCATAGCCCAAATACCCCTAAAAGAGTTAGAAAAAGATATATAGAGAAGGTTGGGTTTAACAAATGAGTATGATTGCTAAATCATTATATTGTTATTTCTTTTAGTCTCCAGTATCTTAGAGCAGCCAGAGGTAAAAACCTAAAAATGTGGAATTCTAACCCATACCAAACTCTGAAATCTGTTCTACAATTAAATGTTGTGATGTGATTTGAAATGTATTGTTTTTTGTATGCATGTTATTTTTTACAAAAAAGAAAAAAAGTAAATTTTGCTGATAAATGCACAGCTGTATGATGATATTGTGAACCACTGATTATACACTTTGGATGATTACATGGTATGTGAATATATAATATATATCAGTAAAGAATAAATATTTATTTTAGGTGAGAGAGGGATTAAGACATTCCCAGGAAACAAAAGCTGAAGGAGATCATCTTTAGTAGACTGGCCCCACAAGAGATGATAAAGGGAATTCTACAGGTTTAACCCAACACCAACAAAGGATTAAAACCTCATGAAGAGATAAAGATCTCTGGTGAGGATAATGATGCAGGTAAATATAACTGCTAGTCCTACTGTGGTTTTGGTTGTAACTGCACTTTTTACTTCCTACAGGATCTAAAGGACAAATGTATAAAATGATAAAGCAGTGGTTTTGGACTCTGTCATGGTCAGGTTCACGTATCAACTTGGCCAGGTGGTGGTACCTGTTTGTCTGGTTGGGCAAGTGCTGGCCTGTCTTCGGCTATGAGGACATTTCATAGAATTAAATCATGATGACATCGGCTACATCCACACCTGATTCCATTTGTAATCAACCAAGGGGAGTGTCTTATTTAATGAGTGATGCTTAATCTAATCATGGTTTGGCAAGTGCTGGCCTGTCTGTTGCAATGAGGACATTTCATAGAATTAGATCATGATCATGTCAGCTGCATCCACAGATGATTCCATTTGTAATCAGCCAAGGAGATGTCATCTTTGTGATGATTAATCTAATAACTGAAAGCCTTTTAAGGAGGATTCAGAAGAGGCAGGCTCTCTTCCTGCTTCGGCTGGCGAGCCTCACCTGTGGAGTTCATCCAAACCCTTCATCAGAGTCATCAGCTTAACAGTCTGCCCTATGGATTTTGAACTCTATGTTCCCACGGTTATATAAGACACTTTTATAAATTTTATATCTATGGATATTTCCCACTGATTCTGCTTCTCTAGAGAGCCCTAACTAATACAACTTGGTACCAGGAATGGTTCTTATAAAACAGAATCTTAAAAATGGGTTTTTATGAATGGTTTTCTAAATTGACTGGAGTTCATAGGCACTAAGGATTCTGATTCCCATAATCAGAATGACATTACCAATCCCTGGAGTGAGTTGGCAAAAGAGATAGTGAAAATACCACCATTCAGTTCTTCTAACACTTTCCTTGTATGAAGCCAGGCTCTGGGGGACAATGTTTTTGATGCCTTTACGGAGTTTTGTGGAAATAGTAAGTATAGAGATGTTGGCTGGTTGTTGTTAGATACACTATATACATTAATGAGTGAAAGGGATGGGCTTAGGGCTTCAGACAAGAAGCTTAAGCACCATCTGACAGCTGTAGACGTTTCTGTGAGTACCCTGAAGGAAAATTTTATTTCCTATAGCCGTAGAATTGAGATCTCTGAAAATCAGACTCGGAATCTTATTGTCAGAGTGGCAACTTTACAACATAAACGGAAATCTCAATCTTGCATGGTGTCTGCTGTTAAAGTGAGGGCATTGATTTGAAAGGAGTAGGGCCCTGAAAAATGGGATGGTGACATACGTACGGGTTGATAATGATGTCGGTGAAAAGTTTGAAACCCTAGATCATGCTGAGTCTTCTCTAGATAACACTGTAATAGTTTGCCCTGAGGACATAACTGCCCCACCTCCAACCTGCCTTGAGGAGTTGGCCACCCAACCTCCACCTGAGGGGATTAGCCCTAGAGTGATTAATCCTGTTTCACCAGATGAAACTGCAAATGAATGCCCTGAAGCAAACGGCTTGGAAGATATTTCTAATTCTTTTCATTACCCCCCACCCCACCCCCGCCCTCATTGCTTCCAGACCTATAACTAAAGTCCCAACAGGCCCCTAAAGGTGAGGTGCAAAGTATCATGTATGAGGAGGTACATTATACTCCAAAAGAACTGGGTGAGTTTTCCAATTTATATAGACAGAAATCAGGGGAATATGTGTGGCAATGGATTTTAAGGGTGTGGGATAACGGTGGGAGGAATGTAAGTCTGGATCAGGCTGAATTTATTGATATGGGCCCACTAAGCAGAGATTCTGCATTCAATGTTATAGCTCGAGGGATTAGAAAAGGTGTTAACAGTTTGTTTGGATGGTTGGCTGAAACATGGATCAAAAGGTGGCCGACATTACCTGAGGTTGAAATGCCAGAACTGCCCTGGTATGATATAGATGAGGGGATCCAAAGGCTTAGAGAGATTGGAATGTTAGAGTGGATTTATCATGCAAAGCCTGCTCTTACACCCCAGGAATGTCCAGAGGATGTACCTTTTACCAGAACAGTGAGAAATAAATTTGTGAGACTAGCACCATCATCCCTAAAGAGCTCTGTAGTTGCACTTCTCTGTAGATCAGATTTTACTGTGGGAACTGCTGTCACTGAGCTGGAATCCTTAAACACAATGGGGATGACAGGATCCCGAGTTGGCAGAAGCCAGGTGGCAGCACTTAATTGCCAAAGACAGGGTAGATGTGGCTATTATAATAGACAGCAAACTCAAAGCAGGCGTCAAAATTATATGACACGCAGAGATTTGTGGTGTTGGCTAGTAAATCATGGGGTACCTAGAAATACAATAGATGGGAAATCTACTAAATTCTTGTTTGAGCTGTATAAACAAAAGAGTTCTAGGTCAAGTGAAGAGTTCTAGGTCAAGAAGTCTAACTTGAATTACAAAAAGACAGAGTCATGGCCCCTTAATTTCCAGACTTAAGACAGTTTACAAACCCAGAGCCCCTTGAATGAAGGGTAGGCCAAGTCCCTTTGGGGGAGAACCTTGTTATACTGCCACAAATCTATACTGTTAATCTTCTTCCAAGCTTGGAAGAAGCCTTTTACCAGGGTAACTGTGCATTGGGGAAAAGGAAATGATCAGACATTTCAGGGATTATTAGACACTGGTTCAGAAGTGACGTTAATTCCAGGGGACCCAAAACGTCATTCTGGCCCACCAGTCAGAGCGGGGGCTTATGGAGGCCAGGTGATCGATGGAGTTTTAGCTCAGGTCCATCTCACAGTGGGTCCAGTGGGGCCCCAGACCTATTCTGTAGTTATTTTCCCAGTTCCAGAATGCATAATTGGAATAGACGTACTGAGTGTTCTAGTTTGCTAGCTGCCAGAATGCAACACACCAGAGACAGATTGGCTTTTAATAAAAGGGGATTTATTTTGTTAATTCTTCAGAGGAAAGGCAGCTAACTTTCCACTGAGGTTCTTTCTTACGTGGGAAGGCACAAGATGGTCTCTGCTGGTCTTCTCTCCAGGCCCCTGGGTTCCAACAGCTTTCCCCGAGGTGACTTCTTTCTGCATCTCCAAAGGCCTGGGCTGAGCTGCAAGTGCTGAGATGAGGAATGCCGAGCTGCTTAGGCTGTGCTACATTGCATTCTCTCATTTAAGCACCAGCCAATTAAGTCAAACGCCACTCATTGCAGCAGACACGCCTCCTAGCTGACTGCAGATGTAATTAGCAACAGATGAGGTTCACATACCATTGGGTTATGTCCGTAGCAACAAAACTAGGTATGCTCACCTGGCCAAGTTGACAACTGAATCTAACTAACACACTGAGCAACTAGCAGAACCCCGACACTGGCTCTCTAACTCACGCAATGAGGGCTAGTACGGTGGGAAAAGCCAAGTGGAAGCCACTAGAACTGCCCCTACCTAATAAAATAGTAAATCAGAAGCAATACCAGATTCCTGGAGGGATTGCAGAGATTACTGCCACTCTTAAGGACTTGAAGGATGCAGGGGTGGTGATTCCCAGCACATCCACATTCAGCTCTCCTATTTAGCCTGTGCAAAAAACAAATGGGTCTTGGAGGATGACAGAGAATTATCGTATGCTCAACCAGGTGGTAACTCCAATTGCAACTACTGTTCCAGATGTGGTATCATTGCTTGAGCAATCAATATATCCCCTGGTACCTGGTATGCAGCTATTGATCTGGCAAATGCTTTTTTCTCAATAGCTGTTAGTAAGGACCACCAGAAACAGTTTGCTTTCAGCTGGCAAAATCAGCAATATGCTTTCACTGTCCTACCTCAGGGGTACATCAACTCTCTAACCCTATGTCGTAATCTTGTCCGCAGGAACCTTGATCGTTTATCCCTCCCACAAGACATCACACTGGTCCATTATATTGATTATATCATGTTGATTTGGACCTAGTGAGCAAGAAGTAGAAAGTACTCTAGACTTACTGGTAAGGCATTTGTGTGTCAGAGGATGGGAGATAAATCCAACAAAAACACAGGAGCCTTCCACCTCAGTGAAATTTCCAGGTGTCCAGTGGTGTAGGGCATGTCAAGATATCCCTTCTAAGGTGAAGGAAAAGTTGCTGCATCTGACCCCCTCCTACAGCCAAAAAGGAGGCACAATGCCTAGTTGGTCTCTTTGGATTTTGGCGACAACATATTCCTCATTTGGGTGTGCTGCTCTGGCCCATGTATCGAGTGACCAGAAAAGCTGCTACTTTTGAGTGGGGACCAGAACAAGAGGAGGCTCTGTGACAGGTCCAGGCTGCTGTACAAGCTGCTCTGCCACCTGAACCATATGATCCAGCAGATCCAATGGTGCTGGAAGTGTCAGTGGCAAATAGAGATGCTGTTTGGAGCCTTTGGCAGGCCCCTATAGGAGAATCACAATGCAGACCCTTAGGATTTTGGAGCAAAGCGTTACCATCTGCTGCAGATACCACTCTCCCTTTGAGAAACAGCTTTTGGCCTGCCACTGGGCCTTAGTAGAGACCGAATGTTTAACCTTGGGCCACCAAGTTACCGTGAGAGCTGAGTTTCCTATCATGAGCTAGGTGTTGTCTGACCCATCAAGCCATAAAGTTGGGCGTGCACAGCAGCACTCTATTGTAAAATGGAAATGGTATATACGAGATAGGGCCAGAGCAGGTCCTGAAGGCACAAGTAAGTTATGTGAGGAAGTGGCCCAAATGCCCATGGTCTCCACTCGTGCCACATTACCTTCTCTTTCCTAGACCAGAGTTATGGCCTCTTGGGGAGTTCCTTACAGTGAATTGACTGAGGAAGAGAAAACTCGGACCTGGTTTACAGATGGTTCAGCATGATATGCAGGTACCACCCGAAATTGGACAGCTGCAGCATTACAGCTCCTTTCTGGGATGTCCTTGAAGGACAGTGGTGAGGGGAAATCCTCCCAGTGGGCAGAACCTCAAGCAGTGCACGTGGTTGTTCATTTTGCTTGGAAGGAAAACTGGCCAGAGGTGCGTTTATATACTGACTCATGGGCTGTTGCTAATGGTTTGGCTGGATGGTCAGGGACTTAGAAAGACCATAATTGAAAATTGGTGACAAAGAGGTCTGGGAAGAGGTATGTGGATAGACCTTTCTGAGTGGGTTAAAAACATGAAGATATTTGTGTCCCATGTGAATGACCACCAGAGGGTGACTTCAGCAGAGGAAAGTTTTAATAATCAAGTGGATAAGATGACCTGTTCTGTAGTTACCAGTCAACCTCTTTCCCCAGAACTGCTGTCTTTGCCCAATGGGCTCATGAACAAAGTGTTCATGGTGGTAGGGATGGAGGTTTTGCATGGGCTCAGCAACGTGGACTTCCACTCACTAAGGCTGACCTGGCTACAGCCACTGCTGAGTGCCCAATCTGCCAGAAGCAAAGACCCACACTCGGCCCCCGATATGGCACCATTCCCCGAGGTGACCAGCCAGCTACATGGTGGCAGGTTGATTACATTGGACCACTCCTTTCATGGAAGGGGCCGCGATTTGTTCTAACTGGAATAGACACATACTCTGGGTATGGACTGTACATCCCCACGGTTATGTGAGACACTTTTATAAATTTTATGTTTACGAATATTTCCTGTTGATTCTATTTCTCTAAAGAACCCTAATACAGACTCATAGTGCATAAATATGAATTTTGTGGCAAGAACTACGTAATGTTTGGGGGAAAAGGGGTGTAGGAACCCAGGTGTGTATCATTGAAATTAGATTGGTATCAAAGCAAATGAGAGTGTTGCAGATCTAGGATTTTAAATATAAGATCCATGATAACTCCAAAGAGAATCTGACCACTCATAGAGACAGAAATGTAGACTACAGGTTGCCAGGGGGCAGGGGCAGAGGGAACAGGGAGTTAATGCATAGTGGGGGTAGGGTGTCTCCTGGGAGATGGGGAAGCTTTAATAGTGGTGAGGGTCCCACAACAGTGTAAATATGAGAAATCCCACTGGATGGTGCGCTTAGAAGGGGTTGAGATAGGAGAGTTTAGGTTATATATGTGTTCCCACAATTGAAAAAAAAGAGAGAGGGAGCAATTAAAGAACTAAAGAGACAATGACAATTAAATGCAACACAAGATCCTGAACTGGATCTAATAATGGAATAGAATAGACCCAAAAGGACATTTGGTGGACATATGAAAAAAACTGGAATATAGACTCTAAGCTCTATATCAATGTTAAATTTCTTGAACTTGATAAGGTATTTACATAAGTGTATTAGTTACGGTTCTCTAGAGAAACAGAACCAACAGGAGATATCTGTAAATATGAGATTTATAAAAGTGTCTCATGCAACCGTGGAGATCCAAGAGTCCAAAATCTGTAGGGCAGGTCGTGAGGCTGGCAACTCTGATGAAGTTCCTCAACGAGCTTCATGGGAGAATTTCCGTGGCTGAAGAAGTGAATATTCTCTCTTCTCCCTTAAAAGTCTTCAACTGATTGTATTCTCTTGTTGTGGAAGATATGCCCTTAGTTGATCATAGATGAAATTAGTCATGGATGCAATCAACTAACTGGTGATTAATAAACCAGCTTTCTGGTTTTATCAACCAGCCATGAAATATCCTTGCAGGAAGGCTTATGCCAGTGCTTACCTAACCAGACAATTGGGCACCATCACCTGGCCAAGTTGACACCTGAACCTAACTCTCACAATAAATGAGTATACTAATTCAAAGGAAATGCACCTGGCAGGGTTTAGTGTTCAAGGAGCCTGATGTAAACAACCTACTCTCAGGTGTACAGAAAATAGATTTATAGATAGCTAGTATAGAGCAGTATGGATGGATGGATGGATGGATGGATGGATGGATGGATGGATAAGTAGACGGATGGATGGACAGATAGATGGATTGATAGATTGATGGATAGATAGGTAGAATGATGTAGCACATGTGGCAAAATGTTAAAATTGGTGGATCTGCATATTTGGGGAAGTGGGGGTATGTTGGAGTTCTCTGTTTGGGGTTTGTTTTATTTTTGTAACTGTCCTGTAAGTTTGAAAGCATTTCAAAATGAAAGGTTTTAAGAAAGAGAGAGGAAAAGAGGGAAGCATTTATGATAAAACTATATTGAAAAAAAATTATCCAATAAAAATATCCAAGGTGAATTTTTATAACCTTTTATTTTAATAGAATTGCCTACCATTAAGAGAAATGAAAATACAAATAATATAGCTAATGACTTCTTTTTTAAAGGCCCCCATTTGTTATTTTATGTACTGTTTACGTAACATCACTGATTCTCAGGCTCTCTGCCGAACAGTAGGTCCTGGGAGAGACCAAGGCTCTTCCAACTGTGTTCTCTGCCTTTAATAGGAGGATTAGAGAAATATGCCTGTGATTAAAACATAATCCTGACACTGAGCGTTTCCAGAGAGCTAAACCCCTCTCGTAAGTATTAACTCCTGTAATCCTTCCTAATCACTCCATAAAAAGGATCTTGTTTTTAGGTTATTTTACCAGTGAGGAAACTGAGGCACAGAAAGGGTACATGGATTTCTCAAGACCCCCGCTAGGGCTAGGCGAGGAGTCCAGGCTGGGCAGTCTAACGGGGGCCCGAGCCTCACGATGGGGAGCTCGGCCCCCACCCCCACGTGGGGCAGGGGGTCACCCAGCTCTGGCGTTCCCTCACTGTGTGACGCTGAGAGAGGAACTGAACTGTCCCAGCCCCGAAGTCATCTGTGAAATAAAAAGAACAGTTTCTATTTCGTAAGCTTAGCTTAGTGTTGGGCACACAGTAAGCGCTCAATAAATGCTAACTGTTATTATTACCAAGAATAAATACATTCCATCTAGGTCAAGTAGAAAGATTTCTTGGAAAACACAGCTTGTGTCCTGAGACTCAGGAATGGATTTCCTTTTCTTGAATACTTATAATTGCTTTTCTAAACAAAAAGTCTTTGATGTGCGATGGGCAGTTGTAAGACAGGAAAAACCTTATCTTTTTTTCCCCCTATTATTTATCTTTATTCCATATGTTTTACTCATCTGTTGATAAGGTAGATAAAAGGAGCATCAGACACAAGGTTTTCACAATCACACAGTCACATTGTGAAAGCTGTATCATTATACACTCATCTTCAGGAAACATGGCTACTGGAACACAGCTCTACATTTGCAGGCACTTCCCTCCAGCCTCTCCATTACATCTTGACTAACAAGGTGATATCTATTTAATGCATAAGAATAATCTCCAGGATAACCTCTCGACTCTGTTTGGATTCTCTCAGTCACTGACACTTTATTTTGTCTCATTTCACTCTTCCCCTTTTTGGTCAAGGTTTTCTCAATCCCTTGATGCTGAGTCTCAGTTCATTCTAGGATTTCTGTCCCACGTTGCCAGGAAGGTCCACACCCCTGGGAGTCATGTCCCACGTAGACAGGGGGAGGGTGGTGAGTTTGCTTGTTGTGTTGGCTGGAGAGAGAGGCCACATCTGAGCAACAAAAGAGGTTCTCTTGGGGGTGACTCTTATGCCTAATTTTAAGTAGGGAAAAGCCTCATCTTAATAGAAGAATGCCAGCAGAGAGGACTCCTGATTTCTTAACTGATCTTTTTTATTGTGAAATATAACATATGTACAAAAAAGCAATAAATTTCCAAGTGCACTTTAACAAGTAGTTATAGAATAGATTTTAAAGTTTGGTATGGGTTATGGTTCCGTGATTTTTTGTTTTTTTCTCCTAGCTGCCCCAAGACACTGGAGACCAACAGAAACATCAAAATAATAATCCAGGAGTCATACTCATTTGTTAAATCCCAACTTCTCTGCTATACTTCTCCTTCTCTTTAAATAACATATGTAGATAAAAGCAATACTTTTCAAAGTACATCACAACGATTAGTTGTAAAACAGATTTCAGAGTTTTCTATGGGTTACAATTCCACAATTTTAGATTTTTATTTCTGGCTGCTCTAAGGTACTGGAGGCTAAGAAGAAATATCAGTATAATGATTCGGCACTCGTACTCATTTGTTAAACCCATCCTTCTCTGTATAACTCCACCATCACCTTTGATCTTCCACTGTAAGGGATTTTGGGTTATGCTCATTCTAACTTTTACATGTTGAAAGGTGTTCTAGTTTGCTAGGTACTGAAATGCAATATACCAGAAATGGAATGGCTTTGAAAAAGGGGACTTAAATAGGTTGCTAGTTTACAGTTCTAAGGCCATGAAAATGTCCCAATTAAAGCAGGTCTATAGAAATGTTCAATCTAACACATCCAAGGAAAGATACCTTGGTTCAAGAAGGCCGATGAAGTTCAGGGTTTCTCTCTCAGCTGGAAGGGCACATGGCGAACATGGCAGCATGTGCTGCTTTTCTCTCCAGGCCTCTTGTTTCATGGAGCTCTCCAGGAGGTGTTTTCCATCTTCATCTCTAAAAGTTGGTAGACCCTCTGCTTTGTGGTTCTGCAGAGTTCTGAAGCTTTTTCCAAAATACTTCTTCTTTTAAAGGATTCCAGTAAACTAGTTAAGACCCACCTGGAATGGGTGGAGACATATCTCCATCTAATCAAGTTTAATACCCACACTTGATTGAGTCACATCTCCATGGAGATAATATATTCAAGTTTCCAAACTATAGTGCTGAATAGGGATTAGAAGAAGCCTTTGCTCTCACAAGGTTGATTAGGATTAAAACATGGCTTTTCTAGGGTACATAAATCCTTTCAAACCTGCACAGAAAGGGTGTTGATAATATAGGAAGGTGGATGGAACTAGCTGATGTTCTGGAAAGGTTGGCCCCTCTGCATTTTTAACTGATTTTTTTTTTAATTTTTAACTTTTTATTTTGAAATAAATTCAAACTTACAGGACAGTTACAAAAATAATACAACCCCCAGATAAGGAATTCCAACATATTACCCCCTACCCCCAAGTACCCAGATCCGCCAATTGTAACATTTTGCCAACTTTGCCATATCATTCTTACTATTTGTCTGTCTTTCTGTCTGTTTCTATCATCTGTCTGTCTTCTGAACATTGAAGAGCAGGCTGCACGCAGCATACTCCTTGAACACTTAATACTTCCATGTACATTTCCTGCAAGCAAGGCCATTCACGAATGTAACCGCCTTAAGTGCAGTTACCCAGTTCAAGAAATTTAACACTGATACAAAACTACTATTCTGTATTTCAAAAACTTTCACGTCCCATTCAAGTCCTTTTCTCCTTCTTTCTTAGATCCTGTCCGGTCTTGTGTAGTGCATTTAATTGTCACTATCTCTTCAGTTACTCTTCCTTCCTTTTTTTATTTTTTTTAATTGTGGGAACACAGATACAACT
The DNA here is from genome assembly GCF_023851605.1 of Tamandua tetradactyla. Classification (NCBI taxonomy): domain Eukaryota; kingdom Metazoa; phylum Chordata; class Mammalia; order Pilosa; family Myrmecophagidae; genus Tamandua; species Tamandua tetradactyla. The sequence continues at coordinate 72,756,419 of NC_135332.1, read as the reverse complement.
TACACCTTCCCACCCCAACCCCTTCCGGGCACTCAGTCAGTGGCTTACCGGCGCTGCCACCGCACTCTGCAGGGGAGCTGGGCACTCGGCCTTCTCCATGCAGGGCCGGTTCCCACGGGCTCCCTCAGGCACCACCTGGCAGGTTGGGGCGGGCACCCCTGCTCCCAGCACCTGCGCCAGGGCGGCTCTGCTCCCTGGGAACAGTCCGGGGATCTATCTGCATTGCGAGCGCCGGGGATGGGGGTGGGGGTGCTGCCACTGAGGGGTGGGGAGGGGCCAGTCAGGAGCCAGGAAACCCATTGCTTTTAAGCGGCAATTTTCTTGATTCAGCGCTGGCCTGTTACTGCAGTCCTTGATCTGGTTTCTGGAGTTTTGAGATATGTGTTTCTGCCAGTTCCTGCTGGTTGCTCAAAGCTTCCGTGGGGGGACAGAGCCTTGAAGCTTCCCGCCGGCAGTGCAGTCTTGACCAGGGCAGCGCGTGCAAACTGATTTTTAAAATTGAAGAAAGAGTGCTGTAGGTGTGAACGCAGGGGCCCTGGGAACTGGGGCCAGGGACCACCCACAACATAGCATTGCAGTCCTGGGAACAGTATTTGATATTTTAAACGGTATCACTTTTTTTTTTTTACCCTTTTACTTTTCTTTTATTGCTGATTTTATTGAGATATATTCAGTTATCATATATTCTGTCCAAAGTGTATGATCAATATCTCACAGTATCATCACTTAGTTGTGCAGTCATGATCACACTCACTTTCAGACCATCTTCATTACTCCAAAAATAAAATTATCGGATAGATGCAAAAAAAAGAAAACCCAAAACACCCCATATCCCTTACCCCCCCATTATTGACTCTTAGTATTGGTGTGATACATCTGTTACTATTGATGAAAGGATATTATTACTGTTAACTATAGTCTGTAGCTTGCAATATGTATTTTTCTCCATATACCCCTCTATTATTGACTGTTTGTACCAGGGTCATTTTTTTTTTGCATGGACAGGCACTGGGAATTGAACCCAGGTTTCTGGCATGGCAGGCGAGAACTCTGCCTGCTGAGCCACCATGGCCCGCCCAAGGGTCATACATTTGTATCAGTTCATGCAAGAACCTATTTAAATTTGTAGTGTTAATCAGTGACATACATGACTCTAAACAACTCCTTTCAGCCAAATTCACCTACAGTCCAGTGCTATTCCTTATAGTCCCATAACAAGCTACCCTCACCCCATATCTATTTCCAAACATTTTAAGTTCAACCTCTATTCTAGTTTGCTAGCTGCCGGAATGCAATATACCAGAAATGGAATGGCTTTTAAAAGGGGGAATTTAATGAGTTGCTACTTTACAGTTCTAAGGCTGAGATAATGTCCCAATCAAAACAAGTCTATAGAAATGTCCAATTTAAGGCATCCAGGGAAAGATACCTTGGTTCAAGAAGGCCGACAATGTTCGACATTTCTCTCTCAGCTGGATGGGCACATGGCAAACATGGCGGCATCTGCTGGCTTTCAAGTGGCTCTACCAAAAGAAGGGACTCTCTCCAAAATGTTTCCTCTTTTAAAGGATTCCGGTAAGCAACTCCACCTTCAGTGGGTGGAGACACACCTCCTTGGAAATCATCTAATCAAAAGTTACCACCCACAATTGGGTGGGTCACATCTCCATGGAAACAATCAAAATGCTCCCACCTAGCAATATTAAATGAGGATCAAAGGGCATGGCTTTTCGGAGGTCCATCACAGATTCAAACTGGCACAACCTCATTATACATTCTGAACATATTGGCTAACCTTGCCCCCTCCTCTAACTTCCACTTATTTCTAGGTGCCCTATAGTCTACATTTTAAGCTCTGAGCTTTCATTTTCCACGTGGTTCATATTAGTGAAATTATACACCATCGATCCTTTTGTGTCTGACTTATTTCACTCAGCATATGTCCTCAAGGCTCATTAATGCTGTCCTGTGCTTCAGGGTCTCATTCCTTCTCACTGCTGCATAATATTCCCTCATGTGTCTGTACTGAATTTTGTTTATCCACTCATCTGTTGATGGAATCGTTTCCATCTTTTGGCACAATTGTGAATAATGCCGCTATGAATACCGGTGTGCAAATTCTATTCCTGTCCTTGTTTTCAAACTTCCTGAGCATATTCCGAGTAGCAGAATTGCTGGGTCATAGGGCAACTCAATATTTAGTTTTCTGAGGAATCACTGAACTGTCTTCTACAGTGGCTGTACCATTAAACACTCCCACCAGCAGTGCATTAATGTTCCAATTTCTCCACATCCTTTCCAATCCCTGTAGTTCCCTGTTTAATAGCAGCCATTTTAGTAGGTGTGAGATGCTCTCTCACTGTGGTTTTGGTTTGCATTTCCCTAATAGCCAATGAAGATGAGTACCTTTTCATGTGCTTTTTTCGGTATTTGCATTTCCTCTTTTGAGAAATGTCAATTCATAACTTGTGTCCATTTTATCATTGGGTTGTTTGACCCTTTATTGTTGAGCTGGTATCACGCATTTATGATAATTTTTTTCTTTATTTTCAAATTTCAGAAATAAGAGGAATCGGAGGGTGCAAGGGTCGTTCAGTGGTAAAATTCTCACCAGCATTGCAGGAGGCCCGGGTTCAATTTTTGGTCCATGCACTTCCCAAAAATCAAACAAACAATCGAAACAAATAAGCAAAAAACGAACAAACAAAAATTCAACAAATAGTACTGGACTAATGGGATACTCCCATGGAAAAATAATGAAATGTGACCTCACCATACAGCATACAAAAAATAAATAAATAAAATAAGGTAAAATAAATGCACACTGGGGAAAATGTCGAAAACTTTGAAGACAGTAAAAGTTTCCCCTGATTCCACAGCCCAGAGAAAACCATTGCTCCCATTTTATGTATTTCCTTTTTGTCTTCTTTTTTGGCACATACCTATTTTTAAAAATTTCTCATTTCACATTAAAAAAAGAGCATTGTTCTGACACTTATTTTGAAAATAAAGGGAAAAAGAGCACTTTTGATCCCGTTGATCAAAGGATTAATGCTATTAATATTTTTGTGTATAAGCTTCCAGTTTACATTTAAAAATATGCATACTGATTACTGATGTGCATAATTTTTTGCACGAAAGGATAATTTCTGTTTTATATAAACAGTACTGCTTAACAAAACATTTTACTTTGTGACTTGCCTTTTTCATCATGTTATAGCAGAAGCATTTTTCCACTTCTTTGGCTTCCCCATGTCTCACTGCATTCTTCCATTCGGCGTCATCAGCTGCCCCATGTATTTGACCATGACCCCAATGCAAATAAGAAATGGAGAATGTGGAGCAGTAACCCGTAGAGAAAGACTTCACATTTTTTTAATAGTGGGCACTAGCCCTTGGGGCTGCTATAGGAAGCCAGAACTTCTGTTTGTTTAACAGAAGTCAACAGCCTAGACCTTAGATTACAAAAGACATAACACTAATGACTTCCCACTCATTTCCAAAAACCTTGAGGGTTCCTTAAACCTGCCTGCAGAGACTTTGGAAGGCTGTTCAGTGTTCAGTGGAGTATAATTAGAATAATCATTGTAATCATCACGGTCGACACTTCTACTACACTTGCTCAGTGCCAGACCCTGCTCTGAGCATGTCACACCCATTAACTTCATATTCCCAATGAGCCTGTTATCCCCATTTTACAGATAAAGAAGCTGAGGCACAGAGAGAAGAAGTAATTTGCCCAAGATTGAAAGGTGGGGCCAGCATTTAAACCAGCAGTATGACTCTGAAGCAGCGGTTCCCAAACTCTGTCGTACTCAGAGTCACCTGGGGAGCTATTAAAAGTCACCTGAGGCCCACGTAGCACCTGCACCCATTAAATCAGACTGGACAGCAGCCTGACGCTGGCCGGGAATTCCCAGGGGAATTCTGATGTGCACAAAGTCTGGGCCCCACGGCACCGGTGTCTGCCTTCTTAACCATGGGGTTCATTGAGTACGGGGGTGGGGGGCGGCTTATCTCTGGCCTCTCTGTGCCCCCCAATGAGGCACTGTGACCATCACTTGAAAGGTGAGAGTCAGTCAAGCCTTGGAGAAAAAATGCCATAGTGTTGCCTTGTCTTGGCTGTGGGTGGTAGCTGGGTGCAGAGCATGGAAGGAGCTGGGTGGAGGGGGTGTGACGAGGACGCTGTCAGGTGGGTTCCCCTGGGACAGTCCTGGTCTACCCCTATTGCCCCAACAGAATCATCAACAGTGCCCTGGTTTGGATGAGAAACGATGCCACCCTACGTTTCACCCCCTTTCACGGGACCCCATACTTTTTGGCCATTGCATGCATCACCATTATATTAGTACCTTTTGTTTTAAAGTCCTTTTTCTCTACTAGAGAAAAGCTTCGTGAAGACAGACACCGTTGTCCTACTTCTCATCTTGTCCCTGAAGAGCGTGCCGTGAGCCCTCGGGGAGGATTCGGATGAGCTGCCCTGACCCGGGACCCTGGCGAGCCTTCTGAAGCGGAGACCCCGTGTAGCAAATGAGTGTCGGGCTGGACGGCCCAAACCACCCAGACTGGCTTCAGGGGTTCACCTGTGCCCGAGACCGGCAGGCACGAAATGTTCTGGTCACACTCTAGGGCTGACCCCTTCGGATGGAACAAGCAGTGGGGAGGACGCAGGCCTAGGAATGTCTAAAGAAGACCCCACTCCCACCCCAGGAGGCTGGCTGCCCAAAGATCTAAAGGACAAGAGCTTGGCACCAGGCTGACTTGGACAGGGAAAGAAACATGATTTCATTCTGCACCCCCAAATGAGTGACATGAGACACGTTTTTGTCAAGCTCTGATTATTTCCTTGGGATGTGCATTAGTCAATGTATTCTAAGTGCTGGAACAATGAGCCCCAATCACAATGGAAAATCATTTCTCTCACACACGGCACTTCAATACAGGTGCTTGGGGGTGACCTTGAAGCCCAGGCTCTCTCCATCTCGGGGTGCACCTCCCTCTTGCTGGATCTCCTAGTTGCCCCAGACAGGAAGGAACCCACCTCGGGGGACAGCTTGAGGACTCTGATGGTCATGTCTGTTGGTCACATCACTTCTGACCACATTCTATTGACCACAACCCAGGCAGGTGGCCACAGGTAAGTGCAAGGGAGTCCGAGAAATGAAATCTAGTATGTGTCACAAAGGTAATGAAAATAAATTTGGTGAATAAGGAGCTAAAAGATTACTCCTTAGAAATGAAAGTAAAGGGTCAAAAGGGTATGAACTTTTTAAAGGTTCTGAGAGCCTCTTCCTGTTGCTTCCAAGGAGAGCCTTCTGATTTGCTTACAAACCAGCAGCACCTGACGTTCAGGTACCATCTCCCTTTTCTTGGGTAGTAGCATTTTCAGTTCCTTCCTTAGCCTTCTTATCTTGATTTTTGCAAACTCGGTAAGTCAAAAATAATGTCTCATTTCTGTTATGATGTGCATTTCTCAGGAAGCACCAAAAAAATATTCAGGGATCAACTCAGCTATCGCTACTGGGCTGGAGTGTTGGGCCTGAGTGCAGAGCCCTGAGTGCCAGCTCTGGAGACGGAGTCACCCCAAAGGACACTGCCCAGGCAGGGACTTAGGGAGATTTAACTGGCAGCAGTTAGATGCCAAGGTGCTAGACGTTTTCTGGCTGAAAGCAAAGACCGGGAGGCAAGGAAAGCAGCAATTTCCACTCATCCATCTTAAATTAACATCTGCTTCCTGAAGACAGCCCAGATGCCACGGTTGTGAGCTTGTCACAACGAGGGGGTTTGGCCTGGTGGCTCTGGGTGATGCGTGTGGCCCCTGGCCGCACACAGCAGCCCCACGAGGTCATCGGTGTCATTGCACGTCAGCAGGCTCCGTGCTTTGTCCAGAGTAGCTCCCACCCCCGAATCATTCATTCCAGCTACCCCTGCAATATACAGCCACAGTCCGGGCAGAGCCCATCAGCTGGGGGAAGAACATGCGTCAATGTAATTTATATTCTCAATTTCTGTCGTCGTTTTGGTCATAATTTTCCTCCCATAACTCTCCATCTTCCACCCATATTTTCCCTTCTTGAGTTTTTAATCAGTGGGATCTGTCAAGGGTGAATCTCAGAGCCCTGCCTTCCCCCGCTGTGCCTTGTGGGGTGACTGTTGGCCGGAAGCATAGCTCAGAGTCTCCGCGTTCTCCGCGTTCGTTTTTATTACCGCTGCATGAACGTGCTTGCCGGTTTCTCCTTCCTTCTTAACTATAGTTTTTCTTTCTTTCTTTCTTTTGAGTCCGGCTTGAATTCTTATGCATCCATGCTCTCAAAAGAGGTGGGGTGGCTGGGAAGGGCTGGGGAACGAACACCTCTCTCTTCATCGTGCAGCACGACTGTCATGTTTTATGGGGTCTCCAAAAGCACAATCCGCCTTCTCTGCTGGGGGTGAGGGAGAGAAAACAAAATCCCCTCCTGCCACCCCCCCTGCCCCGCTCCCAGGTAGGCCTGCGGAGGGCTCTCTTTGAGTCTGTCACCAAGGTGGGGAGGTGGGCAGAAGGAAAGTGAAAAGAAAAAGCACATAACCACCCGCTGACTAAAGGTCTGTAGGATGACAGAGCCAAGAGGTGGCTTCCAGGACCAGAGGCTGCATGGTCAATTTGAACTTTTCCAAGGCCGGCAACATAATCCAGATGGAAACCCCCACATCTTGGGTCCCAGTCTGGAGGTCCAATGGTGCACCTGTGCTGCCTTCCCTTCAGCTTTCCTGCATTGCCCCAGCTAACTCCCCACCTTGGTTAGATTTCAGTAGGAATGAAGAGCAGTTAGAAGGCTGATTTCCTCATGAGACAATTTACTTTTCAAGGAGGCAAGGTGGACCCTCCACCCATTCACGAGCACCCTGACTCCGTCCTGTCACTTGGCCTGATGGAGCCGTGGGTACGGGGCCGGCTGAGCAAGGCCTTTGGGATCACAGGGTGCCACCCTAGCCAAGCTCTACCTCTCCCCAGCTCTCTGCTCAAGCAAGTTCCTTAACCTCGCTGAGCCTCAGTTTCCTCACCTGCAGAGTAGGGAAAATGGCTCATGGTCCAGGGCTCTGGGAATGCAGGGGGTTAAGGTGAAGTAGAACTTTGCAAGTGGTTCTTCCAAAGCATAAATCCTATTCGGGACTCTCCAGGGCCCAAAGCTCAATGATCCCAGCTCAGGAGGAGTTCAGAAGCCTTTGCATCAGCCCAGGGGCTGACAGGGGCTGACCCTTCCCTCTCCACGCTCCCTCTGGTCCCTGCACCGGCCCCCACCGAGCTGTGGTAGGGGCTTCCTGACTCAGTCTCCCCTCCAGGCCTTCAGGCTTGCTGTCCCTGTCTGGAGCACCCTTCTCCAGAGCTTCATTCTCTCCTTGCCTTGAGGTCTCTGCCCAAATGTCCTTCCCATAAAGAAATTCCCTGGACACCCCCTCAAGCTGCCCCCAGCCCCCTCTCCCCCTGCTCTCTCTCCGCTGCGCTTACCACCCTGCGCATTTGATAGTCGCCATCTGCTTATTGCCGATGCCCCTTGGGAAGGTAAGCTTGGGGGGTGGGGGATACCTCTGTCTGACTTGGCCTGCTGAAGCTGCGCCTCCATCCAGAAGACACTGTGACAAGAGGGCCTCGACACTCAGCTGGGGAGGGAAGCCCAGGGCTGCCTCCCCTACACACACACAGTGAACCCCCCCGGGAAGGCTTCATGGGGGCATGGAGAGGAGGGGGCAGGGGAGGGGATGGCATTTGGGGAGCAGGAAAGAGAAGGCCCCGGCCTGTAACCATGGAGAGAGGCAACGCTTGGCTTTGGGGACCAAGCGGATGGAGGGTGGGCATTCCTCCTTCTTCTTCGGGGTAGCGGAGCCAAGCCGGTCAGATGGGGGAGGCCTCGGCTGCAGGAGCTGGGGGTGGGGGCATGAGCAGGGCCGCTCTGAGGCCTGGTGACAAAGCGTGGCATCACGTGGATGGGGCATTCCTTCAGAAGGCAGCTTGGGCGTGTCCAGGGAAGCCCCTGGCCCAGGCGCCGGACCTCACCGAGGTTTGGAGGTGTCTGGGGCAGGCGCTATCAATCCACAGCAGGCCAGAGGGCAGGGGGTGGTGGTGGAGGGAGACACGAGGACCCTCCTGGTGGCCACCTGGATTGCAAGCTTCTGGGCAGCTCCTTGGGGGTGCACAGAGAGGGCGGGAGGCCCCGGGGTGCAGGTGGGGCAGGGGAGGGGCTTGGGGCACTTGGATGACTGGTGAGAGGTGGCCGTCTGTCCCTGCAGCCACAGCTGCTCTGGCCAGTGAGCCTTCGCCGGGTGGTCACGCACACACAGCCGCAGTCATGGGGGGCCAGTCCGTGCACTACAGGGCGTCGAGCAGCATCCCCGCTCCTCCCCCCGCACATTGTGACACCCAAACATGTGTCCAGACTTTGCCACACGCCCTGTGCCCTTTGCACACTCAAGCACATCGGAAGACATGCGTCTCCCCTGCACGGAGCTGGCTGCCCCCGAGAATAGCCCCTTCCTGGGTCGTGGCGCCTGACAAATGTGTCTCGAGAGCCAGGACTGCAGCCCAGCTCCAAAATCTGATCAGACAGTTATAGCCATGACACATTTCATGTCGGAATCACTTAATAGCGTTAGGGCAGATTTTCATACTAGCCAGTTTTCATAAAAACGCTCTTTTCCTAAATCCCCATTAAGCATATGGCAGACCACGTGCCGGATGCATTTGCCTCCTGCAAACCCAACGCCGGCCCTTGTTTTCTCACCTGGCTCCTGTGGGGATGTAAATCCTACTTACAGTCAAACCTCAGGAGAAAAGCGAAGCACATAGGAGTCAAAGATAAACAGGCCTGCTTTGCCCTCTAACACGTAAACTGGATTATCTTCAACAATCCAAGCCTTTCACTGAAGAAGCCCAGAGTGAGGAAACCTTACAGCACAATCTACAACATGCACACACACAATTCTGGCAGTAGAGGCAGCTGACAGCCACAACTTGGGCACAGTTTCAGCAGGCTTACTTCCTGCCCCCAGACTCTGCCAACAGAGGTTGTTTTTGATCCACAAACATCTCCTGCTTTGGCTCAAGCCTCAGCAAGCTCTGCTAATACCCACCAGCCCTCAGACAGAATTCTTTATTTCCTAGTAAGCCCAAAAACAAAAAGGTGACTTTGTAGGGGCTTTAGGAATGAAAGACAGACACCCAAGGACCTCAGGATTATCCCGGTAGAGAATAAATGTATTTCGTTCCCTTATGGTTCGTCGAGCATTGATTAAGAGTCACAGAATTTTCTATTTAGAATCAGAGCCAGCAATCATTGGAAAAATAAATCTCCCTTCCAGGACCAGATTGGAATGAAGGAACATGGCCATCCAGCGACTGTTAGAACATTTCCAAAGAGGTAACAGATTTGCCCCGATTCTCTACCCCCGCCTTGTCCCCACCCTCTGTCACGTGACCGTGTGACTCATCCCATGGAGGCGGAATGTGTTTTCCTCACCCCTGATTTCAGTTTGGCCTTGTGACTTGTTTTAGCCTAGGAGATGCAGAGGAGCAAAAGCAGGGGCTTGAAAATGTGCTGGCCTGGTTGGGCTCACCCTCTATTGCCCCTGCCATTGCCAGGAGAAGAAGCTACCCCAGAGAGCCCCCCAATCCTTGAGCCGTTCTAAGCTGGTGAGTTTGGGGCTGGTTTGTTATGCATTATGATCATGACAATAGCTGCCCAACACAGAAATTGGCTAAACAATGCTTACTGGTGCAGGCCTCTGAGACTTTGTCATTCTTTGTTACACGGAACTAGCTGACTGGTGCAAATGAGGAATGCTCTGCTTCGCAGGGCAGCCAACCGTTGATTACTAGGCTTCCTGCAGCAGCACCACTGGCCTCTCTCCCACCAGGCTTGGTGGGCCTGACCTCTGAAACATCCCAGAATAAGGATGACAGTTTCTGGATTTGGGTGCCTGTCGGCTACTCAGTGGTAGTTCTTGAGTGCCCGTCTATGTCCCTGCCCTCTCAGGATGCCAGGAGACACTAGTTATGGAGAAGATGCAGCCCCAGTGCTCAGGGAACTACAACCGGGTCAGGAGTCAGCGGGAGGGCGGCAACCATGACTCATATAGAGATGGTCAAATCAGTGTCAGGTCATACGAAGGGTGACAAAGCCCTCTTCCCACCCCCCGTTGCTGCTCTGTGTCACCCTTGCTTTGTGCTGCTGCCCTGCACTGCTACCCCAGACTCTACTGCTCATCGCGCCCACCACCACTGGGGCCTTCCCACCGCGCCTGGCAGTTCCAGACAGCCCCCTACCCCCTCGCCTCCGCAGCCCCTTCCCTGGCTCCAACGGGAGAGCTGGCCCGTCTTGTCCTATCCCGTGTCCCACCTCCTCAAGGCCCAGCTGCCACCTGGCTGCTGTTAGCAAAGCCATCTGATAAGTCAAATCCTGGCCAAGGCAATAGCCAATAGGGAAAAAGTTTGGCACTTACTCAGAAAGTTAAACATAAAATTACCACATGACCCGGCAATTCCATCCCAGGGATGTGCCCCAAAGAACTGAAAACAGGGACTTGGACAGTTATTTGTACATCCACGTTCATTGCAGCATTACTCACAATAGCCAAAAGGTGGAGGCAGCCCAAGCATCCACTGACAGGTGATGGATAAACAAAATGTGGTCATTCAGGCAATGGGATATTATTCAGCCATAGAAAGAAGCAGAGTACTGGCAAATGCTGTCACGTGGACGAACCTGGAAGCCATCATGTTGAGCGAAATAAACCAGACACGAAAGGCCAGCTCTGCATGATTTCTCTTATCTGAAATACTTAGAACTGGCAAATTCACAGAGACAGAAAGTAGAATAGTGGTTACTACGGGCAGGGGAAGGGGGAATGGGGAGTTCTTGCTAAATGAGTGTGAGTCTTGTGCAGTGGAAGGGGAGGATCTCCGTGAGTGGGCATCCAGCTGGAGCATCAGACTTGAGCAGGTAGGATTTGTCTGGATGGAAGAAGAAGGAGGGAACAGCCTGGAAATGCAAACGAGCTAAGACACGGAGAATGAGCAGGGAGGTGGGGCAGGAAAGGTGACACTTCTGCTCCAAACCAGCCTTCCTGCCTCCCAGGCCTCCAACAGATTACTGAGAGGTCTCTGTTTCAGAGACAGCCCAGCAAAGGCCCGTCCTCTGACTCTGCCACTTGCTGGCTGTGTGACCTTCAGCAGGTTACCCAACCTCTCTGAGCCGCAATGCCCTCATCTATAAAGTAAGAATAATGAGGGCGATGCCTGTAGGGTTTAAGGAGGGTTAGCAGAATATAATGCATACAAAAGGCCCATGTGAACTCCCAATCAATGTTGGGCACTCTGTCGAGTGGCTTCCACGATCACCAGCTCCTGATGCTCATGCCCTGGGGTCATTCCCTCCTTTGACTATGAGTTGGACCTAGTGACTCTCTTCTAATGAACAGACTATAGCAAAAGCAATGGGGTGTTGCTCTTCTGATGAAATTATCTAAAACCGCCTTCTCTTGCTGGCACTTCCTCCTGCCCTCCTGCCCTCCTGCTTGCTCTGACACCAGCCGCCAGTTGTGAGACGCTCTGCAGGCAGGCCCCAGTGGCCAGGAACTGAGGGTGGCCTCCAGCCTACGCCCACAAGGAGCTGAGGCCGCAGGTCCTCCCGGTCATGCTTTGAGATAACCTGCAGCCTTTCACCTCCAGACCCAGAGGGCCTTGCAAAGTCATACCCAGATTCCCGACTTCTTGGAAACAGTGTGATAACAATTGCTGATGTCTTAAGCCACTAACTTTGGGGGCCATTTGTTACCAGCCATAGGTAACAAGTACAGTGGTTTATTATTATTATTTTAGCATGGGCAGGCTCTGGGAATCGAACCAGGGTCTCTGGCATGACAGATGAGAATTCTGCCACTGAGCCATTGCTGCACTGCCCTATTATTATTTTTAAGCATAACTCCTTACCTAATCCTATCTCTGGGACCTTCACGCTCCAATTATTCCCCCATTGCCAGGCCCCTCAATCTCTCTCTTTCTGACACTTTTTCACATTGTGCCTCCAACATCACACCCTCACACGCACTCATGCACACACAAGTTACTACACTGATGGCTGAGAGTGAATCTTGCAAAATTCTTTGAGGCAGGAATCTGACCGGGATCTAGAGACCAGGATCCCAGAGAACAAGCACGTGTTGGTGCCTGCCCAGCCCTGCCCAGGAGACTTGTCCCTTCAGATCTTGGAGCAAACAAAAACTTTGCTCACCCCGGTGCTGGAGCCCAGCATTTCCCTGGCTACTGAAATGTGGGAATAAATTCTTCTGTTCTATCTGTTTTCTTGTGTATCCAGGAATTACATGCATCTGCCCTACACACACAGTTTTAGTTCTTATCAATAGGGGAGTTTCCAAGAGGAGACTGGCTTCATTCACTTGTAGGTTCTTACAGCCTAGTTTGGACCCTTGAGAATTAAGCTAAGGCAGGTGACTGTGCCAGGTGGGGAGAAAGGCTGGGGTAGGTGCCTGGGGCTTGAGATCAAGTTCCACTCTGCCCTGACAAGCTGTTGGAAGAGTTCCTATCTATAGTGAGCCTGCGGGAGTCTGCAGTGGGAGACTTAAATAAGGTAAAATGTAAGAAAGGACTCATTGTCTTCCAGCATGGCCCCAGAGGCCCTGGCTATGGAGCTCTGAGCCTCCTTTCTCATCGGGAAGAAACACGTTGCAGTTAGGGTTCATCGTTCAGTCTCTTGTGAGTTGGGCTATCATGAGTCAGTTCCTTAGAGCCTGATCTCTAAACAGCCGACTGGATCTGTGAGGAGGAGAGCTGTCACTCTTGGCTGACCCTCCTCCCAGCTGCTGAGCATTGCCAAGACTCCTCCTTGACGGCATCGTTCTTATGTTGTCACAATATTTTCTAGCTTTATAAAGCAATTTTTACCTGGCCCTGCTGCCCAACAACTTTCTTCTAAGAGTCTGCCAGTTTACTGAGGGAAAACTAGAATGTAGGCTCTAAATCAGGAGGTCTCGTGACATCTTGATCCATTAATCCCATCAAGAGATTTGCTCTGTCTTAGTGTGGAGAGAGAAAGACCCGAATCTTCTCGTGCCTTTTCCTGGGAGGCTCTGGCAGAGCATCTAATACCTCTCAGTTCTTTGCCTTGAGAAAGAGGTTTATGGGACATCAGCACTCATCTCTGTGCCTTATCTCTTCGAGCTGCATCAGGATCCCAACCCAGCCATAGGAATTTGTTCCCAGGTATCATTGTCTTTGACCCCAGATTGTATATAGAAGCTTATTTTGAAATATTGAGGAGAAAATGAGCCTCCACAGTAACCTAGAGGGTCCAAACAACTCTCCCTCCAAATTCAGAGCTCTTTGGAAGCCAGTACTACCTCTCTGTCTCCAATACTAGTCCTGGGCCTGGAGTGTGGTAGGAATTCAACACGCATGGGATGAATGGGTGGGTGGGTGGATGGATGGATGGATGGATGGTTGGATGGATGGATGGATGGATGGGTGGGTGAATAGATGGATGGATGGTGGGTGGGTGGGTGGGTGGCTGGATGGATGGTTGGATGGATGGATGGATGGATGGGTGGGTGGATGGCTGGATGGATGGTGGGTGGGTGGGTGGCTGGATGGATGGTTGGATGGATGGATGGATGGATGGGTGGGTGGATGGATGGATGGATGGTGGGTGGGTGGTTGGATGGATGGTTGGATGGATGGATGGATGGATGGATGGGTGGGTGGATGGATGGATGGATGGGTGGTTGGATGGATGGCTAGATACTTGGATGATGGACAGGTGAACGGACAAGTGGATGGATGTACAGACAGATGGTTGGATGAATGGGTGGGTGGCGGGATGAGTGGATAATGGAGGGCTGGAGAATTAATTAATCAATCTATAACCAAAGAGCAGAAGTTCTAGCCCAGAACTCATCACTTATTAACCTTGTAACTTCTCTCATTTGTAAAGTGGCATAAGGGTAATTATTTTTCTACCCACACAATATGGTTATTGTGAGAAAAAAATTATATAAGATAAATAAAAATTCCTTGGCTACAGTTATAGAACTATACCAATGAAAGGAAGTATTGTTCAAAAGAAAATGTTTTTCTCAGCCTAATTCATGAAATACTTCTTAGAACACTCAATGATTCCATTAAGGACTAAATAAGTCTTCTCAGGAGACAGTATTTGCTGGGTTCTTTAGAGGTGGGACTCAGAACAGTGGAGGCTTGGTCCAGAGAGCCATCTTACCTTGGACAGCATGTGTGCATCATAGGAGGTGGACTCTTCAGTTTCTACAGGTACCTTTACCTCCTACAAGACTTACAGAGGGCAGGTACCACGTCTTAGGTGGAAAATCCTCCTCATCAAAATAAGTAACTCAAACACCTGTTGCAATTATTTTACTAAAATATCCAAATCATAGCATTAAGAAAAGACAGAGCACAACTTTACAAAAGGCAATGATGGGGAAACAACAGTGAAATACAACGTTTGAACTGTGTCCTTGTGCAAACTTGATTTGAGAGACCAACATTCCAAGTGGGTTTCTACCCACTTCAGCCATATCTTTAAGATGGACATCAGGTTTGCATGATTGTGCGAAGGGACAGAGAGGGGAGGGGAAAGGGGGATGACATGGACTGTCCCCTCCTCTATGTATGTGATCATCAGTACAGAGACCCTGATGGGCATTTGAAAGTTGACAGTGACAACACTGACTAGCAGGTCCAGGCCTGGCTCTCCACGACACCCAAAACCCGCCTCTTTGGCATGCATGTGCCCAGCTTCTCTGTTCCCCTCTGTGTCCTCTCCTCGGGTCGGCTGGTGAGGTGGTGGTGGTTCAGGCCACAGCCCAGGCTGGAGCACTGCAGCCCTTTTCCTTCCCACTCTGGCCATTTAGTGAAAGGGTCAGGTGTTTGCTTCTCTCCTGGCTGTGCACCAGGGTGGACCACCACCCCTGGGCTTTGCGTGGGTGTCTGAGTCTCCCAGGGCTACTGTGTCAACAAACTGGGTGGCTTAACACAACACAAATGAATTGTCTCGCAGTTCTGGAGGCCAGAAGTCCAAAGCCCAGGCGTCTGCAGTGCTGTGTCCCTTTGAGGTCTGGGGAGGGTCCCTCCTGGCACCGTCTGGCTTCTGGTGGTGGCAAGCCCTCCTCAGCACTTCTTGGCTTGTGGGCGCATCACTCTGTCTCTGCCCCATGGCCATGGGACCATCCTTCTGACTCTGTCTGTAGGTCCAATTTCCCCTTCTTGTAAGGACCCCAGCCACACTGAATTGGGGCCACCCTACTCTGGTGTGGTCTCATCTTAACTAATCACCTCTTTAAGGAGCTCATTTCCAAAGAAGTTTCCATTTACAGGACCAGAGTTAGGATTTCCACATTCCTTTTTGGGGACGACATGGTTCAACCCATAACAATGGGATTTTAGGCCAAGGCAGCCAGACCAGACCGGAGAAGAAAGGGGGCACTCCTGTCACCGGAACACCTGGGCTTGTCCTCAGAGCACTTGGGCGCTGGCAGGCCGCCTGCTGCAGGACTCAAAGGGGACAGAAAAGAGATGACACACTGGTGGTTTTTATGCATGACAGCTCTATGAAAAGGGCATAGCATTTACTTTAGCAAATTTGAAACTGGGGATTTGTGAACTGAACAAAGTCAGTAAATATCAAGGGTTAAAAAATAGGTCCCCACATTTTCAACCCTGATGCGGAGTTGCATACATCTCCCTTTTTAAAGGACAGGAGCTGGGGGTCAGCAGGGACACAGCGGCTGCATCAGAATTCCTAATAGCACCACTTCGTACTTCGGGAGTGAAATGAAACAGCTCTATTTTAGCCATGTACAGTCCCCGGGCGCTGGACTCTTAATGATCTCTAATTATTACAAAAATTTCCAACATCCGGGATGGTTTCCAAGCCTGTCATTGCGGTCGTTCATTAGAGGCAGCCATGGCCAGGGGTCCACACAGTGAGAATCAGAGAAGCCAGACACGGGGAGGGCAGGAGGTCACATGGGCCCCACCGTGGATCCAGGATCCACCTCAGAACCCCAGAGGATGCGGATGAGGAGGCGTTTCCTGAGCTCAGATGTTGGGTGTCCAGGAGAGCAGAGAAGGCAGATGGAAGACGGAACCAGGAGCACTGGCCTGGGAGCCCTTGGCTGGCTTCTGGCTTTCTGATTCCCATATCCGACACAATTGCACTTGGGAGAGGTTCCCCCACTGCAGGGGCCATTTGCAAATGGAGAGGGCTTGTCCTTAGTTGCCTGGGGACTCTGCTGGCACTGCACGGGACGGACCAGGGATGGTGAACGACCTGCAACATGCAGATAGCACTACCCTGGTCCAAATGCCACCAGGTTCCCCATGGAGAGCCACTGAGTGTCCTAGGCCAATCCCTTCCCCGGGCTCCTACTCCCTGCTTATAAAACAAAACAAGGCCACCCTGCATTAAAACCCCATGATTCGAGATTAAATGTTAAACAACCCTGGAAGGCAGGACACGCAAAAGCACCAGATATGTGGGGAACACAATGAGGTCCAAGTCCCCAGATGAGGCTCCCAACCCCTCAAAGTTGCCCATGCACCTGCCCACCTGCCTGTGCACCTACCTGCTGCCTGCTTGTGCACCTGCCCACCTGCCTGTGTACCTGTCCATGCACCTGCCTGCCTGTGCACCTGCCCATCTGCCCGTGTACCTGCCTGCCTGCCTGTGCACCTGCCCACCTGCCCATGTACCTGCCCGTGCACCTGCCTTCCTGCCTGTGTACCTGCCCACCTGCCCATGTACCTGTCCACCTGCCCATGTACTTGACTGCCTGCCTGCCTCCCTGTGCACCTGCCCACCTGCCCGTGTACCTGCCTGCCTGCCTGTGCACCTGCCCACCTGCCCATGTACCTGCCCGTGCACCTGCCTTCCTGCCTGTGTACCTGCCCACCTGCCCATGTACCTGTCCACCTGCCCATGTACTTGACTGCCTGCCTGCCTGTGCACCTGCCCGCCTGCCTGTGCACCTGGCCACCTGCCTGTGTACCTGCCCGCGCACCTGACTGCCTGCCTGTCTGTGCACCTGCCTGACTGTGCACCTGCCCACCTGCCCGTGTACCTGCCCACCTTCCCATGCACCTGCCTGCTGGCCCACAGTCCTCTAGTCAACAACAGGTCCTCTGCAAACAACTCCAGGCTGCAGCTCTTTCCCCCACAACTCCCAAGACAGGGAGGCTTGGATCTCTCATTCATTGACTCAATGAGAAATTTCATGGCAAAACAAAAAAAACAGACACACACACAAAGTGTAAAGGCCCCCATGGTGGATCTTTGGCCTTTATTTTCTAGTAAATTATCCTGGCGGTTGTTTTTGTTCTGAAACCTCACGGCACTGCCTTGTTTGGCAGAGCAGTGGAGGCCGGAGCCCAGGAGAGCCCGGGAGGGAAGGCCAGCAGCGGCCGGGGCCAGACGGTGCCCGTGCCTGTCCCCCGGAGATGCGGGGCCTGGGCAGCTGCGAGGCTGTTTTCACCAGACCTGGGTCGAGAGTGCTCCAGGGAAAGCGTCACGGACCCGGCTGCAGATCTGTGAGGCCGGCTCTCCTGGGGGCTCTGACCTTGGCCTGCAGGAAGAAGTCGACGCTTTTAATTAAAGAAAGTGTGTTGGGTTTTTTCCACTGTGAACACAATGCTTGCTTACTTGTTCACGCAACCAGTCCGTGCTGCTGCTGAGCTGGTTCCGAGGACAGCAGGAGGACACATGTGACAAGTCCCTGACTTCTGGGACTTCACAATTAAGGGGCGGCTCAGGAGGGAACATTTGGAATAAAAAGAAGAGTGAGAGGAAAAAAATCATTCTCCTTGCAGAAGTGACTGCCACAAACATTTGTGTGGCTCTTTCTGCTACCCCTAAAGTATTCTTTCCCGTGTGGGGCTCCCATTGACAGGATCGCATGATACTTACAGTTTCCTAACCTGTTATCTAGCTCACGTGTTTCCATATTTATTTATGTTTGCATGGGCAGGTATCGGGAATCGAACCCAGGTCTTTGGCACAGTAGGCAAGAACTCTGCCACTGAGCCACCATGGCCCACCGTCCATATTATTTTAAATCCTTCATAAAGAACTCTTCTTTTTCGTGGTGGCATGATAGTCCATGAAGCAGCGATGCCACCATTGAATCCGTCTTTCCCTTACCCTTAGGCATTTGAGATTGTTTTCCTTTGGGTTGATGCACACTGTCATTCGTAATGTTTTTTAATATTCTGTTTCTTTGGGATGCGGTTCCTGAAATGGAATTACAGGACTAAGGGTCCTGAGACCCTTCCGGTCGCTGCCCCCCAGGGTGACAGCAGAGACCACGCTGAGCTCAGGCGTCCTCCCACTGAGCCCCTGCAGAACCCGGGAGGCGGGCTTCCCGGCAGAGCCCGAGGGAGACACCACCAGTGGCGCCGCTGACTCCTCATTGAGTCACGAATTGGCTTCTTGGGGCCATGCTCGCCAATGCGGGTCCAAGGTAGGGCGAGGCCCCGGAGCCCCTTGCAACCCACAGGAAGGCTGGGAGCCCGCGGGCAGCTGATGGCCCCAGGTGAGGCCCAAGGACAGAACTCAGAGCCCCAAAAGCAAGCAAGGTGTATGTGGGGGGCAACTAAAATAGGGAGACCACTGGACAGGGGCTGGGGGCGTAAATGAGCTAAATTTTCATCTACGACAGCAGGAAGTCAATAGATTTCTAAAGCTAATCAACCCCCAAACAGCAGTGGAAGTGTATTACTCAGGCAGGCAGAGAGGAGCCCCAGGATAATTAAAAATGAAAACAGTGAAAAATGGAGGTGAGAGAAAGGAGGAGTGGGGGTGGTCGCCTCTCTTTATAAACCTTTTAGCATTATCTGACTTCTGGGGTTAGAAAATAATAAAGTGCATGCATTGGCTTGATAAGAGGAGGAAAGATAAAAAAATATTTAAAAACTGCAAGGCCGAGCGTCACCTGATGCTCAGTCCTGGGAGTTCTCGGGGTGCCCCCAGCCCCTCCGGGACAGGAAAGCCTTGGCGTGTCCATCGCGCCTGTTTGGAGAGGACGCCCAGGCCTCGATCTGGGTGGGAGATTAAGGAGGCAACCCTGGGGAGGCACCCCAGCAGCCGCAGCTCTGCAGGAGTAAGCCGGGCCCACCTTCCTGGCAGTCATGCCTTTGAAAGCACCACTAGCGCAGCCACTCGTGTTCTCAGGAGATGGGGGCGGGGAGCAGGGGCAGGATCCGTCCCCATCGCTGCCTTCCTTTGTCTTCCCAATTCTCGGACCCACGGGCCTGGCTGGACCTGGGAAGAGCAGGACGAGGGTGAAGCCGGCGCGGGGCAGGCCCGTGTCCTAAGCCCAGCCCCCCGGCTCCCCGGGGCTGCGCTGGAGAAGTTCTAAGGTGCCCCCATGTCTTCCCACCCAAGAAGGTCCCTGCCCAAGAGGCTGAATCTTCCACCAGCAGCCTTAGGGGTAGAGGTCGGCTGACAAACTGGGGGTCCCTCCAGGTGGGGGTGGGGGCCACAGCAGACCTTACTGAGAAGGTCCCAACTCAGCTGTGCTCAGAGGGGTGTGGGCAGCGGGGGCCTGACCTTCAGAGCGCACACGTGGTGCTAGTCATAACGGGCCCTAACTAGCAGGACATGTGTGCTGGAGGCAGATGTACTTGATGGGGGCAGGGGAGGGGTCTCAGTTACTCACAGGATTCCAGGCAGCTGTTTTCAAATCCAGACTCTCTTTGGAGTTTTGAATGAGCCTCCCAGCCATGTCGGGCCCATGCTAAGAACTTCACATACATCATTGTCATCATAGCTAATCCACCCAGGAGACGGTGTTTGTCACCCATTCTATTTTATAGATGGAGAAACTGAGGCAGGACGAGGATGAGAAAGTTGCCCAGAGTCACACATTAAAGAACCTGCAGGGGCAGGTTGGAGCTGGACTGGCTGACCCCCAAACCCTCGTTCTAAACCATTCTGCTTTATAGTTTTAATTTCCCAGGGAAACGCAGAGGCCTGTCTCATTGTCACTCCAATGGGAAAACTTGGGCCACAGGCAACTGAAATGCCTCGTTCGCAACCCAGAAATCATGGCACCATTATTCACACTCATATGTGCCCCCCTCTGACCCTCGACACCTCATCAGACACAACATCCCCCAGACCTGTCTTTTTCTGGCTCTAGCCCCATTTGGCCATCCCACACACAGCTCAACAGAGGCGAGATGACATCATCAGTCCGGGAGAGGCTCAGAGCGTGCTGAGCCCTGAGTGAGCAGACAAAGGTTAGGCATCTGGGGGAGCTAAAAGCCCCTAAAAGCTTACAGAGGTCCTGCCAAATGGGTGATTGGCTCCCGCTGAGATTAGCTTTAATCAATTATTAAGCGATAAGTTAATATTTATGAGTTTGTTCAATCACAGAGAAATGAAAACATTTTATGATTTTTTTTCCCCTGATAACTTCTAAAATAAAAAACATGAAACAAGCATAGAACTGGTGGCTTAGGTTTTCTAAATCCTTTCCACTGAAACCATTGAATGTCTTTGTTTTTATTTGATTATTTCGTACTCCCCCAGAACCTGATGCGAGCCTGAGTGGGCGCTGAGCTGACAGTGAATGGCTTGTTTCGTTCTGATTGCACAATGTTAGAGCACCTAGTTTTGTCTGAGGGACATCAGGAAAAAGCACTCTCCTAAACTGTCCCTGGTTTGCTGAAGTGGCAAGACAGCCAGTGTCCTCAGGCCTTCAATGGGGACAATGTGGGAGAATCCAGCATCAGGCCCTTGAATTCTCATTGTCCCATCCTTGACTAGTCTGAGTCCTTCATTCCCGAAGCCCCATCTTTCCAGAAACAATTACCCAGGAACTGTGAAGCAACAGATACAGAAAAGCAGAAGAAGAGAAGGATGAAACACATCACACCTGCAGGATCAACCCAAAAATAATACAGGTGACTGGGCTTCCATTTTTATTCTATTTGGAATCTGGTACAACATGCCTTTTCCCATCCATCCATCCACACATCCAGCCATCCACCCATGCACGCACTCCTGCATCTTCCCATCCACTCACCCACCCATCCATGCATCCAACCACACATCCCTGCATCCACTTCTACATCTACCCATCCATCAACTCACCCATCCATCCATGCATCCACCCACACATCCACGCATCCATCCACTCATCCATCCATCCATCCACCCATCCACCCATCATCCATTCATCCATCCATCCACCCATCCACCTATCTGCCCACTCATCCACCCATCATCCATCCATCCACCCATCCATCATCTATCCATCCACCCATTCACCCATCCACCCATCTACCCACCCATCTACCCATCATCCATACATCCATACATCCATACATTCATCCACCCATCCACCCATCATCCATCCATCCACCCATCCATCAACTCACCCATCCATCCATGCATCCACCCACGCATCCACCCACACATCCACGCATCCATCCATCCACTCATCCATCCATCCATCCACCCATCTACCCATCATCCATCCATCCATCCATCCATCCGTCCATCCACCCATCTACCCATCATCCATCCATCCGTCCATCCGTCCATCCATCCGTCCATCCGTCCATCCATCCGTCCATCCATCCATCCACCCATCCATCCATTCATCCACCCATCCATCCATCCACCCACCCACCCACCCGTCCACCTTCCATCCAACCATCCACCCACCCATCCATCCATCCACCCATCTACCCATCATCCATCCATCCGTCCGTCCGTCCATCCACCCACCCACCCACCCATCCATCCACCCATCCATCCATCCACCCATCCACCCGTCCACCTTCCATCCAACCATCCATACAGGTAACAACATCTACCATACACCAAGCTCTAAGCCAGGTGCTCAAGGAACCCACTCTCAAGAGGAGAGACATACCTGGACCCCTACCTGCCACCCATGGTGCTAAACTAAGTTGTGCTGGAGGTACGCTGGGGCACACTAGGGAGTGGGGCAAGGGGTCCCCACAAAGAAAAGCCTCTGAGCTTGGTCCAAGGCCAGACCAAACATGATGTGTGGGGTTGTTGTTCCAGGCAGAGGGACCACACCAAGATGTGGACTCCCAACCCCCCACTCTGCTCTCTCCCATGGGGCCTGCAGAGGTGGGGAGTGGGCCACTGTGAAACGCTCTGCATGCTGGGCAGTCCCCAGGGGGCAGCGAGGCTGCAGGACATTTCTGCAGGTATTCAGAATCAGAATCTAGATCTAGATCACCCCTTGTCCTAATTAAGGCAGACCTTCGAGATTGCGTTGCATTTGCAATGCTTTCGGAAGTGGGACAGCACGTTAATCTCTAACTACTTCTGCCTCTCCACCTAGACTTCCCTCTCCCTCCCCAAGGCCCCCCTGGCTCTGCAACAAACACGAGAGCCTGCTGTGGGCTTTCTCAGCACTGAGCCTCATCTTACAAGGGGCACTTGATAATGGAGTTGCCTCAATAAATTCACAGGTCCCTAACCCGACAATCCCCCGCTGCTTTTGACCATGCGTTCTGCCGTTTCTCCGCTGGGTGTTGTTTGCTGCGGACGTCACCACGGAGGGGGGCCTGAGGCGGAAGCCATGGACACAGAAACATCTCGTCAGAGCCAGGGTTAGGTTTTGCCACGTTCTTTGGGTTCGATAACAAGGTTTGCTTCGACTGCTCAGTCGGGGGATCTGAATATCCTAAAAACAGAAGGTAAAATATTTATCGGGAAGGATATCTATTTTTAACCAGGGTTGATTTCAGTTCTATTATTCATGTGGCCTTCCTCAGAGTATTCACTTCACACTTGTCTGCCTGCAGGAGAGGTGAGACAGAGCAGGGGCCAACCTGAAATCAAAGAGCAGGGCCTGGGGGTGGGCAGCGGGGGGTGGGGGGGGGGGCGGAATTCCAGGGCAGGGGTGGGGCAGCAGCTGATGTCACCAGCCAAACTTCCCCATTCATGTCACTCTGTCTGTAGGGTTTGGTGAGAACTATGCCTCCGATTTATAAACAAAGTCATCTGCGCCCCTGCCCCTTCTTTCCAGGTTCCCTCTTACCGGGAGATGGGCGCCAGCCTCGAGGAGCCTTCGGCCTGCAGCCCCGCCATCCTTGACTAAACCGTCCCAGATAGAGACAGGCGTCACTGCCCCTCGGGCCTAACGCTGACAAGGTCTGGAGAAACAAGCCGGAACCTGTCAGAGCCCAAACAAGAACATTCTCAGCTCAGCGTGTAGCCAAGAAAGGCGGGGCGGGCTGGCGCCACTGCGAGGTGGAGACTGCCTTCTGCTCCCCCCAAGGTCGCCGGGCACAAAGCTGCCGGCCATCTGGTCACCCCAGAGCAGGAAAGAACAGGGGCCTTGCGGTCAGATCGATGGGACTGCGTCCTATTCCACCTGGAGTAGCTCCGGGACCTGGGGCCGGACCCCTACCCATCCTGAGCCTCAGCCTTCCCGTCTGTAAATGGCGAGCCTGGAAATGGCCCTCCCGGAGATGCTACAGATTCAGGAAGATGCTCTTTCTGAGGGCTGGCCCCGGCTATGCCCGGCGCACCGCGGGAGCATGGCCAGTGCTGCCGGTGGACACACAGCACTTGGGCAGACAGTTCTCACCGCGGTATCATTCCTTCATCCTGCAGATAAGGAGGTCATGAGAGGGGAGGCTGATGGACAGACAGACGGATGTTCTTATTCCATGCCAGGCCTGAGCTTCACACACAGGCTGCTTATTTTAATTACCACTCAAGCCTGGGCACTTTGTATTGTTGTTGCCACTGTGCAGATGGGGAAACTGAGGCCAGAGCCAGAGGCGCTTCCTTTCCTCCTCACACACATCAGGTGGGCTCCGCTCTCCCAGAAACAGCGGCTGTGGACAGCTGCTCCGGGTGTAGCGTTCGGACGCAGGGCCTGACTTGTTTCTGGGCATCCCTTCCTCTTCCCAGAGCCAGGCCAAGTGGGGGCCTCCCACACCTGGAGAAGTACGTGCGGGGCCGGGCACCCCGAGCTCCTGCTCCAGACTCCTTCCAGGCCAGCTGACCTTGTCCGGTGAGATCGGGGCAGTGGTGAGCTACACAAGGAAGAAGGCACAGTGGCCTGGAGGCTAAAGAACCACAGGGGTGCACACTTGGGAATGGGGGAACGCGGGCATGGAACATCTAGGTCAGGGCCAGCGGGCTCTGAGGGAAACCCAGTTACAAAGCGGTGGCAAGAAGGGAGCGTCTGTGGGCAGCAGGGAAGCTTGCCAGGTCAGAGCTGCCCTGGCTGGTTCGCCTCACCCTGGACTGCCTCCCCTGGGTCTGGTCTAACCTGCACACCTGCCTCCCCTGGGCTCCAGGTCTAACCTGCACACCTGCCTCCCCTGCGTCTAACCTGCACAACCTGCACACCTGCCTCCCCTGGGTCTGGGTCTAACCTGCACACCTGCCTCCCCTGCGTCTAACCTGCACAACCTGCACACCTGCCTCCCCTGGGTCTGGGTCTAACCTGCACACCTGCCTCCCCTGGGTCTAACCTGCACAACCTGCACACCTGCCTCCCCTGGGTCTGGGTCTAGCCTGCATATCAGCACATTCTGACTCCAGGTGCATCAAAGAGGAAAGTGAGGCCTCACCCTCTCTCCTGTCCTGCCTCAGTTGCTGGGCTCCATCCCCGGGGGACTGACTGCTCTTCACTCCCTCCACACCCACCCTCCCTCCTCTATACCCACCTCCACTTGCTTACAGCTTAAAGGAGAAGAGGCTGGCAGAGAGCTGCCTTACTGCATGCTGGGTGCTCCGAGTTATTGCCTTTATTTACGGCCCTCCTTGGAGTAGCATGAGGCTTTCCAGCAGCAAATGCACTTTAAAACAATCAAAGAGTAGCCAGGATCCCCATCACAGGAAACCTGGAGGCCAAAGACAGGGAGAGTCCAGGGGTGATACTCAGGTGTGTGGACAATGGCCTCCAGGGGTGGGGGACCGGGGTGGGGTGCAGTCGAGGACAGGAAGGACTAGCCTGGAGGGACGGGCTGATAGCCATCAGATGAGACTCTCCGCTGTCTAGACACCTGTGCAGGTGCTTCCCAAGTCCTCCTGGCCCTCACCCTGTCCTCCTTCCCGCCATCCCATTACTGTTATCGCCATATTCCAGATGTGTGGCATCCAATGTGAGTCACTTGTGGGACACACAGCTGGGCTCACCCATTCAGCCAAATGGCCTTTAGCATTTGGGGGGGCTCCTTTAATGCCCCCCCAACACAATCCACACTTGGCCTCTTTCTGCAGAGACCTTCCTGTGTCTCTGAACCCGACTCCCACCGTCACCCCGACCTCCTGCCACCTGATCACCTCCCAGCCCCAGGTTGGGTGGGAGCAGCTTACAGAGCCGTCTCCACCTGCATGCTGTCGGTTGCAAGGGGCCCCAGTGAACTGGGGGTAACTTAAGCGGGAAAGGAAGTTACTGGGAAGGTGTGGGTACCCTCAAAGAAGAAAGAGAAGGCAGGAGAACCAAGCCTGGGAAAGCCCTGGGCACCTAGACGGAAGGGCCAGGGCAGCTGCAACAAGGAGCAGCCACACCAAGCAGCACATGTGCTCTCTGGCTCCCGCCTATGTCATCTCTGGTCATCAGGGCCCTTCTTCTGTCCTGGTCACCCAGGGACCAGTTGCCGCTCCAGAGGGAAAATGGGGCACTTGGAGGTTCTCACGCCTGTCATTACCCGCTGGGGCCAGGCGGTGACCCTGGGAAGGGCGTGTAAGGACAATGAGACAGTCTTCTGGCTCCCTGGCCTCTCGACAGCAGGACTAACCCTGGGTAGGGCAGAGCCGGCGCCTGCAGGCAGGTGAGCTGGTTCTCCTGACTCCACATACAGCTCAGAGACAGAGGCCACGGTCCCCTCCAGCTGAGCCCCCATCTGAGCCACAAGGGCTGGCAAGAGCCTCCCCTGGAGGGTATGGACCCTCCCAAGACCCAGCAGGAGCTGAGCGGGCTCTGGCAACAGAGGGCACGCCCTTGGCCCTGAATCACAGGGAACCAACCTGGACCCCACGGCTCCCCTCTGCCGTCCTACAGCGCTGATGAATCTGCGCCGGACCTAGCTCACCCCTGGCCATATGCCCAGCCCCGGGGACTTCATCAGTCGTCACTCCAGGTAAATGTCGGCCGGTTACTGGCCACAGGCTGTGCAGCCCTGGACTTTGGACGAGGCCGAGGCTGAGCTCCAGCCTCCAGATTTAAGGCTCTGGGAGGCAGCATCTGCCAGCTGTGTGCCAGTCATTCACTGGTCCCCATGCTGGAGTCAGCAGGCAAAGAGGAGGAGCAGCTATCCCCCCTCCACTTGAGTGGCAGGACACAGGACTGCCAAAAAAAGAGGGGTTCAGATGCAGGTCAGCCAAAGAAATGATGGACGCCCACTCCTGACCTCTCCCCGCGGTACCTGCACTTCAGGGCAGGCCCAGGAGAAGAACCACCTTTCAAGACCACAGGATGGAACCGAGCATAGGGGAAGGTCCTTGCCACCCGCGGGGGCTGGGGGCTGGGGGCGGGGCACGCCTAGGATCATCCTGAAGGAGGGTAGAAGACCCAAGCCCAGTTTCCACTCGTCCACAAACCTGCCTGCCGTGTGGCCTCCCACAGCCATGGCATGGCTCTGGCCACCGACGATTAAGCCCGTCATTCAGGATCTTTCGATGGCAAGAAGCAGCAATGGGCTCCAGTATATTTCTCAAGTGAAAGGGTGATTTCTCCAGGGTTGTGATCTGAAACGGAGTTGCTGAACCAGCAGACTCAGGATGTGACCTGCGATGGAGTGGTGGGAGTCCAGAGCACAGCCCCTGTGCCCCAAGTGTCCACATCATTCCCAAGTCCCCAGAGGCTTGGGGAGGGGGCAGGGAGGGACCCGCTGGGCCAGAGGGCAGCAGAGTGCGGGCCCTGAGGGGCACTGAGAGTCAGGAATCTTCCCCACCGTGAGGTCCCCCAAGATCCTTTCCTTCTGGCTGTTTGGATGCTGTGGTCTGCCCTGACCAGGGGCCCCTCTTCTCCAAGCTCTGCTCCTTCCTCAATTGACCCTCTGCAGTCAGCTTACCTATGGGGCCAAGGAGCTGAGTGGCTGCCCACCTGCCCCACCTCTGCTGATGAAGGTGGCGCCACTTTCAGAAAAGCTCCAGCAGCGAGTGGGAGTTGGGGCAACCCTGGCCACGGGCGGGCCACACCAGGGCCCAGAGCCCCTGTGCCATGGCGGTGATCACAGTGAAGCTCCCCTCTTCCAGGGAGCCTTCCTGCCAACAGCCCTGGACAAGCCTCTGAGCTCCTCTGCAGCAGCTCAGTTTCAAGCCAAGCACCTTGAAGGAAGGGAAATCAACAATGGTAATACTTAGCAGGCGCTGAGGCTTCCACAGACCAGGCACGTTCCTGTCTAATTAACCCTCTCCCCAGCCCTGGGAGGAAACTGCAGCCCTGAGAGTGGAAGAGCCTGTCCCGGGTCACCCAGCTGCTGAGTGGGGAGCCCGCCCGGGCTGTGCGAGGCTGAAGTTTGGCGGCCCAGCATCCCTGCCCACCTGCTCACTGCCCAGTGGCGACCAGAGATGCTCCTCGTTGGTGCCTGTGAACTGCCTGCCACTCTGGCGGCTGTACTTTCTGGAACCAGCCTTGGGGCCACATGGAAGGAACTGTTTTCCTTTTTACATCCCAGGAGGTTCCCTGGAGCTTTCCTGACCGGCCCTAGGTGGGCCTCTTTCCCTGGCATGGCCACCAGGAGCTGACCCGGGGGAGGGCATCTTCTCCTGGGCCATCACCCTGGAGAAGGCGGGAGGCAGCAGGTGCTGCCTAAGGGGCCGGGTAGGAGTCCCTGGCTCAGGTCTGGCTTTGCCCCTCCAGATCCCCTTTCCGGCCCTGACTGTCCAAAGTTGCCCCGGGGAAACAGACCCTTCCGGGTCCGTCCGCAAGCCAAGCCGCGAGGGTAGTGTCCGCCAGCCCCCCCACGTGGGCGGTGGCCCCCTGGCCGACCCGCAAGCGTGGGCGCTGAGGGGGGCCGGCCCGCGTGACGTGCGCGCATGTGCCAGGTGGGCGCGAGATGCGGGTGGGGAGCGCACCCCTGGTCCCGGAAGCGCGCGTACGGGAACAGCGTGTGCACCCAGGGCGAGCTGTAAAGGCTAAGGCAGCAAATCAATTTTACAAAGCAATTTGTCCTCTCTCCCCAGCTGGCCCCAGGAGGCTTAACTTAATCACTCTGGAACAATGTCAGAGGATGGCCGGGGAGGCACAAATCCCTGCCTTCCCAGCGATCCGGGAAGGGGGGGCGCTTCGCCGGGGCTGGCGAGGACTCGAGGGTCCCCCTGGGCAGAGCGGACCACAGCAGGAAGTTAGTCAGCTCCCTCCTCCGGCCCCCTCCCATCCTTCATTTCCAGCCCCTCCCCCGCCGGAACCTGCGCTCTCATTGGCCCTTCTCCCCCCTCGCTGGAAAGAGTGGAAACCATCTGGACCCCCCATTTGGAAAGAAAACCGCGGGGCGGGGTGTCAGTGAATCACAGCGATGGTGGGAGCCCGGCGCACTGAGGTCCAGATGAAGCAATTAAACCCACGGTGGGTCCCCCAGCAGGTGGTCCCCCTGGCTGCCACCGGGTCACGCGGAGGTGGGGGGTGGAACTCCCGCGTTCTCTCTGAATGCACACCCCCACCCCCACCCCCCGCCCCCTCCAGCAGCCGCAGCCGCGCACCCTCGAGGCGCGGGCCCCGGGGCCAAGGCACCGCCTATCCAAGGGCTCCAGTCCTCCCCCGCCCAAAGCGGGATTCCCGCCCCCAGGGCGTTCCCCCGCCCCTTCACCCTGCAGCCTGCCCGCTCCTTTGCGTCCCTGCCTTGCCTTTAAAGGGTACAGTGCAGATTTATACCACAAATTAAATTTTTAATGAAACCGCAGAACAGTAGGGCCTGACAGATGCAATATCGATAAGACCCCCAGGGTCCTGCAGGCAGGAGCTCGCCCCGGAAAGCTTTTTAGGATGTTATGCAATATGGAATCAAATTAATTATTTGAATCTAAGGGCTCCGTGCCTCTGTAGTGCCGCTGGGGCCAGTGAGCGTAAGGCAGGCGCTTTTCATTATTGCCAGCTCGAAACGGCAGGCGCAGGAAGGAAGTGGTGACTTCACAGACCCAAATACTAGGAGTACGAGGCCGAGATCAAAGGATGGAGAGTGGGAAGAGCAAGAGAATATGTGTGTATGACACACACGCGCGCGCGGGGAGGGGGAGAGGTGGAGCAGTCCCTCCCAGGACCGCTCAAGCCCGCAAGCCCGAGACTGCAGCAAAACGCAGCAAACATCTTCGACCTTGCCTGGAGCTCAGGGAAGTCCTGCTGCCCCCAGCTTTCAGAGACATACCCTCACTTAAATATAGAGGAGCAGGCTGCGTGCCTTCAGCTGGGATGTCTTACCATGAGGTAAGAAAGCTGCCAGGTTCCCGAGAAATGAACCCAGAGTGGCCACTCCAGCAGGGGCCATATAGGATCAGCTTGAGATTCCCATGGAATGAGACGCTGATTCTACATTTAGCATGAGGTGGGCCGTGCTCCCCTGGTCACCAGGACATCTTCTGCCTCCTCTGGGACCAGCATCGGGGCCCTTTTCCATGGAATGGTCAACAGAAACTTTGTGAAACAGTCACCTACTCCAGACCTCTCTGTGGCTCCCCACTGCCCCACTGAAGTTGAAACCCTCTAGGATGGCCTGTGAAGGCTCTGCTGATGGCTGCACCACCCCTCCCATGCTGGGCACCTCAGGGCCTTTACACCTGATTTTGCCTTCCTCATCTGAAATTCCTCTTTGCCTGGTGTTTTAGTTTGCTAAGGTTGCCAGAATGCAACACACCAGAGGTGGATTGACTTTTTTTTAACAATTTTTTTTTATTAATTAAAAAAAATTAACAAACAAAACAATAACATATTCCATTCTACATATATAATCAGTAATTCTTAATATCATCGCATAGTTGCATATTCATCATTTCTTAGAACATTTGCATTGATTTAGAAAAAGAAATAAAAAGACAACAGAAAAAGAAATAAAACCGTAATAGAGAAAAAAAAGTTATACATACCATACCCCTTACCCCTCGCTTTCACTTACCACTACCATTTCAAACTAAATTTATTTTAACATTTGTTCCCCCTATTATTCATTTTTATTCCATATGTTCTATTCTTTTGTTGATGTGGTAGATAAAAGGAGCATCAGACACAAGGTTTTCACATTCACAGAGTCACACTGTGAAAGCTGTATCATTGTTCAATCATCATCAAGAAACATGGCTACTGGAACACAGCTCTACATTTTCAGGCAGTTCCCTCCAGCCTCTCCATTACATCTTGACTAATAAGGTGATATCGACTTAATGCATAAGAATAACCTCCAGGATAACCTCTCAACTCTGTTTGGAATCTCTCAGCCATTGACACTTAGTCTCATTTCACTCTTCCCCCTTTTGGTGGAGAAGATTCTCTCAATCCCTTGATGTTAATTCTCAGCTCATTCTAGGGTTTTTCTCAGTCCCTTGATGCTGAGTCTCAGCTCATTCCAGGATCTCTGTCCTACATTGCCAGGAAGGTCAGAGGTGGATTGACTTTTAATAAAGGGGGATTTATTTAGTTAAAACTTATAGTTCTTCAGAGGAAAGGCAGCTAACCTTCAACTGAGGTTCTTTCTTACGTGGGAGGGCACAGGGTGATCTCTGCTGGCCTTCTCTCCAGGCCTCTGGGTTCCAACAACTTTCCCTGGGGTGATTCCTTTCCACATCTCCAAAGGCCTGGGCTGAGCTGCGAGTGCTGAGATGAGCTGCTTGGGCTGTGCTGCGTTGACCTCTCTCATTTAAGCATCCAGCTAATTAAATTAAACATCACTCATTGCAGGAGGCACTCCCCTCAGCCGACTGCAGATGCCATCAGTGATAGATGAGTTTCACACGCCATTGGCTCATGTCCACAGTGACAGAACTAGGCACCTTCACCTGACCAAGTTGACACCCGAACCTAACCACCACACCTGGTCAACTCCCTGCTTCAGACCTCAGCTTCCACGTGGCCTGCTGCAGGAGATCCTCCCTGATCCCCAGCCTGAAGCAGCGTCCTACCCTGTGCTCCCTGGACTTCCCTGCTTTAGCAGAGTCTGTGGCTAGTAGGTAGTTTACGTAGGAAGTGGTCTGGGGAATGGGTGAGGGGCGAGAGAATGAAATAGGACGGGAAGCCTGAACGGGTGCATAAGGAAGCTGGTCACTGCTGGGGCCCCCGGGTGCTCAGTCCAGGGTGCTGTCCCAGAAGCACCCACCCAGGAGGGGAAGGGGCTTCTCTGTCAGTTATTCGTGCCTTTGGTCAAGGATGATACAATGGGTTGAATTGTACTCCCCAAAAAAGATATGTTCAGGTCCTGTCCCCAGCCTGTAAATGTGAAGTTATTTGGAAATAGGATCTTTGAGGATCAAGCTGAAACCAGACTGGGTTAGGGCAGGTTCCAGTCTGGGAAGACTGCTGTCCTTCTAAAAAGGGAAGAAGAGGACACAGCAGGTCAGCCACACAGAGTAGAGGCAGGCGGCCTTGGGCCCTGGAGTGCCAAGGGCTGCTGGCCACCTGGAGGACACGAGGCAGGGTCCTCCCCACCAACGTCAGAGGGAGCCTGGCCCTAGGACACCTTGAGTTCAGTTCTGGCCTAACGGAACCATGGGACAATACATTTCTGTCATTTTATCCCACCCCGTTCATGGTATACAGCAGCCCTTTGACCCTAAGCCAAGAGGTGTCATGGGCACCCCACACTTCTGGGGTGTGCCTGTGAGTGAGCACCATGGGTTCCTGCTGGTAATATCCGAGGAGCCCCAGGCTGGAAGCAGAAGTGGGGGGCAGGGGGTGGGGAGGGGGAAGGGGTGCTGCCCGCTGCCTGGACCTGACAACCACAGTGTTAAGAGGTGCCGGGTCCACGCCCTGTCACCGGCTTGTAGTAACCCCCTGTTTAGGTCCATGAGGAGGGGCCGAGGACTCTCCCTGCTCCCCCGGCGGTGCCTAGCTCAGTCCCGGCACACGGGCACCACCCAGTAAACACCCACGGCTGGAAGAAGCGTGCTCCACTGGAGGCCACTTCCGCCCTTCAGTGGGCGGCCGGGAGGGTGAGCCTGTGCCGGACACTGCTCACGCAGCCCCTCCCGGGGAGGCCAGCAGGAGCGACAAGCTGTTGCAGCCACTCTCAGCACTGCAGGCACCATCCCCGCGAAGGCCAAGCTAGGAGGGGCTCAGGGTGGCTGATAGGACCAGGGATGGGGGGCGAGGGCGGGCTTGTCACCAGTTCCTGCTGCAGCCCCACCCACTGACTTGGTGGTCCCTGGTCACAGCAGTGAATGAAAACTGCCCCGGAAAAGGGGCTTGTGTGCAGGAGATACCCCCAAAGGAAAGCATCCCTCTTCCCTTCTCCAGTCACTTGGAGCAGCCTGAGCTCTCCTCTCTGACCCTCTGTGCTCTCTGGCTCCCTCTCTCTGACAGCCTCTTGCCCAGGAGACCATGCAGGGTCAGCATCCCCCCAGCCCAGAAGTGGGGACAGCGAGCCCAGCAAGAGATCAAGCTCCCTGCGTTCTCCACATCCCACCCACCTGCCCAGCTGGCTGTGAGATCCTCCCGAGGCTGGCCCAGGGTGGTCAACAATGACACAACATTTTAAAAATAATAACAACCACTGCGGACGTTGCCTCCGCCAGGTTCCTCTCTGGGCCGTCTGGTGTTGTCCTGGGACCTCTCCAAGGGCCTCGCAGTGGGTCGGTGGCAGCTGGTGCCATCCTGAGCCCTCACGCTTCCTCAGGGCCCCTCACCCTGCACACCAAAGCTGTCATCCCTTCCTTTCTCCCTCCCCCACCGAATTTTTGAGTTATTTTGGGGGCCGGAGGGGCAGAAAGCCACGGTTCTCTGTGAAGTCCTGCTCTGGTAAACTTCAGGTTGTCCAGTGTTCGGTCTTCAGGCCAAATATACCATCTACTATGGGCTGAATTATGTCCCCCCAAAAGACGCATCCAAGTCCTACCCCCTGGCCTGGTGCGTTGACCTTATTTGAGAATAGGGCCATTAAAGGTGTGATTAGTTAAGAGGAGGCCAAACTGGATGAGGGCCCCCCCAGTGAAGGTTGTGTCCTCATAAGAAGAGGAAACCTGGTCCAAGACAGGCAGGCGGGGAGAATGAGACAATGTGAACATGGAGGGAGAGATGCCAGTGACGTATCCACAAGCCGGGAGCACCAAGGAATGCAAACCACCAGCCGCTGGACGAGGCCAGGAAGGGCCCCCACAGGTTCCAGAGGGAGCACGGCCCTGCCCGCACCTTGACCTTGGGCTCTGCAGCAGTCGGCATTAAATTCCTGTTGTTTGAAGGCACCTAGTTGGAAATCGACTGCTAAGACACCATCTTAGAAGGATTTCAAAACAGCTTTGGGATTGCAGGTGCCAACATTTTAAGAACAGTCCATAAAAGAAAGCTTAAAACCAAGAAATTTCTATCCATTAGCTTTTTTTTTTTAATTAGCCGATACCTCTTTGTGGCTGTTCTTTCTCAGAGAGTTCCTGACACGAACTAGATACCCAAAAAGTGTTCCCTGAATGAATGAAAAACCAGGCCGGGACATGCAGTACAGGAATTAGTGTGACTTAGACCAACGCACTAAAATGTGACGAATCTTGGTTGCCTCATCTGTAAAATAGATAAAATCATAAGAATACCACCTGCGACCTCCAACTTCTAAGTCCATTAGATGCTCAAATGTGGTCATACACGTGAAGACATGTTGTCAAATGCCACGTGTCAATGACTGGACCTGCATTAGGTCTTCACCCAGGGGCCCTCGCGCCAGCCCCTCCTCTGACACCCAGCCCTCCACAGCGACTCCACAGGTCCAGGTCTCCATGCCTTCTCCCCGCAGAAGGAACCTACCTTCTTCTCCTCCCAGGTATGACTGATGGCACCAGAACCCCAGGCCTGGTGATAGCTGCAATCCCTCTCGGGTATGTTCCATTTTTATTCGGAAACACTCCCATGCCTCAATTCATCCTAT
This sequence comes from Tamandua tetradactyla, assembly GCF_023851605.1. Lineage (NCBI taxonomy): Eukaryota > Metazoa > Chordata > Mammalia > Pilosa > Myrmecophagidae > Tamandua > Tamandua tetradactyla. Next base: position 72,722,353 of record NC_135332.1, on the reverse strand, counting down.
ATCCCTATGTCCCTCCTGGTGTTTGGTGGATGGAAATGTGCGAGGACGTGCCAGTAGGCCCCTGGCCCCCACTGCACCAACCTGTTGCAAGAGTTGAAAGGAGCGTCCAGTCATGGGAATCAGGTTAATCCAAACTGGGGTGCTCCGGGCATCTGGGGTGGGTAGAGCCGCCCCCGCTCTGGCCTGGGTATTTACTAGCTGGGTGGAGGAGAAGCACTTTGAAATCTAGAGAGCACTGTGCCTATGCCTGAGAATGAGGGGTGTTAAATGCAGAGAGCAGCTGGCGCTAGGCTCAGCCCTCTCCTCGTCCTCTGCACCCCTCCATGGTAGGCTCTCTACGGATGCCCCACCCTCTGATGGTCCCCAGGGCTCCGCCGCCAGCCTTAACCTTCCCCCAGAATCTCAGAAGCCCGCACTCAGGCAGCTGGGGACAGGGGCACTGGGCGACCACTGCCTGCTGGCCCCGGGGCTGACAGCCTGCTCCCGCCGTGACACTCTCCTCCCAGAGGCCACACAAGCATTTTGAACTTCCCCTGTTCTAGCACGAACTCAGCGTCTTCTGCATCCAAGCCTCTTCTTCCTCCTTCTACTTCCCCTTCTACAGGAACACCACCATCCCACCTGGAACCTGGAACCCAGTTAGGAATCTTTATGGCTTCCTCCCCACATCTGAGCCATCCCCCAGTCCCATCAATCTCCTGTCCCTAAAGTTCTCTCTCCCTTGCCTCCCTACTGCCTTGTCTGAAGGTCATTGCCTCCTGCCCGTAGCCTTTTGAGCCTTGCTCCCCTCAAATCTGCCCTCTAAGGGCTTCCGTATCTGTGGGCTGCCCCCAGGTGTGGGGTCTGCAGCGGGGCCTCAGTGCCCCTTGAGTGAAGTCTTGGCTCCTTGGGGGGCGTGCCAGCCCTCTCCAGTCTGCCTTATCCACGGCTCCACCAACATCTGCGGTCCCTCCCTCTCTGGCACTCTACTCTTTGCAATGTAAAATATGCCCCCTTGTCGTGGGTTGAGCTGGGTCCCCCCAAAAGCCGCGTTCGAGTCCTAACTCCTGGAAATGGGACTTATTTGGAAATCGGATCATTGCTGACATGACTAGTTAAGATGAGGTCATACTGGAGAAGAGCCAGCCAGACTGACACACAGAGAAGATGGCCATGTGATGGCAGGGAGAGCAGAGACTGGAGCCAGGCAGCCACCGGAAGCTGGAAGGAGCAAGGAGGGTTGCAGAGGGAGCAGGGCCTGCCAACACCCCGCCTTCCAGTCTCCAGAACTGAAAACACGTTTGTGCCGTTTTAGGCTGTCCAGTTTCCAGTCCCCTCGACTCCCCTGAGAGGTCACACCTGTGTCCCTTCCCCATTCTCCCCATCCTCACCTGGAAACCCCCCCCAACTGCTGAAGCCCAGCGAGTGCCCTGTTCCACGTTCTCACCTGTCGTACAGGTGTGTCCATACCTGTGTGCCTGCTGGAACGAGAGCACAGTGAGGGAAGGGACAGCATGCTGGTTGTCAGGGGCAGTCCGGGCTCCGGCACCCAGGCCTGCCCAGCAGATACTCTGGAAAGACTGGTTGAGCTGAGAGCAAGCATTGCAAATATTTACGCTCTTCTAAATATCCAGGATTTCCCTGGCACGAGGACATTCCTGCTCGGAGGAAAGTTAAGACATGCCTTCCCAGTGATGGGAAGGGCTCCGGTTTTGCCTGCGGCTCCTGCATCTCGTAAGACCTGCTTATGGGGGTTGCGAGTGATGAGTTCAAGAGTGCCCACCCCCTCAGCCCTGAACCCCAGGAGGAGAGCAGGGTCAGGCAGGGTGCGTGGGGCTCAGACCCAGGGGATCCCGGGGGATCTGCTGGCTTGGTGGGTAGGCATGGGGGGAGGTGGGGGCACTCACTATGTGAGGGGACCTGTGGCTGGGAGCAGGAGTCTGGAGACCCTGGGGGAGCCCAGCTGTCTGTACTTATAACCTGCTGCCCGGATGGTTAGACGCTCCCAAGGTCAGTAACAGCGGAGTTAACTTGTCTAGCCTGCAGAGATGCAGGGAGTGGGACCTCCTCTCCAAGGGAAGAAAACCCTTGTAATTCACCTGATGGGCATGGGAAGGAGGGCCCTCCCCTCCCCCGCCTTTTGCCTCTGTGGTAGTTAGATACAGGTGTCAACTTGGCCAGGTGAAGGCACCTAGTTCTGTTGCTGTGGTCATGAGCCAATGGTATATGAAACTCATCGGTTGTTCATTTCATCTGCATCCGCTAGGAGGTGTGCCTGCTGCAATGACTGATGTTTGATTTAATTGGCTGGTGCTTAAATGAGAGAGCACCACATAGCACAGCCCAAGCAGCTCAGCATACCTCATCTTTGCCCTCGCAGCTCAGCCCAGGCCTTTGGAGATGCAGAAAGAAATCACCCCAGGGAGAGTTGTTGGAACCCAGAGGCTGGGAGAGAAGGCCAGCAGAGATCACCCTGTGCCTTCTCACATAAGAAAGAACCTCAGTTGAAAGTTAGCTGCCTTTCCTCTGAAGAACTAACGAAATAAATCCCCTTTTATTAAAAGCCAGTCCGTCTCTGGTGTGTTGCATTCCGGTAGCTAGCAAACTAGAACAGCCTCCCTCTCCTCCAGTCTAGGCTGCAGGTCAGGCAGTCCCAGGTGCCGGGAGGAAGCCGGGCATGCCTTAAAGCTAAGGAGGTCCTTGGGCAGAGGGCTTTGGAAAGGGCCAACTGCTTGTCTGTAAGATATGATTGTCACTGGACGGCTCAGGAAGGGCCCCCACCCCAGAGCAGGAAGCTGGAGAACTGGGAGCTAGCGGACAGGGCCTGCAGGAAAGCAGCAGTGGCCAGAGGGGACCTGGGGTCCCTGCAGTCAGAGCAGGCCCCAAGTCCACCCTCGGACCCCAGGGGCCACTCACATGGGGGTGTCACAGGGCTGCCTGAGGTCTGGTGGTAGCCTGGAGCCCCTGTCCCCTAGATGCCCTCTCCCACCTCCTTGCCCCCACCTCTGTTCCTCTCTGTCTGCCTCCCAGCCTCTTCTGTGAGGTTTGCAACCAGACCACAAAGTGCTCACAGCCTGGTGAACACCCCAGAAGCCAGGGCCCAGATGAGAAAGACAACACGCCCAGCACCATGGGGGCTGTTACAACACAAAAACAAAACCAAAAAGCAGCTTTGGAGCAGGACAGGAAATGCTCCCATACATTTAAAACACCCTCCAGATACATTGTGGCAAATCGTCTTCCCCTGTGGATGAGATCCCAATGCGGGGGGTGGGGGTGGGGTGTATACTGCAGCTTCGCCTCCAGAAGGAACATGGACCTGAGTCTTTTTTTTTTTCTAAATTAATTTAGGAGAAATTCACAAAACAAACAGCTAACCACTTTCAAGTGTACAATTTGGTGATATCTGTTGGATTCACAATGTTGGGCAACCACCAGCTCTCTCTGTTTCAAAAACGTCATCACACCATAAAAACATCCCATAGCCATTAAATGTGGCTCCCCATTCCGTGCCCCCCCCACCCCCAGGCTGTGGCATCCACCAATATCTGCTTTTTTGTCTCGGTAGATTTGCCTATTCTAAAGCACTCAAATAAATGGAACCATACAATAGGTGACCTTTTCTGTCTGGCTTTTTTTTTTCAAAGTTCAACTAAATTGTAGCATGAATCCAGAACTTCATTCCTTTTCATGGCTGAGTAATAGTCCATTGTATGGCTATGCCGCAGTTTGTGTCCCCATTCATCCTGTGATGGACATTTGAGTTGTTTGCATCTTTGGGCTACTATGACTAATGCTGTTATAAACATTTATATACAAGCTTCTGCATGTGCATCTGTTTTAATTTCTCTTGGATATATGTACCCATACCTAGGAATGGAAATGGTGGGTCACATTGGAATTCCACGTTTAACTTTTTGAGGAGTCACCAAACTGTTTTCTACAACTGAACCATTTTACAGCCCCACTGGCAATTCAGGAGGGTTCATTTTTTCCACATCTTTGCCAACCCTTGTTAGTTTCCCTTTTTTTTTTTTAATGTAAATTTGTATTCAAGCCATGCTAGTGTGTATGAAGTGGTAGCTCATAGTGGTTTTGATTTGCATTTCCCTGGTGAAAAATGATGCTGAGGGCGGGCCACGGTGGCTCAGCAGGCAGAGTTCTCACCTGCCATGCCGGAGACTTGGGTTCGATTCCTGGTGCCTGCCCATGCAAAAAAAGAGATGCTGAGTATCTTTTCATATGCTTATTGCCATTCCTTTATCTTATTTGGATAAATGTCTGTTCAAGTACTTTGCCTATTTTTAAATTGGATTGTCTTTTTTGTTGTCGTTTTATGGAAGTTCTTTATATGTTCTGGATATTAAACCCTTATCAGATATATAATATGCAGCTATGTCCTCCCGTTCTGTTGGTTGTCCACATTTTTTATAATGTCCTTTGATGCACAAAGTATGTAATTTCTAAGTCAAATTTATCTATTTTTTTTCTTGTGTGGCTTGTCGTTTTGGTGTCAAATCTAAGAATCCATTGCCAAATCCCAGCTCAAAATCATGAAGATTCGCCCCTAGGTTTTCTTCTAAGAGTTTTATGATTTTAGCCCTTATATTTAGGTTGTTGATCCATTTTGAGTTAATTCTTGTATATGGAATGAAGTAGGAGTTCGCATTCATTCTCTTGTATGTGGTAATTCTGTTCTCCCAACACCATTTGTTGAAAGTACTTATTTCCCCATTGCTTAGATATGGCACCCTTGTCAAAAATCAATTGAAAATATATATATATATATCAGTTGACCAGAGGGTAGTTCAGTGGTAGAATTCTTGCCTACAATGTGGGAAACCTAGATTTGATTCCTGGCCCATGAGCTTCCCCAAAACAAACAAACAATAAAAATTCAACCAATGGTGCTGCAGTAATGGGATACTCACGTGGGAAAAGAATGAAATGTGACCCCCAACACACAGCATACAAAAAACATCGATTGATGATAGTTTTTAGGTTTATTTCTGGACTCTCAGTTCTTTTCCATTGGTCTACATATCTGTCCTTATGCCAGTACCACACTGTTTTGATTACTGTAGCTTTTGGAGTTAGTTTTGAAATCAGGAAGTATGAATCCTCCTACTTTGTTTTTCCTTTTCAATATTGTTTCAGTTGTTTGAGCCTCTTACAATTACATATTAATTTGAGGATTAGCTTTTCCATTTCTGTAGAAAAGGCCTTTGGAATTTTGATAGGGGTTCCAATAAATGAGTTCACTCTATAAAGTATGGCCATCTTAACAATATTAAATCTTCCAATCCATCAGCATGGGATGTCTTTTCATTTATTTGGATCTTCTTAAGTTTTCGTCAGCAAAGTTTTGTAGTTTTCAGTGTACAGGTCTTGCACCCGCTTGGTTAAATTAATTCCTAGGTATTCTATTCTCTTTGATGCTTTCGTAAATCGAATTACTTCCTTAGATTCCTTTGCAGATTGTTCCTTGCTGATGTATAGAACGAACCTGAATCTTGACTGAGAGTCACCCCCATGTTTCAGAGCTGTGATCAGGGGGGCTTTGTGCCATCTTCTCTTCCCAGAGATGCTTCCCAGGGCTTCTCCCCACTCCCACCTCCTCTCCATGGCCTTGCCCCTGCAGGGCTGGCTTCTTTTCTCTTTTTTTGGGGCGCATGGTCCAGGTATATAACCCGGGTCTCCCACATGGAAGGTCTAGGGCTGGCTTATTTTAAAGGTAAGGTGGGGCCTCATGCTAGATGGTCTGAAGTCATATGGTAAGTGGGCCCTGTGCCATGCCTAGTGTCCTCCAACCCCTCCTAGCACCCTCTCAAGACCTCCAGCTCCTCCCAACATTTTCCCAGCCTTTCCCAGCCTCTCGAGCCCCTCCCAACATCCCTCCAGCCCCTTCCAGCCTCTTCCAGGTCCTCCCAGAGTCCTCCAAGCATTTCCCAGCTTCATCCAGCACTCTTCCAGGCCCAACCCATGTGTTGTCTCCCAAAGGGCAGTGCTCCTTGCTCAGGGTCAAGGTCTAGATCTGCACAAGCCAAGCCTCTGAACAAGACCAGGTGAGTGAGAGTCCAGGGCACAGCACCAGGCGCCAGCAAACCCCTGCCTGGGCTCCCACAGCCCCCTGCTTGAGAGACTCTGGTGGTTTCTTGTGGTCCTTGAAGAACGGCTTGACCTGCCTGCTTAGCTTCCCTGTGTCCATCTGCCTTACCCACACTGGCATACCAGCCAAGGGATGGTTTGGTCAGGCTTTCTCACCTCCCCTTTGCTGCCAGTACCCCCAGGTGTGCCCCGCCTCAATCTAATGTCCAATGGCCTCTCCATCCTCTAGGACTGGAAGGGGCTGAGGTTGACGGATAATATGCTAGGAATCTTGCAAGGTGCCTGTTAGATACATCCATCATTAAAATTTGAACTATATGTATTTACAATTAAATGCATTATATAAAAAACAAAGGTAATAACCCATGACAAACTCTGAGATCTGTTCTGTAACCACTTGTTGAAGTGTGCTTTGAAAATTATTGCTCTTTTCGTTCTTTACTCTGTATATATATTTTTTACAATTAAAAATATTTTAAAAGGTAATAATTTCAAAAATCTCATCACTTCCTAATTATTTTATTACACTCCACTATTACCTATGTTTTTGTGGTTATTTCGCAGGACGGTGGAAATGCTATATGATGGTGTGTTACTGTGCATCTCTTCCCATCTCCTTGCATCAGGGCTTCCTGTTGGCAGCTTCAGGCTGGCCCAGGTGGAAGTATTTAAAGGACTTCCTCCCCACCCCAGCTGGTGCCCCTGGGTGTCCATCTGTGAGGATGCTCCCTGCATCCCCCCTCCACCCCGCCTTCTGCCCAGGTAGCCAGGCACACTGGGTTTCCTCCTCTGAGGGTTTTGGATCACACTGCCCTTCGTTCCTTTCCCAAGCACCCCTTCCTCAAGATTCTTCCAGAACACTGGGGAGGAAGAGGGAGCCCTCAACACCCCAGGCCTGAATCTCTCTCTTGCTCAGGGTAATGGAACCTGGAGCCCAACTGAAAAGGATTTAAAGAAAATTGAAATGCGCCAGTGACTTTCCACCTGAGCCTGGGGATGGGGGGGTGGGCTCCACCTGGCTGTGCGCCGCAGGTGTCCGGTGCTGCGCCGTCTGGCCGAGGAAGCGCCGCATAAAGCCTCGCAGGGCCACAGCTGCCTGGACGGCGGCCTCTTCGCTTCCCTCCCAGAGATCCCGCTGTCCCACGGCCCCTCCTCCCCTTCTGAAGCCGTCCACCCTCATCTCTACGGAGGAGGCTCAGGACTTGAGGCCCGCCTAAGGATTCTCGCCTCCACCACACGGCCTGCCCTGGGCTGGGCTGAGCTCTTTCCGGGCGACCCCCCCCCCCCCCCACCGCCGTCTCCAGGACCCGCGGGAACACCTCGGACAAGAGGCGTGGGAGGGAGGGGACAGATTCCACAGCCCTCGGGGCGAGGAGGGAACCCTACATCGGCTCTTAGGTTTGGAGTCGGGGACAGAAGCCACGGGCGCTCCTAGGACAGGCAATTATTCCAGAGTCGCTTTCCAGCGCATGGCGCTCCGCGCGCGATCCGCGTGGGGACGTGTGTGGCTCCCTCCCGCGGGCCGTCTAGGGTTGGGGAGGGAGGGAAACGCGGCGGCTTCCGGGGCTCCGAGGTGGGCGAACACACGGCCGGTAGGGCCGGGAACCCCGCCACCACCCCCGCCCGCGGCGCGCGGAGCCGAGGACTGTCGCGTGCGGGCCGCGGGGTCCCTCTGGCGCCGGAAAGCGGCGGCCGAAGGACTCGCGGGACGTGCAGGGGGCCGCGCCGGCTCGCAGCCTTGGGCTCCGCGAGTGTTGGAGGCCGAGACGCCGAACTAAGGCGGCGGGGAGCCGGGGACGCTGGGGAGAGGCGGGCCGAAGAAAGGGAGGAGGTCCGGGTCTCTTTAAAAGGTTTCAACAAAACCCGCGTCTTTCCCTGTCCCAGTCCGCTACCCGGGAGATGCCTGCGGGTTCCTCTGGGCGGAGAGGCCCTGGGCAGGGACCCGCCCGTCTCAGCTCCCAATAAAAGGCTGTGGAATGAAGGAACCAGTGAGGAAGGCGGGGGTGAGGGTCACCGGCGGACCCTCCAGGTGGCGGCTGCAGCTCGCACGTCCCCGATCGTCTCTAGCCCGACCTTGGGAGTCCCGGTGCCTCAGTTTCCTCCTCTCTACAATGGGTGTGTGTGTGTCTGTGAGTAAAGTGACACCATGCGACGCCCCCTGCCACCTCCCGAAACCCCTCTCCGCTGACCTTCGGGCCCCGGAATTGGGACGAGCTGGGCGCACCGGGAACCGAAAACCCAACACGCTTAGGCAGACACACACCGCGGACCACGCCGACACCCAGACATGACATACGAGGACACAGACGCGCACACACCGCCACGCTGATAAACACACTGAGACAGACGGAAGCGCGCGCAGCCGGCCCCCACGCGCCCGCGGGATGGAAGACTAGGAGCGCGGACGAGGTCCCCCCTCGGAAGTGGAGCCGGCCTGGCGTCTCCCCCGGGGATAACAGGGAGCGCCAAGCCCCGGCGGCTCTGTCTGCCGGGAACTGGGCTGGCTCCGCTGGCAGGTGGGGCTCCATCGGTGGGGGCGCCTCCGAGAAGTCCCCGCCCCCCCCGGGTGGAGGCTGTCGTTCCCCGGGGACGCTGCTCAGACCTCAAAGACCTGGAGCTGCGGACCGGGAGCGGCAAGTCCCCAGAGCGAGCCGGGCTACTTAGTGGCTTTCCAACCCCCCGCACGGACACGGGGGGCGCCGGCCCTAGCCACAGTGCAAGCGGATTGTAATAATTCAAGACGTCGGGGGCGCCCTCGCGGGTGCTCAGAGCAGCCAAGTGAGCCGAACCGAATCCCGAGCTCCCCGGCCGGCCGTGGCCTCCCGCCCACCGAGCCCCGTCGGAGATCTGGGGACACCACGCAAGGGTGGCTCCTCCGCCGCGGAAGTCCCCATCCCGGAGTCCGGGGCCGCGGTCCGTCTCCCACTACCCCGCTCCCATCACACCCCCCTCCCCTTTTCCATCTCCTCCCCCCACTCCCCTCCTCCTGCGGGGAAGCGGCGCTCGGCGAGGCGGGGGCGGGGCAGGCCCGGCTGCGTCCCCGGAGGGGGCGGCGGGCCCAGGGAGCCTTGTCGCGCGCCCGTGCGGCCCCCGCCGCGTCGCGGGACCCAGGCGCAGACAATTAAAGCGGGATTCCTCCCCCGCTGACGTCGGCGGCGCCTGGCCCCTCCCGCGGCGGCATAAAAGGCGCGGGCTCCGCAGCGCGGGCGGCAGCGGGGGCCGGACAGCGCGGCGGAGCGGACCGCGTGGCCCACGGAGCCCCGGCCGCCCGGAAAGCCCGAGCCCGAGCGCGTCCCAGCCGAGCCGAGCCGGGCCGGGCCGGAGCCACTCCGGCACCTGGCGCCGCAGCGATGCCGGCCGGCGGCGCCGCGCGCACCTGTGCGCTGCTCGTTCTCTGCCTCTTGGGCAGCCGAGCCCAGGATTTCGGGCCGACGCGTTTCATCTGCACCTCGGTGCCGGCGGACGCCGACATGTGCGCCGCGTCCGTGACCGCGGGCGGCGCCGAGGAGCTCCGGACCAACGTGCTGCAGCTCCGCGAGACCGTGCTGCAGCAGAAGGAGACCATCCTGAGCCAGAAGGAGGCCATCCGCGAGCTGACCACCAAGCTGGGCCGCTGCGAGAGCCAGAGCACCCTGGACGCGGGCGCTGGCGAGGCCAGGGCCGGTGGCGGCCGCAAGCAGCCCAGCTCCGGCAAGAACACCATGGGTGACCTGTCCCGGCCGCCGGCCGCCGAGACGCTCAGCCAACTCGGGCAAACTTTGCAGTCGCTCAAAACCCGCCTGGAGAATCTCGAGGTCCGTGAGCGCCGCGTTTCCCCTCCGGCTCGCGTGCCCCCTCTGCCCTCCCTCACCTGCACCCTCAGCCCGGCAGGGCACCCCGTACCCCCGCCCGGCTTGGCTGCGCTGATGCCCGGCTGGGCGCCCCGAGCCTGCGGGACCCCCGTGGCCGCCTCTGGCCCGAGCCTCCCGCCAGGCCGCCCCCGCAGTCGCCCCGAGGGGACCGTGCCTCCCGCCTCCCGGCCCCCGGCCCTGCGCTGCGCGTAACGGTGTGGTTTTCCCCATCCTTGCACCCCCGCAGCAGTACAGCCGGCTCAATTCCTCCAGCCAGACCAACAGCCTCAAGGATCTGCTGCAGAGCAAAATTGATGATCTGGAGAGGCAGGTGCTCTCCCGGGTGAACAGTCTGGAGGAGGGCAAGGGGGGCCCCAAGAACGACACCGAGGAAAGAGTCAAGATTGAGAGCGCCCTGACCTCCCTGCACCAGCGGATCAGTGAGCTTGAGAAAGGTAATGGGGGATGTGGGGGCGGGGGGTGAGCTACCCCAACCCCTTCGGTCTCTCTCCTTCCTCCCTCCAGCTTCCGGGCACCCGAGGTTCTGTGCTAGAATGCCCTAGGCCAGGGATGTTTCTGGAGAAGGTAGGCAGAGGAAGGGATTACCCGATGTACCCCCGCCCCCCCCCTCAAGGTACACTCACACAGTTGCCAGGTTTTTCAAGTCTGATTTGTTTAATCTTCAGTAACTTTGCACGGTAGCCGTGGCCAGCCTGCAACCCTCCCTGGCTAAGAAAGCCACGCTCTGGCTTGTCCTCAACTGCACACAGAGAGCCACCCTCGGGTTTGGGGCTGGAGCCTCCTGGCCGGGTTAGTTTGGGCGGCAGAGCAGGCTTCCTCCCAGGGACCTCCTCTACCCTGAGCTCCAGCCCTGCTGTTCTTTCTTCTGAATGACCCAAGCCCTGGCATCTTGTGCGTCCCCACAGCTCCCCCGTGGCCAACCCGGTTGGTCCGGCTGGCCCCCACCGTGCCCTGGCCGCGTGAATGAGCTCGGGCGACTCTACTTTGAAGTCGCAGAAATCAAACAAGGTTGTAAAAGAGGGGGCCCGGCGCTGAGCAGGGCCACGTGACCCTGCTCGGACCGCAAAATGTGCAGGACGAATTTAAACAGTGCCATCTTAAGGCACGTTATGTAACTGAAAAACAGACCAAGGGAAAGGACTGCAGGAGGGAGGGGAGACGAGGGAAAAGAAAAACACCCCGTAAGCGGGTTGGAATGCGCTCTTGAGAAGGTGGGGGTTGGCCCGGCACCACTCCCTCCTGGCATCCAGAGGAGATGCCCAGGAAAGGGGGTGTGTGGGCGCTGGCCCAGCAGGGTGCCTTCTAGAAAAAATTTCTTGGCCAGGGGAGAGGGCTTGCTGCTGAGCTCCCTGGCAGAGCCTTGGCTGCACACTTAGGAACTGGCAGTTTGTGTGCGTCGGGGCTTAGGTTTCTTACCCCGTCCCAGCCTGGTCCCAGTGCCCACTGCTGTCCGGGAACGCTTTACCTGGACTGAGTCATACCATGGGTAGGGCCACGACATGGTGTCGTGTGGATGGGGGTGGGAGTGGCAGCGAGCATTCACTGGTGACATTTGCCAGAAGGCTTTTGTGCCCAAGCTAGTGACTTGGGTATGGGGAGGCTATCAAGTTCACAGGAACCTCTCTCTGAGGATGCCTGGCATCGACCTTAAAGTGGTCACCTCTGCAGGGCTCCAGGCAGTTACTTCAGGAGCCCCGGGGAGGACAGCTGTTCATCCTTTGGGGCAGATTGGATTTTGCCAACAGCCTTGAACCTCAGGGCGAGTTGGCGGGTCAGGTGAGCAGGCAGGGGCTGCAGCACAGCCTGTTCTAGAGGAAAGTGTGACCAGCACCGAGCCAAGAAATTATTTCTAGAAGGTGCCCTGCTGAGCCAGTGCCCACCCCCTCCCTCCACCCCACTTTGACATGTCCCCATGAACCAGGCACCAGGGGACCCAGGAAGAGGGCCCAGAACAGAAGGTTCTGGAGCACTGGCAGCTCAGAGGAGTTGGGGTTGGATGCCCTTCCCCCCGGGGGCTGCTCCGAGGGGAGCTGGCCTCGTTCATGCCACTGCAGCTTTGTGTATCAGGTTAGAGGACAAGCAGTGACAGGTGTGTGGGGGCCCCAGGGGAGCCCCAAGACCTTTGGTCAGCTCTATCTCTGACTGGCCCTGTGCCCCAGAGCAACACATTCAGCGTCGCTGAGTTGGCGTCTTTAACGTGGAGACAGAGGCTGCCTTGTCTGTATCTCGGGACTCAGCGGGGACTGAGCAGGACTCGCACCCCTTCGAGCCCCAGTCAGGGTGCAGCTGTCATAACTGGGTCCACTCTCCCGAGCCCAGGCCAGAAAGACAACCGCCCCGGGGACAAGTTCCAGCTCACCTTCCCTCTGCGGACCAACTACATGTATGCCAAAGTCAAGAAGAGTCTGCCGGAGATGTACGCCTTCTCTGTGTGCATGTGGCTCAAGTCCAGCGCCGCCCCGGGGGTGGGTACCCCCTTCTCCTACGCCGTGCCCGGGCAGGCCAACGAGCTGGTGCTCATCGAGTGGGGCAACAACCCCATGGAGATCCTCATCAATGACAAGGTAGCGCCCCTCTCCACGTGGGCTGGGAGGGCAGCCGGGCGCGTCCCCAGGACGCCAGTCTGTGTTGGGTGCTGGGAGAGGGGCGTGGGGGTGGGGTGGGACAGATAGCATCAGACCCTGCTGGGGCCCTGAGAAGAGACCAGGAGGGGTCGATGCTGACTTCGGGATGGAGGAGAATGAGCAGCCGGGTGGGGTCGTCTGCCCTACACACTCAAGTCCTCACTCCTCACCCACCAGCTGCCTGGGAACTGGCTTCACTCCTCAGTGTGTTGGGGAACCAGAGATGCATTAGGGGCACCTTGATTTCCCTAGTCCCCATCTACCTCACCTGAGGTCCACCCTGGGAGGAGGCCAGATGCACATGGCCCCTTGGGAAAGGGCAGTCCAGGGGAGCCCCTTTTCCCTCTGGAGAATGGCTCCCCACCTTGGCCAGCCGTTAGCCGTGGGATTAGCTGCCAGCTTTCAAGCCCTCCCATCCCCAGGCTGTGCTGGAAATCCCTGGTCACCAGGGGGACTAGGAATTGGATGCCAGACCCTTGTTCCCAGTGTACTTCCCTGAGTTAAAGGGGTGTGAGGGTTCCCTTCTCTGCTGTGCCAGCCCCTCCTGAGTGAGAGTCCAGGACAGGAGATGGTCTGAGTGTCAGAGACAAGGTACCTCCCCTCCCTACCCCCCGACTCTGGCACCTCTTGGATGCCCTAGGGTGGGTGGTGGGCCCAGGGAACTGACCAGTGGGGAATGGGATGTCAGGAAAGAGAAGAGAGGCCCAAGGAAGAGGCCCGGGAAGGCAGGGCATGCTGGCCAGAAGGCAGTGGGGAGCTTGGCTCCCCTCCAGCTCATGTTCGTTCATACCTGGGCAGCAGCCTGGGGAGAAGGTGGGGGCCATCGACTTTCCCGACTCTGTTCTCCTGAGGGACTTGTTTAGTCTGAGGGTGGAGGGCAAAGACAGCAAGGAGGAGGGCTGTGCACCCAGATCAATCTTAAGGGGTCCCCTCAGCAAAGCACTACATTTCCTGTTGATTCCCTGGTCCCTGGCTGATGGTCCAGCTGTCGATAGATAAAGCCTGGGGAGGTCAATGCTAAGTGCATGCAGTAATGGCTTATGATGCTTGTTTTTGAAGTAAGGATGGGAAGCGGCACAGCCGAGGCGATGTGGATGGTGATGGTAGGTCCTCAGGTGTGCCCCCTTGCCCACCACACGCGTGTCTTCCTCCTCCCCCAGGTGGCCAAGCTGCCCTTTGTGATTAATGATGGCAAGTGGCACCACATCTGTGTCACCTGGACCACCCGGGATGGCGTCTGGGAAGCCTACCAGGATGGCACCCAGGGCGGCAACGGCGAGAACCTAGCACCTTACCACCCCATCAAGCCCCAGGGCGTGCTGGTGCTGGGTCAGGAGCAGGTACCGGAGCTGGAGAGGGATCCCCAGAGCCAGGGGCCCGGGTAGAGGAGAAGGGAGAGTGAGAGGAGGGGAACCGGGGCGGGAGGAGGGCAGTGGTTTCCCCTGGGAAGCGGCGACAGAAACAGGTTGTACAGCAGTTTGGGCACAGCTGTCCTCTGGGTGGGTTTGCCATCAGGAAGCACACACAGCAGTGGGCTTTGGTCCTTTCACTCCCAGCAGCCACTGGCATCTGTCTTTGGCATGGGAAGGCCAACTGTGCTTTTAAGGATGAATAATTTATTTCCTCTGAAGTGGTTTGCCTCCTATTGGGCTCCCAGGAGAGAAACCGAGGAACAGGGAATTCCAGACCTCCTGCTCCACTGGGCGCTGGCCCTGGCAGGAGAGGGGCACTGGAAGCACTGAGAGGGAGGGAGGTTATGCTCCACCCCAGCCGGGCGGCTGCCTGCAGGAAAGGCTGAGTCTGGTGCATCTGGGGCTCCCCAGAGGAGAGAGCAGTGCATAGCTGCAGAAAACCGGAGACGGGGGCGGGGTGCAGATGGTACCCAGAGGTGGATGTGAGCTCCCTTGATTGAAGATACAGAGACCCCCAGACTCACTGCCACTGGACGGGGCCCTCCCACCTGGGCGGAGCCCCGTGGCCCCCAGATCACCCTAACCGTGCCCTCCCCCACCCCTGCTTTCCCTCCAAGGACACTCTGGGTGGTGGGTTTGATGCCACCCAAGCATTTGTGGGCGAGCTGGCCCATTTCAACATCTGGGACCGCAAGCTGAGCCCTGGGGAGGTGTACAGCCTGGCCACGTGCAGCAGCAGGGCCCTTTCCGGCAACGTCCTCGCCTGGGCCGAGACCAACATTGAGATCTACGGCGGGGCCACCAAGTGGACATTCGAAGCCTGTCGCCAGATCAACTGATGGCCCCAGGGCCCTGGCCCGCCGCCTGCCCGCCGTCGCTTGTGCCGTGGTGACCCAGTCGTCTCTTCTCCCCTCCCCCCACCCCAGAATGAATTCAGGCCACCGCCCCTGCACACGCACACAGCCTGGTCTTGTCCTTCTCACGCACGTGAAGCAGTTCCGGCCCCTTGTCTGTCCCCAAGGAAGCCCCTCTTCTCTCTAGGAGCCCTGGGCTGCTTCTCAGGCACCCCTTGTTCACAGCCTAAGCAGGTGGCATCGGCGTTCTGACAGTGCAGGAGTAGGTGAGAGGGTTTGCGTGTGTGTGTGTGTGTGTGTGTGTCTGTGTGTGTGGTGGGGGAGGGGAGGCTTTTTCTTTCTTTTTTTCTTTCTTTGTGGCTTTGGGAAATGTCACGACCCCGTCAAATATCTGTATTTGCCGACTCTGCTGGCTGCCAGGTGCCTTGGGGCGGGCACGCCTTCCCAAGCACACATTGTCTCCGTTTGCAGACCTATTTAAGGACCGCTGTAGCTCTATATTGATATTATAAATGTCTTTTAGCATTTGTTAAAGGCTGGGATGCCTCTCCACGGAGTTTTTTATTTGGTATTAGAGGGCACTCTCTCTGGCAGTGCTGGGGGGCCATCCCCTTGCCCCCTGCCCCCTGGCCGGTCAGCATACCGGCTCTTTGCATCTGAGAGCAGCCCTGGGGCCTGGGACCCTGTCCTGCATGCCACGCTTCTGCCCAGCTGTCTCAGGGCCATGTCCCTGCCCCCTCAGCCCTCCCCACCTCCGTGCTGCCCCACTGAGATGGAAGCGCCTCCCACCCGCTGTCCCAGGAAGCCATAGCCCTTTGCCCCTTCCCTTCTGCCCTGGTGTCCCACTCAAAGGCCAGCCCCTGGCTCCTAACCGAGGCACCGAGATCAGCTCAGCCAGGCAGTGGGAAGCTTCCCCCCCCCCCCCCCCCCCCCCCCCGGGGAACTGCAGCTGCTGTGATCCCCCAGCACGCCCCATCCAGGGTGAGCCGGGTCAGACAGTGTGTGAGGGCCAGAGCCCCTCCTCCATCTCTCTGATACCTGGCCGGCATCCAGAACCTTTGGCTTTCCACCCCGCCCCCCTATGAAAAGCAGCCATGCACATTTCCTTCTAGTCCTACTGAGGAGGGAGAAAAGCGTGTGTGTCTTTCTGTGTGTGTGTGTGTGTGTGTGTGTGTGTGTGTGTGTGTGTGTGTTTTGACAGCGAGTGAGCCCTTGGAAGGGTCATGCCCAGGGTATGTGTGAGCTCCCTGTTCTGTTTTATTGTTTGGAGGTCGCATGCCCTGAGGGCTTGCTGGGCTCGGTCACCAGGAGCCTAATTAGCAAAAGGCTGACAAGTCTTTCTAGAAATTGTACCGTGCTGCCTGGCTCATCTGCAGCTGCAGACATTTCTTCCTGAGAAGCAGGTGTTCCCGTCTTCTGTTCCTTCCCAGGAACACCTGTCTCCTTATACACAGGTCTACCTTGCGTCGGGAACCCAGTGCATCCATGTGTGTGTCTGTGTAGGTGTCTCTCTGTCTGTGCTGTGGTTGTCTGCACGGTACCCAGCGCCGTTCTGCAGTGTGTCACTCTCCTGGCGGCTGCAGATCTGGCGCGCGCTGCGTGGTGGTGTGAAACAGTGGCTTTTTCTTAGGTAATCGTGTTTCATCAGAGCTGTTGGGTTGTGGCATCTGTGGATCTGCAGGGACTTTCTCTGCTTGCATGTCTCCCGGGGTGGTGTGTTTCTTGCTTCTTCGGTCTGATGCGTGTTCCCTTGCCTGCATGGACTTCTCCAGACCTGTGTCGTGTGCCATCCAGTGTTCTGGGCTCACCCCTGTAAGCTGCCGAAAATGGATGTATAAGCAAGCCGAGGGTGTTGGAGGACGTCATGAGATAGATCGGTTTCCCTTTCCCACTTCCCTGCGTCCCGAAAACACGAAGTCTTTGCAGCATTGTGGACTGAGAACGAGCCGGCATCATTCCGCGGCTGGGAGAGAGCGAGCACGCTCAGAGTCACCCCTCTAGACCAGGTCAGCCCTGCCCCTCACTTCAGCCATCTGGAGCCCTTGCCGGGCAAGGCCCAAAACGTGCTAGGTGCTCCCCCGTCCGCTCCTCCCACCTGCCCCTGCCCCAGACCGCCTTCTGCGCCGCTGTCCATTCAGGACCACAAGCCATCCTCTGCCCGGACCAGAGAAGGGCAGAGCCTACCCCCAAAGCCCACCCTGCGTCCTCCCAGCCTCTGCACCTGTCCCCTCGCCCCACCCCTGACACAGCCACGGTGCCAGGGATAGAAGCTGACACTTAGCTCCCTGCCTGCCCCTGCCTGGGGTCTGTGCCAAGCCCCTCGGCCCCTTCACTGTGTTCACAGTTGGCACTTTGCCGGCCCCGAAAAGGCGGCTGACACAGCCGCAAATCGAGTCCACATGTTCCCATCGACTCCTAAGTCCAGTTGACGCTCCCTCTTGCACTGACTGATACCTGCCTCTCTCAGGTAATGCCATTTTATAAAATAAGAAGATGAAAAAAGCACTGTCGAGGCAGTGTGTGTTTTTGCTTAGCCGGTGTCCGACAGCTCTCCCTGGGTGTCCGAGGTTGGAGAGCCATTGACGGAGGCCCTCCAGACCCTGGGGACTTCGATCCCACTTGAATCTTAAGCCTTCTTGCTTTTGATAACACAGTGTTATTTCTCTTACTGTAGAAGACAAAGTTTATTACAAAAACGAGTATTTTTATGAAAGTAAAGGACAAACATATAAATTAACCTATATCTCCCTTGAAAATACTTTCAGGCTCCACCCAAAGTAGGACTGAAAGCATGTATTTTGGAAGAAAGAGATACATTTTGTATGCTTTCTTTTCCTTTTGTAGACTCCTGATTTATTTTTTAAGACTGCAAAGATCACTTTGTCACCAGCCCTGGGACCTGAGACCAAGGGGGGGTGTCTTGTGGGCAGTGAGGGGGCGGGGAGAGGCTGGCATGAGGTTCATGAAGTCATTCCATTGAGCTCCAAGGAGGGGCCGCCTGTTCTTAAAGGCACGTTGGGGACAGGAATATAGAAACGGCCATTTACGCTGGCCCTTTCATCCTGGAGCTGACCCAACTTAAATGGAAGAGGTTGAGCATTGGAATTCCAACCCTGATAGAAGAAATTAGTGTTTCATATTGCTCAAATAAGATGATTGAGTCTTTTGTCATCTGATGGCAACCAAAATGTAACTTGAAGGAGCAGTGGTTTTATCTCTCAAAAAACAGTGTATAAATTTATTCAACTAATGATGGGAAATGTATTGCTTCCGTGTGTAGTGGATGTAAGTGCAATTTGTTGAAGGGAACAAGTCATTGAGGAGAAAAAAAGCCCAATACTTAGAGTCCCAATTTTGTCTTATTTGCCAAAAAAAACCAAAAAACAAAAAAAGCAAATCCCCTAAGGTTGATATTGTTATAATGTATATACTGTATAATATGAAAGAGAATCGATGTATCTTACTTTTTTCATTATTTGCTAACCAAAGCTGTACATTTTTCATATGATCTGCAGCCTTTTGGGTATCAAATGGGTCAAAACCATGGGACCTGCCACCTCCCATCAGCAAGTCTGGAAATGCACTATTTCTACTGATATTCTTGCTTTTTTTTTTTTCTTCCATTTTCTTGCTGAAACTACATGAATTGTTGGGTTTATTTTTACACAGTAAAGAGTGAAGAAAGACTGTGGTCTCCTTGGAATGCCTTTTCTTCTCTAAAGTGTGCAGATAGTGCCCACTCCCCACGCCACTTGCCCTTCCCCACCTGCAGGGCCCTGGCGCCCTCACCAGCCGGGAGGAAGCTGCAGGTCTCAGAAGAGGGCATGCCAGTTCCCCAGGTGCAGCCAGCAATGAGAAAGAGAGGCCAGGTGGTTTCTCTGGGTTGCCCAACGTGGGGAGGCCCCCTTGGGCCTGGGATGCCACCTCGGGTTCTCAGGCTCCTCGTAAGTATAGCATATCCCCAGATCCTCGTAGCAGTGAGATGGAGGGCGGGGGGGACCCTGAGTGTTGGGATTTCCCTGCCCCCTCATGGGCCAGAATTGATTCTCAATGTCTATATAGCCTGCAAGCTGTTGCCTTCCAAGGGACAAGTGTCCTGATAGGTGACCCTGGGACACTTATGATCCAAGGTCATGGACTGTGGAGCCAAAATAAGCCACCTGCTGGCTGGTTGATCCCCCCACACACACACTGGGTCAGTGAAAGGGATCAGACACTTTGGCTTCTTTTTTTTTGTTGCAGAGAGGAAGCCGGGTCTCTGGCATGGCAGGTGAGAACTCTGCCTGCTGAGCCATTGTGGCCCGACCCACTCTGGCTTCTTGTAGGCACAGAGTGCCCAGGTGCTCCCAGCCTCGCCCAGGGGTTTTGCTGCCCATTGCTTTGATATTCCCTGGCCAGATTCATGAGCTGGGGTATGGTGGGGTGTGAGCGAATTGCCCGATGTTGAGGGTGGGCATTTTGGGAGAAGGTTTGGCTTCATTACAAGGAAGGGAGTGAGGGGAGGAGGGAGGGCGTGAAGAAAGAAAGGGAGAGAGCAAAGGAAGGAGGGAGGGAGAAAGGGAGGTAGGAAATCCTCTTCATTGCCCTGCCAGGAAGAGCCTCAGTGGGGAGAAAGAAGCCCCCACCAGGTCAGAGGCCCTTGGTGGATGGGGGTCCCCCACGGGGTGCACCCTCATGGCTGGCCCCGAGGATATGCCTCCAGCTGACACTACCTCTTTGCCTCCCACTCAAGAAAGTGTGTAGTTGTTTCTATAATAACATCACTTTTACATTTCTAATTTCTATGTAAGAACTCATTCAAAAGTTGAGTATTGTAGCTATTATTAGAAACAAATTCCATTCCACACTCCTCACACCTGATCTTGGCGCATCCATGAATGACTTCAGGGCTCCTTGGAGCTGAGAACAGTGGCTTGGAAGGAAGCCACGGGCCTTGCAGTTGGGAGTCTGAGCAGAGGGACACAGAGTCAGGGTCTCGAAGCTGGAAGGTGTCTTGGAAGTCATTAGCCCTGACAGCTTAACTGAAGCGCAAAAACTGTTGTCAGCTTGCATACTTTCAGTGACGGGGAACTCACTACCCCAGAGAGACAGTGTGTTTCACTTTCGGACTCTATGAGGATGGGATCTTTTGTTTTGCCCTCGGTTCCTTATGTTGAGCTGCAGCTTCCCCCAGCCTGTCCTGGTCCAGCCTTCTGTGTCACACAGACACGTGCACATGAAGACAGAAGCCATGTCCCTGGGTTTTTCACTATCCCCACTCCCACATGGCCAGCTTCATCAAAGTACACTGAGCTCCCTGCCCGACCTGTGGGCAAATCTAGGTCTGTCCTTAGAGAAGAGGTGCTATGTGCGAGACCTGGAAGCTGTCCTGGGAGAGACTCGAGGTCCCCTAGTCCAACAACTCTTCAGATGATGGCACAGAAGCCCTGAGAGGCTGAGGGATCTAGAATTAGATCTCAGGATTCTTGGTCTCCAGCCCGGCACTTCTAACCCAGATAAACAGCCAGGTGCAACCCCGCTGTGCCCGCCTTGCAGACCGTGCAACTCTGAGCATAGCATGGGGGGGTCAGGTCCATGTGGGGGTGGTCCCCCCACTCCACACACCCTCCCCTGGGTCTCCTCTCAGAAGGACTCTCAGCCCTCTTGGGTGCGTAATACCCAAGAAGGGCTGGGGGACATTGCCCAGGTTGTAGGGGGGTGTCTTGCTGGGGCTGAACTTGCTACCTCCCTACAGCAGCCCTTGGACTCCAGCATCTCGCAGGGAACCTGGTCAGTGTCAGGCAGCTCTGAGGGCCTTGGAGGCCAGTTCTCAGCTCCTGGTCAGCTCCCGAGGGCCTCTTCCTCCCCATGCCTGCCCAGGACCCCAGGACTCAGCCTTCCTGTCTCTCCTCACTCCCCCAGCAGGGGAACACAGTGGGTACACCAATCCCCTAGAGGGTCCAGGGTGTGGTCTGAAGTAGCCCACTGCAAGCACAAGGTCTCTTTGAAGTCCTGCACTTTATCTCAAACATCAGCACAGACTCCGCCTCCTATTCCACGGAAGGTCCCCTGTCTCCACCCTGCAAGGCAGCCCAGGACCAGGCAGGTCCCTAGCAGCTCCCTCGTCTTGTGACCTCAGAGGAGCATGCAAAAACTTAGTGAGAATTCTGCCTCGGGTGGTTATATTCTATAAGAAATCTTGCCTATCTACTAAAGGAGATGTACAGTATTGATTGAAATTGCAAAAACCTGGAACTAATGTCCACTAGAAGAATCGATAAAAAAAAGTGGCCCAATGATAGGTGTTCTATAAGATAAGTAGTTTTAAAACATGGAAAGCTGTTACTTGATGCATAAACATATAGTTAGAGTGTAAGAACATGAATGGAAATAGTAAACCTGGCTTATTCTTAATCTCTGGAGTGGAAGGAAATAAATGAGATTGAGACACACATAAAAAATAAATAAATAAAAACAAAAAAACTTAGTGGGACCAAGAAACAGAGGGGAGAGAACCAAAACAGTTAATGCCTGTGGGACAGTCACAAAGTTCTAGAACTCTTTGGAAGGCTTAGTGAATGCCGGCTGGCTGAGCTCAGGGCGTGGCTCCTTGCAGAAGGTGCTGGAATGTTCCCTGCTTTCTTCCTGGGGTGGAGTCAGGCCGGCACTGCTGCCTCTGCCCCCCTAACCTGTCCCCTGACTGGGGGGAAGAAAACTCTTCCCCAGGTAGTGTCCTGCATTGCCCGCGTGGGCTCCAGGTCTACCCCCTGGCTTTGGGGGTGCCCTGGGTCTCACGTGGGCTGGCAGGCAGCTGGTCTCCCCGGGCATTGGTTTCCCTGGGCATAGAGTGGCAGGGTTGACCTACGGTCTCTGTGAGCTCTTGGGCTCTCCCTGCTGCCAGAGGACTGGCCTCCCCAGCCCCTCAGTCCAGTGGGGTCTGTGGAGGACATAGGGCCCCTCCACACGCCAGCCCCTGCCCCTGCCCAGATTCATACAGGAGCCATGGAGACCCTGGCCTGGCCTTGGCCAGCAGCCATGCATCTGCCTTCCCTGGACTTTCCCTCAGGGTCTCCATCCTCCTTCCTTAGGCCTCCAGGCCAGACCCTGCCCTCTGACCACACACGCATTCCTATTTCTGAATCCCAGGTTTCTCCCCAGAAGCTCCGCAGTTACTAGGTAAGTCAAGGGGACACGCAGGGACTCGTGGGGAGGGTGGGTGCAGCCAGAGCCTTGGCCATGACCCTTTTGAGCATCCTTAGCAAGCTGGGAGCCCCAGAGCACAACCTGTGCTGCAGCATTGCCCCCTTGGAAGGCGAGGAGACGGGCCCTTGGAAACACAATCATTCATTCACTCATTCATTCATCGAGTGGGGATTTCCTGAGCACCCACATCAAGCCAGTCTGGGCCAGATGCCCGCTCTGTGGTCTGCTGGCAGCAGGGGAGCCCCACCTTTGGAGGCCCAGCTCGGTCACCTGAGAAAGCGCGAGTGTGTAGGAACGCCCAGACAAATGGTGGGGTTGGGTGGGGGTGGGGGCTGTGATTTTGCATGCTTGTGTGCCTGAGGCCACTGCCAAGAAAGCCGTCTGTCCCCTGCTTGATTTCTGTGCCTCTCCATTCAGGCCAAGGTGGGGTGCCATCTGCTAAAGTGGGCACAGAGAGAAGGTTTTCACTGCGCAGAAAATTGGCTTCCAAAGGGAGGCTGCATGTTCAGCACTGAACCAGCCGGGACCAGTGCGGGACCAGCTTAGAGGGGAGGGGAGTGGTGCCAGCAGAGGCGCCGGGGCTGGGGGGTTAGGATAGGGGCCACACTCCAGGCTGGGGCGTGGGGGACAGGGCAGCAGGAAGGACTCCTCCTCCATGCAGCTCTCCAGCCCCCAGCCCCTCCAGTGTCTCCAGGGCTTCAAGCCCCTTCTCAACACCCTGGGGCCTTTCCACGAGGCAACGCAGGGGACCTGCCACCCATTTGCTTTGCTTGAACAAGGCCCACTCACCCCCGACTCTCCCCAGCATAAATTAGCCCACCCTGTCGTTCTGGGCACTTCTGTATCTCCCCCACCCACGCTGCCAACCCCATGAGGGCAGAGCCTGCACCTGTCTCTTTCCTGGTAGAAACCCCTTTCCACTGAACATTCTTGGCTCCGGGTTCTGTTCTTCAGAATTCTTGTTCTCTAAGAATTGCAGAATGTTAGCACAGATGTAGAAAGCAGAAAAAACAGAAACGCTCTTTGAATCAAGAACTGACTGCCGAGGCTGGTTTGCTAGGGGAACGGCCTAATGCATATGCAAGTTGGGCAGGAAAGACCCCATTGCATCTGTGGGGGCAAAAGGCAGGTCCTGCTCCTCACCCACTCCCCCAGGGAGTCCGGGCTGGAAGAAAAGACAGTGAGGACCCACTCACAAAAAAAAGCCAAAGTGACTGGCTTCCCCAGCCATCCTGGGAGAGAAGAGGTGAGAGCCTTTGAGAGAGAGGATGTGGGAGGGAAGAGGTGTGAGGGGGTGGAGAGGGTTCCCTCTCTTAGAGAGAGAGAGGCAAGCTGGGGTCGCAGGGGAAGGCTCCAGCCACCAAAAAATGTCCTCTGTTGTCACCTGTAAGCTCTGATGTGCTAATCCAAACCATCGGGGAATGCCTGCTACACAGAACTATCTGATGTCACAGTGCTTTGATCAAATGGAGGAGCTGGGCTGAGGTCCAGAGCAGACCACCATCGAGCACAAGTGGAAGTAGGAAACACAAAAGAGGCAGGTCAGGAGACCTGGAATCCTTGTGGGGCCACTGGGTTTCCCACCATCTAGGTGACGCAGGGGTTGCAGGGAAAGGAGAGACCTACAAGGCTGCAGGACTGGGGGACAAACTGAGGGTGGTTCCTATGCAAGAAGATCCTGCTAAGGGCAGGGCAGGTGTGCCATCTCCCCTCGCAGGGGGTGGGCCTTGGAGCTCAAGCACCTCTGCCCTCCACCGCCCATGGAGCTCCAGGCCCTCGCTGCCGGCCCCTTGGCAG
The DNA here is from genome assembly GCF_023851605.1 of Tamandua tetradactyla. Taxonomy (NCBI): domain Eukaryota; kingdom Metazoa; phylum Chordata; class Mammalia; order Pilosa; family Myrmecophagidae; genus Tamandua; species Tamandua tetradactyla. The sequence goes on along the minus strand of NC_135332.1, from coordinate 72,698,546 downwards.
CTGATGGTAGGAAAGAGAGGCTGACAAGCTTTCTGGTGAAAGCCATGTGAGAGTCTGAGTGCCTGCTGCACCTGGCTTGGTTCTTTAAGTTCTTGTGCAGAGGCAATGGTGCAGGGCAGCATCAGCGACCTCAAAACCAGCTGAGTTGCGTGGGAAGACAAGAGCCACACATGCGAACCACCCAGCTGAGCCCAGCCCCACACTGGAGAGCAGCCCATACTCTCCCTGGAACAACAGGGAGATGCCAGGAGGTGGTAAGGACATAGGTGGTAACTGCCATGGACAGCAAAGCAAGATGAACAGACAGGGAGGTGAAGGCAGGGAGAGAAGAGAGCAGTGGACTATGTGGGTCTCTAGGCCAGAGACTCCTGGCAGACAGCCTGGCTGCAGAGGCAGCCGGGGGGGTGGGGGGGGCTGAGTGACAAGAGCTGGGAAAAGGGCAGTCAGAGTGAGGTGAGGGGTCAGGTCACACCAGGCCCTGAAAAGGAAAAGCATCGGACATGGCCACTCCACGCCCAGGATGGATTAAGACAAAAGCAAGGCCACTCTGCAATCACCCTGAACAAGGACACTGTCCACACCTCAGAAGTGACCACTACCCCCCCATCCTCCTTTCTGGGCTAATTTCAGCCTCAGCTTTGCTCTAATCCTCCTGCCTTCTAGATAAAAACTGTCACGGCTCCTGACATAGAATCACCCCTGCTTTCAGGTGGTCTCCCATGCAGCCCACACCCTCGCCTTTCCCCTCATGTTCCCCCAACAGCCTGGGAGCCCTTTCCAACCCCCTCAGGCTGAGATGCCCTCGGCTCTCTGTGGTGCATGGTCCCCCTCAATGCCACGTGCCAGTAAACCCAGTGACATCGAGGACAGGTGTGTTCCTGGGGGTCTTTGGAGGATACCTCCAGCACCATGGAAAGACTGGATTTTACTCTGAGTGACAAGGGAAGCCATTGGATAGTTTAAAGCAGAGGAGAAATGTGAAATTATTTTGGAGAGAAACGTTCTAAGAAACCAATCAGAGGCTCTGGGAGGTGGAGGTGATGGCAGCCTAGAGCAGGCTTCTCCATGGCTGCTCAGGTGGGGTGGCGTGGGGGTGGAGGTCTTTCTGCCCTGCAGGCTGGGGCAGGGAGTGAGGCTAAGAACATGCAGATGGCCTCTGAGTCCCAGAACTACTTTCTAGGAACTCTGGAGATGAGAAATCAGCTCGATGCAGCTGGACAGGGCTGTTTGCTTCCCCAATTCCAGACAGCCCTGGGGAGCAGGAGAACCCCAGTGGAGGCAAGCAGGGGTGCCCACCGCCATTCCTCATAGGGACTAGCAGTTTCCTCAAGCTTCAGAGTGACGCGATGTCCCACCCCCATGTCCCTGACATAGGAGGTCAGAGGCATGTGGGGGTTGTAGAAAGGAACATGGGACATGGAGTACTCACTGCCACCCCGGGAAGGTGGCAGAGGGAAGGCTCGGCCAGATCCATGCACATTCATAGTGGGATCAGGGAGTTGGGGGAAGACATGGAGCTCTTCCACCCATTCACATGTATGGGGCATATGCTACATAAATGCACTTAAAAAAAAAGACTGGGAAGAAATATTATGAAATGTTAACAGTGGTTATATCTGGTGGCGGGATCAAGGATTTTTGTACTGTCATGTGTTTTCCAAATTTTCTACATTGAACACGTGTTGGTTATATAATTTTAAGTTTGTTTAATTATTTTAAACCAAATTCTTCAGCCAACTGTGCTTTTCCTCAGTTGCAGTAACTTTCCTTTGAGTCAGATTTCTGGGTGAACTCAAGGGACAATAAACATCTGCTAACAGCCTCCTCCATCCCACACTGGTGTTTTCATTCCTTCTTCCACGGACACCTGAGGTGTTGGGCGAGCTCTACCGAGGTCCAGTGTAGGGCTGAGGAGACGGTGGGGTCTCGGCCCTCGTGGAGTTACCGCTAATGACCTGAGTGGGAGGACAATATGCTTGGGGGACGCCCTCCCGCACCCTTCCCTCTGCTCCCTCTCCTGACGGGAGGGACTGTCTTCCGTGCCCGGCAGAGCCTGGGCTGTCTTCAGCTCTGAACTTGCTCGGGAAAGGAGGGAGAAAAGTCCTTCTGGGATGGGGGTTGGCTGGAGCCGGGCAGGGCCTCCCAGGAGCCCACCAGGGCCGGCGACCCAGGCGGGGAGGCCCGAGGCCGGAGACCAGGAGGAAATGAGGGCCCGGGTGTGCAGGCGGGGTCGGGAAGAGGCGTCGCGGAGAGGCGGGAGTCAGGTCACGGGAACGGCAGCCGCTCGGAGAAACCCAGGGAAAGAGCGGGTCTCGGCCTCCAGGGCCGGGGTGAGTGGGGTGGGGGCCGGCAAATATACTCCCTGACGACCCAGCGCGGGGCCCACCGGCTTCGTGCGGCCTCCCGGGGAACCCCTGCCCAAAAGTCCCGAGGGCCAAGCCACCTGGGGAAAGTGCCGGACCCGGCGAGGGGACCCTGAGCGCCAGGACAGGAGCGCGAGTACCTGGGCAGCAGCCACGTGGGCTTAGCGGCGCAGTAGGGGACTCAGGGGCGGTTGTCCCGGCAACGCGGAGGGCGCGGCGATTGGTGGAGCCACGGAGGGGCGGGGTCAGGGGCGCTCTCGCGAGGGTTCGGGGGTCCCGCCCGGGCCACTTCCGGCCGCCGCTGGCCCTTGGGTGGGTGGGGCTGGCAGCCGTCCGGGCCGGGCTCTCAGCTCGCCGAGGCCTGGGCCGCGAGTCCTCGCAAATTCCGGGGTTCCCGGCCCGCGCTGCCTCCTCTCCCGCCCGCCCCGGCAACCCCACGCCGACGCCTGGGTCTTGACCGAGGCTTGGCCTCCCGCCTCTGGCTTTTAGGGGCTGGGCCTTTCTCCTGACACGTCACCCGCGGCGGCTGCAGCGCGTGTCTCGTGGACGTCTCGCACCTAGCAGGATAAAACGGGCTGCGCTGCTTCCCCCAAACGCGCTTGCACAGCCCTCCCGCACCCACGAGGTGCGCCTCTCCCCTGACTAGTCCCACCCCCCTTCCCAGCGGCTCCGGGCTGACCCGCTCCTCCGCCTTCACTGCCCCTTCCCTGGTCTAGGCGGTCTCCTTTTGCTCTTAAATACGTATATGTTGTTATTTTCTTTGTGGGTGGAAGCTGCAGAGGCCAAGTCTGAAACTGTGGGGCCAACTCTGCTTGGGAAAAAAAGCAAAGAGAGGAGGGAACTTGGGGGCAGAAGGGGTGGGGGCGGCAGAGGCGGGAAAGACTCCAGTTGTGAATTGAGCAGCTCCCAGTTTTATGAGGCAGATTTGGGGTTGAGCCTGGACTTGGCCTGGGGAAGGAGCAGTGGGGGGGGGGGGGGGTGCGGGCCCCAGATGATATGGAGGCGCCATAAAAAAAGACCATGGACATGACCATGAGGACGCTGGGGGCGCGGCCAGAGCCGTGGGTGTGGGAAGCTCTTGGGCCCTTGACCTGGCAGCTCCCCCCCCCCACCCCGTGACAACAATTCGGTGTGGAAGTACTTGCTGCTTCCAGGGGGGCTGGGACGAGAGGTGTCCACCCCCAGTGGGCAGACCCGGGCTTCCACGGTAAAGTCGGAATTTCTGCTATAGCCTTCCCGCAGGGTCTCCCCGCTTCCACCCTTGCTCCCCTTCAGTCTCTTCTCAACAAGCCACCTAGAATGAGGCCGTGACGTTCACCCAGCTCACGTCACTTCCCTCGGGTTCCCTGTTTCCCTCACGGTGAAGGTCAGGGTCCTCATTCTGCCAACCAAGCCCCCCACCCTCTCCGCTTCAGCCACGCTGGCCTCTGCTGACCCCAGGCACACTGTCTTTTATCAGACTGCCTCAGGGCCTTTGCAAGTGCTGTCCCCTCTGCCGAGACACCCCCCACCCCCCACACAGCCACGTGACTCCCCCTCTCACCACCTCAGAACAGTGCTCAGACAGCACCTCCTAGGAGAGGTGACTAGTTATTTAAAATTGCAACATCCCCCCCTCAACCCCGCCGCTTTGTTTTTTCCTCCATACTTATCACAATCCTACACAGTTCATAATGTACTTGTTCAGTTAGTTGCAGTCAACCCTTCACGATGGCAGAGTTCCTGTGTCTTATTCACATACAGAGTAGGCGTCCAGTAAATACTGTAGCACAAACGGACAAGTGAGGGCTCTTTACCCCTTTCTCCCTCCCATAAAGGAGCAAAGAGAAAGTCCCCGAATCGGGAGCTGAATGATAAGGCGTGTCCTGGGTGCTGACCAGCTGTTGGCCAAGGGCTCTGCTCCAATGCCTGTGGAACTTGGGGGCTCCCCTTGGCCGAGTCCCAGATTGGGTCATGTGCCTTATGTCCTCTCACTCCCAGGGAGCTTGTGGGCAAGAGGACCACAGCACCTTGCGGGGGTCCTACCTTCAGACACAATCCCCTCAGCCTAGAATCCTCTGGCCCTCAAATGTCGGTAATTCATGCACATGGCCTCCCCTATGCAGCAGCCCCGAGTAGGCGCTGGCCTTAAGGTGCACGCAGGCTGGGGTGGGGACCAGGTGTGTGAACAACACAGAGGAAGGAGGGTGGTGGGATCAGCCGCCAGGGTGGGGCTCTGCACATCTGCCCCCGGCAGCTGGCGAACGTGGTTACTGGGGACAGGAAGGGAAGGCGCCAGTGATTCTCTGTCTCTTACTCTGTGCTTCGTGTGGTTCTCGGACTTGTGTAATTACATTCCTTTTACAAATGAAGAAACAAAGGCTCAGAAAGGGTAGGACACAGCCCCAGGAGATGGAGGCCTGGGTCTTCAGGCCAGCTCCTTGAAGCTAAAAGGCCTGTGCTCTTCCCAGGATGTGATGCCGCTTTGCAGGCAGGAGGCCAGGTGGCATCTGGGGTTGCCCGGAATTGCATCCAAATGTCCGGACAACCGGTTTCCCCTGGGCGTGGGCACTGGGAGAGGAGCTCCTTTGCAGGGCATGTGGGAGGGGCCAGTCGGCCAGCCTTGCAGGTGAGCAAGGGTTTCAGGCCATCCCAGAAGTCAGATGCTCGGCCTGGGGGTCTCTGAGGCATTTCCTTCAGGAAATGGACTCCCCAGGCTCCGCTCCCACCTGCTCAGCTCTGCCCTCCTCTCTCCAAAGGCAAGGTTTCCAGGGCTGTGTCAGCAAGAGGCCGTGCTGGCACCATCCTTCTGGCACGGGGCCTCGTGGCCGGGAATGGACATCTGATGTGCCTCACCCCCCTGTGGCCGGGACATCTGTGGCCCCAAGGTCTTCAGTGGCATGGAGTACCAGCCCCAGGGAGAGGCCCCGTCCTGCTGTGTGCCCACCTGCCACATGGCAGAGTAGCACTGGCACAGCCCAGCTGGCCTCTGCCCTTGCCACGGAGGCTTCCCAAGGGTGACCCTACATGCCAGGGCTCCCCCTCTGCTTGGCAGTGTCTACCCATTAGCCATGGTCAACCTCATGTGTGTGTGTGTGTGGGGGGGGGGTGGCCCCTGCCTCTTGCCCATGATGTGCACCCCCAGCAGGCAGAGGCACCCAGTCTGCTCTGCAGAAATTGGAGCCAGGGACTTTCAGCAGAGGGAAAAGCCTGAGAAACTGCTTCACTTTACAGATGGGTAAACTGAGGTTCTAAAGCAGATATACTCTGTAGGCACAGGACTTGAGGTAGGCTTTGGTGCCTCCATTTTACAGAGGAGGAGCTGGGGCTCAGAGAAAGAAGGTGACATTCTCAAGGTCACCTGGCCATGCCATCACCTGTCCTCCCATCACTTGGTCCTGCCATTACCTGGCCACATCATCGCCTGGTCACACCATCACCTACCCATTCTATCACATGGTCACACCATCATGTGGCCATGCCATCACCTGGCCACTCCATCATCTGGTCACTCCATCTCCTGGTCCCACCATCACCTGGTCCCACCATCACGTGGTGGTGGCTTGCACAGACCTGAAATGGGGGTTATTGAGGCCCCCGAGGCAGTGTCAACGTTTGCTTATTTTGCCCGAAGGGGCACAGCTGAGGAAAGGGAGCCCCGGTAGCAGAGGCGACCTCCTCTTCCCTGAACAAGAAGTTTTGAGGTCCTGGCTGGGCTGGGGAAATTAGGAATGAGGATTTGATTCAAGGGAGCCTGCTGACTGCCCTCAGTGCCAACATGGGGTGACCCCAGGGCTGCTAACCCCGAGTCAGGCTGCCCCCAGATCAGTTCCCCAGCCGTGGTGTGGTCAGGGCACTCGTTTCCCTGCGTCCCCACCACCCAGGGGTCTCTCCCATTGGCTCTGCAACTCCACCCCATCCTAGGGAAAAGGATATAGGGAGGCCACAGACCCTGCCCACCCACCCCCAGCACCCGCAACTCCAGTAGCCTCCGTGGGCCCAAAGGCCTTTGGAGGAGGGCTCTCTCCAGAATGTGCCCGGACCAGGGCTGGCGGAACACCTGGCTACATCCCCTGTAATTCCACAGTGTACCGGTGAGTTCTGACTGGAGCAGACACTCCCAAGACCTGGTGGCCTAAGACACCCAACATGTATTATCCCTCCTGAATCTGTGGGTTGGCTGGCAGGTTCCTCTGGTTTGGGTTCCCTGCCTGGGGGGCACCAAATGCGACTTTTCTCATCCAGTCTTATACTGGGGCCCTGCGCCGGCCTGGTCAGTGGAGTTGGACTTTGTCACCTGAGCCCTGAAGAAACACGTGGTGATGTGTCTTTGGCCATCATTGCAGCCCCTTCTCACCTGGGGGTTCAGACTAAGTCATCAGGGTGGGGTGAAGACCAGACTCCCTGCTCTTCTGTGCTCCGAGCTACTTCCTTGCAGCCCCTTCCTTTCCTGGGAGAGTACCTCACACAGCCCCGTGGAAGCCCCAGGGCCATTCCAGACTCAGAGGGGCGGATGTGCCCACCATCGTCACCCATCACCACCCCCTGTTCCGTGATGCAGGGTTTCCCCCTGCAAGAGTCCAAAAGGTCTCAGTCCAGGCAGGAAGGTTGCAGTGTTTCCCAAGGCCGCTGTGACCCAAAATGCACCCCCAGAGGCCTCGGGAGGTGCCCTTGGCTTCCCCCTTTCCCTCCCACCAGGGAGCAGGTGGGATGTAGCCTGAGCAAGCTGCCTGGGAAGGGAAGGGCCGCCAAGCCTCCAGCTCATCTGGAGCCCAAGACACTTTCAGGAAATGGGAGGAAAGACTGCTTCTGGTGGGGGAGGGGGGGGGGACAGTCCTGAGGGGGCCCCGGAGCCAGGCCAGGACATCAGAGCTTCTGAACAGTCTGGAAGCAGTTGCTGGGCTCCGGGCCCAGCAGCGGCCGAAGCGTCACTGCTTCAGGAAGCAGCTTTTCAGCAAGGGCCTCGGAGCTTTCTTGGAAGCAGGCTGAGAATGAATTATAAATATAAATAAACAAACGTGAACTCTGCAGCAGGGTGCGGGCAGAGGGGAGACGGAGACACCAGGGGCAGAGACCTCGTCCCTGCCTGCCCTCGCATCCCCAGCCGGCCTCTCTCTCCTGCCCTGCCCCAGCCGCCCCCCTGCCGAGGACATCGGCTCGGGGTCTCGGCACCCGTGGGCTGACCTTTGCCAGGCTGCAGGGCGGGGGCCCAATGCGGACCCTGGCACTTGCCCATGGTGGGGTGGGGGGGCCCACTGGGTCACACCCCTCTGAGGGAGACGGGCTGGAGGCTCCCCCAGACCAAAACAGGCCCCAGTGGACACTCATCCGCGTGGGAGGTGTCTTGCCAAATGTTTGAAGGGGGAAAAAAATTCCGCTTTCTTAGCTTTTTTTCTCCCTTTCTATTTTTTGATTATTTTTCTAGATGACTTCATTTCTAAGAAGGGGGTAGGGGAGAGAAGGATGGCAGAGGAGGGAGGCAGGGAGGACATGGGGCCTGCAGAGGATGGAGAGGGATTGGGCAGGAGGCGAGGGGAGAAGTATCAGAGCCGGGACCCTGGGTGAACAGCAGCCCCTTCCGCCTGCCCCGTGAGCTTCCTTCTTTCTGATCCTGCAGGGTCCTGCCAGCCAGCTCCACTCCCACATAGCCATGGGGGCAGAGGTCGGCTCTCATCCAGCCAAGATTAGCAGGAAAGCGTCTCCAGGAGCTTCTCCAGGCACGACCCCTCCGCCCTCAGCCTGCCCCACAGACAGAGCCCAGGGCCACCTCCCAGAGAGTGTCTCTCACTCACTTACCCCTTGCAACCAACAGCACCCCATCTGGGGAGCTTAACAGAAAAGAAACTTGCCCTAGGATATTAGGAGGCTCCAGACTATCCCGGAGCACTGGGGAAGCGGCCTCAGTGGCCTTGTGGTCTGGAGCAATGCCCGACCACTCTGCCTCCACCACTGGGCCAGACAGGGCCCTTGCTTTCCAGGGCTGCTCGTCCTGGACCAGAGTCTGGCTCAGCAGAGCCTGGTGGTGGAGCCCAGCTCACAGGGCAGCACCCCAGCTTCAGGGGCCAGGGGCCTGAGCTCTACTGTAAGAGATTAAAGATTACTGGGATTCTGGAAGGCAGGGAGCCACCTAACACAGGAAGGGTGTCCCCAAGGCAAGTGGCTGCCCCAGCACCCCTGAGAACTGGACTTTTCCAGCCAAAATTTCCAGCAGGCTGCTGGGCTCCAGGGACTGTGCCATGTGGGCTTGCGTGAGAAATAGGGGCAGCCAGCTATGGCCTTGGGGGCAGGGGCCCAAGAGGACCATGGACTGAGGCCCGAGGCCAACACCATTGAGGCAGGAGTGGCAGCTGTAGTCTGGGAGTGCAGAGCCTGATTCCTGGAAGATAGGGCCTTCTGTCCTCGCCACCCCTGGAAATGCCCATCTCAGTGCTCTAGGGTTCCCAGTGCTGGGCCCACGGCCCTGGCCCTGGGCTGGGGGCTGAGAACTGGCCACAGGTGAGGGGAAGGGAGGAGGGAAGGAGGCAAGGAAGGGGTGGGAAGCCAGCTGCTCCCAGCCCAAAACCTTCCTAGTTATTCAAATGCCAAGTCTGCGTGTGGCTGCCCAGATAGGGGTTTCCACCATCTCTGTCGTCCCATGTCGTCCCTTCACCAATTCCAGGCACCCCGGAGAGCTGGGATCTCCCCGAGTCTGGGAGGCAGGTGGAGCCGCCCCTCCCCGCCCCCACATACACAGTTGCTTCAGCCTCCCCACGGCAGGAAGCCCCTTCTTCCCTGTTGGAGGTGCAGCCTTCTGGCGAGGTGCATTCTCATCCCCGGCAGAGACGGGGACCCTGCAAAGCACATGGGCCAGAGAGGAGACGGAAGGACGAATGCCTGAACGCCTGCAGTTCCCAGTGTCCCTCCTCCTGGGTTGCCTCCCAGGAACCTTGAACCCCCAGGAAATGCGGGAAATACATGCTAATCCCGCTTTACCAGCCAGGGCACCGTGCTCCTGGAGGCTAAGGACTTGCCCAAACTCACAGGCAAACCTGTGATCTGAACCCCAAACTTCTCACTCCAGCTTTTAGTGCTCTTCCCATCATCTCCACCATGCTGGGCAGCTCACCCCAGAAGAGAATCCCTCCAAGCCCGAGCTGCCCAGCCCTGCTTGAATCATCCCAGAGTCAGACAACTCACCACCTAACAAAACAGCGAGCTGCAGACCATCCAAAATGTCAGGAATGCTTTCCTTTCACCGAGGGAAAGACTTCGTTCCTCCTTAACTTGCCCCCTTTCCCCCCAGTCTTGGGAACAGGCTGCTCTCTGCTCCCCAAACCTTTCTCCAGAATAAATTCCTCCTTGCAAAACGGGCCATCTGCCCATCCCCCACCTCCCAGGAGCCCTCCCTAGGAGGGTTTCTGGCCTTCTGGCCTTCTCGTGCCCAGTTTAACATGTCAGGACACGGTGTCCTTGGGTCGTGGTGCTGCTGAGGGTGGCCTTGGAGAGGGGTCCCCGAGCACAGGCCCGAGTCAGGTGGCATTAAGGCAGGACCGCGTCCTACTGATGCTGACAGAGGCCCCCGGGGACTCCTGCCCCAGCACCGGGTCATTTGACCCCTGCGGGGTCTGCCAGGCCTACAGCAGCTGCCCTACCCAGCATCGCGGCCTGTCATGCTTTGGGAAAGAAAAAAAAAAAAGGCAGCCGCCAAGCAAACAGGAGCCTGAGTCACCGCCGAGCGAGCGGAGGCATCTGACAAGCTGGGAGTTGGTGGCAAGGGGTGGGGGGGGGGGAACGAGGAACCCACCTGCTACCCTCCCTGGGCTTCTGGAGCCCGGAGCGACGAGGTCCCAGGTAGCCCTCCCCGCCCCGGGGGCCACGGTCCCCTCCAGTGGGGTGTGCCAGGCTGGGGCGGGGGTCCTGGGGGGGTTGCCTTGGGCTCACAAACTGGCCCAGCTGCTCGCCCGCCTGGGGTCCTGGAACCAGGCACTTGCTCAGCCTGAGCCTCTGTCTCCTTCTCTGTCTACTGGGGACAGTGACCGCCTCTCACTGCCGCTGCGTGGGTTCAGTGAGGGGTGCGGAGCAGGCAGCGAGGACGGGGTCCAGGGAACGGGCGTTCTCTCTGCCATCACTGGGACCCTTGGGGTTTGCCCAGCAGGGCGGGCCCAGAGCCACCCCCAGCCTTCCCTCCCGGCTCCCCAAATGGGCTCCCGTGGCTGTCCGTGGCCTTGGGCGGTTTCCTTGCTGCTTCCCCGTGCCGCCTCCTTCTGCCAGCTCTAGCGCACTCCGGCTTCTGTTTGAGGGGTCTCTGGCCACTGGGCGGGGCTTTGGGGTCAGAATTGGCAGGACCTTCTTGCTGCAGCCAGGGTGGGTGACCTCGCCTAAGGTCAGGGTGACCCCTCACCTCTTTGGGGGTACCTGCAGATGGTGGGGCATCTGTGTGTCAGGACGCCCCCACTCTGCAGCGGCTCAGGGTTTAGGAGCTGGAAGGGGCCCCGGCCACCCAGGCCCGCCATGTGCTCCCCGGGCTCCCACAGCCCCTCAGTGGCATGGCTGAGGTTCCTCGGCCTTCACCCCTGCCCCTCCACCCCCCCCAGGCCTGGAGCCCAAATCTGGAGCCCATGTGATCCCAGCTCCCCTGCCACCCCCACCGGCGGGCGCCTGCCTCTCCCGCCCCCAAGCTCCCTGCGGGAAGGGGTTCCTATGGCACCCCTTCCCCCGCACACACTTAGCTCACTGGCAGCCCATCTGCCCCGAGACGGTGAGCAGCTGATGCCTCGCTGCACAGCAGAGCTGGGAGCATGGCCGCCTAGCGCCTGTGCAGAGGTGAGCATGGCCGAGCCCGGGTCAGAGGCATCGGGGAGCCCCTGCAGCACCCCTGCCCCCCAGCAGGTCTCCAGCTCCTGTGGGGGAGGGATGCTGCTCCCCCAGTGGTATTTCGTCCCCAAGGTGGACGCCGGTGAGCCCCAGGGACAGCCCCCATGGAGTCTGCTGCTGGACACAGGTGTGCATTGAAACTGTGGCCCACCCTCAGCTGGGGCTAATGGGGACAGGTTACCCTCTGCCTTCGGTGGAAATCTGCACTTCCTGGGCCCCTGGCTGGCATCCCAGAGCTCCCCAGAGCTCCCTTCTCCAGCTTTCAAGAGTTCTTATCACAAATGGGGTCAGGTAGCCAGGGAGGGTCCGGGAGAGCCTGGGGCTGGCTTCTGGGGAGGGGGCTGTCTCCAGGATGCAGAAGGCCAGCTGGGGAAGGGTGCCTGTTCCCATGGCAGCAGCCCCCAGTCCTGGGGTGGGGAAGACCCCAGGAGCCCTGCCTTTGCCTCCAGCTTCCTGCCCCAGTCCCCACTGACCGCTGGTGGGTGGGCCAGGCATGGGGGGGGGGGTCTTGGGAAGGGGAAAAGCACTGATGGGCTGCCCTGCCCCCACCTGCCAATTTGGGGCTGGTGCACACACACTTCTGTCCCCCACAAAAACAAGAGGAAGGCAGCTAATCCCTAGGGACTTTGGATTGACATTAAGTAGAACTTCCTGATTCTGGAAAGAGAAATTTCAGGGATCGGGTTAGGGGGCTGCTGAGCCTGTCCTGCCCTTGGCCTCCAGCCCAGCTTCCTTGTGGCGAGATGAGGGCAGGGAGAGGGGAGGCCCCGTCCACCGAGGAGGCCCGTCTGGGGGCGAAGGGATGCATGAAATGACCTCAGGACTGTTGGCCGAGCCCCACAGCTTCCCGCTTCTCCCCACTTTACCCTTTGTTTTCCTCCCCCCTCCTCCCGGCGCTGTGGCGAAAGCATGCAGACACACAAACGCGCACACACGCACACGCACACGCACACGCCCCCGGGCCGCCTCTGCTCCTTCACATCTCGCGTTTGTTTTGCTTCAGCAGGGCTCGAATGGGGACACGCTGCACTCTCGGAATTGGCAGCTTCCTCCAGGCCCCCCCGCCCCCCCCAGGCGCCATATGTCAGTGTCATGACTAGGCGGGGGCTGGTTCCAGGCCTGGAGGCGGGGGCTGGGAAGTGGCAGCTGCCGATCAGCCGATCAGCCGCAGGCAGACATGGAGGCTTGGGGGTGCGGTGCATAGCCTAGGGGCAGAGTCCAGAGAGGGGCTGGCAGAGGGAAAGGGACACGGGCCTGGGGGCTCAGGACCCGGTGACTGGTCCTCATGGGGGAGGGGGGAGGTTGGGGTGGTCGCACATCCCCACACACAGATAGAGAAACACTCAAACAGGCCCAGGCTTTGGCCGTGTGGGGTGGCCAGAGTCCCCGGGCCCTGCCTCTCAGACTCTTGTCTGCCTGTGTCCACGCAGCCAGCCGCAGGCCACTTCCTCCAGTGCGTCCCCTGCCCCTGTGTCTCTCCTCGCAGCCCGAGGTGGGTGCCAAAGCTGTCCCTGGAGGCGGGGGGGTGGTGGTGAGGAACCCAACTCAGTCATCACCTACATGACCAAGCACTGCCCTAGGCATGCTTAGATGGGACGCCACTAATTCTCAGAGCCACCCCGGGGACCCATTGTACAGAAGGGAAAGCTGAGGCTCAGAAAGGTTTTGAGGCACTGCTTCCAAGTCTTGAGCTCAGGTCAGCCGGTTTATTGCCAGATGTTCTGTGCCTGCCCCCACCTCCACAAAACCCTCATCCTGTGACCTGGAGGGTTACACCTCCTGGCTCTGTGCTGTGCTCCCAGCCCCATCCCTTTAGCGTTAACCCTTTCCTCCTCCCCGCCCTGAGGATACTGTATCCTCTTGGGTCTGCAGAGACCTCACCGGTCATGGTCGTTTTTCTGCACATTTGTCCCTCTCCTCACCACCAGCCACCTCTGTGTCAGCAGTGGCCAGCCCGGGCCTGACTCGGTGCTGGAGACACAGCCCTGCCCTTCTCCATGCGCCACGGGGCCTCTCCCCTCCTTCCCAGCCCTGCTGGAGGCGGAGGCACGTGGCCGGCGGGGATCGGCGGAGCTGCTTGGGGTTAATTGGCTTTCCCTCCCTGCCAGCGTGACGGATCCTGCTTGACATTTCCCCAGATAGTTAATTGATACCTAGGTAATTTGTCATGGAGACCTCGTTATATGCCAACTGGGTCCCCTAAGCCGTCAGCGTCTGTGCCCCCGAAATGAGATTGGCAAGTTAATAATGGTGCCATAATCACACCATTCCCTGCTGGCACTGGGAGAGAATTACCCAGAAACAAGAAGGAGTGCTGTTGGGGAGCAATGACGGTTCCTACAGCCTTGAGAATAGAGCTTCGTGAACGAGCCTGGGCCACTGTGCCTTCCTGAGAAAGTCCCCCAGCCTCAATTTCCCCAACTAAGTATACCTTATTCTGGTAGCAGCATTTTGATTTTTCACCGAGAATTCCTCTCTCTCCCCAATAAGGCTGGAGCTGATTTCACCTCCTGGCTCTGGGCTGGGCACATAGTGCTTTCCCCAGACTGTGGAGAGAAAGACAACCTGGTGTGGAGGTGGCAAGACTTGGGAGAAAGAGCCTGGGACCAGGGCCAGGGCTGGAGGGGTGGGGCCTCTTGAGGGTGCAGTGGGCTTGGCTTGGGGGCTTGGGTGTAGAGGGAACAGGGCAGGAGGAGACAAGAAGCAAAGCTAACGGAGAGGCTGCACTACCGTTGCTAGAGGCCTGGGAGGCTCAGCACCGTTTCAGCACCACGGACAGCGGTGGCCCGGAGTTAAAGGGTGGCCGCTGGGTAACCGCAATTCAGGTGTCTTCTTAGTGGAAGATTATCGGGAGCACTGGTTTTTGGGCTGGGGGGCAAGAATGGAGTGGTCCAAGGAAGAATCTGCTTGGCTGGTCTCTTCCCAAGGAGAGGAAGCCCCTGAGGCCTCAGCCCCAGGGTACTCTGCCCAGTGTTCGGGCATCTGAAATGGCAGAGCTGGGCGTGCAACCCCAGTTTCCATCTTGGCTCAGACTCACAGTTCTGCTGTCTGAGTTAATTTGGGCCCCACCTTCCTCGGGGTGGGTGGTACTATCTCCAGTACTTGGCTGGCCAGGGGACTAGGCTATGCGGTCCCTTTTCTTCGTTGTCAGCCTTGGGAGCTGGTAGCCCCATTAGCCCCACCTTATTGATGAAGAAAGTGAGACACAGAGAGGCTGTGTGATCACAGGAAATCATGGGGTCACAGCTTATAAGCTAAAGAAGCAGAGTTCAAACTTATCTCTGTCTTTCCGCCCAGCCCTTCCTCTTACTAGAGCCATTATAACTCCAAAGGGAGCGTAAAAAAGTAATAACCAACTAATGACAGCTATTGAGTCAGCCAGAAAATGTTAATATTTTGTAAGGATCAAGGTCAATGGCAGGTGGGGACCACATCAATGAGAGGCGCTGGGGACCCGGAGACCCATGGAGAGGTTAGTTTGTCATGACTAATCTGGAAGGGCTTCAGAGGGGTGGAACCCTGCAAGTGGCTTTGAATTACGGCATTAGGCCAGAAAGCCCTGTAATGACAAGGTCAGAGAGAGGCCATTCTGGAGACGGAAACCCTGAGTTGCCCTCTCATGAGCCCAGGGTGGGGGGCTCTTTGGGGAAGTGACAGGTGATTCTCCAGAGAGAAGTACTACTGAGCTGAGACTGGGTCTTGGAAGTGGGGGCTTGAAAGGGGAAGGGGGTTCCAGCCTTTTCTCTCTGGCTGTCCCTGGCTGTTATCTGAATATGAGAGACTCTTTGGCAGTCTCTTACCTGTATACATGCTGCTCTCCTGTTTGTGGCACCTGTTGGATGCCTGTCTTCTTGGTAAACTCCTGCTCATCCTTCAAAACTCAGGAAGAATGTCATCTTCCCCGGGAGCTTCCCTGACTCCCCAGGTGTGGCCTCATGGCAGCCCAGTGGCACCTGGTCCATCCACTTGCCAGGTTTACACAACTATGTGGCTTCATAGTTATCTTCCCCTCCAGACTGTGGGCAGCCCGAGGACCCTTTCTAGTCACCTCTATGTCTCTGGTGAATGAATGAATGGAACTATTAATGGCAAATGCACAAGCCTGAGAGCAGGAGGTCTCTTTTGTAATATCTTCAGAAGAGAGGAGAAGGTATTATATTAATGAAACAAGTAGCAGATGCTAGAAAAAGTGAACATTTAGAGAAAAAGAAGGAACTCTTGGAAATTTAAAATGGGATTGCAGACATAAAAAATTCAAGAGAAGAGGAGAAGAACAAGTTGAGAAAAATTTCCAGGGATTAGAACAAAAAGGAAAATAATGAAAACAGGACAGAAAAATAAAAACAGACTAACAGTCTGGTAGCTCTAGTATCTGAAGAAAGAACAGCTTTCCTTGAGTGCTAACTATATGGCAGGTGCTCTTCAAGGTTCTTTGCATGCATTCACTAATTTATATGTGGTGAATACTATTGTTTTCTTCTTTTTGCAAATGAAGAAGCTGAGGTACAAAGAGGTCACAGAGCTAGGACGTGGCATATTGACTGGTTCCCCAATCCCTGCGCTTGCAGTACTGCTTCTTATAAATACTCCAAAAAGAAATGGAGGGGAAGAAATTATACACAAAAATATTAAAATTTTCCCAGAACTGGAGGCATGAGGCAATTCCATCATTAAAGGACCCATTATGTACTGAAAGAAAGAAAGAGAGAGAGAGAGAGAGAGAGAGAAAGAGAGAGAAAGAGAGAAAGAAAGAAAGAAAGAAAGAGAAAGAAAGAGAGAAAGGAAGGAAGGAAGGAAGGAAGGAAGGAGGGAGGGAGGGAGGGAGGGAGGGAGGGAGGGAAGGAAGGAAGGAAGGAAGGAAGGAAGGAAAGAAGAAAGAAAGAAAGAAAGAAAGAAAGAAAGAAAGAAAGAAAGAAAGAAAGAAAGAAAGAAAGAAAGAAAGAAAGAGAAAGAAAGAAAGAAAGAAAGGAAGGAAGGAAGGAAAGAATATAGAGAAACCAGTAGTCATCATCATGGAATTCCAGTATGTTAGTGACAAAGAGAAGATCCCCTAAGCATCTGAAGATGGGGCAGGGAATGGCACTGGATCTGTTAGCAGCAACCATCAAAAGCTAGGAGGTCAGAAAACAATGCCTTCAAGCTACAGGGCCAGAAACGACTGAAACTTAGAACTCTATAACAAGTGGGAAGGTATGACAGAAATGGTTTCAGAGGTGAAAGGTTTCAAAAATTACAGCTGTTCACACATCCCTTCCTAGGAAGTGAGGGAAAAAAACATGAGGTCCATGAAGCAGGGGCTTCAGTGCAAGAGCGAGGTGAGAAAAGTATTGGATTAGGGTAGAGGGAAGCCCTGGGTATTCGATGTGTGGCAGGTGTGCGAAGCCCCTGAGACAGATGGCTACAGCAGGGACGGCTGTGCATTAGTTATCTTGGCCGCATAATAAACGATTCCCAAACAAACAGTTGTTTCCTCACCCAGTTTCAGGAGGATAGGAGTCAGAGCAGCTTAGCAGGATGATTTTGGCTCGAGGATCTCAGGAGGTTGCTGCCGTGCTGAGGGCTGGGGATGCATGTCCAAACAGCTCGCTGATCTGGCCATTGCAGAAAGTTCCTTTCCTTGCCATGTGGACCCCTTCATAGGGCTGCTTGTGACAGTAGGCAGCTGACATCCCACAAAGTGAATGACACGGGAGAGAGCGAGCCACCAATACAAAAGCCGTAAAGGCTTTTATGACCCAGTATCAAAGTGGTGCATCTTTGTTTCTGTCCTATTCTGTTGGTCACAAGGACCAATTCTGGTTCAATGTGTGGTTTAGTCCCCCCCCCCGCCCCGCTAAAATATATACCATACAAAAGGTTGGCTTAAACAATCAGAGTTTATTGCCTCATGGTTTTGAGGCTAGGAGAAGTCCAAGATCGAGGTGACACGGTGAGGCTTTAACGTGTGATGCTCGGGGGCTGGCTTTTGACTCTTCTGTGTAACACGGCAATGCACACGGCAACATCTTCTCCTTTATCTTGCGGATCCTGTTGCTTTCCAGCTACTGGCTGCCCCCCGCGGTCCTCTCTGTGTCTGAATTTCAATCTGTTCTTAAGGGACTCCAGGAATCCCGTTGAAAGCCCAGCCTGCTTCAGTTGGGCCACCTCCTAAACTGAAGTCAGGTCGTGAAGAGATCTTATTTACAACAGGTCCACCCACCAGAATGGACACCAAGACCAAGGGCAGGTTGCCAACTCAATCCACCACCACATGGGAGGGAGCACACCGGTGTCAGGAGGTAGGGATCACTGGAGGCCAAATAGGAGGCTAGCTCCCAGGGGCTCCAAGAAAAAAAAAATGAATTCATAGATGGCCTGATGTTTTTAATGTACCCAAATGACATTTATACTTCCAATGCAGGGTTTGGAGATAAATAAGTAATGGGTACATAGAAAATAAGCCAAAAAAAGAGGCAATTATTAAGTCCAGGAAAAAATAAGAGGTTGTGCAAGAAAGGAAATGCAATTACAATATATTTCTTGCAGTGCATAGTATATGCAAAGAAACACTAATACATACATTGAATTCTGATTTAGTCAAAAAGTTGGAGGATGGGCGGAAGGAAGCGTGTGGGAGTGTGTGGGGGGGGCTGTGTGGAAGACACCAAACATTCACCCTCACCCCATACAAGGAAGTCTGTGGCTGATTCCTAAAACTAGGAGTGGGGGGCAGGGGGAAGAGAATATTAGCAAATTATTTAGAAGTAAATACCAAAAGAAACAAGAAACAGCTAAAAGGACAGAAAATTTGGCTTCTGAGAAGAGAGAGTCAGGGAAGGAGGGGTGGGTGGGAAAGGATGTGCTGTTTTCTCATGACAAGCCCTTACAGAACTATTTGATTACTTAAATCATGTACATTTATGACTTGGATAACAAATACAAATGAGCTTTAAATAACTAAAAAATGAAGCAAAGCAAATTCATGCCAACCCACTGCCTGCTCCCAGCTGTCCAGTCAGGCTGCTGCAACCCCAGGGGACGGCCGAGGGGGTGGTCTCTCCTCCCAGAGCAGCGTCTAGCCCAGGGTCCCCAACGTCCTTGAGCCTGGGTCTGCTCTACCCTCCCCACCCCCGTCACCCTGGCCCTCCTGCCGCCCCCCCCCAACTTTCCTCTGAGTTGCTCTAGGTCTGTTTGGTGATCTGTCTCAGATCCCTCGCCTCCCATTTCCTCTGCCCCTCCCCCACGAGACTCCCTTGGGTGTGCCTGCGAAGTGGGGACACCAGACAAAGGGGAGGGGGCTTCTGCCCAGGCCAGTCCCTGCGGGAAGGGGAGCCCTGTCCAGGTGCACGGGGGCAACAGCTGTGCCTGGACCCCTGCCCGAAGAAGTCACTGGCCGCCAAGGTGCCGGGGAGCAGGTGGGGGAGGCAGCTCCCGCTTCCCCGGAGGTGAGCTGGGGATAGCGGCCGCGCTCTGTCATTTTCCTGACACCTCTCCTAATTACCCTGCCGCGATTCATTCGGGTGTCAGCGCTGCCCCCGCCTTTGCCTTTAATTAATAATCGGGTAAAACTCCACGCAGGACCCAGCCAGGGCAGGCAGGAGGAGGTGGTGGGGCGGGGCTGCCCGGGGTGGGTGGGCCAGGCTGGAGAGGACCCCCACCCCAGCAAGTGTGGGCTTCCCAGGCCTTCCCTGGGTCCTCACTGCTCTGGGGGACCAGAGGCTGGGGGCTGACTGCTGACGGAGGGCACCTGCACCTTGGGCACTGTCCCTGGAGTGGGGGGAGCCAGGCCTTAGAGCACCTGCCCAGGGCTACTCTCTCCTGCCTAAGCGCCAGTCATCCATCGTCACCATGCCACGGAGGAGGAAAGAGGCCCAGAGAGGTGCAGTGACTTAGTCACGCACACACAGCATGCAAATACAGAGGCAGCCCCTCAAGACCCCTTCGCAGAGGCAGGAAAGGGTTGGAGGGGGCTGGGAAGGGAAGAGTGTGGGCACAGGCCTCCCCGGAGCGCCAGCCAGACCTTGGGTCCTGGGGGCCTCGGGCAGGGGCACAGAGACAGAGACAGGTTAGCTGGAACATCTATTTGGATCTGGCTTGAATTATTGAGCAGCTCAGGACTTATTCTTAGCTCTGGGGCAGGCTGTGGTCTGCAGGGATGACACTCTCGTGGCCCTATTTTTAAGCCTCAGGTGCAGCAGAAGCATCCCTCAGCCCCCCTACCCCCACCTTCACCCCTGCTTTCCAGGTCTCCCGTGAGCGCCCCAGACTGGCCGGGTGTACAGCGAGCGGATTCTGGAATAGGCTGCTAGCTGTGGCACCTCAAGGTCCTCTTCCTGCATTTGGGGGACAGGACACCCGGGGTCCCCCGCCAGGTGGTTGGGCCTCACCCTGGCTCCCTCCTTTTGCTTCTGTGTTCTGCTGGCCGCGTTTTAACCGCCCGCCCCACATCCCCTCAGCCTGCCCACCTCACCCAGTCAGACCCACATATTCTGCTCCTGTTAGTCCAGCCCTTGGGGAAGAGACCCCTACATGCCCCGCCCCCCAGTTTTCTGCTGCATGTCTGGGCTGCACCCCCATCCCCATCCCGTGGAGGGCCAAGTCTCTAGAATGGCATTGGCACGGACATTAGACAGATGGGGTGAGGGGCTCCCGGCACAGGGCCTGCGACTCACTTGTCCTCAAGGCTTTAACCTTAACTCTGGTTCTTTAAGGTTCAGATTCCACCTCCAGGCTGCCACTCCAACTCTGAGTCAAAGCTTCCTCGACCCCCAGAACTTCCAGCCCTGGGGTATACGCTGCCTTCTGTTGTCCTCCAACAGGCTCACCTGGACCCTTACTTTCCTGAAGTCAGACCCTTATCTGAGGAATCCATGAGGCGCTAGTTGCTGATGGGGTAGGATTTGCACCCCCAGTGGCTGGCCTCTGAGGTGCCTATTTGCAGGGAATTTTGCCTGAAGGCTGATGTGTCTCAACCTTGATCCTCCGTGAATCTTCCTGCACAGGGTGGTTCCTCCAATACCCTACTCTGAGCCGCTCTCCTGGTGGGGCATCTTAGGGTGGGGGTGGGAGTTGGGCGAGGGTGTCCTTATAAACTGCTCACAGGCCAGAATGACAGGAATAAAAGAGAAAAGACTTTAATCACTAAAATCAGAAATGAAGGAAAGACATCACAGCTTAGCCAGGTGGGGGTGCCCAGTTTTCTGGTCAAGCAAACACTGGCCTAACCATTACTGCAAGGACATTTTGTGGGCTTAAATAATTAGTCAGTTGATTGCATCTAGAATTCATTACATCTATGATCAACTAAGGGGAGTGTCTTCGGCAATGAGAGAATCCAATCAGTTGCGTTTGATCTAATCAGTTGAAAACTTTCAAGGGAGATGTGATGATTTCAGCAATCAGAAGACAGAACTTTCATCTCTACCTCAGGCAATCAACTTCTCCTGGAGAATTAATCAAAAACCTTCATTGGAGTTGCCAATTTGCAGCCTGCCCTATAGAATTTGGACTTGTGCATCCCACAGTTTGAGATATTTTATTAAATCTCATATTTACAGATATCTCCTTTTGGTTCTGTTTCCCTACAGAGTCCTGACTATGACACAGACAGAGAATAATACTAGGAACTATTAGACCATGTAGAAACAAACTATCAAAACTAACTTGAGAAGAAAAGAAAACCTGAATAGACCTATAATAAGTAGAGATTCAATGAATAACCAAAAACCTCCCAACAAAAAAAAGCCCAGAACCAGATAGCTTCATTGGTGAATTCTACCACACATTTGAAGAATTAATACCAATCCTGCTCAAACTTCCCAAAAATAGAAGAAGGAGCACTTCCTAATTCATTCTATGAGCCCAGCATCACTCTCATACCAAAGTTAGATAAAGATACCACAATAAATGAAAACTATAGCCCAATAGCCTTTAAAAATACAGATGCAAAATTATTCAACAGAATACTAGCAAACCTGGGTGCATGAGAAGTTCAGTGGTAGAATTTTTGCCTGCCATGGGGGAGACTACAGTTTGATACCCTACATATGCACCCCTCCAAAAATAAAAAAAACCAAAATACTAGCAAACCAAATCCAGCAGCATGTTAAAAGTACTATATACCATAACCAAGTGAGATTTATCCCAGGAACACAAGAGTGGTTTTATATATGAAAACCAATCAATACACCATATTATATGTATGTGTATTGTATGTGTAAAAAATTCTATCTTTATTTATAGAATAAAGGGGGAAAAAACCCATAGGATCATTTCAACAGATGCAGAAAAAGCATTTGACAAAATCCAACACCTTGGGCCACGGTGGCTCAGCAGGCAAGAATGCTTGCCTGCCATGCCAGAGGACCCAGGTTCAATTCCTGGTGCCTGCCCATGTACAAAAAAAATAAATAAAATAAAAAAAAAAATCCAACACCTTTCATGATGAAAACACTTGCCTAATTAGGCATGGAAGTTACCTTCAACCTGATAAAGCATCTATGAAAAACCCACAACTAACAACATACTTAATAGTGAAAGACTGAAATACTTCCCCCTAAGATCAGGAACACAAGCGTTTTTCACTACTTCTATTTAACATCAGACTGGAAGTACTAACCCAGGTAATTACACAAGAAAAAGAAAAAAAGCATCTAGATTGGAAAAGAAGAAGCAGATGGTGTGATCTTATATATATAGAAACACCCAAAGAATCCACACAAAACATAATTATTAGAGCTAATAAACAAATTAAGCAAAGTTGCAGGATAAAAGATTAATATACAAAAATCAGTTGTATTTCTAGGCAACAGCAATGAACAACCCAAAAATGAGATTAAGCAAACATTTTCATTTATAATAGCAAAAAAATGTACATATGAATAAATTTAACCAAAGAAGTGAAGACTTGTACACTGTAAACTGCAAAACACTGTCAAAAGAAAAAAAAAACTGTTGAAAGAAAATGGGAAAGACATCTTTACCTGATGGTTTGGAAGAGTCAATATTGTTAAGATGGCAATACTTTCCCGATTGATCTAGAAATTTAATGCAATCCCTCCCAAAATTTCAACTGTCTTTTTTTTGCAGAAATGGACACATGATCCTAAAATTTCTATAGAATTGCAAGGGATCCTGAAGAGCCAAAATGAACTTGAAAAAGAACAAAGTTGTCAGACTTTCACTTCTCAATTTAAAAACTTACTACAGTGCGGGCCACGGTGGCTCAGCAGGCAAGAATGCTTGCCTGCCATGCCCGAAGACCCAGGTTCGATTCCCGGTGCCTGCCCATGTTAAAAAACAAAAACTTACTACAAAGCTACAACAATTTACTCCACTTGTATGAAATAGTTGGAAGACACAAACACATTGAGACAGAAAGCATAGTACAGGTTTCCAGGGCTGGACGGTGTGAAGGAATGGGAAGTTAAAACCTAGTGGGTGTAGGGTTTTGTTTGGGGTGTTGGGAAAGTTTTGGTAATGGATGATGGTGAGGGTAGCAAAACATTGTGAATGCAATTAATTCCACTGAATGGTTTGCTTGGGAGTGATTGAGATGGGAACATATATATTCTCACAATTACGTACGTATGTATGTATATATATATATATATATATATATATATATATATATATGCAACTAAAGAGACAATGGCAATTAATGCAATTATATAAATATTATATAAATGCAATATTATATGGCAATTAAATGCAATATACAATCCTGGACGGGATCTTAACAATGTAGGAGAAAAGCCCAAAAGGACATTAATAGGACATATAAAAAAACTGGAATACAGACTGAAAGTATCTATCAATGTTAAGATTCTTGAACTTGATAACTATACTTAAGGTATAGTTATAAATATCTTTATTCTTAGGAAATGTACGTGAAAGCATTATATATTCAAGGAGGATGAAGCATATAACCTACTCTCAAATGTTTAGAAAATGGGTAAGTAAATAGATAAATGATGATACATGGATAGAAAGATATAGCAAATGGGGCAAAATGTTAAAATTGGGGATCTGGGTGTCTGGAGTTGAGGGTAACTTGGAATCCTCTGCATGGGTTTTGCATTATTTTTGCAACTGTCCTGTAACTTTCAAATTATGTCAAAATACTAAGTTTAAGGAAAAAAACTACAGCACTTAAAATAGTGTGACGGGGCGTAAGGATAGACATACAGACCAATGGAATAGAACTGAGAGTCCACAAATAAACCCATATATCTCTGGCCAACTGACTTTTGACAAAGGTCCCAAGACTATTCAATGTGGAAAGAATACTCTTTTTTAATAAATGGTGCTGGGACAACTGATTGTTCAAAAGAATGAAGTTGAAACTCAACCTCAACATTGTATATAAAAAATTAACTCAGGGTGGGCCACGGTGGCTCAGCAGGCAGAGTTCTCGCCCGCCATGCCGGAGACCCGGGTTCAATTCCCGGTTAACTCAAAATGGAGCAGAGTTGAATGTATGAGCAGAAATTCCCAAACTCGTTGAAGGAAACATCTGAATAAGTCTTCATGAGTTTGGATCAGGCAATGGATTCTTAATACGTCACCAGATGCACAGGCAACAAAAGAAAAAAAGACACACACTGAACTTCATCAAAATTAGAAACATTGTACAACAAAGGACACTATTAAGTGAAAAGACAGATTGGAAGCAAATATTTACAAATAATATATTTGATGAGTCTAATATCCAGAATATATTTAAAATATTGTTATAATTCAACAATAAAAAGACAATCCAATTCAAAACATGGGTAAAGGATTTTTAGACATTGCTCCAAAGGCATTCAAATGGGCAAAAGCACATGAAAAGATGCTCAGCATCAGATTGTTAGGGAGAATGCAAATCAAAACCACAAGGAGACACCACCTCACAGCCATGAAGGCGATAACAGCCATCCTTGGTGAAGAGGTGGAGAAATTAGAACCCTTTCATCTATTGCTGGTGGAAGTGTAAAGTCGTACAGTCATCGTGGAATATAGTTTGGCAGCTTCTCCAAAAAGCCAAACAGAATTACCATGTAATTCAACAATTCTACTCCTAGGTGTATGCCCCAAAGCTTATACACAAATGTTCACAGCAGTATCATTGATAACAGTCAGAAAGTGGGAACCCAAATGTCCATCAGCTGATGACTGGACAGACAGACTGTGGTCTATGCATACAACGGAGCATTATTTGGCTGTAAAAAGGGGATGGAATTGATACAGGCTACAACATGGACAAACCTGGAAAAGATTATTCTACGTCATATATCCCATTTATATGAAATGTCCGGAGAGGTAAAGCTGTTGTGACAGCAAGTAGATTGGCGGTTCATAGGGTTTAGGGAGTGAGCACCACTGGGTGTCACTGCTGTTGGGTAGGGGGCATATTTGGGGTGATGAAAATGTTCTGCAATTTGACAGTGGTGATGGTTGAAAAACACCAAATCCACTGAATTGCACACATTAGAATGCCTTAAATGGTGCATCTTATCTGAATAAAAGAGCCACAACTCACATATAAACTGTCTGCAAGTTTACTTCCTGACCTGCCCCTTGCTGGGGGGAGGGCTGCTCTCCCCAAGCTCCTGAGCAAGAGAGCAGCCATTCCAGCTCAGGTCCTTGGTCAGGGGAGGCCACTCTGACCCACAGTCTCTGAGGAATCCCTTGGGCCCTGGCCATCTCCACCTACTCCTTCAGGAGAGAGGAGGCCCCTCAGGGTTGAAGCTGCTGTATTTTGTGCAGAAACTGTGCCGTCCTAGGGGGGCCTTCTGTGTGCCAGGCTCAGTGTGGACCCTGCCTTGCAGCTCCTTAGTGCCTCCCTGAGGATGTCCTCTTGGAAGGGGCTTTGGGTGGGTGCAAAAAGGGCAGAGGACGACCCAGTGCCCAGGAGGCTCGGTCCTGCCTGGCCATCCCCAAGGAGCCCACCTTCTAGGGCCTGTTGCCCTGGAGACCCTTCCTTCCTTTTCATCGTTGGTGTCTGCCCAGCCTTGCTGGCCTCTGCGGAGCCCCACTTCCCCAAACCGACAGGCCTCCTGGATTCAGGCCCGCCTATGGGCCAGGGGCTGTGCTCAGCCTGTTGCCTGTGTCTCACTGAATCTTCCCAGCTGTCTGGCGTGGGAGGAACTTTATCCCCATGAGGGACCCGAGGTTCTGGGAGGTTCCGTGTTTTGTCCAAGTCCTGGCTGGTAAGAGGCAGTCAGGATGCCAGCCAGCTCTGCCCAGCTGCGACCCTGCAACTCCCCCATCCTGATGGAACATGGCGCGGGGGTGGAGCAGCTGTGGGCCCCCCAGCCCTGCCTGTAGTGAGGGGCTTATTCAGGGCCCGGGGAATGGGGGAGGGTGGGCAGGTCCAGGAGTGAGCAGCGGGGTGAGGCAGGTCCCCGAGGGCCCTGGCCCGCCTGGGGTAGGCTTTGGAGCACGTCCAGGGCCGGGGGCTGCGAGGTGGCATGGTGCCCTCCGACTCAGCAGGTGGGCGGGACACAGCAGCAGCTGCTGGGGCCCCCGGTCAAGTGCCATGTTTCGTTTTCCTTTCCCTGGAGCGGTGGAAGTAGGAGTGGAAGAAATCCAGGCACTAGTGAGGCTACTGCAGCCAGCACCTCCCCTGCCCAGCCTAACGTGAGACCCTCAGCCCCCACCCGTTTTGGGGAGATGCAACCCCATGGTTCCTTGCCTGAGGGTGAGTGTGAGGGGAAGTTCCCTCCACCCCCAGCAACCATGCAGGACCACCAGTTCCCTGTCCCCACCTACTATGGCCCCAGGACTAAGGCTGTCCCTGGGAAGGGTCTCTGCCAGGCTGCTCATGCCCAGCAACAGCCGCTATGCCTAGTGAGCAGATTCTGGCCTGTCCCTCTGACACCTGAGGACTCTGCAGAGGCCTGGCCAGGAGGGAAATGACCCATGCCACCCCCAGACCACAGGGGCTTGTTCCTGGGCCCAGCCGGTGGCCAGACTCCCTACCCTTCACTGACTTTGTGTCCATCACTGCAGAGTAGCAGGAGGGGCCACAGCTCTGAGTAATGTCAAATGTCACCTCGGGTTTTCTCTCCCGAGGGTCCTCAATCCCAAATGCCATTGGTGTTGGCCGGAGCCCCAGCAGCCAGCAGCACACCTAACAGGTCAGGGGGCACCTCGCAGGCTGAGCCAGGGCCTCCACCACCCACCCACAACGTGACAAGGATCTACTGGGGGGGGGGTGGCAGCCTGCAAGTAGTGAGGGGCTCCAGCCAGGGCTCTCCCCTGGCCTGGATGGCTACTCCCTGCCACTGACCCATCCTTCCCCCAACTGGGCCTTGCAAAGGGGGACACAGTGCCCACACGTCCCTCCATTCAGCCTCGCCTACTCTCCTCCCACCCTGGGAGGTCTGTGGGGGTGCTCTTTCCACAAAGGCTTGGAGATTGGGTTGGAAGGAAAGCCCTAGGGGGGCCAAGGCACAAAGCACCCCCCTTCCCGGGAGGCAGGTCCCCTGATGGAAGGGATGGCTGCAGAGCCATCTGACTGCTGGGGCTCAAGTTGCTGCCCAGCTGGGCCATGGCACAGATTCCTCCACCTTTGCAAGGGTCCCCCTCAGTCCACATGATGGGGTTTCTTAGATTTCAGGAAGGTTCCCTGAGGCTGGATAGCATGGGCAGTGAGATGGCGAAGCCCCGCTGACCGGCCTTCCCGAGGTGTGCGGAGCTGCCGGGCTGCAGCCTGGATGGGTGGGCAGGCCCCAGCCAGCCGAAGGCTCCAGCGTGGTTCTGGCCAGTGTTCCTGGTGCATGGGGGCCAGAGAGCAGCGCCCCTAGCACCCATTCTCTCCACATCCCCAATCTGCGCCCAACCCGTTCACTCTCTCAGGCACCAGGGTTTGAATGAATGGGTCTGGGGGTAATCCAGCCTGGTAGACCCTGGGACACGGAAGCTCACTTGCTTTTGTCCTGGCCCCATGGAGTCCTGAAAAGGGAGACGCCGGCACCCATAGGTGGGCCAAGGCCTGCCACAAGCCCTGGGAGGTCCCAGGTCAGTTCTAAAGCCATAGGCACAGCCTGGTGTAATTCAGCAGGTTCCACTGGGAGGGATCAGGGTGCACAGGGGGCAGGTGGGGGCTCCCAGGGAACCCCCGGCTTTGGGGCCTGAGGCGAGGAGGTGGCACTAGAGGATGAGGTTCACGATGTTGCGTCACTTTGGGAGACGGCACGAGGCAGGACAGGATGTGGACACCCGGGCCTGCTTTCCTGCCTGCAGGATTCCCCTTGAGCAGACACCTGTGGAACAGGCCAGACCCTGATCATCTGCCCTGGGCCATCACACGAAGCCCCTTAAGCGCCTGGACGGCACCCACCAGCTCATGTGGTCTTCGCGGGCCGTTCCACCTCCGGCTCCGTCACTGCTCTGCCTGCCTGATTCGCCCCGATTCTGGACTTCCGGGGCCCAGGCCCTGGAGGAGACCTTTTTTCCCAGAAATAAAAGGAGATGCAGAGACGTGGCACGGAGGGAGGCATTGAGAGCCCTGGGCCTCTCTGGACTGCTGCTCTAAGTTGTGAGTCAGGACAGTGGGCTACTTGGAGAGGATGACACAAATGACAAACACCTCTATGGATTTCTTTGTGTTCCTTGGCACCAGATTCCAGAGTCCATGGGGAACCTGGGGGTCTAGGGCTGCTTGGCCCAGTGGCAGGGCTGTGGCTGGGTGGAGGGCAGGCCTGTCCTCTCCCATCATGCCCCCTGCCCACTGTCTCCCCGCTGGGACTTCTTCCAGAATGAGGAAGCTGCCAGTAGGGCCCAGTGGGGCTGCCATAGCCCCTCAGCAGCCGGGCGACAACTAGAGTTGCAGAGCTGTGCTGGCAGGGTCAGAAGAGAGCTCGCTATCCATCAGCCTCACACCCCGGTGACGTAGGGCTCACCTGGCTTCCTGGAACCTCTTTGGGGTTCCTCCACCCCCAGCTGGGACAGCAAGGGCCTGACACCCACCTTTGGGGTCCTGGGCCAGCCCCATGTGGCACCTCACACCTTAGTACAGATGCTGGCAGGACAACGGCTCCTCTGCTCTCACCCACCTCGGCCCCCTTGAGGCTGTCTGAGATGGGATGATGTTCTCTTCCGGCTCCCAGGCCACCACGTGCCGGCAGAAGCAGGCAGGGCACTGGCAGGGCAGCCAGGGGCCAGCACACACAGCGGGGATGGCCTGAAGCCTGGTCACCCTGGCCTAGACCCACAAGGAAAAGGCGGAAGCCACTCAGGTGGCTGCTGGGGCTCATTCAAAGCTGTCCCAGAGTCCCCTTCCTGTGTCCCAGTCACTGGAGGACAAGCCCACACTCTCTGGATCTGCCCCTCTGCCTTGTACAGATCTGGCTTCTGCTGAAACCACGGTGGTGGCTCCAAGGCACAGTCACCACGTGGAGAAAACAGGGCCTGGGCGGGGAGGGACACCATCTTGGGGCTCGCACATGAGCTGGCTAGGCCTGCTGTGGTCCCCAGGGTGGGGAGGTGGGGGGTGGTTCTCTAGGCTCAAGTGGTGGCTTTAGGGATCCTACCTGCTGCTGGGAGTGATGTTCCCTGCCATCCCTAGAGATGAGCACCCCCGGTTTGGTCACTGTTCCCAGAGACTGCAGTGGGAGGCAGGGGAGCTCTGCGTCTCCATGGCACCCAGCCCCGCCCGACCACCAGCCCTGGCCCTACTGTTCCTGGATGCCTGGGCTTGGGGCTTTCAGATCTGTCCTAGGGCCTCGGCAGCGGGCCCTGCATGGTCCACCCTCCCCTGTGGGCTCTTCCGAGTCTTCTTCGGGGCACACCTCAGGCCTCTGTGCATTCTGGCTCCTGGCAATAAAATAGAGAAAAGGGCAGCATCAAACTTGAGCCGGACTGGAAGCCTTCCCCGCGCCCGCAGGAGGTCCTGGGCGGCAGCTGCCGGTGTGAGCAGACCACTGCCAGGGCTTGGGTCAGCAGGCCAGACATGCCCTGGATGTCAGGGGTCTGTGTGCACTCAAGCCAACCCCAGCCCTGTGGGGGCTTAAGGATTCCCTCCAGGTTTTAGAGTGTCATGGCTGGGCCTGGGAATAACCACGGATTTACAGGGAAAACAAGCAGAGTGGATGAGAAATGCTCAACACGCCTCATCCAGGGTGACGGCTGGGAAAATCCCCTGGCCTGCCCCCACCAGCACCCTTACTTTGGGGGCATCTCCCCAGTGCAGAGTTGGGGGACCAAACTCTGGGTCTAAACTGCCAACGGAAATGTCGTGCCCCTTCTAGCTGTGGGGCCCAGGGCTACTCAGTTTTCTGTGCCTCGGTTTCCTCATCTGTAAAATCTGCCCGGTGACCAGACCGTTATAAGAATTAAACCATCCCTGTACACTCCTGGTGACAGTCTCTTGCTTTGGGGACACGCCCAGCCACTGCAGCCACGGTCACTTGTGCTTGTCCCCCTGGCAGCCTCACACACCTCCTCAGGGGCCAGGACACTGGGGTGTGCAGAGGCAGGCGGGAGACCTGCCGGGAGGAGGGGTCTGGGACCAGGTGGGCCCGTGGTCTGTGGACTTTGGGGGCGCTTCAGGAGAGTTCCCACTGGCTGGCACCCACTGGCTGCACACTCCACTCCACCTTTCAAGGACCCCCTCCTGTGACCTCTACCTGGCCCCAGGTGGGGTCACCCCAGCCTCCCTGGCACTCACTTCTCCTGCTCCTGTGGGGGTGGCCTGGGGACCCCCAGGGTCTTGCGGATGTATTCGCGGGAGCGGATGTCAGCCTGGGGGGACAGAGGGTCCATGTGAGAAGCGCAGGCACTGGCTGGGGTCCCAGGCTTGCCTCGGGACAGGGCACTCTACCACGGAGCAACCTGATGGGACTCTGGTTCCTGCCCTAATGCCCACCTTCTGGGGCAGGGGCAGGGGCAGCAAGCCCACCGGTGTGCATGAGGGGGAGGGACAAAAGCCTCAGGCCCTGCAGCTTCAGACGGAGCTCGGCAGCCTCATGAAGGGTCTGCGTGCTGCAGAACGGACACTTGCCAGGCCTTCACCGAGTTTCTAGCTTGTGCCCCCCTGCAGGTTTGTTAAGCCAAAGGTTTCTCTGCTGGAAGCCTCCAAGGATGCCCCTCAGTCCAGTTGCCCCGTTTTTGTTTCACTGTCTGTCTCTCCTACTGGCGTCAGCCAGACCCCTGTCCCAAGGGAAGTGTTTCCAGGAAGCCTGCAACGTCACAGGGACTAAAAGATGGCTTGTTGGTGGGGACAGCCTGGGAGAGGGAGACACGGAAGGGCTGGAAGTCTACGCAGGCATCGCCGGAACCTGGCTGCCCGGGCTGTCCCCCACCTGACCCCCCAGGACACCTGTCCTCAGGAGGCCCCCTGATTCTGGCTCAGATGAGCTTAGCACACTTTGGGGCCAGGTGGCTAATGCCCAGCAACAGCTAATCCGCCCAGACTGTTTCTGTTTCCAGAGTCACGGAGGGAAGTGGGAGTCCCTGCTGGGCAGGCGTCCCTGGGAGGGGAGTGGAGGCACCCTCACCCCTGGAGGAGGTAGTGCCTGTGGGTGGGGCACCCACTGTGGCCGGGGACTGAGCTGAGTAGAGGAGGGGCCTGGTGGCCGCCAGGGGCCAGAGCAGGCAGACACTACCTGTCTTTCTGTTCACCTGGGACCTCCTAGGAGTAGCTGGTGGACAAATTATTGACAGAGTGGGAGAGTGGGCCCAGGAAGAAACCAGGTCAGAGAGAAAACGGGTCCTGCCAGACAGGAGGATAGGGAGGGCAGGCTCCTGGGCACAGCCGCGTGTACCACCCATGGCCGGCTGTGTAGACTCAGGCATCAGGCGGCTGCTCTCAGCACTGCCCCCTGGCCCTCGTCCTGTGTTAAGGGTTCAAGGCACATTGCAGGCCGTCCCCTCCCAGCAAGGCTGGGGGCGACTGGGAGAAGGAGAGGGAGAGGCAGAGGGAGAGTTCTGGTATTGAAGGCTTGGTGGGGAATTTCTGGGTTTCTCTTGGGGTTGGCTGGAACAGAACCGTAAGACCTCCCGGGGCTGGGGACCCAGCTACAGGCCTGAGAAGCCAGCCGAGTGCTGGGGTGGGAGGAGGGAGGCGGGGGGCAGGGGCCCACTCTGGGAGCCTCCGAGGTGTGACCCTCTGTGGTCTGTGGACTGCTGCTGCCACCTGGAGGCCACTCACAGGCCAGCAGCCAAGAGGGCCGGGCTCTGGAGCATGAAGAACTGAGGAACCGGGTAAGCCATGGGAGAGCGGCAGGGGGCACAGGGAGGCACCAGCTCCCAGAGGCGCCCCGTCCCATCAGAAGGCCCAATGGCCCCACACCATGCATGGCCGCTGCTTGAAAAGGCAATTCTGTGACCTCCTGGTTCAGACCCGCCCCGACCCAGGCAGCCCCCCTCTGGTGCTGAGCCTCCCAGGGCACGGGCCTCCTCCTGGGGCCCTCTCCGCCTCAGGCCCCTGACCCTCACTGCACCAGCCTCTTCGGGACCCACAGCCCGCCTCTGCCAATGGTCTCTCAGCCTGGGCAGGCCCCGAGGTGGGCTGCGGCATCCTGATGGCTGCGCTGCGTCTCCCACCTGTCCCCAGCCATTCTGCAGAACCATGGCCTATATGCGGGTGTCTGGCGGGTGACTCACCAGTCCCCGATGGCGACCCCGGCCCCCTGGGCCTGGGAAGCACTGAGGACCCGCTCTCGAGGTGGAGGGGCGCTGGCCACCCACCTGGCGCACGGGCTCTGGGATGCGGAAGCGACAGCAGCTGCGGGTCAGGCGCACAGCCGCCTCCAGGCTCGTCCTGTGGCCCACCGAGACGTAGAGGGGCTTGTGGCTGCGGTCGTGGCTCCTTAGGGCCTGGGGACAGGAGGCCGGGTCAGGGCACTGGGAGGACAGGGACGGCCCAGTGCTGTCCTGGGTGCAGGCGTGAGCCTGGAGAGCACCTGGGCTGGAGCCCCAGCCCTCACGGGGTGGGGTGGGGTGGGGTGTGCAGGGTCCCAGAAGGTTGTCAGTCCCCCTGGGGCGGAAGAAGGAAATAAACACACATGCCTCTAGTGGCAGGAAGACGGGGAAGAAGTGAGTGGGGCTGGCACCTGCACATAAGGTACACGCACATGTGTGCACGTGTGTGTGCAGGTCCCCTCCTCTTCCTCAGCCTCTGGGCCTCTCTGACCTGGGACGGCTCCCCACAAGGTGGCCCCCCTGACCTCCCAGTGGAGGGGCCTGCCCGGTGGGCACAGCTACCACTCACCATCCCCAGGATAGCCCCAGAGACTCCCATCAGCGGGAATGTGTCCCCTGCAGCCTGCAGACGTCGAATCTGGGAAGCGGGGAGAAAATGAGGGAAGAATTCCTTTTCCAGGGAAAGGGTGAAGGAAGCCTCTTCCTAGTGACCTGGGCAAGGAAGAGGGAGGCAGGATCTCGGAGGGGTGTGGCGGGAGCGCCGCTGCCCCCAGCCCTCACAGCACTTGGCTCTTCTCTCCGGTTCTAGACGAGGGGCTGGGACAGGCTTGCAGGGGCCCAGGCTGGGAGCAAGGCCCTACACGTGCCCATGGGGCCACGGGATCCCCCCCGGTGACACCAGCCACTCCTTCCCTGCCTGTTCTCCTGACAGGAATAGGGGCGCACTGACATCAGCTTAACAAATGCAGGCACCGAGGGGCCAGGGTGCCTGAGTAGGAGGCAGACCTTGCTCCAAGAGCTTGAAGGGCAGCAGGAGAGTGGGCTGTGCCCGGAGGAGGGTGGAGGGAAGGGGGCAGCTCTGAGGGAGGTCGTGGGACATTTGGGGTAGTTCGGAGGCCTGTGTGCTCACAGGAGGGGGCAATGGGGAGCCACAGGGACAGATTGGGAGCCTGGAGTGTGTCCCCAGTAACTGCCAGCCTCTTCCTGACACGGGGCGCAGCCATGGTAGAGGCAAGGGGCAGGGGAACGTGGCACCCCAGGACACACCCCCGGCATCTGGAATGCTGCGAGGGGCTGGGAGTGGGGAACGAGCTCTTAGCTTTCAGAGAAAAGCAGGTTTTCCTTACGGGCAGAGGATCCAGGAATGGAGAGGAGAGCCTCGCAGGCGAGGGCTGGCCCAGGGCTTCCGTGAGGAGGGGCGCTCTCTCATTCCCCACTTCTCACGCCACCCCTGGGACCCCGGGTTCACTCCAGGCCCACCACCCACCTTCTCCTTATGCAGGTCGTTGTTCTCCAGGCCATCCACCTGCAGGAGCTTTTTAGCCACCCCGATGCAGGGCAGGTCAGTGAGCACGCCCAGGTGGCAGGCCACCCCGAAGCCTGCCGGGGAGCAGACGGGGAAAGGTGGGGCCACCCCGAAGCCTGCCGGGGAGCAGACGGGGAAGGGTGGGGCCATCCCGAAGCCTGCAGGGGAGCAGATGGGGAAGGGTGGGGCCACCCCGAAGCCTGCAGGGGAGCAGACGGGGAAAGGTGGGGCCACCCCGAAGCCTGCCAGGAGCAGACGGGGAAGGGTGGGGCCACCCCGAAGCCTGCAGGGGAGCAGACGGGGAAGGGTGGGGCCACCCCGAAGCCTGCCGGGGAGCAGACGGGGAAGGGTAGGGCCACCCCAAGCCTGCCGGGGAGCAGATAGGGAAAGGTGGGGCCACCCCGAAGCCTGCCGGGGAGCAGACGGGGAAGGGTGGGGCCACCCCGAAGCCTGCTGGGGAGCAGATGGGGAAGGGTGAGGCGGGCAGACTCGGAAGGAGCTCAAGTCTAGAACTGCCCTGGGGGTTCCCCTACATCGACAGAGGTCGCTGACGGGTGGACGCCAGGGAGGGTGGGTCCCCAGGCCCCTCCCGGACCCCCCACCAGGCCCAGGCTGACACGGGCAGTCCCTCTGCCTGACTTCACAAAGGCAAAGCTGGGTCACGTGGGTGTCCTTCCTACCGACAAGGAGATCGATGAGGGTGCAAACAACACTGCACCCTCACTTTCCTTTTGCTTTCTGGAACCTTCTCTTTCCCCTTTCTGCTCCCCCTGTTCCCCAGGCTGTGCCTCCCGCAGATGCTCCGGCTTGGCCTGCCGGCTCCATCCCTTGTTTCTGGACTCACAGGCTCCAAGGAGGCAGCCAGGACCCTGCCATGTGGCTACCTGGTCCAACACCCCCCACAGCCTACTTCTTTGGCCCCTGCTGATGTCACCCCACCCCCCTCAAACTTGCTCAGGACAGCATCCCCAGGTTTATACCGGGGGGACAAAACATCTCATTTTCTCAGTCTGATCTCCTGGGATGGGGTCCCAGCCCTCCCAGGGCGAGTCCAGGCCCTGCCATCAGCTGGGGGACGGGCACATCTGTCCGGGCTGGTCTCTGATGAGGCCTGGCTGCTAACATGAAGCTGCTCAGAGCCCAGGCTGCGACTTGGTCGCATTCAGCTCACACCAGAAGAGCACACAACTTACTGAGTGTTTAGGAAACAGAGAGAGAGACAGATGGATCGAGACAGACAGATGACAGATGACTAGGTGGGAAGGCATAGATAGAATGGTACAGCTAATGCAGTAAAATGTTAACTGGAGGCAGGTATGCCGGAGTGGTTTGCACGGGTTTTGTGGGTTTTTTTTTTTTTTTTTGGCTTTTTCCAACTGTCCTGTAAAGTGTGAAATTATTTCAAAATAAAAAGTTTGATTAAACCAAACCAAACCAAACCCTAAATGGCAGCCCCTGGAGATCTGCCGGCTTAGGGGGCTGCAGGTGGAGGCCAGGGGAGGGCAGGAGAGGTGGGAGGGGTGTGTGAAGAGACAGCAGAAGGGGTTCTTTTCTGGGTGGCGGTATGAGCGTGTTGGGGGGAGCAGGGCTCCTGGGGAAAGGGGTGAAGCCGAGTGTGAACACCATGTACTAACTGTGCACACAGGCCCAGGTGCTGTCAGCACCAGGGCTAGCCACAGTGCCTGGCGGCAGAGCTGCAGAGGTTCCCTGGTGTGGACGGCTAGAGCCCCATCTCTGGGTCTCTCCTTCTCACAGCACCCCGCCCTGACCCCCTTTTTAGGAAGCAGGATTACCTCGGTGGTGGAGCACCCCATTTCCATCCACAAGAAGGACCTAGAAAAATCACAGGGAAATCATGGTCAGCTGAGGGGGCCCCTGGTCCATCAGGTGGGTCCATACCAGGAGTGGCAAGAAGTGGGGTGACAGCTACTCGGGGGCCCGGGTGAAAATCTTACTCTTCTTCCCCAGGATGCAGGTGAGGCTTCTCCCAGTTCGGGGGTGGGGGGGCAGGGATGTTATGCGGGCCTTCCCTCCCTGGGGCAGAGGCAGAGGGTGGGGCTGTCCCCTACTCCTGTCCCCTTCAGAGGTGGGGGCGTGAGGCACCTGCCTGGGGCGCGAGGTGGGGCTCCTGGGTCTGCAGCCGCTGCACCGCCTCCACCAGGAAGGGCGCCTCTCGGAAGGCCAGGAAGCCGGACACGTAGGGGGCCGCCAGGCTGACCATGCGGCACTCCTCGTACACCACCTGTGCCCGGCAGCCAGGCGCAGGTCAGCGTCCCCGTGGGCTCTGCATCCCTCCCAGGGCCCACCCACCTCCCGTCCCTCTTCTCCCCTCCCCACCCATCCCTTTACCCATTCTTCCAGGTCATTCCCAGCTCCACACATGCTCTCCTTTCCTTCCCCCGACCTAACCCTCTGCTGTCCTCTCCTCTGCCTCACCCATCTGGGTGGAAAGTACAAAATGGTGAGTTAGAAAGACGGGCAGGATGAGCCACCCTGCAAGCCAGTGCTGGGGATTCAAGGTAAGCCTGCTGGAAAGGTACCTGGGCCACATCAGGTGCATGAAGTCTGTGGCCAGCCTCACCCCTGCCTGCCTGTTGTAAGCTGGAGGTGACACCTGCCTTGCCCTACCTGGGTGTTTGTACGCCTTAATGGACAGGTGGAAAAAAGCACTTCTATTAAGTGCAAGGTGAACAGGCATTATGAGGGGCAATGGGGGAAGAGGCCCTGTCTTCTTAGAGTTGGTAGTAGCAAGGAAGGAAACACTGAATTTATGAAAAAGGACTTAAATAATTCAGCACAAGGACAGGCATGAACACAGCTAGAACAGCTACAGAAGAACAAGGGTCCCAGAGAGACAGGAGAGTCTGAGGAAAGAGTCTGAGGCTGCCACTGCCCATGGCCTCGGGAAAAAAGCTGCAGAGAGGCGTGGGGGGCTGGAGGGCCCGCCCACAGGCCCCTGAAATGCAGGGCTGCTCCCACCACGGTGAAAGGGGTCTGGCGGAGGAGAGTAGTGGGGCCTCAAGCCTTGTGTTTCCAAGAGCGGAGCTTTCCTTGCTAGGACTGGATTATCTAGGACCCTGAATGCTTCCTGGATTTTTAAATTGAAACCCCCAAATCTCCTGGTGATAGCTTTCAAAATCACAGCTTCATTTCTTCATTTGAAGATGGGCCAATAACTAAGAGATGAGAGTCCTGAGTTAGAACCAAGGGAGGGGCCCTTCCTTGCAAGGCTTTTATCAATGACTCGACAGTAAATGCACCACATCTGCAGTGATCCAGGGCTGGGAGTGCCCAATCCCAGGACTCTGAGAGAATCAGACTCATAGCGAACCCAGCAGGCATGACTGCTGACCCCCCAAACTACAAGATGACATTTTTTTTTTTCGCATGGGCAGGCACTGGGAATTGAGCCTGGGTCTCCTGCATGGCAGGCGAGAACTCTGCCTGCTGAGCCACCGTGGCCTGCCCTACAAGATTACTTTTAATGAGGACACAAGTGAAGTTTCAATGTGGAAAAGGTGGCTACTGAAGTCTGAATCTCCTCACCCAACCAAAAAGGAGAGGAAAGAAAGAGCCTCCATTCCCCTGCGATGACGGAATGAAGTGATGAGTGGAAATAAACAGCCTGGACTGGTGAGGCAGCCCCAGGCCCAGGTTGGGCCGATGCAGGTGGGGCTGGGTGAGGAGGGGCTGTGGCGGGGTCCCTGTGGTGGCAGAACCTGAAGAAACGGTTGGAGCTTCACTTGCATGAGGAGAGCACAAGTGGAGACCTGGCGGCATGGTGTTGGCGAGCGACCTGGAAGGAAGAGGCTTGGAAGGACGCGGGTAAAGGTGGACTTCTCCAAAAGAAGCTGCTGCAGATCAGAAGACACACTGGTCATCCTTGCCTCAGAAAAGGGCGGCATTTATTAAAGAAACTGCTTGTCACTGGCCTCGTGATCTAAAAAGTTCAACTAGCCACCCAAACCCCCAGCGCTCACTGCAGAGCTACCTGGGTTACTGATGAGTTAGGAAAATCCAATACAATTTAAAATGACCAGTAAATGACGGTCAACAGCTGTACAGAGATTCTACAAGACCTCAGCCAGCAAATACCAGCACTATCCAGCAGATGAAAATAAAATGCTAGCCCCACCAGCAATCACAAAGTAGAAGAAAGTGGTGACACCTCCACAATGAACTAAATATTTCTAAACAAACAGAAAAGCAACACAAGGCAGAAATCTCAAATGAGAACAATGGACCAAACAAACAAACAAAAAAACACTAGAAGTGATAGAAAATGGAAGATAAATCGAAGAAAGACAAAATTATCTGAGAAATAAAGAATAAATTACCAAGTGACCAAGGGGGAGTGTGGTCTGGGCTGAAAGTGCAATAAGTTCATTGAGGATACACAGGAATCAAGAAAATAAAATGTACAAAGAGTTTTTAAAAAAGTGACGGACAGAGAAGACAGGCAATAAGAAAAAAAAAGCACAAACAGAATAACATGACTGAAATATGTGATGAGAAAAACAAAACTATGGGAACAGACTCATAAATAGAACTAACCATGTTTAAAAACTATAATCCAGGGCGGGCCATGATGGCTCAGCAGGCGGAGTTCTCGCCTGCCATGCTGGAGACCGGGGTTCGATTCCCAGTGCCTGCCCATGCCAAAAAAACAAAAAACAAAGAAAAAGCCCGATAATCCAAAAGTTAAGATCGCACCACCACTGGAAGAGCCAACTGTCGACATGGGAAAGTTGACCCAGAAAAGTCAACTTAGGACACATCCTAGTAGGGAAAGAAAGAACAAAGGAAATAGGCACCATGGTGAACCAAAAATCCCACCACAAACACAACTCAGAGGCAGGGCTGACTGTGGAAGGTGGAACGGTTTATTCTGTGCTGCTGCCTCGAGGCTGAATTGGCACTGATGAGTCAAAGTCACAAAAAAGTACATTTCACCCCAATCAAGGTGGCAGGGTAAGATGCTTCAGGGCTCTGTCCCCCCACAGAAGCTTCGAACAACCAGCATGCACTGGCAGAAACATCCTTCTCAAGGTCCAGAAAACAGTTCAAGGCTTGCAGAGACAGGGTAAGCACTCAATCAAGATAAAGGTTATCCTGAAAGTGGTAGGATCTCGTGGCGCCCAGGCTGGCCCCTCCCCTAGCTCCTCACCGCCCGTTTTCCCAGTGAGGGGATCCTCAGTCTCATAACCAGATGGAGTGGAGTAAACCCCATGCACACCCTGGGAGCATGTTAAGTCTGGAGCACCTTGTCTGGTGGTGGCTGAGGAGCTCACTGTCCTCCAATTTCCCCTGCACGCAGAAGGCAACTTACAGACATCTCCTACAGAAAGCTGTGGGAGAGCTGTCAAGCAGCTGTCTGGGGAAGTAACTGCTGGCTGTAGGACATACAGTGCAGTGCCTAGAGCGTGAGAAAACTGTTTCTTAGAGAAAAAGGTTTTTTTATACCACATACAGGGGAATTCCAAGGCCACAAGTGCACGCCCAAGACAAGATCACTTGGAAGAAAGGATCACGGGAGCCCTTGCTTTGGCCTCGAGCTATTCTGTAAACTTATTTTATGGACAGCTCTACAGGACAGTACTTATATAGCTCAATCTGCAAAGACTGAAAACAGATGTTTTGCTTTTTTCCTTCTTTTTTCTTTTTGTTAGCTCCTGTCATTCAAGGAAAGCTGTCATAACACTAGCTGGATATAAGCTTAAGGAACAGATACCTCAGAGGGTAAATACCAGATCACACATGAAAATATCAAAATGTTCAGGTTTCAACAAAAAATTTTAAAACATACAAAGAAACAGGAAGCAATGGCCCAGGCTAAGAAGATTAAAACATTAGAAACCATCAACAGGGAGGAATGACCTGAGATAAACCAGAAAAGACTTCAACAAATGGTCCTAACTCTGCTCACAGACCTAAAGGAAAACATGGACAAAGAACTAGAGGATTTCAGGAAAATGACTAATGAATGCAAAGAGAATTATCAAGAGAGAGATGAAAGTTATAAAAAGGAACCAAACAGAGCTGAAGACCACAGTAACAGAAATTTAAAATTCCCTAGAGGATTTCAAATGATTGGAGCTGGCAGGAAAAAAGAATCAGTGAACCTGAAGATAAGACAACTGGAATCATCTGAAGAGCAGAAAGAAGAAAGAATGTAGAAAAATGAACAGAGCCTGAGGAACCCAGGGACACCAACAAATGTACCAATATAGGTATTATAGGAGTCCCTGAAGGAGAAGAAAGAAAGAGAGGGGCAGAGAGAATATGTAAAGAAATAACAACCAAAATTTCACCAAATTTAATGAAAGACATGAATATACATATTGAAGATCCTCAACAAATTCCAAACAGGAATAGACCCACACTACCAAATGCTATAATCAAACTGTCAAATGCTAAATATAGAGACTTCTGAAAGCTGTAAAAGAGAAGGCATGGCTCACACATCAGGGAGCCTCAGTAAGGTGACATGCTGACTTCTCACTGAAAACCATGAAGGTAAGAAGGTAGTGTGAAGACATATTTAGAGTC
Source organism: Tamandua tetradactyla (assembly GCF_023851605.1). Taxonomy (NCBI): domain Eukaryota; kingdom Metazoa; phylum Chordata; class Mammalia; order Pilosa; family Myrmecophagidae; genus Tamandua; species Tamandua tetradactyla. The sequence goes on along the minus strand of NC_135332.1, from coordinate 72,658,667 downwards.
CTGAAAGCAAAAAACTGCCAACCAAGAATTCTATATCCTACAAAAATGAGGGAGGGATTACGATATTTCCAGATAAACAAAAGCTGAAGGAGTTATCACCACCGGTTCAGCCCAAAAAGAGATGCTAAAGAGAGTTCTGCAGGTTGAAACGAAAGGACAGCAGACACCAGATCAAAGCCTCATGAAGAAATAAAGAATTCTGGTGAGGCCCATGACACTGGTAAATATAAATGCCAGAGCTATTGCATTTTTCACTTGTAACTTGACTTTTTACTTCCTACAGGATCTGTAAGACAAATGCACAAAATGTAATAATAAATTAGTGGTTTGGGACTCATAATGTATACATGTAATTTGTGGCAAGAACTACATAAAGGTGGGGAGATGGATATTGAAATTGGTATCAAAGCAAATGAGAGTTATAGATTTAGGATGTTAAATTTAAGACTTAGGGTGACTACAGAGAAAATATGCAAGCTTATAGAGACAGAAATAAGAGCACAGGTTGCCAGGGGCAGGGACCAGGGAGAATGGGGGGTTAATGCAAAATGAGTGTAGGGTTTCTGTTTGGGGAGAAGGAAAAGTTTTAGTAAGGAAGGTGGTGAGAATATTGCAAAGTTGCAAACATGAGTAATCCTGCTGAATGCTCAGGAGTGGTTGAGAGGGTAAATTTATTTTGTATATATGTTCCCACAATTAAAAAGAAAGAGCAACTAAAGAGGCAATAACAATTTAATGCAATACATGATGCTGGACAGAATCTAACAAGGGAAGAGAAAATGCTGAAAAGGACATTATTAGGAAAACATGGGAATACAGACTGTAAACATTATATCAATGCCTATTTTCATGAGCTTGCACTGAGGGTGGTTACATAAATAAATATCCTTGGTCTTAGGAAATGTACGTGACACTAGGAAGTGTTTTAGGAGCATGAAGTACACAACCTATACTCAAGTGTTCAGAAAATGGACTGACAGACAATCAGAGACAGATGGACGGATAGACGGATTGGTAGAGAGAGGGAGGGAAGGATGGAGGGAGAGAGGAAAGAAAGGAAAGAAGGAAGGAAGGAGAAAGAAATGGCAAATGTGGCAACTGGTAAACGTGGTAGATTTGGGTTACTGGGTAGATAGAAGTGTGTGGGAGTTCCCTGTACGGGCTCCATATTCTTTCTCCACCTGTAATACAAGTTGGAAAATATTTCAAAATAAAAAGTTTTTTAAAAAATGAATTTCAGCTCAATGTAGAAAAGAACACAGCCATGGTGCCTGCTCTGGCATGGACTGCGTGTGAGCAGGTCATCCTCAGGGACGCAGGGGAAAGGACTGTAGGAATGGCAGGCCAGCGGCTCCCCAACCTGTTTTTGCTCAGAATCACAGGGATGCTTGCTTAGAAAAGCAGATTCCCAGCCCCTACTCTTAGAAATTCTGATTCAGTAATTGGGGTAAGGTTCTGGAATCTGTATTTTTAAAAGAAAACAAACGACTTCATTGATATATAATTTACATATTATGAAGATCACCCATTTAAAGTGTATTACCATCACCATAATCTAATTATAGGACATTTCCATTATCTCCAAATATAGGTTGTGCCCACTGGCCGTCACTCTCCGCTCACCTCCTCCACCAGCCCTGGGCCACCCACTTCCCAGGTGATGTCAAGTGTCTATAGTCTTGCCTGAGGAATCTGCAGTTTTAAACCTACTTCCAGGGGATTCTGGTCCTGAGATCCAGGCCAGGCATAGGGGGCCCTGACCTTGACCCTTTCCAACCATTCGCTACCTACGTTTCCACAGCACAGGCAGCAAAGGCTGGCCTAAGGACCTGGCACTCTGCTCCATGCTGGGGTCACAAAAGAAATGAGGTCTCCTGCCCTGGAGAATCTTAGGTCAGGTGGATGGAAACCAATAACTAATATAAGTGGGGAGGGCTGCTACAGGACATGTTTGGAAGTGGCCGAGGTCCCAATGAAAGAGAGGCTGCTTCTGTAGCTGTGGGGGGGTGGGGGGGGGGAGGAATGCTTGAACTGGGTCTTGGGGGGGGAGGGTGAGATGTCATCGTCCAAAGAGTAGCTGACATGGATTCATAGTGGGTTCACTGTGTGCCAGCGCTGTGTTAGCTGCTTTCTGTGCAGATTCCCATTCATTCCTCGCCACAACTCTGTAAGCTGGAGACTAAAGCTGTTGTCACTCTCCACTCAGAAAAGAGGAAAGGGAGGCCCAAGGGGGCTGGTGGGAAGCGGCAGAGCTTGGGTGTGAACTGAGTAATATGGCTCTGCATCTATGCCCTTTGCCCCCCTATGCAATCCCTCACCCCCACAGAGCCAGATCTCAGCCCACTGCAGCGCCCGCCGTAGTGTTGCTGCCTCTTAACCGAAAGGGCCTTCCCAGGGCACTGGCGGGAAGAGGAAACCCCAAAACTAAACAGCAAAGGCTTTCTTCCTCGGGGCGCTGCCAGCCTAGACTTCCTCTCTTGCCACCTCCCTCAACTGCTGACTCCCAAAGCATCACAGATCCAATGTTCATTTGTTTATCTATTTAAAAGATATTCAAGGGCCTTCTCCATGGCAGGCCTTGAACCAGACTACAACTTGTGAACAAGAGGACGTAGCTCCTGACGTCAAGGCATTTACAGGCCAGCTCGGCAGACAGACACATTCCAGTGTGAAAAAGAGAAAGGAGAGGGTGCTGAGAGGCAACCCGGAAGAAAGAATGTGTATGCTGGGACCTAAGAGATGAGTGAGAGTTAGCCAGGTGTAGAACGTTCCAGAAGAAACATCACAAAAAGAACAGGGAGCCAGATACAGCATGCATCTCTGAGGAATTCACAGTTGTTCAGAGCGGGGTGTGGGGAGGGCCACAGCTGGTGGTGAGAGCTGACCCTAAGGTGCTACATGAAGCAGGGGACAGGTACGTAAAGCAAGGGTCTTGAAGCCTGGTCAGTCAATGTGACTTTTATCTAGCACGTGCTGATGGGAGGGGCATGGAAGTGTTTTCATCAGTGGACTACAAAGTGAAACGATAACATCTGCTTTTTTAGAAGTACAGAGAAGGGACTGGAGAGGAGCAACCCTGGGGAGGGGCTGTGGGGATGCTGACAAGGGGACAGAAGGTAATGATACTAAAGAGGCAGAAATCGGGGTACATGGGTAGTTTAGTGGTTAGAATATCCACCTTTCATGTGGGAAACCTGGGTTCGATTCCCACACCATGAAACCCCCCCGCCCCCCCCAAAATTTAAAGAGGCAGAAATTGGAGCTAGTATGGGACTGCCAGAGGGAGAGACATACAGATGTCCAGTTTGGGTGTCTTGGGGGTGTGATGCTGCTGCCTCTGATAGAGACCAAAGATGAAAATCAGACTTTGGGGTAAAATAATGAGCTGATTCCGACTGAACAGTCACAGAATCTCTTTTGGTGTGTTCTTTTTGGGTGGTGGGGTGAGGATGGCATCGTTTACCCTGCCAGGTAAGCCTCTCTCCTTTAGTTTCTGCCTCCCAAACCTTTTAACTTCAAAGACTCCCCACCCTGTTAAAGAAATCCTAAAATACAAGAGGCCAGGCTCTAATCTGGCACTGCCCTCTGCTCTGGAGCCCCCGCCTCTCTCTCACGGCGGCTATTCCACAGCTGAGCCCACCGAGGGGCCCGGAACCTGGCTCAGCTTCCCCTCAAGGGTTACCTCAAGCTCAGGATAGCTGAGCACCACCAGGGAGGCACAGGCCTTGACACTGTCCCCTTGCACAAAGGACACGTCAACGCCCCCGACCCTCTGCAGACTCGAGAAGGCTGGGTCCCGCTGCCACGCTTCCGTGTCCCAGTCAATGACGCGGGCTTTCAGCAGGGCTTGCTCCCTAGGAGGGTTGGAGGAGAGAGACATCAAACGGGGACAGAGCGCCCATTCCGGGCTCTTTCGCCCCTCTGCCCCATCTCAATCGAAACTCCAGCCTGGGCGCCCCGTTTCCGGCCACTTCCTAGTAGGAAGACGCGAAAGCAGAGTCAAGATCCAGGAGTTTTGGTAAAAAACTGCTTCCTTGGTAAGAAACCTGCCGGATTTATCCCCCTCCAGGAGGTCAAGGGACACACGATGAGGTCACGGCCCTACTGGTCCGGCTTGCACAACAAGGGGACCGGAAACGCGCGGCACGCCGACCCTGGAAAACTACAGCTCCCGAAGGCCCTTTCGGCGCCGCACCGGAAGCGAGGCCTGGGCCTCGGCGGCTCCCGCACCTGCCGCTCCGACTCGGAAGATTTATGAGGCCTGAGAATTTCTGGAGAGCCGTATCGCTCCCACCCCATGCCCCCAGACATTCTCCGGCTCCATTACCGTTTCCAGCGCGACAGGGTTTCCTCCGGCGGCCGTTCCGCTGCCTCCTGCGCCATTGCTCGGCTCCAAAGTCTTCCGGTACGTCACTTCCGGAACGCCGCGCAGGGCGCCGTCGTTATCATGGCGGAGTTGGCGAGGCTGCTTTGGTGTCTGCTGCCGCCGGGGGCGGCTTTTCAGCTAGGTAGGCTTCCTCGCCGGGCCCTCGGGCATTTGTCGCCTCTTTGCGGAGGCCCCGATGTTAAACAAAAACACGTATCTGGGTATTTCAAGTCTCCCAAGCACTTCCGTTTATGTATCTTCTCCGATCCTACCAGGCCCGGTCTCCCTATTTTATAGCTGACAAACGGCGCGAAGCCGTAGCGTCTTTCAGCCGGAGGAGCCTCGGAGACCCTACTCTTCCACCAGGTCCACTTACGGGAGGTTCAGCCGAAGCCGTCTCGCGGGGGGTGGGGATGCGCCCAGGCCCAGCGCTGCATTGGCCTGCCCTCGTCTCCCTAGGGTTTGGCAGGGTCCCTGTCAGATTTCTCTTTGAGCTGTCCCAGCATTTAGCTTTACGTCTGGCACAGAGTGACGTTCGTTATTTGTTGAGCTAATGAATGAATGATTACGTTGGGAACCAGCTAAGCACAGAACCTCTAAGTTTAGAAAAGGTTGTGTGTCTGTTTTTCCGTCCCTGTGTCTCCAGCCTCAGCCAGAGTCCGCCTTGCTGTATTCCCAATAATTTGCTAAATAAACCACAAGCACAGTCCAGTACTTAATTTACAAATACTTTAGCCATTTGCACGTCCCCTAGACTCCAGTTTCAGGTGGGAATTGTGTATTCTTTTCAGTTCATCACATTGCTTAGCAAAGCTAGACTCACAAGGATGCTCAAAAATTTAGTTTTCATTTGTGCAGGATCTTGGTAGGCAGAAAACTTGCACCACCAAACTGAATAGGGACAACCTGTGAAACATTGAATATTACCTCTTGCTCCTCAATTTGAAGAATATTCCATGCCCTCTTTGTGCCAGGCTTTGGACTAAATGCTGGGATTATGGCATCCTCATGGTGTTTATTGTCTCAGGGAAACAGGAATATATGTATATATATATATATATATATATATATATATATATATTTTAAATAATTTTGTAATTTTATTTTTTTAAATACCAAAAAAAAAAACACCAAGCAAACGCAAACATTCCTATTTTGATCTTTCCATTCTACATATATAATCAGTAATTAACAATATCATCACATAGTTGCATATTCATTATCATGATCATTCTTGGAACATTTGCATCTATTCAGAAAAGGAAATAAAATGAAAACAGAGAAAAAAAATTATACATACCATACCCCTTACCCCTCCCTTCCACTGATCACTAGCATTTCAAACCAAATCTATTTTAACATTTGTTCCCCCTGTTATTTATTTTTATTCCATATGTTCCTCTCATCTGTTGACAAGGTAGATAATAGGAGCATCAGACACAAGGTTTTCACAATCACACAGTCACATTGTGAAAGCCATATCATTGTTCAATCATCAAGAAACATGGCTACTGGAACACAGTTCTACATATTCAGGCAGTTTCATCCAGCCTCTCCATTACATCTTGACTAGCAAGGTGATATCTACTCGATGTGTAAGAATAACCTCCAGGATAACCTCTCCACTCTGTTTGGAATGTCTCAGCCATTGACACTTTGTCTCATTTCACTCTTCCCCCTTTTGGTCGAGAAGGTTTTCTCAATCCCTTGCTGCTGAGTCTCAGCTCATTCTAGGATTTCTGTCCCACGTTGCCAGCAAGGTCCATATGGACCCCTGGGAGTCATGTGGAAACAGGAAGATATTTGAATATATCATTTGCAAACTGATAAGTGCTACGAGTGAAAAAAATATGGGGAACCTACTTTGAATTGATGGTTAGGAAAGGCCTCTCTGAGGAGGTGATAAAAAATTAAGAGGTCTGAACGGAAATAAAACGAAACATTTTATCGAAAAGCAACAGCACTTGTAAAGGTCCTGAGGTAGGAAAGGGACTGGGACTGAAAGGTAACCAGCCAAGCCGAAGTGTAATGACTTAACTTGTAGTTTATATTCTATTAGGGGAATTAGGAAAAATATATGAATAAGTAATGTCAGTCTAAATGTGTATATGATAAAGTTATACAGAGAAAGCTTTGGGGACCCCTCAGAGCCAAAAAAAACAAAACAATAAACCTGTGCTCCACTTCCTCTTGAGATTCCTTGTTGAGCTTCTTCTAAATATCTTTTGAAAGTTGAATTCTTCACCAAGGTAGCTGAGCCAGAGGGCCAGTCAAGCCCCTAGTTCATTACGTTTGACCTGATACAAAATAAAACCCATCTGCCCTAAACCCACCCCTAAAAGATGGACAAACTCTTGTCCAAAACAAATGACTTCGTTTTTCATGCACATAAAAATCATTTGCCATGTTCAGAAGCTTGAAGCTGTTTCCGTTTTGGCAAGTGATCTAGCTTTCTTGTTGCAGCAAAACTTTTGGTGTCCAGAATAACACACTGAAACCTGCGAACTTGACTCCAATTTGTCTTTCAACATATCTCAAGAGAAAAATACAGAAGACTAGGACTGGAATTTGAGATTCATATTAGTGTAACTGAGAAATTAGGATTAACAAATGATTATGATTACTGAATCATAATATAGATATTTCATTTTCACTTTCTAGTATATTAGAACAGTCAGAAGGAAGTTCCTGAAATTACTGAACTGTAATCCAGTTGCCTTGATCTCTGATGACCAGATGTACTTTCTATCTTATGATTGTAAAAACCTTGTGACTGACCTCCGCTTGAACTCCCTTATCCTGTTTTCCAACTTTAGAGTCTTATAATCACTAAAGACTGCCCCTAATGTTTATTAATGAAGGGCCTAGAGTCAGCCCAGAACTAATCCTGATTCCAAAACTATCTTGCTAGATGGAGCTGGATCTAAACAAAACTGGCCTGCCTGAAATGCTCAGTAGCTTAAACTCTAACCTTAAGTGGCCTATGCTTCATTATAATACAAAAAAATCACACCCAGTATCATATTAAGGTCACGGTTTTCTTACATGCATTCTGTATCTAAGCATGTAATCAATCTGTGCATGCTCGATATTTAGATCATCTCTAACTTTGTCATCTCAAGCCATTGTGCTCGTTATCCTAAAACCTGCCCCTCTTTTGACACTATAAAACTAACAGTGTTACTGCAGTTTGGGGAGACATCTTTAGGCAAATAGCCATGTGATCTCCTGCTTTGCGCTCAGCAATAAACTCTTTCTCTCTTTGAAACCCCAGTGTCTTGGGAATTGGTCATTTGAGCACATCAGGCAGAGAACCCACTTCTTTTGTTCGGATCATTAGCAATGGACAACTGACAGGGGCCTTGAAAGATGGCTCAGTTTTTTATTTCTCACCATAACAGAGACATTTGAAGATGAGGAAAGTGAGGCTTAAGGAAGTCACAGGGCTTGTCCAAGGTCATGCAGCTGGCTAATGGGAGAGCAAGAATTTGCACTCGGGTCTGTGGGCTGTATCCTGTGTCAGCCTCATTGTGTTTCAGAGCCGTGAGGACAAAGAGGCAACCAGGAGTTGGATTTACAACCAGGAATTGGATTCGCAACCAGGAGCCATTCACAAGCTGTTCTCTAGATTGAGGTCTCCTTGTGCTGCAGGATGCAAGTGAGCAGTAGTAATCAGGAAGAAATATTGGGGAATACAGAACACTTAAAAAGTTCCGTTGTGGAGGGTAGGGGAGCAAGGATTGAAGGCAGGGTTTTATAGGATATGGACACTGGGGCAGGAGCAGCCACTTGGAGGAGTCAGAGGAGCTGCTGGCCAGGGCCCCTCTCCCCTCCAGTTTTCCTCTGCTCTTGCCCTGGATGGCTTTCCATAATTCTCCCACCTCTTTAAAAAGAAGCAGGGTCCTCTGCCCCCAGAATACTGTACAGAGAGTGTGATGAGGAGTGAGTTTTGTCAGCATTTTGTTTCTTGGGAAAAAGCACTTTCCTGTTGCTTGTTTATCCAACTGGAAAGAGGGTATTCATGATCCTTTAGTATCGGCTTAATTAATGAATGTGAAGGTATTAAAAATGCAGGATGCAATGTAAATGCTAATCTTGGTGTGGAGGGTTTGTTATTCAGCCAAGGCCTCAGGTTTCCCCCCACCCCTCCAGGCCCAGCTGCTATAGCAACCTCACATTTAGTGAGCTGTTTCTAGTAGCATGGCAGTGCACATCCACAGGCAGGAAGCTCAACTTCGGGTGACCTAACCTGCTTGGCCAGGCCCTTAGAGCTGATGGCCCTTTCAACCCACAAATAAGAAACTAAGCTGCAAGACAATAAAGGCATTAATTTTGGGCCATAGAATTGCAATTGGGGAGCACACATTCAGGAAGCAACCTGAATAGTATTCCCCTTGGCATTTCCAGGCAAGGGTTTTTAAAGGAAAAGAATACACAAGTTGTGGTTGGTGGATATTTGGGGTACTTTGTCTTTCATATTAGATGAGTTAACTGAGTTCTAGATCCTGTGGTCTGTTTATGGCATCCAGATGTCCTTCGGGTTTCCAGGAACATCACTGCTTGAGGCTTTGCATCCTATGGCAGTTTGTGAGATCAGCTGATGTCTGCCTCCAAGAATGACCTCCTGACTCCATTGGAAATCTCTCCAGCCAAACAAACTGTTTGGCCAAACAAACTGTTCGGTTTTATGTCTTTTAACCCTGTGTCCTGGAAGATTGCTTCCGAGTTGGAACTGCTTGAACATAAGAGACCGAATCCCACAGCCACCCATGAAAGGCACATAATTTACGTGCACAGTAGGGTCGTGAAGAGAAGACAGGGGTCAGCTAGGGGAGAGCCAAGCAAGTCCCCCACCTTAGCTACTGTTTCTCCCGGGGCTGAAGGTGAAGAGATCTGTGCGAGCAGACAGAAGACAAGGATGGAAAGGGGAAGGACGTGAGGGGCAGAGCGCTGACATAGCCGTGACTGAAACGCGGTGTGGATGGGGCCCACACGAAGGCGTCAGGTGCCAAGGTGCAGCGGCACATGTGCCCCTCGGTGGGCCAGCCCGGACGTGACAGCGTGATAGCGCTATCACTTTGGCCTGGTTGCATTTTTTTCTGCTTTGGAAGAGAAGTTACCATTTCCCTTCCAAGGAGCATTTTACCGGCCCCAGCATGGATGGGCTTCTCGAAGGCCTGCTCTTGCCCTCTCACACTGTCCCCTGGTCCCCAGCCCACCCGCTTTTCCTCACTACCCCTTAGCACTCATTTGCCAGGGAGGCCCCTTCCAGGCTACAGGTGGCAGGTGCCCCTTGCCCACTGCAGGGGACTTCCGGCTCCCCTGCCCTTTTTCTCAGAGGACACGCTTGCATCACGGACTCCCCACCAAGCCTGCCACTTCAGGCACACATCCACGTGCTCAATTCCTCAGTAAACGAACCTGTTCCCAAAGCCCAGCTGGGCCCTGTTTGCCATAAATACCAGTTCTGCCCACCAGAAGAAGGAGTCTTCAGCAGTAAAACCCAGGTTTATTAGAACAGATATGGCAATTACAACGAAGATGGTTTTGTCATGTCCTAGGCCAATGTATTTTTGTACAAACAAGATAATGCTAGATATGGCAGTTAAGGTTCTGAAAGTGTCTGAAACAAAATATCTTAATTTAAAAACCCTTCATAAAAGTAGAAAAAAAAAATCTCAACCAAAAAAGGTCGTGACAGCCCAAGATTAATGCCTGACTCCCACCTGCTGTTCTCTAGGTGGGAGGGTGAGAAGCAGCACCTGTGCAGGGCGGTGGCCGAGGGCCAGGGCCAGCCTCAGCCCAGTCCTGAGGTATCAGAGAAGTTCCACATGCAAGAAGAAGAGTTAAACAAGCAAGCAACATGGCCCTCAGTCTGCCTCCCCCACCCCCAACCGGGGTGCAATGTCTGCAGGGACGTGGCCTTTGGACAGTCTGATAAACAATCATCGATTACTCAGTGCAAGTGGATGCTGGGTCAGATGAAATTACTATTGGGCCTGGATCACTTCATCAAATAATGGGTAGAGAATATAAAAATAATGGCAAGAAGAGTGCAGATCTTTCTGCAACTCCCTCCAGTGGGGCTAAGGGGCTGTGGCTTGTAGTTTTGTGAGTCTCAGGCCATGGGCCCCAATTTCAAGTTGATTGAGTCATTAACTCATTTAGAATGTATATGAAGGACTTTTGCCTCTACCATGTCAACAGTTCCTGTCTTGCTCTCTGCAAGTGTATGCTGAGCTACTAGGTATAGGATTTTGCCCAGAGATGTTTTAAATATCAAAGTAGAGATTTTGAAAAAAAGAGAAATGACACTTGAGAGTGAGGAAAGCCGCTCAGGATCAGGGCTCTGCAGAACTGAACTGGTTTTGTACTCTCCCTGTGCCTCAGTTTTTATGCCGTGGCTGAGACCCAGAGAAGGGAGCAGATCCTTACACCCTCGTGGACACCTAGAGCACAGCAAGGCTGCAGGTTTATTTGGCATCATGGCGCCAGACAATCAGAGATTCCCCACAGAACTGCCTGAACCAGACACTAAGCAGCATCCATGTGCTTCCATTTGGAACTTGCAAATGTCAGAATTGGAAGGGACTTTGGCCATCAATCAATCCAGTCCCTTCCTTTTATAGTGTCCTCACTCTTGTCCCTTGCTCTTCACAGTGAAAGCTTTTTGGCTCTTACCCTTTGGAATTTGGCTCTTCATGGGGATGTGAGTCAGATTTTGTTGGTTTGGTTGAAGGCACTCACAAAGCACCCTGATTTGTGTGTGTGTTTGTGAAAAGACAAAAGAGAGTTTGGCACTTTTTCACATTTTCTTGAAAACCTTGAAGCATTTGTACCATACTCAGAACTTAAAGGGAGAGAAGAAAGCCAGAGTCCCTTCTGCGAGTGCAGTATAAATGAAGAAAAAAAAAAAAAAAAGAAGCAAAAAACGAAAACGAATAGGCCTGCTTATCTCCTCCCTTTAATTGTGCGGTAGCCTGAGGGAGAAGGTATGTTCAGGTTAAGAGACTGGGAAATCAAGACACCATTATTATATGTTAGCCTGAGAAGCTACTTATTTGTCTCCCCTGCAATGTAAAGGATGATGGTTTGGTTCCAATTTTATATAATCCTCAGTTCCTTCCTCCTGTGAATAACACTCATATGATGAGTAAGTTTGGGAATATACACTAATTCCTGAAACTGGACTCTGAAAACATGGTAAGCTCATACAGAATGTCTCAGCCTTGAATTTAGTGCTGTGCCAACAGCTTTCCTTCTAACAAACAGTCTGTCGAGGACCCCATGCTGTAGGTGAGGGGCAAAAGAGCTCCTCTCCCCAAGTCTTCTCCAAACACCCTGCGGAGGAGGTTCGTCTACCTCATCAGCCGGTCCTGTTTGAGTTCAGCGGCCATTTTCCACACAGAGGCACAAGTGGAGAGCAGAATCTCCTGTGGGAACTGAGATTGCATTTCGGGAAGAACTTCACTGTCTTTGGTTTCCATGTAACTTACCAGAGTGTCTCTCAAGCTGAAAAAATAAAAATAAAATAAATAAGGAACAAGAGTCAACGCTTAAAACAGGCTCCCAAATAACACAAGGAGACCAGCTGTTTGTTTCTTTTTCCAGTCACCTGGAATCAAGATGAGAAATATGCAAGACCAGCTTCAGGTCATGTCATTCAACTACTGAATTACTAAACGGGCTGAAATCCTGGCTTCATGGCTTTTGGCATGTAACTGCTCCTTCCCATGGGGCAGTTTAGAAACGCTCCAGTGGATGCAACGAAACTTGGCAATGGCTAGTAGGACGGTTTTAAGCACCCTGGTGATGCTGCTTGCTCAGTACAGGCTTGTACAAAAAGCAAAGACTCACCATTCAAGGAAAGCCTGATTCCAGTTCATGTTTTGAATTAACAAAGATTGTAAATCCTCTAGAAAAGGGACCTTCTCTTCTACAATAATAAAAGTCCAGGAGAGTAAAGACTTGTCAAAGTTCAAAGAATATAAATGTACTTCAGGGTAGAAGCCATGTAGAAAATCGCAAATTTGAAATGACTGGTGTGGAAAGTTGAAGTCTGACTCCTTAGAAAAACTCCACATAAGCATAAATTGGTTAACAAAACTCATCTATGATATAAAAGCATAAAAGCACAAAAAAGAAAATCCAGGAGGATATTTTATAACCTTGCACTAAGAAAGACCCTTGTAGGTATATTTTCCTATATTTTATAGGAAACTTCTATTATATTTGACTTCATAGAATTAAAAACTGAGATATAGTATTTGTAACATATAATGGGTAAAAGATTAAGGTCCATTCTATACAAAGAACTCTTATAAATTGTTAGTAAAAAGTATCTCCCTCTCCCAAAAAAAAAAAGCAAAAACAAAAAACCCAAAGGATATCAAGAGGTATTCAGAGAAGATACTCAAATGACTAACAAGAATTAAAAAATATTTACCAGCCTCACTGGTAAATAGGAAATAAAAGTGAAAACAATGAGATACCATTTTTTTTCTGACTCTCAGATTGGCAAAAATGTAAAAGATGAATAACATCCAGTGTTGGGTACTCTCATCCTCTATTTATACATTGGTGTAGCTCTTTCTATGAAATTTAATATGCACATCTCTGTAATATATTAAATTCACTTATTAAAATAAGAATACATGACTTTGGTAATTATTTAAAAACAACAATAGAAATTAACACACACACAAAGCCAGTCTTGGAGGCGCCCTGGTAAAACACAGGAAACTAAATCCTGTGATGAGATGGGCTCCATTCTCCTGACCACGAGAACCACAGGCAAGGGACCAGAACATTCTATCCATGTCCTCTCCAACCAGCGGGCAAATCCATACCTCCACTGAGGCTTGAAAGTCTCCTCGCCTGGGGAATTCTTTAGTTTCAAGACCATCAACTCATGGAGCTCCAGCAAGAAAGCATCTAGGCTGGTTTGATTCAGGAATGTACTGAGGAGTTTAGCATTTTCTGGACTGAGATCCTCTTTATACCTTGAACTGATGTCCCTAAACGGATCCTAGAGTGAAATAGGCACAGCTGTCAAGTCCGAGCAATGGGGAAGAGGACCAGGACGGCTCCATTCCACCCGGGGAACAAGGAGGGCAGACCTACTTTTCTCAGCCGCAGCAGCTGCTCAGACTTGTGCGTGGAGAGGAGCTGCCACAGGGCGATGGTGTGCTTCAGCTGGCACCTGCTCAGGGCCTGAGAGAGGAGCAAGTTCCTGAACCCAGCCTGCAGATCTTGTCCCCCACCGGCACTGTCACCGCTGTGCTGCCTTCTGCCTGTCCTAATTCCACTCCCCACACCGTGCTGCAGCCCACTGACTCACCTGCCCCATCCTGGACCTCATCCAGAAAGCGCTCCCCCTCCCGCAGCACCTCCGAATCATCAGCATGATATCTGGGATGAGACCCCCTGTCCTTTCCGGACCCCCTTTCCAGGGGAGTCTGGACCGGTATTCCAGGAGGAAGTGGGGAAGCCGGGCAAGGAGTAGTGAGGACTCCCCCTGACTCACCTTGACAACAGGCACGCTCTGGTCCCCCATTCGCAGGATGTCCTGGATGTACACTTTCAGGTACATGTTGGGGTCCCCACCCGCTGTGCTCAGGAACCCCAAAGCCACTTCGACGAGAGACAGAGCCTCACAGGCATCGCTGAAGGACGGCAGCTGCCCGCTGATGGCGCCGATGGCTGAGTTAGGGAGGGAGCTCTGGGAAGTTGAAGCAGGACAGGGGGGTCCATGGGTCTTGCCACCTGGTTAAAGAACTTACTTTCTCCTCCACCCCCAGCCACGGGAAGGGACAGTAATGACAAAACCCTCAGGGCTCACTCAGCTTCAGGCAACGTTCTGAACATTTTACAGAAGTGGCGATGAACCCACATAAACCTCAAAACGACCCTGGGAGATGCTTATGCAGAGATCAAAAGAGCAGGAATGAACAGTTTCTCCGGGCCCCTTGCACCAGTGCACGTGCATGTGATGTCCTTACTGAGACACTAACACAAGAGTGGAATCTGTTCACGTGTAACAAGAAATTGTGCCAATTTGATGTCCCACTTGCCCTTTGGAAAGAGCCCGGGGCTGGGGGTACTTGGGCCAGTCCTGAAACTTATGGGTGCTTACAGAAAATACCTGGGGCAGGGCTGAAATGGTTTGAATATGGATGAGAGCCCTGTGATAAGACAACGTGCAGCAGCCAGGCAAATGACAAGGTTTTATTATGATCACCTGTGACATCCTGTTCTTGATCTCTGTAAAGAGACGTTCGTAGTTCCAGTCATGTCTGTATACCAGAGTGGGTATTCCCTGAATTGAGGAAGAAAAAGATACTGGGAATTAAATCCGCTGTGGAGGTTTTCATGAGATGAGAGGCTATTTTTCACCAGCCTCCCAACAGCCAGGCAAAGCCAGAGCTGTCTGTTGCTGTGCTATGTAACATAACCCATGCAAACAGTGACGCTTCAAGGAATCCAGCCCAGCCCCCACTGCAGCAACCTCTCCTGGGAGGTTCCCGGGAGAAAGAGGTGCACCATGTCATTTGGGCATGCACTCAATGATGACGGAGCCCAGGCCCGACCAGGCAGAGTCAGTCTCTAAACCACAAGGGGCCAAGTGCAGGCAGTGACGGGGAAGAAATGTGCCCCTTGAAGGGACTGAGCACCATCCTGGGAGAAGAAGTGGGATGTGACAGTGCTTGGTGTGTCCTGGGAGGGAGAATAGTTGGGCATGGAGGACCCACAGGATTCCTGGAGGCCCTGGAGTCCAGTGGCTGCAGGCAGGGTGGGATGGGTAATGCGGCCCTTTTGTGCCAGGCCAAGGGGGGCAAACTTGATCCTTCGTGTGTGGACATGTTTCAGGCCTGTCCAACGAGGACACGATGTGAGCCAGGCCCATGAAAATCTGGAGGCACCCCTGGGTGCTAAGCATGGAAGGTGACGCAGGTGAGAGCCCAAGAGGGCCATCCAGACCAGGGACCAGATGTGAGGGATGGCCTTGGATGCGGTAGGGGTCACATGCTGGCCTAAAGGTGGGTGTCCCCCACTCGGGTCTCACTTTCAAAATGCTGCCATCAAGGCCATGCTGAGGGACACACAGAACAAATAAATGTGGCTGGGAGCCAGCCCCACCTTGAGGGTAAAGCGGGGTTTGCCCTGCAGGAACCGGCTGGTGATCTGCCGCTGAATCTTCTCTAGGTCAAACTCCTGCAAGGTCTCCCCGCCTGGCTCCACTTTATACTGGCAGTTGGAGAGAATCAGAGGGGTCAAGTCTCGCTCCACTTCATAACTGATAACCTGCAGGTCGGTGATGTCCGAGGCATCAACGGAATAGCTGGGGGACAGAAGCACAGGGCACTCAGGGCTGGGGGACCCTCAGGTCCTGGTGGGTGTTCGCACAGCCTGAGCCAACACAGGTCCGGGAGCTTGCCAGCATTGCTGACGCAGAGCTGGTGAGAGGAGGAGCTGCCGCTCGGCTCACACCCGCCCCGTGGACCCAGGGCCTGACCCAGTGCCACTTCCTGCTGAGGGATGCACCCACCTGTTGCTCTCCTTGGAAAACTTTTCCACTGTGTAGATGATCTCGTTGTGAAGCTTCATCAAGTAGCTGACCAAGGCGGTGGAGCAGAGACCTAGGCCCCGGCGGCGAGGCAAAAGCACCTCAAAATTCGTGTCCATGTTCAAGTCCGTGCTGCAGTACTCTTTAGGGAGTTTGATTTCACCTGTGAATGACAGCATTGTCCCTAAGCAGAGAGGGACTCAGGATAAGGGGCCCTGTCACAGCAGGGGATGATGAGTATCCCAGAGAAGCACAGAGCTGGGAACTGGGAGCTGAAGCTGAGCCTCTGAGTTCTCTTTTATAAGCTGGCTAATTTTGAATGTCCTCAGCTCCTTTATTTATATATTCAAAAAGTCCCAGGGTTTATCTTTCCTGGTATGTCCTTTCACTTATCCTGGATACCTTCATCAAAAGCATCACAGATTCAGCATGAACCTGCATGTTCAGGCTGCAGAAAAAAGCTTCTAGAACGAGCCCTCCTGTTGTGTTAAAGGCTAAAGGGGAGGAGGGGAAGCACACCTAGACTGTACGCCCTTAAAGGGGAAGCACAACACTTGCCATTAGTCTCAAGCGATCGCCTCAGCTTGTTCCACGTCGAAAGAAATGTAGTAATTTGGTGCTCAAATAATTGCTTCAATCCATCTGTTGGACAAAATCCTTCGTAAGAACCCCATGAAAACGCTCCCCAGTCTAGGCCAAGCCAACGTAAGCGCATGCTCTTTGCAGGTTCATGCTGCAACCAGTATGTCTTAAATACTGCTTTAAGCACTCAAGCTGGGTCTGAACAGCCCAAGAAAGGAGGTGCTTTTTGGCCGCAGCAAATGCCTCATGCCAGAAGCCTGAGGTCTGCCCACAGCTCGAGAGCATCGTTGGCTCTGCACTGTCTTCCCTTCCTCCCAGCTGGAGACGTGCTTTTAGCCCCTGTCAGGGGAGATCCCGACCTCTTATCAGAGCAGAGTCATACCTGAACTGTGACTGCTAATGAAAGCTTGGATGGAGCTGTATTCAACTTCTGAAACATTCTGGAATCGTTTCACTAGGTTCCTTTGCAGGTCCAAAATCTCAGGCAAGAATTTCACCAGTCTCAGTTCTGCTTCCTGGAGAAGGAAAGACCACCCAGGACCATTTCTTTATTTACCTAAAAAATGTTATGGGTATTACCTAGAAAATAGACTTTGGGGCTGGTGCCAGACTTGCATTTGTAGTTTAACCTGGTCAGTGTGCTATTTAACAGGATGACGCATCGCAGAGCTGGAGGACGGAAGAGAGACCCTCTGCTCTTTACCAAATAACAACTGACAATGCATTAGATGTTCTTCCTCATGGAGCTCACACACCATATGTGTTTGCCAAAAGCCAATGGGAAAAATCAGCTTTTTGGGCCCAGATTACTGGTTAGAAATTGAAAGAAGCTGCTGAGCTCATAAAGACCAAGAAATGATATAGTGACAGCTGGCTTTATAAAATGTAAGATCTAAGCATCTTCAATTTAATGAATTGTGAGAAATCCCCCATGATATCCCTTCTAGTATGAACTAATTTTCTTTAACTGACCAACAGAAATTTCTGAATCATCTTACTTCTTGTTAGACTGTAAATACTGGTCCCTGGAGGGAAATGATTAGAAAATAGCTGTAGAAAATAAAAGTCCAAATGGATTCAAGCTAGAAGCACGGGATTTTTCTAGTTCTAACAGACATGGCTGGTAGGATTTCCCAGCCCCCAATCCTACCCCTGCCAGCACACTCACTCATCCCCTCTTCAATCTGAGCCCAAATGGTTCTGGGAACATGGAAGAGTTTTTTGTCGTTTGTTTCATTTTGGATATGCATTCTGGACTAAACTTTTTTCACTCTACAGAAGCCTGTTGATAACCAACAGTTCCAGGCAGTGGGGATTGCAAGATGAATAAATGTGGGCAGGGAAAACTTCCTTTTCTTTCTTGCTGAGTGATTAGAGAGGTGCTCTCTGGCCCTTTAAGTTACTGGATAATTCCAGCTCTGAATATCATGTCATCTGTGACTTTATACTTCAATCTGTCTGTACATTTGATGCGCATGAAGATCTCCGATCTATCTTGGACCATCTGCAAAATCAAAGCATTAAAGTGGTCTGTTTGATGTCCTATTTTTTTAGGAATGACTATACTAAGTGAGCCCCTGAGGCCTTGAAGACTGTGTGGGAAATGCACATGGGAAAAAGGTAGGCCCACAGAGCTAGCAGCTTACCTTCTGGAGGAACTGCCAGAGGACCGGCACTGTTTCTTTGCCATTTTTCTGCTCCACTATGTGCTGGAGGTACTCAACCGTGACCTTTTTCCTACAGCTCCAAATCTTAGAACAATGGACCACACTATCCTGGGGCAGCTTGGACAGGAAGGTCACTGGGTCCCCATATACGATTTTGGCCACGGGGTTGGAGCTGATTCGCTCGTCTTGGCTGATGCGCGTATTCACAGTCAGGAGAGTTTTATCTAGATGCTACGCGTAGGAAAGGACACAGAATTCTGGATGTGAGATGCCACCGAAGATTGAACGGGACACTGACCAACCGCCCCACTGGGCCTCTGGCCTGCTCATTTTGGCATCACTCTGTCAAGTATCAAATATCCACTCTTACCATCCTGTATTGCAATGACATGTGCCTTGTTCACAAGCTTCTATCTCCCCAAATAGAAAGACTCAGACACCGATATTGTATTCCTATTCTTTAATTTATCAGCTTTCAGTTATTTTTCAGGAATATTCTTATTTAATAAAGGAATAATTAACCTGCAGTTATTACTCATTTTTGCTGTATATGCATGTGGTAGTCCCTTTCTCCACCTCTTACTCTCATTGTCTGTTGTAAAGAGTGCTGGAAGGCCAACTGCTGCCTGGGGTAATCCCTTGGTCTGACTCACTTGGTACAAAAGAAAGATGGAGTGACTGGATGGGAACCCCCAAATCAAAGTCTTAGCCCAAGGCCGGGACAACAGACAGAGAGTGCTTAGTAGCTGCCCAGGAGAACAACTGTCGCTCCCCCATTGTTTCCCTGGCAAAGTGGCCAAGCGGCTGCATCACTTACCTCAAGCTCAGATAAAATAATCGGTGCAACAGCTCTTTCCCAGCCATTCCTCTTCTCTTTGGTTGACAAATTTTCATCAAAACTTGAAAACTCTACAAAGATAAACAAAATGCTTGGGTTACCCAAGGAACAACAACAACAAACACAGCAGTTTGTACGTAACAGCACTAAATACTTATTGAATCTAAATGATGAATGTGTGTGTGTGTGTGCGTGTGTGTGGAGGGGGTTATTTTTCTAAATTAACCTAAGTATTTTTTTAATGAGTCCTGCTGCTTCCACCGACCGAATGGTCCTTGACAATGTACTCTGATTTCTACAAATCCCTGTGACCCACATAATTGGACCTGTAAAGCCACGCTGAACAACTGATGAAAGTTCAGTAAAAAGAATTAGAAGCCAGGGCACAATGGTGACGGGGGGCCCCCTCAGTCTGTCATAGCCACTGCCGCCTGAGCTTTTGGACAAATGTGCAACTCCATGGAGGCAGAGGGCCACAGAAACTACTGGCACCCATCTGCACTGCGCTATTTCATCAGTGGGACACTGGGTGAGCTTACCTCGTATGAAATCCCACCAGAATGAGAAACTTACACTAAGAACAGATTTTGCTAACATGAACATTATTATTTTGAGTGGGTTTCTTGCAAAGAAGCATCTGAAGAGGGACTGGGTTTTCTTGTCGTGTGGCAGGACTTTTTATTGCTATTATCAATATCATTGTTTTAAACAACACTGTCATCACAGGGGTAATTTAAAAAGAAAAATTTACAAATCAGCAAAAAGTAAATATAACCACTCTTCATTCCGCCACTCAGAGACAACTATTTAACTAAGTTGTCCTCCGGACCTTTTCTTTCTGTGGGGAGTTAAAAATCTTAAAATGGAAAAAATCAGCAGCAGACTGCTTCTTTCTGCTAACAAACTGAGTAAACACATTCGGCTGGACTACAGTATCTTTAGGAAGAGCTGGAGCTATGCCAGGCACAGGACGGATGTGCAAAGGGGGACAAACTCCCAAGTAACCACGGAATGGTTTATCTCCGTGATGCTGATGGACTCACACAACGCCTGCTTCAGATAATGTGTATTTCTAACAGGGCAAGTGAGACACCCCGAGCTGACTTAGAGAACTGAAAAGTACCCACTACCCCCGCCCTGACATCACCACCTCTGTGCCAGAGTTCCCGAACAGCGCAGGACTCAAGCAGGCAGGTGGGTTAGTGGGAACCTCGGGAAGGCCCTGCCAGCTCTAGCAAGGGCCTTCTGTCCAGCACCCACAAGGCTGCTGCAGCCTGGGACACGGGCAGCAAGCTTGGCGTCTCTGCAGAGCTGCCCAGTGGGACCCCGTCGGGCACCCCCTTCGCCCCCTTCCCTCACCCGGGTGCTGTTTCTTGAGAAGGCCGCCCAGGACCAGATGCACCACGCTGGAGGTCTCATCGATGCTCTGTCCCAGCATCTTTGTTAAGTGTTCCAGGTCCTTCTGGAGGTGTTGCTGCAGGAATCCCGTCGGATCCCGCACGGGAGGCTTAATGAGATTTATCAGAACCTGTCGGGGAAGGAAACAACCACTTTAACAACAGTTTTGTCTGTGGATAAAATGGCAAGTTCAGTCTGGGCATCGCATCGGGAGTGAAAAACCAGTCCCGGATCAGAGAGTGGGCTCCTAAATGCAGTCGAGGGAGTGATCTGAGAGTGATTCCCACAGCAGGGACGGAAGGAAAGCACAAGACTGGGGCAACTCCTGCAACTGGAAAATGATCGGCTTTAATGTGACCAGATTGAAATGAAGGATTTTCAAACCCTGCCCTTTTTGCTAGCTTGGTTAGCATTCACTTGGAGGACATGCAGCGTGCTTTTTCTTTCTGTCCTGGAGCTACCAGGCAGATGTGCTAGAACTGGGATTATTTCAGCCTCCCATGCCCAGGCATGGGCCTGAGACATGCTTGTCTATTTAAAATGGATTTTATAGCATCCCATGAAGAGCTCTCCCTTCCTGCATGGACCATACATGGGCCATGGGAAAGATGAGGATGCGTTGATTTTATATTACTTCATGGATTAGGTAACAGGGATTTATTCTAAAGGAGGTGGCCAGGACTATGAAGAGACCACAGCAGGGTGTTACCATAGGGAATAAGCTGGTGGTTTGGCAGTGCTGTGCTGTACCTGGGGTTGCCTGGAAGCTCCCAGAAGCATGGCTAAGTGGGTGAGCAGCCGGATGAGGATGAAAGCTACCGGGGCAAGCCCTCGGTCAGACGCTGTGGCTGCTCCTCTGGCACCAGGGCTGCCCAGCACGTGGCCAGTCTGTGTCCTGTCTGTGTTGTCACTGCAAAGCACAAGGAAGACAGAAAAGACTTCTCAGCTCTCTCCTTAGGACATGGAGACCAGGCTCATGGCTCTGTTAAAAGAGCTTCTGAGTCCACTGTGCTTTTCCACTTCGGACTAATGGAGTTTCCCCTCATGATGCCCCTCGCCCTGACTGGCTGACCACGAGCCCGTGATGCTCGCTGTGGAGAGGGAGCCGGCTGATATGGCTCATCCTGGGCAGGGTGACACATGGGGACCTGGAAATCATGGAGGGGAGAGGAGCAGGCAGGCCGAGGGGAGCTTGACCATTGGACAGCTGACTCAACATGGGAAGGTGCATGCATTATTCTCATTTTCCCAAATCAAAGCCTGGGACCCAAGGATTTCTCACTATCCAGGTGGAAGATGCTGAACAACTGTTTATCATATAAACCATGATATATAGTTTTTGCCAAACTACACATTTTGCAAAACATAGTTGCAAGATATTTTTGCAGTGATTGCAACTTCAGTTGTTACAAAAATATGGGGGTTTCCAGGACACTCTTGCAGTTTATGGAGGTAAAAGGTTAGAATATTTTAACCTGTGACTGCACCGGAATAGCCAGGCTGTAGGAACATTCCAGATAGGCCACACCTCCTGTCTCGAGGGGTACCTAGATTTGTCCCCCTCTTAAGAGCAAGGAGGCATTATGACTGCTGGTCTGACTCTGGGTTCTAGATCTGGTATTTGCTATGACTATGTCCCCTTCACTTCCCCCCAGGAGATGGCTAAAGCAGCTTATGGCATCTGCTCAGAGAGATGAAGGCCCAGCTCTTGATCTTTCAGATTGATACGCCCCCTCCCCCATTAGGTCACCTGTTTGGGTCTACAGGAGCCAGCTCAGGGCCCGTAGGATGACACACAAGCATTAACGAGCAGTCTGGTTTGGGTTTGTGAGCCCCAGGAGCAAGCTCCTTGTTTGCTGCCTGAGCTCAGGGACCTGGGCATTGGTACTGAGTGTGGTCCTGGGCACCTAGCCATCATTCCCAGCATCAGTTTTTCCAGCAGGAATACCAATGGCCCCAGAGGTCCTGGCTCAGCTCCTTAGAGAGGAAATACAATCTCACGTACTTGATAACTTGGAAGCCAGCCTGGGGTATGTGATTAATTCCGCCGATCGGGACGCCACAGTCCACGCAGTAGCTCCGCTCCATCGGCTTGCCGCACTAGGAGAAACATGAATGCCACTCAAGCTCGGCGTGGGGCCCAGCACAGCTGTGCACTGGCACCACTGCGCATGCAGACCTTGGCCACGGGAGGGGTGGACACCACCTGCTCGGCTTGTTCCTGTTTGCTTGTATTTCAGGTGTGGCCAGAGGAGCCTCGGGGGACAGGGCAGAGATCCCATGCAGATTATGTTACACTGGGCAAAACTGGACTTTTTAAAAAAATGGGTGGGACAGATTTCAGTTTTATTCCCAATAGGCTGACACTTCATAGACAAATACATAAAACTCAATCTTCCTTTCTTATACACATCACATTTTTCCATTCCAGTATCTGCGACACTAGTTTCTAGTGTCTCATGATATGACCCCACGGATACCATATTAGCTTCTCATCGGATTCCTTTAACCCCATTTGGACTTTTTTTTTTTTTTAGGTGCATAGTCTGGGAATCAAACCCAAGTCTCCTGCATGGAAGGTGAGCATTTTATCACTGAACCACCCGTGCACCCCTAGACTTTTTAACAAAAAAATCGAACCATACAGCTTACAACTTCCCCAAGGCTCATTTTCCAAAACCAGATCGTGTGCTACTGAATACTATGGAGAATTGACCAAAGCAACCACAGTCTCCCAGGCCACAGACTTCCACTGCTGAGAGAGACCTCGGGAAAAACCTATTTCAGTCTCTTCATAGACAAGGGAGCAAGTGAAGTTCAAAAAGATGAAGCCTACCCATCAGTTTTTCCCGTCCATGTTTCTTGTTTACTTTATCAAATAACATGCTTCAGCTCAATTCAGCAGCCTGTGGCTGAGCTGAAGGGGGCTCTGGGATTCAGAGAGGAATAATATACAGTTCCTTCTGCCACATGGCTTACCACCTATGAGTCACTTCTTCCTATCCTCGTGGTGTCCTGTGGCATCTCCTCTTTGGGCCAGGAATGCGCTGTGGTCTAGTCCACACCTATGCCATTCTATAAAGGTAAGCCTCACTGATCCCTCATGGGAGAGGGTAGGCAGGAATGGCTAAAGGGGTTCTCAGCCAGCGACAGCTTTAACTCCTATGAGACATTTGTGGTTGTCACCCTGAGGGTGGGTAGGCACTACTGGCGTTGAACGAGTTGAGACCAGAGATGCTGCTAAAGCATCGTATGATGAGAATAGCCCTTACAGCAAAGAGTTAATGGGGTCTAAAAGGTCCTCAGTGCTGAGGATCCCCAGGCTGCTGTGATGGTGTACCCCAGAAAACCTCCCTGAGCTGACTTTCTCAGTGCCATGTAGACATAGGAACATCCCAGACAACCCTCTGCACTCTCCAAAAGGTCTCAGCCCTCTCTACC
Organism: Tamandua tetradactyla; assembly: GCF_023851605.1. Lineage (NCBI taxonomy): Eukaryota > Metazoa > Chordata > Mammalia > Pilosa > Myrmecophagidae > Tamandua > Tamandua tetradactyla. Next base: position 72,634,809 of record NC_135332.1, on the reverse strand, counting down.
TCCCTCTTCTGTGACCCCTCTCCTCAAACCCAGGGGAACCCAACTTCTGAGCTTCCCAGACTGTACCCCAAATACCAAGACTCACCTCTCCCACAGAACAGGGATGACCTCTGGGACATGCTGTTAAAAGAACAAGATATGCATTGGTGAGCTTCACGTGATGGTCTGCGTCTAAAAGGAAAGCCAACTCTTTCCCCTCTGGCCCTAACCACAATGTAACACAAGGCACGTGTCCTGAACGTATTATCAGAAATCTTAAACTACTTTGGAAATTGTGTTATTTGACACATATTAGGAGTTCAATATATGTTGCTGCTGGTGAAAAACATCTCTTGAGTTTAATTTTACAAATCAAAGAGAAATCACATTGCAGGCTCATCCCAGGGGCTGCTTTCTAGAGAGGCAAGGAGGACAGCATTTGATACTCTTCCCTTCTCTTTGAAAACTTTTTTTGTTTTTGCCTTGAGCATGTCTGATGACTTCAAAAACTATTTTAAGATGATTTACTCAAAGTGATGCAAAATTTAAATAAAGTCACAGTTTATTTCTGTCTCCCACCCCAACACTTCTAAAGAGCTAGCTAGCTTTGGGTCAAGAGCATTGCTGTATCGTGAGCTGGTCCTTGAATGAGCCTCTGATGTGGCTCTCTTCTCCCCACCCCCAAGTGATACAATCCAAGGAACGAAAGTGTGTCCTAAAGGGCTCCTCCCCCATGAGTGGGAAAGCCATGGTGTGGCCCATCTACACAGCCTTCAGGGCGCAGGTTCACTGTCAGGTATTTCTGGACCTCCGGGCATCAACCATGTGGGTTCCAAGTCTAGCCAACGCCTCAGGCGGTACTGTAATGCCCTCCAAGCTGAGGTGGGTGATTCCATCTCAGGCACCAATACTTACTGTACCAGTGGACTCCTTCCAGACCCCCCCAACTCCTAGCTTGAGCCAGCAAGTCTTCTGGCATTGTCGGAAGAAAAGCATTCTGGAAAAAAAGCAAGAGATGGAACTGGATGAGTGAGCACACGGATTGTCTGCTGTTCAGCGAGAGGCCCAGACAGGGAAAGTGCACTTCAGATTTTCTCTCCACTTAATCTCAAAAGCTGTCTAGGGGATGCCAAAGGGCAAGTTTTTCCACCATCCCTGTGGTCTAAAGGATCCAAGGAGATGAAAGAGGCAGAAAGAGGAGCTGGAAGACATTGTGGTCCAGTGGTTCTGAAGCCTACAGTCTTGGTCTCTAAAGTGACAAACTGTTGACATTTTTACTAGGAAAGCTAACGCCATCTTATCCCATTCTTACCGCCATACTGGTTGGAAAGAAGGCTAAATTCCTTAGGGGCTCCAAGACTTTGTTTTGCCCACACAGGAGGACAGCTGCAGCGTGGATGGCCATCTCTATCACTCTCCCTTCGAGGCTGCCCTCGCCAGGGCCCACAGTCAGCAAGGGCAGAGTGTTGGCCACAAGGGAGGTTGCAAAATGTCTGGTATTATGAGAAGAAAGGACCGTAGTTTCTTCAAGAAATTTGTTCAGAGCCTCACACTGCTGCCGGAAAAAAAAAAAGGAGAAGACTATCAGATATAGCAAAGAAAAATACTATGTAAATTCAAAGGTCTGCTCATAGTGACACATGTATTTTGATACCAAATACACATCACATTTCAAGGTAAACATGGTTAAATGATCACCCATTTGTGGGTAAATCCTATACAGAAGGGACTTTTCATGTGTAAACACAGCAACCACAAACCTAATGACTAATTTTGATGTTCTATTCTGGTAAACAGGATCTTTTACTCTCGACTTTAGTTTTCATTGTAATTCTAAAAGCCTTGTATTAAACGGTTAATAGTTCTTCCATATAAAGCTGCTGGAAACCCCTATTCTGGATACAAACTTACAGGCCCAACTTGTGTGTGTGACTTTTACCTCAACTGTACCCCATACACAAGTTCTAAACGGCAGTGCTTACCTTTGGCTTGGGATGGAGGTTGGCATTGCAGGACCTATACAAAACAGTGACCTCCCTGAAAAGAGCTAACAATAAGTGCACTGCCTGTTGAGTTCCAGGGCTCCTGCAGGCCTGAAAAAGTAAGGACATTAGTGAGAATTTAAAAAATGATTCAGACCTCTGTAAGGGTCAGAGTTTGGTATAATCTCTGTGTGAATACGGGACGTGGGAGAGGGTTAGGAAGCCTCTCCCAAGGACCTGGCTTCTGGGGACCCTGCACTCCAAGGGAAGTGCAGATGTCTTCTGGCAGACAGCTTGACCCTCTTGGACTAGAAGGTTCAAGAAATGTTCTCATGTTCATTAACTCGATGCGTCTTTAGCAGAAGTCTCATGACAGAAGTAAAAGAAATCACCATCTGTTCTCTTTCTGACTCAACACCTGTCATCAATTTTTCCCAAGCAGAAATACTCTGGGTTTCTGTAGCTTCTCTTCTTGGCACAATGCCAGGGATACAAAAGGAAGCAACAGCTGAACAATTCAAAGATTATTAAACACATCCATGAGCATATGTATGTGAATTATGAATATATAAGGTATGAAATTTGCTAGTTGTGCCAACATATCTCATATCAGAGTCATTTTGGAGGAAAGTAATTTTATGGTAGGGTCTCGAGGGAAGTCATGGACCTATACAAATCAAAAAAGAACTGCTGATGGCCTTGGCAGCTTAGCAAAATGCAGTAAATCTGTTAACACCGTTCAACTGTTATTTCAGCCATTTGCTCCCGCCCACTGTCCAGGCACAACAGTGGAGGCCAGGAGTGTATGAGCTCTGATGCAGGGTACCACCCTCTCGGGCCTCTCCAGGAGTCTGTCACCATAATATCAGGTGACAGAAGCAAGGAGAGATACAGGCTCTGAGTGGGCACCATTTTGGACTAAAGAGGCACCTTGAACCGTTCTTGAACTGCCCTTGAACATCCTACCTTCAGAGTATTCACAATAGCCAAGGGCTTGCACTCGAGGACGGCTTTGCCCACTGCATTGCGAATGGCCTTATATTCATCCCCGTAAACCAGGTATCGATCCATCTGGCCTGGATGGTCTTTCTGCATCAGAAATAATTATTCAGGGGTTAACTGGGGTGGGAAGGGGGAGGGAAGTGTTTTGTAAAGGAGCCTGAGAGGACTAAAGGAGGCCAAACTGGGATGCGCTGTTCCAGCACAAGGCATAATAGTCAAGAATTGTCTATGGGAAGAATTTCCTCCTCCATAAGATGAAGAGGGAAAAACAGATGAAAAACCTGCAGAAGAGGCAATGCGAAATTTGCAGCTGCTTTCTCTACTTACAGTACAGCACCAAAGACCAGTGACATAAAATATGTCAACCCTAAGTCCTGATTGGTAGTAGAATAAAACAAGATCAGGATGGTTAGTGTCATTTTTGGAACCCCAGGACAGTAAGAACTTGTTAATTTCTAAGTACCAGGAAAGGACAGGACCGAAAGCCAAACTTACTGCAATTTTTTTTTTTTTTTACCTTTAGCTCATTCTTTCCTGTATCTGCCTAATGAAGGCAAAAAGAACATACCCTACCAGTGAAATCACTTTTAATTTGCTGACAGCAAAGGCTCCAGAAACATTCTTTAACTTCCCCTGTGTCAAACTCGATGAGAATTGATGCCTAAATAAGCTTTGTAGGTAGATAACAAAATCAGAAACATATACACGCAAATACACAGACACACCTGCACATATATTCACATATGCATTTGCACAAACTGAAAGCACACACACATACATATGCATGCACACACAATGCACATGCATACACACAAACACACACATCTATTTCTTATGGCAGGCAATCTAAACATTACCACAAGTGGCTCAAGTTAATTGAGGCACAGAGCCCCAGCATGTTTCCTTAATGGCTATAAAGAAAGTAAGGGTGGGAAGGAAGACAGGGGAAGCAGTGCTGACTTCTGGCCTGTGGGTGTGTTGCAGAAAGAGGACAGCATTCCCAGGATGCCAGGGGTTCCATTTCTCACCTGCTGTGTGATGACTTCCTTTGGAAAAACCCATTGGCATGGATGGCCCTGCTTGGAGAGGCTCTGCACAAATTCCATTCCATATTGGTTGGTAAGCCTCCTCACCAAGTACACATGGTACCAGTCATTCTTGGCTTGGGTGCAGAAGCCCTCAACTTGCCGCAGATAGCACTGCTTTTCCTTGGCCACCTCTGGAAAGTTCAATGACAATGGGAGTGAGTGACTAGTGAGTTCGAATATTTATTGGTTACCTGGGTAGGAAAAGCAACTAAAAGAGCATGGTGTTTATTTCATTAGGAATTCATAGTAAAAAACAAACCCAGGGGAAAGGGGACATCGTAAGGACCGCTATGATTCTAAGAACCAGTTTCCTGTGTTCCCTGAATTTCTAAATACTGGGGTCTCTAAGTATGAGGCAGAGAAAGGTTCAGGGGGAGACTTACCTGAAGCTTCAAGAAGTTCAAAGAGGAAATCAGAAGCCCTGTCAAGGCAGAGGCGTATCCTAGCCATCACTTGGAGGTATTCAACTGAAGCCTCACTAGCCACATTTTGGCCTTGTCGTAATAAGGAACAAGTCTTGAGGAAATGCTCTTCCTCTCTCATGTAGTTCAGTTCATCATTTTTGGAGCAGGCACTAGTTTTCTCATGTATTGAATCCTAAAAAACAAAAAGGAAGAAAGAAAAGAATATTATTTTAGTATGCAAGTCTCAGTTTTCTAAATTGCCAGAGCGTGACTCCATGGAGAATAAAGAAGGTATGAAAAATAGATCTGCATCATTGCAGGTTTGAATGAACTATTCTGAATCATGGAACATGGATACTCCTTGTTTTAGGGGCAAGAAAGGAGGGGGAAAGGAGGAAAAAAAATTGTGTACTCCTATTTCTTTCATATACATCATAAAAATTTTGGAAATAAAAATATGAAGAGAAGACAAAAAGCATTCATAATCTTGCCATTTGGAGATAATCACCAATTTTGTCATCTACCTGTGTAGCCTACTTAGGCTGTGTTGTGTGCCCACACATAGATGACAATAAATACAACAGCTTAGGGTGGGATCAAGGTCTTCGAAACCCTTCTTTTTTTCCACCTGTTACTTTGCCCAACAAAAAGTATATACTGTACATTTTCAGAAACTCATTTTTCAATCGTGTCAGTCATACAAGTCAGAGAGTTTGCAAAAGAAATGGACAGAAGTGACAGCTTACCTCCAGGCAGTTGATAAAGAGCATGTAGAGTTCAGTTTTATCATCAATTATAAATCTTTTCTTTTGTAATAGGGACAAGTAATCCTGAATATAATCTTTTACTTCATGGAAGCTGTGGAAAGAAAATGTTACATCAGTTATCTCAGACCTGGAGACTCATCTTATAAAAAAAAAGTGGCCTCCTTATCATCTATCTATATTTGTATAGACATAGATACACATATACATGTAAATACAGATTGCAACATGATCTGATTGAAGACATGTTAGCATAACATTGGAGGAATATAAAGTTCCATGTTTTAGATCAGCTGTTTGTAAACGTTCTGGTCTCAGGACTCCTTTATAGTCTTAAAAACAATTGAGATCCCCAAAGAGCTTTTATTTATGTGGGTTTTACCTATAATATTTACAGTATTAGAAACTGAAACTAATAAATTTAAAAAATATCTATCAATTCATGCAAAATAATGATAAGCCCAGTACACATTAAATAACTTTTTTTTTAAAAAAAGAAAAAAAGTATATCCCAAACCAAAATTAATTGGTGAGGTGAGAGGCTTTGCTTTACAGTTATTCCTGCAGACCTTTTCATGTCTGGTTGTGAAGGGTCAACTGCATTTGCACATCTGCTTCTGTTTCTGGTCAGTGACAATATATTTAATAAATGAAGAAAATCTGGCCTCACACAGTTATGTTGTTGGAAAAGGGAGGAATATTTTAATAGTCTTTTCAGATAATTGTGGGCATCCTTCTCTGATACCTCACCAAAACTCAGCAGAAGATAATTTATAAAGACTAGTTGCAATGTGGAATCCGAAGTTGTCCCAGTGCCCTTTTCAGTGTTGGCTACACCAAAGCCAAATGGTCTGTCTTGCACTTTAAATGGATTCTTTTGACCCATGTATAATTTTATCACATTGGACATTTGGAAAATATTGATTTACTGAGTTATGAAGCTCTTCCAAAGGTTGACAAAGTCTTATTCTACAATATATTTAAAAAATACATTTGTTAGCATCACCACCGATCTCTTCAAGAAATCTTTATATATCAGAAAATTGGACCACCTCACAGTGGTGGATGCAAGTTCTTCAAAGATTTAATTTTTTCTAAAAAGCTTGAATTTTATCATCAGCAATAAACACTGTCAGTTGCTTTCCTGAACATTTTCAGGAAAGTGACCAAGTCTGAATAACGATGGTTTGTTAATCATTCTCTTAAGTAAAAACACTGTTCCATGTAAACAGTGGCCAGTTTAGCTTGTAACTCAAAAGACTACATGAGTGATTTTCCTTGAGATATCTGCTGTACTTCAGTAGAAAGTGAGAGTGTTTTATGTGCACTTTCCATTTCAACACACAGAAAATTAAAAAATCGTATTCTTAGAAGTCGAAAGTTGATAAAATAATATTCATAGTTTAATTCTGGACATTCCAGAGTGAAACTGGCATTTGCTGTGCCCTACGTGTGCACAGCATGGCTGCAGGGCTGTTGGGACAGTTATAGTCAGGCTAAGGTGCTCACAGCTTCACCCACTGATGTGAACATCTATATACTGAAAAGGGCACATAATCTCTCTGCATTCTCTTACGAATAATTTTGATCTTGGGGACTCCCAAAAGATCCACAGACTCTGGGAACCATTGTGGTAGGTTAGCGCAAGCATCACAAACGATACTATTCTTGGATGCTGTTGACATTGTCTTTAACTGAGGAAAGATACAGATGGAGCCCACACTCAGTGGAGTTAGACATGACCAAAAGTTCTTATTGCTCTCACTGCAAGTTTCTAGGTCACAAGCAGCAAAGAATGGGGAAGCTCTAGGCTCAGCCTTTGCCACTTGGTTGGATGGGTTCTCCAAAAGAGTTAACATCTATATTTCCACTGGACATGTCTAAGGCCAGCCTAATTAATTCTTAAAATACACAAAAATACTTGTCATGCGAAAGCAAAGTAATGATGGAAGCCATGATTTCTCAACCAGAGAATGGCAATGCAGATTTTTAAAACATACTTTATGTCAAATCTTTTATTTTAAAACAAGTTCTGAAATTTTTAGGCTTTTAACGACAAAATATTTACTTTTACTTATGTACTGGTTTTAGTCATGTCAATATGTTTATTCTTGAAATGTCAAGACGTACGCGGGTCAGCAACTACTTTTCTGTTTTTGTAGGCGAAGAAATGAAAACAATACAAGTTTCACACATTTATCAAAATTAATAGAAATTATATAGCCTCAAAACAGGCTCTTTTCATATCTCAAGTCAGCTCTATATAAATATGGCTTAAAAACCATTTCAAGGTCTAGTAAAACACTAATTCCGTAATAAAATATATTTTAAAATATATTTTAAGAGTATTTTATTTGAAAATCCTTCAGAAATTGTGTTTGAACAGACTATTTCATAAGCGACAAAAAAGAATAAAAATGAAATGTTCATCAACAAGGATGCAGTAGATCCGTGTTTTTTTTGTTTTTTTTTTTTGGCATGGGCAGCTCCGGGAATCAAACCCAGGTCTCCAGCATGGCAGGCGAGAATTCTGCAGTGAGTCACTGTAGACTCTGCCCAGGGGATCCGTGCTCTAAGATTACACTGAATCTCTATTCAGAGTCTGCATTTGAACAGGTAAGTTAGAAATATTTGTTTCTGTAAGAATTTTTCTTACACTATTTTTATTTTGCCAATGCCTCAAAATATACTCAGAATACAGCCTTACAAATACAAATAAGCTTTTAAATGATTTTCCACAATATAATAATTTGATCATTGAACTTTGGCACCTGCTCATATGGGCTTTGCTACGTAGTCATAAAATCAGAGAAATTTAACAGTGGAAACAAAACTTAGGAGACATCGAGGAAGGTGAGGAGGAGGGAACCTAAAATCACAAACCCGGGTAGCCGTAAAACTAAGACTGAAGTCCATGATTCCTAACTCATGTGTGTTCCTAATTATCTGTTTTCTTTTTTGCTAAATGTGTTTGTGGCTCTGCTCAGCACATGGGAAAATACCAAAATGCGTAACCCAGGCAGACAAATGATCCGGGTGGTCTCCTATGGAAAATGCTTCCACAAATTGTGAACTAGCTACAAGTCATGAGAAGAGAACTTGGCAGCAAAGAGACAGCCATGATGAGAAAGCAAAAAGTCCAGGCTAATTTCTAGAACACATCTCAAGGTAGGTTGCTCTTACCTGTACTTCAAAAGCAGTTTCAGGACCACTGAGCGGATTACAGGGGTCTTATCTACAACATCATCAAATGGGGAGAGAGATTTTGTGTGTTCACGGCATCCTTAAACCAGAAAGAAAAAGATGGCTCAGTGTTCATCAGATATAAAATGATGAGCTGAAGGAGAACTAAATCCTTAGATCTGTAAGAGAAAGTAACTCACTCTGGGGGGCATCTCTTAAGAGCTCCTTCTCGACGAAGAGTAAAGACAGCAGGTCCTCAACCACTTTCTTCTCGGGTGGAACATTATCTTTGAAGCACATGGTGGAAACCAGGTCCACAAAGAAGCTATTACACATCTGACGGAACTGGGCATGCTTTTTGGTGGCTACCCTTAGGAGCGGTTAAAAGACATGGTCAAAGACTCATAGAATTTATTCCCAAATTCCTCCATGCACACTGATTTGGGATTTGGACAGCATTTTGGTTTTATGTTTTAAAAAAAGATGCAAGTAAGTCCTTCTATTCATTAGAGCTGGTCTTTGAAACCGCAACGGACTGTAAGGTATTTAGACTCATCTCTTCCTTGAATACTTGGATCGTTTTGGACCAGCCAGCAATACCTTCAGTACCCCAAAGGTATTTCAGAGAAGCCACCTTTATGGCTGGCCCAGGCTCCATTTTTAGGAGGGACCAGATGGGATGGAAGTGGAAGAAAAATCAAGGACTTAGAGAACAGGGGCTGAAAAAGGGTAAAGCCCAGGGAGCTGCAGCTGATTCCAGCCACCTGCTGCAACAAGCATTTAGCCAGATAAGAGCTACTTTTATCTTCAGGCCACAGAACATGACCAAATGTACAGATCAAGAGGATGAATTTACAGGAGAAAGCCAGCTGCATCTAAATTCCTTGGCTTTATTTAACGTATAACTTTCTGGTTTGGTTCCTGTCATTTTTCTTTCTCCCAAATCGGCATGGGAGTAAGTCTTTGGAAGAGAGTAATAATTTTGGGACACCAGACGTTTAGAGATGTGCCTAAGTAGTGGGTTCTCAAAATAGTTCTCTGAAGTCAGGTTTTCTACTAAGAGAAGGTTAACAGGGTGTATTTCTGAATACTGAATTTGCCAAAAAATAAAAATAAAAAGGAAGCTTTCTTAGGAGAAAGAATTTTTTTTACCTGTGGTTTTGGGAAACAGTGAGCTGGAACCTGTTGGGCAAGGCAAATGAACAGAAGGGGCATTTCTTCTGCCCCTGGATGAGCCAGGTTTTGAGGCACGTGTGGCAGAAGACATGCTCGCAAGGCAGACTGACAGGATCCTGTGTATCTCCCAGGCAAATGGGACAAGGCTGGACCCCAAACCTAGAGGCCAAGGAGGGTGATCAGTTCTGAAGCAGGGATGGCGGCTGCAATGAGCGAAACGTACAAAAGGTTCGGCATCCAAACCCAAATCCCAAACCCGAGCGCTTACCTGGCCAGGGTCTGGCTGGCCTGCTCCTTACACTTACAGAGAATGGACAGCACGGCGACAAAAGGCCTGTGGGTTTTGATGTCCGAGTCTTCTTGCAGGCACTGAGCGGGGAAGGTGGGAACGAGGAATTGGATTAGCAGGGAAGATGGGCAGAGGGCCCTGCAAGGGAAGGGGGCTTCCCAAGGGTGCCAAGGAAGCACCCGGGGCTCCATTCTGCCAGTGTGCTGGAGATGGGGACAGGGAGGGCTGGCTTGCTCAGGGCGCAGTGCAAGGCCCTTTTGGTTTTTTATTTGTTTACTCACTTTTAACAGTTTCTTTAACCTTGAATCCCCTTCTCTTTGTGATTATGCTGCTTTGGGGAAGGAGGTCTTCAATTCTCAACTTGTGAGTGTCCCCTCTTCCTCTCTTGCATTTTCTTTTAAGGCGCCCTTCCTTCCCCCTTCATTACGAGCTATCTCAAACTTTAAACAATAATACAATGACCATCTCTGTATCCAGCCCCCCCGCCCAGCTTTAAGAAATCTTAGCGTTTAGGAATATTTGCTATAGGTATTTTTTTTTTTTTTAAGAAATGAGACATTCCAGAGACAGCTGGAAGTCCACGTGTGCCCTTCCTGTTCACCCTTCCCTGCCTCCCCCCACCAGAGATAGCAACATGCCCAAATTTCTACTTTGACTACATATGTCTGCATGCATAAACGTTCCGTTTTTGTTTTGCATGTTTTAAAACTTACACATTAATGCCATCACGCTGCACACAGGCGTCAGAAACTTGCTATTTTCCCCAATACGTGGAGGTCTAGAGCATTCATTTTAATTGCCGTGTGGTACCCACTGATTCATATGCCAGTTAACCTGTTTTCCGGTTAATGGGCTTTTAGAATGTTTCCAATTTTCTGCAATTACTAACAGTTCTGCACCCAACATTCCTGTATGTGTGTCTTTGAGTACAAGTGGAGGTTTCTCTGTGGTATGTACCGAGAAGCAGAAACACTGGTTTGTAGGAAATGTCCATCTCCAACAACACAGGTCAGTGAGTGTGATAGGTACACACTAGGAATTTTGTGATTAGGCACGACGTCTGCCACTGACATTTTCATATCATGCCTGCTCTTAGCAACATCAGCTTACAGAGAGTTTCCTTTTAGTCCTACTTTCCCAATAGGATTTATTTTCCCAAATCAAGAAAGAGTGCTGAGTTTTCTTGAATGCTTTTTTTTTACCTTTTGAATTGCTCATACAGAGTTTATCTTTTAGAGATTTATAGATTTTCTAATGTTAACCATCCTTAAATTCCTAGGATTTATCTTACATGGAAATGATATGTTTGTGTTTAATATCATACTAACTTTGATTTTTGGTATTTTATTTCTGACTTCTTCCATCCTTGTACATAAGATACCAGGTTTTAATTTTCTCTTCTTGATTTATCCCTGTCAGGGTTGAAATCAAAATGAGCTGGGGAGTTAGCACTCTTTAATCTGAAGCAGTTTGTGAGATACTCACTCTTGGAAATTAGGAACTTTCCTCTGTAGCCACTTGGTCTGATATATTTTTAGAGGTGAGTTTTTTTTTTTAATTAGTTTCTTTTCTTTCATTTGTATTGGTTTATATGAGTCTTTTTTTTTCTTGAGACACTTTTGTAATTTTTTTCCCTAGAAATTACCCATTTTAAATAGAATCTTTCAAATATATTGTCTCAACTTTTCATGTTATCCTCATATAATTTTAAAAGTCCAACTATATCTATGATCACATGCCCTTTTCATTCTTAATTTTGATGGGTTTTCTAATTTTTTTTTCTTGCTCAGTCTGGCTAGGGGTTTGTTTTATTAGGCTTTCAAAGTACTAACTTTTGGTTTATTTGATCCGTATCTATTTCTTTTGTGTTTCTATCTGCTATTCCTGTTCTTACATTTTCTTTAATATTTTTCTTCTTCTTTTAGCTTCTTGAGATGGTCACTTAAGTTCATTAATTTTAATCTCCTTTTTTTCCCCTCACATTTATTTAAGAGTCTACATTTTCTCTTAATTCTTACTACTTTAGATTCTTCCCACAAATTTTTGGGACATAATAACTTTAATGTTCTAAGCTCCAGAATTTGTAATTTCTCCTTCAATCTATGAGTTATTTATCAGTGTATTATTTTTAGTTTCTAAGCACGTCTTTTGTTGTTGATTTCTAATATAATTGTATTGTGATCACAAGACGTAGTATACACTGAATTTTAAAAATCTTTTGAGACTTCTTTCACAGCTCAATATGTGGCAAAATTTCTAAACATTTCATATACCCTTGAATAGGACATATATACTATTTGTCTCTTTAACTGTGCTTAGTTAGAATTTATTCCACTGTCGTGAATCCACTGTCGTGAATCCACTGTCATGACCGGTACCAGCTCAAGAAACTGAAGGTACCAGCACCCAGAAGTCCTCTTTCAGACAGTTCTCGGAGGGTAACTCCAATCCGACTTCTAACATGGGTCAGTTTGGTTTGTTTTTAGTTTTGTTTGGTTGTATGTAGGGGGATACGTTTACTGTACATTTGAGATTTGAGCTTGGGGGGGGTGCTTATCTTGTTAAAGGGGTTTCCTGTTTCCCTCTGGCCCTGCAGTCCAGAGCCTGGCTTCCCCAGCTTCAGGCCTTCTGCCGACGTGGTGGAGGCCAGCTGAAGGCCAGCTGCTGGGCCACTGAGTGGCCGAGCACGGTTCCTGGACCTGAGGCCCTGCTTCTGCCCCCCACTGCCCCAGGCCTATGGTGCCACATGAGCTGTGGCTTCAGGATGTGACAGGATCTGTCTGTCCCGTTACTTTTCATGCATGGGGTGCCCTGACTTCTCACGGCCATAACCCCATGGGCAGCTCATGCACCTCTCTCTTCCTAAACCTGCGATGGCAGCTGCTCCCCACCTGAGGCCAGTCCACTGGTCTGTTCCATGAGTCAACTGTGGAGGCCCAGGGAGCCCACTCCTTCCACCCTCCCAAGGGTTCTGCAAACACACTGCTCCCCACTGAGGTGGGGTGAATTATGGACCCCAGAACTGCATGTGCATAAATGCCATCCAGTTTGTTGGTATGAACCACTGTACACTGGAATATTTGAAAATGGGACCACCTGAATCAGGATAGGTCTTAATCCAACTACAGGAGCCCTTATAAGCAGTATGAAATTTAGACATAAAGAGAGAAAGGTACAGGCAGGGTAGAAGCTGGAAGCCAAGGGGACCCAGAAGAGAAAGGAGAAGACGCGGCCATGTGTGGGGTGTATGGCAGAGAAGCCCAAGGCCAAGGCCGGACCCGGAACACCACTGTCTACAGGGAGAACGCCTCACCTGGCTGATGCCGAGATTCTGGACTTCTCCTAACCTCAAAACTGTGAGCCCATAAATTCCAGTTGTTTAATGCAACCCATTTTGTGGTATTTGTAATCGCAGCTGGGAAGCGAAGACATTCACGAATATCCCTTTCTGCATACAATTACGAGAATGGCTTCTGTTCCCACAAGTGAGCCCTATAGGACATACCCTACCTTAGCAGTCTGGAAAGGATAAATAATGGAACAATTAAATATCTCATATGTAACAGTCCGTGTGATAAAATCACCTTCCCTTGTACTTCTAGATAAAATTGTCGGAGAGCTGTGAGAGAACCTGCAGAGAAAGGTCAGGCTGGGTTTCAGTGATTCTCTGTTCTGGAAAGAGACACATCCAAGCCAGAGTACTCACCTTGTCCAGTGAGGACACATACTCCATCACCAGCTTGTATAACTCAGGAATCTCACTCTTGGTTCCCAGGAGTACATGCTCCACGAAGAGAGCAACAGAAAAAATCCGATTCCACTGGACCCTATCAAAGGAAGGGTTTACCTCACTCAGCAACAGCCCAGCACCCAAGACCCAATGAGCAGAGGGAGAAGAGGCAGGTGAGGGCAGAGGAGTCAGCAGATAAGGAAAGGATCTCGGGTAAATGCAGATGGTGAGAATGATGGACAAAGATCCCTTCATGATCTGCTCCCTGACTCTCTCTACCCAATTTCATGAGATAAAGAATGAAGTTCTGAGACATGCAATGGCACCTTTTCTTATGGCTGAACAGTAGTCCATGGTGTGTGTATGTACCACATTTTGTTTATCCACCTGTTTGCTAATGGGACTTGGGTTGTTGCCAGCTTTGGGCTATTGTGAATAACACTGCAATGAACACTGCTGCACAACTATCTGTTGACGACCCTATTTTCACTCTCTTTGGGGGACATACTTAGAGGTGGGACTGCTGGGCCACATGGTAATCCTGTATTTAACTTTCTGAGGAACCACCACACTGTCTTCTACAGCGGCTGCGCCATTTTACATTCCCACCAACACTACACTGGAGCTCCAGGTCCTCTGTATCCTCGCCAACACTTATTTTCTGCTGGTTTTCTTTTAAGTGACAGCCATCCTAGCGGGTGACGGCATTCTTTCTAACTGCTCCTTTCCATCACAGAGCTTCTTGCACAGGATCTTTCCCTCTTGCCGCCCCCCCCCCCACCACCACAATGCAGGGGACCCCTGAAGGTGGTTTCCTTCCTAGCTTCAGCAGCGAAGACGGGGCCTGGCCGGCACAAGTGTTTTCCAGGGAGGAGGGGCGGCCCCTTCCTCTTCCTGCCTGCGTGTCTTTCTCACTGCCCTGCCAGGAGGGGCGGGGACAGGCCCCTGCTGAGCACAGCCCGCATGCCCACCTGACTTCCCTGACGACAGCTTTGGTGACATCCCCGCTGTCCTGCATGTGCCCATCTGCACAGACCAGCTCCAGCGGCATGGAGAGATTCTTCACCATTTGTAGCCAGGCCTGGGGACTGGGCTTCAGGGTGTCTCTGGTCAGCATTTCAACACAGGCCATGGCTGCAAACGCGTCCAGAGTCTGGAAGGGTGGAGAACACAGCTCTGAGCAGCGCCCATGCACCTGCCCTCCGACCCCCCCAAACACACACACTGCCTTTTCATTTTATTTTTTATTTCTGGCTGCTCTAAATCTTTAGTCCAGAGGCCTGGCTGCTAGCCTGTGTGCTCTTATGTTCCAGGCTGGGAACCTAATCCCTTATTGTCTTAGGGTGCAGGAAGCATTAGTTAGCAGTGTCTTAACACCTGTGCACTATCCTGACATACATGCCCTGTGAAGAAGCATCCCATTTGGAGCACAGCCTGTGAGCTCTCTGTGCCCAGTGGGGAGTTGGGGCTCTGCTCACTCACACACACTCAAGGAAGGCCAAGCCCTGGGCCTCTGAGTGGCTAAGTATCCCCAGGAGGGACATACCATCTCAGTGTCAGACAGGACACGGTTCTGTGATACTTCCATTAGGCACTGTAGAATTTGGGGATGGAAAGCTAAGATCCTGGAGAAGTTTTGGAGCCGGCTCCTGAAGCGTTGGTAGGCAAGATGCACCCATGGTAAGGAAATCTCTTCCTCTGGCCTTCTAGATGCTGCTTTTAATTCATTGATACAGGACCACAGAGCTATCTGCAGAAACTGGAATTTATTTTAAAAAAAAGGGGGGGGGGGTTTGTATGTATTTTTAAATTATAAAAATGATATGTTTTTACTGTGGAAAACTGGAACTATTCAAAAAGTGCAAAAAAGAAAATTTAAAAATCACCCATTCCTGGTGCCTGTCCATGCAAAAAAAAAAGAAAAGAAATCACCCATATTCTTACTAGCTACAGCTTACCTTTGATGTCATTCCTTCTAGTCATTTTAATACCCATCCATCCATCCCCCATCAATCCATTTTGCTCTGTCTGTCCGTCCTTCTTTCTCCATCCATCCATCCATCCTTTTTTCTCCTTTCTCTTTATCATCCCCAAATCAGGAGTACAACATATTCCCACATTTTTCTGCTTATGTCATTGTGAACATTTTCCCTATCATTAAATATCCTTGAAAAACATCACCTTCAATAGTGACATAATAATTCACCAAGTGGCTGTACTTTCATTCATCTAGTCCTTATTTTTGGACAATTGAGTTCTTCTCAGTTTTCATTTTTGTAAATGAAGCCATAAAGAACATTCCTCTGAATAAAATAACTGTCCACATGTCCGACAGTTTTCTTAGAACAGACTCTTGGATCATACAAGGGTTCTGAATTCCTTCTGCCAGAAACTCTATGCTGGAGATTCATTCTCAGTACCAACTTTTTAAAAGTATTTTTTGCCAAATGGAGGCAAAAATGGTATTTAATTGTTTATATTTTGTTGATTTTCTAGTGAGGCTGTGCAAGTTACCAAATGTGTCTGGGGGCCTGTATAATTATTTTGTTAATAGTTGGTTTATAAACTTTACCAATTTTTAAAAATTAGGGCATTCTCTTATTGACTCCTAAGAGTACTTTTATTATTTATTATTATTTTTATTGATATATATTACATATTCACATACTGTGTAATCATCCAAAGTGAACAATTAATGGTTCACAATATCATCATATAGCTGTGCATTTATCATCACAATTGACTTTTTTTTCCTTCTTTTTATGAAAAATAGCATATATACAGAAAACCAATAAATTTCAAAGCACATCACAACAATTAGTTGTAGAACAGATTTCAGCGTTTGGTACGGGTTACAATTTCACAATTTTAAGTTTTTACTTCTAGCTGCTTTAAGATATTAGAGACTAAAAGAAATATCAATATAATGATTCAGCAATCATATTCATATATGTTCTCTATATAACTTCACTATCACCTTTGATCTCTCTCCCACTCTTTAGGGGTATTGGGGCTATGGCCATTCTAACTTTTTCATGTTGGAAGGGTCTGTCACTAATATGGGATCGGGAGATGGAACTAGTTGATGTTCTGGAGAAGCTGGACCCTCTGCATTTCAGGCCAAAGCATAATTCATTAAAATTTATTAAAAATAAGTCATAATTTCTATAGATTATGTTCTCTTCAAATTTGTCACTCTTTTTCATGCACTGAAGTTAGAACATTTTAGGCAGTCAAAAGTACCAATCTTTCATTTATTGGTATTATAACTTCATTTATACTTCACTTATTATATATCACTTCATTTATTGTAACTTCATTTATTACTCTTATCCTATAAGGTCAGTTAAATATTCAGCACAGTTTTCTTCAAGAGAAACTATTAAAAAGAAGGTTTTACAGGGAAGTTGGAGAGTCTTCATCTTATTAATAGAACGCTCCATGCTTTGAGGGGCCAGGCCAGTGGCTGCAGGGGTCTTTCACTGTGCTTTCTGAGATGACTAGACAGCAGTTTGACCCACAAGTGTCCTTCTCGGATCACATTCTGTTTTGCAGATATAACCACACCAGTGCTGGGCAACTGAGGGAAAGCGCTGTGCTTACATCCAGCCCAGACCATTTGATAAACGTCATGTTTGCCCCCTTGGTAAATACTTACCTTTAATTCATCCCAAGTGGACACGCTCATGGTCAAGAGAAGAAAGTCCTTCACGTAGCCCTGAAGAAGCATTTGCTGCTCCGCTCCATTGAACTGAGCAAGAAACTTGCCCAGTGGAGTCTGCTGAAAGATTTCCACTAACTTCTCTGATAGTCCTGCAGATGGGAAACCCAAGGACAGCTTGGAATAAAAATCTAAATCATGATGCTCCCCTCACATTAGGAATAGCTGTGCTTCTCTGGGAGAAGGAACAGGGACTCTAAACCTCCCAGTGGATAAGGGTCTGCTGAATGGCAGCTCACTGGACAAAGAAGGGGTGCACCACCTGCTTTTATACA
The DNA here is from genome assembly GCF_023851605.1 of Tamandua tetradactyla. Classification (NCBI taxonomy): domain Eukaryota; kingdom Metazoa; phylum Chordata; class Mammalia; order Pilosa; family Myrmecophagidae; genus Tamandua; species Tamandua tetradactyla. Next base: position 72,617,216 of record NC_135332.1, on the reverse strand, counting down.
GAAGGAAAGGAATGGTCATTTTCTAGAAATTTCTAGATATTTCCCCAGTGGAATAACAGAAATGCAGGTAGAATTGATGTTAAATTAAGGTCACAGATGGCCCTGCTCTCCCCGAAGGATAAAACTCTCTGAATAGGCCAAGTTTTGCGTGGCATATTTATTCCTAAGCTGTAAACATGTTTTAGTAACCCAAGTGAGGCAGGGCTAGGTGGGAGGGTGTCACCCTTTAGGGGCCAGGGTCGAGGACGACTCGAACTAGAAAGGTTCGCCTTCTAGTGTGTGGTGGAGCTGCGTTAGCAAAAAAGGTCAGGGTTGGGCCCTGCAAAAAGGGAACACTCAGGAGAGTAAGCACTTCAAGTCTGTTCAGGGAAAGGGATAGAATGCTTATCTAAAAAGTAAGTTCACCTTTGAGTATTTTGGCCCATTTTTTTAAAAAAGGCAATAATACAAGCAAATTTTAAAGACAACTTCACATATGAAAGACAACTTTCCCCCCAAAATCTGGGCTATCATTGGTTTTCCTCCAATGACTGGCCAAACTATGTGGCATTTGATGGCAGAACAAAGTTCCATAGTTAGGGCTGTGTAATTTCAGAGGGATGTTGACAACTAGGTTTGGAGGAAGAAGATGTTCTACTCAAGGGGCTGGTGGTCACTGAGAAAGGTCCATGCAGAGATGCACCCCTCCCTGACAGAACATGTCCTATTCCACCATACCCCTGGCCATCACACGACTAAAAACATCTTACAGGCCACCTCTGCCCTTGTTTAAAGGCTTCTGATCCCCACTGGAGGCTTCAGTTACTTCAGCGGAAACTTTACTACTCAGGAAACCCATAAATTCCAGGCTATTCCATATGCCACATGTTAAAACCCACACTCCAGAACTGATGTCACGATAGCAGCCACCTGTTTGGGTTGGCTCGTGACTCCTTTGCTTGCACACAATCTGACCTGCCTCCAGGAGTTCTCACCATCAGCATCCTTGATGTACTGAGCCCGGATCCAAAGCTCCTCCAGATGGTCTTTGATTCTCCAACTGAATGGTATATCATTGGAAATGTCCTCAGAAAGTTTCATGTTGTTCTGGACCATAATGTAGGACATCTCACCTTTAGCTCTGCGAAGATGTAAATGAGGAAAAAGAACAGGATAATGAGATGCCACTTAAGACACAAGGCAAGACCCACCGGTGATGCCAGTGCCTCCCAGTCTAAAAAATAAGGGCATTTGGAAGCCTATAAGGACAGCCCACTTGGCTATTTTTACAGCTCAGGGTTTCTGATATGAAGGAACTAAAAGATAGCCTTAAGTAACCCCTTTGTTTTACAGACAAAGAAAAATCAAACCAAGGCTGGGATGGGCCAAGTTAGTTGCCCAAAGTCTCTGGCAGAACCAGGTCTTTTGGTGCCTACACCTACTCTTTCCCCTATACCTGTGACTCTTCAGAAGTAATCTTTCTTTCATGATCATCAACAGTGTCTTATCTTCTAAGTAAGTGCTTCTACCAGAAGTTTAGAATCCTATTTACTTATGTTTTCTTTGAATAATGTACACCCCTGAATAGTAGCCCTCTGGAAATCCAAACAGGAAGCTTTTGGGAAGCCAACTAGCTCGTGACCTAAAAGCCCACACTCAGAGATACATTGTCTAGTCCCATGGAGTAAGGAAGGGGAACTTCCCAATTGTAGATGAAGGTACGTTTGGCTATTGTGACTATAATGGGTGCTCTCAAAGCAGAGAAATGAGGAAGGCAGAAAATGAAACAAAGAGATTCCTCAGAACTTTAGTAAACTCTTTTCTGTCCCTGTGAAGTCTAATCCCTCAGGCTGAAAAGAGAGCAAACTTCAATGAGAATCTAAAGTAGATACCTTAGGGTTAAAGTTAGGCTTTACCAAATACTTGGAAGAGGAAATTAGACCTCTGCTAAACAGACCAATAGGATAGAATTCAGAGTTCAGAAATAAACCCTTGCATATATAGCCAACTGATTTTCCACAAGGATGCCAAGGCCACTCAATGGGGAAAGAATTGTCTTTTTCAAAAAGATGCTGGGAAGACTGGAAATCCACATATGATAGAAAGAAATTGGACCCCTACCTCACACCATATACAAATATTAGCTCAAAATGGATCAACAACCTCAACAACCTTCATAAAATGCTTAGAAGAAAAAAAAAAGGGGGAAATCTTCAGGACCTTGTAGTAGACCACAGATTTTCAAATTTGACGCTAAAAGGATGTGCTGGTTTGAAAGGAAGTATGCTCCCTAGAAAAGCCATGTTTTAATCAAAAACCCATTTCATAAAGGTAGAATAATCCCTATTCAATACTGTATGTTTGAAACCGTAATCAGATCATCTCCATGGATAATGTGATTTAGTCAAGAGTGGTTGTTAAACTATATTAGGTGAGGATATATCTCCACCCATTTGGGTGGGTCTTGATTGGTTTACAGGAGTCCTATAAAAGAGGAAACATTTTGGATAACTGGAGATTCAGAGAGAGCAGAGAATGCTGAAGCACCACGAAACAGAGAGTCCACGAGCCAGTGACCTTTGGAGATGAAGAAGGAAAATGCATCCTGGGGAGCTTCATGAAACTGGAAGCCAGGAGAGAAAGCTAGCAAATGACACTGTGTTCTCCATGTGCCCTTCCAGCTGAGCGAGAAGCTCTGACTGTGTTCACCATGTGCCTTCTCACTTGAGCGAGAAACTCTGAACTTCATCAGCCTTCTTGAACCAAGGTATCTTTCTCTGGATGCCTTAGATTGGACATTTCTATAGACTTGTTGTAATTGGGACATTTTCTCGGCCTTAGAACTGTAAACTAGCAACTCATTAAAGTCCCCCTCTTAAAAAGCCATTCTGTTTCTTGTATATTGCATTCCAGCAGCTGGCAAACTAGAACAAAGGACAAGTCAACAAAAGAAAAAATAGATAAAATGGACTTCATCAAAATTAAAAACTTGTGCAAAAGACATTACCAAGAAAGTGAAAAGACAACCAAAAATATGGGAGAAAATATTTGGAACTCATATACCTGATAAAGGCTTGATATCCAGAATATATAAAGAACTCCTACAACTCAACAATGAAAAGACAAACAACTCAGTTAAAAAATGGGCCAAGCCTCAGTCTCTCTAAGCCCAACTCTGCAAGTGAAATCATTGCCCTCCCCTATGTGGGACATGAATCCAGGGGTGAAAGTCTCCCTGGCGATGTGAGAGATGACTCCCAGGGATGAATCTGGCCCTGGCACTGTAGGATCATCAATTACATCCTGACCAAAAGGGCGAAAAGAAGTATAATTAATAAAGTATCAGTGGCAGAGGGAGTTCAAATAGAGTCAAGAGGCTACTCTGGAGGTTGCTCTTTACAAGCTTCAATTAGACCTCACTACCTATCATAACTTGCCAACCCCCTACCAGGACCATTCCAGCCAATCCTAAAGAATACCTACAGCAATATATAAGATTCCACAACGGTTCCATGCACTAGAGTAACTTTCTAGAAACCTACAACCTCCAGAAGTGTTCCTGGACTAGACAAGTCCTGAAACCTAGAGGCCCACCCTCTCCAGAACACCAGCTAGTTCTACCTCCCTACTCCATATTAGTGACAGACCCTTCCAACATGAAAAAGTTAAAATGGCCAACAGCCCAAACACCCCTAAAGAGTGGGACAGAAAGATCAAAGTTGATGGTTGACAGAGAAGTTGACAGAGAAGATAGAATTTAACAAATGAATATGTTTGCTGAATCATTAAACTGATATCTCTTTTAGTCTCCAGTACCTTAGAGCAACTAGAAGTAAAAACTTAAAATTGTGGCAATGTAACCCATACCAAACTCTGAAATATGTTGCACAACTAATTGTGGTGCTGCGCTTTGAAATTTATTCCTTTTTTGTATATATGTTATTTTTTCACAAAAAAGAGAGGGGAAAAAAGTCGATTGTGGTGAAAAAAAAATATTTAAGCCTTCTAGCCTCCTACATTCTGGAGCAGCTAGAAGAAAAAATCTGAGAGGATCTTATGGTAGCCCATGACAAACTCTAGGATCTGTCCTGTAACTACTTATTGAAGAGTGCTTGAAAACTCTTGCTCTTTTATTTCTTTGCTTTGTATACATGTTATACTATACAATAAAAAAGTTTAAAAAAATGACCAAGGTCTTGAATAGATACTTCCCCCCAAAAAATATACAAATGTGCAAAAAGCACATGAAGAGATGTTTGGCATCACTACCCATTAGGGAAATGCAAATCAAAACCACAATGAGCAAGGATGGCTATTATTTAAAATAACAATGTAACAATTGACAGGATGCCCAGAAACAGAAACCTTTGTACAGTGTTGGTGGAAATGTAAAATGGTGCAGCTGTTGTGGAAAACTGGTGGTTCCTCAGAAAGTGAAATCTAGAATTACCATATGACCCGGCAACCCCACTTCCAGGTCTATTCCCTGAAGGACTGAAAACAGGGATCTGGACAGATAGTTGCATACTCATGTTCATAGTAGCACTATTCACAATCGCCAAAAGGTGGAAGCAATCCAAGTGTCCATCCACAGTTGAGTGGAAAAACAAAATGTGGTCTAAGTATGCAATGGAATATTATTAGACCAAAAAATGGAATGAAGCACTGATTTGGCTATGACATGGATGAAACTTGAAGTCATCACGTTGTGTGAAATAAGCCAGACACAAAAGGACAGATATTGTAGGATTCTACTTACATGAAATACCTAGAATATGCAAACTTATAGGGTCAGAAAGTATGTTACATGTTTCCAAGGGCTGGGGCAGGGGAAGATGGAAAATAGGAGGTTATTGCTTAATGGGTGCAGGGTTTCTGCTTGGCGTGAGGAACAAGTTTTGATAGTGGGTGATGACATGGACGAGTTAATGTCCCTGGATTGTACACATGAAAGCAGTCGAGATAGGAGACCTTGTGTTGTATACATGTTAATGCCAACACAAAAAACAAAGCCTGTTACTATGTTATGATTTTTCCCCATAAAAAGAAAGCCTTCTGCTCACCTTGCATCATTCATCACCAGAGGGATGTTGAGAAGCTTCAAGTCATTGAAAATAAACATCCAAAGACTTCTTGTCCAAGGCGGGCAATCTGGCCTGACAAGTAGCTCAAGGTTGCAATCACGGTCGATGAATGATATTATACTGGCAAGAAGAGGGGTCACGGCATTCTGGATCCGCTTCCAAAGGGAGTGCCTACAGGTGGGAGAGAGGCAGAAATGTGGCATGGTAGGCGGTGGCCACAGTGGGACTTCTGCTGTCCTCTGACCCCAAGTTCCTTCCTGAAGGGTGACAAGACATCTGGTCTACCAAACACCACCAGCTGCCATCATCATTTGGAAGTATTGGATAAGTGACTCACAGACAGAGATGTCCAAGATGAGAGACAAAACTGGAATGGAATGTCATTCTGCATCTAATACACCATAATCTGTTTAGTTTAAAAGGCCAAGGAGTGACTTCCAGGTCAAGATGGCGGCTTAACAATGTGCACGTTTTAGTTCATCCTCCAGAATAACTACTAAATAACCAGAAACAGTACAGAACAGCTCCTGGGCCACATCAGTGACCAGGCACACAGCGTACCCCAGTCTGGACCAGCTGGACCAGCTATGAGCACCCCCCAGAACTGTGAGTTCCCAAAGCTGTGGCGGCCAGAGCCCCTCCCCACAGGCCGCTTCCCAGAGGGGAAAGGAAAGGACTTTACCAGCAGCAGGGACTGGGCACAATCAAACGCCAATTATGGAACTAATTAACAAATTCTGACTACTAAAAATAGGCCCCCAGCTTAGGTGAACCTGATCAAAGCGGAGGTTGCTCATTTTTGCCCCAGTGCCAAGGGGGCAGGACTGACGGAAAAGGGGGGAAAAAAAAAGAAGGAAACAGAAGTTTTTGTGGCTGTGTATCTACAAAGGCTTGACAGCCTCTGGATACAGTGGCAGGACTTTTCAGGCTGCAACTGCCCCAGGCATAGGCAAAAGTGAGCTCTTTTGGGGGCTTATCTGGAGCCTGTGCCTTCCGCTGGGGAGGGGTGAAGCCCCACCCAGGTGGAATCCCTCCATCAAGGAATTCAGACCCCAGGGCTTGGTAATTTGAAGCCATTAAAACCAGCCTACAACCTCTCCTCTGTCTCTACCACGTCCCCAGCAGGCAGAGTCTGCCAAAGTTAAAGGTACTGCATCATCTTATGTTGGTGGGACCTGCAGTCAGACCAGTGCCACATACTGGGCAGGATAAGAAAAACAGAATCCAGAGACTTCACAGGAAAGTCTTTCAACCTGCTGGGTCTCACCCTCAGGGAAAACTGACACAGGTGACTCTTTCCTCCTGATAGGAGGCCAGTTTGGTATGGGAAAATCTGGCTGGGGTCAATAATAGCTAAGTAGACCCTCCTAAGTGTGGGGGAGGAAAGGCACCACACAAACAGGGCAAGAAACAAGAAAACAAGAACTGAAAAATTCTCCTGTGTTAAACAAAACTTAAGCTAAAGGTCCAGATAACGCTGAACAGAATGTCAAAGAACAGATAGACAACAAATTCATCCAGCAAGAAAACCCTAGATAAAAGAAGTGAAAGCAATCTCCAGAATAAACTAATTAAGGTAATTAAATGCCTAGATGCCAGCAAAAAATAACAAATCACACTAGGAAAATTGAAGATATGGCCCAATCAAAGGAACAAACCAACAATTCAAACAACAAACAGGAGTTGAAACAATTAATTCAGAATGTACAAACAGACATGGAAAACCTCATCAAAAACCAAATCAGCGAATTGAGGGAGGATATAAAGAAGGCAAGGAAAGAACAAAAAGAAGAAACTAAAAATCTGAAAAAACAAATCACAGAACTTAATGGGAATGAAAAGCAAGGTAGAAGAGATGAAAAAAACAATGGAAACCTACAATGGTAGATTTCGAGAGACAGAACATAGGATTTCTGAACTGGAGGACGGAACATCTGAAATCCGACAAGAAACAGAAACTATAGGGAAAAAATGGAAAAATATGAGCAGGGATTCAGGGAATTGAAAGACAATATGAAGCACACAAATATACGTGTTGTGGGTGTCCCAGAAGGAGAAGAGAAGGGAAAAGGAGGAGAAAAACTAGTGGAGGAAATTATCACTGAAAATTTCCCAACTCTTATGAAAGACTTAAAGTTACAGATCCACGAAGTGCAGCGTACCCCAAAGAGAACAGATCCAAACAGACATACTCCAAGACATTTAATAATCAGAATGTCAGAGGTCAAAGAGAAAGAGAGGATCTTGAAAGCAGCAAGAGAAAAGCAATCCATCACATACAAGGGAAGTCCAATAAGACTATGCACAGATCTCTCAGCAGAAACCATGGAGGCAAGAAGACAGTGGGATAATATATTTAAATTATTAAAAGAGAAAAACTGCCAACCAAGAATTTTATATCCAGCAAATTGTCCTTCAAAAATGAGGGAGAAATTAAAACATTTTCAGACAAAAAATCACTGAGAGAATTTGTGACTAAGAGACCAGCTCTGCAAGAAATACTAAAGGGAACACTAGAGACAGATATGAAGACAGAAGAGAGAGGTGTGGAGAAGAGTGTAGAAAGGAAGCCTATGAGTAAAGGTAAAAAGAAGGAAAATTAGATATGACATACAAAATCCAGAAGGCAAAATAGTAGAAGAAAGTACTACCCATGCAGTAATAACACTGAATGTTAATGGATTAAACTCTCCAATCAAAAGACATAGTCTGGCAGAATGGATTAAAAAACAGGACCCATCTATATGCTGTCTCTACTCAAAGGACACGAGGCCAAGGACACAAATGGACATTTATACACCAATGTTTATAGCAGCATTATTAACAATTACTGAGAGATGGAAACAGCCAAAATTTCCATCAACAGACAGTTGGCTAAACAAACTGTGACATTTACATAAGATGGAATATTATGCAGCTGTAAGACAGAATAAAGTTATGAAGTATGTAACAACATGAATGGACCTTAAGGACATTATGCTGAGTGTGATTAGCCAAAACCAAAAGGACAAATACTGTATGGTCTCACTGATATGAACTGACATTAGTGAATAAACTTGGACTATTTCCTTGGTAACAGAGACCATCAGGAGATAGAAATAGGGTAAGATATTGGGTAATTGGAGTTGAAGGGATACAGATTGTACAACAGGACTGAATATAAAAACTCAGAAATGGACAGCACAATATTACCTAACTGTAATACAATTATGTTAAAACACTGAATGAAGCTGCATATGAGAATGATAGAGGGAGGAGGGCTGGGGCATAAATGAAATCACAAAGAAAGATAGACGATAAAGATTGAGATGGTGTAATCTAGGAATGCCTAGAGTGTATAATGATAGTGACTAAATGTACAAATTTTAAAAATGTTTTTGCATGAGGAAGAACAAAAGAATGTCATTACTGCAGTGTGCTGAAAATAGATGGTACTTAATATTTAAAAATTTCAACTAATGTGTGAGACTAAAGCAAAAAATGTTTATTTGGTACAAATTTATACTTTGACTAGTGCATCTCCTAATGTAACTTATGTAGATAGTTGATTGAACACCTTAAGTACACGGAACTTTGTATAGGACATGAGATTTTGTTGGTTTGTCCAGGTGATGCCCTGATGAATCCCAGAGTGATTTGATCAGTGAGTGGAAAAGTATTTGCAAAGTCCCCTTCAGGGAATGGTGAGAACGGGGGAAAACTCAACTTCCCCAAGATGAATTCTTGATATTCTCACAAGCAGTGTGGACAACCAAAGCTATAGGCTAGGCCCCCAGTCTTGGGGTTTGTTCATATGAAACTTAACCCCACAGGGGATAGGTCAAGCCTACTTAAAATTAAGCCTAAGAGTCACCCCCAAGAGAACCTCTTTTGTTGCTCAGATGTGGCCTCTCTCTCCAGCCAACACAGCAAGCAGACTCACCCCCCCCCCCACCGCCCCATCTACGTGGGACATGACTACCAGGGGTGTGGATCTTCCTGGCAATGTGGGACAGAAATCCTAGAATGAGCTGAGATTCAGCATCAAGGGATTGAGAAAAACTCTAGAATGAGCTGAGACCCAGCATCAAGGGATTGGGAAAACCTTCTGGACCAAAAGGGGGAAGAGTGAAATGAGACAAAGTGTCAATGGCTGAGAGATTCCAAACAGAGTTGAGAGGTTATCCTGGAGGTTATTCTTATGCATTAAGTAGATATCACCTTGTTATCCAAGATGTAATGGAGAGGATGGAGGGAACTGCCTGACAATGTAGAGCTGTGTTCCAGTAGCCATGTTTCTTGAAGATGATTGTATAATGATACAGTTTTCACAACGTGACTGTGTGATTGTGAAAACCTTGTGTCTAATGCTCCTTTTATCTACCTTGTCAACAGATGAGAGGAACATATGGAATAAAAATAAATAATCGGGGGAACAAATGTTAAAATAGATTTAGTTTGATATGCTAGTGATCAATGAAAGGGATCAGTAAGGGGTATGGCATGTAAAAATTTTTTTTTCTGTTTGTTATATTTTTCTGTTGTCTTTTTATTTCTTTTTCTGAATTGATGCTAATGTTCTGGGAAACGATGATGATGATGAATATGCAACTATGTGATGATATTGTGAATTGCTGAGTATATGTGTTGGGAATGTTTGTGTTTCTTGTAATTTTTTTTTAATTAATAAAAAATTAAAAAAAAAAAAAAGGCCAAGGAGTATTGGCTTTATTTTTGTTATTGAACAATTTCCCAGGACAAGAAGTCTCAGGTTCTATAAATTAGGAAAATAATGATCAAATTCACTTGGAAAAATCAATAAACGTTATTTTAAGAAAAAAGGATCATTTGTGGATAGACTATAATAGAGACCAAAGTAAATATTTTTTTCAGCTCAAGTTAGACAAGAAAGCCCATGCTTATTACAAAAACTAGAATTTTTTTTGTACACTAGATCTGAGTATTTGTTAACTGATTGAATTAATTAACTCAGTATTATATTTTGTTGGTAATTATGCGTTGATATATAGAAATTTAAAAACCCTATGATCCATTTCAAAGTTCTTGAGATAAAGCATAAGAAATCTGTTACTAGGTAATTAATGTTGGGAAGAGAATTACAGACTCTGTTTTTCATTTTTTTGGGTGCATGGTCCGAGAATCGAACCCGGGCCTCCCGCATGAAAGGCGCAGACTCTGTTTTGAAAAGAATACAGAGAAATACTTTTTTTTAAAGTACATACTGCACAAGAACCAGGGGAGAACTTTAAAACGTCTGCTGAGAAAACAAAGCAAGCAATGATCACAGAGATCACTTGAGTTAAGTCAAAAATGATGAATTCTAGTGTACAACACTAGAAAATTGAAAGGTGAAGTCTGGCCAAGGAGAGATATGGGGGAGGGAAGCTGTTGCAGGACTACTGCAAAAACTAGAAGCAGAAAAGTTCTGATGGTAATGAAGCTCCATAAATGTGCTCAGGCTTTCCGCTTAGCAGTGGAGACTTACTGTGCCCCCCGCTCACAAAGGTGGCCCGGCCCACCAGGGGAGGAGGCAAGTCACAGGTGGATAAGGTCACACCTGGAGTGGCCTTGGAGGAGAACCGAACTTTCTTTTAGAGATGAGGAAACTGAGAGCCAGAGTGAAAGCACCACGTGAGAGCTCCCTGCCTGCAGGGTGGCTGAGCTCCAGTCTGGGCCACAATTGCTTCATGAAAGGTGATCAGTGGTCTAGTCCAAAGGGAGTGGTCAGAGCTGGATGGAAAAAGGACGATGGACAATAAATGGGCACTCCTGGGCTCTGTTTTTTGTAGTTCTCATTATTTCCAGCAGTAGGCCTGGGAAAATAATTTCCTCTCCCTCCCCGCATCCATGTGTATCAACATCTTACTTTAACCTATAACAGTATCCCTTTCCATGGCTTATGACATGCTGGTAAATGCTTAACATCCTATAAGAACCTAATTTTTCTTTAGTTTTCTATTAGGAGAAGCTTGTACAGAAAATAGTACAACGGACCCCCATATCTAACAGTTACCTGGATTCATTGTGTGCTCTTTTGAAAATAAGTCAATAAAGCATTGAAACACTCAGACTTTTAGAAGAAGAACCTCACAGCACTGCTCAGGGCTGGGGAGAGGAAGTGAGCCCGGAACTGCACGTCACAGCCGCAGCCTTTAAAAACCACAGCCCGGCTTTCCTGTCTTAGTACCTGAAAGTGCCTGCCTCCTGGAGAGCATCGAGATTGGAGGCTTCCCTCATCACCCACTCCTTCATGTAATGGAGGTAGTTCTCTTCTTGCTTCTTCAAAAGAAAATAGAGGCGTGTCTTGGATACCCGCAAGAAGGAGGCTGTAAAAAGCAGAGTGGGCACCCACTCAGCAGGGCCCCTTGGACATGCAGCCGGAAGCTCTGCAAGGCTTGTCTGAGCCCCTCTACCCATGAGGGAAGTCACTTTTCCTTTGGTAGTCCAATGCAAAACTCTAGACGTGCTCTTCCTGTGCCAGCTGCTTCCATGAGCCACGGCCAGGAGCCTCCCCCCGCCCCACCAGCTTTCCAAGGAATCATCCCCTCTGCAAAAGACAAGCCCACCTTGGGGGTGTAGGCAATACAAGGGGAGGGAGCAGCCATACCCCTGAATTCATCGTCTTCATTTAAGAGGCTGAGAAGAATGGTGACTCTCTGCATGTTGCGTTTAAAACTCTCGTTCTCATCTCTGAGCATCCCCACGGCAGTCTGCACGCAGCTTCTCAGGAGGCTCGTGGTGTCCAGGACCAGCACCTGGTGGGGGCGGGTGGACAACCAGGTCCTTCACGGTGGCCGCTTTCGGATGGGCGAAAGGCAAACTGCTCATGGGCCACCCGCAGGGGTGCGGGAGGTCGGAAGGTAAACTGCCCACCCACCACAGCTGGCTCTGCACTTCTGCCCAATTCCCCTGGGCCCGGCATGAGACAGGTGGAATCCTGGTCAGAGATCAAGGAAGGGAGCAGACCTAACTGAAGACTTCATGAAAAAGTGAGTGCCAGACCTCGGCCTAACAACTGGCCTAGATTCTAGAGCAGAAGGATGAAGGGATCAGACTAACCCCACCAGCCCGTCCACACCTCTTAAGTCCTGAGGGAAACGTGTAAAGACGCAGCTCCCAAGAAACGGCCACTTACATCACTTCTTCCCGCTTTGGCGCTTTCGCTTTCCATCTCCTGAGACCCTGTTTCCATCTCCTCCTCCGCCATGTCCCCCAGCTTGTCCGTCTCCATGTCCACCTCCTCACTGTCGTCTTCTGCCCCATAGCCTCTCTCGACTGCAATGCAAGTCAAACCCACGGCGTCACTCTCCAGGAAAGGTGAGCGAAGCACAAGCAATGCTTCTGGTGAGTTACGCTCTGTGGCTCCCTCTTTGGAAGTGTCCCCCCAGTCCCAGGCTCCAGCCAGGGTTCCCCCATGCCATGCGGCTGGCTGCACGGATCAGCCTCAAATTTGCCCATTCGCCATGCTTCTTTCGTGGAGGGTGCTGGGCTCTGTCAGTGGGTGCAGGAATCCAGGCATATGCCAGAGGTGCTCATCACCAGCCTTAACTGTGGCCATATGGACTGCGAGCTCTCTGCTTATTGTGAGCCAGGTCAGCCAGTGCTTCCTGAGCCCCTGCTACAGGGCCGGAGCTGGGGTTCAGAGGGGACCAAAGCCGGGGGGGAATGGGGTGGGCTCCTCAGTCCCTGCAGCCCACCGCGGCCCACCCGCAAGTGGCTTCTCGCTCACTCCCACTGTCTTGTGCCCCAAAGGCGTGAACCCGTGACTTACGCTCGGCCTTGTCTGCTGGTGCGAACAGCTGGCTGATGGAGATGCCCTGCAGTTTGGTCACATCCGAGGTCATGGCTGTGGCCTTTCGGAGGTCGTCGATGTGCACAGACTGCCACAGGCCTGTGGGACAGGGCATCCAGGACCTTCTGTCACCTCCCTCTCGCTCGGTCTCTGCCCTGAGCAGGGCGTGACAGGCCCCAATGCTTAGGTGCTTAGTTGCACCGAGACTAAACTCTTGAAAATCCTTACCTGAAACCACCCAATCCGCTATTTCTGCTCTGATGAACAGTTTCAATTTTAGGAACAGAAACAATGGACTTAGAAAGCATATCTAAACATGGTTTGTGAGTCTTTTGGTATATTTGTTCCTGTATTTGCTGTATCCTAATTGATAGAGGGGCACAAAACACTGGCAAAGTTTGCCTCATTTTTGCTTATCATAGCATTAAATATAAAAAATATATATAATATAAAATAATATAAAATATACAATTATTAGGGGAAAACTGTTGTGTTCCTATTTCTAGTATACACATTTTCTTATTGAAAAAATATTTGGTGACCCATTTCTAAAAAAAATAAAGAGGGAGAGAGAAATTTGAAGGTAGCATCTCCCCATGAAACATTAATATGTTAATACCCTCCTGATAGTGTTAGGTAAAAGTATCTCCTCTGTCTTATCCATAAAATTGAAGGTGACAAATCAGAGAGAGTAATAAAGTATCTATCTACAAGTTAATAAAGGAAATGTGTGTTGCAGCATCAAGTCCAAAGACGAGTGGTTTTTGCAGGAATCAGTGGTAAGAAACCAACTACATTAAAAAGACTACTGCTTGCCTAGAGTGTATAATAATAGTGAAATGTACAATGTACAAATTTTAAAAATGTTTTGGCATGAGGAAGAACAAAGGAATGTCATTATTGCAGGGTGCTGAAAATAGATGATAATTAATACTTTAAAATGTCACCTTATGTGTGAGACTAAAGCAAAAAATGTTTGTTACAAAATTTAGATTTTGACTAGAGCATTTCCTAATATAACTTATGTAGATAGTTTGATTGAATGTCATAAGTACTTGGAATCTCAGGTAGCACATGAGATTTTGTTGGTTTGTCCAGAGTGATGCCCCGATGAATCCCAGAATGATTTGATCAGTGACTGGAAAAGCATTTGCAAGCCCCCTTCGGGGAATAGTGAGAGCGGGGAGAAATTCAACTTCCCCAAGTTGAATTCTTGATATTCTCACAAGCAGTGTGGACAACCAAAGCTATAGGCTGAGCTCCCAGTCTTGGGGTTTGTTCATATGAAACTTAACCCCACAAAGGATAGGTCAAGTCTACTTAAAATTTAGGCCTAAGAGTCACCCCCAAGAGAGCCTCTTTTGTTGCTCAGATGTGGCCCCTCTCTCCAGCCAACACGACCAGCAGTCTCACCACCCTCCCCCCCTCTCTGCGTGGGACATGACTCTCAGGGGTGTGGACCTTCCTGGCAACGAGGGACAGAGATCCTGGAATGAGCTGAGACTCAGCATCAAGGGACTGAGGAAAACCCTAGAATGAGCTGAGAATTAACATCAAGGGATTGAGAGAACCTTCTCCACCAAAGGGGGAAGAGTGAAATGAGACTAAGTGTCAATGGCTGAGAGATTCCAAACAGAGTCGAGAGGTTATCCTGGAGGTTATTCTTATGTATTAAGTAGATATCACCTTGTTGTTCAAGATGTAGCAGAGAGGCTGGAGGGAACTGCCTGAAAATGTAGAGCTGTGTTCCAGTAGCCATGTTTCTTGATGATGATTGAACAATGATATAGCTTTCACATTGAGACTCTGTGAATGTGAAAACCTTGTGTCTGATGCTCCTTTTAGCTACTATATCAACAGAAGAGTAGAACATATGGAATAAAAATAAATAATAGGGGGAACAAATGTTAAAATAAATTCAGTCTGAAATGCTAGTGGTAAATGAAAGCGAGGGGTAAGGGGTATGGTATGTATAGTCTTTTTTTTCTCTATTATCATTTTATTTCTTTTTCTGTTGTCTTTTTATTTCTTTTTCTAAATCGATGCAAATGTTCTAAGAAATGATGAATATGCAACTATGTGATGATATTAAGAATTACTGATTGTATATGTAGAATGGAATGATATCTTAATGTTTTGTTTGTTAATTTTTTTAATTAATAAAAAAAGTTAAAAAAAAAAAAAAAAGACTATTGCTGAGTCTAGCATTAATAACTTAATTTCAAACCTGTAGGACCGAGGACCAAATTGGCAAGAATACAAACATTATTTACCTACATATGTTCCCTAATATGTCGGTCCTTACCTCCGTGGAATCCTACATAGGAAGTTTCACTCCCCATCCGTGACAGTTTCGTGATGAAATAGACTAAAACACGGTCCTTATTTACTTGCATCTTGTTGATTTCATTTAGAGCAGAATACCTATTAAAAAAAAAAATGAGATCATAAACGAGATCATATACAAAACTAAAGCTGTGAAATGGCTGAATGGTAGCCTCGTAACTGTTGCTTCAAGCTCATACTCACTTGTATTTTGGGCTTTAAATGAATTTCACACGCCCTCACCCCCTCACTCCCATGATCTCGGTCTTTTCTCCAATTGGAGAATGAGTGAAAGTTCTCCTAGGGTATGTGCTGGTTTGAAAGGCTGTATGGACCCTAGAAAGGCCATGTTTTAATCAAAATCCCATTTCATAAAGGTAGAATAATCCCTATTCAATACTGCATGTTTGAAACTGTAATCAGATCATCTCCCTGGAGATGTGATTTGATCAAGTGTGGTTGTTAAACTGGATTAGGCGACGACATGTGTCCACCCATTTGGGTGGGTCTTGATAAATTTCTGGAATCCTATAAAAGAGGAAACATTTTGGAGAATATGGATTCAGAGAGAGCAGAGAATGCTGCAGCACAATGAAGCAAGGAGTCCACGAGCCAGTGACCTTTGGAAATAAAGAAGGAAAATGCCTCCCAGGGAGTTTCATGAAACCGGAAACCAGGAAAGAAAGCTAGCAGATAATGCTGTGTTCACCATGTGCCCTTCCAGCTGAGAGAGAAACTCTGCCTGTGTTCACCATGTGCCTTCTCACTTGAGAGAGAAACCTTGAACTTCATCAGCCTTCTTGAACCAGGGTATCTTTCTCTGGATGCCTTTGACTGGACATTTCTATAGACTTGCTTTAACTGGGACATTGTCTCGGCCTTAGAACTGTAAACTAGCAACCTATTAAATCCCCCTTTTTAAAAGCCATCCCGTTTCTGGTATTTTGCATTTCAGCAGCTAGCAAACTAGAACAGGTACACATGCCTCTCCTTTATTGAAAAGAATCTCTGCCTTCTGAGCCCTGAAGATCTTGCCCTGAAGTTACAAAGGCGAGGCTAGCGGAGCTTTCCACTATAGGAAACAGAGTTCTGGAAACAATGCAATTCCCCTCACACAACCAATGACCAATGCCAGCTCCCACCAGGATCTAATTTGGGTACGAAATGAAGTTCGGCCTCCAAGGTTTAAGAGAGTCAGCAGTACTTTAGCATTCAGTAGTTAGTAGGGACATAGTTCTCTAAGTATCTGATATCCCCTACAAACACTATAAGAACGTTAAATAATTACAGATAAAAGAATTCACACACCGTCATTGTTCTTAAGCATTCCAACAATTCAGACTGTGTCATTCAATATGGGCACTTTCCACAATATGCTTCAAGGATAGTCTTTATATCCTAGTAATATTCCATCATTCACACCGCTTGCATTTTATTATTTTTGTATCGTTATGCCCCTTTCTCTTTTTAGAAAATTAACCTTCTGTTTCTCTGGCTCATGACTGATGGAATGAGAAGGGAGAAGAGTTTATCTTTGTGGACTTATTAAGGTCCCACCTCTATGCTACTTGCAGGGAAGAAATTCCTCAGGTGCACCTGAGCTCCCGAATCAATTGAGTTTCCTGCCTAGTTTCGGAGAAAACTATGAAAAAACGCACTTAGCAGAGGCGATGAGCTGGGCGCTTCGGACCCCATCTTCAAAATCTGTCTGAATAATGAGGATTTTACAGCCGGCTGTTTTAGTTAAGCAGTTTCTGAAAGAAAAAGGCAGTGATCCAAATGAGTTATCTGTCCTAATAAAGGGTCACAAAATCCCCAAAGGGGATGGGGTTATAAAGGCTACATAGGACTGTCTGTCCAGGTGAGACATTCCTCTGTGTGACAAGACAATGCAGGGAAAGGAAAAAAAAATCACAACACATGCTTCCCAGGAGACGGTTTCAGGGAAAGATGGTTAGTACAGGCTCTGAGCTGTGGAAGGGAACGGAGATGAGAGGGACACTTGAAGAATCAAATGACCAACTCTTTTTGGAGTCATGTGACCGCACTGTTCCCAAACCAGTGGTGGCGAGTGGGCTGGGGTCAGTTCCTGTGGGGTAGCCCCCTGACAGCGGGGGGGTGGTGGTGAAGGGAGAGTGGGAACGGCAGGCAGGGGACCTCACCGGACTTCTTTGAGGAATGAGTACTCCGTGTCAAACTGCTGCAGACTCAGCAGGGTGGGCTTCTGGGCCCTGCCCGTTAGCTCTGCTTCCAAAAGTTCGCAGTCATGACTGGTCAGCAGCCTGGAGAAAGTGGTGATCTGTCGAGTTAGGAAACGTAAATTATTTGCTAAGATTCAGGTTCAAGGTTGCCTGTCAGATAGGTTTAGAGCCTAGAAACAGAAAGATATTCAGCAAACACATCTTCCGGGTTTGGTATCAGCAAGGAATCCACACCCAAAGGAGAACTCAAACTAAGGCAGAGCAGAGTAAACGGAACACACAGGGTCTGTTCCTCCTGCTCCTGACATACTCTCGTCTCCTTCCTGGATACCAAAGCCTCCTTCTGCCGTGGTCCCTCCTTGAAGCTCTGTAGATCCCGGGGGGGCCAGGCACAAATGTCATTTCTTCCTTGGAATCGTGCTTCAGACTTTGAGATGGAGGCAGCCCCTGGCCTTCCCCAGCAGCAACTCTCCCCTCCCTCTGGGTCACATTCCATGGTGCAAACTGCAGCGCTCCCAAGGCTTAACCCCAAATCTGTGTCTCTAGGCCTGACCCAAACACTGAGCTCTAGAGTCCTACATCCAACTACATGACGGATGGGTCTTCTTGACTGTTACGGGGGCATCGACACCTGTCCCCACTGGAATTCATCGTCGCCCCTCCCCCCAAACCTGTCGCTTGTTCTGGATCCCCTACTGTGCTGGTTTGAAATGATGCATGTACCATAGAAAAGCCATGTTTTAATCCTAATCCCATTTTGTAAAGGCAGCCATTTCTTCTAATCCCTGTTCAGTACTGTATGTTTGAAATTGTAATTAGACCTGGAGGTGTGATTTAATCAACAGTGGTTGTTAAGTTGTATTAGGTGGAGATGTGTCTGCACCCATTTGGGTAGGTCTTGATTAGTTTAATGGAATCCTATAAAAGAGGAAATGTTTTGGAGAAAGCTAGAGATTTAGAGAGAACAGAGAATGATGTAGCCACGAGAAGCAGAGAGTCCACCAGCCAGCAACCTTTGGAGATGAAGAAGAAAAATGCCTCCCAGGGAGCTTCATGAAACAGGAAGCCAGGAGAGAAAGCTAGCAGATGACGCCATGTTCGCCATGTGCCTTTCCACTCGAGAGAGAAACCCTGAACTTCATCGGCCTTCTTGAACCAAGGTATCTTTTCCTGGATGCCTTTTATTGGACATTTCTATAGACTTATTTTAATTGGGACATTTTTGGCCTTAGAACTGTAAACTAGCAACTTACTAAATTCCTCTTTTTAAAAGCCATTTCATTTCTGGTATATTGCATTCTGGCAGCTAGCAAACTAGGACACCTACCTCGATTAATAAGACCTCCAGACACCCAAGGAAGAATCCCAGGGTCACCCCCTTAACTCCTCCTTCCCCCACAGCCCCTACAAGGAACCCATTCTAAAGCTCTGACAATCTGCATCTTATGTCTCAATTCCATCCCCTCCTCGCCTTTGCCTTCTCTGTCACAGCAATCTTCCTCCTGGTCTTTACATCTGTCATCAAACTTTCTTCTCTCTCCCAGAGTCTGGGACACAACTGGGACACTTCACCACTCTGCACCGTGAAGACAAAGCTCCCAGGATGGCTGACAAGTCACCCCCCAAGAAGTCTCCTAGGCATATCCCAGCCTCGGCTCCCAGTACTGGGTAAGACCCTGGGTGATCCCCTCCTAATTCTCCATACCTTCTCAAACACCCCCACAGCACAGCTTGAGGTCTCTATCCAGGGACAACGTCAGCCAGCCCTTCATCCTACACTGCACTGCTCTTCCTCACCTCTATGCAGAGCATTTGTCACATGCTATTGACACTTGCGCCCAAACCGATCGAGGGCAAGAGCTGTGTCGGTGCATTTCCCACGTCCTCAACTGCCCCTAGCTCAGGACTTGAATATGGCTCTGTGCTTGTTGAAGCAGAGAGTGGATGTGGCGTAACAGTCAGCAGAGGGCAACACCCAGAAACTGACACCCAACACTCAGTTACCCCAGACTTATGTAAATAACCCCAACCTCATGCTTCACAGGGAGGGGAGCTAATCTCAACATACCACTCATGACCGCCATACACTGGCATGAAAAGAATTCTAGAACTTTTTATACCAGGAAGTCAAGGAACCTTAGGCAGAAGAGGCTAAGGGTGCAATCATCAGAAGATATAACCACCTCTGTGAAGATGGCGCGGCATCCCGAATCAGCCACCTGAAGGTGAGCCTGAAGGAAATCCACGAAGGAATCATGGTGCTGCTTGTAAAAGTATTCCTGAGCCAGCGATTGTGCAGCAAAGGAGCCCAGTGTGGAGGCACTCAGCCGGACCACTGCGTCGGGCGTGGCACAGTCCAGTAGCAGTAGCTTGGATTCCTCAGACACCTGGAGGTAGAGTTCATCTGTGAGGTTCCTGGGACCGAGCCTCTCTGTGATCCGCAGCACCGCCGAGGCGCACGCAGCAGAGTGGTAACCAATGAAGACATCGGAAGGACTGTACTTGCGCTTCGCCTTCGCATTTACAAACTTCTCCACCCAGGCCTTGAGTTCTTTCACGATATTCTTCTGCCACCTCTCCAGGACCGTGTTGATATCCAGATAGTGCTTCTCCAGCCGGTTAATGAGGGGGATGGGGAACTGTCTGTACACGACATCCTTCTCTTCGATGACGATCAGGCGGAACCCCGGGTGGACCCGGCACTTGACACGGTGGGTGCCCAGGCCAAGGTCCACGTACTTCTGGCCACCCAGGTAGACGTAGTACTGGTTGAGCGCATCATAGAGACTCTCGTAGAGGTTCTGCAGGTTCAGGAGGACCGCCATCTTGCCAGTTTCCATACAGATCTTCACTCGGTTGATGTTTCTGCAGATCTGGGTGTACTCTTGGTCCTTGGGGAAGCTGGAACCAAAAATAATCTCCGGCTGCTGGTCCTCATTAAAGAACGTCTGCTGGAGAATCTGCAGGGCCATGTAGTTCTTGGTCAGCACAAGTAAGTAGCGGCACTCAGCCTCTTCCAGCTCTCCACCCGACATCTTTGGGTGATCACCGTAAATGTTCTGCTCGATCAACTGGATGGTGCTGACTTCTTCAGAGCACTTTGTCTCGGGCAAGGTAGCCATAAAAATTTCCAATGGACGGATGTCATCTTTGCCACTGAAGTTCCGAAGGATGGCGTGCGCAATCTCTTGCGGGGAAGG
The DNA here is from genome assembly GCF_023851605.1 of Tamandua tetradactyla. Lineage (NCBI taxonomy): Eukaryota > Metazoa > Chordata > Mammalia > Pilosa > Myrmecophagidae > Tamandua > Tamandua tetradactyla. Next base: position 72,596,635 of record NC_135332.1, on the reverse strand, counting down.
CTCCTTATTGGAAGCCTTTGCCATGGCAAAGACCATTTTGATGAGGCTATAGTAGTCCCGGAGCCCAAAGAACTCCTTGTCTTGGCTCTTACAAATGGTTTCATAGGCTTTGGCAAAGGATGCAAAATACCCTTGGATTCTGTCTTTCACCAGCATATCTGAAGCACAAATGCCTCTGGCGCTCTCGATGAGTTCTTTCTCATTGGGACTGCCACGTGACACAAAAATACCCCTGTTCATCTTGGCTGGGTCCAGGGCCCAGTTGGAAATGCCTACAAAGCCGACTACTTTATGGGGGGCAGGATCATCGTCTATGCAGCCATCTTCCAACAGGGGGTGCAGAGTCTTCAGGGGCATTTTGGGAGAGTCTTCTGCCAGTCCAACCTCATCTAACACCACCACGGAGACATATTGCTGCAAGTCCTTGCCCTGTTGAAAGCGGGCACACTGCCTGAAGGTGCTGATGATTCCCTGCGGGGTGGAATGCGGGCTGCACTGGAACGACACGAGGTGGACCTGTTTCAGGTTCTTGAAGAGATCCGAGTAAGCAGCTGGGCCTTGCATGGCATCTGCCACGATGGTCTTGGCAAGAGATTTGGAGCTGCCAGGCTTTCCCACTAGGAAGAGTGGAATTTTAAGCTCAATGCAGATAACCATCATGAAGACGTTTTCCTTCAGTGCCAGGTTCTTGGCAATGGTTTTCCTCAAAGACACACCATTCAGAAAAAGATCCTGTGCGTGAGTTATTTCATCCAGGATAAACTTGCTGCTGTTATAGGGTTCTGGGAAAAACCTGCAAATGGCTCTCAGATATGAATCTTTATTTTCTAAAGAGGCATGATAACATATCCCAATGGCTAGTACCAGTGACCAGAGGACAGGACATCTCTCAAAGTTGTTTTTGCTGACATTTGACTCAGAGAGAAAGGATTCCAGCCTTGACAAGAGCATGTCACTGTGCTCGTAAAACCATTTGAAAACCTTCACACAGCGTTCCACATCCCTAAGGCTGACGAAACTGCACTCGTTTTCCCTTTTTCTCATGAAACTCTGAGAGGCAGAGAGCACTTCTGTGATCAGACAAGTTTCATTTTGGTCCATCTCAATGGAGTCCATCAGTCTCTGGACAATCTGCTGAATATAGAGCTTTTCGGCAATGTTGTTCAGTTGTCCAAAGTCCCACACCAGAGGGATCAGGCTTGGGGGGAGGGCATGGACTCGGTAGACCAGCTGCCGTAGAGGAATGGAGCCAAGCTTGTCTGCTGTCTCCTCTGCTCTTACTCTGTATCCTAAACCAGCCGACTCCAAACGGCAGATCATCTCCTGGGAGTGCTTTCGGTAAGGGTTGCAAGCCGCGATGATATGCAAACCAGAGGCCTTGTCCAGGGGTTCCCCATCCACTGTACCATCACACAGAACCTCTTTGATACAGCTCACAGCTTCTGTTGTGTTGGCTTCATCAAAGAACAGGGTGGTGTCCAACTGATATTGACACTTATTGGAGATGGCAAGGCATTCTGCCCCTATGACTTTGGAGTAGATCATGTTTGCAGTGGTTCCTCCATGGACCTTGACCAGTTTCATGGTTTGGGTAGTGACACAACCACGCCGTAGGTCACTAAGGAATCTAATGAGCCTGGTTTTCCCACAGCCGGTTTCTCCCATGATGATAACAGGAATCCCACACCGGAACCGCATCTCGATAGCGAGGAGCTTAAGCACATTGTCTGTCGTCAGCTCATACGTTTCATCGGGGTCAAAGGCCCACTGGATTCCTAACACCAGGCAGAGTTTCTCCAGCTTCTCGTGTCTGGGCAACCTGTCGAAGTCAACATTGAAGGGCACCTTCTGAAGCAGGAGCCCCTTGTACAGGTCATTGGTCATGATGTCCTTCTTAATAACCCGCCCGGTCACGTGGTTGATGGCATCCATGCCACCGTTCTGATTGGGCCGGAAATGGAAGCCCATGAACGTCATGGATATGCGGTCACTGTTGAAGAAAACGTATGGGTGAGGCTCGGACTCCCACCTCTTCCGGAGAGTAAAAGGAGCCAGGTCTTCCTCAGTCACTCCTTCCATGGGGACATGGTGCTTCCCTGGGCTCTGGTCAGAAATGTCAAGGGTGGGTGTGGCGAAATCTCTCGCCATAAAGATCATGAAGGTGATCACAAAGTTTTTGAAGCCCCTCAGCGTGTCTCCAACAAAATTAGGGTTACAGAAGAGAGAGGCCTCACAGTCTTTGAGCTGACAGTTCAGGAAGCGAGCAAAGTTCTGAAGTTCTGACCAGGATGGGTTGATCACCCCACAGTAAAATAAAAGATGTTGGAGGCATTCCCCTGGGGTGTCTTCAACAGAGCCCTCTTGGTACCAAAACGTGTCTAGGTTTTGTTTCTGATGGAATCGTTTTAAATACTGGTAGGGTCTTTGGAAAGTTTCGCTGCGGAACTCACTCGGGTCCATTCCTGGTTCTCTGTGGTTGGACTCAGGATGCAGACCCATATCCATCACTTCCTTGGGAGGCCTGCACTGGACTTTTGGGAAGACATCAAGAAAACTGAACTGCGGGGCACGTGCATTCTGAAAAGGAGAGGCATGAATAAAATGGTTATGATGACTAAATTTCCTTCTAAAAAATGCTTTTGCATTTTAAACTTCCAAGTGGTCTATGCACCTGTATGAAAAATTGCTTAAAATTTGCAGCTTCTGTAGACTCCCTCTTACATAGGTTATATCTTTCGCACATTAAGGTATGGTGGAAGCTGAGCTGTGGCAGCTGCATTCTCAATTAGGAAATTATTTTCCAACCCAATTTCCTGAAATGACATTTCCCTGTTAAGCATATATGAACAAGTGTGTCATAAAATATAAAATGTATTTTATATACAAACATATATAATATATTCTTATGTATATAATATATTCTTTTTATATAAATATAAAAATATAAAACTCCCTTTTGTTAATTTATATGACAAAAGTCTCCTTCACATCTCAGCTTGCACTAAGAGAAACAGTACTTCTCTTAGCAAGCAAATTTACCACATTCAAAGTACAACTGGGATTTAACTTGGATACAGGGCATAAACTCCAAACCAAGCAAACAAAAAAAAACTAGGCTGTAAGTCAGCAGATGACTATTTGTATTTACTGGAGACATCATTAAACAGTAAGTTTAAAGTTTGATTTTTCTTTACTAAGACACTGCACTTGGCTGTTTCACTAAGGCAAAAGTGGGGAATCACAAAAACTTACCACGCCACTGCACTCCTCTCCACTGCATTGCCCTCTACCCCATGCCACAGGCACTCCTCTCAACTGCACTCCACCTCAGTGCACCCCACTGCACTCTTCTCCAATGCACTGCACTCTGCCTACTGCACTCCACTGCACTCCACCCCACTCCTCTCCAAGGCACTCCACTCTAATGTACTGCACTCCACTGCACTCCTCTCTACTGCACTGCACTCCACTTCAGTCCCTGGCATTCCTCTCCACTGCATTACACTCCACTGCACTTCTCTCCATGGTACTCCATTCTAATGTACTGCACTCTACTTCATTGCACTCCACTGCACTCTTCTCCAGGACACTCCTCTCCACGGTACTCCACTCTAATGCACTGTTCTACATCCATGGCACTGCACTCCAACAGACCTGAATGAATTAAAAATCTGTCCCACAACCATGTGAACAGTGCTCTGCAATACACACCAGCTTTGAAGACCTCTTTGGCAGTACTGCATTCTCTTCCAGGATTTCAATGATATACAAATGGCACTGATTGCGAAGCCACATTTTTCCATTTATATCCATTAAGTATTGTAAAATCAGGAGCTTGAAAAGGAATCCCCAAATTCCAGTCTGTACCTGAAGGCAGAAACGCATGGGTTTTTAAATACTGACACAAAATGAGGACCAGTTTCCCCAACCCAAAGGGCCAACATATTCTGTTGTCTAAGAACGATCCTGACTGCTCATAAGGCAGAAGGAAGAGTCCCAGGGAGGAGGGGGCTCAGGCCATGGGAACTGTGACTTCACCAATCTGGTCACTCACTGACCCATAAGACACTTACAGAAGAGGTCACGTCAAAGTGGAATATCACGGGTCTTTTCTTGTATTTGGCTCGCAGGAAAGGCAGGAGGGAGCCCAGGACTTTGTTTTCATCCACTTGACGATCAATCAGTCGAATAACCTTTAGAGGTACCTCTTCCCCTTTAAACTTCATTTTCAATTTGTGATGCAATCTCTTCACGTAGAGGGATTTTCCTGAAACATCAAAATATGGAAAGGAAATTAGGTCCCGGGGCTGTGGGCAAACAGGGAACATGGAAAGACTGCCTCAGAGTTACTTCCGTAGGTGTGAAAATCAAGCAGATGCACGCAACAGCCACACACTGGTGCAACCTGACACCGGGTTAAAGGTGCCTGTGAACCCTCCAGCTTCCCAGCTGCTACCTACGCACTGCCCTTGCCCAGTCTCTAGCAGTGATTTAAGTAAAATTCACGTAAAGCAGCACAAGCAATCCGGGGGGTTGGGGGGTTGGGGGGTGGGGTGAGGGGAGCCATTTTTCTTCAGAAGAACAGACTATTGCTACCAGATTAAAGTCAGTAGTAACAGAAATGGCTGTTTCTTTCCAGAGCTTCGGTGGTGCACATGACTGCATACCTTCTCACCAGAAGCAAGGGGGGGCCTCGTGGCGGTAAATGAAGGGAAGGCCAGGAGGGGTTTTAATAACACCTCTTTCCGCTCTTGCAATCCACGTCAACCCCGAAGAGGCCAGCAGAGTGAAAAAAAAAGAGCAAATGCAAAATGCAGGGTCTCTTGCTCCATGGGGGTGGGGGTGGGGGAGCAGGTGGAGACGGTGTCCCATGCTGGCACTGCCCAAGCTGATGAGTAAGGTGAGTCACCCCCTCTCCCCCACCCTCTGTCTCTCCACCTGCAGAGGGGCATAACCACACAGGGTGGCCAGGCGGCCTCTGAACCTGAGCTCCCTCCTTACCCACACCGGCTCTCTCCGACGACACGACCCCAACACACATGCTGTCCCCGAACACAGCCGCGGCCGACTGGGTCTGCCGAGGGACCTGGAAGTGGCTCGCCAGGTAGCGCTGGATGGCATCGAGTGGCTCCTGGGGGGTGACGAGCACCTTGAACTGGCTGAAGGCCGAGGGGAGGTAGCAGTGCTCCCGCTCGCTGTCGCACAGCAGCACGAGCCTGTAGTCCTCCGGGTGGGGCTGCAGGCACAGGCTGTGGAAGAGGCCCTCCACCCGGCAGGCCACGTCGTAGCTCAGCTGGTCGGCGTACAGCAGGCTGTAGACCCTGCGCCCCGGGCGGCCCGGGGTGAGGCAGCGGCGCAGGAGCAGCGCCACCTCCTCGAATGCCGTGGTGGGGGTGCAGAGCAGCACCTCGTCGTAGGTGGGCAGGGGCTGGTCCGGCACCTGCATGTAGAGGGCCAGGGCGGCCGGCAGCACCTGGGCGTGGCTGCAGACCACCAGGTTGGGTCGGCCCGCCTGCAGGCCCCGGGGGAGCCGTCGCTCCACGGGAGGCCCCCCCAGGCGGGCCAGGTGCGCCAGGCAGCGGCCGAGGGCATCCAGGTCCAGGCAGGAGGGCAGGAAGGTGCCCATGCACTCCATGGACTGCTCCATGATCACCCTCAGCTTGTTCATCAGGCCGGACTCGGCAAACAGCAGCAGCGGAAGCTCCGCCATCACCGTTGTCTCCCGGCGGCGGGCCTCCCCGCCAGACCCCCTGCGGGCCTCCAGCAGGTCGCTCGGGGTGCAGTCGCCCTTGATGAAGGACAGCATGATCAGGGCCGCCTCGCTGGGGCTTGGCTTCGGGAGCTCCGTGCTCAGGTAGACCAGCTGCTCGGCGGTGTAGAAGTTGAGGTAGAAGTGCTCCCTCCGCTTCTCGACCACGAATCGCTGCCACTCCTCCAGAAAACGCTCCATCTGCCGGCAGAGGGCTTCCAGCAGCGGCGCCACCGGCCCACTCCCACTCAGCTGGTCCACCGGCTCCAGACCGAAGTCCATGTGGATGGACGGGACCCTCTGGGGACAGCAGTACACCTCTGTCACCCAGGTCCTGAACAGCATGTTCCCGGCCAAGTAGAGGTTAATGAAGGACTGGACAAGCCTCTGCATGTTGCAAAACACCTGTGGGAAAAGGAACCAGGAGGGGGACGTCACAGAGCAGGATGAGGTGGACAATAAGGGGTTGCGATTCGAAGGACTTGGGTTCGTTTCTTGCCCCTGGTTCGCTGTGTGACCTTGGGCAAATGACCTTTTGTTTGTCACCAAAGTCCTGCCTTCCCCGATAATATAATCGGCCTCATTGGAGGGCTCTCTACTTTAGCAGGCAATAAGTTGCAAAGAGAAAGGATCTCTTTTGTAAAGCCCAAATGAATGTGAAAGAATTTAAAACATCAAGAGACTCTGACATACAAGCCTACTTAAAATTAGGCCTAAGAGTCACCCCCAAAAGAGCCTCTTTTGTTGCTCAGATGTGTCCTCTCTCTCCAGCTAACACAACAAGCACACTCACTGCCCTCCCCCGTCTACGTGGGACATGACTCCCAGGGGTGTGGACCTTCTTGGCAACGTGGGACCGAAATCCTGGAATGAGCTGAGACTCAGCATCAAGGGATTGAGAAAAACCCTAGACTGAGCTGAGACTCAGAATCAAGGGATTGAGAAAACCTTCTTGACCAAAAGGGGAAAGAGGGAAATGAGACAAAGTGTCAATGGCTGAGCGATTCCAAACAGAGTCAAGAAGTTATCCTGGAGGTTATTCTTACACATTAAGTAGATATCATCTTGTTATTCAAAATGTAATGGAGAGGCTGGAGGGAACTGCCTGAAAATGTAGAGCTGTGTTCCAGTAGCCATATTTCTTGAGGACGACTGAATAATGATGTAGCTTTCACAATGTGACTGTGTGATTGTGAAAACCTTGTGTCTGATGCTCCTTTAATCTACCTTATCAACAGACAAGTAGAACATATGGAATAAAAATAAATAATGAGGGAACAAATGTTAAAATAAATTTAATTTGAAATGCTAGTGATCAATGAAAGGGAGGGGTAAGGGGTATGGTATGTATAGTTTTTTTCTTCTGTTTTTGTTTTATTTCTTTTTCTGAATTGATGCAAATGTTCCAAGAAATGATCATGAAGATGAATATGCAACTATGTGATGATATTGTGAATTACTGATTATATATGTAGAATGGAATGATCAAAATAGGAATGTTTGTGTTTGTGTTTTTTTGCATTTAAAAAAATAAACAAAAAAAGAAGAAAAAAGAGACTGACATAAACTCATGTCTTTATCAATAAGGTTACTTTTGATTTTGGTGAAGGAAGGCATCTAAATCTTCAGGTGTGTCAGATACCTGCTAATTCACAGAGTAAGTGAGGCAGTTAAAGCATCTCTCTAAGCACCCCCTACTGCGTCCCCTCCTCTTCAGTGTCATGCACAGCTCATTCTATGAGGCCCAAGAAGAATCCGGGGGCCATCATACCTTCGACTTCTCTCCCCACATCAGGAATTTGGTTTCAGACATCCTGCAAACTCACTAGCTTGACACTACAGTGATTTGGCCATGGGACGATGCTCACCAATTACATTCAGACCAGAGCCATTTCTAGCTTCCCAAGCAGCTCAGCCACGGGGGGTTTCTGGCCCCACACGCGCGTTCGGCTCCGACGCAGCTATGAATCCTCACCTCGGAAAATGTCTCCACTTCGACATGGTTCTGCTCTTTCTTGCCAGACATCAGCATCAGCTTGTTTAGAAGCTCTTTCAGCTCTTCTAGAGAATACTCCCGCCTCTCTTCACGGCCGCCATGGCTCTCAGGAAGCAGCAGACGAAGAACCGTGTCTTGGCAGATCTGGGGCAAGAGCGCAAGTTCAGATGCCGGTTTCTGGCAGGTGAACCCTCACCCGCCCACACCCCACTTCCACTGGGCAAACCCCCATCACGGCCCTGCCCGTCCGGGGACGCTCACCCTCTGGTCCTTCATGGGGGCCTTGATGACGTAGATGCCTCTGCTGTTGATGGCGGTGGCCAGGGACAGGGACGACAGCTCCACGGACCCGTGGCTCTCCTTCACTGTTTTCAACCACTCTAGGTTCCTGGCAGAATCACACTGTCGGGGCAGAACGGGGGACATGGACCTGCCGTCCATGACCCCCTCCTTCTCCTCCTCCTGCAGCATCTCCCCCACTTTCTCAGGGCTCCCACCTGCCCTTCTCCGGGGGTCACCCTGTGCCACCACGGCGCCAGGTGCTGCTCCACCGTGCTACATTCTACCCGGGCACCTGTGCCTCTGTGCACCTGCATCCCTAAGAGGCGACTCCCCAGCCTCCACCTCCATCTCATGCACTGGCCAGCAGCGCAAGGCACTCAGCGACGAGGAGGTGGGTAGCCACACACCCTGCTCCCCTTTCGAGGCCAATCTTTGCCTGGTCTCCCCCACCTCCCTGCAGTGAACCCTCCCGGGGGGCGACACTGGAACTGTGGAACTGGTATTGGCACCAGTTCTGTGGTCCCTGATGTCACTGAGAGAATCAAGGAAAAAACTGCAAGCAGCTGGGGCTTCATTTGGTCTTGAGCCTCTACAGCCCCACCTGGTTCTCCTCTCTCGCCCTCACACAAACCTGCAGGTGCCAGCTGGCCCAGTTTTGTGACCATGTCTCCCCTCACCAGGCAAGTCACATGGGACAAGTCTACCAGCACTCTGGTGCAGAGTTTCCTTCAACTTAAGTATATATTTTTCTCTGATAAAAAATTAGTATGTATTAACTGTGCAAAATACCAAAAAGTGTAAGGATGAATTAGCAATGACTACGATCTAGAGACAACCAGTGGTCACATTTTAGCATGTTTCCCTCTGGCTTTTATTTTTCCGTATATGTTTGGTACCGTGGATGCAATTCTGCATCCTGTGTTTTAGCGTAGCAAGAGTGAGAATGCATCTCCACAAAGAACCATGTTCTTAAACATAGTCGCGTAAAAATGGCTGCATAAAACCCACCCCTGCGGGTGCCAGCATTTGCACAATCACGTTTTAACTTATTTAGCTTCACCTGCTTTGGGGGCAGAAAGAAGACTCACCAGTTTCCTGGGCAGGTACGGGTCATTTTCCAGAGCCTTCCACAGCTCCTTCAGGTGTTCCATGAACTCATCGAAACCCGCACTGGCATCCAGCTTGTAGAGCAGAGGCGCATAGCCCTGCACGGCGTCGTGGAAGCAGGCGACGCGGTCCACGTCTATGTCGTTCTCCCCCGCCGAAATGGACGCCAAGTCCACAAACACCTTCAGCTCATTGATGTCTTAAGAGAAGAGGTGAGGTCAGCGTGGAAAGCCCCATGGGGACATCACCCTGACCCATCTCGGATACTGGTCTTTCGTGATGGATCTCTGGATACTCAGGGATGTATCCGCTTTCTGCTTTCAATAAGAATCTGGGTCCCTTTTCTTTTTACCACGGACCAATATCTAACCTTCACAAAAAAAACCCCAATGTCCCAGGCGCTGTTCCAGGCTTTCAAATAGCTGATTTCACTTACTCTGCACAAGATCCCCATTTTGTGCAAAAAGAAACAGCGGCTCAGACAGAAACACTATGCTGACAGTTATCTATTAAAAACAACGACAACCCTGCGATACATTCTGTACATTCTCTTTGGGTTCATTACTGATCAAAGCCATGAGTCGGGTGGACGGAGCCCACCATTGCAAGCAGGGAGCCACCAGGCGAGAGACGGAGCCTGCACAGCCTCGGGGGCAGTGCATGGCAGCCGGGCAAACCCTCCATGGCACACTGGTGCTGCCCTCTTCCCTTCCTCTTCTGCCTTCCTTTCCAACCTCTCCTTTGGTCACCACCTCCCCCCCCCCCCGCCCCGTGAATTAACTTTCACAGAGCCCCTAAGTCACTGAAGAGTTAAAAAGGACACAGAGCCCTGGCTGCAAAAGAAACGAAATGAGGATGTTGAAGTAAAATCTCCCGGTGGACAGAAGCTCTTCTCTCCTTTTGTCAATTCAACAGGAGGAAAGCCAAGGGGGGGCAGGATTTTTAAGACACTGTTCTCAGCTGTTCCCAGCAAGCATCCTCAGACTGAGAAAACAAGTGGCAGAGGAAACATTTATACCAGAACATGAGAAATACAATTGTTCCGGTAGATTCTACCCACGTGTGGTAATTAGATTCAGTTGTCAATTTGGCCAGGTGAAGGTACCTAGTTCTATTGCTGTGGACATGAGCCAATGATACAAGAACCTCATCTGCTGCTGATTACATCTGCAGTCAGCTAGGAGGCGTGCCTGCTGCAATGAATGATGTTTGACTTAATTGGCTGGTGCTTAAATGAGAGAGTGCAAGGTAGCACAGCCCAAGCAGCTCAGCATACCTCATCTCAGCACTTGCAGCTCAACCCAGGCCTGTGAAGATGCAGAAAGAAGTCACTCTGGGGAAAGTTGTTGGAACCCAGAGGCCTGGAGAGAAGGCCAGCCAAGATCACCCTATGCCTTTCCACGTAAGAAAGAACCTCAGTTGAAAGCTGCCTTTCCTCTGAAGAACTAACGAAATAAAGCCCCTTTTATTAAAAGCCAGTCCATCTCTGGCGTGCTGCATTCCAACAGCTAGCAAACTGGAACACCATGCTAAACGAACCACACTCTTGGCATGCAAGAAAAGAATATAGATGACGTCTCCATGCCCTTCACACAGCACATGGCCAAGGGGAGGGAGTTCCTGAAGGTCTGGGCTCCCCACCAGCCCCCTGGACCCAGCTGAAAACTCTCAGACCCCGGCTGGCTTCTCCCACGGTTAATTTTACCTCCGAGAGCCTCCCGGACCCAGCTGAGGAACTCCCTCCGCAGGGACAGCTCCTCCAGACACTGGTGCCGTGTCTCATTGATGTCCTGGAGCAGCCTCCTGGCCCGGATGAGAACCGGGCTGATCTGCTTCAGCTTCTCATGGTGAAAGCGTTCGAGGGCTTCGGTCTGCAAGACAAGGCTTTGCTGTGGCCCAGGAACGGCCAGCCAGAGCCCCTCCACCTCTGCACAGCGAGGCTGTCTGCCCGTTGGCTCGCTCCCTCCCCGGACCATGACAACGGGCAAAGAGAAGGAGCACCACATCCTCGAATGGACACGGGTTAGGATTTGTAAAATAGAAACTTCATTGTTTTTTATACCCGCCTCCCCCCCCCCCCCCCTTCCTGATCAATATCCCCCTTTGCTTCTGTTCTGGACACTTTCCTAAGCATTTTACATGGATTTTAAAATCAAATCCTCACAATCACACTGCCAGTTACATGCTGTTATTTTTTCCTGTTTTAGAGAACAAGAAACTAAGGGTCTGGGCTGCGACTTACCTATCGAAGGCTCTCCGGATGGGATTTAGGCTTCAGTGAGTATTATTCCAAATTTTGTGCGCTTAGGCACTGTCGTACCCGACTGCACTATAAACATAGGCCACAGCAGACCTTACACACACTTGTCTGAAAACCAGAGAGCAGAGACTCCTCCATTCTAACAAATGATTTATCACTTAGCTACTCCTGCCTAGAATGGGGAGATGTGGTTGGATAGCCAGCAAAATAAATTCAGTTTTTTCTTCGACAACTCACAGAAATCAGATTATTCTTTACTAATATTTGATGACTAAACGGATCATCACCCCATCCTAGATTTTTGCTCTTTGCTCTGACCCAAGCCAGCGCTCACCAGCCAATGAGCAGTTTCACTACACATAACCAAAGGTAAAAATGAAGCCCTCGGCCTATCCAGGCACAAAGCACAGTGCCCATGGGATTCCTTGGAGGAAGTGACCCAAATTATCCCATCCAGCTTTTCAACCCAGGAGTCTAAAGCAAAAAATGTTTATTTGGTACAACATTTATATTTTGACTAGTGCATTTCCTAATATAACTTATGTGGACAGATTAATTGAACACCATAAGTACATGGAACCTTGAGTAGGGCATGAGATTTTGTTGATTTGTCCAGAGTGATGCCCCAATGAATCCCAGAGTGATATGAACAGTGAATAAAAAAGTATTTGCAAAGTCCCCTTCAGGGCATGATGAGAAAGGGGGAAAATTCAACTTCCCTAAGTTGAATTCTTGATATTCTCACAAGCAGTGCAGACAACCAAAGCTATAGGCTGAGCCCCCAGTCTTGGGGTTTGTTCATATGAAACTTAATCCTACAAAGGATAGGTCAAGCCTACTTAAAATCAGGCCTGAGAGTCACTCCCAAGAGAACCTCTTTTGTTGCTCAGATGTGGCCTCTCTCTCCAGCCAACACAACAAGCAAACTCACCACCCTCCCCCTGTCTACGTGGGACATGACTCCCAGGGGTGTGGACCTTCCTGGCAACATGGGACAGAAATCCCGGAATAAGCTGAGACTCAGCATCAAGGGATTGAGAAAACCTTCTCGACCAAAACGGGGAAGAGTGAAATGAGACAAAATAAAGAGTCAATGACTGAGAGATTCCAAACTGAATCGAGAGGTTATCCTGGAGGTTATTCTTACACATTAAGTAGATATCACCTTGTTATCCAAGATATAATGGAGAGGCTGGAGGGAACTGCCTGAAACTGTGGAGCTGTGTTCCAGTAGCCATGTTTCTTAAAGATGATTATATAATGATATAGCTCTCACAATGTGACTGTGTGATTGTGAAAACCTTGTGTCTGATGCTCCTCTTATCTACCTTGTCAACAGACGAGTAAAACATAATAGAATAAAAATAAATAATAGGGGAACAACAAAAAAAAAACAACCCCGGAATCGGAGGCAGAAGCCTTCCCTAGGAGTCCCTGGCAAATAACTTACAAAGCTCAGTAAAGTGTGAATCACACTGAAGTCACCAGTCAGGCCCAAATTCTCCTTGACCTTCAAGATGACCTTGGCCGAGTCAACAGCCTGATGCAGGTGGTGGTATTCCTTGATCTGCTCAACTCGCTCGCTGACCCAGTCGTTTTGGAAATCCCTATCCACAGCGCACATGATCTGGAGGTCGTCGGCAAGGTCTTTGTATTTATTTACAAAGTCTTTGAAGATGGCATCGATTTCGGCAAAGGTGACCTCTCCCAACTTCAGGTCCTGATAAAGTTGCGCAAACTTTTCATAACAAGGAAGGTACAAATACTTATATACGTCTTCAAGTTGGATGGGCTCCCTCTCTGATTCCTCGTCAGGATTGTTCAGCAACTCGGCCGCTTCTTCCCAGAAGACCTGGAAGATGTGGCTGTCCTTCAGCAAGTCTACCTTTGCAGTTACTTTCTGGAGGTGGGGGCTCAGGTTGTAATATGTTCGAAGCACAGAGTGTGAGGAGGTGGGCTGCCTCACCATCACGACGTCATTTAATCTTTTACCGTTAAGGTCTTCTGCGTGTTTCTGTGCGATCTCTCCAAAGTCCACTTTGGAAACCATAAAAAAATAAAATGTCAGAAATCAAACCTCTAGTCACCATATCATCTTATTTCACTATGGCAGTACTTACTGTCCTTGCTTCTCTAAGAAAACTGAAGTGGATACTGGAGCTTTTGTCCTCAGTAGGAATTCATAGGTCTTTACCTGACCCCAGGAGCTTGCCCACCAATTTTGATAAAGAAAGCATTGCAACTTCTGGGGAAGGATGAAAACATGCATCTACTTTCACTTCCTCCCCAAATCCCACCGAGGAGAGAGATTTTTAGAAGTCATACAGCTACAAAAACAGTAAGCATAGAAAAGACGAGAGGAGCAAAATTTTAGACGTTGGAAAGTAAATGACTTATAGGGCCTGGGAACTTTCTGGCGGGAGCTGAAAACCAACCAGATCTATATCACAGAATTCCCTAGAAGCCCAGAAATTGATTACAGGTAACAGATACCCAATAGAATAAAGGCAGAGGCTGTGAACTTTCCCTACTTATTTTCCCCTTGGCTCCCAGAAAACCCTGGCTGCCAAGCCTACACATCCCAGACAGGAGAATAAAAGTCTTTTCTGGGGAATCTGACCAGTCCAAGAGAAAAGACTCACAGATACAGACCAATTAAAAGGTCTAGGCATATCACCCGGTAAGACAGTACAGGGCTGAAATGCCCAAATCATTTTATTCAGAGTTTTCTATGAATTTTTTAGGCCACTCCTTCAATATAAACAGACCACGGAAAATTTCCAGACATATGAGGAAAGTCTTTAACATGAAAGACAGATACCAAGACAAACCAACAGATAAAAGCAACTTAGGGGTAACAGTTGACTGCAAAGAAAAGAAAACCTCTAAAACAAAAATATCACTTATTATCTCAGAGTGATAAGAGCCTGCAATCATGGACAAGGGAAGGATCATTCAGAGAAGCAAAAGAGCTCCTGTAAATTAAATATACATGAGTGTTTAAAGGAAGCATTCAACAAAAGCCTGGATGATCAAGTTGAAGAAATCTCTTAGAGCCAAAACACACACACACACACAACCAAAGAGATGGAAAATAGGAAAGAAAAATTATGAAAATTAGGTGACCATTCCAGGAGTGCCAATATCCAATTAATATGAGTTCAGCAAGAGGAAAAGGAGGGGATTGTTGCTTCTTACTCTGACCCAAGCCAGCTCTCACCGGCCAACAAGCAGTCTTGCTATATATAACCCTTCTCCCCTTGAGACCCCTCATTTTGTGAATGAAATAATTCAACAGAATTTCTAGACTGGAAAAAAACACCTAATGTCCAGCAAAATGGATGGCAGATAGATCCATGCCAATTATTATGGAATTTCAGAATAGGAGGGACAAAAAGATCTCAAGAGGTCCCAGAAAGAGAAAAAAAAAAGTCACATTCAAAGGATCAATAATCAGAATTACATCCAACTTCCCAACAGCATCACTGAAGAGACAATGGAACAGGGCTTTCAGAATTCCAAAGGAAAATGATTCCTAATCTGTAATTTGATACCTAGCCAAATTATCAATCTAGCATGAGGGCAGACGTTTTCAGACATGCATGGTGTCAGGAATTTAACCTCCTGTGCCTCCTTTCTCAGGAAGGTAAGAGAGGGTATGTTCTATTGAAATATAGAAATAAGAAAGAGGAAGTCAAAGTTTACAGGAAAGAGATCTGGGAGAGAGGGGATGACAGCCCCACTTCTGTTCTGGGAGCCTCCTTCTGAGAGATCAAACTGATTGTCTCGAGAGGAAATCTAGATCTTCAAAGAGTGTGTTTGGGATTTATTTCTGATTGGGATCAGAAAGAAATTCATTGCACATGAGAAGAGAAGAATTATAATTCTAGGAAATAAAGTTTGTGTGAGAAACACAAAACAATCACCGCCTGCTTCAAGGCTGAGTTGCACGCAGTGCCGTCACTCAGGTGTGGTCATGTAAACCCCAAATGGTCACCCTCCTAAAACTGTGATATGACTGGGAGCAAAGGGAAGGTTACGTATGTAGGGCACAGATTGGAAACATAGATCTAATATCATCATTTTCCACAACCTGAAAACACAAAGTGACACTCAAGCCATGTTATTTCGAAATAGGGAGGTAAATACCAATAATAATAATAATAATAATAATAATAATAATAATAATAAATATCTGAAAGTGAAATCAATTCCCCCTAGAAATAAAGAAATGCATGTGCATGTACAACTTCATTAAACTTTTAAACAAAAAAAAAGAGCCTTCCCTCCCAAATAAAGCCCTGCTATTGTCATCAATGTTTATTATATTCTCCTCTACTAACCCTTGTCCCCTTGAGACCCCTCATTTTGTTTATTAAATTCTTAAGAATAGCACCTTCTATCAGATGTTTCACCTTCTCACACAACTTCAGGAGAATACCAATCTGTCTTTTTTCTCTCTGTAGAGTTACTAGTTCAAGTTGTCTCCAGGTAAGCACTTCCTTCAGATTATATTTTTGCTCCTCAGGTGGAAGGCTTTTTCCCTCTGGAAAAAGCAAAAAGCAAACAAGGAAGCCAACAGATCAAGCAGGCCTACCCCTTCCCATAGCAGCTCATTTCTCCCAGCTCCCTCTGGACACAATCCATCCCCTCCGCTATGGGCAGAGTGAGGAGCGAGGGTTTACTGAACTCTCTCAGTAGGGTTGACGCAAGGGCACAACAGCATGGAATAAAAATAGACCAAGTACTCTTTTTTGCAATTATTTCATCACTTTCCCCTCCTTTTTTGGGGGATCAAACCAGATCTCCTGCATGGTAGGTGAGCATTCTACCACTGAACTTACCTGTGCACCCCTCCTATTATTTTCCTGAGAATTATAAGCTACTCCCTGTCAAGTTACTGGCAAGTAAATGCTACTCATTATAAACACTAACAAGATCACCCCTTGACTAGAATGCAAACACATATTCCCGACCCTTCTAAGCCCCTTGTATCAACCTGCTACTTACTTAATTGCCAGATGCGGAGAAACCGGTTCCAGTGTGAGATGATCAGATTTAGTTGTCTGATTAAAATAGTTCCATTTAGGACGTTATCAACAACGGTTGTCAACACGGAGTCAGCAACAGCCATCAACTTCTTGCCCTCCTCCGTAATATTTGCTAATATTTTCTCATCAGCTCCTGGTCAGGGTTAAGAACATAGTTTAATTCTCACAAGCAGTGGGGACAATCAAAGCTATACACTGAGCCTCCAATCTTGGGGTCTGTTCATATGAAACTTAGCCCCACAAAGGATAGGTCAAGCCTATTAGGCCTAAGAGTCAGCCCCAAGAGAACCTCTTTTGTTGCTCAGATGTGGCCTCTCTCTCCAGCCAACACAACAAGCAAACTCACCACCCTCCCCCGTCTACGTGGGACATGACTCCCCAGGGGTGTGGACCTTCCTGGCAATGTGGGACAGAAATCCCAGAATGAGCTGAGACCCAGCATCAAGGGATTGAGAAAAACTTCTCGACCAAAAGGGGGGAAGAGTGAAACGAGACAAAGTAGCAATGGCTGAGAGATTCCAAACAGAGTTGAGAGGTTATCCTGTAGGTTATTCTTACGCATTAAATAGATATCACCTTGTTAGTCAAAATGTAGTAGAGAGGCTAGAGGGAACTGCCTTAAAATGTGGAGCTGTGTTCTAGTAGCCATGTTTCTTGAAGATGATTGTATGATGATATAGCTTTCACAATGTGACTGTATGATTGTGAAAACCTTGTGGTTGATGCTCCTTTTATCTACCTTATCAACAGATGAGTAAAACATATGGAACAAAGAGGAATAATAGGAGGAACAAAGGTTAAAATAAATTTAGAGTGAAATCCTGGTGATTGGTGAGGGGGAGGGGTGGGGGGTATGGTATGTATGATTTTTTTTGTTTTCTTTTTATTTCTTTTTTTCTGAATAGATACAAATGTTCCAAGAAATGATCATGATGATGAACATGCAACTATGTGATGATATTGTGAATTACTGATTATATATGTAGAATGGAATGATCAAAAGTTATGAATTTTTGTTTAGTGTTTTTTTTTGGTATTTAAAAAAATAACATAGTTTAAACAGTGGACCCCCCAATTCCCTTCCCACCTCATTTCTTTAAAGTATGGGAATTCTCAATAATTTGCCCCAACTTAATTCACTCATGGGGTTTGGGTTTTATCCAAATCCATCTCCCAAACAACTTTCTTGTTCATGAAGATTAATCCCCACATCGGCTGGGAGAAAACGATTTTTAAACCTGCATTCCCCACCCTCCCCTTTGCTATACTGAATATCTTTCTTAAACTACACGGAATGTCCTTTGAAATTCCTTTTATGTTGAGAATTCCTGCAATAGAAGAATGAACTACATTGCACCAGGAATGCGTTTCATGCCTGCTCGGACAAGAGCTACCTGCAAAACAGCTCTCAGGAGGTGTTTTCATGACAAATGGAAACATCAGTGTGAACTTGGCTACTGGAGGGGAGAAGATGATTTTATGTTCTGCAACTCATGGCTATCTTGCAGAACTTGGAATGGGAATCTGGGGATCAAGTTAGAGGGGAGAATTTTTAAATATGCATAGTTAAATTACCAGAAGATTCGTATAATATTATGAGAAGACCAAGTTTATCTGTGTTATAAAAAACAAATATGAGTTCCCAGAGCCTGCCCATGTCAAGAAAACAAAACAGAACAAAACAACCAAATATGGGGCAGGCCATGGTGGCTCAGCAGGCAGAGTTCTCAACTGCCATGCTGGAGACCCGGGTTCAATTCCTGGTGCCTGCCCATGCAAAATTAAAAAACAAAAAAATACATAAACTTCCCCATCTGGGGATTCCTGATATTCTTGCAAGCAGTAGGGCCATCCAATTCAACAAGCTGAGCCATCGACCTTGGGGTTCGTCCCTGTGAAAGATTCCTGCAAAGGAGAAGCTAAGCCTACTCACAATTATGTCTAAGAGTCACCCACAGAGAAACTCTTTTGTTGCACAGGCATGGCCTCTTTCTCAAAGCCAACTCAGTAGGTGAACTCACTGCCCACCCCCCTACCTGGGACATGACTCCCAGGGGTGTAAATATCCTTGGCAATGTAGGACAGAACTTCTGGGGATGAGCCTGGAGGCCGAATCATGGGATTGAGAAAGCCAAACAGAGTTAAGAGGTTATCCTTATGCATTATATAGATATTCCTTTTTAGTTTGTGGTATAGTGCAGTGGCTACAGGGAAGTACCTGAAACTGTTGAAATGTATTCCAGTAGCCTTGATTTTTGAAGATGAATGTATGAGTATATAGCTTTTACAAGGAGACTGTGTGATTGTGAAAACCCTGTGGCTGAAGCTTCCTTTATCCAGGGTATGGACAGATATATTAAAAAAAAAAAAAAAGGATAAAAATAAATAAATAATGGGGGGGATAGGGGAAAAATTTGGGTAGATTGCAATACTAGTGGTTAATGAGAGGGAGGGGTAAGCGGTATGGGATGTGTGGGCTTTTTCTTTTTATTCTTTTTTCTAGAGTGATGTAAATGTTCTGAAAATGATCATGGTAATGAAAACACAACTGTGTGATGACATTGTGAGCCACAGCGCACTTTGGATGGATTGTATGTGTGTAAAGATATTAAAAATACTTTTTAAAGGGAGTGCAAGAGTAGTTCAGTGGCAGAATTCTTGTCCGCCATGTGGGAGACTCGGATTTGATTTCTGGTGAATACACTTGCCCCCACCCCAAGAGAAAAATTCAACAAATGGTGTCGCAATAATAGGCCGGTCACATGGAAAAAGAATGCAATGTGACCCCCACCATACAAAAAAAAATTTTTTTTAAACAAATACAGCAACAGCTTTACTCATAACTGCCAAACCTCAAGGTGACCAAGATGGCTTTTTGTAGGTGGGTGGGTAAACCAGCTGGCCCTTCCGTAGAATGGAGTATCACTTAGCGACAAAGAGAAACTGGCTAGGAAGCTACGGAAAGACATGGAGGAACCTGCAATGCCTTTTGCTAAGTGAAAGAAGCCTGTCCCAAAAGGCTGCCTACTGCAGGGTTCCAACCAGGTAACACTGTGGAAAAGGCAAATGATAGAGGCAGAAAAAAGACCAGTGAGTGGGGAGAGAAAGGGAGAGAAAACAGGTGGAGCCTGCAGAATCTGGGGGGCAGTGAAATTGTTCTGGGTGACGCTGTACTGGTGGATACACAACGACATTTCTCAGAACCCACAGATCTACACAACCCAGGGAACTCTAATGTAAATTATGGACTTTTGTTAATAATTTGTCAATTTGGTTCATCAGTTGTAGCAAAAGTTACCACAGGGATGCAAGATGTTAGTAATAGAGAAAATGTGTGTGTGTGTGTGTGTGTGTGTGTGTGCGTGTGTGTGTGTAAGGGGTTGGGAGTTCCATGCGCTATGCTCCGTTTTTCTGTGTACCTAAAATTGTTGTAAAAATAAGTCTATTCATTTTAAAAAGCCCACACATATACTACTTTCAATCAAGTAGCTTTTAATAATCGACACAGCACTCACCTTTTAATGGTCTTATATTTCAGTCCCTAACTGCCTCATCACGTAGGGGACTTAGCTATTATTGTCTGTCCCAGTTATCTGATGAAACTGAGACTCAGAATTATCTATCTGGGATTTTTAGTTCAAAATCCAGTACGCGGAAAAAAAAAAATCCAGCGCACAGGCGGTGTGATGGTGGCACAGCAGGCAGAGTTCTCTCCTGCCATGCCGGAGACCCGGGTTCGATTCCCAGTGCCTGCCCGCGCCAAAAAAAAAAAGAAAAGAAAAAATTCCAGTGTATTTTTACCAAATCTGAACATAACCTGCATATAAACTTGAATCTAGAGTCTTAAGGACCACACTTATCTCCTCATTTTTTTATCACGGAATACTTGGGGCCTAAGGAAGAGGTGGAAGAATCAAATAGTATTTAATTTTCTATAAGGTCACCAGTATCAGACTAAAAATCCACAGATTTCAGAACAACAGAGCCAGACACAGTGGGGTTTGAATTTTAGCTCCTGGTACTTGTTTTCTTTGAGATCTTGGGTAAATACCATTCCAAACCAAGCTTCAGCTTCCTTATCTAAAAAATGAAGTCCTCAAGGAAGGTTTGCAGCACTGTATGGAGGAAGCTTTGTGAGCACAGCTGCTGACATGCAGGACGTATCCAATGAACCATGGATTCCAGTATTAGTTATTATCAACCATTCAAGATATTCTGAGCCTTCCTGGCTCCTTCCATCCAAAGTGCTTCCTTTACCAAACGTCAGCCCCATTGAACACTGTCAGGTCAAATTCCCTACCCTCATCCCTACACAACACCAGAAGGACACTAACTTTGGATGTTCCCAGCACATCCCATGAACATACCACACAGTTTGAAGAGATGTTTGACATCTGGCCATGACAGCAGGTGCTTGAAAACCTCATCCAGATCGCACACAAATTCCCCATGGTTTACGGGCCAGGACTTGGTGATCACAGCAGACATAAGTGTGCCAAATTTCCGCCAATCTTGACAGGAGAGTCCATCAAGGATGCTGGTCTGAGACTAAAAGAAAATCCACAAAGAGAAGAAAATGTAACAGTCTAAAAAAAAATTGGTTTGCCTTTAAATAGCAGAAGTCAATGACCCATCCAAAAGCATTTTGGAAATCTATTATAACTATTTGGAAATTTATTATTAGAAGCCACCACTCCCCCAAATATAAAATAGAAAAATACGTAACATTTCTCAGTGCATTTCCATTCCCTTTATGCTGGTTCTGTTTACTTAAGAGATTAGCATCAGAGGCGTGAAGACATGCACACAAATACACAGCAACACAACCCACAAAGCACCTTTCCTGCCAGCTCCCTGCCAGTTTCCACCTTTTTCCTGGCAGTTTCACATCATGAAAAATTCCAAATGTAATATGAGAGAAATATTAACACATACTGCATGTACCTACAAAGACCACACCCATTTTAATTCTCTTTCTGATTCCCCGGCAAGGAATTTCTCTTCTTTCGGTTCAAGGCTTTCACAAAACATTTCACCTCTAAGTAGTAAAAAATAGTTAAGGCTAACTTATAAATTGATGCTCTCTGATGCTTAGAAGGAAAAACAAACTTTGCCAAGCACCAAGTTAAAAGAAGCATGCCCACTATGACCAAATGGGATTTATCCCAGAATGCAAGGTTGGTTTAATATCAGAAAACCAATTTTAATACATCAACATTAATAGAAAAAAATGACATCATCATCTCAACAGAAGGATGTACTGGTTTGAAACTGTTGTGTGGCCCAGAAAAGCGATTGCTCTTCAGCAGCACAATTTGGCCATATGTACACACCATCGTTCACCAATCTACTTCTCAGTCAGTGTAGCCATTAGCCAACTGCATTCATTAGGCATCATGTATAATGCCCAAAGTCCACAGTCCATCAGCACTCTCAATTTTAGATAATTTCATTGTTCCCAAGAGAAAGATAACCAATAAACACACTCTCACCATAGAGGAAATCTAAACCTTCTCTTAATTTTTGTCCCTCCCCCCATTACTTACTCCTGCTGTTGCTTTGGTACTGCTGATGTTTTCCTGTTAAATACCGCCCATAGCAAGAAGCATTTGATTTTGAGGAGTTCCCATTTATCTATTTTTTCTTTGTTGCTTGGGCTTTCAGTGTAAAATTTAGGAAGCTACCTCCTATTACTAGGTCTTGAAGATGTTTCCCTACATTTTCTTTTAGGAGCTTTACGGTGCTAGTCCTTATACTTAAGTATTTTATCCACTTTGAGTTAATTTTTGTGTAGGGTGTAAGATTGGGGTCCTCTTTCATTCTTTTGCTATTGATATCCAGTTCTTCCATACCCATTTACTGAAAAGTCTATTTTGTCCCAGTTCAGTGGATTTGGAGGCCTTGTCAAAAATCAGTTGACCATTGATTTGGTGGTCTATTTCTGCACTCTCGATTCTATTCTATTGGTCGATGCTTCTATCTTTGTGCCAGTACCATGCTGTTTTTACCACTGTGGCTTCTTAAGTCAGAAAGCGTTAATCTTTCCACTTGATTCTTCTTTTTTAGGATGCTTTTAGCTATTCAGGGTCTCTTTCCCTTCCAGATGAATTTGGTAACTAGCATTTCCAAGTCTTCAAAATAGGTTGTTGGAATTTTGATTGGTATTGTGTTGAATTTGTAGATCAATTTGGGTACAATTGACATCTTTTTTTTTCCCCATTTATTTTGTATTATCAAACCAAAACAACACACAAACACGAACATTCTTACCATACAAACATTCCATGTATCGTGTACAATCAATGGCTCATTCTCCAAAATGTTTCCTCTTTTATAGGATTCCAGTAAACTAATAAAGACCAACCTGAATGGGTGGAGATATGTCACCACCTAATCCAGCTTAATAACCACTCTTGACTGAGTTACATCTCCAGGGAGATGATCTAATTACTGTTTCAAACATACAGTACTGAATATGGATTAGAAGAAACAGTTGCCTTTACAAAATGGGATTAGGATTAAAACATGGCTTTTCTAGGATATATATATTCTTTCAAACTGGCACATTACCATTGATTCTTATCTTTTGAAATGTTTTTATCAGAAAAGCATGTTGAATTTTGTTGAATGCTTTTTCAGCATCAATCAAGATGATCATGTGATTCTTCCCTTTTGATTTGTTAATGTGTTGTATTACATTAATTGATTTTCTCGTATTGAACTATCCTTGCATTCCTAGTATAAATCCCACTTGGTCTTGGTGTATAATTCTTTTAATGTTTTGCAGGATTCATTTGCTAGTATTTTGTTGAGAATTTTTGCCTTTATGTTCATTAGGGAGATTGGCCTGTAGTTTTCCTTTCTTATAGCCTCTTTACCTGGTTTTGGTACTAAAATGATATTAGCTTCATAAAATGAGTTAGGTAGCATTCCTCTTTCCTCAATTTTTGGGAAAAGTTTGAGCAGGATTCATGTTAGTTCTGTTTGGAATATTTGATAAAATTTCCCTGTGAAGTCATCTGGCCCTGGGCTTTCCTTTGTAGGAATATTTTTGTTGACTGATTGAATCTCTTTACTTGTGACTCATTTGTTAAGATCTTCTATTTCTTCCTGAGTCAGTGTAGTTTGTCTGTGCATTTCCAGGAATTTGTTCATTTCATCTAAGTTGTCTAGTTTGTTGGCGTATAGTTGTTCAAGTATCCTCTTATGATTTCTTTTATTTCTCCAGGGTCTGAGGTAACATACCTCTTTTCATTTATCTGTTTATTTGCATCCTTTCTCTTTTTTCCTTTGTCAGTCTTGCTACTGGCCTATCAATTTTATTGATTTTCTCAAAGGACCAACGTTTGGTTTTATTGATTCTTTCTACTGATCTTTTGTTCTCCCATTCATTTAACTTTGTTATTTCTCTTCTTCTCTTTGCTTTGGGGTTAGTTTGCTATTCTTTCTCAAATTCCTCCAGTTTAGCAGGTAAGTCCTCAATTTTTGCTTTTTCTTGTTGTTTAATATAAGTATTTAGGGCAATAAATTTCCCTGTCAGCACAGCCTTTGCCACATCCCATAAGTTCTGACAATCCGTATTCTCATTTTCATTCATCTCCAGATAGCTACTGATTTCTCTAACAATTTCTTCTTTGACCACTGGTTATTTAAGGGTGGGTTGCTTAATCTCCATATATTTGTGAATGTTCTCATTCTTTGGTGGTTATTGATACCCAGTTTCATTCCATTGTGATCAGAGAAAGTGCTCTGAATAATTTCAATGTTTCTAAATTTATAAAGCTCTGTTTTGTGCTCCAGCATATGATCTATTCTGGAGAATGTACCATGAGCACTAGAGAAGAATGTTTATCCTGGTGTTTTGGGGAGCAATGGCCTATATATGTCTGTTAGGTCTAATTCATTTATTAAGTTATTTAACTTCTCTATTTCCTGGTTGATCTTCTGTCTGGTTGTTCTATCTATAGAGAAGAGTGATATATTGAAGTCTCCTACTATTATTGAAACATCACCATTCCCTTCAGTTTTGCCAATTTCTGTCTCGTGTACTTTGGAGCTCCTTGACTGTAAGCATAAACATTTGTGGTTGTTATTTCTTCTTGGTGAATTATCCTTATATAAATATACAGTGTCCTTCTTTGTTTCTTTTGATATTTTCACATTTAAAGTCTATTTTGTCCAATATTAGTATAGCTACTCCTGCTTTCTTTTGGTCACAACTTGCATGGCTCTTTGTCCATCCTTTCGCTTTCAGTCTATTTGTATCCTTGTGTCTAAATAAGGCTCTTATAAGTAGCATATAGTTGGATTATGTTACTGAATCCATTATGCCATTATCTTTAATTGGTAAGTTTAGGCCACTAACATTCAAAGTTATTACTGAAAAAGCATTTCTTGAATCCATCATCTTAACTTTTGGATTTTATTTGTCAGATCTATATATTCTTTTCCCTCTTTCTCTTTTTATCCTTTAAGTTAACCTTACTGGTACTCTTCACTTCTGTGCCCTCCTCTAGACCTCCTTTTCCTGTCTTTTTTTTTCCAATTGGCAAAGTTCCTTTAGTATTTCTTGTAAGGCCAGTCTTTTGTGAACAAATTCTTTCAGGATTTGTCTGTGAGAATTTTAATCTCTCCCTCAGTTTTGAAGGGCAATTTGGCTAGGTACAAAATTCTTGGCTGGAAGTCTTTCTTTTTCAAGATGTTCTTTAATCCTCATTCAATACTGATGGGTGGGATCTTTTTTATTAAGTTGTTTCCATGGAGGTGTGATCCACCCAATTGTTGGTGGGACCTTTTGATTAGATGGTATCCATGGAGATGAGTCTTCACCCATTCAAGGTGGGATTGCTTACTGGAGTTCTTTAAAAGGGAACCATTTTGGAAAGAGCCCAAAGAGCTGAAAGGGCCAACATAAGACCCAGATGTTTACAGATGAAGAAAGAAAATTCCCCAGAGAAGCTGTCTGAAATGAGAAGCCAAAGGACCTTCCCAGCCCTGTGCCTTCCCAGCCGATAGAGGTGTTCTGCACCCGTCGGCCTTTCTTGAGTCAAGGTATCCTTCCATGGATGCCTTAGTTTGGACATTTTATAGCCCTGGAACTATAAACTTGCAAATTAATAAATTCCCTTCATAGAAGCTGTTCTATGAATGGTATATATATTCTGATATATTGTATTCTGGAAGCTTAGCAAACCAATACAATGGAGAAAAAACATTTGACAAAATCCAACACTATAAAAACACATAACAAAGTAGGGAACTTCCTCAATCTGGTAAAGCATATCTATGAAAAACCTGCACTTGCTATCATACTTACTGATGACAGACTGGATGCTTCCCACCCCCCCAACCCCTGCCCCTCATAAACAGGAACAAGGCACAGCTGTCTGCCATGACTACCTCCTTCTAATACCATACTGGATAAACCATGCAGGGCAATAAGGCAAGAAAAGTAAATGAGACATGCAGATTGGAAAGGAAGAAGCGAAACTATCTATATTTGCAGATGATATGATCTTGTATATAGAAAATCCTAAGGAATCTGCTAAAATACTATTAGAACTAATTAATGAGTTCAGCAAGTTTGTAAGACACAAGATCAATGTACAAAACTCAGTTGTATTTCTATACACGTGCAATGAATGTGTATTAGTGAAATTAAGAAAACAATTCTACTTACAATAGCACCAAATAGAATAAAATACTTGGAATAAACTTAACAAAAGTGCAAATCTTATACTCTGAAAATTACACAGTATTGTTGAAATAGAGGAATATCTAAATAAATGGGAAAACATCTCATTTTCCTGGATTGGAAGAGTTAACATTTTAAGACAGCAATACTTCCCAAACTTATCTACACAATTAGTGTTGTCCCTGTCAGCACCCAGCTGGTGACTCTGCACAAATTAACACATCATTCTAAGATTCATCTGGAATTGCAAGGAACCCAGAATAGCGAGAACAGTCTTGAAGAACGATAGCATAGGAGAACTCATGCCGTGATCTCAAAACTTATGACAAAGCAACAACAAGCAAGAGAGTTTGGCACTGGCACAAGGACAGACACACAGAGCAATGGAACAGATCTGAGAATCCAGACATAAAACCAACATCTGTGGCCAGCTGACTTTTGACAGGGATGCAAAGACCATTCAAAGGGGGAAAGAACAGTCTTTTTCAACAAATTGCACTGGATAACTGGAGAGCTACATGCAAAAGAATGAAGTAGGACCCTCACACCTCATACCATATCCACAAATGAACTCACAATGGATCGATGACCTAAATATAAGAGCCAACAACTAAAATCTCTTGGAAGAAAACATAGGGGTAAATCTTCATGATCTAAGATTCAACAAAGGAATCTTAGATATGACAACAAAAACGCAAGCAACAAAAGATAAAAAAAAAAAAAACCAGATAAATTGAACTTCATCAGAATTTAAAACCTTGTGCTCCAAAGGATACCATTAAGAAAGTAAAAAGACAATCTACGCAGGGTGCAAGGGTTGTTCAGTAGTAGAATTCTCGCCCGCCATGCGGGAGACCTGGTTTCAATTCCCAGCCCATGCACCTACCCCACCCCCCAAAAAGATTTTCAACAAATGGTGCTGCAATAACAGGATAGTCATATGGAAAAAGAATGAAATGTGACCCCCCCATCATACAGCATACAAAAAAAAAAAAGATAATCCACAGAATTGGGAGAAAATATTTGCAAATCACATATCTGAAAAGAGGCTTGTATTTAAGAATATATATAAATAACACCTACAACTCAATAATAAAAAGACAAATAATAATTTAAAAAACAGGCAAAGGATCAGAATGGGTGAAATGTATGGTATGTGACTTCTATCTCAAGAAAGTGTTTTTTTTTTAAAAAGAAAAGAAAATCTTATAAAAGTTATGTACTTAAAAAAAATTATAACCTCTTGGTTTCCCATGCAGAATGATTCCTACAACTTGACAGGTCTCCTGGCCAGTATCAGGTCCAAGCCTTTCTCGGACCCTGAGATGTCCAGTTAGAAAGCGCAAGCAGGGACACAGGTCTGGGGAGTATCCGAGAGCATGGCATGAGCAGAGAGCTTGGCCACATGAGACAAAGTAGGAAGGACAATTCTCACATGAGACAGCTTCTCAGAGGCAATGGGACACAGTCTCTTCCCACTTTGCAGAAAAAGACAAAGTTAACCCGTAGCATCTTTTTCTAGTTTACCGATTTTTCTCCCATACATGTTTTGTGCATCTTTGGACTCTTCTGCTCCTTATCTGCTAACCATGTGTTAGCAGACACTCGAACAGGTTGTCACAAAAATAAAGTGGACATTTTGGGAGCTGCCTGGGAGATTGTCTGATTCCAGGTCATATGGCCACTGTGGTTTTCCCTGCATGTAACATCCACCTAGTAGCATGCAGCCAAGCAGCTTGTGGTAGTTAGATTTAGTTGTCAACTTGGCCAGGTGAAGGCACCTAGTTCTGTTGTTGTGGATATGAGCCAATAGTATGTGCACCTCATCTGTTGCTGATTACATCTGCAGTCGGCTAGGAGGCGTGCCTGTGCAATGAATGGCGTTTGATTTAATTGGCTGATGCTTAATTAAGAGAGACTCAACGTAGCACAGCCCAAGCAGTTCAGCATACTCATCTCAGCACTCGCAGCTCAGCCCAGGCCTTTGGAGGTGCAGAAAGGAATCATCCCAGGGGAAAGCTGTTGGAACCCAGAGACCAGGAGAGAAGGCCAGCAGAGATCACCCTGTGCCTTCCCACATAAGAAAGAACCTCAGATGAAAGTCAGCTGCCTTTCCTCTGAAGAGCTAATGAAATAAATTCCCTTTTATTAAAAGCCAATCCTTCTCTGGTGTGTTGCATTCCGGCAGCTAGCAAACTAGAACACAGCTTTTCAAGGCCTGGGCAGAGGGTACCAGATTTCGGTGTCATAACACAGGCCACAGAGAATACCTAGTACTCCCTCTCGTTGGTGTGAGAGGATCTTAGAACCAACAGGCACTTAACAGCCTTTACCCAACTGCTGTAAGAACACAGCTGTAGGGCGGGCCGTGGTGGCTCAGCGGGCAAAGTGCTTGCCTGCTATGCCGGAGGACCTCGGTTCGATTCCCGGCCCCAGCCCATGTAACAAAAACAGAGGAACAAAAATACAATAAAACAAGAAAATGTTTAAAGATGTTTCCCTTTCTTCCTTCCTTCCTTCCTTCTCTCTGTCTTTCCTTTAAAAAAAAAAAGAACACAGCTGTAAACCCAAATACACTGTCCAGGTAGGAGCGGAGGGTTACCTGGCAGGCTGAGCTCACGGCTTCTAGAACACACTTCTCAAAGGTCTTGGCCACACTGTCTTTGGAGTTTGTGCGATCCCAATCAGTAGAGCAGTAGGCAGAGATCTGTAAGAGAGGTCTTTCCTGCAGAGCCAGAAGATGAGACAGTAAGCGCTTTCAGATGCTGCACTCTAACACTCAATGGATTAAAAATACCCTGCTTCTTTTTTACTTTCCTACTATTTTATCAATTTCCCGGTATCTGAACATTCTCGCTCCCTCATGCTAAGTATATCCTCCCTGCCCTCTACCATCAGCCCAGCAAGACTCTGGAGGACAGGACCTAAAATTAAAAGAAGAGTCTCTTTTTCCACTTCATAGGAAAATCACTTGACCCAGCATCTTGCAAAAACAGGAAAAACTTGATCAATAAATAAGTGGCTTTTCCTTAATTCTGTTTTCCTAAAACAGATCTGTTTGCCAGTTACATATAAAACTCTTGCGCCACGTTGAAAGTGAATTTTCCTAGGGCCACGGGCCTGAAATTGGAATGAAGGGCATTTTTGTGTTTTTCCCCCACTCGTCACTCTGTGCGCTGAGACTCCCGTCTCTTCCAGGTAGAGCGTCTCTGCTGCACATGCCAGGCCCCGGTCCCTTGTTCTCCAGCTGTCCCAATAAAACCTAGCGAAGTTCATCTGGGATCTAACACCTACCCCGAATCAGAAATGACCATACGAAGTCCTGACGTATTTCACACCCGGCACGGGAGGGCTGCCTCGAAATGCAGAATTGGTACCTACTTGTCGTTCCTTAAGCATTGGTTTTCTCAGACTTCCCTTCACCCTGAGAACTGCACCCCCACACCCCACCTGTCTGCCGCAGTACCTGTTTGAGCCTCCCTTCCATATCTCCCAGTAATGACTCCTGCCAGCCACAGCCCGCGGGAAATTTTATCTCCACCATTTGCCTCCAAATCTGCAAAACGCAAGCAGACATGACATCGAAACCACATTATGTTATGAGAAAAGAAAGAAAGACCAGATGATAATGTGGAGGGCACTGGCCTCTGAGAAACCCACCCCCCCTCCAGGTTCTGCCTCCGTGGCAAGTCCTGCCACCCACCTTAGCCTCGTAAAGCCAAGGGCACTGACCGGCCTGGTGACCACTCACATCCTGTGGCTGAGGAATCAGCTTTTATTCGGAAAGGATTTTCCTCCAGCCTTTTCATTTGAACCTTTTGAAAGCTACATGCAAGCTGCAAGAACAGCACGAGTGCATGTGGATTCCCCCGTTGTTAGCTGTGAACACACCCGCTCTCTCTCATCCATTTGTGCTCTCTCTTCAGTCTCTCTAAGCATCTTCCCTGCTGAACCATTTGAAGGTAAGCGTGGACAGCACGCCACTGTGCCCCCAGCTACGACAGCGGGCGCCTCCTAACAATGAGGCTCTGCTACCAGATGACCCCCAACGGCGCCACTCAGGACAGCGAAAATCAACAGGAAGCTCTCACCGAAGGCGCCCCCTTCACATCCCCCCAGTTTCCACATCACAGCTTTACCTCTGACTTTCTGGGTCCAGGCTCTAACCCAGGTGTACAGATGCCATTTAGTCATCACGTTTCTTTTCTGGAAGAGACCCCCAGTCTTTTTTCCCCCACCCACCCCCTTCATAAGGTTGACAATTTTGAATAGTTCAGGCCGGCTGTTCTGAAGACTGTCTCCCGATGTATCTTACGGTGTCCTCATGATTAGATGCAAACGAAATAGCTTTGGCAAGAATACCAGCAGGTTGAATCAGATGAAAATGCAGTTTCTGTAGGTCAAATGTGGTCAAATAACAGCAATTTCACACAGACGCGCTTAATGCATGCCTGCTCGTGGGGCCCCAGGAGAGCATGGAGCTGGGAGGCCCTGGGATTGCTGGCGGCTAGGTCTTTGGCTAAGAATCCCCATGTGTACACGCCCAGAACCTGCAGGAAAGTCCAGTCAAGGATAAAGAGAACTCTAAGCAGGTGACACTGCACATTCAACAACCTGAGTGTCAAAAAATGGCTTGGGAGTGGGCGTGAGTGTGAGGGTAGTTCAGTGGTAGAATTCTCACCTGCCATGCAGGGGACCCGGGTTCGAGTCCCAGTCCATGCACTTTCCCCAAAAACAAACAAAACAAAAATTCAACAAATGGTGCTGTGATAATGGGTTACTCACATGGAAAAAGAATGAATCGTGACCCCACCATACAGCATACAAAAAAAAATGACTTAGGACTCTGCTCCAGGAGCCTTGATTCTTGAAGATGATTATATAATATAACTTTTACAATGTGACTGTGGGATTGTGCAAACGTTGTGTCTGATGCTCCTTTTATCCAGGGTATAGACAGGTGAGTAAAAGAATATGGATAAAAAAATAAACAAATAATAGGGGGAACAAAGGGTAAAATAGATTAGGTAGATGGAAATACTACTGCTCAATGGTGTATATGAGCTATTTTTTTCCTTTTATTTCTTTTTCTGGAGTGATGCAAATGTTCTAAAAAATGATCATGGTGATAAATACACAACTATGTGATATTGTGAGCCATCAATTGTACACCATGTATGGAATGGATACGTGTGGAAATTTGTCAATAAAAATATTTTTTAAAAATGGCTCAGGAGCTGTCAACCTTCCAACTTCTCGAATATAGGGGAAAAAAAATAAAGGCACAAGTTCTCCTTTGGAGAAGCAGTCTTTTCCGCTTTTTTAATTGAAATGTCAGCTGTGTGGGGGAGGGGAGGGAGGAATATATGGGAACTTGGTATTTTCAGCATGGTTTTTCTATAAATCTACAACTTCTCTAATTTTAAAAGAACATGTCGCCTGTAGAGTGATATTTGTGACTTTGTGAATATTTGGCTCCCCGAGAACTTTTTACCTATCCAGTGAAACATTCTTGATGATTTTCACCTGGGTCGATTATTGCTGCTTTGTTACAAAATGATGATTTTCCAATTGCTTTTATTTCTCCTACATTTGCTACTTGGCATTCTTTTGTTAAAAAAAAAAAAAAAGAAGGTTCCTTTTCCTTCCCCTTCTTTCCTTTAAACCTATGTTTAAAGTATCAATGAATCAAATCATTTAAACGTATGTCTAAGGTATCAATGAATCATAACCCGTTCCCACTGTAATGTACTCTGGTACTCAAATTGGCCCCTATTTGGCCCATGGGAGTCCCCTCAAACTAGCTTTCTATAAAAAATTTAAAAAAAAATTTTCTTTTTAAATAAACTTTTCACGTTGGAAAAATTTTAGATTTATAGAAGTGCTGCCAAGATTGTACTCTTCATCCGATTTCCCCTAATGTTAAAATCTTATGTAAACACGATATTCGTCAAAGCCAAGAAATGGGCATGGAGAGACTGCTGTGCACTGCACAAGACTTCCTCCAGGGTCACCGTTGTCCCCCGACGGTCATTTTCCCATCACGGGGTTTCCCCCAGGATGCCACCCCGCCTGGTGAGTCATCACACGCTTCCTGAGCCGCCTGGCACCATCAGACACTCCGGGCTCAGCCTGTGCTTTTCCTGCCCCACCTCTGGGTCAGCTGCCTCTTCAAGGAGCTTGGTCTCTCTTGGTGGGGGACGGTATTCAGAGGCCATGACAGGTGTCTGGGTGCCTATCAGTTGTTTCCAGTGGTTAGAGATGAGAGCTGTTACTGAATCATGACTCCATGCCGCTGGCTCTGATTCCACCCATACCTTGGGGTTCTTCTCCTCTTTCCCCTCTTCCAGATCTCCCTTCTTCCACCATGAGAACCCCAGCACCTCAAAGCGAGGCATCTGTTCATTTGTTCAGGCTTGTGATACACTGAAAAGAGTGTCAGAATTGCTACACCCAACCCACTTCTGACGACAAAGCTTCCAAGTAAAACTCAAGATAACATGTGCTTTTCCTTTGTGGTCGACCTTGAGACCCCCTCTAGGCGTCAGTGCTCCATTTATTGGGACCACTGGACCCCACTCCACTCCGGGTCTGAGATAAGGGAGGTCATTCGTTCCTGTGTACCTGCAGTCTCAGCCTCGTAATTTCATGATTATCCTGTTAAAGTATCCCAGGAAGGCAACAGTTATGGAAATTTGATTAAATGAGAAAAGGGGGCCACTCTCACTCTTGAGAGCTGTGATCACACAGCAGCCAATGGTCTCGGGTCGATCTACCTGCTCTCCCTGTGCTTTAGGCTCTCTCTGTGCTTTAGCCCCTCTCCGGAGGGGCTGTGCGTCCCTCCAGCACCCAGGCAACCCTCCGCAGCACCTCCCCTCAGGGCATACTTCAGTCCCTTCTTAGCTATCAGAGCTACTAGCTCTGCATTTAACCTAGCCCCACGCTCGCACTCCAGCCGCATCACCCCTGTCATGAATGCAGACTTAATGCTCTGGAGAGTCTACCATTTGGAATCTTGAAATCAGAGTGAAAATTCAACTTTGCCTGGGTGGCATTTAAGTCTACCAGCCTGAAACTTTGCAGAGCGTGTAGTGAAGGACTATCTGATCCTTTCATTAAAAGTCACAGGTTGACAAAGCTATAGGCTGTGCCCCCAGTCTTGGGGTTTGTTCATATGAAACTTAACTCCACAAAGGATAGGTCAAGCCTACTTAAAATTTAGGCCAAAGAGTCACCCTCAAGAGAGCCTCTTTTGTTGCTCAGATGTGGCCTCTCTCTCCAGCCAACACAACAAGCAAACTCACCACCCTCCCCCTGTCTACGTGGGACATGACTCCCAGGGGTGTGGACGTTCCTGGCAACGTGGGACAGAAATCTTGGAATGAGCTGAGACTCAGCATCAAGGGATTGAGAAAACCTTCTTGACCAAAAGGGGGAAGAGTGAAATGAGACAAAGTGTCAATGGCTGAGAGATTCCAAACAGAGTCAAGAGGTTATCCTGGGGGTTATTCTTACGCATTAAGTAGATATCACCTTGTTATTCAAGATGTAGTGGAGAGGCTGGAGGGAACTGCCTGAAAATGTAGAACTATGCTCCAGTAGCCATGTTTCTTGATGATGATTGTATAATGATAAAGCTCTCACAATCTGACTGTGTGATTGTGAAACCTTGTGTCTGATGCTCCTTTTATCTACATGTCAACAGACAAGTAGAACATACAGAATAAAAATAAATAATAGGGGGAACAAATGTTAAAATAGAAATGCTAGTGATAAATGAAAGCAAGGGGTAAGGGGTATGGTATGCATAATTTTTTTCTGTTATCATTTTATTTCTTTTTCTGTTGTCTTTTTATTTCTTTTTCTGAATTGATACAAATGTTCTAAGAAATGATGAATATGCAACTATGTGATGATATTGAGAATTACTGATTAGAACGGAATGATATGTTAATTTTTTGTTTGTTCTTAATTTTTTTAATTAATAAATAAGTTAATTAAAAAAGAAAAAGTCACAGGTTGAGCTGGGCGCTGACCCCATGTGCTCTCTGTATAGGGGCACAGGACAGAAGGCACTAGCAATGCTCTTGGCTGGGAGAGGATGGGAGGCAAAGGGAGATAGCTCTCTGACACCCCTTCCACCCCTCTTTGGGCAAGTACTCTCCGGCTGTAGGCAGCAGAGGGTATGTTAAGGGAACAGGCTTTGCAGCAAGACAGATGGGTGAATTATGTAGTTCAGAAAAACAAAAGCCAAAAAACTGTTCTTAATCTTAATTCCATTTCTTGGGTGTGAACCCACTGTAAACAGGACCCTCTGAAAATGTTATTTTTAATTAAGGAATGGTCAACTGAATTGGGATGGGTCTTAATCCTGTTATTAAAGGACTTAGAAAAGAAAAAGCCACAGGGAAGAGCTGGGAGCCCGAAGTCAGTGAGAACCCAGAAAAGAAAGAAGAGGACATCAGACATGGCTGTGTGATAGGAAAGTCAAAGAAACTCAAGGATTGTCAGCCTGCCAGAAAGCTACAGACCCAGGGAGGAAGCTGTGAGACAATAAATTCCCATTGTTTAAGCCAAAAAAAAAACTCACAAGGTGAAATTTGCAACTTCCTACTTGATAGAAAATGGACACTGGCATACACAGGCCTGGGCTATTAGGAGGCAGAGAAAAGTCTGGAAGCTGATGGTAGAAAGGAGCTACTGCCCCAGGCAGACACTGGAAGGAAAACCACTGACGGCTCTGGGAGGTCAGTCTGTAGCTGGCTCCGAGAGCCTCATGCATTTGACAAGCTCCACTTATAGGCTGGTAGCTTCAGCCAGAACTGCAGACCCTCAAGGACCACAAGCCTTGGTTTGCCAGTTTTCTGTCAGTGGCAATCGCATCTCTGGTTTTCAAGGGAACAAGGAGGGACACTGATGTCACATTCTAGAGACGTGGTGTGGAGCCCACCCTGCAGGAGCACTCCTCGGGCCCCGCCTCACATTGCCATGGGCTTGTCCAGTGACAGAGCCTCTGTGGACTAGCACGTCACGGATAAGGATAACTTTCAGTGGGTGACGTGGCATCCCCGAAGACCTGGAAGTCAATTGGTGCAAGAGGTGCGGTTTTCACAGCTGCCAGGACACAGGAACAACATAACGCATCTTAAAATCAAAATCAGCTAATCTCACCAAGTGGTGCACTTGGAAACGGCTGAGGTGGGAAAGTTTATATTTATTTCCACAACTTAAGTAAAAAAAAGGAGCAACTAAAGAGACAATGACAATTAAATGGTCTTGATCTTGGATGGAATCTAATAATGGAGGAGGAAAGGTCCAAAAAGATATTACTGGGACAAGTGAAAATTTTGGAACACAATCATAAGTTGACACCAACAGCAAGGTTCTTGAACTTGATAACTGTGCTTAAAGTAGTTACATAAGTGAATATTTTGGTTCTTAGGAAATGTACATGGAAGTATTATTCAAGCAACATGATGTATGCTCAACCTACATTGAAGTGTTAGATTGTCAGATATACAGATAGATAGAGGGACTGACAGATGACTGGATAGATAAAATGATAATGGTAAATGTGGCAAATTGTTAAAACTGGTGGATCTGGGTATCTGTTAGAGAGTATATTGAAGTTTTCTATATTGGTTTTGTATTATTCTTACAACTTCCCTGTTAGTTTGAAATTATTTCAAAATAAAAAAGAGCCCAAGCCTAAATCTCCCCTGGCCTTCATACCATCCCTTCCTAGCCATCACCCAAAGGTGCACCCCAACCACGTTTGAGTCCCTTCAGTCAGCTTAGCTCAAGGGGTGGACTGTCATGGTCAGGTTCATGCGTCAACTTGGCCAAGTGGTGGTACCTGTTTGTCTGGTTGGGTGAGTGCTGGCCTGTTTGTTGCTAAGAAGACATTTCATAGAATTAAATCATGATCACATGGGCTGCATCCACAGCTGATTCCATTTGTAATCAGCCAAGGAGAACATCTTCTTTAATGAGTCAGGCTTAATCTAATCACTGGACACCTTTTAAGAAGGATTCAGAAGAGACAGGCTCTCTTCCTGCTTCCGCTGGTGAGCCTCTCCTGTGGAGTTCGTCCAGACCCTCCATCAGAATCATCAGCTTCACAGCCTGCCCTATGGATTTTGGACTCTATGTTCCCATGGTTAAGTGAGACACTTTAATAAATTTTATGTTTATGAATATTTCCTGTAGCTTCTGTTTCTCTAGGGAATCCTAACTAATCCAGGGGACTTCTGACCTCTCTATCTCCAGACTCAGTCCTGCCCATTTGCCCTCTTGAAGACCTCTTGCTTTCATCTTTCCCTGCCATCTCCAATGTCACAAGCCTGACCCCTAACCTTAGGACTGAAACAGACTCCAAATGTCTCCCTGTAGGCCACTGTCTCTGAGTAAATTTTCTGACATGGTCCATTACTGCCGCCTGCCCTGCAGCCACGCCTTCACCAGGACCACCAGAGTCAGGGAGCCAGGCAGGTAACCTAACCAGCTCTTGAGAGCTGAAGCTCACCTGAGCCTCAAAAGACCCATTAGATGAACGTTTCCTGTTTTTCAGACAAAGAACCCAGGCTCAGGTGAGGGTTAATACCTGCCCAGGTGAGCAGCAGGTGAGCTGCAGAGTGGAAACCTGAAAGGAGTTCTGTCTCCTGCTGGATACTCTGGCCATGACTTATGGTGGGGATGTGGTTGACTGCCACCACCCCCCACTCAAAAACCTTCCGCAGTTTCTCCGCTTTCAGCAAAGCTTACCTTCATTTCCTGGGGATAAGTGAAAACTTCAGATGAAAACTTTGTATTCTGGAACATGCTCTTTTTAAAAACACTTTGAAGCCAATTTCTAGTGGCAGTGAGAGCACCCTGGAACACTGCTTCTGCTGACATCTTCTTTCCTGTTTCATCTCCCCATGTTTCTGCTGAATCCTGATGGCACAAAAGAGAAAATGTAATTGTCCTCCTGTTGACTGAAAGGTTTTCAAAAAAGATACCACGCTTTCTGTTCCACCACCGTCTCCACCTCATAGGATTATCTGACATATTAATAGGTGCTCAATAAACAGCTACGTCATAGTTACACATATAAATAGGTGTTCAAACACGAACTGGCCTTGTAAGCAACCTATGTTATAAAAGCACTTGAACTTTCTGGGATTTTGGGGGCACAGTGAAAGCGAGAGACATGGGAATAAGTAGGAGTAAGTGGGGGAGTGAGTATGGCATGAAAGTAGCCCGTGAGATAAAAGCAGAGGCACACCCTTCCCCGTGCTTTCTCCAGCCCGCACGAGGAAGAGGGCATGCCAATGGCACGCGACAGCCAGCAGCCACAGTCCAGAGAACCCCAGGCCATGGTGTCCCTGCTTGCTGGCTAAGGGGGAGCCTCTGTCCCCTTCCTAACAACACTACTTGCAGTGAGCTTTCCCTTCTAGGCAGCAATGCCTCCTTGGAGGGGCCCAGGGAGGCCACCCTCCACCCCTCCACCCTACAGTGGGCTGTGACACCCCTGGGCCCTTCCTGTGGCCCCCCTCATCCTGACCTGGCACCGGGGACCCCTCAGTCCACATGGTCAGCCCTTTAAGGCTCTGGCCTCCCGGTTCCTTGGTAGCGCCAGCTCCATTCCACAGTCCTCTGCCTTCACTTGCTTCTGTCCTCAGAGCCCATGGTCACAGCTGGGGGGCCCTGCTGTCACCTCGAACTGCTATGGAATAGTAGACCCCGGCGTCCCCCCTCTCTGACCCGTGGCCTCCGGGCACCCCTCACCCCTCTGCTTCCAGCCTGTATAGCAGCTCTGCCACCCCCACCTCCTGCTTCCACCCAGGCTGGGCCAGCCCCGTGTCAGCCCCGAGGTTTCCACACCCCCAGACCCCTTGCCCCCCAGCCGCCTTCCTCAACCAACCCAACCCCTCCCCTTTACCCCTCCTGCCCCCAGGCTCCCGGGCCTCAGCTGGGGCCTCCTCCCCGCTTGGGGCTCCCTCCGCTGGTCAACTGCCTCCTTTCCAGAGAGAGCACCTCCCCTGGGAACCCCCTGCCCACTGGGCACCTCTGCTTGGCGGCCCCAGGACAACTCAAGCTCCTCAGGGGCCTAAGATCATTAAGCCAATGTTTTAACATTATTCCTTTTAGTTTTTCTTCTTTAAAACATTGTAGATGGGGAGGAGGGGCCAAGATGGCGGCTTAGCAATGTGCATGTTTTAGTTCGTCCTCCAGAACAACTACTAAATAACCAGAAACAGTACAGAACAGCTCCCAGAGCCACAATAGTAACCGGACACACAGCGGACCCCAGTCTGCACCAGCTGGACCAGCTGTGAGTCTCCCCAGAACTGTGAGTTCCCCAAGCCACGGTGGCCGGCACCCCTCCCCCAAAGGCGGCTTCCCAGAGGGAAAGGAAAGAGACTCTAAACCTGATCAAGGCGGAGTTCGCTCATTGGGCTCACAGAAAAAAACAGGAAAGGGGAGGAAACAGAGGTTTTAGTGGCTGTGTTTCTACAAAGGCTTGACTGCCTCTGGATTCAGCAGTGGGACTTCTCAGGCTGCAATTGCCCCAGGCATAGGCAGAAACGGACTGCTTTCAGGGCTGTCTCCCACCTGTGCCTTCCCCAGGAGAGGGGTGAAGCCCCACCCAGGTGGAATCCCTCTCTCAAGGAATTCAGAACCCAGGGCTCAGCAATTTGAAGCCATTAAAACCAGCCTACAACCTCTCCTCTGTCTCCACCACGCCCCCAGCAGGGAGAGTCTTCCAAAGTTAAAGGTGCCACATCATCTTATACTGGTGGTACCTGCAGGCAGACAAGTGCCACATACTGGGCAGGATAAGAAAAACAGAGCCCAGAGACTTCACAGGAAAGTCTTTTAACCTGCTGGATCTCACCCTCAGGGAAAACTGATGCAGGTGACTCCTTCCCCCTGATAGGAGGCCAGTTTAGTCGGGAAAAACCTGGCTGGAGTCTATAATACCTACGTAGACCCTCCTAAGGGTGGGGAGGGAAAAGGCACCGTACAAGCAGGGCAAGAAACAAGAAACCAAGAACTGAAAAATTATCGTCTGTTAAATAAAACCTAAGCTAGAGGTTCAGAAAAAGCTGAACTGAAGGTCAAAGAACAGATAGACAACAAATTCATCTAGCAAGAAAACCCTAGGTAAGAGAAGTGAAAGCAATCTCCAGAATAAACTAATTAAGGTAATTAAATGTCTAGATGCCAGCAAAAAATAACAAATCACACCAGGAAAATTGAAAATATGGCCCAGTCAAAGGAACAAACCAATAGTTCAAATGAGATACAGGAGCTGAAACAACTAATTCAGAATGTACAAACAGACATGGAAAACCTCATCAAAAACCAAATCAATGAATTGAGGGAGGATATGAAGAAGGCAAGGAATGAACAAAAAGAAGAAATGGAAAGTCTGAAAAAACAAATCATGGAACTTATGGGATGAAAGGTACAGCAGAAGAGATGAAAAAAACAATGGAAACCTACAATGGTAGATTTCAAGAGACAGAGGTTAGGATTAATGAACTGGAGGATGGAACCTCTGGAATCCAACAAGATACAGAAACTATAGGGAAAAAAATGGAAAAAATATGAGCAGGAACTCAGGGAACTGAATGATAATATGAAGTGCACAAATATACGCGTTGTGGGTGTCCCAGAAGGAGAAGAGAAGGGAAAAGGAGGAGAAAAACTAATGAAAGAAATTATCACTGAAAATTTCCCAACTCTTATGAAAGACCTAAAATTACAGATACAAGAAGTGCAGCATACCCCAAAGAGAATAGATCCAAACAGACGTTCTCCAAGACACTTACTAGTCAGAATGTCAGAGGTCAAAGAGAAAGAGAGGATCTTGAAAGCAGCAAGAGAAAAGCAATCCATCACATACAAGGGAAACCCAATTAGACTATGTGTAGATTTCTCAGCAGAAACCTCCTTCTTGGAGGCAAGAAGACAGTGGGATGATATACTTAAATTACTAAAAGAGAAAAACTGCCAACCAAGAATTCTATACCCAGCAAAATTGTCCTTCAAAAATGAGGGAGAAATTAAAACATTGTAGATGGGGTGGAGGGGTGCAAAGGTAGTTCAGTGGTAGAATTCTTGCCTGCCATGTGGGAGACCCGGCTTCCTCACCCCAAGTCCCCACACGGCCGGCCACTGGATGTCCTGGGGCCCCAGCAAGGTGGACGAAGCCCTGCCCAGAACTCAGTCACACCACCGGGCACCTTAGAACTGGCCAGCTCCTTGCGGGGTCCCCTGGAATGCCATGGAGGGTCTCTGGGTTCCCTTCTCCCCTGGCTGGCACAGGCTGCTCACGCCCCCTACCCCCCACCACCCCACCCCGAAGGCGGGCCCAGGGCCCACTGCCCCCCCAGGCCAGCCCCCCAGACATTCAGTTCAAGGTCCACAGGCCCCTCTCTGGGCTTTCGGACAATGGGGTGGGACACAGCTCCTGGGGGCTCCCTGCTGACAGCCCCCCCCCCGTCCTCGTCATCTCTGTAGACCCGGCACCCAGACACAGGCTGGGCAGAGACACCATCCACAAGCCAGACGAGGCCCCATACCTGATTCCTGTTCCTTGCCCTGTCCTGCCAAGCACCCAGCCAAGACATGCTCCTGCGTCCCAGTTTTGTTCTGCTTCACTTTTTAGTACGGAAGGAATTTTCTCTTCTGTCCTCGGGCACAGGCACAGTATTTTAACCATTTTGCAGATTAGCCTCATCTGAGACCCCAACCTAATTTAAGGCAGCTATTTCTGCAGGAAGACATATTCCAAATAACTGAGAAATTTCTTCCACACAGTTTATTTGGAAGTTGGCACCTGCCTGCGATGGTTTCATTAGTACCCACTGGGAGAAAGTCTTCAGCCTGCCAGTGATATTTATTATTAAAATATGTCCATGGTGGGTTTTTGTTTTTTGTAGGCTATATGGTGGGGTCACATTTCAGTATTTTTCCATTTGAGTATCCTGTTATTGCAGCACCACTTGTTGAATTTTTGTTTGTTGTTTTTTTTGTCGTTGTTGTTGAAGTGCAATAGGCCAGGAATTGAGGCTGAGTCTCCTGCACAGCAGGTGAGAATTCTAACCAGTGAACTACCCTTGCACCCCTCCACCCCGTCTATAATGTTTTAAAGAAGAAAAACTAAAAGGAATAATGTTAAAACATCAGCTTAATGATTTTAGATCACTGGCACCTCAATTCTGACTTGTAATAAGGTTAAAAAAATGAAATGGTCAACTGACATGGAAAATCGTGTATCATCTTCAAACTGAGGTTCACACACTTGGGGGTGAACACAGAGCCCCACGGGGAACGAGGAGACCTGGGATACACACAGACACTAGGACGGACACAGCTCAGGGACGGCACGCTGCACAGAGAAAGCCAGAGGCAAAAAGCATCAAGTTCAAGGACAGGCAGAAAAAGGCTACAGTGAGTGGATCAAAAGGGTGATGACCACCGGGAGGGTCCCTTCTGCCCGGGGACACAAAAGGCTGGGTCTCGGACTTGGTACCCGGGTGGGAGAGGACTTCACTGCTGCATTTAAGTTATAGCGTCAAGGAAAAAGCTCAAGTGGAAGGCGTATGCTTTTTTTGGGGGGGGGGGATGGAAAGAGCCCCCGTAGTTCTCTGTGATAAGCAGAATCCGGGGACATGCTAGGGTGCAGCAAACTACCTCCCTGGCTGCAACTCACTACAGCACAAGCCCTGGGAAACCAGAGCTTGGCCTCGAGGGAGCATGCAATAAAGAGGTGATGGCTGCATGCCAGCAGCCCTAGGAGGAAACCACATCCTCTTTACATGCAGACCGCTTCAAATCCCAGCTGGGCACAGCATAATCGGTGTTTATTCCACTTACCTCCAGAGGCTCCAGTGCAATAACTTTGCAGACAATTTCTGCGGACAAGACAGGTATTTCATAAAAATCCTCCGATTTTGTGATTTTGCAGACGGTTTCATGAAGTTTCAGGCAGACAATCAAGTACGAGGGTAACCTGGACTCCCGTAGAATGCTATACCACAAAGAGTTAAGAAATATTACCAAAGTGACTGAAGGAGAGATGAGACACCAGGACCCGTGACTGGGGACCCATTCCTTCCCTAGGAAATGGCTGCAGGTAAGGCATTTATTTGGCCCTAATAGGGCAATACCCGGAAAATTTCAATCAGCCTTGAATGTGTGACTAATTAATAAGCTAAGTGAAGTCCCTTTGGTTTGCCTCTGTCACCTGAACTGCCCCAAAATGCCAGTTAAAATATTTCCAAGGGTATTCCCTCATTTGAAAAAAAAGCAAACGTACACCACTGAAGAACAGAATAGGGCATAAATCTGAAAAAAAAATGCAGAAAGATACAGGGAGAGAGGGGATAAGAGGGCTAGAGTAACACATCCCTGGGCATGGGTTCATTCCCTCCCGGGAAACTGTCGGAGCTGAAAGCTGGCGGGTTGCGAAGGATGGGGGTCCAGAGCAGCTTGATAGGGGGCTTTCTGGGGTGATTTGGCAACAGTGATGGGGGAGGGACTGGGAAGCCCCAGGTACTTCACGCAGGTGAGGATTTGGCACCTCAACCCCCTCCCTCAGCATCCCTCAACACTTCAGGGGAAGTCAGCGGGGAGCAATTTGAGGGTCTCGGGCAACACCTTGTCACCCATTTGCATCTTTCTCCTGTCCAGCACTCCGGACACTGCC
Organism: Tamandua tetradactyla; assembly: GCF_023851605.1. NCBI lineage: Eukaryota > Metazoa > Chordata > Mammalia > Pilosa > Myrmecophagidae > Tamandua > Tamandua tetradactyla. The sequence goes on along the minus strand of NC_135332.1, from coordinate 72,553,794 downwards.
CCTTCAGGGTGTCAGAGAGCACCCAGTTTGCAGGAGCAAATGATGTAGGACAATTATGAGAAGCTAAATGGACCTGACTCGTGAAAAAACAAAGACTAAACGTCAGTGAGAAGCAGGATGCAAACAGAATATATAAGATGATCATCGCTTTAACATGAATGAAAAACAGATGAAAGTAAACCAAAATCTTAGACGCTGATGTTTTTTATTCTCTCCCCCCTTTTTAGAAAATTGGCTGATTCTATGACTTACTTGAAAAAAGAATTGGGATGTGTATTGATTTATGGCAGCAAATGCGGAGGGACGCTGCCTTTCAAAAAAGGGTTACCTGAAGTTACTGAAACGATGCTTGAGAAAGAGTCAACATTTTGCTCCTCTACTTACTTGTTGCTGTTCGTTTCCAGGATGTGCAGCAGCTTTTTAAATAGATTCTCAATATCCTAGCGTGGTGAAGAAAAGAAAATAAGGAAGGTTAACATTTAATCATGGTGCCACCGCCTTTGCTAAAACAAAAAGGCCAACGGCAATAAGGTGAAACATGATTTCTTTTCTTTCTATAAGCAAGTTTTAAAGGGCTACAGGATGAATCTTACAGCATTCAGAAATAAAATTCAGGATCTAAAAGTATGCCATTTTCTCACCCATAATGTGAAAAGAATACAAGTATATCAGCTCTCACAAGAACACAATCCACTAGCACAGTCGTAAACAGCAAAAAAGCTATTGTTTGATTGCACTCTTCTTGTTGGAACAGAAGAACTTCAAGTAAATTAATCCTTTTAGCCCTAAAAGATGTGATTTCCACCCACCACCCAGCTGAGTTGTCTCCCAAGTGCTTCACCCATCTGCTTCTCAAAAAAGACAAATTGCAAATGCTCAATATTTTGTTTTCAATCTGCTTTTGCTAAGCAAGGACTCAAGAGCCTATTGTGGATGACAGACCTCAAAATTCACGTAGTAGATTTTCTGAAGTTCTTGAACCCGGTAGTAAATCCCTAGGAAACAGTCCAGGGGATCGAGTGATTCAATTAAGTCTTCCATGTAGTCACACAAGCTACTCAGGGGTAGCAGGCTGAACCAGGATCGGAAGAGACATTCATCTAATTTCAGCAAATGTTTCTTTCTCAGAAGATTATACAATAGCTCTCTGTGTAAGAGAAAACAGGGATGGAGAGAAGGCAGCAATGAGATCAGAGAAACGCACTGTTTAGGATCAAGTAAAATGTTAGAAGGGACCTAGAAAGTTCAAGTGTTAAAAAGATTTAAATGCTGGGTGGGCCATGTGGCTCAGCAGGCAGAGTTCTCGCCTGCCATGCCGGAGACCCGGGTTCGATTCCTGGTGCCTGCTCATGTTACAAAAAAAAAAAAAAATTAAATGCTAAGTGGGAAACAAAATATAAGTAGTAAATCAAATGAAACGTATTGAATGAGGGAGCAAAGGATTCGACAATCAAGCGAGCTCAGCAAAGGTCTGTAAATTAACCTGATTCTGTTGACGCTGTACTAGAGGCCAAAATGAGAACTCGGAAAATAAATCAGGCCAGGTGCCACTGACGTAACAGAGGCCACAAAAGGCATATTGAGAAAAGGCCACCATCTACTGAAGACTAACAGCCAGTTTCGTATGCGGGATGGTACCGTAGGACCAAAGCTACACTCGGTCATTTCCGGTTGTTAACAGCTAAATTCCTCATATATAATTTATACACCACTGAAGGGTAGCTAATAGACGTACTTATACAAATGCTTTTAATTTGACCTTAATTTCAAAAGGTTCTGATAATGGTGGGAAAACAATCACTTAATTTAGCTCCCTAAAAATCCACAGGCTGCATCCTACTGGATGAGGGCAGGGGCTTGGGCACCAAACAGAACTTGGAATATTTTCCTTAACAAAAGACAAAGTCAACAGGGTTGGTCATCTGTATTTGGAAACGAGCAGTGGTATTGGAATGTTTAGATTTATTTTGATTTTTTGTTTCTTTTATGAGTTGTGCTTTCTGAGTCTTCTCTAGGGAATGGGAATCTCAGTTTATACCAAGACTGGGTCACGTAGAATACCCCAAGTACTTAGGGATTTTCAGACATCTGGTCCCCATTGAGACATCAAAACACCACATTCCACGTACGCAGTGTGTTTTTTTTTCTCCAGCTGCGCTCAAGGTTTTCTCTCGTCTCTGGTTTTCGGCTGCCTACAACTATGCTATGCCCGTGTGTATTTCTTCTTTGTGTTTGTCCTGGTTTGTGCTCACTGAGACTCAGGGGTGGTGTCCTGCAGATTTGGGAAAATTCTCAGCCATCACCTCTCAAACATTTCTTCTGCCCCGCTTTTCCTTTTCTCCTTCTCTCCTGTCATTCACATGCATTAGACCACCTGACGGCAATCCACACTCTCAAATCCTCTGTACCGCTGCTTCTCCCTTGCTCTCCTCCTTGTGTTTGTTTGACCATTTCAATTGAGAAGTCTTCAGGTTCCCTGGTTCCTTCCTGTACTGTGTTCAGTCTGCTAAATAAGCCCAGCAAAAATATTCTTCATCTCTGATGTCCTCATTTTCATTTCCACCTAGCTTCATTTTTTTTTTTTTGTAGTTTCCCTTTCTCTGCTGAAATTCCATATCTGTTCCTGCATATGCTGCACTTTTTTCCATTAGCTCCTTTAAACAGTTATTTTAAAAACCCTCTTTGAAAAATCTAACACCTGGGGCCTCTATGATTTTCTTGACCATTTCCTCCCCTGAACTCCTTCCACCTCATCTTTTGGGCTGCAAGGGAGGGGGCTTGAGTTTCTCACTGAGAGGAATGCAGCTTTGCTATAGTTTCAATTAGAATCGGTTCACCGAAGGATCCAACTCTTTTGGCATTCCCTTTAGCAGCAGCTAGGACGGACCTGAGTCTTCAGGGGTCTTGCCTTCCTGGCTGGCTCAGTGGCGGGCAGGCTCTGTGCTTCTGCATCTTGGGAGGGTGAGTCCCAGCTGCATGGCCACTCTGCTACCGCAAGGCCCGAGCGCCAAGAGATTTCTTTCTGTCCTCCTGCCCTGGTTTCAGTGGTTTCATAAATGTTCCTCATGAATGGGTTTATCTCCTGTCTCCCCAGCTGGAACACAGTCTCCAAGAGGTCAGGGAGTGTTTGTTTTGGTCACTGCTGAGTCCTGGAGACCCTACAGGAGATGCTCAATATTTTTCAAGTGAGCAAATGAATACGGTTTATGTTCACTAGAGAAATTAATAAGATAAAGACCACTTCAAAGCCAACATAAGTTAAAAGCCTATTTTGCTGAAAAGGGTTAAATGGTCATCTTTATTTCTGTTCTATTAAATAATCTAGTATTCAGTTTTTTGGGTGTTTTTTTGAGGGGTGCATGGTCCAGGAATCGAACCCGGGTGTCCAGCATGAAAGGTGGGCATTCTAACCACAGAACTACCCATGTACCCGTTAGTATTCAGTCTTTTACAGAGGTTATACTTAAAGGGAGAGATGATTTTTCTTCCAACTTCTAAGGAATCTGGGCTCTCACCAGCTGGTGGCAATTAGGGAATTTAATAGGGAAGAGAAAAGGAGAGACAATTTGGACTAAAATACATTTTGTTCTAAACTTGTGAAAGATTCTAGTCCCATGATAGTATTTTTTCAAAAACCGAAGAAATGCTCTGATAAAATATCAGAGTGAGAAAAAACTAACTCAACAAATAGATGCATGTACAACCAATTAAATACTAAATTAAATAGCTGAACCCCCCAAACCCATATATCTGTGTTTCCCCACTTATATTTGGGCCAGATGTCTTACTTCCCCACCACAGGCTGGTGTGGGATAAGCATATAAATGGCCTGCCATGTGTAAGCCCTTTGATGCAGGAGGGCTAATTTTAGGAATTTATCTTAAAGAAGTAACTGGATAGGAATAAACAGCACGGATGCTCATGCAAGTGTGAGAGTGATCCAAATGCCCCATCGTAGAGAACTGGCTAAAGAAAATGTGGCCATTCTTCCGATGGAACACTAAGCAGCCATCACCATCATAATGTAAATGTTGCAGAAAAAAGCTGTCCAGAAAAATAGGCAGGCTGAGAAACAGGATAAACAATTTATCATTCCATTTGCACACAAGGCACCGGCACAGCCCCATCGGGACAAAAGCCAGGAGTGGTGCAAGTCAAAACAGGAATGACTGAGAAGATCTCCGGAGCTGTGGTTCAGTCCCTAGATCTCCTTTATATGTTGGTGCATTTTGGATTTTGAAAGAAACACACGTTCGTTACTTCCATAATCAGAAGCAGGAACAGGTGCACCATAAAGGGCAACTCTGTTCTCTGTTCTTCTCTGGACACCTGAGCAGTAGACCTCCAGACACCTGGGCAGTAGACCCCCGGACACCTGGGCATAGACCCCCAGACACCTGAGCAGTAGACCTCCAGACACCTGGGCAGTAGACCCCCGGACACCTGGGCATAGACCCCCAGACACCTGAGCAGTAGACCTCCAGACACCTGGGCAGTAGACCCCCGGACACCTGGGCATAGACCCCCAGACACCTGAGCAGTAGACCTCCAGACACCTGGGCAGTAGACCCCCGGACACCTGGGCATAGACCCCCAGACACCTGAGCAGTAGACCTCCAGACACCTGGGCAGTAGACCTCCAGACACCTGGGCAGTAGACTCCCGGACACCTGGGCATAGACCCCTGGACACCTGGGCATAGACCCCTGGACATCTGGGCAGTAGACCCCCGGACACCTGGGCATAGCCCCCCGGACACCTGGGCATAGAACCCTGGACACCTGGGCATAAACCCCCGGACACCTGGGCAGTAGACCCCCGGACACCTGGGCAGTAGACCCCCAGACCCCTGGGCAGTAGACCTCCGGACCGAGCACAGCTCCACTTACAGTTGTGATGCTTCTTCCCGAAACTGGGAGAAGGAGATTCCCTCAAGGCCGGCCCAGGTGTCCTGGGGCTGGATCCGGAAGTCCTTTCCCGGCGGGGACAGGTCCATGAAGTAGTGCAGCACGGGCAGGGTGTACACCCAGAAGGGAACCCTTTCTTCCATGCACTTCAGGTACAAGTTTACCAGGAATACCCGCCAGCTGGTCAGGAAGAAAGAAGACTCGTTGGTGGCAGATGGCCAGCTGCACACTCAGCCTGGCATCTGGGGCTGGGGGGGAGGTCCTCCTGGGCTCACTTTACTTGCATCATTTGTTCTCTCTTAAAAATATACACTATCTAACTGGGTATTTAAAATGTGTAAAATTATAGGGCAGATGTCCCAATATGACCTGCTGCTCAGGAAAGGCTCCATGATGTTATTCTTAAGTTAAAATCAAACACGGCTGCAGAAGATACCATAAAAATAGCCCGTAATCCTCAGAGCCCAAAGAGGTGTGCGTCTGTGTTCCCTGCCAAGCTAAGTGTGAGCTCCAGTGGGAGGAGCCTCGCCGTGCTCACCTTTGAACACTGCACAGCCTGGCAGAGACACCCCGACTTCTCGGACTAAGCTTGGGCAGAGGCAGCGGTTTTGGGGAGAGCATCTACGCTACTTCTGCAAGAATAATCCCTTTGGACTACGGCAGACACCCCTGCGTCACAAGCCACCGCCACTCCCCACTAGACACAGAGCACACAGCATCTGCGTGTGATACCGCCCAAAGTCTAAAGAAAGCAGGCTATTCAGGGAGTGTGTGAGTAGCTCAGTAGTAGAATTCCCGCCTGTCAGGTGGGTGACCTGGGTTCGATTCCCAGCCCATGCACTTTCCCCAAAGACAAACAAACAAGCAAACAAACAAATGAAAAACCAAACAAAAACAAAAATTCAACAAATGGTGCTGCAATAAGGGGATGCTTACATGGAAAAAAAAAAACAAAAAACGAAATGACCTCCACCATACAGCATACAAAAAAAAGACAAAGAAAGCAAGCAGGCTATTCAATGGCATATGCAATATGACTAAATTTTATATACTCTGATATGCTGAGGAAAAGGCTAGAGGGATAAATACTCAAATGACAGCAGCGAGTGGTAGAATTACAGGTGATTTTTATTTATCCCTTGTGCATTTTAAACCATCCTACATCATGCACTTGTTTCTGGAGTCACAGAAAAATCATTGTAAATGGCTATAAAACCTTCTGACAAAAACAAAACAAAAAACCAAAACTACCTTTGGGCTGTTTGCCGGGTGCAGGCTAAGTCTCTGTGGAAGGCGTCCAGTGAGGTGACGTCTGGGCAGAGAAGGTAACACAGGGAGTACAGGTCACCCCTTGATAAGGGAATTCCAAACTGCACCATCGAGAAAAGGACGATTAGGCCCATTCTCAGTTTATTCCTCACTGGCCAGTCTTCGGGCAGAGAATCCTGATCACTCTTGTCCAGGAACGGTGCCATCTGCTTTTCCAGATACTTCCACAGGTCCTTCTTCACCTGAAGATGCAAGAACCGTGGAACTGACTTCATCAGAGGGGCTCATGCTGCCCCGTCACCATCCCGCCTGCAGGGTCAGCTGGGCAGGGCCCGTCCTCCCCCTGCCACCCCTCCCACTAGCCTGCACCTGCCCAGTCCCCACCCCAGCCCACGAGGTGGGAGGGCCATTAGGTCATCAGTGGGCTGGGAGACACTGACTGCCCCAAGGATGGAGACGTCGAGTCAGCAGCGTGGAGCTGCTGGAGATAAAAGCGAAACCACGTACCGCGCTCTCTTCATATTGCAACGTGCTCCATGGCCGTGGCTCTCCCTCATAGATCGTGGGCTCCCGGATGACAAAGTAAAACTGCATCAACTGCGTGAAAAAGTTCTTTAAGTTGATGTTATTCCAGGTCTGGAGGATGCTGAAGATGCTGTCGAGCATGACGGCTGCAGCTATCTGCTTTCCTCTCAACAGGTCTTTCCTTGAGCTCGATGTTAAATAATCCATGAATCTCTTAACTTTGCCAGTAGGCCTCATGCAGATGATGTCATCATACTGGTGCCATTCTAAGAGAGCAAAGAAAGGAAAATATCATCCTTAAATGTCACTGAAACCCATCTGACCTGGACGCTCTACCCAAGAAGACTCATCTCGATGGGTGAGAGGAAGGGACGGAAGAGAGGAGGGACAAAGAGCTTGGTAAACTGGGGACAATCGGAATTTGCTCCTCGGTCCCCTGCCCCAGATAAGCAGCACCCGCGGTCCAGGCTGCTGTGCCAGAGTCATCGTCCCAGGGCGCAGAGGGAATGGGGGACAGCCCACAGTGATGAGGGTAAAACTCGAGGTCACGGAATCCAGGAAACACTTCGAACTCACCTCTGTCTACGTACAGAGCCAAGCAAACTTGGCAAGTACATTCCTTAAAAAATGATCACATGGAGGTTAAAAATGTTATTCTGAGAAAAGGGACCAGGGCTCTTATTTATCCTCCTTCCTAAAACAACTTTGAAAAAACAAAAGGCAAAGCAAAAAACCCCCACTGTTTTCAAGAAGCCGGACACCAGATAATGAGGGGTGCTGACTGCTGAGGGATGCTGAGCTAATGTGCTGAGCGCACAACTGCCGGGACTTGCTTCCTTGAGACAATTTCTAGATCACTGCACAGGGATGGGGAACTGGGGTGAAGCCTGGGGTTCCCCGAGATGAGTTGCTGAGACTGTTAGAACTCACAGGGCAGAATACTAGAAAGGAGAGAACCACATTGAGAGAGACCCCAGAGACCAGCAGAGGGTCCCGTTAAGGATTTATCAGAGTACGGATAGGAATCCGGAAGTGGCTACCTGAGGCCAGGGAAAGAAAGACCTACCCAAAAGGATGAGAAGGTGCTCACACAGCAGGACGCAGTACCAATTCCAACCAAGCAGACTGGAAAGCTTTGTAATTCATGGGCCAACGGGTAGTCTCCTTAAAAGTCTTGCACTAGCAGTGGAGACCAATGCACTAAACACTGCTCCTACCACTCCAAAACTCTTAAAAGCAAGACCGAAAAGAATCAGATGGTATCCAGGTAACTTAACTGTATCCCCAGAACAAAAATCAAGAATATTTATAAGAACACAAAAACATCCAGCATCCAACAAAGTAAAATTCACAAAGTCTGGCATTTATTAAAAAATGACCGAGAATGCAGAGATGCAGGAAAATAGCATGTAGAATGAGGAGAGACATCAACCCATCCACACCAAGCACAGAGGTTAGAATTAGCACACAAAGACCTTATGACGGTTACTATAACTGTATTTTATATTTCAAAAAAAGCTAGGGTAAAGACAATGTGCTAAGCGGAGCTATGGAAGACATTTTAAAAAATCCAAATAAGACTTTCAGAGATGAAATGACAAAGTACGGATAATATAAATGGCAGATTAGACATGATAGAAAGAAATATTAGTGAACTTGAAGACAGCAATAGAAACAACCCAAAAATTAACCTCAGAAAGAAAATGGATGAAAAACACAAAAAATTTTCACTGAACTATGGGACAACTTCAAGTGTCCTAATATATGTATACTGGAATCCCGAAGGGAAAGGGAAGAAACATATTTGGAAGTGGCCAAAAAACTTTGCAAGTTAGATGAAAATTATACAAATCCCACAGATCTAAGAAGTTCAAAAAAACCTACAGGCACAAGGCAAATAAAGAAAATGACACCACAGCATATCACAATCCAGTGGCACAAAATCAGTGATAAATAACGCCACATGTACAGTTGGAGATTTTAATACCCCCTCTCACTAGCTGAAAGAATAAGTACATATAAAATCAACTGGACACAGCAGACTTGACCAACATTATCCGTTGCCTGTTACAACTAACTGCCTTGGAGGACAGAGAATGCTCCCTCCGGAACAATGTTGCTCTAGGGAAAAGGGCAGGCCTCTTCGCAGCCCATTACAAAATTCCTAGGGTCCCTGAGCTCAGGATTCTTCTCATAAATGCACACCTCTCCCGGGTCATCTGGCACTCTTCATGTTGTCCTGCGGAAAATGCAGCCTTGGGGAATGAACAAAAGTACTGATATTCTGGCTACTGCTACTTCTGTGTGTAATAAGACTGTCTTTATCTCTGACCCAGGAATCTCATGTCTTCTACCAGCCTCCATGAAACTGGCAGTCTAATCTGTTACTTTGCCAAGCAGGATGCAATCGCATCTCTTTCATGGCTCTTCATAGTTTGGCCAACAAGGATGAGATGCAGAAAAAGACATAGCTTTCTGGAAGAGGAGCCTTGCAGTCTGATTAAACGGAAGCATTGAGCTAAGTCCATGAAAATTAACAGCAAATGTGTTGACCAAACTGTATGGTGAACTGGGCAATAAAGGGTCCCCCAGTTTACTGCCTTTTAATGATGAAAAATTGGGTTGTAGGCCGAGCACCATGAGGCGGAGTTAAAGACAGATACTCTGGTTGTCGCTAAGTCTCTCGCCAACCCAGGGATTGCATGATGATCCATTCTGGGTGGGCAGAAAGTTCCACCCCTTTCAGACAATGCTACCAGAAATGCGCACTTATGCTGAGGGTGAAAGGAGGGAAATTCATACCAACTGTGGGCAGAAACCAAGCAGATTGAAGTCTGCCCTGCAGGTGGCTTACCTCCTGAGCCCAGGAGGGAAGATTTTATGCGCAAACAGCGGTTCACATGCTCATTTTCCTTCTGTTGATGCTGGTAGATGAATTCGTATTCCTCACTGTTCTTGTCACGGACAATGACATATTTGTAAGGAATTGCTCTGTCCAGGATCCGCTTGGAAATGATGGTGCTACCTTCGATGAGCAACCCATCATTGTGTAAATCTCTGCAAGCAAACAGGTTATCAGCCGGTTATCTGAAAATTCTACCAGGGAATTTTAGTTCTTCTCAAACACAGCACAGTGCACAGACCCAGAGCTTCTAGAACAAGCCATGGTTTCCAGAACCGAGAGAAAAAAAGGGCCGTGGTGAAATACGCCAGAGAAATACATCATAGGGAGTATTTGTTGAAGGTACTCATTTTCCGAAAGTTGAAGGATGTGATCAACTTACTTGATAGAAATGATTATTTAAAGACATTTCTAGAATTGAACGTTAGAAACATTTCCCTGGAAGAGTACAAACAAGCCCTCGGATGTGCTTACTTGGTGCAGTACATCTCACAAACATTGTATTTCCATCTTGGCTTTCCAAATTCTTCTCCTCCCCTGATAAAGACTTTATGTTGGTCTGAGTTGAATGAGAAATGTCTAGAGATGATGGCGTGGAAATAAACCCTGATTCCTTCACCAGGACTCAGCGTGCTAGGGTGAAGCAAAAAAAAAAAAAAAAAGAAACACCAATTATATCTAAATCTTTATCTACCTGGGTGTGCACTCGCACACACACGTGCACATGTGTACACACACGGTCCTTGTTTCTTGATTGCGCATGACCACACGTCCTAGCAAAAGAGCCTCAGCCTCCAAAACTCGGACATAACTGCCCCAGCATGAGCCCCCTGTGCTTTCCCTCTAAACTACAGGAAGGGTGCACGGGTGGTTCAGTGGTAGAATGCTTGCCTTCTATGTGGGGGACCAGGCTTCAATTCCAAGACTATGCACCCCAACCCCTCAAAAAACAACATATAAAATGCAGGAAGAGGGTGGACCACTGGCCGCAGAGAACAGCTCTGTCCCACCTCCAAGGGATGCAGGCAGGGGTGGGAGGGGCTGCTCAGGGCTCAGGGATGGGCCAGCAGCTCTTCCCTGCAGTCTCTCCTAGAAGGACTTAGCAACTCCAGGCTCAGGGATCAAGAGATGAGTAATTAAACTAAACAAGGAGCCAGGCCAGGTGCCTCTTCCTGCTCCTGAGAACCTGCCCCCGCTTAGCCTAAAGGATCAACCTGAGGTGGCAGCCTGGGAAGGTGGGAGGCATGGGTGAGGATGAGCTGGGTTCCAGGAGCACTTTGTCTTCCCGGGCCAGGGACCAGAGCCTCCCTACCTCGTCTTCACCTCCTGCGCTCCCGCTTCCTTGTCCCTCTGCTCCTTGGTGCTCTTCACAGCCATGGCGTAATTTCTGTCTTCTGCCTTCTTCGGGTCCCCTGGCTTGGCTTTCTCCTCTCCACCTGCTTTCTCTCCAGGGACGGCTGCCTTCTTCGGGTCCCCTGGCTTGGCTTTCTCCTCTCTACCTGCTTTCTCTCCAGGGACGGCCATGTCGTCCTTGGTCTCTCCTTCCTGGAACAAGTCATGAAACCCTGACCTTTAAGAGCAGCTTCTATGCTCGCTCCCACCCTCCCCCTTTAGTCACTGCTCCTCCCTACAGCTGCCGCCATCACGTCCCTTTCCTGCTCAGACCCTCAGAGACCTTCTACCTTCACCACGGCCTCTCCTCATCTCACTGGCTCCTGAGATGGGTTTCCCTGCTGCTCCCTGACCGGGCCACCAATACTCTACCTCAGGGCCTTTGCACGGGCCTCTCCTTTGCTGGGACGTGTCCCCAGATGGCCCCGTGGTCCGCTCCTCACCTATCAGGTGTCTGCTCCAGCAGTGCCTCCTGGAGAGGCCGTCCCTGCCTGTCCTGGCTAAGAAGGTCATTCATTCCCTCTGCAAACTGCCCTCCCCGCAGCCCCCAGCCCCACACCTGCTTTCCTCATAGACTGACTCTGTTCTCTCTCTCCCGTCCAGAACAAGGGTGGTGAAGGCAGGGCCTGGTCTCGCTCATTGCTATGTTCCTACCACTGGATAAATGTTTACTAACTAAATGGAAACAGAGACACAGAGGGGGAGGGGCCGAGGGGGTGCCCAAGGTGGGGAGCAGGAGCTGGGGGGCTCCCGGGAGCCCTGCCTGGCAAGAGCGAGAGGCTTCACCTGGCCAGAGGTCCGGGAACCCGCTGGGGGCTCTTTCGTTTTCTTCATCTGGTTTTCAACTTCTTTCGTGGGGGGCTCTGCTGCTGGATCCACTGGCATGGCTGTGGCATTGGCCGCCTGGAAGAAACACATCAAAGACCCCAAAACATGAGTGCCAAGGGGACAAAATGGGACAGGGAGCCTCTGCTGCAATAACTTCGGGTCAGCATCTGCCACGACCCTAAAGACAAGAGAGGGACCGGCCACTCTGGAGAGAGAGGCAGCCCCCACCCCCCACCCCCTTGCTGAGTTGTCAGCACCCCACGCAACAGGCATCAAACAGCCCCTGGTGTCACTTTGTCCAGCACAACTCACCCCCAGGGTCTGGGCGTTGGCCAGCTGCACGTCAGTCTGAGCTCCTTTCTGGGGTTCAGGGGGGTCCCCTTTTGACTCAGGCGACCTGAGCGCCTGGACGGCCTCCTTAGCTGCAGGCCCAGCTCCGGAGGCAGAGGGGTCAGGGGCGGGCTGACCTTTCCCTTCCGGGGAGGCTCCTCCCGGGGAGGCTCCTCCTGGAGGCAGGGCCTGGGGTCCGGGGCTCCTCGCAGACACCCCACCACCAGTGGGGCTCTGTGGATGGCGGCCTGCCTCGGCTGCCTCCCCGGGGGATCCTGCAGGCGGTGTGGCCCCCCCGCCGTGGCCCTCCACCTCCACGGGGGTTGAGCCGGGCAAGTCTCGGTCACATCCTGTTTCTGAGCCACCAGAGCCGGCCAGGGGCTGCTCCAGCGACCCGCCCTGCGGCACGTGGCTTTGCTGCGGAGCCGGGTCCACGCGCCCAGCGGGTGCAAAGGAACTCGCACTACAGGGCCCAGAGGACGAGAGGGGCGGGGAGTCCAGCACTGCGGAAGGGGAAGACTTCCGATCCTTTTTATCCTTCTTTCTCTTCTTCTTGCTCTAAACAGAGAAGAGACACCCGCTCTGTGTCTTACGTCTGCTACCCTCTAGCCTTCCTCTGCTCCCATCGTCTCTTCCATTCCCCAGGCACACGGAGCCGAGTTAAACCACTTTACTCGAGATTTGCAATTTCTTTGTCTCGGAAGGAATTAAATTAGAAGACCACTGAGAGGGGGTTATGGAGAGCTCGGGAACCTGTGGCCAGGCAGCAGCCACCCCACACCACAGTTTTGCCAGAAGAATCATTTTTGAGCATTGGAAAGCGTATTTGAGCATCTACCTGTCACACTCACATAGGACATGTATCACGTGCACAGGTACTGAAATAAAGAAAAAGGTGAGCTAAGGAAATGAACAGGTCTGTGACTGCTCCTTTCTGCTCCCGTGGGGGGCTGGGGGCGGGGAGGTGGAGCAGGCACCTCCAGCCCCTGCCAGGAGACACTTGCTCACAGGCAGAACTTCCCCACTTGGGAGCCGGCGGTCAGGCCTTTGAAGAGCAGAGGGGGCGGCAGTCGCCTCCGAGCAAGCCACAGGGGCTTTGTTAAAGGGTGATAATGGGGGCAGACAGACAGACAGCCCCAGCTGAGCTTGGGGCTAAGTCATCTGGGAAGGAAAGAAAAGGAAGAACGTGGAGGATGTCTGATGGGGTGGGGAGGCAGATGTGGGGACCCCTGTTCTCCATCAGCCCTGGACTTTCACCCCAGAACCTCTACTGAGTAAGGAAAGACTTTAAGGCAACAGCTTTCAAACTTCACGAGCCTCGGGGATCTATGAAAATGCAGGTTGGGGGTTGGGAGGCTGGTGGGACCCCCGATTCTGCCTTTCCAGCCAGCACTGGGCCATGCCAACACCCCATTCAGGCCTTCAAGTGAGCAGTGAGAGGCACCTACACTCTCAGGCTCTCATTTCAGGGGACCCGGAGCACTAGCAGTTCTCATAAGCCCCCCCCACCCCACGTGGTCCTGGAATGCAGCGCGGCTACCGCGGGAAAGATCTGCCAAAGGCAGCAGGCACAGGGGGCGGCCGCAGCCATTCACAGGTCCCCAAATCTCTGCTGGAACACTAGGTAACCTGGCACCTAGTGCCAAGTGCCAGGGACATGAGAGTCAGGCTGGCCCCGACCCCACAAAACCACTATTCGGTAAGGAGGACAGACATAAAACCAGACCACTGGAATGTGCAGTGAGTGCCAACGACAGGTACGCGGGGCCGAGAGGTGGGCAGCAGCTGGAGGGGGCTGCGTGATGGAAGGCTCCCTGGAAGAGGGGGCCGGGTGCTTGGTCCAGAAGTGGCCGAAGACAGGCATCACCTCCGGGGACTTCCCTGCTGACTGCCACAAAACCAGAGTCTCCAGCAAGGCCCACAGATCCCGGGGTGCCCCGGCGCCTGCCTCACCACCTTGCCAACCTCGACCCCCTCTGCCCCCCCACTGGGCCTCCTCCACTTGATTCAGTGGCCCAAAGCCTCCCTCGGCTCTGCTTCATCTGGCAGCTGGCATCATCTGGCACTGGACTCACTTTTGTTTCTTTTTCCCCTGTCTGGAAGGTAAGTCTGAGCCTACCTCGTTCCCAGCTGCCCCTGCGGCACCTAGTACAGTATTGGGCCTGGAATAGGGGCCCCGACATCCACATCTTGTTGAACAAAGTCTTCAAAAAGCCTGGGACAGTGCCCCTGAGAGCTCTCACTCAGTCTCGCTGATGCCCCCCAAACCACACCCCCCCACCCTCCCCAGCCTCCCCCCATCACCTGGCCACACACTCTCAGGATGCCCGGGTTTGCTCTTTGGTTACCTCTAAAGTTGAACATTTTTCCATGAGAACTGCCCATTTATTTTTTCTCTTGTGCACTGTCTTCCAGGCCCTTTGCCCTCTAGTCTGTCAAGATTGATGCCCATCATTTCTTCATAAGAATGAATGACACTCCTTCTCCCCCCTCTTTCTCCGCCGGCCCGCCGCGCGGCACCCACGCCCTGCAGCAGCTAACCCGCCCGCCCTCCTTCTCCCCCCTCTTTCCCCTCCTGCTCCGGCCGCTCTCCAACCACCACGGTGCCCCCTTCCCCCGCCTTCACCGGCTCCTCCGCCACCAGCCTCGATAGCCTTGCCGCCCTCACCTTTCCTCCTCCAGAACAGCTACTGGGGGAGTGGAGACAATACAGAGCAGCTCCCGGAGCCACGAGGGAGATCAAAGGGACGGCGTACCCCATCCTGGAACGGCTGACTATCTGGGAGAACCAGCTCCAGTGAGATCACCAAGGGGCACGGGCTTTCCTGGGTGGGACGGCAAGCAACCGGAGTCCCTCCCTTCCACCTTCCCAGGCCAGCTGGTAGAATTGGACAGGCGGTCCCCTTAGGCCGCGGCGGCTGGTGCCCCCACCACGCGAGGCCCCCCGGAACAACTGAGATAGTTGGGTCGGAAATCCCCAGACTGCGGAGAACAGTGACCGGGGGATCCCTTCCAAACACGTGACTCCCCCGTCCGGCTGGGAACAGTGCACTCTCCCGGGCTGCGACAGCTGGCGCCCTCCCGCCACGCTTGGTGCCCCGGGCCGACTAGCTAATTCGGCCGGACGCTCTCCCGTGCTGCGGCGGCCGGCGACCCTCCCCGCATTCGGAACCCCAGGCCGGCTGGCATTCTTCCAAGACGCTTCGGCTGCCGAACCTCCCCTACGGCGAGAATTTTCCAGAGTTAAAGGACCCACAGCAACTTTCACTGGTGAAACCCGTAGACAAACGTGTGCCACGAGCGCCACCTACTGGGCAGGATAAGAAAAACAGAACCCAGAGATTGCACAGAAAAATCTTTCCACCTGTGGGGTCGAACACCCAGGGAAATCTGACTAAATGCCCAGACGCCAGCAGAAGATAACGGATCACGCTCAGAAAATTGAACATATGGCCCAGTCAAACGAAGAAACCAATAGTTCAAATGAGATACAGGAGCTGAAACAACTAATGCTGAATATACGAACAGAAATGGAAAACCTCTTCAAAAACGAAATCGATAAATTGAGGGAGGACATGAAGAAGACATGGGCTGAACATAAAGAAGAAATAGAAAAACTGAAAAAACAAATCACAGAACTTATGGAAGTGAAAGATAAAGTAGAAAAGATGGAAAAAACAATGGATACCTACAATGACAGATTTAAAGAGACAGAAGACAGAATTAGTGATTTGGAGGATGAAACATCTGAATTCCAAAAAGAAACAGAAACTATCTGGAAAAGAATGGAAAAATTTGAACAAGGTATCAGGGAACTCAAGGACAATGTGAACCGTACAAATATACGTGTAGTGGGTATCCCAGAAGGAGAAGAGAAGGGAAAAGGAGGAGAAAAACTAATGGAAGAAATTATCACTGAAAATTTCCCAACTCTTATGAAAGACCTAAAATTACAGATCCAAGAAGTGCAGCGCACCCCAAAGAGATTAGACACAAATAGGCGTTCCCCAAGACACTTACTAGTTAGAATGTCAGAGGTCAAAGAGAAAGAGAGGATCTTGAAAGCAGCAAGAGAAAAACAATCTGTCACATACAAGGGAAACCCAATAAGACTATGTGTAGATTTCTCAGCAGAAACCATGGAAGCTAGAAGACAGTGGGATGATATATTTAAGTTACTAAAAGAGAAAAACTGCCAGCCAAGACTCCTATATCCAGCAAAATTGTCCTTCAAAAATGAGGGAGAAATTAAAACATTCTCAGACAAAAAGTCACTAAGAGAATTTGTGACCAAGAGACCAGCTCTGCAAGAAATACTAAAGGAAGCACTAGAGTCAGATACAAAAAGACAGAAGAGAGAGGCATGGAGAAAAGTGTAGAAAGAAGGAAAGTCAGATATGATATATATAATACAAAAGGCAAAATGGTAGAGGAAAATATTATCCAAACAGTAATAACTCTAAATGTTAATGGACTGAATTCCCCAATCAAAAGACATAGACTGGCACAATGGATTAAAAAACAGGATCCTTCTATATGCTGTCTACAGGAAACACATCTTAGACCCAAAGATAAATATAGGTTGAAAGTGAAAGGTTGGGAAAAGATATTTCATGCAAATAACAACCAGAAAAGAGCAGGAGTGGCTATACTAATATCCAACAAATTAGACTTCAAATGTAAAACAGTTAAAAGAGACAAAGAAGGACACTATATACTATTAAAAGGAACAATTAAGCAAGAAGACATAACAATCGTAAATATTTACGCACCGAACCAGAATGCCCCAAAATACATGAGGAATACACTGCAAACACTGAAAAGGGAAATAGACACATATACCATAATAGTTGGAGACTTCAATTCACCACTCTCATCAATGGACAGAACATCTAGACAGAGGATCAATAAAGAAATAGAGAACCTGAATATTACTATAAATGAGCTTGACTTAACAGACATTTATAGGACATTACATCCCACAACAGCAGGATACACCTTTTTTTTCAAGTGCTCATGGATCATTCTCAAAGATAGACCATATGCTGGGTCACAAAGCAAGTCTTAACAAATTTAAAAAGATTGAAATCATACACAACACTTTCTCGGATCATAAAGGAATGAAGTTGGAAATCAATAATAGGCGGAGTGCCAGAAAATTCATAAATACATGGAGGCTCAACAACACACTCTTAAACAACAAGTGGGTCAAAGAAGAAATTGCAAGAGAAATTAGTAAATACCTAGAGGCAAATGAAAATGAAGACACAACATATCAAAACTTATGGGACGCAGCAAAGGCAGTGCTAAGAGGGAAATTTATTGCCCTAAATGCCTTTATCAGAAAAGAAGAAAAGGCAAAAATGCAGGAATTAACTGTCCACTTGGAAGAACTGGAGAAAGAACAGCAAACTAATCCCAAAGCAAGCAAAAGGAAAGAAATAACAAAGATTAGAGCAGAAATAAATGAAATTGAAAACATGAAAACAATAGAGAAAATCAATAAGACCAGAAGTTGGTTCTATGAGAAAATCAACAAGACTGATGGGCCCTTAGCAAGATTGACAAAAAGAAGAAGAGGGAGGATGCAAATAAATAAGATCAGAAATGGAAGAGGAGACATAACTACTGACCTCACAGAAATAAAGGAGGTAATAACAGGATACTATGAACAACTTTACGCTAATAAATACAACAATTTAGATGAAATGGACAGGTTCCTGGAAAGACATGAACAACCAACTTTGACTCAAGAAGAAATAGATGACCTCAACAAACCAATCACAAGTAAAGAGATTGAATTAGTTATTCAAAAGCTCCCTAAAAAGAAAAGTCCAGGACCAGACGGCTTCACATGTGAATTCTACCAAACATTCCAGAAAGAATTAGTACCTACTCTCCTCAAACTCTTCAACATAATCGAAGTGGAGGGAAAACTACCTAATTCATTCTATGAAGCCAACATCACCCTCATACCAAAACCAGGCAAAGATATTACAAAAAAAGAAAACTACAGACCAATCTCTCTAATGAATACAGATGCAAAAATCCTCAATAAAATTCTAGCAAATCGTATCCAACAACACATTAAAAGAATTATACATCATGACCAAGTAGGATTCATCCCAGGTATGCAAGGATGGTTCAACATAAGAAAATCAATTAATGTAATACACCATATCAACAAATCAAAGCAGAAAAATCACATGATCATCTCAATTGATGCAGAGAAGGCATTTGACAAGATTCAACATCCTTTCCTGCTGAAAACACTTCAAAAGATAGGAATACAAGGGAACTTCCTTAAAATGATAGAGGGAATATATGAAAAACCCACAGCTAATATCATCCTCAGTGGGGAAAAATTGAAAACTTTCCCCCTAAGATCAGGAACAAGACAAGGATGTCCACTATCACCACTATTATTCAACATTGTGTTGGAAGTTCTAGCCAGAGCAATTAGGCAAGAAAAAGAAATACAAGGCATCAAAATTGGAAAGGAAGAAGTAAAACTATCACTGTTTGCAGACGATATGATACTATACGTCAAAAACCTGGAAAAATCCACCACAAAACTACTAGAGCTAATAAATGAGTACAGCAAAGTAGTAGGTTACAAGATCAACATTCAAAAATCTGTAGCTTTTCTATACACTAGTAATGAACAAGCTGAGGCGGAAATCAAGAAACGAATCCCATTTACAATCGCAACTAAAAGAATAAAATACCTAGGAATAAATTTAACCAAAGAGACAAAAAACCTATATAAAGAAAACTACAAAAAACTGCTAAAAGAAATCACAGAAGACCTAAATAGATGGAAGGGCATACCGTGTTCATGGATTGGAAGACTAAATATAATTAAGATGTCAATCCTACCTAAACTGATCTACAGATTCAATGCAATACCAATCAAAATCCCAACAACTTGTTTTTCAGAATTAGAAAAACCAATAAGCAAATTTATCTGGAAGGGCAGGGTGCCCCGAATTGCTAAAAACATCTTGAGGAAAAAAAACGAAGCTGGAGGTCTTGCAATGCCGGACTTTAAGGCATATTATGAAGCCACAGTGGTCAAAACAGCATGGTATTGGCATAAAGATAGATATATCGACCAATGGAATCGAATAGAGTGCTCAGATATAGACCCTCTCATCTATGGACATTTGATCTTTGATAAGGCAGTCAAGCCAACTCACCTGGGACAGAACAGTCTCTTCAATAAATGGTGCCTAGAGAACTGGATATCCATAAGTAAAAGAATGAAAGAAGACCCGTATCTCACACCTTATACAAAAATTAACTCAAAATGGATCAAAGATCTAAACATTAGGTCTAAGACCATAAAACAGTTAGAGGAAAATGTAGGGAGATATCTTATGAATCTTACAACTGGAGGCGGTTTTATGGACCTTAAACCTAAAGCAAGAGCACTGAAGAAATAAATAAATAAATGGGAGCTCCTCAAAATTAAACACTTTCGTGCATCAAAGAACTTCATCAAGAAAGTAGAAAGACAGCCTACACAATGGGAGACAATATTTGGAAACGACATATCAGATAAAGGTCTAGTATCCAGAATTTATAAAGAGATTGTTCAACTCAACAACAAAAAGACAGCCAACCCAATTACAAAATGGGAAAAAGACTTAAACAGACACCTACCAGAAGAAGAAATACGGATGGCCAAGAGGCACATGAAGAGATGCTCAATGTCCCTGGCCATTAGAGAAATGCAAATCAAAACCACAATGAGATATCATCTCACACCCACCAGAATGGCCATTATCAACAAAACAGAAAATGACAAGTGCTGGAGAGGATGCGGAGAAAGAGGCACACTTATCCACTGTTGGTGGGAATGTCAAAGGGTGCAACCACTGTGGAAGGCAGTTTGGCGGTTCCTCAAAAAGCTGAATATAGAATTGCCATACGACCCAGCAATACCATTGCTAGGTATCTACTCAAAGGACTTAAGAGCAAAGACACAAACGGACATTTGCACACCAATGTTTATAGCAGCGTTATTTACAATTGCAAAGAGATGGAAACAGCCAAAATCTCCATCAACAGAAGAGTGGCTAAACAAACTGTGGTATATACATACGATGGAATATTATGCAGCTTTAAGACAAGATAAACTTATGAACCATGTAATAACATGGATGGACCTAGAGAACATTATGCTGAGTGAGTCTAGCCAAAAACTAAAGGACAAATACTGTATGGTCCCACTGATGTGAACCGACATTCGAGAATCAGCTTGGAATATATCATTGGTAACAGAGACCAGCAGGAGTTAGAAACAGGGTAAGATAATGGGTAATTGAGCTGAAGGGATACAGACTGTGCAACAGGACTAGATACAAAAACTCAAAAATGGACAGCACAATAATACCTAATTGTAAAGTAATCATGTTAAAATACTGAATGAAGCTGCATCTGAGCTATAGGGTTTTTTTTGTTTTTGTTTGCTTGTTGGTTTGTTTGTTGTTGTTGTTTTTTACTATTATTACTACTTTTATTTCTTTTCTTTATATTAACATTTTATATCTTTTTCTGTTGTGTTGCTAGTTCCTCTGAACCGATGCAAATGTACTAAGAAACAATGATCATGCATCTATGTGATGATGTTAAGAATTACTGAGTGCATATGTAGAACGGTATGATTTCTAAATGTTGTGTTAATTTCTTTTTTTTTTTTCTTTCCGTTAATAAAAAAATAAAAAAAAAAGAATGAATGACATCTTACAGCTTTTAAGTTGTTGGCTTTTCCACTTACTTGTTTAATGGTTTCTAAATAGTTATCTAGCCAAATTAGTACTGACAGTATTTTTTCTTTCAGTAAGGCTGAGGAATATTTATATGATTTTATAAATAGTCACCTAAATTTTCTAGGACTTTTACAGTGTTGTTTTACATTAAAATATTCCATCATTCTGGTATTTATTTTAGGGTATAGCATGAGTTGTGAATCTAAACGGTAAGCTGGTGGTTCAAATGCCCCTTGCTTGATACACCAACTCTTTCCCGCTGATGGTACTGCCCTTACCGTGTGCCGAGTTATTACTTTGGTCTATAAACCACATCTGTGTCAGGGTGTCCTACCCTGGGCCCCACTGACTGGTCTCTGTCACCCTACTGAGCTATTACAGCTGGGCAGGCATCCTGATGCCAAACCTCCTTTGCTTTTCTTCTTTTCCAAGCCCTTTATAGGTATTCTCACCAGATGGGCTTTGGAACACTTTTGTCAAAAAAAATCGTTTTTGCCAGAAAACCAAAACAAAATGAAACCAAACCTGTTCAGAGGTGGTACAAGAGAAGTTCAGTGCTAAATTCTCACCTGCCATGTGGAAGACCCGGGTTCCATTCCCGGCCCTGTGCATGCCCCAAAATAAATAATCTCACAAATGGTGCTGCAAACATGGGTTAGTCACATGGAAAAAGAATGAAATGTGACCCTGTGCTGGTTTGAAAAGATGTATGGACCCTAGAAATGCCATGTTTTAAACTAAATCCCATTTCATAAAGGCAGAATAATCCCTATTCAATACTGTATGTTTGTATCTGTAATTAGATCATCTCCCTGGAGATGTAACCCAATTAAGAGTGGTTGTTAAGCTGGATTAGGTGATGACATGTCCCCACCCATTCTGGTGGGTCTTGATTAGTTTCTGGAGTCCTATAAAACAGGAAACATTTTGGAGAATGAGGGCGATTCAGAGAAAGCAGAGCAGAACGACACAGCCACGAGAAGCAGAGTCCACAAGCCAGTGACCTTTGGAGATGAAGAAGGAAAACACCTCCCGGGGAGCTTCGTGAAACAGGAAGCCAGGAGAGAAAGCTAGCAGATGATGCCGTGTTCGCCATGTGCTTTTCCAGATGAGAGAGAAACTCTGAACGTCATCAGCCTTCTTGAATCAAGGTATCTTTACCCAGATGCCTCAGACTGGACATTTCTATAGACTTGTTTTAATTGGGACATCTTCTCAGCCTTAGAACTGTAAACTAGCAACTTATTAAATTTCCCTTTTTAAAAGCCATTCCGTTTCTGGTCTATTGCATTTCGGCAGCTAGCAAACTAGAAAAGACTGCCACCACACAACACACAAAATAATGAAAAATAAAAAGCTTGGAGACCTGGGTTCGTTTTCTGGAGCCTGCCCACGCAAAACAAACAAAAAAACTGTTCAATGTGGTACCACCTTCATACCTTAAGTGGCTAATTTAATGTATAAATCTAGGGAGATCACCAAGACATCCTTCCAATATTAAATCTTCCATTGTCCCTCCCGGGAAATTGTCTCTTTCCATTGTCTCAGGTCTCCTTTTACGTCCCTCTAAATTCCTGGTGTCTTCTTCTCACAGCTCTCACGCATCCCTTGTCTTTTTGAAAGTTGTTCTTTTGTTTTGTTTTGTTTAACCAGACTGCATCTTCCATCTGCTTAACTCAGTGCCTGGGCTAACCAATGAACCAAACAAGCCTTCTGAAAGCAAAGACCACACACCCGGCTCCTCGGCCACCGGCCTGTGCGCCAACTCCCAGCCCGGCCTGCAGTGGGTGCTCAGTCCGCATTAAGTGAACAAGTGACCATCTCACCCGGGAGAAAAGTCAAACCCTACAAACATCATTCTTCAACTCTTACTTTCCCTCACAAGCCACAGTACTTTCATCACATATGTTAACGAGTTTATTCTTTTCTGGGATCATTAGCGAATCCTGTAAGACTCCTAAATGCTATAGGAAATGAGAGAAGTTGGGATTTGGATGTCCAGAAACCAGAGACCCAACTCAGTAGGACCTCCTGCATGCTTAGTCTAGCTCCCCACGAGGCCTGAGGCCAGCGGGGAGGTGATGGGACTCAGATGTCTTCTCTAAGCCCTCTCCAGAGCCCCGGCAGCCAGTCCTTGGCACCTCCTGGGCCCCCCACACCCGGGATCCCGGCTCCCCTCCTCTTTTCCATGAGAAGACCCCCTGGATTGCTTGTGGGGCTTTATCCAGGGAAGTTTCCCCACATGTTAGAGGGAAAGGCTTACAAGAAATAAAAAGATGGATGGGAGAAAGGGACCGGGGAAGGTTGCACACTCAGTGTTAATATCAGCACACACCCTAAAGTCCTAAATCGGCTGCTGCTTCCATGCATGCCCGTCCCAGACAGGCCCCTAAGAGGCTCATCCCGCCACAGCCTTCTAGAATCGCCCGGAAGCCTGGGTCAGGGTGGCGGTGCTCAGCTCACATGCAGGGCCCGCATGGAAGCACCCACCCAACTCTTCACGCACCCAACATGAACGAAACAGTTCGTGTTATCAAGCAAGGGGCATTTGGACCACCAGTTTACCGTTTAGAGTCACAACTCACACTACACCCTAAAATAAATACCTGCTCAGGATGGGCAGAAAAGGTGTCAGCAACCGCAGCCAAGGTGGGGTCCTGTTTTTTCCTTTTGCCTGGAGAGGAACTGGCATCTTCCCACTCGTCAGAAGTGGAGTCTACCGCATCTACAAAAACCTCGGAAGCACTTCCCTGTAGAAACACGAGTCCCTTCAGACAGGCAGGGCTTTCCTGGCACAGCTCGGGCTAAACCTCACTAGCCCCTGACTCAGAGTTGTAGCCTCTGTTTAGGTCTCTGATCCATTCTGACTTCATTTGTGTCTACTGAGTGAAGCAGGGGTCCCACTCCATTCTTTTGCATGCAAATATCCACTTGTCCTAACACCGTTTGTTGAAAAGACTGTATCTTCCTCGCCGAGCAGTCTCATCATCCTTTTTGAAATAAAAGAGACCCTACAATTGTACTTCCTTACACCAGTAACAGATTCTTTGGATGACTGTAGCTCTGTAGTAAGCTTTGAAATCGGAAAGTTTGACTCATCCATTTTTGTCCTTTTTCAAGATTGTTAAAGCTATTCAGGGGCCCTTGTTTTTTTTGCACACCTTGTAATTCTTTTGTAGAAAACCGGATTTTAAAAAACATATACAGTATATTTCATAATGGCTAAAAAAAAAAAAAAAAACCCGAAGGAAATAAAGAAATACTTTTGTGTAAATCTAACAAACCAGGCACAGAACTTCTATGCTGAAAATTACAAAATGCTAATCAAAGAAGAACTAAATAAATGGAGAGATGTGTTCATGGATGGGAAAATTCATTCTCCCCAAAGTGACATGAAGTTTTATTGCAATTCTTATCAAAATCCCAGCAAAATATTATATATTTAGAATAAACATATGTATATATAATATATATTCTAAAATCTATGTTGCAATATGAAAGAACCAGAAGAGTTAAAACACTTTCTCTGAAGAAGAACAAAATTGGAAAATTCAGTCTATCGCACTGGGATACCTCCATACCATGTACTCGGCAACAAAAAGGAACAAAATATTGATATATGCAGCGACCTGGATGAATTTCCAGAGAAGTATACTTCAGGGAAAAGCCAGTCCCCCAAAATTACACATTCCATGATTTCACTTATATGACATTCTTGAACAGATAAACATATAGAATCAGAGAAATCTAGAAATCAAATTCTATATATCAAATTTTTCCTCCTCCTTGGGATTTGCCTGCTGTAGACTGTAGGTTTTTTTAAAGTGACTTTCCTAAACTAATTTTCACCGACATCACTCTACTGCATATAATTGTTGTCTTATTTCTTAAACTCTAATTTCATCGAAAGAATGCTCTCCATACCATTAACCTTCAAGAAAGACACCATGGGAAAGGCAGAGTCTATTCTAGATCATCTAAGTGATGCACTAGATGACTCAAGTGGCCCTCTCCACAGAGTAGTATTCAGGTGGAATCCAATATCTGACCATGCTGGTTACTTTATTACGTGTGAAAAACCCAGTCCTAAACCATCAGAAACTTCTCTGAGGTTATTTCCTCCTAATGAAATCTGAGAAGCAGAAGAGTGGGTCAAAGGGAGCCTACCATGCCAGGGGCTCTATCGCTTCCACTTCATAGGAAATTCTGCTCCATCCCTGTAGATGCCAACTTTAGGACAATTCTTTAATTTTGTAGGTTTAAGATCTTGTGGCTCTTTTCATTTTAAGCCTTTGATTTTGGAGGTGGAACATTATATGTCTACTGGCCTTTTATATCTTCTTTGTATTTGGTCCATTTTTCTACTAGGCCAGGTACTGCTTTCTATTTATTTTTAACCACTTTTTACATATGGAGGCTACTCACTCTTTGTTGAAAACATCTTTTATTCAAATATGCTGTACATAGTTTTACTAGATTGTTTTCCCTTCATTTGTGCTTAGCAGAGTACATGAGTTTTTAAGTTCTTTTAATATTTTTTTTCTGGAATTAAATATACCAATCTTTTGTTTATGTTTTTTTTCTTTTGTATTAATTACTAGAAAATCTTTCCCCACCCAGAGATCAGACAAATATTCATGTACATATTATCCAACTGCTTTTAGGCACACTTGGGTCTATGTCAGGGTTGTTTAGTCTGATACACTGACTACCCCCTAAAATTTCACTGTTTAAATATGACTGTTTTTGTTATTTTTTAAATCTGGTACAGCAAATTCACATCAGGACTATCCGCAATTTTTTTCGTTTTAGTTGCCCATTTTTTTCTCCCAAAAGAGCCCTAGACTTACTCTGTCAAGGCAAAAATCACCGATTTCTACTGGACCCACTCCTGTTTTTAATTACAATGTTACATACAGGGGGTCTTAAAGGTGTGTGTGTTCCTTATTGCAAAGGTTTATCTAAACTTTCAGGGTCCCGTGGAGCTCAACCCAGGCCTGCCCTGCATGGGAGCATTCTCCAAGGAGAAGGACACGCACACACACTAACAACAGCCCCCGGGAGATCAGCTGCCTCGCCCCCCACGCCAGCCAGCCACCGAGCACCCACTGCAGAAAACCAGCCCACACGGCCATGGAACGGCCACTTCCCCTTCTCAGCGTCCAGTAAGAAGTCAGGGTGCAAGAAATGGACCGGCTGGATGGCCACGGGGCTGACCTACCACATGGAGAGCGTCTGTCTCCCTCATCCCACCCTGAACCCATCCAGGAAATGCCCCTTGGCCGCCACACCGAAGGCTCCAATGGGTCCGCTTTCCAGGAAACATTCTGTGGGTGTCTAACATGTCTAAGGGGCCGTCTTTGAGACTGTAGGGATGGAAACCATGACTCGGCCTCGCCTTTGAGAGCGGGCACCCAGCCAGCCAGCAGTGTTCCCCGAGCACCCACCCTGCGCCCAAAACTGCGAGGCACCACCAGGCATGCACCACAATGCAAAGAGGTACGGAGGACAGCTGGACACACACGAGGCAGAGCTCAGGGCTCCGTGCCCCGCCCAGGTACAGGTTTGCAGAGACACATGGCGCACCGGGCCTGGTAGGAGCATGGAAGGAAAAGGAAGGCAGGCGCCACAGAGGGACCGGGACCCATGGACACTTTCACTGAATAACGCCCAGAAGAAGGGGGAGCTCAGCTGCTGCCCAGCGGGGCACTTTGGGGAGAGCAGAGCAGCAGTGGCCTGATGCCATCTAGGAGAGGAAGTTATGAGGATATGGCGGGATGAGGGCGATTCTGAGCAGTGGGGGCTCAGGCCAGCCTTGGCCCACTGCCGAGGAAACCATGTCAGGAGCCAGCTTCCTGGCCAAGAGCAGGCATGTGGGGCAAAGGACAAAGCTGCTCCTTCCAGCCCCACGGCCCACACGCATGGGTAATACTCACCACTTTGACGGTCCAGGAGCCCTCGGAACAGGGCTCATCTGGATTTTCTTGCAGATCACTCGAACCCAGGGATGAGAAAGAGCTGCCTTCTTCCTTGAGCTCTTCCCCGCACTCCATCTTCTCCTCCTCCGGGGCCGATATCACCTTGAAATCACCATCCTTGGAATCTACAGAGGCAGGAGAGTGAGGGCCAAAGCTCAGGGGGGAGCACGTGCTGCTACGAAGGGAGAATTGGCGCTCACCCGGTGACAGTTCAGGGGCAGACGAGCCCGAGGCCCTCCCGGCCACCTCTCCACCCTGCACCAAGGCTAGTGCCGCCCAATCCCCGTGCTCAGGTGGCCC
The DNA here is from genome assembly GCF_023851605.1 of Tamandua tetradactyla. Lineage (NCBI taxonomy): Eukaryota > Metazoa > Chordata > Mammalia > Pilosa > Myrmecophagidae > Tamandua > Tamandua tetradactyla. The sequence continues at coordinate 72,526,589 of NC_135332.1, read as the reverse complement.
GTCTTTTCTGCAGGGAGCACGTGGGGTGAAGAGCACCCAGGGAGAAAAAGACAGACAGAAGGTCATCCAGTGTGAACATCCAGCCCTCCCAGTCTCTAGAACGGACCGTTGCTTGGATGTTGCCCTCAGATGTCTCCAAGGAATCTCAATCCCCACGGCTCCAAAACAGAACTTACCCTTCCCACCCCCCATCAGAAAAGTTGTTCCCCTTTTTCCACTCTGAGCACCACCACCGTGACAGCTCAGGGGTCCCAGCTCTTACCCCAGTGCCCGGGGTGGGGGTGTGTGGGGGGAGGCTTCCCCTACCATCCCTCCCCCCTTCCTTTATCCCAGGGAGGCTCTGGTCTTATCACTCAGAAACTTCTAGAAGGCACGGACCGAGCCAACCTTGTGCCTCTTCAAATTCCCCAGTACCTACAACAGGCAAGGCCTCAAGTAAGCATTTGCTGAGTAAGCATTTGCTGAGTGAACTGAATTAACAGGATTCAGAATTAATAAAAAATATTTTAAACTTCTCCACACACACACACACACACACACACGCACACACACACACACACACACAAGCAAAAGCTGGGGGGAAAAAATCTGTAGCACAAACAGCCCGAGGCCCAGTTTTCTTTGTCCAGCTGACATTTTATAAGCTGTGGGATTCTGAAAACAAGCCAGACATGGGAGGACGGAGGCTGGATGAGTTCATGTGTACGAAAAGCCTGAAACAAGCAGATTCATAGATGGAAAATGGGTCCCAGGTTGCCAGGGCGGGGGAGGGGCGGGGAGTCTGGGGGTGGGGGCGGCGTTCAGGGTGGCAGGCAGGCGGCACAAACGGAGACTGTCATGCGTATCACTGCATCGTACGCATAAAGCAGTTAGAACCGGGCACTTCGTGTTACATACGTTACCACGGTAAAAACTCAAGACTAAACAAAAATGGTAAAAATAATAACCTGTAGAGATTCTGAACTGAGCTCCTCCCACCAGGGCTGGAGGGGAGGGCCCTCATTAGCCTAATCCAATCAGAATATGAACCGCCGCTGGTGATTGGCTCAGGACTGGGCCAATCAGGAGGCCTCAGAGAAGGGGGCGGAGCTGAGGTATCTCAAATTCCAGCCCTTTCTCCGGGTGACAAAAACAGGCTCCCGGTGGGAAACACAGGCCAAGATGGGAAGGGGAGTGCCACTTTGCTTCCCGGGGGGCCCACCCCGGACGGACGTGCCAGCAGATAAGGAGGGAGGATGCACAAGGATCAGAGAAACCGCAAGAGCCCCCCGAAAAGTAGGGAGACCGGTCCCCAAGGCCCAGGCTGGGACGGGGCTGCAAGTGGCTCCCAAGGCCAGGATTCTGGTTATCTGCAATCCGCATGCTCCCAAGGGCCGGAAAATCAGCAAGAAAAACACGAGCGCCCCAAAAGAAAAGCAGGCAGTTCAAAGAGAAAGAAATGCAACTGGGTTGCCGCGTGCCAGCGCCGGGCTTCTCTCTGGGGTGCCGGGGAAGTCGGGGTGCTGGAGGCAGCCACTGCGAATGTAATTAATGCTCCTGAACCGGGCACTTCTAAGGGGATAAGAGGGGAATGTTACGTTGTAGGTAACAATAAGAATTAAAAAACAACTGTACAACCCAGAAAGGACCTTAGTGTCCTGTGGACTTCACTTAATAACAGAGTTGCAATACTGGATCGCCAATTGTAGCAAATGGACCTCGCTAAGGCCAAACGTTAATACGGAAAACTGTGAGGGGTGGAGGATGGGAAATGTACTTTCGGCATGATTTTTCTGATAAATCTACAACTGCTCTTTTAAAATTGCAAACAACAACAATAACAAAAAAAAAAAAGCAAGCAATGCATTTGGCCTCTGAACGCCTGAAGAGACTCCCTGCTGACCAAGGGAATTCAAAGCAAACCAACGAGATGCCCTTTCGCCTGGCTTGGCATCGATTACCCAGATCGATAAAGCTCAGGGTCAGGAACCACCCCCAGCCCCACCCCCAGCCTTGGAAGGAGAGCGGAGGGGAGATTTCTTGGGCTAAGTGAAGAAGGGTTTCTACTGGGAACGCCCCGGCCCTGCCCAGCTTCTGGGCAGCTGTCCTGCTGCTGCACGTGGGGACGGGGCTGGGGGGTGGTGAGGAGCTGGGCAGGAACAGCCAGGTCTGGGATGGGGTGGGGTGCAGGGTCAGGCCCCCACTTCCACCCTCGCGATGCTGCACAGCTGGACCCTCAACCTGGAGGCCGCGGGGCTGTGCAGTGGGGATGAGCAAGCCGCAGTGGGGGCAGGGGGTGGGGTGCGGGGAGACCCCACTTAGCAGCATCACACAGCGGGGAGGGGGCCGCGGAGGAGGCCAGGGGCCCTCAGTGTTACTTTCTCTCCTCCTGCCAGGGGTGAATCAGTCACTCACCGCCAGCACCAGTCTTTCTAGGCACGATAAAGAAAAAGGAGAGTAACTATATCCCGAAATGATGAGATGAGACACTTAAATGGCACTTAGTAAGCGCTTTGCACGCTGTGCTGGCTGGAAGCTGTTATGTGCCCCAGAAAAGCCAGGTTCTTTTAATCCAATCTTGTGGGTGCTGGGTGGAACCTTTTGATTAGATTGTTTCCATGGAGATGTGGCCCCACCCATTCAAGGTGGGTCTTAATCCGCTTACTGGAATTCTTTAAGAGGGGGACATTTTGGGGAGAGCTCAGACAGAATTGCCTCAGAAGATGGAAGCAAGGACCCACAGAACCTGATGGGCCCAGAACTTGGAAAGAGCCAAGAGAAGCTAAGAGATGAAATCCAGAGTTTGCCCGTGAGAAGTTGAGAGAGGACCTACAGACACAGAGAAAACAACAAACCAGGAGCCAGGACCAGCAGATGCCAGCCACCTGCCTTCCCAGCCGACAGGGGTGGGCCAGGTGCCAGGTACCGTCTTGCTGATGCCTTAATTCAGACACTTTCACGGCCTTAGGACTGTAAATCTGTAACCTAATAAATCCCCTCTGTAGAAGCCAATCCATTTCTGCTATATTGCCTTCCAGCAGCTCTAGCAGATGGAAACACATGTGCTATCCCAGGAAGTGTTCACATGCCTGTCTGATGGCTGTAAAACCCGAAGCCCGGGAGACTTGGTAGCTGCCCAGGCCCCCCAGGATGGAACCCTACGCTGCCTCACTCAAGCTTCCCCCCCAGAGCAGCACCATGCCTCATCTCCGTGTGAGGACACCCCACCCCCAGCCCCAGGGTCCACATTGGGTCTGTGCCCCATGAACCTGTCAGGCACGGGGATCCCGGGCAGCTGTGGGAGGATGAAAGGAAAGAGTGGAGGGGGGCAGCACGCAACTCCCCACCCATCTCCCCATCCCCTCCATGGCCAACCCCTGCCTGTGAACAAGAACCTTCACCCGAGCAGGAAGTGACAAAAATCAACCACAAACATGGACCCACAAGTCCTAACGTGACACAGGTGCAGCACAGGTGGGGGCCAGCCCAGCTCTCCCCCGCCCAGCAGGGCTCCCCCATGTCACTCCATGACCTTCTGTCTGCCTACCGGCATGCCCAGCCCGGGCGACCAGGTCTGCAGGGACGTCTGCACCCACAACCCCAGGCCCACCTGAGCCTCCATCAGCTAACCTCTGTCAGCACCCCATTAGCCTGCCTTCTCCCCCTCTTTGTCAGGACCCTAACCCCATCCATGCCATGGGCAGGGCTGAACCCAAGGACCTGCCCTCTCCACCCCCCAGAGGTGGACTCGCCCTTCCCCGGCAGGTATCCGGGCCAGGCAGTCACCAAACCCCACCAAAGGCATTTCCAGCACTACCCCAGGTCAGCCCCCCTGCCCTCCCCAGGCCTTGAGTTCCCCAAGAGCAGCCCCCGACCCTTTTCCCAACTCCTACCAGAATCTCAGGCTCTTCATAATATTTTTTCCATTATAAAAACACTTACACCTTCAAGGAAACTTGGCAAATGCAGAAAGTTAAAAGGAACATGACCCTGACCTTCACTCCCCCAAATATAACCTTTTAGCACTCAAGCTGGGAGACTTACCCAGGGACCCTGGAACACTGGCTGGGTCAGCGGGGACTTGGGGTGGGGAGGGGCAGTCAGTTCACATTTGGCTAAAGCTCCCAGGGCGTCCCTACCCCACTGGCCCTCGAGGCACCCCCCACATGGCGGCCTTCCACCAGCAGACTGGGGCTCCCCACGCAGCCCTGCCCAGTCCCCTTTCACCCCTTTATTTGCTATGGTCCTGCCGACCTGCCTCAAGACCAGGGCCCTGGGCAAAGGACGTGCCTCTCTCTCTGCAGCTCTAGCGGGGCCCCAGCTGCTGGTTTCAGTTTCTATTCCTGCACAAAAGAGCCCGAGGTGTGTCGAGGCCGCCGAGCTGATAAACTGCAAACCCTGAGGGTTTCCGGGGTGATGCACTGACACCCTGCCCCCAGGGTCAGGCCCAGGGCTCAGCCTTCCTGGGAAGACAGTAAATGGGGTGGTGGATGGGTCACATGGGGAAGGAGATGGCTGAGGGGACAAAGCTCTCCATCCTGTCTGGGGAAAGCTGGTGCAAAATCCCTGTGACCGGGGCATACCTGATCTGTCTCAGGAAGGGCAAGGAGGCCAGAGGGCTCTGGGAAAGGGGACAGGAAGGGAGGTCGGAGGACAAGACCACAATATATGGACTCCAGCTTTTACTCTGCGTGAAATGGGAAGGACTCTGGAAGGGGTTGGGTATGTGCTGTGACTTGTTTCAAAGGCCCAAGGCCGCAGGGCTGAGTGTGAGAGAGGGCAGGGGTCAGGCAGGGAGGCCCGTGAGGGGCATCTCCTGCCAGCAGAGACTGCCGGGTCTTCTTGGCACTGGAAGTGGCTGCCAAGCAATGGGTGGTGTCCAAGCCATGAGCCTGAGGTCTCCAAAACAGGCCGGGCCGCTGGGCACCAGGCAGAAGGGAAACCCATAGCTTGCGGGCCTGGACACAGGGGGCTCCAGGACAGACTACAGATGGCCTCCTGTCCACGTCCAGGTGTGGGGTCCACCTGGCCCCACCCCCACCCCACTCCACCACCCGAGTCCCCGTACCCGATGTGCTGTCATGGGCCAAGCCAACCCCTTGCCCCTTCGTGTCCCCTCCCAGCTACATCACAAACTCAGGCCAAGTCCTTGCCCCCAGCAGCCCCTTCCATGAAGCATCCTCTAGAATCCTCTGAGAAGCTCCCTCAGTTCATTCCTAAGGAGCCAAGGGCTCCCCTGAGCATCTCCCTTAGGAATGCAGCTGCAATAATAATTTTATTTTAAGAAAGCAGCCGCCTTTCCAGTATCCCAGCGCCTCTGGCAAAGCTCGCCAACAAAATCATCCTAAGGAAAGTCCCTCTAAAAATAGTTCTTCGGCCACAGAAGATGTTGCTTGCATCTGCAGCCATGCCTGGGAGGTGACCGGCAAGGCCACTCTTCATTTCCGGGAAAGGAGACGCCCAGATGGCTGCCTTGTCCACGGCTGGCTGCACCCCCACCCCGTGGCCCCCCCACATGGCTCCCTCACAACCCCCCGCCCTGGACCCCGTTTGGCCTCACCCGGAGCAGGGACCGCAGGAAGCAGGTGGTGTCCACACTCACTGCAGAACTTGGGGGCCGTCTCCTTGGAGATGTGTCCGCACGAGGGACACACCATACCTCCGGGAAGGGGCCCTCCCAGCCACTGTCGCCGGCAGCTCTGGAAGCCTGAGTCCCAGGGCGGCCACAAATATACCGGGCCTGTCATGTGACCACGACCCTGTTTCGGTTTCCTTTTCTGAGAAAGTGAAATTGCAGCTCCCAGAGTCCCACCGCTCGGACGGAAACCCAGCCCCGCGGCCGCCCGGATCCCGCCTGCCCCGCGCGCAGCTCCGCACGCCGCGCCCTCTCTGCTGCCCCCACCCGGCCCGCGCCTCCCTGCTGCCTCCGCCGCCACTCTCGGTCCGATCGGTCCCCGCGGGGAGTGTGAGGTCGGCCGGGCAGAGGCCGAGAGCTCCAGGCCGGGGCTTGGCACCAAACACAACCCCGAGTTAAGGCAGCGGTCATGGGCCGCAGTGAGGAAGCTGGGGGACACAGGTGCCAGGGGGGCCTGGCGGGTGCCCGGGGCAACCACGCAACCTCTGTCCTTGGTTAGCGGGCACAGAGCACCTGTCTCCTAGACTGGGGGAGGAGTCGGTGAGTTAGAGAGGGACAGCTGAACAGCCAGCGCCACTGACAGGCCACCGCTGGCTGAGTCAGAGCCCGCACATGGGTCCGCGCTGAAGTGCCTGGAGCAGGGCCGTTCTCTTCTCACTGCCCATTGGGCCCTTAAAATCCCCCTTGGCATCAAACTAAGTTCAAGGTCACAGCCAGGTGAAGGCCTTGAGGTCCGGCCTCGAGGGCCCACTGAAGGAGTGGAGATAGGCGGCCGGGCCCTGACCTGCCCAAGGATCGAGGATGTGAACCCCCATGCTAAGAATTCCAAGGGCACAGGGGCCCATTTGCCCTTTTCTTGCTGGCTTCAGATCCAAGAAGGGACTCAGCACTGACCAGCCTCTCTGGTCTTCAAAGCATCTCCGGCTGCATCATGCCATGGGGAGGGGTTCCAGGTGGTGTCTCCTTGCCCCCACCCTCGCCTCCCATCTCCGTGGTACAGGTGCCCCGTCTACCACCTTGACTTGGTCCCCAGGAGTGGTGCGCATTAGGGGCAGGGCCCGGCACGGGGCACGGGGGTGAGCAGGTCCCCCTTGGCCAGGCCCTGCTCTGCCTCCTTTCCTCCTCCCCCCTCCGCACTGGCCCTGAAGCAAACACCACCATGGTTGGGCATTCCCTCCCTCAAAGACCCTCCATGGCTCCCCACAGCCGGAGCCACTCTCTCCACCCAGTGCTGTCTGCTCTCCACAGCTCCACTTCCTCCATAGGCCAGAAAACAGCTCAGGAATTCCTCTGGAAGGATCTTACTGCTTGTTGCCTGCACCAACACTCCCTATTCATCAGCTTCTGGATCTTTCACTTCACTTCCTCCCAAACCCAGAACGTGCCAAACTCAAGGCCCATCCCCACACACCACTAAAGAACAGAGAGGTGGACTGGAGCCTGGAGGCAGGGGCCCTTCGTGACACCACCAGCCTTGCCCCTGGCCTCCCTCAGGGTCCCTTCCCTGCTGGCAGCCCCAAGATCCCAATTGTATGGTCCTGCAAGTGGGGTGCCCACTCTGGCCTGGAGGCCCCCGTGCCCCGTGCCGGGCCCTGCCCCCAAAGGCAAGTCCAAGCTGGGAGGACAGTGGCACTGTTACTCTGAAATAAAGATCCCAGCATCTTTTGGCAACTGCAATTTTCAATCTTCACATTCTGGTGGAGGGGGGAATTTCGGGGAGCAGTCACTGGCCCCCTACTTCGGCCACCCGTGTGCATTTGACCAGGGTCTGCCCTGGCCCCGGCTGCAAAGCCCAGGTAAGCCCCTCGTGCCCAGGGCCGGGCGGGGTGTGTGTGGGGGAATTCCTGCCCTCTGGGTGCGCGCTGCCCCCGCCCGCCGGCTCCTCCTTTCCGCGCCCCCCGCTGCCCGGCGGGCGAAACCGAAACTTGCGGTCAGCAGAAGAGGCGGTCCCGGGACAGGCGCGGCGCCGGCGGGCACACCGGGCTGCACCCCGTGGGCCTCGCCCCCCAAGGCCCCCGCCCCCGCGGACACCTCCAACCCCGTGAGTTTGCGTCCCTGGGAGCCCGTAGCCCATCCCGCATCCTCGTACCTCTGGGCCCCGGAGTCCCCGCACCCCCGGCCCCGCCCAGCCCGCTTGTCCCCGCGGTGCCCCCGGCCCCAGCCCGGAGCGCGCGGTGACGTTTCCAGGATTCGCACCGCCCCTGGACCCGCCTCCTCCTCCGAGGCACCTCCTGCTGCATTGCCCGCGCCCCCGCGCTCGGCTCCCTCTGCCCTGCGGTCTGTCCTTAGTGGGGTTCCTTTCCTGGAGCGTCCCCCGTCCCCTTTCCCCCTTTACGGGACTGGCTTCTCCTGGCCTTTTGCTCGCAGCCTCAGTGCCCGGTCTCCAGCCCCGGCCTGCGTCACTGGCACCTAGCACAGGTCCAGGCGCCCAGCCTGTATTGCCGGGTGGGGAACCAGCCATTCCCCACTCTCCAGGCCCTCTGAACTGCCAACGGCCATTGCATAGGATGCAGGCAATGATATTGTAGGTTTAAATATTACGTACAGTGGTTAAAGGTAATAATGTATAAACAATCTGTAAACATAGTGTACAGTGTCATATAATTAGAAAATAAGATGGAAACAATAAAATTCACGGATAACGGCAGGTGTGGTTCACTTTGTGAGATTCAGCTAAAGGAGGTGGTTTGGGCAGTGGGGTGCCGGAAGGAAGGAAAGAGGGAGCCAGAGGTTGTGATGGAAAGTTTTGGGTGGAATCCCCTGTCCTTGTCCCTAAAATCATGGAGACCTGGACTCTGCAGCCTTGAACTTGGGGAAGGAAGGCAGGTCTTCTCCATGCTGACAATGTCCTTGGGGAAAGCCTGCTGTGGTCTCTCTTCTCCTGGTCAGTGGCATGGCCTGGACTCACCCCAGTCAAGCCCCCTGCCTCGCCGTCCTTGTCACTGCCACTTTCAACTCTCTGCAAAGGTGTCTTGCCTTGACTTAGACCAGACTGCGATGTCCTCATGTTTTGGAGGCTCATTCCCAGGGCTGACCCAGCTCCTGCCCGATCCATCGTACAGTCTGATATAGACTAGTTCTGAGGTCCCACGGACGTTGTTTCATTGGAAATTTCCTTACGTCTTCTTATTGTCACCACCAGTGTCTGTAGAAAGGATTCAGCCTTGCTAGTAATCCCAACATTTCCGGATCTCGCTTTCATATTCTTTCATGGGAGAGCTGTTTTAGGGCATGGAAAGATGCTCTCATGCCACAGTCCCAGGGCCAGCAGAGAAGCACACTTTGCAGGGAGCATGACACACTGGAAAGCTGCAGACGCGACTCACTGAGAACAAGGGGGCTTTGTCAGGGGCACGTGGTTACCCAGTCCCAAACTGTGCAGCTCTGTGACCTTGCTTGGGCCTGGACCCCCGAGCTCGCTGTATTCCAGAACTCGTTATTTCAAAGCAGAACTTGTGGGAAAGAGCAGGGCTGACAGAGCTCTCACATTTTTTCCAGAGCCAAGTAAATACAAACTGTGCAAAGCAAGGGAGGGAGTGGTTTCTGGCTTCAATTTCATCTACTTGACAATCTGCCTTCAGGTCTTAAGTTCAGCTATAATTTTCCCTACAGAAAGAGTGCACTGATTCGCCTACATGAATGAACATTGGCCGTAAAATTGTTCTCTATAAATCACTGCACGGGCTTTGGGGTATAGCTCGGTAGGGGCCGAGTTTGGCTAGTGGACCCAGTTGTTTTCTGGATGTGACTATGTTTGGTTCAAGGTGTGCTCTTTTGAGCCCAGAGTCGAATGTTCCCCAGGTGAAAACAGTGGGCGTGAAAAATGTCCTGCATCAGCCCTGAATGAATCAAACAGTTGTGGGCTTCAGACCTTCAGACCACAGCAGGTGACAGCCCAGGGAGCCCTTGCCCCAGCACTAGAATCATCGGCTACCATGGTGACTTCCTTTTGGCTCTGTTTGTTCCCTAGGTGTCTCAGTCTGGGACTTGATGCTCTCCTCTCTCCTTTCTCACTGATCCACAGCCTCCTTCCTAAAGCATCTGGAGCAGGGAAACTCTGGCCCAGGCTGGCACAATGATCTGTCCTTGTGTGATTGGGGGGCTGGGCTGGGCCCTTCGCTCCTTGGGATGGGAACCGATGCAAACAAGAGCTTTGGGCTAAGAACTTGAATTCTTACAAGAAAAGCCAAGCACAGGATCTTTTCAGTGTAATGAGGACAGCGGCCCTGTAGGAGGCGCTGTGATTCCTAGTTCGTGGGCAGGGTAGAGAAGAATAACCTGTTGTTAAGGCTGGTGGGAAGGGGGCTGGGAAGAGGCAGGAAGGGGAGGTGACGCTTGCAAATTAGCAGGCAGCTATGAACTTGGTTTTTCCTCCTTAGGGGTTAGACCAGGGTCACCACGGTGGAGTAGCCACCAGCTTATTTCAGTTGGCCTGTGCAGGCTTGTCTTTTTGGTGTTTTTTTTTAATCGACTGTATTGATGTTTCACTTGTTTTCGATAAGATGCATGCATTTCAGGTGTACAGTTGACCAAGTTCCAAGATGGGCACACGCCTGTGTAACCCCCTCTCCAGTGGTGATCTCCAGTGCACCCCAAAAGAGTTCTCTTCTGCCCTCTCCCAATGAATCTCCCCAATCTGGCCTCAGGCAGCCACTGCTCTGATTTCTGTCACTCTAAGTTAGTTTAACCTGTTCTAGAATTTTATGTAAATGGGATCATACGGATGGTAGTGTTTCGGGTCTGCACTCTTTCGTTCAGCAAAATGTTTTCGAGATTCATCCAAGTTGTTGCATGTGTCGGCAGTTTCTCCCTTTTATTCCCAGGAATGGCTGGAGCCCAGCGTATCCACTCACCTGCAGTTGGGTATCTGGGTGGTTTTCCAGTTTTCTGCTGTTACCAATAAAGGTACTATGAGCGTTTGTGTGCAGGTTTTTTGTGTGCGTGTGAGGCCATGCGTTTTCATCTCCACTGGGTAAAAGACCCACAAGTGGAATTGCTGGGCCATTTGATAAGGGTATTTTAACTTTATGAGAAACTGCCGAAACGTTTTCCACGGATCTTTCCGCATCACCCCAATGATGAATGCAGGTTTGAGAGGCTCCACAGCCTCGCCAAGGGTGGCTGGTATCAGCCTTGTACATTTTATCACTTCTGATTTTGTAGCGGATTCTGGTGGTTTTCGTTGCATTTCCCATTACCTAACAACATTGTGTCTGTTTTGGCATCTCATTAGTGGTCTATTCAAAGTTTGTTGACCTTCCTGTTAATGAATTGTAGGAGGAGATCTTTTTATACTCTGGATACTTCTTTGTCAGCCTGCTGGCTTGCCTTTTGATTTTCTTAAAAATGTATTTCAGAAAGCAAAACGTTTTAAATTTTGATCAGCTTATAAGCAATACCTCAGTTTGTTGGCTTGTTTTTCAGTGGTTGCTCCAGAATTTACAATATGCACCTGAAATATAGTATAGTCTATTCTCAAATAATATTATGCCACCCCATGAATAAATGTCAGACCCTTACAAAGGACATCTTCATTTCCCCCGCCCCTCCTTCGTGGCATTGCTTTCATACATTCACTTCTGCATAGACTATAAACTCCACAATACAATGCTATTGGTTTTTTTTTAATTTCAGTATCCAGTTACCTTTAAAAAACATCTTATAAGAAAAATGAGCCGGAAAAGGAGTTCTATATTTACTCATATATTTATGATGTCTGGTACTATTTAGTCCATCGTATGGATCCAAATTTCACTGCAGTATCCTTTTTCTCAGTCTGAAGAACTGCCTTTAACCTTTCTTATAGTGAAAATCTACTGGCATCAAGGTCGACCAGCTTTTATTTGTTTGAAATGTCTTTGTTACCTGCCTTCTTTTTGTTTATTTGCAGTCTTCTTTTTGTTTTTATAAGCTTTTTACTTTAGAAAAGTTTCAGACTTTAGACGGAATTATTGCAAAAATAGTAAAGACAATATCTATATGCTCCACCCTTAATTTCTCCCCTTATTAGCATCTTACATTTACATGGTACATTTGTCACAAATAATGAACCTATTGCTATGTTATTAACTAGAATCTATACTCTATTCAGTTTTCCTCCATTTTTTCCTAATGTCCTCTTTCTGTCCCAGAATTCCACCCAGGACCCCACGTGACATTTGGCCATCACGTCTCCCAAGGCTCCCCTGGGCTGTGACAGTTTCTCAGGCTTTCCTTGTTTCTGATGACATTGAAGGTTGGCTTTTAGGCTTGGCTCTGGGCTCAGAGTGGAATGGCCTTGGGAAAACATTTTGTCTCTGGGTCTCAGAAATCCAGATTAGGGAGCCAAAAGAATTTACTTTTAATGTTCTTTTCAGTGATAAAATTGATCGGCCCTAGACCACTTCTCAGAATCTTGGTTTCTTCAGCAGTAAAATGCCTAACTTACTAGAAATCATGAATAGAATCAATTTCATATACTAAAAGAGTACTAAAATAGAAGTGTTTTAGTGTACAAGCTGCTGAAAGGTAATATATCAGAACTGGAAGGGCTTTTATAAGGGGAATTTAATAAGTTACAACTTTACAGTTCTAAGCCTATGAAAATGTCCAAACTAAGGCATCCAGGTAAAGATAAATTAATTCAAGAAAGGCTGATGGGTCAGGAACACCTCTGTCAGCTGGGTAGGCACGTGGCTGGCATCTGTTGGTCCCTTGCCCCTGGGCTCTGCTTTCAGCCTCTGTGCCTGTGTGGGTTCCGCACTTTGCTTCTCCAGGGCTGGCTTTCATTTCTTGGCTTCCCTTGGCTCTCTCCAGGTTCCGGCTTGCTTAGCATCTCATGCCAGTATCTGCTGTGCTCTAAGCATCTCCAAGCATCCATGTCTCTGTTTTCCAAGTGTCGGTGTCTGTGTCAGCTCTGCCTTGAAGATCCTGTTGGCTCTCTCTCTGTCAGCTCTGTCATTTCTGGTTCTCTCCAAAATGTTTCCTCTTTTAAAGGATTCCAGTAGACTAATAAAGACCTATCTAGAATGGGTGACGTCACATCTCCACCTAATCAAAAGCTCACACCCACAACTGGGCATGCCACATCTCTGTGTAGATAACCTAACTGAAAGTGTCTACATACAATATTGAATCAGGATTAAAAGCAGTGACTTTTCTGGGGTACATAGTATTTTCAAACTGGCACAAAGGGTAACAAAAAATGCATCTAGGAATAGAAGAGGAGGGCATCAAGGAGATGGTGTAATGGCTGGCACCCCCTTAGGCATCTGCAAACCCCTCTGGAGATCCCACCCTGACCTTGGTGCCAGGGGTGACTTCTAGCCCACTGTCCCCAGCCAACACATTTGGTGGGTTCAGCCTCCTGGCCCTAGAACAGGTGGATTCTCTGCATGAGCTCCCATCCTCCCCATGGGCCTTCAGCGACTCAGATGTGGGTTTATGTGAAAAGGCTGATAAGGTGGGGGGGTTGTTCAGCTGCCTCGCCCCTTGCTGCAGCTGGGATTAAAAGCTCAGTGGTTAAAAACAAAAACTGATCTGTGTTGGGAATTGCTGGGCAGCTCTCAAATCATTCCACTTCCGCTTGGCTCACGGCCAGCCTGGAGCAACAGCATTCGGAGTCGACCTGTTCCCACAGACAGATAAAATAATTAGGTGCCGGCAAAGACAGCGGGGTGGGCTGGGGAGGGGGGTGGGGGGTGGAGCGCGGCGCCCAGAGCCGTCGGGTTGCTGGACTGCCCTGGGCAGGGTGCAGTTCGGCTGCTTCCACCCCTTTCCCTTTGGTGGCAAGGCTTCCCGCTGCTTCCTCAGCGTACCTGGACATTTCCTCCACCAGCCCCCCTACCCCTTCTCCTCCGTTGTCCTGGTGGCCGCCTCCTGTGAGCCACCCTCCCAGGCAGGGCCCTGCTGGCATCTCCCAGGACAGCATTGTAGGGCCTGAAGGGCGGCTGGTGGGCCCCCCACCCCGCTGCCCCGCCACAAGCTGCTCCTTTCCACCAGGGTTGTGCCAATTAAACACTGGATCCATAAACTGTGCCTTATAAAAAGAAAAACCTCCTTTGGTAAAACATAAGTGCCTAAGTGAATAAATAACATTATAACAGTAAAAGGCAAATGACAAACTAGAAAACATATCTGCAACGAATGCAGTCATCAAAGAACTAATACCCGTAAGATGTCGAGGCCTCCCCGGGCCCCTAGCCCATACCCCAAATGACACCAGTTACATCCGGTAGGGGCACTGTGCACCCCGGATTCTCTGCTCTGTGTCACCAGTGCTGAGTTTTGCAGACCTGCCTCTTTTGCCCTCAGTGGCAACCAACGGAATCCGAGGGGACAGGGGGCTCCCTCCCGCCCGCAGAGAGCCCCTCCATCCTCAATGGTCCCCAGTGTTGCTGCTAACTAAGAAGGCCTTCCAGCAGGGAGCTGGGCCTCCGAGGTGGCTCTTCCGTTCGGTGGATTAGTCCCCGATCCCTAGGTCAGGTGTTCTAGTGAATGACGAGCTCTCTGAGGGGTGACATCTCAATTGACAGCCCCCATTTCTCAATGACACAAAAAGACTTAGGAATTGTCTTTGCTAAGCCAGATGAGATCGCCAGCACTTTTCTCCTCTCCCACATTTATGGGACAAAGGCAGCGAAATAAATGAGGCCAAGCACCTAAAGAAAGTGTTCGAGTCTTATTTCATCTCGATAAATTATATTGAAAACAAACGGTATTAAGGAAATAGGCTGATTTTAAGATAATAAGAATGATTAAATCATATATATATATATAATTGGTCCCCATTATCCCCAGATTCCATATGTATAAACATGGTTACTAGAAAATTTTAAATTACATATGTGGCCTGCATGTATTGGATTTCAATGGACGGCACTGTTCTATAGCATAACGATCTGAATTGGTCAGAGTTCCACCAGCTGCCGGGACAAGGAGATTGAAAACACCCAGAGTCTGCTTCTTGCTGGCGTAACATGCCGGGCTCCGGCTGATGGAAGCTTTGCCGTTTCCAGTTCGAGATTCCTAAAGGACCCTGGGAGCATCTCCCCCACAGCCAGCCAGAAACCGGACAGAGCTCAGAGGTGACAGCATACAGGTCTTTACTGGCCAGGCTGGGAAGTGGCTTACCTGCTTCCCGCATCCCATCAGCTACGTGGCCGCACTCACGCAATGTCATCCAGCCACGTGGTTGGGAGAAAGAGAACCCAGGTTGCTGAGCAGCAGAATTTGTTGTCTCAGCCAGAAGTTTTGAGGCACTGACGTGTCCTTCTTGCCTCAGACCTCAGCGGCTGGGTTGCTAGTACATCGGCGAAGTCCTTCCATGCCCACCGCTGGTGGGACGCTGTCAGCAGCCCAGACGAGGGGGACGTGACGTCTCCTCCACCCCTGTCGGCGTCTCCATCCGGGCTCAGGGAGCTTGTCCAGAGGAGGCGTGCGATGTGGGGCTCGGCCCTGCACATCTGACACCAGATTCCAAACTTCCGAGGCAGCTAGCCACACCTTCCTTTTTTTTTTACATGGGCAGGCACTGGGAATCGAACCCGGGTCCTCTGGCATGGCAGGCAAGCATTCTTGCCTGCTGAGCCACTGTGGCCCGCCCCACACCTTCCTTTTATAATTACTAATTTAGAGTAACAAGGTAATACATGAATTTGTCGCTGTTCTAGTTTGCTAGCTGCTGGAATGCAAAATACCAGAAATGGAATGGCTTTTTAAAAAGGGGAATTTGATGAGTGGCTAGTTTACAGTTTTAAGGCCGAGAAAATGTCCCAATTAAAACAAGTCTATAGAAATGTCCAATCTAAGGCATCCAGGGAAGGATACCTTGGTTCAAGAAGGCCAATGAAGTTCAGGGTTTCTCTCTTATCTGGAAAGGCACATGGTGAACACAGCCAGGGCTTCTCTCTCAGCTGGAAGGGCACATGGAGATCATGGCGTCATCTGCTAGCTTTCTCTCCTGGCTTCCTATTTCATGAAGCTCCCCGGGAGGCATTTTCCTTCTTCATCTCCAAAGGTCACTGGCTGGTGGACTCTGCTTCTCGTGGCTACGTCGTTCTGCTCTCTCAGAATCTCCCACATTCTCCAAAATGTTTCCTCTTTTATAGGATCCAGTAAACTAATCAAGACCCACCTAGAATGGTCTTGGTTCTCCACCTAATTCAGCTTAACAACCACTCTTGATTGAATCACATCTCCAGGGAGATGATCTAATTACAAATTCAAACATACAATACTGAATAGGGATTAGAAGAAACGGCTGCCTTTACAAAATGGGATTAGGAATAAAACATGGATTTTCTAGGAATATACATCCTTTCAAACCAGCACAGTTGCTCTTTGAAAAATTAAAGCAAAATGGATGTGCTTACAACCAGCAACTCCCAACGAGTAACCACTTTTATGCGCTCAATGCACATCCTTCCCCACATACATCACAGAATTGTTCAGTGGTGTGTTTATACAAATGGGGTCTTCAGGTACTAGCACTCAGCCACTTGCTTTTTTTCTCTCAAAAATGGAAAATTACTAACAAGGCTGTAATAAGCATCCTTGGACCTGCTTCCCAGCACTCATGTTCATGTTTGTTTTTATTTTTTTCTAGAGCAGATTCTGGGAGGTGTAACTGCAGAGTCACAGATGCTGTGAGGTGAATCGATGGCACCCAGTATGAACCAAAGTGTGTCAACTTACACCACCACCCTGCTCTGTGAATGGGACGGCCTCTCGGTTCAAGAAGGAATGAGCATGGCTCATAGACACCAGCCAAAGACAGACAGTCTCTCCACCACAAGCCGGATCAGGGGCACACAACAGATAGCCCTGTCCACATAGAGAGCCAAGCAGCCGAAGGTGAGACCACCCAGAGACTCACGGGCAGTGGTGACGGGGCAGCTGGTTGGTCGGGGACCGGCAAAGAAAGGACCAGAGACTGGAGGATAAGGATTCTCAAGCCTCGTGTGGTGAAGGGAGCTGGAAGGCCTTTTCCCACCCCAGGGCCCAGCAGGGAGCATCCTCTGCAGGAGAGCTGCCAAAAGCCAGTGGACGGGAGCAGTCGGCCCGTCCACGCCAGCCCTGGTGGGCATGATGGGCTCCTGGGTGGAGCGGCCGTGGCGGCAGGCGGGCACCAAGGGAGACACTAAAGGCAAGGCCTCCAGCTCACTGAGGCCCGAGGTCCAGCCGGCCAGCACCAGAGACCACTGCAGACTCCCGACGGCACCATTCTCCAAGGCTGGCATGTTGCGAACGTTGGGCCGTTGGCAGGTTGGAAGGGGAGAGGTTAAACTTGACTGGACTTGACCCAGGCATGGACTGGCCTTTCCTGCCTAGAGCCCCAGCTGACACCACTATCCAGGGTTTGGAAGGTACGTGACACACTGATACAGGATACTGGGTGTTTTCCCAGCAGCTGGCTCGTGGCCAAGCGCACACCACACTACCCGGGAGCTGTGGCTGGAGAGCAATGAACGGCTTTTTAAAGGTGCAGCAAAGGAGCCAGCTTGGATTCACCCCTGGCAAGGATGGCACCACCTTGAGCTGCGACCCAGCTCACGCAGGGTGGGTCAATCCTTATTGGAACCCTTTATCAGAGGCTAAAAGACAAAGACACAGAAAGAAGCCCCAGAGAAGCTGAGAGAGGACACACACAGAAGACAGAAATCACAGAGGAAGCCGGAAGCTGGAAGCAACAAAGCCTGGGCGTGAAAGGAGTGACCAGCAGGCGGACGTTGCTGGGCCTGGCCATGTGGCAGGAGTTCCAGACGGCTGGTGGCCAGTCTTCGGGAAAAATCATCACCTGTTGATGCCTTGACTCCGACATTGTCATGGCCTCAGAACTGTAACCTCGTAGGTTGATGAGTCCCCACTGTGAAAACCAGCCCATTTCTGGTACACTGCATTCCGTCAGCTTTCACGAACTAAAACAGAGCTTTATAAACCAAGCCAGCAGGACCCCTGTGTGTCCCCTGAGATCCCCAGGCCAGGCCCTTGCCCCACACTGTGCCCAGATGCTGGCTGAGGGCTGTTCAGGAAGAATGTGTTGGTGGCCACGGACTCCCTAGGCACTGCCCTGGGGCGGCTGAGCTCTTTCCTAGAGAAAGGGTCCCAGGAGCATGCCTCCATGGTTGCTCAAGCTTCCAGGGATCTACCCATTGAGAGGAGCTGCAAGCCAAAATAAGTAAATAAACAGAAATAAAGTACACGCAAGACGTTTAACAGGCACAAGTTCCTGTACAGCTGATCAAGTAAATCACAGTACACGCAGAACGGAATACCACAGGGCCGCTGGCTGTCACGTATTCTCTATTTATTATCACAATAAATACTCACTACAAATGACTGCCTTGAAAAGGGAGTTACACAGCACCATGAATGAGGTGATAACATTTACGTAGAACTGCACACATACGTCCACACATATAAACACGGAGTGGGGGGGCGGGTCTGGAGCAGTCACTAAAATGGAGTGGGGGGGTGTTCCTGTATTTTCTTACAATAAGCATTTATGATTTTTACAAAAACACCAAAGCTATTAAAATCACACACAAAAAAACAGAATTATCTTTAAACGGGGACGCGAAGTCATTTGGCACACCTTGGTTTTCTCCCCACCGACGGTGCAGACATGGCACTTCTCTGGGGTGCCCGCCCCCCTCGCAGCCTCCCCGCCTCGCCTGCCCGGCAGGAACCGGAACACAACAACCCGGCACTGCTATGGGCTCGGGAAGGCTGCTCCCCTCAAGCAGCCGGCACCCCCTCACCATCCGCCATCGGGTGGTCTAGTAATCCAGAAGCTCTGCAGCCCACCCCTCACCAAGGGGGGCACCCCAGGGACAGCAGGATGGCAAGTTTTTTGAGCACACCACTCGAAGCCAGCAATTCCCACCAAGACCTCCTTTCTTGCCCCCAGGCCCCCTACCCTCCGGACACCCTGCACCCCCGGCAGCAGCCAGCATGGACATCCAGCAACAAGAACCCTCTGGGAGAGTCTTCAGCGCGGGGCGCCAGCAGACGCCCGACTACGCTTTCAGCAGGGCGATCTTGTGCTCCGGAATCGAGTCTTCGGAGACGTTGTAGGGCTGCGTTCCCGGTTCCTGCCTCAGGTACTTCTCTGGGGAAGACACAACAGGTTTTTACACACTAAGAAAGGGGATCGGTTTCACCGCTGGGGTTAAAGTCTAGCACGTGGGGTTGCAGTGCAGGAAGGAATTACAGGGCCCTCCGGCCAGCTCCCTCTTTCTACCAGGGCTCCACTGGCGTCTCTCTGGGCGCGTCCCTACTTTCCACGTTATCCATGACACCTTGTTTTCATTGCCCCATCGTAGGACCAGGTGCCACCCGGCTCCCCTGCTGATGGGACTGCAGCTGCTTCTGATAGCAGACGGACGTCACACACAGAAGCCAGACACAAGAGGACTCTATGAGTCCATTTGTAGGACTTGCTGCAACAGGCAAAACTCCTACAGTACAAGAAATGAGTGGGTGCCCCTGGAGGGGGAGTGACACAGGGAGGGGTCACGAGGGAACCGCCTACACCGTGAACCGTCTTATTGATGGATGCGTGTTGTGTCCGTCTGTCAACTCACGCGGTGCAATTAAGATCGGCGTACCTTGTTGCGGGTATCCTTTCCTCGATTAACCACACACAGCTCAGAAAAACCCCGCGGAGCCAGAAGGGCTCACCCTGAGGACACGCCCCAGAGCCTCGTTGGGCTCCCTGGCCCACCTCGCTCTCCCCTGGCTGCTGCACCAGGACCTGGGCTGGAAATGCTGTGGAACTTCACAGCCCAAGGGGTTCCGCCGTGCTGAGACAGCCCAGGCCTCGGGGGCCGCTGGTTTGAGACACCCCCCCCCCGCCCGCCACGGCCCTGGCTTCTTCCTCCTTGTGGACAGAACTGGGGACCGAGCTCTCCTCCCTCCGGCCGTCTCCCGGCCCTGGGCCATCTCAGCCCGTGGAGAACGCCCGCGGTACCAACCTGCCTCCTCGAGGGTGGAGAAATACTGGAATCCCTTCAGGTCGGCAGACAGCAGGACACGGAGGACGGGCATCTGCGGGATGGACGAGCTTCAACTTGGGGACACGCACGATCGCGAGCGCAAACACCGGGGTCTGGGGCCCGGCCCTCCACCCCGACACAGGGTCTGGGCCCCTCTGGACGCAGGGGTGATGACAACACCGACCCCACGGGGTGCTCTGAAAAGTGACTAAAACCCTGACACATGCACGGCCTGGGGGGAGGAGGTCATCACCAGCCACGTGCATGGTGTGGAGGTGGGGCGGGGGTGGGGCGTGTTGATCGGCCGCGTGCACGGCGCCAGCAGCTGGGCGCACAGAGAAGAACCGAGTCCGCCTGCTGAGCAGACGTTAACCCTGACCCATCCCACCTTTCCTCGTGGAGGAACAACTGTCACTGCTGTTGTTACTGTTATTTATCGCCATCAACAGAAAATGCCGTGTTGCCTAGAGCTTGCTCGGGGCCCCTGAGCACTAGAAACACGACTTTGATGAGCCCACCCTCCCATCCACCTTTGGGCCCTCCACCCCAGAAGTGAAGCTCTGCAGCCCTCTTCGGCACGTGCGCCCTCCACGGGAAGAGGGCACAGCCCTCATTCCTGGGGCGTCTCCGCCCCAACGTCAGCGGGAGTGGGCAGTGGAGAGGGGCCTGGGGGGCGAGCCCACCGCCCGGCCCTTGGGGAGGGGCGCCGATGGGTGCAGAGCTGGCGTCCCCACGGGGGCATCACACTCTCCATGAGGAACGTCAGGCGGCAGCACCACGGGGCCCGCGGCCCCCTCCCGGGTCTGGCGTGGCCGCGTCCACCCACCTGCAGGCCGACGAAGGCCAGGCCCGCGCCCTGCTTGCGGAAGTCCTCCAGGAGCTCCCCGAGTCCCAGCACTACCGTGGAGTCGACGCTGCAGACGTGGGTGCAGTCCAGCACGGCGCTGCGCGGGGGGCACCCTGGGGACAGGCCGGGCCGGGTCACACGGAGTAGGGGGGGTGGAAAGTGGGTCACAGCAGGCCTGT
This sequence comes from Tamandua tetradactyla, assembly GCF_023851605.1. Lineage (NCBI taxonomy): Eukaryota > Metazoa > Chordata > Mammalia > Pilosa > Myrmecophagidae > Tamandua > Tamandua tetradactyla. The sequence continues at coordinate 72,505,973 of NC_135332.1, read as the reverse complement.
GGGACGGGCGCCCGGCGGGGTCAGGGCGGCAGGGCCCGTGGGCGTGGCCACGCGGCGACACCCGTGGTTGCTGGGTCTTGTGGGAGACACAGGTCACGCTCCTTCCTTAGACACCCTCTCCTCAGAAGGAGCCGTGGACACAGGGAGGGAAAGGTAGGGACGCTCCCCCACCCCAGGCCCGCAGCCGAGGGGGATGCTGCTCTGGGAAGCTCAAAGCCGCAGGGACCACTTGGCGGGCGCCATCCAGGGTGGCAGGGAGCTTGGGGACAGCGAGGAGTTTGGGGGCTGGCTGTACCCCCACTTCTCACGCTCCATGTACCTTCCAGAGCCCGGCCGAGGGCCTCACGGAGGGTCTCCACCGCAGGGAAGTGCAGGCCGCTGGCCGGCTGCAGGATGAGCACCGGACCCTCGGTCACCTGGGGACGGCATGGGGACCGTTAGACCTGGGGAAGTCCGGTGGAGGGCTCAGCCCATCCAAGGGCGGGCCCTGAGGAGTTGGCAGGAGCACAGCCTTCTAACGAGGGGACCGCGGTGCTGTGCGCTTAGGGGAGGCCAGCTCCAGCAGTGTCCACTGACCACAAGCTCTGCCAGCTGCACAGCGGTGCAAGGAAGACCCGAGCCCACAGGTCCCTGCCCCTTGCCCACCCGAGCCTCCCCCCCGGGCAGCGGGTACCTGGGTCGCAGGCCTGGCCACAGAGTGCAGAAGAATCAGAGCTGACACCAGGGTCCCGGCCAGGATGCCATACTGAACTTCCCAGAAACACAGCAGGAAGGTCACGCCAAGGGGCAGCAAGTCGAGCCCTGGAGAGGGGGGTGGCGCCCAGCTGAGAGGTGCTGGCTCCAGCTCCTTGGTGCCCACGGCCCCAGAACCCACTGATCAGCCCAATGGCTTCATGGCTTCCTACATGTTAATTAAGATGGAATGGGCTGTGAGCCAGCCCCCAAGGAGCCCCCCATCCTGTGGACTGGGGACAGCAGTGCTGACAAGGCCACACGGGCTCGAAGCTCCCCCTGAGCTCCAGTTTTCCCCCAGTAAAATGGGCACATTTACTTCTACTTCAGGGCTATTCAAAAGATGCAGTGTGACAATGTATGAAAAACTCCTGGCACACGACTGGCGCTCGATAAAATAGAATAGATCCTCCCAGTTGATAATTCATCAGGGCTGATGAGAAAGAGCCCTTAAGCTCTTTGATAAACTAAACGGAAACTTGTTACAGAAAAGGATCTGCAGGTCAGGGAGTCCTAGAGTGGCTGCACCCAGCAGGGAAAGGGGCGGGGTGGGCTGGACTCTGGTCAGTGACCCCGAAAACTTTCCCAGCATTTCCCCAAATAGTCCATATAGGCCACAGGCAGGTAGCCAGAGGAGGAGGAGGGACCTCGCATGCTGGCAATGCGCTTGGCTGTGTCAAGCTCCAGGACTTCTCACCAGCTGTGGCAGCGTCTCCCGGTCTGCAGCTCATGCCACACCTACCTAAGTGCCCAGCTCAAATTCTGTGCCTGTGCCTGTGAGACGGCAGTGGGGTATGTCAGACCCCCCAGTGCTTCAAAGTTGCCCGCGTATGGACTGCTCGGGGCACCCCAAGAACATGCACTTCAGCCCTAGCCCAGTGCCTGCCCACGGGCCATGACGTGGGAGGAGGGCATCTGCGGATTCCAGCAGGTCAAGACGAGGTTACGGTGAGTGGGTGCACCTAGAAGCCACCGCCGGAGTGCTCTGAGGGAGGGGGAGTCTCAGACGGAGGCCTGGGGAGGCTGGGAGAGGCGAGCAAGGGGCCTCCCCGCGCCCAGGAAGGAACAGGGACTCCAGGCTCCAGCACCCCGAGAACCACACCCCCTACTTAAGGAGCTTGCCCGGGCTCTGGTCACGGCAGCCGTGGGGAGCCGGACACCCGTCCCTCAGAAGGGCTGAGGACGTGGCAAGGAGGCTTCCACGCGGACAGGGGGCTACGCACTCTTGACACGCCAGAGGGTCCTGACAATCTTGGTGTCGAAAAGGGGGGCCACGGCGGTGATGATGACGGCGGCCAGCGCAGACTTGGGGATGTAGTAGAAGAGGGAGGTCAGGTAGTCCAGCGAGAGCAGCACCAGGACGCCTGCGGGCGACGGGGCAGGGGGTCACGGGCACAACGGGGCCCCACCCGGGCAGGGACACAGCCCGTGAGGCCCACCCGCCGCGGCACGAGGGGGTACACACCTGTCACCAGGCCCCCGGCAGGGGTGCACACTCCAGACTGGGCGTTCACGGCCGTCCTGGAAGGCAAGGCACAGCCCGTGAGTCGCTGCTGGCCGTGGCTGCACGCAGGTTTCTACCCCCACAGCCCGGTGTGGCCATGTGGGGTGCGGGGTGGGAGGTGGGGGGAATGCCAGGCCTGGGGCTCCAGGAACTCCATCCCACCCTCCTCGTTTTGTTTTTAAGTAACTTCTATGGTTTTCTGTTGCTTACAGGAGTACGAAGCTGGGCAGTGAAAGAATGTCCCCCTGCTGCCCGCCAGGGGACAGGTGGCCAGGGTTGCAGAAGGCTGAGCAGGGCAGGCTGGACACGGGGCGCCAGGCCTCGGGGGCGAGTGCAAGGGGACACCTGGGCCCCAGGGCCAGCGCCCAGCACCCGAGGCTCATGGGTGCCACAGCACTTTGGGGTCCTCTCACCCAAGGAGGTGTCACCCTACAGAAACCCCCAACCACCCAGGGGCCTGGGTGCGAGTCCTGCCATCCAGCAAAGAGTCCACAAATAGAACAGCCTGTGACCGCACCCCACGCTGCCTTGACACTGAGAAATTAAAAATTAACAAATGACGATGACTGAGTCATCGCATAAATGCTCTCACTTTCTAGTGTATTGGAATAGCCAGAAGGAAGGGCCTGAAATCTCTGAACCCAGCTGCCGGGATCTCTGACAATGACAGCCTTTATCTTGACTTCATAAAAACCTCATGACGGACACACTCGACCCTCTCACCCCATTTTACAACTTTAGAGTTTTGTGATCCCTAAAGACAGTCCCTAATGTTTATTAATGAAGGAGCCTAAGTCAACCCAGAACGGACCCGCCCCAATTCTTAAACTATCGTACTTGACGGCACGGGAGCTAACCAAAAATGGGCCTGCCTGGCACACGCGGTAGCTTAGACTTTCACCTGTAAGAGACTGATACCTCATTATGTACTAAAAACCACACTGTCGTCATGTGAAGGCCATTTTCTTACATGCGTCCTGTGGCTAAGCCATCAAATGCACAGGCTCAACTATTACATCACCTTTAACCTCGTCATCTCGAGCCATTGTGCCCATTATCCCAAAACCTGCCCATCTCTTCTTTTTTTTTAATTTTTAATTTTTTTTTAAATACCAAAAAACACCATACAAACGCAAGCATTCTTAACTTCTGATCATTCCGTTCTACATATATAATCAGTAGTTCACAACATCATCACACAGTTGCATATTCATCATCGTGATCATTTCTTGGAACATTTGCATCAATTCAGAAAAAGAAATAAAGAGACAACAGAAAAATAAAACGAAAACAGAAAAAAATTCATACATACCATACCCCCTCACCCCTCCCTTTCATTGATCTCTAGCATTTTTTTTTTACATGGGCAGGCACCGGGAATCGAACCCGGGTCCTCGGGCATGGCAGGCAAGCATTCTTACCTGCTGAGCCACCATGGCCCGCCCGATCACTAACATTTCAATCTAAATTTATTTTAACCTTTGTTTCCATATTATTTATTTTTATGCTGTATGTTCTACTCGTCTGTTGATATTTTTATCTAAAAGGAACATCAGACACAAGGTTTTCACAATCACACACATTGTGAAAGCTGTATCATTATACAATCATCTTCAGGAAACATGGCTACTGGAGCACAGCTCTACATTTTCAGGCAGTTCCCTCCAGCCTCTGCATTACATCTTGAATAACAAGGTGATATCTATTTAATGCGTAAGAATAAGCTCCAGGGGCTGGGCACGGTGGCTCAGTGGCAGAGTTCTCGCCTGCCATGCCGGAGACCCGGGTTCGATTCCCTGGGCCTGCCCATGCGAAAAAGAAAGAATACCCTCCAGGATAACCTCTCGACTCTATTTGGAATCTCTCAGCCACTGACACCTGCCCATCTCTTGCTACTGTGAAACCAACAGAGTTACTGCAGCTCAAGGAGAACGATTTACAAGCCACTAGGCTTCATGCCTAGCAGTGGACTGTCTCTCTTTGAAACTCAGCACCTCAGGTCATTAGGGCACACGGGGCAGAGAACCCCACCTCTGATCGGTACCATCATGAGAAACGACACGGACACTGACTTTTATTGATATGGGAAGAGGCCAACAATCTGCTAAGAGGAAAAAAAAATGCCATTCTGTGTGTATGTATGCATATATATACATATACACCCATGCACACACATGTACATACAAACAGAAAAAAATGGGAAAGCAGAAACTTTAAAATTCTACCAGTCTACTCTAAAATTTACTAAGTGGTGGAATGAGAAGTTCATTTATTTTTAGTTTTCCATTTGTAGACTTCCCTTTGTTTCCTCTTGCCTGTGAAAGCCGAATTGGGGAACTGCACGCAGACCAAGTGCCCGGAAAAGCTTTCTCTGTCCTACAAGCTGCTCCTTTCGTTCGTATTTCCCTTTTTACTTTTGCCACCAGAAGATGGCAAAAGAATCTACCAGAGGATTTCAGTAACAGCAAAGACTCTCTGCCTTGTGCACCTGTTCCACCATCCCCCAGCCTGGACCTTTGTGCACGTCTCGCTTCCTTTCCCCCCCGAGTCTGAATTCTGTGTTATTTCTGTGCAGTTTGCAAGCGGCCTTTGGCCCTCTATGGCGCTAGGCAGAAAACTTACTAGTTAAGTGGCCAGAGGTGTTTTTCATTTCCGAATACACGGAAGGCATGTGCAGATACAGAGTGATTCAACAACCTCACCATCTAGTTATATAGACAAGAACATGTGAATGGTTTTAAAATTTTATAACAGCTAGAGGGTGGGCCACAGTGGCTCAGTGGCAGAGTTCTCGCCTGCCATGCCAGAGACCCGGGTTCATTTCCCGGTGCCTGCCCATGTTAAGAAAAAATAAATAAATAAATAAACAGCTAGAGATTTTTACTCCATAAATGTCAATATAGCACTTCCACACTACAGCACTGGAATGTTAACTCAGTTGAAATGTTAACTCAGTCCTCAAAATAGCTCGGTGAGTGGGATCTGATGGCTAAGCCCATTTTACAGATGAGGAAATGGAGGTGCAGGGAGGTCGGCAGCCTGCCCGCGCCCCCGTCCTCCCACCCCCCTTCCCTACTCAAGGCCGCAGAGCTGGGCCCCACCCCCTTCCCGACCTTTCAGGCAGTGCTGCAACCCCTCCTTGTCCCCAATTTCCTTCAGGACTTAACTCTGCCCCCGATGTGCAAGCCCCTGGATCTATCTGGAAGTGTTTAGTGTCAACCTGCAGAATTACCAGATGAGATCTGGAAGGAAAGCGAAGCACCTGCTCCTGCCCTTGGCAAAAATCCACCCTGCACTCATGGAGGGCTGTCGGCGGTTATGAGGATGGACAGACTTTAACTGGGAGAAGGGTGGAAAAGGCGAGCACGCGTGGGCAAGGGCCAGGCGAGGGTAAAGATGGGCCCCTGAGCTGCACAACCTCCTTGGCCATGGCCACAGGGAAGGAAGGGTACGGTCACTCACCGTCCAAAGCTGCCCGTGACGGGGTATGAGGAGACGAGGGAGCCCAGCACATTGGTGAGGCCTGGGGGAGACACATGGTAAAGGTTTACCTGGAGGGGCAGGAGCACAGGACAATGGGAGAAGAGGGGGGGCAGCTGGGGAGGGAGGGAGAGGAAAAGGCATGGAAGGAATTTCCAGGGGAGTGGGGGGAGCCTCTCTCTCAGGGAAGGAAAAACCAAACTATGATCTTTGCCAAGTTCCCTGAGTTGGGTCCCAGCTTTAGGGTAATTCTGTGATATAAACCTGCCTTTTGCCCCCTGTGTGAGAGAGAGAAGGTGGGGGCAGGGGGGACAGGGGGGGCCAAGGCCCAGATGCTCTGGGAATAAGATGCACCCTCACCTGCGGGGTTTTGCCAAAAAACAACCACTCCCTTTCGTGAAATAAAGGCCCAAGGTCAGGGGCGAATGTCAGGCTGTCTGTGTCTCCCACGGGACAGTGATCTGCCGCACTGGGGGTCGATGCTCCAGCCTTGTCCGCATCAGGACCCAGGCACCCAGGGAACAAGCCCCTGAGGTCGTGATGCGCCCAGGAGCTTCAGCTCACCCAGGGGCGTCTGCGAGGCGCCTGCCATCCCCACCTCTGTAAGCTCCAACAGTCACAGGCCCAATGCGAACCTTTCAAGGTCTGCTCTGGGGATGGCTCAGGGCAGAGCCCACTCTGTACCAGGGGCCTCGGTCACACGGGCCGGCTTACGGACTTGCGGGGGGCAGGGGAGCAGCACGTGATCACCTCAAGTCCTGACACTGGAGTCCGCAGCCCCACAGCCTGGGGTCAACACACTGTGCAAATGCACAGGCCTATGGAGCCCTCCCGGCCCTGCCCGCTGCGGGGCAGCCTCCCGCCCGATGGTGGCTGCACGAGGCTTGGCCTCTTCCATATCCAGGGCTCTCCCGCCCGTCCTGGGCAGCAGTGCGCCCCTTCAGCAGCCAGCACTGCAGGACTCCCGTTCACTTCATGGCCTTCTCTTGACTGCAGTCTCTGTCTCCTGTACCCCACCAAGGCAGCATCTCCCCTGGATGTGTATTCTGTGTTACTTTTGTACTAATGGGAACCGGAGGCTCAGAGGAATCTGGGGAGATGTAGCGGTGGGTGCTTGGGGCAGTCTGCAGATGTTTTCTGCCTAATGCCAGGTGATTCCTAGGAAACCCAACAGCACCCACCACCCAGGCAGGGCCTCGTTCCCCATGAGCTCCCAGGAGGGGGACCACGGCCTCCTGCTGCGCCCACCCCAGGACCCCGCATTCTGCTGTGAAGACGCCAAGTGTCTTGAGTCCGAAGGCTGCACCTGAAGCTGCCCACTGCTGCTGCCGGGTGGGGCCCGTGCCTACCCGAGGGGAGAGAGGGAGGGAAGGCAGGAAGGCCTGGGACACACAGTCGACCAAACCTGAAACAACAGCTCAACTGAAGACTCAGGTCATGGTCTCAAAAGAGACCACCAGAGAAGGCGGACGGTACAAATGACAGCAGCACCAAAGCCCGGGCCAATGCCAGGCAGTCAGACGCCTGGGGCCACCTGGGACCACCTGCCTCTGCCTCAAAGGGGCAGGGCCGCAGATGCTACCTGGACACATTCTTTCCCAATCTGACCAAAGGCCTCAGAGGCCCCTCCCTGAGGTGGAACATTCCAGGCATTCCTTGGTCTGGGGCAAGGCCATGGACTCAGGGTCTGATATACAGCGGGCACCCAATAAGAGGCAGCCAGAACTAATAGCAGCTGTCAGCAAACTGTTCCTAGGAATTAAACCCACCCCTGCCTGGGGCCACCCTAGCCTCTGTCCTGCCTCGTGACCATCACCGCACAGCAAGGGGAGATGCAGCGAAGCCTGCAGGGACCCAAGGGAGTCTTACCAATGGCCAGCAGCTCCTGGTTGGTGCTAATGCGGTAATTATTTTGAGACGCTATAGAGAACAGAGAGCAGAAACACTGTCACTGGACACACACCATCACTGCACAAACAACTGCGCAATGAATAATGGGTTACAACATTCTAAGTACAGCGTCACCAAATTTTGTAAATGAGCGTATACACAATTAAAACGTTCACGGAAGTGTGCATGCATGTATATGTGTGTGCGTCACAAGAAAAGAGTAGAATGACATACAGTGAGGTGTTGACAACTGCCAGCTGGAGTCGAGTGGGGGGGTACGGGTGATTTGTTTTTCTTTACACATTTCTACAGTTCCAACATTTTCTATAATAAACAACTATTGCTAGTACAATGAGGGAGAAAACTTTTACACTAAAACCTCTCTGCTTATAAGCTGAGATAATTAGAAAGTTCAAGGTGAGGCCATCCCAACGAGGTGACAGGCAATGGTTTTAGGGACAAGAGTCTAAGACGAGGGTCGGAAACCTTTTTCCGAATGGGGCTAAGTTGTAAAGATTTTTGGATGTGTGAAGCTTTGGATTGGGTTTTTCACTATCATTCCATCTTTACTGTAGACTTTCTTAGAAAGACATGGCCATGCATTACGTGAAAGAAAATTCAAAGTTGTAGAACTAGCAAAGATAAAAGCGAGCAAGAGAGCAGGCAAGCAAGCAAGGCAGGTGGGCCTGCAGGGTGAGACCCCAGGGAGGGCGTGTGCGATAGGCAGCTTACCAAAGGCTTTGGCCACCGCGATACTCTCCAGTAGACCCATCAGGGGCACCACAGCCAGTCCGGCCCCCATGTCCTGGGAGAGGAGAGGGACAGTGAGTGGCCCTTGGAGCTCAGGCCCCCACCGATGTAGAAGGAGAAGCAAAGCACCGGGCGGGGGCCAGCTCTTCTCCATGTGTCACCAAAGCCAACACGCTTCCGTGGCAGCCTCGTGACCTTGCACACGAAGGAAGGTGTAAAGGAGCAAGGAAAACATGGCCAACTCATTCTCTGCCAGTGTCCAGAAAAGGAGGGACACTCCCAGGAAAAAGCACGAGGTCCTCTTGAGGTTCGGTCCGCCCAGGGAGTCCTTCGCTAGCTGTCCCTTCACCCAGAGATGCCCCTCTCCGAGGACTGAACTCAGACGTCCGGGTCCCTGAGCCGATGCAGCAGGGCCACGAACCCAGCCCGGGAGGCGGCTCAGCCTCGGCCCAGCAGGCTCCCCTTCGCTGCTTACCTGTACCATCTCGGTGAAGGAAATGGTCCCGTTGGCAGTGGTCACTGAGAAGGGAGGGACCCGCACTGGAGGGAGCCCCTCGGCCGTCTCCCCAGTGAGAACGAATGGCTGGTATCCAGTCACCTCGAAGGAGTAGGCGACCAGGGCAGCAAACGAGACCACCAGGGCGTTGCGGGCTGGGACGAAAGAGAAGCACGTCTTCTTGAGAGCCCTGCTCCGGGCCAACGCGGGAGTGGGGCCAGGTCAGACCCTGCTCCAGCTCAGGGTGCCCGCGGCCACCCTATTGCAGGAAGTGCAACCCCTCATCCCAGGCCCGACTCATCGTGACCATTCACCGCACGGGATCAAGCGGACGCATGAGTGTGTGGGCCAGAAGTGTGGCAACGGGCAGGCCTGGCATGCAAGCTGCCCGCTGAACGTTCCCAGGTGGCCACACACGGCCAATGGGTGAGAATGAAAGCACATGTCACAATCAGATGCCCGGGGAAACTCCTCTCTGAAGTAAGGTTGAGGAGCAGACCAGATTTACCCTCCTGCTTAAAAGAACTAAAAACTGGATAAATATATAGGAAATGATGGTCTTCGAGGCTTGGACATCAGGCATGAAGGACAGTTTCGTATTCCCAGAATCTTCTTGAGCTTCGTTCTGGGAAGCAGGTTTGTTATCTCTTGGGTCCTGCTTTTAGCTGTATCAAAGTCCACAAAGGAAGATGCCAGGGGAACGGGGACAGAAAAAATCCTTGAAGAGCTATGACTCATGAGGTTGGTAAGGAACTCAGAAGAGGTAAAGGAAGTCAATGAGCCCGTTCCTCAAAATTGCTAAACAAACCTAAGGTACTGCTAGACAGCAACTGTCCACCTGTCCTAACTCAGCTAACATATAAGTTGAAACCATGCCTTCGAAAAAAAAACCATTGAGAATTTGGTAACAAATTCTTCAAGGTGCTGCTGCTATATCCCCTGGGGAGAAAGAAGACAATAGTCCCTACGAGACTTATAGGGTTTCAGAGATGCGTTTCCTAACCTGTCAGATGCCCACGAATCACCTGCAGATAATGTTAAAGGAGCAGGCTGGGCACTTCCACCAAGGTCAAGTCTTGGCCAAGGGTGCTGGGCCACATTCTGGGTAGCGCGGGGTACGGGGAGAATGACGGTGTCCGAAGAGGACATTCGAACCCGTTAGGTTATATGGTAAGGGGGTCATCAGGCCACAGCTGGACTCAAGACTCTGCTGACCTGGAGAGGGCAAGAGGCCCCTGGAGTATCCAAGCAAGCCCAATGGAAACAGGGAGGCAGAAAACACAGTAGAGTCGAGAGTGATGTAATGAGAGACTCGCCTGGCCACTGTAGGCGCCAAGTGTGGATGGAGCCCTGACCAAGGAATGTAGGCAGCTTCTGAGGATGGGAAAGGCCAGAGGACAGATGTGCCGCAGAGCCCCCAGAAATGACTGCCGCCCCCATACCTCGATTTTAGCCCAGGGAGACCCATTTCAGACTTTCGAACCACTGAATTGTAAAACAGTAAACATGCAACTGTTCTAAGCCAATGAGGTTAAGAGTGTTTGTTACAATTGCAATACAAAATCAGTAGGTACAGAGTTTATCCGAATAGAGTATCTTCACAGTCTTATCTCTTGTCATCTTCTCAGGTGCAGTTTTCCATATTTTGTAGACAACTAAACCAAAGCTCAGAGATTTCAGCAAGTGACTCGTGCAAGGCCAAACACCAGGCAGGTGGATGGGCTGGGACTTCAGCTAGACCTTTTGACCACAAGCCCGGTGCTCTCTGCACCCTCCCAAGCCCTTGGCCTTTGCCCCCAGTCCCAAGTCCACAGAAGAGGGTCTGGTGGGTGACTACAGAATCAGTCAAGCCTGAGAAGCTGGAGGTGACTAAATCCAGCTACACTGCCCCATCCCTCTCCCTCCTTGCCCTCGTTACAGCCCATGGCCCCCGAATAGCAAGGCTGTTTTCTTTTTCCCTGAGGACAGAGAGAAGGTTCAGCAGACATCAGGATCTCCCTTGCATCCCCCTAACGTACATGCCCCGTCTCTGGGTGCCACTGAATAAAGAGCACAGGGGGCCTTGGCAGGGGGGTTCCAGCTCCTCGGAGAAGCTTCTTTAACTGGCCAGAGGCCATCTCAACTCCCAGCCTGGAAGCCTTGGCTGCAGCCCTTCTTTACCCCTTCCCACTGACCGTGACTCGCCTGTTGATCCCAGGCCTGATGCAAAATGTTTATAGTCCGGGCAGGGAAACGACTAACACCGAAGCCCCTGGTTTCAAGTAGAGGCTTGTTTGCTCCCCAGGGACCTGCCTGCCCACTGGACAGGCTCCGGAGCTCCACCCTGACCATTCTCTTATAGGCGGCTTCCTGTGCGCTGTAAGATTTGAGCAGCACCCCAAGCCCCTACCCAGCAGCTGCCACAAACAGTCACCCCACGCCCAGCTGTGACAACCAAACGTGGCTCCGGACACTGTCCTGGGGGAGGGGGATGACCTTGCCCACCCCCTCCCCCCCACGCTGAGACCCACTGCATGGACTGACTGATGGCACGCTGGAGAGTTGTAACCATTCCCAAGCCACCTGGTGCCCAGACCTAACCCATGACTCTCTAGGGGTGGGACTTGGGGCTCCCAGAGGATCAGGAGGGCAGCTGGGCTGAGCACGACAGCCGCGGGGCCAGCCCTTCGGTTCCCTCACCTGTGGTCGCCGTCCACACTAGCCCGTGGCTGAGCCGCACGCCGGGGGGCATCTCGGGGTGGACAGGGGGCACGTGGTCCCGCATCAGCTTCAGCACCAGCAGCAGCACCATGCAGACCAACCCCAGGACGGCATCTCCCACCCTGCAGACAGAGGACAGCGCCACCCCTCAGCCATCAGCGGCCATCTCTGCCAGGAGGCTTTTGTGTCCCACCGCTCTCCTGTTTCCTTTTAAAATAATCTGCTCAGTTTCCTAAACGGATCTGCCCGCTTTCAAAACCTCATTCGAAGTTTAGTACACAGGACAGGCACACGCAGGGTTGGGAGTCACGGGCCCGGTCCACAAGGGACAGCAGTGCCACTAGCATGAGCCACGAAGCTCTTGGGCTAAGGCTGCCTCATCGGTCCTAGGTGGGCTGAGAATCGGTAAGGCCCCTTTCACCCCTGCCCAGTCCATGATGATCTCCGTTCTCCCCTGCCTCCCAGGAGGCAGTGCTGATCCCTGGTGGCTGTCCCGCCGGCCCGGGGAGCCCACTGATGTCCACGTGGGTACAGCTACCAGGGTGGCCTAGCAGAAACTAGAGGGGGAGGAGGGGCTGGTTGCAGCATCCCCTCTCCCTCCTTCCCGCTCAGCCTGCCCCAACCCACCAGCCTTCTCTGCAGCCCCAGCAAAAACAATTTCCCCTCCTTGCCCCTCCAGCCGGATGGTGTCGTGGGGTGCGCTCTCAGCAGCCCCCTCTTGTCGCCTTACCTGGCCCAGTTCTGGGCTCGCTATTTAAGCATCTGAGGGACGAACCCCCTGCAGGGACCTGAAGACCAGACTGCCCGACCTCACTCAGCAGGTCCGGGCCAGCCTGAGAGTCTCTTTCCTGACCAGCCCCTAGCCGGGCCCCGGAGGGGTGGGTGGGGTCAGCGGCGGCGGGGGTGGGGTACCTGGTCTCTCCGATGCTGAGGAAGGTGTGATACACTTGCAGGAAGAACTGCCTGGGGATGTCCTGCAGTCCCAGAAGGTTCTGTTCAAACACAGGTTCTGGTGAGACCACTTCCAAGAGGGCGGGGACCCTCGCTGGGCCACATTTCCTGCACTTTCCACTTAACCCCACCCCCCAGCTCTGGGCCGAAGGAGATGCTGCGCAAGGAAGGAGAGAGGCTCCCACCGGGACTGGGGCCACGGCTGCTGGGCTGAGGCCCTCCTCCATGGGAGGACTCTTGTACCCCCAACCAGGGGCCCTTCCTGGGGGGTAGGGGGACGGGGGCATCTCCTCCCCCCTCCAGGCACTCCCTAAGCCCCCCTGGGACAGGGCACCAGAACCATCCTCGTGGCTGGTGGGGGAGGCGTTTCACAGCATTTCTAGGCTGTGACATGTTCTAAAATATCTCCATTTCTGTCAAACAGGTCTGGACGATCTCAGGGCGGGGGGGCCTGGTTCTACCGCCGCCCGCCCACCCTGTCCCTGCCACCACTGGTCCAGGGCCACGTCTGTCACTTGACCGCTCGCCCCTGCTACTGTTGCCTGGCAACCACATCTATCCCTGGGCAGCCTGCCCCGTCTCGGCCACCAGTGGTCTGAGGCCACGTCCGTCACTCGGTCACCTGCCCCGCCCCCGTTGCCAGGCAACCACGGGTGTCATTCTGCCCACACACACCCCACCTTCCCCCCAGCAGGAAGGCACAATCTCAGCTGCTGAGGCCAGCGGTGCCAGGGCTCAGGGAGCCTGGAGGAAGAGGAGTTAGGGATTGCTGGCCCCTTGGGGCTTCCCACCGGTGGGGTCTTCCTGTGGAAGGAGGGGGGGGTCTCTCCTACAGACTATTAGTTTATCTTAAGACCAGCCAGGATTGAGGGAGGGGGGTAACCGAGGTCCCCGGGGCTCACCCAGGCAGGGATGGACGCCATGTGTGGGTCTTAGGGATCCACCTGTACCCCGACACGTCAGGAGGGCCCACCCCTCCTGGAGGGCTCTCAGAACTAGTCACGTTTGTGAAGATATGGTGGAGTCTAGGGTCACCAAGCAGTCGTACACCAAAGAAGAATGCATAAAGAAGCCACCTCCATGTTATAAAAGAACATTCTAGTCACTTAAAGAATATTATCTCAGAATAAAGGACAGACCATCCCACGACACAGTGCTTGCCAAGCTTACTCCGGCATATGTGTGTATAAAATATGTAAACTGTATTCAGCCCACACCTCCTAAATTGTTTCCTCGTCTAAAAGATGGAGCTAGTGACACATCCACCTCCCGGTGGGGAGAAGAGGGGTTGGGAAAATTAAACACAGGATGAGGGTTTAACCCAGTCCCTGGCACAAAAATAAGAGTGCAAAAATGTCAGCTACTTTGTTTTCACGCAGGTGATGTATTCTTTTGCCCTGGTCCTCTCACTCGAGCCAGCAGGGAGCACGGCGTGGAGGGGGCCTGGAAATGAGGCCCGGAGAGGGGCTGAGTCTGCACCTCTGGCCCCCGGCCCCCAGGATGCAGCTTTCTTCCTAGGCACACTGAATTGGGCACTTCCCTAATTTCCACCAAGCACAGGGCTGGTTTGGCAGGGGTCTGGCCCTCAAGGAATTGGAAATCCAGGAAAAGGAGAAGGAGCTAAGTCCTTGAGAGACTTATTGGTATTGATTCCAGTACTTACTGTAGAGGTTTATGAAAAATATAAACATCGTGGCATTTAAAAAACATGAAAGTAATTGGGAAAAAAAGGGAAGCCGTCTAAGCTCTATCAGCATAGGGAAGTAATTTGCTTGTTGACATTTCAGCAGCAAACTCATGACGCGTGGAAGTTCCTGGGTGTTTGGTAAAGACCACAGGACAGAATCACTCGAGAAATGAACCCACCACAGTGGCCGGAGAACCCACCGGAGCTGATGGACGTGATTACCAGGCTCCCAAATCACCGGTGGTAAAATTTGCATGTTTCTCGGTGTCTTCCCCAGACTCATTTTCGTAACGGAGACCCAGGAAAGCACAGAGCTCCCCGGACGAGGGGAGCACCTCTCAACCAGCTAAGACTGCTGTCCACAGGCATCGGGACCCCGCCGTGGTCCTGCCACCCCACAGGTGGGGACTGAACCTACCTTAATCTGTCCGAAGCCTATGGTGACGGCGGCAGCAGAGGTGAAGCCTTTGATGACAGGGCAGGAAACAAAGTCCAGCAGGAACCCTGGCCAGCCAAGAGCAAATCCTAAACTGGTCCCCAGCTCCTCCCAACCCCAGAGGACAGCGAATAGGGTGTGTGTAGGGGGGACGGTGGAAGTGTTGGGGCTGCAGGGCTGGGAGAGGTGGCTGGGGAGGTACAGGGGGAGGGGGACGGGTGAGCGACATAACCCGTGTGGACTGTTTCGGGGGAGCAGGAAAGGGGCCTGAGGACCTGGGCAATTCTCTACGTGTCCTGGCCTCTGAGCAGAGCCCAGAAACTTCCAGGGCGGGGCTGGGGTGGGGGCCCTCTCCCGGAGAACCTGGGGTGGCCCCGGAAAATGCACAAAGGCCAGGCAGAGGTTGAGGCATCCTGGGAGGTGGGTGCCTGTGACCCCAGGAGGAGCAGAATCGAGTCCCTCCGGCCCGAGGCAGGGAGGCTGAGGGTCTTACCCAAGTGCAGGAAACCCATGGCCAGCTGGACACACCCGGACAGAAAGGCCAGCAGCACGGCGTAGGCGGGCTCGTGGGAAGTGTAGAAGGAGACCAGCAGGGACATGATGGCCGTGGGGCCCAGGGTCACGTCCCGGGAGGTGCCCAGGAAGAAATACACAAAGCATCCCATGAAGGCAGAATAGAGGCCATACTGTGGGGGAAGACGGCCGGCCGTGAGTGACAGGAGGGATAGAGCCGTGAGTGACAGGAGGGACAGAGCTGACCCTCCCCAAGGCCGCCGGGGCCTGCCACGCACACCTGTGTGTCCCAAGGTGGCACGTCCATGCCCAGGGAACCTGGGTGGTGAGTGCCTGTTCCCAGGCACGCAGGGCATCCCGGCACCCTCTTTTACTGGGAATGAGACCATCCTACACAGTGTGGGCTGCTGGGAGTGATGAGGGGGCCTCTCTTCTCCCCCCACCCACACCCGAATGGGGCCTCAGGGTGTTAGTGACCACCCAGCGGGGGATGGGCTGTGCTGCCTGCTCCGTCTGAGTCTGCGAGACTGTTCTAGAGCCGGTGAGTCACCACCGGCCCCCGTGCGGACAACCTGGGGCTGGCTCGATGTCCCTGCGTGGGAAGCAGTCAGGAGAGGAGGGAGCAGCCTGCCCAGAGGCGAGCGTGTTAAGAAACCCAGGATTCCCTGAGCCCTGTGGGGTTGGAGACCTGGGGGGCGGGGGGGGGGGGCTGCTGTCTGCGGATGCATCCCCCAACCCCACTGCGGGGCGACACCTCACCTGGGGCGGGAGGCCGGCCACCTCAGCATAGGCCAGCGCCTGCGGGACGACTGTAAGCCCCACTGAGAGCCCAGCGATGAAGTCCATCTTCAGCCACTGCACGGAGTAGTCGGGGAGCCAGGCAAGGATAGGCAGGCGCCTCTGCACGGCGGCAGGGGAGCAGCAGCCCGCCATGCTGCAGCCTGGAGACCCCGCCTTACCCAGCGCCTTCACAGAGGAGGGCATCCCTGGGGGGACAACAGGAGCAGTGGTCAGGATTTGGGTGTGGAGAATCCCTGGGGCACCGTCTCTGCTCCCCCAGGGATCTGAGCCTGGTGGGTGACCGTCCCCAGGGCCCAGGGTCCCCTGAGGAAGAAGCCAAGACTCTGAGGCCATGATCAAACAGTGGGCACCGAATCCCACCTGCCGTCCACCTCTGGGGGTCCTGGCTCCCTCCTCGGTTTCCTTCAAGAGAGGCTAATAGAGTACCTGGACTCAGCGTTTCTCTTCCCAGGGGGAATTTTTCCCTTTCTTGTTTTTCCTCCCCAAAGAATTTAACAGGAAGCAGCTCCAGGAACAGCGGGACCCAAGCCACAGGCAGGGTGGGCACGGGGGTGGGTGCTCCGAGGGGCTGCGAGGCCACATTCCAAGTGCGCAGGCCACAGCTCCGCCCCCCGCTGCGGACTGCAGCGCAGGGAGGGGGCAGCTCCCCGGGGTCCCAGCCTCCCACTGGGGGAGGGGCACTCCATCTTGAGGCCCATCTGGGGGGCTCTCCCTTCCTGAAGCCCATCTGGGGGGGTCTCCTATCCTGAAGCCCATGTGGGGGGGTTCTCCCTTCCTGAAGCCCATCTGAGGGGGTTCTCCTTTCCTGAAGCCCATCTGGGGGGGGGGTTCTCCCTTTCTGAAGCCCATCTGGGGGGGTCTCCTTTCCTGAAGCCCATCTGGGGGGTCTCCCTTCCTGAAGCCCATCTGGGGAGGGGTCTTCCTTCCTGAAGCCCATCTGAGGGGGGTCTCCCTTCCTGAAGCCCATCTGGGGGGGTCTCCCTTCCTGAAGCCCATCTGAGGGGGGTCTCCCTTCCTCAAGCCTGTCTAAGGGGGTCTCCATTTCTGAGGCCTGTCTAAGGGGCTGTCTCTTATCCTGAAGCCCATCTGGGGGGGTTCTCCCTTCCTCAAGCCCATCTGGGGGGGTTCTCCCTTCCTGAAGCCCATCTGGGGGGTCTCCCTTCCTCAAGCCTGTCTGAGGGGGTGTCTCCTTTCCTGAAGCCCATCTGGGGGTGTCTCCCTTCCTGAAGCCCGTCTGCGGAGTGGGGGTCTCCCTTTCTGAGGCCACGTCTTCCCCTGCCCCCACCTGTTGCAGTCATATCCCCGAGAGAACCCAGGGATTCTAGATGGTTCCGGGGAGAACGTCAGAGGGTCCTCCATTAATTCATTGCGCACATCTCTCGAGGCCTGTCGCCCCCCTCCCCCGCGCACAAATTTGGCCCTAGTTCCGCACCCTCACCCCCAGCGGGGCGGCTCCAGACAGAATCCCCTCCACCCCAAATCCGACGCCGCCTGCCCGCCGACCCTCGCTTCCGAGGGTGGGGACCCTCCGCGGCCTGCAGGCACCGATCGGGGCCAAGGCCGGAGCGGACCTGGATGGAGAATGTGGCGGGGTCTGCGGTCCTCCCGGGATACGCCCGTACCCCCGGGCTCCTCAATCCTCCCGGCCCCGGGCCCTTGGGAGGCTGCACACTCACCGCGCGCCGCAGCTCGGGGGCTCTCCAGGTGCCGCAGCAGCGGGGTCCGCAGGACTCGCAGGGGGCGGGGTCCGGCACCCACGTGACCGCCACGGGGCGGGGCTCCCCAGGCCGCGCGCCCTTAGCCGCCGCCGCCGCCCGCCATGCGCCGCCCCGCGTCCGCCTGCTGCGCGCTGCTGCTCGTCCTAGGGCTCTGCTCGGCCCGCAGGGCGCGCTCCCGCAACGTGCTGCTGCTCCTCGGTGAGTGTCGCCCTCGCCGTGCCACCTACCGTGCCCCACCCCAGCAGCAGCCCGTGCCTGCTCCAGGCGCCCGGCTCTCTGCACCGCCCCCAGCCATCCGGCCCTGGGCCTCTCTCCGCTGCCCCACCGCACCCCCACCTGACTCTTCATGGTCTGCCCCGCAGAGAGGGTGGCTGGGGCGCCCCAGAGTTCATCACACACACCCCCGGTCCCTGCTCTGGCCTTGCACTCCCACGGATACCCAGAGCAGCCCGCGCCCACCCAGAGGGCCCCTTTCCAGAGCTCCCCGGGGGCCCAGGGCGCACAGCCAAGCCACCCCAGGGCTCTCATCCCTCCCGGGTGGTGACCCCCAGAGGTTTGCCCTGCTCTTTTTAGACCGCGGAATGCTCTGTACCTAAACTCCCCTTTCTCCCTGGGGAAGGGCACGCCCCCCCCCCCCACGCACACCCTGTCCCCATCCTTATCCCGTCTCAGAAACCCTCCAGCACTCGCTGTGCAGGGGACTTCCGGTTTGGGTGACCAGAGCCCAGCTCGTGACAGGGAGCCCGGATTCTTTCCTGTTTTGAGGTCTGGCCTTCTGCCAGTTCTGACTTTCTGATTAGCCAGCTTAGCTTTGTGGTCTCTAGGGGGCGGGCCAGCTGACTGACCTAACTGCTCTCCGAGGTGGGGGGAAAGCCAGCCCCACACGCTCTGTGTGAAGGGGAAGCCATCTGGATCCTTCCAGAGCCAGCACCAAGACACCTGCGCGGGTTAGAGAAGGATCCACCAGCGCCCCCACCCCACCCCCTGCCCCTTGCCTTGGCCTACAAAAAGGCTATGCACCACACTCAGGAGGCCCTGCACCCGCACCCAGGAGACCCTGCACCCACACCCAGGAGACCCTGCATCCACCAGGAGACCCTGCACCCACACCCAGGAGACCCTGCATCCGCACCCAGGAGGTCCTGCACCCGCACCCAGGAGGCCCTGCACCCACACCCAGGAGACCCTGCACCCATACCCAGGAGACCCTGCACCCACCAGGAGGCGCTGCACCCGCACCCAGGAGACCCTGCACGCGCACCCAGGAGACCCTGCACCCACACCCAGGAGACCCTGCACCCACCAGGAGACCCTGCACCCACACCCAGGAGACCCTGCACCCGCACCCAGGAGGTCCTGCACCCACACTTAGGAGGCCCCGCACCCGCATCCAGGAGACCCTGCACCCACATCCAGGAGACCCTGCACCCACACCCAGGAGGCCCTGCACCCACACCCAGGAGGCCCTGCACCCGCATCCAGGAGACCGTGCACCCACACCCAGGAGACCCTGCACCCACACCCAGGAGGCCCTGCACCCACACCCAGGAGGCCCTGTACCCGCATCCAGGAGGCCCTGCACCCACACCCAGGAGACCCTGCACCCACCAGGAGACCCTGCACCCACACCCAGGAGACCCTGTACCCGCATCCAGGAGGCCCTGCACCCACACCCAGGAGACCCTGCACCCACCAGGAGACCCTGCACCCACACCCAGGAGACCCTGCACCCACACCCAAGGCCCTGCACCCACACCCAGGAGACCCTGCACCCACACCCAAGGCCCTGCACCCACACCCAGGAGGCCCTGCACCCACCAGGAGACCCTGCACCCACACCCAAGGCCCTGCACCCACACCCAGGAGGCCCTGCACCCACCAGGAGACCCTGCACCCACACCCAAGGCCCTGCACCCACACCCAGGAGACCCTGCACCCACCAGGAGGCCCTGCACCCACACCCAGGAGACCCTGCACCCACCAGGAGACCCTGCACCCACACCCAGGAGACCCTGCACCCACCAGGAGACCCTGCACCCACACCCAAGGCCCTGCACCCACACCCAGGAGGCCCTGCACCCACCAGGAGACCCTTCACCCACACCCAGGAGACCCTGCACCCACCAGGAGACCCTGCACCCACACCAAGGCCCTGCACCCACACCCAGGAGACCCTGCACCCACACCCAAGGCCCTGAACCCACACCCAGGAGACCCTGCACCCACACCCAGGAGACCCTGCACCCACACCCAGGAGACCCTGCACCCGCACCCAGGAGACACTGCACCCGCATCCAGGAGACCCTGCACCCATACTCAGGAGACCCTGCACCCACCAGGAGGCCCTGCACCCACACCCAGGAGACCCTGCACCCACACCCAGGAGGCCCTGCACCCACACCCAGGAGACCCTGCACCCACACCCAGGAGGCCCTGCACCCACACCCAGGAGACCCTGCACCCACCAGGAGACCCTGCACCCACACCCAAGGCCCTGCACCCACACCCAGAAGACCCTGCACCCACACACAGGAGACCCTGCACCCACACCCAAGGCCCTGCACCCACACCCAGGAGACCCTGCACCCACCAGGAGACCCTGCACCCACCAGGAGGCCCTGCACCCACACCCAGGAGACCCTGCACCCACCAGGAGATCCTGCACCCACACCCAAGGCCCTGCACCCACACTCAGGAGGCCCTGCACCCACCAGGAGACCCTGCACCCACACCCAAGGCCCTGCACCCACATCCAGGAGACCCTGCACCCACACCCAGGAGACCCTGCACCCACACCCAAGGCCCTGCACCCACACCCAGGAGACCCTGCACCCACCAGGAGACCCTGCACCCACACCCAGGAGGCCCTGCACCCACACCCAAGGCCCTGCACCCACACCCAGGAGGCCCTGCACCCACCAGGAGACCCTGCACCCACACCCAAGGCCCTGCACCCACACCCAGGAGACCCTGCACCCACCAGGAGACCCTGCACCCACACCCAGGAGACCCTGCACCCATCAGGAGACCCTGCACCCACACCCAGGAGACCCTGCACCCACCAGGAGACCCTGCACCCACACCAAGGCCCTGCACCCACACCCAGGAGACCCTGCACCCACACCCAAGGCCGTGCACCCACACCCAGGAGGCCCTGCACCCACACCCAGGAGACCCTGCACCCGCACCCAGGAGACACTGCACCCGCATCCAGGAGACCCTGCACCCATACTCAGGATACCCTGCACCCACCAGGAGGCCCTGCACCCACACCCAGGAGACCCTGCTCCCACACCCAGGAGACCCTGCACCCACACCCAGGAGCCCTGCACCCACACCCAGGAGACCCTGCACCCACACCCAGGAGGCCCTGCACCCGCACCCAGGAGACCCTGCACCCGCACCCAGCAGGCCCTGCACCCGCACTCAGGAGACCCTGCACCCACACCCAGGAGACACTGCACCCACACCCAGGAGACCCTGCACCCACACCCAGGAGGCCCTGCACCCACACCCAGGAGACCCTGCACCCACCAAGAGGCCCTGCACCCACACCCAGGAGACCCTGCACCCACACCCAGGAGACCCTACACCCACACCCAGGAGGCCCTGCACCCACACCCAGGAGACCCTGCACCCACCAGGAGACCCTGCACCCACACCCAAGGCCCTGCACCCACACCCAGGAGGCCCTGCACCCACCAGGAGACCCTGCACCCACACCCAAGGCCCTGCACCCACACCCAGGAGGCCCTGCACCCACCAGGAGACCCTGCACCCACACCCAAGGCCCTGCACCCACACCCAGGAGACCCTGCACCCACACCCAGGAGACCCTGCACCCACACCCAAGGCCCTGCACCCACACCCAGGAGACCCTGCACCCACCAGGAGGCCCTGCACCCACACCCAGGAGACCCTGCACCCACCAGGAGGCCCTGCACCCACACCCAGGAGACCCTGCACCCACCAGGAGACCCTGCACCCACACCCAAGGCCCTGCACCCACACCCAGGAGGCCCTGCACCCACCAGGAGGCCCTGCACCCACACCCAGGAGACCCTGCACCCACCAGGAGGCCCTGCACCCACACCCAGGAGACCCTGCACCCACCAGGAGACCCTGCACCCACACCAAGGCCCTGCACCCACACCCAGGAGACCCTGCACCCACACCCAAGGCCCTGCACCCACACCCAGGAGACCCTGCACCCACACCCAGGAGACCCTGCACCCGCACCCAGGAGACACTGCACCCGCATCCAGGAGACCCTGCACCCATACTCAGGAGACCCTGCACCCACCAGGAGGCCCTGCACCCACACCCAGGAGACCCTGCACCCACACCCAGGAGGCCCTGCACCCACACCCAGGAGACCCTGCACCCACACCCAGGAGGCCCTGCACCCACACCCAGGAGACCCTGCACCCACCAGGAGACCCTGCACCCACACCCAAGGCCCTGCACCCACACCCAGGAGACCCTGCACCCACACCCAGGAGACCCTGCACCCACACCCAAGGCCCTGCACCCACACCCAGGAGACCCTGCACCCACCAGGAGACCCTGCACCCACCAGGAGGCCCTGCACCCACACCCAGGAGACCCTGCACCCACCAGGAGATCCTGCACCCACACCCAAGGCCCTGCACCCACACCCAGGAGGCCCTGCACCCACCAGGAGGCCCTGCACCCACACCCAGGAGACCCTGCACCTACACCCAGGAGGCCCTGCACCCACACCCAGGAGACCCTGCACCTGCACCCATTAGGCCCTGCACAGGCACCCACTCCTGCAGCCCCACTGGCTGACACCTGCCCTTTGCCTGTCTGCCCCAGGGGGTCCCGGGCAGCCCACCTTGAGGCCGGCCATCCCCTCTCTCCAAGGCGCAGGTGTTGGCTCTGGGGGTCCCCATTTTTTCTTCTGGGGAGCCCCTGGTCCCCACTTCTCCAGGGTGTGGTTGTAGGAGCCTGGAGGCCCAGGGTCCTCCTCACCTGTGTAGGCCTTGGCTGCTTCCTGCGGGCAGAGGGGTTGGACTTGACCTCCTGGGGCTCCCAGACAGGCCTGCCACACTGCCAGCGGCCGGTGCGTGGGTCGGTGGGGGATACACGCCGTCACAGGGTGCAGACAGGCCCCCGCAATGTGCCTCGGGCGGCGGCTTCTGCAGAGCTCCAGCCTGCCTGATGGAGTGCCCCTGTCCATGCCTTCAGCCCCGGCCTGGCTTGACGGCCTGGATCCCGTCTCCCTCATGCCCACCCAGCACCCCCTCACCCCGTTTTCCCTGTTCCCACCTCAGCGGACGACGGGGGCTTTGAGAGCGGCGCCTACAACAACAGTGCAGTGTCCACCCCACACCTGGATGCCCTGGCCCGCCGCAGCCTGCTCTTCCGCCATGCCTTCACCTCAGTCAGCAGCTGCTCACCCAGCCGGGCCAGCCTCCTTACCGGCCTGCCCCAGGTGAGGGTGAGATGGGCCCAGGTGGAGAGCACACCTTGGGGTGCTCCACATCCCTCCCCACACCCACCCACCTCCACCCCTGCCCAGGCCCGGTCCCAGCAGCACCAAGAGAAAGCACAGCCCAAGGGTCAGCCACGCAGACCGCGAGGCCTGACTGCCCACCCTGAGCCCGACTCCCCTGCTCTGTGTCACCGGGGACACATCACTAACCTCTCTGTGCTTCAGTTTCCCCAGCTGTGAAACAGGATGGGAATAATTCTCACTCGGAGGATCCTCGTGGGGCCCAGCCTAGTTTATCCTTTGTGTGTAAAGAGCCTGGTGCTGGGACTTGCTCTCGACTTACTGTTTGCTGCCCACACTCCCTGAGAGTCCCCGTCTGCGGGGACTGAGGCCATGAGTGGAAGGCGGGCGTGGTTAGAGAGGAGGAGGAGGCTTGCCTGTCTGTCCACCCGCGTCCTGCAAGGTAGAGCAGGCTCCTTAGCCGTGGCCCGTTCTGGACAGCTGGCCACAAGACGGAGGAAGGGACTCTCCTCTCGCCTTACATCTTCCTGCAGGCTGTGAGCTTTTAGCGTGTGTATCTCCTTTTTTCTACAGTATAATAATCTTGTTAACAAAAAGAGGTCTGGTGCTGTCATTTTTACTCTACGCTACGTGATTGTGATAGAAGAGTTAGAAAATTCAAGGGAGCAAAACCAAAAAGATAGAAGCTGCCCGGAATCTTGGGTCGCATCCCTCTGGTCTCGTTGCTTTCCTGCTGATGTGTTGGTTTCCCGGGAAGAGTACATGGCCCGTTGGCGAGGAGGGGGTGCTGGCCACGTGGAGTTTAAATCAGGGAGGGAACCCAGAAGGGCCCCTTCTGCGGGTGAGCCGTGGGGGAGGGCAGCGTGCCCGAGGCGGTGCCGTGGCGGCCGGGCGGCCTGGGCTCACAGGGTCTTGCCCACAGCACCAGAATGGAATGTACGGCCTGCACCAGGATGTCCACCATTTCGACTCCTTCGCCCAGGTGCGCAGCCTGCCGCTGCTGCTCAGCCAGGCCGGCATCCGCACAGGTGAGGTGCCGCAGGGGCTGAGGCCAGGGCAGGGGGCTGAGCAAGCCCCTCCCCGCGCCTGCCCCGTGCCCCATGGAGCAAGGCCGAAGCCACCGGCTGCTCCCTCCCAGCTAGGGCTGTGGCTCCGTGGTGGGGTGGGGAAACTGAGGCACAGAGGGGTTGGTGACGTGTCCCCGGTGACACGGAGCAGGATGGAGGTGTCAAGTGAAGCAGGGGGTGCCCCTGGACCAGCCTCTCCTGCCCCCTCCCCAGGCATCATCGGGAAGAAGCACGTGGGGCCGGAGGCCGTGTACCCGTTCGACTTCGCATACACGGAGGAGAACAGCTCTGTCCTCCAGGTGGGGAGAAACATCACTAAAATTAAGCTGCTCGTCCGGAAATTCCTGCAGACCCAGGATGACAGGTACGAGGCCTGCCCCTGCCTTGCCGGCCCCCATGCCGACTCCCACCCCAGACTCTTCAGTTGGCGGTCTTGGGGTCCTCAGTCTGCTGGGGGCAGGAGAGAAGGTTTCAGGTGCCCGAGTTGAGCTGATCAGAGGGAGAGGGGCTCTCAGGGCACACCTGAGAACAGGGTAGAGGTCGGCCCTCAAGCCCATTCCCTCCCGCATGCAGGCCCTTCTTTCTCTATCTCGCCTTCCACGACCCCCACCGCTGCGGGCACTCCCAGCCCCAGTACGGAAGCTTCTGCGAGAAGTTTGGAAATGGGGAGAGCGGCATGGGGAGAATCCCAGACTGGACCCCCCACGTCTACGACCCCCAGGATGTGCTGGTAGGAGGAGCCCAGTGCCATGTCCCAAGACCCCCGCCAGCCCTGCTTCCTCCCCTGAGCTTGCAGCCCCCATGGATGTGACCTTAGCATGTTCCTGTGTTCCCGCCTGTGGGGCCTGCGGAGAGAAGCATAAAGATGTGGAGTGATGTGCAGAGAATGTGCTAGGCTAATCCGCTCATAGGAAATCAGACAGTGCCAGGCCCTGGAAAGAGCTGGCATCGACATCTCCTACCCCCGCCCAAGGGCCGCACACCCCCTTCCCTTCCCACAGTTGATCTGTTCTAGCCTTGACTTTGCACCCACCCCCGCCCCAGGTGCCCTACTTCATCCCCGACACCCCGGTAGCACGAGCTGACCTGGCCGCCCAGTACACCACCATTGGCCGAATGGACCAAGGTAGGATCAGGGAGCCCAGGCAGGGGGATGCCAGCAGCTTGAGTTTCTAGTCTTGGGCAGGTGGCTCTTAGCCAGGTCAGGTGCCAGGGTGGGTCCCAGGCAGCGGTGTGGTGTGAGCCAGGGTCTCAGAGTGGAAGGCTGTACTGGGGGGCCGGGCAGAAGCCTGTATTAGGGACCAAGCTGGGAGTGGGCAGACTCAGGCTTGGGGGTGGCCTCGTGCAGAACTGTCCCCCAGGCCACGTCCTTTGGGTGCCCCAGAGGTGGAACAGAGACTCCAAATACTCTTGCAGCCATGGGATCCAAGTCAGATTTGGGTCTTTGGAGGGGCCATCCGTTCCCGGTGACCTGGGAAGGGGGTGTGAGTAGGGGGAACTGAGTGTTCCCATCCCTGCACTAGTTTGTCCCTGCCAGCTCTACAGAACAGACAGGAGACTCTACAAAATAGAAACCAGTGTATATAGTAGGTAGCAGCTGCATGCAGATGACAAGCAGGGTGCCAGGGGACGACAGCGCCCCTGGAGGCAAGGGGTCAGGCAGAGGCCTGTGCTAGGTTGCTCCAGGATCTGGGAGCCGGGCCGGGTGCCAGGAGAGGCCTGGGCTGGCGCAAAGGGCTGGGGGGTGTTTGGAAGTAGAGGGAGTGCTGGCTGCAGGCCTGGGGTCAGGACGAGGCCATGCGTGGTGCCCACTGCTCTGTGTGGCGTCCGTGGCTGAGTGCTGCCCACCCCCCCACCTTGCAGGGATCGGCCTCGTGCTCCAGGAGCTGCGGGGAGCAGGGGTCCTGAACGACACCCTTGTGATCTTCACGTCTGACAACGGAATCCCCTTCCCCAGTGGCAGGACCAACCTGTACTCGTCGGGCACCGCAGAGCCCTTGCTGGTGTCCTCCCCAGAGCACCCGAAACGCTGGGGCCAGGTCAGCGAGGCCCATGTCAGCCTCCTAGGTACGCCTCTGCCCGTGTCCCGGTGAGGAGGGGACGGAAGCCAAGATTTAATGTGATCCGATATCTGAAGACACTCAACACCTGCTACCTTATGTAGTTCTCGTGCCACCTGGCATGGAAGGGACGGTCACCTCGTTCCACAGCAGAAGGAGAAGAGGCTCAGGGAGGGGAAGCAGCTTCCCTGGCCAGGGCTCCCCAGGTCAGGCACTGGGGCTGGGATGTAGCCTGGGCCTCGCAGCCTTCAAAACCATTGCCTCTCTGCTGTGAGCCGTGGCCCTCAACCTTAGCATGCATCAGCGTCACCCGAGAGGCCCCACTCCCGGGGTGTCGATTTGGTGGATCTGGGGTGCCGCCAAGTCCCCAGGTATGCTGAGGCTGTGGCCCAGGGACCCCACTTTGAGACCACTGCACCCCAACGTGCTGTCTTCCCAAGGGGGCCAGAGCAGGCCATAGCCTGGCATGTCTCTTTCCACCTTTCAGGTGAGCTTTGTGGGGGCTCAAGGGAGACCCCTGGCCGGGGGAGACAGCTCGGGGTGCCTACCCCCTGCCCAGCAGAGTTGCTGGGGGTCTGGCTCCCAGCAGCAGTATGTTCCATCTGCATCCGTCTTTGTTCCTGTCTGAGTCTCCTGGGGCCGTAGTCAACAAATTACCCCAAATAACTGGGGCATTTAAAACCACAGACGGTTATTCCCACGCCATTCCGGAGGCCAGGTGGCCAGGACCAAGGCATGGGCAAGCCGCGCTCCCTCCCAGGATGCTGGGGCAGGATCCACCCTGGCCGCTTCCGGCTTCCCATGTTTGCCAGCCCTTGGCGACCCTGGGCTGGGGGACCCGACCCTGCCACCTCTGGCTCTGTCTTCCCATGGCCACCTTCTCTCTCCTTCGACTCTTCCCTTCTCACAACGACCCCCCGCCCCCCCATCCGTCTGGATTGGGGTCAGCTCTGCTCTGCTCTGACCCCACCTCAGTTTACGTCAGCCTGCAGCGGTCCTGTTTCCACCTGCAGCATCATGTTCTGAAGTTCTGGGGGTGGTCACCTCGACATCTTGTGGGAGATGGGGTCCTCCCAACCCAGGCCCCAGTGCACAAAATTGGGAAGCTCTGCGGCTGTCCTGCAGAACCAAATCACACGCACCCTTCCCCCAGGGAGCCTTCCTGCCCGGCTTGTGTTTAGGAGGGTGCCCACCACCCAGCCAGGCCCCTCCCTACGTGATGGGCAGCCCCCTGACCCAGATGGCCAATGCTCCTGAGAGGTGTCGCGGGCAGGGCAGTCTCCTGGAGGTGACTCGGTCACATTGGGTGCCCCACTGTCCTGGGGCTCTGACCAGGTCCTCCGAAGGGTGGGCCCTGTGCCCCGGAAGGCCCCGCCGAGCTCAGACGCCCCTTCCTTTCCAGATCTCACGCCCACCATCTTGGATTGGTTCTCCATCCCCTACCCCAGCTATACCATCTTCGGCTCGAAGACTGTCCATCTCACTGGCCGGTCCCTCCTGCCGGCGCTGGATGCAGAGCCCCTCTGGGCCCCCGTCTTCGGCAGCCAGAGCCACCATGAGGTCACCATGTCCTACCCCATGCGCTCCGTGCTCCACCAGGGGTTCCGTCTCGTGCACAACCTCCACTTCAAGATGCCCTTTCCCATCGACCAGGACTTCTATGTCTCCCCGACCTTCCAGGACCTCCTCAACCGCACCATGGCGGGCCAGCCCACCGGCTGGTACAAGAAGCTTCATCACTACTACTACCGGGAACGCTGGGAGCTCTACGACAGGCACCGGGACCCCCATGAGATCCGGAACCTGGCCTCCGACCCACGCTACACCCAGGTGCTGGGGATGCTCAAGACCCAACTGGCCAAGTGGCAGTGGGAGACCCACGACCCCTGGGTGTGTGCCCCCGACGGGGTCCTGGAGGAGAAGCTGTCTCCCCAGTGCCGGCCACTCCACAATGAGCTGTGAGAGGCCCCAGGCCACCACCCTCCCTCGCCAGTGGAGCAACTGACAGCCAAGGGGAAAGGCAAGTCCCCCCAGCTCCCATCTGAGCTGGGGGCTCCCAGTCCTGCTCCTGCCTAGGAGAAGAGAGCTGAGGGCATGCCCCAGCCCCTCCCCTCCCCCCCAGAAGCACTGCCACCGCTATCCTTGTATCTGAGTTGTGTCTGGGAAGTCTAGGGCGGAACCTGGGATAGGCTGGTTTGCTGGGTTGAGCTGTGACCCCCACCTGGACACGTTCTTGTCTTGATGTGGTCCCGATGTAAATAGGACCTTTTCAGGATCAGTGAAGGGGTGGCCCGACACCCTGGTAGGGCTTTAATCGGATTCCTGAGGTTCTTTATAAGTGGAATGAAATTCAGAGCGAGAGAGAGAAGCCGTGGGAAGAAGCTGGAGGTCAGTGGACCCTGGAGGAGAAAGAAGACGACGCTGCCGTGTGTGTGCCTTGCTATGTAAGAGAGACGCCAAGGCCCAAGGGTCACCGGCAGCCAACCCCAGAATGCCAGTTTTCGAGGAGAAAGCATCGCCTTGATGACGCCTTCATTTTGGACTTCTCACCTCAAAACCGTGAGCCTTCACCCCGAGTTGCACTTGCCGTCCTGGACTCGCTGTCCTGGCCCCTTGGTGGAAGCCGTCCAGCAAGCCGGAGGCAGCACCCGCCCGGTCAGCAGCACCAGCTGGGGCCCGGGACAGTTAGCGGTGAGGTCACTTGCGAGGCCCACCCCCGACCTGCCAGCCGCGCTGATCCAGCGGCACTGTCCCCTTCCTGGGGCCCCACCACTTCCCAGCACTTGTCATTGCTCTGTCCCTGACCTCTGCCCCCACAGCAGGCCCTAGGGAGGCCTGTTAACTTCCCTGCCTTGACTCCCAGGCTGCAGCGACTCTTTTCTCAACGTGTCTTTTGCAAAATAAGCCTTTTTTGTAAAAATTAAGAATAAATTAATATAGGCCAATCCATTGCATGGTATTTACTTTAGCAGCCGGGAGATGATAACAGGCGGGGCCCTCGGCCATGACAAGGTCAGGGAGAGGTCTAGGAAGGAGTCTTGTTTTCTGGGTTGGGTGAAGGACCTGCAGTGGAGGAGCTGACACTCGGGGCTGGAGACCTTCTTCATTCTTTGGAGCCCCCAGGCACCTCTGAGCCACCCATAAAAGCTGAGCCTTGCCCTCAAGGGCTCTTCCAAGCCATACTCAGTGTGGGAACAAAGTTCCTTCATTTTAACCAACCTGTGGCCTCAAGGAAGCCTCAGGAAGACACATGGGTTGGTTTCTGGTTATTCTGTTCTGCCTTATTGCATGGATCTCCAGGTTGGGTTTCTACAAAGCCACTGACCCATGCAGGTTCCCCAAAGGTGATGACTTCCTAGACCTGTGGCCTTTATGGACAGAGCTCGTCCTTCTTTTAGAGAGTGTCCAGGAATGAAAATGCCCTTACCCTCCCAGCTTTGTTTAATTCTGCTTAGGTGGACGCCGGCGTCTGTGATACAGACATTTCTCACAGAATGCTCTACCCACCTGGTGAGCAGAGGCTGTACTTGGGAAAACCTAGAAAGAGGGGCTCCTTCCCTAGAGTGCTAGGGAGTCGTCGACTCCATACTGGTGGGGGAAAGGGGAGAGAGGCCAGAGCATTGCAAAAGCTTTTTAATTTAGAAAAACACAGAGAATGTCACTTCCTGAAATTGGTTATGATAAAACCTACCTGAATTCCAGAACAACTTCCTCCAGGGGCCACTGCGGTAACATTTGGTTCCTGATGGCCCCTGGAGTGAGGCGTGAGACTGGGAGGGCGGGCTGGGGTTGGGGTCTAGGGTCTTTTCACGGGAGCCACGTGCCAGCGGCCCCCATCCCTGGAGGTGGAACGAAGATAGCTGGCCTGAAGAGGGGCCGAGGCAGTGCTGGCTTGGGGACGAGGCAGTTCTCAGACCCAGAGGATCCCTGTAGCTGCCTGAGCAGAGGTCTCTGGCCAGGCCTCTCCCAGGTGCCCACTCCGGGTTCTGGGCCAGACGCAGTGGCCAGCAGGCACCGTCCCACCAGGCCGTACTGTTTGCATCACTAAATAAACACATAGCAGCAGCCTCTGTAACTAGTCACCGCAGCCTTTCTCAGCTGTCAGGAGCTGGGTGACAATAAGCATGGGCTGCTGCCTCTGCACCGGACAGGAAGAGTAGGCCTCCTGGCCTGGGCCTCAGTAGGTTTGGAACGAGTCCTCTGATGGGATGAGATGTAAAATGGAAGCGTGTCTGCAGATGGCTTCACCCAGAGACATGCTTAATCGCAGTGATGACAGCGGCGGGGGCTGTAGAGGGAGACATCCCTGCAGCAGAATCACTCCTGGGGTCCCCAGTTCGTGCCATGTGAGCCCTGGGGAGGGCCAGAGAAGGCTCAGACCCGTGAGGCTGCCCCGAAACGAACTGCACGCGCCGTGGTCCAAGGGCAGACCCCCCGGAAAACGGGGAGCTGGCTTCTGGAGAGCTGGGCTTGGGTGGTGAGCAACCCTGCAGCGAGGTCCGCTCCCCCGGCCAGCCCTCCCCACTCCAGTCCCAAGCTTAGGATTTTTAGAGGATGTGTCCCCAAGGACACGAAGGCCCCTGCGGGTCCAGAAGGGACATAGGGGCATCAGTGGGGCCTCTGCTCCGTCCACACAATCTTTTTCTGCTCATCTGCAATGGCCAGGCGGGCAGAGCTGAGCAGGGATTCCAGGTCGCTCCAGCCATCAGCAGCCAGGCTGCTGTGCAGACAGGGTGCTTTGTCCAGCTCCGCTGCCTCCTGCCTGGCCGCCTCCAGCAGTTGCTCTTCCGACATGCCGAGCCGCTGCAGGGCCTTCCTGGAAAAGACAAGGGAGTCAAGAGAGGGCAGACTTCAGGGAGAATGGGGCCCTGGAAGCTGTCCCCAGGCTCAGACCCCCAGGCCAGAAGGCATGCGAGCACATGGCAAAATGCTCCTGGACGAGGCTGGCCCTTCTCGAGGGGACAGAGTGGCCGGTGCAGAAGACTGTGGCATGCCAGCCTGGGCCCCGGATGATGTTCCACTGCTGGGGGGTCCGGGAGCTCAGCTAGTTTACACCTGAGCTCTCAGTACAACAGATGAGAGGTGACAGCAGGATGTCTTTGTTTGTCCCCCAGCTGTAAACCCGAGTGACGGTTTCCAGCATTTTCTTGCCTTGAGCTGACATGGATTAGGACGTGTTCTCTGTGCCCCAGGAAGCTTCTGTAGTTGGGTGCAGGCAGGTCTACGCCTTTACCCCTTAGCTGCCCTCTGGCTCCTCCCCGGGAGAGGGAAGGGGAAACCTTGTCCCAGAAGTTTATGGGGAAACTGCACCATGAGCTGGAACAGTGTGAGTTCCTGGGAACCTCGTCATACACTAAGAGGCACACGCGTGGGTCCCAAGGGCAGCTGGCACACCTGGCTCCAGCTCAGGGTCGCAGGCCCATGGTGCACCTACTTGAGCTTCTTAGCGGCCTTCTCGTTGACAATGACGTGAACGATGATGGGGAAAATCTCCATCCTGTGCAGGGCCCAGACGCCGTCCAGCCGGATGTCCAGGAGAGCGTGGGTGTTCTTCAGGGGAGGGGGAGAGATTTGAATCAAGCTCATGGGCTGCTGCAGGGAGCGAGAGGGGCCCTCGCAGCCCAGGCCGACACGTGGCTCCATGTAAGCCGAAAATGGGAGCTGGTAGGACCAAATTTTGTTATGGAAGTTGGAAAAGAGGATTTTGTGGGTTTTTTCCTTTTCTTTTTTTTTTTTTCTACATTGTATAAGAGGATACTCACTGCACAATCTTAGGGTTTCCACTGTTTGACTTTCCGCTCGGAAAATCTAGAAATGGCAAGCCTTTGGGATTGAGGTGGGCTTTGTCATGGGTTCTCAGAGCCCAGCAATCGGTCGGCTCCGTCTGGCTGCACGACGGGGCCCCCCACCGCTGCTCCCTCACTCTGTGTCCCTACACACTTTACAGTTCACGGTGTGCTCCGTTCCTCATATCTGTTGGAGCCTCAAACAGCCTCACAAGGCAGGCATTTAACAAGTGTATGTTAGGGTCCAGGAAACCAGGCTCAAGGAAGTTCAAAGAGTTGCCCAAAGACAAGAATTGTAAATGGCAGAAACAGGGTTTGGGATTTCCCTGTGATTCCCCCTGGACCCCGAGCTGGAGGCAAAAGCACCCAGCTAAGGTGCCCAGGGCCCTGAGGTAGGAAGCAGACGTCCCCCAGACCTCACTGTCAAACCAGGACTGTCCTCGTCACATTCTGCGTGGCTCTGGGAAGAATGCTCACTGCTTCCGCTCTTAGGGCCAATGCTGGCCCCAAGGCTGGGATCTGGAGAGATTCCCTGCCTTATCCTGCTGCCCTGCTCCGAGGGGTAGGGTTTCCTCCAGTCCAGCCCCCAAGGCCCAGGGGCCACAGCTGCCATCCATCCTCAGAGCAGCCCCTGGGCTGCCCCTCACCCTTTTCACCAGGGACTCCACGGCTTGCCGGGTCACCCAGCAGCGGCCGCCAGGTGCCTCTCTCTCCTGGACGATGTCCCCTCGCTGGCTCCAGGCATCATACTCCTCCTGGCTCAAGTGCTCTGCAGGTGACAAGGAGGGGACATTAGGTGGCTGCGCTGAAGGCCTCTACCCCCACCCCAGGCACGCCCATCAGCTCAAGGAGAAGCTGCTCCGGGGATGCCTGATGTGTCACCTCAACCCTGCTCTCCACACACGGGGGCATCTGTGCCTTGCCCCTAGACCCTAAGGTATCTAGACACACGTAGGCCCTCTGCCAGTGTCAGAACACGGATGGATGGGTGACAGACAGACAGACTGACGGACCCCTCCCTACCCATCGCTTTCCCAAGTTGCAAACTATGCATGCAACTTCCTCCATCTAGAAACCCTCAACTGAACCATTTTCAGCCAAGGGCAGTGTTGTCCCCTGGGGGAACATTGCAGGGTTGTCACAGGGGTGCTCCTGGCATCTGGTATGCGAGTCCAGGAATGCAGCTCCACCCCTGCAAGGGCACAGGACATTTCCCAGAACAAGGAATCTTCTGACCCAAAACACCAGTGGTGCCAGGCTTAGGACACGCTGCCCCAAGTAACCCTCTCTGACAATGCTTCCTTCCTGAGTAGCTTCTTGGGGTTGTGACCACTAGTCCCCCACGTGTGAATTCTACATGTTCTCCTCCTGGCCCGCCCCCTCCCCCTTCCAAGACAGCCCCAGACTCGAGGATTCCAGTCCCCCAGGCAGCTCTTAAGATGGTCCCTGTGTTCTTCAGCTCATTTCCAGACCCTGGATGAACCCTGCTCCAAGCTGGTTCCATCAGCTTTCAAAGATCCTGTCTGATTATGGCTTCCCCCGCTCTAAAACCACCCGACTCCCCATTCCCCACTCTTGTCTCCCCGGCCTCACCCAATACCATCTCCTCCCTGACCTCGATGACCAGTGGTCCCAGCCCCTCGCACTGCCTCTACCTGGACTGCAGCGTGGCCTCATTCCTCTCACAAACTCCTACGTGACCTTCAGTACCCAGCTCCTCCCCACCCTCCCCTCCTTTCTCCAAAGAGCCCATCGCTCCCTGTAGGGGCCACTTCGGACCTTATATCCATTTCCACACTGGCTTACCCCACTGTCCTGCTGCATCTTTAGGTGTTTGCCTCTGTTAGCACTGCTCCCCCACCCTGAGCCTGGCACATAATAAATGCTCATAAGGGAAATCACACAGTAGGTGCTCATAAGGGAATCACACAGTAGGGGCTCAAAGGGCACTGCCTGGACTGTATGTGCTTCCCAGGGTCTCCCCTGCTACCACGAACCCCAGGAGGGTAGGGCAGGGTGCTGCTCATTCCCAAGCATGGACACCTCTCCCCAGCAGCTACTCCGTCAGCAAAGGATGCTCAGAGAAAGAGCTGACAGCTCACGCCTCCTCTAAGCAGCAGGGCCTTCATGCTGACAAAGAGAGACCCAGAGGCTGTCCCTTAGCCCCAGGATACCAACTGGCCCTTCCCCTGCAGGGGCCTCCTCTAGAGCAGATGGCAGCAGGAGGATGGGGGCTTCGGTTGTCTCCACCTGCCTAACTGTACTGGGGGAAATAACGTCCTCCCCAGTTTAGATCCACGCAGAAACTCAGAACATGACCTTGTTTGGAAAAAGGGTTTGGCAGATGTAACTGGTTAAGAGGACCCCTACTGGGCTAGGGTGGGCCCTAAACCCAAGGACGGGTGTCCCCATAAGAAGGTCAGGTGGAGACGGCGAGGCAGAGATGGGAGTGACGCAGCCACAAGCCACGCAGTGCCAGGACTGCTGCCACCACCGGTCGTGGATGGGGAGTGGGAGAGGCAGGAAGGAGCCTCCCCTAGGGGCTCTGGAGGGAGCGGACCCTGCTCACACCTGGACCTAGGACTTCTGGCCCCCAGGCCTGTGGGAGAATGGACTTCTGTGGTTTGAAGCCCCCACGAGCTGAGCAACCTTCCTGGGCTCTGACAAGAGCCAGTGACCATCCTGCGGGGCCGAGCCGGGCCGTGTCCTACTGCAGACAGGCAGGAGGGCGCCCAGGTGAGAGCCTACCTGCCCGGCACTTCTCAAACCCTCGGAGGAGGCACAGCTTCTCGCTCAGGATCCTCCCGACTGCACTGGGTACGAAGAGCACGGGCCGGGGCTGCGTGGGCCTGTGGGGGGTCACCAGCGTGTACGGCTCCAGGGTGAGGCAGCTCTCAGCCCAGAAGCACGCAGCAGCGGGGGCTGTGGGGGGAAAGGCCCGTGAGGGGGCCCACCATAGCTGTCAGCTACCCCGGCCCCTCCCCTAGCCCTGATCAGCTCCCTCCCCGACCCATCAGCTTCTCCCCACCCATCAGCTTCTCCCCACCCATCAGCTTCTCCCCACCCATCAGTTCCTCCCCATGCCCATCAGCTCCCCTCATCCCCATCGATCCCTCCGCCCCCACTGGCTCCCTCTCACCCCCATCAGCTCCCCCCTCTCTGATCAGCTCCCACCCCTACCTACCAGCTACTCCACCCCCATCAGCTTCTCCCACCCCCTTGGCTTCCCCTCCTTTAGCCGGTTCTGAGCAGGAGGCATTCTGTCTGTCTCTTTGCTGCTGCAGCCCAGCACCTAGGACACCACGTGACACACCCTGGGCTCCACCTTTGTGCTTCTTTCTGCATCTCACAGCAACCCCCTCTCCTGGCTGAGCAACTGCTTTTTACCCAGTAGTGAAGTAGCTCAGAGAGCTGGCAAGCAGGCCACACAGCCCGCAGTTTCATCTCACTTTTCTTGTTTGACCCACAAGGAAGACAGAGAAAAGTGGGTTCCTCTCTTCCAAACCACTCTCAACAACCCTTTATAGTGAGCATCCAAAAAACAAAACTCTGCAAGAAGTGGGCACTATTTCCCAGTCTCTCTGTTGCCTTTATGCTGAATTCACTTTGGCTCATCCTCATGGCACAGTTTCACAGGTCAGGGGCATGCGTTCTCCTGACCTCTCACTCTCTGAGATCTCGGGGTCGCACCACTTCGTAGCTATGGCATGGGCAGAGTTTGCTGGTTTGTGCAGTGTGGGGCGTTTATGCAGCTTTCAGGTTTTGACTGCTTTAAAAGGACTGCTGCAGCACCTTTGCACTAATCTCCTTGGGGACTATTTTGTTGGGGCAGATTATAGAAGCAGGAATATTGGCTTTAAAGGATATAAAAGACAAGCAGCTCAACTGCTCTCAGAAAGGCACACAGATATCGATGATGATTCCTTAAAGGCATGTCCTGGCCTAGTGAGCACTGTTACCCTGCTCCCACGGCCCTCACCTCCCAGGTGGGCCAGCCAGCACCCCTACCAGCCCTATCGGGCCTCACCTTCCAGCCTGCTGGGGTCCAAGTGGCCCCTGTAGAAGGCCGAACACAGAGGGCTGGCCTTGGCTTTGTCTGTACTGACAATACGGACCAACTTCTGGGGCCCCCCAGAAGGCTGCCAAAGGGAGGGGAGAGAAGGGGTGAGAGGGGTTGCTGAAGGCACTGACACAGGTAGGCACCACCCCACGAGCCAACGCAGGCTGTGCTCACTGAGCAGCTGGGTGCCCAGTCTCAGTAGCTGGGCAAGAGGTGCATGCGGCGGAGCGGGTCCCGAGAGGGACAGGCCCAGAGGAGTGGACGGGCTACAAAGGGAAGGAGGGCCCCCCGCCCCCACTCTGACAGGCCAGCCCGGCTGCCTTGCAAGAAAAGGCTGCTCCAGCATGTTGCTTAGAAACAACTAGTGCTCAGAGGCTGGCACAAAGACCGTCCCCAAGGGTGCACGGAGCTGGGAGGGAGTAAGAGCGAGGTGGTGACAGACAGGCAAAGGGGTGAACTGGCGGCTGGAGTACAGCAATGGCTGCTTCCCTGGCAAGTACTGGAGATTATCTGTACGCAGGTCAGAGGAGCGTGGTGGCAGAGTGTGCAGAGGCGGCAATGGTTTTTGAGGGTTCCCCAGGGGGACATGGGGCCGGACCACCCTCCACCCAGCCCTGGCCAGCACCCAACCCTCTCTCCCAGCCTACCCAGGTGGGGCTGAGACCCCCAAGTGTGGTGAGGAGCCAATGGTGCTGTGAGCTGGGGGATGAGGCAGGAGGGCCAGGTGAGGAAGCCAGGGCTGCCCAGGATTTGGGAGGTGGCAGCTGGCCACACTCACCTTGCGGGTGGTAGCTCTCTGTTGGGTCATGTCCTCGATGAGGGTGACGAGCAGCTTCTGGGCCCTGCACAGAGAAGGGGAGGCGAGTCTCTGACCCAGTTGCCAGGAGCCACCTCCAGGTTTGGAGGGCTGGGCTAGCAAAGCTGGTCACGGCCCCGGGGGCCAGCCAGCCTCACATCTTTCAGAAAGCCTGAAGGGGTGTTGCTTCAGGTAGCAGGTGAGCAGCACCGTCACTGCGGGTTTCCCACCCACCTCCGGAGATTTGGCTCCCAGGGGGATCCCAGGCAATGGTGTGCTAAGAAGTCTCCCAGGTGGTTCTCATGGGCAGGCAGGGCTGGACCACTGTTTCGAACCTCGCAACTCTCCCAGTGGTTGCCATCACTCTGAACTCTCCCGACTCCAGGGCTGGAGATTACCATTCTGTACTGCATGACTCTAGGGCTGGGGACCACTGTCCTAGAACCTCACAACTCTAGGGTTGGGGTCCATCACTCTAAAACCTCATGATTCCAGGGCTGGGTACCACCATTCTGGAACTTCATGACTCCAGAGCTGAGTACCACTATTCTAGAACCTCACGACACCAGGGTTGGGTACCACCATTCTAGAACCACATAACTTCAGGGTTGGGGTCCATCATTCTAGAACCTCAAAACTCCAGAGTTGGGGTCCATCACACTAAAACCTCATGATTCCAGGGTTGGGGTCCACCATTCTAGAACCTCATGACTCCAGGGTTGCATATCACTGTTCTAGAACCTCAAAACTCCAGGGTTAGGGTCCACTATTCTAGAACCACACAACTCCAAGATTGGGGTCCAACATTCTAGAACCTCACAACTGCAGGGTTGAGCGGAATCTCCTGACTCCATGACTCCCACAGACCTCATCTTAGCATTCCCAGTGAGCATGTTGGAAAGGTAGAACCTGCAGCCCCACCCAGACCTGCTGAATCCCATTCCCAAGCAATAGGATTTGAAATAAGGCTGAGAAGAGCTGGGCCGGGGCACTCCAGGTTTTGACCTTGAGCCTTCGAGATTCCTACAGGTTCATCTAGAATAGTGGTTTGCAACAGGGGCCAATCAGGAGATTAACCATCCCAGTTTGCCTGGGACTTAAGAGTTTCCCATGGCACGGAACTTTTAGTGCTAAAATGGACACATCCCAGGCTAACTAGGATATTGGGTCACCCCACCCCCTGGGGACATTTGGCTGCCAATGTCTGTGAAGGTGGGGGTGGGGGACAGGATGTGCTCCTGGAATCTTGTGGGCAGAGGCCAGGGATACAGCGCACCATCCTGCACAGGTCAGGCCCCCATCACAGAGAATAGCTCGTCCCCAAATGCCAGCTGGTCCAAGGTCGAGAAAACTGATCCATTTTTTTCAATAGAGAAAGTGCCCATCACAAAGAAACTCCACCCTCAGTAGTAACCTGGGTAGGTGGCGTGTTGGGGGCTCCACTTCTTGGGGCGTCTCACCTCTCCCACCCTCTACTCACGGGTGGGCCCTACCGGGACCCCCAAGGCTCACTCCTGGGTGGGAGGGCTTGGCCTGGGGGCACCCCGGCCCCCGCGGGTTGGCAGTGGCAGCTCACTGTAAGAAGTTGGGGATTGTGCCGTGATCCGTGTCCTTCATGGCGTAGGGGCTGACGCGGTGGGCGTGCCAGCAGCCGCGGCCCCGGAACATGGTGTCGGTGACGTGGAGAATGGCGTTACAGGGCACAGCCAGCGCCCCCTCCTCCCGGGCCTCCAGGGCCAGGTTGGCCCGGATGTAGAACGAGTCGCCCGAGGTGGCCACTCTGGCCTCCAGGTCTTGGACCAGCTTCTTATAACCTGAGCAGAGGGCACACACGGGCAGCGGGTGAGCCTGGGCCGGGCACACACGGGCAGTGGGTGAGCCTGGGCCGGGCACACACGGGCAGCGGGTGAGCCCAGGCAGGGACCCCACGTAAGAACGTTCCGGAACACAGGCAGCCCACTCTGGAATGTGAACGAAGGAGAGAAAGAAGGGTCTTCCAGGAAGCCAGTCAACACTAGGGTCAGGGGGTGCCTCTGCAGTCTTGGGGTGAAGCCTGGTCACGAGGCCCTAGACCCGTGGAGATGGGGAGAGGGCCGCTGGGCCAGCAGGGCAGGGTGGCCCCGGGGAGAGGGCCGGGGAGCGTACCTTCCAGGTTGACCTTCACAGACAGGCAGCAGAAGCCGTCCACCCACCCGAGGAGCCCAACAGCCTGCTCCAGCGTCGCGTCCTCCAGGCCCACCTTGAGCAGGGGCTCCGCTCCCTCACAATCAACCTGAAGGCAAAGGGTTCCACCGCCTAAAGCCAGGAACGCTAGGAGGGGGCTGCTGGGGGTGGGCGTGGGGTACCCCTTCTGCAGGGCCAGCTTGCCCTTCCCAGGCAGGGCACAGCCACTGGTGCATCCTTTGCCCGAGACTGAATCGTGGCCTGGACGCAGCTTTTCCAAGCGGTGAGCCACAGGCCTCGGGGCCCACTGTCCACTCTGCTTGTTCTCCATCTTGCTTTAATCTTAGCAGTGGACATATTCGTATAAGAAATGAATTAAGATGCATTTTCAACTCTGTTAGAACAAGGACCTTAGGACGTGTTCTGCAGGTGTCTTAAAGGAATTCTGCTGTGTTAACCATGGTGCACATCTGTGACTGAGACTCCTGAGAGCAGCACTGGGGAAGCTGTGCGGAGTGGGGACTGGGGTTGCACTGGTATCAGGAGCTAGGCAGGCAGGTCACGCCACACTTCCGAGAATGCAGCTGAGCCCGTGGCCAGCACACTCCAAGCCTGAAGCTCGGGGTTCCAGAGGGCCCTGCCCAAGGGCCCAGCTCCAGCCCTGCCTCTCCTGGCCTTCAATCCCCTCCCAGGGACAAGGGGTGAGCCTCAGGGACACGGTGACACCTGCTTTGTCCATTTCCAATCTTTCTTACAAGTTTGAAGTGGAATAATTCTGATTCTAGGCACATCAAACTCATCCCTCCCTGTGTTTCACTTAATAATAACTAATTGGGCTGTGTATTTGTTTTCAGTAGTTTTCTGAATTATTTCCAAGACTTTTTTGTTTTTTAATACTGCACCCCCACCCCTATCAGGAGGCCAGCATTTTCAGGACACTGTACTGAAAAGACTCGAGAGCAGCCCCCAGGCTCAGAGGGGAAGCACCTGTGCGTGGGAGCTTTGCCTTTAGATTGGTTATGAGAGAGGGGACCCGTCAGCCCAAGAAAGACGGTATCAGGTCATCAATCAGACATCTGAGTCAAGTTAGAGCCAAAGGGTGCCTGGGACCCCTCCCCAGCACCTGGGTGCCCCCTCCCCAGCATCAGGTCCACCCTCCCCAGTCCCCAGGTTCCCCCTCCCCAGCACATGGATTCCCCTTCTCCAGTGTCTGGGCCACCCTCAGCCCCACGTCCCTCCTCCCCAGCACTCATGTCCCCCTCTCAGTGCCCGGGTACCCCCTCAGTTCCCAGGTGCCCCCCTCCAGTACCTAGGACCCCCCTCAGTTCCCAGGTGCCCCCCTCCAGTACCCAGGACCCCCCTCAGTGCCCAAGTGCCCTCCTCCAGTGCCCAGGTCCCCCCCTCAGTGCCCAGGTCCCTCTTCCTGGTGGGCCCCCTGTTTAGAGCCCGGAAGGCTGGAGGGGTATTGCCGAGCTCACCCTCAGGACCTGCGTGCCCGGGCGCAAGGCCATCTCGTCCGCCACCGAGCCAGGGGTGACCCGGTGGATGAAGATACCCGTGAGGTTGCCTCCGATGACGCTGATCTGCTCCAGCAACCGGTGGCCCTGGAACGCCAGCACCGCCACCTGGCCCAGGGCCCTGCGTGCCGGCCGGCGCCGCACTGGGAAGCTGCTGCGTGGAGGAGGGGCGCGGTCTGCGGGGTGACCTGGTGTGCACAGTGCCCGGCAGCAGGGGGAGGCCGAGGGGTCTCCCTACCACCTCCAGGTCCCCTCCTGTGGCAAATGCTACCTTCTGCTCTCTGCCACTGCCTTGTCGTGGCTCTCCAGCAGCCCCCGAGGAGATGCCCCACTTACCTTTCTGAGGTCCAGGAGTCCCCCAGGCAGGGCTGCGAGCTGCCCTCCGTCTCAGGAAGGCCTGGAGGAAGTCGAGAGCTTGCCACCGAGCCTAGGGTAACCACGAGGCGGCCCCACTCCTGGAGGTGCTTCGGTCAGCCGGTGCCACCCCAGGCCCATGCCTCACCCAAGCACTTTCCCTATTCCCTCCGAGCGCCCCAGAACCTTTATTCCACCCTGCAGAGCCGCC
Source organism: Tamandua tetradactyla (assembly GCF_023851605.1). NCBI lineage: Eukaryota > Metazoa > Chordata > Mammalia > Pilosa > Myrmecophagidae > Tamandua > Tamandua tetradactyla. The sequence goes on along the minus strand of NC_135332.1, from coordinate 72,464,822 downwards.
CTCGGCCACGTGCCTTGTTTCTACATTTGAAGCCGTGGCTGGCATTTGAAAGGCTGGGAGATTGCACCTGAACTCTGGATTTTGAGCCTCATTGGAAAAGTCAGGTCTGGTCTGCCCTTCTGCGTGGTCGCCCCACCCCATCCCACCCCACCCCTGGCCGTCCCCAGGGTCCCCCGGCTCCTGCCTGGGAGGCAAACGAGCACCCGAGTCCAGGGCTATAGGCAGCCTTGGGCCCGGTTCACGCCCACAATCTCGTGATTATATACTTAAGGTTCCCTGAAATTAACTCTACATTCCTGGTGTGTTTGCGGTGATTCCACTCAAAACTGCCATAAAACACAACGTGGCGGGGCATTACAAAGAAGCCTGACCCAGAAAGAGAAATCAGCCTTCCAAATCCAAGCCCCCACAAGCAACACGTTTCTGTCCAGGGCGGCCCCCCCAACTCATCGCTGTTGGAAACAATGAAAATGTGGTGGGGGTGGGCATCACATGACCCTGGGTGCCTGCAGTGTGGTGTCCGTACGCCCCCCAGTGGTTGTGGGCTGAACTGCAGGTGGGCGTGAGACACCACCACGTACTGGCCCTGGGGAGCCGGGTATGCAGGATCGAGGCAGGGGAGCTGTCTGAGAGGGGCTGTGACCTGGAGGAGGACGGCGGACGGGTGAAATCAACACGAGGAGAGATGCCTCCCCACCAGGAGCAGCCTAGACCCCAGGCCTGACACTTTCAGGTGCTGCTGGGAGACCCCGGTAAGGACAGATCAGAGCAGGGAGGGCCCGGGAAAGCATTTAAGGGTGTGTGTGCATGAATGCATGTGAGTGTGTGAGTGTATGAGAGTGAGTGTATAAAAGTGTGTGGAGCACATGTGAGAGTGTGTGGATGCATTTGAATGTGCATGTGTGTGAATGTGTGTGTAAAACTGTGGGAGAGTATACAAGTGTATGAGTGTGTTTATAAAAGTGTGAGTATATGAGTATGAGTGTGAGTGCATGAATATGCATGACAGTGTGGGTGTGAATTTGCATGTGAGTGTGTGTTGGGGCATTGAGTAGGAGTGTACAGGTAATGTTAGTGTGTGTGAATGTGTTGGTAGACGGTGTGTGTGAGAGGGGGTGTGAGTGAGAGAATGTGTGAGTGCATGAGTGTGTGAGTAGGTGTGTGTGTGAGAGGGTGTGACTGGGGTGTGGGGGTGTGGACATGCGTGGACGTGTGGGAGAGGATGTATATACGCATGTGCATGAGTGTGACTTGTGTGTGGACATGTATGTATGAGAACATGTAAGTGTGCATGTGTGAGTATGCGTGCGTATATGAGTGAGTATGAGTGTGCGAGTGTGGGTGGGTGTGAGCTGGTGTGAACCTGGGTGTGAGCATGTGGGTCTGTGTGTGTCGCTGTGTGAACATCTGTTCTGAGTGGACGTGCTTATAAATACCCACCTCGGCCTCTGGGTGAAACAGAAAAGGGCCCCGGTGTCAGGGTCAAGGGTATTGGCTCAGGCAGCCCGGCCATTTGAGCGATTGTAGAGGCCCAAGGCCAGAGCCGCTGCTAGGGTGACTCTGTCTCCACCCCAACCCAGAGAGAGCCCCAGGTGGTCTCACTTGCATCCCTGGAGCTCCCCGTCCGCACTGCTCGCTGTCCCCCCAACCAGGCCCTGGGCCCAGGAGAAGGTCCCTGGATCAGAGTCCAGGGTTGGGGCACACTCACCTGACTTGTCTATGATCTCGTAACCCAGGTCCGTGGCATTGGCCTTGGCTCCTGGGGAGGTGCCCAGCTCAGCTTCCAGGACTCCTGGGCAGCTGTGGAAGCACACGAGGCCTTAGAGGAGGGCGGCCCAGGCCGGAGTCCCTTGGGGAGGCCCGGGAACAGGGTCCCTAATGCTGGGCCTTGACGCACCTCAGAGTCCAGGGGTCTTCCCGGAGGTCCTCTGCAGCCCGCTTGTACAGGGACTGCTGGCTGGGGGGCAGGGGGCTGCTGGAGCGGAAACTGTCCATGGGCTCGCGGCTGGACGCGGCGCTGAGGTCAGACCAGGCCTGAGGCAGGAAAGGGTGCATGAGGTTGGCCCGGCCTGATGGCATTCGCAGCCCCCTCCCAGCCCAGTCCAGGCAGGTGCCCTGACACAGGTCCTTGGCGACACAGGTGTCCTCAGAGTCACACCCACCCACCGTCACCCCAGAGGGGTCAGCCCTGGCTGGGCATCGACTTGCCAACACCTCAAGAGGTCAACTGCTGAGCCTCCTCTGGAAGGCCACATTGGCTGGGGAGGGGCGGGGATGTGAGAGTGGGGTGCACCCCAGAGAGAGAGAGAGAGCAGCCGAGCAGGTGGGAATCCAAGGAGGGACAAGCGACTGATTATGAAGTCCAGCAGGGCAGAGAGCAGGAGGAGGTTGAGTGGGGCTGACTCAGATCCCTGGGGCCTGCAAACAAGTTAGTGGGGCGTGGGGGGGGGGGCCACATGGGGCCAACAAGGGGGTCTCTTCCCGGTTCCACCCCCACCCACCTCTACCAGAAAGCAGTCATGGTTGGACTTCAGCCTGGGGCAGTGGAGAGCCACGGGCAGGTTTTAAACTGGGGAAGGACAGGACTTGATTCCATTTGGGGTCTGGGCAGCTCTGGGACTTTTGGGGCCCGGCATGGCAGGTGAAATTTTGGGTGGCGCGTGTGTGCGCAGTGTTCTCAGGGGAAGACCCATAGCCTTCCGCAGATTCTCAAAGGGGTACACAGGTAGGCAGGGTGAAGCCGCTGCCCCATGGGGTGCCAGGGTGCCAGGGAGGAGGCTGTGGGAACAACCTGGGAAGGAAGCACCAGGTCTGGCAGTAGGAAAGGGACATGGCTTCTCATTCCCTCTTTATTTGACCAAAAGAAGGGAGCAGAGACACTGGGGCCCTGTGACAACCCAACAACATTCCCAGTTTTGTTGGTGCAAGCTGCATCAAGCTAGGCCCTGTGGGTAGGAGACCTTCGTCCCGCACAAGGAGGGGGCGGGAGGGGCTGGCGGTACCTCGGGGGAGCTCAGGAGGCCACCGTCGGGGCTGTCACAGTCGTCCCGTGGGCAGATGGCAAACATCCGCACAAGCCGCTGCTTCTCCCTGGTGCAGGGCTCCCGGGCTCCGGCTTCCTGCGGCAGGACGCGCGGGTTCATTGGGTAGAGTGTCCCCTCGGATGCTCTTGGGTTCTAACAGGTCACCTGCGCCCACCTCCACCCCATGGGCTCCTTTACTCTCATTGCCTCCCAGGTGAAACAATTATGCTCCCACCCTCCAAACCCACGTGGCTGGAAAGCAAGACCCTCAGCCCCGGAGCTCCCAGGAGCTGACCCCTGAGGCGGGAAAGGCAACCAGTCTGATGAATGGTCTTTCTTATCTTTTAGGGAACTTATGCTGCGCTTTACGAGTTCCCCAAATCATACAAACCCCATGCAGGAAATCCGGGGTGGGATGGGGACAGAGCTGATCAGAGAAGAAAACGAAATTCACTCATAATCCCTCTACTCAGAATGAGTACAGTTAGCCTCTTGGTGTCTGTCCTTCCAGTCTTTCTCCTATGCCTGCATATAGGGTGTGAGTCTGACTGACGCGAGGAGGCAGCGAGGGAGGGGAGACGCCTACCCGCCCTCAGGTCCAGGGAACCTCTGAGGGTCTCGCCCACTCACCAGGAGGCAGTGTCCGCAGGGAGGGGCCATAATGATAGTGTTAAAATGACCTTAGCTCTTTGGGAGGACAACTCTCTGTCATTGCACGTTTGCTATGATTCAGCCCTGGGACGTCTGACTTTCAAACATTGCTGGAAGCATCGCTTACAAAAGTCGGGGCTGGCTGCACAGTTCCGTGCACTGCCAATGCCCTCTTTACAAGTTCCGGAACCTTCCGCCAAGTTGCCCCTTTAAGGATGTGCCACAAACACAGACCCAGAGGCAGAGCTGACTCCCGGCTGTGCATCTTCAAAGTTTTACAGCCCTGTCTGCTCAAGGGACGCCCCGGGTGGCTCCCATGCTCGGACCCCACGCGCTGCCTGCCTCCTGCCCCCGCTCCTGCGCCTCCCGTCGGAGTCCCAGCGTGTTGGGGAGCACTCACCCCACTCGGCGAGTCTGCCCGCAGCTTGCAGAGCTGTTTGCGCAGTTCGCAGACCTCGTCCGTCAGCTCGAACACCTTCCGGCGCAGCGAGTCCTTCTCAGTCAGGCTCTGAGAGATCTCCACCTGGGCCCCGTCCCTCGCCGAGTACGCCTGGGGGCCAGGAGGTGGCGGGTGCCCACCCTTTAGACATGCAGGAAGGGGCCGCCGCCCGCTCCTGTTCTGCATTTACCCCGGGCTGTCCCGTGGGCACCAGACAGGGCTTGTGCCAAGCCGTCCCAGCCTACAGCCGTTCACAGCCCCCCCCCTCGGCCTCCCGGGGATACCTGGTCCCGCTCCTTCTGCAGCTGGGCCACTTGGCTCTGCAGCGTGCTCATCTTCTCCTTGTAGATCTCGCAGTCCATCTTGGTTTTCTGGAACTGGAGCAAGGTCTCCTCCTTCTCCTTCCAGTACTGGGCAGAGGAAGGGGACAGGCGGAGGCTTCAGAAGCCGCGGAAGGTGGGGGCGGAGGGCCGGGTGGGATGGGAGGGGGCCAGGACAGGGAGGTGGGTCTGGGGGGGGTGCCAGGGACTTCTCAAGAGCCACTGGGCTGATCACGTTTGGATTTGGTCACCGAAACATGTGTGCGTGTCGCATGTATATTAAACGTCCTGAAATAGATCATTTCCCTCCATCCTGCCTCCTTTCTCCTGTTCTCCCCCAGCCTTTTATAGTGACTCTCACCCCATCCCCCCCCAGGTACTTGAAATCACCCTGTACCTTTTGTTGTTGTTTACTGATTTTTATGTGTCATTGTTTAATTAAAGCATTTATTTTTTCACCCTGTATCTTAATAACATGTTCACCTGATTGCACTTTTCTCACCACCACAGAACTAGACCATAATCTCTGCGGACATGGCTGTGAACTGTGAACTGGCACCTACATAGCCCTGACAAAGGAGTAAATGAATGAATCAATGAATCAGGTAAGTGAAACTGATGGGCTTGTGCATTCCAGGAACCCGCCTTCCTCCCAGTGCAGTTCCTGCCTGAGAGGCAGGTACGGCCAAGGGGTAGGAAAGAGCGGAGGACGGAGGGGAGGAGGGGACGAAGGAGAGGGGAAGGGAAGAGGAGGATAAAGGGGAAGGAGGGGAGGACAGAGGGGAGGAGGGAGGGAAGAGAGAGCAGGGGAGGGGAGGAGGGAATGAAGGAGGGGAGGAGGGAAAGGAGGGGATGAAGGAGGGAGAGGAGGAAGGAGACAAAGGAGGGGAGGAGGAAGGGGAGGAAGGAGAGGAGGAGATGAGGAGGGAGGAGAGGAGGGGAAGGATGAGGGACAAGAGGGGAGGAAGGAGAGAGAAGGAGGGAAAGGAGGGAAGGAGGTAGGGACAGGAAGGAGAGGAGGAGGGGAGGACGGAGCGGAAGGAGGGATCAGAGGGAAGGGAGGAGGGAGGGGAGTGAGCGGAGGAGGGGAGGGAGGAGGGATGGCAGCGTGCCCACCTGCTTTCGCTGCCGCTCGGCGGCCACCGCCCGCTCCCTCAGAGAGTGGAGCCGGTCCACCAGCTCCTGCTTGCTCTCGCGTGCCTCGTCTAATGTCTGCTCCAGGATGTCCTTCTCCGCCTGGTGGACAGAGAGGTCAGCCCGGGACCCCGGCCTTGCCACAGGCCTGCCCCTTGGGGCCCTGAGATGCTGCAGGACCAGCGGTGTAGAGGAGCTAGCCGCATCTCTGCCCATCAGGTGGGAATAAAGGCCTGGAAAAGTTCACCGTCATAAGTGGGAAGCACACCTGGTCTAGGACACAGAAAGCACAGGAAACTGACAACCGCTTACGATGGCAATGCCTCCTTTCAGTCAAGGTTAACTCCCTCTCTCAACACATCTACCAGCGGAGTGCCAAAGCGAGGGAAAACCCATGGGCACTGTTCCCTGCCCCAGCTCCCGCTGCAGAGAGGGGTTTATGGACAGTGGCTGTCTCCTGTGCAGCCGCTACCCTGTGCTCGCTGGATATTTAGTGAGAGAATATTTTGATAAACAAAGCTTTCTTAATGGAAAAGAGTCAAACAAGGGAAGCAAAGGGACTGCGCCATTCCAGGGCATCGGCGTCCTGAACTTCTCTGGTTCCTGTAATTCCTTTCCCCCACCCTCAGGACTAATTCCACCCTTTTTAGTCACCCCACTCCACTCCCCAATATGGCAGCAGGAAACTAGCAGAGCAGGACATTCCAAGGCATGCCCGACAGCATTTAATTCTGTTGCCATTTGGGGCTCTGGGCTCTGGAGAGCATTCGGGGAGGGGGCAGGTGTAGAGAAAGTGGGACCACCAGTTGCCCCATTTTCATCCACCTCTCAGAAAAGGCTCAGACCGGGGCCAAAGGCCAGTGCTGGGGAAATGCCGGCCAGCTCTGGTTGGGAAGTTTCCTGCTGGAGGGACCTGGAACCCACCAGGCTGAAGGTCAGAGATCTGAGCTTCTCATTCTCCTCCTTCAGGCGGTTCAGTTCCTCTCCTCCAGGCTCTGGGTCGCTGGCCAGCCTCTGGGACCTCTCGTGAAATTCCCGCTCGCAGCAAGAAGTCATCTGTACCCTCTGCAGCTCTTGTTTCAGCAGATACAGCTGCCAGGGAGGGGAGACGGATCGATGCCTGGGCCGCTTCTCCACCAGCCCAGCAGCCCGGGGGGGTGAGGCATTCCCCACGCACAACAGGCCCAGAATCTGTTACAGGGTTTTGGCTACTGAATAATGCCAGCCCCTCCAGTAGGAGCAGGGTCTGCTAGTTTTCCCTTCTAGATGCAGGGAGGGGGTGGGGGATTGGGTAGGGTTGCTGGGCTGGGGTCCCGGGGACAGATCAAGGAGCCCTTTAATCTCTGACGTTAAACAGCAGCCAAGAATGGCTGGCCGTGAGCATCTCCACCAGCGTGCTCCCTGGCTTCTCTGCCTTTCCACATTCCACTCAGTACACCAGACGGAGGGGATTTGGATTCACGAAAATCAGTGAGTAAAAGAAAGAGACAAGGCAAGTCAGGCGGGGCAGACATGCTTGGCAACACAGTCCCTGCAAGGACCGGCAGCCCTTATGCGAGTATGGGCATCGGGAAACCACCTGGCCGGGTCCTTGCTCTCTTCCTGCTGGACCGTGAGCCAGCCCGGGCACCTGAGGAGAAGGCCCTGCCTGCCTTTTCCCCGTAAGGAGAACCCAGTCTGTATCTCAGGCTGGAGTTTGGCTCTCACTCCTGGGCTGAGGTCAAGCAGAGAAGGAAGATCATTTCCACTTGGGCTTTTTCCCTCCCAACTCCTTTTAAGCAAACTCTCATAAGCAATTATTGAATTCCTCCTATGCGGCAGCTGGGTTTGGACATGGAATATTCTATGTATTCAAACAAGAAAATCAAATCATTGGGAGCTAGGAGTGAAAGCCAAAGGAAACAAATGAACCTAATTATGCTTCAAACAAATGTCCTAAGGATAAGGAAGGGAGAGCGAGAGAGAAAATGAGCAACGCAATAACCTATGAGCACAGTATCTGACCACAACCCTCAGCCTTGGGCAGGGTCGGGGGGTGAATACAAACCCTCAAGCTTCCTACTGGGTTTGATTACTGTTGGAAGATGGGCAAAGCGATGCTGAGGTGTTGTAGCTAAACTCCAGGAGGGAGCTAATGAATAAGTGTGTCTACATTGGGAGCTGAGGTTCTGCCTGTGCAAGGAAGGGCGCACAACCACGGAACGGGAAGCATCCAGATGAGAAGTGTGGGAACTCATGATTTGTAAAGAATGCATGTGTAGATGCATACTTGTGTGTGCACACATGTAAGCATGCATGTGTGTGCATATGTGTGTATGCTTGTGTGTGCTCAGACATATATGTGCATGCATACTTGTGTGCCTGTGTATGTGGTGACACTTGTGTGTACACATGGATGTGTGCATCGTTGTGTGAACACATATGTATATGTATATTTGTGTATGTGTGTATACTTGTGTATGTGCACATGGATGTGTGTGTACTTGTGTACACACATGGATGTGTGTGTATACTTCGTGTGTGTGGAGGTTTATGTTTCATAGCTCTTTCTGCTGAATCGGCCAAGAAGCACAGGCAGCCCAGCAGCAGTGAGGGTAGCCAGCACCCAGTCTTGGTCTCTAAACAAAACCAGGGCACCCCCACGGAGGTGGCTGACCCCGGGGCAGAGGGGCGAGCTACAAGGTGGTCCCAGGATGGAAATGACAGGGGGTGCGTGGGGACCCAGCCGGGCTGCCCACGCACCTCCTCTTGCAGGCCGCGGCAGCGTGTGGTTGCCAGCTCTTTCTCCTCCAGGACGCTGCTGTAGCGCAGGGACAGGCCAAGCATCTCGTCCTTCAGCTTCAGCACCTCGTGGAAGTGGGCACTGACCTCACGCTTCATGCGGCCGTGGTCGGCCTCCAGCTCGCTCAGGCCCTGGACCCGGGCCTCTGCCTGGCCCAGCTGTGCATGCAGCTGTCGACAGCGCTGCAGCAGCGCCTCCTTCTGCCCCTTCTCCTGGCTCAGCTCCTCCTGCAGGCTGCCGATGGCCCCAGCCAGGCACTCGGTCAGCTTGGACGTCTCCATGAGGCCTGCGGGGGGAGTGGGCGGTGGGCTTTGGCGACTCTGGGAGCCTGCGCCCAGACGCTCCAGTAGGACTGACCCTAATCTGCTGGTCTCACTGGAACACTTCCTGGTCCAATGAGAATCACATTTTGGCTGGATAAATGGTGCTCATCGTGACCTACTTCCCGTGGCACAAATGAAGACGCTTCCCAGGAGACCCCCGCTTGCTCAGGCCCAGCCCTCCCGTCAGCTGAGCCATGCTCAGTGCTGACTCCTTGCAATGTCATCTAAAGAAAACGTGTCAGGGAACACAAATCTGTATAACAGAACCCTGAAAAGGGAGGGAATGTTGCATTATATCAACCACAGTTTTGAGTTACAGGAGCTCTACCTCTTTCAAAAGCACCTCCAGGGAAGCCTAGAATTACTAAATTAGCCAAAGCAGCCTATTTTCCACCAAGCAGGAGTTAACTTTTACTTAAATGGTGAGCAAAAGTGCAAAAGGCTGCTTATGAGCTTGGACTACCCCCACCCCACCACCGCCCTAGCCCGTGTCCCCCGACTCTGTGTCCTTGAGTGTCATGGCTGGGACGCTGCAGCTTGGTGGCCCCTCCCTCTCTGAGGCAAAGGCTGCCTCGATGGGCTTTTCTAAGGACCAGAGACGCTTCCCCTTTGCCTGTACCCCTCAGATGCAGGCTTTTGTACCCCACAGGGGTCTCTTCATGGTGCTGGGTAATGAGAGCAGACCTGTTTTTTTCAGAACTCAAGGCCCAATGGGCTCCTTCTCCAACCTGCCCTCAATATGGCTGGGGTGGGGGTGGGGGGTGATCTTTTCACCCCCAGGGCACTGGGCACAGGACAGGGGGCTGCAGGGGTTCAGAACCATGCAAAGGCAAGGAGGGACCCCCACACACACAAACATACACCCATTTATCAGGAACCAGAGGGTCCTCAGAAGATCATGCCTGGGGGGAGGGTTCTGCCAGCGCCCCCAGTGGAGACGCAGCTCTCACCACTGAAGTTGCTGAAGTCCACGGCGGGCTGCAGGCCAGTGACAAGGGTGTAGAGGTCAGGGTTGTGGAACTTCAGGCTCTCCAGGAAGGCGACGGCCCCGTCCTTCCCACGAGTCTTGAGCAAATCCAACAAGTGCCCTTGGGAGAGAGGGATGTCCTTTTAACTGACGAGGGGGCTGGGCTGGGGGCTTCCCCACAGGGGGAGCGGGAGCAGGAACCCCATACGTCTAAGAATTGGGAGGGGAGAAGTTTTCCAGGATCCCTGGGATGGGCGGGGGCCCCCCCTGGTCTCGAAGGCTCCCTCTATCCACGTGGGTAGCAGGCATCTTGAGGAAGGCAAACCTGATATTAACTGAGCAGCTACTACGACCCAAGCATAGAGGTGGGGACACAGGATGAAAAAGCTGATACCCCCTCAAAGAACCTTCCAGGTGCTTTGGTGGACATGCCTTGAAACCCGGTCCCACTGCTAAGCTATATGAGCTGCGGGAGGGTGAATTTATCAGGCACTCTCCAAAGGAGAAAGGAGCAAACCGCAGCACCTCCAGGGACCCAGCCCCAGAGGAGCCTTGCAGGGCCTGCACGTCCAGGACCCGTCTCCATCTGTCTCAGATGAATTCATCTCCCCTGTATTGGCCATAAAGACTTTTCCCAGATACATAAGCCAACACCCACCAATGTTATAGTGTTTATAGCTACCACTTAGTCACCCACTTTCTATGGCCCAGGCTTTGCACAAACAGCAACTCATTTCATCCTGCTAACAGCCCCATAGGTAAAGGGTAAGCACCCCTGTTTTTGAATGAGTAAATACTGCTACCCAGACAGTCAAAAGCAAGTCGAACACATCTGTCATGGGTTGATGAGGGGCCCCCAAAAGACATGACCACCCAGAACCCGCGCGCGTGATCTTATCTGGAAATTGGGTCTTTGCAGATATGGTTGAGTTAAGGGTCTCAAGATAAGCTCATCCTAGTTTAGGGTGGGCCCCAAATCCAAGGACAGGTGTCATAATAAGAAAAAGGAGAGGGGGTGCGGTCATAAGCAGGGGAGCACTGAGGATTTCTGAGAGTCACCAGAGCCTGGGGGAGGCAGAAAGGATTTTCCTCAGAGCCTCTGGAGGGAGCCCAGCTTGGATGACACCTTGATTTTGGACTCTGGCCTCCAGAGCTGTGAGAGAATACATTTCTGTTGTTTTTGAGTCACCACAATTGTGGGACTTCGTTACAGGAGCCCAGGAAGCTAATACGACCTCATACCTAACCAATTTGCTGGTGGTATAACTGGAAACCAGTGCCCTTGGCTTTAAGAGAAGAAACAGCTCAGAATTCTTGACACTCAGCTTTTGCAAGCTGCTTTCTTTAGAGCTACGTGCCAGAGATTTTACTAGAAGCCTTGGGTCTGCTGACTAAGGAGGGCCTCTGAACGCTACTCCCACAGCCGTGGACCCCAGACCCCAGGCTGCAGACGCCTGTCAGTGTGGCAAGGACCAGCCCCGGCCGGCCACCCGGCTCAGCCTCAGGGGTGCACAGCAGACTCTGCAGCCCCCCCCCAAGTCTGGAGCGCTGACCCCTTGGCATTGCTCCTTAAACACTCTTGAGCTCTGCAGCATGAGCATTGAGGGGTGAGGCCGAGGGCGCCCCAAGGGTAAGCAAAAGAGGCCAACCCGAAGGCCAGATCCCGCACTGGTGCATTCCGGTGAAATCCAGAACAGGCAAACCCACAGAGACAGGAGGCAGGCTGGTGCTCGCCCGGGGCAGGACTTGGAGAGCTGCGGGAGCGCGGGTTTCCTTTGGGGGTGGGGGTGGTGGAAATGTTGAACAATTGGCAGTGGTGGCGGTAGCCCCCCACGCTGCGAGAACCCGAAACCCGTCGCTGCTCGGGGTGGGCACTGCCCCGCGGGCCTCACCGACTCTCATGGCGTTGTTGGTGAACCTGGCACTGTGCAGCACCTCCTCCTCATCCAGCTGGCCCAGCACCTTGGCCTGGCGCAGGTAGGGCGTGAGGCGACTGGGGACAACCCTGCGCACGACCTCGTGGCGGTGGCCATCCATCATCTCCCACAGTGTCTCCTCATCCAGGGCCGTCAGTGCGGAGTCCGTACGGCATAGCTCGGCCATGGCCGGGCGTGGGGGGGCACCCGGGAGCACCTGGAAAAGGGCACGCTCGGCCAGGCGTCCTCAGGGGGCCGGCAGGACCTGGCTTGCAAGCAGAGAAGGAAATGCCCGGTTCAGGGAGTGGGAGGCCCACCCCACCAGCTGACTGGAGCCTCCACCCCCGTGTCACTGCCATCAGCACGGGTGCCATCTGGTGCGCCCCTCCACCTGGAGCGCTGGGTTTCGGCAGACTGCATTTACCTGCAAAAGCACAGGAAGCGGCTCCTGGCTCAGGGAACCCATTTCCCGAGGGAGAGTGACATCACACACAGACCCACTCTCTGCTGGGTCTACACCGTGACTTCTCAGCCAGGGCAATGCATTGCCTCCTGGGGCTGAGCATTCTGACCTTCCCGTATGGCAGGCGCAGAGACACTTAAACAGAAGTGCAGTGCATCGGCCAGAATTTTGTGGGAGGGCAATTAGAGAAAAGAAGTCTATAAAGGTTTCTTTGGGGTGAAGATTAAACGAGGTTAGGAGACTCTGCCCTAGAATCTGGAACAAGCAGGGCTCTCGGGGTGATGGACCCCGCAGCCTCGTACCCCCATCGGAAGGCAGAAGCGGGGCTGGTGGGCGGGTTTGAAACGGTGCCAGCATGGAAAGCACAGTGCTTTCATTTGCTGGGGCGGACCCTTGTCACTTTTCAGCATCTGAAACCCCTCTACTTTGGAGGTAACGCTTTTTGCAAGGGGCAGGTGGGTCCTCCTTTCCGCTCAGCGATTGAGGTGAGCAGATGCTCCTGACCCCATTCCCGGCGGCTGTAATGCCATGTGAAAGCACCTGCCCAGGGCTGGAGACCTGTGCAGGGCAGGTGGGGAGGGCTCGCAGTGTCAGCACCATGTCCCAGGCACGCGCCCGGCAGGGACACCTACTGCACGTGCCGTGCAAAGAACTCAAGACTCCTCAACCACTCTACACCACGTCCCTCGCTCAGTGACCTTTTCGATTTTTGTCGCACCTGCTTTCCGCCTGAGCGCTAAGCCTCCAATGCACCCAGTCTGTATGAGTGAGTATCACATTCTTTAACCTATTTCTAAACAATAGCGTCCATCAAATCATGTCTTGCTGTCAGCTACAGAGTTTCCTTAAAACAAAATTAGAGCAAATAAATATTATTAAAAGTGTTACAGTTCTGAGAAAATAATGGTGCTAGTGCTACACCATGGAAATACTGCTTCATACCTTTGTTCATGAAATGTCATTTTTCTCAGAAGCAAGACTACCCGAGAGAATGCCTGTCCGGACAGAGAGGAAGAAAGCCATCCGGATCGAAAGGGAATCCAACAAAGGGCTTTGGAGTCGGAGCAGAAGGAGAGGCGCGCAGCAGTGCAGGCTCCGGGGGACGAGGATGGAGGGGAAGTACAGGCTTGTGTTAAACCCATGTAAGGCTCCCATAGTGACTTTTTAATCTCCATCTATGTCCTTGAAATAAAGTTCTTAAAACGAAAAGGACTTGGTTGCTTATTGGGGGCACTGGATGGGGGTGAGAGGTCACCTCGGAAACTCTCCTGGGTAGTGCCAGAGGCGCTCTGTCTTGGACAATAGCTCTCGACAAGGTGGGCACCTCGGGGAAGGTGAGAGAGGAGTGACACTTGGTAAAAGCACGTTATAGAAAAAATGAAACTGAAGGAAGCCACTCTTCAGAGGAGGGAAGTGCCACAGGGCCTTGCCTGGTGGGGCGTGGGTTAAAAAAAAGGTGAATGTCTGTCCGTGTGTGAATAAATGAACAAAATGTGGTCTATCCGGGCTGTGGAATGCGATTCTGCCATAAAAAGAAAGGAATTTCTCATGCCTGCTACAACACGGACGAACCGTGAAAACATCACACTGAGCGAGAGAAGCCAGACATGAGCAGACAAATATCGTATTGTGTCCAGAATAGGTAAATCCATAGAGACAGGAAGTGTGTTAATGGTTGCCAGGAGCAACCATGGAGAGAAACTGCAGAACCATTACAGGGCTTCCTTTCAGGGTGACGAGAATGTTTTGGAACTGGATAGAGCAAGTGGTTGTACAACCTTGTGGATAATCAAAATGCCACTGAAGTGTTCCCTTTAAAATGGTGAACTTATGTCAGGTGAATGTCAGCTAAGTTTAAAAACGGAAAAGGTGGAGCCCCAGAGCAAACAGCAGGCTGGGAGCGTCTCTGAATTGGCAGAGCCGCAGCTGTCTGGGACAGACTCCAGTGGCTGATTTCACAGGCGGCGGTTCCAGCTCTGTCGGGGATTCGCTAGCCGGTCTAGCATCCGAGTCCTGCCGCTGGTGGACCTCCGAACATACCTGCTCACCTGCCACCAGGTGGGCACTGCTGTGGGTGCCCCTAGCTTTGCCGACGAGCCAAGCTCTGTTTCAAGCACATGGAAAAAGTTCTACAAATGATATCACAAATATCCATGACCCCACTATGGATTTAAACAAGCCTTAGAATTTTCATTAGATAGCTGACTCCTTTTTGTTATCTTGAATTGTGTTCCCTCCCTCTCTGCCCAGAGGTAACCACTAGGCTTTATATACATATTTCTGCAGGACATATTGCATACAGTTTGCCATTTTAACCATTTTTAAGTGTACTGTTCAGTATTATTAATTACATCCACAATAATTGTGCTGCCCTTACCATCAACCATCACCCAAATTTTCCCATCACCTCAATCTGAAACTCTGCACCCATTAAGCAACAGTCCCCCAATCCTCCTTCTCCCAGCCCCAGTAACCTCAAGTCTACTTTCTGTCTCTGAATTTGCTGGGCATTTAAAAAAATAATTTGCAACGTATGTATGTGTCTGCATACCTTATGCAGTTTTTTCACGTTTTAAAGTGTACGTAAACAGTATCACGCTTTACTCTCAACGTGTTTGTGTGATTTATCACAGGGATGGGTACAGGTTATATCCCTTCTTAACAGCCTTTGTGTGTTCAATCATATGAATGAGCCATGAGTGATTCACCCGGGCTCCTCTTGGACGGATCTGGGGTTGGTGCTAACTTTTTTGCATTGCCTCTGGGGCACATGTAGCAGTGGTTCCCATAGTCTCTTTAATAACTGTGGCATGTTTTTTTCCTTTGGGGATGAGATATAGGACCAGTCAGAGCTCTATGCCTCTTGAAGAGGTCTGTAGACTAGAAATGCTTGAAGATCACAGAGGATGAACAGTTGGCATTTAAGAAAAATGGAAAACGACCAGCAGGGAATCCTGACTCCATTAATAGTCCAATCCAAGGAGCAGGCAGCCAACACGTACTCACCGACAGGCTCAAGTTCGTTCTTGCAGGACCCCTTTGCTGGGGGGTGAGATCTGGGTCCTCTCTGTGGCCCAGGCGTCTCCAAAGCTCAGGGTCCAGAGTGGGGCCTCTCCTCTCTCTGCAGGTGGAGCTGGGCTGGGCAGGAACAGCCCGACTGACACCAACCTGGTGCCAAGGCGACTTGACAGCTATTTCAAACCTTGTGACTTGGTCCAAATCTCAAAGTTCGAGCACTAAAGATGAATGCAAAGGGGAAAAAAAAGGCAAACCTGATACAGGAAATAAATGTAACAGATCTTTGACCCTTTGCGGTTTACTCAGTGGCTACAGAACCTTCTTTGGGCTGGGAAACAGGCTTCCGAATGAACCAGGGCTTTGAACACGAGAGTAGTACCGAGAGTTGGCAGGCACGGCGGTTACCCAGCAGGCTGACACCAGCAGGTGGGGGCGGCAGGAAGGAGCCTCCCTGGGAGCCTTTGGAGGGACCCTGGTCCTGCCCCACCTGGGTTTTGGACTCCTGGTCTGGGAGGGACATATCCATGCTCGTTTCCAGGACCTTGTTACTGCTGCCCCAGGAAACTAGAAGATAACAAGCCCCAGAGATGGAGCTCTGCCTCCCCACCCTTCAGCCGTATGCACCCGATTCGTTCAGGGGATGATTCCACCGATGCTTGTGCGTCAGGGAGAAAGGGGATTGGGAACTGGCTGGGGTCTCCAAGGCTGAGCTGTCAGCACGGGAGGCCCCAGGCCCCTTCACCTGCACCAGAGGTGTGGGTACCTCTGGAGTCCCACCCCAGAACCAGGAAGCCTCTGGACCACCTACATCGTTCACAGTGTCCAATGCCAAATGAGAACATGGGCCCTTGTGTAAGACACACACACACTCACACATGCAGACCTTCAAAAGAGTGACCGCAGAGCATTAAACCAGACACAGGGCCCTGGGTGATGGCACAAGTCCTGCCCGTGTCGCTGGCTCTGCTCCGCAAAATTGAGGGCCCCCTAGGACCCCCAGTGTAGAGTTAATGCCTGAATTTCTACCTCACCCATGCAATTCCTCTGTGATTTTTAAAGTGTGGTTCTTTCAAGTGCAAAAACTCCTGGGCACTTTGGAGGGTGGGCTGGTCAATGAGATGGAGTGTAAGTGCTTGGGGGTTGGGGGGGCATGCCCCTACTTTGCTGCTCCCAAGTTGGCTGGCCCAAGGCCAGATGGGTCTGGAGTCAAGGGGCTCACTCTGCAGCCCCAGGGGAATCAGCACCAAGGTGCCCTGGCCAGAGGACCCTGACTGGCCAACTGCCCAAGGACCAAAGACCAGACAACAGGGCAAGGAATGGCCTTGCCCCACCTGGGGAAGGCGGCTGCCTGCGTTGGCCCAGCCCCTTCTGGGAAAGACAGGGTGGGGTGGCAGTGAGATCCCGTAAGCCCAGCCCCAGGGCCTGGTCAAGGCAGCCCAGTGTTCATTAAGGAATGGATGGATGGGCACACCTGGTGATGGAATATTAGTCAGCCACATAAACGAGTGAAGTACCAAACCATGCTACAATGTGGGCGAACCTCGAAAACATGATGCTGATGATGAAGTCAGACATAAAAGGCCACATATTGCATGATTCCATTTACATGGCACGTCCACATTGGGAAATCTACAGAGACAGAAAGTACAGAAGTGGCTGCTTAGGGCTGGAGGTGGGAATGCCGGGGGAACAGGGGTGATAGTTAAAGGGTAACAGTTTGGGGGTGAGGCAAACGTTCTAAAATGTGTTGTGGTGGAGAGTGCACGATGCTGTGAATATACCAAAAACCTTTGGCACATACACTTTAAGTGGCTGAATTGTATGGTGTGGGAATTACAACCCATTAAAGCTGTTAAAAATGAAAAAAGCAGATCCCAGCGCTGCGGTGACTGCGCGCTGCCCCTGCCTTGGCCCCTGTTTCCCAGCACCTGTAGGAGGAGGTTGTGGGGCCAGGAGCTGCAACCCCCCTCGGCCCCCTGAGGCTAGCACCAAGCCCCCCAGCTGGGCCTCGGTTACGGCCAAGCCCCTGGGTACCTGGCACCCCAGCCTACCTCGGCTTCTACCACCCTCTGCTGAGGGCGAGCTGTGGTTCTGTCTATTCCATCCCATGTCCTCACGCCCTGTACCCCTCACTGACCCCAAGACCCCCCAGACTGCCTCCCTGTGGGCGCAGAGGCATCTGAGGCCCCCACGGCCCCTGCGTGGATATCAGCCACGGGAGGGTAGCCCCCTCCCACCACGAGAAGCTCAAAGACCCCGGGGCCAAAGTTAACTCAGAACAGTTCAAACATTAAAGCCTGGGCGGGGCAGACTCAGAGACTCACTCTCCCCCCCAATTCCTGGCAAAATGAACCAGAATTTTTTTTAATTTAAGGAAAAGAGCAACAGCCACGGAATGAGGGAAGGTAAACAAATATCAGCCAGAAACTGGAAACAGGCAGGCAAGCCTGGGGATCGACGGAAGGAGGGGAATGGGGGCCAGGTGCCAGCCCATGGCAGTGCCAGGGAAGGGGGGGGCCCTTCCCCAGGAGCCTCCTACAGTTGCCCATCAGAAGAGAAAGAAACTCTGGAAACAAGGAAATCCCCCGGAACTCCCCAGTGCGGGGCGGAGGGTGGAAGGGACTGGGGGCCGCCCGTCCCTGGGGCGAAGGAGCACAGAAGGCACCTAACTGCAGCCCTGAGAGGAGACAGCGGGGGCATCGGGCTCTAACTCAGAGCCAAGATTTCCCACCCTCGACGAAGTGAGAAATAACGTAGGTAGCAGACGGCTGGGGAGGTGGGACAGGAGTGGACGGGAACGGATGCCATCTGGAATGGAAACCTGTCCATCTTAAAGACTGTCTCTGACTTTTTCTGGTTTCCACAGGCTCTTTTTCAAATTTGTGGGGATTTTTAGGAACTAGCGGTTCTCGTGGTAGAGAAACATTTGTATTGCATTTAGCAGTTCCAACATTTTTTTTCCTTCTGTTAAATCCAAGTAAAATTTAATACTTTTTAGTTTTAAATTATGTAGGTCACGATTCCATTTTATAAAATGATGTTGGTCTGTCTCTCTAGCTGTCTCTCAATCTTTATGCCTCTACTTACCAATCCATCCAGCGGTCCAATCTGTCTGTCTGTCCTTGAGTGTGTATGCATGTGTGCATATGAGAGACAGAGAGAAAAGTGAGGAAGAAAGAGAGGGGAAAGGGAAAGAGAGGGAGAGAGAGGAGAGAAGGGGCAGAGAGAGGAGGAGAAAGAGGGAGGGAAAGAGAGCGAGAGAAATCCTCAGATGGTTTTCACTAATGTTAGTGGAGGGGAATTCTAAGAATCTGTTACTTTATTTTGCTTGGTATTGAACTTTTTAGAATGAGCAAGTGTGGGTTTGATTAAAAAAATTCATTACTTTTAATGAGTGGATTGACAGAGAAAGAAATGGGCCTCACGCTAGAAGCATTTGTGCTGGGGAAGGTGCCCGTAAACTGGGACAGCTCTGGCTTATGTCTCTGGTGGGGGTGTAATAATTCTCAGCATCCCTCTTTCTCTCCCTCAAGTGCTGCAGTTTGGGTGACAAATTACAGGTGGAAAGGAGATGCCAGCCCAGAGCCACAGCCTTGCCAGCTGCAGAGGGAACCCCTCATCCCTGGAAGGGGCGTGGGAGAGGGTGGGGCAAACCAGAGCATGACTGGGGTTGGCTGAAGTGGAAGGTTCTGGAAAAGCCCCTGGGAGGGGCAAGGAAGATTTGGTTGGGCCAGGGCCATCATATGGAGGGTAACTTTCTCACTTTCCATTCTATAAAGGAGAGCATCGTCATAAACTCCTTACCGTCTAAACACTGACTTGACAAGTGCTAAACCTGAGAGCCTAGAGGATCCAAGGCAGATGGAACCCAAGGGCGGCCCTGAACTGTGACCCCTAAGGCTGTCCTTTGACAGGGTCAATGGCTTATGATTAAGTTGGCCCCTGTTAATCACACAACAACTAGGGCCCACATATCATTATTGTTTTTAGCAAATTGTGTTCTGGAATGCTTGCTGATATTTTATTACTTAGAGACACGAGCATGAGGCTGAGACTCTGGGAGCTGCAGATTTTGGGGGTCTGCTGGTGCCTTCACTAGGCTGGGCCCAGGTGGTAACAGCCTGCTCTGGGAGGGTCTTCCAGTCCAACAGGACCCCCAGCCCTCCCAGCCTCTGGCCCCCTCTAGAACCTGGCCAGGTTAGAGGGGATCCCTGAGGGACTTTGTGGGGTGTGGCTCTCCATTAGGGATCTCCGGGCCAGGCTTTCCTCACGGTCGGACTACATTCAGTTTCAACTGGACAGACTCGTTGCCATGGCACCCCTCATTCTCGAGTCCTCCCATTCCCCGAGGGCCAAGGGGCAGGAGAGAAGGAGAGGGCACAGGTGTGTGCACATGCGTCTCACACACACACACACCCCACACACGCACACGCCACACACATCTCACCTATGCCGCACACACCTCACACACACCACACCTATACACACACACAATCACACGTCTCACACATCTCTCACACACACACACTACGCACATACCACACATACCCTTGCACACCCAAACATGTGCAAGATCCCAAAGAGGAAGAAGTGAGTTTGCGTTAGGGAAATTGGTGACCCAAGGATGCGTTCGGTGGGGCAGGAGTCCCCCAGCACTGGAAAGGGGTGTCCCCGCGTCCCCGGCTGTGCTGGCGCCGACCCCATGCCACTCGTCTGGCTCGCTTTCTGCCTGGACTGGGATGCACCCCCTCCCCTCCCTGCACCCTGGAGATGAGAAGAGAGTAAAGGAGGGACAACTCCCTTCGCCCACCGCAGCCGGTAACACAAGGCGCTCAGCGGCCAGAGAAGCCAGAAGGGCTGCTGTCTCCTCTGTCCCCTCTCCCTGCCTGGGGATAGCTCAGGGGGCCCATTCTGGATTCCCCACCCTCCCTCTACCATGCTGACCTGTTCTCCGTAGGGCAGGCTCCATACGCTTGCTGGCCCTGTCCTGGGGAAGCAGGGACAGGTGTGCTTTGGTCTCAGTTGACAGCGCTGCTCACAAGCAGCAGAAGAGCAGGTTTGTCAGGCCGGGCCCCGCCCACAGGGGCAGCACCTGCCACAGCCCCACGCAGCACCGGAGCACCCAATACATGCCCAAGCTGGGGGAGAGGTGCGCGGGACGCGCCTGTTAGGCCCAGGTCCCGCAGAGAGGGTGGTGACTGCGGGGACGGTGGAGGCTCTCGGGGCTGGGGGCCCGCTGTGCTTTGTGAACAGGCAACACTGGGGTCAATTCCAGTGCTGTTCCTTGGTTCTTGGGGTCAGTTATGGGACTCTTCAAACAATCCCAGTGAGTCCCTCTAGAATCAGCACCTGCTGCTCCCACTCCCAGTGGGACAGAAAGCGCAGCTCTAGGTCACAGCCTCTGAGGAAACTGCCCACTCCCTGCCACCTGCCATGCTGAGCCCCGGTCACTTTCCACCTGGACGTGGCCCTCCTCCCCTTCCCCCACTCCATTTTTTCCTATGGAACTTCCCGCCCCCAGCATACCGTGCATGAGGATGATTTATTGGTTTCTCGGCTTCCACTGAGGAGCCCAACACCTCTGGCAGGAAGGAAATTCTGGTCTTTCTTGTTCTCTGCCATGTCCACGCCCCTGGGACCGCGCCAAGACACAAGCACTGCTTGAGTGGACGGACGAACCTGGACCTGACTTCTACAGACTAGAGGCTGACCGGGCGAGAGCAGAAGCCAGTCCTCCCCTGGCTCATACCTGGAGGAGGCCCCTGACAGGTGAGGACGCCCAGGGTAAAGTCACGCCACCGGTTGGCGGCCGAGCAGCACCTGGAACCCAAAACTCCTTATCCTGGCCGGAGAGGCGTGGGGGCTGCAGCCAGACTTGGACACAGTACCAGGGCCCCATCTGCTGCCCCCAGGAGCCGTCACTCAGCCTCCACAAGCCTCAGCTTTCTGGCCACCCAGTGGGGCTAATGATGGTCCTGTGTCATGGACGTACCTCTCACCTTGCCCAGCACATAGAAAGTTCTACAAAATTGGAGAAAGACTGAGGGACACAGCCTATTCCGGTAAGAGAGGGGCCAGCAGAGCTTGTGGAAGGTTTTGGGGGCTCGCTAAGTCTCTGCTATTGGGAACAGAAATACCGAGAGCTGAAGACACAGTTGAGGAAGTTCTTTTTCCACCCCAATGCCCAAGGCTTTTTGAGAGCAAAAGCCATAGCTCAGCCACCATGGTAGTCTCAGGAAGACCCCTGTTCTAGTCTACCAAAGCTGCCAGGATGCAACACACCAGAGATGGATTGGCTTTTAATAAAAGGGGATTTATTTAGTTAATGTATAGTTCTTCAGAGGAAAGGCAGCTAACCTTCAACTGAGGTTCTTTCTCATGTGGGAAGACTCAGGATAATCTCTGCTGGCCTTCTCTCCAGGCCTCTGGGTTCCAACAACTCTCCCTGGGGTGACTTCTTTCTGCATCTCCAAAAGCCTGGGCTGAGCTGCAAGGGCTGAGATGAGGTATGCTGAGCTGCTTGGGCTGTGCTACATTGAGTTCTCATTTAAGCATCCAGCCAATTAAATCAAACATCATTCATTGCAGCAGGCACGCCTCCTAGCCAACTGCAGATGTAATGAGCAACAGATGAGGTTCAAGTACCATTGGCTCATGTCCACAGCAACAGAACTAGGCACCTTCACCTGGCCAAGTTGACACCTGAACCTAACTACCACAACTCCCGAGGACCATCAGTTATTCTCTATTACATGATAACAGTTGTAGACATTCTTCAAGAATCAATACACTGTATTTCTGGTCTCCTGGAGAAACTCCAGGGGCAGTTGGGGGAGGCAGCAGGGTGGGGGTGGGGGCAGCTGCTGGCACTGGGCAGTGTCACCTAGAGGCCCGGCATACAGGGCCGTGATTAATAAAGGAAAATTGTCGTGGACTGGTCCCTGGGCCTGCCATCGAGATCTTCTGGACCCCACCTGAAGATCACTCATAAGATGGGGCACAGGGGGAGAAAGTTTCTGGCTTTGCCTTGAAATCACGATCTTGGTACCAGGCGGAGGTACTAGTTAAATACAGAGGCTCTCGAAATCTAAAAACCAGGCCTGGACACTATCATAAGGAGTTAATGGCAGATGGGTATATGGGGAAAAGGAACCTATTGCAAAATATGGACTGTAGTTAACAGTGATACTTTAATACTCCTTCATTAACAGTAACAAATGTTCCACACAAACACTATGGGCCAGTAACACTGGGGGATAAGGAGTATGGGGGGATTAGGATTTTCTCTTTTATTTTTTTTTCTTTTATGGAGTAATGAAAATTTTCTAAACTTGATCACGGGGCTGTATGCACAACCATGTGATGACACTGTGAGCCAATGACTGTTTACTTTGGATGGTTTCTATACTGTATGACTATATCTCAATAAAATTGCGTTAAAAATAAAAACCCAGCCTGGGAAGGGAACACCCAAGAGCAAGAATTCAGGTTGAGGGCAGGAGCCACTGCAGCCTTGGGCAGGTCCTGAGTAGAGGACAAAGGCCTCAGGACCAGGGAGCACCATCCTGGTCTCGCGGTGGTCTGGAGGAATCCCGGACTTCTTCCGAGACACACTGACAGGCTCCCCACCTGTGGGCTGAACCCCTGGGCATGGCTTTGGGAATGCCCTGCATGGGCCCACCTGGCCGCACTGGCCCCATAGGCACCCTGGACCCACACCCACTCTGGGTCCACGCCCACCCTGGCTCCACATCCACCCCGGCCCACACACACCCTGAGCCCACAGGCAGCCCTTTATGGGAGAAGAGTAGGCAGAGACCCAGCCCTGGAAGGACCTGGGAGACAGGGGTGGGGAAGGGCAGAAAGCGGCTCTTCCCACAGGAGCAGGTAAAATCGGTCCTTCCCTGTTGCTTTCCACATTGGTGCCTGCAGCTCACCGACTGACATCTCCACTCGGATGTCCAGTCTTCTCACGGTTAGCATCAGGCCTGTCAATTTTATCCTCAGGCCACCCCAAGGCTGCCACCTCCTGCCTTTCCATCCCACCATCACCCAGAGCCCCAGAAAACCCTATCTCTGCCCTCTTGAGTTCTAGCAGCTCCACCCATCCACTCTTCTGAAAGGTTCCTGAGCTGCTCTCTTGGCATTTCCACTGTACTGTCCCTGCCTGCAACCCCCACCTCTCTCCTGCCCCCACTCTGTCCTCCTCTTTCTAAACTGTTTATCTGAATGCATGCCCCCTAATAAAAGCCACCCTGAAGAGGCTCCCAAGGTCACAATTATAAAATTCAAATCCCATTTCATGGCCAGCAGACCCCCCCGCTCACCTCCACTTCCCCTGACCCGGCATCACTGTGGTTACCATGCCCTGAGCCCTGCCCCTCAATCACGCCAATCTCAGGTCTGCCTCGGGCTCTTCTGCTCCGGACACTCCTCCCCGCCCCGGTCTTTCCATCCCACCTCCTCTCAACTCCGCTCAGGCCGCCCCTCCCCGCAGCCATCTGGGGAGAGCACCACCCAGGAACTCTCATCCCCTGCACCTTATTTTATTTTCTCCACAGTAATTACAAAGCCCACGATTGTCTTCCTCATGTCTGTGTTCGTGGGCCTTGCCCTCCGCTGGAACGCCAACTCCGAGGGCAGGTTCTGCCTGTCCTGTCGGCCTCTGGCTTCAGCACCTAGAACAGCGCCCCAGGAAAGGGCAACCGGTGGCCCAAAGCCTGACTCCCCGCAGGGGCAGGGGCAAGGCCGGACACTGTGGACGCTGCAGGTGGGTCTGGACAGCACTTGGTGAGGCGCCCCACCCCAGCAGGAAGGACCGAGAAAGGACAGCGCCGGGAAAGGAGGAGTGTTTACTCTTTAGTATCTGGAAATGGGTGTGGACTTCTGACAGGAAGCCCTGCTTTGGGGACAGTCCCTTGGATGGAGGTCACTTCTGTCCAGGGCATGGACTTGTATGGAGGTGATTCATGAGAAACCCAGCCCAGCAGAGCAGCTCTGCTCCCACTCCTGGACAGGATGACCCTCCAGAACCTTCTCCCGGAGCCAACACAGATCAGGAAAGGGATGGGCCGGCTTTTGAGGCAGCCACGTGGTGAGCTGGCCAACCTCCCTGGGTCCCGTGTACCTCCCCGCTTCTTGCCCTGGACATCAAGTGAGCAGTCAACAAGCCAACAGGTATTGACTAAACATCTACTGTGTGCTGGGGAAACACGGAGAACAGACAGACAAGGTCCCTGCCCTTCTGGAGACTACCGTTTAATCAGGAGAGGAAGCCCCCTGCCCCCCGAAAATCCTAAACTCTGTAGAAACTGAGTCACCAGAGCCAGAGTGGGTGCTGAGAGGGTGCACGATGGGTACCCCCGCCCCCCCCGCTGGCGTTGAGGCACCCAGTGGGGCTGGCCTGATGGGTCCAGCGTGGAAACCCGGCACGTCCACTCTGCAGGGCACTCTGCTCCTCCCTGTAGGTCACTTTAGCTTTTCTAGCTGGCCATTCACTCTTCCACTAGTCAAGTGGTTAACATATCACATTGCCTGCACTCTCTACTTGGATTGCTAATTGAGGTTTCTGATAAGACTCCAAACATGAGTCTGGGAATGTAAGCAGAGGGATTAGATAGCAGGGGGTTGTCAATTCTTGCTTCTTAAGTAGATGCTGATGTGCCAAGGCTGCCTCAGAGCAAGTGTTTTAACACATACTGTGAGCAACTGAGGCATGCTCTCTCGTGTGACCAATGAAGGGATAATCGCCTACTAGTGATGAGTGCTTGGAAATTGTCTGGATGCCACAAGGACTTTGGTGGGCAATGCCCAGGTTTTGTGAAAATGGGCATCGAGGTTTTTTGTTTTGTTTTGTTTTTGTTTTTTGCATGGGCAGGCACTAGGAATTGAACCCAAGAACTCTGCCTGCTGAGCCACCGTGGCCTGCCCTGTGCATCGAGTTTTAATAGAAAAATTGTTCTCCTGAGAATTCTTGTTCTCCTTGCAATTACCCAGAACACTTCGTCCTGCATCATGACAAAAATATGGGTCTTTTGTGATCTACTGCATGAACCTCCAGCTCTGAGCTCCCTAAAGAGTGGACGTACAGGGTTTATCACACCTGGGCCGCCCTCCCAGTCATGCTGGGCACCTCCCATCATGCTCTATCCCAGCACCTGCTCTGTCTCCAGTGCCTCAGTTACCACCAAGTTTACAATTTTCAGGGGGCAGGAGGCTACCTCACCTGATGAGACTGTAGTTTCCA
The DNA here is from genome assembly GCF_023851605.1 of Tamandua tetradactyla. Lineage (NCBI taxonomy): Eukaryota > Metazoa > Chordata > Mammalia > Pilosa > Myrmecophagidae > Tamandua > Tamandua tetradactyla. The sequence continues at coordinate 72,439,540 of NC_135332.1, read as the reverse complement.
GGAGGGCAGGAACCATATCTGTTTGGTTCTCCAGGTTTCCTAGAGAGCATGGTTCACCTAGAGATAGCATCGGCCCCCTTCCCCTGAGCTCTTCTCATTTTCATGGACTCTAGGTTAAACCATTATTAGCCCCAGTTACAGGTTGAATGCACTCCCCAAAAGATATTTCAGAGTTCTAACCCTAGATACTTGTGCATTACTTGAAAACAGGGTTGCAGCAGACAGAATTAGTTAAATTAAGATGGGGCCATATTGCAGCAGGATGGGCCCTTAATCCAATATGCTGGATATCCTTATAGGAAGGGGAGAGGAGGGACAGACACCCATTAGAGAGAAGATAGCCATGTATAGATGGAGGCGGTGAAAGTACTGATGCAGCTACAAGCCAAGTCACAGTAAGCACTGCAGGGAGCTGTCAAAAGCTGGAAGGGCTGAAGGAGAACACTCCTCAGGGGTTTTAGGGGGAGTGTGGCCCTTCCAACCCAGTGATCGCAGACCTCTGATCCCCACAACTGCAAGAGAATAAGTTCTGTTGCTTTGAGCCCCCCAGTTGGTGGTACTTTGCTATGGCAGCCCCAGGAAATGTAGAGAGCCCCAAACAAAAGGAAGAGAACTTAAGACGAACACTCAGACACAACAAAAAGGACATTGTTAGGAAAATGGCATAAAACGTTTAGAACACCTTGCCATGAAAACATGAAGGCAAAAGACAAGTCTAAGTGAAGACAAAAAACAAGTCTAGGGGCAGCCTGACTAAGATTAAAAAAAAAAAATTCAGAACGAGTAGAAGACTGGAATAATTTCATTCCCTCCTTATTGATACTGGAATTTTTCAAATCACTAAATTTCTATTCTTTCCCCTTATGCCTGGCAAGGTTCTTTTATATGCTACCGGGTACCCTAGAGCAGCACTATCCAATAGGAATTTAATATGTAGTTTTAAATTTTCTAATAGCCATATCTCAAAAAGCAAAAAAATGAGAGGCATTAATTTAAATAGCATATTTTATGTAACCCAAGATACCCAAAATATTATTGCAACAGTAACCAATATAAAGTTATTAAAGAGAAATTTAACACTATTTCCTTACACAACACAGCCCTAGAGCGCCAGAGTCCTGCTTGCAAAACTGAGATTGTACACCTCAGAGAAGGTATGGAATAATTCTTCATGGGGTGAGAAGAAAACATAAGAACTTGCTTTCGGACTTCATTTATCTCGAAACATAAGAAAGAATTTCAGCCTTACAAATATTTGGTATTTAGATTGCTCTGACACCCTTCTAGGCCCATGGAAGGTCAGTCATCTCAGGATGGACAGACCTGAGTCCAGGGCAAGGCCTTCAGGTGAGAGAAGCCCCACCCTCCCATTCTGGGTCAACATATTTCAAGCCACTGAGAATCCCATGTACCTGGTTCAGAGGATAAAACTATTGCCTGATTTTAGATTAGCCTCCACAAAAGCAGTGCTTTAAACACTCCAGCCAAGAGGCCATGGATTAAAGGAACACCCTGTGACTGAAGCCAGGGGAACAAGGCGAAAGGACAGAGCCGACACTCGCTGGAAGTTTAACTTGCAAATAGTTAAAACACAACTCTCATACAACACGGAACTGGACAGGTGTCAAAAAGCAGTAACTCTAACCCATTAAAGAGGGACTCAGTGAGATGGTAAATCTGGCTCAATCATCACTGAGAAACTGGGTTTCTGAAGGCATTTTTGAAAAGTTTAGAATAAGCTGGCTAGGTTAAATGCACAACTCTACTCTGATACAAGATGTATTTTATTTATTTATTTATTTATTTATTTTCTGGTCAGCATAAATGCGTATTTTACATCTTCTCAGAACACAACTTGAACATTTTGAAATATTTCTACAAGTTTTAATTTTCCCTCTATCATCTTAGAATTATTCTATTTCTCTGCTTCTGTTAAGATTAACAAGGATCTGAATTTTATTTTCATTTTCTTTCAGCATTTCAGAATTTGGTCTTCTGTGGTCTAAACTCCACTGCTAATTTTCTACAAAATACTTGGAGGATTTTTAATTCCTTTACAATAACTAACATACATCTTAATATATGGTATGTAATATACATTTGATACATAGTATATTTATCATTTTCACAGCCACATAATACTCCATTGGGTTGAAAATACATAATTTAATTAAAAGTTCCTTTACATTTCGCATTTAAGTTATTTGCTGGGTTTTGCTGTTAGGAACACCTTGTTCCTAACATACTTGTGTCTCCTTTTGAATTGTTTCTTTGGTCAAGAGATACGAATATATATATTTTTTTAATTTATATTTTATTTATTTTTAAGGGATACAGAAATATTTGCATTTTAGTTCGGGATACGTGTATTTTAAATGACCTCATCTTTTCCCCAGGGGAGAAATTATTAGCGCCTCCTCCAGACAAAATCTAGGCGTTAATGCACGATCCCACGTGTAAGCCCTGACATTACAGCAAACTGCAAAAATGAAACAAAAGTACTAACGACGCGATCCTTTACGGAAGGATGCTCACGTCCAAGCCTGGACACTTCTCACCGCGCGGCGCTCCGGGGCAACTTCGTATTGCCCACGTGGGACCTTAAAAAGGGGCAGTCCCGTCAGAGCGGACAAACAGCTAGAAATTCAAAACTTTCCCCAAACAGGTCCCTTGAATATGGTTTCTAGCCGGTTTTAATAAAAACGAATTTCACACGGGGCTCATAAAGAGATGCCGATGATAACATCAGCCTAAAACGCATAACCAGCAGACACTCAGATTTTAGAGATGCGCGCTCACATTTTCACTGCGACCCTCTGGGACCTCGCCCAGTTTCCACGGGCCTCCCGCCTACGCCGACTCGCGGCGGCCATTCACAGCACCCATAAGTGACACACAAGTGTGTCCCCGTGTTGTTCATCCGCTCACCCAGACATCGACGACTACAGCCCCCAAACCACCCACGCTACGCTCTCCCTCAGCCGCCCCAAGTTTCGAGAAGGGAGGCGTGGCTCCGGGCGCTACATCCCGCGGGAGCTTCAGATCTCGCGAGAACTTCATCCACCACCGCTTTCCCTGCGGCGAACGCCTCACCCCTTTCACGTGACCAAGAGCGTCCGACGCACGCTCACACGCACGGAGGCCACACGCACGCGCGCGCGATGGCGTCAGTTCCCGGCGGCAGCGGCCTGTTTCCGCTTTCCGCCTGGGACCAGCCACCGGTCCGCCGCGCGCTCGTCTCTCGGTGGCCTCGGAATCATGGCGGCCACCGCCACGATGGCTACGTCGGGCTCCGCGCGGAAGCGGCTGCTCAAAGAGGAAGACATGACCAAAGTGGAGTTCGAAACCAGCGAGGAGGTGGATGTAACCCCCACGTTCGACACCATGGGCCTGCGGGAGGATCTTCTGCGCGGCATCTACGCCTACGGTCGGTGGGGCGCGGGCTTAGGGGAGCCCCGGGGCGGCGGCATTCCGGGAGGGGCGACTGGGTGAGCAGGTCGACGTGGGGGGTCGTGGCGGAGGCTCCGAGGCTCCGGGGATCAGTGACGTGAGATTCCCCCCGCCCCGGCGCACAGCCGTCACTCCACGTCTGCATCTTTCGTCCCATATGCTCTCCCTGGTGCAGAGTGCCCTGCTAGGCTCAGCAAGGGGTGCAGAGTCTCCAGGCACCTTAAGAGTCTCCATTCATAGGAACTGTTTTATACGCATTAGGCGTTAGGCAACAGGTGCTGCTCTGGGCAACGGGGATTTAGCAGCCAGCCAGGCAGTTTCCTGCCTTTATGGGGCTTAAATACTGTTTGGGAGAAGGACGAGGTGTAACTAAGGTTGTTTCAGGCAGTGATAATTTCATTGGGGAAAATAAAGCGGGGTGAGTCAGTACTGAGAGTGACTGTGAGGTGGGTGGGGGCAGTTTTAGTTGAAATAGAGCAGATAGATAAGGGGAGTGACGCTTAAGCTGAGACTTGAATTAAGCGCCAGCCACAGAAGTCCCCGCAGAGGCAGCTGGTGCCAGCTGCCCGCACATCTTCCCAAGCACGGTGTATTCCAGGAATCTAAAGAAGCCCCTGTTATGAGCTTAGGGGCGAGTTTAGAGAGATAGGCAGGAATTGAATCTTGCAAAGCATTGTTTGGGGTGATAGAGTTTGAATTTTATTTCTAAAGAGAGTGTTCCGGGTGCTCTGTGGATTTGGAGGGAAGGTGAGGCAGGGTTGGAAACAGGGACTTAGGAGGCTTTTGCTCTAGTTTAGGTGAGAGATGATGCCTTTGCAGTGGACCGAGAGAGGAAGACAGTGGAGCTGATGTGACAGAATTTGCCAGTGATTTTGAATGCTAGTGGCAGAGGACCCCAGCCTGATTTCTGGGGGGGTTGAGTAACTGGTTGGGTGATGGTGCCATTTGCTTGACGGGGGGTGGGGGCGGGAAAATGGGGTAAGGACCTGGGAAGACAAAATTAGGAGCTCTGTCTACCTTGGACATGGAGAGCTTGAGAGGCCTGTGAGCCATGCACTTGGACATTTGGGTTGGCAGTTGTCCAGGCAAGTTTGGAGTCCAGGGAAGAAGTCAGGCCTGATGGGTGAATGATCTGTGTTTAAAGCTTGGGATAGGGTATCGTTCATCCAAACAATTTCCAAAGGTCCTTGATAGCACAAGGCATTAGAAGAGTGAGGGGAAAGCTGTCTGAGGGTTTGGAAGGTGAAAAGAAACCCTTGACCCTGATAGTGAGGCAGGCACCGTTCTCGTCATCCCAGGGCCTCCTTGTTCTAAAATACTGTTGTTGGTTCCCAACTGTGTCCTTGCACATTCCGAGGGATTTAAAGGATATTATATTTGCTTTTATGTTAAGATGGGAACTTGTACTGTATTTTGAAAAACAATTGAACTATGATTTTGTATATAAAGTTTTGTTTACTTCGAACATGGTCCTTCAAAATAACCCCTCCCTTGGTAGTTGCTGTACCAGAGGATAGCAGGTGGGTGATTACCACAGCTGCCTGGAGACCGGATTCTCTATCTCAGGACACACAGTATGATCCAAGCAGGAACTAAATGCAGTTAGAGTTAACACAAATAGCCCACACACATAATGCTGTAATCAGTGTTACAGATTTTCTTTTTTAATTTAAAAAGTAATACTCTCCTCCAAACAAACGAACAAAACAATACAGGCTTTTTAGATCCAGCCACAAAGATAGAACTAATTAAAGAAAAAATTAGGTTCTCTTCCCCCAACCCCATTTCCAGGGGTGACCACCAATGACCTTTTGGCACCCATACTTCTAGATGTTGCATACACATACTTTTTTTTTTTGATGTTTTTATTGCAATATCTTCACACACCATGCAGTCCACCCAAAGTATACAATCAGGAGCTCACAATATAATCACATAATTGTGTATTCATCACTATGATCATTTTTAGAACATTTGCATCATTCCAGAAAAAAGAAATAAAAAGAAAAACCCCATACATCCCATACCCCTTGACCCTCCCTCTCATTGACCACTAGTATTGTAGTCTACCCAATTTTTTTTACCCGTTATCCCCTTTCCCCATTATTTATTTATTTATTGTCCTTATTTTTTTCTCATCTGTCCATACCTGGGTAAGCCACAATGTTTTCACAATCACACAGTTACATTGAAAATAGGTAGTTATACAGTTGTCTTCGAAAATCAGGGCTACTGGCAAATCAGTAGGCCATGCCCTCGATCATGAGGCTTACTCTGGTGAAGCTTATGTAGGTAGCGGAGAAGCTTAGATCTTCCTATAGGCATGCCTAAGAGTTACTTCTGGAAGACCTCTGTTGTTGCTCAGATATGGCCTCAGTCTCTCTAAGCCCAATTCTGCAAGTGAAATCATTGCCCTCCCCGCTACGTGCGACATGACATCCAGGGGTGAAAGTCTCCCTGGTGACATGGGAGAGGACTCCCAGGGATGAATCCAGACCTGGCACCATGGGATCATCAATTACAACCTGACCAAAAGGGAGCAAAGAAGTATAATTAATAAAGTATCAGTGGCAGAGAGTTCAGATAGAGTCGAGAGGCTACTCTGGAGGTTGCTCTTACACAAGCTTCAGGTAGACCTTGCTACCTGTCGTAACCTGCCAGCACGCAACCAGGACCATTCCAGCCAATCCTAAAGAGCACCTAGGGCAATATATAAGATTCCACAAGGGTTCCAGGCACTAGAGTAACTTTCCGGAAACCTCCAGATGGGTCCCTGGTCCAGATAAGCCCTGAAACCTAGCTCAGCCTCTCCAGAACATCAGATAGTTCCATCTCCCTACCCCATATTAGTGGCAGACCCTTCCAATAGCAAAAATTTAGAATTGTCATAGCCCAAAAAACCCCAAAAAGAAGTATGGAAAGATTAAAGGTGATGGTGGAATTATACATAGAAGATAGGACTTAACAAATGAACATGAATTCTGAATCATTAAACTGATATCTCTTTTAGTCTCCAGTATTTTAGAGCAGCTAGAAGTAAAAATCTATAATTGTGAAATTGTAACCCACAATGTTAAAGTCTGAAATATGTTCTACGACTAATTATGGTGCTTTGCTTTGAAATACATAGCTTTTTTTATATATGTGTTATTTTTCACAAAAAAGAAGAAAAAAAGTCAATTGTGATGATAAAAAAAATATTTAAACCAATGGCCACCTATATTCTGGAGCAGCTAGAAGGAAAAATATGAGAGGATTGTATGATAGCCCATGACAAACTCTGTAATCTATCCTGTAACCACTTTTTGAAGAGTGCTTTGAAAACTATTGCTTTTTTATTTCTTTGTTTTGTATGTGTGTTATACTATACAATAGAAAAGTTAAAAAATAAACAGAACAAACCTTTTAGGAAGATATAACTTTTGCAATGTGACTGTGTGATTGTGAAAGCCTTGTGTCTGATGCTCCTTTTATTCAGGGTATGGATAGATGAGTAAAAAAATATGGATAAAATAAATAATAGTGTAAAAGGGTAAAATAAATTAGGTAGTTGGAAATACTAGTGGTCAATGAGAGGGAAAGATAAGGGGTATGGTTTATGTGAGTTTTTTCTTTTTATTTCTTTTTCTGGAGTGATGCAAATGTTGTAAAAGATAATCAGGGTGATGAATACACAGTTATGTGATAATACCGTGAGCCACTGATTGCACACCCTGTAGGAAATGTATGTGTGTGAATATTTGTCAAGAAAAATATTTAAAAAAAGAAAGAAAAAACCTTATGGCTAAAAAAACCAAAAACAAACAAAAAATCAGGGCTACTGGAATACAGTTCAACAGTTTTAAGTATTTCCCTCTAGCCACTCCAATACACCATAAACTGAAAAGGGATATCTGTGTAATGTGTAAGAATAACCTTCAGGATAACCTCTCGACTCTGTTTTAAATCTCACAACCACTGACACTTTATTTGGTCTCATTTCTCTCTACCTCCTTCTGGTCGAGAAGCTTTCTCAATTCCATGATTCCGGGTCCAGACTTATCCCTGGGAGTCCTGTCCTACAGAGTGGGGAGGGCAGTGAGTTTGTCTGCCAGGTTGGCTTTGAGAGAGGCCACATCTGAGCCACAAGAGAGGTTCTCTAGGGGTGATTCTTAGGCATGATTATAAGTAGCTTTAGCTTCTCCTTTGCAGAAATAAGTTTCATAGGGGCAAGCCCCAACATTGAGGGCTTTTGAATTGGTTATCCCCACTGCTTGGGAGAATATCAGGAATTTCCCAAATGGGGAAGTTGAATTTCCTCCTTTCTTCACAGTCCCCCAAGTGGACTTTGGAAATAATATTCTCTGCCCAAATTAATCTAGGATGTATCGGGGCATTATACTAATCTCCTATGCAAACTTTAAAAAACAAAAACGAGTATAAAGCTAGGGTCTCTGTATATTCTCCAGTTTGTTCACTTTGTTCACTTTATAGTGGTTTTGTCTGTACAGACAACACTCCCTGTGAGTCAGTATAAAACTCCACGTCAGCCCGATTGATTTGGCCACTGTTTATTGAGAGCCTCCTATGCTGGTCATTGGGTTAGGCTAGAGGAGGAAAAAGAAAAAAGATGTCACCTCTGCTCTCAGGGAGCTCCTAGTCTATGGTTTCAGACGTGTAGTTGCCGAAGTTAAAGCTCATTTCTTGTGCTTTTATTTGCAGGATTTGAAAAACCGTCCGCAATCCAGCAGCGAGCCATCAAGCAGATAATCAAAGGGAGGGATGTCATTGCACAGTGAGTCGGTGTCCTGAGCAGAGCAGAGACTCCCTGCCTGTTAGCAAAGCAGACTGTGGTCTGAGGCTCTGAGGAGACAGCTACATTTTATACCCTTTTTACTATGCTTTTACTTGACCACAAGGTTTTGTGTATGTTTTATATTTTTGTCCTCTACTGTAGAAGGTTTGAATTTTTCAGTCAGCTCTCCTTAGCTTTTAGTTTGTGTGTGGAACTTTATGTAGAATTATTATTAGCTTTATTCTTGATTTGCTTAATGTTTACCAAGACTCATTTGGAAAAAAAATTCTTAGAAGATGGTTTAGTCCAAAATCATAGAAAAGAATTATATAAAGGGGAATCAGTCCTCCTTTTGCTTTTACCTGTAAAGCACCTATTGAAGCTACAGGTTCTGCCCTGAGGCATGAACCACACCTGTCCTAATCACCTGTGAAGCTTTAAAAATTGATGCCCGCAATCCCTCCCTTGCCATTAAGATGTCATTGGTCTGTGGGGCACATCTGCTCAGCCGATGCTGCTCAGGTACTTCTGAAGTCACCTCCATGGAGCCCAGGGTGAGGGGCTGCGGGAGCAAGGACAGTGCATGTGGCCGCTCCTGCACTTGGCCCCACTGGTCCGCGTTTTCTTTTATAGGTCCCAGTCAGGAACAGGCAAAACAGCAACTTTCAGTATTTCAGTCCTGCAGTGTTTGGACATTCAGGTACCAAATCTCTTTCTATGGTATAAATATATACTTAATATATATGTACTTAATACTTCCTCTTCTATACTGCAGTGTTCAAAATGTAAATTTAAAAAAATTCTTTGTTGTTGTATGGTCTCAGCACATTTTTAAGTCTTAATCAGCAGCAGCTGATCGCTGATATCTGAGGTAACTAATCTCCTGTCATAAATTCCTTTTTGTTTAGGCCAGGAGATTTTTAAAAATAGAGTAAATTCTTGTCTGCAACTAAAAATCTTGACTGATAATTTCTATTGTTTCTGAATGTGCAGTTTAAATAACATTATGATTTGTTTATCTCTGGTGGGAAATCAGAAGTATAGGTTATACTAGATAATCTTTAAAATAGATCTCATCCTGAGGCATCTCTGTTTTTCCAATGATTTTACTAGGTTCGTGAGACCCAAGCTTTGATATTGGCTCCAACCAGAGAGTTAGCTGTACAGATCCAAAAGGTAGGACAATTAAAGATAGCAATTTCACATTTAAGAGTATTACTTTTATAAATTCAGTCGTAAAATATTGATTGATTATAGTGAGAAAGCAGCAGAACTGCCTTCATTTTGTTGGAGAAAGGAGGAGGAGGAGAGTTCTTTGTGATTTTAATGATTGGCGTTCAGGATGATTGGTGGTCATGTTAAAGTAGGAGGGCTGGGCTTCGTCCTAGGGAGACTTGGGTATGTCTGACCGTTGGGAGGCCTTTTGGCAGCCCTGGGCATGAGCAGCATGAGCTGTGAGGCATGTGTTTGCTCCCAGGGTCTGCTCGCTCTGGGTGACTACATGAATGTCCAGTGCCATGCCTGCATCGGGGGCACGAACGTTGGAGAGGACATCAGGAAGCTGGATTATGGACAGCACGTTGTGGCTGGCACACCAGGACGTGTCTTTGGTAAGTACTTTTATGTACAAAAACTTGGTTGCAAAATAGTATCCATAAGAAGTGCTTAAACAATAGGGCAGTTTCCACTTGGCTTGCTTAATGGTGGAGTTTTACATTTCAGTAGGATGTAGGCGGTGGCAGGAAAGTATCTGAAAGCTGCAAGAACCAGTTGAAATGGTTCATTTTTTCCACAGTGCTGCAAGGTGTAATTTTAAAATCTAATTTTATAGACATGATTCGTCGCAGAAGTTTAAGGACACGTGCTATCAAGATGTTGGTTTTGGATGAGGCTGATGAAATGTTGAACAAAGGTATGAGTGACAAGAACTTTTCTATTGGTGTGTATAATTCTTAATTCTTAGATTTTCGCAGTGTAAGTTGAAATAGGGACGTAATGAAAGTGTTCTGAGTATGAATTCTGTTTTCCTTCTGTAAAAGATAATTGTGCTTTGTGAGCAATTATGAACATAAACTCCTACTTTGATCTTTTTGTAGTAGTTACTTTTATCTTTTTTTTTTTTTTGCATGGGCAGGTACTGGGAATCGAACCCAGGTCTGCGGCATAGCAGGCAAGAACTCTGCCTGCTGAGCCACTGTGACCCGCCCCTTTTATCTTTTTGTAGTAGGAATTCATAAGATAGTATGACAACCAGAACAACAGCATTTCAACACAAACTGATAGGGCGTTGCCAAGTATGTCTTGGAGGATCAGCACAGCCTGCAGCAGAGTTGAGATGCTGCTCTACGATCATAGAAGTCCCTGCTGGCGATTAAAATGCGGGGAGTGGGGGGGTGAGTTACATGACATGCCAGATATGGCCATAGGTGCATGTGTGAAGGGTTTTGTTTTAAAAGCTCGAGACCTCTCTTCTAATATGGAGACTCAGCAATTAAGAGCTGTTCAGGCCTCAAAAAGCAAAAATTACACATGCAATTGAGCTTTTTAATGTTTGTATAAAAAGTACTGTTTTCTTTAAAAATGTTATGATAAGTAATTCAGAAAAGTACCCCCCAAGAGGAAAAAAATACACCAGGTAAACATTATTTTACTCACTTATGCATGTATAAAGTGTGTGTATGTACATACACACAGATATGTAGACTCCCAATGAGAGACATAATTTGTCAAGATGATCATCAGCAAGTGTGAGAGTGTGTGTGTAAATGAACCAGCCCTTGCAGCCTCATCAGAGAAAACCAAGAATGGGGCTCACGGTTGACGGGCAACGGGCTGTGGAAGGACAGAGACACATGGAATTAAGGTGGTAGTCAGTGGCTTGTAACTGAGGCCATTGATCCAGGGTTCCCGGCTTGGTGGGTCAGGAAGTGAAACCAGGAGGAAGCTGCATGACTGAAGATGGCGAGGACTGGAGAAGCTCAAGGTCTTGAGATAAGAGGAGTAAGGAAAGGAGTTTTGGAGCTGGTGCAGTTCTAGGTGAGAAACAGCCATGAGGGGAGGTTGCTGAAGATGATAAGAGGGAAAGATCAGAATTGGAGTGGGTGGGGTCTTCAAGCTGTTTAAAATACCTTTTCTACTCAGTATGTAAACCATAGGCATTCATTGAGCAGACGTAAGTTTTAAAAATAAGCAAAAGTAGAAAATTTGTATTTGCAGACTTTTTCTATTCATACCTGTAGTTAACTCTGTTTTTATTTTGTGTATATGGCTTAAAAGCTGCTTTTAAAAAAACCCAGCATATCATCTGTCTTACCCATGACAAGAAAAAAAATTGTACATTTTAATGGCAATAAGGTATTCTGTTGTTTGGATGGTCCATCATTTATTTAATCAGTTCTGTTTTATTGGTTGTCTAGACTGTTTTCATTCTTTATATTTTAAAAGATAAATTTCTAGAATTTGGATATATACTTTTTAGGCTTTTCATATGTTCTGCCAAAATGTATGAGGACTCAGTTTCAAAAAAAGTACATGAGGGCTTCTTCTAAGTGATAGCATTTGGGCTCCTTCAGTGATGGGGACGTGCACAAGTGTGAAACACTTCAGACAGATTTCCAGTGTCGTCGTGCTTCCCCTACCCCCTCTGCTCCCGTCACGTGGGGCAATGATCCCCACGGTATTCTTACCATGTGGGAACTTGCTAGAAAAGCACGTCTCAGGGTCCAGCCGGTCTGAGGCATCAGAAACTGGCAGTCTTTTGAGAAACCTCCCGTGGTCTGGAGGTAGGGCCCTGCCCACCAGCGTTCCCTGTGCCCAGCTCCTAGTCATCCTGCCCACTTGTGGGAGCAGTTGCCACTGGTGGCCTGTGGCCAGGTTCTGCTTGCTGATAGGTTTTACTCAGCTTTCCTCCCTGTGAAAAATATAGTTGCTGTTGCCAACAGCTTTTAACTGGAAGATTTTATGTAAAAATCCAAATTTCTGGATTCTCTTAAAAATGTGATGATTCCACCACACTGGACCTGAATTCTCACAGCAGCAGCAGCAGCTGGGACTTGGTGTGACTGGCCTCTAGGCATTTGAGATCATGCATGGCTCAGGTCTAGGGTTGCTTTTCACTTTTAGCATCCAGGGCGCTCGGGGAAGGAGCCCTTGACAGCCACAGCGCTTCAGATTGAGAAGCACAGACACCTAGAGAGCGCAGAGTTGGGGGAGGGCTGGAGGAATGGAGAGGAGAGGGTGCGTGAATTTGGGTCGGCTCTCTAAAAATGAGGTTACTTGTACTTTACCTCGCAATAACAACTCTGCATTAAATAAATGTGTGAATTGATGAGCAACTTCTGTTTAAATGTGTTCGACCTTAACATTTTCTTGTCTTAATTTCTCTTTCTAGGTTTCAAAGAACAGATTTACGATGTGTACAGGTATCTGCCCCCAGCCACCCAGGTGGTGCTCATCAGCGCCACGCTGCCCCATGAGATCTTGGAGATGACCAACAAGTTCATGACGGACCCCATTCGCATCTTGGTGAAACGGTGAAAACACTCTGTTTCCACACATCACTGAAGCTTGGGGTTGTAAAGGGTTTTAAAACATTGAACAGTCTTTATAATTTCTTTTTTTCAAAAAACTGGTTTTGTATGCTCATTCCCCCTTTTGACCCAATAATTCTGAATTTTAAAAATCAGCCAACAGTATTTATCATTGTATCAGGAATGAAAGGTGATCATGTTCCTTAGAACAATTCTGAAGGCAGTACAAGTAATTGCTTTTTGAGAATGAGCCAGAGTTCAGACCTGAGGGGCAGAAGTGATGACTGGTGTGAGTCGGCTGGTGTGAGAGGGGCCACCTCCCTGAAGCTGCCTGCGATCCAGGCCTTGTCTCTCTTGTCCATTATTGTTTCCCTTGTGTTTAGTTCCTCCATGAATAACAGGATTTTTCTTTGTCCTCCAGTGATGAGTTGACTCTGGAAGGCATCAAACAGTTTTTTGTGGCAGTGGAAAGAGAAGAGTGGAAATTTGACACTTTGTGTGATCTCTACGACACGCTAACCATTACTCAAGCGGTCATCTTTTGTAATACCAAAAGGAAGGTATGTGACTGCTTATTTCTTTATGTCCTTGTAAGGAAATGCTTAAGATTGAGCCTCTTAATAACTTAGATCATACTTTGCCTATAAAGAGCCAGATAATAAACATCTCTGCTCTGTGGGCTGCATGACCTCTGTCTCATCAAAAGGCTTCCCTTGACATTACGTAAACGGACTTGTGAGTCCCTATGTCCGAATAAAGCTCTGTTTACCAGAACAGGCAGTGTGATGGCTTTAGCTCATGTCTGCTCTAAGGCAGTGATTGTATACCCTGCCTGCATATAAGAATGATCTGAGGACTTTTGGGAAAACAATGGTGCTGGCCCACTCCTGAAGATTCTAATTTAGTTTAAGGTGAGCTTTTTTTCTTCTTGAATGGAACAAGATGCTTTGCTCACATAGAGGAGAGACACAGCCAGGTCAGCTTAATCATGGGCATTAGCCCCTACAGCCAGCAGGTTTCCATCCCTAGGTATCACAGGGAAACTGTCTGTGCTCATCCCTCTTGCCAGCATCAGTGTTTTGAATGTCTGGTAATTCCAACTGTAGGGAGAACTGAGAATTACTGGGCTCTACCTGAAAGAGAAAAGGGAATTAATTGTATTACATTCTAAGATTCAGCTTCAGATGAAGTTAATGATAAGTGTTGTTTTTTGCCTTTAGAGAAGTGTTAAATGGAACAAATGAATGAAGAGGATTTTTTAAATGTCCCGATAGGTGCTGGAGAGCATTAAGCTCACTGTATACCGATTGAGATTGTCTTGAGTTTTAAGAACATGTGAATATTCGTATTGGGCCTACAAATCACAGAAGTAAATTCCTGGCACAAATTTCTGCTTTGGTTTGTTTACCTTCGCATCCACCGGTTTGGTTTGTAGGTTGACTGGCTGACAGAGAAGATGAGAGAAGCCAATTTCACGGTCTCGTCCATGCACGGGGACATGCCACAGAAGGAGCGCGAGTCCATCATGAAGGAATTCCGCTCTGGTGCCAGGTCGGTTGGCTGCCCCCTGCTCACCACTCCGCTCAGCAGACCAGGCGTGCTGGCTGGGCCTTCCTGTGGGCGCCACACCTCGTAGTGCTGGTGTGATGCCACCGCCCCCAGTTCCCTGTGAGATCATGTCCTCGTCTCGGAGCTGAGGCTCAGGGAGATCAGATTGTTTGCTGGGAAGTAGGAGGTGGGGAGCACTGCTAGTGTGGCATATTAGGTTGAGGTTATAACTAGCCTTAACTAGATAGGTTAGTTGCCTTAGGTGGAAGTGTATTTGTTCCAAATGAATGAGCATTTTCTATATTTTTAGAATTGATTTTTAGCTTAATTATATGATGGTCAGAAAACCTTTGTATGATTTCATTCCTTTGAAAATATCCTAAGACTTGCTTTGTGTCCAACATGTGGTCATTTTCTAAAATGTGTACTTGAGCAGAATGTATATTCTGCAGTTCTGTATATATGCCCATTAGATTTCAGTTGTTAATTGTCTGTTTCAAGTCATTTGCATCTTTTAAATTCCTGTTTTATCAGTATTGAGAGCAGTAGATGCTATTGTTCTTTGTAGGTCTGTCAGTTCTTGTTTTACGTTTTCTAAGACTGTTAATAGGTACATACAAAGTTAGCATTATGTATTTCTGGAGAATTCAGTCTTTTATTATTGAAGTATCTGCCTTTATTTGTAATAATGCTTTTGTCTTAAAAGATACTTCACGTGATATAATCACACTGACTTTACTTTGGTTAGTGCTTACATAAGTACATTCGTTTCCTCTTTTTACATCCTTTTAGTATACTTTTTATTTCTTGCAAACAGCATGCAAGTTAGGTTTCATATTATAATCATAATCATGGAATGAAATACTTGAATATAATCATGTTTATTTGTCATCTTTTCTGTGATTCCTTTTTATTTTGATTTTTAAAAAATTACTCCTTTTCTCCCCTTTCTTTTGGGAGATGGTTGTTTCTTTTTCTTTCTTTCTTTTTTAATTTTATTGACAAAACAATATACAAACAAAAACATTCTTAACATATAAACATTCCATACTTGGTGTACAATCAGTGGCTCATAATATCATGACATAGTTGTATACTCATCACCATGGTCATTTCTTAGAACATTTGTATCACTCCAGAAAAGAAAAAACTTACACATACCATACCCCCTACCTGTCCTTCTCATTGACAACTAGTATTTCCATCTACCCCAATATATTTTGACCTTTGTTCCCCCTATTTTTTTTCATATACACCTTACCCCTTTAATTGATCACTAGTGTTTCAAGCTACTCAGTTTAACATTTATTTTTTAATCCATATTTTTTACTCATCTGTCCATACCGTAGGTAAAAGCAGCGACAGAAACAAGGTTTTCACAATCACTTAGTCACATTGCGAAAGCTATGTCTTTATACAGTCATCTGCAAGAAACATAGCTGCTGGAACACAGCTCTACAGTTTCAGGCACTTCCCTCCAGCCACTCCAGGATATCATAAACTAAAATGGGGATATCTGTATAATACACAAGAATAATCTCCAAAATAACCTCTTGACTCTGTTTGAAACATCTCAGCCACTGATGCTTTATTTTGTCTCATTTCTCTCTTCCCCCTTTCAGTCAAGAAGGTTTTCTCAATCCCTTGATGCTGAGTCCCTGCTCATCATAGGATTTCTCTCCCACATTGCTAGGGAGGTTTTCACCCCTGGGAGTCATGGCCCATGTAGAGAAGGGGAGGGCAGTGAGTTTGCTTGCCGTGTTGGCTGAGAGAGAGATAGGCCACATCTGAGCAACAAAAGCGGTTCTCTGGGGGTGACTCTTAGGCCTAATTTTTTTCCCCCTTAAGCCTGATTTTAAGTAGGCTTAGCCTGTCCTTTGCAGGGATAAGTTGCATATGACCAAACCCCAAGATTGAGGGCTCAGCCTATTGATTTGGTTGTCCCCCTTGCTTGTGAGAATATCAGGAATTCTCCAAATGGGGAAGTTGAATTTTCCCCCTTTCTCATCATTCCCCCAGGGGACTTTGCAAATACTTCTTTATTTACTGTTCAAATCACTCTGGGATTTATCAGGGCATGGTTGTTTCTTTTTATTATTGAGTAGTTACCCTAGAGATTTTACAGACATCTGTGTTAGCAACATCTATTAACAATTATTTGTCATATTCCTTGACAATACCGGGACGTTCAAACACTTTTAACTCCATTTACTTCCAAACTTGTATGTTACTATTGTCGAGCGTTTTAATTTATTTATGTTTTATACCTCACAAGACAAGATTTATTTCTATTTATAACTGTATCTGTAACTCTTTTTTCCCCCCTTCATCTCTGAACGTCTCTCTGATGAATTTTCTGCTGCCTGATGAACATTTCCTTTAGTGTGGATCTGCTGCTGACAAATGATCTGTTTTAGTTTGTCTGAAAATGTTTTTTTGACTTTGAAATGTTTTTTCAGATGTCTTGAAGGAGATAATTATTGGGATAGAATTCTAGATTTGTAGCGGTTTTCTTTCTACACTTTAATGATCTAATTCTGCTGTTTTTTGGTTTCTATCTTCTTTTGGAAGTCAGCTGCTAGTCTAACTGTTCTCCCTTAAAAATAATGTGATCTTCCTTTCTGGCTGCTTTTTAGATTTGTTTCTCTTTGTGTTTTACTTTCAGCAGTTTTTACTCTGTATTTACATGTACATTTCTTTTTATTTGTCCTGTTTGGGATTCATAGGACTTCTTAACTCTCTCTCTACCTTATCTCTGAGATTATTTGCCAGTGACACCCCTCTGTCCTTTAAATTTCTCTCTCCTCTTCTGCTGTCCCTTAATACTTTGAAGGCCTCTAGATGTTCAATAGAAATAAAGTTCAAGCTACTTAATGCAATTTTAAGTTTTCTAGTACCACATTAAAGTAGGTAAAAAGAAGCAGGTGAGGTTGATTCTTAGCAGTGTATTCTATTTCACTCATATCATAATGTCATCTCAACACGTAATTGGTACTAAAGGATATTTGTGTTCTTTTTCTGTTCACCCTTCAAAGCCTGCTGGGCATCTTACACTCACAGCCACATTCAGGGGCTCAGTCGTCAGGTGTGGCGTGAGGCCTGGGACTTGGGCTGTGCGGGGCTCTGGCACGTAAGAGCGTGTGTGTGTGACGAACAGGAGTGTGCTGCCTTTCACATTTGAAGATGCTACAGACACTAACACCAAAATCAGAGAAGTTACTTACTGTTCTTAGTTGGGTTTTTTGCTAGGTAGAAGTAAAATATTTTTTCCCAATTATGGGTCCAGGACATACTCAGGCAAAATGAAATGTGGCATAGAGAGTATCCATGTTATCAGGTAGAGCACAGGAACTAATTAAATATGCCAAACACCCCTCACCACTCGCCCCGGACAGATTTCCTGCACGGTCTCTAATGCATGACTCTGTCAAACCATCAGGTGAGGGATGACCTCGTACTCAGGTGTTGGGGGCTCCTCCAGGCAAACAGAAACGAATGGAAGCAAGTCTAGTCTTAAGCTCTGTAATGAACGTGTTGGGTCCATTGTCTCCCTTCCCTGCAGCCGAGTCCTCATTTCCACCGACGTCTGGGCCCGGGGGCTGGATGTGCCTCAGGTGTCACTCATCATCAACTACGACCTGCCCAACAACAGAGAGCTGTACATCCACAGGTATGGCCACCGGCCTGCATTCGCGCTCGTCCAGGTATTTGGTCACGTATATTTTGCTGTGTTTATTAACATGATTTTTTTGACTTCCTGAAGGATTGGGCGGTCGGGTCGCTACGGCCGCAAGGGTGTGGCCATCAACTTCGTGAAGAACGACGACATCCGCATCCTCCGGGACATCGAGCAGTACTACTCCACCCAGATCGACGAGATGCCCATGAACGGTGAGGGGACCCCCTGGCGTGGCTGTGGGGGGGGACCTTCCTCGTCCTCACTGGTTAGGGATTCTCGAGGGTCTCCCTGTTTTTTTTTCTTTTTATTTTTTTTGTGTTTATTTGTTTTGATGAGGGGGTGGGGTGCAGTTGAGAAGTCTCTTATGAGGGTTTAGCTAAATTTACAGATTTTCATTGGTATAAACCTTTCTTCCATTTCAGTTGCTGATCTCATCTGAAGGAGCAGTCTTGCTGCACCAAGAATGAGTTGGAGACTCATTTCCCTAAAGTGTCCCCATTTTACTTAATGGGGGTTTATAGGAACCCTTTCTCACAACCCACCCCAGGAAAAGTTCTGGCATATCTGCCATCTTTTCTTACCCACATGTAAATAACGTGTTTCTCTAAGTCTTTTTCATTAAACAGTTAAAACTTTTATCATAAATTCTAATGAATATTTCTTAAGATGTCATCAGCTTTTCCAGTAATGCTATGTAATCGTGGCCAGGTCATTTAACTCCATTTTCTGAACTATAAGACGGAAGTGCTAGCGATCTGATCTCTTCTCCTTCCCCAGATTGATTGAGATGATCATAATCTAAATTTCTAGGAGAGGTTAGAATCATCAGGTTCTGAAAACAGTTTATAATAGAAATTCCTCTATGACTGTGACTAGTACCTCATACAGTGGCATTGGCACCCCCTGCAGGGATATGCTTAGGGATGCAGGTTCTCAGGCCTGCCTGACCTGCTTCAGACCCTGCCAGCACCCTGGACTCCGGATGGTATGGTGCCCATCACTGTGAGATGCTCTGGGCTGGGCTGGCCAAGCTGCCTGATGAGTGACCACGGGGGCTGCTTTGCTGTGTAGACACAGTGTGTTCAGCTGTTCGCTGGCAGCAGCAGTGGATGATGCCTGACCTGGCACGCGCTGGCCCAGCACTGCTCTGCTTGTGGCCACCTCTAGCCCCTGGCCTCACGGGGTGCTGCTCTTAGGCTCACTGCAGACAGGAGGGAGCAAGGTTCTCAGCAGGCACTTTCTCCGGGGACGTGCTCTCAACCACTCTGTTCTGTTTCGAGCTGGGTCAGGGATGCTCGAGGCACATCTTCCTGGAATACCATTTTCCCCTCCAGGTTGGGGAAGCAGGAGGACATGTGGAGTTGTGCATTGGTGATTAGAGCAGGCTGGTCATTACTCTGTCTCCAGCTAAGAAGGTGGCAGGCAAGAGGGAAAGGTGATGTGGTGCCCAGCCTCAGCCAGGAAGCTGCAGATAGAGGAATGGAAGCCATAGTTTCCTCTGGGTCAGCCTTGGGTCCTGCAGACTTTGGTGCAGAGGGTAAGGTGCCCTGGCTAGAAGGAAAGCTCCGTTGCGAGGCGGGGTTGGTTCTGGGTTAGTGAGCACAGCACGTTAGCGCAGGGGAGGAAAAGGCCTGTGCAGGGCAGTGTTGGCGACTTGGAGGAGTCAGTGGGAAATGGAGAAGAGGAGGTGGTGAGACATCTGAGAGATGCTCCCTGAAATGCGGGCCAGGAAAGGTGACAATAATTACCCAAAGAAAAGCCACAAATAGCCCTGCAAATGCACCCTTGTTGATGGCTCAGAAACCATCTGTGATCACCAGCCTCCGTGTTGGCCAAGGGTGCCTGGGTGTTTGTGCTGGGCTTCTACAGGAGAGCTTTTCAGGAAGGCAGCCTGGCTGTTGGGAAGGAAAAGCAGTTAAAATGTTTCCGTTAGATGAGTAATTCTGCTTCAGGCAATAGTCTGCAGTGTAGACTGCACACAACAGATTCAACGTAGTGCCCACTCACCACTGCGTTGGTGCTGCTGCAACCAAGAAAGGAAAGCTGAGTGCTCATCGCTGGGTGCTGGGAGTGGGGAGGGAGGGAAAACTTAACGGTCACTCTTCAGAAGGGCTATCCGGCTTGTTGGCCCCTCAGAGGCTAACACCATGCAGCTGCGGCCCCTTGGCACATGGGCATTATCTAATTAAGGCAGGAGGCAGGGCTGCCTCAAGCCAGGTGGTGAGAAAAGCAACTGCAAACTCTGAGATGCTTCCCAAGGTTTCAGCCTAGGCACTTGGTAAAGCGTTTGTAACTTTGTGGTCTTACTTCACTCCATCCTGGCAGACTGGGTTTTCCATTGACCAAGTTCTTAAACTTTGCTTTCAACACACTTTGTGTTTTTACTGAATTTTCCCCTTCATTCAAATTTTTGAGAACGCTATAAGGGCTGGTGCAAAGATGGCAGAAGGACCCTTCACGAGCTGAAATGCAGCAGCTGGGGTGCTTGGACCAGCTCAAGGGGGCCTTCAGATCTGCCATGGAGAGGGGCCTCCTTTACGAAGCTACCTGCCCCACGTTGGGGGGGGTACAGGGGGTGCCTAAGGCGCATGCCACTCTCTGTCCATTCCATGCAGGACCTCAACAGGCACCGTCCCTGTTCCCCACCCATTTTTTTGCTATGACAATTGATAGGTTTTTTAATTGTTGCAGTTAAACACACTAGCTACATCTCCAGTTTTATAGAAGCAAAGACTGAAGCTCACGTTTCCTCACTGTTACAGAAGGTTTGGATTGAGGTTTGGAAATGGGAGGGAAATGATGTTCCCTGTGGGTTTAGATGATCTGCTTGAGTGACTCCATTAAACATACTTTTGAGAAAAATAAATTATTCTGCTTTTATCATTTTATTTCTAAACACCTTGATGGCTGCTCATTATTTATAGAATTAAGTTCTATAAAGAAACTCCCTCCCTTAGTCTGCTTTAGTTTTTTTTTTTTTTTTTTTTTTTAACATGGGCAGGCATCAGGAATCGAACCCGGGTCCTCTGGCGTGGCAGGCAAGCATCCTTGCCTGCTGAGCCAACGTGGCCCGCCCAACTCCCTCCCTTTGAACCTGGTTTTCTGTATTACATCCTCTGCTACAATCTTTTTTTTTTTTAATTTTTTATTAATTAAAAAAAATTGCAAGGAACACAAACATTCCCAACACATACACTCAGCAATTCACAATATCATCACAGTTGCATATTCATGAGCATGATCATTTCCCAGAACATTAGCATCAATTCAGAAAAAGAAAAAGACAACAGAAAAAAAAATTTACATACCATACCCCTTACCCCTCCCTTTCATTGATCACTAGCATTTCAAACTAAATTTATTTTAACATTTGTTCCCCCTATTATTTATTTTTATTCCATATGTTCTACTCGTCTGTTGACAAGGTAGATAAAAGGAGCATCAGACAAGGTTTTCACAATCACACAGTCACATTGTGAAAACTATATCATCATACAATCATCTTCAAGAAACATGGCTACTGGAACACAGCTCAACATTTTCAGGCAGTTCCCTCCAGCCTCTCCATTACATCTTGGTTAACAAGGTGATATCTACTTAATGCGTAAGAATAACCTCCAGGATAACCTCTCGACTGTTTGGAATCTCAGCCGTTGACACTTTGTCTCATTTCACTCTTTCCCCTTTTGGTCCAGAAGGTTTTCTCAATCCCTTGATGCTGGATCTCAGCTTATTCTGGGATTTCTGTCCCATGTTGCCAGGAAGGTCCACACCCCTGGGAGTCATGTCCCGCGTAGACGGGGAGGGTGGTGAGTTTGCTTGTTGTGTTGGCTGGAGAGAGAGGCCACATCTGAGCAACAAAAGAGGTTCTCTTGGGGGTGACTCTTAGGCCTAATTTTAAGTAGGCTTGACCTATCCTTTGTGGAGTTAAGTTTCATATGAACAAACCCCAAGACTGGGGGCTCAGCTTATAGCTTTGGTTGCCCACACTGCTTGTGAGAATATCAAGAATTCAACTTGAGGAAGTTGAGTTTTCCCCCATTTTCACCATTCCCTGAAGGGGACTTTGCAAATACTTTTCCACTCACTGATCAAATCACTCTGGGATTCATCAGGGCATCACCTGGACAAACCAACAAAATCTCATGTCCTATACAAAGTTCCATGTACTTAAGGTGTTCAATCAACTATCTACATAAGTTATATTAGGAGACATACTTGTCAAAGTATAAATTTGTACCAAATAAGCATTTTTTGCTTTAGTCTCACATAAATTGAAATTTTAGAATATTAATTACCATCTATTTTCAGCACACTGCAGTAATGACATTCTTTTGTTCTTCCTCATGCAAAAACATTTTTAAAATTTGTATATTTAGGGCCACGGTGGCTCAGCAGGTAAGAATGCTTGCCTGCCAAGCCCAAGGACCCAGGTTCGATTCCCGGTGCCTGCCCATGTAAAAAAAAAAAAAATTGTACATTTAGTCACTATCATTATACACTCTAGGAATTCCTAGATTATACCATCTCAATCTTTATCATCTATCTTTCTTTGTGATTTCATTTATGCCCCAGCCCTCCGCCCTCTATCATTCTCATATGCAGCTTCATTCAGTGTTTTAACATAATTGTATTACAGTTAGGTAATATTGTGCTGTCCATTTCTGAGTTTTTATATTCAGTCCCGTTGCACAATCTTTATCCCTTCAGCTCCAATTACCCAATATCTTACCCTATTTCCTCTTGTCCTTTTGTTTCTGGCTAATCACGCTCAGCATAATGTCCTTAAGGTTCATTCATGTTGTTACATACTTCATAACTTTATTCCGTCTTACAGCTGCATAATATTCCATCTTATGTAAATGCCACAGTTTGTTTAGCCAACTGTCTGTTGATGGACATTTTGGCTGCTTCCATCTCTTGGTAATTGTAACTAATGTTGCTATAAACATTGGTGTGTAAGTGTCCATTTGTGTCCTTGCCCTCATGTCCTTTGAATAGAGACAGCACATAGATGGGTCCTGTTTTTTAATCCATTCTGCCAGACTATGTCTTTTGATTGGAGAGTTTAATCCATTAACATTCAGTGTTATTACTGCATGTGTAGTACTTCTACTATTTTGCCTTCTGGATTTTATATGTTGTGTCTAATTTTCCTTCTTTTTACCTTTACTCATAGTCTTTCTACACTCTTCTCCACACTTCTCTCTTCTGTCTTCGTATCTGTCTCTGGTGTTCCCTTTAGTATTTCTTGCAGAGCTGGTCTCTTGGTCCCAAATTCTCTCAGTGATTTTTTGTCTGAAAATGTTTTAATTTCTCCCTCATTTTTGAAGGACAGTTTTGCTGGATATAGAATTCTTGGTAGGCAGGTTTTCTCTTTTAATAATTTAAATATATCATCCCACTGTCTTCTCACCTCCATGGTTTCTGCTGAGAGATCTGCACATAGTCTTATTGGACTTCTCTTGTATGTGACGGATTGCTTTTCTCTTGCTGCTTTCAAGATTCTCTCTTTCTCTTTGACCTCTGACATTCTGATTATTAAATTTCTTGGAGTATGTCTATTTGGATCTATTCTCTTTGGGGTATGCTGCACTTCTTGGATCTGTAATTTTAGGTCTTTCATAAGAGTTGGGAAATTTTCAGTGATAATTTCCTCCATTAGTTTTTCTCCTCCTTTTCCCTTCACTTCTCCTTCTGGGACACCCACAACACGTATATTCATGTGCTTCATATTGTCTTTCAATTCCCTGAATCCCTGCTCATATTTTTCCAATTTTTTTCCCTATGTTTTCTTTTCCTTGCCAGATTTCAGATGTTCCATCCTCCAGTTTAGAAATTCTCTGTTCTGTCTCTCGAAATCTACCCTTGTAGGTTTCCATTGTTTTTTTCATCTCTTCTACCTTGCTTTTCATTCCCATTAAGTTCTGTGATTTGTTTTTTTCAGACTTTCAATTTCTTCTTTTTGTTCATTCCTTGCCTTCTTTATATCCTCCCTCAATTCATTGATTTGGTTTTTGATGAGGTTTTCCATGTGTGTTCGTATATTCTGAATTAAATGTTTCAGCTCCTATATGTCATTTGAATTGTTGGTTCCTGGGGCCGGTCAGCACTTACTGAACTGCCAGGGGACAGAGAACAGACAAGCAGAGGAACCCACCAAGTTCCAGTCCTGTAAAGATGGCATATTTTTCCAAATTTATAGATAGAATCTCATTCTAATTAACCTTTTGGGATTGTCTTCTTGGATTTCGATAAAAGATTCTTGTGTTCATCTGAATTTAGCTACAAAATATTCCTCTGAGCATTGTAATTACAAAAACTTAAAACCTAAGTACTCATCTATAGAGTTAAGCAGCTGGCTAAATAATTACATCTGCTCAGTGGAATGCTATGCCACCATTATTTGAAAAATGATAGAAACAGATTTGTTGACATGAGGTGATCATAACGTACAGGAAAAAGTCAGGAAGGAGGTTTGCCCACATTATTTCTGAAGGGCGAGATAAAGGTAATCCTTTCTTCTTGCCAGGGGTTCCTTATTTTTCTGCAATAGATATTACTTGTGAAATAGTTTAATTAAATTCATTATTTCAAATAGGAAAAATACTGGAAAAGGGAACATTGGGAAGATTTTACCAATTTTTTTAAAACTAAGTTTACCAGTAGAAGAACAGACACAGATTAAAGCAACAAAATAGAAAAACCCAGAGACAGCAGTGCCTTAGGACTAAGTGTGGCTTTTCTAATTAAGGGGGAAAGAAATTACTCCAGACGTCAGCTAGGATAGCTGCTTAACCTTTTTTGAGAAAATGCTAAATCTTCCACTCATTCCCCACATCTTAAGTTCCAAAGGAATGAAAGGTTTAAATCATCAAACAGCTCAGAAGCAGGTGAATGTTTGATCTCAGAGAACAATTTTAAAAACACTTGAAAAATAAATGATTACTAGAGAAATAAACTTACCTGAGTAAAGCAATGTTATCTTCAACTGAAATGTAAAGTAAGAAAAACACTGGTCACGGGTAAACAGTTCAGTGCACTAACTGATAAGGAGCCCTCCCAGGTCACGAAGGAGCAGTGTCAGTAGGAGTGAGGGACCTGATCAAATGAGTCTGCTTGTCCTGTGGAGCAGACGTCCTCGTGCTGCAGCTGGGCGGGGAATCCCAGGCCCGGTAGTTTGTGAGCTTTCAGCTCCGCCATCCTGAGCACGTGGTGGTGTCCTCATGGTTACGATGGGGCTGCTTCCCTTCCAGCGTGGGGTTCCTGGCAGGGCTAAGGCCCAGGCCTGCTGAACCACACGGATTGTGTTGGTGAGGGGAGGAGGGGAGTGGGCGCAGGGGCTGGGCAGCCCGCGGTGATTGTAGACATGGTGGGCAGTAGACCGACAATTCATAAGAGAACCCTAAATAGCCATTAAACCAAGGAAATGTACTGAAAGAAGTACAAAGGAAAACAAGGATACTGAAAGTTTTAGGAAAGTGCTTCTAACAGTGCTAAACAAGAAGCAAAACTAATGTAATTCTGATGTTGTAAGCCTGGAAGGAAATACATTAAACTAGTACTGGTTGGCTTTTTCTGAGGATTGCCTGGCACACACAAGCAAGGTGGGGCTGGTGCCAGACTGATTAGACTCTAAAGGGACAATGGCCTGCTGTGAGAGCTGGACGGTCTATTACACAGTGAAGAGAAGAATGAGACAAAGGGGCCCGTGCTCTGTGGTCTGGTCCCAGCAACACCAAAAGCAAAGGGGCTAGATGATGTGACCTGAGTTGTGACATAGCCCACTGCCGAGTCTCCTCTTCTAGAATGCAGCCCAGGTCCTAGGGGGCAGGCAGACGGCCCCAGGGAACCCTCCTGACACCTGCCCAGGGGGATGAAATGGCCTTGGAAGCCCCTCGCTGCCATGTGCATCTGTTCTGGGGCATCCCGAGGCAGGCATTCCACCAAGACTCAGACCAACTGCGGCTCAAGCCTCTGCCTGCGTGGCTGTGGTGGGCACGTGCCAGGGTGCCAGGGTGCCAGGGCAGAGGCGTTCCCCTACAAGGGTGGAGAGAATTTTTATTCTCTTGATGGTTTTCTATATTTTACAATTTTCTACAGTGAATACAGATTGTCTTATAAAAGAGATAACAGTTGTTGAAAGTGGATCGCCATCCCTTCCCACATCTGATCTCAAATGAAGCCACTGCACTCTGGGTGGGAAGGGCTGGGGACGCTGAGGCAGCCCAGGGCGTGTCTCCTGGCCGAGTGGAGAAACTCTCCCATGGCCAGGTCCTCTCCTCTGAGGCAGGGCTTTCTTCCATGCCATCAGACAAAAAAAAAAAAACAGAAATTATGAATTGGATGAAAAAAAAAAGTGTCCAACTTCCCGAAAAGGCTTTTGTAAAGACCAATTGTTTTTTGCACATTCTCCCACATCCTAACAATTGTACAAGTGAAATCGTTAGTCAGAAAGATTTGATTGTGTCGTGTTGATTCATTTAAACAAATGTTACTTCCCTCTAACATTGGTTTTCTCCCTAATTTTCCGGGATGAAAAAAAACAAACTTGAATGTCTCAGGTTTCTTCTCTCATAAAATTCTAAAGTTTAAAGCTGTCGTCCTGGCTGACCTCACAAGGGCAGGAGGGGTGCTGGTTTGGAGGTGGGCATAGGATGCACATACACACTGTGGGAGTGCCCGGGGAACCACTGAGGACAGAGTGGCTGCTTCCATGCCACGGCCCTTGGACACATCCTCCCTGCCCCAGGTCCCAAAATGATCGATAGCAGCTTGATTCCAATTGGCCCTTTAATTAAAAACAATTGCACTTAAGAGTTTCCCAAGTTCTGAGATTTTCCCAAGTTCCTGGCTCAGTCTCATCGCTCAGCAGACAGCTCCTATTTGCAGGAGGGGGCGGCTGCCCAGAAAGGGGTCGCGGTGCCCACCAGCCCCTACCTTCCTCAGCTGAGAGCCTCAGCAGCAGCTTCAGCAATGTGAATACAACATGCCCTACCCCAAGCCTCCCTTCCCTGGCGGTCCACGCTGGGTTGCTGGTGGCTGCTAACACTCCATTCATCCCAGTGATGTGCTGCGGAGAGACCAAGCTTAGGCTCTGACAATTCCAACTCAGCATGACACAGCTGTGGGAAATGGGGGAAATGGTAAAAGCTTTGTCAACAGACCAGGCCCAGGCCCCAGGAGCTCTCCAAGGGCGGTCGGTGTCAGGCTCAGAGTAGGCAGTTCTGACCTCAAGGCCCAGCCCAGCAGGCTGGGGGCAGGTCCTGCATCCGCGGGAAAGCCCTCCTCCCTGCGTCCCTCCCTCCATTATCCAGGGTGAAGGAGCAAACATGTGCATGCCCACGTCAGGACCAGCTGATGAGAAACCTCTCTCCCATGGAGAGCACGACGGGAACAGCCAGGATCTGAAAAGGAGAAGAGCTGAAGGTCAGGAAATCACCAAAGCACAGCGCCACCCCCAAGCGCTTAGATAGGGGAGCCCAGGGCAGGGGCGGGCAGCCGACACGGGGGGGGGGGGGGGGGTCCTTCCCCAGCTAACTCAGGAGGACTCTGCACCTCAGTCAGCCATGAAAATAGGGTGCTGCCCAACTCCAGCTCACGAGCTGACGTCATGATCCCACTGTCGTCCAGACACAGACACAGGGAGGAAGCGGTGCTGGCTGGGTGGGGGCTGCCCCCTGCTCATTGCCTCCCCAAGGATTCAGTTTCTCCCAGCCCCTCAGTGAGGCCCAGTGTGCCTTCTGCCTCCACGCCGGTGCCCCAGGACGCCTCCCCCAGCCTCCCCCACCTGCCCTGGGCAGGGGGTGGGGGGCTCTGACGGCTGGGTCAGTGGCTCAGGCCTTCCTCCCTGCAGCCCCTGCCAACCACCCCGCTGGGCCCCAGCTGGGTGCTCATGCCTGGGTGTCGGGGCTGTAGGTGAAGTTGCGGACGGGAACTCCGTTGGCAAGGACCAGCCGGGGTGCCGTGGGCACGCCCAGGACAGTCACCTTCCCCAGCTGCAGGGCGGCGCCCTCACTGCTCATGTGCACCAGCTCGCTCCCCACGGAGTTCTGGCCCCCCCAGAGAGAGCACAGGCATCAGCAGGTGCCAGGGCCCGGGCACCCCACCAGGACGGGGTTCGGGGCGGCCTCCCTCTGTGCTCCGACCAGCAAAGGGCCTATGTGGCACGACACCCCCACGCCAGCCCTTAGGACACCAGATGGCCTCTGAGTGCCCAGGGGCTCCAGCCAGGGCGACCCCCACCAGCCCTTCTCCCCACAGGGCAGTCAGCCCAAGGGCGGGGCTCCCTGACCACCCTAGGGGAACACTTGTCAGGTGAGAGCGATCACCCCAAGGGGCCCCTCTGGCCCCCACCAGCCCAGCACTCACGTTCTGGGCCAGGAAGAGGATCTGGGTGTAGGCCCCACGCTCCAGCACCCCTAGGCTTTCCCCGTCGTCCCAGAACAGCTCGCCCCGGGCGTCCCCACTCCCGGTCAGGGCCACCACCAGGGCCATGGGCTGTGTGCGGGACTCTGCGGTGGTGAGGCCGGGACCCTAGAAAGGAGTTGGGTCCACGTCGCCACCCAGACCCCAGGCGGGGGATGCTGGGCGGCAAGGCCCCCTCTGTGGCGGGAGACCAGAACCCTCAGGGGAGCCCGCTAGGATGAGGTCCTGCACCCTGCACCTCCACCAGAGGCCCCTCCACACTGCACCTGGCCTCCACGGGGAGGCCCCTGGCAGACCCCCATGCCTGCCGCTGTACCCCCCAACCTCCACTGCAGCACTCGGGGAGACACAGGGGTGGAGGAGGCCCCCAGCACACCTGCAGACCTACCTGCCTGTGCCCTCCCCCCTAGAAAAAGGCTAAGGGAGCAGATCAACGCCTCAGTGCCCTTCCTGGGGTCAATTTGATCTCAACCCTCAAAGCCTGTGGTCCTGGGGGCCCCAATTCGGTGATGGCCATGGGAGGTGCTGGCAGCACCAGAGCTGCACAAACGGCCCAGGTGCAGGGCCCAGGTACCTGCAGGGGGATGATGTGCCCAGCCCGGAGGTGCAGGTTGATGGTATCCAGGGGGGCCGGCAGCGTCACCCACTGGCCCTGGCTGCGGATGATGGACTCACGGGCTGTGGGTGGCAGAGGTGGGAGGCTGCCAAGGGCCTCCACTCGCACCTGGGGTGGGGACACAGAAGTCACATGAGCCGGGGTCCCATGCCCAAGCCACCACCCCTGCCTTTGGGGACTTTGCACCCTGTCTTCAAGGTTTCTGTGCAGAGGCCCGGCAGAGACCAGCTGGGACCTGCCATCATGGGCAGAGGCTCGGGCCACACTGCAGGGCTCGCCCATGAGGTGGGGTCAGAGCTGAGTGCCCAGACTCAGGGCTAGGGCGGGGACCGGCCAGGCGGGGACCGGCCAGGGCACACTGAAGGGGCTGAGCAGGCCAAGCTCCAGGACATCCAGAGGAGCCAGAGCTGGAGCCCCCTCTCCGCTCTGTAGCCAGTGAGCACTGTGGGGCCCTGGCAGGGGACTCCTCGGGCCTTGGTCTCCTCATCTGCAAACGGGGGTTGTTGTAGCAATGGACAGGACAGCACACTCGGATGGGGCACACGCCGGGACTCAGTGAACAGTGGCAGGTTGGGATGGAGGGGTGGCCCTGGGACTCACCGCCTGCAGGTCGTACCACGTGTCTGGGGGGAAGTAGCCAGTCACTTCCGTCTGCCCAGCCTCGAGTACCGGGGTGATGAGAAGGGCTGCCCCCCAGAGGAGCTGGCGGTCCACGGTCCAAGTGTGGGAGTCCTGGGGGAACCTACAAATGGGCGGGATGGGCACGTCGGCTGGTGACCAGGGCAGGGGACAGAGCTGACCCCTCTGGAGTGGCTGCCTGAGCCGCCGTGAGAGCGGGGAGCGGCCCTGCCTGACGTCCCGAGGGCAGGAGCTGGCAGGGGCCCAAGGGCCTCAGGGAGGCCTGACCCTTTGCTCACCTCTGTGTGCTCACTCGTGTTCAGATTATCCAAGTAGCATGTGATCACCACTAAAACATTTGAAGTGTGCAAAAAGTATCGACAGACAGGAGAAATTCCCCTAAACCCCATCAAGAGGCAACCATCATTACCATTCAGCACCGTTCTTTTCCGTCTTTTCACGGTTGCATTTCTTTATCTGACTGAGCTGGCCCTGTGGTTGTAGTCTTACTCACATCCTATTTCTTAGGACTGGCTACACAGACTGCAGCCAGGTCAGGTACCAACACTACAATGAACACATTTATGCCCTTTTTACCTTTTCCCAGATGACTTTATAAGGCCATATTTCTATATGTGCAACTAATGGACCAAAACGTAAGGATGTTAGAAACATCACTGGTATGTACTGCTGCTTTCCATAAACATCTCTGTTTACTCTCTACAGTGGATGAAAATATCCATTTCACTGTCTTCCCGCCAAAACTGAAATATTCTCATTTTCTTCTAATGCATTCAAAATTCATAGACAATGAAAGGGACTGGTAAGGGGTATAGAAAAAAAATAGGGGAACAAAGATTAAAATCTATTGAGTAGATGGAAATACTGGTGGTCAATGAGAGGGTGGGGTAAGGGGTATGGTATGTGTGAGCTTTTTCTTTTTATTTCCTTTTCTGGAGTGATGCAAATGTTCTAAAAAATGATCATGGTGATGAACACACAACTATGTGACGACACTGTGAGCCACTGATTGTACACCATGTACAGAATGTATATTAAGAATGTTCATGTTTGAGATGAGTAAAACATATGGAATAAAAATAAATCATAGGAGGAACAAATGTTAAAATAAATTTAGATTGAAATGCTAGTGATCAATGAAAGGGAGGGGCAAGGGGTACGGTACGTATGAATTTTTTTCTGTTGTCTTTTTATTTCTTTTATTTCTTTTTCTGAATTGATGCAAATGTTCTAAGAAATGATCATGATGATGATATGCAACTATGTGATGATATTGTGAATTACTGATTATATATGTAGAATAGAATGATCAAAGTTAAGAATGTTTGTTTTTTTAATTTAAAAATTAATAAAAAAGAAAAAAGAATGTTCATGCTTATGTGTTGTTTTGGTTTGATAATACAAAATAAATTAAATTGAAAAAAAAAGAAAAAAAATTCATAGGCAAAATAAACAGTATCCTACGGTTTCAAATGGCATTTCTTGGAGAGACATCAGCAAAAATGGCAGGGTAAGGATCTCTGAAAATCCTCTCTTCTGTAACAGCCACACGAACAGCGCAGAGGAGTTCTAACTCTCCTTCTAGACTCTGAGGTGCTGCCCTACACAGGTGTGACCTGGTACGTCCCTAAAACTGTGGGCACCTGGGTGACACCTGAGCCTCAGAGCAGGAACTCTGCTGCTCTGAAAGTCAGCACTGCCACATACAACAACTGCTAAAGAAACCGAAAAAGAGATCAGGCACCAAGTAGAGAAAAGAACGAAGCAGATCTGGTTGGGACTAAGGGAAATCAGAATACAGGGCAAAAGGATGACTGTGTATGTTCTCTACGGCGTCATCTACTGTATAAGACTAAAGGTAGATGGGGTTATTTAGTCCAAAACCTACATTTTCTGTAGCACATGATCTAAATCAACATTCCTGGACAGCTCATTCAAACAACCTAAACACATGGAGCCCAGAATGGGAACGAGGACTTGTAATTCTATATAGCTTAAGGTAATACCTGGATATGTCCTAGGGTACACTGGGCATATATATAATTTTAAAATATTGGCAAAGTCCCTTGAGAACTGGGGAGAAAATATGGAACTATCAAACGCTCCCACCTGGGAACCCCCTAATACTCTCGAACACTAGCGGACTCCCAAGTTAATAGGTGAAGCCCTTGATCTTGAGAATTGTGGAACTTATTTCTGTACTGCGGAAGTTAAGATTACCTATGATGAGGCCAGAGAGTTGCTTCTAGAAAACCTCTTTTGTTGTTCAGATGTGGCCCTTCTCTCTGTACGTCCAACTCTGTGAGGAAAATGATTACCCTCCCCTCTGTGTGCGACATGACATCCAAGGGTAAAAGTCTCCCTGGCAATGTGGGACATGGCTCCTAGGGATGTGCCTACCCTGGTACCGTGGGATCGATAATGATCAAAAGAGAGAAAAGAAATGTAACAAAATTAGGTATTAATGGCTAAGAGAGTTCAAATAGAGTCAAGAGGCTATTCTAGAGGCTACTTCTATGCAAGCTTCAGCTAGATATTGCTAATTGTCATGGTTTGCCAAACCCCAACCAATATCATTCCTATTAATCCTAAGGAACACTTAGGGCTCTACTGAGTTTCATGCACTGTTGACTTTCCAGAATCTATAACCTCCAGATGGGTCCAAGGCCCAATAAGTCCTGAAACTGAGAGGGCAGCCTCTCCAAGAACATCAACTAGTTCCATTCCCCTATCCCATACTGTCGACACCCCTTTGCAACATGAAACAGAATGAGTATACCCCAAACATCCCTAAAGACTGGGAGAAGGATGAAAGGGAAAGGGGGAGTTACAACAGAGAAGACAGGATTTAACAAATGAGCACGACTGCTGAATCATGCTATTGCTGCTGCCTTCAGTCTCCGGTGCCTTGGTGCAGCTATAAGGGAAAAACCTAAATTGTGGAACTATAACCCATACCAAACCTTGAAATCTGTTCTAGAACTACTTGTTAAAATGTACTTTGAAATTAAGGGGAAAAAAAAAAAAAGAACACTGGCAGAAATATCAGAACCTGGGAAACCAACCAAAGGCCTGGAGCAATCCAAGGAGCATTTATTCAAGAAAAATGGCTGAATAGCAGTGACATCCGAGAACTCCTTGGCATTTGAGGTTGCCCTATTCTTGTCTCCCCTCCCCAGCTCCACAGGAGCCTTGAAAACCAATAGCCTGGTCGCTGCTGGGGGTGTGGGGGACATAACAGGGCTAAAGCCCCTCCAAAGCCCTATTCCCTATTCCCGCCTGGTGGGTCCCTGGAGAACAGCAAGGCTGTCTGTATCTAACCTGACCTGGACTTCCTTCCAGAGGTATTTGTCAAAAACAATCAGAGGCAACCGTTCCATGTCACAGGGTAGAGGGTAACAGTGGGGCAAAACAAAAAGCTTAAAAGGAAAAGCTGGGGGACAACGTGTCCATATGGGCTTTGAAGAGCTCCAACATATTCCCAGGAAGTTGGAAGATGACACGCACGTGTAGGGTTGTGCGAGCGTTTGGGAAAGACCTGAGAAGGCCCTAAGCTCTCACCTCTGGGTGATTTTGAGCCTCTGGGCAAACAAGGAGTGAAGCCGAAAGCAGAGCTGTAAACTGTGGAAACTAACAAAGGCTTCCAACAATCTAGGAGTGTCAGGAAAAACACCGAATCTCGGCAAGAACAGCAGGAAAACTCCATCTGGCTGAGTACTGAATGTCCGCGCAACACACCAAAAGGTCCTCCTTGGTAAAATGTGGGCGACTTACTCATTCCAGGCATTTCAGGAAATTCCCATCCAATTATTAGCTGTCCAATAAGTAAACACAGGACAGACTTTAGTGGCCATGCACAATAACAAATGAATATAGACTTTGCAGAATCAGTTCAGAAAAGACACTGAACATACACCAATAAATCTTGGGGGGGGGGGGGAGAATCTGATTCCCTGAGTTGCCCCAGAATATTATTTGAAATGTCTAGTTTGCAACAGATTATTATGAGACATGCAAAGAAACAAGAAATAATGTCCCATAAACAGACAAAAAGAAAGTCAATAAAAACTGTCCTTGAGGAAGCCCAGATGATGGATTTACTTAAACAAAGACTTTAAATCAGCAATTTTAAATATGTTCACAAGCTAAAGGAAACCATGCCTAAAGAACTAAAGGGAACTATGAGAATGACAGCTGTGCTGGTTTGAATCTGTCATGTACCCCAGAAAAGGCCATGTTCTTTTAATCCATCCCTGTGGGGCAGATCTACTGTGGATGGGACCTTTTGATTAGGTTGTTTCAATTGAGATGTCAGCCAACCCATTCAAGGTGGGTCTTAATCTTTTGCTGGAGCCTTTATGAGAGGATAAAAGGCAGAAACACTGAGAGAGAGAATTTTAAAGAGAGAAATTTCCAGAGGACTCACAGAAACTCAGAGAAAGCCACTGAAACCAGGAGCTGAAAGCAATGAATCCTGGGAGCAAAGGACCAGCAGACACCAGCCACATGCCTTCCAATGAGACAGAAGAACTCTGGGTACCATCAGCCTTTCTTCAGAGAAGGTACTGTCCTGTTGATGCCTTAACTGGGACATTTTTATGACCTCAGAACCCTAAGTTTTTAAACTAATAAATCCCTATTGTAAAAGCCAACCCATTTCTGGTATATAGCATTCCGACAGCTTTAACAAACAAAAACAATGGCTCCCAACATAAAGAATATCCATAAGGAGAACTACATTTTAACAGGATTAATTAGAAATTCTAGAGTTGAAAAATGAACCTATAATACCTAAGATGAAAAATTCAGTAGAAGAGCTCAAAAGCAGATTTGAACAAAAGAATAATCAGCAAACCTGAAGATAGCTTCATTGAGATTATACAGTGAAAGGAAAAGAAAGAAAAAAGAATGAAGGTAAACGAACAGCAGTCAGAGACTACATACATATAATAGGAGTCCCAGAAGTAGAAGAGAGATAGAAAGGGGGGTGGATAGAATATTAGAAGAAATAATGGCCCCAAACTTCTCAAAGTTGATGGAAAATGTTAATCTAAGATGCTCAACAATCTCCAGATAGTATTAATGCAAAGAGATCCATACTCAAACACATGAAAATCAAAATGTCAAAAGACAAAGACAGAGAAAGTCTTGAAAGCAATGAAAGAGAAGCTACTCGTTATGTACAAGGGATCCTCAATAAGATTAACAGCTGATTTACCGTCAGAGGCCATGGAGGCCAGGTAGCAGTGGATGATATGTTCAATGTGCTGAAAGAAAAGGACCATCAACCAAGAATTCAATATTCGGCAAAACCATCTTTCAAAAAAATGAAGGAGGGGGCAGTGTAATGGCGGCTCAGTGGCAGAATTCTCGCCTACCATGCTGGAGACCCAGGTTCGACTCCTGGAGCCTGTCTATGCCAAAAAAAAAAGAAGAAGTAGAAATTAAAATATTCCCAGATAAACAAAAAATGAGTGGATGTGTCGCTAAGCAGGACTGCCTCAGAAAAAGTACCAATGGGAACCTGTTAAGCTTACATGAAAGGATACTAGAAGTAACTTGATCCACATGAAGAAGTAAAAGTAATTACATAGGAAAACATAAGAGACAGTATATATGTACTTTTTTTTGCAACTCTTCTATCTGATTTAAAAGACAACTGCATGAATGTTAAATATTTTGGAAACCATGGCTTTTTATTAGTGGATGTATTAGAGGGTAGGTTTTTGGATCAAAGAAACTACAGTCCTCTGCTACTTCTGATTTGGAAGTGATAACAGAATGCCTTTACACTGCATTGATGTCACTAAATCTAATATTCACCTGAATTTCCCATTTCTAATTGGACTGTCCAAATTTAGATTTATCAGTTTTCTGGTCTAAAAAAGAGTACTCCCAAAGTATTCCCTTTAGTAAGTGCTACTCCAATTGAATTTTTAAATTGAATATCGTATTTCTCAAATGTATCTAAGCTACTTAATTCAGTATCTTTTTCAAATGTATATAAAAAGTTCATTACCACAAGCATTCCCTGGTTCCCCATAACGTTCAGAACAAATTATTCATAGATTTCTGGCAAAAAAAAGAAGACAATTGCATAAAGTAATAGTTGAAAATCTCTGTCAATGGGCATATAACATATAAAGATGTACTTCGTATGATCACAGCAAAAGGACGGGAGGAGGGAATGCAGCGAGAGAGAAACAAAGGGTTTCTTAATAATATTGAAATTAATTTGATATCACTCCAAACTAGATTACAATCTGCAAGGAAACTACTAAAAAAAAAAAAAACAACGAATTAAAAAGAAAAATACCTTGAAGGAAATGGCAAGGTACTTAAAATGGGACACAAATAGGATTTCTTGGGGAAGAAGGCCTGTATCCCCCACCCATCTCTCCTGTTTTGCAAATTTACCTATTGATCCACTGGGCTTTTAATATCGGCCTCACTAATTTGTAGGAGTTCCTCATACACAAAGTACGGCAATTATCTGTCATTTTGTTGACAACGTCTTTTCTAATTTGTTTGCCCATTAAGCGTTTATGTTCAAACCAATTTTATTCATTTTTTTCTATCTATGTTCAGAGATATTTTCATTTCCTTCTGTTTGATTCAGGGCAGTCTTACTTTTTTTCTGAACTGAACCTCCTCTTGGCTTTGAGGCTCAGAAAGCCCTCTCCAGCTAGAGTGTCGATAAAATAGTCACTTCTGCTTTCCTGAGAAATGTCTTCAGCAACTTAATTTTGGGCATTTAACTATTTAATCCACTTGGAACTTGGAAGCTGCATGAACCAAGTATCTCAATTGATTTTCCAACCACCTAACTACTTACAACTGGAGAATCCTTCCTTAATCCCTGATTTGAAATGCCCTCTTTGTCTTACAGTCACTTTTATGTCGATGTCCTGTTTGGGGGGTTCTTTTGAGGTTTTCTTCCCTCAAGCCAGCCCCAAACTGATGGAATCAGGGTCATTTTATGACCTGCTCGGGGGACTGGCCCACACCCATGGTTTTTTTTCTATATGTCAAAGGCCCCACCCCTGAGCTGGGAACTAAGGGGCAGGAATTTGGGGTATGGGGTGGGGGGGCCTCAGTAGGGGAGGGCCCAGGTTTTGACCTCATCTTCCCTCAGCTGCAATGGGTTCCCACCCCACTGATGGCCGGGGCCGCCCACTGCCCAGCCCCGGTCACTCACTCGAGGAAGAGGGGCCGAGCCACAGTCTCCCCAGCGACGTGGGCCGCGTGGAACAGCGTGTAGAGGTAGGGCAGGAGGGCATAGCGCAGACCCAGGACCTGCCTCATGGCCTGCTGAGCGGGCTCGCTGAACCGGTATGGCTCCTGAGGCTGCGGCAGGGGACACGGGGCGTGGAGGGGACACCTGGGCGCCAAGGCCGCTGCCCCTCAAAGCACTCAGCAGACCCGGGGCTCCCCACCACCCCCAGCCACGAGCCCCCAGCGATGGGAGGCAGCGCAACTGGGCCCGGCAAAGCCGATCCCCAGGGATGGAACCCAGAGCCCAGGTGGGTGGGGCTTCCCGCGGGGCAGGGTCTCCGGGGTGGGGACCCCAGGAGCCCCGGGGCCTACCAGGCTGTGCAGGTCGTTGTGGTTGCGCGTGAAGGGGTAGAAGGCCCCCAGCTGTGTCCAGCGCACACACAGCTCCTCCGACGTGTTGCCCAGGAAGCCACAGATGTCAGCCCCGACCAGGGGCACCCCCAGCAGATTAAACAGCAGGATTCCTGGGAGGGCAGAGGTCAGACTGGGCCCCAGGCTGCTAGGGCAGGCCAGGTTGTGCAGAAGGATGCGACGGACACGCCAGCCGAGAAGCCCCTCCCCACCCAGGCCCCCTGCAGTCAGCGCCACCTCCTTTGCTGCTTCCTCTGGGCCCCTGCTGTGTGGGTGCTTCCTAGCACCCTGCGGTGGGCAGAGCAAACCATCCCGAGAGGGCAGCCATGCTCCTGGGCCACCAGAGGTCAGGATGGGTTCAAGAGCATCCTGCATCCGGCCTGGCACTGCCCACACCCCTGCTCAGAGGGGGCACATGGGGAGGGCTGGGCCGGGCCGGGCCACCCTCTCCCCATGCCTTAGGAACCACCACCCTGTGAAGGTGAAGCAGGGCCTGCCCCAGGCCATGGGCAATGTCTTTTGGTACAGAGATCCTAGGAACTGCATGGCCTTTGTTTCTGAGCTACCAGCTCACTCAAGAACTAAAGTCCGAGAACCAGAAAGACGGGGAGCAAAGACCAGCACCCCAACCCCGTGACGCAGCTTCAGTTGGCGGCTTCCCAGGACTTGGACACCATCCCGCTATGTCCCCACCAGGTAAGAATTGTCAGGTGGGCACCACGAGGACCTGGGCAGGCAGCACCCCCAGGCCCACACAGAGGCACTCTCAATGCAGGGACATGTGTGCAGGGGCCAGCAGGGCTCCATTGGGGACTCTCAGCCCCCGCATGGGTGGCCCTGAGGCCGTATCTGGACCTAACTCAGATCAGGCAGCACCAATGCTCTTGGGCGGAAAAACAATTCCCCCTTTGTGGGGTGGTGCCAGGCCAAGGCCAGGGACAGCCACCTGCGGGCTGAGATGGGACCAGTTTTCTGCATCTCAGAATGTGGCCTGGCAGAAGGAGCTTTGTGTGACGGGAGAGCCTGACGGATTTGTGAGTGGTGGCCCAGGGTGTGCCAGAGACGGGGACACCTGGAAGCAGGAAGCCTGATCCGCACGTGTGAACACACCTGCCCAGGTGAGCAGAGGTCAGTGGACCCCTCACCCCACGAGTTGGCAGGGAGGCACCTCTGGGAACCTTGCTGAGCCCAGAAATTACTCCTGGGGCAACCCCCCCCTCTGAGCAGCACCTCTGACGGGCACCCACCTGGCACAGAGAATGACAGCTGCTCCCAGCTGCTCCACACATCCCCTGTCCAGTGACCGGCGTAGCGGCCATGGCCGGCAAAGGTAGAGCGGGAGATCACGAAGGGGCGTGTCCCCCGAGCCTTCACCAGGGCCCTGGGTAAGGCAGGGGGTCAGCAAGGTGTGATACATGGGCTCCCCTCAAAAGCCCCCATGCCCCCCAGAGCTACCCAGTGGACACCAGAGCAGCTGAGGGACTGGCCCCAAGTGGCAGCACTTGGAAATAGGGGGCAGCAGGAAGGCAGCGAGGGACCGAGGGCTGCCAGGGGAGCCCAGGGATGGGGGAGGGCTGGCCCCAGGCTCTCTCAGGCGACAGGGGGATGACAAGTGCCCCACAACTTCGAAGGGTTGCAGGGTTGCAGGGTCCTGGTTAGCCCGGCCTTGCAGTCTCTTCGTGGCCCAACGGGAGGCGAGAAAGGGGCACCCTGGCTCTGGGGTGAGGGTGGTGAGAGCCCCTAGAGAAGTCTGGGCTCTGGGTTTTTCTCCAGGAAAACCTGCTCTGACCCAGTGGAAAGCACCGCCCCCACTGCAGGTCTGCAGCCAGGGCCAGTCAGTGGGGGCGGGGTCCAGGTGAGCATGGGGGTGGGGCCAAGAGCAGGGAGGGACCAAAATGAGTGCAGGGTGGAGCATGGGTAGCAGAGGTGGGGCCAAGAGAAGGTGGAGCCAAAATGAGCCCAGGGTGGAGCCAGGGTGGTGCGGGCGGGGCCCAGGTGAGCACGGGGCAGGGCCAAGAACAAGGAGGGGCCAAAATGAGCATGGGGTGGAGGCGGGGCCTTCCTCACCTGTGGGAGGCGATGGCTTCCGTCAGGCCGTACAGGTTGTGCAGGTTGTAGTGTGTGGAGAGGTGCTGGTGGCTGGAGGCGCAGAGCGTGGCTGCCTGGAGGGTCCCACCAACCACCCCTGGAAGGGACACGGCAGGTGGTGCCCTCAGCGCCCCTCCCAGATCCTGGGGCCTGTAGCACGTCCCCGGGACAGCCCC
This sequence comes from Tamandua tetradactyla, assembly GCF_023851605.1. NCBI lineage: Eukaryota > Metazoa > Chordata > Mammalia > Pilosa > Myrmecophagidae > Tamandua > Tamandua tetradactyla. The sequence continues at coordinate 72,399,987 of NC_135332.1, read as the reverse complement.
TCCACCTTTCCAAGGGCAGGAACCTGGCTGATAACCAAGACCGGACGGTCCACTCAGAAATGGGACCTCTGAGGCCCCCAGACTAGAGAGGGAAAATCCCCATGGTGAGCTGGAACACCTGACAACCTACTGGGAACCAGAGGTGGGCAGGGCGGAGGATCACCTGGCACGTAGGGCGGGTTTTCCAGCTCGTTGTCAGGGCAGCCGTCCTGGGAGCCCCTTACAAAGTTGGACGGCTCGTTCATGTCCTGCAAGAAAGGCTTTGGGTGGGGGGCGAGGGTGCGGGCGGCCCTGGCACAATGGGGTGCAGGGTGGGGGGGGCAGCACTTACAATCCACATGCCATCGAAGGGCACCTGGGTGTGAAACTCGACCACCATATCTTCCCACCAGGCCAGGGTTTCGGGGTTGGTGAAGTCAGGGAAGGCCGTGGACCCGGGCCACACCTGGGGGACATGAGCTGTGACCTCTCTCGGACCGTGTCCGAGACAGCTGGGCCCGAGGGCACTGGGCAGGGGGTCAGCGAGCGCACCTCCACCCACAGCACCAGGACGGGGCCATCAGGGGTGTGGGAGAGTGAGAGGCCACCCACAGAGACATCTACTAGGGGGGTGGAGGGACTGCAGATCCAAGACTGCGGGGTGCGAGGAGCTGGGAGAAAAACGAGTCCCAGCGCCCACTCTACAAAGGTCCTGCCATCCTGGCACCCTTCCCCAGCCTGTCTCGCAGTTGGGACCCCCTGCACTTGCTTCCCGGCCTGCCTGGAGTGGGGAAGGCCCAGGAACTGCCAGGGGACACGGGGGCAGGAGGATGTGCAGCCCTCCCTGCTTCTGTGCCGCTAGAAGCCCCATCTTCCCCAGCAGCTGCTTCCTAACCCCTCGGCCCCAGCCCCCACGCTACCTTCCCAATCAGCGGCTGCCCTGTCTCATTGGTGACAAAGACCCCCCTCCGCAGACCCTCGTCGTAGGGTCTGTAGCTCCCGGCCGGGTCCGAGCTGCTGATGGCGGGGTCCTGGGGTAAGAGAAACAGTCAGAAAGCCTCAGAGCTAGTCGCTGGGAAAATGGGGGCATTTCCATATCACAACACTGCCTGTCCTGTGCACAGGGCGGCCTGGAGAGCGGGCTGGGAGAAGGAACCCAGGGGCTACAGGTGAGCACACCTGCACATGAGCATGGAAGGAGGGTGAGGGGCATCACCTCTTCTCCAAGCTCTAGAGCTCTCCAGGTGTGTTACAGCGGGCACCTGGCTCTGCCCTCCCGGCAGGCCACCAATGCCTGCCACCGGCAGAAGGGCAGTAACGACAAAATGGGCAACGTGGGCACAACTCAGGGGAGCACCTCTTGGGGAGTGTGGGGATCCGTGGTGGCGACCGCTTGGCCTCCTGGCCCCCTTCCCTGCCTCCTTTTAGAGCCCCTCTGGCCACAGGGGCTGGTGCAAGGAGATTTTGGGGCTCCCTTCCAGTGCAGACTGCAGGGAAGCGAGCCAGGAGCTGCCCTCGGCCACGCCCTCCTTCCCTCGTACCAAGTGGAAGGGAGGGAGGAGCCTAGGGGAGGGAGGGGCCGAATGGGAGTGGGGCAGAGCTGTCCACTGTTCCCCCAGCCCTTTCCTGCGCTGGGAGGTGTCTGCTGACTACACCCCACAAACACACACCTCTGCTTGAGGCCAGCTGGAGTAACCTACAACGGAAACAATCTGGAGAAACATGTCTCCAGGGACCCCTGGCCGGCAGCAGGGACCAAACCGTGCATTCCTGAGGTGAGGGGCTGCACTGTGCCCCCCGAGAAAGGCATGCATAAGACCTAACCTCCTAGTTCCTTGAATGTGACCCGATGTGGAGAAGAATCTTTGAATGGGGTAAGCTAAGATGGAGCCAAACTGCATGAAGGCTAGGCTGGCATCGGTGCGGTGGGCGTCCTTACAAGAAGGAAGAATGGGCCCGGGAGGAGCCCCGAGGGGCCGCTGGCACAGCCCATGCCCCAGCCAAGGGTAGGAGAGCTTTCCAGAACCCCAGCAGCTGGAAGAGGCAAGGGGGGACTGTCCCCGCCGATGCGAGAGGGAGGGTGGCCCTGCCGACACCTGCCATCCAAGGCCCTGCTGGTGGGGCTCGGTTACAGCTCCCCGGGAGACCCAGACACCTGGGAGAGACCCTCCATCTCAAAAAGACCCTTAACGAGCACCCGAATCAGGACGGTGCCAGGTGGAGGAGGAGTGGCTTGGGGGGGCGGCCCTGTGTGTGTGTGGCGTGGGGGGGGGGGACACTCACGACAATCATGACGTAGTGCCGGCCACCCTGCTGGAGCGCGCGCACCATGGCCGGGTAGTCGGCGAAGCCGTCCTTGTTGAACGTGAAGTCCCTTCTGGCGTCCATGTAGTCCAGGTCGTTCCACTGGACGTCCTGCCGCCACAGCACAGCGCCCAGCCCTCGTCCCCGCACCCCCGCCCTGGGCTGTCCTCCCCAGGGGTCCTCCCCCACCCCCTCCCAGGGCCTCCCCGCACTCACACCCCAGGCCCTCACTCACCCCCCCACCCCGGGAGTCCTCCCCGCCCCCTCCCAGCGCCTCCACCCCCACGTCCTCCTCCGCCCCCGCCGCCCTCACCAGGGGGAAGCCGGCCGCCGTCATGTTCTCCACAACCTGGCGGGTGATGGCGGTGGACGAGTAGCCCCAGCGGCAGAGGTGGAAGCCCAGGCCCCAGTACGGGGGCAGGAACGGGTTCCCTGAAGGCCGACGGCGACCTCGTCGTGAGGGGGCAGAGGAGACGGGGGGGGGGGCGGGGGGGGGCGGGGCGGGGGGCGCGGAGCGGGCAGGGCCCTACCCACGACGGCCAGGTACTGCTGCACCACGCGCTGGGGCTCGGGGCCCAGGAAGACGTAGAAGTCCAGGACGCCGCCCGTCGTCCGCCAGCTGAGGGCTGGGCTCGGCTGCAGCACCACGTCTGCGAGGGGAGGCATGGGGTGGGTGGGTAGAGGGGCTCCAGCCAAACACCCCGCCCCGGGGCCTAGTCGCCGCGGGCAGAGCATGCAGCCACCTTGGGGGGACCCCCCCCCCCCCCCGGCCTCGACGCCCTGCCCAGAGCCCCTCGCCTGGACTTCCAGGTGCCTCTCAGGCCGGGCGGAGACCCTCCCGCGCCCTCCGTGCAGAGGGAGACAGCAGGGGCTGGGCTCGGGGGGCCGCGTGGGTGCCCACTCACCCATGGCATTGCTGTTCAGTAGGAACACCCCGTGGGCCGCCCCGCCGTCCTCCAGAACCAGGTAGAAAGGGTGGGAGCCGTAGAGGTTCGTGTCAGGCTGGGGCAGGAGACAGCACTCTCAGCGCCGGCAGCTGCTCTGCTCCACGCTCCCCTCCCGGCTGTGGCTGTGCTGGTGGCAGCCCAGAACCAAACCCGAGGACCCGCCCGCCAGGGGACACTGAGTCTCTGTAGCTGAGTGCCTTCCTGGCTGCCTGGAGAGGGAGCCTCCAGCACCTAAATCCCCCACCCAGCGTGCCTCCCCACTCAGTGCCCAGTATCTACACCCAGCAGCCCCCACCACCCAGTGCCTACAACCCACACCCAACTCACATCCCCCAGTGTCCAGCTCGACCCAACCCCCCAGAATGCTCAGAATCAACTCCCAGCTCGCCCCCCCACCCCTCACAGCGTCCAGCAACACAGCAGCCCCCTGCTGAGTCCCCACGCCAGCACTCCTGGAAGCAGGTAACAGCACCCGGCCTAAGCATGGACGCCCTGGTCTCTGACCTGGCTCCTCGGCCCCCTGGCTGGAGATTCCAGGCAGGCCACTCAGCCTCTGAGCCCTGATTCTCCCCATACAGGGGATCGTGACTCCCGAGCAGCGCCCCGCATGCGGTGGGGGGTCCCAATCACACTTCCTGGGGAGGCTCTGTGTGGGGATTGAGGTGTCCTCCACCCCATGACTCCCCAAGCCCTGGGAGCTTCGTAAACAGTGCGGCCCTATGAGGATAGGTTAATCTGTGCTTCTGGGGGTGCAGGTGGACACCAGTTCCACAAACTCAGGGTTCCCAGAGCAGCAAGGGAACCCTCAATCTGCCTAAAACCCAGGGGTGCACTGACAGGGGGCCCAGCTCCCACCTTTACCTGGCTGGGCTCAGACACGGCCACAGGGGCTGCGCCCTGGAGAGGTCCTGCCCAGCTCTGCACCCACCAAACAGGCACCAGGGTCTGGGGAGGGTCTCCTCTCGGGGTGGGGGGGCCGGATGCATGTCCGCCCCACCTCACTTCTTTTTCTTTTTCTTTTAACATTTATTCCCCTTATTATTTACTTTTAATCCATACGTGTTACTCATCTGTCCATACTGTACATAAAAGGAGCATCAGACACAAGGTTTTCACAATCACACAGTCACACTGCGAAAGCTACATCATTATACAATCATCTTCAAGAAACAAGGCTACTGGAACACAGCTTTACAGTTTCAGGTACTTCCCTCCAGCCTCTCTAATACACCTTAATCTACAAAGGTGATATTTATATAATGCGTAAGAATAACCTCCAGGATAACCTCTTGACTCTGTTTGGAATCTCTCAGCTACTGACACTTTATTTTGTCTCATTTCTCTCTTCCCCCTTCTGGTGGAGAAGCTTTTCTCAATCCCTTGGTGCTGAGTCCCAGTTCATTCTAGGATTTCTGTCCCACGTTGCCAGGAAAGTCCACACCCCTGAGAGTCATGTCCCACATAGAGAGGGGGAGGGCAGTGAGTTTGCTTGCTATGTTGGCTAAGAGAGAGATATCCACCTCATTTAAGTTGTTTTTTTTTAAAGAAATACCAACAAATGTAGATGTTTAAATATAGCACTTTTGGTTTGTGTTTATAAGGGGTGTGAGATGAGTAAAGATTTGATATAAAAATATCCAGAGATGGCGCCTCCATACTTTTCATGACCATATGTAATAAAGCTCCTTGCCCAGAAGCATTTTTGTATGATATTAAATGACAAGGTCTCACAGGATTAGTTGTTCTTTGTTTTTGTTTTTTTTCAGATACTTTAATTAGCAAAGGACACGCTTCTAACCTCACGCATGTGTTAAGAATTTCACATTTGCATTTTATGGCAGAGGCCTGAGTTGAGTCATCACTTTATAAAAACACAAGAAATCAAGGCCTAAAGTTCAAGTAAACTGTTCCAGTTTGCTAGCTGCTGGAATGCAACACACCAGAGACAGATTGGCTTTTAATAAAAGGGGATTTATTTCATTAGCTCTTCAGAGGAAAGGCAGTTAACTTTCAACTGAGGTTCTTTCTTACGTGGGAAGGTACAGGGTGATCTCTGCTGGCCTTTTCTCCAGGCCTCTGGGTTCCAACAACTTTCCCCGGGGTGATTTCTTTCTGCATCTCCAAAGGCCTGGGCTGAGCTGCTTGGGCTGTGCTACGTTGTGCTCTCATTTAAGCACCAGCCAATTAAATCAAACATCATTCATTGCAGCAGGCACGCCTCCTAGCGACTGCAGATGTAATCAGCAACAGATGAGGTTCACGTACTGTTGGCTCATGTCCACAGCAACAGAACCAGGCACATTCACCTGGCAAAGCTGACACCTGAACCTAACTACCACATAAATTAATTATTTTTATGTGTGAGCTATGTCTTTTTTTTAATCTTTATTATGAATGGTCAACATTAAAAATGTGAAACATGAAAGTTGTTGCTTGTGAAGTCATTTGCATACTCTAGCTACAAAGATGCACCATCTACTTCATTGCTTTTTAAGAGGACAGATTTCATTCAGCATTATGTTCTCTAGATTCACCCACGTTGTCATATGCTTTGGAACCTCATTTCATTTTACTGCTCTATAATATTCCATCATGTGTGTATAAATATATAGCATATTTTGTTAATCCACTCATCTGTTGATGGACACCCGGATCGTTTTCATCTTTTGGTGATTGTGAACAATGCAGCTATGAACACTGGTGGTGTGCAAATGTCTGTTCATGTCACTGCTTTCACCAGCTCTTCTGGGTATGTTGCCCTAGGTCATAGGGCAACTCGATATTTAGTTTTCTAAGGAACCACCAAACTGTCTTTCCCAGGGGCTGCACCATTATACATTTCCACCGGCAGTGAATAAATAAGTGTTTCAATTTCTCCACACCCTCTCCAACATTTAAAGTTTCCTGTTTGTTGAAAAGCACTCATTCTTACACGTGTGAAATATCCCACTGTAGTTTTGATTTGCATTTCTCTTATAGGTAATGAAGATGTGCTTCTTAGCCATTTGTATTTGCTTTTCAGGAAAATGCCTATTCACATCTTTTGCCTATTGTATAATTCTCATTGTTGTTAGTTGTTTAATTTCTTTATATATACATGATATCAAACCTTTATCCAATACATGATTACCAAATATTTTCTCCCATTGAGTTGCCTCTTCACCTTCTTAACAGACTCCTTTGAGGCACAGAAATTTTTGATTCTGAGGAGTTCCCATCTATCTATTTTTCTTTTGTAGCTTGTGCTTTGGGTGTAAAGTTCAAGAAGCTACCTCCTATTACTAGGTCTTGAACATGTTTCCCTATATTTTCTTCTAGGAATTTATGGTACTGGCTCTAATATTTAGGCCTTCGATCCATTTTGAGTTCATTTTTGTGTAGGGTGTAAGGCAAGGGTCCTCTTTCATTCTTTTGGTTACTAAAATCCACTTCTCTCAAGCCCACTGATTGAAAAGACTATTCTGTCCCAATTCAATGGATTTGGGGGCCTTGTCAAAGATGAACTGATCATAGATTTGATCAATCTCTGTGCTTTCAATTCGGTTCCATTGGCCAACAGTTCTACCTTTGTGCCAGTACAAAGGTAGATCCTTTTTGATCCCTGTGGCTTTAGAGTAAGCTAAAGTCAGGAATTTAATCCTCTCACTTTCTTCTTCTTTTTTAGGATATCTTTAGCTATTTGAGATTTTTTTACCTTTCCAGATTAATTTGATAACTAGTGTTTCCAAATCTTCAAAATAGGTTGTTGGAATTTTAATTGGTATTGCATTGAACCTGTAGTCAGTTTGGGTAGAAATGACATCTTAACGATATTCAACCTTCTTACCCATGAGCACGAAATATCTTTCCATCTATTAAGATCTTCCTTGATTACCCTCAGCAATGTTTTTTAGTTTTTTGTGTACAGGTCCTCAATATCCCTGGTTAAAGTTTATTCCTAAATACTTGATTCTTTTAGTTGCTACTTTGAATGGATTTTTTCCTTAATTGTCTCCTTAACAAGGTCATTACTTGTATATAGAAACATTCTGATTTTTGTATATTAATCTTATATCCTGCCACTGTGCTGAATTTATCAGGTCAAGTAGCTTCAGTGTAGATTTCTCAGGATCTTCCATGTATAGGTTCATGTCATCTGCAAATAATGAAAGTTTTACTTTCTCCTTTTCTATCTGGATGCCTTCTACTCCCTTCTCCTAGCTTAATGCTCTAACTAGAAGTTTCAGCATAATGTTGAATAACAGTGGTGACAATGGGCATTCTTGTCTCATTCCTAATCTTAGGGGGTATGTTTTCAATCTCTCCTTGTTGAAAATGATGCTGGCTGCAGGCCTTTCATAAATGCCCTTTATGATACTGAGGAAGTTTCCTTAGATTCCAACCTTTTGAAGTGTTTTTATCAGAAAAGGATCCTGAATTTTTCAGCATCAGTTGATATGATTATGTGATTTTTTTCCTTTCTGTTTGTTAATGTGCTGTATTACACCAATTGATTTTCTTGTGTTGAACTCCCTTGCATTCCTGGTATAAACCCCACTTGGTCATAATGTATAATTCTTTTAATATATCGCTGGATTCAATTTGCTAAAATTTTGTTGAGAATTTTTGCATCTATATTCATTAGGGAGATTGGTCTGTAATTTTCCCTTCTTATAGTATCTTTCTCTGGTTTTGGTATTAGAGTGATGTTAGCTTCACAAAATGAGTTAGGTAGTGATTTTATTACTTGATTTTGGGGAAGATTTTCAGCAGAACTAGTGTTAGTTCATTTTGAAATGTCTGATGAAATTATCCTGTGAAGTCATCTGGTCCTGAGCTTTTCTTTGTGGGAAGATTTTTGATAACTAATTGAATCTCTTTACTCTTTGTAATTGGTTTGTTAAAATATTCTCTTTCTTCTTGAGTCAGTGTCTGTAGTTTGCATGTTTCCAGAAATCAATCCATTTCATCTAAGTTGTTCAGTTTGCTAGCATACAGTTGTTCATAATATCCTCATGATTTTTTACATTTCTTTAGGATCCATGGTAACAACCCCCCCCCCATTTCTGATTTTATTTGCACCATCTCTTTTTTTTTTTTCCTTTGTCAGTCTAGCTAGGGGTCAATCAATTTTATTGATTTTTTCTAAGAACTTTTGGTTTTGTTGATTCTATTGGTTATTTTTTTCCAGTTCATTTATTTCTGCTTTAATCTTAGGTATTTCTCTTTCTGATTGCTTTGGTGTTAGTTTGTTATTCTTTTTCTAGCTCCTTGAGGTGAGAAGTTAGGTCATCAAATTTTTGCTTGTTTTTTTAAATTTTTAATGTAGACATTTAGGGCAATAAGTTTCCCTCTCAGTACTGCCTTTGCTGCATCCCGTAAGTTCTGATATGTTGCATTTTCATTTTCATTCGTCTCCAGATATTTGCCAATTTCTTCTTTGACCCACTGATAATTTAAGAGTGTGTTGTTTAATTACCATATATTTGTGAAGGTTCTAGGTCTTCAGTGATTATTAATTTCCAGCTTGATTCTGTCATGATCAGAGAACATGCTTTGAATAATTTAAATCTAGTTAAATTTATAAAGACTTGATTTTTGTCCCAGCATATGATCTATCCTGGAAAATGTTCCAAGAGCACTGGAGAAGAATACATACCCTGGCATTCTGGGGTATAACAATCTTTATATATATCAGTTAAGTCTAATTCATTTATCACATTATTTAAATTCTCTATTTCCTTGTTGATCTTCTGTCTGGTTGTTCTATCTATAGAGGAGAGTGGTGTATTGAAGCTTCCCACTATTATTGTTGAAACATCTATCGCTCCCTTAAGTTCTGCTAAGGTTTGCCTCATGTACTCTAGAGCTCCTTGATTGGGAGCATAAACATTTATGATTATTTTTTCTTGATGAACTGTTCCTTTTATTAACACATAGTGTCCTTCTTTGTCTCTCATGACATCTTCACATTTAATGTGATTTTTTTTTTTTTTTTTTTGCATGGGCACTAGGAATCGAACCCGGGTCTCTGGCATGGCAGGTGAGAACTCTGCCTGCTGAGCCACCGAGGCTCACCCGATGTCTTTTCATTTAAAGTCTATTTTATCTGATATATAAAATAGCTACTTCTGCTTTCTTTTGTTTACAGCTTGTGTGGAACACCTTTTTCCATCTTGTCACTTTAAATCTATTTGTCCCCTTGTGTCTAAGATCTCTTGTAAGCAGCACATAGCTAGATTATATTTTTAAATCCACTCTGCTGATCTGTATCTTTTAATTGGTAAGTTTAGTTCGTTAACATTCAAAGTCATTACTGTAAGAGCAGTTCTTGAATCCACCATTCCATCCTTTAGTTTTTGTTTGTCAGATCTTTATAATCTTCCCTCTCTCTCTTTTTATGGTTTAAGTTACCCAGTTCTGTACTCTCCTCCAAGCCTATCTTTTTTTTTTCAGCCGACAGAATTCCTTTAGTATTTCTTGTAGGACAGGTCTTTCGTTGGCAAATTCTCCCAGCCTTTCTTTGTCCGTAAAGATTTTAATCTCTCCCTCAATTTTGCAGGATAACTTGGGTAGGATAAAGAATTCCTGGCTGGAAGTCATTCTCTTTCAGGATCTTAAATATATCATACCACTGCCTTCTTGCCTCCACGACGCCTGTTGAGTAGTCCAAGCTCAGTCTAATGTAGTTTTCCTTCTATGTAGAGAATCTTTTTTCTCTCGCAGCTTTCATGACTTTTTGCTTCTCTTCAAAATCTGACATTGTAATATTAGGTATGTGTCTTGAAGTAGGCCTATCTGGATTTATTCTATTTGGAATTCATTGGGCCTGTTTGATTTGCACATTTATTTCTTTTATAAGGGTTGGGAAGTTTTCCCCCATAATCTCTTCACTTAGTTTTGCTATCTCAGCCATTCTTTATCAGACATCCCCCTGAACACCAGAAACCCCCAAAGCCAACCCCCAGACTCTGTGCACCTGTCCTAATCCACCCCCTTACCGTGGGGGAAGCATCTCGGTTCCAGAGGGTGACCCTGGTCCAATTGGTGCTGAGCAGCAGGGGCCCGAGGCGCTCGGCGAGGCCAGTGATATACGGGGAGGGCAGGGAGGTGGACAGCTGCAGGAACTGGTCGGCGAAGAACAGGGGGGCCACCGTCGTGTTCAGCCTGCCGGAGGGGACAGACTCCCTCACCCCACGGGCCGGGGGGCCCAAGATGGACCTTTCCATAGGACCCCTCCCCCAGGGCCAGCCTGGGCGCCCCGAGGAGGGCTGGAGGAGCCTGGCCAGCTCTTTGAGGAAAGAAGAGTCACACTGCTATAGGGCAGAAGGAGCCAGAAGGCCAAGCAACCAAGCAAGCTCCCTACACCTGCATGTCAGAGCCCTGCAGGGTGACGGGGGCACTGAGAGGGTGACTGGGCCAAAGAGAGGGTGACGGGACAAAGAGGTGACAGGCCAGAGAAAGGGTGACGGCACATAGAAGGATGGGTCCAGAGCTTCACATGGAAGCAAGAGCATCCTGACCCATTCCCTCCCTCCCATCTACTTGCAGGCAGGGGGTCCAAGACGGACCTCTCCAAGGACAGGGGTCTGAGTGCTAGAGGGCCAGGAGGATGAAGCAGGAGACCCTGCCACGTGTAGCCAGGCACGGGAAGGGACAGAGGACAGCAATGACCCAAACACACCTCCTCCCGGCAGGGGGACATGAAGCCCAGTGGGGCCAGCAGCCTGGATGCCGGAGCCCACCGCCTGGGCTGGACCTGGTTCTGTCACCTGTCAGCAAGCCATCTTGCCCTTGTGTGCCTCAGTTTCCTCACTGGTAAACTGGGGGTGGTAATAGCACCTACTTCCAAGCTAGGGAATTTGAGCTGAGTGCATGACTTCAGGGCCAGGCATATGAGTGACACAGAATTATTTGATCAATAAGTAAAACAGAGGTAAAGCAAGCCAAGCAGTCTCGTCTGGGTGGGTGCATTTTGGACTGGACTGGGTGGCACTAGTGACCTCTGGGCTGGATCCTTCTCTGGATGGGGTCTGGCCCAGGCACTGCAGGATGGGGAGCAGCTGTGCCTGCCTCTGCCCTCTGATACCAGGAGCAAACCCCAGTCATGACCTTGTTGAAGGTCTGCTGGGGAAGACCCACCCCTGCTGGAACCCCTGCGCTAGATGGTCAAGAAGGGTCTCCCTAAGGAGGAGGCTTTCACAGCAACCCCAAGGAGGCAGGGGAGAGCAGGTGCAGAGGCTGAGCAGTGGGAGGGGTGGCGGCACCTGGGGGGGGGTCCCAGGCACAGCAAGGAGGCCCCTGCAGCTGTAGCAGAGTAGAGGAGGGGTGTGGGGAGCACAATAAGGATACGGGGCACAGCAGTCCAGAGTGGGGACACAATGCTGTTCAACTAGACTCTCTTGCCTGCACCCTCTAGATACCACCACCCTGGGTCTGGGGGGCACAGAGGGTCAGGCACTCACAGCACCCGTCCATTCAGCTTCCGGCGCACAACCAGGCCAAAGGGCTCCTCAGAGAACTCCACGCTGTAGAGTGGGGCTGGTGCCCGGCTGGTGACACGTGGGGTCTCCAGGGGGACCTCGTAGCGCTTGTTAGCGGGATCTTTGATCTGGAACAAAAGGAGAAAGAGAGACACTGACAGATGAGACCTCGTGAGTCAAGGCGGCTGCCTCCTACCGCCCTTTGCAGCACCTTCCCACATGCTCCAGAATGAGTGATTGATTCCCGAAGAGCCAGGAGGCAGCTCGGCTCACAGCGTGGTGGCGGGACAGTGCGTGGGCCCAGGCCCTTTGCCTCCGAGCTTCGATTTCCTCATCTAGGCAGCTGGAAGACAAACGCCCCAGTGGATTGCCAGATACTGATCAGGGTGCTAGGAAATCTGAATTTCAGGTAAAATGCCTTTTTTCTTTCTCTTAAGTGTACATCCAAAATATTGCATGGGACATACTTATACAAAAAAAAAATCATCCATTGTTTATGTGAAATTCAGATTTTCTCGGCATCCTGATTTTTATTTGCTAAGCTTGGGAGCTCTAGCTTTGTTATTTACCTTATCATCAAGTTAATGAGAAAAAAGCAGTGACAATGCTCAGCCCTCACCTGTCTGCATCCAGTAACCACTCAAGTATTGACAGCTGTTATTATTTTTCTAAAATAATAAGACCATACCGAAAGGGTGCCTCAGGCTCTCTCACTGCCAATCTGAGCACCCAGCACACGCCAGGCACAGTTCCAGGGGAGGAGACACAGCAGGCGGTGAAGGGGACAAAAGCTCTGCCTTCGGGGAGTGGACAGTCAGCAAGGAGACACCCCGTCCTTCCTCCCCACGGGCCTTCCACCCTGCCTTGTCCCTGGACTCCTCCTCTGGAGAGCCCGGCCTCCTGCCACCTGCACCGCAGCCCTGCTTCCAGAGCACGTGTCACGGTGTCTCAGGGTCCCCTCTGCCTGGGGGCTGGGACTGGACCCGTCACACCTCTGCTCCCAGGAAGGGCCTTCTCCCTGTGTCCCGAACAACCCCCCATGAAGTGTGCATGCACTGAACGTCCACCCGCTTCCTGCCCCGCCCAAGGTCTCTGCCCCACCCACCGTGAAGTGGAGCCGGCTCTCCGTCTCCATCAGAACCTCCAGCCGCAAGGTCAGGATGTCCTTCGGGAAGAAGGTCGGGGCGGCCCGGGTCAGGGTGCCCGTGTAGCCGGTTGCCGTGCTGGTGAGGTTCTCCAGCCGGTAGCTCGGGTAGCCGGGTGGGAAGAAGCACCACGGCTGTCCCAGCCGGGAGCCCGGAGGCCCCGGGTGCGCCGGGACGTAGCAGCAGCCTCGGGCCTCACACAGCTCCTGGGTGATGGCCTTCTCAGGGGCACAGTCGAAGCGGCTGTTGGGGGGCACGTCACACCGTGTGGGCGCGGCCCCGGGGCCGCCGAGATGCTCCCTGGAGTGCTGGCGCCCTCGGTAAACCTCCAGGATGCCGGAGATCCCGCCCGGCCCACGGGGGGCCACCACGAAGTCCTGCAGCGCAGAGTGCCCCAGGAGGGCCGCTGTGGCCAGGACGGCGATGGCGCAGGCCCCCAGCAGGGCTGGGGACAGGCGCCTGGGGCGGGGAGGCCACCGCACATCCATGGTGGGCTGCTGTCTGCAGGGCGGCTGGATGGCTACAGATCCAGGGGGCCTGCGTGGAGAAGGGGAGGCTCAGCAGGGAAGGCCCGTGTGTGTATGTGTCTGTACGTGTGTGTGTGTGGGTGGGGGGTGTCAGGGATTTCTCAGGGCAGATTCTAGACAGTGGCTTGTTGCTGCCCCAGGAGTAGCCAGGAAGCAGAGGCGAGGGGGCCCAGAGGACCTGCCCAGAGCACTGAGGAGGAAACCAGGTGGGAAAGGGTGCTGAGTACCTTGAAGTCAGACGGTGCAGCGCTGCCTGCACAGACTTGGGAGGGAGGGAAAGAAGGAAGGAGGGAAATGAGGAAAGAGGAAAAAGAACGAAAATGCCCCCCGACACACATGGGACTGTAGAATCCCGCATGCTCTGAAGTCTTCTAACATGTTACAAATGAAATGCATCTAAAACAAATATGAAAATGATTTCATGTCACCCGCACAGTAGACCGAGAAGTGGAACGCAAGCAAGTTTCACCAGGAGGTGGAGTAAATCCCATTCCAGTGTAGACTGAGGCCAAGATGATCAGGTTAAGAAGAACCTGAGCTGTGCCCCTGGAAGGGAGAACCTGGCACCTTCCCTCTGTCCCCTCCCCAATGACCGTAACGTGGACATGGAGTGGAGAAACGTCTTGGGCCACACCCTGGGGATGGCAGAGCCACAGGAGAGAAAGGCCTCAGTCCCCGAAGGCTTCACAGAGCTGAGCCCGGCCGGATCCTGGTGGTTACGTGGGGGGAGAAGCTGCATCTGTGTGCGCAGCTGATGCTCTAGGGCTGTCACAGCAGCCACCCCAACGCCCCACCCGAGTCCAGACAGACCCACAGGACAAAAGACACAGGGGAATAAAGAGCCCCACTTTGGTTACGTGTGTGTGTGTGTCTGTGTTTGTGGACAGTGGTTAGACTGAGAATTGATTGCTCTCATCTTTGTTTTGCTTATCTCTGTGTGCTAAATATTTTATAAGCAATATTGTGTTAGCCCAGCTCCGCCAAGAAGCAGATGCCATGATGGGATTAAACATACAAGGGCCTTATTAGAAAGGCCTTTTTTATTTGAAAAAAAATGGGGTGGGGTGGGGTCCAAGGAAGGCTGGGGGGAGCCATCAAACCCCACGCAAGTTTGATTCCAAGAGAAGGAGAAGGGATGGCATGGGGAAGCATCCTCAGCTGCTGTGCCATCTAGGACATTTGGGCAAGGCTGTCAGGGAGTTCCACAGCCAAAGCTGGGGACAGGCAGGTCCTGGTGCTATGCTTGCTATGGTTGGTGAGCCAGGCCTCTGTGTAAAGGCTACCATGGATTTCAGGGTACAGCAGAGAGACTTTGGGTGCAGGAAGCTCTCTGCAGCACTCACAGCTACCACAACACATGTGGGGAAATAAAGTCACACAGCAGGACTTCCGGAGAAGATGGCAGCTTAGTAAGACGCGCCGGTCTTAGTTCCTCCTCCAGAACAGCTACTAGGGAAGTAGAAACGATACAGAACAGCTCCCGGAGCCACGACAAAGACCAAGAAGACAGCGTACCCCATTCTGGAACGGCTGACTGGCTGGAAGAACCCGCTCCGGTGAGATCGCCGAGGGGCGCGGGCTTCCCCAGGCCGGGGTGGCAGGCGGCCGGAGTCCCTCCCTCCCTCCTTCCCGGGCTGGCTGGGAGAATTGGACAGGCGGTCCCCTCAAGCCCCCCCCGACGTGCGGCCCCCCGGACCAGCTGGGAGAATTGGATCGGAGATCCCCAAGCTGCAGAGAACGGCGACCGGGGTCCCTTCCAAACACGTGGCGCCCCGAGCCGGCCGGGAAATTTGGACAGGAGCTCCCCCAAGCCGCGGAGGCCGGTGACCCTCCCCACGCACGGATCCCCGGGCCGGCTGGGAGATTCGGATTGGCACTCCCCCAAGCCGCTTCGGCTGGCAACTCCCCCCTACAGCGAGAGTTTTCCAAAGTTAAAGGAGCCACAGCATTTTTTACTGGTGGGACCCGCAGAAAGATGAGCACCACGAGCGCCACCTACTGGGCAGGATAAGAAAAACAGAGCCCAGAGATGTCACAGAAAAATCTTTCAACCTGCTGGGTCTCACACCCAGGGAAATCTGATTAAATGCCCAGACGCCAGCAGAAATTAACGGATCACGCTCAGAAAATTGAAGATATGGCCCAGTCAAAGGAACAAACCAATAGTTCAAATGAGATACAGGAGCTGAGACAACAAATGCTGAATATACGAACAGAAATGGAAAACCTCTTCCAAAACCAAATCGATAAATTGAGGGAGGACATGAAGAAGACATGGGCTGAACAAAAAGAAGAAACAGAAAATCTGAAAAAACAAATCACAGAACTTATGGGAGTGAAGGACAAAGAAGAAAAAATGGAAAAAACAATGGATACCTACAATGGTAGATCTAAAGAGACAGAAGCTACAATTAGTGAACTGGAAGATGGAACATCTGAATTCCAAAAAGAAACAGAAACTATAGGGAAAAGAATGGAAAAACTTGAGCAGGGGATCAGGGAACTGAATGACAATATGAAGCGCACAAATATACGTGTTGTGGGTGTCCCAGAAGGAGAAGAGGAGGGAAAAGGAGGAGAAAAACTAATGGAAGAAATTATCACTGAAAATTTCCCAACTCTTATGAAAGACCTAAATTTACAGATCCAAGAAGTGCAGCGCACCCCAAAGAGAATAGACCCAAATAGGCGTTCTCCAAGACACTTACTAGTTAGAATGTCAGAGGTCAAAGAGAAAGAGAGGATCTTGAAAGCAGCAAGAGAAAAACAATCTGTCACATACAAGGGAAACCCAATAAGACTATGTGTAGATTTCTCAGCAGAAACCATGGAAACTAGAAGACAGTGGGATGATATATTTAAATTACTAAAAGAGAAAAACTGCCAACCAAGACTCCTATATCCAGCAAAATTGTCCTTCAAAAATGAAGGAGAAATTAAAACATTTATAGACAAAAAGTCACTGAGAGAATTTGTGACCAAGAGACCAGCTCTGCAAGAAATACTAAAGGGAGCACTAGAGTCAGATACGAAAAGACAGAAGAGAGAGGTATGGACT
The DNA here is from genome assembly GCF_023851605.1 of Tamandua tetradactyla. Classification (NCBI taxonomy): domain Eukaryota; kingdom Metazoa; phylum Chordata; class Mammalia; order Pilosa; family Myrmecophagidae; genus Tamandua; species Tamandua tetradactyla. The sequence goes on along the minus strand of NC_135332.1, from coordinate 72,383,565 downwards.
AAAGTGTAAAAGAAGGAAAATCAGATATGATATGTATAATACAAAAGCCAAAATGGTAGAGGAAAATATTATCCAAACAGTAATAACACTAAATGTTAATGGACTGAATTCCCCAATCAAAAGACATAGACTGGCACAATGGATTTAAAAACAGGATCCTTCTATATCTGTCTACAGGAAACACATCTTAGACCCAAAGATAAACATAGGTTGAAAGTGAAAGGTTGGGAAAAGATATTTCATGCAAATAACAACCAGAAAAGAGCAGGAGTGGCTATACTAATATCCAACAAATTAGACTTCAAATGTAAAACAGTTAAAAGAGACAAAGAAGGACACTATCTACTAATAAAAGGAACAATTAAACAAGAAGACATAACAATCATAAATATTTATGCACTGAACCAGAATGCCCCAAAATACGTGAGGAATACACTGCAAACACTGAAAAGGGAAATAGACACAAATACCATAATAGTTGGAGACTTCAATTCACCACTCTCATCAATGGACAGAACATCTAGATAGAGGATCAATAAAGAAATAGAGAATCTGCATATTACTATAAATGAGCTAGACTTAACAGACATTTATAGGACATTACATCCCACAACAGCAGGATACACCTTTTTCTCAAGTGCTCATGGATCATTCTCAAAGATAGACCATATGCTGGGTCACAAAGCAAGTCTTAACAAATTTAAAAAGATTGAAATCATACACAACACTTTCTCGGATCATCAAGGAATGAAGTTGGAAATCAATAATAGGCGGAGTGCCAGAAAATTCACAAATACGTGGAGGCTCAACAACACACTCTTAAACAAGTGGGTCAAAGAAGAAATTTGCAAGAGAAATTAGTAAATACCTCGAGGCGAATGAAAACGAAAACACAACATATCAAAACCTATGGGACACAGCAAAGGCAGTGCTAAGTGGGAAATTTATTGCCCTAAATGCCTATATCAGAAAAGAAGAAAAGGCAAAAATTCAGGAATTAACTGTCCACTTGGAAGATCTGGAGAAAGAACAGCAAACTAACCCCAAAGCAAGCAAAAGGAAAGAAATAACAAAGATTAGAGCAGAAATAAATGAAATTGAAAACAATAGAGAAAATCAATAAGACCAGAAGTTGGTTCTATGAGAAAATCAATAAGATTGATGGGCCCTTAGCAAGATTGACAAAAAGAAGAAGAGAGAGGATGCAAATAAATAAGATCAGAAATGGAAGAGGAGACATAACCACTGACCTCACAGAAATAAAGGAGGTAAGAACAGGATACTATGAACAACTTTACGCTAATAAATACAACAATTTAGATGAAATGGACGGGTTCCTGGAAAGACATGAACAACCAACTTTGACTCAAGAAGAAATAGATGACCTCAACAAACCAATCACAAGTAAAGAAATTGAATCAGTCATTCAAAAGCTTCCTAAAAAGAAAAGTCCAGGACCAGACGGCTTCACATGTGAATTCTATCAAACATTCCAGAAAGAATTAGTACCAACTCTCCTCAAACTCTTTAAAAAAATCGAAGTGGAGGGAAAGCTACCTAATTCATTCTATGAAGCCAACATCACCCTCATACCAAAACCAGGCAAAGATATTACAAAAAAAGAAAACTACAGACCAATCTCTCTAATGAATATAGATGCAAAAATCCTCAACAAAATTCTAGCAAATCGAATCCAACAACACATTAAAAGAATTATACATCATGACCAAGTAGGATTCATCCCAGGTATGCAAGGATGGTCCAACATAAGAAAATCAATTAATGTAATACACCATATCAACAAATCAAAGCAGAAAAATCACATGATCATCTCAATTGATGCAGAGAAGGCATTTGACAAGATTCAACATCCTTTCCTGTTGAAAACACTTCAAAAGATAGGAATACAAGGGAATTTCCTTAAAATGATAGAGGGAATATATAAAAAACCCACAGCTAATATCATCCTCAATGGGGAAAAATTGAAAACTTTCCCCCCAAGATCAGGAACAAGACAAGGATGTCCATTATCACCACTATTATTCAACATCGTGTTGGAGGTTCTAGCCAGAGCAATTAGACAAGAAAAAGAAATAGATGGAAAGGAAGAAGTAAAACTTGGAAAGGAAGAAGTAAAACTATCACTGTTTGCAGACGATATGATACTATACGTCGAAAACCCGGAAAAATCCACAACGAAACTACTAGAGCTAATAAATGAGTACAGCAAAATAGCAGGTTACAAGATCAACATTCAAAAATCTGTAGCATTTCTATACACTAGTAATGAACAAGCTGAGGGGGAAATCAAGAAACAAATCCCATTTACAATTGCAACTAAAAGAATAAAATACCTAGGAATAAATTTAACTAAAGAGACAAAAAACCTATACAAAGAAAACTACAAAAAACTGCTAAAAGAAATCACAGAAGACCTAAATAGATGGAAGGGCATACCATGTTCATGGATTGGAAGACCAAATATAGTTAAGATGTCAATTCTACCTAAATTGATTTACAGATTCAATGCAATACCAATCAAAATCCCAACAACTTATTTTTCAGAAATAGAAAAACCAATAAGCAAATTTATCTGGAAGGGCAGGGTGCCCCGAATTGCTAAAAACATCTTGAGGAAAAAAAACGAAGCTGGAGGTCTTGCACTGCCTGACTTTAAGGCATATTATGAAGCCACAGTGGTCAAAACAGCATGGTATTGGCATAAAGATAGATATATCGACCAATGGAATCGAATAGAGTGCTCAGATATAGACCTTCTCATCTATGGACATTTGATCTTTGATAAGGCAGTCAAGCCAACTCACCTGGGACAGAACAGTCTCTTCAATAAATGGTGCCTAGAGAACTGGATATCCATATGCAAAAGAATGAAAGAAGACCCGTATCTCACACCCTATACAAAAGTTAACTCAAAATGGATCAAAGATCTAAACATTAGGTCAAAGACCATAAAACAGTTAGAGGAAAATGTAGGGAGATATCTTATGAAACTTACAATTGGAGGCGGTTTTATGGACCTTAAACCTAAAGCAAGAGCACTGAAGAAAGAAAGAAATAAATGGGAGCTCCTCAAAATTAAACACTTTTGTGCATCAAAGAACTTCATCAAGAAAGTAGAAAGACAGCCTACACAATGGGAGACAATATTTGGAAATGACATATCAGATAAAGGTCTAGAATCCAGAATTTATAAAGAGATTGTTCAACTCAACAACAAAAGGACAGCCAACCCAATTACAAAATGGGAAAAAGACTTGAACAGACACCTCTCAGAAGAGGAAATACAAATGGCCAAAAGGCACATGAAGAGATGCTTAATGTCCCTGGCCACTAGAGAAATGCAAATCAAAACCACAATGAGATATCATTTCACACCCACCAGAATGGCCATTATCAACAAAACAGAAAACGACAAGTGCTGGAGAGGATGCGGAGAAAGAGGCACACTTATCCACTGTTTGTGGGAATGTCAAAGGGTGCAACCACTGTGGAAGGCAGTTTGGCGGTTCCTCAAAAAGCTGAATATAGAATTGCCATACGACCCAGCAATACCATTGCTAGGTATCTACTCAAAGGACTTAAGGGCAAAGACACAAACGGACATTTGCACACCAATGTTTATAGCAGCGTTATTTACAATTGCAAAGAGATGGAAACAGCCAAAATGTCCATCAACAGACGAGTGGCTAAACAAACTGTGGTATATACATACGATGGAATATTATGCAGCTTTAAGACAAGATAAACTTACGAAGCATGTAATAACATGGATGGACCTAGAGAACATTATGCTGAGTGAGTCTAGCCAAAAACTAAAAGACAAATACTGTATGGTCCCACTGATGTGAACCGACATTCGAGAATAAACTTGGAATATGTCATTGGTAACAGAGACCAGCAGAAGTTAGAAACAGGGTAAGATAATGGGTAATTGGAGCTGAAGGGATACAGACTGTGCAACAGGACTAGATACAAAAACTCAAAAATGGACAGCACAATAATACCTAATTGTAAAGTAATTATGTTAAAAGACTGAATGAAGCTGCATCTGAGCTATAGGGTTTTTTTTTTGTTTGTCTGTTTGTTTGTTTGTTTGTCTTTTTTTTACTATTATTATTTTTATTTTTTCTCTATATTAACATTCTATATCTTTTTCTGTTGTTTTGCTAGTTCTTTTCCTAAATCGATGCAAATGTACTAAGAAATGATGATCATGCATCTATGTGATGATGTTAAGAATTACTGATTGCATATGTAGAATGGAATAATTTCTAAATGTTGTGTTAATTTCTTTTTTCTTTAATTAATAAAAAAAAAAAGTCACACAGCAGGCAGAGTGGATGCTGGACACCAGGGGCGTCTGAACCTGTCCTGGTGACAATCAGCTCGGCTGGGAACCTTCTAGCCAGCAAAGCCTGGTGTCTCACTGTGGGCCACTGGTAGTCAGGGCCTGGTGGGTGCACATCCCAGCCCCATCTGGTACCAGTGATGTGATTCATAAACCAGAAGTGCACACGGTGCTCCCCACAACTAATCTGGCTACTGATTTGGTAGCCAGGGTCAGGCCGGCATCTGAATTCTTCAACAGCTGCAGAGATAGTCCAGGGGCACCGTGGGGGCGGGGAACTGACTACCCACTGCTTGTTTTAAAGAAAGGGAAAGAGATCCTAGAAAAGGGGAAGAGGCAGCTTTCGGTCCCAAGAGTTGTCAAGAGGAGGACACAGGAGGTGTGGCTCCAGGCTCCAGGCTGGACAGCTTAGAAAGGAAAAGGAACAGAGGGCCTGTCACAGCACTGCTTTCAGAAAAGGCTCAGAATAGCCCTTCTCCCTGCCGTGGTTTAAGTCCCAGCTCCAGCACTGACCATCTGGTGACGGGATAAAGTGTCTCCGGCTCCTTGTTCCTTGGGGCTTCCCCGGGCCTAGCGGGGTTGGGGTTCCTGCCGTCCCGGAACCTCCCACGGCCTTGTGACACGCGCTGACCCTGGAGAATCCCGCCCCGGCGCCATTCGGCAGCTTGCAGGGGCCGGTCAGGAGGGCTCCGAACGGGCGGGGCCGGCCTCCGCCGCGTCTGCAAGGTCCCCCAGCCTGCGGCGGGGTGCTCACTGGGCCGGTGGTCTTTCCCGGGCGCCCCGGCCCGGACCGCGCCCCGCTCACCCGCGCCCTCCCGGGTCCCTGTCACCGCTCACCCGCAGCCTCTGGGTCCCCGCCCCGCTCACCAGCAGCCCCTGGGACCCCGCCCCGCTCACCCGCGCCCCCCGCCTGCAGCGGCTACTGGGGTCGGACACCGGCGGCGACTATGCGACTGAGGGGGCGTCACGTGACCGGGAGGCCGCGCAGGCGCGCGGGGCGGAGCGTGCCCCCTGGTGGCGGCTGGCGCGGGGCCCGGGAGGCGCCGGCTGGGTCCCGCCCCGCGGCCGCGCTCCCTGCTGGTGCGGGCGCCTCGGCGCGGGCGCGTTCGGGGCACCTGTCCTCCCTAAAGGTCGGAGAGGAGCCGCGGCGCTGTCCTTTCTCAGAGCAGCTCTCAGGGCGGCCCCGGGAGGCGACCCCTGAGCCCTGAGCGAGCCCCGCCGGGCCAGGTGGGCAGGGCCCCGCGCACGTGCGCCCCAGGGTGTCGGCGCCCGGGCCACTGGAAGGTTCCCAGGGACGACGGCGGTGCGCGCACTGCACGGGCATGTACAAAGGACAGGGTGCTGCTGTTAGGATGAGCACATTTTTTTAGAGAAAGGCTTGCCTTTCTTTTTCTTTTCTTTTTTTTTTCTTTTTTTTAAACATGGGCAGGCATCGGGAATCGAACCCGGGTCCTCGGGCATGGCAGGCAAGCACTCTTACCTGCTGCCGTGGCCCGCCCAGGATGAGCACAGTTTTGAAAAAGTGGAAACACGAACTCTGAGCACAAGGTGTGACCCTAACTTGCCAAGCAAAATGTGCACGTAGAAAGATAATAGGCTCCCTCTAGGTAGCGAAATTGTGGCCCCTGCAGCTTCCTCGTGGTTTTCTGTATTCTGAAGCGTTTGAGAATAAAGATGACTTACTCCCATTTTCAGAAAAAGGTTTGTTTATTTTTAAAAATTTTTTTTTTTAGTGCAGAAAGGTTTGAATGTATAATTCTTTTGTGGAACTTCAGAGAAGCCACCAGGTAAACATTGCACAGAAATTGAAAGGTGTGGGGGGAAAAAAGAACATTCTGGTTAATAAGGAAGAAGAAACAAGCAGCAGATGGTGAGACGTGGCTTCTCAGTGTTTACACACACTCCTGGTCTCCTTACAGCAGCCCTCCACCCCCACCTCCTTTCAGCATGGGCCCCCTCCCTCCTGCTGACTGTGGATCTGAATTTATCTCTGCCAGGGAGGAGGGGCCTGGGGTTTCCCGAGGTGGGGTTGGGCGTTTGTGGGCTTCTCAGAGGCACCTTGGGAAGGGCGCTGAGGATGGCTTGTGCTCCCAGGCCGGGCTGGCCACTCACACTGCTGCTGCCAGGGGTTCCCTCTCCTTTATGCAGCCCAGAAAAGTCCCACCCAGTCCAGCGCACTGCTAGGAGGAAACAAGACTCCCTTCTGAGCTCCCTTGGGTACAGGAAACAGGGGAAAGTTTTATTTGGCCTATTAAGGCCAGTGTAGGCATTTGGGTTTGCATTCCAGGAACTGCCTTTAGAGTGCAACTGGAAATGTTGGGCTTTTCCTTGGTTTAAACTGCTGGGCAACTGGGAAAAAAAAAAAAAACCCTACCACGTTGGAATCCTGATTTCTCTTGCAAGGTCTCATGCTCCAAGGGTAGGCATGGCTTTCGGTGACACGGAAAGAGTCTAAGTCCCCCGTCACAGACGTTCTGATGCCTTTTCCGTGGGAGCTGGCCCCCCAGCCTGGGCTCCGGGCAGCTCTGGCCTGTTGGAGATGGCCTGGCTGATCTTGAGCAGGGCCCCCTGGAACTGGGGGTACTCATCCTTGACGTGGTCGAGGATGGAGCTGACGGCGGCCAGCCGCTCCCCCAGCCGCCCGCTCTCCACCAGCAGGGTCTGCTTGCTGCGGCACAGGGGCACATAGCGCCCGTCCTTCACCGCCTGCAGGTGCTTCAGCCGCGTCTGCAAGGCCACAATCTCCGAGAGGTTCTTGGTGGGAAAGGAGGCGATGTGTCAGGTTCTGCCAGCTCAGAGGAGAAAGTCCACTGCCCCCCGCAGCCCCACCCAAACCCAGACCTGGAGGTTGATGGTGACCCTGAATCTAGGTTTTGGCTCATCCATCGTCTAAGAGGCATTTTCGACACCTTCCTACCACCCCCACCCAGGGGGCACCTTCCCTCCTTGTCGCCCCATTTAGTGGCCAGTGAGCCCCTGCTTCCAGCCTGCCGCAACGCTAACCCTCTTTTCTGCTCACACGGCACTGGCCTATCAGGAAACTCCACTGGGGAGGCTCGTCTGCCTCCTGCCGCACCCAGGTCACTTCGCAGCTCCAGCTGCCCCCCACCCTGCACCCCCGGTGTCTTCCCACCTCACTCGGGGAGAAGGCCAAAGTCAAGGCCCTGGGCCTCGAAGACTCGCATACTCTGGCTGAGGTCCCCTGCGCCCTCCACTACCCCCGCCCCCAGCCCCTGCTCTGTGCTTCGGTCCTGCAGCCTCTGGCAGCTTCTCCGACACTATGAGCTCCTGCCTGGCTGGGACGGCTGGTTCCCCTCCTCTCCACCAAGCCTTGACTCGACAGTCGCCTTCTCCCTGAGACCTTCTCACCACCCTACTGGGAAGTGCAATCCCCAGTCCGCGGTCATCACCACTGAACGCAACAGCTTGTCCTTATTCTATCATCTACCCCCGGCCCCACCCCATGTCACCTCCCGGAGAGCAGGGCTTCTGTCTTTTTTGTTCTATTCTATAGCCCCGGCACCAAGAGCAGCGCCTCACCCCGTAAGAAATACTCGATACACAGTTGCTGCATGAACCAAACTCCAAACCTCAGAAATGTTGAGCCATGGGGTGTGGGGGCGGAGCACCCCCAGAGCTCAGCCTCTAGGAGTTTGGCGCCTGGCTGCGCCCTGCATCCTCTGCAGCCTCAGGGACATCTGGGGTCTCACCTGCCGCTTGAGGGCCATGAGCCGATCGAGGTCGGCGTCGACGAGGTCAGAGTCGGCCTGCAGCGCGGACAGTGTCTCCTGCTTCTCCAGGAGGCTGTCGCTCAGGGCCGTCTGCAGCGCTTCCAACTCTGAGACGGTTTGGGCGCACTCCTCGGTGGCCTGGGGAGAGATGGGATCACCCTGGGACCTGAGGCCTGGAGGAACCCCAGGAAGCTGAGCGCCCACTCCCACATCCTCTGCCACACCCTGCCGGGAGGAAGTCAACAGGCCCTGCCTTTCCGGAGCGTATCGTCTGGAGCACATCCCAGGGAAATGCTGGGACCCCATTAGGCTCACATGGAGGGCGGCTCCCCTAAGGCAAGCGTGGCTCGGAGAAAGCTGGGGCTTGGGCCGTGCTGGGGACCCTCCTGCAGCTGGTCTGCACAGGCATGGGACACCTCAGTAGCTGCATGCCAGGGACATGGAGAAGCGCCCAGGGCGGACGCCGGGCTGCATGGGGTGGGCCTGCAGGACTCAGTGCCACAGCAGCAGAGGCGGGCACGGGTGGGGCCAGGCGGGGTGTGCCATCAATGTGAGGTGGGGGTGGGGTTCTCACGGGAAGGGTCCCAAATAAGAGAAAGGAAGAGCGTTCCATAGCTGCTCCGCGGAGGCAGTGGGATGTCACCCAACAGGGCAGGCTGAGCCCCGAGCCCGCCGCCTCTGTGCTGGGCACGTGAGGTCACAAAGGAGAGGGCGCTCAGGGCAGCAGCTTTTGAGACCCTCGAGGCCAGGCCCACTCCACCTGCCCTATCAGCTGGCTTGATGGTGGTTAGTGACCTGCGGGCAACACCCCTCACTACCACTCTGCACGCTTCTGGGTTGCCATCTTGGTTAAGCAGGAAGGAACTGAACATGGTGACCTTCAGCTCTAAGCTGCACTTCCTAGTGTGAATATTCTGTTGAACCCGGACAAACATCCCAAGAAAATCCCTGTTTCCTGAGTAGCAGCAAATGGCCGCTGATCGGGAAGTGCCTACTGAGCACAAGGGCACCTGATGGCCACCTGCCCCTATAGTTACCCCACACCACCCCCAAAGGATGTGGGTAATGGGTCCCCAGTGGGTAATGGGTCCCCAAGCCATGGTCAGTGACCTACTGGGTAACAGATCCCTGAGTCACAATGGATATTGATCCCCCGTCACCGTAGATAACAGATCCCTGAGTCACAGTGGATAATGGGTCCCCAAGTCACAGTGGGTAATGGATCCTCAAGTCACAGTGGGCAATGGATCCTTGTGAGTAACAGACTTTGCGTCACAGAGGATAATAGGTCCCTGAGTCATGGTAGGTAATGGATCCTCTGAGTCACGGTGGGTAATGGATTTCCAAGTCACAATGGGTAATGGATCCAGGGGGAATGGATTCCTGTGCCATGTTGGGTAATGGGTCCAAGAGTCATGTTGGTTAATGGATCCCTAGTCATGGTAGGTAATGGATCCCTAGTCCTGGTAGGTAATGGATCCCCACGTTGCATACATAGCAGATCCCCAAGTCACAGTAGGAAATGGATCCCCAGAGTCAGAGTGGGTAATGGTTCCCCAGGGGTGGTAATAGATCCCTGTGTCACAGTGGGTAATAGATCCTCCCAGTCACAATGGGTAATGGATCCTGGGGGATGAATCCCCATGTCACAGCAGGTAATGGATCCCCACGTTGCATACACAGCAGATCCCCAAGTCACAGTAGGAAATGGATCCCCAGAGTCAGAGTGGGTAATGGTTCCCCAGGGGTGGTAATAGATCCCTGTGTCACAGTGGGTAATAGATCCTCCCAGTCACAATGGGTAATGGATCCTGGGGGATGAATCCCCATGTCACAGCAGGTAATGGATCCCCCAGAGTTGGTAGGTAATGGATCCCCTCATGCTGTAGTGGGTAGTGCATCCTTAAGTCATGGTGGGTAATGGATCCCACGTCACAGCTGAGGGCGCTGTGGCCCAGCAGGATGGAGCCCCTTTCGTTGCCACTGCAAGCTGGTTGGTCCGGTTCCACAGCCAGCCTCAGGGTGGAGGGTCTGGCCTGGGGAGGACCCAGAAGGGCCAGGACACTCATGTAGAGGAGAAGACGGCGAGGGAACGAGCAGGAACAAGGAGGGAAGGCCTGCCTGTGACATGTGGGCTGGCACACGCCGGCCACGTGTGAGGAAGAGAGAGGGGGACGCTGGCCACAGACAGGCCGACCACGGCACCCACCCCAGCCCCGGCTGGAACCTACACCAACAGACACTGGACCTGTACAGAAGCTTCATCCCAGAATCTTCCTTTACCTGTTGTAAGTCCCATCTCCCCTTCCACACTGCCCCCTACCTTGTGAACGTCTCTGATCTTTCGTCTCAGCTCAGCTTGCCTGTGGTGGAAGTCTGTCCGGGTGAGCGTCTTCCTGTCCATCCGGCTCTGCCCCTCGGCCCGGGCCACGATGGTCTCTCGGCGGGCGACGGCCATCTCCATGTCGCGAATCATCTTCTCCTGCTGCTTCAGCAGCTGCCCGTGCTTGACCTGGGTGCACGGGGCAGAAAGGCTGGATGCACGGGGCTCAGGGCGGGTAGCGGGACCTGTCCTCGGTCACACCCTCGCCAGTCCGGCAGAGGGACACTATGGGGGCTGTGTCTCCCAGGGAAAAAGAGATCTAAAGCCCCCATCAATCAGTCAGAAGGAATAAGCAAGAGTCCCCAAGGCAAGTTCAGGAAAATACATAGACAATGGCGGAGGTAGACCTGCCCTACCCGGGTTTTACAATGTGCCGTAAGGGGATAATAACCCAAACACCCTGGTATTGCATTTTCCCTCCACACTGGAGACCTAAAACAATGGAGAGCAGGAACTCGGACGGACACACGTCCACCAAAGCCCATGAAAGCTGTGTCCACACTGCCCAAGGGTTGACACAGCCAAAGTGTCCACCTGCAGATGGCTGGACAAACCAAGGTGGTCTGTCCCCATGATGGAATGTCCTTAAGCCACGAAAGGGAATGAGGTTCTTAGGAACGCTACATGTGACCCTGCAAACACTCCGCCACGTAGAATAAGCCAGGCAAAACAGGACAATATACCATTTTACTCACATGGAATATCTAGAATAAACAAATCCATAGGAAAACAGAGTAGATGGAAGGTTGCCAGGGGCCTGGGGGAAGGGGAAATGGGGAGTTATTGCTTAATGGGTGCAGTTTCTGTTTGGGGGATGAAAAAGTTCTAAAAATAGATAGAATGGTTACACAATTTTGTGAATTTACTTAATGCCACTGAATTGTACACTTAGAAATGGTTAAAATGGTAAACTTTATATTATGTGCACTTTACCATAATAAAAAAATCAAGGAAAAAAACTCATCAGAACACCATGGCACTGGCACATGTGATTGCTCACAGACCAGAACGTCAGCACGTGACCACTGGGACTTTCCAATATAGTGAGAAAAGCACAACTTGCTTAATAAGTGAGGTTGACTAATGGTAATACAGTAACGCACTGAATGAAGCTGAATGTAAGAATAATAGAGGGAGGAGGGCTGGGGGCACAAATGAAATCAGAAAGAAAGATAAATGATAAAGACTGAGATCGTATTATCTAGGAATGCCTAGAGTCTACAATGATAGTGACGGCATGTGCAAATTAAAAAATGTTTTTACATCAGGAAGGACAAAGGAATGTCAATATTGCAGGGTATTGAAAATAGATGGTCATTCATATTTTAAAACTTTAACTTACGAGTGAAACTAGAGCAAAAAATATACAAAATTTATATTTTGACTAGTGCATCTCCTAATACAACTTACATGGACTGTTTAATTGAACACCATAAGTACATGGAACCTCAAGTAGAGCATGAGATTTTATAGATTCATCCAGAGTGATGCCCTGATAAATCCCAAAGTGATTTGAACAATGATAAAAAAAAGTATTGGCAAAGCCCCCTTGGGGGAATGGGGGGAAAGAGGGAAAATTCAACTTCCATTTGGAGAAGGCCTGATATTCTCGCAAGCAGTCACAATAACAAACTCAATAGGCTGAACCCTCATTCTTGGGGTTTGTTCATATGAACGTATTCCCACAAAGGATAAGCTAAGCCTATTTAAAATTAGGTCTAAGAGTCACCCCCAGAGAACCTTTTGTTGTTCAGATGTGGACTCTCTCTCAGCCAACACGACAAGCAAACTCACTGCCCTCCCCTTCTCCACATGGGACATGACTCCCAGGGGTGTGGACCTTCCTGGCTATGTGGGACAGAAATCCTAGACTGAGCTGGGACTCAGTATCAAGGGATTGAGAAAACCTTCTCGACCAAAAGGGGGAAGAGAGAAATGAGACAAAATAGAGTCAGTGGCTGAGAGATTTCAAATAGATTTGACAAGTTATTCTGGAGATTATTCTTACGCATTATATAGATAACCCCTTTTTAGTTTAAGGTGTATTAGAGAGGCTGGAGGGAAGTGCCTGAAACTGTAGAGCTGTGTTCCAGTAGCCATGTTTCTTGAAAATGATCGTATAATGATACAGCTTTCGCAAAGTGACTGGGTGATTGTGAAAACCTTGTCCTGAGGCTCCTTTTATCTATGGTATGGACAGATGAGTAAAACATATGGATTAAAAATAAATAAATAATAGGGGGAACAAATGTTAAAATAAACTGGGTGGAGGGAAATACTAATGGTCAATGAGAAGGGGGGAAAAGGAGTATGGTATGTATGAGTTTTTTCTTTTTTCTTTTTATTTCTTTTTCTGGAGTGATGTAAATGTTCTGAGAAATGATCATGGTGATGAATATACAACTATGTGATGATATTGTGAGCCACTGATTGCACACTGTGTATGGAATGTTCATATATTAAGAATGTTTGTGTGTTGTATGTTGATTAGTTTTATTAATAAAAATTTAAAACAAATCAGTGTGGTTGAAACAACTAACCCCCCATTCGAGAGAAAACAAAGACACACCCCTATTTCACAGTTCAGCCAAAAAGAAATTCTAGGTGTATTCAAGATCTAAAAATTCTTTTAATAAAGAATTTAGGAAAATATTTGACCTTCTGAAGTAATACAGGAAACCCAGAAGGCACAAAGAAAAAAGACTGATTATTAGACAACATAAACATTTGAACAAATTAGGGGCAAGGAAACCCTAAACAAAATATAAAGGTAAACAATAGACTAGAGAAAATACTTGCAACTAGCTATTACAGATGTGGGATAGCGCAAAGTGCGCCCACAAAGCAGTGAGGAGGAAAGAAGGAAACAGCTCAATAGAAAAATCAGCCAAGGATATGAACAGGCAAGTCACGGATGAGGAAATCTAAATGCCAGCACCCATACATGGCACGTGCACACATGGGTGCTCAATCACCCCCTGGCCCTTCCAGGGAAGCGATGGAATCCATAACAGCTAGGCATTCCTTTCCTGCAGCCAGCTGCCAAACACGACAGATGCTGAATAACAAACGGTTGAGTGAATTTAGCAAAGACACACAAAATCAATATATGAAAATCAACCGCATTTGTATAAACTGATAATGAATCAATGGAAATCAAAATTTTTTTAAAAAGGACCGTTTAGGGCAGGCAGTGGTGGCCCAGTGGCAGAGTTCTCACCTGCCATGCCAGAGACCAGGCCAGAGGGCAGTTCTTTCCCTGGTGCCTGCCCACTCAAAAAAAAAGGACCATTTACGGTAGCACCCAGAAACACGACTTCAGTATAAATCTAACAAAGCATGTGCAAGACCCAAAAACCAAATGTCGCAAACCAAAACACCAATGAAGGAAATTGGAGAAGACCAAAATAAATGGAGAGATACACAACGTTCATGAGTTGGAAACCACAATACTGTTAAGATTTAAATTCTCCCCCAAACTGAGCTGTAGATTCCATGCAGTCCCAGTCACGATCTCAGCAGGGGTTTTTTGTTTTGTTTTTGTGTTTTTTGATGGAAATCAACAAGCTGATTCTAAAATTTGTATGGAAAGGTAAAGGAGATTGACTAGCTAAAACAATTTTGAAAAAGAACAAAGTTGGAGGAACCCCATAGTAACGAGCTACAGAAGTCACGGCAGTGTGAGTGGACTTGGCGTGAGGGCAAACATCCATGCAACAGAATAGAGTCCAGACACACAAACATGGTCGGTTGATTTCCAGCAAGGGTGCAAAGAATTCAAAGGAGAAATGATAAGTCTTTTCAACAAGGGGGTACTGAAACAACCGGATGGCCAAATGCAAAAACAAACAAACAAGGAACCTTGCATCATATATGAAAATTAACTCAAAATAGCTCACATGCCCTAATGTAAAAGCTAGACCTATAAAGTAGTTAGAAGAAAACATAAGCAAAAAGCTTCGTGACCGTGGCTAGGTGAAGATTTCTTAGAAGCACAACCCATAAAAGAACAAACTGGATAACTGGATTTCACCAACATGAGTGAATCTCAAATGCATTGTGCTAAGCGGGAAAAGCCTGACTCGAAAGCTGTATACTCTGGGACCCATTTACAAGGCATTCTGGAACAGCCCAAACTTCAAGAATGCAAACAGATCATGGTGGCCGGGGACCGAGGATGCGGGCAGGGCTGACAGCAGAGGGGCACGAGACAGTTTGGGGATGATGGAAACAGTCTGTAGGTTGATGTGGTGGTGACTGCATGACTGGATGTGGGGAACCAGGCCAAAAAGCATGAACTTTTGCTCAATTAAATACCTCAGTAATAATAATAAAGATAGATAACATTCAGATGCTTTTTGGAAAAGTAATCTGGCTGAATCTATTTCAGCTAAGAATTTACATATCCAAGTAATTCCACTTTGGGGATTCTAGCTTAAGGGAGGTGGCAGAAAAAAGAACCAGTCAGTAAGGATGTCATTGCAACACTGTTTATAGTGATACAACAATAAAAACAAACCAGAAACGATCTGAGTTTTCATCATCCTGGGAACTGTTTCAATAAATCATGATACGTCCATATTCTAGAACATTCTGGAACTTAAAAAATGTGTTCATGTCCATCATGCTTACAAAAAAATAAGTTGCAGAGTTATGTGTATAGTAAGATTCTATTTTGTTAAGGAAAAATGAAAAGAAGCTTTGAAGGCAGAGAGGAAGGAAGCTCCTTTCTGTGTGACTGCATAAGTTATGAGAGCAGTGGGCTGGTTTGAAAGGATGATGTACCCTAGAAAAGCCATGTTTCAATCCTGATCCATCTTGCAATCTTTTCATCCCTTTTCAGCACCGTAGGTTGGAAACTAGATTAGGTTATCTCCACAGAGATGTGACACCCCCAATTGTGGGTATTAACCTTTGATTAGAGGGAGATGTGACTCCACCCATTCCTAGTGGGTCTTGATTAGTTTCTTGGAATCCTTTAAAAGAGGAAACACCTTGCAAACAGCTTGCGAGCCACAGAGCCACAAGAGCCGTGAGAGCCCAAGCAGCCAGAGGACTTTGGAGATAAAGGAGAATGCCTCTGAGGTTGCTTCATGAAGCCTGGAGAGAAAGCAAGCAGACGTCGCCATGTTTCCAGTTGAGAGAGAAATTCTGAATGTCATCAGCCTTTCTTGAGTGAAGGTAACCTCTTCTCAGTGCCTTAATTCGGACATTTCTATAGCCTTGCTTTTATTTGACAATTTTTTACAGCCTTAGAATTGTAAACCTGCAATTTATTAAATTTCCCCTTTTAAAAGCCATTCCGTTCCTGGTATATTGCATTCCAGTAGCTAGCAAACTAGAACAAGGGGTATGTGGGAAACTTGCCCCAGGAAAAGTTAACACAGCTGCCCGAGGAGGGGGAGGTGGGAGAGGCACGGGTGGGGGGACATCCTCCGTTTTCTCTTCGCTCCCCTGTGTGGTGGAGTTTGGCTCACTAGAGCAAACCCGTGTGGCTTCTGGGATTTGAAAAGTCAATATGATGAGGTATTTTTTTGAAACCTGTCAGTAGCATATGCATTTGATCTCAAAAACAAAAAGAAACAAACCAAAAAATCCTTGACAGCCAGAGGAATTACGTACAAACAGCACAGTAAAAGTGATGTCGTGTTTACTTTTATAAACTGCTCCTATTTTTATCCTCAAGTCTCTGAACCTTTTACTCAATATCTTGTGATTTAATTACTAGCTTTTTAAAGACTTTTATGGTCCTCCCAGGTAAGGAAATCTAGTTAAATGTGACAGTGGAGGAAATGAAACCCAGGAAAAGATGCATGTGTTCTTTGGGCCCTTTCAGTGTGTGAAACTCTTCTTTGTCAACGACGGGCTACATCTCATTAGTGGATCCGGAAGGCCTCGGCGGCAACCAGCAATTTGTTCTAAATTTTTTTTTATCGTATAGTGTAACACATATATAATGCAAAGAAAGAAAAAAGCTATAGTTTTTAAAACACTCTCCAAAAGTAGTTACAGGACAGGTCCTAGGGTTTGTCATGGGCTACCATACCATCCTCAGATTTTTCCTTGGAGCTACTCCAGAGTATAGGAGGATAGAAGGAATAAATGTTTTCTTATCATCACAATTGACTTTTTTTTTTCTTTTTTTGTGAAAAATAACATATATACAAAAAAGCAATAAATTTCAAAGCACAGCAGGACAATTAGTTGTAGAACAGATTTCAGAGTTTGGCATGGGTTACAATTCCACAATTTTAGGTTTTTACTTCTAGCTGCTCCAAGATACTGGAGACTAAAAGAAATATCAATTTGATGATCCAGCACTCATATTCATTTGTTAAATCCTATCTTCTCTGTATAACTCCACCATCACCCTTGATCTTTCCATCCCTCTCTTTAGGGGTATTTAGAATAGAAAGTGCCTATTCTAGCTTTTTCAGGTTGGAAAGGGCTGTCGATAATATGGGAAAGGGAGATGGAACTAGCTGATGTGCTGGAGAGGCTGGGTCCTCTAGGCAACCAGCATTTTAAAACAATCACGTGCACTGTAGGCAGAGTACGCCATGAGACAACACATGCATAATTGCACGTGCCCCGGCTCCATAATCATTTCTGGGCAGTAAGGAAAGAAGCTGGGTAGAATCCAAGGTAGGAGGACAGCAGGGAGACTGCCCTTGACCAGTGTGGGGTCACTGTGCTGGACCATCCCCACCCTGGGGTCAAACCTGTCACCCTTGGCCAGGTGGCCTGGGAGGTGCCTGCTGCCCTCTCACCTTCATTCTGTGGATCTCAGCTTTCATGGCCCGGATCTCTGCCTGGCCTGTCTCGGAATCCACCGAGGCACGCATTTCTTTCGCCAGTTGGATTTTTTTCTCCCAGAGCATGATCTGGTGTCTTCGGAGAGAGAATAGGGTGTGTCAGAGGTAGAGAAATTAAGGTGTCCTCCTTCTGATGCTCAGAGGAGCTCTTGCTCCAAGGCCTTGTTCTGAATTCTTTGTGTTGAGGAGTGAAGCCTGAGCAGGAGTGGAGCACCACATAGTGAGCCTGAGTGGGAACTGGGCATGTTGGGTATGTAACCCCCCAGGCTCCCCATGAAGGGCTTGACTCTGTTAAATCTAAACAAATCCCCTGCACTCGGGGCCTGAACTCCCTCCTCCCCTTCCTTCCAGCTGCCCAACCCAGGAGCAAAGGGGACCTCTGGAGGCAGAGAAGGCCAGGGACCCGTGGGGTCTCCATGGAGCTGGCTCAGCCAAGGGTGGTGGGGAGCACTGCTGTCCTTTGTCATCACCCCCAGATAAAGGTGGGAACAAGGGGTGGCCCCTGAGCCTGGGAGGAGCCCCCTTCCTTCTGCCCCCTCCCCTCCTCACTCCCCTCTTCTCTCCTCCCCCCACCCCAGAAGCCATGCTCCCAAAATGCAATGCTTGGGGACAGAAGGCAACCTGGCTGAGGGGTATCCCTGCCCACCTGTGGGCCTTTCCCATCCACAGCACCCTAAGCGGGTCATGGGAGTGGGCAGGACTCAGAGGCTGGATCCCTTAGGCACCCACCATATCAGGGCAGGCCGGCCGTATGCACACTGAGCAGCGGTGCCACACTGAGAGGGCCAAGTGTGTGTGTGTGTGTTGGGGGGTGTCCCCACTGTTGTTAAACAAGCCCAGACCGGCTGCCAATGCTGACCCCTCCTGTGCAGCCTGGGCTGGGACCTCCAGGCCTACATGGCCAGCCAGTACTGGACCTGCAGGGAGTCTGAGCCGAGATGTGAGGCAGGGCTGAGTAGTTGTAATAGAGACCATTACGGAGGAAAGCCTAAACGATTTGCTCTCTAACCCTTTACTGAAAAGGTTAGCCAACTCCTGAAATAGACAGACCTCTGGCGTACATGAGGGTTGGGAGAGGAGGAGGAAGGAGGGAGGGAGGGAGAAAGGGGTGGGAAGAATATAAGTACATAACTCTTTAGGAGCTGAGAAAAACTAATTATGAATAATAGAAGTTGACTTAAGAAGAGGTAAAAAGCCTAAGTAGTCTTATAGCCTAAAAGCTACTAAAATGTCAGCACACATACACACTTCCAAAGCACCAGCCCCATGTGGTTTCTGGGTAGAGTCTGTCCAACTCTGCAGGCTGAGACGACCCCTCCCAGAGCATGGTCAGTCAACCATGGCCTAGCCCCGGCCCAGCAGCCCTGCAGACTGAAGATGGAGAGCCACAGGGCTTTGATGTGGAAAGACAGCCACGAAAAGAGAAGGCAGATTCCAAGGGGACAGAGATACTCACTCTATCTTTGCCCAAAACAGAGAAGAATGCACAGTGGCTTTCTAGTAAAGGTAGGAGTTGGAATACGTGTGGTTGTCTCTTCTTATTCCGCAGGCGCCATTATGGCTTAAATGCTTATCGTTGGCCACGTATAACTTCACATTCACAAAATAGCACTCATACAAAAATCTACCCCCAAGAAAACCACTCAATTTCTGACAATGACTGGTGTGGCCTGGGAGCCGCTATGAGGGCTGGGGGCATGGGAACCTCTGGTGTGCCCCTCGAGACGGCCGGGACTCACTCCGTCTCCAGCAGGTTATTCAGGATGGTCTCCTTCTCCTCGGTGAGCTGGCTCAGCTTCTCCTGCATCTCGATGGTCTCCCTCTCAGAGGCCTGCAGTGGGGGGACAGCAGGGCTGACCGTGGGAAGAGAGCTGGGGGTAGGTGGGTAGTCTGCGGGACCCCGGGGTGGGCCCAGGAGACTTTTCCACCCTTGGCAAGCGTGTCGGAGGCCAGAGACCCAGAATGCAGAGGTGCGTGCCCACGCCCCCACCGCTCCATGCCCTTGGGCCCGAAGGCCAGACCCTGGGGACAGCCTCCCCTTTCTGCAGCCAGCGAGCCCTGAGTGCAGGGCATGGGGCAAGGTCGGGGGGCCCTGACCTTGAGCGAACGCACGAACTCATTCTCCGTCACCACGTTGTCCTGCAGCAGCCCCTCCGAGCTGCACCGCTGCTGGTTCATCAGCACGTTGAGCTTCTTGAGGTCGTTGCCCAGGTTCTTCGTGTGGCGCTCGAGTTCCTTCTGCTCCTTCTTCTCCTGCGTGATCTTGTCTGGGGCGAGAGGAGACGCGCGGGAGGCAGAAGGGTCCCCGGGGAACGAGGCCCTGGTCTGAGGGGCGGGCACCCAGCTGGAGCACCGGCCGGGAGGCCTTTCCCTGCAGCTGCTTTTGCACCCCTCTCCTTCTTGCCCACCCCTGCCATGCCCCCACCCCCAAATCACGTCTCTGTACCCCAGGAGCACCCCCACACCCACCCCAAAGCAGTAGAGGGAGGGGAGCAATGGCCAGTAAGCAACTGGGGGTCGGGCAGCCCCCGTGGAGCAGCCCTGGGGTCACAGGCCGAGAGGCAGAAGGCCTGGCTGGGACATCACCCGCCTGGGGCCTGGAGGGCGTGGGGAGAGCCGGCTCCTGGGACCTGCAGCCCCTCAGCTCCTGGGGGAATTCCATCCCCGGTCTCCGTCTTTGGCAGGGACGGCACATTCAATGCTCCCCTCCCTAGAGAAACTGCCCATGAGCTGAGGCGCATTTTTGTAACTTTCTGCAGACTGGGCAGCTAGCTGTTTGGAGCATGCTGGCCTACGAGATATGACGTAAGGATTTTTTTTTTTTTTTTTGCTTTCCAGGCTGCGTCAAAGCAACACAGGGTGTGGGATGATGCTCGCGCCCTGGGAGCCGGGTTCCCTCCTGCCCCAGGAGCCGGGGGAGAGGGGCCCAGGCGAGGCCTCACTTTCCACCCGCAGCTTCTTCTGCTCCAGGATGCGGATCTCCTTCTGGAAGGTGCCCAGGGAGACCAGCTGCTCCTCGCGCTCCTGCGTGGCCTTGACCATCTCCTGCTGCAGGCGCAGCCAGGTGCCCTGGCTCCTGCTCACGCTGCTGCTGTGCTCTTCGATCGACTTGGTCAGCCGTTTGATTTCAAGCTCCAGGGGCCCCACCTCTTCTCCCTAGAGAAGACAGGCGTCCAAAAGCAGGGTCAGCGGCTTCCTCGGGGGCTGGCTGCAGAGGGTCAGTGCCCCCCAGAGAATGGAACTATGTGAGGATGGCTTGGGGTCCACTTATTCAGAGGGGTTTAAACGAGCTCTGGGCAACGGCCAGGGACCCTGCAGTAGGAAACTCTGGTTCCGGGGGCCCCGGAGCCTTCTTTCCACTTCCGAGCCACCGGCCTTGTGAGTGCAGGGGAAGGGTAGGTGGGTTTGCTGTCGCCCAAAGGTGCTTTGGAAGCTGCCTATATAACAGCAGGCAGCTGCTGGCAAGGACTGTGCTTCCTTAGGGTGCTCTCAGGTCTGTGGCTTTGAGAGTGACAAGGGGTCACCCCCCCCAGCTGTGCACCCCAACTCCCTATGTAAAGCCCGCAGCAGGCTCCTGGGGTTCTGGGTGCCTGGATAACGACAGGACCCCCAGCCTCAGTCTCTGTAGAGCTGCCATCAGCAGACCACCCCACCCCTGCGGGCCAGGTCCGCCCACCCGCCCGTCTGTGTGTGACCCACAAATCTGAAGAAGAAGGTCTTGTGCCAGGGCAAGATGGCAGGAAGTTCAAATTTCAATGTCCACAACCTAAGTTTTATTGGTGCACGATGTGTGCCCACAGCTGCTTCCTCGCTACGAAGCAGAGTGGAGCTGCTCGCACAGACTGAGTGCCTTCTGGCCACGTGCCATTTAGGCTGCTTGTGAAACTAGGGTTGGGAATTTCTAGATGTTTCCGCCGGGTAGAACGCCAACCAGAGGCAGCCTCCCCTGCCCGAGGGAGCTTACCCCCAGCTCAGAGACCGTCTGCTCCAGCTGCTTATTGAAAAAGTTGATGAGCCCCTGCTTTCTCTCAATCAGGATGGTGCGCCTGGAAATTTCATTCTCGCTGTTGGTGATGAGCTCGTTGACTCTCCTCACCTCCCTGTCCAGCTCGGCCAGCACCTTCTGGTGCGTGTCCAGTCGGCAGCTGGTGTTTGTGATGTCCAGGATGGCCTGGGCAATGTCACCGTCGATTCTGGAAAGATGTGTCACCTGAATTTGTAAAAGGAAACCTGTTCGAACTTTTTTTTTTTTCCTCCTGGCTCTAAACGAGCATGCTGGCTTATCATTTCCTTTAACATCTGGGTGTTTGTCTGGAAAAGTTCCAAGTAAATCACCAGGAGAGGAGTGTGTCACTTTGCTCACCATCTCCAAAAGGAGGGCCTGCTCATCAAAGGACCTCCGTTTGGAAGCCTAGTGGAAACCGCTTATAAAAGAGAAAGATGCTATATTTTCTTAGGCAAATAGCGTCATATGTTGTGGGAAAATACGGATGATGAAAGAGGAGAACATTTTAATCATGGCTAGCTCAGCCACACGGTTGGTTAGCTGTCATGACCATTTGGAATCTACCCTTCCCTCCAGTCTTTGAGTATAACCAGAATCAAAGAAATGTACAAAAAACAAATCCAGGATCACACTCTACATATTGGTCCATAGCTTGCTTTTGAACGTGGCACATCATGTCATATTTTTACATCCTGCCTTTATGTATTGGCTGTGCAGTGCTCCCTGTGTGGTTGTAGGCACAGTCTACACAATGCAATTGTTGTGAGACATTGCTTCATTGGCTCAGCCCCTCTTAAATGAGCGCTTACTTAGTCTCCACCTCGGGCACTTGGAATGTGGGGTGAATAAAACTCAGATCCCTGCCCTCTTTGAGCCTGCGTCTTTTATAAACCTTCCTCCTCTAAATAAGGCTGAGGCAAGCACTCAAGAACTACCATGGATTTGTAGTCAGCGGGACACATTTCCTTACATTTTCGTAAAAAGCTGGAAAGCAAAGAGCCTACTGCGGAGCGCAATCTGGCCACCCAGTTCAAGGTTGTGACCTGGGGGCTTGCGGTCACCCCTGGGTCCCTGGCAGTGGGAGTGTCAGCACATGTGCGAGAAGCCCCAGCTCTCCGGGGTGGCCCTGCCGCTGGCCTGAGGCTCCCAGCGGCCCAGCTGTGTCCTTTGTTAGCTCTTTTGGAGGCAGAAGACAGAGCTCCCCCAAGATGACCTCTACCTGGACATGTGCAAGAACCAGGAGGTGGAAATTGCAGCCAGGCAGCTGGCATTCGCGGTGACAGCGACCCATCTGGGAACCAGAAGGAGGCTCTGGAAGCTTGGGGATGGGGTCCCCTTTCTGGGAGTGTGAAGCCCCTGCTGGCGCAGCCTCAGCCCCTCTCTCTCTGCTCTGACCTGCCCAGCCTCCCCTGTTAGTCCCCACCCCCCATGCTGCCCGCCAGCGTCCTGCACCACCTCGGCCCATCAGGGCTGCCACAGCTCCTGCCAGCTTCCAGCCCTTCCCACGGGCCACTTCAGCATCTCCTCCACATCGATTGCTGGCTCAGGGCCTCACACTCAGGCTCCCCGACTGGCCACCGCAGCAGGCCCACCTGGCAGTGTCCAGCATCTAGTCAACCAGCAGAGCCAGCTCACTCGCCCTCCAGCCCCTCAGTGGGTGGGGGGTAGCTTGTCTCCTTCTTTGCTGAGTCTACCCCACATGGCCAGGCCACCTCTACCCTGGGACTTGTCACCCTGGGAGGGGGCAGGGGTTCGCTTTGCCCCATGGGGCCTTTCACTGGCTCACACCAGCCAATGCTGGCCTAGCCCCTCGGCCCCACCCACTCTGCTCCTAAGTTGTGCGCTCTCTTTGTCCTTCCTTCCCCAATTCTCCACCTTTCTTTCCCATGCAGCTCAGAGCCCACAGCTGACCCGTGCCACCCTCTCTCTGGACCCCAGCTCTGGGTCCCTACCTGTCCTCTCTGCTCCTTTTCTCAGATATGCCCACGGGGCTTTTGAGCAGTTGGAAAAAGGCGCCCCCTATTCAAGACCCCCGACTTGCACGGGCTGCAAAACCATGATAGATGAAGTTATTAGAAGAGGCTCAGCACTGTCCTCTGCTGGCCATGGCTGGGACGACATGCACCTGTATGTGCAGCCCAGGAGGGGACTCCAAGGTTGCCCCCCTCCCCCGGGAAGGCCACCTAGGCTGGCCACGTTGGGGTACGGCCTGTGGCCTCAGCTGTGCCCTCAGCAGGGCTGGGCTGGCTGTCTTCCTGAGAGCCCATTCGGGTCCACGGGTCATCATTTCACACCCTCACCTGGACACAGGAGGGATAGGTGGGGAAGCCCCAGCACCGCCACAGCTCCCCAGAGGACCCCAGCTGCAACCCACTGGCACAGGGCCATGGCTTCTCTGAGGAGCCTCGGTCCTATCCCTTCTCTCCACTTCCTTGGTACAAAGACCCAAGCCAGGGGCCAGTCTCCCTCCTCCCAGCATGCCCAGGAAGGGCTGCCCCCCACACCGGCGGTGAATGAACCCTCGCATCGCAAGGGCAGTCCCGATGGCTCAGGCTGCATCACATAAACCTTCATTACACACCTGAACACTTAGATGTAGTCCCCCGATACCTGCGAGGTGGGGGGAGGGGCGGGCTATTGCAACAGGTGAGAAGACTCAGCTCGAGGCTTGGGCCCCTCCTCGGAAGACTTACGCTGGGAGCAGTGGGGCAGCCCACTCCCCACCCCGCAGCCGGGATGTGCCCTCTGCCTGTCACAGGCCCAGGCAGCCTTGGGGGGACCCTCCCAGGGGGGCCTTCCAGGGCTGGGGACTCCAGCTGGGGTCACACCCTGGGAAGATGCAGAGAAGACCTTTTCAAGGAAGGAATTGTTTTTCTAGGGACTCCAGGGGCCCCTGACCACGGCTGATGGTAAGTAAGCCAGGCCCCCAGGTGAGCCGGGCTGCAAGTGGCGGCTGCAGTGGAAAGCTTTCAGGTAACTCCGGAATCCACTGGGAGATGCTTGTACCCCAGGACTTCAGAGATTTATGCTGAGGAGCTACTCAGAAAGGCAAGTAAAGGTTTATGAGCGACGTGTTCAGTGCTGCATTGTTCACAGAAGTCAAAACCTAGAGACAACCCCAAGTCTGTCTGAACAAGAGAATCGTTACATAAAAAAGTTGGAATGGGCATAGCCCAAATATCCCTAAAGATTGAGAGAAGGATCAAAGGAGAAAGAGGAGTTAACACAGAGAAGTCAGGATTAATGAGTAGGACTACTGAATCATTATATTGATATTTCTTTTTAATCTCCAGTGTCTTGGAGCAGCTAGGAGGAAAAACCTGAAATTGTGGAACTGTAACCCATACCAAACATTGAAATCTGCTCTAGAACTTCTTGTTAAAATGTAAGTTGAGGGCGGGCAACAGTGGCTCAGTGGCAGAGTACTGCCATGCCAGAGACCCGGGTTTGATTCCCAGTGGCTAACCATGTTAAAAAAAATAAATAAATGAAAACACACACACACACACACGCAAAAGAGAGAATCGTTTAACAAAATATATGCAGTCGTAGGATGAAATGTGACACATAAATACAATTTAGGTTTTTGAAGACCGCTTAATGGCATAGGGAAATGTCATGTCAAATACAGTCCATAAAAAAGTAAAATTATAAAAGTTACATATTCGGTGAAAAATTCATGGACTCCTACACTTATTTTCTCTGGGAGTTACACCTCAGTAACATTTATGAAAAGTAGATTAAAGCTGACTTAAAACTGAGATCTAAGAGCCCACTTTTCTTTAGAACGTGTGTGGGTGTTTTCTGTGTGTGCTTGTGTGAATGTGTTTGCACGTGTGTCTGTGTGTGAGGCTTGTGTCTGCATGTGTGCATTGTGTAACTGCGTGCGTGTGTGTGTGTAGAAAAGTGACTGGAAGGAAAGACACTAAAATTTTATGAGGTGTTTTCTCTGGATGGTGGGATTATAGTGGTCTTTTATTTTCTTTACGCTTTCTGTATTTTCCAGGCTTTCTACAATGACATGGACTGCTCTTACAGCTAGAAAAAAAATGAAGAGTGAATAAACATACCAAACCCCCTTTGCTGACCCTGACTCTGCCTGCATGGCCGGCTCACCCCATGGGTGTCCTCTCCCCGGCCTTTTCCCGAGGGACCCCTCCGGCAGGGATGAGGTGGGGTGCAGGCCTTCCTGCACCCCTGCTCGCGGGCTCCCTTGCAGTGCGGGGTGGTGGCTTACCAGGTTGGTTTTCTCCTTCTGGAGCTTCTGGATGAGCTGGTTGAAGTATTTGGTCATCTTGTTGGAGGTCATGTGCTCCTGCAGCTTCTCCACAATGGACATCTCCATCCCTCTCTTCAGCTCCAGCTCGTTCTGGGTGGTCTGATGGATGGCCTGCAGCTCACCTACGACTGTCGTGTGCTCCTGGGAAGGGAGAGCAGGACAGCAGGCGCTGCGGCAGGGGTGCCGTGGTGGGCCGGCGGCCGCCTCGGGGGGCCCTGTGCGGGGGTGGGGTGGGGGTGGGGCGTGGCCGTACCAGGTGAGCCTTGTCCAGGGAGTCCGCTGTGTCCTGCAGGGTGAGCCTGTAGGTGTTGAGCTCGCTCTGCAGCGCCGCCTGCTTGGCCACGCACTGGGCTGTCAGTTTCCGCATCAGGCTGGCTTCTGTCTCTGCTTGGTTCAGGATGCTTGCCAGTTTCTCATTCTTTTCTTCCTCCTTCGTGATTGATTTCTTGTAGGCGTCAATCTCACCATCAATGGACTTGACTTGATGCTGGCACTCGCTGCCGGGAATTGCAAGAGTAACGCGAGTCAAGGGTTGGACTGGATGTCAGAAAACAAATGCCTAGAGTGCGCTGGCCCTGCTTAGAGGAAACCCGCTGGACGGAACTGCACATGCAGGGGAATAAACTGGGAAACTCCTCCTTTTACTAAGAGCCAGATATGGCTCCCATTTCTAGTACCCTGATTACCCATTTAAAGTCTCCTTTACGGTTCTCTAACATTATGATTATGGGGAGAGAAAAGGGGAAGGGACCCAATATCTGGAGCCCGGCACAGAGCTGTGGCTTCATTACCGTCATCTCGGGTCATGGCAACAACCCCATAAAGGAGATACTGGATTTCAATTTTACAGACGTGGGTATGGAAGCTCAGAGCCTTTACGTAACTTGTCCAAAGTTCCCAGTGCATGGCACAGCTGGGATAGAGATGTCAGGTATGCCCCACTTTGAATTCTATTGCTTTTTCCCTGTGCACATGGCTGTGGAAATACCTATAACTCATGTCAAGTTAAAAAGAGACGCAACTCTATCATGGGACAGAAACCCTAGAATGATCTGAGACTCAGCACCAAGGGATTGAGAAAACCTTCTGGACCAAAAGGGGGAAGAGTGAAATGAGACAAAGTGTCAATGGCTGAGAGATTCCAAACAGAGTCGAGAGGTTATCCTGGAGGTTATTCTTACGCATTAAGTAGATATCACCTTGTTATCCAAGATGTAATGGAGAGGCTGGAGGGAACTGCCTGAAAATGTAGAGCTGTGTTCTAGTAGCCATGTTTCTTGAAGATGATTGTATAATGATATAGCTGTCACAATGTGATGGTGTGATTGTGAAAACCTTGTGTCTGATGCTCCTTTTATCTACCTTGTCAACAGACGAGTAGAACATATGGAATAAAAATAAGGAATAGGGGGAGCAAATGTTAAAATAAATTTAGTTCGAAATGCTAGTGATAAATGAAATCGAGGGGTAAGGGGTATGGTATGTATAATCTTTTTTTTTCTGTTATCATTTCTTTTTCTCAGTTGTCTTTTTATTTCTTTTTCTGAATTGATGCAAATGTTCTAAGAAATGATGAATATGCAATTATGTGATGATATTGAGAATTACTGATTATATATGTAGAACAGAATGATACATTAGTGTTTTTGTTTGTTCTTAATTTTTTTAATTAATAAATAAAATTTAAAAAATAACAAAAATTAAAATAAAAGAGACACAACTCTGCTAAGGTGTCAGTTCTTGCCAAACTGATCTATAGAGCCACTGCATCTCCAATCACAATCCCAGCAGGCTTTTTGGTTTAGAAATTGACAATCTGATTCTAAATTTTATAAGGAAGTCTAAAGGATCTAGAACAGTCAAAATATGTTTGTAAAAGAAGAAATCGCACTATCTGATTTCAAGACTTTCCATACAGCTGCACTAATCAAGAATCAGCAAGTAAATCAGTGAAACAGAGTCCATAAATAGACACACACATACACGAGCAGTTCATTTTTGATGTCCGTGGAGAAAGGATAGTCTTTTCAATAAGTGTTGCTGGGAATTCACATGAAAAAAACAAAAAACAAAAATCTGAGCCTGGAGCCCTACCTCACACCATAACGAAAATGAACTTGAAATACATCACAGGCCTAAATATAAGAGCTAAACTCTAAAACTTCAGCAGAAATCGCAGGAGCAAACCTTCATGACATTGGGTCAGGCAAAGACTTCTTAGAGAGGACAGAAAAAGCATGAAATATAAAATAAGATTAATAAATTGGACTTCATAAAAAATTTTAAAATTCTACTCTTTAAGAGACACTGCTAGGAGAGTGGAAAAACAAGCCTCGGACTGGGAGAAAATATTTGCAAAACATATAACCAATAAAGGACTTGTATACAGGACATGGGAGGAACTCTTACAACGCGATTATAAAACAAGCCACTCGGTTTTAAAATGAGCAAAAGACACTTAGCCAAAGAGGATAGATGGATGTCAGATAAGAACATGAAAAGAAGTACAGCATCCTAAGACAAGGGAAATGCAAATTAAAGCCTCCATGCCATTCCACTTCACACCCACAGGTGGCTACATTTAATGGCTAACATTTAATGGCTAACATTCAAATGACCTGACAATTGCTAGTTTGGGTGCGAAATGAGGATGTGTGGGAATCTCAGACACTGCTGGTGGCAATGCAGGAGGGATGCAGCCTCTTTGGAAAGAGTTTGGCGGTTTGCTACAAAGTTAGATCTATACTTACCTATAACTCCTCTCCTAGAAATGTACTCCTAGAAATGAAAGCTTCTGCCCACGCAAAGACCTATTCAAAACGATCGTGACAACTTGATTCATGACATACCCAACTGTAAACAACTCAAATGGTGGAGAGAGAAGTTGTGGCATTTCCATTGAACGGAATACTACTTGGCAATAAGAAGAAACAAATGACTGATCTTGCAACATAAATGACTCTGAAAGCATGATGCGCAGTGAAAGAAGCCAGACTGCCCAAACTACACATGTCTCGTTCTGTTCACATGGCCTTCTAGAAAGGGCAAAACCCCAGGAGACAGAAAACAGAGGAGAGGTTGCCTGGGGCTGGAGGTGGGGGAGGGAACTGGCTTTGGGGATGAAGGAAATATTCTGTCTCGAGGAGAGCCCGTGGTGACACAGCTCTCTGTCCGTCTGCCAGAGTCCACTGAACTGTGCACTGAAAAGAGACAAATTGTATGGTACGTAAATTATCCTCAATAAACCCAGCTTACATAAGTTACTCATTTCCCCCTTTTTAGAAAGTAACAGCCTAATAAATGCCTAAAATTTGACCATAAAAGTACGACATCTAATTAGAAATGGCAAGAGAACCTTTAACACGAGATAAAATGTTTTGTACGGAAGGGATGGGCCACGGTGGCTCAGCAGGCAGCGTTCTCGCCCTGCCATGTCGGAGACCCAGGTTCGATTCCTGGTGCCTGCCCATGCAAAAAATTTAAAAAAAAACAACAACTCATGTGTAAAAAAATAAATGTCCTACGGACCGAGACCAGCCACTTCACCCTCAGTGCTTGCTCTCAGGAAGGGGTGAAACAGATGGCAGGGCCTGGGTTTGCACCCCTGCCTATGGCGGTTCAGAGCTGCGTGCCCCAGAAAACAGGGTCTCCGAGCTCATCGGCCCCTGTGGGTGTGAACCCCCTGTCAGTAGACCCCTTCGGTGAGGTTCCTTCAGGTAAGGTGTGGCCCCCGCCACCAGCATGGGGTCTAATCCTGTTCCTGGAGACCTTTATAAGCCGAATGGAAATTCAGACAGAGAGAGAGAGAGAGAGAGAGGGACACGGGAAACAAGGAGTTGAAGAGATGGAGTTTTAATGTGCTCCCTGCAGACTCATCAGGGTCGTTTATTGAGTCCCATGCCCACCTGCCACGTGCCTGAGTCGCTGACTTCACAAAGGTCTGGCGAGTGGCTGTGGTCTGTGAGGTGTCGGCATGGTTAGGGGAGGTCACGCCATCACCCCGGGCAGCTGGCTTCTGGACGGGGCAGTGTCCAGCTCCCAGGGGCAGGCCCCACAAGGGACCAAACAAGCAGACGTGCCCAGTGGTCTCAGGGCAGCCCTGGGGATGGGGTGTGGAGGAAGGATGGAATGCTACGTGCCATCGTGCAACCCCGAGGCGCCCTGCCCAGCCCCTGCGTCCAGGGACACATTTTCCCTTTTTTTAAATGGACAAAACATAACAACATACAAACACGAACATTCTTAACACAGGAACATTCCATTCTTGATATATAATCAAGGACTCACAATCTCATCACATGGTTGTATATACATCACATGATCATTTCTTAGAACATTTGCATCACTCCAGAAACAGAAATAAAAATAGCACACATACCATACCCCTTACCCCTCCCTCTCATTGACCACTAGTATTTCCATCTACCCAATATATTTTAACCTTTGTTCCCTCTATTTTTTTTCTATACTCCTTACCACTCACTTTCATTGTTCACTAGTATTTCAATCAACTCAATTTATTTTAACATTTGTTCCTCCTATTTTTTGCTTATTTTTAACCCAGATGTTTTACTTATCTGTTTGTATCATCGATAAAAGGAGCATCAGACAACAAGGCTTTCACAATCACACAGTCACATTGCAAAAGCTGTATCATTATACAATCATCTTCAAGAAACACGGCTACTGGAATACAGCTCTACAGTTTCAGGCAGTTCCCTCCAGCCTTTCTAATACACCTTAAACTAAAAAGGGGATATCAATATAATGCAGGATAATCTCCCAACTCTATTTGAAATCTCTCAGTCACTGACACTTTATTTTGTTTCATTTCACTCTTCCCCCTTTTGGTCGAGAAGGTTTTCTCAATCCCTTGAGGCTGAGTCTCAGCTCATTTCAGGATTTCTGTCCCACGTTGCCAGGAAGGTCCACACCCCTGGGAGTCATGTCCCACATTGAGAGGGGGAGGGCAATGAGTTTGCTTGCTGTGTTGGCTGAGAGAGAGAGAGAGAGGCCACATCTGAACAACAAAAGAGGTTCTCTTGGGGGTGACTCTTAGGCCTAATTTTAAGTAGGTTTAGCCTATCCTTTGCAAGGATAAATTTCATATGAATAAACCCCAAGATTGAGGGCTCAGCCTATTGCTTTAGTTGTCCCCACTGCTTGTGAGAATATCAGGAATTCTCCACATGGGGAAGTTGAATTTTCCCCCTTTCTCACTATTCCCCCAAGGGGACTTTGCAAATACTTTTTTATTTACTGTTCAAATCACTCTGGGATTTATTGGGGTATCACTCTGGACAAACCTACAAAATCTCATGCCCTACTCAAGGTTCCATATATTTATGGTATTCAATCAAACTGTCCACATAAATTATATTAAGAAATGCACTAGTCAAAATACAAATTTTGTACCAAATAAACATTGCTTGCTTTAGTCTTGCACATAAGTTAAAGTTTCAAAATATGAATTACTATTTTTAACACCCTGTAATATTGACTTTCCTTTGTTCTTCCTTAGGCCTAGTGTTAAGTAGGCTTAGTCCATCCTTTGCAGGGATAAGTTTCATAGGAACAAACCCCTCAAGGGATTGAGGGCTCGGCCTATTGATTTGGATACTGGGACACATTTTCAATGGAGATGACCCTTGGGTCATCTTGGTTGAGGCTGCAGGTCCCCAGGGCTGCAGGCGTCCTTGGGGGTATGGGGCCTGGGTGGTATGGGCAGCACCACCTGCCGGACCCCAGGCCATTGGAGGCCCCTGGCAATACCTGCCCATTGCAACCCCCATCCCCATCTGTCACAGGTGGGTAACAACAGCACCCAACTCAGTGGATTTGTGGGGGCCACGGACACCCTGCTAGACACAGAGACGGGCAGCAAAAGGAGAGCCAGGAAAAGCCAGTGTTGGCTGAGCTGCAGGAGATGCTTAGTCTGGCCCTGCTCCTGGGCAGGAAGGAGGGTCTCTCGTGGGGACTGTGACCTTGTCCTGTCCCCTTCGCTGCAGCAGCAGGCCTGTGAGGTGCCATCTCCCCATTATTGACATTTAGGGAACAGAAGTTTAGAACATTTTGAAGCCAGCCCTCCGCTTGCTTGTACCAGGCACCTGGTCCGCTGAAGGGGAAACAACCACGTTTCAAGCTTTTCCCTGCATTCTTATGACAGGATGTGACATCCTTACAAAACAGGGAAGGCGGGAAGGAACTGCAGAAGAGAAAGGCACAGCCTCGAAGCTAGACTTGTAACTGATGCCCAGAACCCCTGGGAGCAGTGTCGTGGTGCCCCCCTCCCCAAGAACTGGGAGATGAGATTGCCTTTAAGTCATCAAATCAACCGAAGAGGAACGAGACCAGGGAGATACAAAGGCATGGAAAATGAGAAGGTGCAAAAATTGGCTGGAACCCAATGCAGGGTATTAACTTATCTGAAAAAAATAATGTGGGCATCAGAAGGGAGCAGGGGCCCGCGGGACAGAGAAGGCCTGCTGAGGCAGGAGGAGCACGGGGGTGGGGGTGGGGGGCGGGTTGTGCAAGCTGTCTGAAGACGAGCTTCCTGGGCTTCTCCTCTGTGGGAACAGATACACCCAGCATGGCCCAAGGCCTTGGAACATTCCGGTCCTAGAAGTGATTCGCCAATAGCAGTTCTAGTTATCACCTGGCTCCCAGGTACTTTCCTAAAGATAAGGATGGAACATTTGGTTCTTTAGCGCTTGTGTTTCAAAATACCTGTCAAAATATTGGCATTCTGGTCAGCCTGTGATAAGCCTGATGAGAAAAAATCAGCCCCTAAGGAAATGATGCATTCTTGATGTGATGGCGAAACCAGGCTTCCAAGCCAGCAGGGCCTGGTCGACGAACTTTCCTGGGTAGCTGCTCTTTTTAATGCCCACCTGTGCCTACACAGCTGCAGGGGAGCTGCCCTCACACCCAACATCCTGATGATCAGTCAGGAATACCACCAGTCTCATTTGATTGCTAAAGTTTATCTATGAACTTGAACAGTGAGTGCTGGTGTATAGTGTTTAGTTCAATATCTGTACTCTTGACCCAAGAGTAAGAAGTCATGTGATAATTTTGTTTTGCAGTGCCCTGGCCTTCTTTCCAACCTGCCTTGGGTTTCTGTCTTCAGAAATGACATGAATGCAGTGGTGAATGAATGCAGTGGCTCTCGACAGTGAGAATTTGCCATTCTCATGGTATCTTACCAGGTCAACACATACAAAATGGACCTCCTGTCGCCTCTGTGCCTTGACGGGTCAGGTTGTTGGAGGGTCATTTGAGGTAGAGCCAGATGGTCTTTCAATTGTTGTTAGGTGTGTGTGTGTGAATCTCTGTGTGTGTATTTCTGCGTGTGCGTGATTCTCTATGTGTGTGATTTTCTGTATGTGTGTGATTTTCTGCATGTGTTGGTCAAAACAGTCAATGAACATTCTGTGCCTGCATATTTGAAAAAAACAAGACATTGCTGGTAGGATCCAGAATGCAACACCACAGAGTTGGCAGGGGTGGGGGTGCTGGAGGGTGTAACTGTCAGCCGTCCTGGGCAGTACCTGCCAAACCTGCACATGCATACACCCTAGAACCCAGAAATTCCAGTCTGGGGATTTATCTGATGGCTGACATATCTGTGTAATGTAAACTGCAACACACTAGATCGAGAGATGGTGATGGAGGAAGCACTGCGCCAGCAAGAATGCTACGAGAAGGCAGGAAGGCTCTCTAAGGCACATATTTGCAAAGACCCCAAGATAGAATGTTAAAGGAAAAGATCAGGGCACAGGGCAGTGTCTGTGGTATGCTACTGGGGTGCAAAAAAAGAAAATACAGGATATGAACAAATATATTTTCTAGAAATTACGTGGAATATCCAGGTAGGGAAACCCAAGGAAACAGACACATCGGTTTTCTGTGGGAAAGGGTCTGGGTGACCATGGGACAGGGGTGAGAGGGAGACTTCCCTGTACGCATTTTTAAAAAACAACAAGTTAACCAAGTGACCGCATTATCTACTCAAAACAGCAAATTGCAAAAAAAGAAAACAAGGCAAAGTCACGTCTCTGAGGACATGGGAACTAGCCGGGGGGCGAAGAGGAAGATTTGCGGAGAGGATGGGGAGGGGGCAGAGACCAGGGGGCGAGAAAGATGGGGAGGGTCGCAGAGTTGGCAGCTATGTGCTGGTGTCCCCAGTGGGCGAGCTCAGAGTGGAACCCCGAAAGCTGACCCGGGGGCTGTCCTGGGGGCAGGAGCATGGCCTGGGCCTGGCCGGGGGTTGACGGCTGGCTGGGCACCCACGGACCGACGTGCCACCCGGGGCCACGCAGCCCCCGTCCTGCCGGCCGGGACGGCACCTAGCGTGCAGGCACAATGGGTCTCTCTGCCTACAGACTCTGAGGAGGGCAGAGAGGGCAGGCCCAAAGCCCGGGCCTCACGGGGTTTAGCGCCGCTGCCTGCAGCTTTCAGGGGGAAGCCGCACTTGCCTGGACAATTCCACAGCTCCCCACCCAGCTTTCTGTTGTCGACCCAAGGAGGCCAAGGAACGGGATGTTTCTAATCCCCCAGCTCTATTGGGGTAAGTGTCTTGTTTTAAGAGCAATCACAGGTGCCTCAGATTTTTACCACGGGGAGGAGGGGAAGCCACCTCCTAACGGTGCAAACCCCACAAAGCATGCTAGACTGATGGCCGCAGCGCCCCATACCTGCAGAATGGGGGGGGGCAGCCAAGGCCCAGAAAAGGGGGAGGGGCTCTGCAGGAGCCACCTCGGTCCCCAACAACTGGCCCGGGTCACACACCCACCTGCTAGGGGGGGCGGGAGGGGTGTTCTCGTTCCCCTCGCTGGGCATAAAACGGGGGATTCGGGCTGGACGCAGGCTGGGGCCCAGTGACCGCGCAGGTGGGGCTTCCCTGCGCAGGTGGTGGAGTGGTGGTGATCAAAGGCGGACCCTGACCTCCCAAAGGCAAGTGTCCCTTTCTCTTTCTTTCTCTCACGGTTTCTCCTTAATCCCCCCCCAGGAAATCCGAGCACGGCCGGCTCTGCTGCTCCCAGATCTCTGGGAAGTTAGAAAGGACTTGGGAGGCACGGAATCTCGGAGGACAATCGCAGGGCTTTCAGGCCGGAAGTCGGGGCTGCGGGGCCCCCAGGTGCGCCTTTGTACCACACCTGGCCAGGTGGGAGCCGAGGGCGGGGTCGGCTCCTCCCTCACCCCCCCGCATTCTGCAGCCCCTCAGGGCCGTGGGGGACGGGCCACCCCATGCCCCCTGGCCAGCTGCTCCCCGCCCCACTGAGTGGCAAGAGGCCCCCCCCGGCCCCCACCTGAGCGCCTCCTGGGTGGTCCTGTAGGCCTCGTCCCGGTGCCGCATGCCCAGCAGGCTGACCGCCCACTGCTGCAGGATGCGCTTCTTCTCCACGCAGATGGCCTCGGTCTCCGTGCAGGCCTGTGGGGACGGGGGGGCTCCTGAGCGCCCACCTACCACCCACCGCCCTGCAGGGGAGCCCCGCAGAGCCCAGGCCTTCCCCAGTGACCTTGTCTCCCCGATTTCCCCCTTTCCCCTGGCATCAGCTCCAAAGAAATGTGGAATGTCACTTGGGCCTTTTCTCAGGGTGGCCATGGGGCTGGGGGCTGCAGCACGGGGGAGGAGGAGGCCGGCTCCCTGGGAGACCCCTGCCAAGCCCAGACGCCCACCCGGCTTTGGTCCAGGCCCCCAGTGCCCATGAGTCCTCTTTACAGCCTGGGCATGGGGGTCGGAGAGCTGGAACACGCTCAGGGTCACCCAGGAGGAGACAACTGTGGCGCTTGAGCCCCTTCCTGAAGGCACCCACTTGCCACCTGGGAGACACGTGTCCTTGGAACCGCGGGGGCCTCCACGAGAGCCCGGCGCGGGGGCAGAGCCTGGGCCCCACCCAGCTTGGGAAGGAGGAAGCAACTTGGAGGATGAGGGCAAGGTGTTCCGGGGTGGGTTGAGCTGAGGTTGGCTTGTGCTGGGATGTCGTGGGGGCAGTGGGGGGCAGTGGGGACAGCCAGATGAGCCTGGACGGGACCAGGTGGAAGGTCTGTTCCCGGGTGGGATGCAGAGGGGAGGGGCTGGTCCCCCTGTGCAGCTGCCTGGGCTCAGAGCTCAGCCTGTTCCTCACGGTCTCTGGGAAGGCCCCTCTGCCCCCTATGCCTCAGTGACCCCTGAGTGCCTCCAGCCATGGCATAGGGACAGGTGGGGTGGCTGTGGGGCCACACACCATGCTGGCCACAGCCATCACTTTCCATGGCATTTACAACCTGACAGATGCAGGGCTCTGGCCAGCGGGCAGCGGCCTGAGCAGCTGGAGGGGGTGTCGCGTGCAAAGACTCGGGTTGGGGCATCATCGGGGCATCATCGGGGCATCATCAGGGCATGAGCGGCGCCGGCCCCAGGCAGCAGCCCAGACGTGTGGTGGGTGTGGCAGGAGTCACAGGTGTACTAGCGCGTGCCCAGACTGGAGGGGGGGTTCCACCCTTGCTGAACCGCCTCTGCAGTGCAGTCACTTTCGTGTCACGTAGCCGTGATCACCATACGCTAAGAACAGCACGCATTGACCGTGAGCCCCAGAGCGGTGGGGCCTGCTTGTGCGTGCGTGAGTTGGTAACTGGAGAGGCCGCTGCTGCATACGGTTAAGTGGTTCATGCGGAGCCCAAAAGTGCCCTGTGGAGGCAGCAGGCGGGAGCGGGGGAGGCCACGGGGCGGGCTCCGCAGGCTGTGCTGGCTGGTCCTGGCGGCGGGGCGCTTTCCATGGCCCTCCTCGAGGCTGCAGCGTGTCCCCACGTAAGGACTGCCGCTGAATTCAGTCTTTGAAGGTTTTAAAATCCACCTTCCCTCATTTTTTTAAAAAGAAATGGGATCAATATGGAATAAAAATAAATAATAGGGGGAACAAATGTTAAAATAAATTTAGTTTGAAATGCTGGTGATCGACAAAAGGGAAGGGTAAGGGGTATGGTATGTATGAAACTTTTTCTGTTTTTGTTTTATTTCTTTTTCTGAATAGATGCAAATGTTCCAAGAAATGATCATGATGATGAAAATGCAACTATGTGATGATATTGTGGATTACTGATTATATATGTAGAACGGAATGTCAAAATAGGAATGTTTGCATCTGTTTAGTGTTCTTTGGTATTTAAAAAAATAAAATAAAATAATTTTTTTAAAAAAGCCTTTGAAAAGAAAAAAAAAAAGAAATGTGTTCATCCTGTGCAAATTAGGATTTGCAAATAAACAAAAGGAAGGAAAGGAAAACACCAGAAGCCCCTCGGTCACTTAGAGATAAGGGCTTCTAGCCGCCCTGGAATTCGCCAGGGTTTGGTTCTGCAGCCTGACGTTCAAGACTAAGAAATGTGCGCGGGTTTCCACCTGAACAGGGGCTTCCTCACGGCGCCGTTTTGTTGCAGGACAGCACACTGCACAGACGCGTCACGCTTTGTCTAAAGTGTCCTCTCCTGGGGGACCTTTCCTTCCCGCGACACGCTGCCCTGCTAAGCGCTGTTTCCTGGGTGTCTCTAATTCTCTCTGCTTACGGCGTTCTCGCTGGGCAAAAATGTCATTTGCAAAAATCTTTAGTCGCTTCCTTGCAATGAAATCCAAGTTTTGGAGGTGGGGATGGAGGGGTGACAGAGAGAGCATTACAATATGGCCCCCCATAAAGGTCGGGGTAGGGACGAGCAGGCTTCCTCACCACCCGGGCCCCGCTGTCCCGTGTGGCCGGCCGGCTGGGAGGGGAGCAGCCTGCAGGGCGTCCTTTCCCACGGGCTGCCCACGGATTCCTCACCCGTTCCCTCGAGGAGGGTCCCTGGGGTGCCTGTTCCAGGTGTGAGGAACGCAAAACGCATGGGCCGTGGGGTCCCTGCCCTGCTGGCAACGCGGCAGCAGAGACAGACAGACAGACAGAGGTTACGGGAAGACAGGGCAGGGGAAGGCGTTCACGGTGCTGCTGCACGGCCAGGCGTGGCCTGAAGGCGCTGGGTATGTCCTATGGACGCTAAGGTCCCTTCCCACCGCCCGGAGTCATCTCCCAGATGCCTCTCCTCCTTCCCTGCTCTGGGACTGACATCCAGGCGTGTCCCTGTTTTGGGGTCTGTGCTGATCTTTTTTGTTGTTTGTTTGTTTGGCGTGGGCAGGTACCAGGAACCAAACCCGGGTCTCCGGCAGGGCAGGCGAGAACACTGCCTGCTGAGCCACCGTGGCCCGCCCTCCATCCTGACCTTTTGCTTGGAGGTTCCTGCCCTTGTACGGTGCTCGAGAATCCTGCTCCAAACCAGGGCCGCAAAAACATTATTCTTTATTTTCTCCTAGTCCATTTCCCCTCTGTATAAATACTTGAGTCCATCTGCAATTTATGTTAATGTCAGATATGAGGAAAAGATTTAACTTCTTTTTTTCCAAATGATGAACCAAATGTCCTCAAACCACTGCCTGAATAATTCTCTGCTAAACAAGAATTCACCAAATGTTTGTAGAGACCATTGCTGGTCTCTGGGCCCTCTCGTAGGCTCTCCTGGTCTGTCTGTCCAACCTCGACTGCAGTAACACACCACTGAAACCTCTAGAGCTTGCTACCGTAACTCAGTGTTTGGCAAAACCAAACCCTCCCAGGCAGCACGGGACCCTCTTAGGAAACCTGTCAGGCTCGGGCAAGCTGGGACACTCGCTCACCCTGTGCGAATCTGCATTTTCAAAACAATTCTTGGCCAGTCTTCCTAATTTAGGTTTCAGATAAACTAAAGGCTCATCGGTCAATTAATAAGTAGCTCCTCCTTCCCACTCCCCCACCTGGAATTCTGATTAGATTTGGGAATCTAACCATGACAGGCTACTTTTATCTACAGGGTGGAGAGAATTAGCAGCTTCGGTTCTAATTCCCCGCACTGCCCCCGACACCAGGTGTGAGTCCCCACTACCTCGAGTCTCCTTATCTTTCCTCTAATGCGAGCACATTGTTTCCGGCACCCATGGCGCAGGCGGTGACTCATGCAATACAAAGTAGTCGCGGGAACTTTGGTTTCCCAAGTTGCCCACTGGTGGCCCCTCCTGCCCACGCCTCTATGGGCAGTGGCGGGGGCACCCCCCGGGGGGGGACAGCGCTGCCCATCAGCTGAGATCATTATGGGATGTTGGTCGTCCCGGAGAGAGGCCCTCCCTCGGCTGAGAACCTTATAAGCCCCCCCGCCAGCACGCTGGCCCCCGAGGCGCAGGAAGAGGAAAGGGCATCTGAATTCCTGGCGGGCCTCAGCATCCACCCACCAGGCCGCTGTGCGGGCCATCGGGCCAGCCCCCCGCGGCAGCAGGTCTTAGGGCTCAAGGCGGTGCATAGACGGGAGGCAGGTGGCTCTCGGCAGGCGTGGGGAGCTGCCATCCCCCCATCATTTCACTCTCAGGAGGCTCAAGCACCACCCGTCCCACGCCCGGCCCTGGGCGCGCCGTCCCTGCAGGGTGTGGCCGGGACCGCTGCCCGGGGCTGCGGCCGGCGCCCTCACCTCGCTCACCGCCTTCCTCAGGGCGCGCGTGTCCTCAGCCTGGGCGAGGCGCTGGGCCTCGAAGAGGGCGATGTGCTCCTCCAGCTGTCTGGCTCTGACAGTGAGCTGGTCCACGTGCAGGTCCTGCAAGCCAGAGGGGGACAGGCCCGGGAGGGACACGCCCAGGCCCGAGGCCATTCCCCGCCCGCCCCTTGACCCGCATCAGTGACACCAGGCGCAGCCGCCACCTCCAGGGTGGGTGCTCCAGGGGCAGCAAAGCCGGGCGCCTCTCTGGGGGTGAAAGGCAGAGGGATCGGGAGATGCATGGAACCGTGCCCGATACCTGCTGCTGCTTCTCCGTTTCCGCCCGCGTCCTCTCCGCCTCCGCTTTCTTCACCACTTGCTTCAGCACGCAGATGTCGTCTCGGACGTCCTGGTCCATGTGCTGGATGTAGAAGAGACGCAGGGCCAGGCTCTCCACTTCGGCCTGCAGAGCCGCCACTGGTCGTGGGGGAGGGGGAGAAGCCAGGGGAAGGGGGTCCAGTCATCACGCGTAGTTTTCCCTTGGCCTGAAACCAAGGGCGCCAAGGGAGGGCTGGAAAACTACAGCTCCCTGTGCCCCTCCTGACATCTCAGGGTGAGACTGGGAAACGGCTGGGGAAATACAAAGCCCCGGACTTTGCCATCAGAGAACTCGCAGTCTCACTGGAGAGACAAAACAGACGAAATCACGCGTAATCGTATGTTCACAAGTTGCAACAACATGCCATTCCATTTCCCAACGCGTATTAAGAGACCTTCCCCCAGAGCCCAAGGATACCCTGAAATAGAGCAAAGCGTAAGGCTTGGCGTGAATTTTATGCATTTCTAACCATTTAAAGGTTAGTGATCTTACACAGAGTCCTAAGGCCCTGGGAGGGAGCCTAGAGCACGTGCCAAAAGGGAGAAGCGCATCGCAGGCAAGGAAGGACGAAGCCTGTCCACTGGGGCCGGGCAGCGACCTGGCAGCGACCTGGACAGCACTTGTCATTTCCATGTCAGAATCGATAGCTGATTGTTACCAGCAGACGAGATGCTTCCTTCTAGCAAAACTCACATGAGGTTGATTCACAAAGCCAGAAAACTCATTCATTCGGGGAGCTAAACCTTGGTCAGTGATGGCCTGCCTGCTTACTCCCAGGCAGTGTTCCTTTCTCAGTGGGCAGATCCAAACAGAAAACCGAATTATAGATCAAAAGGCTTGGGGGTAAGCATCGTATTGGGGCTGGGTGTCCTTGAAGTCTAGTGCTTCAGCTAGGGAAAAAAAAAAGTAGTACAAGAGTGTTGTGAAAATCCTAAGAGTAGAGACTCTTCTAGCTCCTGTAAGGGTGACGACTGTGAGAAAGGGAGGGAAGAGAAGCGGGAAGAGAAGGGAGAGGGTTCGGAGTCTGAGAGGATGCCACAGAGATGGATGGAAGTGGGCAGATTTGGGATGCACTTAGACTCCTCTGTGGTTTCTGTGACTTTTTTCTCTGGCTGCCTTTAAGACTTTTCTCTATATCACTGGTGTGAATCAATTTGGTTAGGCGTGCTTTGACGTAATTTTCTTGTGCTTGGGGTTTGTTGAGATTCTTGGATCTGTGGGTTTATTGTTTTCATCAAATGTGGAGAATCTTCGTGAATTGCTTAAGTATTTTTTTCTGTCCTCCCCTTTCCTCACCTCTGGGGACTCCAATTACATGTCATTAGGGCACCTGGAGTTGTCCCACAGTGCCAGGGTGCTCTGTGCTCATTTTCCCCACTATTTTTTTCCTCTCTGTGATTTTCTTCACAGATTCAAGTCACTAATCTCTTCTTCTGTGATGTCTAATAAATTGGCCATTAATTTCACTTCTGTCTATTTTCATTTCTATGCATTCAGTTTTGGCCTTCCATTCTCTACTTAAGATGCCCAACCTCTCTGCTACCTTCTTGAAATATGGAATTCAGTTTGAATGAGTGTTTTAAAGTCTTTGTCTACCCATTATTTATCACCTGCCATTTCTGGGTCAGTTTCTATTGACTGATTTTTCTCCTAAACGTAGGTCAGATCTTTCTGCATCTTTACATGCCCGGTGGTTTTTGATTGGAAGTCAGTTGTGCACTTAATCTTGTCAGTCCTGGATTTTTTTTTTTTTTTTTTTGTATTCCTATAAATATTCTCTGCTTTATGTGAACAGTTTAGCTACTTGGAAGCAGCACGGCCCTCCAGGCTGGGCTTAAGTTTCCTCAGGTGGGACCAGAGCCACCTTCGGTCTCGGGCTAACCCTGACATGCTGAGTCAGCATCGCCGGAGGGCCACCCTGGCTGATATGGACACTAACAGGTCCCAGGCTTGGAGAGCCCCCTCTGCTCCTCTCCAGGGCTCCTTCCCTTGTCTCTGCTCTTTTTCTCATTCGTGGGAGTCCAGCAGTCCTTGCAAAGAGGTCGGCGGGCCTCTGGGGCTCTCCCTTGTGCAGCCTGCTCCTCTCTGGTGCTCTGCATGGGAACTCCCAGCCCCGCTCCTTCACTCCTTCCAGGGGGATGCGGGATCCCGCGGTGCCAGGGGCAGTCGGAGGGCTGGCCTCCCTCAGGTGCTCCCGACCTGCCTTGCCTGATGTCCAGAGCCTGAAAACATCTTCAGGGATTGTTTCCTGTTTTTTCAGTTGTCTCAAGCAGGAGGAAGAGCTGGCCACGTGACTCCATCTGGGTTGGAAACAGAACTGCTGTAAGATTATCACTGGAGGAATGGCTTCTCAGACATGGAAGTGTGGGGGTAGAGACAAGAAAAACGAGATGTGGAAAGTTAGATGCCAGGATACCTGGTCTTCAGTTCACACACACGCCTCCTCTCTTTCTCTCTCTCTCTCTCTCTTTTCAGGCTCTACTCAATAAACCGTAAAGGAATGAAAAGGTGGCCTGCGCCGAGCAGAGAGAACCGTAGAGGGGAACATGGCAAACAAGAGCTTTCGAAACAAATTCGTTAGAATGGAAGCAGATGTTGCAGTGACCAGCCTGGCCGAGCCGGGGCCCCTGGTGGGGCTCACAGTGGGCTGTGAGCCAGCCTTCCTGCAGATCCAGGCCCCGGTGTGCAGAGGCTGGGGATTGCCCAGGTTGGACCCCTGCGTCTCTACTTCTGCAGCCAGCAAATCACCCCCAGTGCACTTTGTGCTTGTTTTCACTGAGCACGTTATTTGAGTAAACCCCTTCAGGTGAAAGCGTCGAGAGGGTGGGCACAACTTTATATTCTGAGAGATACTGCTCGACGGCCCTGGGGGAGGGGTCCCAACTCACCCGCTCTCCCACCCCATCTAAGACACACGAGTGTGCACATTTGCACTCTCCATAGGAGCACTGAGTTCAGCCCCTTTTTTCTTCCTTGATGGGTGAATAACTAAAAGTCAACACTTCAAATATTAAATTTGAGTTAAGCCTACGTGCACAGTCTTGACTGCTCTTCTCTGACCTACCTAGCCTGGACCGCCCTTCTCCAGGGACATTAGTCCCTTACTGATTGGTTTCTACAGGTTCTTGACGTAACAAGAGACAGTAGGCAGAATTTTTAAACAGCTCCATGACCCCTGACCCCGGTTAACTGGGTTATAGGGCAAAAAGGAGAATATTTGGGTGGCTGAATTGACTCACAGGAGCTTTTTAAAAAATCAGACTTTTCTCCAGCAGGTAGCAGAAAAGGAAGTCAAAGAGACTCAAAGCATGAGAGGGAGTCAACGGGCCACGGGCCGGCCTGGAAACGGAGGGGGCCAGGCGGCCAGGGACGCAGGCGGGCTCTGGGAACTGAGAGCAGACCCTGCTGATACCTTCACTGCGGCCTCGGGAGCCTGGGGAGTCCTGCACCGCGCTGGACTCCTGATCAAAGGCCTGTGCAATAATACGTGCAGGCTGGTACTGGGTTTGTTTATACACATATATAAGTATATATGGGTATTGTTTTGAGCTGCTACGTTCGTGGTCCTTGTTATGCAGAGATACAAAACTAATGCAAAATACGGATGTTGTCACAGATGTTGCAAATGTTTATCTCCCAATTTTTGCTTATCTTTTACTTTATTGTACTTCGTTGTTGTTTTTTTGTTTTTTTTTTTTGCATGGGCAGGCACCAGAAATCGAACTTGGGTCTCCAGCATGGCAGGCGAGAAGTCTGCCACTGAGCCACCGTGGTCTGCCCTATTGTACTTTTTTGACATTTAAGTTTTAGTTTTTGTATAATTGAACCTGTCAAATTCTTCCTCTCTGGCCTCTTCACTTCACCTCACCTCATGGTGACTTTCTTCACCTCAAGTTATTTAAAATATATATGTTATCTTTCCTGTTCTTCTAATGCTTCGTGATTTTCTTAACTCTTTACTGAACCTGGAACTTACTTTTTTGGGAAGTAGGAATCTACTTATTTATTTTTCAGATAGCCAAATGATCAAAAACTATTTAGCGAGCGAGCTATCTTTTCTCTACCGATTTAAAAATGCAACCTGTACATTTATGCAATTTGCCTATGCTAACTTCCCCAGACAATTCCCTGCTCTCTTTTC
Organism: Tamandua tetradactyla; assembly: GCF_023851605.1. Lineage (NCBI taxonomy): Eukaryota > Metazoa > Chordata > Mammalia > Pilosa > Myrmecophagidae > Tamandua > Tamandua tetradactyla. Next base: position 72,339,959 of record NC_135332.1, on the reverse strand, counting down.
TGTTCCATGGACGTTTTTCTATCTCTTCTACCAATACCATTTTGTTTTTATTACTATAGATCTAATATATGTTTTTATATTTCACAGGGTAATTTCCCTTCATTATCCTCCCTTTTCAAAATTTTCTAGGATGTTGCTGTGCATTTAGTCTTCCAAGTTAACTCTAAAATCAAATGTGTCGAGAATAGAGTTTTTAATGTATTGATATGGAATCATCTCCAATAAAATATTGTTTCATGGAAAAAAAACAACAAAGAGAGCAATGGCTCTAATATGTAGTTCTTTGTGTAAAAAAGAAAAAAAATATACACAACCTGTGATTTTGCTTTTGTAAGCAAAAATATCTCTCAAGGAATACACAAGGATAGATACTACTGGTTGGCTTTGCAGAGAACTGTGGCTGGGGGGCAGACATAGAAAGGAGACTTGCCACTGTAGAGATCTCGAATTTTGAACAATTACTTTTTCAAAATAAATAATTGTGTTAAATAAATTTAAGTTCATTCAAAACATCCCATTAAGGATTGAGATGGAATTGCATTGAATTTATTAAGCTGGAGAGAAATGACATTTTTTTTAATCATGCCATCCTCCCATCTCGTGTTACAGTTGCTCCATTTATTGAGATGCTTATTCCCTTTAAAAAAAATCTACTTTTTTTCTTCACGTAAGCTCACTCAGTTCTTGCTAGATTTATTCCAAAGCATTTTATGGTTGTGATAGCTATGATGGATGACATTTTAAAAAATTATATTTCCTAACTAGATATGTATTTCTTAATTGATATCAAAGAAAAATTATAGAGCTGGTATCCAGCTACTTCATTGATTTCTTACTGTTTTTCTTTATTCTTTTTTTCACCAATCACCTTGAATCTTCTAGGTAAACAACCATATCACTGATAAAGCATGATAATTTCAGATTTTATTTCCAAAATTTATAGCTCGTTTCTTTTTCCTGATTCGTTGCATTGCTAGAACTTCCAATACAATGCTAGATAAGTGATACCTCACATCCTCAAATCATTCCTAATTTTAACTGTAATATTGCCAACACTTTCCATGAAGTAAACGTTTCTTATGAGTTTCTGATAAATACTTATAAAGTAAAACACTTTCCTTCCACCCCAATTTAGAGTGGACCTTAAGTTTCATCAAACACTCATTTGGAACCCATGAAGAAAGTCTCTTTTTTCACCTTTAACTTATGAATGTAATGTATTAAATTAGCAGGTTCCCCAATTCCAAATTAGTCTTGAATTCCAGGAAACCCTTATTGGGCTGTGCGGTATTTTTCTTTTAACATATTGCCAACATTAATTGGCTGATATTTTGTTTAGGATTTTCACACTTCCTAAATGAGACTGGGTTTACAGTTTCTGATTTTGTCAGGTTCTGGGGTGAGTATTATAGGAAGCGTTCAACAAATCAGGGGAGAGATTTTCAAATCTTTTCCAGTTCCTGAAGAGTTGAATAACATCAGAAATATCTGTTCACTAAAGGAAGACCAGAACACTTCCGTGATTCCTTCTCACACTTTTAGGAAAAAGAGATAGTTGACAACATTTTCCACTTCTTCAATCACTGAATCAGCACAATGCATGCTTTTTCTTGAAATTAAAAAGAAAAAAAAAAAAGGCAATTACTCAGAATTGTTTTCATTCCCAAGTTTATTACTTGTGCAATCATCTCCTTTTTGCTCTTTGCCAGGCATGCCAGAAGTTTAAGTTTGTTACTCATTAAAAAAAAAAAGTTTTATTTACCTAGTTCAATTTTTTTTATTTATTTCACCAACTTATGGCTTCCACCTTTATTAATTTCTTCTTTCTACTTCTTGGTTTGTTTGTCCTGTTTTGTTTTACTTTTTATCATCCTAAACAGAGTGCTTTGTTTTCAGTCTTGTTTATGGCGACATACAGGAGAGTAGCAAGGTCTGGGCCTTGCCGAGTTGCTCTGGCTGCCCCCGGAAGTCTCCGTGTATGACTTTCTTGTCGGGCACGGTTTCAGTGTAGACTGATCCCTGTTTGCCATCGTTTGCCCTTTTGGTCATTGACACTCGGACCCGTGGCTCCCCACTGGGTGAACAACTGTTTTTTTTTTTATTTAAAGCCCCCTTCTTTTTTCCCCAAGCTCCCTTCTTTCTGAGCCAGGCCTGTGTCCATGGGAGGGGCGTGCTCTGGCTGCCCAGTGGGTTCCGTCACCAGGTGTCATGTCTTCTCTCAGGCCTGGGGTCTGCCTGCCGAAGACTCGGTTTAACGTGACGCTTCAGTGGCCGGTGGGCCTCACCTCCCTCCTGGGGGCGTTCTGAAGGGCAGTGGGTGCCGAGGCTGGGCCCCCACCCCGCCAGGCTGGGCAGAAAGAAGCATGTATGGGCCGTCCTTGCCTGGTTGAACAGCTTCTCTTCCTCCCCCTGACAATCTCTGGAAGGGACATAATGTCCAAGAGGTTGTGTGGCTCTTTTCAGGAGCCCACCCACGCTTTCAACCCTGGCCAGGGGGCTGGGGAGACACTCTGCAACAGCTCGAGGGGGCTGCACAGCTGCCTCCTTCAGGCCAGTCTAAATTCCACGGCATTGCTGATTGTTCCATGGTGGACACCGTCCTCTCTTTCTGGTACTTTCTGAATTGGGTCTTACTGGGGAGGGGTACCGAGAAACATGGACCCTTGGTGAAACCTCTGCACATTTGTCAAGACCCCAAAATGTTGCCTTACAGTCACAATTGGGATGTACGTGTGATTCTGTTTTCTTCTGGACTCTCTAAGCTTATTTTCCCCATTTTAATAGCAATATAGAGTTGATAGAGAAAACTTGAAATATAAAATATCACACAGACCAAAATAAGCTGTCATCCGTGAGGAAGCACAGCCAGCCATCACCGTCACCTACACACTCCGTCATCTATACCCTCCTGATGTTGTCACCTATACCCCCATGTCACTGTAACCTCTCATGTCACCATCACCTCCACTCCCATGTCAACATCTACACCCCCATGTCACTGTCATATACACCCTTACATCATCACCATCATCTACACCCTCGGTCACTGTCATCTACATCCCCATGTAACCATCATCTACACCCTCGTGTCACCTTCATCTAACCCTCAGTCACTGTCATCTACACCCCCATGTCACTGTCACCCACACCACCAAGTCACATCAGTTACACCCTCATGTCACCATCACCTACACCCTCAGTCACTGTCATCTACACCCCTGTGTCACTGTCACCTACACCCTCACGTTACCATTACCTACACCCTCATGTCACCATCCTCTAAGCCTCCACTCTGTCCCCTCCACCCTCATATCTCCAGTCTGTTTGAACAGGGATGTTGCTTCAGTCGTTAACATCCCATATAAAATGCCACAGCCCACCACCCTCTCATCTGCCCCCAACACCAGGCTTTCCGATTAATCTGCTGCACAAACCCTCAGGTCCTGCTCCCTCTGGACAGGGCCCCCAGCCGCGTCAAGCCCTGCAGTCTAGGCTGGCCGGGGCCCATAGGCTCACCCCAGCTCTGCTTGCTCAGACCCACCCCCTCGGAACCATGCCCGTGTCCTCCCCTGCTTTTGCGTCTCTCCCTCACCCCCCACCCCACCTCCCCACGTCAGTTCCGCCGTTTGCAGCTTTCTCTAGCTAGACGCCCTTGAAAGTGCCTGGGCCTTTCCTCCTTCGGGGGCCAGCACGCACCTCGCTTTCCTCTGCGCCCCCGCGCTCCACACCCCGCCGCCCTCGCCGAGTACCATGAGGGCCCAGGGGACGCGCCCCCGGCGCGCGGGCCGCCTTACGCTTTTTGCGCTCGTCGTTGGCGGCCGCATAGGTCCTGGCGTAGAGGGCGCGCACGCTCTGCAGCTCCTCCTCCTTCTGCCGCCGCTCGCAGGCGGCCATGGAGTGGCGGTCGTGGATCTTCTCCAGCTGCATCTGCAGGCGGGCCAGGTGCTGCTGGACCCCGTAGAGGCTCACTCCCAGCTCCTGCCTCTGGGTCCGGCTCTGCTTGGTGGCCACGCCCTGCGCCCAAGAGAGAAGCCGGGTCATCAGGACGGAGGCACCCAACCAGGGAGGGCCCGAGGCTGCAGGTGCACCCACCAGTTCTTGGAGCTCCAGTTTCAGGTTTTCAATCTGTCGGTTAAGATAGCTCTTCAGGGCAGCCTGGAATCTTATCATCAGGGGCTAAAAGAATGGAGAGGCATGCGCCGTTACTGTCCGGTGTCATCGGGGACTTAGCCCAGGTCCCCTCAGCTCGCCCTTGGCTGATGTTCCCCACTGCCGCTGGACACCTGAACTCTGCTGCAGATTAAATGCGCCTGGTGGTGACATCCTGGACACTGCTGAGCTGGGTGCATGGAGAACCCAGGCGGTGGCTCTGCTTTCATGGCTGTTCACAACATTTTCCCCACCCAACTACTGCCCCATCTCACGGCTGCGGGGAGTGTGTGACCTTCCAGATGGGCTTGGGCAATTGCCCAGCGGGGTGGAACAAGGAAACTCACATCTGGTTGGTACGCCCTAAACAATGGCTCTTGGTAGGGACACTTGGCAATGTCTGCAGACATTTGGGCAGGTCACGACTGGCAGGGGGCCCTGCTGAGGCCGGCGATGCCCACCAACATCCTGCCATGCCCAGGACAGAGCACGACCCGGCCCAGAGGTCAGCAGTGCCAAGGCCAAGGGCCCCTGCCTGTGGGACCCATAAAGGAGAATGCGGGGCACGAAGCAGCAGCCCAAACTGTGCAGGCGAATCGGGCAGGGAGCAGGTGAGACGAGACCCAGAGGGGCCTGAACTGCGTGAGACTGTCTCTAAGAGGCGCCTCACGTGCCTGAGGCAAAAGCAAAACCTGAGAAGAGTTTGCTTACGTGGTCTGGGTCCAAAACCACCAGCTGGGGCTCGTCTTCTTCAGCCTCGTCACTCCCCTCGGACTCCATCCTCCCCGCCAGGGCTTCTTCCTCGGCTGAGCTGAGCTGCTGGATCGTGTCCAGGAATGGGGGGCGGGTGCCTTCCCTGGGGGGGAGTTCTGACGCGTCTGGGGAGGAGGTGGGGTGATAGCAAATAATGAGAATTACTAGAGACCGGGTGGGGGGTTAATAACTCCATTTTTATTATTCTGGGGGAGTCAATGAGTGAAGCTGAGCTCAGCCCTCTCCCAGTGGCCTTCATGAGCACCGTGCAGCATTATGACAAAGAAAGAGCATTCGAATGGATTTGGGTTTAGAAACGCTACTTACAGCCTCTTAGAGTCACTGATCCTTTCAAAGGATCAAATTTTAAAGGTAGACAAGAAGGAAGCTTATTTCATACACTGATACATAAGTACAGAGAGAAGAGAGAGGCGACTACTTACTTTGGGACTAGGTTTGATTTTTTTTTTTTATGTTATCAATTGATTTATTTTTGCGTGGGCAGGCACTGGGAATCAAATCCGGGTCTCTGGCACGGCAGATGAGAATTCTGCCACTGAGCCACTGTCACACTGCCCAATTTGATATTTTTTAAAAATAAGAAACAAGCTATAAATAAATAAATAAATAGGAAGCAGCTGATAAAATGAAAAAAGAAATGAAATTGTCAATGAGGCTCTAGTTTAAACTTTTCTCTCAGTCCAGGCTGGAGAGACTGTTTCCACTAGTTCAATCACATGCTGTCTTCTTGTCGCTTACGAAGAAGGTAGCCGGGCTTTTTAATTGGACGATTTGTGCACTATATAGAATAGGTAAACTTACGCTTTGTGGATCAAGAATTAAATCCCCTTACCAGCAATTCCATGTGTCCCGCATGCTTTTGGGGTAAGGGGCTAAATAAAAAGACAGGGTATGTTGGGAAAGCCTTTGCAACTCAGCCAAGAGATTGCATTCGCGGGGGGGTGGGGGGGTGCTGTCTGCAGAGCCCCCTGCTCTGTGACCCAGAGGCCCTGAGAAATGGAAGTCAGGGGAGCAAAGCTGGGGTGTTGGGGTCAGTTGAATTATGTGCCCCAAAAAACAAAAATGCATTCTCAATCTTAACCCACTCCATTGTAAATAGGACCTCTTGATAGTGTTATTTTTCGCTTAAGTGTGGCCAACTGAGTCAGAATGGGTGTTAATCCCATTTCGGGAGGCCTTGTTTAGAAGGCCACAGAGGGGGAGCAAACAGAAGCTGGGAGTTGTGACACCCAGGAGAGAAAGGGGAAGAGGCCGCTGCGTGCATTGCCATATGAGAGAAAAGTCAAGAACCAAGGATGGCCAGCAGCCAGCCCCAAAAGGCCACGGTCTTTGGGGAAAAAGCCTTGTCTTGTTGACATCTCGAATTTGGACTTCTAGCCTCAAAACCATAAGCCAAAAAATTCCCGTTGTTTAAGCCCCCCCATTGCGTGGCATTTGCTGTAGCAGCTGGGGAGCTAAGACAGATGTCCAAGACAGGTGTCCTTGGACCTGAGTTAAGGTTCATTGTGCGGTTGACGTGGATAAGACAGTGACTCTTAGAGTCCTTCCTTATGGGGTTAGTGTAGGGCTGAATGAGATTAAATGGAGTACCCGCTCAGTAAGGCTGTCCATTTCTGTTCCTATCACTTCTAACTTTGGGTTCTCAAGAAATCAGGGAGCAGGAGGTTAGGGGGCACCCCGCGCGGCAGGTGGCACCTGGCTGCAGGGCGAGCAACTCCTCCACCCTCAGGAAGGGCTCGTCTCTATCGGAGGACAGGACACTGCTCCCTTGGCTCAGTCGGAGGCGGTGATGTGCTGCCTCTTTCTCCTCCTGGGATTCCGTCTGCAGCAGAAACAACTGAAACCAAATTAACAAGGGCTTCCTAAAGATCCCAAGTCATCACAGTATCCAAATTCAACGGGATTGCTAAGGCAATAGGAAACTGTAAATAAAGGTTGCTTGGCCTTTGCAATTGGCCAAAGTATAAAACACCTAAACCTCCCCCCAGGGAATCCAGGGGTGGTTTCTGGCTGCCTCGTTCTCCAGCTATGGGTAAGGCCTGCGGCTGGGTCATGCATTGGATGGGGTTCAAATTTTGTGACTCAAAAATTGAATCGCCCTACCAGCAATTCCGTGTATCCCTGTGGCTGGCTCATGCATTAGATAGGGTTCCCTTCTTCATCCCGAGGATGCTAATAGCACTTCTGAACAGTCTCTTTCTGACGGCCTGAAAAGTGTCTCCCAAGAGGACTGTTTCTTTTCTTCTTTCAAACTATCCCACTTCGGGGAAATTTCAGTAAGAGCTTCCCTCTTGGCTCCATTTTCACTTTGAAAGAGACTCTGGCAGTAATTCTTATTGGCGAGAACTGCCGATGATATGCTGGTCTGTATTGGTTCCGATACACAATGAATCCGTGCTTTGTGGCTCCCACAGGGCACACCACGAATCATCTCGTGCCGTCCTTGTAGCAAGCCCACCAGGCAGGTTCTGGTCGTTTCTGTTGTCCGTTGATGGGGAAGGGGGCGCAGCCTCCCAGGAGACAGAGGCTCACCCGAGTTCACAGGGCAGACCCAAGGCAGGTCCAAAACGAAGGTTGTCGCCACCTCCAGCCCACACGCTTTCCAGTGGCAGTGACACAGATGGTGTTGGCTCTAGGAATTACTTCAGAGGCGTCCAGAACCGTGATGGCATTATTGGGGCCCAGAGTCAAAGCCCGCTTCCCCAACCCCAGACCATCCTCCAGAGTGCCTGCAAAGGGCTGCCCCCATGGAGAAGTTGATGGGCTCCTGTTCTAGCTTGCTAGCAGCTGGAATGCAATATACCAGAAACGGAATGGCTTTTAAAAGCAGAGAATACTGCTAGGTGCCGGAGTACAATATGCCAGAAATGGAATGGCTTTTAAAAAGGGGAATTTAATAAGTTGCTAGTTTACAGTTCTAAGGCTGAGAAAATGTCCCAATGAAAACAAGTCTATAGAAATCTCCAATCTAAGGCATCCATCCAGGGAAAGATACCTTGGTTCAAGAAGGCCGATGAGGTTCAGGGTCTCTCTCAAGTCAGAAGGCACATGGCGAACACAGTCAGAGTTTCTCTCTCATCTGGAAGGGCACATGGTGAACATGGCGTCATCTGCTAGCTTTCTCTCCTGGTTTTTGGTTTCATGAAGCTCCCCGGGAGGCGTTTTCCTTCTTCATCTCCACAGGTCGCTGGCTGGTGGACTTTCTGCTTCGTGGTGCTGCAGCATTCTCTGCATTCTCTCTGAATCTCTCTCATTCTCCAAAATTCTCTATAAAATCTTTTATAGGACTCCAATAAACCAACAAGACCCACCCAAATGGGTGGAGACATGTCATCACCTAATCCAGTTTAACAACCACTCTTGACCAAATCACATCATTCAGGGAGATGATCTGATTACAGTTTCAAACATGCAGTATTGAATAGGGATTATTCTACCTTTACGAAATGGGATTTTGATTAAAACATGGCTTTTCTAGGGGGCATACTTCCTTTCAAACCAGCACAGCTCCTCTCCCACTGCTCCCATTTCTTCTAAACACTGAGAAGCAGCCAGGAGGGAAGGGTAGGAGGGATCTTTCTCAGGGATTTCCTTCGTTCTTCTGGCTGATCATATTTGAGAAACTGGACCTGATAATGAAAACTGGGTAAGCTCATCCTATGACAGCATGACCTACATTTCAAATCCCCTGCTATTTTATTTTATTTTGGGTGCACGGCCCAGAAATTGAACCCGGGTCTCCTGCATGGAAGGTGAGCATTCTACCTCTGAACCACCCGTGCACCCCCCTGGCTCATTTAGAAGGTGAAGACACTGTACATTTTTTATGTTAAATTATTTTAAGTTGTTAATAAATGTCTAAAATATTGAAATCATACAAAGTATCTTTTCTGGCTGCAATGGAATGAGACTAGAAAGCAATAACAGAAGGAAACCTGGACAACTTACATGTATGTGGAAGTTAAAACACACAGTCAAACAATGGATCAAAAAAGAGGTTGCAGTAATACCTTGAGATGAATGAAAATGAACGCAAAATGCACCAAAACCAAGGGGATGTAGGGAGAGCAGCTCTAGACGCTTTTATTAAGAAAGGAGAAGGAAGCTCAAGAGCTAACTTCCCCACTGGAGGAAGTGGAGAAAGAAGAACAAACTAAATCTAAAGTGAGCAGAAAGGGAGGAAATAATAAAGTTCAGAGTGGAGATTTTATAGAGATTTTATTCTCTATAAAAATGGAGAATAGAGAAACAATAGAGAAAATAAAGAAAACTAAAAGTTTATTCTTTGATAAGGTCAACAAACTTGACGAATTCAAATGACTACAATAAAAAATGACAGAGGGGCCATTACTATTGACTTAACAGAGATAAAAAGGCTAATAAGAGAATACTGTGAACGAACTGTACAAGCCCAAACTGGATAGCCTATGAAACACACAAATTCCTAGAAATGCACAACTATCAAAATTGACTCGAGAGGAATTAGAAAATCTGAGTATCAACGAAACAAAATGAATCTGTAATCAAAAACCAACTAACAAAGAAAAGCCCAGGACCAAAGGCCTGGAGAACTCTACAAACATTTAAAGAAAAATTAAGGCCTCTTAAGAATTAAGAGGAGGAAATACTTGCTAAATCATTCTACGAAACCAGTCTTACATGGACATTGAAGCCAGACAAAGACACTACAGGAAGACAGAACAGACCAATTTCCCTTATGAAAATACATGGAAAAATCCTAAGTAAAATCGTAGCAAACCAAATTCAGCACCATAGCCAAAGGATTTACCCAATGATGAAAGAGGCAGAAAATAGTAGCGAGTTAAGAGTCAGAACATCGGGGAAACTGGAAAATAAATGGGCATGTGGGAACTGCCTCGGCAGACCCAAGAAAGCTGGACCCTACAAGGGCAGCCAGAGTTGAGTTCATGACAATGCCAATGAGTCCCAGCCTGTGGGTCCCTGGGAAGGGAAAATGGGTGCCATGGTGGGGTGGGGGTGGGGGGTGGATTTCTACGGAGCATTTCTGGGAAAATGCCTACAGATCTCCCAACAGCAGGACTCGCATTTTGGAGGCTCTTGTAATTTGTTGCAATTTTTTTTTCTTTCTAAATGAAGATTCACTTTTTTTTTTTTTTTTTTTTTTTTGCATGGGCAGGCGTCAGGAATTGAACCCGAATCTCCGGCATGGCAGGCGAGAACTCTGCCTGCTGAGCCAACATGACCCACTCAAGATTCACTTTCATATCTTAAAAAAAAATAAAGTATCTTCCCACGAAATCCTTACTAATTATGGAGGTCTAAAGAATAACTTCAGAATGGAGAAGGTTGGTGTTTTTTTTTTCCCTAGGGAAAAAAAAAGAAAATCAGGGGGCATTTTTATTCAGATTACACTCAATTTAACAAATCAGCAGAAGGGGCTGCATTTTGCGAGTGCATTTTGCGTTGATGTTTGGTCGATGTCTTTTCTTTTCTTTCTGTCCTTCTCTTTTTGTTTTTGGCAGTATTCTTTCTCTTGGGGTGAAACATGTAACTTAAAATTTACCATTTTAGGGGAACAGTTGAATGCGTTAAATACATTCACTATATTGTGCGACCATCATCACCACCTCCAGAGTTTTCCGTCACTCCAGACAGAACTCTATCCCCATTAAAAACACTAACTCCCGGGAGATCCAAGATGGCGTCTTAGTAAGGTACATGCATCTTAGTTCCTCCAACTCCAAATCAACTAATAGGTGAACAGAAACAGTACAAAACAACTCCCGGGGCTACAGCAGGGAATGGACACACAGCGTAACCAAGTCTGGGCTGGCTAGTCTGACTGCGAAACTCAGCTGCGGTGAGTGAGATCCCCGAGCGGCGGGCGATTTCCCGAGCAGCCGCAGCTGCGGCGGTCCGAGCTAATCCCTCCCTCCTTCCGGGGCTGGCTGAGAGACTCGGAGAGACAAGCTTCCCAGCCAAGGCGGCCGGCGCCACACTTTTGCGGGCGGCTTCGAGTCCGCGACTACAAGTCTCGGATCAGAGGGCTATCCAAAGTCTGGGCTGGCAAGTCTGATTCCGAGTCTTGGCTGCGGCGAGACCCCCGAGCGGCCACAGCTGCGGCGGTCCGAGCTAATCCCTCCCTCCTTCCGGGGCTGGCTGAGAGACTCGGAGAGACAAGCTTCCCAGCCAAGGCGGCCGGCGCCACACTTTTGCGGGCGGCTTCGAGTCCGCGACTACAAGTCTCGGATCAGAGGGCTATCCAAAGTCTGGGCTGGCAAGTCTGATTGCGAGACGTGGCTGCGGCGAGACCCCCGAGCGGCCGCAGCTGCGGCGGTCCGAGCTAATCCCTCCCTCCTTCCCGGGCCGGCTGAGAGTATCGGAGAAGTAAGTTCCCCAAGCCGAGGCAGGCGGCGCCCTTCTTTTGCGGGCGGCTTCGAGTCTCGGCTTTAAGTCCGCAGCTACGAGTCCCGGATCAGAGGGCTATCCAAAGTCTGGGCTGGCTAGACTGACTGCGAGACTCGGCTGCAGTGAGACCCCCGAGCGGCGTGCGATCTCCCGATCAGCGGCAGCTGCGGTGGTCCGAGCTACTCCCTCCCCCCTTTCCGGGCCGGCTGAGAGTATTGGAGAAGCAAGTTTCCCAAGCCGAGGCAGGTGGCACCCCTCTTTTGCGGGCGGCTTCGAGTCTCTGCTTCGAGTCCGCGGATACGAGTCTCAGATAGGAGGGCTATCCAGCCGCGGAAGCCCCCCCCCACGGGAGGCTTCCTGGTCCGGTGGGGAATCCCCCAGGCCCGCTGCGGCCCGCAACCAGCCACAGGGTCCCCTCAAGCCGCGGCAGCTGACGCCCCCACCACGCGCGGCCCCTGAACCAACGGAGAGATTTGGATCTGAAAGCCCCAGGCCACGGAGATCGGTGACTGGGGGAGACCCATTCCAAACACTTGAGACAAACGTGTGCCACGTGCGCCACGTACTGGGCAAGATAAGAAAAACAGATCCCAGAGATTTCACAGAAAAATCTTACAACCTTGCTGGGTCCAACACCCAGAGAAATCTGAATAAATGCCCAGACGCCAGCAGCAGAAGATAACTGTCCACGCTCAAAAGATTGAGAATATGGCCCAGTCAAAGGAACAAACCAATAGCTCAAATGAGACACAAGAGCTGAGACAACTAATCCTGAATATACGAACAGAAATGGAAAACCTCTTCAAAAATGAAATCGATAAATTGAGGGAGGACATGAAGAGGACATGGGCTGAACATAAAGAAGAAATAGAAAAACTGAAAAAACAAATCGCAGAACTTATGGAAGTGAAGGATAAAGTAGCAAACATAGAAAAAATAATGGATAGTTACAATGATAGATTTAAAGAGACAGAAGATAGAATCAGTGATTTGGAGGATGGAACATCTGAATTCCAAAAAGAAACAGAAAATATAGGGAAAAGAATGGAGAAATTTGAACAGGGTATCAGGGAACTCAAGGACAATATGAACCGCACAAATATACGTGTTGTGGGTGTCCCAGAAGGAGAAGAGAAGGGAAAAGGAGGAGAAAAACTAATGGAAGAAATTTTCACTGAAAATTTCCCAACTCTTATGAAAGACCTAAAATTACAGATCCAAGAAGTGCAGCACACCCCAAAGAGATTAGACCCAAATAGGCGTTCTCCAAGACACTTACTAGTTAGAATGTCAGAGGTCAATGAGAAAGAGAGGATCTTGAAAGCAGCAAGAGAAAAACAATCCATCACATACAAGGGAAACCCAATAAGACTATGTGTAGATTTCTCAGCAGAAACCATGGAAGCTAGAAGACAGTGGGATGATATATTTAAAATACTAAAAGAGAAAAACTGCCAACCAAGACTCCTATATCCAGCAAAATTATCCTTCAAAAATGAGGGAGAAATTAAAACATTCTCAGACAAAAAGTCACTGAAAGAATTCGTGACCAAGAGACCAGCTCTGCAAGAAATACTAAAGGGAGCATTAGAGTCAGATACAAAAAGACAGAAGAGAGAGATATGGAAAAGAGTGTAGAAAGAAGGAAAATCAGATATGATATATATAATACAAAAGGCAAAATGTTAGAGGAAAATATTATCCAAACAGTAATAACACTAAATGTCAATGGACTGAATTCCCCAATCAAAAGACATAGATTGGCAGAATGGATTAAAAAACAGGATCCTTCTATATGCTGTCTACAGGAAACACATCTTAGACCCAAAGATAAATATAGGTTGAAAGTGAAAGGTTGGGAAAAGATATTTCATGCAAATAACAACCAGAAAAGAGCAGGAGTGGCTATACTAATATCCAACAAATTAGACTTCAAATGTAAAGCAGTTAAAAGAGACAAAGAAGGACACTATATACTAATAAAAGGAACAATTAAACAAGAAGACATAACAATCATAAATATTTACGCACCGAACCAGAATGCCCCAAAATACGTGAGGAATACACTGCAAACACTGAAAAGGGAAATAGACTCATATACTATAATAGTTGGAGACTTCAACTCACCACTCTCATCAAGGGACAGAACATCTAGACAGAAGATCAACAAAGAAATAGAGAATCTGAATATTACTATAAATGAACTAGACTTAATAGACATTTATAGGACACTACATCCCACAACAGCAGGATACACCTTTTTCTCAAGTGCTCATGGATCATTCTCAAAAATAGACCATATGCTGGGTCACAAAGCAAGTCTTAACAAATTTAAAAAGATTGAAATCTTACACAACACTTTCTCGGACCATAAAGGAATGATGTTGGAAATCAATAATAGGCAGAGTGCCAGAAAATTCACAAATACGTGGAGGCTCAACAACACACTCCTAAACAACAAGTGGGTCAAAGAAGAAATTGCTAGAGAAATTAGCAAATACCTCGAGGCGAATGAAAATGAAAACACAACATATCAAAACTTATGGGACACAGCAAAGGCAGTGCTAAGAGGGAAATTTATTGCTCTAAATGCCTATATCAGAAAAGAAGAAAAGGCAAAAATTCAGGAATTAACTATCCATTTGGAAGAACTGGAGAAAGAACAGCAAGCTAACCCCAAAGCAAGCAAAAGGAAAGAAATAACAAAGATTAGAGCACAAATAAATGAAATTGAAAACATGAAAACAATAGAGAAAATCAATAAGGCCAGAAGTTGGTTCTATGAGAAAATCAATAAGATTGATGGGCCCTTAGCAAGATTGACAAAAAGAAGAAGAGAGAGGATGCAAATAAATAAGATCAGAAATGGAAGAGGAGACATAACTACTGACCTCACAGAAATAAAGGAGGTAATAACGGGATACTATGAACAACTTTACGCTAATAAATACAACAATTTAGAGGAAATGGACGGGTTCCTGGAAAGACATGAACAACCAACTCTGACTCAAGAAGAGATAGATGATCTCAACAAACCAATCACAAGTAAAGAAATCGAAGCAGTCATTCAAAAGCTTCCTAAAAAGAAAAGTCCAGGACCAGACGGCTTCACATGTGAATTCTATCAAACATTCCAGAAAGAATTAGTACCAACTCTCCTCAAACTCTTCAAAAAAATCGAAGTGGAGGGAAAACTACCTAACTCATTCTATGAAGCCAACATTACCCTCATACCAAAACCAGGCAAAGATATTACAAGAAAAGAAAACTACAGGCCAATCTCTCTAATGAATATTGATGCAAAAATCCTCAATAAAATTCTAGCAAATCGTATCCAACAACACATTAAAAGAATTATTCATCATGACCAAGTAGGATTCATCCCAGGTATGCAAGGATGGTTCAACATAAGAAAATCAATTAATGTAATACACCATATCAACAAATTAAAGCAGAAAAATCACATGATCATCTCAATTGATGCAGAGAAGGCATTTGACAAGATTCAACATCCTTTCCTGTTGAAAACACTTCAAAGGATAGGAATACAAGGGAACTTCCTTAAAATGATAGAGGGAATATATGAAAAACCCACAGCTAATATCATCCTTAATGGGGAAAAATTGAAAACGTTCCCCCTAAGATCAGGAACAAGACAAGGATGTCCACTATCACCACTATTATTCAACATTGTGTTGGAGGTTCTAGCCAGAGCAATTAGACAAGAAAAAGAAATACAAGGCATCAAAATTGGAAAGGAAGAAGTAAAACTATCACTGTTTGCAGACGATATGATACTATACGTCGAAAACCCGGAAAAATCCACAACAAAACTACTAGAGCTAATAAATGAGTACAGCAAAGTAGCAGGTTACAAGATCAACATTCAAAAATCTGTAGCATTTCTATACACTAGCAATGAACAAGCAGAGGGGGAAATCAAGAAACGAATCCCATTTACAATTGCAACTAAAAGAATAAAATACCTAGGAATAAATTTAACTAAAGAGACAAAAGACCTATACAAAGAAAACTACAAAAAACTGCTAAAAGAAACCACAGAAGACCTAAACAGATGGAAGGGCATACCGTGTTCATGGATTGGAAGACTAAATATAGTTAAGATGTCAATCCTACCTAAATTGATTTACAGATTCAATGCAATACCAATCAAAATCCCAACAACTTATTTTTCAGAAATAGAAAAACCAATAAGCAAATTTATCTGGAAGGGCAGGGTGCCCCGAATTGCTAAAAACATCTTGAGGAAAAAAAACGAAGCTGGAGGTCTTGCGCTGCCAGACTTTAAGGCATATTATGAAGCCACAGTGGTCAAAACAGCATGGTATTGGCATAAAGATAGATATATCGACCAATGGAATCGAATAGAGTGCTCAGATATAGACCCTCTCATCTATGGTCATTTGATCTTTGATAAGGGAGTCAAGCCAACTCACCTGGGACAGAACAGTCTCTTCAATAAATGGTGCCTAGAGAACTGGATATCCATATGCAAAAGAATGAAAGAAGACCCATATCTCACACCCTATACAAAAGTTAACTCAAAATGGATCAAAGATCTAAACATTAGGTCTAAGACCATAGAACAGTTAGAGGAAAATGTAGGGAGATATCTTATGAATCTTACAATTGGAGGCGGTTTTATGGACCTTACACCTAAAGCAAGAGCACTGAAGAAGGAAATAAATAAATGGGAACTCCTCAAAATTAAACACTTTTGTGCATCAAAGAACTTCATCAAGAAAGTAGAAAGACAGCCTACACAATGGGAATCAATATTTGGAAACGACATATCAGATAAAGGTCTAGTATCCAGAATTTATAATGAGATTGTTCAACTCAACAACAAAAAGATAGCCAACCCAATTACAAAATGGGAAAAAGACTTGAATAGACACCTCTCAGAGGAGGAAATACAAATGGCCAAAAGACACATGAAGAGATGCTCAATGTCCCTGGCCATTAGAGAAATGCAAATCAAAACCACAATGAGATATCATCTCACACCCACCAGAATGGCCATTATCAACAAAACAGAAAATGACAAGTGCTGGAGAGGATGCGGAGAAAGAGGCACACTTATCCACTGTTGGTGGGAATGTCAAATGGTGCAACCACTGTGGAAAGCAGTTTGGCGGTTCCTCAAAAAGCTGAATATAGAATTGCCATACGATCCAGCAATACCATTGCTGGGAATCTACTCAAAGGAATTAAGGGCAAAAACTCAAACAGACATTTGCACACCAATGTTTATAGCAGCGTTATTTACAATTGCAAAGAGATGGAAACAGCCAAAATGTCCATCAACAGACGAGTGGCTAAACAAACTGTGGTATATACGTACGATGGAATATTATGCAGCGTTAAGACAGGGTAAACTTATGAAGCATGTAATAACATGGATGGACCTAGAAAACATTATGCTGAGTGAGTCTAGCCAAAAGCTAAAAGACAAATACTGTATGGTCCCAATGATGTGAATCGACACTCGAGAATAAACTTGGAATATGTCATTGGTAACAGAGTTCAGCAGGAGTTAGAAACAGGGTAAGATAATGGGTAATCGGAGCTGATGGAATACAGACGGTGCAATAGGACTAGATACAAAAACTCAAAAATGGACAGTACAATAATACCTAATTGTAAAGTAATCATGTTAAAATACTGAACGAAGCTGCATCCGAGCTATAGGTTTTTGTTTTGTTTTGTTTTGTTTGTTTTGTTCTTATTATTATTACTTTTATTTTTTTTCTCTATATTAGCATTCTATATCTTTTTCTGTTATAATGCTAGTTCTTCTAAACCGATGCAAATGTACTAAGAAACGATGATCATGCATCTATGTGATGATGTTAAGAATTACTGATTGCATATGTAGAATGGTATGACGTCTAAAAAAAAAAAATGGTCAGCACAATACTGCCTAATTGTAATGTAATTATCTTGGAACGCTGAATGAAGCTGCATCTGATCTATAGTTTTTTTTTTGTTTGTTTTGTTTTTTTTTCTCTTATATATTTTTGTACTTTTTATTTTTATTTGTGTTTTCTCTCTGTGTTATCACTTTATTTCTTTTTCTGTTGTAGTGCTATTTCTTTCTCTAAATCGATGCATATGTACTGAGAAATGATGACCATACACCTATGTGATGATATTAAGAATTACTGATTGCATATGTAGAATGGATTGATTGCTATTGTTGTGTTAGTTAATTTTTTTAATTAATAAAAAAAAAAAAACAAAAAAAAAACACTAACTCCCCATCCCCTCCCCTCCTGGTCCTTAGTAACTGCTAATCTACTTCCAGCTCTATGAAGTTACCAATTCCAGACCATATATAAGTGCAATCATGGCCATTTTTGTCCTTGTGTGCCTGGCTTATTTCACTCAGCGTATTTTTAGCATTCACCCATGTGGCAATGGTCAGAACCACTTTCTTTTTCATGGCCGAGTAATATTCCCCTTGCTTGGTTAAACCACATAGTGTGTTTATCTGCCCATCTGCCAGTGGACACTTGGGTTGTTTTCACCTTTCGGCTCCTGTGGGAATGACGTACAGTATCTGTTCCAGTTCCTGTTTTCAATTCTTTTGAGCGCTGTATATACCAAGGAATGGAACTTCTGGGGCGTATGTTACTTCCATAGTTAACTTTTTGAGGAACTGCCAAACTATTTTCCACAGTGGCTGCACTGTTTTACATTCCCACCAGCAATGCACGAGGGTTCCCAGTTCTCCATGTTCTTGCTATAACTTATTGTCTGTATTTTTTATTATAACTATCTGGTGGGTGTGAAATAGTATCTCATTGTGCTGTTGATTTGCATTTCCCTAATGACTAATGATGTTGAACATCCGTGCCTGTGCTTATTTGCCTCTCGTGTATCTTCTTTGGAAAAATGTCTATTCAGGTCCTTTGCCCATTTTTAAATTGTTTTTTTTTTAACTGTAGGAGTTCTTCAAATATTCTTTTATATTATAGCATATTATATTATCTTTATATTTCAAATAATAAATATTCTTTATGTTAATCCTTATCAGATATATATTATTTGCAAATAGTTTCCCATCTTGTTGGTTGTCTTTTCACTCTCTGAACAGTGTCCTTTGATGCACAAGAGCTTTTAATTTTCCTGAATCCAATTTATTTGTTTTTTGTTTTTCTTTTGTTGTCTGGGCTTTTGGTTTCATATTTAAGAAACCGTTGCCATATCCAAGATGATGAAGATTTTGTCCCTATGTTTTCTTCCATGAATTATATCATTTTAGGTGTTCGATTATAGTCTCTGCTCCATCTTGAGTTAAATTTTGTATAGTATAAGATAAGGGTCCAACTTCATTCTTTGCATGTGACTATGTAGCTGTCCCAGCACCATTTGTTGAAAAAACAATCTTCCCCCCACTGAGTGGCCCTGGCACCCTTGCTGAGAATCTGCTGGCCATAGACATGAGCATTTCCGTCTGGACTCTCTGCTCCCTTCCGTGGTCAGTAGGCCTGTTCTCGCACCAATACCACTGTTTGGACAAGTGTGGCTTTGTAGGAAACTTTCAAAGTGGGACATGTGAGTCCTTCAATTTGTTCTTCTTTTTCAAGATTGCTTTGGCTATTTGGGGGTCCCTTGCATTTCCACTTGGATTTTAGGATGGATTTTTCTATATCTGAAAAAAAAAAAGCACTGCTAGGATTTTTATAGGGGTTGCATTGACTCGGTATATCACTTTGGGTCATATCATCATCTTACCAATATTAAGTCTTCCAACTCACTAATAAGGATTGTTAGGGCATACCTTTCGGTGACTCCCCACAACCTTCCAAATAGAGCCCAGCTCTAGTGCAGCCTGCCCAGGCTCTCACTTCCTATCTGCCCCGTCGCACTCCCCAGACCTAGGCTGACGTCCCATGGTGCCAGCGGGCCTCTCACTCACCCCTGTACCCTCAGCGCCCAGGAAAGTGCCTGGCACCATGGTTCTGCTAAATCCATGCAAGAACCAACTACCAGCAGTGACAAAACCACCAGCCAGCTCGCTGAACACAAGGCGAACCTTCTCAGAACTATTTGCCCTATTTGTAGCTAAAAATGTTTCAACTTGAATTTTTTTTACTGTGCTTTTCTGGGAGGACCATGTCAGGAGCCATTGCTGGAGTAAGCATTCCTGCAGAGATGGCCTTCTCTCTCCTAAGACCCCATTCTAAGTTCTAAGCTGTTTGATGAAGCCGCGAACTCTGCAGTAGGAGCTCCACCTTGCTGGGAGCTTATGGCGTCCCGGCACTTCCCGGTGCTAAGGGTCAGCCCAGGTGAAGCCCCCGCCACCCTTTAGTTCACGCCAGGGTATAAGACCACAGAGCAGGAAAGAGCACAAGGGGCTGCCCTCAAGATGACCAGTGCCCAGGTGCATCCTGCAACCCGAAGTTGACCTGGTACTATCCCCCAAAGCCTTTCCCAAAGCCTTTCCCAGGAGCAAAGTTCCTCCACGTCTTTCTGGACAAATCAGCCCCAGAGCTTGCTGACTCATCTGCCCGGGATGCTGAAAGCCTCTGCAGTGCCAGCAAGGAGAAGAGCCGTGTGCTCCGTCAGGAGGGCCTCTCAGGGCAAGAGCCACGCAGCGTGGTGGCCTCCAGGTGAAGGCCAGCTGGTGGCAGAGGCCCAGGCGTGCCCTGATTACCTGTGTCCATGTCCCCCTGCAAGGGCCCCAGCCTCAGGACTCTGATGGTTCCCCCCACATCTGCATGATCCTCTGGCCTGTCCAGCTGAGCCTGGCTCAGTTCAAGAGATGGCAGGAAGGCTGGGGGACATGCATGGCCTCTAGGGCAGCCTCCAGGGGCAGTCTGGGGCCCTGGCATAGCTTCACAGGCCCACACTCCTTTCATTAAATTACTAGAATCGGACCTACCCTTTTCACTCTCATTCTCTCTCAAGAGCACCGTGGAATCTTTCCAGAGGCTACAGGACAAGGGATATTGTAACAGATTAAATGCAGAAGCAGATACTAGAATCAAGCCGTCTCGCTCAGACATTAAAGAGATTTGCAAAAAATGTAAAACAATGCCACAATTTTCACTACATCTTTTTGTTGTTGTTATTTAGGAAAACATTTTTTTTATGAAAAATGCTCTGTTATTTACGGCAATTTGTAATGGGGTTTATTGGTTTTTTTTTTAACAAATTAATCAATATGTAAACAACTCTCCAGCTTTAATTTCTAATACTAAGTATCAGTAGATTTAAGCCACATATGCAAAAGCCCTCTGAGATTCCTATTAAGTTTTATTTATTTATTTATTTGGCATGGGCAGGCATCAGGAATTGAACTCGGGTCTCTGGCATGGCAGGCGAGAATTCTGCCACTGAGTCACCATGGCAAAACTTAACTTTAAGTTTTAAGAGTGTAAAAGAGTGAAACCAAAAAGTTTGAGGAATGCTATTTTAATGTGAAAATGAAAAATGATTGGTGAGAAGCACTTAAATCCTTATTGTGACAAAATTCAAAAGCCCCTTATTTGACAATTTTCATTATAAAATAAATAAAAAGCAAAGTCACTTCCAGTATCCAAGTCCGCATACATACTCACATACATGTCTTTCCATTTATATAATCTTTAATTTCTCTCAGCAATGCTTTACAGTTTTCACTGTATAAGTCTTTTGCCTCCATGGCTAAATTTATTCTTAAGTATTTTATTCCTCTTGATGCTACTGTAAATAGATTTTTTTTTTAATTACCTTTTTGATTTTTCATTGCTAGTGTGGAGAAATACAACTGATTTTTGCCTGTTGATTTTAGTATCCTGCAACCCTGCTGAATTCATATATTAGCTCTAGTAGCTTCGTTGTGGATTTTTCAGGATTTGCTATAAGATCAGGTCATTTATACGTAGGGAAAGGTTTACTTCTTCCTTTCCAATTTGGATGCCTCTTATTTCTTTTTCTTGCCTAATTGCTCTGGCTAGAACTTCTAGTACAATGATGACTAACAGCGGTGACAGTGGGCATGCAGTACAATGATGAATAACAGCGGTGACAGTGGGCATGCTTGTCTTATTCCTGGTGTTGCAGGGAAAACCTTTAGTCTTGTACTAGCAAGCATGATGTTGACTGTGGGTTTTTCATATACGGTCTTTCTCATATTGAGGAAGTTCTCTTCTCTTTCTAGTTTATTGAATGTTTTTATTATGAAAAGGTGTTAGATGTTGTCAAATGCTTTTTCTGCATCAACTGAGTTGAACACGTGGGGCTTTCCTTTCTTTTAACTTCATTCTATTGATGTGGTGTATTACCTTGATTGCTTTTCATATGTTGAACCATGCTTGCATTACGTGGATAAATCCCACTTTGCATTGGTTTCTTGGCCACCAAAACAAATATCATGTAATGGGTTGGTTTAAACATCCAGGATATGTTGGCTTACAGTTTTGAGGCTAAAAGAAGTCCAAACTTGAGATGACAACAAGGTGATGCTTTCTCCCGGAAGGCTGTGGTGTCTGGGCTGGCTGCTGGCGATCCATGGCCCTTAGCTTTCCTGTCACACAGCAATGCACATGGCGGCTTCCTTTCTTATCTCTTCTGGGTTCCTTTGACTTCCAACTCCTGGCTGCTCCCTTTGTGTTTTCTCTGTCCTGGTTTTCACTCTGCTTATAAAGGACTTAAGTAATCTGGATTGAAGCCCAACTTCATCAGTAGGATCACACCTTATCTGAAGTAACTTCTTAAGAGACCTTATGTATGGGTCCACACCTTTCAGACTGCGGACAAGACCAAGGTCGGGTCCACAATGCAATCCAGCACACACTTGGTAGACCAGCACCCTCTAATCAAGTGGTCAGCGTGCATGCCATCAGCAGTGGGGCAAACTGAAGTCATGCACCAAGTAATAGGATGCAAGGAGAACATGCATCACTGCTGTGATATTCCTGCCAAAAAAGCATAAGCTGAATCTCATCGATAAGGAAACACCAGACAAATCCAAATTGATGGACACTCTACAAAATAACTGGCCTATAGTCTTTGCTATAAAAGACATGATTGACACATTTGGGGACATGAGAATGGGGCCTGAGTTCTTCCGTCACACTAGCCACATTTCAAGTACTCAGTAGCCACACGTGGCTTGTGGCTAACATGTTAGAACATTACAGATGCAGGATATTTCCACTTTCGCTGATCTAGAGATTGGAAATATGAATGCCTTCCAGGGTATCAGCATGCAATGTCTCCAACACTGGGTTTGATGTGTCGTTTTTTGTTCTTTTTTTTTTTTTTGCATAGGCAGGCACCAGGAGTCGAACTTGGGTCTCCAGCATGGCAGGCCAGAACTCTGCCTGCTGAGCCACCATGGCCTGCCCTCCAACACTGGGTTTGGAAACACCAAAGAAGATCCAGGATCTTTGGGCATTCAGGAGTGGATCTTGAGACCTACATTGGCTAAGACATTTCTAACGGGGATTGCAATTTGTGTTAGAGTGCATCCCTAAATTCTTCACTGAACAATGCATCAAACAGAACTCAGGGCTACTCACCATTTGGCTAACCGAGGGTTCGGGGGCATCCAGATCTATCTGCTCAGCAGAGGGGTCTCCTTGCTGGGACGGCTGTGTGGAGAAGACCTCCCCTCGTCCTTCTTCTCGTGGGCCAGTGGCCTCTCTGTAGGCATCTTCAAGGGAGGTGGTGCCAGCTCTGTCTCCAGGCTGTTCCTCCAGATTGAAGTCTGTATCAGTCAGGTCTATAGAACTGACATTCCCTTCAGGGGAAACGACTTCCAAATAGGATTCAGATTCCCCTTCGGACACCACACTGGATTCTAAATCCCCTTCCGCTGGGGATTCCCCTCGGACTGCCACTTCTTCTTCCATTGCAGCTTTGCCATCGGACGCTGTGTCTTCTGCTGCGGCTTCCCCTTCAGAAGGCTCCCCAGCGCCCACAGCCTCTTCACTGCTCTGATCGCTGCTTCTTTCCACCTGGAAGACCTGTAGCAGTGTGCAAGGAAAGAAGTCAGGAGGCAAAGTTCAGAGGGTCATACGATCACGTAATTGTACTGCTGGGAAAACAGCATTTACCTTCTGCACACTACTAAGAGACTGTATTTCCTACTTTTTGCTCATCTTCTCTCTCTGTTTCTCATAAATTTGTTTTGCACTACTTACGACGGTAAATGAGTTCTAAAAGACTCAGGGCAACCTAAGATTAGAAATCCCTGGCATTCCTGACTACTCGCCGACACTTTAAAACAGGTGTAAGTAAAAAATTTCTCTGCAACAGAATGTGTTTATTCTAGTATGTGGCAGTGGGATGGTACAATTCACTGGAGCCAGTCCTCAATCTCATGACTTCGTAATAAATAAAAGCCCAGAAAAAAGCTTCAGAAATGCAACTTTACCTTGTTGCCTTCATTATGCTGTTCCTTTGCTCCTTCAGAAGTGGTTCTGCCTTCTTGGTGAGACCTGCTTCCCGAGAAACAATTTAACAGTTTCAAACAATAACTTTCTTTTTTTCTCACCATGCATCACCTCCTGAAATTCTGAATATCTGTCTATTTACTTGTCTGTTCTAAGCCTCTCCCTCCAGGCTGTTGCAGGTCACTGCACTATGTCATGCCTGGTTTAGCAGGGGATGGGGGACAAGAAATACAAAGTAAGAGCAAGTTGCACAAAATGGACAAAAACTCTTCATTTATTTCCCTAGGACTCAGACAGTAGAAGAATGCCATGATTTGCATTCCAACAATTATTTTTCTCTAGTTTTTCATTGTAAACAAGATCAGACTAATACGAAAATGTACAGTTGAAGTCCTATGACTTTCCTTCCCCTTTCCAAAATAAACACTGGTAATAGTAAGATATTTAGACGTATATTCTTTCCATTTTTTCCATGCATTTAAAAACATGTATGTGTACACACACACATATGTATATAATTAGATAACACTGGTACCATATTGTTCTGCAACTAATCTTTTAATTTAATCTAATTTGGACTTTTCAGATCAGAACATATAAGCTTACTTTAAAAAATGCAGATGAAACAGATGTGTCTAAAAAAGGTCAAGTTCTTTAAAATAGACTTTCTATCCTATCTACAAAGCCTAAGAGACAAGAGGCCCATGGAAGGGATTTTTACCTAACTGCCCTTTACATCTGCGCTCAGTACATTCCTGGAGACCTGGAAAACGTTGCAGGGTTCCATCCCACTGCCCACCCCACAGGCCCACAGAGGAGGAGGACACCCCACCCATACTTCCAGGAGGGAGGTGATGAGCTGGGCTGCTCTCCCCAGGGCCGCCCAGCACCCAGGCAGGGCCGTGTGGCCTAGAGCCCTAACCCGGCCTGTTCCACCTTCCCCAGGACTCTGCGGCTCCGATGACCAAACCTCGTGTGACGTGGCTACTGCTGGAGCCTGCGAGTCTCGGTTTCCAGGGTTGAGCGCTTGGAGTCAGGCAATGGGGGTGGCGGTTGAGAGGCAGGACAAAGGGAAAGGAGGTGAGGAGGGAGAAGGGGCGGGAGGCTGGAAAGGCTCGGACGAAGGGCGCGAAGGGACCCGAGAGGGGCCCAGAAAAAGGGACATGGGCCCATCGGGGCCCGGGAGCCCCTGCGACCCGCTCCCGCCGGCCCGGCTCACCCGCCGGCATCTCCGCCGGGCTCCGCCATCTTACCGTTGCTAGGCGACATGTCAACATCCGCCTGCCGGTCCAGGACCGCGAGCTGCAGAGGCGGCGCGGAGAGCGACGCCCGGCGTGGCCATTGTGCCCGTGGGTCCACGCATATGAATACATGAGACATAAATATACGAATCTACGCCCCCCCATCTCTGTCCCAAGTCCAAGCTGTGCTCCGCTTGGACTCAGTTTCTATAGAGCGACAACAGTCTCCACGCACATCCAGGTCCGGCACGCCGATGCCTCGGGGTACCGTGCTGTGTACCTGGGGACCCCAGAAGGGGTCAGTGCCCCCCAGAGTGGCAAGTGGAGGTGAGGTCGAGCGAGGGTCTCGCAGGTGTCCCCCAGAGTGGCAGGTGGAGGTGGGGTCGTGCCGGCTGCGCTCGCAGGTGGGCCAGGGATCCGCGAGGTGCGCCCGGGTCTCGGTCCCGCGCGGGGTGCGCGCCAGTCCATCACTCCCCACCTGGGGCTCGGGCGCCCCTGCCCAGGGCTCCCGCTAAGACTCCTCGGAGGCGGGGAGAAGGGTTGCCCAGTGGCCTTTCACCCCAAAGCATACACAGTACAGATGCACAGGGCGGGACCGAGAGGGCGAGCGCACTCGTGGAGCGTCCCAGGGGGCCCGCCAGCACGCTGGGGCGGGCTCGGGGCTCCCCGCGGGGTCACAGTCTCGGGGCCTGGTGAGCCTGAGAGATCGGTGGGGTCGCGGGTGGCCCGAGGCCGGGGAAAGCCTGGGGCCGGGGCTGGCACCGAGCGCAGGCTGTGGCGGACAAGGGCCGAGCTTGGCACCCGGCCGGGGCGGGCCGGGGCGGGCCGGGGGGCGGGCCGGGGGCCGGGCCTCGCCGCGTGTCCCCGCCCCGCCGCGCCTCAGTGGCGGCGGCGGCAGCTGCGGCGGCGGTGGCGGCTCCCGGAGCCGGCGCGAATCCGGCCCCTGCCGCGGGACGGGTGGGTATCCGAGCCCGGCCGGAGGCCGCGAGCAGCGAGGTCCGAGGGGCCCGCCGGGGACCGTGCGGCGAGCCCCGGACGGAAGTGGGGTGGGGCGCGCGGGGCGGGTGGGCCTGCGGCGGCGGGGCTCGGGAGGGGCCGGGATCCGGCCGCAGCCCGGAGGGGTTCGGGGCCCGGAGCTGGAGCGGGGGCGGCGGGGAGGCCGGAGGTCGGTAAGCGGGGAGCCTGGAGTCGCCCCTTCCTCGGCGGGTGAGGCCCCCCTGGCCAGGAGTGGGCCTAACTCGGGGGGAGACTCCGTCCCCGCCTGTCTGGAGCTCTGGCCCAGAGAACTTGCGGTCTTTGTCTGGATTGTCAGAGCACGCGAACGGGAACTTGTGGGGGGCCGGCGTTCGCCGCACACAGCCCCCCAAAAGTGGGCTTCCCACCCCCAACAGCGCACGCGTCCTCTTAGCCTCTCGGGCCTTTGGGGTTGGGTGGTCTGGGCTGGTTGAGAACCACATGTCGGGAAACTCATTTCCTTTCAACTTGGCCTCTTCTCCTTGTTCTTTCCCTAAGAAAACAGAAAAGAAAAGAAAAGAAAAAGGCAACCTAAGATTGCTAAAAATAACCTAAGGAAACCTGCCAGAAGGCAGTGAGTCTTGAAATCCCGTTATTCCCACATTGGAGAATTGTGTCATGTGCTGCCTACAATCCAGTTCAGATCCGATTCAGAAATAGGGGAGGATAGAATAGAAAGTTAGTCTCTCTTTTCTCACCGTGAAGCTTGTTTTGCAGTCCTGGTCAATTTCACAGCGGGGTCTGACTATCTGGAAAGAGAAGGAAAATGATTCTCCAAATTGGTCATGGGATAGAGTGTATTGTCAGAGGGTTTGGGGAATTCCGCTCCAAATGGGCCACAGGTCCACTGGGGAACTTTTAAAAAAATCTGTGCATTCGTTTTAGAAATTCCACCAGGAAAATTGACATTAAAATTGATTAATGACAAACTCTTTAAAGAAACATAAAACCTTTTGCAAATAAAAGATTATTAAAGTGAGGTATGGCTTTCATTATTAGAAAGTTCATTAACTGTCCGCGGTGCATATGGGAAGGCACGTGGGAATGCAGTTATCTTTTTCTGTAGCCCTTTGTTGTATGTGGAGTGTTTGTGGTCAGCAAGTCTCAGAATATGGCTAAAGAAAGTTCTTAGTGGAATTACTTAATCCTATAGCAATTATGGTGGTTGTATAAATCAGCCCTAATTATCATGCATTAATTCATTGTCCTCACCCTCATTTTATAGATGGGAAAGCTAAGGCTTGGAGAAGTAAATTCCCCAAATTCCCGCAGCTAGGACCTCCCCACTCCAGGGCCTGCCCATAAAACCACTCTGCATCTAGCTGGCCCCCACCTACACCTACCCCTACCCAACTCCTTTTTTCAGACTGAGCAATATGGGTCAGTCTGTCAAGAGATTCAGAAAAATGCTAAGGAGTGGGGACCATTCCCACATCACTGCTAGCTGCTAATACCAGTTCACCGAGTCTGCAAAAACCTCAGGCTTCCTGTGAAGGTATAAAACCATTTGAGAAGATGGTGGTCTGAGCTTGCATAAGCTACCTACAGAGGGCCTGGCCTTGGCATCCTTGGTTTGGGTTGGCGTGGTGCAGGGGTGAAGCCCTTGACCTCCAGAGGTAGACTGCCTGGGTTCCATCCTAACCCTGGCACATACTGCTTACTTAATCCCTTGGTGCCTTCATTTCCCCTTCTGTAAAATGGGAACAATACTATTGCCTACCTCAAAGGCTAATTGGGAGAATCATTTAAAACACCCAGTGCCAGGCCCACAGCAAGCGCTTATTATCATTTTTAATTTTTGTGGATCGTTACTTGGATGTTTCACATTTAGCTAGATTGGTTAAAAAAAAACACACACATTTTGGCTCTGTTTTATTTATTTATTTACTTGGTTTTTTTTTGTTTTTATTTCTTGCACGTGTAATCCATCAGGTGGAAAACTGATCAGAGCCGGAGGTGGCATTCACCTTTTGGACCTATTTACACCGTAATCTTTCTTGTGGCTGGACACCAGATTCTTGCAGGCTGTCCTGGGATCCCCGGTGAGCCAGGTTGCATGGCAACCCAGACCTCATGTAAAGATTTTAGTTTGTGCCCCCAGATGAGAGACCCCATTTTTTTTTCACAGACCAGAATTCTATCTTGGTGGCTCCGATTAGCTCCTTAGATACACTGTTCAAGTGCAGAGGGAGATGGCTTTTGAATGGGAAGGATTTGTAGCAGTGGAAGCTGATTTTGTTGATGTACATTGTAGTTATCATATTGCATTGTATCATGTTTTGTGTTGCTATATACTGATGAGCCCAATGCACAGAGAAGAAAGCACAAATTTGCCCTCTTTTCCCCCAAAATGTGGACAAATGATGTAGGAAACCAGTCACTTCAGTGGTGGTGTTTATTTTTCCCTGTTGATCACCTGTCGTTTGGGACACCTGGCCTTGCATCTCTAATACCTCTGCCTTTAGGAGCTGTCTACTGAGACCTGATCTGAAGCAGGTCCTTTCCTCTATCTTCGGAACTTACGTAACCAACCTCAGAGGATGGGGGAAATTGGGCCGCTTGGAAACTAAGTTCAGTTTGTGCTCTCAGCTGCTCCTGTCGTTGAGATAGCACAAAGAAAGGAACAGAAAGAACCCAAATCTGCTGTCCACGTAGAACCGCGAGTCCTTCTCTTGCTGAGCCTTGGGTGGCGAGTCTCTACAGGGGTTTTAAGTGGGTGTGCATCACGAGTGTGCCTGGGCCCACGGGACTGCAAACGCTGAGACGTGGCAGCACTTTCTCCATGCTCTTTCTGGACTGGCCCCTGGAAAAACTGTGCTAGTGTAGATGCGCCCCCAGCTTGTGTCTCTGCTGGCTTGCACACGTTGCTCTCCGCATGCTGAGTGACCCTGATGGAGTTTTCCTGTCCATTCTTCAGTGTGCTGGAAGCGAAGAAAAGGGCAGACTTTACAGACGCCATTTGATGCCGTCTCGCTCTTCAATTTCTGTAACTAAAGTGCTTTCCCAAAGCGAGATCAGTTGTGCTGCTTTTCAGCAGTGTTGCCAGTAAGTTTTGTTTTATTCCTGGCTTGAATTTTGTTGTTGTTGTTTTTCTGTGCCTTAGCTACTACTTTCCACAGGCAGTGGGCACCTTTTAGGATTAATGTTTATTAATACAGTATCGAAGCCCCATGCACTTAATCCAGTTGGAGGGTCAGTTGTGTTCGCATTCCTCTTGGCTCTTTGAATTTAGTCCTTCCTTGACCTGAGATCCTGGCCTCATCTTTAAGTTTGGTTTCTTTTCCCAGACCCTACTTCCTTGGCAGTTTGGGGAAAAAATAGGATTTTTCTATTTGCTGTCAAGATGCCACAAATGGCAGACGCTTTCTCCTTGGAGGCAAGGGCTCTGGGGTTCTCCAGGGAGTGGATGATAATCAGAGTGACAGGTGGACATTTGGAAGGGGGAAAGTCACAGCTAAGCAGACCCCTACATGTCCCCGTGCCCTCGTTTCTCTGTCTTGTCCAACTATAGCCTCTGGAAGATATTTTGCATCCGATTCAAGGTTCCAGAACTAGGATTTATGTTCCTTAGTTTTAAATACAAGCTGATTGGCCAGCTTTCAATTCTACACAGAAACTCTATCCATAGCAGCCCTGTGTTTGGACATGTGAATCCTGAAGTTGATGTACGTGTGGAAACAGAGTTTCGTTCTGCAATAATCCCCCAACCTGAAGTTAAATGTAACCGAGGCACACAGATGTCTCATCTGGGAGGTGCATGTGAAGAAGGAGACTCAGTGTCACCAAACCACGTGGCCGAAAGAGCAGGGCTCCAACCTGATTTATTTCCCTGTTTGAGCCTCAAAGCCTGGGGCTCCCAGAGGATCCCCACCCACATGCCTGGTTCTAGGAAAGACAGAAGAGAAGGTAAAGGGAACAGGAGCAGATGTTCCGTGGGAGGAAAACGACCCTGTGTGCGTGTGTCCGGCTCATGTTTATCGTCTTGCCAGCTCTTGATTGCTTGGGCTCCCAGGGCAAAGCAGAGGAACCGGTTTCTGCTGGCTACGTGGCAGGTGACCTGAGCTCAGGCCACTTTGCCCCAAGCAGCCTGATAGCGCCAAGCCCATCAATGATGGGCTTCCTCTGTCCCCCTAAGTAAGCCCACTCCCTCCCTGCCTCCCCCCGCTGCTGCAGTGGGTGCTGTGACCCACAGGCGTGGGCTGCCCTGGGAGCTCCGGATCCATGAGGTGCAAGAACTGTGTGCTGCTGAACGCTGCATCCGGGTGCCCAGCCCAGGGTGGGCCGAGGCAGGGGCACAGCACAGAGTTCAGGCCACGCCTCCCCTGCTGGCTCCAGGCTGCCCTGCTTCCTTGCTTTTCCTAGGAGAGTTCTGGAAGAGACCTTTGCACCTTTGCTTCTATTTGTTTTCCCTTGTGGGAATTGACAGAGCCCCTTATCCCAGGACAGGAAGCCAAGGCATGAGTCCAGGCAATCTCCCAAAGACACTGGTCTCTAAGCTGCTTCCAGCTGGAACAGCAGGGAGCACGGGCCCAGATTCTCCTCTCCTGGGTTCTCGGCCTCATGCTTAAGGAGGGTCAGTGGGTGAGAAAGTTGCAAGCATCACTGAGAGTTAGATGTCAGCTCATTGCAGGGTCCTTGACAGGGTGTGGTTAGGAGAAGAATGTTCCCCCCCCCCAAAAAAAGAAATCCATCCACATCCTTGTTCCTGCAACCTGTAAATATGTGGCCTTGCCTGGCAAAGGAAGGTCATGCCACAGATGGAATGACGGCTGCTGATCAGCTCCCCTTGGGATGGGAAAATGATCCCAGATTATGTGGGTGGGCCCAATGCAATCACAGGGGTCCTTAAATGTGGGAGAGGGAGGCAGGAGAGGAAGCCAGAGCCATGTGACATGAGAAAGCTTTGAAGATCGGGGAAGGGGCCATGAGCCAAAGAATGTGGGCAGCCTCTAGACCAGAGAGGGCAAGGAAATGGGTTCCACATAGATCCTGGCGACGCAGCCCTGCCGACGCTTTGGTTGTAGCCCAGGAAGACCCGATTCGGACTTCTAACCTCCCACACTGCATGAGGACAAATGCAGTGGTGTGACACCACCGAGGTTTCACTGGCTGGAGGACATGCAGGCTGTGGACCGGACGTGCTTTCTGACAGAAGCGAGAGGGGAGGCTGGTATCTCTCCAGATTGTCATTGCTTCTATTTGCTTGATCCCTGTTTTGCTGATTTCTGCTTTTTCAGTGACTTCGCCTCTTCCGCAATCCGGGAGTTCTCTCTGCTCCAGGGTACAGCTCACCAAATCTCAGGGGATGACTTTTGGGTGATAGATATCTTAATTAATGGTAAATATTTTCTGGAGGAGACTCCTCACCCCCGCCACACACACACTGAGTCACAAAAGCCTTGACTGTCTCCGGGCCGAGTTGCAGTGAGCAGGCGGCTTCCAGAGAGGGCTAACAGTGTGGTTAGCGGGGGGATTGCAGCACCCGCTGGCTTGGGCCATGCAGCTGGGCCAGCTCAGAACAGGATTGTGAAAGAGGAAACCGGTCCCAACCCTGCAGTGTGTGTGTGTGTGTGTGTGTGTGTGTGTGTGTGTGTGTGTGTTTCTCACCCACTCTCCTTTCTTCCCTTCTCTCTCTGCCACCCCTCCTTCCTCCATTTTCTTGAGGCTTCTGCTGCTCTGTGGTTACTCTAGCTCTTCCTTCCAGGCTGCCCCCAAAGCCCTCTCCTCCCTGCAAGCTGGCTTCTGCTAAGTGTATCACCGGTTTAAATTACCCCAAACCCAGATGTTTGAGAATCCATAGATCTCAAAGGTGTTTTTAAAAGTTGCAGGTTAATAGAAAAGAATGACTCTCCAGTGGAAGAGAGTTTTGTTTTATGAGTGTGTGTGTGTGTGTGTGTGTGTGTGTGTGTGTGTTTTGAAGGGAGGCCAAGTTTGGTTCTTTCTTTCCAAATTAAGCAATAGCCCCTTTGGCATAAATCTGACTCTACCTACTGGTCTCTGATGGCTCAAAGCAGCCCAGGGTTCAACTGGTTATTGTGCCTTAAGGGAGATGATTTAAAATGGGCATTGGCATTTTGATTTTGCACCTTCTAAAATCATTACCTTTTCGATTGTTTTTGCATACTCTCAAGCTGACGTGCAATCTAGATTTTGGCTTTCCTCCATCTCTGTATTTCTCTGTGCCAGTTGCCAGGTTGGCGTTTCCGTCTTTCCCATCCCAAAATGAAAACGGGCATTTGGACATTTACCGAAGATGGCATTCCAGTCGGCACATTAGGAAAGGAACTTCTCGGAGATGTCTTGGACTCAGGAGCTTATCACCTAAAGTCAATAGTGTCATGGACATTTTTGTTTTCATTAGAGAAGTTGTGGGTTTACAACAAAACCATACAGAAAGTAGAGTTCCCATATATCCCCTCCCCCCATACACAGTTTCCTTATTATTAACACCTTGAAATAATGTGGTAACTTTGTTGCAATTGTGGAAACTATTATTATATTATTATTATAGTTTATTTAGGGTTCACTGTTTGTATTGTAAGTTCAGTGGGTTTTTTTTTAATTTTACATCTTTATGCTGGCAACATATATGCAATCTAAAATGTCCCCTTTAACTACCTTCAAATACACCATTCAGTGGCATTAGTTACAGGCACAGTGTTGTGTTCCCATCGCTGCCTCACGCTGCTAACACTTCTCTATCACCCCAACCAGAAACTCTGCACCAATTAAGCAATAACTCCTCACTCCTTACACCGCTGCTGTAGTCCCTGGTAACCTGTATTCTATGAATTTTAGTATCCTAATTATTTCACATCAGTACGATCGGACAAATTTTGTCCTTTTGTGTTTGACTTATTTCACACAACATTTCTTCAAGGCTGGTGCGTGTTATGGCGTGGATCAGCATTCCACTCTTTTTATGGCTGAATGCTATTCTGTGGCGCGTAAATACCACATTTTGTTTTTCCACTTATCAGCTGATGGACGCTTGGCTTGCCCCCAGCTTTCGGCTCTTGTGAATAACGCTGCCGTGAACATGGATGAGCAGAGAGGATTTGTATTTGAATTCTCTGTTTGATTCCATTAGTCTATATGTCTGTCCTTATGCCAGTACCATGCTGTTTTGAATTACTGTAGCTTTGTAACAAGTTTTAAAGTTCAGGAAGTGTGAGTCCTCTGACTTCATTCTTATTTTTCCCAGATGGTTTTGGCCATCCTGGACCATTCATCCTTCCGTATACATTTGATGACTGGTTTTTCCATTTTTGCAAAGAAAGCAGCTAGAATTTTGATTGGGGTTGCTTTGACTCTGTAAATTATTTTGGGTAGAAATGACATCTTAACGATATTTCGTCTTCCAACCCATGACACAGAATGTCCTTCCATTTATTTATGTCTTCTTTGATTTTTTTCTGCAATGTTTTATCGTTTTCCATGTACAAGTCCTTTATGTCTTGGTTAAGTTTATTTCCGGATAATTGATTCATTTAGTTGCTGTTGTAAGATTTTTTCTTGATTTCCTCTTTCAATTGTGTGTTTCTAGTGTATAGAAATACTACTGACTTTTGTGTGCTGAGCTTGGACCCTGTCACTTTGTTCATTCGCTCTAATAGCTTTGTTGTGGATTTCTCAGGAATTTCTCTATATAAGGTGACACACATAACTAATTTAACATAAAAATACTGTGAATGTATTCAAGGGGAATGAGGCTTTCATCACAGTCCAGGCTCTCCCTTTCGCTTTTCTCTACCCACCTTCATCTCTCAGGATTTCTCACTGTTACTAAGTGCTCTGAGCATCTCAGGTTGCTCTTTTGATTTCCAATCTCTGCGTTCTTCCTGGAGATTGGAAAGTGGGAGATCTGTCCTTTGCAGCTGCGTCCTCTCAGCTCCCTTTCAAGTATCAGCTAGTTTGATGAATCTTAGGGCCTCTTCTCTGGGAGGTGCTTTTAAAGACCCACTCGCCCTGTCCTCTCTGCCCACATGATGAGGGAACACGTGTCGTGTCCCTGAAAGGAGCCGTGGGCCTGTGGCAGGGACCTGGGGCCTCTCCCGCTCTGGGTTCTGTGCCCGGGCAGCTTTCCTGGAACCCACCTTCCCCGTCGCCCATGAGGAACAGTTGTCTTTGTTCCCTGCCCTTGCTGGCGGGCCCCATGGTCCCTGTGGTCACGGGTGGGAAGTTACCTGAACGGCTCTGCCCGCCGTGAGCCAGCCATGTGGATCAGGTCGTTGGGAAACTCTCCTGTCAAACCCGCCTGTCTTTGCCCAGGTTCTCAGTGCAGGAATTCTCTGCGGTGTCCCATGCCCTGCTCTGCCCTGCCGTGAATCTAGCGACTCACCTGCCTCTCGCGTCCCCCACCAGCTCCCCTCGCGTGGGGGGCCTCTGTGCATGCAGATCCTTTTTGCCCAGCCCATTCCTCCTGCTGGGAGCGTCTCTTCCACGCCTACTACTTGCCACCCCGGGCTGGCTTTCCCTCAGGTGAGCCCGGTGCCCTCTGCACACATCCAGGCCTCCCTCCCCTCTGGGACGCCGCAACTGCTCCGTGCCCCGAAACACCCTCCTCCGTTTTCCAAGCACCATCAGCCTCAGACCAGTCCCCTGCTACGCACTGCCCCACACCACTCCCGTCCCCTCCATGGGCCTTTCCTGTCCAACGCATGGGCATGGAGAGGCTCGGGCCCAGCGGGGACCCTAGGTGTTAGCTCATGACCACACAGCGTTGGCAGCCCTGGCCCCGCCTGCGTGGCCCCTGCCTCTGGCCCCTGCCTCTGACCCACCCACATTTATGGGGAGTTGGCAGGGAAGGTCACCCAGCTGGGACCTCCACACGTGTGTGTGCTGTGCCTTTTGCGGTTAGGATGAGGGCCTGGGGGGGAGGATATCAACAAGCCTGCCGGTTCCGGGGGCACATTGGGTGGCATGCAGAGGGGCGTGGTGTCCGCCTTACCAGGACAGCTCCTCCTCGCGGAGTCTGCACAGCACTGGGGACTGAGACATATGTGGGTCATTCTGCAGAAGGTAAAGGAAGGTGAACAGAGAGGGGGTGGCTAGGCCAGGGCCAGGGAGCAGAGTGCTGCTGTACCTACTACATGGGTGACGTCCAGGGGCCCGACCTGGCCCCACGCCCCTCCCCCCACCTCCCAGGGCTTCCTTCCTCTGTCCACAGCTGGTGCCCAGCGTGAAGTCCAGGCCTGCTGCAGGCAACCACATCAGCAGCCTGGGGCTCAGGGGAGTGTCACCAGCACCAGGAACAGGGGAGTGTCAGCCATTCAGGGAGGTGCAGGAGAGAGTGTCAGCCTGGAGAGAGCGCTGGGCTGGGAGAAGCCAGGAGAGCCTTAGGAACTGACAAGATGAGTTAAACCACAGCATTGGGGGGGCCTCTGCTCCCCAAGAAGGGATGGCATCTAGAGAAATCAAGGAGAACTGGTGCCGGTCTCTGAGTTTCCTTGTCTGAGAAGAAGGAGCCACATGGCCTGGCTCTTCGGGGGGCCAGCAGAGGCCCCCACCCCGCCGCCACCCCCTGCCCCGACCTCTGAATGGGGGAGACGCACTACGCCAGGAGCCAGGCCTGTGTTCCTGGGCCCTCCCCCAGCAGCGCTGCCCAGGCCCACCCCTTTGCACCCGTAAACGTGAGCGCCCACCTTCCAGTAGGGACTGCGTTCCCAGGGCTCAGATGATGTGCGAGGCCCCCTGCTCGGCATGTGGGTGGACTTGCGTTCGTCACACTTGGGGTGGAGGGGAGCAGCCTGGGGCTCCTGCCGCTGCTGGCCCCCCTCCTGCCCAACATCCAACTGATAGCGAGTGGGAGAGTCAGTGGCCCCTCCCCACCCCCACCCCACCCCCGCAGCGGCGGATGCCTCATTAATTTGTGCGGGTAGAGGAAAGTCTGCCGCTGAGCAGGGCGCGGTGGGGAGGGCTAGAGGGGATCTGTCTCCAGCACCCCGAGGCTCCTTGCGTCAGGGGGCCAGGGACAGAATCAGTGCTTCCCAGTCTCAGCTGGGAGTGAAGTCACCTGGGGAGACCCCTGCCCTCCCCCACATCTCCTGGTCAGAAGTCCTAGGATTTGACCTCTGTATTTCTTAAAGCTTCCCCAGCAATCCAATGATGCCTCCTGGGACCATGCATGAGGCTGTTCACCCTCAGAGCCCAGGACTGAGCTTTCCTTAGTCCCCCCCCCCGGGAAGCCAAGCCTTTCCTTCTTGGCCCCAAGTGTCACGTGGGCCACCGTGTGTGGCCCTCCCACCCACGGAAGGCGTTGCTTCTGAGCTTGGCTCCCAGTCCATGAACGAAAATCCTGTTCCTTGGGATTCTTGTCCTTCTGTCTCGTCTGTCAGGCTGGGGGGTAGCCTTGAGTTTATACTCCCTGGCCTCTAAGACACTATGAGGATGTGAAGACGTGGGCGGAATTGCCAGGTCAGTTCTGGGCTATGGAGGCTGGTTGGGGATTCCCCGTTCTGGAACTGGAACCCGTCCTGTTACGGCGTACATGTCCGGCCTGTATTTCTGGGCATCCATGGGGGCGCCGGGGCTCCCACTCCGAGCTCCCCGCCCCCGCCCCCGAGCACCAGTCAGAAAAGACCGAGGCACGTCCCCACCCGGGGCCCCGGGCAAAGCACAGAGACCCTGGAAGGGCAGGGGAAGGAGGGCCCCTGGACTGGTGCCCCCCATGATTGAAATGGCAACAGCCATCTCTTTAAGCAGGGATGAAATAAGGCTGGGAGAGGGATCCAGGGAGAAATACCTGCATGCCTGGGACTATGTGTGGGTGGTGTGTCAGCATAGAGGGCAGGGGAGTGTCAACCTGGAGAGAGCACTGGGCTGGGAGAAGCCAGGAGAGCCTAGGCACGTTCTTCTGGCTATAGTGAGCAAGTTCTGGTTTCTGGGCTCCCTAGAGTTTTTGGGGTGATGAAGAGGGCAGTGGTCAGTGTGGGGGTACAGTCAGCTCCCCTGAGCCCGTTAGGGGAGCCCCGTTGACAATACACCCTGAAGGGCTCCCCCCAACAAAGGGTTTTACCTGAAGAAGGAGGGGGGCATTGGAATTACTGTTTAATTGTTTAGAAGGAATTTTTGAGAACTTATTCTGTCTGTGGTGCTTTCTGTGGGATGGGGGCGATTGCCTGGGGAAAAAGGTTAAAAGACCCCCACCTCCCAGCTCGCCACCGAGCAGTGCAGCTCCTGTCACAGTGCAGTTCCTGTCGCGAGAGGTGTTCTCAGTGGGGTGTGCTGGCCCTGTGAGGACCACAAATTTAACCCACGATTGTTCACTGCCTGTGCCTCGCAGGGGACGCTGAGCCCGGGAAGCCCAAAAATACCGGCCACGTCACAACCCGGGACCTCCGTTTTTGTAAATGCCACTGAATGTTTTTCTGACAAACAATGCACTTTAGTAGGCTATCCTTTTTCTGTCAGACAATAACTAAGTGAACGTTGAAAACAGGAGATAGCAATAAAAACAAACAAACATAAACCTACTTATTCATTGAGCCGGTTGATACTTTAGTTCATCTGTGTGACTTTTGCAGGTGAATGTATGCTTCGGGTTAAGCTTTTTAAAATATCTAAGATAGTTCATTGGAAACTGAAACCAGAAGAGGCTAAGAAGAAAATATAAGCTGATGTTTTGCAGATCTTTGCCTTGGGAAAGATTACATAAAGTATAAAACTAATAAAAGAAATCACTAAGAAAAAGTTATTCTTCATTTGACTGGGTACAAGTTTAAAACTTCTGCTCTTGAAAATAGCTGATGCAATCAAAAGGCAACCAGTCAGTTAGGAAAGGCACACATGCAGCAATGTAGCAAAGGATTATGATCTTTCCTATATAAAGAGTTCTTACAATTCAATAAGAATTCCACCAGCTCAGCAGAAAAATTGGCAAAACACATCCACAGACAATCCTCAGGATGGACACAAATGTCTAATAAAGACAGGACAATCTGCTCAAGGAACTGATAATCAAAAAAAAAACATTTTTAAATGACCAAATTGATATAGATTTAAATCCCTGATAGCATTGGAACCTTTTTGGAAATCCATTTGACACTGTGTCAGGGATCCAGCTTATCTAACTGGAAAATAGTCAGGAATCCCAGGAATTAACCTAAGGAAATAGTGACGACTATAGATGAATATTTATGTATAAAAATTTAGAAGTTTATTATTTTAAATAAAAACTATTTAGAAATCAAAAGTCTAGCAATGGTGGCCAATTCAAGAATGGTGCATCCATGGAACACATACAGCTATTAAGATGGGGTATTTGCATTTTGAATTTTTAAACTTGTTAATAATGGGGGGGTGTAGTTATGATATAATTGAAAGGAAGATATGGTATAATTCCAATGTTGGGGTTTTTTTGAAATAGCAGAAAATATACTAAAATATTTGGGGACTATGAGATTTAAGGGACATGTATTCTTTTAAATACATGTTTCATAATTTAAAAAAAAGTTTTAAATAATAAACCAAGGATTCTCTACTTCTAGTTTGGTGGAGACCAGTGATTGGGAACCAGATTTAACTTTAATGAAATAAGCTCACTAAAGTATAAATACATTTTTTTTTTCTTCTGCATGGGCAGGCACCAGGAATTGAACCCGGGTCTCTGGCATGGCAGGTGAGGATTCTGCCACTGAGCCACCACTGCACCACCCTAAATGCATTTTTAAAAAGATGAAAATTGTCTTAAGATAGTAAGTAGTAGAGGCTAATATTTAACAGACAGCCTGACTTACCCAAAAGGAGCCTCGTAGTACCCAGAACCAATCTGAGGCGGTGGAATTGTCCTTGTGTACTCAGGTACCTGGG
This sequence comes from Tamandua tetradactyla, assembly GCF_023851605.1. NCBI lineage: Eukaryota > Metazoa > Chordata > Mammalia > Pilosa > Myrmecophagidae > Tamandua > Tamandua tetradactyla. Next base: position 72,301,171 of record NC_135332.1, on the reverse strand, counting down.
GGAAAGAGCCTGGAATGCTGAACCCAGCGTCTAGATTTTTCTGCTCACCAATTAAGTGACTTTAGGTACTCGGAACCTGTTTTCTCATTTGCAAAACTGCCCTTGTAGGATGTATCCAAGGTGCAGCGAGGGTTAAAATCGGATGATGCATGGGAAATGCTGTGTTTTTAACACTCCTATTTTGGAATTCCTTTTAAAACTTCCAGCATATTCTTTTGATTAGCTTCGGTGGTGGCAACACATCACTCCAAGATGGTTTTGATATTTGGAACAGCCGAGAGTTGTTTGCAGCTGAGTCTGGTATTAGGACGCATCAACTAAGTAATGCCATTTGGGGTGCAAGAGGGGGCGTGACCGTGAGTCACCGTGGAAACATGGCTGGTCCGAATTGAGCTGTGCTGGGAGTGCAAAACACATGGCAGACTTTAAAGAACGTAAAATATCTCACTGATAATTTTTTTCATGTCAATTACATGCCAAAATGATAACATTTTGCATACATCAGGTTAAATAAAATGCATTATCGAAAGTAATTGCACGTGTTTCTTTTCACTTTTTTTAAAAAAATGTGGCTACTAGGAAGTTTAAAATCATAGATGTGTTCCATATTATCTTCCTATTGAAAGGCACTGGTCTAGAGAAAGGGGATTTATATGTTCTTTGTTTAGCTCATTAACTGACCTTGTCATTCTTGAAAAATTCCTGAATTTTAAAAAGATTCTGTCCATTGCATCCTTAGAATAAAGATATAGCTTTTCTCGGTGGTTCATTGGAAAAGACAAGATGCATTTTCATGTGTAGGTCCCAGAGTGATTTTTTTTTTTTTTTTGTCTCATTATTGGGTCCCTGCGGTGTGTGTTGAGACGTTCAGACAATGAGAACAGTGTTTAAAACAGAAACACAACAGGACAGGAGCAGAGAGGGGGCTTCACGGAGGCCTTGGCTGGGAGGCAACTTGGAGAGACAGGCGGGGAGGCCTGTCCTCGGGATTCGGGGTGGTGGGACCAGAAAGCGGTCAGCAAACCACGGCCCCGAGGCCAAACCCATTCCCGGCCTGGCTTACGGGGCCCACAGGCCAAGGATGGCTTTGACACCTTAAGCTGGTCGGAAAATATCAGAAGAAGAAGAGTATTTTGTAACACAGGAAATCATATGAAATCCACGCTTCGGAGCCCACAGCTAAAGCCCCATCGCCCGGCCCGGCCCTTTCGTGTCCCTCTTGCCTACGGTGGGGTTGAAAGTCACAACAGGTCTGGCTTCCCGCGAAGCCGGGAATATTTGCCACCCCGCCCTTTCTGGGACAAGTTCGCTGGCCCCGGAATAAGGGCCCAGCTTCATTCTGCACCCACGTGGGACGTGTTGGGATGGGGAGAGGCCCAAGCAGTTGGGTCCGCGGGACCCAGGGTGGATTCGGGTTTGAGCCGCTGTGGTTCGGGGGCGAGGAGGCGAGGACCCGAGCAGGGTCCCGGGAACCCCAGGACTGGGTGAGTTTCACAGGTGGCCCCAGGAACCTCGGCGATGGGGAGAAGGGGAGACAGCTCTTTCCGTGGAAGACGCGTGAATGGAAGGGCCGCTCGAAGGGGAGGCAGAGGATTGGAGAGGAGCGTTGGTGCCTGGGAGAGCTCGTGACCACGGAGGCATCTGGAAATTTGGCATCTCCTCCAATTGAAGCTGGCGGAGGCTCGAAACCAAGAGTTTGGAAGCCATGGAAGGGGCACCAAGAGAGGCAGGGGTGGGCTGAGGACTTAGTGTTGAGTCCCTGGTCCCAGGTCATCGGACTCACGACCGAGACTCACTTCCTACCCTGCTGGGCCGCGGTGCAAATTCTGCCAGGCCGTCTCTAACCCCCCATCCCGTCCAAGTCCAAGTGCAAGGATAACTTGTGTTCCCCCTAAATCCAGCTTTGGGTTTTTGGAAAAATGAAAAAAAAAAAAAAAGCAGGAAGTTCAAAGAACAATATAACACATCCTGGGACACACACACACACCCCATCGATTGATAATTTTATTGTATTGGCTTCAAGTCTTTTATTCCTTTCAAATAGATAAAACCTCAGCTGATGTTGGAGTCCCCTGCCTGGCCATGGTCTGAGCCTTTGGCATCCATAAGTCCATGGTGAGGTTGTCGCGTGGATTTGTGCACGTTTCTTAATTCACTCCCAGCCAAATCGGTTTGTCGGCGTTTGTGAACTCGTCATCTTCATGGAAACTTCTAGCGGGTCCCTAGACCCACGGCTGCTTCCTGGCTTTTTGCTGGTGAAAGCAGTGCTGTGGAAGCGTCCTGGCAGGTGTCCCCTGTGTGCCCGGCGTACACTTCCTCCAGGCAGACACTGCCACATGGTGTGGTGACAGCCCCCAGGAGAAAATTGCTGACACCCAGCCCAGTTGTCACCACAGGCCCTGCCTACAGGCTGCGTGCAAACTATATTCTATTCTTTTTTGCGTCTTTTCCCGTCCTTAGGCTGGACTCGACCCACCAATTGATTTCATGACCCCCTATATAGCACCACGGCTTTCTGTTTGAAAAACTGCTCCGGATTTTTCCTAAAAGGGCCATTTTTGGGTTTGGGCTTCCTCGGGGGAACTGAGCTGAGCTCACCCTTGCCTTGCGGAGACCGCACGTGTGTTCCAGTCCCGCTTTGCCTGCATCCTCTCGGACGTGTAGTATCTTTGGAATTAATCTTGTTTTTTTTGCCATCCCTTGGGCGTTGAGCTTCCATCCCCCTGCCGGCTGGGGCAGGTGGGCGTCCTGCACCCTGGTGACGGCCCCTGGCTTACCTGGACTGTGAGTTGCCCCTTTCCTCCGGGGCCGGGGCTCGGGTTTGGAGTGTGTCCGTGGGTGCACTCTCTGCACCGCCCCTGCGGGTGAGCGGGGGCACCTCGGGTATGGTCGGTGCAGTGGGCGTCGGGCAGCTGGGGACACACAGCTTGGGTGGGCGGTGCAGACGGAATGTGGGGACGATGGGAAGGAGAGCTGTGCTTATGTTCTCGGGCTGTGCTCAGAGACGTGGAGGCAGCTGGGCGGAGAGACAGGAGGTGCGGCATTGCCTCGGTGGGCACAGGGCCCCTCGGGTGCTGTGGGGCTCTGGGGGGTGGTGACCCACGCCTCCCAGGGACAAGTGGTAGTTGGTGTCTGGACACATTTTTGGTGGTCACTCCAGGTGGGGCCAGGCTGCTGCTGACATCGGTTCTGTGCTAGGCTGACCTCCCGCCGTGGAAGTGACCTGGCCCCCAATGAGTGTGGCGTCTACGTGGCCTGGACCAGTGGGACTTGCCCCCGGGTGGCCAGGGGCTCAGGGTGGGGCAGGTTACAGCCCCGGGGTAGGATATCCCGGTGGGGTACAGCCCCCAGGTGGGGCAGGTTACAGCCCCGGGGTAGGGTATCCCGGTGGGGTACAGCCCCCAGGTGGGGCAGGCTGTAGCCCCAGAGCCACCAGGGCGAGTCCCTGGACCTGGCCCACGAGCGTCTCCCCTCTCTGCTCCTCCCCGGGCAGGTCTGGACAAGCCCCGCTTGGGCCGAAGTGTGGAGGATGGAAACACCCCCCCGGCCATGTCTCTGGGCCGCCTCCTTCGCCGGGCCTCCTCCAAAGCCTCGGACCTCCTGACCCTCACCCCGGGTGGCGGCAGCGGGCCCCCCTCTGTCCTGGACGGGGAGATCATCTACTCCAAGAACAATGTCTGCGTGCACCCGCCAGAGGGGCTGCAGGGGCTGGGGGAGCACCACCCAGGTGAGGGGCTGCAGCATCTCACTCAGTGACCGGGTAAACAGAGGTGTGGGGGAGCACCATCCAGCATGGGGGCAGGAGGCACCACTCAGTGAGGGGGAGCACACCCAGGTGAGGGAGGAGCAGCATCCTGTAGGGAATGATGCTGCAACATCAGTCCTATAGTCAGTGAGGGGAAGCACACAGATGTTTGAGGGGAGCACACCCGGGTGTGAAGGGAGCGTCACCCAGGTGAGGGAAGCACACCCAAGTGAGAGGGAAGCACCTCCGGTAAAGGGGAGCACGCCCAGGTAAGGAGACACCATCATCCAGGTGAGGGGGAAGTATGGGGGGAGGATGCACCTCAAGGTAGGGGGAGCACTCCCAAGTATGGCGAGAGCACACTCAGGTGAGGGGAGCACTACTCATTTTTTGGGAGCACACCCAGCTGAGGGGGAGCATCACCCGCTTTGGAGGAACACTCCAGGTAAGCGTGGACGCCTGCACTGAGCCCAGGAAAGAGCACGGCCCCTCTCTCTAGAGTCACCAAGCCTGGGCCTCAAAAGGCTCTTGCTCACTTCCTCTTTTGCCTTGATTTCCTCATCTGTGGGATAAGGTCACTGACCTCTGACTCAGGCCTTGGGGGTAGGATGGGTTTACAGGAGAATGAAACTGTATTTGCAAGTACTGGGGCTCCTTGAAGAGGGCGTGTGAGCCCTGAGGATAGCAGGTGCAGGCCAGTGCCCTGGGCCCTGTGACTTGGGAGTGGACGTCCCTCCTCCAGGGATGCCCCTGGGCTGTTGGCGCCCCTGGGCCAGCCACCCTGAGTGTGTGCTCCTGCTGCGGTCGGGAGGCAGGACCCCTTGTAAACCAAGGTCAACATCTCCCCATCCTGCCCTCTACCCCCTTCCTTCCAGCCGAGAGGTGGGATGAGAACAAAGCCAGGCATCGAGCAGGGCTGGCAACCTGGAGAAGGGGGAAGAGTCCCCGGGGGGTCACTGGCCCTGTCCATCTCTGTCCTTTAATGCCATTGTTTCAAAATGAGGAAGAAAAGCCTGGCAGGCATGGAGGAGGGTGAGGGTCCTTTTGCAGCCCTCGGCCTCGGAACACAGGCAGTGACTGATGACACAATGCCAGCCGGTGGCAGAGGCGAGGCCTGAGGGCAGGACCCCTCGTTTCTCCCTGGCCTCCCCAAGCACCCGAAACCCGGCTTCCTTTCTAATGCACAGGCCCACCCCTGACGTTTGCAGGGCCCAGGGCAAGAGAACAAACCAAACCTGCAAACCAGACATCTAAATATTCAAAAGTTCTACATCACACCGAGGTCTGGGCACTTTTCTGTAGGCAAATTATATTTCAACAGTGTCCTGAATAAATTATTAAATAAGGCAACATTGTAAAATTATGCTAATAAGCCATGTTTTAACATATCCTATTCTCCTGCCTTGTAAAGGGAATCTTCGCCACGACAATGGCCAGGTTCAAATGTAGAATCAAACTGAGACTCGTTGGCCACCTCCGGGTGCTGAAGTAGAACGCGCCGGCTCAGGAGAGCTGGCTTCCAGCCCCCCAGCCCACCCCTTCTCCCGCAGCCCCCTCCTCTTTCCTGCACTGTCAGGGCCTCCCCAATTCTTTTGAGGACATCCCAGCCTCCATGTCAATGCTTCATCGGGTGCAGAGGCTCTGGACCACTTGGGCAGGGAATTCCGGGGTCCTGGGTCCCTGGAGTGTGTGTGCCCTGGCAGGGGGTGCAGGCCTGGGCATCAAATCCCCCTGACCTAGTAGACCGCTCCCTACTGGGACAGGCGCTGCTGAAAGGAGGGCCAGGGGCTTCCACGCAGAAGGCTCTGGAGAGCTTTGTGACCAGCTTGTGTTGCTGGCAGAAGGAAGAGGGATGGGGTGGGGGCCAGGGGCAGAGGCTGGGGCTCCATTCCCCAGCTCAAGGCACCCCACGACTAGAGGGTGTGACAACACCTCGTCCTGTCTGGACAAGGGCACAGCTGGCTTCCTTCCCCGCATCTTGCAACCTCTTGTCTGGATTCCAGGAGGTCCAAGAGATAAGGACACAGGAGACCTGCCCCTGCCTGGGGGCTTTTCAGGACTCCCACAGGGAGTGCTGGGACTCTCGAGAACAGACCCGGGAGTCAGGGCTTCCCTCAGCACCTCCCCCCGAAACAAAACATTTTAGGAGCCCAGAATGACCAGTCTAGCTCGCCATGGGCCTTGGGTCAGTGTCTCCTCCCTGCCCTTCTCAGTAGTCCAGCTGGGGCCCAGCGGGCAGCCTCCAGAGAGGGCCCTTCATCCAAAACAGTGCACTAAAAACAAATGAAAAACCAAAACAACCGACGAGGGCCAAGGCAGGGCGGGAGAGGCCCAAACACCACCCATTTGGGATTTATTCTCCTTGTGAAATAGAACTGACATCTCTGGCCTTTGTCCCTGCAAATAACACTGTAAAGCAGCTGAGGAGTTGGACTCCGACCTCTGAGCTGTTCCCCAGTCCCCCGGCTCGCTCCTGATGGCAGGCGGGACTGGTGTCGTGGGCAGGATGGGGGCTCGAAACACACAAGCAGGCCCCGGGACTCCCACCCCAAGCTTGGAAAAGCACGCGGCGGGCCACCGCTGGGAGTGGACATTTAGAAGGCGTAGTGTTTAGAAAACGCCTGTAGCTTTAATCTGTTTCAAACTCCTTTTCTTGCCTAGGGCCAGTCTGTCCGAATCCCAAAGAATTTGCCTGGTTCCCTGCTTTGCTAAACGGGTTCGGGAGTGGCCCCTCCAGGAGACAGACTGCAGCCTGTCCGAGCCCTCCCCTGCAGCCTACCCATGCTAGTCCCCCACAACCTGCCCATGCCCCCACCACAGCCTGCCCAGGCTCCCCCCACAGCCTGCCCGTGCCCCAACTCCGCAGCCTGCCCGTGCCCCCCCACCCTGCAGCCTGCCTGTGCCCACACCACAGCCTGTCCGTGACCCCCCGCAGCCTGCCCGTGCCCCCACCACAGCCTGCGTGTGCCCCCCCCACCCCGCAGCCTGCCCGGGACCACCCACAGCCTGCCCGTGCCCCCACCCCACCACCTGCCCATGCCCCCCCGCAGCCTGCCCGTGCCCCCACCACAGCCTGCGTGTGCCCCCCCACCCCGCAGCCTGCCTGTGCCCACACCACAGCCTGTCCGTGCCCCCCCACCCCGCAGCCTGTCCGTGCCCCCCCACAGCCTGCCCGTGCCCCCACCACAGCCTGCCCGGGCCCCCACCCTGCAGCCTGCCCGTGCCCCCCCCACAGCCTGCCCGGGCCCCCACCCTGCAGCCTGCCCGTGCCCCCCCCCACAACCTGCCCGTACCCTCCCCTCCGCAGCCTGCCCGGGACCCCCCGCAGCCTGCCCGTGCCCCCCCCCCCGCAGCCTGCCCGTGCCCCCACCACAGCCAGTGTGTGCCCCCCCACCCCACAGCCTGCCCGGGACCCCCCGCAGCTTGCCCGTGCCCCGCTGCAGCCTGTGTGTGCCCCCACCAACACGGTGTCCCGCTGCTTTCCCGCAGGGTACCTGTGCCTGTACATGGAGAAGGATGAGCTGCTGGGGGCCACCCTCATCCTCGCGTGGGTCCCCAACGCCCGGATCCAGCGGCAGGATGAGGAGGCGCTGCGCTACATCACCCCCGAGAGCTCCCCTGTGCGCAAGGCCCGCCCACGGGGCCGGCGCTCCCAGAGCTCGGGCGCTGCCCGCCAGCTGTCTCCCACGGACCCACGGCCACCCCTGAGCCCCAGAGACGAGGCAGCCCCGGGGGAGGCTCAGCGCATGCGGGATGCCGAGCACGCCAGCCCCGTGGCCGAGGAGGGGGACAAGCTGGCCGGGGGCCCGGGACTCGGCGGCCCCTTTCCCACCCCGCAGCCGGCCAGCGGCGACCCCAGGACCTTGCTGCAGGTCAGCTCGCTGGATGGCCCCGAGGAGGGGCGGGAGCCGCGGCCCGAGGCTGGGGAGGAGGAGGGCTCCTTGGAGCTGTCAGCCAGCGGCGTGAGCAGGGACAGCTCCTTCGACTCGGATTCTGACGCCTTCTCCTCGCCCTTCTGCCTCTCGCCCATCAGCGCCGCCCTCGGGGAGAGCAGCAGCTCCGTGTTTCTGGAAAGCGAAAGCAGGTGAGCGTCCAAAAGGAATATGGGCTCTCTGGGGTGGGCCCTGAGAGGCCTGAGCTTGGGAAAGGTAGGGAGTGTGCCCGTTGCTCTGTGACCCGGCACGGGAGACCACCGACCCCCAGGGACCCTGCTGCTGGGGGAAGCTGGCTACCCCAGGTGGCGGCGATGACAAGGCCCACCCATGTCCCACCGTTCGATGCCCCCAGGAAGGATGTGGGCAGGGGGTCTCTCAGCTCCAAAACGGTCCTTGCCAGGCTTGACCAGCTCCAAACAGAGGCCAAAGGCCGTGAGGCCGAGCCTTCGGCGGTTTCCAGGAATCCCGGGGTCACTGGGTCAGGGCACGGGGTGACCCTGTCGCCCCAGGTCCGGTCACGGCATCACAGCTCACGGCCGTGGGAACTGGAGCCTCCGTTTTCTGCTCCCCACCTGCGGAGCTGTCAGCAGGGGGGACGTGGTCCCTGGGGCCGCGGTGGCATTTCCTACCCATGGGGCCCACGCGATGCTCCTGGGTCTCCACCTGCTCATTGACTCAGGCCAGGCAGGTGTCGGGCACCAGGGGACAGCCCTGATGGGGACGGGAGGCATTGTCAGAGTGGCCACCATGAGGCCTCATTAGCGGCCCTCCGGCCTCGGAGGCCGAGCGATCCACGGTAATGGACTCAGGCCCACTCACGGCCACCTGTATGACCCCAGGTGGGGCCACATCTGACTCTGACCATCCCTTCCTGTGACTCTGCATGGGGTCTTTGCCGTCATTAGGTTTCCAGGCAAATAACGGTGATGATACTAAGCAATAATAGCAGCTGACATTCATCAGACAGTTGGCAAATCATCATTGAGCTCCTGCTCTGGTTTGGGTGCAGACCAGGTACAGACCAGGTGTGGGCCAGGTGTAGGTCACTTGAGCCCCAAATGCCATATGAAATGTTTTTATGCTCACAAAACCCCAAGCCCCATGAGGTAGGTACCAATACAGGCCCCATGGTATAGAAAGGGAGACCAAGGCCCAAAGAATTTCGGTAGCTTGCTAATGGTCACCCAGCTTGCAGGTTAGCCAAGCCGGGAGCAGAGAGCATGATGCTCCTTCAGACCATGGACCTGGAGCCAAGGAGTTCATTGGTGCAGGGCAGTTAGTTTGCTGGCTTCAGCAGGAAGGAATGAGTTGGATCCCTTCCTGGTTTGACCCCTTCAGTAAGCTCGGGTCCCCAGGCTGTACCCCTAACGTTCGCCTCAAGGACTTGGGGGACGCTCATAAAAGGAAGCAGTCAGCTCGCCGCCCCCGGGGACTCCAGGTACCCGAGGAGGTGCCTGGCCTGCTTGCTAACCCCAGACCCCAAAACAGGCTGGGGTCAAAGCCGAGCCCTCGTCTGGGTCCCACGGGCTGGGCTCAGCCGGGGCTCCCCCTGGCGGTGCCAGGCTGGCAGTGCAGGGGCGCCTGTGAGCGTGCAAGCATCCCTGGTCCGGGGGGCAGGAGAGGGGTCTCTAACCCTTCCCGGGTCCGTTGATTCGCGGTCAGCTCTCTGGGGATCTCGGACACAGCTGGGATGTTGGAATCAGGCGGATGTGGTGGAGCCCTGACCCCACCGTTTGGGGAGGAACCTGGGAAAGTGCTTGTCTTCCTGGAACCTCAGTTTCCTCATTTGTAAGGCGAGGACAACCATATGACTTTATGGGGTAATCATGAGAATCGGGCGCCTGCACGGATGCTCCCAGCTGCATCTGCCAGGAAGCTTCTGGGCAGCTTCACGTCGGACGCCGAGCTTCCCTCCTGCTCTCGAGCAGCCGCTCTCAGCCGGGGCCGCTTCTGCACCAGGAGTTGGGAGAGGGACATGTGCGATGGATGGGGACCATCTTCGGTAGCATGGCGTGCGGGCCTGGAGGAGGGTGGTCGTTTCTACAAGCTCCCCAGGGGGTTGGGGTGTGCAGGTGGATTTGACCACCCGGCGCCCTCTGCCCCACCTCGGACAGCTGAGCTGAAACTGGGTGGCCCAGTGGGTCGTGGGGCTGGAGCCCCGTTAGGAGCCCTTTCTGCAGTAGAGCTTGGGGAACCGTGTTTCTACTGCCCGGATTCCCAGCTCCACTGTGATTTAGGGTTAGTGGTCATCGGTCCACTGAGAGTTGCTTCTAGGCACTCAGGCCCCCCAGAAACCTGGAGCCAGCTGGTGCCCTCGGGGTGGTGACTGAGGAGTTACTTTACCAGGCACTTTTGCCAGCGTGGGTCTCCGGCCTCGGCTTTCCAGCAGTCTCCCAGACTCTCTCTGGTCCTCTGTATGGGACCCTCCGATGGCCACCCGTCGCCCTCGGGATGCAGCGTTACCCCCTGAGCATGGGGTCCTTCGCTTCTGGTCCCCCAGTAGGCTTTGTGGTTCCTCTCCGGCCACGCCTGCGTTCGGTCTGCCCCCGGGGCCTGTGCGGGCAGTCCCTTCACCTCGATCCCTTCTCCTCCACTCTCCCAGCCGGCCGACCCGTACGTAGGACCTTTGAGACTCAGATGGCGCCAGCTCGGGGGCCCCCTGCTGCGCCGTCCTCCCGGGGCCTGTTTTCTGCCGGCCACGGCGCTCAACCACGGGTTGCCTGGGGTGGGGGTGGGGGGCTGGCAGGAGCCGCAGGGATCTGGCTTCAATCCCAGCTCTGCCTGTCATGCGCCCTTGAGGAAGATACCTCCTGTGTCCGAACCTCAGCTGTGAAATGCACCTAGAGCCCCGGGGAGGGCAGTCAGCGTGAGGGGAGAGCACAGGCTGGGTCCCCAGGCCCTTCATGGAGGCCGCTGCTCTGGGGTGACGGCCCATCCGCCCCCCACATGCAGTTCAGGCACAGCAGATGCCCTGGATACGGCGGCATCTCAGCGTCCCTTGCCTTGGGCCCAGCAACTCCGCCCGGGGTTGCCTCCCTGCCCGTGTGGCTCCATCCACCACGGCTCACCCGAAGTGCCCAGGCACAGCGTGGTGCTGGACACGATGTGGGAGACGGGTCCCAGCTGCCTCCCGGCGAAGGACGGACCCCAGAATTGGCCTTTCTCTGTGGCACAACCCAATAGGTGTCCGTCGGGGCCGAGAGTTCCCGTTCCTGTCGTGCGGGCAGGGGTGTGGATTTTGGGGGGCCGGAATCTGTATTTTTCCCCAAGGTGAATGTGACGTGAGTGGATTCAGTCAACGCAGCACCAAGGGCACAGCTTTGCTTTTCGTGTCATGGGCACACTCAGCCCCCACTAGACTGTCAGCCCTGGGAGTGAGGGCAGCGTGCATCTGTCCCTTAGCCCAGGCATAGCCTGGGCATCTTCGGCAACACTTGTACTGGATGATGTCAAATAGGGTTTCCAACCCGGGGGGCACATGGCACCCCCTGGGAAGCTTTTAAAATCCCTCTTCCTAGGCCACTTAGAGCCTCTGGGCATGTGTTTTTTAAATTGCGCAGGTGAGTCCAGCCTGCAGGGACATCAGAGAGAAGGCATGGTCTTCACGCCCACAGATGCAGAGGGATGTCAGGCCCAGGTCCCCGAGTACCAGCATCCACACCAGGCCAAACATGTGGCAGGTGGGTAGGGGGTTGGCTAGGAAGGACCTATTGACCCTCCTGGGCCAAGTGATATGAATTGAGAGGACCCCTCAGGGGAGAGAAATTAGACCAGCTCGTGGAGAGTGGACAGCTGCCCATGACCACAGAGGGCTCACCCACTCGTTTTGTCATTCCCATAGGTAGTTCACAGAAGGACTGAGTGGCTTTAAAAACTCAGCAGTGTGCCCTGGGCTTTCCACATTTATGTGCACCCTCGGTTTGAATTGCCCTGCAGGGTCAAGCTGGCAAGGCTTGGCCTGGGGAGGTTGGGGCTCCCCGAGTGACCCCAAAGCAGGCGGAACCCGGCTTGCGGCCCCCACCCCCTCTCCATCACCCCCCAGCCCCAGACTCTGTGGTCAGCCCAGAGACCCTTCATGAGTTCACTGGGCATCCTGCAGGACAGATATGGCCTCAATGGTTGACGAGGAGAGCTGGCCAGGCCCTGGCATCTCTCCTTTCTGCGTGTGGATTTTGGTCCTGAGCTTTGAAGAGCGGGGCTCAGGTTTCCGGGGCGCACCTGGTTCCACACCCAGGGTCAGGGTCAAGGTTTGTGGTCGTAATGGAGATACAAAATCGTGGACATCTTGCCACGACCTTCTGTCCTGAAGGTAACCAGCCCCATCTAAAGAGCTGCCAGTGGCCCGGGGCCTGTCCACTGGCCCAGCCCGTGAGACGTGCATTGGAGTATGTTTGGAGAGCTGAAGCACAACTGCTGCTGCCTGGCCAAAATGACATGCATCCTACGAGGTTGCCCAAATATGGGAAAAACATTTGCATGAAGATGGTCATCATGGCTTTCTTTATATGGAGGAAAAAAGGAAAAGGGCGTAGGTATCCAACAAAAGAACAAGGGAGATCATGTTGCATCTGCTAGAGCAAGGGGCTTTACCGGGGGTCCTGAGTCCCCTGGAATCTTTGCATATGTGCTTGCGAATGTGCATTTTGTGCAAGGGGGACCATCTGACTTCCCAGAGGGTCTGTGACGCACAAGAGATTCAGTGCCTCTGTAATACCCGATGGAAAAGCACAGGGTGTTTGTAGATGCAGATACTCTGCATATATCAAGAAAGGACCAGCTAGTTTAGGGTGTGCATGTTATGATTAAATTGTATTAAAAGGCCTGTTGCATGCTTGTATGGTCGAGAACAGTGCCGCTCGGTGACGGAATACCCAGATCAGTGCTGTCCAAACCGGTAGCACCCGCCTCCTGTGCTTAGGGGGCCCTCGGAATGTGGCTAGTGTGTGTGAGGCGCTTTTTATCTTATGTAATATTAATTCATTTAAATCTACATTTTAATAACGACCCACGGCGAGCAGCCACCATATTAGCCAGGGTGAAAGGGAGATGCGCCAATATGTGATGGTAGTGTCATTAGGAGGAACTTTTTCTCCTTTCTCAATTTCCAGACATTTTATACTACAATTATAGTAATCTTATAATGAAACATTTAAAAATATATATGGCCAGTTAGAAGAACGCTGTGCAACTCAGGATAGCCTGCCGGATCTGCTAATGAAAAAGCCCCCGAGGGCTCTCCATTCAAGTGCAGTCCTTCCCATGAAACCGAAGCTAATGACCTGCCACCGAGAGTCCCCTGCTTGTCGTTGGCGCTTGTCTACCCCCACCCCCCACCCTGGGTAAATGTGCTGTGTCAGAACGGCTAGCCCAAGCCAAGGGAGATGGGCTGGAGCCCCCTCCCCACAGGGTTGTGACCTGTCACTTGGGTCTCACTGGCGCTGTGTTTCTTCCCGCGGCTTGGACACCCAGGCCAGGTGAGCTGGGCGCGGACCCAGGTGGGCAGGGACCGGCAGAAACCTCCCGGCTACCCCTCAGGTCCTGCCCGGTGGCCTGGCCTGCCTTTCCGTCCCTTCCCACATACACCAGTGCAGTTTGGCTAAACTCAGGTAGCGCCCAGCTTTTCCCAGCCCTGCTCCCTCCACCTGGAATGCTCAAATCCCAGCCAGCTTACAGAGCTGGAGGAGGCCCTCTCCCCTCAAGAAACCCAAGAAACTGCTCTGGCCAGCTCCCACCGCTCTCCACTCGACGTGGGAACACACTGCCTTGCACACTTGCTTTATCATGGGTCCTTCCTTTCTGCCAGGAGCGGTGCTTTCTGATAGAACTTTCTGCAGAGACAGAAGGGCCCCATGGCCACCCTGTCTGTCATGGGCAGGCTCTTCAGCACTTGACCACGACAAATGCTGGGCTCGGTTTTTAATTTTATTAACTATCCATTGATTTAAATTTAAAGAGCCATGGTGATGAGGCGTTTCTGTGTCAGAAAACGCCTCATTCTGAGGCAGAAAGGAAGGACCCACGATAAAGCAAGTGTGCAAGGCAGTGTGTTCCCACGTCTAGTGGAAGACGCACCGGGAGAGCGGTGGGAGCTGGCCAGAGCGGTTTCTCGGGGGAGAGGGCCTCCTCCAGCCCTGTGCAGCTCTGGTCTAGACAGACTGTTCCTTGGAAGAACAAAAGCAAGCAAACCTGTGTGCCACCCACCCGACCTGCCCAAAGAGGCAGGGGGATTTCAGGTTACCCGGGAGCCCACCAGGGAGGGGTCAGTGACGGCGAGGCCCGCGGTGAGCACCTGCCCCACCTGTGCGGGGCTGGCGCGTGCACCTGCGGCCCTGCCGGCCGGACAAAGCTGACATTAATGGTATCGTAAGTGCTTTATGCCTCTGGGAAGAAAAGACTCCGAGACACCAGGGTATCAGCAAGGATGGCTGAATTATTGATGGCGTTATCGGTCCGTGTCGGTTAGCAGGCCCTGCTCCTGCACGCGCCCTGAGCACCTGGGGAGCCCCCGTCTCTGAGAGGGAGACGGTGAGGTTGGGGGTCAGGGTGGAGCACCGGGACACGGAGGAAGGTCCCCCTTCAGCACCCCTCCATCCCTGGGCCCCCAGAATGCCCCCCTTCAGCACCCCTCCATCCCTGGGCCCCCAGCAGCCGCCTGCCAGCCAGCAAGTTGGCAGCTTCTGAGGCTCTGTTGTTTGCGTTTGTTTGTGCTGCTGTAACTGGGAGCTGAGATGTATTCCTTTAAAACATCCTCACCCGGCACCCCGCAATCTGTTCTGCACCTCCTTAGGACGAGTCTTGTCTTCTGTTTTGGCAGCACAGGGCAGGCTCTGTGCAAGCATTCTGTGCTCCCCAGCGGCCCCCGCCACCAGCTGGGGTGGCAGCCAGCAGCTGCTCCACGGGGCCCCAAGGAGGACAGAGTTCAGGGTCCAGGGAATGCAGCTGGCAGGTCCGAGCCCCGTGGAAACGGCCACAGGACGTCGTCTCACCCCAAGAACCTCGCTGTTGAGCTGGGAAGTCAGGCAGGTGCCCAGAACCACACACCCCTCAGCTCCTGGAGCTTTAGGGGTGGCCACCGACCACCTCGACAGCGCCTCCCCTTTGATGTCCTACTCTGGGCAGCTGGTTGGCTCATGCACTCTGCCGGGGACAGAAGGGGCCGGCCTGCTGGGTGGGCCGATAGGGCGAGGACGCCCCTGGGTGAAGCCAAGCCTCTGCCGCCACTCCCAGCACATGAGCTTTGCAGGATTTTGAGCTCTGTGCCTCACTCTTCTTATCTGTGGAATGGGCCATTGGAGGATGGAGTGGGGTGATGCATGTTAAATGCTTCCCTAACGGCTGGGCACCCAGGAAGCAAATCCTAATTACAAAGTGACCTGGCACCTTTGTGCAGCACGCTGGTGAGCTAACCTCGCTCTTAGGTGCTTTATCTTAGTCTCCTGGGGCTTAAAACAACTGAGATTTGTTGTCCTATGCTTCTGGAGGCCAGACGTCTGAAATCGGGGAGTGACAGAGCCGCCCTCCCTTGGCAGCCTTCGGGCGGGGGGGCTCTGTCCTTAGCTCTCCCAACTTCTGGCGGCCCTGGGTGGCCCTGAGCTGGTGGCCGCGTCACTCCCATCTCTGCCTCTGTCTTCCCACGGCCTCGTCCCCTGCGTGCATGCCCTCTCTCTTACAAGGACACCAGGCATTGGATTTAGGGTCCACTGTAAACCCAGGGTGATAAGATTCTTAATTAATTAAATCTGCAAAGACCTTTTTTTCCAGATAAGGTCACAGACACAGGTGCTGGGTGGATGAGAATTTGGCGGGGGGGGGGGGGGGGTTCTCCACGCGGCCCACACTGTGCTATCATGTTCGGACCTAGTTAACCCTTGAATCGCCACTGCATGGCAGGTTGTCCTTTTGGAGGGAAGGTGGAGACACGAGAGCTCAAGAAATTTCACAGGCTCACAGAACATCCAGCTGCCACTGTGATACTGACTCCGAAGTTTTAAAACAAAAAGCAAACGATCAAGACAAGATGAGGCCCCGGGAAGCCCCTCGCCTCTGTTGTCCCCTGGAAATCAGCCACTGGCCCTGTCGAGCCCCTGGGCCCAAGAGAGTGGTGGGGCTTGAGCACGGGAACTGCGGAAACCGGCTTTACATAGGAGAAAGCTAACATCAGTCCCTTTTAGGAAAAGGGGGGAAGGAATGCATAAAGCAAACATTCATAATCTTTGATCCCTTTTATCATTTGGGTCATTTTTGTCTGGCCTTTCAAAGTTGAGGATTCTAATGGTCTCTACCAGGCGTCGGCATGCTTTTTCTATGAAGTGCCTGACAATGAGAATTTTGAGCTCCATGGACCTGAGAACTTCTCTCACAGCTTCTCAACTCGGCCTTGGCAGCACAGACAATATATAAATGGTCAGGCGTGGCTGTGTGCCAATAAGACATTATGTACAGACACTGAAATCTGAATTTCGTATCATTTTCAGGTATCGCGAAACAGTCTTCTTTTTATTTATCTTCAACAATTTAAAAATGTAAAAACCATTCGTAGCGCACAAGCCACCCCAAAAACAGACGGCAGGCCGGAGTGGCCTCTCGTCTACGCCTGTGCTGTCCAGTAGAATCAATGCAAGCCACAGAAGTAATGCAATTTTTTCCAGTAGCCACGTTTTTAAGGCTTGTTTTAATTTAAAAATAACTACAGATTCACAGAAAATAGCAAAAACATATACGGGGAGATCTCCTGCACCCCTCTCCCAGCTTCCCCCAAAGGCGACGTCTTCCAGCAAACCAGTGCAGGTTCAGAACCAGGGAAATGACGTTGGCACAACCCGCCAGTCTTACCAGGTCTCATCCGTGTGCGTGTGTAGTTCTGAGGAATTTTATCACATTGTCTTTGGGTAACCACCACGACAGCCGAGATACAGGATGTTCTGTCATTGCAGGCTTCTGAGTCTTACACCTTTATAGTCTCACCTGCCCCCTTCCCCAACTCGAACCCCCCAAAACTGCTGCTGTCCTCTCCATCTCTATAAGAATGCTGTGTGCATGGACTCATACGTAACCTTTTGAGGCTTTTCTTCACTCAGCATAAGCCCCTGAGATCCATCCGAGTTGTTGCGTATCTTGACAGTTTGTTCCTTTTTCTTGCTGCATAGTATTCCATGGTGTGGGTGGGCCACAGTTTGTTTAATTAGTCACCCATTGAAGGACGTCTGGACTGTTTATGGTGTTTGGTTATTATGAATAAAGCTGGTATGGACACATGTATACAGGTTTCACGTGTACTGAGTTTTGATTTCTCTGGAATAAATGCCCAAGAGCATGACTGCTGGGTGATATGGTAATTGCATGTTTAGTTTTAAAAGAAACTGGCCAGGACCGGCCACGGTGGCTCAGCAGGCAAAGTTCTCACCTGCCATGATGGAGACCCGGGTTCGATTCCCAGAGTCTGCCCATGCCAAAAAAAGTAAAGAAACTGGCCAACTCTTTCCAAGAATGGGAAATGTGTGAGTGAACAGTTTCTCTGTATCATTGTCGACATTTGCTGTTAGTAATTATTTTTCACTTTAGCCGTTCTGATAGGTGTGTTTCTCATTGGATTGTTTTTGGGTTTTTTTCTTTTTTTAGGGGGTGGGTGTGTGCATGGTCTGAGAATTGAATCTCATTTGGTTTTGATTTTCATTTCTTTAGTGACTAGTGATGTTGAATCTCTATGCATGTGTTTATTTGGTGTTCTTTGGTGAAATGTCTGTTTGTTTCTTTTGCCCTTTTTAATTGGGTCGTTTGGGGTTTTTTACTATTGAGTTTTGCAAGCTCTCTGTATTTTAGATATTAGGGCTTGGTCAGACATGTGGTTTGGTTTGTAAATCTTTTCTCCCAGTCTGTAGCTTGTCTCCTCATCCTCTTACCAGGGCTTCTCAAAGAGCAAAAGCTTTCATTCTAATGAGGTCAAATTTATCAAATTTTCCTTTTATGGATTGTGCTTTTGGTGTCATATAAGAACTCTTTGCCTCGTCTTAGGTCCCGAAGATTATCTCCTATTTTTTCACTAAAGGTTTTATAGTTTCACATTCCATGTTTAAGTACGTGATCCATTTTGAATTAATTTCTGCATAATGCGTTCTCATTTGGTTTGAAGTTCATTTTTGCCCATGGATGTCTGATTGCACCATTTGTGGGAAAAGTTCTCCTCTCTCCAGTGAATTGCTTTCGCACCTTTGCAAAGATTAAGTTGGCATATTTGTTTCGGTTGAATAGCCATATTTTAAAAAGTTAAAAGAAACAGGTAAAATTAATTTTAATAATGACCCCAGTATATCCAAAATATTGTCACTTCAACATGTGATCAATGTGAAAAAATGACTGGTGACAGAACTATTTTACCTTCTATTTTTGTGCTGTCTTTGAAATCCTATGTGTATTTCATGCTTCCAATGCATCTCAATTCAGACTCACTGGTTTTCAAGTGCTTGATAGCCACACGTGGCAGTGGCCTCTGCATAGGTCAGTGTGGGTCTACACAGTTGGTGTGTCCAGCCTTTTAAAAATTTTTAGCCGTCTCTGACCAGTGTGTCTTCCTTTGTCCCTGATGTTTGGGTGGCTTCTAGGAAGAGGAGTCCAGAGGGCTCTACATCCCGAATGCCCCCTGCCCTGAGCAGGGGTTCCAAAAGTCAGGGGTCAAGAGAGTGAGATTCTGCAGAGATGTCTAGTGGAGTGGCTGCATGGGGTGGGTCATCTTGAAACCAGGCTCTTGCTTATCGCTCTCCAGAAAACAGGCATGTCTGTAAAAAGCTGGGCTCTTTCCATTAAAGCCGTCAGGACAGGGTAGAAGGAACACTTTTCCCTCCTGAACCCAACAGCAGGACGTCCAGGCGCCGAGATGGCCAGCTCCCTCAGGACCGTGTGCTCCCGGCTGCAGGGCCCCATGGAGGGGCCGGGAATGGCCCTGTGTGGTCGGCCCTCCCTGCTGCGGCGCAAAACCACGACAGGCCCTCTGGGAGCCCTTGACGCAACTGTCACCCACCTGTAGCACGGCAGCTGGGGGCACGCTCTCCTGGAGGGGGACCGGGCTCTGAGCCACTCATCTGCAGGGAGCGCGCTTGGGGGCAGGAAGTTGGAGGCACCAGGGCCCCCTTGGCAGGGGCCCCACACACCCGGAGGCCCATGTGAGCTTCCGAAGGATCTAGGTCTCCGCCAGGAGAGGCGGTGACGCGGCGGCCGCTCCCCGGGAGACAGGAGCTCACGCGCCGCCTCTGGGGACCCAGCCTGGCTGTTGCAATGTAACCCAATAACTGATGAAATCCCCCTTCAAAGTTTGGGAAGGGGGGGTGTGGTGCAAAATGACCTTTTGTCTTTGGATTGAAATGCTCCCTTGTCTGGTTGTGTTTGCCTTAACGTCATTCCCAGCCAAGTAAACAGAAAGGGCATTTCCACTTGGATTTTCTCTTTAATTCAATCAATGTTTATTAAGCACCTGCAATGTGCAGGCAAAGGACAAAGGATTCCTGGCGGCCCCTCCACCCATCCGGAAGCTTCCTTGCTTCAAGGAGGCAGTTTTGGGAGCCTGAAAATAGGGTGTCCATGATAACCCAGAGCAGCTATTATGGGCTGAATTGTGTCATCTCCTCCCCCTTTAAGATCTGTTGAGGTCTGAACCCTGGTACCTGAAGGTGACTTTATAGAAATAGGGTCTTTGCAATGCACTCAAATTAGGACAAGGCCACCTGAATCAGGTGGACCCTAACCCAGTGTCTGGTGTCCTTGTGAGAAGAGGGAGGTTTGGACAGACAGACACAGAGAGGAGCCGGCCACGTGATGGAGGCAGAGGCTGCAGTGACACAGCCACCAGCCGAGGATGGCACCGCAGGCTGGCAGAGGTTAGGAAGGGCCCTGCCCTAAAGTGTCCGAGGGGGTGCGGCCCGGAGTACGTGTCAGTTGTTTTAAACCACCCCGTTTGTGGGCATCTTGGCGGCCCTAGGAAGCAGGATAGCTGCTAAAGACAGCTTGCCGCTCTGGTCCAAGCCGCCTGCCTGCCCTCTGATCACCCGGAAGGAGCAAGCGGGAAGCTTGAGGCAAGAGGGGCATCTTGGGCATGTCTTGACCTTCTGAGCTACAGGCCAAGACTTCAAGGGTCCTAAGCGTGGCCACCAGGGCGGTGTCTCCAGAGCCAGGCACCTGGGTGACCGTCCCAGCTCCGTCTGGCCACACACCCCAGTAGTCCTGGACCCTCAGTGCCTCAGTTTCCCCTCTGAGTGATGCGGGTACTGACAGAATGTCCCCAGATGACCATCACGAGGCGTGGCACCTGCCACCAGCGTCTACTCAGCACGCTTGTGCTGGACTAGCTTCAGGCCCTTTCCGGTGACCGGTCACTCTGCCCGCCCCGTCTCGGCCCTGGGACAAATGCCACTTGTCCTCTTTTGCTTGGTGATTCCCAAATCGGGGTAGGGGCCCTGATTTGGGAGTCTTTTGCAAGGGGCTTTAGAGCCGGAGAGCTTGGCGCAGGGAGAAGCCGTGTCCGGGTGGTAGAAGAGTCCTAAGTCAGCAGTGGGAATGTTCTGGAAGGAGGGAATGTGCAGGGGGAGACCCGCACGTGTCAGGGGAACGAGAGGAAAGGAGAAGCGATGGTACCTGTGGGTGCCGCGGCCAAACGGGCCTCCTGCAGGGGGCCATGGGGGCTGGCGGGCGGCCGAGCCGGGTGGATGGCGAAGCCATCGGGGCCTGTCTTGCTTCTGTAAATATTTAAACACTGGGAGGATTATTTTTGGTAGCCGCAGTTCTCTCCGCAGGCCTGGCGGGCAGCCGGGCTGCTGGGAAGGGTGTCGAGTGACAACGGGCTCGCCCCAGGCCCCCCAGGATCCAGGTCTCCTTCTGCCCCCACCGCGGTTTAATTGGGTCGTGGTCCCCGCCTTCGGGGAGAGTGGGAAATGATGCTCCCTACAGCCCCCTTCGGGGCGAGACCAACCCCGCAAAGAGGGATCTTGTTGTAGGGGGGCTGCCTGATGGGAGTTGAAAGTGACAGCTCCCCGAGCTCCCAAGCCCGGGCCAAGAAAAGCAGCAGAGTGCAGGGTCAGGAACCGGCTGGGGACACCCTCAGGGAGGCCGCCGCGCGCTGCCAGCGCCCCCCGGGTGTGAAAGGGGGCATTATGTGCCCCACAGCCTGAGGGGTCCTGCAGAGAGACGTCTTTGTAGGGACGCCGCAGGCAGATGTGTGCAGAAGCCCTGCTCCCAGCAGCGCAGCCACCAGCCCCGGGTAGGGGACAAACGTGGACGTGGGGCAGGTGGAGGGGGCGCTCAGGCCTCTGCAGGGACCCGTGGCCACCTTCCCCCTGTCCCCCCAGTGGGGTTGGGATCCCGTGGGCCTGCTGCCTCCCCCGCGCTGCCCCGGGGTGCCCAGTGGAGGGGGCGGGGGTGTGAAACACTGCCCCTTTGAAACGCCATCTCTACGGAGGTGGCACTCGGCCGAGGGAGGGCTCTCTGGGTGCCCAGCAGATGGCAGGCTTCCCCTAGACCAGCCAGGGACTGTCCCCTGTGCCGTGCCACCACCCGCCCCCTCCCCTCCCCATCCAGACAGGGGCTGGAGGATGCTCAGAGAGGGGAGTCGTCCCTACTTCCGGGCTCCCCCCCTGCAGTCCCCTTTCATTCCCCACACCTCCCCCCAAGCTGATTTTTAAAAACCCTTCTCAACTTGGATATCAACTGGAAAGTGCCTACAAACAGGGGCACTTAGCCGCCTGAGGCCAGGCGGGTGCTGTTGGGGAGGGGTCCCAGCACCCCACTTTGGCAGGCATCCCTTCCTGGGTCCTTTTTCTGTCATCAACTGGCCGCCACCGTCCCCTCTCACTTCCGTCTCTTCTCTGGGTCTCTGCTGGGTGGAAAGCTGCCCGTGTGGCCTGCCCCCCACCCTGACTCCAGTCAAGCCTGACTGCAGCCTCCCAGAAACCAGGAGCGGGGACAGGCCTGGGCCCTGGTTCCAGCGCAGAACCTGGGGGGGAGGGGGGAGGGGAGAAGTCAGCCGGAACACAGCTGGTCCATGACCCCCTCACTCCCCTCCACGTGGACACACAGCCCCCCAAGACGGCTCAGCTGAGTCTCAAGCGTGGCTTTGGCTGGAATTCGCCTTGCTGGGTCCTTCCTTTCATATTATTATTCATATTTATTATTACATAAGTAATACGTGGTTGGTGTAGACTTGTCAGAAATAAAGAGAAGACAAAAGCAATTCCAACCCCCCCCCCACCCCGGATAAATCACTGTAGCTGGAGAAACAACCCTTGGCGTACATCATTCCAGAACTTTTAGCACCAACTCTGGAGGTTGCCTTGGCCCCAGAAATTGGTCTTGAACTTCAAACGTTGGGAAATCACGATGGTGCGACCCAGAGCCGCAGGCGGCAAGCACATGCCGGGCACAGGGACACGGCCACCACTCCCCTCTCCCCGGGTATGGCCCAGGGGGTCTGCCCCTCACCAGCCACAGCCCACCATCCCTCGGGAAACGCACGCTGCTCCCTGCAGGGTTGGTTCCATCTTAATCAAAAGCGGCCAAGCCGCTGAGAGTGAAATCTGTTCGCCAGGCACTCCTGGAAAGCGTCCTTCCGAGGCAGGCCAGCCCACCTGGAGGAAGCTTCTGGAGCCTGTCTAGATGGGACCAACGATAACGCTTCCTGGCGATTGAGCAACCTAGAAAAATTGGGTCTCACCCCTTGTCTCCAGGGAATTGGGAAACGCCGGGCAGCCTTTTCTGGGGGGTTGATGCGAACCCTTGTCATGCTCCCAGCACATGCTGCTGCTGACCTCAGAGTCCCGACCCTGCCGCCTTGTAGGGGTCCCAGGGAGGGGCCCGGCTCAGAGCCCCCTACCAGTGGGGAGTGGCGGGGTGGCGGGTGGGCAGGGAAGGGCCTGGCGGGATTCCGCCTGTGTCTCTGTAGCTTTCCCTGCAGAGCGTGCCTGGGCCCCTTCTCGCCGCGTGCACGCTGGGTCGTTGGTGTATTTTAGTTAAGTCCCAGTCCCTTCGTGTCTCTGCCGACAGCTGTTGAGGCAAAGAGCAGCCGCGGCGCCGCTGGGCAGGCTGGTTAGCAGAGATTGGGCAGAGCCCAAGCGACCCCTGGTCCAATGCCTGGCTTAGTTTCCTGGGGCTCCCACAAACGGGGTGCTTCACACAGCGCACACTTATCGTCTCACAGCTCTGGAGGCTGAAGATCTAAGTGGGGGTGTCGGCTGGGCCCTGCTTCCTTGGCGTCCATGGGGGAGAATCTGCTCCATGCCTCGCCTTGGTTTTGGGGGGCGTGAGGGGCTGCGGCCATCCTTGGCACTCCCACAGCCTTTTCCCCTGTCTCTTACGGCGTCCTGTCCTCCCTTCTTATAGGGGCACCAATCACATGGGGTTAGAGCCCCCTACTCCACTGTGGCCTCATTTTGGCTTGCCTCTTTCCACCTGCAACACACCCTATTTCCACATAAGTTCATCTTCTCAGGTACAAAGGAGAAAGATTTCAACATACTTTTTTTTGGGGGGGGGGGGTGCGTGGTGCAACCCTAACAGTGGCCTCCAGCTACAGTGTCTCATGTCCCCACGTGGCTGCAGAGTCCCAGCTGCCACACACTGAGCCCACCTCCGGAGGCCAGAGCCACTCCCTCTCTTACCTTGGAAAAAATCAGCCAGGTGGGGGTGGGTGGGGGTGAGGCTGGTTCCAAGGCCCCTGGGCATGTCCTGGAGAAGGTCCCTACCCTCTTCAAGGAACCCCACGTTCTGTTTGGCCATCTCGGGTGTCTTCAGAGCCTGGGGTTACTGGGACGGTTAAGTCATGGCTGTGACTTTTGAGTGTGGCGTGTGCTGAGCCAAATGTCACCCCCATCTCCCCACTGTGTCAGGGAGGCGTGGCCGGATGGCTGGCTGCTGGCCTGGCATGGCGACGCCCCCCCCCCGCCCCCCGCCTGGCCCTATGGCCTGAGGCCACGGATGACAGCACCACTGGCCGGGTCACCGCTGCTGTGACAAGGCCACCCTGTTGGCAGAAGGTGTGAAGACCTGCCTGCACGTGACCAAAGCAGCCATGCCCACGTGGGGAGAAGCATTAGAAAACATTTCAGAACTCTTCCCAGGCCCTAAGCCAAGCTGGGGTGCTGGGGAGAGGACAGGCAACCCGCACTTACTAGGACCATCCATGTTCCATCTTTGCGCTGCCCTGGTGCAGTGTTTATTTTAGGGTCACGTCGTTAGATATGGCAGGGTCTGGGGGGCTCCAAAGTCCAACACTCTCTACTGAACCTACAGATAACAGGCAAAAGGGCCTTTAACTTGTTCAACCAGAATGAAGAGTCAGAGGCCCATTGACAAGAGCTGGGTGGGAAGGTTTTGCTCCAGGTGCCTAAGGGGCAGTGCTTTCCTTATCGACCACAGGCTCGTCGGTCAGGGGAAGCCAGTGCTGCTTAGAGGATCTTGAGGGGTCCCCCTATTTGGGGTGTCTTTCGGGTCATCTGGAATCCTGTCCATCTGCAAATGGGATCCGCAGGCCACCTCTCTTTAGCTGTTCACAC
Source organism: Tamandua tetradactyla (assembly GCF_023851605.1). Lineage (NCBI taxonomy): Eukaryota > Metazoa > Chordata > Mammalia > Pilosa > Myrmecophagidae > Tamandua > Tamandua tetradactyla. The sequence goes on along the minus strand of NC_135332.1, from coordinate 72,276,962 downwards.
TGTCGGGTTTTCCCAAGTTTGCATCCATAGAATGGACAATGGAAAATCTCCCCTGCTCACCCCCAATTCTGCCTTTCCTTTATTTATTTATTTTTTTTCAAATTATGAAGCTTCCTTTGGGGGAAATTCCTTTTCTTTGGGCCACCTCAAGGCTCTTCACAGGATCCGAGTCCTCTGTGCGCTCCCCAAAGTTAGAAAACAGGACAACACACTGTTACATCCACGAACTGGACACCCAGGAAAGCCTCAGAGGCCGTGGCAAATGCTCCTGAGCTGGAAATATTTCTCCTTGGTGAACTGTGGAGAGCCGAGTCAAGTCCAAACCCCACCTGTTGGGCCCTGGCAGGTGTGTTCCCGAAAGGCACGATGGGAATAAATTGGAGGGGCCCCCCTTGGATCGCCAGCGGCCCCCGCCTCCTGCTCCTTCACCCAGTGGGGTGCTGGACAAGCCTGCCCATAGGTGTCGGCAGAACATGCAAAAAACAGACAGTTGGTCTTTTATGTCGATCAATGAGATTATTTCTGGGAGTACAGGATACCTTTCATCTCTCCTTCCTAATCCCAGCAACTGAGGCTGGGGACCCTGAAACAGCTGTCCTCTGCATAGCTGAAGGCTGGTCTGAGCCTGGAGTATTTGGGGGAACCTGACTTAAAACACACACACAGTTCAGGGACAAGGGTTTGAAAGTATTTTGCTGATGTCAGAAGAAATTATTCGATTTCCTCTTATTCTCACTACCTGTTTCATTCCCCCCACACCCCCTTCCTTTTTAAAAACACATTCACAATTACTGGGCAACCTCATTTTCCCAGCGAGGTGCTCCCGTCAGCCCTCATACAGACATCAGATCCGGGAAACTCAGAGGGAATCTGAGCCTGAGAACCTCCATCTCCCCAGGCAGGTGTGTCTTGACTTGGAAAATGCCACGAAAGAAAATTCCTCACCTGCACATAAGCCAACCTGGGTTTATGGGGGACCTCTCCCTCCTGAACCCAACTCTCCCTTCCCTGCCTTAACTGTCTGGGCAGCCCCAGGATTCTGCCAGCAGAGTAGGGGTCACACTCATGAAGCTGGAAGCGAAAGATGCCCAGCCAGGAACGGGGTAGCCTTCACCGGGGGCCCCTAAAACCCCTACCCTCACCCCCAGCCTTCACTCTCCTGAGAAATAATGGTTCCTGGTTCCCAGGCAAATCCCTGCACCTCTTTATTGTTTTAAAAATAACCAGCCTTGCAGAAATGCTTGTTCCCCACCCCCGTGGTGTGTTGGGGCAATTTCTCGATTATTTGGGATCAGGCCCTGAGCTGGGAAAGGCTTTTCTGTAGTGACCCAAGGACACATCTTGCTCTGGTCCTTCTGTTGCCCTTCCTGGGGGGGCCCATCTTGGGTTTGGGGTCCCCCTACGGAGACAAATCATATCCCAGATGAATTTGCAGCAAGGAAGCCTGGAAAACAAAGTTGCATGAATGCAACAGAGCGTGGGGTGCAAAGTGACCGCCGGCCTCCAGGCTGTCTCCCCCCAAGAGAGTGACAAACGCCTGCGATGCTCACCACCCCTTCCCCTCTGTCCCCCCACCCCCACCCCAGCCAGGCCAGCGAGACCTGCCCGACTGACCTGCCCCAGGAAGAGCTTCCGACTCAGGTCTGGCTTCAAGTGTTTCATCCAACCCAACCTTCCCTGTTGATTTACTAGGATGTGTCATCTTCCCCTGAGTCAAGGGAGCTGATCCGGGGCCCAGCCAGACCTCCAGGCTGGGTCAGCTTTGCCGAGCCTTTCTTAACAAAAAGGAAGCACCAACCAGGACATTACTGGGTTTCCACGATTCCACCCATCACCCACAGTGATGTCTCCACCCTTGATAAGAAGCCAAGAGCTCGGGCGTGTGGGCAGCCAGAGAGCCGCGTCACGGCCGACACACCCCTTGCCTTCACCCCTGAACTGCAGGAGGTGCCACCCAGCGTCCCTGCTTTCCGAGGTACAAAGCACCCTTGGCACAAAAGGGTGTTTGTCTTCTCTCTCTTGTCTTTTCTGCTGGAAGGTCTTGCGTTAGGGATAACTTCACACCACGCTCTGCTCTTGGGGGCTCTCTGAGAACTTCCTGGGGACGTGCCTGCTCTCCTGATGACACATGGGAGAGGAATTTGCTCCCGATAGCTGCACATCTGTGCCAGGCCGAGGCGCCTGCTTGGTTGGACTTGCGTCCTCCATCAGAAACCATGCTGGACTTCTGAGGTCAGCGTAGACTTGGACTGGAGGCCCCGTGCCGGTGCATCGTGTAAATACAAAGACGGTGACCAGTCAATACAGTGAGCTGGGCTTGGCTTCTCGTGGGTGGACGTGAAGTAAATGCACGGCTCTGGGGCTGCCCGCCTCCCCCACATCGGGCCGCGCAGTAATTGGCATTACAATGATTTATGCACGTGCTCATCAAATGCTTTTCTTTTCTGATTATCTCTCGGTTTGATGGATGGCAGATGCACAGCGCAGTCAAAACATACACAGATTCCAGTCAGAATACTTCAGAGAAGAAGTCGGCTGCTCCAGAGAGCAGAGGGTGCCACCCCTTCTGCCACCTAGCAAAGAGTTTCCTTGGGAAAAGAACTGATCTTCCCTAACCTCTTTGCTTTCTGTCTGAATTGAGCTGCGCCGAGCAGGTTGGGCAGGAGGAGGGGGCTCCTAGTTTGGTGCCCCTGACCTTGGCAGCCAAGGTCTGACTGATTGGCAGTTTGTCATCAGGCTTGAGGTTGTGCCCGTGGGGTCAGAGTGGGCAGAACAAATGCCCGAGGACAGCTCGGTGTCCCCGGAGGACCCAGGCAGAGGAGGAGAGCGTGTGCAATTAGAGAGGTCTTTGCTTGCAAAGTTAATTAGCTACTAAATAGCATTTAGCACAGTTTACAATGGGAAATGCACGTTTGAAAAGCAGGTGGAGGTCCACGAATGATGGGGGCTGCAGGAACAGGGACAGTGGCACCTCCTCCTGGTTTTGACTCGGGCACCACACACGAGACGGGCCCACCCATGTCCCCTTCGAGACCCAGGGCTCGAGTCACCCGCATACCAAGACTGAGTGGGGAGCCCCCCTGAGCCCCATCCTGCCCTCCGAGAGGCTGGCCTGCCTCACCGGCCCTGCTCTGTCTTCCTGCCACAAGGGTTAGGTGAGCCTGTCTCCCCGCGCTGGGGGCTGAGTCGGTGGCTGCAGCGTGGCACCCCCTGCAGCTGCCAGGGACGGGACGCCCAGCGTGGTGAGGAGAGAGGCTTGACGAGTAAAGCGTAAAGCGGAGGTGGGGGGGGCTGCCCTGCGAGGGAGGTGGGCATTCGGATCTAAGAATCAACTCAGGTGTGGTTTTTTAACCTACCTGCCTTGCTTCCCTATTGATGCCACGAGCTGATCATTCTCGGGGTGGGGGTGATTTTGTTGTTGTTTTATGGAAGATGGTTTTTGGCTTTGCTTTTTTCTTTTTTTTGGTTTGCTTTTATGGACTTCAGTGTTTGGGAGGGTTGTTTTCTTTTTTTGTTTGTTTTTGCTTTTGCTTTAGTTTTTCCTTCTTTTGTTTTGCCAGTTGAAACACCTTTTATTTGAAAATATCTCACTCTCTCAAAGGCATTCCCACCTAAACGAGGTGAGCACAGGAAAACGATATTGCATATACTTCGTGGCGGGAGAACTGACAGACTGCTAGGAGAGCGTGGTTTGTTGAGGAAAGGAGAATTCCAAGCCGCTCCCTTTCAGTCAATAATTGTTTAAGTATATTGCTGGGCTTTCCTGCACCGTCTTTGTTTTTCTTTTTGAATGATAAAATAACACAAGCTCATTAAATAAATTGTGGAAAATAAGGAAAACACAAAAGGAGAGAGTGAAATCCTCTCCATACCAGCCAGCACAACCATTTGTTAACGTTTCGGTGTGTTTCTTGTGTATAGTTTTATTTTCCTGTTTCCGGTACCTGTGTTGTTTTCTAGAGTTGTAGGCATGCTGTGTATAAAATACGGTCTCTTGGTGTTTAAAAAAATAATTTTTGACTTTGTTATGTATTTGATACATGAAATATGTAACATGGACCAAGCATGAAGCATCATGATATAATGACCCACCCCCGACCACGCTAATCAGAATGGAACAAACGACTAAATTTTCTCCCCAGGAAGGCTCCTTCCCCGCAGTCTCATCGCCATGCCCACTTTCTGGAAGGTTCCGCTTTCCAGCACACTGTGTACCGTCATTCCCTCGGTCCCTTAAAGCAGGTTTCCCACACTGCATTCCTCAGCAACGCGTCATTTAATTATATCTGATTCTGAGCACTATGGAAAATGTCTCTAAATTCTGAGGTCTTCCGTGCCTCAGTTTTGTGCGCCTGAGATTCTGTATTTCATTTTCTTTCACCGCTGTAGAAGGCACATTTGCCGCGAGTATTTGAACCCTGCTATTTGTCCATGCCCTATCCCTGGCTGTTTGGTTTGTCTTTTCCCCTTGGTGAACCGGCCACTGTGACAGTTCCTGTCATGTCTCTCGTGCAGCCAAGCATCCCCCCAGGACAGGCACGTGGTGTGTGATCAACTTCGCAAGATGTGCCAATGGCTGGCCCGGGGGTGGGGCTGGGGGGGCTGGCCCTTTTCCCCTCCCACCGGGACTGTGTGCATTCTAGCCTGCTTTGTTCAATTCGTGTTATGTGGTGAGCTTTTCCCATGCTAATTGTTCGCCTTCATGACCACCATCTTTAATACCTGAATAACATTCTCCTGGGTCGATGTACAGCGTTTAACATGGCCACGCCCCTTCCTGTGTACATTTCACTGTTTCCAGTTTTCTCTTAGTCCCACGGTGGACGCATCTGGGCTGGGAGCTTATCCCAATAGGGTCATTTCTCCTCCAGTGACATCCCCAAAAAAAAGAATCTAAGAGGGGAGCATTTTCAGTTCTTGAGACATGCTGCCAAATTGGTTGAGGACATTTTTACAGGTGTGCACAGCAGTTCTAAGGCGTGTGTACATTCACATGTACTACCCAGAGAGCTGATGTGTATCTGTGTGCACACGCAGTAGTCTGATGTAAACATGTGTGCACACAGGTGCAGACACATCGAGGCCTAATGTGTGCGTGTGCAAAATACACATCAGTGTTTACGTGTTTGCACACACAACCATGCACAGAGACTCAGTGTGATATTATTTACTTTTCAAAAACATGGACATTGGAAGCATCCCAAGTCTCTGTCTATAGGGAATAATTTAAATAATTCCAGGGAACCTGAAGTGGCCCTTAAAAAGAGTTGCAAAGTTGGGCGGGCCAGGGTGGCTCGGTAGGCAGAGCGCTCGCCTGCTATGCCAGAGACCTGAGTTCAATTCCCGGTGCCTGCCCATGCGAAAAAAAAGAGAGAGTTCCGGCAGATCCCAAAACATTGAATATATTAACTGAGCCTGAATATATTAACTGGAAAACATCCAGCTGTAAATCAGTGCTGACAGAGTGATCCTGTTTTTGCTTTTAACAAGTGTGCACGTGTATGTGGGTGCGTGTGCAGGTACGCATGGAACAACACTGGATGACTGTGTCCCACTGTCACCCGCAGGATATGGGGTGAGTGTGGGCAGAGGGCGGCAAAGAAGTGGTAGACTGCAGTTTCCCCTTACATGTGTCCTGATGGTCTAAATTTTTAGCACTAGGCAAGCATTCCTTTTACAATCAAAAGGAACTAGTGACAATGGTGAAAGTTTTGACTATTTACCTCGCCTCTGGCAGTAGGAACCACCTTTTCATTGCAAACTTCCCAACATGGCTTCCACACTCTAGAAAATAAATTGTTGCTGATATGCTGGGCTTAAAATCAGGTTAATTCGCCTTTCTTTGTAGCCGACGGTTTTTAATATAAATCCCTGTGTTATTTCTTTTGTGGAGCATGTGTCAGCAGCTCAGTTACCTCTGAGGGCCTTTGGGCTTTGTATGTAAGAGCTCATGAAAGAGAAAGACCCCCCAGCCAAGGTCCCGCCTGCCTCCCTGAGAACACCATCATCTTGGAATTGTCTTCGCAATGACGTTGCAAGAGAGACTTGTCATGTCCACGTGTGCCCTTATCATCTCCGTGTGTACCTTTGTCATCTCCGTATGTGCCCTTGTCATCTCTGTGTATGCCCATGTCCTCTCCATATGTATCCTTGTCATCTTCCGTGTGTACCCTTGTCATCTACATGTATACCCTTGTCATCTCCATATGTACCCTTGTCATCTCCATGTGTACCTTTGTCATCTCCATATGTACCCTTGTCATCTCCATGTGTACCCTTGTCATCTCCATATGTATCCTTGTCCTCTCCATGTGTACCCTTGTCATCTCCATATGCACCCTTGTCATCTCCGTGTGTATGCTTGTCATCTCCTATGCACTGTTGTCATCTCCATATGTACCCTTGTCATCTCCATGTGTACCCTTGTCATCTCCATATGCACCCTTGTCATCTCCGTGTGTATGCTTGTCATCTCCATATGCACTGTTGTCATCTCCATATGTACCCTTGTCATCTCCATATGTATCCTTGTCATCTCCGTGTGTACCCTTGTCATCTCCATATGCACCCTTGTCATCTACGTGTGTATGCTTGTCATCTCCATATGCACTGTTGTCATCTCCATATGTACCCTTGTCATCTCCAAATGCATCCTTGTCATCTCCATGTGTACCCTTGTCATCTCCATATGCACCCTTGTCATCTCCGTGTGTATGCTTGTCATCTCCATATGCACTGTTGTCATCTCCATATGTACCCTTGTCATCTCCAAATGCATCCTTGTCCTCTCCGTGTGTACCCTTGTCATCTCCATATGCACCCTTGTCATCTCCGTGTGTATGCTTGTCATTTCCATATGCACTGTTGTCATCTCCATATGTACCCTTGTCATCTCCAAATGCATCCTTGTCATCTCCATGTGTACCCTTGTCATCTTCATGTGTACCCTTGTCATCTCCGTGTGTACCCTTGTCATCTCCGTGTATGCCCATGTCCTCTCCATGTGTACCCTTGTCATCTCCATATGCACCCTTGTCATCTCCATGTGCACACTTAACCATCGTAAACCAGCTCCAAGGAGGTACTTCCACCTTGGGGGCATCCGCATCTGGCGAGGGTGCTTTGGGATACAGCACTCCAAAGGCAAAGGTCTCTCCCACTGATAAAGGATGGTGATGCCACTGGAAAAGGCAGCCTGGTATGTGCAGCTTTTCCAAGACCCCCTCACCTGGATGCATGAGTGGCCATTTTGCACTAAGAATCTTCTTTGGACCAGACTAAGCAGTGAGCAGTTGGTCCACCTGCAACCAGGCCCAGGGGATGAAGGAGCAGGAATGGAGGTGTGAAGAGTTCCGTGCGTAGGGAAAAGGGAGCGTGTCCATATGGTTGGCAGTGGCAGAAGCAGCTGCCCAGGTCATAGTGGCCGACCCCTCTGCTTGATTCCACCAGCTCACGGTCAGCTCTTGGAGGGGTTACTTCCCTTTTAGTCTGTAGGGACTGATGGCAAGGGGCAGGGCGCAGATTCTGGGCATCCTTGGAGGCATATCTGGAAAAGTGATCGGGACTGACAGTCTCCCATTGGCTGAAAGTTGGCATGGCACAAAGTGGCTCGGGGATCTGGAAAGCTGCCTTAAAAGTTCGTTCTTCCACCGCCCATGTTTCTCAGATGGTCCCTTTGCTGCCTGTGCCTCAGTTTCCCTGTTAGGAAAATGAATAGATTGGCCCTGATGGTCTTTCAGGAACTTGAGGGCCCATGGGTTCTGTGACCCCATGGCCCTTTTCTGGACAAACCACAGTTACCTGGACCCCTGTCATAGCACCGTTTCCCAAACCCGACTGCCCTTTCCCTCTCAAACCTCTTCTTACTGGAAGGAGAGCTCCAGGCTGGAGTTTGCTGACCCCATTTGATGGTCAAGAAGCCTCACCAGGAAGCCTAGAGAGAAGGGGAATTTGGGCTGAAAGACTGAAAAAGAGTTCATGAAATTTAATCAGATGCCTAAGGGGGAACGTCTAAATTTAGTCAAATTATGATCAGTATTCATTCAACTTTTAAATCGCCCAAGGGTACGTCACCAAAAAGGTTGGGAGCCACTGGCTGGGGTGATTATCCTGTTTCTGCAGAGTAAAGAGACGTGCTGGAAAGACCACAGAAATTCTGGAAGGCTCCACGGCCCCGGCAGCAGCACCTTTGTCCAGGGATATGTGACCAGGGTGGGTGGGTGTCTAGGGTGGGGTCAGGCACGGCGGACAGTTTTCCATCTTTGACCCTAACTTGTGACCTTGGTCTCTGGGTATCAGTCAGGACTCTCGAGAGAAACAAAACCAGCAGAATATGTGTTTTTATATAGATTCGGGGATTTCTTTTAAGGAATTGACTTGCACAGTTGTTGGGGCTATTGAGTCTGAAATCCACAAGGAAGGACGGGAGACTGGAAACTCCAAAGGGAGCAAATGTGGTCCAGAGGTAGAATTTCTCCGGAAACCTCATTCTTTGCTCTTGAGGCCTCCGATGGAGTGGATGAGCCCTGAGGCATGACTTGAAGCCAGCGGACTGGAGGTGCTGACTCCTTCTACAAGGCACCTCCGCAGCTTCCCTAGACCAGGGTCTGGCCAGACAGCCAGGCAGCAAAGGCCGCCCAAGTCTTCACCTGGACTTGACCGTCACAGCCCCTTAGCCCCGACACCGTGGGTGCCACCCAGGAGGACCCCGAGGGTCTGCTCGCTTCGGGGACCTGCTGTGGGACCTTCGGGTGGGTGTGAAGAGAAGTTCCAGGAAAAAGTGAGATGAAGGAAGAGGCCGGGTTTGGGCTCCTCATAAGACCTATGATCTACGAAAACCTCATCTCTCTGGGGCCTATACCTCATCTGAGTCGCTGTGTTGCAGGAAACCACACGAGGCGGACACGACATCTTCTTATTGCCCTGAAGAACCTGACCTTGGGAGGGAAGTCCGCAAATCTTTCCCATATCCGAATAGGGCATTTAGACAACGACTGTCCATTTGGGTGCGTGGCACTTACACGAGGAAATTTTTGACCCAGGGTGTATTACCAGTCACCGTGTCGTCCCTCTCGCGTGTCCCCCCGGCCTGCCCTTCCTCCTTCTGTCGTACCCACTGCTGGGCTTTGGTGTATCGTCATAGTTTTATCTGTCGGAGCCAGGCCTGACGCTGGGACCCCTCGGGCCTGGCTTTTCAGTCCCTCCACGGGGCAGTGAGGCTGTGTGCCCAGCCCTGAGCGTGCCTGCTCTCGTTTTCTCCGCCCAGCTCTGCGGGGACCAGCCCTCACCAGCATGCCTGTCCCTTCTCATTTTTTTCAAGATGGTTTGAAATTCCCGAAGCGAGCCCACGAGTGAATGAGAGCCTCGTTCAGGAATATCTTTTCTCCCCCATGTGACTCTGTTTGAGTTCAGAAAAACCTTTCTGTTGGCCATCGTCTTCTCCGTGAAATATATTTCAAGGATGATGCTGAGAAGGAATGAAAACAGATCACTTGACTTTCCACAGCCTAGTTCAGGAGACTCGTCTCCAGGCTGCTCTGGCTATTAATTATTTTGCTTTATTTATTAGATATACCCGGTGTCCCTTAGCCTCCAAGCATATTTGCAAATGTCTTAAGGGAAAATGAAAAACAAATGATTCCCGAAGCCAAAGGCTCCAGCCTATAATGATTACTACCATGTAATAACATTAAGGGGGAAAAGCCCACGACAGCTTTCCAGGTGGATCACACATTTAACCCTGTTACAACCATGAGTGCACATGACATGCGGGAACTCGGAAACTAATGAAAGCAGTCCGATTTGTTTAGTGAAATTTTTCCTAATGTTACTTAGAAATCAGATAATGTCCCCCCTATTCAACGAAGAAAAAATTAAAATAAAAGCATGCACCAAAGCCCGTTGTTGCTTGCTTGGTGGATATAAGATGTTACAGAATTTGGAAAATTTTAAATTAAAAATTGTTATGCATGTGACCTTATAGGAGGCTACCTTCCCGGTAAGAAAAAAGGGAAAGGGGGGGATATTAAAATATACACCTTTACACTTGCTTGTGCAAAAAGAAACAGAGTAACACAGGACAGGGGGACCAGAGAGGAATGAGATTGGGTCCCTACAGTTTAATGATGGGTTGGGAAGAACAGGGGAAAAAGCTGACAAAAGGATGGGGGGAGGCACATGTCCCCGAACACACCTTTTTGCATAGTTCAGACTTTTGGAACCATATTTGCACTTCAGATACTCAAAATAAATAAATACATAAAAAGGAAGGGGGTGGGACCTGCACTTCAAAAAATGAAAAGGCCTCGTGCATTTTCTGCTCCTTGCAAAGGAAAGGAGCCGGCCCAGTTACTCTCTCCTAATCAGGCCTGTGTGTGCTCTCGCGGGCTCGGGACAGGCTGGTAGAGTTGTGGCCGCCCTGCGGGAGCCGAGGCGGGCGTGGGGGGCTGGGATCCATCCCTGTGGGTGGGAGAGGGGGCTGGCTTAGGCGTGGGGTGGAGAGCAGCTCTCCAAGACGTGGCTGGGGGCGGATTTGGAAGGCTGGAGCGATATAGGGTCAGGCAGGGCTTTCCTCTGGAACTTTCCATCTCCACGTATGTCAGAAATGACATCGTGGTCTAATAGTAAACCGGGGGCGCCCATGGGTCTCTTCAGCCCCAAGCTCCTCAAAGGGCCTACAAAGCCCCATGTGGGTCGTGGCCATCTCAGAGGCTCACTGCTCTGGCCATTGATTCTGGAGGGACGTCGACTGGCCGTCCGCCGGGGGATCCCAGCTGGGCGCTGGGAGCCCCACGTTCACAGCCTTTGTGGGTAGCCTCAACGGGGCGCCGGGACCCGGGCGGAGAGACCAGCCTGGCGGGCGGCCAATGCAATGGGTCGTGCGCGTGAGTTCGCTGCATGTGTTGCACCCGTGTGTCTGTGTGTGCACACGTGTCTGCACACGCGCGTGGTGTTAATTACGACACACACCTTCCGTTTTGCCAACTCCACTCGGCCCCTCTGGATGAGGTCGGAGGCCGGGGCTGGGCCCCTGTCCCGCCCCATGGCTCCTCCTGTTCTAACCCACAGGTGAAGCCGGCCTGGTGGGCCACGCGGCACGTGGGAAGTGCTGCTTTCTGACCTGGTGGTGGGGGCAGGGGGCGGGGGAGCTGCTCCGGGGCCTGGAACCAAAGTCCCGGGGCCCAAAAGCCTTTTTGCCATTCGCAAATTCACTCCCTCCTGAATCCCAGCCCTGTCCTGGGTTGTCTCGCAACTGCTCCAGTAAGGAGGGTCCATGTTCTGTGCTCGAAGCTTGCTGAAATCCCACCTCCTCTGGGGTCTTCCCCGGAGAAGTGCTGGGTCTGACGTAAAGGGGAAGAAGAGTTTAGCCGGAGCAGAGGGGGCTGGGGGCAGCCCAGGTGCGGGGGAGGTGACCCACACGCAGAGGCTTAGGGGAGGTTCAGACTGAGAATGACCAGCCGTTCGGAGCTCAAGCACGGAGGTGATGCAGGGAGGTGGCTGTGGGGTGTCAATGGAGGAAGGACCCTGCAGGGACAATTCTTATAGATGGTGGAGAGGGAGGGGGCTGCGTGCACTCGGGTCAGAGAGTGTCACATCCCATGTACCTCATGGCCACCAGGCCAGCCTCACCTGGGCTGGGTTAGAACAGGAGGCACCACGGGGTGGAACAAGGGTTCAACCCTGCCTCCGACCCCGCCTAGAGGGGCTGAATGGAATTTGTTTCAGACAGACAGAAAGAAGAGACTGCAGAGAAGTCTCTAACTCATGCATGCCGTTTGTCTCCCGTCTGGTGTCGTCATCCCGCAGCGTCTCTGTCCATCTGCGTTCTGGCGTTGCTGAGCTGCCAGGGGGCTGCTCGGTTCCCTCCTGAACTGCACAAGCTGGTCTGTGTTGATCACAGAGGGATGCAGGCTTGCCTCACAGGATGGCTGCAGACGTGACGATCCGGGTCTTTCATATGCACGTGTGCTCTCTGGTCCCCCACGAGCTCCGTACCCGGGTTTTCCATTGGCTCCCATCAGTGGCCAGCATGGCAAGCCCTTTGGAGCAAATGCCGGGGGCTCCAGAACCTAATAGAGGATAAGGAGACACTTTCCCTGCCGGCGAGAGAAACAGTCCAACGGAGTGGTCAGCAGCACCACGTGACCTTGAGCAGTGACCTTGAGCCATGTCTAGGCGTCTAAGGGTCTGGGTTTTCGGATCTGAGAAGTGGGCCTGCTCACAGAGCCGCAGTGGGGATTCCATGTAAACTTTCTAGAACCGCAGATGTTCTGTATTGCTGACTCTTGCTTTTTGCCATCCCCCTGCTTCTGTCTGGGCAGGGCCGATGAAGGTGACGGAGGCTCACCTTTATGCACACCGGTTAGCTTTTCAGGAGAAAAAAGCAAAACATAAACCCCGAAACGGCCGGCACCCTGCAGCCTGCAGGGACAGCCAGCCTTCGTGTTGCTGCAGTGTGTTCCCCAAGCTCTTGGCACACGGAGCCCCCAGCCCTGCCTGGAGTGGGTGGGAGCCGGGGAGGGTGCCTGGCAGCCCTTCATTCCTTGTGACTGGGGAGAGCCGCCCACTGGAGCTGCTGTCACCCCTGACACCCAGAGGACTTCCAGGGCTCTGCACCAGGCCAGCCAGAAGCATCCTCCCCACATAGGGCAGGTGCAGCCTTGCCAGAAATTGTGCCTGTACCGTGGGCTCCAGTGCAGAGTCTGCTGCCACAAGGGTGGCAGATGGTGGTGATCTGCAGACCGGGGTACAAAGAGTGACCTCGGTGGACCCCACCCCGGGGTCGACCCCTTAATGCTCCAGCCCCTCCCTCTGTGAAATCCAGACTCCTGGGGGCTGAGAGCACACCAGCCACCCCAGGCCTCATTCCCTTTCTTTTGTTTTTTAGTATTTTTATTGAGAGATCTTCATGCACACACAGTTCATACATGGTGTACACTCAGTGGCTCACAATATCATCACATAGTTGTGTATTCATCACCTTGATCATTTTTAGAACATTTACATCACTCCAGAAAAAGAAATAAAAGTAAAAAGAAAAAATTCATACATCCCATACCCCTTACCCCTCCCTCTCATTGATAACTAGTATTTCAATTTATCTAATTTTATCCCCACATTATTTATTTGTTTGTTTTATATATTTATTTATAATCCTTGTTTTTAATTCATCTGTCCATACCCTGGATAAAAGGGTCATCAGGCACCAGGTTTTCACAATCACACAGCCACGTTGTAAAAGCTGAAGTGTTATACAATCATCTTCAAGAATCAAGGCTGGGGTGGGCCAGGGTGGCTCACTTGCAGAATTCTCGCCTGCCGTGCTGGAGGCCTGGGTTCGTTTTCCAGTGCCTGCCCATGCAAAGAAAAGAAAAGAAAAGAAGGAATCAAGGCTACTGGAACACAGTTCACCATTTTCAGGTACTTCCCTCCAGCCACTCCAATACACCATAAACTAAAAAGGTATATCTACATAATGCATAAGAATAACCTCCAGGATAACCTCTCCACTCTGGAATCTCTCAGCCACTGAGAATTTATTTTGTCTCATTTCTCTTTTCCCCATTTTGGTCAAGAAGGCTTTCTCAATCCCATGATACCTGATCTTGGCTCATCCTGGGAGCTCTGTCCCACACTGCCAGGGAGATTTACACCCCTAGAAGTCATGTCCCACTTGGGGGGAGGGTAGTGAGTTCACCTGCCAAATTGGTTTAGAGGGGAAGACCACATCTGAGCAACAAAAGAGGTTCTCTGGGGGTGACTCTTAGGCAAACTATAAGTAGGCTTAGCCTATCCTTTGCAGGAATAAGTTTCATAGGGGCGAACCCCAAGACTGAGGGCTCAGCCTATTGAATTGATTGTCCCTACTGCTTGTGAGAATATCAGGAATTCCCCAGATGGGGAAGTTGAATATTTCCTCCTTTCTCCCCAATCCCCCAAGGGGACTTTGCAAATACTTTTTTATTCACTGTCCAGATTACTCTGGGATATAATAACCTGAACAAAGCAGCAAAATCTTATGCCCTATTCAAGATTCTATGTACTTATGGTGTCCAAATAAACTGAGCATACAAGTTAAATTAGGCAATGCGCTACCCAAAATATGATTTTTGTACCAAATAAACATCTCTCCCTTTAGTCTCACACAGAGGTTGAAGTTTTAAAATATGGGCCATATCATCCTTTACCCTGTATTCTGATTTACCTTAGTCCTATTCGGATCAGCTTCAGTCATATCTCTACTCGAAGTCTGATCACTTTTTCAACATTTCATTTTTTTCACATGGGCAGGCACCGGGAAACGAGCCCGGGTCCTCTGTCCTCTGGCATCTCAGGCAAGCATTCCTGCCTGCTGAGCCACTGTGGCCCACCCACTTTTTCAACTTTTTAAACAGTTCCTGCATGGGGTACTGCTGACTTTCATAGCTTCAGAGCTCTAATTCCGAGTCTCAGGTGCCCCATAACTTCCTGAAGTTTCTGGGAATGACCAGATTATATACAAACATATAAACATATACGAACATATAAACATATATGCAAACATAGATAAACATATATACAAAAAGTAAAAACATATTCTTTTTACTTTTATTTCTTTTTCTGGAGTGATGCAAATGTTCTAAAAATGATCAGTATCTTGGAATTTAAAAATATCGGTTACAGCTCCATAATAGATGTGACTGCTGTAAGAACGTACAATCTAGGACCCTTTACAGTAGACCCAGGCCTCATTCTTGCAAGCAGTCTTTCTGTCTAACCAATCTAGGGACTCTCACCAGGAATTAAAGGACACTTGGTGGGCCACGCATGCCATTTGAGTGACGCCCCAGGTGGCCAGGGCCATGGGGAGCTTTTGTAACCGACTGGGGCTGCGGGGTGGACAGAGTGGCCGCCGTGGAAGAGCCAGCTGGCCAGGGTCTGAGAGGCCGGGTGAAGTTTCCATCCAAGTGGGTTCCTTGTGTACTTCCTTGAACCCCTCGGGCGGCTTTCCTGATGCTGTGTTTCCCAGATGGGGGGCAACCCCCCCCCCCCCAGATAAAACAACAACGAAAAACAGCCTAGAGGCGGGCAAAGCCCTGTGGAGGCGGAAGGAGAGCCTGCTTAGGCCGGCAGAATTTTCTAGATCTCTGTGGATCTCACTTATTTGTCATGCCTGGGGGAAGTGCGGTAACAGAGCAGCTGCGCCAGCCGCCTTCCTCCGCAAGCGTGCCTTACAGGTGGAGCATAAAGCTGCTGGGCTGCGCGGTGGACCCCGGGTACTGGCCAGCCCTGCCCCCCAAGTCAGAGGCAGGGAGGGCCCGCATCAGGCATTGCAGGAGACCCCACCCACCCACCCGCACAGTCAGCAAGGCCCCAGCCTTCTACCTGCGCCCCCGTGTTTCTGAGTGGATTCCACAAACTCTCGATCACCCTCAGGGTTTCCGCCCGGCCCCACCTGCCAGTCCCCGCAACTTTAGGCATGGGCCCCTGGGCTGCCCACGAGGCGCCCTGCCCGTCATCAGCCAGGGAAAGCTTGGAAAAGACCAGAAAGAGTGCTGTGGGGTGGAGAAAACTGAGAACCAGCCCTCCTCGCTTCCCACCTCATCACTCCCTGTATCCCCCACGACCTCCCGTGACCTCTGCCTTCCACCCGGACACCACCAAGGCCATCCCAGGACCGCCTCCCCTGGGCTGGAGCCTCTCTGGAGCCCCCTCCCCTGCTGCCACCTCGTATCTGCTTCTTCTACTCCTCTCCATGCTGTGTCTCCAGCACCCACCTCCGTGCCCGGCTGGGCCTGGGGGGTGGAGGAGCTGCCCCGCCTTCCTGGAACGGAGTTGAGGGACATAGGGAAAATTGGTGGAGTTGAATTTAATGAGTCAGGTTGAATGAAAGATTCAAGAACAGTCTATTCTAGTTGTCCCTGTGCCATTATTCTGAAGTGACATCTACGTGCTAGGCTGAAATCGGCCTTTGCTGCATGGAAACATGTAGAGCAAGGCTTGGAGAAGAGTCAGCAAACTGCCAACAGAGCTTACCTCTACTGGGGCTGGGGGACACAGAAGGTGACAACAGAGGTGTGGGGAAGGGAAACCACTGCCAATTCTGTACACCTATATATTTTTTTATTTTGAAGCACAAAAATGAGTGGATTTATTACTTGCAATTTTTTAAAAATTCTTTTAATCTATACTTTGTGATTTCTTTTTTCTTTTTTAACTTTTAAAAAAAATTTATAACATAATATATATACAAAGCAAAGAAAGAAAACAGCAATAGTTTTCAAAGCACTCTTCAACAAGTAGTTACAGGAGAGATTCCAGAGTTTGTCCTGGGCTACCATACCATCATTTCAGATTTTTCCTACTGGCTGCTCCAGAACACAGGAGGCTAGAAGGAATAAATATTTTTTTTATCATCACAAGAGACTTTTGTGTGTGTGTCTGTGTGTATAAAATAACATATATACAAAAAGCAATGAATTTCAAAAATTGTTGTGCTGTGGCACAACAATTAGTTGTAGAACAGATTTCAGAGTTTGGTATGGGTTACAATTCCACAATTGTAGGTTTTTACTTCTAGCTGCTCCAAGATACTGGAGACTAAAAGAAATATCAATGTAATGATTCAGCTATTGCAATTTTAAGCAATGAAAAAGAATTATGTAAAATTCTTTGCAACATTAGATCCCTTCTGTCTGGGTCTCCTCAGCCTGCTGTAGCAAATGACCGCAAACCGGGTGGCCTAAAACCACAGAAATGTATTCCCTCGCATTTCTAGAGGCCAGATGTCCGAAATCGAGGTGTGGCAGAGCTGCACTCCCTCGGAGGCCCCTGGGGAAGTTCCAATCTGCCCCGGCCAGCTTCCAGTGGCCCCTGCGTCCCTGGGCTGATGGCTGTGTCACCACAGCTCTGGCCCTGCCTCTCCAGGGCTTCCCCTCGTGTCTCTTCTTTCTATCTCCTCTGAGGACACCTAGCAGATTTGACTTAGTTCACCTTAATGCTGAACTTTGTTACTTCTGCAGAGACCCTTTTTGTACAGAGTCAGAGTCTCAACTTCCAAGGCATGGCCATCTTTGTGTGTGGGGGGGGGTGCATTTGCATTTGGCCCATCGCGGCTTCTATTCCCCTATTGGAAGGAAACTTGAACTTGAGATGTGAAAGCAAAATGGGTTTCTGTTTCTGAGCAAGCCCTCTCTGCCGTGTTTTTTTTTTTTTTTTTCCCCAAATACAACGATCTGGGTCTTTTCTGAGGTGACTTGCGTGCCCCCCCACCCCCCAGAGAGGGGCTCACCCACGTTTTGGTTCTGCTTGCTGGCTTTTGCCCAGCCCTCTGTGGGGGGCTCCTGAGACCACCCCGCAAAGTGCCCGAGACGGGCTCATGTTGCTGTTTGCAGCCTCGGTCCTCACCAGGATGAAAGCTGTTCCCTCCCCACCCCGGGAAGGGCACATCAGGCGCTTCAGAGCTTTTGACCCTTTTTGTTGCCGATAGTTCTCCGTTGCAGCACTGTTTGTCCACTCACCCATGGAAGGACGTCTGTGTTGCTTCTTGTTTTTATCATTTATAAATAAAGCCGTCATAAATATTTACACATATTTTCATTATTATTATTAGAGAAGTGATAGGTTTACAGAAAGATCCTGCAGAAAATACAGAGTTCCTTGCCCTATTTTTAACGTTTTGCATTAGGGTGGTACCTTTGTAACAATTGATGAGATTGTTCATTATAATAATTGGACTATTAGCTTCAGTCCTTGGCTCACTTTAGGGCATACTATTTGTGTTGTGCAGTCCTACAGTTGTTTTGTCAATTTTTATTTTAGCAACGTACATACCACCTAAAAGTCTCCTTTTAACCTCATTCAAATATATAATTCAGTGCTTTTAATTACATTTGCGATGTTCACATAGTTTTTTTTTTAATTTAAGAAAACAAACAATACACTTAAAACTACCAACAATAGATATCTTAGTTAGCTCAACCTTAGACGTATTTAAATGAAGTATCCATATAATCATTGTAAAGCCTGTGTTTGCCCAGTATGTCTCATAAACCAATTTAAAATTAAGGCAACAAGGAAAAAATCTACATATACAGTTAGCAAAGTTCTTAAATTCTAAGTATTAAACATTAACTTAGGTACCATTTGATCAGCTGTCAAAAGTGTGAATGTTCTCAAAATATCAAGTAGAAAGTTCTCACAAATACGTGCATTGCTATAGAAATATCCTGTTACTAAATATTTTCCTGATTTCTGGAAAATATGAAGATACACATATTTTTACAATTAACCTATGAAAATCTTAACCACCTAAAACAGATATCTAAGTTAGCTCGCAAGCAGGTTTTTGTGAACGTTTGTTATTTCTCTCGGGTGGGATTGCCGGGTCACATGGTAAGCCTGTGTTTAATTGATAAGAAGTCATCAAACAATTCCGAAGTGGCTCTGTCCTTTTGCATTTCCACAAGCAACGCATGAAAGTTCCAGCTTCTCTGCAACAAAGCCAGCCCTGGATACTGTCCGTTTTTGTTTATCTGTTTGTTTGTTTTTTGGCCATTCTTATAGCTGTGTAGTAGCCTCGCATTGTGTTTCTTTAGATCACGTGGTGGTTTCACTTTGTATTCCCCTGATGATTAAGGCTGCTAAGCACCTGTCATGTGCTTATTTGCCACCCCTCACCCCTACCCCGAATATCTTCCTTGGTGAAGTGTCTTTTCAAACATTTTGCCCATTTTTGTTTTTATTTTTTTATTTTTTTATTTAAGAAAACAAGCAATCCACTTAGAACCACCGACAATAGATATCTTAGTTTGCTTAACCTTAGGCATATTTCAATAAAGCATCCACATAATCATTGTAATTTCTGTGCTTGTACTGTCAGTTTCATAAGCCAATTTAAAATTAAGGCAACAAGGAAAAAAATTTACAAATTCAGATCACAGGGTTTCTTAAATTGTAACTATTAAACTCTAACAAATACCATTTGATTAGCTGTCAGAAGTGTGAATGTTCTCAAAGTATCAAGTAGAAAGTTATTACAAATATCTATGTTGCTATAATAATGACCTATGTTACTAAACCTTTTGTGCGTTTTTAAATTGTGTTTTCTTATTATTGAGTTTTAAGGGTTCTTTATATATTCTGGGTACGAGTCCTTCATCAGATATGAGTTTTGCAAATCATTTTTCCCAGTCTGTGGCTTATCTTTTGGTTTTCTTAACTGTATCTTTCGAAGAGCAGAGGCTTTTCAGTATAAAGAAGTCCAATTTATCATTTTTTCCCTGTATGAATCATGCTTAGGGTGTCATGTTTAAGAATGCTTTGTTTAATTTAACACCATTAAGTTGTACAATTTCTTTACATATATTCTACACATATTGAGTATAAGTTATGAATATTTTCTCCCTTTTAATATTCTTGATGGTGTATTTTGAAGAAAACATTTTTTTTTATTTTGGCGAAGTCCAATTTATTTTTTTCTTTTAAGTCTGTGCTTTTTGTGTTCTATTTAGTAAACGTTTGCCTATCCCAGACTAAAAAGATTCTTTCGTATGTATTCTTCTAGAAGTTGTATAGTTTTAAGTTTTTACACCTAGATCTATGATCCATTTTGAGTTCATTTTTATATACAACATGAAAAAAGATATTACTTTTTTCCTACAATATCCACGTGATCTTATACCACTTGTTAAAAAGCTGTCCTTTCTCAATTGAATTCTCAATTAAATTGTCTTTGTACATTTGTCAAAAATCAATTGACCAGGTTTGTTTGGTCCTATTTCCACATTCTCTGTTCTGTTCCATGGATCTAAAAGTCTCTCTTTACTTCAATATCAAACTGTCTTGATTACCATCATTATAATCTTTGAAATAGATCTTAAAATCAGATACGTCCTCCAAATTTATTCTTCTTTTTATCATTGTTTTGATTATTCCAGGTCTTTTGCATTTCCATATAAATTTTAGAGTCAGCCTGTCCGATTTCTATTAAGAATCCTGCAGGAATTTTTATTGGGCTATAGATCTACAAATCTGTAGATCGATTTGGCAAGATTTCCATGTCACAGTGTCAGCTGTTTCAGTCCATGAGCGTGGTATATCTCCCATTTATTTAGGTCTTCTTTCATTTCTTTCAGCAATGTTTTGTATTGTTCAGTGTAGAAGTCTTGACTGTCTTTTGTTTGACTTGTTCCTAAATGTTTTAGGTAGGGTGGTTTTTGCTGCTGTAAATAGATTTTTTTTTTTATTTTTTTTATTAACGGAAAGAAAAAAAAAAGAAATTAACACAACATTTAGGAATCATACCGTTCTACATATGCACTCAGTAATTCTTAACATCATCACATAGATGCATGATCATTGTTTCTTAGTACATTTGCATCGGTTTAGAGGAACTAGCAACACAACAGAAAAAGATATAAAATGTTAATATAAAGAAAAGAAATAAAAGTAGTAATAATAGTAAAAAACAACAACAACAAACAAACCAACAAGCAAATAAAAACAAAAAAAATCCTATAGCTCAGATGCAGCTTCATTCAGTGTTTTAACATGATTACTTTACAATTAGGTATTATTGTGCTGTCCATTTTTGAGTTTTTGTATCTAGTCCTGTTGCACAGTCTGTATCCCTTCAGCTCCAATTACCCATTATCTTACCCTGTTTCTAACTCCTGCTGAACTCTGTTAACAATGACATATTTCAAGTTTATTCTCGAATGTCCGTTCACATCAGTGGGACCATACAGTATTTGTCCTTTAGTTTTTGGCTGGATTCACTCAGCATAATATTCTCTAGGTCCATCCATGTTATTACATGGTTCATAAGTTTATCTTGTCTTAAAGCTGCATAATATTCCATCGTATGTATATACCACAGTTTGTTTAGCCACTTTTCTGTTGATGGAGATTTTGGCTGTTTCCATCTCTTTGCAATTGTAAATAACGCTGCTATAAACATTGGTGTGCAAATGTCCATTTGTGTCTTTGCCCTTAAGTCCTTTGAGTAGATACCTAGCAATGGTATTGCTGGGTCGTATGGCAATTCTATGTTCAGCTTTTTGAGGAACCGCCAAACTGCCTTCCACAGTGGTTGCACCATTTGACATTCCCACCAACAGTGGATAAGTGTGCCTCTTTCTCCGCATCCTCTCCAGCACTTGTCATTTTCTGTTTTGTTGATAATGGCCATTCTGGTGGGTGTGAGATGATATCTCATTGTGGTTTTGATTTGCATTTCTCTAATGGCCAGGGACATTGAGCATCTCTTCATGTGCCTCTTGGCCATCCGTATTTCTTCTTCTGGTAGGTGTCTGTTCAAGTCTTTTTCCCATTTTGTAATTGGGTTGGCTGTCTTTTTGTTGTTGAGTTGAACAATCTCTTTATATATTCTGGATACTAGACCTTTATCTGATATGTCGTTTCCAAATATTGTCTCCCATTGTGTAGGCTGTCTTTCTACTTTCTTGATGAAGTTCTTTGATGCACAAAAGTGTTTAATTTTGAGGAGCTCCCATTTCTTTCTTTCTTTCTTCAGTGCTCTTGCTTTAGGTTTAAGGTCCATAAAACCGCCTCCAGTTGTAAGATTCGTAAGATACCTCCCTACATTTTCCTCTAACTGTTTTATGGTCTTAGACCTAATGCTTAGATCTTTGATCCATTTTGAGTTAATTTTTGTATAGGGTGTGAGATGTGGGTCTTCTTTCATTCTTTTACTTATGGATATCCAGTTCTCTAGGCACCATTTATTGAAGAGACTGTTCTGTCCCAGGTGAGTTGGCTTGACTGCCTTATCAAAGATCAAATGTCCATAGATGAGAGGGTCTATATCTGAGCACTCTATTCGATTCCATTGGTCGATATAATAGATTTTTAAAATTTATCTCATTTTCCAATTGTTTGTTGCTAGCGTTTAAGAATATAATACTTTCTGACAAAAAACCTATATAAAGAAAACTACAAAAAACTGCTAAAAGAAATCACAGAAGACCTAAATAGATGGAAGGGCATACCGTGTTCATGGATTGGAAGACTAAATATAGTTAAGGTGTCAATCCTACCTAAACTGATCTACAGATTCAATGCAATACCAATCAAAATCCCAACAACTTATTTTTCAGAATTAGAAAAACCAATAAGCAAATTTATCTGGAAGGGCAGGTTGCCCCGAATTGCTAAAAACATCTTGAGGAAAATAAACGAAGCTGGAGGTCTCGCGATGCCGGACTTTAAGGCATATTATGAAGCCACAGTGGTCAAAACAGCATGGTATTGGCATAAAGATAGATATATCGACCAATGGAATCGAATAGAGTGCTCAGATATAGACCCTCTCATCTATGGACATTTGATCTTTGATAAGGCAGTCAAGCCAACTCACCTGGGACAGAACAGTTTCTTCAATAAATGGTGCCTAGAGAACTGGATATCCATATGTAAAAGAATGAAAGAAGACCCACATCTCACACCTTATACAAAAGTTAACTCAAAATGGATCAAAGATCTAAACATTAGGTCTAAGACCATAAAACAGTTAGAGGAAAATGTAGGGAGATATCTTATGAATCTTACAACTGGAGGTGGTTTTATGGACCTTAAACCTAAAGCAAGAGCACTGAAGAAAGAAAGAAAGAAATGGGAGCTCCTCAAAATTAAACACTTTTGTGCATCAAAGAACTTCATCAAGAAAGTAGAAAGACAGCCTACACAATGGGAGACAATATTTGGAAACGACATATCAGATAAAGGTCTAGTATCCAGAATATATAAAGAGATTGTTCAACTCAACAACAAAAAGACAGCCAACCCAATTACAAAATGGGAAAAAGACTTGAACAGACACCTACCAGAAGAAGAAATACGGATGGCCAAGAGGCACATGAAGAGATGCTCAATGTCCCTGGCCATTAGAGAAATGCAAATCAAAACCACAATGAGATATCATCTCACACCCACCAGAATGGCCATTATCAACAAAACAGAAAATGACAAGTGCTGGAGAGGATGCGGAGAAAGAGGCACACTTATCCACTGTTGGTGGGAATGTCAAATGGTGCAACCACTGTGGAAGGCAGTTTGGCGGTTCCTCAAAAAGCTGAACATAGAATTGCCATACGACCCAGCAATACCATTGCTAGGTATCTACTCAAAGGACTTAAGGGCAAAGACACAAATGGACATTTGCACACCAATGTTTATAGCAGCGTTATTTACAATTGCAAAGAGATGGAAACAGCCAAAATGTCCATCAGCAGAAGAATGGCTAAATAAACCGTGGTATATACATACGATGGAATATTATGCAGCTTTAAGACAAGATAAACTTATGAAGCATGTAATAACATGGATGGACCTAGAAAATATTATGCTGAGTGAATCCAGCCAAAAACTAAAGGACAAATACTGTATGGTCCCACTGATGTGAACGGACATTCGAGAATAAACTTGAAATATGTCATTGTTAACAGAGTTCAGCAGGAGTTAGAAACAGGGTAAGATAATGCGTAATTGGAGCGGAAGGGATACAGACTGTGCAACAGGACTAGATACAAAAACTCAAAAATGGACAGCACAATAATACCTAATTGTAAAGTAATCATGTTAAAACACTGAATGAAGCTGCATCTGAGCTATAGGGTTTTTTTGTTGTTGTTTTTTACTATTATTACTACTTTTATTTCTTTTCTCTATATTAACATTTTATATCTTTTTCTGTTGTGTTGCTAGTTCCTCTAAACCGATGCAAATGTACTAAGAAACGATGATCATGCATCTATGTGATGATGTTAAGAATTACTGAGTGCATGTGTAGAACGGTATGATTTCTAAATGTTGTGTTAATTTCTTTTTTTTTCTTTCTTTCCGTTAATAAAAAAAAAAAGAATATAATACTTTCTCTAGATTAACCTTTATCCTGAAGTCCTGCTAAATTCACCAGTGAGTTCTAATAGTTGTTTTGAAGATTGCAAGGGATTTTTCATGTAAACAATCATATATCACCTGCAAATAGGAACTGCTTTTTTTAGGTTTTTTTTTTTTTTCGGTGCATGGTCCGGGAATTGAACCCAGGTCTCCCGCATGGAAGGTGGGCATTCTAACCACTAAACTACCCAAAATAGGAACTGTTTTACTTCTCCAAACTTTATGCCTTTTATTCCTTTCTCTTGCCTCCTGCAAAGGCTGGAGCCTCCATCAGATACTGAATAGATGTGGGGGGAAATCAGACATCCTTGCCTTGTTCCTGGAATTAGGGGGAAGCAATCTTTTACCATTAAGTATGATGTTCAATGTAGATTTTTTTGTAAATGCCCTTTCTCGATTTGAGCAGGTTTCTTTCTATTCCCTCATTTGCTGACAACTTTTATCATGTAAGTTAGTGTTGAATTGTTATCAAATGCTTTTTCTGCATCTATTCATGGCTGTGTTTTTTTGTGGGCATATCTGACTGTTTTCTCAGCATCAGTTCCTAGAAGTGAAAGTAAGGGGTAAAAATGTATGAACATTTTAAGACTTTTTCATCATGTTTCCGACTGCATTCAGAGAAAGCTGATCCATTCATAGCCCCCCCAGGTGGGCAAGAGGGTCCATTTGCAAACCGAACTCTTGCCTACGCTAGGTATAATTTTTTAAATTGTTGCCAATTTCATAGGCCTCTCTCCAAATGGTATCTTGTTTCAATTTCCATGTATTACATTCCTCTTCAGACTGTGATTTTATTGGTTATTTATATTGATTCACTAGGGAATTGCTTTTTTCTCATCCTTTCGCTATTTTTCTTTTGGACCTTCATTTTTTCCTTTTGTGTGTACATGCTTTTTTACATATTAAAGATACCAATCCTCATCATATATGCCCCAGTTTATTCTTTGGCATTCCATTTTGCTTTTGATGGCCTTTGAATATGCTTTCGCAAGATAAACCAGGAAATGATGCGTGGCTTGGACAGAACAATGGCATAATTGGAGGCTAAAGAGAGGAGTATTGCAAAAGTCTCGTTGGGGCCAAAAAGGACTGTGGGTGCAGGACTGGAGAGGGGAGTGTGGGTGCAAGAAGTTGTGGAGATGGAACTGGCAGGTCTAGGCAGGTTGAAAAAGACGAAGTCAGGTATGCCTGGAGATCTGGTCCTGAGAGCCCGGGAGG
Organism: Tamandua tetradactyla; assembly: GCF_023851605.1. Classification (NCBI taxonomy): domain Eukaryota; kingdom Metazoa; phylum Chordata; class Mammalia; order Pilosa; family Myrmecophagidae; genus Tamandua; species Tamandua tetradactyla. The sequence continues at coordinate 72,251,846 of NC_135332.1, read as the reverse complement.
ATGTGTGATTCTGCTATCAAAAATAAAGAGGTAAGAGGTCGGGGGCCATGGTGGCTCAGCAGGCAGCGTTCTCACCTGCCATGCTGGAGACCTGGGTTCAATTCCTGGTGTCTGCCCATGTAAAAAAAAAAAAAAAAAAGTGTCCCACTCAACAATAGGTCTACCCCACAAGATTGGATTAAAAGAACATGGCTTTTCTGGGGCACGTAACAGTTCCAAACCAGCATACCCCTCAAACTCTGTAAAAGACACTACTTCCTGTATGTATCAGTTAGGCATTGCTACGTAACAAACAACCCCATATTTGACAACTTAAAACACTTAACCTTTGATTGGCTTACGGTTCCTCCATTTGGGAGAGGCGTGGTCGCTGTTCTGATGAGCCTCTCCTGGGCTTACTCAGGGGGCTGCAGCCACCTGGTGCCTCGCTCAGGTGGAGGGTCCGGGACAGCCGTGCCACCCATTTGGGAGCTGGTGTCGATTGGTCTGTCTCTTTGCGGTCTCTCATCACTCTTGCCTGGACTTCCTTATTTGGCGGCAGGAGTGAGCCAAGAAGGAGAAGACTCCATTGCAATCCTTCTTGATTCCAGAGCCTCACTTTTGCCACATTCTGTTGGTCTAAGTGAATCGCATGGCCTCCCTGCGTCACGGGACTAGGAAGCCGATGCACCCTGATGGGACAGCCTGCAGAATCGCAGGCCATTTTTCCTCCAGACTCTGGGTGGGCCATTGCCTTCAGCTCCCAGGTTAGAAAGAAGTCCTTCCTTAGGTTTTACTCAGACCGTAAGGGTTTCTCTCTGCCTTTTCTTGTTCTTCGCATCTTGGTGATTCTCAGAAAACGGCAAAAACTAAGACATTGCTACGTAACTTAAATTATAGCCTCTTCTAGTTCTATTTGTAAAACATCTAAAACTTAATGGCAAATTGGGAGTTATTGCCTGAATAAAGCATGCTTTTAATTTTAATGTACCACACGTAATAATTTTATGAGCACACCGAATTGTGGACAGCACATATTAATTTTCTTACCATTTGCTTTGCAGGTGTAAAGAGATAATAAAAAATAAAAACTGTACATATTTCAATTTTCCCCAGGTTTTATTCCTTTAAAGAAATGTTCTTCTATGACTTCCAAATTCCCGTTCCAGGCATGTGTGTTGGATGGCTGTGTGCTCCAGGCCAGACCTGAGCTGGGAGCTGAGGCTGCGGAAGCAAACAAAATATAGCCTGTGACCCCGGGGGCCCCCACAGTGTCAAGGGAAAAGTGTGGCCCTAGATGTCTCTCTGGGGTGGTACCTGCTAGCACAGGCCTGACCTCAGTGGAGAACCGAGGTTGCCAGCAGCTCCGCTCATGCTGGAACCTGAGGCCCCCAGCTGTGGGCCCCAAGCTGCGTATCTTGAGTTAATTAATCAATCAGTCCATTAATGCAGATAATTTGCCCCGAAGGAATCGTAAAAGGTCTGAAGCAGAGCTCTGCCTAGAGGCAAGCTGCTGCTGCAGGAAGGGGCGAGGTGGCCCGTCCCTCTGGGACTGTCGCCTGGTTTGAAAGCAGCTCCTTCCCTCCCCCAGACTGCAGCTCCTGCGCAGAGAGCCTTGGCCCACAGCTCTGACCAAGCCGGTCTCCGACCTCCCTCCATTGGTTTCTGGAAATCGTGGCCTACCCTGGGGTGGAAGGGGGCGGTGAGCAGTTCTCGGAGGACTGTGCTAAGAGTGGGTGTGCATATGGGGTGGGGGTGAAGGTGACAATAACACGGCCCCTCCTTCGGTGGCCCCCGGCCAGCTGAGCGGAGGAGAGCTCGGGAGAAGCACACAGAGCACTGACTGCCTCAGTGTTCAGTAAAGCAGGTTATTAACAGTCGCCTCACCTGGCATGGTGGGAAGCTGTCTTTTGACCTGCAACTTGCCTTCTTCTTGCAAGCTGTAACACCCCCCGTTCGGGGACCACTCGGGGTCCCTCAGTGTTTTGGGGGACCGTGTTTGCCGCGTGGCTGAGCATAGGGTTTGTCTCTGAACCTTCCTATCCATCCACCTGTTTGTACTTGAGTATGTTTCCTCCAGAGCCCAGATGTCCCAGGGGAATGCGTAGACCTGGTTCCACTTATCTCCTTCGGCAGGTAGGGGAGAAAAGCCCCACCCCTACCAGGCCCAGGACGGTGCTTCTGGGCTGCTGTTGAAGGCCAGCACTTGCCTCTTAGCCTGATCATATTTTGCTAGATGTTGCTATGAAATCTCAAGAGACAGGCTTTAACCTGTGGTGCAGCTGAATCCGGGTCATAACAATTTATTTTGCTATCTGGTCACTGATTCATGAATTAAAATAACAACAGAATAAATAGGGTCGTATTGCTAAACTGCAAACTGCAGGCAGTAAGATAGGATGGTAAGAGTGTGGGTTACAGTGCCAGCTAGCTTGGGTTCAAATCTTAGCTCTGCTGCCTGCTGGCTATGTGGTCTTAGGCAAGTTACTTAACTTTTCTGGGCCTCATTTCCCCATCTGTACAATGGGGATAATAGTATTACTCACTTCGTGTGAAGATTATAGGCAATGAAAACACATGGAAGGCGGCTAACTCAGGACCAGGGCCATACTCAGTGTTTAATAAATGTTCACTATTATCCATAATAGCACTGATAACCCAAATGTTCCCTTAGAACCAGAAACTGAACCAACATTTTTTCAGAAAAATGATCAGCCAGATTGAACCCAAAGGGAAGCACCTTACTATCTAAATTTGGCATGAAACAGTCACTCTTCGTGAACCCTGAGGGCCAGCCTCTTGCTGAGGTTTTGTTTTGCTGTTTTCTACTCTACGAAAAGCATTGTATTTCTGCTCACTTTATAGATGAGGAACAAGGGCTCAGAGAGGTTTGGTAACTTGCCCAAGGTCACACAGCAAGAATTGAACCCAAGTTGAATAGAATTTAATCATGAAAATGCTCTCACATCCACATCAAAGCATAAATGTGCTTGACTTATAGGAGGATTCATTCATTGATTCGTTCATTCAATGGGTGTTTACTGCTACATGCCTGATGTATTAGATCGTGTCAATAAGGAGGTGTGCTTAAGCTTGGCATATCTATTCAAACGAGTCCACAGCTTCCCCTGTGCCTTCCCTGCCCCTCTTTGGCTGGCACGACAGAGTAACGAGCGTGTGGCCACCACGTGACCTTCTCCCCCAGCTCCCCCTCCAGCTCGGACACCACGCTGCGGTTCCCTGAGAGCAATGGCCTGCTGCAAACCCCACGGTGGGACGAGCCACAGAGGGTGGGTGCCCTGGAGCCCATCTGCGGCGTGTTCCGCGTCGACCTGGGGCAGATGCGCTCCCTGCGCCTTTTCTTCAGGTAAGAGCCAGCTTGGCGGGGCTGGGTCTCGGCTTCCGGCCTCCTCCGTGGTGCCTGCCAGACCCCAGGGTGCAAATTCAGGCCCCAGACAGATGCCGGAATCCCCAAACCTCAGCTTCCCTCGTTGCTGGAATCCCCAGTGGTTCCTTCCACTGACCCCGCAATAGCTGGTCCCGTGTGGTATTCAGACTCATTTGTGGGTGATGGTGGTCAGCTCTGCCTGAAACTCTGGCTTGGGAGAAGAAACCCAATTGGGACCCGCCACAGAGATGAGCGGCCCCAGGCAACTCCTGATTATCCACGGAGGAGCTCTGCAGCTCGGCCGCATGTGCGGGGACAGGGCCACTGGCACCATGGATCAAGGCGCTCTTTCTTTCATAAGGGGTGGAAGTCCCAGGTCTCCAGGCCAAAAGCTGCATCATGCTGGCCCGAAGACAGGGCTGTGTGGGTTTCCCACACTGAGAGCCCGAGTCCAATGCTGAGGGATGTCTAGGAAATGTCCTCCCAAAGGGCCACCCATGCACGATGAAGAAAGTCTGCTCCAGAGGGAGCTTCCTTAGACGCCCTGAGCCTGGGCTGCCCACCCGGGCTCCGAACCTCAGGGCAGCGGTGGGGACAAATGTTCTGGTCCCGAGCCAGCGGACTCCCTAAGAGGAGGCCCCTCGGCCTTCTTAGGCAAAAGGGGTGACGGTTTTTGTCTTGCGGTAATTGAGTACGCCTCATCCCCCTGCCCCCATCCCCGGGACTTCCTTCCCTACCCCCGCTGTCCATAGCCTGCCCCCTCCCGCAGTGACACTTGGAGACAAAAGCCCACGTTCGTGCCGTCCCCTGACTTTTCTAGCGACGAGGCCTGCACGAGCGGCCAGCTGGTGGTCGCCAGCCGAGAGAGCCAGTACAAGGTCCTGCATTTCCACCACGGCGGCCTGGACAAGCTGGCGGATGTGTTCCAGCAGTGGAAATACTGCACCGAGACGCAGCTCCGAGCCCAGGTAGCCCCGGAGGGCCGCGGCCATGGGTGAGGGTTGCGGGGGGGCTCTCCACCGCCCCGGGGGGCCACAAGGGTCCACGAGGATAAGGCGCCCATCCCTCCTGGGCCTGGGGTCCGGGGACTCCCGGCATCCGTGGTCCCAGGGTGGCAAACGGAGCTGACAGATTGGATCCAAAAAATGTGCCCAGGGCTTTGTGTCAGACCTGCGCCCTGCACTCGAGAATCCTGTTTTGACAAGGCTTCTTGCCATATTTTGCTCAATCTACATACAAATGTAATAAGAGCTCTTTAATTATCTGTTTAAGATACTGTATGTGCTTATTAGGAAACGGGGCTGACTTTAAAATTCCCTCCCTTCCCACAGAGCCTCCTGCTGGCTTCCCTTATTACAGTAGCATGGCTTTTCTCCCCCCCCCCCTTACATTGAACAACCTTTGATTTTTGAATTAAATGTCAGCTGCAGTTTTGCCCCGGATTCGTGACTGCCCGTGGAGACAGCCTGACAGGCTGGCTCCCTCGCTCGCTGAACAGCGAACCCTTTGTATGTGGCCGATGGCATGTAATTTATCGCAGGCCCTCCTGGCAGAGGGAAGTTGGGCCCTACGAGGCATTAATTCTGTTTTTTTGCGGCTGGGGTCCGAGCAAGGAGGCGGCAGCTGGGGCGGGAGAAGGGAGCTGCGAGGAGGGGACCTGATGTTAAGATGAAGGTATTTTCATTTTAATTGCATCTAATTGCACTTGCCATTTAAGAGTTTGTATGCGGGAGGCGGCTCTTCCCCTCCTTTCAGAAGAGAGGCTTTTAAATCCTGGGAAAAGCGAGGCCGGCTTTAAAAGCCACGTGTTGGAGAGCCTCGTGTGCCCCCCGTTTTCCTCCACCCAGCAGGGCGCAGACGGGAAGACGTGCATGCAATTCTCCATCCAGAGGCCCAAGCTGCCCTCCTCCGAGACTCACCCCGAGGAGACCATGTACCGCAGACTGGACGTGTCCGCCTGGCTCGACCACCTGAACGAGCTGGGGCAGGTGGAGGGGGAGTACAAGCTGCGGAAGGTGAGGGGCTGGGGCCCCCACCGCCGGCCCCCAGAGGGCCCCACGCCCCGTGTGAACGCGTCCGATAGAGCGATCAAAGCGGCAGCATTTAAAAAAGAAAGAAAAAAAATACCGGGAGAGTTTGGGGATCCCGTGTCAGCTGCATTTCCAGGATGGGGATTAGGGAATGACGTGAGAACAACATGATAATCTGAGCGCCACCCCAGGGGGGGTCATTGACATTGAAATGAGCCCGGTCTGTGCCGCCTCTGGGAATGGAGGACCAGCACTTTCCCCTTCTAAACATGTGCAAATTGCAGAGATCTGAATCAAGGCGTCACTTGTCAGGAGGGCTCACCAAAGCCACCAAAACACACATCTCGGGGGATTTGGGGGTGCTTTGAGCTGCCCTACTTTGTCCCCTCCCTGCCCCTCCCTCCCCACTTTTGCTGCTTCCTCCAGGCCATTTTCTTTGGCGGCATTGATGTGTCAATCCGGGGGGAGGTCTGGCCGTTCCTGCTGCGCTATTACAGCCACGAGTCCACATCAGAGGAGCGGGAGGCGCTGCGGGTGCAGAAGCGCAGGGAGTACCGCGACATCCAGCGGAGGAGGTAACCGGGTCATCCACCCCACCCCCCCGCCCCGGCCGCATGGAGGCGTCGGCTGACAGACCGCCAGGGGGGCCGCTCCAGCGTCCGTGACACGTTTCGGGGCCCAGAGTTTCTTCCGGACCTTGCAGCCGTCACCCCAGGCCCCGTGCAGTCGCACGCGGGCCGGGCGTCCGTGTGTCCCGCAGGCTCGCCAGGCTGATGCGCCCGTGCGGGCACCGGGGCGGGGGAGGGGGGATGCTCCGGGGCCTCTGCAGGCCGCGGGCAGTGCGCGGCTCTCCCCATGCCCAGGGTGCTGGGACCCGAGGGGCTGGGATGATGTCAAGGCTGCACGGCTGCACCCCCACCCGGTGCAGTGGGAAGGGGGGCTGGAGAGCAGCAGCCTCCGCATTCCCATCCAGGGGCCTGGCGGGGGGGCGGCCGTGGACTGCCATGTGCCCGCTTGGGCCGTGTGCCCGCCCGCTGACTGTGGCGCCTGCTCTGCTCTCGTGTAGACTCTCCATGAGCCCTGAGGAGCACAGAACCTTCTGGCGCAACGTGCAGTTCACCGTGGACAAAGATGTGGTGCGGACAGACCGGAGCAACCAGTTCTTCCGTGGGGAGGGCAATCCCAATGTGGAGAGCATGAGGTACGCCCCCCACCCCGCCCTGGGCACTCCCCTTTCCACCTGGGGGCGGGTCACACTCGGCTGAGGACTGAGCCCTGAGTGGCCCCGTTTTACCTCCAGACCTTCAGAAGCCCTTGTAGGATGCGGGAGAGTCCGGTGGCAGCCTTTGACAGGGTCTTTCTGCCACATTCAGACACCTGACGCCCTGAAGTGGCCGTCAGTAGCTCTTTTTTTTTCACATGGGCAGGCACCGGGAATCGAACCCGGGTCTCCAGCATGGTAGGCAAGAACTCTGCCACTGAGCCACTGTTGTCCGCCCCCATCGGTAGCTTTTTATGCTACTTTAAAGGCCTCTCGCAGCCAGGAAAGCTTCAGAAGTCCCTCCCAAAGGTGCCGCTCCTGGTTCAGCTCAAGGCCACCGTGGGTGAGCCTCCCAATGAGTGATGAGGCATCTCCATCTCCCAGTGGGTTGACCCCCAGTGGGCTTCCTGTACCACCATAAAGCCACCCAGAGCCCAAGGCTGGCACCTTTGGCATTCTGCTGCAGCCTGGCAAATAATCGCCCAAAATGAGCAGGCCATAAAAATGTCCCTGCCAACCCACCCTTGTCCTAGGCAGTCAGCCATAAAGAAAATGAAACCCATGTCCCTCCCTACCCTTCTGCTCGCAAGGCCCCAGCCCCAGCCAGTGGCTAACTGCAGGTCATTACCTTGTACAAAGCAAGGGCTTGTTTGTCCTGAATCTTGGCATGGGCTCTGGAGATGGTCCTCAGGGCTGCCAGGTACCTGCAATCACATGCACCTTCCCCTAAGGTCAAAGCAAAGAACAGGGGTCCAGACAGCCCAGGGTCTCCAGCCTGGGGTTCGGCCAGCCCCAGGGACATACCACAAGAGGACAGCCAGTGTGGGGCGTGTCGGGGTTGCCGCTGCTGACCTCCACCCCCACCCTGCTGTCTCCGTGGTGACCCTAGGAGGATCCTGCTGAATTACGCCGTGTACAACCCAGCCATCGGCTACTCCCAGGGCATGTCAGACCTGGTGGCGCCCATCCTGGCCGAGGTCCTGGACGAGTCGGACACCTTCTGGTGCTTCGTGGGTCTCATGCAGAACACCATCTTCGTCAGCCCTCCCCGGGACGAGGATATGGAGAAGCAGCTGGTGAGGCTCAGGGCTGCACACCGGAGCTCGGGAGAGCGCGCACACCGCCCTCCTCCTGCCGCCAAGGTGCTCCTGGCGATGTGTGGTCTTGCTGCTGCTGCGGGAAAGGCCACTTGGGGCGTGGCGGCAGGACAGGGCCAGGGCTCCCCAGGGGGGATGCAAAGGCAGCAGCACCCGATTCCGTGCCTCCCCACAGTCCCAAATTATGCCATACGGGGCGAGGAAGGGGAACATGCCGTCATGCATGGCCTGCGCTTAAATGAGTCCCCAGGGGCCATCCCAGCAGGCAGCCCCTGCATCCCCGCCCCAGGGGACGGCATCCCTGACTCCGTGGCCTCCCCAAGTACCAGCCCCACACCGACATTGGTAGGTAGGGACAAAAGAAGCAAAGCTGGATGCGTCAGTGCTAGGTGGGCAGAGGCTGGGAATCAGGGTCACCATCAGCCATGCCCTTGACATGTCACCTGTAAGTGCCAGCACCTGCTGGGGCCGGGTACTGGGATGTGGCCTCAGCCTCCTGCAGGGCAGGGAAAGCTTCAGCCTGGAACCCGAGCATGAGTCACGGATGCTGAGTGCCAGGAAGGATGCAGAAAGTGCCAAAGTGTTAGTGATGGGAAGTAAGGTGGTGTCCCTGCACCCCCTAGGACAGGGGTTGGCTGTGCAGGGGCGGAAACCAGCCCTGAATGTTTCTGATGCTCATCTGTGCGCAGTGTCCGGGTCCTGACACCTCTTGGCCCAAGGGTGTCCCCTGAGGGTTGGATTGAGGGCCTTGAGTGCCAGGATCAAAGAGTGTGGCCTTTAGACTCACCACTAGGGAGCCATTGAAGACTTAGAGGGGAGAGCAGCCACAGCAGAGAGGGCCAGGGGGAGGACCGGAGGGCAGAGGCACAGGTGTGGGCTTGACGGGCAGTGAGCTGGCCTCCAGGCAGGCCAGGAGTCCAGGCCTCGGTGCTGCAGCTCAGGAGTCAGGACAATGGCACTGGGTGAGAAGCGGATGTGGTCCTCCGAGCCCCAGCCGCTCCAATTCCCAGCACACTCAGGCCGACGTGAGGTTTCCACGGCAGCTGGGGGAGCAATTATGGGCTCTGACAGCCTCACACCTGAGGCGCTGCTGATGGCACGTGACTGATGTCCCGGTGGCATTGCTGAAAGCTGCGGCCCAACCTGGGCACTGCCGTAAACCACCTCGGCCTCGGCCCACATTGCGGTCAGGTCTTGCATTGAGCTTTAATGCAGGAATGGAGAATGCTGGGGCTCAGACTATAAGGGGTCTTGGTGATGGGAGGAGACAGGTTCCTGTGCACCGTCAGCTCCCCTGGCCAGGAGGGGGGCGTTGGAAATGAGCGGCCACACACAGGTGGCAGGCCCCTGGGTGTCTACCGCTCGGCCTCCCCATCCCGGGGTGAGTCTGCAGCTCTGCCCCACGTCAGCCTCCAGAGCAGCCTGGGGTAAACTGGCAAGAGCAGATGTGAGTCCAGAATTCAGAGGAGCCTGTGCAGGGAGACCTCGTGCTTCCTTGGGATGGGCGTGGGCGAGAGGACAGGCCAGCAGGGGGGCTGGGCTGACCTTCCTGGCCTCCCTTGCCCCCCAGCTGTACCTGCGGGAACTGCTGCGGCTGACGCACCTGCGCTTCTACCAGCACCTGGCCTTGCTGGGTGAGGACGGTCTGCAGATGCTCTTCTGCCACCGCTGGCTGCTGCTGTGCTTCAAGCGCGAGTTCCCCGAGGCCGAGGCGCTGCGCATCTGGGAGGCCTGCTGGGCCCATTACCAGGTAAGCGGGGACCCATCCCCTCCGTAGGCCGGGCCACAGCCCCCAAGGGCTCACTCCCTTCTGGTCCCTCACGCTTGGCTGCAGACCTCATGACCACACCTCCTGAGCCACCGAGCTCGATGCCAGTGGTCATGCTCCAGCACGGGGAAACAGCCCCAGGTCCCGCTTCCTGGTCAGCCCCCTGCCTTCCATACCGCCCCCAGTGCCATGCATCTCCACCCATGTCCAACACCATCTGTGTCTCCTCGACAGATTCCCCTTAGAATAGCGCTGGCTGTCATGTGGTTTTAACCCCCAAATTAGGGACAAGCTGGGGATTTTAAAGGCTGGGCAAGTCTCCTTGATTCCGTAAGTCTTTAAAATATACAGTAGCACCTTATCCAGGACCCTTCCTGCAAGAGGGGGGCTCCATCCCCCACCGCAGCCCCGTGGCTCGGTTACACAGGCCTTGCAGATAAGACACTCGCCACCCACCTGCCCGCAGGTGCTGTCATCAGCGTTTCCACCCTTACTCACTTCTCAGACGATTATATCTGACAAAAGCAAATCCAAAGAAATTCAGTGCCGGTGCCACCAACATCTTGATATTAATCTGTCGTTGCTCACCCCCTGCTCTCTCCTGGCCCACGTCTGCCCTGCATTTTCTGACTGGCTCAGTGTGCCAGGCGGGATGAGATACCTGTGCTAAGAAAGGGAGGTGCTGGCGCAGATAGGCCAGGACAGTGGCTCATATTTCAAAACTTGCACGTGCTTGGCAAGGCATCATTGCATGCTTTTCCAGCTTCAGCTGATGATAAAGAGAACGGCCAGCGTCACCCAACAGGCGGGGCCAGGCCTTGTGGTAGTTTCCATCACGATCCTCAACCTGTGTCCCAAGTTTAACAAAAGCCCGTTTCAGGAGGGAGACCTGTTGGCACACCACAGATGACTGCCACTTTGTTCAAAGGCCACAAATCAAGTTCACGTTGCTTCAAGAACCGCGGGCTAAATTTAGCCACCCCCTGACTCGCCCGATAAAGCCAGAGCAGAAGGTTCCTCGAGCCAGCCTGACCTTCCCTGAGTCTGTGACATGACGGGTGGGGAGGCAGCTGGAAGAGTTGGAGGTGGTGGGATGGGCGAATCAGCCGGGAGCAACCTGAGGCCTGATGGGGAGCCCCCGGGCAGACGGGGTGGCACTGGCAGAGATGCTTTTAAGGTGATACCGAGTGAGGAAAAGCCCTATTTCCTCCCCGTGTGGAGGGTGATGGAAGGCGAGCTTCACCCCCATGCTGGGCAGTGCCGAGGGGGCCTGCTGGGGCCAGGGACTGGCACCCAGGGTGGCACGTGGGCACTGGCATCCCAAGCGTCAGAGGCCCTGCTCAGCCCCTGTGGACGTCTTTCCCTCTGGAAACTTCCGCAGGGAAAGTGCTGTGCCTTTACTAGCAAACCGAGGTCAGTGCCGTCCAGTTGTCCAACCCTAGCTTGGAACATGCCCCCCTCCCTTTCCACCCCACCCGCAGCCCCGAGAGAAGCTGCACATCCACCTTCCTGGAAATCCTCCCCCACATCTTCCCCCCCAGCCAGAGTTCAAACAGCTGCAAAAGGGTCATTCGGAGCCCAAAGGAGACCATTCCAGATTGCTTGGGAGGAAGGGGCTGGGCAGCCCAGGGCCAGCTGCCCCGTGGGGAGTGGGCTGGGCGTTGGCGGCTCCCACAGCTCCGTGAGCGCGGCCAGGCCTGGCCTGGGAGCCCAGCTCCCTCTGATTTGAAGACTAAACACAGACGTCCCGGTGCTGCCTTTCCTTCCTGCAGCTCCGGAAGTGCATGTGAATCAAAGGCAGCGTGCCCTTGGGCGCCCAGTGGGAGAGCGCAGGGGATGAGCCGGCTTCCTGCCACCCTGCCGGGCGTGGCCCAGGCGGGCAGTGCCAGGCGGCCTTGGACGAGGGCAACGGGTCCTCGCTGGGCCTCTGCAAAGCGGGTTCACGGCAGAGGGATTGTTTCAGCCTGAGGAAGAAAGGCTGGAGGGAGGATATGGGGGAGCCCTCGGGGGGAGCTGCTGGGCCTTCCTCCCCACTTTCCAAGTGATAAACTCAACAGTCATCTCGGGGCCACGCGTTAGGGATATTCTGCTGCCAGGGGGGTTCTTTCTTGCTGGCTTGTCCAGTGACCCACGGGAACATGCCAGGACTCAACTGTCCGCGTGCACCGTCTCTCGGACCTTGAAGTGAGCATGAGTACATCTCCCGGGGGGAAAGGTTTATGTCGCCCCAGACCACAAAGAAGAACCACAGCGCTCCCCAAAAGAGAGTAACGGCAGCCAATGGGCACCCAGCACGAGCACCCACTCCTTGGGTCGTCCCGGGAGCCTTGGTATGGAGGCACTGACGTCGACCCCAATTGCAGATGGGGAAACTGAGGATGGAAGGGTTGGGTGGCTTACCCAGAGCCACACGACCAGCAGCGCCGGCTGATAATACCCCCGGACCCCGCCGAGCCGATGCCTCTCAAGGCAGAGCCTGGGCGTGGTGGGTGGCCTCAGCTAAAGCCCCTCTCCCCCTCCAGACCGACTACTTCCACCTTTTCATCTGCGTGGCCATCATTGCCATCTACGGAGACGATGTCATCGAACAGCAGCTGGCCGCCGACCAGATGCTCCTGCACTTCGGGAACCTGGCCATGCACATGAACGGAGAGCTGGTGCTCAGGAAGGTGCGCCGGCATGCTCCCCCCAGGCCTGATCACTGTGCTCCACCTCCTGCTCCCCCCAGGCCTGCTCACCGTGCTCCACCTCCCGCTCCCCCCGGCCTACATTCCATGCTCCACCTCCCGCTCTGCCCGGCCTACACTCCATGCTCCACCTCCCGCTCCCCCCAGGCCTGCTCACCGTGCTCCACCTCCCGCTCCCCCCCGGCCTACACTCCATGCTCCACCTCCCGCTCCCCCCGGCCTGCTCTCTGTGCTCCACCTCCCACTCTCCCCGGCCTGCTCTCCGTGCTCCACCTCCCACTCCCCCCAGGCCTGCTCTCTGTGCTCCACCTCCCGCTCCCCCCAGCCTGCTCTCCATGCTCCACCTCCCGCTCCCCCTGGCCTGCTCTCCATGCTCCACCTCCCGCTCCCCCCCCGGCCTGTTCTCCGTGCTCCACCTCCCATTCCCCCCGGCCTACACTCCATGCTCTACCTCCCGCTCCCCCCAGCCTGCTCTCCGTGCTCCACTTCCCACTCCCCCAGGCCTTCTCTCCATGCTCCACTTCCCGCTCCCCCCAGCCTGCTCTCTGTGCTCCACCTCCCGCTCCCCCTGGCCTGCTCTCTGTGCTCCACCTCCCGCTCCCCCCGGCCTGCTCTCCATGCTCCACCTCCCGCTCCCCCCGGCCAACACTCCATGCTTCACCTCCCGCTACCCCCGGCCTGCTCTCTGTGCTCCACCTCCCGCTCCCCCCGGCCTACACTCCATGCTCCACCTCCCGCTCCCCCCGGCCTGCTCACTGTGCTCCACCTCGCTCCCCCCGGCCTGCTCTCTGTGCTCCACCTCCCACTCCCCCCAGCCTGCTCTCTGTGCTCCACCTCCCGCTCCCCCCGGCCTGCTCTCCGTACTCCACCTCCCGTGGGTCCTGGGAGTGAGCACCTGCCCCAGGTGTTCCTCTCTGGGGGCACCCCGCTGACCACCCCTGCCTGGGAACCAGGAAAACTGAGGGGGAGGCCTGGAGGGTGGAGATGCTTCTCATCAAAGATTAGCAGGAGCAAAGAGGGGAGCAGCTCTCTCTGCCGCCTCCACTGCTTCCCGGCCTCCCACTAGGCATGCTGCTGCTTAAAGTTCTCTGGTGATGAGGCCAGAGGCAGCCAGGAGGTTTCCGGGAGTCGGGAGGTACAGCAGGCAAGAAGAGGGCGTGTCCTGGCTCCCCACCCCCATCCCACGCAGACCCGCTGGAAGGAGGAGCAATAGAGGGGAACAACACAAGGGCGTCCTGGGGGGCACAGAGGGGCAGGGGTGAAGTGGAGGGAATCGAGGCAGAGGGGGTTGTGTAAATCGGGGGCAGGCTGGGCCTGGCCAGGTTAGGCAGGGGCCCTGTTTGCCCTTTGGCTGAAGGTATCTGGGGAGCCACCTTTGTCTTACGTCACACTCTGAAAAACGTCCACCCTTAGACCAAGCATGTTAGGTGCAACACGGGGCTAAGACCTCGGCCGCTGCCGCTGCAGTTGCTCCTCGGGCCTCTCCCCTGGGGTGCCCCGGCCGCCAGGCTGCCCTGACCCCTCACCACCCGCCCTCTCTTTTGCAGGCCAGGAGTCTGCTGTACCAGTTCCGCCTGCTGCCTCGGATCCCCTGCAGCCTGCATGACCTGTGCAAGCTGTGCGGGACGGGCATGTGGGACAGTGGGTCCATGCCCGCGGTCGAATGCACCGGCCTCCATCCGGGCTCCGAGAGCTGCCCCTACGGGGGCACAGTGGAGACACCTTCGCCCAAGGCCCCCAGGGAAGGCGAGAAGGGCCCCCGGTCACCTCGGGGCAGCTTCGGCTTCCGCAAATAGGTTGGCTTCTGTGCTGGACAAGGCGGGAGGGGACCACTCGTGGGTCCCCGGCCCATGGGAGGGCTGGAGAGAGGCATGGAGAGGCCGGGGGAGGTAGAAGTGTAAGAGAAGTGCCTGTGGGACGCATGAGCGGAAGCTTTTCACATTCACGACAAAATCGGAGTCTGAAAGTGACAGAAGCAAGACCCAGCGCCTGTCCAGAACGCCAGGACTGGGGTGCATGTGGCTCCGACCGAGAGGGGGTGTCCCCACCATTGCCTGCCCTCAATGGATTTCATGCGACCCAGGAACCCCCTGGTTGTAGTGTCCCAGCTCCCTCTACAATGGAGGGGCATTGCCAGCCCCCCGGAAAGGAGGGACGGCAGGGGAAGGCCTCATTCACCCAGCGGCACCAGGAGATGCAGAACAGAAAAGGGTCCTGTCCAGCCAGAGACGCCTCTTCATCAGACACCATCCCGATTTCAGGATAGAGGGGCATGAGAGCAGAGGCAGGGGGACTCGAGGAGCTCCGTGCTTTTAACACTGTCCGCCTAAACATTTTCCAGTCCTCAAAGTGAAAGAAACCACCTGCCCCAGTGGGCCCTGCTGACACGCCACTCAAAGAGACATCAGCAAGACAGCCAAGGACCCAGCCTCCACCCTCTTCGGCTTTGCTTTCCTCCATGAGCCCAAGTCCCCCAGCAGGACAGAAGCTGGCACTTCCAAGTTCTAACTCCAGGACCTCTGCCCAAGGGCACTACCTGGAGCCCCAGCTATGCCCACGTCTTGGAGAAACTGTTACAGGTCAGCGGTATGTGTCCCAGGGTAGAGGATGGTGGACCTCTTGTCCAGTTCACTCTTGGAGAAAGAGAATTGCCTTTCCATGGTGGTTTCTGATGACTGAGCAGGGTTGATTCCATCCCTTAAGGAAGTGACTGGAGCTCATCAGGCCTGTCCCTCTGTATTGGCCCTCCTCTAGGAATCTTGTCCTCAGCAGATGTATCAGTCAGCCATTTCCACAGTAAAATGCTGCATAACAAATCACCCCCAAACCCAGTGGCTGTAACACAATCAGCACTTTCCCAACCCTCGAGGCTGTGGGTTCATAGTTGTTCTGCTCGGGGCTGGGCTGTCCTTCCCGGGGTGACTGGTGGCCAACTGGACACTCATGTCTGGACATCGGACTACAGGCTGCAGGCACCTGGCACTGCTCCACGCAGCTCACACGTCCCCCCCGAAGGCACACCTGGGCAAAAGCAAAGGTGCAGAGGCAAAAACACATGGGCACTTTTCCTGTACCATACCGGCTCCCATCCCACCCACAGGGACAAGGGACCCGGCCAGACTCGACATCAGTGGCTGAGGAAATGGATTCCTCCTCTGTAGTGAAAGCAACTTCATCGCATGGCGGTGGGCTGGGAATACGGGGAGGGTGGGGCCTTAACTGCCATCAGCCTACCACCACCAGGAAGTCTCGGTTCAAATCCGTCTTCCAGGGAAATCGACTAAGGTGAGGAGAGTTCTCCTTGCACCCTCTCCACAAGGTTAGCTCTGCACCATCAGCCATGTGTGTTACTACGTACCTCATGCCTTGGGCAGTCTGGGTTCACCTGGGGCCGGGTCCAGGGATCCGCCTGCTGTGAACACCTGGGTGGAAAGTGTCCAGTCTGAGTCTCCCGGCTTCACTAACACCCGTCCTCACAGTTCCCCAACAGCTGGCCCTGCTGCTTCCAGGTGTCCAGTGCACCCCGTACTTCTCCCGGGCCCCTCAGCTCTGCAGAGGCCGGAGCAGCCCCACCCGTTGCACAACTCCCTTCATCTGGATGCAATTAGGGGAAACCGAGCTGCGCCCTGCGGCAGCTGTCGCCCAGGACTCTTCCCAGCCGGCGAAAGGCACTGGGGTGATAATTCAGTCATTAGGCTGCTGGCCTTCCCACCGCCTGGGCGTGCAAATATGGGATAATAAGCCCAGCCCTTCCGTCCTCAGCCATGCTGCTTATTTAACCCATTTTTTAAAATGACACTTAATGTTATTGGTGGGTGCACGTGCGTGCGCATACTTACAAGTCTCCCCGCGGCCGGCCCTGCCGCTGCAGCAGTGCCGCTCCAGGGCCTCTGGGAGGAGAGGCTGGTCCATGTGCCCGCATGCTGGCCCGAGGTGCGGGGGCCATGGCGGGGGCTGCCAGCACAGGGAGCAGCCACGCCAATGTCGCCCGGTTCCCAGTCCAGGAGAAAGCTGCACCCGGAAGGGTGAGGACACTCGAGCGAGGAGGTGGGGTGGGGGTGCTCAATGGGGGAGATGGTGGGGGATGCCCAAGAGGGGAGATGTTGGGGGACGCCTAAGGAGGTGGGGGACACTCGAGTGGGGAGGTGGGGGACACTCGAGTGGGGAGGTGGGGGTGGGAGAAGGCCTGAGTAGGGAGATGTGGGGGAACACTTGGGTGGGGGGAAGGGATGATGCTTGAGTGGGGGGGTGGGGAGACGCTCAAGCAAGGAGATGGGGGGGACACTTGGAAATGGGGTCGGGGTGGCACTCTGTGGTCTGAAACTGTAGTACCAAGAGCCAAGGGTGGAAATGCGAATGGGTGCCCTGAAGTCATTTAGAGAGAGAGGGGATGGGGCAGCCCCTCCTGCCCAGCTGTGAGGGGGGTGAAGGCTCTGAAGCCCAAGGGGTCCGGGGGTGGTTGGTGGTCAGCATTAATAGCCACAGGCCTTGGATGGGGTCAGCAGACAGGGCCAGGTCATTTCTGACCAGCTGTGGGCCAGGGGAGGAGGTTTGCAGGCCCAGGGAGAGGACCTTTACCCCTCACGAGGAAGTTTTCCATAAAGGCCTTGCCTGAGCGCTGAGCTGAAGCCCTGTGTGAAGTCAGCTGGGCACCAGGCTTAGAGGAAGATTCTGGTTCTGGGCTGGTCCTGCCCGAGTCTGCGGCTTCTCTGCAGCCTGTTTGGGTGGGGGAGGGAGGGTCCGGAGGCCCTGGGCTGATCGGTGGGGCCACCGTTCCCACCCCCAGGCAGCACAGCGGCTGGCAGAGGTCACCCAGCTTCGGCCTCTAATGGGTGGCCCCTGGGAATGGGGCGGGCAGAGGAGATGGGGGTGGGGCCCCTGCGTAGCCCACCTCCAGCACCCTAATAGCTGCATCCTGGGCGGAGACCGTGGACCACGGGGGTGCCCTCGGCAGCCCTCCCCTTGGTCCTCATAGGGGCCCCCTGCGCTCCCTTGCCCACTGTGTGTTGGGTGGATATCGCGTGGAGGTGGGGGCAGCACTGGGCAGCCTCCTTCGTGGGCCAGTGGGTGGCAGGGACACCCTGGGCTCCCCAAGCTAAGGGAAGCAGCCTCCTGCCACCTGCCCAGCACAGGCCCTGGGATGGGGACACGCATGTGGAGGGGTGTGGCCTGGTCCAGAGGGGCCAGGGAGGGTGGACGAGCTGCGCCAGGCTGCAGAGAGGTTGGGGCTGAGACCTAGCGCCTGACCCTGGGGCCCAGCATGCATCCACCCCGCATTTTTGGACCATCTCCGGAGTCCCAGCCTCTGCCCCAGCCATCCCTGGCTCAAAATCTGGAGTGTACCCCCTCCCCCCACCAGCAAAGCTTGTGAAGCCTGAGAACGGAGTCCCCTGTCGGGGGGGAGTGGTGAGGAGCCAGACTGTGGGGTGCTAGGGGCACCATGCCCGAGCCTCGATCTCCTCACTTGTAAAATGGGATAAGGCCACCACCCCAGCCACAGGGATCCCTCCCATTGAAAAGCTGCCCTGAGATGCTACCAAGTCCCAGGGAACAAACTCACCTGGCACTCAGGGACCTTAGCCTTCGGCAGTGACGACCACCGTGACAGGCTCAAGCCCCTGCCACTCCCAGGGGCGGCCAGCCCACGTCCTCCCCTAGCACCCGCCACGCCGGGCACCCCCGGCCCAGAGCCAACCTCTCAGTGCCTCTTCTGTAAACCTTCCCCGTGCCACCCCACGCCCGCCCCCAAGAGCAATCAGCCATGGTCAGCCATCCCGCACGTGTGCACATGCATGTGCAAAGCCTTGCACGGGAAGAGGGGGTCCCGCCCCTCGGTTTTGCAGATGGCTCTGCCCCCTGGGGAAGTTCGGGACCCCTCTGCCCCGGGCTGTGGGGATAGAGGTGGGTGGCCAGCTTTGCTCCCGCGCCTTTGGGCTCAGGAAAGCAGCGTGTGGGGGTGGTGGTTGTGTTTTGAGGGCAAGTTTAATGAAATTTCCACCATTTCCCGGGGGTTACCAATATCTGTGACAAGCGATCCATTCTCCATGTTTTATGGGTTTTGTTTTTAAATGCCAGGGCCACCACCCCCAGGCCCAGGACGGAACACAGTGCCCCTGCTCAAAGGGCCCCAGGGATGCTTCCGGCTCTCATTGATTTCTCTCATTGATAAATAAAGTCGTATGAAGACACATGGAATCCGCGGCGCCCCTAGGGGAAGGTCCTATGGGTCCTTTTGCCCAAGATAACCACAGGACCCTGTGGAAGGGAAGCTGGGAAGTGACCTGCTTCCAGGCTGCTCCGTGGGGGGAGGAGCGGGGGGAGGGGAAGAAGCAAAGGGAGCTGGTGGGGGGAGGCACAGGGAGAAGGAGTCAGTGGGGCTGGCCCTGCCCAGCAGGCCCCTGCTCTGGGAAGGCCCTGCCCACCCGGCCAGGGGTCCATCGGTGCCTGGAGGCGCAGGGAGGGCCACAGGACAGGTGGCCCCTTGATGGGAGAAATGACAAAAAAAGGTCCTGAGAGCCGGTTAACCCCTGAGCAGCCCGGAGCCCTGAGCCAGACCCCGCACGGGGAAACACCGACAGCCTTTTATTGAGCCTCAGCTGCTGGGGCTCCGGTTTCAGGAAAAACCGTGTTAAAGGAGGTAGACAAGGTGAGCTTAGTCTTGTTGGGACGGGAGGGGTGGAAGTTACGGGAAAAAACTCAGGCCTCGGCTTCCCAAGCCTTGCTGCCCTCCCAGGGCTCCCAGGCCGTGTCGCAGGGTAGGCCACGGGCTCGTGGGAAGGGTGGGCAAAGGGGAGACAGGGGTCCCGTGGGGTGTGCGGGCAGGGCGGGGCTCCTGGGAGCCGGCTTTAGGGGGTTCATTTGTGCCTTTCCATCCTTTCCTGAAAGTTCTCCTGAGTTGACAAGGTTCTTAAAGTGGCAAAGAGGGGGAGGTTCTCACCCTTCCGGTACCTGGCTTTGGCATCTGAGAGCCTCCTCGCCCACTCTGTGCCTGCCCAGGGGTGTCCCAGCCAGCTTCCCTCAGGAAAGACACGGCATTTCATGCATTTCAGCAAAGGGATGTGCCAGCAGCCTCTGGCCGGTGGCTCCACTTGAAGGAGCTGTGGTCTCCCCACCAGTGGACGCAGGAGGAGGCTGGGGAGGCCAGAGGCCAGGCTGCTGCGGAGAGCGGTAGAGGGCACGGCCAAGCCCAGGCCCCGGTGCCAGCTCGCAGCTCGGGGGTCGGCGGGCCACCCCGGTCAGCGCGGCCTTGGGACGGGACCATCAGAACCAGCCCCAGCAAGAACCGCAGAGAGTCCGTGGACTGGCCTGGCTCCTCCCAGAGGGCCTTTCCCACCCGCCAGGCGCTGCTCCTGCTCTGTCTTGGCTCTGTTACTCACATAAGTAGCAGTCGCATGGTCACCAAGGCCCAGCCAAGGGGACGGGCCACCAGCGAGCCAGAGCCTTCCTGGGGCAGGCCCCTGGAAAGACCCCTGCCGTCCTCGGGGCTGGCGAGTCCCTCTCTGAATGGGAGGGATGGCCCATGGGACCTCTGTGCTAGCAGGGGAGGCTGCCCAGGGAAAGTCCTTTGGGGACCGTGTTTGTTTCCCGGGGCTGCCGTAGCAAATCACCACAAACGGGGGCACTGGAAACCACAGGAATGTCTTCTCTCCCAGTCCTGGAGGCCAGAAGCAGTGCTGGCGGACCGTGCAGCCCTGATGGCTCGAGGGAAACCTCCTTCCTGGCCCCTCCAGCCACTGGGGGTGTGTGGCTGGTGGCTGTGTCACTCCAGCCTCCTCCTCTGCTGTCCCCCGGCCTTGTCCCCCAAGTGCTCCATCTCTGTGTCCAGTTCTCTATCTTCTCATAAGGGCCTGGCCACCAGATCAGGGCCCAGCCCACTGAACTTGAAACCCACCTGCAAAATCACTGTTTTCAAACGAGGTCATGCCCATTCACAGGTCAGGGTGGAGGATGTGGCGAGACATAGTCCAACCCACAAGAGGGGCTTCCCTCCCATTCGGGAATGAAGGGGTCCACGTTCCTTCGACAAGCTATCACTGAACCTCAAGTATGCACCCAGCACAGCTCCACAGATGCGAGGCTGGACCATCTCAAGTAAGCAAAGGCCGCCCTGCCAGCCCCCAGGGGAAACTCCTCAAAACTTCCTGCCTCTAAGGCAAACCTTGACCTTATCTGAGCAGCCTCTGGCTCTCCTCCCTTCTCCACGGGTGTGACTCTTTCTCCAGAAATCCAGGTGAGCAAGAAATGTCACTTATGTGCTTATCTCCCATCAAATTAAATCCCATAATGACCCGGTCCACCCAGTTCAGTGGTGTCCCCACCACACACACACCTAAGGCCATGTGACGGGGGGGAGAGGGTGTCCGATGCAAATGTGCAGAGAGGGCCTGTTGGTGACCTCGGAGACACCCATGGCCCCAACCCAGAGCGTCTCCTGAAGCCTGCCTCTACCTGCCCCCTGGCATTTTTGTGTCCCCACCCCACCCTGGCGAGAGGCCTTAATATCGCATACAACAGGGCAGGGAGGCCAAAAGCCAGACCTCCCCCCAGCTCCAGGCCGCTGCCTAAACCTCCACCCTGAAGAGTCCCAGCTTTCAGCAAACAGAAGCCCCTTCCCCTTTCTCAGCATAAACTTCCTTGAAAGAAAAGGGAGCAGGAAGGCTGGACGAGCACCTTGGAAACACAAGGAACAGAGGCCACGGTGAGAAGAGACACAGGCCCTCTATGAGTCATCGGGCCACACCAGCGGCCTCATCTCTGAGCCAGGATGCCAAGCAGGCCTCCCGGGCACAGGCCCATGTCCTCGCACCCCTCCGCCCACCCGCATCGCCACCCGGGCCGGGTCCAGCCCAGCCCAGCCACCCCTGGTTCTCCACGGACCAGACACTTGCCAGCAGCCTCCTGGATGTGCCTCAGATTTTGGCATTGGGACAGTCCTCCTAATCCATGCCCTCCCCTGCCAACCTGCCTTCTCCTTCTGTGCCTCAGGAGAATAGCCCAATTCCAGGAGCTGGGCTGTGTCTCAGGCAATTTAGAAAAGAGGCCATTTGGTCTCCGTCTATGAAAATAACTCTGCCTTGACAGGTGAGATGCCTTCAGCTCTCCTACAGTGAACCAAAGAGGGCCACATTACATTTTGAGTTGCTGCAGAGAGTGACTTGATGATTTTATAAATTGATGTTTGGATGCTGGAATTAGATGGCACAATGCGGGCACAGGCTGGGTAAAGTAGCCAGTCCCTCGGGAGGCTGGGCAGATTCATCCCCCAGCCCCCAACCAGTGAGAGACACACACAGTTCACCAAAATGAGGCACCTTCACCAATGACCACACCAAGGCTGTGCTTTAAAGATCAAACACAAAGTTTACTGATGAAGTTGACCGTTTTCTGACCATGAATAAGCACTGAAGAAAAAGACACTGAGGGTCCTAGTAGCTAACACATTAATGATGAGTGAGCACAATGGTCCAGCAGTTTCAAAATCTAGCAGTGGAGTATGGTGTCGGGCAAGGGCCAGGACATCCTTCTGGTGTGTCAGGGGGGATGATGAATGGGGGCTTCCAAGAGGGACACCCAAAATGACTTAAAAGACCTCAAAAGGGTAAGGGTTGGAGTCCTGTGTAAAATAAAGACTGAAGGATAATAAATGTTATCAAAGGCTTGTGAATTCATGGAGAGCACTAACTAGCTCTTCTCTACTTTTCTGGAGGAGAGAATGGGCAAAGGAACTAATGGCTGTTCTGAGGAGCTACTGGGAGCCAGGTGGCAGAACAGCCCTTCATCTCTGGCCTCTTGGTGTCCTGTCCATTCTGCCTTCTAGAACTCTGTGGTTCTGTGGTAGGCTCTTGGCGTGGAAATCACCATGTACGGGGGAAAGGCCTGTCCCTGGCAGCAGCACCTCACCCTGACCGGGGCTGGAGGTGAAAACCAGAATTGGAAGTTCTGGCTTCTCTTATTAGCTCCGTTGGATGTCTGCTGATAGGGGCCCTCAGTATCCTTCTGTAAAAGGAAATCGAAATGGACTTGAGAAACAACCAGCTGAGACAACAAAACAAAATAAAATAACAACCAGGGTCACGTGCCGTGGGATGAGTCGGGACTAGGCCATGGGTTCACCCTGCAGTGACAAGTCCCACCTCCCTCCTATGTTGGAAAACTTAAGCAGCAAAGCACTGTAACCCTCCGACCCCTAGGCAAGGTCCCCTCCCACGGGTGAGGGACGCAGGAGACCCCGCCAGGCATGCTCCCGCTTTCTGCAAAGTCCGGGCATCCCCTTGGTTTTCCGCCGAATCCCCAGGCTTCCGGGCAACGATTCGTTTACATGGGTGTTTCCCCAAGGGTCTGATCTTTCTGTGTAACTGGGCCACTCAACCGCATGGACTAGACAGACAAACAGACGTGGATGACTTCCAGGGTTCAGGGTCAGCTGGCCTGATATAGAGTGACTGGGGAGGGGGAGGGGGCAGGTATACAATGAGGTGGGGGTGGGGCATCCCCAGGACAGGGGTGGGGGGCACCCAGAACCTTACTCTCCCGGTTCTCCTCCCAGCTCTTGGTGGGAAGGGGTTCTCTGAGGGCACACCTGGATTCAGGTGAGCACAGGTGCATTGGGAAACTGTCTCCTACAGGTGTGTAATCCCCCGCTGCCCTTGCAGAGACAATGGAGTCAGTTCCCCTGGCTTCCTGCCTGCAGCTTCTCCCTGGCCCCCCTCTCCCCCCAGGTATGCATCATACCCCCCACCCCCACCCAAATGACACCCGTGGCCCGCTCCCCAACCCCTCCTGGACGGGCACCTGAGAAGGTGCCACTGCCCCAGGGGGTCCCTGGTGGGTGTCTCCCTTCCTAGAAAGTAAGTTCAAAAAGCCTGGGTTGGGGCCCACCTGGGAGGGGAGTCGGTAGAAAGGAGGGCTCCCCTCCACCCCACCCACCTCGGGGACCCCACCCCAGACCCAGGGCTGCTTTCGGAGGGGAGTGGCGGCCCCAGGGGAGGCAGGACCCACCTCCGTCATGTCTCCT
The DNA here is from genome assembly GCF_023851605.1 of Tamandua tetradactyla. NCBI lineage: Eukaryota > Metazoa > Chordata > Mammalia > Pilosa > Myrmecophagidae > Tamandua > Tamandua tetradactyla. Next base: position 72,228,622 of record NC_135332.1, on the reverse strand, counting down.
CTCAGCGTCCTCTTGAGCCCCAGCCATGTTTCCTGCTCTCAGACACAAGAGCTGGCTGTGGGATTTAGCAACAAATTTGTGTCCCTGCCAAACCCTGGGCTTTTCACCAGGAGTCGGTCTCCCGGGAGGAGGGAGGCAGGTCGCTCACCTCGGCAGCCCCGGTCCCAGCCCACCCAAGGCCCAGGGGCCTGGGGCAGGAGGAGTCGCGTGTGGGCACAGTAGGACCCCATCCTAGAAATAATCCTGCGCGCTGTCGGCATTCCAGAAGGAAGAGGGCCGGGGCGCCCGCTGAAATCCATCCCATTTTCTGCAGAAGCGGCTTTGTTGCTGCTTCTTTTGATTTCACACCCAGCAGGCTTTTCCCGGCACAGGGGGAGGCCCGCCCCGCGCCCCTTGCCCGGCACACGCCGCAGAGCAGCCTGTGCGTCGGTTCCCGCCCAGGGCGGGGGTACGGCGGCAGGGGGGGTGGTGGTGGCAAGGGGTAGGGGACTCAGGGCAGGGGGCCCTGCGGTGGGGAAGGGCTCACCGGGTGGGGAGGGAGCTACAGCCCCTCCATCCTTTCAGGGCCCCACTGATCTAATCATGTCATGTGTTCTCCAGATAAATATTAATAACCCGGTGACAGGAAATTTGGGAGACTCTAATTAAAAGGACCCAGTGCAAGCTGGCAGCTCTGCCAAGCAAGGCCTCCCCGCGAAATCCCAGGGTGAGAGAGATAAAGGGGAACGCGCTGAGCACCTGGAGGGCCCAAAAGGAAGACGCGAGTCCTTCCAGATCTTGCCCAGAGTCCTGCCTGGGGGGCAGCATGGCCCTGTACACTGGCCCTCCCCCAGGCACTATGACCCCCAGGGCACACCGACCCCCCCAGGGCACACCAACCCCCCCAGCGTCCACCAACTCTCCCAGGGCACACCGACTTCCCCCAGGACACGCTGACCCCTCCACCACCAAGGGCACACTAACTCCCCCAGGGAGCACTGAGCATGTCCCCAGGGTACTGTGACCCTCCCAGGGCACAGTGACAGGACGCCCCCCCCCCAAGGCAGCACGACAAGGAGCCACCTGGCTCGTCTCCCCTCCAACCCCGCATCATGCTCAAGCACCTCCGCGGGGAGCTGCCCTCCTCCCAAGGCAAAGAGATGGGGGGACCTCGGGCCTCTAAGGAACACAGCGTCCCCTGGAGCGGACGGCGCAGTCTCTCGTCAAAGCCCCCACGATGGGTCCCCCAGCAGGGCGATGTCCTCCCCATGGGTCCAGGGTGTGGACGCGCCCCATGACCCCAGAGTCGTTGGCACTGCCAACAGCAGTGAATTGGCTGACGCGGGGACCCCGGGGCTGAGGCTGCTGGGCGGAGGGGGAACAGGGCAGCCATGGGCAGGGCCTGAGCTGGGCTGCGGCATCGACCCTGCTCCTCAGGCCTGGCCCCGGGGCCAGCCGGGCCTGCCCAGACCACCCAGGGCCCCCCGCCCAGGGCCCCCCACCCAGGGTCCCCGCCCGGCCCCGGCAGTGACAGATGGGCTGTTGGGCTCCAGGCTGGCACGGCGTCATTGTAGGTGCTTTCTTCTTTCTTTGGGGTAAAGAGACCGCTCTGTCACGTCACCATTTTGCTCCCAGACCATCTCCAGGAGAATCGCCTGGGAAGGGCAAGACAAGCTGGCAGCAGGGAGGGGAAGAGAGACTAAATATCCCGAGTGGGGCGGGGCCCGAAGGCCGCTGAGCCCCTCCTGGCGGGACCCCAGCCCCATCCATCCCTGGCGTCCAGGCCAAGCCATGCTGTCCGGAACCTGCTTGTGACGGAAAGTCCACCATTGCAGGGCAACAGGAATCCCAGCAAAGACTAGTTGGGCAGGGCCAGAGTGTGTGTGCGTGCGTGCGTGCGTGCGTGCGTGTGTGTGTGTGTGAATAATGGGAAGGGGCTGTGGGGGCACCTTCCATCCATCACAGCTACTAGAGCAATTCGATGAGGGGGGACTGGTTTTGCCGCAGTCTGTAGAAGAGGAGACTGGTCTGAGAGGGTCCGAGGGAGTCTGAGGGGGTCTGAGATGGTCTGAGGGGGTCCAGGAGGACCTAAGCTGCCCAACAGGGGTGGCAAAGCCAGGACTAGTCACGAGGCCTTTCTAACCCCCCTTTCCCCTGCTGCAGTTGTCTCTGCCGAGGGCTCTGGCCAGCCTTCCATGCGGGGGGCGCCCCAGGTACTGCCCTGCTGGCACCCTGCTGCCCGGTTTCTCTGGGCCTGGCTGACCCTGAACTGAGCTGGACCATCCACCCACCCAGGAGGCTGATGGGCAGGACCTGTGGGCTGGATGTGCTGTGTGACCTTGGGCAAGGTACTGCCCTCTCTGGGCCTCAGATGCTGCCTCTGTCTGTGGAGCAGCAGGGGAAAGGGTTGGATAAAGGGTTGGGGGAGGCACATGGAAGGGGTGCTGTACTGTGGGCTGAGTCCCAGTCCTGCCAAGTCCTTTCCTCTGGGACAGTTTTCTTGGCTGTGAAGTTGGGGCCCTTAGCTCCCTGGCGCAGGGAGAATCATAGCCATGCATTGAGTACCTGCTGTATACCAAACACCCAGCCCTGGCAAAGGGTGGGTTTCCAGGGGAGAAACAGCCTTGGGTCCCCACGGATACTCTTCGAACTCACTGTGCCTCTCATTTTGTTGGAACCACCAAAATAGAACCCTCTGGCACCTGTGCGTTTCCAGCTTGGACTCCTCGTCTTCAGCCTTGCGGAGGCCGGGGGATGTAGCCCAGGAGCCAGCCAGGGGAGTCCTCAGGGCAGCCCCCTGGGGGCGGTGCCGCCTCCACCAGGAAGCCCACTTGCCCGCGCCACCCAGGAAGTTACCCTCCTCGGCCCCCTCTCAAGGCTCATGCCAGCCAAGCGCTCAGGAACAAGCCTGGGGGGCCAGCACTGGATGGGGAGATGTCTGGGCCCCTCATAGATCCTCGACACGCTGCTTCCCGTCTCCACTCACCTGCACGCAGTGACCCTCAAAGTCCCCGGCCAGGGCTGTCCTCTCCCTCCCGCACCCTCGTCTCTCCCCATGATGCTCCCACGCCCGTCCCGTCTGCATGGAGGCTCTGAGACTGTTTCCTGCTTGGCCTCACGGCAGGCCCGTTTCCACAAAACACGTGTCCTAATCGGGGGGCCAGGCCCGTGGGCTGGGGGAGCAGCGGTCAGTGACTTTGGGGCCTTGGGTGCATCCTGGGAGCTCCCCCAACCTCAGGGCCAGCCCCTAGGACATTGGTTCTGTTCCCCCAGCCTTGTTGGGGGCTAAATGGGGTAAAGTTTGCTCCTCCCACATACTAACTCTGGGCCCCAAGCTTCAGCTCCCGTAGAGAAGCCTCTCCCCACTTCTCCACGTGCTCCCATGGGACCTGGATGGGTGCAGAAAGCCCACCCCCACTGTGGGAATCAGCCAGTAGCCGGCTGGCCCTGTGTCCCCACACCCAGAGCAGGGCCCCCAGGGGTGGTGGTGGGACAATAAATTCATAAACGAGGGCCTCTCCCAGAGGCTCGGCAAATATTGTCTGATCGAAGGAACAAGGCCACCTCTGTGGGCACCGGCCAGTGTACACAGGTCATCAAAGAAGCCGTGACAAACGCTGGCGGGGCAGATGAGATGAGACTTCGGAGGCCAACGCAGCGTGTCGCGAAGGGAAACACAAAACGCCTCCTGCTGAGAGCAGCAATAGCGCAAGTCCTCCTTGCTCCCAGGAATTCTCCCCGGGTCCTTCCAGGCTGGCCTGACCGAAGAAGCCTCCAGTGCCTGCCAAGTGCTCTTCGCTGTGTGACGCTGGGCAAGATGCTGAGCTTCTCTGAACCCCTTTCACTACCTGTAAAATGTGGATTGTCACAGAATCCACCGCTAATGCCTGCTTCGAGAATTACATGAAAAGCGCGACGTCAAACACACAGCACTCCCCCATTCCCTGGTCTCTTAGAAGAATGCAGATGGCAGCCACACTCTTAGTGTCTGTCTGGTGTGGACAGCATAGCTGTGGTGAGGGGTGCTCGGCCCCACTCAGGAGGACCCAGCTGTGCATGACCTGGTGCGTCCCCTACTCCACTGCCCTGTCCATGCTGCATGCCGGCCCAGCCACCCACTACCCCATTTCTGGGCTTCACTGTTTGCCCAGCTCTCCCCATTCCCTGCTTGGGACGCTGTCACTGGGCTGTTCCACAGACAGGTGAATGGAGGGAGGGACAGAGGTGGCATGACCCTGCATGGGTCTGTTCAGAGGGCGCGGTGCTAGCTCAGGGAAAACCAGGTGCCTTGTCCCGGGCAGTGAGCGGGGAGGGAGGCCACCTCGGGAAGGGGGTCCAGGCCGGGGAGCTGTACCTGGGACTGCAGGAAGGGGCAGCTGCCCCTGCGAGACCCGGGCTTCCCCAGGCCGGGGCTACCCTCCGGTGGACATGGTGAGTGGCAGGGGGGCACTGGGGCACAAGCCAGAGCAGCCAGGTGCCTGGGCAGGAGCAGGGAGGGAGGGGGTGCCACCACCCCACTCAGCCCCGCAGGAGGGGCCCACCTGGGGCATCGAGCTTCTCCCTGGGCTTGGCGAGGGCATCAGACCCCTGCGGTCCTGGGAACCTGCTGCCACCTGCTCCCAGCAAGTGGCCAAGCTTGGGGCCGAGACACAAGGGAGGGAGGGGCGTGGCAATGACACCCTTCCCCCTCCACTGAGCTGTGGGGGCAGGACGGGCAGCCCGGGACTCATAGACAGGGAGGGAGAGAAAGCACGATGTCCCAAAGAGAGAAGGCATGGGGCAAGGACCTGAAATGACATGAGCGGGCAAGGCCAGCCTCAGTCCTTCCCACGTAGGCTGGTACCCCAAGGGAGGCTACCTAGGAGAAACGGGAAGCAGGATGGACACGACAAAAACACTGGGGCTTACAGATCTGAGTTTAGATCCTGGCAGTGTGGCCCCAGCTCAGCGCCTCAGTTTCTCCTGGGGGGTGGGTGTCGAAAGTAAGTGAAATGACAAATAAAGCCCCTGCCCCTAGCAGGACCCCAGATGAAAGGGGGCCTATTTTGGAGGCTTGCACCCCCGTTGTCTGGAGGCGTTGCAGAATGACTGAGGGGTGGGTGGGGCGTCCCTAATTCCCAGGAGTCCTGTGAAAGCAGGTATCTGCCCTGAGGTGCTGCCACGGCCTGGGGGCCCCTCTAGGGGCAGGTCCCTGAACCCCGGGGCTATCTCACGGCCTTGAGCTCTTTATTCTGTTTTGTGATCAAGGCCGCAGTTTCCAGACCTGCTTCTTATCGCCGGGAAACTTCTAACACCACAATAGCTGATTGTGCTGCCCTCCCGGGTGAGGCCACGTTCCTGCACGTCCCCCCACCCCCACCTTTTTCTGTAGCTTTGGAACGATAAAGGGGCCTATTGTGATTGGTCTTTCCAGGCGAGGGTGTGGCCCTTGAGTTTCCAAGCATGAAAGTGGGTGCACGCAGCAGAGAGAGGGGACCCCGAGCCCGCCTCGGGACAGTCCCGGGAAATCTTCCAACAACTCCGTGGCATTAGTTGCACAAGTCACCTGGAGATGTCATCGCCTTCACTGGCTGGATTTGAAAATGTGCAGCTATCTGCCAAACCACAAATGTTTATTGTTTTCTCAATTACTAAGAAATAAAATAGGCTTATAACTTTGGGGATTCGGCTGCCTGGCTGGGGGAGGGGACCCAGAGTCACCTGAAGGTAAAGTCACAGCAGGTCCTCAGCCGTCCCCGGGGATAGGGGCACGTGCTACCTGGGGGCCAGCCCGTGGACCCTCTGTGACCTTGAACTGCAGGGTCAGGGTCTGGGGGGGAAGGGTGGGCGTGCAGGAACCCCTGGGTGGAGAGAAGGCCCTACCCCCTGCTGTAAGTACCACCCTTGATCAGGGCCCTGTGGCCCCAGGGGACTTCCTGCACACCCCCGCCCCGGGCTCCCAAGAAACCCCCCAGGCGGGACTTCTCAGAATGCTGGGCAGTTACTGTGCATCAGAAGCCCCACAGGCCTGAAGGGGAGGCGGGAGAGGCTGGAGGGTGGCAGTTACTAGAGGCCACTCCAGGGCCCCTCCGGCCCTGCCCCCCAGTGCCTCTGTCTTTCTAAATGGGTCCTTTTAACCCTTTCCTGGCTGCCTGGTCAGGCTCAGAAGGGACCACCTTTAGGAGGCATTTGGTGCCGTGGCTGGACCGGAGCGAGCCTCACAAGGGATCGCTGTCGTCACAGAAATGGTTACATTTAAAGACACTGACATTTGTCCTCTTCTGGGTGTCTTCACGGGCCCCGACAGGGAGGCGTGCCTGTCGGGGGCTTTATTTCTACCCAAGACCCCCCTCTTGTCCTGGGACAGGGGCTCCCCCAGGCCCATAGACAAAAACCTGGCCAGCGGAAGAGAGAGACCTGCCCAAGTCCATCTTCCCAGGTTCACGGGGAGCCCCTGCCCAGCTGGGGGGCTTCTGCAGGTTCTGACTCCTGGTAACACTGCTTTGGAGAGCAAGGAGGGCAGCCGGGACCGGAAGGGGTCTGCCTCGGGGGCATTCAGAGACCCCACTGGGGAGGGGGCCATGGGTGCAGCCTCGACCGGTGCAGCCTTCCTGGAGAGAAGGGACACGTCTCTGTCTTCCCTGGGCAGGGCAGGCCTTCCAGAACTGAGCACAGACACCCCTGGACTCACTCCAAGGCAGACGGGAGCAGACTTGTCTGGCGGGGGAGCAGTGGCTGAGGCTTGCTGGAAGGTGCAAGAAAAACTGGACGGGGCGCTGGCCAGAGGGTTCAGGGTCTACCAGATAACCTTTGAGGCTTTGCGGAAAAAGCCAGGGGTTCTGAGAGCTTAGCCCCTCGCCCCTTTGGGGAGGGAGAGTGCTCAGGTAGAGGGAGGGTGCCCAGGCAGAGGGAGAAACAAGGCCCAGGGGGCACCCGGGAGCTGAGAGAAACTGGAAATTCAGTGACCCAGGAGCATCCGGCCCCAGGCATTGGGGACAGACCCCAGGAGCCACCGGACAGTGCTCTTACCCTACGGCCCCTTGTGAAGTCCAGAGTGCACACCCAGACTCTGAAGCAGGCCACAGCAGTGGAGAGGTGCCATCACAGTGGGCGGGGTCAGCCAGGAGGGCTGCCTGAAAGAGGCAGTGGTGAGCCACCTCTACTGGATACCAAGAGCCAGCGGCTGGCCAAGCAGATGGCAGAAGAAACCTAAGCCTTTTGTAAAAGACAATTAAAACAGCAAGAAGCAGGCAGGTGGAGCCCCGTCTCCTGTGGCAGGACTGGAGCCTCATCTTTCCCACTCCCTGGATCAGCCTCTCCATCTGTAGAGTGGGTGTTAGAACTTATACCTTGGGCGGAGCGAGACCCGGGTTCAACTCCTGATGCCTGCCCATGCAAAAAAAAAAACCCTATACCTCAGCCTCAGCTCCTGCTGGAAGAACTAAAGTCAGCAGCCCTGCACAGCAGCAGCCCACAGAAGCCCAGCGCTCCATTTTAGGGAGCTCTGCTGTCATGGATATAGGGTGCTAGGGGGACATGGAACAAGGACAGCCGTGGGCCGTAGAAAGAGCAAAGCCTGGGACTGTAGACCTGCTTCTCCAAGGAGCCATGGCTAGGGGGGTCTAGGCACCACCCAGCACAACGCAGGGGGAGATGGATGCTCAGGAAGGTGGACTTCGCTCCCCCCACCCCCACAGCAGAGCTGCTGGGGGCACAGATGGCCTCGAGGAGAAAGACCTGCAGGGGGTGGGGATGGAGGAGTCCCAGCACCCCCGCGGTCCCTTTGCGGCAGAGCCTTTAAACAAGTGGCAGGCATTGCACAGCCTGGCGCCCCTCGCTGGTGATCCATCAGCTCAGCTGTTGGTGTCCGGCGCGGCCAGTGGCCAGCAGCGCGGCCGCCCACCCTCCGCGCGGCGCCCCGGTTTTATGTTGTAAGAACACTCTGGGGCGTCTCAAACGCACGGCTAATGACGGGCATCATGAAGCAATAAAAGTGATGGGCTGGTGGGAGGAGGTGGCGGGAGGGGCGGGGGACGCCGGTCCCTTGGCTCCCCCGGCGACGGCAGGAGCTCTCCGAGAATTGATTAGTCTTGGACGTGCTGACCTTTTTGTTCTTGAAAAATTGCTTTTGAGCAGCTGAGGCAATAAAAGTAAATTGATTCGGAGGGAACGAGGATGAAATTTGCGTTCGCCGAGGAGCCGTGCGGAAACGGCCCGTGACGTCAGCACAACACCCCGCCCCCACCCCACCCCACCCGGGGCCCCCACCACTGGGCGACAGGAGGGCGAGACTTCAAGAAGCCGGGCAGGGCACGCGCTGCAGGGACAGGAGGCTGGGGAAGCAAGGCCGGCTGCACACTCAGCAAATGTTTGCAGCAAAGAAACGAAACTGATAGTGAAAAGGGAGGGGCGCGGAGGGCATAAAATGAAGTGGGAGTGTAGGGACAGGAAGAAGCCAAATGCAGGGAGAAACACCAGAGAAAGGAGAGAGGGGGATTTAGGGAAGAGCTAAGGAAGGCAAGGTGGAACAAGAGAGGACCTGGAGGTGGGTGTGTGCAGAGAATAAGATTGGCTCAGTGCCAGGGGCTCTCCATGACACTTCGCATTCACAATATTTTCATTTGCTCTTCAGGAAGCCATATTCTTGCCCCTATTTTATAGAATGAGGAAACCGAGGCCCAGAGAAGTCATGTCACCTGCCCAAGGTCACCAAGAGGTGCCTCACTGAGCACCTCTGGAGCCAAGCAGTGGATTGTGCCACGCAGATCCTTTTAGGCATCGCAATCAGCACCACCCCATCCCCCAGCAGTAAGGCACAACTGTGGGTCTCCCGCGCTCCTGGGAGGTGTCCCCCGTTCCCCGATAAGGAGGCCTGGAGAGGCTAAACATGGTGGCACGGGATGGTGGTCCTGGCAATCAAAATTGCTCCAAGCGGAGCCTAAGCCTATGCTTCCCCCGTGCCCCCATCGGGTCCAGCCCTGCAACAGCGACAGTGAGTTCCAGGTGTCCAAAGCATGCCGTGTCATGTTCAGAGTGGCCAAATCCCCTCCTTCGACCTGTGCCAGGTTCTCTCTCCAAACTCAGGGCCACACTCCTCACGGGACATGGAACCCAGGGCTGGAGACGCTGATGCTGCGATGCTTTCATCGGGAGTATGCAGCCTCAACTGGTGACCAACACCAGATGGGCCCGTGCAAGCAGCGGCTGATGTCACCCCAGCATGCAGGCGTTGCAAGAGGAAATACCCAAACCAAACAGGGGCTGGGCAGGGCGACTGGGAGTGAGTTCCCGTGTGTGTGAATCAGCCCCCAGGACCCGGGGTGGTTGGCAGGTTCAGCTGACCGCGGGCCTCCAGCCTGGAGCCGGAGGTCACTTTAGGCCACCAGGATCTTGCAGGTGGACAGGACTCAGTCAACCACGGAGCCACACCCTACTGCCCTCTGCACCTCGGGTGCACCCTACCCAGGGTCTCCCGTTGCAGGCACTCACCAGCTCACATCTGTGGCTCTGCAAAGGACCTTCTGCCCGTAGCCGCGGCAAACAAAGCGGCTTTCCAGGGCCCGCAGACGCAGCCGGGTTTCCTGGCCCCTCTGTGCCGGTGGCCCAGGTGTCCCAGTACCCAGAGCAGGGCCATTGAGGGCACGCCCCGGCGCTTGTGCCAAGTGCCCCTTCGCAGTCTGCCCCCCAACCCAGCCTGCAGCGGGAAGGGGTGCGCTGAGCCGCAGGGCGCCCCGCCTCCATTCCTGCTTTCAGGGCTCCCGGGGGCGCCCGGGTCTGGGGCGCGCAGGTTGCCCGGAGACCGCGCTGTTGCCAGTGGAGACGCTCACGCAGGTTTCCCCCGGGGCGCTGGCGGGGAGGCCCCGAAACGTGCAGACTGGAGCGAGCCCGCGGGGCGTCGGGGGCCTGGGAGGCGGGCGCCCGAGGAGCACTGAGCTGGGAGCACCCACTCTGACCTGGCCTGATGCTGGGAGCCTCTACAGACTCCTTGAACCCTCACAAGCCCGGAGGGGGAGGGTGCGTCTGACATCCCCCATTCCACAGAGACAACCGCGGACACCCACCAGGGCGCCCCAAGCCAGCAGGGATGGGCGGAGGTCTGGCCGCTGGTTGCGCACCCCCACTCCTCGCCCCGCTCACGGACCCCGCGGGGGGCGCTCCTCTTCGCCCCGCCCCCAACCCTCCCCAATCCCGCCCTCGGGTAATGAAGGAGGCTCAGCAGGAATCCGGAGACAGAAAGAACGAACCAGAACTGCGCATCTTCCCAGCCCCGGTGCCTCCTTCTTTGACCACCTGCAAGGGCCCCACCCCCACCCCAAGATGGAAAGAGGCATTTTTCAAGGGAGACGGACCTTTTCCTACAGGGAAACTGAGGCTCAGAGATGCATGGTAACCAGGGATTGGCGGAGCTGGAGCGGACCCCAGGCTGTGTGGCCTCCAGTCCTGGCCACTCCTCAGCCTGCCCCACTCGGCTCCTTAGCGTCCTGGGTGAGCCCCTCTCCCTCTCGGGGTTGCACGTCCCCCTCTGCAAAAAGAGGAGGTTCCTGGATCAGTGAGGGGCGCCTGGGGCACAGGGAAGTGGGAGTTCTAGTGGAAGGTGTGCAGACCCCAAGAATAGAGGGGGCTTGGGGCTGAGCATGGCGTGTATCCTGAGCCGCCTGGCTTTGCCCCCCTCCCCCTTACCACCATCATCATAGTCCCTCACAAACAGGCCTGCAGACCATCTCACTGACTCCAGGGGCCTGGACTCAGGAAGGCAAACCCTTTGCACAAACCAGCTCAGGCATAACCGAGGAGGGAAGCCAAATGTGCAAGACAAAGGGAATGGTAAAATGCCAGGGAGGTTGTCTGCAGCCTCCTACAAGGGAAACGATATCTGCCGACGAGCATCTGCCTGCATGGCTGTGTGGGGTGCCTGTGTTTGCACACCTGCCGTGCACAGGCAGTTCCCTGATGTTCAGCGCACACTCACACACTGGGCAACATCTGGGTAAGTGTTTACAGGGTGTCAGAGCTTCCCGGGCTGCTGAAACGAAGTGCCACGGAGTAGGAAGATTTAAACCACGGGAAAGCGCCCGTCTCCCGGTCCTGGAGACCTGGAGCCTGGAACGTGTGCACGGGACGGGTCCTGCCTGGCCTTCTCCCCAGCTCTGGCAGTTCGCAGCCATCACTGGGGGCCCCAACATGGCAGCATCTCTCCAATCCCTGGCTCTGTCTGTCCTGTTTCCGAACAAACATCCTCTCCATGTGAGGACACTGGCAGTATTGGGTGGGCGCCCACGCTAACAGTTTGGCCTCTTCTTAACTAACCACATCTTCAAGAACCTATTTCCAAAAAAGTCACGTTCATGGGATAGGAGGCCAGGACTTGAATGTATCTTTGGGGGTAGGGGGGTCACTATTCAACCCGTAACACAAGGGACTTTCCAAGGACCCCCAAGCAGCTCCTCCTACCAGGGAGGGCTGGCAACCCCTAGGCAACAGCCAGGCTCCCCAGTGCACAGAGCCCCTCGGATCCAGGGTTTTGGAGAGATCCGCAGCTAGGGGTTGGCCATTGCTGAGGATGATTTGGAAACTGCCTTCGGAGTCAGTTGACAAGACAAATAAAACCCCACTCTCAGGACTTTATAGCCACACTCAAGCTTTGTCTCTGTTTCATTTCTGTTTGTACAATAAATTATCCTTCCCAGCTTGATGGCTCACTTTTCTGACCTGATCTGACTCATTGGATGGGTCTTTCCAACACTCACCTCTACACCATCAGAGACTGAAGATTTCCCACCAGGAAGAATGTTCCGGTAGCATTTGTCAGGCTCTGGAAGAGGGGTCCAGAGCATCACAGCGCCATGTGGCAGAGCAAACCCTGTGCAAAGACTCGGCCCTAAGCTGTGTGTCCTCCTTCCATGACAGGCCCCACACTGACCGCACTGGGGGACCCTGGGATGGGCAGGGGTGAGGGCACCCCTTCCAAGTGTGGCGTGTGCTAGGGCACGGAGGCCACTAGGCTTTCTGCTCTGGTGGTTAAAAAAAAAAAACACCTCGTCCTTACAGTCCAGCCTCTGGATCTTATTACAGGAGGGGCAGGGGGTCGTGGCCCTACCAAAGCAGAGGGTGTGTGAGGAAGCCTTAAGGCCCTGCAAGGAAAAACAGTGTGTCCTCATGTTGGAACGCGGAGCAGCCATTTAAAATGGGGTTTCAAAAAATATTGAGCTGAGACTCAGCATCAAGGGACTGAGAAAACCTTCTTGACCAAAAGGGAGAAGAGAGAAATGAGACAAAATAAAGTGTCAATGGCTGAGAGATTCCAAACAAAGTCGAGAGATTATCCTGGAGGTTATTCTTACACATTAAATAGATGTCACCCTGTTAGTCAAGATGTAAAGGAGAGGCTGGAGGGAAGTGCCTGAAAATGTAGAGCTGTGTTCCAGTAGCCATGTTTCTTGAAGATGATTGTATAATGATGTAGCTTTCACAGTGTGACTGTGTGATTGTGAAAACCTTGTGTCCGATGCTTCTTTTATCTACGGTATGGACAGATGAGTAAAACATATGGATTAAAAGTAAATAAATAATAGGGGGAACAAATGTTAAAATAAATTTAGTAGATTGAAATGTTAGTGATCAATGAAAAGGAGTGGTAAGGGGTATAGAAAAAAAATAGGGGAAACAAAAGCTAAAATATATTGGGTTGATGGAAATACTAGCAGTCAATGAGAAGGAAGGGTAAGGGGTATGGTATGTATGAATTTTTTTCTTTTTTCTATTTATTTCTTTTTATGAATTGATGCAAATGTTCTAAGAAATGATCATGGTGATGAATATACAACTATGTGATGATATTGTGAGTTATTGATTATATATCAAGAATGGAATGATCATATGGTAGGAATGTTCGTGTTTGTATGTTATGTTTTAAAATAATTAAAAATTTTTAAAAAACTACAACTGTAATTTGGGCTGGCAATGGTGGCTCAGTGGCAGAGTTCTCACCTGCCATGGTGGAGACCTGGGTTCGATTCCTGGTACCTGTCCATGCAAAAAAAAAATATATATATATATATACACATACATATACATATATGTATATATTAAGCTCTCAAAGACCACATGTTGTCTGATTTCATTTATATAAAATATCCAGAAAAGGCAAATCTATAAGGCAGAACGTAGACTGGTGCTTGCCAGGGGCTGGGGGTGGTGGGGCCTGGGGAGGGCCTGCTGGCAGGTGCGGCTGTGTTTTGGGGACGATGAAAATGTTCTGAGATCAGGCAGTGCTGCTGGTCACACGGTTCGGTCAATTTACGATTGCAGCAGGAGGTGGCTGTGGTATGGTAATGATATCTCAATAAAGCTGTTAAAAGCATTAAGTCTCCCGGGGAAATATCCCTGAGGTTATTAAGCAGTGGTACATCCTGGTTTCATCTTCATTTAAAAACATATACACCTGTACATGTAGCAAAAAGGCTGGAAGGAAATCGACTGAAATATTAACAGTGTCTTTGACAGGTAAAGGAATTCCAGCGAATGCTTCATTCTCTGAGAGCAGACAACCAGGGGTGGGATCCGTCAGAAGTTGGGGCGCCTCAGGGCCCCCACAGCCAAGCACCACCCCGGCCCCAGGTGAGCCCCGTGACCCGCCAACCAGGGCACTGGGGTGGCGCAGGCTGGGGGTGGGGGCCCATCCTGACTGAGAACCCCAGTCTGGCTGCAGGCTCTGGCTGGTTCCCCTCAAGGTAAAGGGCCCCAGGTGGGCAGTAAGCATACGGCAGGGGGGCCTCGGCGACCTCCTTTACTCCTGGGGAGGGGCCAGCTTGGCGCCCCTGCCAGCCCCAGAGGGCACTGCCCAGCAGCAAGGTGCGTGGGGCTGCCCACTCCGGCCATCCAGGGCGGGGCAGGCAGCGGAGCCAGCCCCATCAGGAGACAAGCCTTGGGGCCCTGGCCTGACTCTCGCCCCGTGACCGCCTCCCCTACAATCCCGTAGCTCCCCTGAGTCTCCACCCCAGCCCCCTGCCTCGCCTCCTTCTCCCACCCGTTCTGCCACCCCTGTTACTGCCTCTGCCCCTGCAACTCACTCTTCCCCTCCTCCCAGCTATGCTCCAATGTCCCGTTCCACTGTGGCCTCCCCAGGGGCACACACACACACACACACGCATACATGTATGCACAGCCATGCATACGCACACCTGCACCTGCTCTGCCAGCCCCCACCCGCCACCCCACCTTCTGCATTTTCTTCCTGCACTCTCCAACCCGGTCATCTTGTGGGTGGCTCGTTCCCACCCTCAGAAAGTAAGGGCCTTGGAGGGGAGTTCGGCTTTTTGCTCTCAGTCCTGCCCCCAGGGCCTTGCAGAGGTGCTGGCTCAGTAGGTGAGCGCTGGATGAATGAGTGAATGAATGAATGGATGGATGGATGGATGAAATGGGACAGTGGTCAGTTCTGGGCTGGCGGGTGCACGGGTGCCTTGTATGGGAAGGTGCTGGGGGAGCGGAGAGGGCGAGAGGTTTCTCAGGGGACGTCTGGGGTGGATTCAGGAGATGGGCAGCAGTAACAAGCTCCCTGGACACAGAGCTGGGGACAGGAGGTGGGGTCAGTCTGGCCTCCTGGCTGCTCTGGGAGGTCGGTCTCCAAACTGGGGACTCGGCCTGCTCAGCACGCGGGCAGCTGGCTGTCCAGCTCGTCCTGAGGCCCCAACCAGCACGGGCGACAGAGGTGTGACTGCGAATAAGGAGCCACAATTAGCCCCCCTCCCACCACCGCTGGCGGCCCCGCTGGCAGGGTGAGAAGAAGGGCAGCCTGGCAGCCACTGCTGCCTGCAAAACCCAGGGGAGTCGGGGAGAGCCCAGGAACAGCAGGCTCAGCCGCAGGCACTGGCCCAGGAAAGGTGCACAGTCCCAGGGCTCACTCCTGCGTCCTCAGCTCAGTACAGCGGGGCCACTGGAGGCAGTAACTGATGCTGGGATCCTGGGTTCAAATCCCATCTCTGCCTCTTGCCAGCTGTGTGACCTCAGGCAAGTCACTGCCCTTCTCTGAGCCTTGGTCTCCTCCAAGGTGAGAGGAGGTTACAAAGACCAGTTTCCCAGGGTCCATGTTTGCAAGGCTCAGCGTGATGAATGCATGCAAAGCGGGTGTTTAACCAGTGATGGCTGTGCTTGCCTCACTGACAGTGCTGTCAGAAATATAATAAACGTTAATATCATCACGCCATTCCTGTCCTGGCTCAAGGTAAGACTGTCCCCAGGACCCCTCGCCTTCCAAGCACTTCACCTCCTCCCCCCATTTTAGACACTTAACCCAGTGGCTGAGGATGTCTTAAGTTATTTCTCATTGATCTGTAAGGTTTTACCCCAAACCTTTGCCAACTTTATAAAAGCTCCTGGGGCCCCTCCTGCCCCAACCCAAACTGTCCCCTGGCTCTTTCGGCAGCTGCCCTTCTGTCCCCGGGTGCTGACAGCTTCTAGGGGGGGCCCTCACAGGTGCCGTGTGTGCACCACCTTCCCGGGCTGGCCTGGCATGGGAGGCGGCACAGAAGCTCAGTCCCGGGGGAGGAGGAGAGAAGCGCCTCGGCCCCCACCCCTGGGGCCACCCATCTATTTTTACAGCCCTTCCCATGAGGCACCAGCACTGCCAGCCCCAGGGCCCATCACTCAGCGGGAGTAATCCCCCGGAGACCTGGTGTCTCTGGGAAATTGGACCCAGGCTGCGGACACGCAGAGGTCCTCAATCCCCAAGACCAGCGGATCCCAAGCCACCTGTCCAGGCCCTGAGCCAGGTGGGAAGCTCCTTGGACCCCAGGGTCAGCCAGGCCGGGCTGAGAGGCCGTGCAGGGGGCCCCACGTGACTCGAAACCTCTACTTCCCTGACTATAACACAGGGGCAGTAACCCAAGGCTTGTGGAGAGGACGAAGGGAGCACAGGAAGGCTTCCAGCTGGGATCTGGCCAGGGTCTGGCCCCCCAGTGAGCATTAGCCGTGGACACAGGCTGCCGGGGCGAGGACCGGGGGCCTTCTGGAAAGAATTTGTCCTCAGGCAGCGAGAGCCAGACAAGAAAGCTTGAGTCAGGACCCCCCTCCCAACCCCCCACTTTGTCCTTATAAGAGAGGGCGCCCCGCTGGGCAGGGTCCGGGGCCAGAACCACAGAGGAAGTCCAGGGAGCCACGTCACTGGAAACGTAGCCAGCCCGGGGAACGGTTCCCAAACCTAACACAACAAGGGGAGGGGCCGCCCTGCCCAGCCCGGCCCGCAGCCTGGGGGCCACAGGAACCAGGGAGCCCCAGACCCTACCGGACTTATCCTCTGCATGTGGGGACCATGCGAAATGTGGAATGCTCAGCTGGGGATGGGAGAGAATGGGGGTACAGGGCTGCGGTTCCCCCCACTTCCTTCCTTCCCTGCCTCTGCCATGGCACCCACAGCTGGGCCCGCAGACAGGTATTCTCAGCTGTCCCAGCCCACAGGCCCTTTGCAGAATCTCTTGAGCGTTCTGAACCTCCCTGCTAAAAGATGCTAGTGCCGAAAACGCTCACTTGGATGCCTGAGTTTTGGGGGTCCGGGCAAGGGCCCTGAGCAGAGGCATTGCCATCGAGCAGGGGGACAGGGCACATGCTCAAGCCCTGGCTTGTGAGGGTCAGTGAGCTTCGTGGACGGCCAGGTCCACCCAAGTGTCCCGTGGTGGCGGACGGGCATGTGGACGTGTCCTCAGGACCTGGCAACACGGGGGTTGGAAGGTCGGCCCTCTCCCCACTCGGCACCTGTAGACGGCTTGTCCCATGTGCAGGGCCCTGGGGCCCGCCTGCCACCTACGTTTCCATCCGCAGGTGTGGTCCCGCGAGCATGCTGGGTGTGGTACGGCGCTCGGTGTCACTCTGCTTCCCAGGACCCTCTCAAAGGAGGCTGAGCAGGTGCAACTGGGTCCACGTGACCCTCCCTCCAGATGCGCACACACGCTCCGCAGGGCGTGGGGCTGCCTCAGTTTCCCCAAAGACATAGTCTGCCTCTGGAGTACAAAAGCGAAGCCAGCTAAAGACAAGAGGACTGAAGTCTGTGCTGGGCAAAGGTCCGCACCCTACGTGAGTAATGGGTGCAGAACTGCCCGGGAGCACTGGAGCGGATGGCAGGGAGCCTGTGTGGCCCACCCAGGGAGTGTCCCAAAGGCACCGCAGAGTCTCACGCAGGAGAGAAACAAGACCAAGTCCAAGTTGGGGAACTAACTCTGTGCGGCTGCCATGGCGCACGTGACGGAAGGGAGCTGGGGGAGAAGGGCCCCCCACGCACCCCCCACCCCCATCCCGGACAGTCCTGGAGGGGCAGTCAGCGCCCTAGAGGGAGGGGATGGCCGCGGGTCATGGGAGAGGGGGTGCCTGTGGCAAGGAGTGAGGGTGTGGGGTAGGGGAGGCGGGCATGGTGTGCCTGCGCCCAGCTCGGGAGTGTGGGGCCCCGTCCTGGGGGAGATGCGTCTCGGGTGGGACAGGTGGAATCTGAGCCCCCGTGGTCTCCCCGCGGGACTCGCGCGTGGAGGCGGGAGTCAGCACAGAAGCCAAAGGGCCAGACTGATGCCCCCCCCCCACCTCCCGGAACCCCGCGGGAAACGTTCCCCAGCCACGAGGGTACGGCACAGGCGGACCCGCCCCCAGAAACCCCCCACCCCCACCCCGGGTTTAACAGCCAGGCCTTATTTCCTGCCGTAGGGAGATGTCTTACAAATCAAATTAGAGAGAAACCAAAGCAACGGAGCAGCATGGAGCCAGGAAGGGGTAACTGCCAGATGCACCCCGCGCCACGGCGGCAGGGGACACTCAGCGCCCCACTCTTCCTCCTCAAACCCAAAACCTCAGCTCCTCAGGGGTAAAAAAAATCAGTTGAATCCAAACTGCAAAATCCAGTGTTGCAGGACCCCTGACTGGCACCCCTCAGAACTGTCAGGGTCATCCAAAATAAGGAAAGTCTGAGAAACTGTCACAGCCCAAGGGAGCCTCAAAGGAGCTGACAGCCGAATGTCATGTGGGGTCCTGGGACAGAAAAGGGACATAGGTAAGAAAGTAAGGACCCCCAGAAGAACGACAGGCTTAGCTACTCAGGCTGCACCCAGAGTGGTTCATTAATTGGGACAAATGCACCCCACTTATTACAAGATGGTAGCAATGAGGGAAATGGGGCGTGGGCTGTATAGAAACTCTGTCATCTTTAAAACTTTCTTGATCTAAGAAAGCTTTGCTTAATCCGTGGTGCACAGAGTTTTGTCCTCTATCTTCCTCTAGGAATTTTATAATTTTAGGTTTTACATTTAGGACGATGATCCCTTTTGAGTGAATTTTGGTATGCGATAAAGGTATGGATAAAGTTAATTATTTTGTGTATGTCTGTCCGCCATGTTCCTGGGGGAAGGACAGTCCTTTCTCCCCCCACTTGCCTTTGCCCCTTTGTGGAAATTTGGTTGCTGATTTTTGTGTTGGTCTGTTTCTGGCTTCTCTGTTGTGTTCCGCTTACCCACTCGTCTGTCCTGACGTCAACACCAGGCTGTCTTCACAGCGTGGAAGTGGGTAGATCAGTCCAGATCAGTCCAGCGTCGTTCTTCTTTTTCAAGATTGTTTTTGGCTCTTCCAGGTCACTCTCATTCCCACATGAGTTTTAGAACCAACTTAATCAGTTCTAACCAAACGTCTGCTGAAATTTTCAGTGGAGTTTTGTTCGATCTGTGAATCAATTTAAGAAGCATTGACATCTCTACAATGCTGAGTGTTCTGACCCATGAAAACAATATATTTCTCCATTTATTTAGGTCTTTTAATTCTCTCAGCTTTATTTCATAGTTTTCACCGCACGTGTTTTGTATGTCTTTTGTTATATGTACTCCTAAGTATTTCATAGTTTAACATGTTATCATAAACGGTATTGTTTTTAAGTTTCAGTTGCCGAATATTTGTTGCCATATAATATTTGGGGTAAATATCACATATTTGTTGTAATATTTGTCATAATATATTATATATAATATGATGCTTTCATGTGTTTTGTTCATCAATTTTTATATTCTGCAACTCTGCTAACTCAGTTACTTTTTCTAATAGCATTTTTGTAGATTTAATCAGATTTTACATAGAGGATCATGTCACCTATGAATAAAGGCAGTTTTGTTTCTTCCTTTAAAAAAAAAACCAAACTTCCCTGTAAATCTAAAACTGTCCTAACATGAAAAGGTTGTTGAAAAGCCAGAAACAGATCAACACAAAAATCAGCAACCAAATTTCCACAAAGGGGCAAAAGCAAGTTGGGGGAGAAAGGACTGTCCTTCCCCCAGCAACATTCAAAAGAAACCTGTAGTCAGTTTACCCAAGAAGCACAAACGGATAAACCAACATGGAAACAAATCCTCTTCTCCGTGATAATTAAATAAAAGAAAGGTAAAAACCACGATAAGCTATTTTTGCCCATGACAGTGGCAAAGCTGAAAAACTCTGGCAATACCAAAGTCGATGGAGGTTGAAACAGGCCTGCTTTGTTCGGGGGGTGCTGGACAAATCGGTAACATGTAGATGTCCCTTCTAATAATAAATCTCCAACCACTGTGAACCAGCAATTCCACTTTTAAAACCTTAGCCTACAGAACGTGGAGCTGAAAACACGTGCTCAAGTGCCCAAGGATATCTGATGCAGTGTGGTAGGGGTGGGTGGAGAAGTGGGGAGTGCGGAGTCTGGGAAAGCAATATTGGTTGGATAAACTGTGATACACTCAATGGAGTGTTATGGCTCTGACTGAGCCTCTCGGAGCTGGCAAAACAAAGTAACGCAAATTGGGAGACTTAGAACAACAGAGATGTATTGCATGCCTCACGGCTCTGGAGGTGGGATGCCCAAAGTCAAGGTACCGTGGCTGGCCAGGCATCCACCACATTTTTTGGCTCGGGGCTTCACTCGATGCCCGCCCTGCTCGGTGGCTGTGTTCTCCATGTCTGCCTTTGCCTGTGCCCACATTTTCTCTTCTTTTTTTTTTTTTTTGTTTTTATTTTTTGTGTGTGCTGTACGGCGAGGTCGCATTTCATTATTTTCCCACGTGAGTATCCCGTTATTGCAGCACCATGTGTTAACTTTTTGTTTGGTTGGTTTTCGTTTGCTTGTTTTGCTTATTTGTTTGTTTTGGGGGGAAGTGCATGGACTGGGAATCGAACCCGGGTCTCCCGCATGGCAGGTGAGCATTCTACCACTGAACTACGCTTGCAGCCCCCCAAATTTTACCTTCTTTTAAGGTTACAGCTGCATCAGATTAAGGGCTGCCCTCCTCCAATCTGGCCTGATTTTAACTGGCCTAATTCCATCTCTGATGACCCTATTTCCAAATAAGTCACATTCCGAGGCCTGCGGCTGAGGACTGCAGCCTGTCCTTTGGGGGGACACAAGTCAATCCAAGGCAGCACCTGCTTAAAATAATCAAGTGTCTTCTTTTATAGAGTATGTGAAGGATTCTTTTCCACAGAAGGTTTTGCAGGATATACTAAGCCATCGAAGCAAGTTGTGAAGCATGTGTATCATGTCCACAGCCACACAGGGTAGCAGGCTAGGGTTTGTGCAGGTGCTACTTCCTCAGTGACACAGATCCCCCCACACCCCTGCTCAAAAACCTGCAGTTTAATGCCCTGCTGTTGCCACCTTGAAATTCCTCATCGTTCTGTCTTTGAACTTGTGTAAGTGATGTCCACCTGACGTTGGGGTGCCCCATGAGCAGAGGAGACATGCAGTATCCATGTCCACGACCGTTCCAGTCATCCGCATGTATGTGGCACCCTTGATGCCCTGTGAGCCTGGAGTCTTAGTGGACCACAGCACGTGGGAGCTCAGCAAGACTCAAAGTGAGGATGAGGTGAGCGGATGAGTGGGCAAGTGGGAAGCTGGGGCAGGGGAAGGGCTTTGTGCTGGAAATGGGCTGCTTCAAATGCAGAAAGAGGGTAGGCCTTCTAGGAGACACGAACGACCCCAGACCCTGCCACGTCCTTTCCTACTTGCGGTGCTTCCTGTGTGAACAGCCACTCGAAACAGCGACAGAGAAGGACAGGGAAAAGTAAGGCAACCACAATCCCTTTTCCTTTCGGCCGGGGCTGGAGAGAGCCGGGGATGTGCGCATCTTGAGACGTGAGATGAAAGCAGCTGAGTCCATTTTGTGTCCATGTGTACCTTCCTGGTAAGAATGAAATGCACATGCATGTAAGCACTGCAAAATGTGTGAATCGTCTGATTTCGGTGATTCTGTGTTAAGGTCAAATGCTCTTGTATTTGCATATAAAGCTGTCATTGCATGATATAAAGAAAAATGATAATGTTCATGCTAATAATTTAAACTTCCCATTTTTCTTTACTCGGAGTGGCATTAAATAGCAATTAAAAACATCATGACAAGTAGAGAGAGGGGCTGTGGAAGGAAGAAAGGAAAAGCTTTATATTTCAGTGCCATTAGCAGCACTTTTTTCCTACTTAGAGGAAGAGACAGCCAAGCCTAAGTAAAATGGGCATCCCAGAACGGCCACTGCAGGCGGCAGGGGAAGGGATCCAGGCTCCCGAGTGGCAGCAGGGAGTGGGGAATAGGTATGCCACTGGGAGAGCCCTCCAGCCAAGGTGTTCCAGGGGCCCCGGGAATGGTGGGTGAGCTGGTGAGGGGTCAACTTCATGGAGAAGCCCCGCCACGGGCAGGGCTGACCGCAGGAGATGCCGCATCGTATGGGGCCTCCTGACAGACCCCAGTGGGGCAGACGAGGTGGGTGCAGTTATATAACAAGCAGCAGGGTTGGAACGGCAGGGAGGGAAGGGCTGGCCCACTGGGAGCTGTCATGATGGTTGACAGAACACAGGGTCCCATGGGGCATGATAAGAATGGCAGAGCCAAAGGAACCGAGGATGGATGGCCAGAGAGCAGGGCAGCCAGCCAGTGAAATGGTCCTTGGTCCAGGATACAGCCTGAGGCTCATTCTCAGATCCAAAATGCATTGAGTAAGAAGGGGCTGGGTCTCCAGGTGAAAGCACCCTGCAATCACACCGTGTGCTGGTTTGAAAGGATGTATGCCCCTAGAAAAGTCATGTTTTAATCAAAATCCCGTTTCATAAAGACAGACTAATCCCTATTCAATACTGTATGTTTGAAACTGTAATCAGATCATCTCCCTGGAGATGTGATATAATCGAGAGTGATTGTTAAGCTAGATTAGGTGACGACATGTCTCCACCCATCTGGGTGGGTCTTGATAAATTTTTGGAGTCCTATAAAAGAGGAAACATTTTGGAGAAGGAAAGAGATTCAGAGAGAGCAGAGCAGAATGACATAACCACGAGAAGCAGAGTCCACCAGCCAGTGACCTTTGGAGATGAAGGAGGAAAATGCCTCCCGGGGAGCTTCATGAAACAGGAAATCAGGAGAAGCTAGCAGATGACGCCGTGTTCACCATGTGTCCTTCCAGATGAGAGAGGAACCCTGACCGTGTTCGCCATGTGCCTTCTCACTTGAGAGAGAAACCCTGAACCTCATCAGCCTTCTTGAACCAAGGTATCTTTCCCTGGATGCTTGTGGTTGGACATTTCTATAGACGTGTTAATTGGGACTAGCAACTTATTATATTCCTCTTTTTAAGAGTCGTTCCGTTTCTGGTATATCGCATTCCGGCAGCTAGCTAGCAAGAGTGCAGTGATGGCCCCTCCAGTCATATCCAAAAGGACCATTGGCCATTTACTTGGGGTGGTGGATTGGCTCGTGCACCCCAGTTTGAACACGTTTTGGGTCTTGTTTCCCATGCTGGTGGGCGTGGACCCTTGTAAATAGGGTCCTTGAATGTTCAGTTACGGGGTGGCCTGACTAAGAAGGTTGGACTTAGATCTGATTCCTGGAGTCCTTGACATACAGAGCGAATATCAGACAGAGAAGCCACTGAACCCTGGAGAGAAGGGAGAAGATGCTGCCATGTGTGTCATCACATGATGGAGAAGCTAAGGACCAAGGCTCACCAGCAGCCGCCCCACAACACCCGTCTTCAGAAAGAAAGCATTCTGCCGGGATGAGCCAGGACCCGGCATCAAGACATGGAGAAAGTCTTCTTGACCAAAAGGGGGAAGAGAGAAATGAGACAAAATGAAGTGTCAGTGGCTGGGAGATTCCAAACAGTGTAAGGAGGTTATCCTGGAGGTTATTCTTATCCATTATATCGCTATCCCTTTTTAGTTTAAGGTGTATTAGAGCGGCTGGAGGGAAGTACCTGAAACTGTTGAGCTGTGTTCCAGTAGCCCTGATTCTTGAAAATGATTATATAACAATATAACGCTTTTACTATGTGACAGTAGGATTGAAAACTTACGTCTGATGCTCTTTTTATCCAGGGTATGGACAGATGAGTAAAAAAAAACTATAAAAATAAATAAATAATAGGGGGCATAAGGGGTTAAATAAATTGAGTAAATACTGTGGGTCAATAAGAAGAAGGGGTAAAAGGCATGGGATGTATGAGTTTTTTTCTTTTTTCTTTTTATTTCTTTTTCTGGAGTGATGCAAATGTTCTAAAAATAATCATGGTGGTGAATACACAGCTATGTGATGATATTGTGAGCCATTGATTGTATACCATATATGGACTGTATGTGTGTGAAGATTTGTCGATAAAAATATCTTATAAAAAAGTATTCTATTTACTCATAGCCTCCTTCTTAATGCAAGGGTACTTGATTTTCTTGAGAATCATAATAAAAGTGATTTAAATTCATTTAAAAAAAAAAAAAGAAAGAAAGAAAGTATTGCCTTGCTAATGCCTCAATTTTGGACCTCTTCTGGGCCCAAAACCATAAGCCAATAAATTCCATTGTTTAAGCCAACCTACCATGCAGTATTTGCTTTGGCAGCTGGGAATCAAAGACACTTAGGCAGCCATTCACGGGGGGACAGTGGCATTTTGACCCAGACATTTTGAAGACAGTTGCATGCAGCATCCAAGTAGGTGTTGATACCTCAGGGACCCAAAGTGTCGTTGTGGCACCCCCATTAGAGTGGAGTATGTAGGAGCCAAGTAACCATTATTGTCCTGGCCTGGGACTGGCTCACAGTAAGTCCCACCAGCTCTGTGGCCCCTAAATGTGTTGTAGGTGTGGACACACCTTGTGGCTGATATCCCCCCACCTTGGCTTCTTGCTTCTCTAAATGGAAGCTGTTATTATGGGAAAAGCAAGTGGAAGCCTCTAAAACTGCATCCTCACCGTGAGGTGGGCAGGATGGTGGCACCTCCCAAATGTCCGCATCCCAGTCCCTGGAACCAGGGACCATGCTGCTCCATGGCGGGGGTGGCTGGGGGTGGGAGGATGGATTAAGGGAGCAGGTGGAGTCGAGGTTGCCAATCAGCTGGGCTCCAGATGGGGAGATTGTCCCGGGAATCTGTGGGAGGGCCCGGTGGAATCGCCTGTAAGAGGGAGAGGTCAGAGGGATGTGTTGTGGGAAACACTTGGCCACTCGTTACTGATTTTGAGGATGGGAGGGAACCATGAGCAAGCAAGGTGGGCAGCCTCTAGACACCAGAAAAGGCAAGAAATGGACCTGCCCCAAGAGCCTCCAGAAAGGAATGTGGCCCTACGGCCCCATGAGAGCTATTTTGGGGCCTCTGACCCCCCCGAACTATAGAATACTAAGTTCGTGCTACTTTAAGGCACTGAGCTTGTGGTTGTTTGTTACAGCACCCACAGGATCTAATGTTGCCCCTCCCCAGTCCTGAGAGTAGGTCTGCACCCTGGAGGGACTAGCAGAGCTTACAGCCACCCTCAAAGGCTTCAAGGATGTAAGGCTGGTGTCCTCAGTGTACGTCCATTCAATCCACCCGACTCGCCCTTCAAAGCACAGGTAAATCCTCGACGTTGTCTTCTGTCCCCATGGAAGCCCACCTCCAGGGGCCAGCTGCTGCGAGGGTGCAGAGGCCCAGGCTCCTGGCCTCAATTCAGGGTACCCAAGCTCCCCAAAGATCGGCGGTGGCTCACGTTCCAACTGCAACATGGCCCCAAGCTACCCTCTGTCTGGTCCTGCTTCCAGGCACTCCACAGGCATTGTTCCTGAGAGCATACCCCAATAAACTCATGCACCCAGTTCTTATGCCTTCAAGTCTGATTCTGGGAACCCAGCATCCAACAGCAGGGAAATGATTAATTATTCTGTAGATGGTGTTGGGCTGACCTGGACATCATCTGGTACAAAGATAAAGTTGCATCTGAACCTGACACTCAACACCAGATACATTCCAGATGGATCAAAGATTTAAAAACCCCAAGAGTTCTATAGGACGGCAGGGGAAATTGTTCATAATCTGACACTGGGAAAGAACTTTCTGAATTTTACCCCAAAACCAGAGCCATACAAGAAATAATTGTAAATTCAACTACAATTATATATAAATCTGCAGAGCAAAAACACCTTGACCAAAGTCAAAAGAAAATTTAAAACTGAGAGAAAGAGTATTTGTAATTCATCACAAAGGATAATTTCTGTAAAAATACAGAGTTACAAATCAATGAGATAAATATCAACAACTCAATTGAAAAATCGTCAAGTGATATCACAGAAATGGAATTACATGTGGCTATTAAATACATTTAAAATACGTTCATCTCCAATTTGAATAAAAGAAATACAAATTAAAACCATTCTGAAATATAATCTTTCACCTTTTTACTGGGCAAAGATCAGAAACTTTGATTATATAATGGTGTTTTAGTTTGCTAAGTTTGTCAAAATGCAGTACACTAGAGATGGTGGGCTTTTATAAAGGGGATTTATTTAGTTACAATTTTACAGTTCCTGGAAGGAGAGGCAGCTGGCTTCCTCTGTCACATGAGAAGACGTATGATGATGTCCACTAGTCTTCCCTCTGTGCTTCTGAGTTCAAACAGCTTTCCCCAGGGAGTTTCCCTTCTGTACCCCCAAACGTCTGGGTCTGAGCTGCTACTCTCTCTTTTGCCTCTTCCTTTTAAGCCTCCAGCTGATCAAATGAAAATGTCACTCACTGCGGGAGGTACTCCCCTTATCCGGCCACAGATGTGATCAGCCATAGATGAATTTCACGTGCTGATGATTTAAGTCCACAGCAATGAAACAATTGGGCACCATCACCTGGCCAAGTGGACACCTGAACCTAACAACTGCACACGGCATTGGTGGATAAATAAGTCCTTTGTGGAGAGCATTTTTCAGCATCTAAGACGTCAAAGCTTGGCTTGACTCTTTGACTCAGCGATTCCAGTTCCCAGATTTTCCCTGGAGCCACTGGTGCACTGAGAAGCTAGGATGTGCAGCTGTCACAGATCGAATCACGTCCCCTGCAAAGACATTTTCGAGTCCTGACCTCCAGTGCTTGGACGTAAATTCATTTGTAAATGGAATCTTTGAGGACCCCATTTAGGATGAGGCCAAACCGAATCAGGGAAGCCCTCACTCCATGTGTCCGGGGTCCTTACACATGGGGAAACACATGGACCCTGGAACAGGAGTGAGGAGGAGATGGAAAGACAGATGGCCCCAAGACAGGGACAGAGGCTGAGTGCGGGCGTCAGGCAAACCACCACACCTCGCCCTGGACTCGGCCCCTCCCAGGGCCTTGATTTTGGACTTCCAGCCACCAGGACCACGAGGCGATAAACCCACGAGGCAATAAACCCACGTGGCCGGAGCCAGCAGCCAGTGGCATGTGTTATGGCTGCCCCTGGTGAACTGAGACGACAGCTGTGTCCTCACAAACATAGCAGCACCGCTTGCCTTTTCAAAAGATCAGACACCACATGCATATCCACGGAGGGGTGGTGCACGGTTAAATGAATTGTGGCTGCCTCGACAATAGACCACCCAGCAGCTGATGGAGGGACAGAGCTCGCCCCCTTCCTGCTTGGACATGGAGCAGCGATTTGGGACGCAGTGAAAAAACCCAGGTACTGTGGGTATAACAAGCCCCGCTGTGTGTAAACAGAAAAAGGGAACACACACGCACACAATTGTGCGTGCCCACAGACCGTCTCTGAAGAGATGCAGAAGTTGTTGATGGTCCTGGTTGCATTTGGAGCACAGAACGAGGTGGCCGAGGGGCAGGCAGCCCCTACCTTCTGGATGTCCCCTACAATGCCCCCTGCTCGGGAGGCCGCACCCTCGAACCCATGCTCTACTGTCACCTTGACATACTTACTAACTTCTAAGTGCGGGCCCAGAGGTCCATTGTGCACAGGCCTCTGCAAGTTACGTGGCGGGTCCTCATCTCAGGCACAGGAGAGCCCTCTTTCCCTTAGGACCGTGTGAATTTGGTACCTCGTGAATGCGTTCCCTGTTCTAAAGAGGATTTAAATGAACAGGACAGAGAGAAGACAGGAGAGAAGAATTATCTCAGACCACCAGCTGCACACCCCAGCCTGCTTAACCTCAGCTCGGGGTGCGCCCAGCTCGGAGCTCAGCCCCTGTACCTCATCTGCTAGCCCCTCCAGGGGCCCCACATTTGCTCACAGCCTGCTGGTCTTTCACTGGTGTCTCAGGTGTCAGCAGAGGACCTGGTGATGGGACCTTGGAATCAGGCCCAGCATAGTTTCCAAGGCCTCTGTGTCCTGCTTTTCCCTCTGGGCAGGGGAGCAAAGGAGAGGGGTGAGGTAGAGTATAAGAGGACAAAGGGCTCGAGAAGGGAAGGGACCGAGGCCAGAACAAGCTGGGGACATGGGAGCTGCAGGTCCCCGAGCAACTCGGGGTTAAGGGTGTGGACAAGGCACAAGGCGGCCCTTCTCCGCCCCCCACCCCAGAGCAACCAGCACCTACTGATCACCCACAGCGAGCCTCCAGCCATCTCGCTCAGCTTGACTGACTCTCCGTCATTCATTCCATCCTGCCCTCCTCTGCCCCTCTCCCACCCTGGGCTCCGCCTTGCCTGTTCCTAGGAAGATGGACAGGTCACCTTGCTTCTCACCCACCTGAGAAACCAGGTGGGTGATCAAGCACAGGCTTCAGGGCGGCAGGCTTTGGCAAGACTCCCACTGAACTTGCAAGCCCCCTTTGGGGAATGGTGAGAGTGGGGAGAAATTCAACTTCCCCAAGTTGAATTCTTGATATTCTCACAAGCAGTGTGGACAACCAAAGCTATAGGCTGAGCCCTCAGTCTTGGGGTTTGTTCACATGAAACCTAACCCCACAAAGGATAGGTCAAGTCTACTTAAAATTTAGGCCTAAGAGTCACCCCCAAGAGAGCCTCTTTTGTTGCTCAGATGTGGCCTCTCTCTCCAGCCAACATGACCAGCAGTCTCACCACCCTCCCCCTCTCTGCGTGGGACATGACTCCCAGGGGTGTGGACCTTCCTGGCAACGTGGGACAGAAATCCTAGAATGAGCTGAGACTCAGCATCAAGGGACTGAGAAAAACCCTAGAAAAACCAAAAGGGGGGAAAGTAAAATGAGACAAAGTGTCAATGGCTGAGAGATTCCAAACAGAGTCGAGAGGTTATCCTGGAGGTTATTCTTATGCGTTAAGTAGATATCACCTTGTTGTTCAAGATGTAGTGGAGAAATCATTCCATTCTACATATGCAATCAGTAATTCTTAACATCATCACATAGATGCATGATCATCATTTCTTAGTACATTTGCATCAATTTAGGAAAAGAACAAGCAAAACAACAGAAAAAGATATAAAATGTTAATATAAAGAAAAAAATAAAAATAATAATAATAATAATAAAGAAAGATGTAGTGGAGAGGCTGGAGGGAATTGCCTGAAAATGTAGAGCTGTGTTCTAGTAGCCATGTTTCTTGATGATGATTGAACAATGATATAGCTCTCACAATGAGACTCTGTGAATGTGAAAACCTTGTGTCTGATGCTCCCTTTAGCTACTATATCAACAGAAGAGTAGAACATATGGAATAAAAATAAATAATAGGGGGAACAAATGTTAAAATAAATTCAGTTTGAAATAGTGGTAAATGAAAGCGAGGGGTAAGGGGTATGGTATGTATAGTCTTTTTTTTCTCTATTATCATTTTATTTCTTTTTCTGTTGTCTTTTTATTTCTTTTTCTAAATCGATGCAAATGTACTAAGAAATGATGAATATGCAACTATGTGATGGTATTAAGAATTACTGATTGTATATGTAGAATGGAATGATATCTAAACGAAAAAAAAAAAGACTCCCACTGAGTCAGGAGCGGGGCCCCCTTCTCCTTGCACCTCCTTTCTCTCACCCGCAGGTGGGGGTAAATGTTCTGCCAGCTGTGAAAACAAACCAGGTCTCTCCTGGGTGTGAAGTGACTGGCTCAGGCCCTGTGTGTTGGCTTTTCTAGTAGTTGCAGCCGAATGCAATCTCAGCAGGTACCTGGGGCCCCCAAATGCCAAAACGCGGGGCCAGCTTCAGGCCCTAGCTTCCTCTGCAAGGACATCTTTTATCTTATAAGTGGCCCTCCATGGATGGGGGGGTGCTGCTAGGCAGGCTGTGGTTGGGGTGGGAGGCATCAAGGCCTTGGAAAGTTGGGGTCCCCCAGACCCCCCTTAGGAAGCTGCCATAGTCAAGTTCATGTGTCAACTCGGCCAAATGGTGGTACCTGTTGGTCTGGTTGGGCAAGTGCTGGCCTGTCTGTTGCGGTGAGGACATTTCAAGGAATTAAATCATGATCATGTCAGCTGCATCCACAGCTGCTTCCATTTATAATCAGCCAAAGGGAGTGTCTTCTGCAATGAGTGATGCTTAATCTGATCACTGAAAGCCTTTTAAGGAGGATTCAGAAGAGACAGGCTCTCTTCCTGCTTCGGCTAGTGAGCCTCTCCTGTGGAGTTCATCTAGACTCTCCATCGGAATCATCAGCTTCACAGCCTGCCCTGTGGATTTTGGACTCTGTATACCCACAGTCACGTGAGAAACTCTTATAAATTTTATATTTGTGAATGTTTCCTGTTGATTCTGTTTCTCTAGAGAACCCTAACTAATACAGAAGCACTCATGACATGCTTCAGCCAAGGGGGGTGAACTGAGACATCTACAAGCCAGATGTAGAGTTACTCCCTGACCTGGAAATCCACCCCAGAAAACGAAACAGAGACTCAAATGGATGCACGTCCCCCGGCGCTCCCCACCACACTTCACAATTGAGGAGAAACAGCCCATGTGGCACCCACAGAAGACGGAGAAACAAAATAGGGTCTGTCCACTCATGGAATATTTTTTGGCCATGAAAAAGGATGAAGTTCTGATCATGCAGCAAACAGACGAACCTCAAAAACACAATGCTAAGTGAAAGAAGCCAGAAACAAACTGTTTGATTCCATTCATATGAATATCCAGAAGAGGTAAATCCACAGAGACAGCTGATTGGTGGGTGCCAGGGGCTGGGGGGTGGGGGAGACCCTGCTAAAGGGTCCCAGGGATCCTTTGGGGGTGATGAAAAGGTTCTGGAACTTGTTAGAGGTGGTGGTTCACGACGCTGTGAAGCACTAAGATGCCACTGAATCGGTTATCTTAGGGTGTTAATTTTATGCTGTGTGGATTTCACCTCAACTTCGTTTTAGAAAGTAGGGGGAACTAGAGAAGTAAGTCCTGGGACTCAGCTCAAAAGGTGGTGTTCAGGAGTAGCACCCAGGTTGGAGCAGGGCAGAGTGGACTCCAGGAGAGCATTGTCTATAGCGGGGCCTTTCAGAGATTTTTATCTTCTATTGATGGGCTGGAAGAAGCCAAGGATGTGAGGAAGGCGGCAATGCAAACAAAAGGGAGGTCGTTGGAAATCCAGGGAGAAGACCAAAGCGGGAACCATTGCAAGCTACTCAGCCAGCACCGAACCTTTACACAGAGAATCATAATAATATAATTGTTATTGATCTTCATCTTTTAGCATCAACCTGTGCAAAAAGCAGAGAAGCTCACTGATCACAGAGCAGATGCTCACTGGCCGCAGCCCTTGGCAGGGAGTGTGGCTACAGAGGGAGGGAGAGACAAGGAGGATGGGTGGGGAATCTAATGCCCTCACTTCCCAGAGGGCACTCAAGTGATGCCAGTCACAGTGTCCTCCGTGGCTCGGGAACCAGGGGGTGATGATTTCAAGTGGATAAGCAAGGAATGGTTCACCTCTAGTGGGACGGGAGGGGAGAGAGCCAGGGTGAAGTGGAACTGGGTTTAATCTTCAACCATCATTGCAAGAAGCCAACACTTGGTGTCTAAACATTGATGAAGAGAGATGTGATGGTGGCATCATCCAGTCCATGCCTTTAAACAGCCATCAGCTCCTAACTTTTGATCTCTGCCTCAGACTACTCTCCCCAACTCCAGATGACATCCAACTGGGACAACGTCCAATCTCCACCAGGCCATCAAGGAGATGATTAAAACTCAGAGTGGCGAGAACACTTAAAGGTTGGCAACTCACATCCTCCTGGTAGCACAGGCCTCCTTGCTGTGCCTTGAGCACACCAGGCACATGTCTGCCCCTGGGCCTTTGCACCAAGCTGTTTCCTCTGCCTGGAACACTCTCCCCTGCCCCTACCTC
Organism: Tamandua tetradactyla; assembly: GCF_023851605.1. Lineage (NCBI taxonomy): Eukaryota > Metazoa > Chordata > Mammalia > Pilosa > Myrmecophagidae > Tamandua > Tamandua tetradactyla. Next base: position 72,197,174 of record NC_135332.1, on the reverse strand, counting down.
CTGACCCCTCTCCTGCACCTCCACCCCAGATATCTGCCTGGCTAACCCCATCACTGATCTCAAGCCTTGGCTCAGATGTCTCCTTCTCAACCAGATGCACCCTATTTTAAATTGCACCCACCTTGTCCTGGCACTCCCGACTCCCCTCCACCCTGCTCTGTTTCTTTCCAAAGCCCTCCTCAGGCATGATCCAATTTGCACATTTTATTATTTTGTGTTTATTATCTGTCTGCTGATGGCCAAGTACATCAGCTCCAGGGGGCTTGTCTGCTCCTGGAAAGCAGAGATCTTTTGACTGTTTTATCCATTGAGTTTCCCAAGAGTCTCAAACAGTGTCTAGCACATAGCAGCCCTCCATAAATACTTACCAAGTGGGTGACTGAATAAACATGGCCTCTTGAAGATGGGGAGACAGTGACCATGTGAACTAAAACCAGAAAGAACTAAAAGGGTTGTCTCTGGAGAAGAGGCTCAGGAAAGCAAAAGGAGAGCAAGAGAAGTTACTGCTTGGTGTTATAAGCCTTCTGTGCTATTTTGAAAATGCATTTGCATGTACTACTCTGATTTAAAATTTTATTTTTACAAAATAAATAAGTGAGTTCATTTGGTCCAATCGCTTTCCCCATTGAGGAAGCTGGCCGTTGGGTTTGTTGAAGTACCAAAGCAACACATTCCCACAAAAAGCCTCTGGGCCCAGATGGCTTCACTGGTGAATTCTATCAAGAATGCAAGGAAGAGATAATACCAATTATGTGCAAACTGTTTCAGAAAATTGAGGAGAAGAGAATAACTCACCAACTCATTCTATGAGGCCTGCATTACCTTGATAATAAAAATCAGATACTGACATTACCAAAAAATTAAAAAAGGAGAAGAAAATCGGAGTTCGAACCCAGATGCAAAGATTCTAAACAAAATTTTGGCATGTCAAATCCAATCATTTATTAAAAGAACCCAGTGGAGTTTATCCTCAGAGTTCAAGGTTGGCTGGCTCTACATTTGAAAATCAATCGTTCACCCCGTTAGCAGAAATACTGTATGATAACTTCAAAACAGATGCAGAGAAAGCATTTGGAAAAAAAAATGCAGCATTCTTGACAAAAACCTCTCAGCAGACTAGGAAGAGAAGGGAACTTCCTCCATGTAAAAGGACTCTACAAAAATCTCACAGCTGATTGCATATTTAATGGTGAAGGAATGGAACACTTTCCCCTGAGACCTGGAACAAGACAAGGGCGTCTGCTTCCACTACTACTGCTGAATACTGAACTGGAGGTCTTAGTCACTGAAATAAGGCAAGAAAGAAAAAGTAAATTGCCCTATTTGAAGTGAAAATGTAAAATTGACTATTTACAGAGGACATGATATTCTATACAGAAAATCTAATGGAATCTAAGAAGAAAACTGCTAGAATAGTGAGTGAGCTTAGCAAGGCTGCAGGATAAAACATTGAAATGTAAAAATCAATTGAATTAGGGGCTGCAGGGTAGTTCAGTGGTAGAATTCTCGCCTGCCATGCGGAGACCAGGGTTCAATTCCCGGCCCATGCGCTTCCCCAGCCAAAAAAATCCAACAAATGGTGCTGCAATAACAGGACAATCACATGGAAAAACGATGAAATATGACTCTCATCATACAGCATACAAAAACCAATCAATGGTAGTCTACATACTAGCAATAAACAATCAAAAATTGAAATTAAAAAAATATGTATGTACAATCGCACACAAAATATGCAACACTTGAGGATAAATCTGACAAAGGGTGTTCAAGACTTGCACACTGAAAACTGCATAATGTTGCTGAGAGAAATTAAAGAAGTGCTAAGTAAATGAGGAGAGAGATTCCTTTCATAGCTTGGAAGACTTGATATGGCTGAGATGTCAACTCTCTCCAAATTCACCTATAGAGTCAATGAAATCCCAGTTAAAATCTCAGCAGGCTTCTTTACAGAAGGTAGCAAGCTGATTCTAAAAATGCGTATAAAATATAAAATAGCCTAAAACAAATGTGAAGTTGAAAAACAAAACCGGAAGACTAAATATTACTTAACATCGAGACTTATTATACAGTTACAGTAAGTGGTGCTGATGTAAAGATGGATAAACAGATCAAGCGACCAGAACAAGTCCAGAAACAGATTCAAACATACACGGACAACTGATTTTTTACAGTGGTACAAAAGCAAGTCAGTGAAGAAAGGATAGTCTTTTCAACAAATGGGATGTCGGGGATTGAATCGTGTCCCTCCCAAAAGGTAGGTTTGGGCCCTAGCTGCTTGTCCTGTGGGTGGGAACCCATTTGTAAATGAGGACCTTTGAGGATGTTATTTTTAGCTAAGGTGTGCCCAGAACCAAGGGAAAGTGGGCCTTAATCCAATACGGATGGAGTCCTCACAAGCAAAGGAAATTGGTCATGAAAGTGGAAGTCACTGGGAGCAGCCAGAGCTGGAAGTCAATGGAAAAGGGATGAAAAAGGAGAAGATGCCGCCAGTTGCACCATCTGATGCAAAGGCTAAGGAACCCCAAAGATTGCCGGGCAGGGAGATACCAATCCTGGGAGGAAGCCAAACCTCCTAGCCTCTGAAACCATGAGCAACAAATAACAATAAATTGCTATTGTTAAGCCAATCCTTTGCATGGTGTTTGTTTTAGCGGCTTGGAGACTAAGGCGTGGAACATTTGGATATCCATATGCAAAAGAGAACTTCAATCTATACTCTGCAACCTACACAAAAGCTAATTCAAAGCATTTTCTAGACCTAAATGTAAAACCCAAAACCATTTTAGAAGAGCACATAGAGAAAATGTTTGTGTTCTTGAGTTAGGCAAAGATAGCTTAGATACAACATCAAAAGTGTGAAAGAAAAACTCGACAAATTGGGCATCATCAAAGTTTGAAAATTTCATTAACGGTTACTTAGGGCTGGGTATGGAGTTGCAAGGAAGTGAGGAGTGACTGTCAATGTACATGGAGTTTCTTTCTGGGATGATGAAAATGTTTTGAAATTAATTGTAGTCATGGTTATAAATCTCTGTGAATATGCTAAAGAAACATTCAGTTGGGCACTTTAAATGGATAAATTGTATGTTATGTGAATTATAGCTCAATAAAGCTGTTATAATTTTTTTTTAAGTATTAAAATGTTTGCTCTTTAAAAGGCTTTGCTAAAAGAATGGAAAGTTACAAACTGGGAGCAAGTACTTGCAAATCACATATCCCATGAAGAAGTGTATCAAGAATATAAAAAGAACTCTCAAAACTCAAATAATAAAAAAACAAATAACCTCCCCCCCAAAAAAAATTGGATATAAGATTTGAACAGACCCATTACCAAATGTTTTAGATTGCTAAAGCTGCAGAACGCCATAAACCAGAGATGGATTGGCTTTTATTTTTTGGAAGGGGATTTATTTAGTTACAAATTCACAGTTCTTCGAGGAAAGGCAGCTGGTTTTCCTCTGGCTTCCTCTGTCACCTGGAAAGACACACTGTGACATTTGCTTGGTTCCCTCTTGGCTTCTGGGTTCAAACGACTTTCTCCTGGGCATGTTCTTTCTGCATTCCCAAACATCTGGGTCTGTGCTAACGAGCTCTCTTCTGAGCTCTCTCTTTTAAGCCTCTAGATAATTAAATTAAATGTCACTCACTGCAGAAGGCACTCCCCTTAATTGACCACAGATGGACTCACCCATAGGTGAATTTCACATGCTGATGATTTAAGTCCACAGCAGCAGAACAACTGGACACCATCACAGGACAAGTGGACACCTGCCCCCTAACCACTATACCAAAGATGTAAAACATGATAAATGAGCATGTGACGTGATGCTCAACATCATCATTCATCAGGGAAATGCAAGTTCAAGCCACAATCAGATACAACTACATACCTATTAGAATGTCTAAAATTTAAAAGACTGACAATATCAAGTGTTGCCAGGAATGTAGAGGAATTGGAACTCACACCCTGCTGGTGAGAATGTAGCATGGTACAACCCACTTTGGAAAAGCTTGGCAGCTTCTCAAAAAGTTAAACATACGTGTTCTAGTTTGCTAGCTGCTGGCATGCAACACCCCAGAGATGGATTAGCTTTCAATAAAAGGGGATTTATTTAGTTAATATATAGTTCTTCAGAAGAAAGGCAGCTAACATTTGACTGAGGTTTTTTCTTACATGGAAAGGCACAGGATGGTCTCTGCTGGCCTTCTCTCCAGGCCTCTGGGTTCCAACGTCTTTCCCTGGGGTGATTCCTTTCTGCATCTCCAAAGGCCTGGGCTGAGCTGCAAGTGTCGAGATGAGGTTTGCTGAGCTGCCTGGACTGTGCTATGTTGCCCTCTCTCATTTAAGCACCAGCCAATTAAGTCAAACATCATTCATTGCAGCAGGCACGCCTCCTAGCGGATGCAGATGTAATCAGCAACAGATGAGGTTCACGTACCATTGGCTCATGTCCACAGCAACAGAACTAGGTGCCTTCACCTGGCCAAGTTGACAACTGAATCTAACTACCACAATATGCTACAACATGATCCAACCATTCCATTCCTAGGTATTTTGTAGAAAATAAAAGAAAGTAGACATCCACACAAGACTTGTCCACAAATGTTCTTAGCAGCTTTATTTGTAATTGTCAAAACCTGGAAACAACCCATCAACACTGAATGGATAAAATCGTGGCATTCTCATACAATGGAACACTACTCCACAATAAAAAGAAGTTAAATACTCACATAGGCAACAGCACGGCGGGTCTCAAAATAATTAGATTGAGTGAAAGAAGACAGGCAAAAATAAAAGATACATATTGTAGAATTCCATGTATATAAAATTCTACAAAATGTGAACCAATCTATAAAAACAAAGCAGATCAGTGGTTGCCTGGGGACAGGATTGGGGAGGCAGGACAGGATGAGGGGGGTAGGAAATTTGGGGGAGTGATGGATGCTTTCCCTATTTTGATTGTGATAATGGTGTAATGGGTATATGCCTATGTCAAAACTTAGCAAATTATACCTTTTAAATATATGAGCATTTTGTGTGTAAATTATTCATCAATAAAGCTGTCTTAGAAAGTAGTACATCTTAATTTAACAGTGAAACAATGCAAAAGCTAGTCCTATCTACCCCCACCTCCCCTCCATTTCACTCCTCTAAGCTAATCAGATCACAAGCTAATCTGTAGCACAATACACTAATGTAGGATGCTGGAGATAATTATTACTTCATTATATAAAAACTGAGGACCATTACATAAATCTTATATGTGTTTTTTCTCCTTGCCAAAAATTTGGTGGATATCTCCTTCCAGATACATTGAAATAGATGTCATATTCCTTTTCAATACTGTATAATATGCCATAGTGTGAATACACATTTTATATGCTCATTCGCATGAATGTGTACATTTCACTTGCTTCTGGGTTTCTTTGTGTTTTGTTTGTTTTTTTGTTTTTTACATGGGCAGACACTGGAAATCGAACCCGGGTCCTCTGGCATGGCAGGCAAGCATTCTTGCCTGCTGAGCCACCGTGGCCCACCCTTACTTTGTTTTTTTTTTGTTTGTTTGTTTTATTTTGTGTTTTGGCAGCATCTATTTTCATATACAATACTGCTTTCATTTCTATGGAAAAGTTTCCTAGATTACTTTCCCCAAACATTGTAGCAATTCACATTTCCATCAGGCACTTACCAATTGTCTCGCTTCCCCCACCTTCTTGACCCAATGGATTTTAGTGCTTTTATTAATTTTTGCCAATCTAAAGGGTGAACAACGTGTCACTTTACTGTCTTCCCTTGCATTTCTCCACCAGTGAACCTAACATCTTTTTTGCCCATTGGAAACGCTGCGGTCTTAAAACCATCCCTGTTTGCAGATATTTATATGACGTTGTTTTATCGCCAAAGGACATGCTCCCAAAGTGAGATTTCTGGATCAAAGAGTTTATGTTTTTTTTAAATGCCATTGACTGTTTACATTTCTTTTTCTGTGTATTACCTGTTTAAATCTTTTATCTATTTTTCTGCTGAGTTGTTAATCTGTTTCTTATCAAATTGGATAACTTTTTGCATATTGAGTAAATTATACGAGACACATCTACACCTACATATATATTCTCATACACATGCATACACATGCATATACACCCACACACATGTGCATACACTCTTACACACTCTTACACACGCCAGGACAAGGGCCACATTTCAGGGCCTGGATTGGATGAAACATGGAGCCACGAAAAAGCAGAGGGGCAGGCACAGGGGCTGTGGGTGGACAGGACAGCCAAGCCAGACTTGGAGAGGCTTGGGGGGACCACTTGCCCACTGTCACAATCTCCTCTGCCTCCTGACACCCCGCATCCCTGAGTCCCTTCGGCTCCTGCACCCCAGGTCCCCAGCACCCCTGGCCATCCCTCCCCACCACCATAAACTGGACAGTTGCATCACCCAGTGAGCAAGTGGGTCCCTGGCCCTGCTGCCTCCCCTGTCAATGTACCTGCAGGAAGACTTGGCGTGGATTTCTTCTCTGCCTGATATCTCTTTGGGGTGTTTTGGGTGAGCAGTTTTTTGACATGTTGAATGGGAAATTGCTTTTTTTTTTCCCCCTCCTGTTTATGAGACTCTGGTCTTAAGACTTTAATTGCAGAAGGCTCCGGGGTTGCTGAGAGCTTGACTCAGCCTGGCAAGTGCAGCAAAATCAGACGTAGCAACGGGCAGAGTCAGCACCCAGAAGGGCCAGCCCAGGGGGCACGGTGAGGGTGCCGGGTCCTCCCCTGCTCTCTGCAATGGGGCAGTGGGTGTGGGTCCCCTAAGATAGCAGTGGTTCGCTCCATCATCCATCTCACTCTTGACTCTCAGACTTCAAGCCCCCCTGCCCATCACTCACTTGCAATGAAACCCCCTCCTCTCATCTGTGTCAGCCACCAGGAGAATGTCCGCATTGGCCCACTGGCCGCCACACAAATCCACTCCCTTCCTGCCCATCATGATGAAAGAGGTGCCCGTTCCATCCTGGAACCACGCAGTTAGCTCCTAATAGGTACCAGGCATGTACAAGGTGCCACGGGTGGGAACCAACCACCCAGCCCTGGGGGAGCTTCAAGTCCTCAGTTTCCCTTCTCCAGCTGTACCTTCAACCTTCCTTGCTGTCTGGTCCTTCCCAATGGCTTATGAACTTACTCCAAGGTTGCCCATCTTAAAAAATAAAAGAGAACTTCCAGTCCAGACAAAATGGCAGAGACCCATTTCTCCCTGCTCCTCCCCACAAAGCATAGGGATACACCATAAAAATAAAGTCAAGAAGCAACCCAAGGAGAACCGTGAAAGTGGAAAAAAGAAGGCGGATGGGTAAGTATCCCAGCCTGGAAGAGTTAGAGCCTCAAAGTGTCTCTCTCTCTCTCTCTCTCTCTCTCTCTCTCTCTCTCTCTCTCTCTCTCTCTCTCTCTCTCTCTCTCTCTCTCTCTCTCTCTCTCTCTCTCTCTCTCTCACACACACACACACACACACAGCAGGAGAAGGGGATCAGGCCTGCAGTTTTGCAGCCCTAACCTAGCAAGAGAAGATGAGCCAAGCGGGCTCATTACTCCCCTGGATCAAACAGGAGTCCTGTCCACAATACCTGGAGAGCTGAGCAGCAAAGAAAATCAAGCAGGAACCCAACTGGCAATAAATGGCCAGGTGAAACATGGCCCTCCCCAACGAGGCCAGAGACATCCCCCCACGCCCTTTCCCTAGTCGAAACCAGGTCGCCACGGGGCACCAGCAAGAGGAAACTTTCCACTGCTTGGGGACTCCCTTCCCTCACCTGGAGGTCCCAGGTGGCCTGGTCTGGGGGAGCCCCAGAGGCACCAGGTAAGCCAAGCAAAAACCAAATACATTTCCACTGGACCCACAACCCACAAAGGCAGGCCAGGACCTGTACGCTACGCCTAAACAGGATGACTATCTAGTATAAGAAAAGATTTAAATAGGACCCAGCATCTCCTAACGTAATAGTAAAAATGTCCAGATTACAATAAAAAATCACCTGACATACCAAGAAGCAGGAAAATCACAACTGGGATGAGAAAAGACAATTGATGGATGGCAACACCAAGACAAATCAGTTGATGGAATTATCTGGGAAGGATTTTAAAGCAACTACCATAAAAACACTTCAAAAAAAAATTATACCCAGGGTGATTTGAACAGCGAATAAAAAAGTATTTGCAAAGTCCCCTTGGGGGAATGGTGAGAAAGGGGGAAAATTCAACTTCCTCATGTGGAGAATTCTTGATATTCTCACAAGCAGTGTGGACAACCAAAGCAATAGGCTGATCCCTCAATCTTGGGGTTTGTTCCTATTAAAGTTATCCTCTGCAGAGGATAAGCTAAGTCTACTTAAAATTAGGCCTAAGAGTCACCCCCAGCCTCTCTCTCTCAGCCAACACAATAAGCAAACTCACTGCCCTCCCCCTCTCTATGTGGGACATGACTCCCAGGGGTGTGGACCTTCCTGGCAATGTGGGACAGAAATCCTAGAATGAGCTGGGACCCAGCATCAAGGAATTGAGAAAACTTTCTCAACCAAAAGGGGGAAGAGAGAAATGAGTCAAAATAAAATGTCGATGGCTGAGAGATTTCAAACAAAAGAGGTTATCCTGGAGGTTATTCTTACGCATTATATAGACATCACCTTTTTAGTTAAGGTATATTGGAGAGGCTGGAAGCAAGTGCCTGCAAATGTAAAGCTGTGCTCCAGTAGCCATGTTTCTTGAAGATGATTGTATGATGATATAGCTTTCGCAACGTGACTGTGTGATTGTGAAAACCTTGTGTCTGATGCTCTTCTTTTCTATGGTATGGACAGATGAGTAAACCATATGGATTAAAGATAAAAAAATAATAGGGGGAAAAAATGTTAATAAATCTAGTAGATTGAAAAGCTAGTGATCAATAAAAGAGAGTGGTAAGGGGTGTAAAAAAATTGGGGAAACAAAAGCTAAAATATATTGGGTAAATGGAAATACTAGCAATCAATGAGAGGGAGGGGTAAGAGTATGGTATGTATGAGGTTTTTTTCCTTTTTCTTTTTATTTCTTTTTCTGAATTGATGCAAATGTTAAGAAGTGATCATGGTGATGAATATACAACTATGTGATGATATGGTGAGTTGTTAATTATATACCAAGAATGGAATGATCATACGGTAAGAATGTTTGTGTTTGTATGTTGTTATGTTTTAAAAAATTTTTTAAAGCAATTACAGTTTCTCTTGAACAAGTGAAAATTAAAGAAATCACAGCAAAGAAATAGATCTTTTAAATGGAAATTATAGGACTGAAAAATACAGTAACAGAAATAAAAATCTCACTGGATGGGCTCAATAGTAGGGAGGAAAGGGTAGAGGATAGACTCATAAACTTGAGGAAACCAATACAATTCACCCAATATGAACAACAGAGAGAAAACAGACTGAAAAGAAAGGAACAGAAACTCAGGGATCTGTGAAAAAATATTAAGAGCCAATATTCCCATCATTGTAGTTCCTGAATGAGAGGACAAAGAGGGTGGCACTGAAGGAGTATTAGAAGAAATAATGACTGATATCTCCCCAAATTTGGCAAACAACACAGAGCTACTGATTCATGAAGCCAAGTAAACTACAAATGGAATAAATGCCCCCCAAAAAATGTATCAAGACACATCATTTATAAACTTTTTTTATCATTTATAAACTTTTGAAAATTAAAAACAAAAAAAAAGAGAGAAGAAAAGAAAAATCCAAACATAGAAAGCAAGAAATGGTAAATCACCTATAAAACAGGTGTCTAACCTATAGAACACCAGCTTGAATGACAGCATATTTCTCATCTGAAACCATGGAGGCCAGAAGGAAGTGGGACTGCTGAGAAAAAAGAGCTGAGGACCACAGATTATATCCAACAAAACTATCCTCAAAGCTATCCTTCAGGAGCAAAAGGGAAATAAAGATACAGTCACACAAAAGAATCTGTGGCTACCTACCCTAAAGAATGACTAAAAGAAGTTCTTCCAATGGAAAGGAAGAAAAAAGAAAGAATCATGGAGCATCAGGAATGAAGAAGGAACATTGGAAAGAGCTGAAATATGGGTACTTATGATAAGCTATATTCCTTTCCTGAGTTTTATAAATCGTATTTGATGATTGAAGCGAAACTCACTGATACTGCAGACTGATACTGATATTTAAAAGTGGGAAGGGTAAAGACACCTAAATGGAAGTGAGGTTTCCATATTTCACTCAAAGTGGTAAAATGTCAATACACATATGATAAAACTGCGATAAATTATGGACTTATAATGCAAAACATGAAGCAACCACTAAGAAAACTATGCAGAGATACACCCAAGACCACCATAAATAAATCAAGATAGAATCCTAATGCTCATTCACCCACAGGACAATAAGGAAAAAGAAACTGAGGAATCCAATAGAAAATAAATAATAAAAAAAGGTAGACTTCATCTCTAACATATCAATAATTACCTTAAATGTAAATGAGGTTTAAATACACCATTAAAAGGCAGAGAATGGCAGAGAGGGTAAAAGAAAAACAAACAACAACTATATGCTGATTATACGAAACTCACTTGAAATTCATTGATGACATTTCACTGAGGAGTGTATACAGATGGCAAATAAACAAATGAAAAGATGTTCAACATCATTAGCCTTCAGGGAAATGCAAGTTAAAACTACCATGAGATAGCACCTGCACCTATCAGAATGGCTAAAATAAAAAATAATGACACACCAAATGCTGGCAAGGATGTCAAGAAGTTGAATCTCTCACACTTTGCTGATGGAAATGTGAGATGGTATAGCCACTCTGGAAAACATTTTGGCAGTATCTTAAAAAAAAAAACTACTAAATATGCAATTACCATTCAACCCAGCAATTGCACTCTCCAGCATTTATCCTGGAGACATGAAAGCTTATGTTCACTTAAAAACCTGTGCATGGGGGTTCCTACAGCTGTATCCGCAAAAGCCCCAAACTGGAAGCACCTCAGATGACCTCCGATGGGTAGGTGACTAAACTGTGGGACATCTGTATCATGGAAAGCTTTTGTGTGAGACACACAAAAACCTGGAAAGCCTCCAGAGAATTGTTTTGAGTGGGGGAAAAAAAAAGATGCCAAATCCCAAAAGGTTACCTAGTATATGAGTCCATTTACATAAAATTCCCGAAATGACAAAATTATAGAAACAGAGAACAGCTTAGTGGTTGTAGGGGAGGGGTGGGGGAGGGAGGGAAGGGAGGTGGATGTGGTTTCAAAGGGCTGTGATGGGCTGGGCCGATGGATACACGAACCTACTAAATACACAAAAATGCGTGCACACAAAACAGGAACCCAAGACAGGGGGACAGTGCCCATATCGACCTCCTGCCTGTGACCATTTGGAGGTAATGGATAAAGGGCATGCAGGATCTCTCTGGGTTATTTCTTAAAATTGCATACGAATCTACATATGAATTAATTTCAAAAATAAGTGAAAAATGAACAGAACGAAATACCCTCTTGACTTTTCCCTGACCTCCGAGTCCACCGCTGTCTACTCGCCGACTGCCAGGAGAGTCCACTGCCTGTCTGCCCCCAGCTGGCTCTATCCAGCTCCTGCCACTCCAACCCCCAGTGACCTTCCTGCCCCTAAATTCGAGGTGACGGCTCTTCCTGCATTCCCCAAAAGCAAAGCCTAAGCCCAGGCAGTTCCAGGGTGGCGAGGGAAGGAAGAGGGAGAAGTTGCACAAGGATGGTCTCTCCAGGGGCCGTCGCTGAGGGACGGGTGCCTGTCCTGGGCACCCTTGGGGAGCACATCCCAGGGGTCAGCCGGGGGCAGGGTGAGAGGAAGCAGCCCTGACTTATCCATCGTTCTGCCTCCTTTGGTCAGGGGTGCTAACTCCTGGATGGCACACAGGTGTGAGGGCTGCACGGGCTCCTCAGGCGGGAAAATGAGATAATTCCTGTCCTTCTCCGGCCGGGCCATTCCCCTGAGCCCCAGTGGCTTTGTGATCGAACCCCCTGGACAAGGGGAGGGCATCTCCATGGCCCCTCTGCTCTCCTGGACTGCCCCCTCCCTAGGCTTCCCCACCCCAGGCAAACCCCTCTACGTACCCAGCTGCCCTGCAGAACCCAGGAGACCCCTTCCTTTCTTCAGAGCCATTGGCCCTGTCCTCCCCACTCCCGCCCTGCCCAGGCATGGTCCCCTCTCTTCTGGAGCCCCGCTCTGGCCCGAGCCCTTCTCCCTGCCCCGGCCAGAGAAAGGACGCAGAGGCGCCTCCCACACGGGTCCAGTGGGAGTCCGCAGCCCCTGCCATAAAACCCAGCTCGGCATCTCAGCCTCCGCACCCGGGCACGCCCTCCCCTCGAGGCCCCCTGGCCCGCCGGGCATCTGGACCTCCTCTGGGGCTCCAAGCACAAGACCCTCTCCCTCTCGTAGCAGGTTAAATGCCGTGTCCTGGAGGGGCTTCGAGGCCAGTCAGCCCCCCAGCCGGGCCCACAGTGCTTGGAGGCTGGCGGTGGGCAATCGCGTCTCCCCCTGGCAACTGGCCTTGCATAGTGGACGCCTGCCCCCCACGTGCTGCCCGGGAAAGTTCCACGCAGGCACTGCTGCCTCACTGCTGCTGGCAGGGGCGCCTCCCCCCAGGCTCAAGCCCAGCAAGAGGGGCTGCAGGGGCTGGACCACCAACACGAGACCTCAGACACAGAGGCTTCCCGGCAATCTGCTGAGGGAGGCAGATGTGGCCGGGCATGCAGGTGAGACTCTACCCGCGGCTCCAAAACAGGCCCAGTGCAGGGTCCCTGGCCGGTGTAAAAGCTGCAGTTGAGGGACAGCCTGCAGGGAGCCACCTGAGCGTGCAAGGCCCAGGTCTGTGCACATGGGAGAGCGGCCCCTGAGTTCACCACGTGACAGGGCACCCAGCTCCTGCAGCCAAGGCCCAGGTGTATTTGCCTTCAGGTGAGGGCCCAGCTCCATCTCCAGAGGGCCAGGCCTAGCGATGAGGGTTAAGCTGAGCCCCCCAGGGCATCTGTTCAAGGCCTGATCCCCAGGACCTCGGAATGCCACCTTATTTGGAAATAAGGCCTTTGCAGATGTCATTAAGATAAGGCCATACAGGGGTGGGCCGCGGTGGCTCAGCGGGCAAAGTGCTTGCCTGCTATGCCGGAGGACCTCGGTTCGATTCCCGGCCCCAGCCCATGTAACGAAAACGGAGAAACAAAATACAATAAAACAAGAAAATGTTTAAAAGATGTTTCCCTTTCTTCCTCTCTTCCTTCCTTCTATCCTTCCTTCCTTCTCTCTGTCTTTCCTTTAAAAAAAAAAAAAAAAAAAAAAAAAGATAAGGCCATACAAGACTGGCGGGGTGGGGGGGGGCCCTGAGTCCAACAGCTGCGTCTTTACAGGAAGAGGGGAAACTGGACCCAGAGTCACACGGGGAGGAGGGGAGAGACTGTGGGACAGCAGGGGTGGAGACTGGGGTGCAGGGATGTCCCCAGCAGCAGCCAGGACACTTCCCCAGAGTCTCCGGAAGGCATCAACCTTCCCGCCACCACTGGACATCGGCCTTCCAGCTTCGAGAAGCGGAGAGAATACAATTCTCCTGTTTTCAGCCCCGCAGCTTGTGCTCATTTGCTGATACGGCAGCCCCCAGAAACCCAGATTCCAGGCACCAGGGCCATGTGGTTTTGGAGGGGTGGAGAGAAGGGTACCTCCCAGAGACCCCACGCTGCATCCCGGCTCTCGGCACACAGCTCAAACACAAGTCCCCGAGAGTCCGTGAGGTCGGACCCTTGGCCAGCAGGGACGAGCCAGCACAAGTGCCTCAGCCCAGGAGAATGCGTCACCAAGTCAGAATCTGCAGCAGCCGTTCCCGAACCCCCCCCCCCCCCCAAGGAAGAGACGGCGGGCAATGGCTCTGTGACCCTGTAGAGGCCGAGGTCAGCAGCTCCCTCGATGACATGGCCCGACTGGGCCCGAACAGCAGGGAGGGCATTTGCAAGCAGGTGCAGGGCAATGCTGGAGAGTGAGGGGTCCATGCAGGCACTGAGCACAGGGATTTCCATCTGTCCCTATGCTTGGTGGGAAAGGGAACCGCGTCTGGCAGGGCAGCGGAGGTGTTTGTTGACTGCTAAACTGAGCAGAGATGGCCTTGGAGTGGGAGTGTGTCTTAAGAGAAAGGAGAGAGGATCCCGCCTGCTCCCAGGCTCAAATTCACTGCACGGCAGGAATCCTCCGTCTCTGGGTTGTATCTCCCTGCACCGCCAAGAAGAGAGCGTGGGAGGAAATGGCCAGCCGTGGGAGGTCACTAGGGGTCATTTGACTGTCCCTTGCCTTCCCGGCAAGCTGTTTCTCTGCTTCCTCTGAATCATGGTTTAGCCCTAACCATGAGCAGAGCCATCCGGGATGACTTTGCAAACACACCATGGCCAGTGTCCCCCCAGATTCCTACTGCATTGGTTTGGGGCGGTGGATGGGGGTCCCGGGTGAGGTCTGGCTTTAAGGCTCCCCAGGGTTTCTAAGCAGTCAGGGCTGAGACCCCAGCCCGCTCTCGGGGGCCATGGCAGTGTGAACCTCTGCACCTGAGACCAGCTCCCCGACAGCTTGAGGCCTCAAGTGCCCAGCTGCAGAGTGGCAACGAGGCATGCGTGAGGAGAAAATGCAAGGACCCCTCGGGGCTGCCGGCTCTCCTCCAGGCAGAAATTTCTCACAAAACGTCCTCAACGTCCCTCCACTCCAAAGCAACCCTGCTGCAACATTCTTGGAACAAAAAGCCCTGGGTTCAGATCTCAGCGAAGTTGCCAAAGACTAAACACGGGGGTTCTCAAATCTGGGGAGTTTTCAAAAATAGGAATTTCAGGGTCCCATCTGTACTTGTTTCCTGTAGCTGCTGTCACAGACAAGGGCAGGAGGGCAGGCATGTTGGATGGAGCCCACTTTGCTCCAGGATGACCTCTTCTGCAAAGACCTTATTTCCAAATAAGGCCACATGCACAGGGATGGGGTTAGGGCTTCAGCATGTGTTTTGGGGGGGCTTAAGTCAATCCATAATACCAGCCCAGAGTCCTTAAATAAAGTCTCTCTGGAAGCAGGGCCCTGGCACTGCTTTCTTGTTTCATAACTTGTCCCTGTTGATTTCTTTTTTTTTTGCAAAACTTTCCCAAGACACTTGCAGATTTAAGAATAAATAGAGTTGGTGCTGCCTGTGCTGGTCAGCCTTATGACTAGTACCCCAGGACTTTAGCCTCGAGGATAAAGGAGAAGGCCTGGGAAAGATGTGGTATCTCTGCTGGTACTCCAAGCCCACCCTCCCCAAACTCTGCAATTGTGGAAGTATGACATACACAGGCTAGAGGGACTCCCCCAAACCCCTCTGTTTCACCCTGAGCTTCTGTTCCCAGGTCGAGTGTTAAGCAGAGGCTGGGTCAGTTGCTGCCCAGCTGTGAGCTCTGGCAAGATGGGAGAACTGGCTCCTGGCCTCCGTGAGGGGCTCAGCTCTGCTGCTCAGGCAGCTGGGGTAGCCAGGCTCCAGAGCTGCAAGACTGTGACCCTTGGCTCATCTGCACACAGGCCGTCACGCAGCCTGTCATAAAGGCATCAAAACCCAGGCTTGACTCCCTGGCACCTCTGGGACAGCCATGTCTGCTCTCTCAGGCTTTGGTGCCTTCGGCCCCAGCTTTCAGTCATTTCTGTGGTCCTGGTCAGAGCCAGGCTGGTTCCTGGTCTCATCTTCAGGGATATCCTGCTCAGTCTCCTCCGTCTTGAGGCTGTCCCCCGAGACCTGCCTCAAGGGGGGCCATCCTCAGCTGCCAGGCAGGCTCAACAAAGCCCCTGGGCCTTTCTCCTTATGTTATCACCGTCACCGCGTCCTGAACCCCAGCCTCATCACTGACTATGATGAGGTCAATATCACGGGCCGAGGACACGGCAATCTGAAGGGACATGGGCTACAGACCAAAGGGGGTCACAGATGTGGGCGGCTGGGGCCGGTGAGCCACAAGGTTGGGCAGCAGCGGAGCTGCAGAGCTCCAGGGTAAGGTGTGGGCACCGCTCCTGCTGCTTCCCGCTCACATTTCCGGAAGGCGTATTCTAGGTAGGAGGCCAAAGCGGACACAAAACTCAGCAGTGGATTCGGCGTCATAAATGCCAGCTGGGAACATCTCACGCGGGTCAGCAGTGAAGGTTCCCAGGCGCTCAGGCAGGTGTGCAGAGATGTTCTGGTACAGGCGTACCAAATCTAGGGGGCCACTGTGCAGCCAGGGGTCGGTGGGCCTGGATTAGCTCTAGGAACGGGGTCCTGGCCAACTGGCTCTGGCTCCCAATGCCTTTGTCCTTGCCTTGGGGTGGGGGATGCCCTGGGCAGGCTGCCACTCGGAGCTGGAGCTGTGCCGCAGCAGGGGCTGCACAGACCTCGCTTCCATGCCATCCTCCTCTGTGCACAGCAGGCTCAGGTTAAACACCTGGGCCTGGTAAGCGCATGAATCCTTCGTCGGCTGCTGCTCGAAGCAAGGCCCCAAGAGATCACAGAGCAGGTCCTGACAGCGTGGCACACGGCCTCGTGGCATTCCGCGATGCTCTGGCTCAGCAAATTCTTTCTGTCCCCAAGCCCACTCGGTTCCACAGCCACAGCCACGAAACCAGCCGTCTCCATGTTAACTAGGCAGCAGGCTGAAGCTCGGCACCTCCGCTTCCCCCTGTGGGGTGGGGTGGTGACAATGACCTCACGGGGTGCCGCATGAGACCAAGGGTGTGAAAAGGCAAGGATGGGGCTAGGGGATAGGGGCCAGTGGGGCTCTGCTGTCCACCCTGACCCAGGCCTCCATCGCTCTGGGCTCCCCTCTCTAGGGACCACCTCCTCCAGGCAGCCTTCAGGTGCCCCACCCCTCACACTCCCTCCCAGCCTCCTGCCCTCCAGCCGACTGGTGAGTCTGGAGGAAAGAGGGATTGAGGGGTGCCCTGGACACGGCCCATGCACAGAAAAGCCACCTCTCCCAGGAAGCCACCAGGCCCAGGGTGGCCCACAGGGGTCCAGCTCAGCTGGTGATACAGCCTGTCTGGAAACCCACCCACCCATCTGCCTCCCACCTGGGGACAGAATCGTCTTCTCCCACCAGGTGTGGGTCCGAAACCCAGCGGCTTGACCCACCACCCCGAGTCCTGTGTCTCTCCCGGTATCCACCCACCTCCTGTGGGATGTGGCGGCCACCCTTGGTTGACACCTTCAAAGGGCCGCAACTCTGCGAGGACAGGGTGAGAAGAAAACAATGCAGTAGGGCACTCTTCTAGGAGCGCACGGGGACTCCCACTGCTCCACCCACTGGCCTCCTACCGCTGGGTAAGCCCCCAGGCGGCCCGCTGGCAGGTGAGCCTTCTCGCCTCCGGTGCCAGCCACCCTTACTCCAGGAGCCTCTCGCACCACCCTGTGCTCCCAGCCCACTCACTGCCCAGGCTGGGGTACCCCCACTGTAAGTCCCTGCAGCACCCCCTTCACACCGGCCACTTCTCTCCACCTCCACAGCCCCCCATGCCAGCCAGCCACACATTGGCCTCCCTGGTCCCCCAGCACCCCCATTTGTCCCTCTAGACACATTTGCAATAAACCAGCCAGCGCATTCTGGTTCTAGCACCCAGCTACTCTGAGATGCCCCGCCCCCCAGGTTGCCCCGCCCTCCAGGTTGCCCCACCCCTGAGGTTGCCCCGCCCTCCGGGTTGCCCCACCCCCCCAGGTTGCCCCACCCCCCAGGTTGCCCCACCCCCAGGTTGCCCCACCCCTGAGGTTGCCCCACCCTCCGGGTTGCCCCACCCCCCCAGGTTGCCCCACCCTCCGGGTTGCCCCACCCTCCAGGTTGCCCCACCCCCCAGGTTGCCCCACCCCCCAGGTTGCCCCCTCCCTTGGAGCC
Source organism: Tamandua tetradactyla (assembly GCF_023851605.1). Classification (NCBI taxonomy): domain Eukaryota; kingdom Metazoa; phylum Chordata; class Mammalia; order Pilosa; family Myrmecophagidae; genus Tamandua; species Tamandua tetradactyla. Next base: position 72,179,248 of record NC_135332.1, on the reverse strand, counting down.
AGACTCTGCCCGCTCTTCCAAGCCAGTGCCCACAAAGCACCCACAGGCAGGACAGGGGCAGACACCCACCCCCCACCGCCTTCCTCCGGAGCTGCTGGGAGCAGGAAGAGAAAGCGAGGACTCCATGCACCACCCATGCAGGTGTCCATTGGGAGGTACCCACCCAGCCATTCCCCCCCTACACAGACTCCCAATCCCGCCCAGGCAGAGGCTGGACGTCTGCCTAGAGACAGGGAAAGGAGGGAGGCAGGGCAGGCGGGTGGGGGTGCAGAGGTAAAGGACTTAGAACTGAGCGCACCCCTCCCCCCTTCCTCTGCCTGACCCTTCCAACTGACCACCACAGGGCTGGTCTGTGCAGCAGGGTCTCAGGGACAGCGCGGGACCTTTCCCTGTTCCACCCAGATTCCTCCTGGGCCCCGGGGGCCCACTGTCTCAGCGCCCTGCCAGCGATTACAGGCACATGGTAGGGGGGGGCCATGGAGAGTGGGGGAGTCGGGGGGACAGTGGGAAGGCTGACCCACCAGGCCACCTCCACCCCAGCCCACCCTGTCCCCAAGTCAGCACTTGATCTCCCATTCCAGCTACTTAACCCTCACCCTCCAGGGACTGGGGCACTTTAACTCCTTTTAAATAAGCCCTGGAGGACTCTGAAGGAATCATTACCGCCAATTCAAAATCTCTGGCCCCAAAGGGCGCGGCGCCAGGCTGACGCTCTCTGCCCCCCCCCCCCCCAGCTCAGCGCCTGAGGCTGGCGTCCTGGCGGGGGGAGGGGGGGGGCGATCCCAGGTGGGTGGCACTGCCACCTGTGGCTCCCTGGCCTGGCTTCACCTCCACTTCTACCCAAGCATGGGGTCCCCATTCCGACAGATCGGGGTTCTGAATCTCTCTTCCAGGCTAGAAATATTGGGCAAGCATCTCCCTTGAGCCACCCTTCCCTTTTCTGCAAACTGGGCTGGAAGGTGTTTGTGGGGTGAAATGAGACAGGAGCCCATGAGACACCTGGCCTGAAAACGCAGAGAGCGGAGTCTCCAGGCGGAAGCAGAGGAGCCCCTGTCCTGTGCCCCAGGCCCCTTCAAGGCCCCTGCCAGCCGGGGGGGTTGGGCTGGGTGTGAGGCCCCAACAAATACAAGACACCCCGCTAATGTCGATACACCGTGAATCATTTTGTGGTAGACATATTTCAAATATTGCCCAGGAGAGGGGTTGTTGTTGATGTGAAATTCAGATTTAACTGAGTGCTGTCTATTTTATTTGCCAAATCTGGCAGCCCTAACTGAACAATGTCCAGTAACAGGAATTTGGATTTGGGTTTTTAAATACTCCAATGAGAGGAGACAAAAAAAAAAAAAAGGTAAGTGTAAAGCAGGATACAGATTTATAAATACACTGTCCTCCCTTTTTGCTTTAAAATTTTGATGTCCATCCTTCAAAAGAGATAGATACCAAAAGCCTAAGATAGAGGTAAAGGAGACAGACAGACAGACACCAAAGAAAGGCTGGAAGGAAATTCCCCGAAAGGTGAACAGTGAGTATCACAGGGCCATGGGCCTTATATGCAATTTTTTTATTATTATTTTTTTGGTCAATGGGAATTGCTTTATGATAAAATTGCATTTTAAAACAATTGCTTCAGTAAACAGGTATTACTTTATGATAATGCGTTTGAAAACGGTATTGTGTTAAGGAGTGACTGAGTAAAAGAAAGAAAAAACTCCCCAACCCCTGCCACCCCAGGAAACCCTAACCCTCCTGCAACATGGGGTGCATAGGCTTCACCCACGGCTAGCACCAAACTCCCTTATTCCATCCTTGGGGCCGCGGGATGGGGCTCCCAGGGCCAGGTACCCCCGTGATGTCCCTCCCCCAGCTTGTGCTTTGGAGTTCCTGCACGTCGGTCTGTTTTTATAGTTTTCCATGCCCCCCCCCCAATCCGTCACCTCCTTGCAGGCCGCCTGCTGCCCCTCCCAGCCCTCTCGCATCTACACTTTCCTTCGAATCTGCAGAGGACTGGCAAAAAGACGGAAAGGAGGGCTCTGGTCATTGGGGTCGCATGCAAAGCTGGAGGAAGCCGCTCTACGCAAGAGCGCAGGGCCCTGGGGAGAAAAGTGCCTGAACTTTAGGGGCAGTGCCAGGCTGGGGGTCTCCTCTCACCTCCCTGTCCTCAGGGTGCCCGCTGTTGCCGATGTCCACAAGCGTTTGCCAGGTATGTGGATCGCTGCAAAGATTTCTAGGCCCAGCTCAGAGCCTACATCTGTTTTGCATGCGACCAAATCCCCCTAGAGTGGGGAGAGGGGCCGGCATGACGGGTGCCGAACCCAGGCTGAAGGTCCTGGGACCTGAGGGTGGAAAGAGTCGGTCAGGCGCAGGTGGAGGGGAGCACGACTGGAGCTCGGGCCTGCAAAATGGTCACCAGCGGGGATGCCACGAAACTGGGCCCTCTGCCCTGCTAGGAAGGCGGGGAACCAGGAGGACACTTCTGAAGGCCCGGCTCCAGGACACCAGTCCCTCTGTGAGCCAGCAAGCCATTGGGCCGGCCTCCACCTGCTGGATTCACACTGGCCAACAAGTAACCCTCCTCTGTCTCCAGCACCAAGGAGCCAGAGCCCCCACCCCATCCCCGGAAGAATACCCAGCGCCCACCAGGACAGGAGGGCAGAGTGTGGTCCCTACATCACTTCCCACTCCCAACCCCCGAGAGTGCCTGTGGCTGGCCACCCCTGAGTGGCCAGGACGTCTGGGCAGCATGGTTTTCAGCCCGTCCTCTCTGCAGCATTCTAGAAGGTGGCGGAACAGCTGCTGAGTGCACCTTAGCTTGGCAAAGGCGGCACGCATCAGGACACTAGGTAGGGCAGGACAGAGGGACACAGTCATCCAGGAGGTCAAGAGCGGGGAGCCCGGGGAGCGCTGGTGACAGGGCCGTCCCTGGCTGGCGCTCAGAGCACCCGGGCCCTGGGCTGGCTCTGTGGCCCTCTCCATCTTAGACTTGAGCCTTTGTTTCTCCCTGGGAAAGTGGGGACAACGTCATTCACTCTTGGCTCTGGCTATCCAGAGGACTAAGTGAGATCACGGAAGTGCTTTGTAGAGTGAAAACGTCCCCATGGGGTGAACGGGAACCCACGCCTGCCCACAGTGGTCACTCGGGGCCAGCACCCAGAGCCCTCCCGTCGGCAGCAGCCACCAAAACAGGTCCTCCCTCATTGCCTAACCAGGTCCCTGGGTCCCAGGCAGGACCGTGGTCCAGGATGCTCCAGCCCCGAGTCTGAGGGTTACTCTGCATTCCTTCCTTCATTTGTTGGGGAGAGGTTTATCCACACCTCCCATTTGCCAGGCACCCATGGCACCACGGCTGGTGGTGACTGTCGAGAGGGGCTGAGTGGGGAAATGAAGACTGGCAGGTAGGCAGGCCTTTTGGAAAGGGGGGTTGGGGAGCCTTGCCAGACAGGCCCTGGGGGGAGGCACCAGCCATGGGAACAACCCAGGGTGGAGGGAGTAGTAGGAGCAACCACCCATCCTCGGCATCCTCAGAGCTCCCTGAGGTGGTAAGAGTGGGGCAAAGAGGGCCAGAGATGTGATGGGGGCCATGAGATTTCTAAACAGATATTGGGGGGACAGCAGGCCCCCAAGGAGCCAGCGAGCTGATGAGCCAGTTTAAAGGGTAAAGCCGGGCAACAGGTGACTCTCCCCTACAAGGGACCGCAGCGGGCTGCCCGCGGTTGACTTCGCTTTGGGACCTTGCTCTGGCCGTGGAAGGAATAGTTACGCCGGGGGAACTGGCAAAGGCTATAAATCAGGGCTCTGTGTCCTCAGCCCCCCAAAGCTCAGGGTTAAACATCTGCCAGTTCCACCGGCTCATCATTGCTTAAGGCCAGGAGGATGGGTGAGATTTCTGGAAGATAGGGAGCTTGGTGGATCCCTACCCTGGCTGCAGGGGCAGGTCCCCGGGGAGCTCTCCACAAATCCCGAGGCCCCGACCCCACCCCCACCCCTGGAGGAAGTAGAGAAATGAAGGCAGTCGCCAGAGAAGGTCACGGGTCACGGGAGAAGGACCAACCAGAGCAGGTCTGACCTGCTGCTGGTGCAGAGAGAGAAGAGGCCAAGGTGAAGAGCTCTTGAGCAAGAAGGAACAAGAAGGAGCTGAAGGAGATAAGCAGGCATGGCCATGGGAGGGCAAGAGGTCCCACTGAGGAATCATCTTCACCTGGTGGGGGTGGGGTGGGGGGCTGCTCTCCCGAGTTCCCTCGTGCCCATGCCCCCGGGGGCTCAAAGAACCAGCCCCTCTGACGGAACTGGAGAAAACGAGCAGCGGGCACAACCCAGGGCGGCTCCAGCCTTCAGCACCATTCAGACGATGGGATCCAAGAAGGATGTTTTTAACTGCATGTTGCATCTGGAAAAGCAATGCGTGATGATCACAAACCTAAGTTTTAAAACTCAAAAGAGAAAAGGAGGGCAATAAAAACAAGCGAGCAGACACTCCCTCCGGAGGTGCTGAGAGAGGGGCTGCCCTCACAGGCTCCTCTTGGTGCAAACCCCTAAACTCAGACACGCACGGTGCTCGGCTCGGACCTCTCCGCTGGCCTGGGGGGCAGCCTGGGCTTTGTTCAGCCTGAGTGAAGGGACCCCCAAGCTCTCAGGTCCTGGCATGCCGGTTTTGTGTTCCTTCCCCGCCCCGTGCTTTGCAGGCTGCAGGTCCTGCTGGGCAGCCGGCGGCCTCATACAGCCCCCCACCCCAAACACCCCCCACCCTCCTGGTGACCTTGCTGCTGGCTTTTCTGAAGAGACCCTGGCCAGGGTGAGTGCTCCCTCCACGGCCTTCGACTCATGCTGCCAGACTCCTCCCCGCCCAGTCCTGGACAGGTGGCCTTGCTCCCCCTGAGGTGGACCCCACCCGAGAGCCCCCAAGCCCTTCCCCGTACACCCAGTTCCTAGATTCCACCCCCTGCCCCATGCCCATGCCCGTCTCTCCTTTCTTCAGATACACTCACCTTTTGTGATGAGTTGACCCGTGTCCCCCCCAAAAGACAGGGTGAAGTCCTCGCCCCCCAGAACCTCAGAATACGACCTCATTTGGAAATAGGGTCATTGCAGGCGGAGTTAGGCAAGTTGCGGTGAAGTCACGCTGGAGCAGGGTGGGCCCTCCATTCTCTATGGCCCCTGTCCTGCTAAGAAGGGGAGAGGAGAGGAAAGACAGATGGACACAGGGAAAGGGCAGGCTCCCTGGGAGCGTGAGGGAACAGAAGGGCGGGGCTGCCGGCAGCAGAGGACCCAGGACGGTGGGAGCTCCAGGAGGCTCCGATGCTTTGTTGGGGTCCCTCTGGGGTCCGGCCGCAGCCTTTTTGCAGCCCTTTACTGCCCGTCCGTGCTGACCTCGTCATCTTCCTGCCCCGTGTCCGTCCCTCCCCCTCTGCGGGCATCCGTCTGCTAAAGCTGCTCTCTCCAAGTTCTCCTACTCTGTCCCCAGGACCTCTTCCCAGTTCTCCTCCTGGTTCTCCTGAACCTCTCCTTTCTCCCCAGACCTTTCTTTCACTGTGGCCTCGGGGACCCTGCTGCCTCCCTGAGCTGTGTCCATCTCCAAGCTGTGTCCGTGGTCTCCTTGGCCCAGGCCCTCCCCCAGGGAACGCCGGTCCTCTGCTCCTGTTTTCTGCCTTCTGCAGAGTGGCCGAATGTACAGCTCCAGCAACTTCCCGCCTTCTGACAATGACAGAGCAACAAATGACCAAAAGCCTTGAGGTCTTACCACTTCCCCAGCCTCACTCATGGGGCCCTGGGGGTGGGCCACACCACCCCCATTTCACAGGCAAGGAGCTGGAGGTCCAAGACCCCCACCGGGGTCAAGGGTCAAGCTGAGACACCCTAACACCCTTCCTGGCTGGCCATGCGGTTGCCCACGGCACACCTTCCTGGGCTGCCCAGGTCCCTCGGCTCCACCTAGACCAAACCATCTGCCTCCTGGCACCTGCCCTTCTCCTGCCAGCGCCCTCAGCTCACGGGGGACCTCCCAGGGGCTCCACCTCGGCCAACTCCGTCCCCTTTGCCCAGGTGGCGAGGGCTGCAGACAGAATTGTTGCTATGGCCAGCTTTGACTGCCCGTCTTGCCCATTCCACCCTCCGCCACCTGATTAATCTCCCAAAAACACCATTAAGAGTCAAGGATTGATTGCATCAGTTGTCAAGTGTGGGGTTGCAGCTCGGCTGTGACCAGGGTCTCGTTGAGCTCAGATCAATCCTTCGGCATTCTGAGGACCATTGTTCCCTGTGCTGCATGAGGTTGGGGCTTCTGCAACAGGGCCCATTGCCAGGGCCGCCTGCTGAGGCTCGCAGGTGCCCTCCTGATCAGGGCTCAGGTCAGGAGGATGCCCCCATCTTCCAGGGGGCCCGGTCCAGGAAAGGGGAGGTGGCCCAGCTTCGAACCAGGGGGGCCTCGAGGGAAGCCTACAGAGGCAGCCAGGAAAAGTCCCAGAAAAGAGGAAGCGGTGAGCAGCGAGCATGCAGGAGCTGATGAATGGAGCAGGCCAAGTGAGGATGGGAGAGAGAACCAAGCACGAGGGACAGAAGGACAGAAAAGGCACATCCTGGGGGCGGAGTGGCTGGCTGGAGGCGGAGTGGCTGGCTGGAGACAGCCTAAACTGCCAGGACAGATGGCATCACCCCAACAAGGAGGGGACTGTCTCCATCCCAAACGCGTTTGAATCCCAGGCCTCCTAATGCCTGCAACAAGGCACTCCTGGGGTCCCAGCCCTTCACGACCCACTGAGCAGCGATGGGTGCCAGGGCGGCCCCCGGCCCTACCAGACACATGCCCAGACCCGCCCTGCAGGCCGCGGCCCAGGATTAGCCTCAGCTGTCAGCAAACAGCGTCCGCTTAGATGGTGAGCAGCGGCTCATCCCCAGGGCCGGCCTCCCGGAGGTGCCGCCCGCACTCCTGCTGGCATCAGTCGCTGCCTAGACCCCCAGCCCTGCTGGGATGCGAGGAAGCAGAAACCCTCCTCCCAAACTCCAGCCTTAGAAAACGGCTGTCTCTTGGATGGGACCCCCAGTTTGCACACAGCTCTTACTAATGCTACCGGACCTCAGTCCCTGAGATATCCCCATCCCCACCCCCACCCCCATCTTATTTCCAAAATCAACCTGGGTGGGCCTCCTGGGGGAGGCGGGCTGGGAGGCAGCTGCTCTCTGCCAACATTTGTTCCAGCTGAGAGGAAGGCCCCTCACCAAGCCCGATTCCAGGACCAACAAGCTGGGCATTTGCAGTAATGGGGTGAATAGTGTGTCCCCCAAAGAGATATGTTCTTGGGGGAGGGGAGAAGGGACGGTATTGCTGATTAGGTAGGAGTTTCTGTTTGGAGGCGTGGGGAATGTTGGGAGTGGGCGGTGGTGATGGCGGCCCAACCTTGTGAGTGTGACCAAGCACACACTTAGGAATAGTGAAGATGGACAAGGAGTGAAGGACTTGTCCACTGAAAAGTACAAAACATGGCTGAAAAAGAAGGCTTTAACTTTTAGATGGAAAGCCATCCCGTGTTCTTGGATTGGAAGACTTAATAGTGTTACGATGCCAAAACTCCCTGAAGTAATCTAAAATTCAATGCAACCCTTATCAAACTTCCAGCAGCCTTTTTTTTTTTCTTTTCTTTTCTTTTTTGCATGGGCAGGTGCCGGGAATCAAACCCAGGTCTCTGGCATGGCAGGTGAGAATTCTGCCTGCTGAGCCACCGTGGCCTGCCCTGGTAGCTTTTTTTTGAAGAAATGGAAAAGCTGATGCTCATATTTGTGTATAACCTGGTCATTCCCTGAAACTTCAGGTATTTATGTGACACCTGAGACTCAGAGCTCTGAAGCTATGAAAGTCAGCATTACCCCATTTAGCAACTGTTTAAAAAGCTGGAAAAGTGATCAGATTTTGACTAGAAATATGAAAGAAGCTGAGCTGGATAGGAATAAGGTAAATCAGAATACATGCTAAAGGATGATATGGTCAATATTTTAAAACTTCAACTTCCGTGTGAGACCAAAGGAAGAGATGTTTATTTGGTGCAAAATTTATATTTTGGGTAGCACATGATCTAATTTAACTTGTATGGTCAGTTTATTCGAACACCATAATCACATGGAATCTTGAATAAGGCGTGAGATCTTGTTGGTTTGCACAGGTTAGTGTGATGCCCCGATACATCCCAGAGTAATTTGGGCAGAGAATTAAAAGTATTTTTAAAATCCCCGTGGGAGACTGGGGAGAAAGGAGGAAAATTCAACTTCCCCATCAGGGGAATTCCTGATGTTCTCACGAACCAATGGGGATGATTGACTCAATAGACTGAGCCCTCGATCTTGGGGGTTGCCCTATGAAACTTATTCCTGCAAAGGATAGGCTAAGCCTACTTATAATTATGCCTAAAAGTCACCCCCAAAGAACCTCTTTTGTTGCTCAGATGTAATTTGGGTAGAGAATTAAAAGTATTTGCAAAATCCCCGTGGGAGACTGGAGATGTGCCCTCTCTCTCTCTAAGCCAACTCAGCAGGTGAACTCACTGCCCTCCCCCATAGAGGAGGGATGACTCCCAGGGGTGGAAATCTCCCTGACAATGTGGGACAGGACTCCTGGGATGAGCTGGGACCTGGCATCATGGGATTGAGAATGTCTTCTTGACCAAAAGGGGAAAGAGAGAAATGAGACAAAATAAAGTTTCAGTGGCTGAGAGATTTCAGAGTCAAGCGGTTATCCTGGAAGTTATTCTTCTGCTTTACATAGATATCCCTTTTCAGTTTATGGTGCATTGGAGTGGTTGGAGGGAGGTATCTGAACTGTTGGACTGTATTTCATTAGCCTTGATTCTTGAAGACAATTGTACAGCTATATACAGATTTACAGTGTGACCATGTGATTGTGAAAACCTTGTGTCTGATACTGCTTTTATCCAGGATATGGACAGATGAGTAAAATAATAAGAATAAAAATGAATAATAGGGGGATAAGGGTTATGGTATATATGAGTTTTTTCTTTTTTTCATTTTATTTCTTTTTCTGGAGTGATGCAGATGTTCTAAAAATGATCATGGTGATAAATACACAACCATATGCTGATATTGTGAGCCATTGATTGTGTACTTTGGATGGACTGTATGTGTGTGAAGATATCTCAATTAAAAACATATTTTTAAAAGCTGATGCTCAAATTCCCATGAAATGGCAAGGGGGCCCGAATATCCAAAATGATCTTGAAGAAGAAGGACGAAGGTGGAGGGCTCTCATGTCCCAGTTTTAAAACTTATCACAAAACTACAGTGATCAAAACAGCTGTATTGGCACAAGGACGGACATATAGACCAGTGGGATCGAATTGAGAGCTTAGAAATCAACCCTCACATCTATGGCCTCTCTCTTTCTCTAAGCCCAACTCAAGTGAAATCATTGCCCTCTCCCCTACGTGGGACACGACATCCAGGGGTGAAAGTCTCCCTAGAGGCATGGGAGAGGACTCTCAGGGATGAGCCTGCCCTGCACTGTGGAATCAACAATGCCATCCTGACCAAAAGGAGGAAAAGAAGTGTAACTAATAAGGTATCAGTGGCAGAGAGAGTTCAAATAGAGTCGAGAGGCTACTCTGGAGGTTGCTCTTATGCAAGCTTCAGTTAGACGCTGTTACCTATCGTAAAATGCTAACCCCCAACCAAAACTATACCTGTCGATTCTAAAGAACACCTAGAGAGTTATATAAGATTCTGCAAAGGTTCCATGCACTAGAGTAACTTTCCAGAAACCTACAACCTCAAGATCAGTCCTGAAATGCAGAGGGCCCAGCCTCTCCAGAACATCAACTAGTTCCATCCCCCATCCCATATTATCAACAGCCCCTTCCAACATGAAAAAGTTAGACTGGGCATAGCCCAAATATCCCTAAAGAGTGGGAGAAATATCCAAGGTGATGGTGGCGTTATACAGAGAAGTCGGGTTTAACAAATGAGTATGATTGCTTAATCATTATATTGACATTTCTTTTAGTCTCCAGCACCTTAGAACACCTAGAAGTAAAAACCTAAAATTGTGGAATTGCAGCCCATACTAAAATCTGAAATCTGTTCTACAACCAATTACTGCAATGTACTTTGAAACTTATCATAGTTGTTTTTTTTTTTGTATATATGTTACTTTTCACAAAAAAAGGGAAAAAAAGGAAGGAGGAGTAAACAGAGAAGACAGGGTTTAACAAATAAGTATGACTGCTGGATCATTATATTGATATTTCTTTTGACCTGCAGTGTCTTGGAGCAGCTAGAAGAAAAAACGAAAACTCATGGAATCCTAACTCATACCAAACCTTAAAATCTGTTCTATAACTGCTTGTTAAAACGTACTTGAAAATGTATTGCTTTTTTGTATATATGTTATATTTCACAATTAAAAAAAAAATCAACCCTCTCATCTATGGGCAACTGATTTTCTACAACGGCACTCTTGCCTCATTGAGTGGCCTCTTCGACAAATGGTGCTGGGACAAATGGAATCCACATGCAAAAGAATGAATGTGTACTCCTACCTCACGCCAGATATAAAAATTAACTCAAAGTGGATCAACGACCTAAATATTAGAGCTTGAAGAGGCAAGTAAGGATTCTCTCTACAATTTCAGAGGAAGTGTGGCGCTGCTGATACTTTGATTTTTAGACTCAGGACCCCCCCTGCCTGTTCCACCTTCTAAATCTATAAACGCTGCAACTCTGTGACTGATTTGTGCAATTCACTCCAAAGTGCACCCACAAACCTCGAGCCTTCTTCACGGTCCAGGGAAGACCCCCAATGCATGCCTTTCAGCTCGAACCCAGGTTCATGGCTCTTCAGGTCAGCAGGCTGGAGCAGCTCTTCTTCCTTCTCCGATGACCGTGAGCACATGGGGACCCAGCCTGTGCTCTGAGGTTGGACGGGGCTGGGTGCGAGTCCTCGCCTGGCTACCACGTTGCGTGACATCCTGGGCCTCAATCTCTCCATCTGTGAAGTGGGGGCATTGCACACATCCCTGATGGCTCTCCTGGCAGCCCAGCCCTGAGGGGCCACTAACCCAGGGAGGTTCGAAGGCCTCACCCAGACCCAGCAGGAGGGTCCCTGGGAGCTGGGCGACCACCACCTTGACCTTCCACCTGGGGGCGGAGCTGTGCATGAGCCCTGGATCCCACCAGCCGAGCCACCCAAGGCCCCCCCACACTCGGAGACTGGCACTGGGCTCCTTGTTGAAAGAGCCTCCTCCCACACAGAGCACCGAAGATGAAAATAGATGTCATGGGTGCTGCCCAGAGATGGCCTCGCTCCTGGCACCGCCTGTCCTTGGCTAGATCTAGGGTGCCTGGGCCAGACGGCTGCCCACCCCCATCCCATCCCCGCCCCCAGGATTTCCTGGCAACAACCAGACCCCGTGGAGGGGTAAACTCTGAACCGAGGACAAAATACCTTTCTCCTGCACCCAGGGACCACCCAGCGGGGTCTGCAAGGACTGAGGGGACATCAGCGGGCAGCTCTTGGGCTCTGAGCCCTGAGGTCCCTGGACACAAGGTTGCTTTGGCTCCAGAGACTCCAACTGAGCCACCCATAGCATGTGTCCTTGGGGACAGCAGCCCAGGCCAGCTGCAAGGGAGAGGGGAGCCCAGTAGGGTTGCAGCCACAATCCCCCACCCCCACCCCACTGTTCCAGCCAGGTGTCAGGGAAGCTCCAGGCCGTCCTTGTCCAGGGCAGGTTCTGGGTTCGCCTGCCCTGGGTGCCTCTCCATCTTCATAATAATAAGATAAGCTCCTGCCCTTGTAAGGAGCTGTAATAAGTGCTTCATGAACTATACTAATCCAGTTAAGCTCAGAGACCACCAGCCGTACCACCATAAGCATCCTTTTCCAGATGGGGAAACTGAGGCACATGGCTATGAATCCGTGACTCCAGGTCACAAGGCAAGTAAATGGCCAGCTGGTCTGGTTGTTGGAGTTTGCCTTTCTGCTCTACCTGCTACCCTCTTTGGCATATGAGGCTTTAAATCTGCGCTCCTTGTAGGGGAGAACTCCTTCTGAAGTGCTCCTTGAAGGATGGCCAGCTGAACGGGCCAGGACCTCCAGGGAGGGCAGTAGCTGGGCGTCTCTCCACCCCCAGAGAGGGGTCCTGTCCTCAGGGACTTGTCATGGCTTGGTCATCTGGCCAGCACCAATGGCACCAACACTCCCCTGCTTAAACCTCTGAAGGTCACAGCAATTAAAGAAAGTTCCAATGCTTTGGCACAGCCACTCAGCCCCAGGGGTCCCACCGCCTGCCTCCACCTCCAGCCTGCCCTCTACCACCCTGCCCCACCCCACACACCCCAGCTTACCCTCCCCCAGCTCCCACTGCCCACAGAAACCTTCCTGCCTTCCCTCCCATCCTCAGATACACCAAATCTTTGCCTGCCTCTGAGCCTTTGCACTTGCTGCATCACCATCCCTGGCCCTTGCATGACTGGCCTTCCTGGTGAGTTCCTCCCTGACCACCTGATCTGAAACAGATTCTTTAAAATAAATAAAAGGTAATTCTTCCCCAGCAGTAAGAAGAGGGTGAGGGCTGGTGTGGGACCAGTCCCTCCCTGGGCTCAGCAGACACAGGGGCCAGGGGAGTAAACATGGTCAGTTCTGGAGACAAGGCCCTGGCCAGCTAGGAGGAGAGAGCTGCCCTGGGGACAATGGGGCATTTGTCAGCGGGCCTGGGGCCAGTCACCTGCAGGTACCGGGGGCGGCCTCCTCAGGGCAGCATCTTATCTGGGAAGTAGAAGCCAAGGCTCTTGGTTCACCGCCCCAGGCCTGGGCCACTCCTTCCCTTATGGTCCCAACTCAGATACCAAATGGCCCAGCCCTGCCCATCCAGGGACCTCACCTTCCTGATGGGGCGTCCCCCACCTCCTGTACCTTGGGGCTGGGTCTCCCCTCTTCCTGTCTCCTTGGTTTCTTTGGGAGTTCGCCATGGAGCTGAATTAGTTCATTTAAAAATAGATTCCACTTCTCTACGGTAATCTGAACACTTCCTCTAGTCTGGCCCAGTGTGGCATGCTATTAAATGCCAAGCATTAATACCTGATTGGGGGGGGGGGGAGTAAGTATTTATTTATTTATGTTAAAATTTGTTGATATAACATGACAAGCAAACTCAATGCCCTCCCCCTCTCTACGTGGGACATGACTCCCAGGGGTGTGGACCTTCCTGGCAACGTGGGACAGAAATCCTAGAATGAGCTGGAATTCAGCACCAAGGGATTGAGAAAACCTTCTCTACCGAAAAGGGGAAGCAGAAATGAGACAAAATAAAATGTCAATGGCTGAGAGATTCCAAACAGAGTCGAGAGGTTATCCTGGAGGTTATTCTTACGCATTAAGTAGATATCACCTTTTTAGTCAAGATGTAGTGGAGAGGCTGGAGGGAACCGCCTGAAAATGTAGAGCTGTGTTCCAGTAGCCATGTTTCTTGAAGATGATTGTATAATGATATAGCTTTCACAATGTGACTGTGTGATTGTGAAAATCTTGTGTCTGATGCTCCTCTTATCTACGATATAGACAGATGAGTAAAACATATGGATTAAAAATAAATAAGAGGGGGAACAAATGTTAAAATAAATTTAGTAGATTGAAATGCTAGTAATCGGTGAGGGGGAGGGATGAGGGTAGGGTATGTATGAATTGTTTTCTTTTTTCTTTTTATTTCTTTTTCTGGAGTGATGCAAATGTTCTGAGAAGTGATCATGGTGATGAATATACAACTATGTGATGATATTGTGAGCCACTGATTATATGCCAAGGATGGAACGATCATATGGCAAGAATGTTCGTGTTTGGATGGTTACGTTTTAAAAAAAATAAAAATAAAAAAATTTTAATTGTTGATATAAAGGACACAAGGCACATAATTTACAAGGGATAAAATACACACCACTGGAAACGCCATACCATCGGTTGATTCACAGAATGCTTTCATTCACTTCTGCCAAACTCTTGTATCAGCCGCCAGCCTATGCTTGCGATTTAGGAACAACTGCGGTTCTGACGTGAATGTGGGTTGATATATTCATCTCTGTTAACCGGGAAAATGAAAGCGCAGCAACGAAGACGCACGTCAAACTTCACTTGTCCGTGACGATGTGAGCAACTTTTTGCTGAACTGAACAATAGTTTTTTTTTAGCCCTGGAGGAAGATTTCCTCAATTCTCTGGGCTGTTTGCAATGCAACAGCTACAGATATGACCTTTTTTTCAGATTTAGTCTGAGTTATTAACATTTTCTCTGTCAATTTAACGCTCTTGTCTTAAGTCAAGACAATCTACAAAACAATAGACCAAGCCATAATCTGTAATGTTTGCCGACTTCTATGGTGAACATTAGTCTCCATTGTAGCCAATTCCAAGCTACTAGCTTCATGCCACTCAGCCCAGAGCTCGCCGTTATATGCTATGCCGACTGCAAGATACAAAAGGTGCAAATAATCTCAAGCTATGAGAAAAATAAAATGTAGGAGAATAATTAGGAAATGATGAGTTTGGAGCATTTACTGCCTTTGTTCTAATATCATTTATTTCATTGTGAATTTAAACAATTTAATTTTTAATAGAGGTTGTGTTCAGTAACAACCGGTTCGCAAATTTTCTGAAAATTTAGCCATTGGCTCTCACAAGCTGCACCAAGCCACCTCCGTACAGCACTGGCGGCATAAGCTCCTCTTGCTTCTCACCAAAGTCCTATTTATGCAACACTCATCTCACACATGTTTCCAGGGCATCTCCTGTGGGCCCAGGCACTGCTCTAGATGCCGGGAAAGTGTTAGAGAGGGAAAGTGGGCAGGACTGTGCCCTGCAAGGGAGAGCAGAATTGAGACACGGAGGCCGGCGAGACAGCGAAGGTGCTTGAGAAAGAGAAAACACAGCAGGGAAAGGAGGCTGGGGGTGGGGGTGGGGGAGGGGGGGGAGAGCGGCCCACTGAAAAGCTGTCACTTGCACAAAGATTTGAAGAAAAGGAGAACGCCCTGCAGACAGGCATGTGGCAGGGTGTGGCCACGGCCAGTGCAGAGGTCCTGGGGCAGCAGCATGCCTGGAATGCTTGGGCTCAGCCAAGGGGCCAGTGGGGCGGGAGCAGAGTGCACCGGGGGAGTGGGGGGACAGGAAGCCCGAGGCTGACAGGGCCAGGTCAAAGGAGGCCTTTGAAAGGGATTAAGCCTAGAAGGTCTGTCTCCATTTTGCAGAGGGAGAAAGTTAGGTCTAGAATCATGGATGGGAAAGCCCAGGAATGACTCTAAAGCTGGCCCTAGCCACTCTGCCCTCCTGCCTCTGCACAGCGTTCCTCCGGCCTCAGCACCCCGGTGCTAGCTGGGTCCCAGCGTGTTTCCGACCGGAACCCCTGAATCTCAACCTGTCTATCTGGCGGACGCCTGGGCAGACGGGGGGGGGGGGGGTAGTCGGGGTAGAGGGGAGAGACAGACACTCCATCACATGTTAAGTCCCGGGGCCAAAGGAGGCTCCAACGGGGCCAAAGTTCAACGCCATCTGGAGGGGTGGGAAGGGTGGACCTGGGTCTGATATTACAAAGAGTCAGGGTGCACCCCGCCTGCACCCCAAGTGCAAGGATGTCTCTACAACACAAACAAGTCTCTCAGCAGCTGTCAGTCTGTAAAAGTGGGTAAGGATGGGGCATGTGCAGCCGGGAGGGGGTACAGCCGGGAGGCAAAGCAGGCCATGACCTGACGAGGCCACCCCTCAAAATGGCTGCCTCACTAAGAGTCACCCCCAAGAGAACCTCTTTTGTTGCTCAGATGTGGCCTCTCTCTCCAGCCAACACAACAAGCAAACTCACCACCCTCCCCCTGTCTGCGTGGGACATGACTCCCAGGGGTGTGGATCTTCCTGGCAGCGTGGGACAGAAATCCCAGAACGAGCTGAGACTCAGCATCAAGGGATTGAGAAAACCTTCTCGACCAAAAGGGGGAAGAGAAAAATGAGACAAAATAAAGTGTCAATGGCCGAGAGATTCCAAACAGAGTGGAGAGGTTATCCTGGAGGTTATTTTTACGCATTAAGCAGATGTCACCTTATTATCCAAGATGTAATGGAGAGGCTGGAGGGAACTGCCTGAAAATGTAGAGCTGTGTTCTAGTAGCCATGTTTCTTGAAGATGATTGTATAATGGTATAGTTTTCACAATGTATGTGATTGTGAAAACCTTGTGTCTGATGCTCCTTTTATCTACCATGTCAACAGACGAGTAGAACATATGGAATAAAAATAAATAATAGGGGGAACAAATGTTAAAATAAATTTAGTTTGAAATGCTAGTGATCAATGAAAGGGAAAGGTAAGGGGTATGGTATGTGTTCTAGTTTGCTAGCTGCTGGAATGCAATATACCAGAAATGGAATGGCTTTTAAAAGGGAGAATTTAATGAGTTGCAAGTTTACAGTTCTAAGGCCGAGAAAATGTCCCAATTAAAACAAGTCTAAAGAAATGTCCAATCAAAGGCATCTAGGGAAAGATACCTTGGTTCAAGAAGGCCGATGAAGTTCAGGGTTTCTCTCTCAAGTGAGAGGGCACATGGCGAACACAGTCAGGGCTTCTCTCTCGGCTGGACAGGCACATGGTGAATACGGTGTCATCTGCTAGCTTGGTCTCCTGGCTTCCTGTTTCATGAAGCTCCCCGGGAGGCATTTTCCTTCTTCATCTCCAAAGGTCGCTGGCTGGTGGACTCTGCTTTGTAGTGTTGCTCTCTCTGAATCTCTCTGAATCCCTCTCTCCAAAATGTTTCCTCTTTTATAGGACTTCAGAAACTAATCAAGACCCACTCAAATGGGTGGAGACATGTCATCCCCTAATCCAGTTTAACAACCATTCTTAACTAAATCACATCAACCAGGGAGATGATCTCATTACAGTTTCAAACATACAGTATTGAATAGGGATTATTCTACCTTTATGAGATGGGATTTATATTAAAACATGGCTTTTCTTAGGGGGCATACTTCCTTTCAAACCAGCACAGTATGCATAACTTTTTTTGTTTTCGTTTTATTTTTCTGTTGTCTTTTTATTTCTTTTTCTGAATTGATGCAAATGTCCTGAGAAATGATCTGACGATGAATTAAAAAAAAAATGCCTGCCTCATCTGCGGCCCCCCTAAACCTCTCCCTTGCCAAGTGGCCTGGTCATCTTGGCCAGAGAGGGTCTCCCTAACCACAGAGGCCCCAGCTAAGACTCCCGGAGCGGGGATGATGGGGATTCACAGGTCAGTGCTCCTCCCCGAGGACCTGATGGTGGAGGGAGCCTGGCTGCCCGTGCGGTGGTGGGAGTGAGCTGGGGTGGGCGCCCCGAGACCCAGAGGGCAGCAAAGACCAAAAAAAGGAGCAGAGTCCAGGCCACGGAGAACCAGCAGAGGCCAGGACAGGGTGGCCATCCCACGGGACTCCACACCAGGGTGAACACTTTGCCCTGGCCATCTTGAAATTCTTAATAATTTTTTAACAAGGGGCCCAGCCCTTTCATGACCCAGGACCCTGCCCCGAATGTGGCCAGAGAGCTCCCGCCGCATCTGTCTGGGCCAGCAGGGAGCCAGAAATGGGGTGAAGGGGTCCCCTGGATGGAAAACAGAAAAGACTCCAGAGAGCTAGATCTCCTGGGGTTGCATCAGGTTAAAACAGGAGTCGGGGGTGGGGGGGAAGAAACGTCCAGATTTGGGACCGATGGGTTCCCAGAAGCCATGGGGGCCCCGGTGGGGCTTCCTGGGGATCCCCCACCCAGACGTGGAGCCCGTCTGTGACCAGGCCTGGAGGGGGCTCAGGCGCTGGCTGCTCTGAAGTGGGCAATTACAGCCTGCCGGCAGACCAAGTCAATACTCTATCGACAGCTCACCCAGGCAACCTGCAGCCAGCTCCTCTGCGAGCCCCTGCCGCGGGGTCCCTTTTGTCCTTAAGGGCACACCTCCGCACCCTTCCCAGCCAACCTGTGAGGAGGGGGACGCACAGGGACAAGCGTTTTTGCTAGGACAAGAGCAGAAGGTGGGGGAGGTGAGGGGACCCCAGCAGCCCCACTTCCACTCCATGGCGGGGGACCCCTCCTTTGCCCCCTCCCCAGGTTACAGGAGCCTCACAATAGAGCCCTTGTCTTTGTGGGACGGGGGTGGACAGGAAATGGGTGCTGCCTGTTCACCCAAGTCTCCTCTGGGGGGTGGGGGAATCAGGACATAGGAGCTCCTTGGTGGCAGGCCCACTGACCCCTCTGCAGTCGGGAGATCTGAGTTTAGGGGACCATCACTGCTGTGCAGGGCTCACAATGGGGCCGTCTAATGAGTGACATGAAAAACGACTGCGTGTATAATCGAAGCGCCAGAGGCTGGCGGGCGCCAGTGCTGCAGGCTGGAGCTGGGCTGCCCAGAGCCCAGGCAAACCATCCAGGACGGCAGAGCACGCTGTCGCCACTTAGTCCCTGCCACATCCAAGGGCCCGGGGTGGGGAGTAGTCTCACCTGCTCAGGTTGAGAAGCTGAGTCACCCTTGGCCCAACTGCTCAGCCCCAGGAGCATTGCATCCCTGTCTGGCTGTCCGGCTGCCAGAGTCTATTTGGGGAATGGAGACAGAAGTCCGGCTTAGCACATGGGAGTGTGTCTTTACCAGCGGGTGGGGAAGGAGGAGGTGAGAGTCCCATCAGCAGATCATGTGGGAGGGGGGCTCTCTGCAGCCTTCTCTGTGTACATAACAGCTGTAGCTGTTTTTCAAAATTCTGAGAAAGACTCCTCTCCCACGTATGCTTCTGTAGCAATATTTCTGTGGTTCTCAGCAGTATTCTTGGCTCCTATGGCACATGTTTTTGGTCTCCAGCCTTCCTCCCCTCATCTGCCAGGAAAAAAAAAAAATCCATCCTAGTAATCACCAATAGGTTCAAAAAGCCAAGGAACCTTTCTCTATAAGGGTCTTCTTCAGCAAGCTGCCATTTCTTTGGAATCAAAGGAAACACCAGTTTCAGGCAAGGTCGTGTGTGCTGGGGATTGAGTCAAAGAATACACAACCGCTCCTTTATCATCATTACCCTCGAATCCGGGCAACCAGGCCAGACAGGCATCCGGGAGAAATCCATGAGCCAGAGCTGGTCCTCGGGCACTTGGATTGGAATTCTTTACATAAGAGAAGGAAAGGAGAGCAGAACCTGGGCATTATCTCCTGGTCTCCCCTATCATTTTTGCATTTGCTCTTATTTCACTAGCATCCGACAGAAGCCTGTATTCTAAGGTGGGAAGTGATCCAAGGTAGCTGCCACAGATCACGAGCGAGTCCTCAGGACTCGCCGAGGAGAACAGCCAACCCAGCCTGAGGCCATCCCCAGGGTGAGTGGGGGAGTCCCAATTTGCCAGGTCCCCCCAGAAGCACCTCTCTTGAGCCTTTGCCCAGAAGCACAAACACATTCTGACATTCCTGGGTCCTGGGCACTTTTGCCTTCCTGGTCCCCCTCCTCCATAAAAGCAAACCACAACAAAAAAATATATATTCACATAAACACATGCACACACACACGTGTGTGTGTGTGTGTGTATATATATATATATATATATATGTGCACACTCAAATTTACATATTACAACTGTGTTACTATGAAGATGAGCTTATTAATGTGACATACGAAAATGACTTCCTCAACAGAAAGTTTATTTGTTGTCTTGTTTTAAAAGAAATTAAAACATCTTCGTGGGTCCCTGACAGCACCGTGGGCTTGGCACCGCACCTTCTGGGCAGATGGAGAAATGTACAATGCTAGCTCTGCCTGGGTGCGTGCCCTCTGCCACCCTTCAACAGCCACACGCTCACACGGCTACACCCATGATAGTCCCACTGCCACTCAAGCTTGGTCCAAGCCCAGTAAAAACAAGACACTGAACTTTACCTGAACTTTCATCCACTGGTTGCAAATAAACCCAAGACAAATTCCACCCAGTTCCTGCCCTTCCTTCAGAGACTCCATCAGAGATCTGGGTCTCTGGGGTGCCAGTGCCCCTTGCAGATCTCTGGTTCTCCTTCTCACTCAGCAAACCCCGGAAAGCCTCCTTCCCTAGGAATATCAAGACAATTTTAAGAAGATTTCACGGCTAGGAATTTCAGGGTGATGCAAACATTTTTTCAGCCAACCTCAGTCTAGGGTAACAGTTCCTGGGGTGTGGGGGGCAGTCTTCAGTTCTAAGCTCTCTCCCAGGACTCTAGCTCCTACTTAAGCAGTGGGTCAGTTTTCTGGGGAAATCTGCACTGTAATATCAGTTTGACTTTTTGTTTGTTTTTTGGTTCCTTGATAGCAGAAAGGGGCTTTGTGATATTCTTGACCTGAAATTTCCTTTAAAAAAAAAAAACTCAAATAAAAAGCGGTATGTGTGTGCCACATGTCACTTTCCACTGGCGTGGAAGGACGCTGAGCTGGGAGCCATTTTCTGGAAACAGTGGCCCCTGCTATTAAGGTAAGTGAGGTCCTCAGTGGGCCAGGGATTCATACGTCCAAAACCCGTCTGGAGCCGGATCTCTCTGGCTGAAAATGCAGCCAGAGTGGGAGGGGAGGTGCAGGAAGCAGTGCGCTTGGGGCTCCTCTGCCCCTCCCCCACGACAGCATGACCCCCCCACTTCCCCCGGGGTCCAGCCCTCCTGCCCACTCCAGCAGGGGTGCGGAAGGACCGCCCGTCTGGCAGGCCCCGAGTCGCCCGCCAGACCAGGGGGATCCCGCCCCCTAGAGGAGGGCGTGGCAGGTGCAGGCCGCCCCGCGCCCCTGACCCCGCCCCGCCTGCGCGCCGGGAGCCGGCAGGTGAGGCCTCAGCCAGGGGCTGGGTAGAAGGGGTTCCCGAGGGGACCCTTGGGGGTCATCCCAGGAAACAGCCCTGCCGAGGGAGCTGGGGAAAGGAGCTTCTTGGGCAAACCTGGGGTACCTTTCAGGAGATAGGGACAGGAGGATACCGCACACTTCCATCGAATTCAGGAGGGTGGGGCAAGGGAGATGGGTTGGGTGACCACGTCCGACGACCTCGTCATCGGCGGTGGGGGAGGGGGGCCGCGGGCCTGGACAGGGAGGGCCGAACTTGCACCGTGGCCCAGACTCAGTTCCGGAAGTGACCCCAGCCGGGTCCGATATAGACAATATGGAACTTTGGGGGTGTCCGAGGCGTCCCCACGGTCCTCAGACCCCCATGCCCCGCAGTGCAGGCCGAGGTGCGGCCCTCCTGGGCCCTCCCAGCCGCCATGCCGCGCGGTCACAGGCTCCCAGAGCACCCCCTCCCTTCGCCCCCGGATTCTGGGGTGGGGGTGGGGTGGATTTCCCCCCACCCTAGGTGTCCAGCGGATCCCGCCGCGCGCCCGCCCCTGGGGATCGATCGAGTGGCGGGCGACGCGCGGCCGCGGCTCCGGAGCCTCCGTCCCCTCCCCCGCTCGGGCGACGCCGGACGCGGCCTCCGAACAGCGTCCCCGCGGTTCCGGGCCGCGGCCAGAGCCGGCTCTCCGCCAGCCTGGGAGGCGGGGACGCGCGGGGCCCTTCCGATCCGGCCGGCCCCGCTGCTCTGGCGGTTGTGGGGGGTGGGGAGCGGGAGCCAGCCCTGCTTCCCCGGCGGGAGGCGGCAGGCGGCCGCGGCGCACACCCGCCACTCACCGAGCGCCCCCCCCCCCCAGCTCCCTCCCCCACGCCAACTCTCCCCCCGCGAGCGCGCTTAACCCTCCGCGCGCCGCGGGGGCAGGAGAGGGGGAGGGGTCGGGGCGCCGCGCGCCGCGGGCTGCGGGGGAGGATGGGGAGGTGCGGTTGCGTTTTCGCCTGACGACCATTTCGGGGTCCGCCTGGCGATTTTTATTTCATTCCCCGGTTTGCTGCAGCAGCTCCTGGTCGGAAAAAGCAAAGAAAGAAATCTGCCTGTGTGTGGGCCCCGCTGGGTTCGGGGCGCGACGGGGGCACCCGAGAGCAAAACGCAGGGGGCGGGCGTGCGGGGGCGGCCGTCCGGGGCGAAGGGGACCCTGCGGGGAGACCGTCGGAAAACGAACCCCACATAAAAGAACACAAAGTGCGCCGAGGCCGTTGTGAGCGCGCGGCGGCGGCCGCGGCGGTGGCGGCTGCAGGCGGCGGAAGCGGCTCGAAAGATCACTTTGGGAGCTAGGGGGCCCGAGGGCGCAGGCCTCCCAGCAGGCGGGTGCAGAGTACAGAATGCCGATCGGGGGGCCGGGTGGACCTCGCGGGGCGGGTGTGGGGAGGCACCCTGACTGTGCGAGGGGATGGGCCAGCCGACGATGTGGAGCACAACGCGTCGGGCTCGGGCGCCGGCGACTCCCGCGTGCCGCAATGCGGAGGAGGCCGGGCGGGTGTCCGTGTGGCCCCCAGGGGTGCCCGCGCCCTGCCAGGGGACCTGTGCCTCGCGGACCGCCCGGCCCCCCGCCTGGACCCTCGGCCGCAGCTTCACGTGGCCCGCGGGGTTGAGACGCGGGGACGGCAGAGATTTGGCCACCCAAAGGGAAAACCGACCCTTCTCGGGCGGTGTGACAAAGAGCAGAAACCTGGGGGGTGGGGACAAAAGAGCGGGGCGGCGCCCTCAGAGACAAAGCCACCCCTTCTGGAGGGCCGAGGGGGCAGAGTGCCTGGCTCCCGCACACCCCCCAAACAACTCCCCCCACACACACACACACATGCCCGCACACTCCCTCCAGGTCGCTCCCCCTAAGCCACAGCTTAAAATACAATATGACAAATGCTAGCGCTGAACTCAAAGAAAAGTTTCCCTGCTAAGGACGAGGGAGAGAAATGAGCTCTCCTGTAAAGTCTGAGCGAGATTTTGTAGTCGTTGCTAGTAAATCCCTCCCTGGGCTAGCGGAAAGCCCGCCTTGCGGGGAGGGGGAGCAGGGAAGCAGACCCGCTAAAGAGCCCTCAGAGTCGTGGCAATAGCCCGCAAAGCCAGGCGGCCCCGGCGCCACCGTGGGCAGAGCCAGATCCGGGGCTCTTTGTGGGCGGGCGGTGGGACTCTCCGGCCCAGGGCGCCCATTCAGGGAGGCTTTTTTGAGAAGTCGTTTCTTCCCCAGTTGGCGCTGGTTCAGGCCCCTTCGGGACCCGACTCTCAGTGACCCACCCCCCCCCACCCCCCAGTCTGTCGCCATAAGAGGTTCCAGGCTCCTCCAAAGTCAGCTCCTGCGGCCCTTTCTTCTTGGGGCTCGAGCTTAGGGCTCAGCGGTCCGCTGCTCTCTCCGGGGCCCCTGAGGGCCCCTGGGGGCCCCAGCCTGAGGTAGCAGCCAGGAGGCTTCCGCCCGGTAGGGAACCCGCGGGATGCGAGCCGGCTCCGTCTGCGAGGGCACAGCGCCAAATAAGCGGGCCGATAGCCCTTCTCCGAGGTTCCTCGCGTAGCTAATGGGGTCCCAGGTCGGGGGCAGGGGCCCCAACCAAACGTTCTGGGAATCCAGGCTTTAGGACCAGACTCTCCTGCAGCTGCCTCCGAGGGGCCAAGGCAGGGCGTGGAGTGGGAGGCCTCGCCCCAAGAAGGGCTCGCGGGCGTTATCAGAAGAGCTTCCAGGGGGCCACTGTCCCCTCCCCGGATTTTGTCCCTGTCCCCTCCCTGTTTCCCATTCGCCCTCCCGCAGACCTGATTTACACACACACACACACGCGCGCACACACACACACACACACACACGCGCGCGCGCGCGCGCGCGCTGGCAGGTGAGCGAGGGGGGGGGTCTGTGCCCCTGTGGAGGTGAGGATGGGGGTCCCCGAGTGAGCCTTTCTCCAAACTGGCCCACCCTCGGCGAGGATATCATAAACAACCGCGCGAGAGAAGTGAGTTGCCGAGTTCGGCAGATGTTTGTGTATTTCGGTCACTTTCCGAGTCTTCCGCAGAAAAACCCGGGGCAGGGGGCCGAGGCCTCTGGGCGCTTCGGAGCATCCCCTCGTGCAGTCTTGGGGAGCCTGGTGACTCTTTGCGGCACCGCACAGGCAACTCCAGAAAAGGTCCGCTGCGCGGGCGGGTGGGAGTCCCCGTTCCTCCCCAGCGCGGCGACTGGCCCAGCCCGGCTCCTGCGCAAACTCGCCGTCGGGGCACTGGGACCCATAGTGTGGCCCTGAGGGGCCCCGGCCGAACGTGCGGAGCCTCGGCCTGCGGAGTCCAACGCCCCTGGTGGCCGGGAGGCTGCAGCGGCTGCTTGCCTACCCCGGCACCCCCGGATCGGGACGCCGCGGAAACACCCTCCGGAGACAGATTTTCCAGGGGATTTTCGAGTGAGGGAGCAGGCGGAGTGTCGGGAAGCTCAGCCCCTTCCCGGACGAGGGGACTGGCCGGGACAAAGCCGCTGCAGACCTCCCCACCGACCCACAGCGCCGACGGCCTGGGCGGCTGGCTCAGCAGAGATAGGGCGCTAGTGGCGCAGATAATGTTCCCCGCGCGGGCCGGGGGACCCCTTTCCCCTCGCAGCGCGGTTGTCCGACTCGAGGGTTCCTCCACCCTGGGCAAGAGACTCGGGAAAAAGCCAAAAAACCACACAGCGGGAGAAGAAAAACCCTTTTCCTGTGCCCACACCCCCAGTGTCGCCTCCCAAAGCTTTTGTGAACCTTGAGAGCGCCCGGCTGGGAGGTCAAGAGGCAGGAGGCGCCCCCTCCTTGCGGGTCCCCAGCCCCCGGCTTCTCGCGGAGCCCTTGATATGTGCCTCAAGCTAGTCAGGAAGCAGCCACTGCAGATCAAGTCAACCACCCCCCACCCCGCTGCCGCCAGAACATGACCCCCACCCGCAGCACCCCGGCCGGGGGAGGAGCCACGCGGGTCTTCCCGGGCAGCGGTCGCCGCTGCGGTAGCTGCGAGGCGGTGGTGGGATGGGGAGAGCCCGCGTGTGCGTCCTTCAGCAGCAGGCTTCACTCTTAGATGCCTGCGAGAGGACGAGCCCCGTTCCTGCTTTGGGGGTTCGCTCCCGCGCCTCGCCCCTCCCCGGTTCGCCCGAGACCCGGCACAGTCCCCACCGAGCATTCTGAGACGTGTGTGAGGGCGGAAGCTGAAACCCGGATGGCTCTTTGCCCCCCACCGCCAGCCGCCCTCCCCGCTTTGCTCCACGCTCGCTCTCTTGCTTTCTCGATGGACGCCCAGCCAAGGGATTGCGCAACCTTCCTGCTCCCCTTCCTCCTGGAGCCAGAGCTGGGGGCCCGGGCACACCCAGGGGCAGGCGCGCTCCTGCCCCTCCCGCTCGGGACAACGTTGACCCCCACCCCCAGGGTTTTCCCCCCACGACCCCACGGTGCTCGCGGCCCTGACGGTGGCGCCCTCGAGAGGCCGCGCGGGGCGCAGCAGCTCCCCCAGCCGGACACCCGGGCGGCCCGCGGAAACGCGCCGTCTCGCCGCGCGAGGTGCTAAACTTCACACGCGGCGGCTTCTCCGGCTGCATCAGGAGGGCTTCGCTCGGCTGCCCGTTGGGGACCAGCGGTCGCGAACTGACGACGAAGGCAGGGCTCCTCGGCCATTCCCCTGGCTGCCCCCTTCGCGCCCACTCCGCTTTCCCCCAGCTCAGGCTCCACTGCTTCTCGGCCAGCCCCGCTCTCTGAGTCAAAGCTCTCCCGGGGACCCCACGGAGTCCCCCGGGGCCCCAAGCCGACCCGGACATCCCCTGCGCCCGCTAATCTCTGTCTTCCCTGCCTCTTCCCCTGCTTGATCGCGGGGGCTGCTGGAAATTGGACATCCCGTCCCCGCCTCGCCACGAGAGGGCCGAGGGTAAATTCGGAGCCGATCCGCATGCGGAGTGCAAGTGGCCTCGGAGTCCCTTTCTGGCTGGGACTCGCGCGCGCTAGGGCCCAGGGCCGCCTTTTCCTTGGGCCCTTTTCTTGTCTCTTCTTCACGCTTGCCCTCACGCTTGCCCTGGCGGGTCCTTCGCGCCCAGACCTCTCTCTTCTCCCCGCCCCTTCTCGTCCCTTCCTCGCCTTCCTAAATGCCCAAAGCCTCGTGGGGCGGGGCAGCGGGGCCCTGGTGGCAGGGGAGGGGGGGCGCCAGCTGCCCCTGCTCCGATTCTGCCCCCTGCCGGCGGCTCCCGGTACGTCCGGAACCTCACATGACGCAATTGGAAAACTGCGGTGGAAGCTTCCGTGGCCCCCAGCAGGGGTCCCCGGTTCGTGCACACTGAGAGAGGATCCGCGGGGGAGAAGGGTGCGAGGGTGGGGGGGTGCATAGCCGAGGAGCCCGACTGGAGGGCCCGTCCACCTTTCGCGTCTCCCTCCTCTCTGCAGGCGACACACCTCTCCTGCCCGGTGCCCGCTCCCGCTCCCGCTCCCCAACCTCCCTCTCCCAGGCTCGCAGATCCCTCCCTCGGCCCCTCCCGGCCCCCTCCCCCCTCCAGCCCCCCTCCCGCGCCTTCCCTCCTCCCCCGCCCTGTCGCCCGGGCCCGGGGCCTCCGGTAGGCCCGGCTGCGCCAATCCGGGCCGCGGCCCGCCCCCTGACGCCGAGCTGGGCCCTGCGAGGCCCCGCCCGCTGACGTCCGGGATTTGCATGAGTTCTTGTGCAGCCGCGGCCCGGGCTCAGTTGTCTGAACGAGCGAGCGCCGGGAGCGGGCAGGGCGCGGGCAGCGGCGATCGGCTGGGCGGTGCGGAGCAAGCGGCGGCGGCGGCCCGGGTGGCGGGGCACCTCGACCAGGGCGGCGGTGGGCACCGGCGGGAGCCAGCAGCTTTGCAGCCGTGCGGGCCCCCCGCGCCCCGGCGCGCTCCGGCCGGGCCATGGAGCTGCCAGCTGTTGGCGAGCACGTCTTCGCCGTGGAGAGCATCGAGAAGAAGCGGATCCGCAAGGTAGGGCGGCGGCGGCGGCGCGGCGGCGCGGCGGCGAGGGGGCCGCGGTCGGGAGGCAGCCCGTGAGGAGGCGGGGAGGGGGTGGGGAGGCTGCGGGCCGGGGCCGGGGATCCCGCGGAAGCTGATGGAGTCCTGTCTCTTCCACCCCCAGGGCAGAGTGGAGTATCTGGTGAAATGGAGAGGCTGGTCCCCCAAGTAAGTAGCGGCGGAGGGGAGGGGGTGACGGGGGGCCGAACCGCGGGGCTCCGGGGCGGCCGGACCCGCCGGGCTGGTGGGGTGGGGAGTGGGGGGGGGAGCGGACGGGAGGCGGGGTGGAGGTGGGGTGGAGGGAGGAGGGGGTGGGGAAGTCGGTGGCAGGCACTGGGGAAGCCGAGCCGCCGAGCCCGGCGCCCTGTGTTGTGCTCCGCTCTCCGGGAAATGCCATCACTAATTTATGCGCTAAAAGGAGCCGAAGGAGCTGGAGAGACGCGGGGCCGAGCCGGGGAGGCCGGCGGAGGGAGGGAGGGCGCAGGCACTGACTGATGTGCAGCAGAAAATGGCTCCTTTCCCCTTTCCCTCCACCGAACGGCTCCATATTGCAAAACCAAAAAAAAAAAAAAAAAAAAAAAATTAAAAAGCGACGAAAATGCAATTGTGCTCCTCGCTCCTAGCGGTGCAGGGAGGGGAAGCAAAAAGGCAGAAAATGTTGGGAACTGTCACTGCGGCGCTTTGGGTTGGGAATGTATTTTTTTTAATTTGAAATGCGATGGCACCGGATGGAGACAGAGGCGCAGGCACACGCACACACACATTCACACACACACTCTCTCACACACACAGAGGCATATTTTTGTGTGGCTGAGTATTTGGGGTTTGCTTGTCGTGACAGCGGGCTCTTGGGCCGCGAGGGAGTATGGGGGGGCCGCTCGGCTGACGGTTATTGGATTAGGGGTCAAACCCGGAACGGCTGAAGCCCTCGTGGAGACTCGGGGCCCGGGAGAGGAGGAGGGGGCAGCAACTTTGCATTTCGACTGCTTTGCACGCTCGGCTCCTGGTGAGCGAAGTGGCTTTGCAACATGTCGCAGTAACATGCTTAAAATTCTTGACAACTGCAAAATAAACTGCTAGTTTAATTTTCCTTACCCCTCCCCTTTCTCTGTGCCCATGTGTTTATTTTGACTTGGGGGGGATGAGGGACCGTGTCAGGCCTGCTCCCCCACCCCCACAGCCTAGTAGCTTTCGGTTCATGAAGACATAGTAGGGTCTTATGTCACCCCCACCTGCAGGCCACAAAGCTGGCTCGTTTTTTTCTTTCCTTTTTTTTTCTTTTTTTTACGCCGTGTTCCCTTCCCTCTTCCCTTACAAGATATAACACGTGGGAACCTGAGGAGAACATCCTGGATCCCCGGCTGCTGATCGCCTTCCAGAACAGGTGAGCGTACCCCCAGCAGCCGCCTCCCGCTGCCGTGGCCGTATAAGGGAAAGGGAAAGTGGGCGACGCAGCAGTAGGGAAGGGGAAAGGGCGGGGGAAGGGGACCATCGCCCCTCCTCCGTCCCCCCCCTCCCGGCCGAGCCACCACGGGCCAGGCTGCGGCCTCGGCTGCTCTCTAACCAACGTCCTTGGCGGTTGCTGCAACCCAGGGGATGGGGGCGGGGCGGCGCCCGGGGAAAGGGAGGCTTGCGTTTGGGGGCGACTTGGGGAAGGGTGCCTCCGGGTGGCCCTGCAGCTGCCGGGAGAACTCGGGGCTGTACCTCATTCCCCGCGGCCTCCTTCCTCTGGCACCCCTGCAGCTCCACCCCCGAGCCTAGGTGTTGCTTTCCTGCAGCCACCGACCGCTTGGCACGGGCAGCTCGCGGGGCAGCTCCTTGGGAGCTGGCATTGTGAAACCGCCCGGACGTCACGGAACTGAACTTAACCTGTTGGGGGCTGGAGAAAAGTTAATGGGGCCTTGCCACCCCCACCCCCAAGGGAGCTCGGGAGCGACAGGGGAAAGATTCTGTCTAGCGCCAGATGCCCTTCACACCCCTCACACTAGGCTGCTGGGGTGGGGGAAGAACGGGGCTCCCCATCCTTGGGACAGAGGGGGAATTTGGCCCGAAGGGTACGGGGTGGGTGCCGCCGGATGGTGGAGGGGTGGCTTCTTCAGCAAGGCTCATCCTCGTGCACACAGATGCTTGTCACGCTGCAGCTGCTGCAGCTGGATTCGCCGCCCGTGGCTGTGGTTCTCT
The DNA here is from genome assembly GCF_023851605.1 of Tamandua tetradactyla. NCBI lineage: Eukaryota > Metazoa > Chordata > Mammalia > Pilosa > Myrmecophagidae > Tamandua > Tamandua tetradactyla. The sequence continues at coordinate 72,150,275 of NC_135332.1, read as the reverse complement.
GTTTCGGGGGAGGTCGGAGGGGGAAGGGCAAGGAGGGGAGGAGCGGCAAGAGCCCGCGAGCTCGGCGGCGGTGCGGCCTTCCTACCCCCCTCCTCGTTTTATTTCGCGTTATTTCCTGTAGCGCTTTTGGCGCTAAAACGGTAAACTTTAGACCCTCTGAGCAAGTGAGGCGGGGAAGTTGCTCTCCCGCGGCGCGCGGCCAGGGGGTTGGGGTCGGGGGGTGGGGGGTGGGCGCCGAGCAGGGCTCCTGTCCCCGACTCCACCTGGGAGTTCGCCACCCTGTAACCATGTCAGCGGCTGATGCCATGTTGCATAGTGGGTCCCCGAAGAATTAAAGCGCAGGCTGTTGCAATGCCACGCAACTTCGGAGTCAGACCCGGGCCCCTCCCCAAGGCACGGGGGAACTCCCCTGAGCTGGCTCACGAGCGGCGAGGGGTGTGGGGAACCTGGGGTCGCTGGAGAGCCGGCTTCTGGCCCGGGGATGGGGCTGCAACCAGGGCCAACGCTGGAGAGGCGCCCCTTTCCCCGTGGCGGTCTGGGTAGTGCCTGGGATGACCCAACCCCAGTCCGCCGGGTCACCCTCGGCCGGGCGGCGGGCGGGACCTGGAAGCGGTATTGACCCGCGCCGCCGCCTGCGGGCTTTATTAATAATTGGGAAATCGAGGTTGCCGGGAGTCCGGGCGACGGGGAGGAGCTTCTTGGCGCCGCCCCTGCCCCGCCCCGCCCACCTGCCCGCGGAAGCTGGTTAACCAGGTGGCTGCTAACCCGGTCAGGCCGCGGCCGCGGCCGCGGCGGCCCGCCCCCGCCCCCAGCCCCTAATTGGCTCATTTGCGGCTGTGTAAACAAGGGCGCAGCCCCTCCCCCTGTTTAGTGCCCAGCCTTGAAGCCAACGAGTCCTCCCTTCTGCCGGCGGCCCTCGTTATCTGAATCTTAATGAGGTCATTAGCATCCCGCGCCTCTGAACCGGGAGGAAAGCAGTGGTCGCACACCTCGTTTGGACTTGTTTGCATTCCCTGGACCCCCCGCGCCCACTGCGCTTTGCGCAGGGCCGGGGACCCAGCCAGGAGCCGCCGCCTCTCCGGCTTCGAGGCCCGGCCTCGGTGCGGCTGTCCTAGGTTGTGGACATCAGTGGGGGCGAGGGAGGGAGGCTTCCGCTGCGGACCCCCGGGTAGAGGAGGGTGGCCGCGAGCGTGGAGCGGGAGCTGGGACCCGACGGCGGCGCCCAGCTGGCGGCAGAGGCGACCTTCGGCCCCCAGCTCTTTATCCCTCCGGGTGGGTCCTGCTGCCCACTATGCTTAAATCGCTGGGGGGGGGGGAGGGTGGGTGGGTGTGGGAGGTTGTCACCACGGATTCGGGAGGTGGCGAGGAAAGGGGGGGCCTGAGGCTAACAGCGCTGTTCTGTGTTCCCTCTCCGCAGGGAACGGCAGGAGCAGCTGATGGGATACCGGAAGAGAGGGCCGAAGCCCAAACCACTGGTCGTGCAGGTGAATGCACCCCACTGGCTCCAGGGCCCCCACCAGCCGTTTCCTTGACATTTGCCACTGGAGCTTTGCCTCCAGGCCCTGATGGCGGTGGGAATTCCTCCCGGACACCCCTTCCCCCACCCCGTTTCCTCTTATTTTCTGCTAGACCTCTCACACCCTGACCTCTCTCCCACCCCCTGTGACAGAGACCTGGTCCGGGCTGGGATTCCCGATGCGCTGAACAGGCGCCGGGGCCGGCCTCCTCCTATCTCTCACCTCCCCCCCACCCCCCCACCCCGGCCCCCGCAGGTGCCCACCTTTGCCCGGCGCTCCAATGTGCTGAGCGGACTCCAGGACTCCTCCGCCGACAACCGCGCCAAGCTGGACCTGGGCCCGCAGGGCAAGGGCCAGGCGCACCAGTACGAGCTCAACAGCAAGAAACATCATCAGTACCAGCCGCACAGCAAGGAGCGGGCGGGTAAGCCCCCGCCTCCGGGCAAGAGCGGCAAGTACTATTACCAGCTCAACAGCAAGAAGCACCACCCCTACCAGCCCGACCCCAAGATGTACGACCTGCAGTACCAGGGCGGCCACAAGGAGGCGCCCAGCCCCACCTGCCCGGACCTGGGCGCCAAGAGCCACCCGCCCGACAAGTGGGCCCACGGTGCAGGGGCCAAGGGCTACCTGGGGGCGGTGAAGCCCCTGGCCGGGGCAGCTGGGGCTCCAGGCAAGGGCGTCGAGAAGGGGCCCCCCAACGGGATGACTCCAGCCCCCAAGGAGGCGGGGACGGGCAATGGGATCGGGGGCAAGATGAAGATCGTCAAAAACAAGAACAAGAACGGGCGCATCGTGATCGTGATGAGCAAGTACATGGAGAATGGCATGCAGGCGGTGAAGATCAAGTCCGGCGAGGCGGCCGAGGGCGAGGCGCGCTCCCCCGGCCATAAGAAGCGGGCGGCCGAGGAGCGCCACCCTCCGGCCGACAGGACCTTGAAAAAGGCCGCGGGCGCCGAGGAAAAGAAGGCGGAAACGCCTTCCAAGAGGAGGGAGGAGGAGGCGCCCGGGGCCGGGGACCCGCAGCCTCCGGACGCGGGCTCCCGCAAGCTCTCCCCGGCCAAGGAGGCCTTCGGCGAGCAGCCCCTGCAGCTCACCACCAAGCCGGACCTGCTGGCCTGGGACCCGGCCCGGAGCACGCAGCCGCCCTCCCACCACCACCACCACCACCACCATCACCACCACCACCACCATGCCGTCGGCCTGAATCTCTCCCACGCGCGCAAGCGCTGCCTCTCCGAGACCCACGGCGAGCGGGAGCCCTGCAAGAAGCGGCTGACGGCGCGCAGCATCAGCACCCCCACCTGCCTGGGGGGCAGCCCGGCCACCGAGCGCCCCACCGAAGCGCCCCCCGCCGCCGCCGCCGCCCCCCAGCCGCAGCCGGAGGTCATCCTGCTGGACTCCGACCTGGACGAACCCATAGACTTGCGCTGCGTCAAGACGCGCAGCGAGGCGGGGGAACCGCCCTCCTCGCTCCAAATTAAGCCGGAGGCGCCCGCGGCGGCGGCGGCGGCGGCGGCGGCGGCCCCAGCGGCCGAGAAGCCTGCGGCCGAGGCCCAGGACGAGCCCGAGGAGCCGCTGACCGAGTTCAAGCCCTTCTTTGGGAATATAATTATCACCGACGTCACCGCGAACTGTCTCACCGTCACGTTCAAGGAGTACGTGACGGTGTAGCCGGGGCGGGGGGCTTCGGAAGGGACAGCGCCATGCCCGCAGGGGAGGCTGTGCACCCCGCGGCCTGGGGGGCAGACGCGCGCCCTCGGCTGACCACCGGAGATTGGGGCGCGCCGCCGGGGGCTAGGAAGCCAGGAGCCCCGGTAACCCGACTCTGGGCGGCGCGCCACTCTCCGGTCCCGGCCGGGATGCCCCGCCCGCTCCGCTGGCCACCTCCTCCCACGCCGTGCCTGCGGGTCTCGCCCTCCACCTGCTGGTTCCCCAGGCGGGACGCCCCTCTCCCCCGCCCTCCTCTCCCCTCCCTCATGGACCTCCGGACCTGACAGGGCAGCCACGCGCGGCGGTCAGAGTTATAGTATTATATTTTAACCGTGCTAACTTGTCAAGTGCTGACTTTACTCCCGTTTGTACGTGGTGTTATTGAAATGTATTGTTTGAGCTCAAAGGCCCGACCCACCCACCCCCACTTCGGGCTGATATATATATATACATATATATATATATTTATTTGTAGGTATTTATATATTGAAATATAAAAACCTAGATTTATGGAGTTTCCTCTAGATCATGTTATATTCTATATCAGACAAACTATTTTCTGTTGATCTTTTTTCCCCTTCATCCAGTATTTCAGTTGATTTCATTCCCTCCCCTTTCTTCTTCCCTTCTACGAACTGCAATACCAGTAACCTTGGTATATATTTTTTGATACTGTACACATGGATGTGTTGTTTCTATGTGCAAAAAAAAAAAGTTTGTTAAAAGGCTAAACAAGCTGTCTAGAAACTGCTGCTACTAGAAATGTCTAAACTATAAGCTTCCAATTATTACCTGCTTGAATGTAAATATTAAATGGAGATGTTGAAGGTGCATTTTGAGCTGTCTAAGCTGAGCGCAGCGGGGCCGACGGAGGTGCGGGGTGGTGGCCGAACCCCCAGCCCCTTCCGACTTAGGCGTCATGGAGGAAGGCGAATCCAGCGCACCTGGCGCTAAAGCTTTGCGGAAGTAGGGTGGGGCGCTACACCTGTGGCAAAGCCAAGGGGGCTGGTTCGCGGGTCGCGGCGCGGGCGCAAGAGGGGTGACCCCGCGCCAACGGGGAGGGAAATCACGGCGCGAGGATGCACACGTCATCCCCGCCCCCTGGGGCCTCGGGAGTTACTTAGTGGGGGAGGGAGAGGCGGGAGGAGGGACACGGAGCCGCAGGAAGAGTTGGTTCCCTCCCTCCCCACGCCGCCAGCTGCTGACCTTAGGTTCCCGCCCCCCGCGATGCTCCACACACCCAGGGCGGGCGCAGGCCCTCCTTGGCGAGGCGAGGGGCTTCACTCGCTAATAAGCCCCGCCCACCCGGCCAGGGCAGGTCTTGCGGGGAGGGGAACCCCTCCCTCCAGCGTCCCCTGCTGGCATCGCCGGCCCCACCCGACGGAGGAAGCTGAGGCTCTTTCTCTGCCAGCCTCTCCCCGGAAACCACCAGGCCGGAGGCTCCCACGGGAGGCGCAGCGAGCGCGGCAGGGGCACGGGGGTCGGGGCGGGGGGGGGGGGGGAGGCTTTCTGCGAGGTGAGAGAGGAGGGGGGAGGCCGGGCAAGCCATGCCTGCACATCTCCACTTCCTTCATGAGCAGGGAAAGCTGCCCCCCTCCTCCGTCTCACCCATCCCCCTTTGGGTGGCAAACCCGGGGCCCCTGGAGTGGCTGAGGAGGAGGGTGAGGAGAGTGGGCCTCGCGGCCGGCTTTCTGCAGACGCAGCGATATTCCTCTCAGCTGGGGAAGCCGAGCAGAGCCAGGGGCCGCGGGGCTGGGGACCTGCGGGGTGCGGGGCTGCCTGGCCTCAGCGCCCCTTCAAGCCTTCGCCTGGGACCGCCGGACCCCGTTCAGGGCGGAAGAGGTCAACGCGGGGTGCGCGGGGTGGGGGGCGGGGCGCGACAGAGTGCTAGGGTGGGAAGGCTAGGGAAGAGATAGCCGGCCAGGAAAGGGGAGGCCCGGAGGTGGCCAGTGTGGCCAGTGTTGGCTGCAGGCCACCAGCGCCAGGGCTGGGGGAGGGGAGCTTGGGGGGGAGGGGAAGGAGGGAAGGGAAGTTCTTAAAAAAAAAAACAACAACAGACCTTTGGATGTTTCTAGCATTGGCTTTTGTAAACTGTCCCTCCCACTCCCCCAGGGCCCTGAGCCCCCTTCAGAATGAGTGAAACACTCCCCCCACCCCCACCCCCGCATGTCACCAATGCCCTTTGCCACCCTGGGAGTGGAGGGCGGGGTGGTTCTGACTGTTCCTGGCAAACTGCCTGATCGGGGCTGGAATTGGGCCTGTCCTTCACCCGCTGGCACACAAAGGCACATGCCAGGCGGGGATTTCATCTCCCTGCTTCTCTACTTCAGGAGAACTCAAAAATCGGTAGTGGGAAGTGGAGCCCCTTGTCTGGGTTTGCACAGTGAGTGATGCGTGTGCCCTTGCCCCTGGGGTGCCCCCTCTCCCGTGGGTGGCCTCTGCTCAGGCTGGGCCTGGAGGAGGGGGGGCAGAGGATAGCAGAGCGGGAACGCCTCCACCACTGTCCCCAGAAGGGTACAGGCTCAGGTGGCCCAAGGCCTGGATGGTGGCCAGACCTCCTGGGCTGAGGCTTTGGGCATGGTGTTGGAAAAGACCCTAGAGACTGGTGTCAGGGGAGCCACTGGAGTGCCTGGCCTGGTACCAGACCCAGTGGAGTGTCCACGGCACCCTCTGTCCTCAGGACGGTCAGGGATCTGTTGTGAGTGACCCTGAAGCATCAGGGACCGCTTATTTGGGCATCTCTTCTCTTTTAGCACCCTGCCCCCGCCAGGGTCTGAGACTCCCTGTGAGGCAAGAGTCTGAGGATCTGATGGACAGACAGCTTGTCCAGGCCCAGTGGCCACCACCCAGTTCTGTGTTGACTCAGAACTGAGCTGCTTACCCTGCCACCCTGCAGGGAAGCACACCATGGCGCTCTGCCCACAGACCTCTTGGACACAGGCCTGGGAAGACGTGTCCACGGCTCAGAAACACGAGAGGGCCAGGGGCCCCGGCATGGGGTGGAGAGGGCCAGGAATGTCTCCGGGTGGGGAGAGCCTGGTCACCCCGATTTATTCTGTTGAGGCCCACCACTTTTCTGCCCTGGCACAAGAAAAGGTCACAAACCCTTTCTCTGAACCCAAGTTCAGGGGAGAGAAGGAAAGCAGGGGGCTGGGGTCCCAGGTTGATTTGGTTGCTTACTTCTCCAAAGGAATCTTCCTAATGGGGCTGAGTCTAGAGGAGGCTGAAGCTGACATCCCACGAGGGGAGGGGCACATGTGTACCCCCCCAGTGCCACCCCTGTCCTCATCTCTAGCACTGGTGTCCCGAAAGCCCCCTCCTGTGGGGAAAGACCATTTTCAAAAGAGCCTTCAGTGTTTGCTTCATCCTTGGATCCCACTGCTGTTTGGGGAGGAGCCCCCCCCCAACCTTCCAGGAGCTTTGACTGTAGGGTTGTCAGACTTAAGTGCAAAAATCCAGAACAAGTTGGAATTTCAGATGACCATGAATCATTTTTTTGGTGTAAGTATGTCCCATGAAGTATTTGAGACATACTTACACTTTTAAAAAAAAATAGGCATTGTTTATCTGAAACTCAAATTTAACCGGCATCCTGGATTTTATCTGGAAATCCTGTTTGGATCCTGAGCACTGTCAACAGTCAGTCCCTGTCCACAAGGAACTTTCAACCCTTCAGGAGCAAGAAGGTACATGTAACTGAAAACCGTGGATGCTCAGTGTGGTTGTTAGAATGTCAAAGAGTCTGTCCATCGGGTTGGAGAGGGGCGCCCCTGTGATTTAGGCTGGGGGTGAGGGGTGGGGGTGCAAGTTTGCTCTGGGCATGAGGCAATCCAGACAAAGAAATGGAGAGGACCACAACTGCTCCTTTTGTCCCTGGCCCACCTTGGACCCCTGAACTGAAGCTCCTCTCCACCCCCAGCCCCACCCCAGGAGTGGCCTGGTTGCTGTACCTACTTACCTCACGGAAAAGTCTGTCCTCCTCCACCCCCGTGGCCTGGTCACCTTAAAAGAAGCATGGTAGAGGTGGAGATGAACTGGTCAGGAGAGAGCCTGGAGCACTTCTGGAAAAACCCCTAAACAAGCACACCGGTTATTTTTTCACCAGGGAACATTAAACATCCCATGTCAGAACCAAACGATTTCTGGCCTCCAGCCCTGGCTTGTTGGCCCAGGCCCTGCCCCCTGCCTCCCTCTCCAAGCGCAGCCAGCCCCTGCCATCAACCCTCTGCATTCTGCCTTCTTTCCGTGAAGGACCCTTTGAGCCGGACCCTCCTCCTTGGCTACTACAGCCTTAACCTGGGGTCGCTGGGAATGACTTTGGGACGGGAGAGTTAGACTGGGCCCGGGCGAGCAGAGCCAGGTCATTACAAAGCCAGGCACGCGTGCTTTTCGAAAGAATTTATTGTTCTGTCTTCTCGGTGTTCACCTGAGAAGGTGAAGACTCGGGAAGGGAGAGGGTCTCCGAGGCTGTTACCTGCAGATAACAGTGGCTGGCTGCAGCCCCTCAATCAAAAGCCCCCTCCCCTGCCCCCTCCCCTCCTCCTCCGCCTCCCGTCTTCCCTTTGCAATTAAGGATGACAGTTAATGCTGATTGAGCATTTATCATGTGCTGGGTACTTTAGGGGATCGTCTCCCTGGATTGTCAACGCCTCCCCACACCCTGGCTGGGTTCTGTGACTGTCCCTGCCTTCCAGGTGCTAGAAGGAAGGTGTGGCAGCTTTAGGTAACCTGCCCCCGCCGATCTGGAAGCGGGGTTTCAGAGCTAGCTTGATTTGTCTCCTCGACCATGCTCCCAGCATCTGGGCTCTGCTGGTCGTTCGGAGGCCAGGTAGGGCCCCTTCTCCCTGAGATGGTTCTAGGTTTTTCCAGCTTCCTCAGGCCTGCTTGGCCTGATCTCCTGCAGTATTCATTGCCACCCCCCACCAAGTATTGTCACTCTATCTCACCATGCTGCAGCGCACACGGGTGGGGGGGGCTCGACTCTGCAATGAGCTGGAGCCTTCTGTTGGCGGGAGCCGAGGGCACGCTCTGTGTGCCCTCTGCCAAGCACGAGCCCCTGCACGGTTCTTCCGTGAATGCTGTGGAAGCCGAGTTCTCCCGTGTCTCTGTGTATGGGTATGGGGTCCTGTGCATGTATCTGGGGGACGGGGGTGTTTTGGGGCTGTGAACCTGGTCCCTAGACTACAAGCCATTGACTGGGGCCAGACCCTGCCCCCAAGGGCCTCCCCAGAGCCATGAGGCTGCTGAGCAGAGGCTGGGGACCCCAGCTGTTCCCCTTCTCCTCGGTGGGACCGAGAGCCGGCGCACACGGGCTGCCCCGGGACCCTGCCATCCCTGGCCCCTTACCTGATCTCTTGACAAGAGTTTCAGGAGACCCCAGGTAATTATGTGGTAATTGAATTTAGGGAAACAGACCTAAGGGTAATCCTGGAGTACGTTCCAGGAAGACTCAGAGTTTAATTTCTGTAGTTCGCCTAATGGTGCACGCTCTATGTTTCCCAAAAGCACAGCATCTGCCTGGTTTTCATGTATTTAGTTTTATTTAACTTGCAGCTCAGGAGGGCAGAGATGGGGGTATGTGACTACAAAACCCACCCACGAATGGTCAGCCATACACAAAGCACATGCTGCACATCCCTCCTGTGTTTTCGGATTTGGTCTTCACGTAGACTGTGTGTTTAAAGCATCAAGTACAGTTCCTGGCACATAGTTAGAGGTCACCAACCTCTGGTTATTTTTATTATTTCTCTTAACAAATTATCTACAAATTTTCAAATCTAGGTTGGGGCAGAGGGGTGCCATCAGTACAGAATGTACAAGGTGTGCACAGGTATGTGTGAGCACAGATGTGTGTGGTAGCAGGCATGTGCATGTGTGTGTGCTGTGTGTGTGTGTGTGAGGTGTGTGCAAGTGTGCTGTGTGCACATGTGTGGTGTGCACGTGTGTGCTGCATGTGTGCATTGTGGCATGTGTGTGTGCACACATGAGTGGCAAGCTGTGTGTTGCGTGCATATGCATGCATGTGTGGTATGTATGTGCTGTATGCATATGTAAGCATGCATGAGTATGTGGTGTGCTTGTGTGTGGGTATGGGTGTGTGTTTGGGGCTGGAGGAAGGGCCTCAGTGAGGCACCAGTACTGGCAGGAACTTCTCCATTTGCTGCCCAAGTGAGGGACCCTTTAGAAGGCACCCCCAATGTTTAATATTGCCAACAACCGGCCCCAGCTCCTTTTAACCTGTGCCAGGTGTAATGTAAACCTCCCCAGATTTCCTTCCTTTCCTGTTCATTGGAGAAATTCTTCATTGACTCCATGGTATCTGGTTTCTCATTGTTTCCCTCTGCTTTAGACAGCCCCTTGGGAGGGGCTTTGGCAAGGTAGGTGTCACGTGCTCGCTCCTCCGAACTGTCACCCTCACCCCCAGCCCCACCACCCCGGGGACCTCAGAGAAGAGTCTGGGCTGCCGGTCAGGGCAGCTGAAGCCTTAGTATCCCAGAAAAAACTGAACAAACGCCAATCACAGAATCAGTGGGTGATCCTGGGTGGTCACCCACAAATTGAGACAAGCAGCACCATCAAAATCAGCTCCAGGCTCCCACCCTGCTGAAAGGATGCTGGTCTGGTGACAGAATGGCGTGACATGCCATCCTTGGGAGGGGACTTGTTGGTGGGGATTGAGGACAAGGCCTAACCCAGGCAGAGAACCATCTACCTTCTCCTGACCCTCTGGAGGAGGTGAGAGCACAAAGTCATAGGAATGTTGGGGAGACAGAGCATGAGAGGGGAGGCTAGCAGGCAGAATCCCCCTTCGAGCTGCAGAAACATCATGACAAATATTTCCTACCAGGTATCTCTTGCTCCTGACACTTCCACCAGGGCAGGCGGGCTGCCGAGACCCAGGGCTGGCTGCCTGCTCTCCGCAGCCTTCCGTGTATCTTCCCACCATCTTCTCTCTTGGCATTGGAAATTATTTATGTTTGCAAATTGCTTTTGACTCACATGAGTTATTCCTCTTGTCTGCCAGTAAGTCTGGGGATGGGGGAGAGGGAGCGAGCCGGCGAGCTGAGAAATCCAAGGGCAGCGGACAGGGAAGCACTGAAGTGGAAGGTCCCAGCCTGGGATTTGGTCTTGGCTCTGCTGCAGAGATGTGCCTGGTTGACTTTTCCTTCCTGGGCCTCTGGCGATGAGAGGTTTGGATGTGTGTGTGAGGCCCCCCAACCCTGGTGACTCTGGCGTCCCCTGGGCCTGTGTCACGTAGAGAGGCTCGGATGGAATGAGCACCTGCCTCGTACCTGCTGCCTCCCGTGAACTTGGCAAACATTCCAGCCACTTGTGCAGAGGTTGAGAAGGACGAGGCAGCGTGCGGGGGGCTGTACTTCCTCGCATCTGGTCTTTCGTGATACTCCTTCCAAAGACAAGAATAAAACAATCGTCTCCAGAGACACCGGAGAGGTGGAAAGTCCCTGGTGCTGGTCCAGGAGAGAGACACACGCACGCACAAAATCATCACCACAACTATAAGCCACGGCAAGCATGGCGCCACGGTCGGCTGTTGGGGTCAGCAGGCTTTCGGGAAGGAAAGCAGAAAGCTGGGAGCAGAAAGGGATCATGGAGTTTCTAACCCAAGCCCCACACTCTACAGATAGGAGAACTAGGCCTGAAAAAGACTGGAGCCAAATGCCAGGAGAATCCTCGATTTCATCCACAGGTGAGATCTGGGTTCCAAGGAGAAGCAGTGACTATCCACTTTGCCTAATTATAAATTTAGATTTGTTAATAGTAACGATGATAACATAATTCAGAATGCCACGCCAGAGCCGAGGGTGGTTGGCCCCGTGCTGCTGTCAGGGCGCTACGGTCTGGCTCTAATTCTCTGGCCTGTCGTGTGGGACCTGGCCCAGAGAGAAGCCACTGAGGATCTGGACTTCCTCCAATCCACTGACCGCCAAGTGGGGACAAAGGCAGCTGCAGGACCAGCCCTCCAAGCGGAGAGTGAGACACCTGCCAACCTCAGAGCTCTCCCAACTGGCTCTGCCTTGGTGGAAAGATGGTATTTGTGCAGCCCTGGCCAAGCCAGCACGAGCTCAGCCCTGGGCAAGTGGGATTTGGGGATCCGGGCAGCCTCCAGTGGGCGAGGACCCGTGTGGATGGACTAAAGGCGGGACAGGAAGTGGGCTACTCTCTCTGAAGCTTGTCCTTTCTCCTGGGCCCAGGCCTGAGTCTCTGGGAAAGGCAGATTCCACCTAGCACAGGCCGAGCTGCCTCCAGGGTCTGGCCCCTCCCAGTGAACGCTCCTTGTTTCCACTCGACTCGTCTTAGGAAAGAAGCATCAGCATGGGGACGCTGCAGGCGAGGTCTTTGGCGGTGCTCTGGTGGCCGGGGCATTTTGGTACTTGGGAGAGAGTATGGGAAAGATCAAGATGAAGGCAGGAGGCAGCACGGTTCCATGAGAAGGAACATGGGAGAGGACAGAAATAACGAGAGAGACAGAAACAAAGGCAAGGAAACCAGGAGGGTAGGAACAAAGAAATGGACAAAAGAGAATCAAAACAGAAGCAGAGAGAGAGACAGAAGATGAGAAGAGAGACCAAAGACAGATAAGGAGGAGGCTGCAGAGACCAAAGCCAGGCTGAGGGAGATCGAGTGGTTCCCAAACGCCATGCCGGAGGGGACCAAGGCTGGCATGGCCAGTACTGCAGAAACTGCCATCCTGTGCCCCTGGCAGAAGGCACCGAGACAGACACCAAGGGCAGAACCCGAGTCTAACCATGACGACGTATCAGGGCGCTGCAAATAACTGGCATTGCTCATCTCAAAATAGCAATGTTAAGAAATGCTGAGGGGCCGGCTAGGTTAAAGGTGACTAAAGAGACAGAACTCAACTCGTGATTCGGGGGGAGGGGGGAAGCTCATGATAAAGAATGTGCTCGAAGAAACTGATAAAATCTGAACAGGGACTGCGAGTCACACAATCATATTGAATCAGTGTTTGATGCCCTGGTTTTGATAACTGCACCGTGGTTAGGTAAGAGAATTGCCTTGTTCTCAGGAAATGCATATGGCCCTGAAGTATTTCGGCATAAAGGGTACAATGTCTCCACCTTACTCTCAAATAGTTCCCAAAAAATCTATGGGAAAACATGAGTAAATATAAAACATGCATGGAGAGAGAGCCGGGAGGATGGATGATAAAATAAATGGGCAGGCTATAAATAACTGTTAAATCCAAGAAAACAATGTATGGAAGTTGCTTGTACTCTCCTTGCACCTTCTGCCGAGTTTGCAGAAGATGCTGGGTTGAGATGTCCAAGGAGGTCCTTGGAGCCACCACCTTGGGGCTGGAGACAGGCGCCGGTCCCAGAGCCTGGTGGCGCAGCTGGGAGTCAGTACCCCAGCAGGTTTAAACAGTCTGGGTGAACTGCCAGCTTCCTTCCCGCCTACTAAAGTCCTGTGTGTGCATTTCTTAGCCCTTCACCCGATGACCTCAACACAAATGCCACGGGGGTCCTTAAGAGCCGTGCCCCAAGCCCTGTACCACCTCCTGCTCTGCCTGGGTCCTTCCCACCGCACATCTGAAGAAACCTTCCTCCTCGGTCAAGCAAGGAAGGAGGATGCAGCAGAAAGAGCGAGGGTGGGAGGCAGGCGCACCCATCTCCAAACTGGGGCATGGAGCTCGGGCCTCATCCCCCCCCACCCCAAGTTTGGCTCCTTCTTGCCATGTTGCTAGCGATCTGCTGAAAGGCTGCCTCCTCAGAGGAGCCTTCCATGAGCACTGACCTAGAGCAGGCCCCAACTCCTCCCGTTTTTCTTCTTTAGAGCATGCCTCCTCATCTGAAATGTTTCTGATCCATTTGTCTGCTTGTCTGCCTCCACCACTAGAATGCAATCTGTGAGGGCAAGTCCTTGACTCTCTCACTCATCGCTCTATTCTCAGCTCCTGAATGAGCACGGTTTGCAGAGCTATTTGTCGAAAGAATGAATGAAAGTCACCAACCCTGGTCACAGCCTTGCTTGGTAACTTGGCAATTAATCTGGCTGCTTGCTCATTTTCATTTCATCCAGGGGAGGGAAGACTGAAAGGGGTGAATCAGATTGTTGTGCTTTGGTTTTATCCAGTACACTTAGCAAACGGCAATGTTGGGTACAGCTGGCAGATATCAAAGCCTCAGGGGTGCCCGAGCCCCTGCTCTCCAGACCTTACCACCCAGGAGTTCCCTGAATACAGGCAGACTGGCCAGGCCAGGGGCAGACCCAGTTCCTGGGAATAGCCTGAGCCCCGCTGGGCCCTGCAAAAGCTAAGTCAAGCCTGACCAAAAGATTCTAAATGCTCTGCCCTGTTGGACCCAGACAGCCCTCCTGATGCTGACCGGGAGACATGCAGGAAAAGAATCCCACCCTGCGCTTCTGTCCCTTACTTCCTGTAGTGGCAGAGAAGTCAGAAAATATGCAATGAATGTTGTCGGCTGCCAGCTGAGTGAGTCATGAGTGAAAGAGCAAGGGAATGAATGAAACCTCCCCGTACCTGAGGTTAGTTTAGCTCAGAATTTGGCCTGTCCCTGGTACACAGGACACTCTGGAAACACTGGGCAGACCCCAATCGAGGCCTGACCTTTACCCCTGGAAAGTTGGCATTAGGTGGACCACGGCCTGCCAGGGATGAACATAGCATCCAAAATGGAGCTGGTCACCCGCCCCAAACCTAATTAGGGCCCGAGGTGGGGACCTATTGAAACCCAAATCCCAAAGAGATATGAAGGGGCTTAGAAAATATAGGAATAAGGCTTCAGAACCACATCCTCTCAAGTTTTATTTATCGCTGTCCAGCTTCCCTTTCGACATTGTTGAAATATCTAAGTACCCCAGGCATTGCAGGGAATACACAAGACGGGCCAAATGAGCCGATCACATCCTGGTAAGTCAGCAAGCAGGGACCACATCAACATTCAGAACATCAGAGGAGATCTCCCGGTCTGCTGCAGTCCAGCCCCCAGCTGGCCGGAGAAACGTACCGTGAACCAGCCGTGTCCCCTTCGGAGCAGCTGTTGCTTCGCACCATCCACCCGTGTACGATGCACGGGAATTACCGCGTCGGCTTGATTGCCAACAAAGAAGAGACCGGCCTGTGGCCTGCTGTCCCAAATTCCTGTCCTGAAGATAAGAGCGAGCAAACGGTCAAGTCTATAAATAAAGCTTTCAAGAGTGGCCCTTCCGGAAGCATGTCGCCGACTCGGCGGGCGTGGGCTGCTCACTCCTCCGGGTCCGAATGCTAAGCCGACGTGTCCTCCTGCTGGAACAGCCACGAGAGCCTACTTAGCCCTGGCGTGCCCTGCAGCCATGCTGCTGCCCAGAAATCAACCCCGTGGACAAGAGCTCTGAAGGTCCCCATCTCCAGTGCACCTCCACAAAGCTGACCCAGAAGGTGTGAAGAGGTCCTGACCACAGCTGTGTGCTCCAAGGTGTCCTGCAGCCATCCTTCCGCCTGCATCTCCCACCCTGCAGACCCCTCTCCCTCACCCGCCAGCTGGACCGAGCGCTGCCCGCCTGAAACGCCTGTATCTCTTCCACCACTGAATCTCTGCACAGGGTCTGCAAGGCCTGGGTAAGCGTTTATCAAATGGACGAGCTCTGTTGACCAGGCTTCTAATCGCCGCTGCTCCTTTCTCCCCATGTCCCCCGAACACAGCCTTAGAAAAGAATAAACATTCCAGGTAATCTTGCTCGCTCTTCATTGCTTCAGGCTTTTAGCACGCAGCCTTCTCAGGGACTCCCAGCCTGTCCCAGGCTCCGCCACCTGCTTACGGTAGAGGGAGGCAAGGAGGGCCACCACCACCCCCCCCCCCCGCCGCCCCATCCCTGAATGTGTAAAAACAACCCTATTGTTATTGGATTTGGTCTTTGTCCTTTAAGCTTCTTCAATTTCAGAAATAAAGATTGATTTTGTCACCGCTTTAGGGTTTTTCAGTTTTTGTTGGTTGGTTTGTTTCTGCCCTGCTCTGAACATTTTCCAAAGCAACTTGAATAATTTGGGAGAGATGCCAAAAGTGACACCAGTCCCTGGGTAAACACCACAGCCCGGTGCTCCTGTGACCTGATAACAACAGTAACTCACACTCACAGGTGGCCCACGGGGCTGGGAGTGATGGAAGGGCCCTTGTGCTGTCTCTCTTTAAATCTTCCCAGCGACCTAATGACATAGGGCTGTTATTACCCCCAGGTAGGGGGTGTGGGGGAGTGGATGCTTTGGGACATGAAGTACCCAGTCTGGGATCTCTGGGCATCCATCAGGTCTTGGACCCAGGAGGCCTCCCACAGTCATCTGAAGCATCTGGCTGCAGAGAGCGAGCTGGCCGCAAGCCCCCCCTGCAGGAACTGCAGCAGAAAACCCACACAGCAGTTGGGGGGCTGTGGGCTGAGCGGAACCCCACAAAGCAAAAGGCTTCCTAGAACCTCTGAGTCACCGAACGGTAAAGTTAGAAGGCACCTCCAAGAACTCCAGGTTACCACCCCATCGTTTTACAGGTGGGTGCAATGAGACCCAGTCCCCCACTCTTGGACAATTTCAGAAGTGTCTCTGCCTGAGATCCATTCTTTGGAGTCCACTTCCGACACAGACTGGGCAAGAGACACCAGTCTTATGTGGGATGGGACCTGCTTGAGTCTGGATCTGGGATCCTGGTTCAGTCCAAACAGCTGGGATTGTTCCAGAACTGGCTTAGCCCTCCAGAAGCCTTCTAAAGTTCATCAGAGCTTTAGGGCAGCCTCCAAAAAAAAGGGAAGATGCCGGTCCCCACATCTGCTCTATGGAACTGGCAACTCGAGCCCCATTCCTTGCATAAGCCCGAGAGCTTCTGTGCAGCTTCTCTCCCCCCGCAGCTGCAAGCTGATGAGCGGATGTTTCACTCACCGACTTCATTGATGTTCATTTTATTTCCATGGCTACGCCTTGGCGCTCAGGCTTCAGTCCCATCCAGAGCAGTAGCCCGAAAAACCCTGAACACGAAGGCCGAGGTGGTCAGACGATGTCCCTCCTGAGGTAAATGTCACAGCCTTTCCACCGTTCCCACCCCCAGACTCACTTCCTTTATATGCACCCAACAGCACCCAATACTTCTTCAGGACACGTGTCAAGCTTATAAATTCAGTGATGTGTGTGGCTTTTTGGTTGCTGTCTCCCCTCACCCTGGGCTGCAAACTCCATGAGGCCAGAAGCCATGTCTGCTTAATTCATAAAAATATCCCTAACCCTGAGTGCTCCACTTGGCCAGCCCAGAGAAGGTACCCAGGAAATCCACGTTGGATGAATAGGTAGGAGGGGGGAGAGAGGGAGAGAGGGATGGAGGTGAATGGATGGAAAGAAGGAGGGAGGGAACTTGCATAGAGGAAGGGAGGGGTGTAGAGTGGGAGAGAGGGATGCAGATGGATGGATAGAGGCGGGGAGGGAACGAATGGAAACTCTTCCATGCTGCCAGGTCACCAGTTTGGCAGGGTTCTCTGAAGGTGAGTGGAAAAGTAAAGCTAAGGGTGGGCCAGGGTACATGCACTCATTCATCCCCCACTCTCTTCCCCCCCCCGACCCCCACCCCGCAGCCAGAGACCCCGCACTGCAGGCCTCCTGCTAAATCTGGCCCCAGAAAGCCTCCTCCTGCAGTCAGCAGCCCCAGGGTTAACACCGGCCCCAGGCAGTTGATGCATGAGGCCAAGTGCTCTCTTGGGATACCTTGGGCCCTACCCCCTTCCTCCTGCTGCCTCTAGGAAGGTATTTGGAGTGTCCCGGGCACTGTCGGAGGGGGGGGGGAAGCACACGAGCAGGCTGGAGTGGAAGGGACACACTCGGGGTGGGAGATGCCCCAAGAAAGAGAGGAGGTGAATTGGGGGGGGGGGGCGTCACTGGTTTCCCTACTGCTACAGCCTCCACTGCTGGTGATGCATGGGGCACCTGTCTCATGTCCTTGCTACTGGACCTAAAAGAGTGCCAGGAACAGAGGGTGCACTTGATGAAACCCTCCTACAGTCGCTTTCCCAGTGCAGATAATGCCATTTTGAGTACCTGCCAAGTGCCAGCCACTTGTCCTGTTATTTCACTGAGTCCTCACCTTGGCCTCATGTTGGCCTCATCAGGAAAGTGAGCCCTGGGGAATTCAAGCCCTGGCCGAGCTGGGGTTCCAACCCAGGCGTGTGCCACACCTCTCTTTTGTTGGTTCCTTGGAATTTTGGAATCTTAGAGGGTGGTGCAAGACGCTATGCTGGTCAAAGTCAACCTCAACCTCTGACCTGAGCAGGAATTTCCTCCGCGATTTCCCAAGACCTGCCCCCTCTGGGAGTGCCTGGTGTCCTGGCTGCTGGCTGCTGCTCCTCTTTCACACGTCTGACTTCACCCTCCCTGCAACTCCCTCCCTTCCATCAGGGCCTGCCCTTGTCGGCACCTCCACTTCCCGGCCCCCTCCCACACCCCCATACACACACATAGGGGAGAGACCCCTCTACTTTGGGAGGTTTGGAAGGGGGGAGGTTTGTGCTTTTTCTTTCTTCTTCTGGGCATCCTCCACCTCCCTCCCCCACCCCAATGCTTTTCTTTAATCTTTCCACCTGGTCTAGAAGGAATAAGCAGGCTATTCCATGGTTGTGGGTTATAGCCTGCCCTGGGTAGAAGGGCCGTCCCAAGGGCAAACAGCTCTCCTGGGATTCCCACCCCAGTCACCTGGGGCAGGGGGGAGGGATGTGGGCAGAAGGGAGGAGTGACCAGTCCGCAGCCCCAGACAGGGCAATAAGGACTGGATCGGGAGGGCACCCCAACCCTGCATTGCCTGTAGGTGCTGACTGCTCTACCCTCTGCCCCCAACAAACGAGACTGGGCGGGGGTGGGGGGGGTAGAAGGAGACAGGGCGCCAAGAAGGAGTGCACCTCAGCCGCCCCCGGGCGCCGACTTTGCAAAACTGGACCCTGGCCCTAGCCCGGAGGCAGAGCAGTCGCCGCCGACCCGGACAGAGCCGGGAGAGGGGAGTCCCTTCACCCGGCGCGCCCACCCACCCTCCCGCGGTCCCCGGCCGAGCCACGAGACGCTGACGCTGGCGGCCGTCGGTGTCCCTCCTCGCCCAGGCGACCGCTGCAGCGTTGAGCCGCACAAGGGCGGGGCCAGCTCCCCGAGTGGCCGAGACCACAACCCCGGAGCCGCGCACCATCCCCTGTCCTCGGGGCTGAGGTCGCCGCGCCGCATAGGGTCACCGAGAACGGGTGGGAGGGGGCAGCTCGGCCCTGCCCTCTAGGTGATTCTCATCGACAAGGAGCCGCGGGCTGGACGTGGGCGTGCAGGACTTTCTTGCAGCAACTGGGCGAATTGCTTACAGAGCCCTTGAAACCCATGCGCGGGGAGGTCTGCGGGACCACATACCCACTCGCCTTGCGGGACCCGGCTGCCCCGGCCCGGGCGCTGACGCCAGGCTGTTTCCTCCTTTCCCGCCCTCGGTCCTCTCGGGGTCAATCCCTCCTCTGCATCCGGTCCCCTCGCGCAGCTCTCGGGGACCCCACGCTGCCTCCCCCGCGAGCCTTCTAATGGCTCCTCACTCGGTTCCTGGGCTCCGCTCGGTGCCCCAACCCGAGTGTAAGTACCCCCTGGGCGGCCGGCGTCTCTGACGGCGCGCACACCGTCCAGGGCAGGAGAAGTTCGGCTCGGGGTCTTCCGGGCCCCCGTGGTTGCCCAGGCGGGTGAGAGGCAACCGGGGCCCGGGGGTGGGGTGGGGGGGTGCTCCCAGCCATCGGTTCTCGCGCTGGAGGCGAGATGGCGCGCGGAACACACCGGCGGGAACCCTCGCTCTTGGCACCTGCCTTCTGGGCAAATGCATTCATTTTAGGGATAATCGAGGCAGGCGGCCCGGCCGGGCTCACCCCACCCTGGGAGCTGCCCGGGGAGGCTTGGGAAATGGGCGAAGTGGTCAGACTGGTTTCCGCAGCCGGGATCGGAATCCACGCGGACTGGGAGGCGTTGTGGGGGGAGGACTGGATCCCCGCAGGCGGGCTTTGTCTTCCAACCATCGAAGGCTACCGGCGGCGTGGGTGGGTGGGCGGCCGGTGCGGGGGAAGCCCGTGTCCAGGTGTGACCCATCAGACTGCTCCTTCCCCACCCTAGCCCATCCCCAGTGCGCGGCGTGGAGGCTCCCCGGTGCCCAGCCCCCACCCGGCTGCGGTGCCCAATGTTGGGCAAGAGACCTTGGAGGAGTAGCTCGCGGTCCACAAAGGAGGCCAGGCTTTGCAAGAATAGAGGGTGGAGGTGAAGAAAAGCCAGTTCTGCAACTAAGCTGCTGAATGGCCTTGCATCAGTCACTGCCCCTCTCCCAGCCTCACTGGGTTCTCCCATCCTGTCCCTTTCAGCCTGACATGCCTGGGACTCGGAGATGGGGACTCCGGGTGGTGGAGGAGAAAGGCGCCTTCCAGAGCTGGTGGCCATATGCTCCCTTGGGTTAAAGAGTTAGGAGGAAAACCAAAGGGGCTTTGAAGATTGTGAGCGCCCTGACCCCAGGCCAGGCACTGAGGACTTGAGGATGTCAATGGGCTCTTCAGCGAGAAATACCTCGCCAAGGAGTTAGCGTGGCAATGGAGTAGACAGACTGGCGGAGGCCAGGTTCTCCGCGTCTCTGGGCCAGGAAGGGGTCTCACCACCACCAAAGTCTACATCTGGGGTCCCTGTGCAGGGGCGTCGAGGGCAGAGATGGGGCAGGCTGGGACACTGGGGCGACAGCGCTCCCACCCCAGAAAAAGGAGGTCCGAATCCCCTCCCACTCCCCGGGGACAGCAGCTGCTGGGCAGCGGGAATGGGGCTGGGATGTCTCGAGAACCTTCCGTGCCGCAGTCTTGGCGTTCTTTCGTGGAAAAACGGGGGCGGAAGCACGAAGGGGGGCAGTGGAAACTCCAGGCCTACTGACCCCCAGCACGGTCAGAGGAGGGTAGGAGACCCGAGCTAGAGACTGCCCAGCCCTTGTCGCCGCAGCGCCTAAGGGGACTTCCCCCCCTAACCCGCGGCCAGGGTGGGCTAGGGTGGGGGCGCGGGTCCCGGCCCCGCGAGTCAGCGCAGGAAGGGGGTGCGGGGCGGCCCTCTGGGGTTGGGAGAGTGGCCTTCGCACGCGGAGCCCCCCAGGGGCAGGGGTCACCCTTGACCCCCAGGAGGGGCGGGGCGGGGGCGTGGGGCCCCAGGCCCCCAGGCCGCCCCGCCCCGGGTGGGCTGCAGGGGCCCCTGCCGGCCGGGCGCGGGCTTTGTCTGCGGCAGCTCGGCGTTGGGAAGGCGCCAGCGCGGGTACAAGATGGCGGGGACGGGTGGGATCGCAGGCGCTCGCCACGCGGAGCGGCCCCGCTCTGCCTGCAATGCGGCGGGGGGAGGGGCGGGGCGCCCGCGGCCCCGCTCGCCCCGCCGCCCCAGCCCGGCCGCCGACCGCCCCCCACCCCGCACCCCTACCACCACCCCCACGCCCGCGCCCCAGCGCCCGCCGCCGCTGCCGCGTCGCTGCAGCCTCCGCCTCCCTCCGCAGAGCTCCGGCCGGGGCAGCTGCAGAAAATGGCTGCCAAAGCGGCGCCAGGCGCCACGCTGCCACGGGCGGGGACGGGCGCCGCTGCCAGGCCGCGGCCCCGGGCCCCCTTCCCCGCCTAGGGACTCTTCGCCCGGGCGCCGGGACCCTCGCGGGCACAGGGGGAGCGGGGGCCGCCCGGGTGTGGCCGGGGCTGGGCGAGCCGGGGAGGGGGAGGGGCGGCTACCTGCGGGGGTGGGGGCGGGGGTCGCTGCAGGAGGGCGCCCTAGGTCTGCCGGCCCCCCACCCTGCAGGTCCCCTTTCCCGGCCCGGGCGCGGCGCTCCGGGGTGGTCAAATGCTAATGGGGTGTTGACCCCGGTGACGGCGTGCCGCCCACACCCATGTACACAGCACCGTTCCCCTCTCCCCCGGGCGTTGGAGGTGGGGTGGCGGGCTCTGACGCCCCTCGCAGAAAAATAACAAATGACAAACAAAAACAGCTATGTGCGTGCCGACTGTAGAGCGACTCAAGCCCGGAACTCCGCCGAGAAGATCCGGGTGGATCCTCGGGCGCCATGAACGCAGCCGCCGCAGCCGTTCAGCAGGTGCCGCGCGCCCACCCTCTTTCACCCAGGAGCCGACCCCCGACCGCCGCCGCGGCCCCCGCCGAGGGCTGCCCGCGCGGAGGAGGCGCCCGCCGCCCGTCCCGCTGCCCCCGGGCCCCCGGGGCCCCAGGGCCCTTCCGTAGTCAGGAAGGGGAGTTCAGGGCTCGGGCTCGGAGAGCGGCACCCAAGGCTAGATGAAGACCCCGCCCGGGGCGCGGGCTCGGGGCAGAGTCGGGGGGCCGCACTAGGGCGGCCGTGGAAATTGACCCAGGAGCCCAAGGCTGGGGTTGCTGAGGCATAAACGAAAAGTGTAAGCAGAGGACCCGTGGGTGGTGTCGGGCTACAGAATCGGGACCACCGGATGTAGCCGCGCGGGTCTGTACCCCCCTCTTGCCCAACACCAAGGAACCCAGACCTGAAGCTGCAGGCCGGAGGTGGACAGGAGTGTCTGCAGCTTTGGGTTTTTATTTTTCCCCAACTCCAAGTTTCCCTCTTACTCCTCCGGCCAACCGCGTTCTCGACTCTTCTGGCTATCTCACCAGCGCTGGCTGGAAAATTCAAATTCAATAAACAAGGACAGGGACCAGAAGCCAAGAGGTCAGTGAAAGGGGTTCCAGGCTCGGAAACGGCTTCTGCTCTCGGGATTTAAGAGTGGAGAAGAGGAGGCGCACTGAAGGAGGCACAGTTCTGTGCGGGAAGAAGTCCGCGGACACCTGGCAGTCTGCACCCTCTTGGGCGCGATGGGCGAAGGTCCACCTGTACCTAAGCACGCAGAAACGTGGATCTGGGGTCTAATATAAACGACCTCCCAATTGCGGCGTGGACAGGCAAGGGCAGGGATGGGCAGTTGCGGGTCTTCCAGACTCCGAAAGCGCTGCCTGACAGGTCGGGAGCTGGGCCCAGACCCCGGCAAACCCTCCGCCCCGAGGGCGCCCCCAGTGCCCGCGCAGGAGGAGAGCTGTGCTTTTGGCTCTGTAAAACACGGAGGCTGCAAGTCTCAGCCAAGGTCAAGGAGGGATACGTGCTGGCACCGAGAGCTGCTGCGGTCGCAGCGCTTCCTTCCGCAGAAACAGCGAGAGGAGGAGGAGGCCAAGGCTCAGACGAGCCAGGAGGCAGCGCCCTCTCCCCATCTCGCACCCCCGTGCCCTCCCTCGCAGTGCCCGTTTCCTCCACCTCCATCGGGAGGCGCCAGGCTGGGGAATTTGAGCTTTGGAAAGGAAGGAGGGCGCGGGCAAGGGAGGTCATAGCACCCGGCTCCCCATCCCCCACCGCGCCGGCCCTCCGGTGCGACCCCCACTTGCGCTGCGCTCCAGGCGCGCACTGCCCGGTAGGGGGCAGCGCTCGGCGCCTCCGAGAGGCGGCGGCCCTAGAGGCGAGCTCCGGCACAGGCAGAGTCCCCAGGGCGCCGGGGTGCCCATTGTTTTAAGTTGTCCTCTTTGGGGCTCCTCGGGACAGGAGCGGGTCCCCGATGGGGGTGGGGGAGGTGGCTTGCGGCGTCGCTAGGAGGACTAGCGCGTAGGGACTAAGCAGCCGCACGGGAAGGGTCAGCCGGACACCTGTGCGTGCGCGTGCGCGCCTCTGCACGTGGGGGAGGGGCGAGGGGGCGCCCCAGCATCCGCGGGGCCGTTTCTGCCCGTATCTCCAGGCGAGCAGAGCCGCATTCGCGGAGTAATAGCGACACTTTCGCCTTCCGCCGGCTTCCGACCTGCAGGCGCGCCCGCCGCGGGGCACCTGACCTGCACCCCGCAGCCACCCCTCCCCTACATTCCGCCGGGAAATCCGAGTGTGCCTCCTCTAGGGCATTTTTCTCCCGGCACTCAGGGTTTCGCCGCCCCCTGCCCCCAACAATTGGCAGGTTTTTAAAGTAACCTTTAAATGAGACATCGATTTTATCATTATGATTGCATTCAGAAATCCAGCCTGAAGGGACATCCTGGGAAATGCTAATTTGGTGGTACCTAGGGCGATCTGTGGGGTTAGTACGTTCCTAGCCCCGCGAGCACATCTCTCCCCCAGCCAGTTGCTCCAGTTACCTTTCCGGAGGGGGCTGGGGGAGGGTGGGGGGGATGCTCGGACGGTTCCTGGAGCCCGGTGCGTGCCCGCAGTGGACCCGATGCTGCGGCTGCTATTGCGGTAGCGACGCCCCCTCACCGCCGCCCGCCCTCCACCCCCCAGCTCCGCTCCCGCATCCGGGCCTTCCTGTTTCTCCGACGCGCCTCGCCGGGTTTGGGAGGGTGGTGCGTGGGTGGGAAGTGGGAGCGTGCGCGGTGTGGGGGGTGGCGACGACCCGCACCGAGCTGCGGGAGGAAGCGAATGACAGCGAGGCGGAGGGGGAGGGGAAGGGGGACGACGGCGAGAAGCAAAATTGGGGAGGGTGCAAGCAAACGTCGGGGGGGGGGGGGTCGGCCAAAGAGATGGGGGGTGCCGAGGCGAGAGGCGGCGACGCGGGGGTGGGGGGGAGAAAGAAAGGGAGGGGGCGGGGAGCGGGCGAGGGCGGCTGGCTCGTTTCCACTCGTGAGAGCCGGTTGCCGAGAGACGCGCGGGCCAATGAGCGCGCACCAGCTCAGCCCGGCGCCCGCCGCGTGCCCTTATATGGTGCGGCCGCTCGCCGGGCGCCCGCGCTCATCGCCATATAAGGGCAGGAACCTAAATACAGGCTATACCTTGTTCTCCGCGCGCCCGGCCCCGGCCCCGGCGATCGATGAGCGCGCCGCCGAGCGGGCCGCGGCGCGCGGGCCCGGGCAGCGGGCGGGGAGGGGGCCGGGCCAGATGTGGCGGGCGCCAGGGCAGCCAGGCCAGATGTGGCGCTCGGAGGGTGCCACTTCGCCGCCGCCGCCGCCAGGCTCCCGCCTCCCTTTCTCCGCCCCCACCCCCACCCCCACCCCCGCCACTCCCGTTTCCGAGGTGCAAATGCAAATGAACCAGGATTGAAACCTAATTGCTTTTGTTTAAAAAATAAAATGTGAACGAGCCCGGGTTGCGTCTGAAGCTCAGGCCCAGGAACACGGGAAACCGAGCAGAACGCCGGGGAGAGGGGGAGTAAGAGGCCCAGACTCCGATTTGGGGAGACCAGGGTCCCTCCAGCTATGTCCTCCGTCGTGCCGTCACTTGAGAGCCAACACCCCATTTCATCGACCACCCCCACCCTCTCCGGTGCCAGATCTGGCCAAGGCCCCAGGCAGGGGCACGCGGGGTGGGGACAGCGTGTGGCCCGGGCGGCTGCCGCTGGGGACCACGGGCTCAATGCCCGGAAAGCCCGGAACCAGCCCGGCGGCGAGAGGGAGAGGTGAGGGGCGTCGTGGTCACATCTCACTCCGCCGTCATTCTCCGGGACCCTCTCCCTGACGCCAGGTCGCGTGCCGCCCGCAGGGACAGTCCCGGCCCGCCCGCGACCCAGCTCCGGATTGCGCCCACCTTGGCGGGATCGAGGCCTCTGCCAGGGAGAGGAGGGGCTGCGAGGGGGGTGGGGCGATGGCGCAGAATGGGGCCCGGCGACGCCCGGGTCCGCCGGGGCCCAGACGGCCGGTGGTGCCTCATGCCCATGCTCCCGAGGCCCTGTCCCCAGCGAGATGCCCCCCCTTGCCTTCTCACTCCCACTTCCGGTCGGCTCCCAGCCCGCGGGGACAGCATTTCCAGCACCCGCTCCCTGGGGCCGGAGTCTGGACATCAGGAGTGGTCCCCGGCAGGGACAGTCTGGGAACCGCGTCTGGGGAGGAAGGGCCTCGGCTGGGTTTGGAGGAGTCAGTGGAGAATGCCTGCCCACCCAGTTCTCCCGCTCGCCCCGGGCACGGCATTGCAATGCAGGTGAATGTCCTGGTAAAGTCCGTGGACCATCCCTCCCACCCCCACCCCCTCCCCGGCCGGTGGTAGGAGCTTTTCCCTCGGGCTGGCAGACAGTGCACAGGAGAGACTCCCGGAGACCCTCAGCTCGCCAGGCCATGCCAGCTGATGGAATCCAGGAAGCATATGAGCTGGATCAAATGGTCCCAGGAGAGGGAGGCAATTGTCCCCCTACCCGGCACACACACCCCCACCCGCGCCTCAAGTGCCCCTTCACGTTGCACTTTGGACTGCATCCGTGTCGCCTCTCCAGTCCCCCCTCCACCACCACCGCTGTGCCTGGGGCCGCCACCGAGACAGTCTCTCCCCTCAGAGGAGGCCATTTCCAGTAGCATGATGCCACCTATAGAATGTACCTGGAATTAGTCTGAGCTGCAGCTTTGCTGCCAGCAGCAATGGTGCTGACTCAAGAGCTGGAGAAGGATGCACATCTCCAATTATTCCAACTGGGGTTGGCCGGGAGAGGTAGTCTGGAAGGCCAGGGCTGCCTCCTGGACTCTTCACTTGCCTTCCTGGGCCCTGAGCCAGGTGTTTGGTAGCTCTGGGTCTGGCATTGTTGGGGAAACTGAGGCCAGTGTCTGACGCAGCTGGGGCAGGAACTCACCGCTCCCACTAGGAGTCTGTGTTTCTCTTGCATGCATAAGCTCTGGGCTTTGTGCGCCAGCGGTCAACAAATATATTTTTAAAGGTTCTGGGATCCGAATAAAATCAGTAAACAACTTTTGATATATTGAGTGTGGACACTAGAGGGGTTGCTCGAAGTCTGCCTAAATGTTTGTCTTTTTTAACAGGGAGAAAATGAAGTTGAGAGAAAGATTGATTTGCCCAAAGTAACTCGGCTGGCCAGGGGCAGAGCAAGCCTGGATTTGAACCCCAGCCTTTTAATTCCCAATAGCCTGCTCTTTGCATTAGGCAGACGCATCTCAGCGGCAACACTAGCACCAGCTTCTGTGGGGTGTGGGCTGTTGGTCTGGGAACCCTGAAGCCCGCAGGTAGGGGCCCGCGTTGACTGCCTGCCTTGCTGTCCCACCACTGGGACCTTTTTGTGGTTGAGTGCAGCCCGTCGCTTGGCCACAGCATGTGGGTCGGAGGCAGGAAAACCCTGTAGGGCTCCCACCCGGAGCTGCGGAGTTCCTGGTTCTGCCAGAGGTAAGGGGAGGCCCAGAAGCAAAGCCCCCTCCCCCTCCCCAACCTGCTCTCTCATGCCAAAGTCTGCCACAGAGCAGCAGGGACACACCGGGCTCGACTTGGAAGTTGGTTCTGCAGCAGCTCAGATGGACTTCACAGCTCCCCTTAGGCTCCTCAATGCCTCTGCAACAGACCTAGGTTATTTAATCTCTCTGAGCCTATTTTCCCATCCTGCAAGTGTCCTTACACTCTTCTCCGAGGGCTGTTGTGAGGAATAAAAGGGTAGAGTCCAGGAAGCATTAAGCACAGAGCCTGGCAGGGAGCATCCCGTTGCTTACTGATGGTAGTAGCTACACCAAGCTATCCCGGTTTGTTCTGGAACATCCTCCATGTGCCAGGCTGGTTACAGACAGACATGCAACAATACCGAGTTCATTTGAGCAAGTGTAAAAAAAGGTACTCCCAGCACTGCCCTGCCGGGTGCCCTGGACCAGGGGTGGATGGCAGGTCCAACCCCTACCTCCCACCCCCATCACTTCCTCCAGTCAACACCAATAAGCTCCTGTCTGGCTCCGCATTCTGCCCTGCCCCCTGCTGTGACCAAAGCCATGGCCGCCCTTCCCCCTGCTCCTTCCAGATTGTCTGTGAGAGTTCCAGTGTAGACACAGCCCGGGGACCTTTCCTCACTGGGAAAGGGAGTGCCTGATTCCACAGGGTCTTGTTCTAGGAAACTGAATTTGATACACTTTTCCCCATTTGGAAGCAGCTGTGTGTGTGTGTGTGTGTGTGTGTGTGTGTGTGCGCGCGCGCGCACAGTACGAAGCTTTGCTTTCTCGGAGTCCAGAGTCCTGACAACACGGGTTCTTTACAGGTGCCTGCAGCAGCAGCAAACGGAGAGAGCCCCTGCCCGGCTAGCAGAGGGGAGCACTGATAGTCCAGAGACGGACCTGCTCTTGCTGTGCAAGCGCTCACTGTGCGATAAGGGGGCACCCAGTGGCCTCCAGGTCCAGAGGTACCCACATGGGAGTAGTGGGAGAAGGGGGCTCTGTCTGCCACTGGGGGGTCCTTTCTCCCAACACCCACTTCTCTCCCCAAATATTAACGGCTCCTCAAAGTGTCCATGGCACATACTTAACACTCTTGAGACTCACATCTCTGACTCAGGGATGCCCCCACCTGCTTCTGAGTGGACTTAATTCCCCAGAATGGGCACCTTTAAGGCCCAGCACCCCCACCACTCCAACACCAGTGTGCGTCCACCCTCCCCATTGTGACTGGACAAGACCAAGTGCCCCATGTGTGCAAAGCAGGGCATGAGCTTTTCACCTGCCTCAACTCAGGGCTGCTCTCAGAAGCTTCTGATTCCTGGGAGGGAGGCTTGGGCAACCCACTGGCCTCCACTGAGATGTGAGATACTCTGGGTCCAAGCCAGGGACTGGGGCCCAAGCTTCCTAGCCCCCTTTCAGTGGAGGCCAGCAGCGCCTCTTTCCCTGTGGTCTTCTCTTTGTTTTCCTTTGAGTCTCAGTTGTCTCAGCATCAGGGGACAAACAAAGCCATTGCTCGGGCCCTTCCAGGTCGATGTCTACCCCCTCCAGAGAAGTAGCTGCCCATGGATGACAGCGTTCAGACTTCGTCCTCCCAACTTCGGGTGTGGGATGGAGGGGGACAGTTTTCTCCAGCCCTATGGCCACAGAGCTCCTACATCCTCTGGAGCAGTCTGGAGAATGAGGCAGGGTGGACCCCCCCACCACCACCACCAAACCTAGGATGAGGGATCAATCGGGGATTGAAAGAATTGAGGATGCCCTAGAGGGCTCTCAGCAGACTCCTTTCTCTGTTGATCCCAGGTTCTCCCTGCTCTCCCAAAGGAAGAAACTAAGGCTGAAACTTGGGACAGTGAGTTCTGGCTGGAGAAAGCCTTGGAGGTGGCTAGAATTCTTTGCTTGGGTATTCTAGGAACTGCTGGGATGAAGGGCAGAAGAGGGGATAAGGATATGCTGAAAAGGAGATAGCACCTTTCCAGTAGTATTTACCCATTTTCAGCGGGGTGCTGGTGTAAAGCTGCCCTACATGGAGACTGTGTGCAAAGGCAGTGCCAGTGCATGTGAAAGAAAGAAAGAATGAATGAATAAAGGGAAAGAGGAGCCAGTGGAGCAAGGCCTCCCTGTCCCAACCCAGCACCCCAGCCTGTCCAAAGAGTCCCTCCTGCCTCCGGACAGTCCCTTTGCACACACACACCCTTCCTGCCCAAACAGCCGGTCCTTCCAGTAAGGGCCTGCCCAGGTGCTCTGCGCACCGGCCCTCCCCACCGCTCCGCTCACAGGGCAGATAACCCACCCCACAGCAAGTCCTTCCCTGGCCTCCTCATGCAACCGGGATTTTAAAAAGAACTTAAAATTATTTTTGAAAGAAGAGATCGCGATGGTGCCTTCTTGGCTGCAAGCTTGAGCCGCTACCTTCTTTATTCAATGTAAAACTTGCATGTGTTCGGAATGAATAAAGAGTTCTGCTCCACAGCCGGGTGCGCGGAGGTGCGGCCGATGGCCCACCCTCTTGGGCCGGGCTCCGGCTCTCTCTACTATTTACAGGGGAAGGAGAGGGAATGGAGGACTTCCAGGAGCCAAGTGCCACTTCCAAAGTCCTCAGGAATCGGGAATTACTCTGAAAGTGTCCCCACGATTACATTTCTGGTTCAGAGCCATTTACTTTATTTGTGGATTTCCCTCTCCCAATCCTCTTTATACTGAAGATCAAGAAGTTTCTTTAATGTATGAAAATACTTCCTAAGCCTAATGCCCCCCTACCCACGCACCTTTTTTTTTCCTCCGCCCTGCTTTGCATCTCACGATTTTTGCTGCCGGGGTAGGGGAAGTGAGAGCCCTAAGCAAAGAAGTGCTGGGTCCCATTCTGTCCAAAGGGTGGGGAGCTGGGTCCCTGAAGTGTCAAGATCCGGGTCAAGAGCACTGGCCAGACAACTCCTCTTTCATCCTTCTGCCCTCTCCGCACCACATCCACCATCTCCCTGTCTGCCCCCGGGGCCACCGAGCCTCCCACCGTGGGTGGGGTGATGTATGGTGTGTCTGTCGGACCGCTCACGGCTGCTCAGCCCTTCACCGTTTGGCACAAAGTACCTAAGCGCCAAAGCTAAAACTAGAAAAATACAGAAACTTTGCTCAAATATTACATTTCCAGTACTTTAAACTTCACTTCTTTCTCGCCCTGGTCAAGAACCCCTAACTTTCTGCAAAATCGGGTTTTCTTGCGGTAAGCCTCTGTTCTCAGGAGCTCAAGGGCTAGAGGAAGAAAAGAAAGTTATCGTTGCCTCTGATTGCAGTGTCATTCCAGATAAGCCATTATAATGCAAATGAGGGAGTGGGACTCTCAAGATGAATAGGATCTGTGGGAGCGACCCCGCACATTAGTCCCAGAGGTTTGCAGGATGACTTCTGCCCCAACTTTGGGAGTGCAAAATGTCAAGGAAGGACGTTGTGCCGGTAAATACGGTACCACAGTTGCTTGAATTCGATTTCCTAGAGGAGGGCAGAGAAGCCGATCCCGGGCTTCATCTGCACAGAGGAAAGGCGTCCCAGCTGCCCGGCGAGGGTGTCCTGGTCCGAGTGGCCGTGCGCGCCATCCCCGGGAGGGCCAAGCCACCCCGCGGCCGAGAGCGGCGGAAAAGACCGTGGCTGGCTGGTCCGGTGTGGCGCTTGCGCGGGCGCTGGGCCGCCGCTCGCCGCGCGCTTTCCCGCAACCGGGGAACCCGCAACAACTTCTGGGCGTGCGCGGAGCCGCCGCGCTCTAGCTGCGCTGCCTCGACGCCCGCCCGGCCTACTCCCGGCCCTGACAGCGCCGCCTCCCGGGCAGCGGCCAGGGGCGAACCGTGTAAACCGCTTCCCAGGAGTAAGGAAGGGATGGGACAAAGAAAGTCACTGGTCAGAGGGCAGGGCGCCGCGGCTTCGCCAAGGCCGGTCAGAGGCAAGTGGCCCGGACCCTCCGCGACACCGTCGGGTCTTCGCGGTCGACTGACTCCCGCACGTCTACGCTGGGGTCGCCTCCTGCCCACGGCAGATCCCCGCGCCTCCGCTTTGCCCCTTTCTGCTCTCCGAGGTCCTGCAGGAGACCCGGCATCGCCTCCCTCGACCAATGCCTCCATCCTCCTGGCGGGCTAGTGCACCTCGGTTTTTCCGACCTCTAAAGGCGAGACTGATCTTCTCAGCAGCAACAGCCTCGAGGTGGAATGGAACTGGCTGAGGGTCCTCCAGTTTGGAACTAATTTGAGGTCCCCGGAGACCCACAGAAAAGTTACTACCATTCCTTCCGCTTGGGGGCGGGGTAGGAAGTGAGAATGGACCAGACAGCGCGAGGTGGTCCCGCAGCTGGCCAGGGGCTCGGGAGAGCCTATGGGTGGCGGTTGCGGGCAGAGGAAGGGCTCAGCGAGCGACATCGCTGGCGGCCCAAGTGCCAACTGTGGCGAAGGTCGGGGTGAAGGGGAGCCCAGGGAGCGGGGCTGCCGCCGCCCCTAGCCCCACCTTCGCCCGGGTGCTTTCATGTGAGAGGCCCGTGATTTCTGCTTTCCCAAATGGGCAGGGTCACAGAGATGTGGGGTGGCACACACGGGCTGTGCCGTGTCACCACGAATGCAAGGCTCTCTTCGTGCAGCCAGAACCGAGGTTCAGACTCTCTACCCGGACATCCTGAATCACAGGCCGCGACAACTGGGTCGAGCCGTCGGGGATGTTCGCGCGCCCCAGGCATCCCCTGGCTGGGAGACTTCTGGCAACGCTGTGGTCTTGCATAGGGCTCCTGAGGTCCTGCCCCCTGGGACTCTGCTCTCTCCCTTGCAAACCCCCGGCCTCTATCAGTCAGACCATGGATGTGACTAGGCTGTCCCATCTGAGCCCCTTCTCCAGGGGCGGCGGGAACTGAGCCCGGACCCTCGGTTCCCGTACGCCCAGAACGCAGCTTCGCCCTGCAGCGGTCCGGCCGACGGTGTCGGGGGCCAGCCGGGCCATGTGTGCGCATGCGTGCGGCTCTGGCGCTGTGCGCGTGCTCCTGCCACATGGCCCCCGCCGCCCGCCCAGCCTCCTCTGCAACTCGCGGCGAGAATCTTTGGGCAGACGCCCCGAGACGCGGGGCTCGCCGGGTCTGAGGAGCATGCAGTCGGCTTCCGGGGGAGGGTCGGTGGACGCCGGGGTCCCTCTCTCCTGGTGCCCTTCCTGGGAAGTAGAAGGTGCAGCCCCGGCTGCCACCGGCTTTCCCTCAGACTCTCCTGGCCCAGAACACCGACAGTGACAGCGACACTTGACATATATTTGGCATTAGCCTTGCGCCTGGCAGCAGCTCGGGCTTTGCATGACATCTCACATAACCTTCCTCCCCTCCCTTTGGGTGAGCAGGCTAATATTCTTTTTTTATAGTTATGGGAGCTGAGGCACAGAACGGTTAAGTAATTCTTCCAAGGACACACAGCTAGTAAGTGAGTTTGAATCCAGGTAGGCTGGCCCCAGAGCCCAAGTTTTTGGCCACTGTGCTCTATGATATAGGAAAAGCAGACCCCTCCCCTGAGGGGGGGTCGAATAGGCTGCTAGGGCTGCTTTCCCCCAGTGGGGCTCCAGCCTCATCCTTTCTGTCCTGGGCCCTGAGAAGTCCCTCTGCTGAAGAAACTGCTTAATAGGACCAGGTCTCAGATTCTGGCTCCAAGTTTCCTGACTTCCTCTGTGGGCAGTCCCTGGAGGCTCCACCGGCCCTTTTTAACCTTGAATTCTTTCCTCAAACCTTGGAGGAATGAAACGGCAAAAGGGTCCAAAGCTCCAGCTGTGGAATGTGGGAGAGACTGGGAGAAGAGACTTCTCGGCAGAGCTCCTACCTTGGAACCCTCAGCAAGTCACTTAATTCACACTGTGCCTTCACCCTGATGTCTATAAAATTGGGATCGTGGCCCCTTTCTTACCTGGTCGCTGTGCATCTTAAATGGGGACAGTGTACATTCCGGCACAGAGAGAGAGAGCCACCACCCAGTAGATGGGGCTTAATTCCCAGGGGACTTTTTCCTCCCCCGGAGGGGCAGGAAGGGGACTCGATTTCGGTTTCTGTGGTCTAAGGGGACAGAAGGCAGAGGTCATGTGTGCACTTCTAGAAGTGTGTGCAGGCTTGCAGGAAGTCATGGTGATGTGGGTAGCCCTTTCGTGTCCTTTGCAGCCAGTGCCAGTGTTCCTCGAACAAGGAGATCGGAATTGCCTTCTGGAGAAGGGCGGGCAATTGCCGGGCACCCTTGAAGACCAGGGAACAGGACAGGTGGGCGTTTCTTGCCTCGGGAGCGACTGGAAGCTGGAGTGAAGACCAGAAACCTGGGCGGCATCACCTCAGTCACTCGCCGGCCTCTTTGAGAGCGTCCCGCCACCCCCGCGGCGTTCGCGCAGCAGCCGGCCATCAGCGCCCGGCTGGTGCGGGCTCTGTCGTCGGGGCGGCTCTTGGGGCCGCAGGAGGTAAACCTCGGGGCGGCAGCCGCCGCACACGCGGCTCCTACCCACACGGCCCCGCCTGGGAGCCTTCCGCGCTCACTTCACAGCCCTCCCGCCGACGCGCCCGAGGCAGAAGGCTGGGTTCCAAACCCGCCCGCGTTCGCGGCCAAGACCGGGCAGGTCCGACGCCCGTCAAGCCGCGGAGTTGAAATGCTCCCAGTTAACGAGCCGAGACCCGGCCTCGCCTCCAGCAAGAGGACGCGCCGGGACTTGCTGGGCTGGCCGGCGACCCGGGGGCCCCAGCGCACCGCCCGTGCCCGCCCGTGTTGGCCCTCCCCTCCGCCCCTCTCGGACCGCGCCGGCCTGGGGCCTCGGGCAGCAGAGTCCGCGGCCACCGGCCTAGGAAGGCGTAAGAGGCCGAGAGACCTCGCATCAGGCCGGGGCGTGGTGCGCAGCGTCCGGCTTCGGAGTCCGGGCTGCAGGCACCTCCCAGAGGCTGGGACCAGACTCGGGCCGGCTGCCCAGGGCCCAGGAGGCCCTTTGTCGGGAAGGGCGGTCGCGGCCGAGGGCCCGGACACCAGAACTAGTGTGGCATCAGTGCTACGGGGGTTGGGGAAGCAGGTGGCAACAGGCGGACGGGTGGCCGTATTTCCGTAAACAAAGAAACAGGGAGGCTCATCCCGCGAAGGGGGGGTGGGCAGGGGCTGCTAAGAGAATCGCCGGCAATTTCCTTCATAAAAATGCGATTTGAGAGCACTTGATTTTCACTTTCACCCCCCCCCCCGCCCCCGTCCCAACACACGCACTGTCTCCAAAGACACTCAAATTGCAGCCATATGGGGCTAAAGTAATGGGAAGCAGTTACCTTATTTACTGCAGAGGCGGCGCACGCGAACCTGGCCGCCCCGACCGCGGACCCCCGGACAGTGGGGTTAAGAGCAGCAGGTTCTCTTTGATACACTGTTTTGTTGACTCCCCGGAGAGGCACTTGGGAAAAGCAATTATCTAACTTTGCACGAAGAAAGAGGGTATATGGAGAAAAACAAGGGAAACGGCGAGAATTGAGCCGGACTGGGAGGGATGGTCAATGAGATAAGGTGGGGAGCGGCGGATCCTCGTTCCCCTGGTCCCTAGGACAGTCGGCCAGGACTCTTCCACTCCCTACCTAGGAAAGAAAGATGCCACGCTCGCGCCAGCGCCCCCTCCCGGCACACTTAGGTACTTATCCGATGCCCACCAAGCGACACTCCCAGCTCCGGGTCACCCGCGACTACAAACCCCTTTCTCAGACCACCACCTTTCGCTTGTCTCCAAACTGCCATGGAGTCGAGGTTGCTCAGGGACCTGTTTTCACACCGCCTGCAACCCCGCAATTCTGCCGGGGTGCTGCTGCTGCAGGGGTGAGCCAGGCAGGGGTGAGACCTGAGTCCCTCAATCGGGGGTTGCCTTCTTCTGCGTGACTGAGCATCTCTGCTGCCAAAAAGAGGGTGGCTTGGTTTGACTGCTCTCAGGTTATTCTATACTTCCAGTTTCCTTCTGGATCGAGTTCCACCTTTAGCATCGACTCTGCAGGAATCCCCGATGTTTGCAATCGCAGACACCTCACAAGAGATAATTTTGTTCAGAGCAAGCATTTCTAAAAGAAGCGCCATCATACATATAGATGGGTGGGAAACTGGGGCAGGGGCGAAAAAATTACTTCATCATAATACTCCTTCAGAGAAGAGGGCTAGCCGTGGCAGCGCCCAGATTCTCATTTCCCCACTTCAAGCTTCAGAGGCATTTAGGCAAAGAAGGAAAAGGGAGAGAGAGAGAAAGAGAAGGGGAGCGAGGCAGAGAAAAAGAAGGAAGGAAGGAGAGAGGAGACAGAGAGAAGGAAAAAAAAGCAGGAAGGGAGGGAGAGAGCTAACTTTTTTTCAGTGTGAAACTGAAACCTCAACTTCTGCAGCCTTGTGGAAACGCGGGGTCTATAAAGGCACCCAACGCAAACACAAGTCCTGGGAAGGCGGGCCCGAGAAACCCTATCTAAAGGGAAACCACCAACTCTTTTGCGGGGCGCAGGGAGTTTGCGAGGGGGAACTGCAGGGAGGACAGTCGGGTCTGGTCCCCCGGCGTGCTCCGGGCAAGCTCCACGGTGGCCCCCGGGACGGCCGAAGGAGTGCGGGCGGCCGGTGGGGGCCTGGGCTCTCCGGGCCGCTGTCGGTCGCGGCAGGCGGCGGATTCCAAGAGGGGGCGGGCGGGGCGCGCAGAGCGCCCGGGGCCCGGTGCGGAGGGTGGGCTTACTCTGGGCGGGGAAACCAGACACTTATAGGCGGCTGAGGCCGACTTTATTTTTACTGCCCAAACTGTTGGAAAGTATTTAAGCTTAAACAGAAACAGCTGTATCGCTGGCACCGGCCGACGAAACTATTTGTTACCGGGAGTGACTTTTTATGATGAAGGACGCGGCCGTCGGCAGCCTCTCGCGGGCCGCCCGTGCGGGGCGCGGAGCGATGTGGGCGTTGCCGACGCGCCGTCCGTTCAGACGCCAGGGCTGGAGAGATGATGACACTGTTCACGCAGCGCCCACCTTGGAGAGTTTGGGATAAGGCCAAAGCCTGGAACTCCGCGCATGGGGGGTGGGGGGGTGGGGGCGGGAAGGGGGGGGCCCAGCGCCTTGTCAGCCCGGCGCGTCCCGGACCGCGTGCCGCCCGCTGCACACCTAAACCCGGCCAGGCGGCGAGTTTTCCGCCGTGGGCTTCCTGCCCCTTCGAGGCAGACGCCTTGGCTCGCTCCTTCCTTCTTTCTCTCGTTCTCGCTCTCCCTCTCTTGTTCTCTCTTTCTCCTACCCCATTCCTCGCCAAGGGAAACCGTTTCTTAGTTAACTTGATCATCGACGTTTTAACTAAATCGCCGGGCCCAAGGAGTGGGCGCCGTAACCTGCAGCGTGGGTGATAAGAAAAAAGGGTGGCGGAGACCTGGGCCCGACTGCTGCCGCGCCGCCGCCCCCGCCGCGGGTCACCGGCAGCGGAGGAAAAGGGAGATTGCCGTGGTGTGTGTGTGTGTGTGTGTGTGTGTGTGTGCGCGTGTGTCAGCGTGCTTGCGCGCCCGCCGAGACAACGGCGACTTGGCCCTTAACTCCCCTTCCCGGACCCCTACATTTCCGCGCGTGAGCCTCTCTCCCCGAGCCCCCACGCACCCCATGACGGCCGCGCCACTCGGCGGGCTGCGGTGGCTTGCCCAGGTCAGCTGCACACGTCGGGAAGAGGGGTGGCCAGGAAGTGTGCGGCGCAGGCCCTGCACGATTCGGGATCCGGGGATCCGGACGTGCCCCAGGCTGGGCGCCCCCAATTTCAGTCAAGTGCCAGATTCTGCCCGGGTGGTCTTCCACGCCCTGCTCCCAATGCACCCAGGCCTGGGGCAGGGGGCGGACGGAGCAGGCTGCCCTGGGACCAGGACTTGGGGGGGAAGTGGGTAGCGCGGGCTGGGGGCAGGGGGCTGCGTCGGGGACCGGGCGGGGGGTAGGAAGAAGGCGCGCTGGGGTCTCCCGTGGGGTAGCGGGCCGCCGCCAAGCTTGGGCCGGAGTAGCAGGGACCCCCGCGGTGTCGTCGGGCCCGCAGGGTGGCCCAGGGCAGGGCTGCGCGTACGGAGACGGAGACTCGGGCACATTGATTTGTTAGCGGGATGGGGCTGGTGGCGGCGGGGGAGGCCGTTGCTATGGAGACCGAGGGTCGGGTGTGGGGCTCGGAGGGGAGGGGGGAGGGAGTCAGGGAGCCGTCCTGGCCGAGGGGCGCGGCGCCGGGTGTCGGGGCTGGGGCGCGGCCGGCGGCGCCCCCGCACCTGTGCATTGTGCATTGTGCGGCAGGGGGGCGGCGGCGGGGGAGGGGAGTGTGCGAGGCCCGCCGGTGGGGGTGGGGCGGGCTGGGGTCTGCCGAGGGGGCGGAGCCTGGCTGACAGCGCCGCGGGGGTCCACGCGAGGGTGGCAGGGGACGCCAAGCGCAGGAGGGAGATCTGGGCAGCTGGGGAGGGGGGCCTCGGCGACCACAGAGGGCGGAGGGCCCACCCCCCTCGCCAGCCCCGCTGACTGACAGCCTCTGGGCCCGCCCTCCCGGAGACGCCACTTCCGGCGGCGGCCCCCACCCCCTCGCTCTCTGTCTCCAGAGTCTGGCCTGACTCCGCCCCTGGCGATTGGAACGCGGGTCACGTAGCAACGCGGGGGCGAGAGGGAGGGGGCGTGGCCCGGGGTGGTGGCCCACGGCTCGCCCAATCAGCGCGCGCGGGAGCGGGCCTCCGGCCGCCCGGCACTAGCAACGTCGTTAGCAACACGTGGGGCGGGAGGAAGCCGCGGGCGGGCGGGGAGGAGGGAGCTGCGAGAGGAGCGCGGGAGGGGGCCGGGAGGGAGGGAGGCCGGAGGGAGGGAGCGAGCGCAGAGGGAGGGGGAGGAGAACTGACGTCAGCGGGAGAGTATTATGGTCTGTCGTGCGCTGGCTGCTGCTTTTCTGCTTCTGGAAGCGGCCAAGGGGGGAAGCGGCGAGTCAACATGGAGCTTTCAGCGGTGGGGGAGCGGGTGTTCGCAGCCGAAGCCCTCCTGAAGCGGCGCATACGGAAAGTAGGTGCCCCCGGGCCTCCGGCCGAGCCTGGCCAGGCCCTCCCCTCCTGGCCCAGGTTCCCTCCCCCTCCTGCAGCCCGGCTTCCCTTCCCCCAGGTCCCAGCAGCGGCCGCGGCCGCGGCGGCGGCGGCGGCGGCTCTGAGCCCAAGCGCTTTCCTTAGACTTGCAACGATGCACAGATTGCATGGGTGGGGGGCGGGGTGGGGGGAATGAATGCCGGTGCATGCACTTTGTGCAGCGTTTCGTGCAGGGGGTGGTGCAGCAGGCGTGTGCCTTTGGCGATGGGGTTTCGTGCATTCATCTGGTGCATGCATTTTTTTTGCATGTATTTCTTCTGTCCTCGTCATGCATTTCTCCCCATGCACACACGCATTTCCCCCTTTGCATCCGCAGGGACGCATGGAATACCTCGTGAAATGGAAGGGCTGGTCGCAGAAGTAAGTAGGTTATATGCAATGCTTAAACCCAGACTGTTATTCGGGAGGTTTCTTTCTTCCTCTTTTTTCCCTTTACACTGAAACACAATACAATTCAACAAGAAAAGTTACACACACACGCACACTCTCCACGCTCTCATTGCTCCCGGACTGACGCCCCCTTCTTCCTCATTCCCTCTAGGTATAGCACATGGGAACCAGAAGAAAACATCCTGGATGCCCGCCTACTAGCAGCCTTTGAGGAGAGGTACAGGCCCTTCCAAGCCCTTACTCCTCACTTGGAAGCATGTACTGGAGGGCTCCCATCCTGGCTGGACAGGAAGCCCCCCTTGATTTCACACACACCTTCTTCCCTCCCTTTCCTCTCCAGGGAACGAGAGATGGAGCTCTATGGCCCCAAAAAGCGAGGACCCAAACCCAAAACTTTCCTTCTGAAGGTAGGCTGGCAGTGTCCATGAGGGTTGGCCAGGCACTTTGTATGGCGCTGGGTCCTGGGACTGTGAACCAGTGGATGTCCCTGGCCACGACCTGTTTTTAACCTGGGAGGGAGTTCCCTGACAGGATGTCACCAGTCAGAAGTCAGCGCCAAGAGGTGTCTTGGGGGGCGGGGCTTAGCCGCACTAGGAGTCCTTTACTACCCCCCCAGCACCCCCCCCCCCCAGTAGACATCCAACTGAATAGGAGAAGCCAGGGCTGCTTCCAGACAAATCCTCCACCCCACCGCCCCAGGCCTTGGCCCCTAAGCCTCCCCACCCCCATTTAGACATTCTGAGGGTGAAGAGGTGTGGGGGGGGATGGGCCTTGCTGCACTCCTGACAGACCCTGGCTTCTCTCCCACAGGCCCAGGCCAAGGCGAAGGCCAAAACTTATGAGTTCCGAAGCGATTCGGCCCGTGGCATACGCATCCCCTACCCGGGCCGCTCGCCCCAGGACCTGGCTTCCACTTCGCGGGCACGTGAGGGCCTCCGGAACATGGGTCTGTCCCCGCCCGGGAGCAGCAGCAGCACCAGCAGCACCTGCCGAGCAGAGCCGCCTCGGGAGCGGGAGCGGGAGCGCGAGAGGGAGCGGGAACGCGAACGCGAGAGGGAGCGGGAGCGGGGCGCAGGCCGCGCCGACGACAAGCCCAGCTCGCCCGGCGACAGCTCCAAGAAGCGCGGCCCCAAGCCCCGGAAGGAGCTCCTGGATCCCTCGCAGAGGCCCTTGGGGGAACCCAGCGACAGCCTCGGAGATTACCTCAAGGGCAGAAAGCTGGAGGACACCCCTCCCGGGGCAGGGAAATTCCCAGCCGGCCACAGCGTGATCCAGCTGGCCCGAAGGCAGGACTCGGACCTGGCGCAGTGCGGCGTGGCCAGCCCCAGCGCGGCCGAGGCCACGGGCAAGCTGGCTGTGGACACCTTTCCTGCCAGGGTCATAAAGCACAGGGCTGCCTTTCTGGAGGCCAAAGGCCAGGGCCCCCTGGACCCCGGCGGCCCCCGGGTCCGGCATGGCTCAGACACCCCCGGCTCGGTAGGGGGCTTGTACCGGGACATGGGGGCCCAGGGGGGAAGGCCTTCCCTCATCGCCAGGATCCCAGTGGCCAGAATCCTGGGGGACCCGGAGGAGGAGTCCTGGAGCCCCTCCCTGACCAACCTGGAGAAGGTGGTGGTCACCGATGTGACCTCAAACTTTTTGACCGTCACCATTAAGGAAAGTAACACGGACCAAGGCTTTTTTAAAGAGAAAAGATGAATTGCTGGGTGGATGAGCCCAGGAGAAGAGGGCAGGAGAGAGAGTGAGAGCTCAAACTTGGCATAGTGCTTTTTCTTTCTGGGCGGGACACAGCCGTCGGGCTGGTCCTTTCCCTGACTTCACCCCCCACCCCGTTTTTCATCCCACCCCTCCCCCCTCCCCCCAGTTTTGGTTGGAAAGAGTATCTCTAGAGTTATATTTTCTATTAGATGTAAATATGTTATTTAAGAAAAAAATATCTAAATATATATATTTCAACTCGAAGTTGTTTTATTTAAACAAGGAGAGAGAGGGAGACTCAGTGTGGCTTAATTGGGACAGACAGGCTGAGTTGGGGCAGGGGAGACCCCATAGCGACCCCAGGGCACTTGGAAAGTTGGGGCCCTGGGCCCTGGGCCTCTGAGGGTGCGTGGAGGGACCCAGCCTGCCCACCCCACCCCTCCCCCCTTCGCCAGACCCCGGGAACCAGGCCGAGCCGGGATCTTTTCTCTTCTCCCCATTGGCCAACCAGGCCAACAAAAGGTTGGCTCCCCAATCAGAAAAAAGGGGGTGGGGTCAGTTCTGGTTTTCTTTCCCTTTTCTTTTCTTTTTTCCCCTTGTCTTTTTTGTTTTTAAGATTAAGAAATCTTTTAGGGAAAGGAGTGTCAACTTGCATAACTTGTGTGTGTGTGAGATGTTGAAGGTGAAAAGTCGCGGGTGGGCGGGCGGCAGGAGGCGTTCCCCCAGCGCCACAGCACGCAGTGCGCTTTACCCGAGCCGTGCGTGTCCGTGCCCACGCAGACCATGGGTGTGCCATGTAGAGCAAACCCCGTTCCCTCCATTCCTTTCCTTCCTCCACGGAAAGAAAAGAAACCCGGCGAATCTGTTTACATTCCCGAAATGCCAGGATACATTGCGAGGATTGCATGTAGTGCCCAGAGTCGGAGACGGTATTCAGGATGACGCTTTCTTTCCGCGTCCTCTGGCTCCGCCAAGGGGGATGGTGGCCCCCGCCCCCCCGAGAAGAGGTGGACCAGCCTCCCGGACGCGGGGGAGGGCGGCCCGGCGCGCGGATGGACACACAGCCTGGCGGGCCCACCCGCGGGATCCACGGAGGCCGGCACGGCGGCGGCGGCGGGCCTGGGCTCGGGGCCCGGGAGGACTCGAGTCCCCGCGGTGGCGGCCGCGCGAGGGGCAGAAGGGCGAGGCGGCGCTTGCATCCAAGAACGCGCAGCGCAACTTCGGCATTTTCCTTCTTTCCTCCTCCTTCTTCGTAAAAGCAAAAGCTGTCATTTACCGGCCTCTTGGGTTCGCGGACAGTTCTCTCCTTGACCTCCACCTTCAGACTCCGCCAAAGCAGGAGCAGCGGCGGCGGAGGAGGCTCCGGACCACGCGACGCTCACCGGGTGCCGGCCTCGTGCCCCTCTTTTGGCTCGAAAGCACAAATCTGCCCGTCACCCCACCCCACCCCGTTCCCTCGGAGAACTGGTCCTGCGGCCACCCCGCCTTTAAAGGGCCAGCGAAGAGCTGACTTCCCGCTGCTGCTTCGTGGGGTGGGGGAGGGCGTGGGGATGGGGGCGTCGGGGCAGCCCTGCGTGCCCGACCAAGCACAGACTCGGGGCGACGGAAGCGGGGAGCCGGGGCTAGGGGTCTCGCGGGGAGGAGGGCTGGGCGGGGAACTCCGGCCTCGTCCTCCTGTCTGCACCCCCAGCTTCCACCTCCAGCTTCCCCGCCTCTCTCCTCTAGACTTTCTTGCCTTTAAAGGGAGAGAGAGAAAAGAGAGGAAAATGGTGTCATAAATGATTTGTTTGCTTTGGAATATCAAATTGCGCCTATAAAAAGAAGCCCCTGGAATGGGGATTTTTATCTGCTCACATTTGTAAAACTGGTATTTTAGACTTTGTATAAAGAAGCGCCGTTGACCGAGTGTATCTGCTTAAATGTCGACGCTATTTTCGGATGAAACTTAATTCAAGGGACATGTCTGTTACCAGGTGGACGGTAACTCGGGGACACGTGTCTGTACCTGGCCGCCTCCTTCCCTTCCCTTCCCTCCTTTGCTCCCACCTCCCTCCCTTCCTCGGGACCGCAGTTGCCCCTTCCCTCCGACCCTCCTCGTGGCACTCTGGTTCTGCTTTCGCAGCCCCTGCGTCCTGCAGTCTGTCCGTGGCCGTGCGTGTGTCTCCTTCTCTCCCTGTTGCGACGCAGACCTGGGGTGGGCTGGGGTGGGCTGGGCTGGGCCGGTGTGGCCACGTGGCGGTGAGTCCCGGCCCCCGGGCGGAATGTGCACCGGTTTGGGTTTAGATTTGTACAAATCTTTCATCGATCTCCGCCTCTGCTCAAGAGTGAAGCTTCGGTACTTATCTTCTGCGGTCGTGAATGTCTGTATCCAATAGTCGCCGCTTTTTATGTGTTTAAATATATACTTTGTAAATAGAGAATATTTCGGTTTTCTTTTTTCTTTCTTTCCTTTTTTTTGCTAGTGGAGGGAAGAGGCGCCCCGGGAGGAGAGGACCCTTCCTTGGTCTCTTACAAACCACTCCCACCCCCCACCCCGTTCTGGTTCCTCATCAATCTGGGATGGTTCCGCTTGCGAAGGCCCTCCCCAAAAAGGGGCGGGGAGATGGGGTCCCCACCTAGGAGAGGGAGAGAGGAGGGTTGGGAGAGAGCAGGGCCCCACCTTCCCCACCCTCCCCGGCAGAGGTCAGGGCTTTCTTCCCTGCCAGCTGCGCTCCTCTTGCACGCGGGGAGAACTCGGGGACCCTGGGGCGTGACCTAGGGGCTCCCCCTTTCCTCCCTCGGAAGCCAGTCCGAGCTCACCCCCGCTGGCTTCCTCCAGAGCGCCTCACCCCAGGCTCGAGGTCCCTGTTCCCCGACTCCCGCCCCCCACCCCAGTGGGCCGGGGTCTGCTCCTCCGGGCTATTGTGAAACCCGCCCCCCTAAATTCACCCAGCCTCGCCCGCGCTCCCCGAAACGCAGCGCCTATTGATTGAGGAATTGAATTCGCGGGTATTGCTAGGCAACTGCGTGCTGGGAGCCGGCGCACAGCGCACTGATGTGATTAGCGCACCCCAAGCTGTCGCGTCGCAGCCCTGCGCCCCCCCACCCCCACCCCCCACCCCTAGCAGACCAGCCCCTGCGGTCTCTTCGTCCCGCTCCTCTTGGGGCAACGGAACCTCAATGTAGAGCGGTTGGGGGGCGGGTGGGGAATCAAGGGGTTTATTGGCCTTTC
The DNA here is from genome assembly GCF_023851605.1 of Tamandua tetradactyla. Taxonomy (NCBI): domain Eukaryota; kingdom Metazoa; phylum Chordata; class Mammalia; order Pilosa; family Myrmecophagidae; genus Tamandua; species Tamandua tetradactyla. The sequence continues at coordinate 72,107,554 of NC_135332.1, read as the reverse complement.
CCACTCGCACACTTTGCTGCAGTCGGGCGGGGCCGCGAAGCCAGCCCAGTATGCCACCCGGAAGCCGTCGAATTAAACTCATTACCACGTCCCACAGCCCCCCGCGGGCGTCGCCCCGCCGGGAAGCCCCGAACCTGGCGCACCCGCAGAGTCCGAGGGGAGGACCGTGGGCCAGCGCGCCTCCTACCCTTGGCCAAGGAGACAGCAACTCTGCCTTTGGCGGTTCTCTCTCAGCCTCCTCCCGGTTCTGCGGCCTCCGTGGGAGGACCTGGGAGGGGGCGGTGGGTCACAGAGCAGTGAGTGCGCTTAGGCCATGAGGGGCCTGCGTCGCCAGCCGAGCCCAGTGGGGATCTGCAGCATGCCAGGGGTCCAAGGTCCAAGCCTGAGGCCTCCACTGCTGCACCCTCGTCCGGGATGGGCCGAGACCCTGCCCCCTTCTTAGGTCCGCTGACTACCACCGACCCCGGGCTTTGCACCGGGGAGTCCTCCCGCCGGTCTCCGTTTTCTGGGTGGATTATCTAGAAAGCGAATACCAGGCGTGGAGGCCGCGGCCAGCGCTTAAGCCTCCGGTCCAGCCGGCTCCCCGGAGACGCGCTGCAGCCGGCCCAGCGAGCCTCCGACGGCCCGAGGGCAAGGCCAACTCGTGAGGCCGCCGCCAGCGCGGAGCCTGACCCAGCACAGGCACTGGTTGAACTGGAATCTTTAAAGGTTCCTGTTAGGGAGTCGGAACGGATCCGTTTTTCTGTCCTTTTGATGCTCCTCGCGCACAGATCCCAGGCTAGGCCCTCCTGTTCTGGGAGAGGGAAACCCGGCGGAGAAAAGGCCGCCCCCAACCCTCGGGTGGGAGGGCCGTGGGAGGTCCTACTCTGATTTCCTCGTCTACCCGACGAGGCCCAGCCCAGAGGGGCCCCGAGACCGAGCTGCTTCTCTAGATGGAAGCAGCTCGGCAGTCGGCGGGGCTCCCCTCCTCCTCGGGTGGGAGGCAGCCGCCTGCAGCCTGGACACCGGGAGCAAGACCGTGGGCGGGAACAGAGGCTTTCTTCCCGAGGCTTGGGAGAAGGAGACGGCGGCCTCCGGGACGGCTGGGAGAGGCTGGAGCGCGGGCAGTGCGGCTGGGCGCCTCGCGGCAGCCGGGAACAGAAATGGGACTGCGCCCGGCGATTCCTGAGCGTCGGCCCTAACTTCGCGGGCCGCGCGCGCCCTCTAGAGGTGACGGCGGCCGCAGCCCCTCTGCCTGGCGCCCACCCCCTCTCGGATTTGTCGGAGGAAGGCGGGGGCTTCTGTGGGTGCGGACCGGCGCCACCTCCACCCACCTAGCCAAGGTCACCGCGGGAGTGGGCCGCGTGGGCGCCGCCTGGGCACCTTTACTGTGGCCGGGCCCTCGAGCAGGGGGGATAGAGGGCGAGCACGGAGATGTCCAGCCTCCCCGCCCTGGTTCAGGGAGCCAGGCTGCCCTTATCTCCAGCCTGGCACCCGGGGCTGGACCGCGGGCCGCAAGGCCACTCGGGGGTCGTCAGGCAGGGCAGGGAGGGGCCGGCTCCAGGCTCTCGGTGGGCCGGACCCCTTGGCAACTCAGTCGGTTCTTCGGGGCAGGCGGCGGATCAGGCGATCAGATCAGCAGGGCAGAAAGGAACAAAGGCCGTGAGGGCGAGGATCCCGCACCGGTCGGGTCTGGCGGAGGCTTGATATAAATGGGCTCTTGCCAAAGCCTGCAAAACGAGCGCTATGACAGCCCGCTCCTGCCTGGCAGTCCCCAACCTCTTCCTGCAGCAATCAGAAGCCAGGAGGGCAGGCCTGCTGAGCTCCTTCTGGCCAGCTTCTCCAAAACAAAACAGCTGGAGCCTCGGGAAAAGAAAACTGCAGAAGCTCCCTCTGCAAAAATCTGATGTTAAATTCGCCGGCCTTTTCTGGAGCGGGTAGAGCTGAGAGTTGCATTTCTGTTTGTAGTGGGAACCTCTTCCTGCGCTCATACACCCAGGCCCTCGTCCCAACTAGCCTTTCAGCTAATGGCCACTGATATCCAGGCACAACTTCCCTCTTCACTTCAAAGGAAGCCGATGCTTCCTGGTGGCTGAAATGTATGAATAAATTCAAGCCGGGTCCTGCAAACCTTACCAGACCTGGGAAGGTTATATAATAAGCAAATCATCTCTTTATTGGGAGCCCCTACTTGGTAATGCAGTAGCACCTGCTGGCTCCAAGCTGCTTGCACGTCCTAGCAACACACCCCCCAGGATTTTATAGCTGGGTCCTTTTCAAGTGTTACCACATGTGGTAAGTTCAAAGCGTTGAGTAGTTTCCTTATGTAGTAACTTTGGGGTGGGGTGGGAACTTGGTTTTGCTATGTTCTTAATTATCAGTTTCTGATAATCAAGTTTGTTTACTCTGCCCAGCAGCCATGTCTTTACCCACCGCAAGGGATCCAATTTGTTTGCTCTTTCTCGCTCAACTCAAGTTTTTAACCTGAGCACTACTGACATGTCAGGAAAGAGAATTTTTCGTGTCATGGGCATTCAGAGGTTTAGCAGCAATCCTGGCCTCAGCCACATAGATGTCCATAGCAGAACCCCTACCCCAACTTGGACTACCCAAAATGTCTCTAGATATTGACAAATGTCCTTTGGGGTCATTTGTCCATGGCTGAGAGCTACTGGTATAGAGAACTCACTGCTACAATAAACTCCATCTCTTCAGTTAGAAAACATCTTTTCATGAGAGTGGCTAAGACTTTCCTAAAGCCTCCAAATTTCCACCTCCCACATCAGTTCACTTGCAAGAAAGGCGAAGTGACAACAGTGTTGCATTTCCATGTATCCCTCACAGCCAGTACACCAGGGAGAAAAGTTTTTAAAAAATTTATTGATATACAAAGAGTTCTCCAAAACCAAGACAAAATTCTCCTGCACCATTCCTAATGTCTTTCACCTGTGAAATAAATTAACGCCAGTCTAAAAGAAACATCTGCAATTTGTGCTAATGTTAAAAAACTAAACAAACAAAAAATACACACACCCCTGGAAAATTTGCAGAAACATGAGATACAGTTGAGTAAAAATTTGCTCATCCAGGCATAGTCTCTTCCCTACTCTCTTCCCCCCAACCTCAGCAGGCATACTGGGGGAGGCATTTTCTCTAACTTGTTGGTCGTGACTGAATATGCTGTGCTCTCAACAAACGACCTTTTACGCTTTCCTTAACATATCTACTTTTGTTCCCCCCACCCCTTTTTTTATTTAAAGAAAGCAAACACCCATAGTTTTTAAAGCAATTAGAAGTGGCATACAGGATTTAACGACTTAGCTTTTTTTTTTTTTTTTTTTTTAATTAAAAAACACAAATGAGGCCAGCAATAGGCACTGGTCCAGAGTTGTCATCCACTCTTCCTTGAGGTCCCCATCCTCCCGAACCTCTGGGCCGAGCTTTCACTCATCAAGTCAGAATGAGCGTAACCAAAATAATGTATCTAAAAAAATACAAAATTCATATGAAAAGATGCAAAAATTCTGAGGAAGAGGCCAGACTGGCCACTTACTCCTATGCAATAGAGAAGCAAACAAAAAGAGATGATTAAATACCTACTCAATACACAATTGGTGATGGAGGATACTTAGGAAATGCTCAGGAACTGGGCAATGCCAAATCTTAAGTCAGATGTGTGCCTGACAGTTAGTCACACATGCACAATCATAGCAGCAAATAAAAATATAAAAAGTACTACCTTTATTTATTGGTAAACATAAATGACCAACTCTGAGCATCTGGTCCAACTCTTCAGGCTCTCACGCCTGCACACGTGTGCATACACACACACACACACGCACAGGCTTTTCAACATGAAACACTGGGCGTTACAGCACCAAGGAGAAAACAGCAAGAAGGCAAAATGGCTAGGGGCAAGGGGTTTGCAGCTTCAGGCTTTGGGATTGAAGTAACTGATAAACAGAAAGGCACCAAGTTGGGATTTGGAGACCTGGCTCCTGGGGTTAGACACCCCATTTCTCCAACAACCCCAAGGGCTTGGAGGGGAGGACTTCCATGGACCTGGGGGCCTCAAAGAGCTTCACAACTTGGAGTGTCAAGTCCTTTGAGAGGAGCACAGGTCAAATGAGCCCCTTTGGTCACACCAAGGGGTTGGGCAGGGGTCTAGAGCCAGCAGCCTGACTTTGCAGGGGCTGCATTCTTCACAGGCTTTGTGATGGGCTGCGACCTCACTACCCACCCACCCCTCTGCCCCGAGGCCAGTCTGCCCCTCCCTGCCCACTTCCCAGTTTGGCTCAACAGGACTTCTAGCTCTCCAAGGTAAGTTCATCACTGCTGGATGATGTAGCCCTGGCCACCTGCGGATAGCCCTTCCAGAAAGCTCTCAAGGCAGCCATGGAAACCGGTCTGTCCTCAAAGGCACACTGTTGAATTCAATTTGGCTACACAATGGCCATCTCTTCCTATTTGGCATGGAGGGTGAGGTATTGGGGTGGCTTGCAGCCTGCCCTTCTGACAGCAGGGCCCATTATCCAAGTCTGGGCTGGTTTGGGTAAAGGGAACCCTTCTCTGCCATCAAGGTTGTTCTGAGATCAAGGAAGAACCCACAGCTACTGGCAGGTTCTAACCAAGAGCTGAAACAGGAATAGCTGGGCCTTCCTCACACACCATCTTTTTGGCATTACAAAGACTCTACAGCTCAACTGCCTCCCAGCCCACCAGCTAAACATTCCTGCTCCATGTTGACTTCTGAAAAAAGCCCCAAGAATTCTGATACAGGGTGGGAATCACACAGGCAGCTCCAAGAGACTTTGCTGTCCCTGGGAAATGGCATCCAAGCAGGGCCCCAGTCTGCAGTATCCACTGACCTGGGAAGGGTTGGGAATGGGGATCCCTCAAGGACAGCAAGTTTGGCCTTTTGGGGTCTTGCACAATCCAAGATAACCCCTCCCGCTGCTCAGATTTGTCCCGCTTCCCCAAATGGTAGAGACATTGCCTCCTGACCAGTGACAGAGCAGAACACAGAAACCCCAAATGTGGGGAGGATTGTCAGGGCAGGTGGCACCTAGGTGTCACCCACATTGGTGGCTCTGGGCAGGCTGTCAGAGACCTACTGGCAGCAGCTGTCTGCACCCCCATTTCCCTGTGGCTCCTGGGGAGGCCTAAGTTGATCCTTTGCTCCCAGAAGAGAAATCACAGCAGGGAGGGTGACTCTAGGCTTGCCAAGGGCCTCCCACTTCTCTCCCTGGACCAGCACTCCAGGCCCACCTCCTCCCCTTTCCCTTGGTTTCTTACTCCCCAAGAGTTGAAGCAGCTGTAGAATTCTCCAGAACTCCGATGGACACTCTGGTGGCTCCTGGGCAGGGGTGTGGGGTCTGGATTTGGGGCGTGCAAGGGGCCCAGGGTTACTTCTCCCTGTAACATGGGCAGCAGGGGTGACAGCCTGCCCTTTGTCCCCCCAAACCTGGGAAGGCCTTCAGGTGACAGTAAGCTCTGGGAACAGACCCCTTTCCCACCCCATACTAATCTTTTGAGCCAACACGTGAGGGCTGTAGGTTAAACAGAATGGGGTCAGACGGTCTCAAGGTCCTCTCCAGGGTTTTCTGGTCAACTCCCTGGACAACTGCCAGGGCCTGCCCTTTGACCTGGAGGCCTCAGTGACCAGACACAGTCCCTGACCCACCTGCCCGGGCCCAGGCACTGCTTGGAAGGGAAGTGGTCTGGCCAGTGAGGCTCCTTCCTAACCCCACATCCTATACAAAGTCCTTGTCTCACTGCCAGAGCAGGATCAGCTCCACTGGCCTAGAAGCACCTTTGCCCTCGGAAATTGGGAGGAAAGTCCACTGTTCTAGCAGGCGGGCCAATTCAAATGGGCTTGCTCCAAGCTGGGACCTGCAGTTACTGAGACAGTCAGCTTGAGCCAACAGGCCACCGAGTCTTCCCGAAGGGAGCCGGGAAAGCCACACAGGACCCAGAGAGGTAGAACCTGGGGAAGGCTAGGTGCCGGCCGGCAAGGCTGGGAGGTGGGTCCCTGCGCTGAAGTTTCAGAGCAGGAAAGGGCATGAGGGGCAGGTCCCCTACAAGCCTGCCCATCACAAAGGAGACCGCCCAGCTCTGCAGACCTCACCCCCAGCAGCCCCGTCAGTAGGGTCTCAGGCTGAAGAAGCCCACGCTGGTGGGTGACTCCTTCACTGTCACTGTGATGAGGTTGGCGGTGACATCGGTGACAAAAACCTGCTCGATGAGGCTGCGGGTTGGCTTCCAGTCCTGGCTGGTCTGGACGGACACTGAGAGGCTCTGCCCAGTGCTCGGGAGCAAGGCTGAGTCAGGATCCGAGTCGGAGCTGCTGTTCTCCTCCCCGGTGCTCAACTCGGACAGCGCGGCCACCTGGCGGGCTTCTCCCGAGGCCGCGTGGGCCTCCTGCCCGCCCCCGCCGGGGGCCGCGCTGCCCTTGACACAGTCCCTCTTGCCCAGAGCGGTGGGCAGAGATGTCACCCTGGAGACCAGCTTCTCACTCTTGCTGGCATCGGGGGGCACACTGGGGGTCCCCCCGGTGCCCTTCCCAGCAGAAGGGATGGCCTTGGCGTTTATGGCCTGGCGGGCGAGCATGCCAACCCCGGCCGTGCCATTCTTGATACTCTGTAAGTCCAACACCTGCAGGCTCAGCTCCTGGCTGGGAACTGGCGGGGGGCACAGGCAGCCGGCAGGGACCCTGCTGCCTCCAAGCATGTGGGGCGCCCCCCCTGTGCTCCCGGCTTTCGGCTCTGTAGCTCCGCCACCAGGAGCCTTGGAGACTTTGCTTCCTGGGGCGTTTGTCCCCAGCTCCCCCTTCTGCGTCCTCACTTTCAGGTCCAGCCCAAGGCTGCACTTGGGGGCGGCCGGGCCCTTGAGAGCCAGCCTGCTGGTGGCCTCGGCCTGGCCCTGGGTCACCCGGTTCATGTAGTGCACGATGGAGCTCTGCCAGCTGATGCCGCCGCGGGCTGGGCTGCTCGCCATGCCCTTCATCAGGCTGGCCAGGCTCTCCGGGGTGGCCACGCTGCCGGGGCCGCCGCACGTCTCCTTGGCATGGGCCTTCAGGGCTGCCAGGCCCGCCACGGGGGCGCTGAGTGGAGGGGGCAGCTTGCCGGCGGGCGCCGCCAGGTCCTTCCGGGCCGTCTTGAGCACCTTGTCCAGGTTCCCGGGTCTGCGGGCAGCCTTCTGCTCCGGGGGCAGCGGCTTGCGGCCCCGCTTCTTCCGGACCGGGTCCTTCGGCTCGGGCTTGGCCACCAGGATCTGCGCCTTCTTCTGGGGCACTGGGTGGGTCTCGCGGCCCCGGGGGCCCCTCTTGGCATCCAGGTCGCTGTCATCGTCTTCGTCAGACGAGGAAGAGGACGATGTGGAGGAAGAGGAGGAGCTGCTAGATTTGGATTTGGAGGGTACATCGGGTTCCTGGAAAGACAAAAAGAAAGAGTGTCACCGCCTCTTCCAGTGCCAGCTGCCCATGGCACCGGGTTCTTCCTAAGAAGCTCCGGATGCCAGAAGCCAGTAACTCCAGTGGCTTCTAGAACACAGGGCGGCCAGGAAGACATTAGCTTCTAAGGGTTACAAGGCTCTCTATGAGCTTATATGGAATGCAACATCAAAGGTCGAGAAGGAAAAGGAAAGACAGACAGAGACAAAGACACAGCATAAATCCCATATACCATCAGCTTTAGGAAGACATACATTTAGTTCCAAGCTCTCCAGCAGACGCCTCGAAAAGGGAAATCCAGAGTTGCACAAAGTCCATGTCTCTCAAGGTTAAGAGCCGAAGGAATGAACATGCATGCGGGTTTTGGGATGCAATGAGTGGGGGGACTTTGCCTTCTTGTCTCAACCTCCCCAATTCCAAAGCCCACACCCTTGGGAGCCTTCTGTGACACGGGCAAAGAAGCCACAACAGCCTTACCCCAAACGCTAAACAGGCACACCCCCGGCCTCTCAGGCCCCTTGGGTGCCAACTGGATCAGAACTTTAGAAGGCGCGTTTTCGGGAGTCTGGACCAATGCTGGGTTCCCTGCCCCAAGGCTCTCCTGACTTGAGTCAAGGGTGGGTCGGATCAAGCCTGGAGGTCCTCGTGGCCCTGTGCCCCCAGCCTCTTTATGTCCCCAATGAATCCCTGAACCACAGGGCTGCCTGGTAACACCTTTAAACACAAAGGTTCTACTTAAATAAAACTCCCACCTCACACGGACTTAGCAGGAAGCCCTGGCTACCCTAGTCAAAAGGAGATTTAGAAGGAAAAAGGAAGTCTGGTCCACACCAGCGAGTTAGACTTGAAGGCAGAGAATCTCACGGCCTCCTGGAAAGGGTGGCTTTTGTGAGAGGTGATGGAGCTCTTGGCCCCAGTGGGTGGCTTCAGGATCCCGAGGCACCAAGGGGGACAAATTTCCGGGGAGTGTCCTTGGGAAAGGACCCAAGAGCACAGCCAGGACAGCGGCCAAAACCTCACCCTGTCTCCGGATGGAGAGAGGGAGGGGGAGGAGAAGGGGAGTGCACCTGCGCGTGGGTCCGTCTCCCCCACATACCCCTGTGGTTGCATCAGCCTGACTTCTCCCCTGTCCCCTTCCAAACTCATTCCTTTGGGATCCCCAGCTATACTGGCAGCTCCACATAGCCAAAGCTGTGGGCAGGTCCAGAGCTGCGTGGTACCCTGCCACAGGCCTGGAATAGGCCCAGTTAGTGGCATTTGCTCGGTCAACCTGTAAGCACCTACTGTGTATACACTTGTCCTTTTTGGTCCCTATTAAGCCAGCAGGCATGTGTGTGTACATTTGAGAAAGTATAAGCACTGGCCAAATCTGCTCTGCCATCCAGTGCCATCCAGTGGAACAAAGACTGGCCATCAATGCCACAGGAGACCCCCTCCAGAGTGGCTTCGTGGGTCCTGGGGTGGGGTGGGGGCGAGGGGTAGACAAGACCAGGAGCTCTGCAGCTGGCTGGTGACTCCCTCCGGCAGAGGCCTGGCGTGGCAGCCAGTCCCTGGGCCAGCAGCAGATTCTGCAGAAGTAAATCCCCCCTCTTCCAGAAAGCCCTGGAACCTTCCTCCAGCTCCCGCTCTGGCTCCCAGGTAAGCAGCTACCCACCTTGAGCTTGGAGCGCCGGCTACAGGAGGCCATCACGGTGTGCTTCCTCGGCCGGCCCCTTGGCCTCTTGCCTCTCTTTCGGTTCTGTGCTTCCTTCTCGTGCTCCCTGAAGATAATCACGGGTCAGGATGGGGTCCCCTGTGCAGCCCCTCCCTCCTGCCACACGGCTCCCATTATTACCAGATACACTGCAGAAACATACCTGAATTCACATGGCAAAAAAGCCCATTGTGTGCAACATGGGTTGACACTACTTTCACATCCATCCCTTTAAAGACAAGGTCTAAGAAATTCAAGCCACGCGGGAAAACGTACAGTTCTCAGTTTCCTCCCACCCCTCTAAAACCACCAGGGGCTAATTTCTGGCCACTTTCTGCAGGCAGAATGCTTTGTGGAAACTCTAGAATGCCACGAGTAAAAGAAGCCTTTTGGTCACGTGGCCCAATCTCTCTATTTCAAGCATGAGAAGACAGCGCAGGGGAGTGTGGGAACATCCCCCCAGGCTCTGCCTCTCTACTGCTGCCACAAAACCTTTACCTGGTCCTCGGAGCACCAGTGGAACCAATGCCTTGTTTCCTTTCTGCCCTATGATTTCTCCAGACCCAGTGCCTCTGGCTCCCAGTTCTCTCCCCAACCTTTTCTTTTTAATTTTTTTTTTTTTTTAAATATGTTTCTAAACTCTGCTCCTGATAGAGGTAATGAAGGCATAAAATTCCAAAGCAGCTAGGGCTTGTGGCTGGTGCTACCGGCAGTACCCCTTTAGCCCGTGATTCGGGGCCATGAGGCAAGAGAGCCACCTCCGGCCCCTGGGGGAAGCAGATGTATCTGGAGAAGTTTCCTGGCAATTAAAGCATGCAAACACCCTCTCACTGGGGGCTGCCAAGAGATCTCCAAGGATCCAATTAGCACAGCGCAAGCAGCCTTGGCCTCGACTTGCTGTCTCCGGAAGGAGGCCAGTGGACAAGCTCACAGGTCTCGTCTGACATCACCCTAGATACCTGTGCTCGAACCTGCCACCCTCCCTCCTGTCTGAGGACCACACCCTGCATGCCATGCATGCTCTGAGATCCATCATTTGGTGAGATGGGAGAAAATGGATCATTGATCTTCCTGGATTTTCTTCTTCCATGAGGTAACTCACACTGTCCCAGGGTTTGATGTAAACTCTCACATTTCTCAGGCATTTCCTAACCCAAGTGCTTGATGTTCCGCTATAACCCCAAACAAATTTTTTTTCTTTTTTGCTTTCAGGTCAGCATCCTCTCCCCTCCTCCTAGTTATGAGACCACCTGGCAGAGAAATGTACCAGCTAGTGAGATTTGTAACATCAACGCCCCAAACTCCCCATTCCCAGACTTACAGGAGCAGAACTAAAAAGCAGACAGTGAGGCTGCTGGCCAGGTTTTCTAAGCATCCCTAGGCAGGCACAGGCTTACCTCATTTTCTTTCCCCAAGATTCACTACCAAAATCCAGCTTTATTTATCTCCCTTTATCAGGGCCCCTCCAAGAAGGTCCCAAATGTCCAGCTACAGCCTAGGGGTGTAGGGGGACAGCATAGCTTAACCACGCTGCCAGATTGACCCCAGCTGGGAATATTTTGAGCAACAAATGTGTGACCAACAAAAGGGCAGGGCTGATGCTACTACCCACCCCTTGCTAACCTCAGCTGGCCACATGCCACACTCCAGCTCTCACTACCATTTCAGAGGATCTTTGACCCCAAGTTTCCTACCTAAAAATAGAAATGACACCTAGAAATAGAGGCACACTCGGCCTCCCCTGGTGCTCACGTGATTCTATCTCTTATGCATCCAGCGGAAAAGAAATATCCTGTTCTTGGTACGTCAGAATGTAAGACCCCACGCGGTGCCACACTCCTGCTCCCTCCGGGGGCCATCTCTTGTGCTGGGACCTGCATCCTGATTTTCCTTGGTGCTGTTTGCAAATTATTCAACAGAAAAGGACAAGGGAGAAGCCAAAACCTTTTAGGAAGAAATTGAGGAGCTCATTTTTGCAAGTCAAGACCCAAAACACACTCAGAGAACCTTCAGGGCAGGTCACTGTGGGGCTGCAGTGGGATTGGGGGTTGACTTCAGACCTCATAGGGAGCCATGGAGATGGCACTAGAGGCCCCTGGTGACAGCCTAGCGATAGAGCACAGCCCAGGACCCCTAGACAAGCAGTGGGGCTGCACTGTGGGACCGAGTGGCCACCGTCCCCCCGGGCAACCCGCCCCAACTGCCCACCCGTGTGCGCTCACTTCTTCTGGAAGGCCAGGAGCAGCCTTGGGTCCAGGATATTCTCCTCCGGCTCCCAGCTGTTGTGTCTGAAAAAAGCAAAGTGGGGCAGGGGGAGGGGGGCAGTGTAAAATACCAGGCAGTGACAGGGCCATTTTAGAAAGGAGCTGGAGGAGGGTGGCTGCCCTGCCCACCCACCCACCCCTAGGCCTGGCTGGTGGCAAGGGCAATGGGGCATGCAGGCAAAGCAGGAGGAAAGTCCAAACCCACATCCAAAATGAACTCCTACAGGCTGGAGCCCTTGCGGCCAGTATCCTAACCACAAACCCACCCAATTAAAGCATGGCCAAACAAGGAGTCCCGGGTCTCACTAGGGAGGAAAACAAATCCCAATAAAATGTAAAGTCGCAGAGAGGGAATCACCCAAACCCTGGTCCGGTGCCAACAAGGGAAGGCCAGGCTACGTCCAGGAGGCAGGGAGGGGGAAGAGGCTGAGGGGCACAGAAACCACAGTTGGAGATTAAGAACAACGAGGCTCCAACACTAGTGAGTGCGGTCGAGGGTCCGGGAGGGGAGGGGAGGGGAGAGGAAAGGAAAAGCACAGAAAGAAAATCGGGATCGGAAAGAAAGGAAAAACGGATCAGGGGAGCAGCTGTAAACAGAAAGAGCCCCTTCCGGGGATGCCAAACTCCCTCCCTTCCATTAAAAGGAAAGCAAGAAAAAAAAAGAACCCCAACAAGCATCAATAGAAAGCTCAGGTTACAGCTGGGGAAATATGGGCAGTGGGGGGGAAGGGGGAAAAGCGCCCGCGCCTCCCACCCAGCCTGGCCGGACCCGGGAGGGGGGAGCATGCAACAAATGGGCGCGGGAGGAGCGCGCGCGAGCGCAGGCGGGAGCCGGCCCGGCCCGCGGAAGGGGGATCCAGAGGGGGTATCCGGGGCGGGAAGTCTCGAGCCTCGCACCCCGCGGGCTTGTAAACAAAGGGCAGCCTCGGACTGGGCTCGGGGGCGGCGCGGGACGAGCCGGAGCAGCCCGCGGGGACCCGGCGAACTTCCCGCCCTCACTCGGGCCCTCCGCGTCCTCGCCGCCCCGACGGCGCAGGCCCAGGGTCCCCACGCCGTCCCCCTCCCTCGGGCCCGAGGCGGCGCGGGCGGGAAGCCGAGCCCGCATTGTTCGGGACTCACTTGGAAGACCAGCCGCGCCACTTCACCAGGTACTCCAGCTTCCCCTGCAAGGAGAGAAGAGGGGGCGCGTGAGCCGGGGGCGGCCGCGGGGCACCGGCGGCGCGGGGAGCGGCCCGGGACGCACGCACCTTGCGCAGCCGCTTGCTCAGGATGCACTCGGCAGCGAAGACCTGCTCGCCGACGCTGCTCAGCTCCTCCATGCTGCCGCGCGCTCCCGCCCGCGGAGCCCGCCCGCCAGCTCCCCGCCGCCGCCGCCGCCGCCCCGCACACAAAGCACCGCCCCCTGCGCGCGCGGCCCCGCCGGCGCACGCGCAGCGCCGTCGTCCCCGCCCCGGCCCGCGCCCCGCCCACTCGGGGGCTGCCAAAATCCGGCGCGGACCAATGAGCGCGCGGGGCCGCGGGCGGGGCGGGGCGGGGACGCATTGTTCGTGGCCTCGGCCTCGCGCGCGGGGCGGGGCTCCCGGGTCCTCCGGTGCGGGCGGGGACCGTCTTCTGCCGCGTCGCGCGTGGGGAGGTAGCCCGCTGGCTCCCGCGACGGTCCGGGGCGCTCCCGGCCTCATACTCCACTTTGTTTTCCGGGCAGAGAGGCGGGGTTGTGGCCGAGGGGGCGAAGTCGGGGGCGGACGGCGGCTCTCCCAACCCCCCCCACCCCACCCCCACCTGCTGCCCGCGCCGGGCCGCCCCCGGGCGCGGAGCCCCAGCCCGCCCTCTGGCCTTTTGAACTTGGTTTCCTTGGTCCGGGGGGAGTCGCCCTATTTTGTTTGGCACAAAAACTAGACGGGGCGGGGGATGGGCAAGAAACGGAAGACGAGGTACGGGGTGGGGGGTGGGGGCGCGACAAGAAAGGACCGGCCCTGACTCCCGCCGACTCCTGCCCCCTCCCGCCCCAATGACCAGAGAGCAAAATGAGCTGTAATAGCTGGGAAGGCGAGCCCGTCCGAGAAAGAAACTTTTAAGAACTCAGTAAGAACTGAGGAAGCGAGGAAACCGTAAGCCCCCACCTGTGCAGAGGGAAGCTATAAATTGCACCTTTAAAAAAATCTGCTTCATGATTTTGATGAGCTGCTTTGGGAGGGTGCCACGCTGAAGAGGTGTTTCCAACCCAGGACTCAGTAATTAGTGTACCCAGGAGGCTTTGACAACTAAAGTGTCCGTTGGGGTCAATGGCTGAAAAGATTGGACCACGTAACGAAAGTGGGGTGGCCCCCACCCGCCGGGTGGTCATCGTTGCCCGGCTGCCCTTTGCAGCTCACTTACGTGGTGTTGAGGTCAGTAAGGTCTGGAGTCGGGAAAAAATCAAACAGGCAATTAAAGAAGACGTATTAGCCTTAACTTTATTCATTAGGCTTAAATCAATATGATTTACCTTAATGAAAATGCATTTTCTGGTTTTGTGTTTCTCCTTGGAACATAGCTGCAAAGCACTCTCTGTTATACTAATCAAAAAGTCATTTCTCCTTGCTGGGGACTGTCGAAATGCAGTTTTGATCATTAAAGCCGTATTTATAAAGGATTCTGCAGGAGAAGTGTATTATATTTGTAAAGGGAAGTCCTACTGTAAAAAATGCTCACGGGCGGGCACCCATCTTTCAATTTGTGGCATAGCCTTCTGTTTATTTGGTTAAATAAGTTGTTTTTGCTTGATATCCTTGAAAGAGCTTGGGTAACATTTGCAAACTCAGAGATTATTTACAGAGGAAGCCAGAAAAGAAAAACTTGCTTGAGGGATGGATGATTGCCCACATTGTGAGAACCCCAGATCTGAGGTGAAGCAGGCTGATCCGGCGGGGTGAGGGCGCTGCATACAACCCTCTCCATCTTGTGGAGTCAGGCAGGAAATTACGAAGGTGGGAGCAAAGGCTATTTATTGTCATCCCACAAATAGCTGAGCCAGTTTTAACTCAACGTTTTCCTGCAGAATTTGTCTTGGGTGTGAGATTTTACCGCGGGATACTTGGATTTCAAAGATAATGTGTGAAAAGAAAGCTTAAAGAAGGGGAATTCTATCTTTCCCCACGAAATAAATTTGTCTAGAATTTGATACTAACACGTTGAAAAAAATCAGTTTCCTGGAAGGTTTAACATTGGTTGGATGAGATAATATTGAGATAATTTATTTGGAGAAACAGGACAGATTTACTAGAATGAAAGCATCAGATTCATAGGGGGGGCGATGCTCCCCAAAGTATGTGACGTGTTCCCCTAAAACAAAGCTGGAAAGGAGCAGGAGGAGGAGTCATATTCACCCAGCTGTGCCAAAGCCTGGCTTCCCGAAGGTACCTTCTGCCTTCTGTTTTGACTGTTCTATTTTAAGAATCACTCAGATAAGTTAGAACTATTTAATTTTATCACTCACTCAATTACTTTATCACCAACTATCGTCTGGGCACTTCCAGATGCAAGAGTCTAAGGCAGCGCAATTTGTAGAACTTTCCCAGGGGGTAGAAATGTCTTGTATCTGTTCCTTTCAATACTGCAGCCACTAGCCGTGGGTGACTTTGGCGCCCTTGGAATGTGATTCATGCAACTGAGGAATTGCATGTTTAATTTTATTTAATGTTCAATAATTTAGATTTGAATAGTCGTGTGTAGCTAAGGGCTGGGTACTGGGCAATGCAGGTCTGTAGGAATCGAGGAATTTACTTTAAACTGCCTTTTAAGTGAGAGCGATGCAGTTACTTAAATTATTCCTGGAACCTGCATAGTTTACCTGCACCCCCATTTGTGCTTAATTATATACAAGAATGTTTAAAGCAAATACAGAAAGATGTTTAAAATACCAGAATAAGAATATTATTCTTACACATTAAGTAGATATCACCTTGTTAGTCGAGATGTAGTGGAGAGGCTGGAGGGAATTGCCTGAAAATGCAGAGCTGTGTTCCGGTAGCCATGTTTCTTGAGGGTGATTGAACAATGATATAGCTTTCACAATGAGACTCTGCGAATGTGAAAACCTTGTGTCTGATGCTCCTTTTATCTACCATATCAACAAAAGAGTAGAACATATAGAATAAAAATAAATAGTAGGGGAAACAAATGTTAAAATAAATTTAGTAGATTGAAAAGCTAGTGATCAATGAAATGAAGGGGTAAGGGGTAGAGTATATATAATTTTTTTTCTGTTTTCGTTTTCTGTTGTCTTTTTATTTCTTTTTCTGAATTGATGCAAATGTTCTAAGAAATGATCATGATGATGAATATGCAACTATGTGATGATATTGTGAATTATTGATTATATATGTAGAACGGAAAAAAAAATCAAACTGGTGAGATGTACTTAAAAAAAAACCAGTATAAAGGAGTATATTCAGAGAATAAATAATTTGTTTAATATCAGTTTCTTTTTCCCCCTGTGCAAATGACAAAGCCAGTGACAAATGCTAACTCATTAACGTTTGAAATGATGAATTTTTTCATACTCATGTGGATGGAAAAGCAAAGAAGCAGAGAGAGGGAATGACCTGGCAGCTTAGATTCGCGCCAGCGGAAAAGCTGGGGATTCGAGACCCATCCAGAGACCCTGAATCTGTCAACTCCAGCAGTTAGACTTGTATAACTTTAGTGACATCTCTCAAAAACAGTTTCATAGCAGCTCATAGTTTATCCAAAAATGCCGTCTCACTTCAGCAATCAGAGAAAGCTGGCTACAGAGAAACTGGCCTTGTCTACACAGGACAGGCTCAGTTCCCAACGGCCCACAGGAGATACACTCAGGATATAAAATCCGGTGTGGTATTCAATATTTAATGTAAAGCTCTGTGCCCCCTCCTCTGCAGAGCCCCTCCACATTTGCAAGCCTGAAGTGTGACTGTCAGCCTAGAAGGTTGCGTGCGGCTGTTTCTGTATATGTAGTGGGTAAATATTACATGTACACGTCACGGTGTTTACACATCAGAACTCAAGTAAAAATAAGCAGTTACAGAACTTGCAGGGATTCTCAAACTTCTGGGCACATGGCACTGATGTCGGCCCTGGGGCCCAGACCCGTGGCAACCCCAGAGGCCTGAAAGCCCTTGAGGAAGCTCTGCAGCTCATGCCGTTGAGAAGAGTACCTGGCGGAGGGCTGCTGGTCAAAGCCCTGGTCGATTGGAAAGGAAATTGAATCCTGAACTGCTTCCCATCCACAGTCTTTGGAGCCTGGCCCTGCCACTTGCAGCGCTGGCCCGGCGGGGATGCAGGGGTGGCAGTGGAGGCAGTGCAGCCAGCAGCACACAGTAGGTCTGCCAAGGCTGCAGGGGATGCTGGGAAGAGAAGGTGGCGGGAGCAGCAGCTGCTGGAACCTGAGGCCCCCTCTTGCTGCCTTGCCCACTGCACTGCCCCTAAAGACCGGCACAGGCTGAGACCTCCTGCATCCTGGGGGCGGGAGGGGGTCAGGTTAAGGACAGTTGTAGGAGATGGGACATGGAATGTTAACCATGGTGTGGGTTTGGAGCCATTGGAGGAGAACTCTGCCGCCGATGGCTTTTATTTGAAGGGGCACCGCGTATTAATTCTGCAATCATATCAGTCCCTGATTCCAGTTTCTTCCTATAAAAAATTGTGTGGCAGGGAACATCTCCATGTTTGCACATGCACAATGTGGACGTGCCCGTTTCCCAGCCTTGCAAAGATGCTGCATTAGGGTGGTCGTGCCCCTGCATCGGGGCAGCTCCTGCCACGTGGGCCTTGAGGATCTGCTCCCATTCCCAGGCTGCCTGGGGTCGCCTCTGCCCTCCATGCTCCGGCTCTCAGCAGCTGTGGTAGTGACCACTCATTCCGGGGCATCTTGGCACACACCTCGTGCTCAGCTGGGCTGCGCGGTGTCCCGTCACAAATGAATCACGGCTGTTCCATGTCCCACATGGGCTCTTTTCAAGACCTTTGCCTGGAGAGAAATTGTTACAGTGTAGGGCTGTTTTATGGGGGCCACTTTCAGTGTGAAATATGTTAGGTTCAAGATTTTAAAAATGACCTTTAGGTATTAAGGCCCCCATCGAGGGGGATAAGGTATCAATGGCTGAGAGAGCTCATATAGCATCGAGAGGCTACTCTGGAGGCTACTCATACTCGAGCTTCAGCTAGATCTTGCTATTTATCGTGGTTTGTCAACCTCCAACCAGAACTATTCCTTCCAACCCTATAGAACACCTAAAACTGTATCTGAGATGCTACAAAGGTTCTAGGCACTAGGGTAACCTTCCAGAAACCTACGCCCTCCAGTTGGGTTCCTAGTCCAGATAAATCCTGAAACCCAAAGGTGCCAGCCTCTCCAGAGCATCAACGAGTTCCATCCCCCTATCCAATATTACCGACAGCCCTTTCCAGCATAAAAAAGTTAGAATGGGCGTAGCCCAAATACCCCTAAAGAGTGGGAGAAAGATCAAAAGAGAAGGAGGAGTTGTAACAGAGAAGATAGAATTTAACAAATGAGTGTGATTGCTGAATTATTATATTGATATTTCTTTTAAGTCTCCAGTGTCTTGGGTCAGCTAGAAGGAAAAACCTGAAATTGTAGGATGGTAACCCATACCGAACTCTGAAATCTGTTCTTCAACTAATTGTCGCGATGTGCTTTGACATTTATTGCTTTGTGTGTGTGTTTGTGTATGCTGTATGGCGAGGTCACATTTCATTATTTTTCCATGTGAGTGTTCCGTTATTGCAGCACCATTGGTTGAATTTTTGTTTGTTTGTTTTTTGGGAAGTGCATGGACTGGGAATCAAACGTGGGACTCCCGCATGGCAGGTGAGAATTGTACCACTGAACTACCCTTGCACCTCCAAACTACCCTTGTATCCCCTATTGCTTTTTTGTATAAACATTATTTTTCACAAAATGAAAACAAAAATTTCGATTGCGATGATGAATGCACAGCTCTATGATGACACTGTGAACTCTTGATTGTATACTTTGAGTACATGGTATGTGAATTTAGAATATATATCAATAAAAAATTAATAATTTTTAAAAAGCCCAAAGGAGAAGGTGGTGTTATAAAAGAGAAGATAGGATTTAACAGAGGAGTGTGACTGCTGAATCACTATATTGATATTTCTTTTAGTCTCCAGTGTCTTGGAGCAGCTAAAGGCAAAACCTAAAATTGTGAAGCTGTGACCCCTACCAGACTCTGCAATCTGTTCTATAACTACTTGTTACACTGTACTTTGAAATTTGTTTCTTTATATATATATATTATATGTATGTTATATTTCACAATAGAAAAAAAGAAACTATGATTAGTTAGCTGGAGGAGGAATCATGGAAGTGCAAGGAGAAAATGTGAAGAGAAACCCTAATTTTGAACAAATGGGAAGTTTTGATGATGACAAAAAAAAATCAAGGGTGAAACCTCGACTTAAAAATAAATAATAATATTTATTATATAAATATAATGTAATTATTACGGGATGTTCAAAGTGGGTAAACGAATACCTAAGTCATGAGTTTGCTAATTACCTCCCCCCAGGCTCGGCCATCTCTCAATCTGTGGAGCCCTGGCTGTCAAGGAGAACCCAGTTTGAGAACTGTGTTGCTAAGCTTTCTCCGAACCAAATGCATGCTCTATCTCACCCCCTTCATTAGTGGGGCTACTTCTTGTCTGCAGGAACCTAAACAAAGAACGGTCATTTAGGCCAGAACAAGGGCACTTTCTCTTCCGAAATCTTGAATCCTGCTGCTTTTTGGTGGGAGAATGTGAAGATCTGTGGGAGGGAGTAATGCTATAAAAAAAAGAAAAAGCCCCTTTCTTGGCTTCGTGTTGGAAACAATCTCAATTCTATAATCAGAGGATTTGCTTTTGGAGTCAAGGACTTTTAGAACTGGAAGGGACCATGGAAATCCCATTTCATAGGTGAGAATTCTGCAGCCTGCAGGACAGAGGCCCGTTCAGGTGAGGGAGCCTCTGAGCTGGGTCCCTGCCGACGGCCACACCGCAGCCTCCGTGCTCTGCTCCCCCAGCTGCCGCTGTGGCTGTCAGGCCAGCAAGGAGGGCACAGGCACGAGGTGGGGGGGCATGCCTGGGGCACCTCAGGGTTCGGGTGGACAGAGTGGAGGTCTCCATCCCCCTGCTCCAGTGGGAACCCGCTGTCATTTCATGGATTTCCTTCTGAGGTGCTCTCTGCCCAACCCCATGAGAACCTGAGAGCATTTCCTTGCAGTTCCTCTCTCCTGCTTTTGTTTTTTAGAGTTCACAGTGGAACCTGGAAGTTATTCCCCAGCATCTCTAGACCTGCTTGGCCCTTTTGAGACACCCCCACTCCCACCCCCATTTCCCCAGTAGGAATGGTGAGCCATGCCCACTTCTGCTCCTGCAGCACGGAGCAGCCCTTGTCTGTAAAAACAAGTCGCTGCACGCCGAGCAGACTCAGGGCTGCCGGAAAGACAGAGTCAGTAGGAGAGACACGTCTGAATAAAGAGATTTATTTCAGGGAATGGGCTCCAGTGATTGTAGAGGCAGGAGGGTCTGAAATCTGGAGGGTGGGCTGGAAACTTGGGCTGGAGCTGGTGCTGCAGAATTGAGGCAGAATTTCTTCCTTCCCGGGGAAACTGGGTTTGCTCTGAAGGCCTCTGAGCCACAGGAGAGGGCCTCCGCCTTGCAGAGAATCATTGCCTTCTCTGAGAACCCGCTGCGGCAGATGCCAGCCATGTCTGCAGAACACCTTCGCAGCCGCACCTGGGCGGGCGTTTGACGGACGACAGGGCACCATGGCTGACCGCAGGGATGTGCCACACTGACCGCCACGCTGGGCTCTGGTGGAAGCATTCACCAGGAGGGCGGACACAAGTCATGGTTTAAAACTGTTGGTTTGGCTCACGGGGCACACACGTGTCTGGGTCCCCTCCCTCTGCCCTGGTGTGTCCCGGCTCCTGCTGGACTCAGCGTGTGTCTGGGGGTCATGGGCTCCCCACGCTGGCCGTGCTGGCCGTGCTGGCCGCTTGCCTTGGAGGGGCTTTTACGGAGAACTCTGCTTCGGGGCTGAGAGCTTGTGATTTCTATTCCCACCTGCCTCCGTGAGAGGGGCTGCTGTCGAGCTCACCCTTCCATATTCCTCTCAGTTTTGCACAAGTCACACCATACAGGTCACTCGTGTCCCAGTGTGAGGGCTGCCGGCAGGGGCTCTGTGTCAGGCTGGGGCTCGGGAAACGATGCAGAGCAAGACAGCAGCTGCCCACGGCCTCGGCAGGCACAGCGCCGAACAAGCAATTATAACAAAGTTTTTTTTCTATGATCGCAGGGTAGCGGGTGGTGGTGGTGATGGTGGGGGAATAGTGAGATTGCAGGGGAGGGCTCTAACCTAGTCTGGGTGTGGGCTGTAGCTCTCCAGCTTCTGCCAGAGAAGTAGAACCAGTGGCTATATATATATGTGTGTGTGTGTACGTGTATATATGCACGTTCATGTATGTATATATACATACGTAGACATGTGCATAGACAGGCACACACATACATAAATGGGATTTAGTGTAAGGAAGTGGCTTGTGCAACTGTCATGGTTTCTAGGTGAGTCAGAAGTCCGTGAGGCTAGTTGTCAGGAAGGACAGACTGGGAGCTCTTGGGCAGAGCAGATGCTGCAGTGCACAGGCAGGAATTCTTCCTTAGGGAAACCTCAGCTCTGTTTTTAAGGCTTTCAACGGACTGGAGCAGCCCATCCTAATTACTCAGTACAATCTTGCACATAAAGTCAACTGATTGAGGGTGTTAATAGTGTCTACAAAACACCTTCGCGGCAGCAGCTAAAGGAGTGCATGGTTGCATGGTGGGGGGCTGTAGCCTGGCCAAGTGGACACAGAAAAGTCACCATCCCAGGGGTCAAAGAAAGTTCTGGGAGGCGATTACAGCCCACTGGAGACCTAGTTAGGGGTTAGCCACGGGAAGGGAGGAGAGCCAGGTGGAGGTGTCAGTGCGAATGAGAGAGGGTCAGCATGGATGTGTGTGTGTGTGTGTGTGTGTGCACGTATGTGTTGGGGAGATGGCAAGTAGCACGGCAGGCTGCCGAGGATCCTGGGCCAGGCCACACTGGCCTTGTGTCAGGGCCTCCAAGAGGCAAGCCCTTGCAGACCGGCCCTGCCCATCGATGCCCTCTTGCCCAGCTGGTCCCTCCTTGCGTTTGTTGCTCTGTGAATGCCATCTGCTCAGGGAGGCTTTCTCTAACCAGCCCAGAAACAATTGCTCTGTCATCTCAGTTCTCTGATTACTTCCCTGTATTTATTCCCTTTTGTAGTCATTGTATTAGTTTGCCTGTGTTTTCTTTAACTTTCTCATTAAATAGAGCGTCTGGACCACGGCATGACTGACACTTGGAACCAGGTCATTCTTTGTTGGTGGGGGCTGTCCTGGGCCTTGTAGGATGCTCAGCACATCCCTGGCCTCTCTGCCCTCGAGAACAGTGGCAGCATCCCTCTTGTCTTGGGCTAGGGTCTGTTATAGGGCAGGTCACTAGCCCCCAACCCTTCTAAGGAAAAAGATCAGAGCCTGGAGCTTTCGGGAGTTGATTTGAATAGGGATCAGTTATCGATTGCAATGTAGCGAATCACCCAAACCCGGTGGCTAACAGTAAGCATTTATTTGTTCAACATTCTCTGGGCTCAGCCAGATGGCTCTTCTGGTTGCACTTGGGATCATTCATGAGGCTGCAGTCCCCTGGCAGCCTGACTGGGGTAGGGTGGTCTGGCTGATGGTTGATGTTGGCTGTTGGTGGGTCACGCCTGCAGCAGCCCAGCTCCGCTTCTTCTCCTGGGGGCTGGGTTTCAGCCAGTTGGACCCCAGTGGGTAAGGCTTTTTACAGGCCTCTGCTGGGGCCATGTTGGTTGACATCCCATTGGCCAAAGCAAGTTGCATGGTCAACCCCTGGGGAGAAATAGCGGCAGAGGGGTGAAAGTTCAGGTGTGGAAGGAATTTGTAGCCATTTGCATTCCACTGGAGGATAAGATCACTGAACAGGTGAGCAGCCGCTGAGCCCAGCACCTCCTGAATTGGGTTGAACTGATAGAAGATTCTTCATTTCCCAGGCTTGCGGGTTGGAACACTAGCTGTTGCCCTGATCCTGTCCACTTACTCCTGCTTTTGTTTCTTGTGGTCCTCAGCACCTTCATCATAAGTAATACTCATTGATTCTTACTGTGTGGACATGAGCTAAATTCTTAGGTTTGAGCACCCAATCAAATGTGTGCAAAATACTTATTGTCAAAGTCTAGAAAACACCTCCCCATCCAAACAGTTGAATTTGTGTAGGTTAGATACAGGGATAATAAAACTCCATCACATGACTGAAAAATTGGAAATGGTTAAAGACTGGAAGTGCTCAAATGCGCTTTGGGAGAAGATGACTGAGTCAATTGTGATAGATTTGTATGATGGAAGGCTGGTCTCGCTGCTCGTTAATAACAGACAGATCTGCCCATATCCTTGGAAAGACCTCCAAGACACAATGTTATTAAGTGACGAAGCCAAGTGCAGAACCATGCATTTGGTATTATTTTGAGTTTGCAAGTGAAAGGGATTTTTTAAAAAATATTTTTCTTGTAAAAACTTCACATACAAACATACATTCTTGACATACAAACATTCCATACATGGTCTACAATCAGTGGTTCCCAATCTCATCACATAATTGTGTATTCATCACCATGATCATTTTTTTGAACGTTTGCATCACTCCAGAAAAAAAAGTAAAAAAGAAAAAAGAAAAAACTTGTACATACCATACATACCTCTTACCCCCCTGTCTTGTTGACCACTAGTATTCCAATCTACTCAATTTTGTGAAAGGTATTGGGTGCTGAAGATGTATACTCATTTTTGGGATGTCTAAGACACACTGACAGTGATTACCTTCCTGGAGCTGGGCAGAAGGGGATTCTTACTTATCAGTTTCTGGATTTGTGAACTATTTGTTGTTGTTGTTTTACTTTGGGCATGTTTGACTTTATATAAACTAATGTTTCCTGAGTTATTTGGCTTTATGCTCTCAGAATAGTTTGAGATTCTTTATGCTTTTATCTAATTTTAAAATCTCTAATCAATTTAATCAAAGTTTTCTGTAATAAAAAGCATTCAGGCCCTCTTCTCCTCTCAGTGCATTCTGATTTCTTTATTGCTGAGATAAATTAGAGAAGATCTAAATAAAGACGAGGTTTATGGGCTCCAAGATTCAATGCTTTTAACATGTCATTTCCCTCCAAATCGATCTAAGGATTTAACATATTTTTAATCAAACGCAAACATCTTTTTTTAAAATAAGAAATTGACAAGCTAATTCTAAAATTTATAAGGAAATGCAAAAGACTGGAATCATCAAAACAATCTTGAAAAATTGGAGGACTTACATTCCCTGATTTCAAGACTTACCATAAAGTTGTATAGTCAGTATAGTTTGATGGTGTGAGGATAGACAAATACAATTATTGGAACACATCCAGAAATGATCCCATACATACATGGTCATTTGAATTTTGACAAAGGCACCTAAGAAACTCATGAGGGAAAGGATACATACATGGTCATTTGAGTTTTGACAAAGGCACCTAAGAAACTCATGGGGGAAAGGAAAGTCTTTTCAACAAATGATAATGGAGAACTGGTTATCCATATGCACAAAAATGAATGTCAACCCCCAACTCACATGATTTATAAAAATTAGTTTTAACTGGCTCATTCGTTAATGTGAATATGAGCAGAGGTTCTAGAAGTAAACACAAAAGAATATCTTGGCAACCTTTTAGTTGGCAAAGATTTCTTAGATGGTCCTCAGAAAGCACTAGTCGTAAAAGAATATTGACAAATTAGACGGCCTCAAAATTTAAAATTTCTGCTCACCAAAAGACATCTGGAAAATATATTGCATCTGACTGAAATACAAAGAATTTATATCCCAAGTATGTGAAGAACGCCTACAAATAAAATACGAAAGGACACGCACTTCACTTTTTTTTTTTGCATGGGCAGGCACCGGGAATCAAACCCGGGTCTCGGGCATGGCAGGTGAGAACTCGGCCTGCTGAGCCACCGTGGCCCTCCCCAAGCACTTCAATTTTTAACAATGGGAAAAAGGCTTCTTCAGGCACTACACAGAACCTGATATCTGAATGATCAGTAAGCACATGAAGAAGAGCTCAACATCATTAGTCAATGGGGAAATGTAAATTATAATCATAACGAGAGATTACCCTGCACCCGCTAGAATGGCTACAATTAAATACTGACAACACCAAATGTTAGCAAGTAGGTGAACCTAGTGGGACTCTCAAACGCAGCTGCTGAGAGTGTGTGTGACACAAACCCTTTGGAGAATGGGTTTTTTTATAAAGTTAAACACACGTCTACCCTATGACTCAGCCATTCCACCCCTAGTTATTTCTACAAGAGAAACGAAAACATGTATACGATAGGACTTGTACAATAGAATTCAGAGTGGCTTTAGGTGTATTAGCTCCAAAGTGGAAACAACCCAAATGTCCATCAATGAGAGAGGGGTAAACAAATCGTGGTTTATGCATACAATGGAATGTTACTCAGCAAGAAAAAGGAATAACGACATATGGAACAAAATGGATGACTCTCAAAACCATTTTGCTGATTTGGGGTGATGGGAAAGTTCTGATAATGGAGGTGGTGAGGGTAGCACAACTTGTGAAAGGGATGAATCCCACTCAGTGGTGGGCTTGGGAGTGGTTGAGGTGAGATGCTTATGTCCAATATATGTTTCCACCTTAAAAAGAAAAACTAAAGGGTTTAGTGACAAATACAATACATGATTCTGGATAGGATTTAATAATAGAGGAGAAAAAGCTCTACAGGACAGTATTGGAAACTAAGAAAAAAATTGGAATATAGACTGAAAACTCAAATCAATGTTAAGTTTCTTGAATTTGATAACTGCACGTAAGGTGATTACGTAAGTGAAAGTCCTTGTTCTTAGGCAATGTCATGGCAGTATTCAATGTTCGAGGGGTATGGTGTGTGCAATCTACATTCAAGTGTTCAGAAATTAGAATAAACACCCAGGGCTGCTGTGGTGGCAGATAAAGGCCCCAGAGGTCCATGTCCTGGAAACTGAGGGTGTGTTGCTCTTTGTGACAAGCGGGCTTTAGGTGGCAGGTAGGATTGTTGCGAATCAGCTGACATTATGATAAAGAGAGTATCCTGGATTGCCCAAGTGGGCTGGTATAATCAGCAGGGTCCTTAAATGGGCAAGAGGCAGGCAGGGAGGGTGTCAGAGCATGGCCATGTGAGAAGGGCTCACTGACACTGAAGATGGAGGAAGGGACCACAAGCCAAGGAATGTGAACGGCCTCTAGGAGCTGGAAGAGGCAAGAAAAATAGTTTCTTCTCTGGAGCTGCTGAGAAGAATGCAGCCCTGCGGACACTTTGACTTCAGCTGCTGACACCCATTTCATATTTTTACCTCCAGAACTGAGAGGGAGTAAATGTATGTTGTTTTAAGCCACTAAGTTTGTGGTAGTTTCTTACCACAATAATAGAAAACTAATAGAGTTGGTGAATGTGGGAGAGTAGATTCAAATTTACTGCTTCCTGACCCCCAAATCCATTGTCTTTAAGATACTAGAAGGTACTGGGGCTCAGTATATACAGGGCAGTGTGTGTACCAGGGCTCAGTGTGTACAGGGCCGTGTATGTACCAGGGCTCAGTGTGTACTGTGAATCAGTGTATGCGGGGCTCAGCGTGTACCAGGGCTTAGCATATACCTGGGGGCAGTGTGCACCAGAGGATAGTATGTACATCGTTCAATGTGTATCTGAGACAGAGTGTACCAGAAGGTAGCCCGTGTCTCGTGCAATGTATACCTGAGGCAGAGTATACTTTGGGCAGTGTGTACCTGGGGCTGAGTGTACTTTTGGGAGTGTGTGGCTGGGGCTGCATGTATCTTGGGCAGTGTGTACCTGGGGTTGCATGTACCTGGGGCAGAATGTACCTTGGACAGTGTGTTCCTGGCACAGGGTATACCAGAAGGCAGTGTTTACCAGGGAAGGTGTGTACCTGAGGCAGAATACACTTCAGGCATTGTGTCCCTGGGGTTGAGTGTACCGAAGCATGGTTTTTACCACAAAGTATCCAGATTCTTTTCTTGTTTTCTCACCACTTTGATGCCCTCTGATCAAAGTTTATTCTCCTTTTCCAGTTTGAAAATTCCCGGTCCAGTCAATCTCCAAGTACTTTATGGCCTCTGACACAAATTGCCCCACTACCCCATCACAAGGATGTGTGAAATGTGTTCACATTACACAATTTTGTAGGTGCACGCTTGTGTTCACAGTGTTCCAGGTGCGTGTGGGCCTCTTCCAGCTGGAGGACTCACGTGGTAGTAAGGTGGATTTTTTCAGTGTTATTTCATGGATTTCCTGCCCCAAATACAAGAAGGCTCACTTCCCTGCGAGGTCACCTTACCGTGGTAGTTAGATTCAGGTGTCAACTTGGCCAGGTGAAAGTGCCTCGTTCTGTTGCTGTGGACACGAGCCAATGGCATGTGAACCTCATCTGTCACTGATTACATCTGCAGTTGGCTAGGAGGCGTGCCTGTTGCAATGGATAATGTTTGACTTAATTGGCTAGTGCCAATTAAGTGTAAATATACATGGATGTATATTTTTTCTTTAATTGGTTTTGGGGAATGTTTCTTTCCTATCACAGTCATAAAGTCTCCAGGGCAGGAACTTGACAATGCTGCTTTACACCCTTCGGGCACCCAGGTATTGCCAGCAAAAGCACATGGTTTGGAGGTAGGTGGGGTGAATTCATGCCAAGTCAGGGTGTGCTTGCAATTTTAAGCCCTCAAGTCCTGACTTAAATTAAAAATCCATTAAGTAAGGTTCTAGTTTGCTAGCTGCCAGAATGCAACACACTAGAGATGGATTGGCTTTTAATAAAAGGGGATTTATTTCATTAGTTGTTCAGAGGAAAGTCAGCTAACTTTCAACTGAGGTTCTTTCTTACGTAGGAAGACACAGGGTGATCTCTGTTGGCCTTCTCTCCAGGCCTCTGGGTTCCAACAACTTTCCCCGGGGTGATCCCTTTCTGTATCTCCAAAGGCCTGGGCTGAGCTGCGAGTGCTGAGATGAGGTATGCTGAGCTGCTTGGGCTGTGCTACGTTGAGCTCTCTCATTTAAGCACCAGACAATTAAGTCAAATATCATTCATTGCAGCAGACACGCCTCCTAGCCGACTGCAGATGTAATGAGCAACAGATGGGGTTCACTCGCCATTGGCTCATGTCCACAGCAATAGAACTAGGCACCTTCACCTGGCCAAGTTGACACCTGAATCTAACTACCACAGTAAGGTGACCTCGCAGGGAAGTGAGCCTTCTTGTATTTGGGGCAGGAATGTGGATTGCTTCCATACTTCTGGAAAGCAATTTGGCAATGAGCTTCCAGATCCTAAAACCACTCAAACCCTTACAGTAGGTGGTTCCGTGCCCAGGGAATATCCTAAAGGAAGATGAAAACCAGCGATGTGCAGAATGATTTATTTATGTACTAATTTGCTCACTGCAGCGGAGCATATAAGTAAATTGGGAATAGTTCAGTGTCCATCAGTGGCTCTTGACCAAATTCAGCATGGTGTGTTTTGGGTGTCATCCACAAAATTCTCTCCAACCCTTAAAATTCAAGTTTTTGAAGCTATTTGACATGACATGGGAAAAACCTTCATGTATAGTGTAAATTTTTTTTTTAAAACAGTTTAGAGATAGGCATTGTGCTCCCAATATTATAAAAATATCCATGTATCTGTTCATGGAAAAAAGAGTGCAAAGAAACAATTAAAATACTGAAGCGATATCACTGAAACATGAGATTAAGAGTCATTTTTATTTTCTTCTTGATGTTTGTATTTTCCAAAATTTCAGTGATGCACACATCTTACCCTTACAATCAGAACTGGAAAACTCAGACAGTTAAGTTGGGGCAGATGGAGTGGCTGGCGGGGTAGCCATGAAGAAAAAAGCTTTTGACAGAGAGAGAGAAAAAATAATGAGAAAGAGAAAATGAAGAGGCACTGGCTTCAATCAATTTAAAAAAAAATCTGAAACCAGGAAAAGAAGGCTGACACGTCTTAAAAATTACAGCCCATCAAGTTTTTGTATTCATGATTCTTTACATAGGAAAATGGTAGCCTTAAAATGCATCAAGTAATAATGTTTAGAAATAGGAGAATTGAGTGAGGAATAATAGCAGCAGGAAGTTCTGAGCCATCTATCTAGGAGACTATGACCAAGGAATCACTCACTCGGTCAATGTGTCTAGAGTAACCTCTGGTCTCTGCACAGGATACATTCTTTGAATCTCCTGTTCTGGGGAGAGCATCCTCTTCCCTTTGGGTCTGACCCCCACCCTCTCCAGGTCGTTGGGTGTGGCCTGGGGACCCCCGGGGACTCACACTTTCCTGGGAGTTTGTTAGCCCTGTGTGAGTCTGGCTTCCTCCGAGGTTGGTTCCTGCCCCTGGAGTAAGTCCCTCTGTTACGAGACGTGGAGACCAGCATGAGAAGAGCAGTAGAGGAAGGAGATGAAGAGGGGAGAAGGAGAAGCCTGGGAACAAATCCTGAGAAGCTGGACCCACCTGGCCCTTCCCAGTTGGGAGAGTCCCTTAGCAGCTCAAGCTGGTGTGAGCTGGTTTTCTGCCCCTTCCAGCTAGGGGCAGAAAGCCGAGAAAAAACCAGAAAGCCAAGAAAACTTGGCTTCCAACTAGCCGAGACCACACTTTCATTCACCTCCTTAAAAGCATTTACAAATGGCCGTGAAGAAAATCAACTTCCAAAAGTAGAAACAATACAGGCCGTGCAACAACACAGGAGACTAATCAATAAAAGGGGTACAAAGAAAGAATCTAAACAGATGCATCATAAAAGAAATAAGGCTGTCCAAAATGTGTCTTAAAAATGTCCAACATCATTGTATATTAGGGAGATTGCAAATTAAAGCCACATGGCCATTAGCATAGAGCAAATTTAAAGAGACTGATAATACCAAGTGTTGGCAAGGATATAGGGAAGCTCGAACCCTCAAACATGGTTGATGGGAATGTAGAAGGGTTCAGGCACTTTGGGAAACAAGTTGACTGTTTCTTAAAAAAACTAAATGTAACTTTACCATATGACCCAGCAACCGCTTAGGAATGCATCCAATATGTCCACAAAAAGGCTTATCTATGAATGCTCATAGCTGCTTTATTCATAATAGCCCCAAAGTGAAAACAACCCACATATCCTTCGGATGGAGAATGGATAAATAAGCTGTGGTAGGTTTATCCATGCCACTGATCATAACTCAGCAATGAAAAGGAAGGAATTGCTGATTCATCCGCCAACATGGATGAATCTCGAAAGCATATTGTTAAGTGAAAGAAGCCAGATGCAAAAGTGTATATACTGTAAGATTCATTCATATGAAATTGTAGGAAAGGAAGAATTATGGGGACAACAAGGAGATTAGGTGGCTGTAGGGATTGATTGCGAAAGGGCACATGGGACTGTTTGGTGGATGGAGATGAGAGAGTGGGAACCCCACATTTTCAGGCAGTTCCCTCCAGCCTCTCCACTACATCTTGACTAACAAGATGATATCTATTTAATGCATAAGAATAACCTCCAGGATAACCTCTCGACTCTGTTTGGAATCTCTTAGCCATTGACACTTTATTTTGTCTCATTTCACTCTTCCCCCTTTTGGTTGAGAAGGTTTTCTCAGTCCCCTGATGCTGAGTCACAGCTCATTCCAGGATTTCTGTCCCACGTTGCCAGGAAGGTCCACACCCCTGGGAGTCATGTCCCACGTAGACAGAGAGGGTGGTGAGTTTGCTTGTTGTGTTGTCTGGAGAGAGAGAGGCCACATCTGAGCAACAAAAGAGATTCTCTTGGGGGTGACTCTTAGGCCTAATTTTAAGTAGGTTGACCTATCCTTTGACCCACCCCTTTTTTGAAAAAAATATTTTTATTGAAAAATCTTCACCCATATACAGTCCATACATGGTGTACAATATCATCACAAAGTTGTGTTTTTATCGCCATGATCATTTTTAGAATATTTGCATCATTCCAGAAAAGGAAATAAAAAGAAAAGAAAAACTCATATATCCCATACCCCTCATGCCTCCCTCTCATTGACCACTAGTATTTCAATCTACCCAATTTTTTACCCTTTATCTCCCCTATTATTTATCTGTTTTTTAATTCTTATTTTTTTACTCATCTGTCCATACCCTGGATAAAAGGAGCATCAGACACAAGGTTTTCACACTCAAACAGCCACACTGTAAAAGCTGTATCATTATACAGTCATCTTCAAGAATCAAGGCTACTGGGCCACAGGTCCAGCCACTCCACTACACCATAATCTAAAAAGGGGATGTCTAGATAATGCATAAGAATAACATCCAGGGTAACCTTTTGATTCTGTTTGGAATCTCTCAGCCACTGAAATGTTATTTTGTCTCATTTCTCTCTTCCCCCTTTTGGCCAAGTAGGCTTTCTCAGTCCCATGATGCTGGGTCCCGGCTCATCCCAGGAGTCCTGTCCACGTGACCGGGGAGCTTTACACCCCCAGGAGTCATGTCCCACATAGGCTAGAGGGCAGTGAGCTCACCTGCTGAGTTGGCTTAGAGAGAGAGGCCACGTCTGAGCAGCAAAAGAGGTTCTCTGGGGGTGACTCTTAGTCCTAATTATAAGTAGACCTAGCTTCTCCTTTGCATGAATAGGTTTCACAGGGGCAAGCCCCAAGATCGAGGCATCTACCCCTTTCAATGAGAAACCTTGGCTTCCAAAGACCAAGGCTCCCGTCTAATCATAAGCTCATCATGGACAGGCAAGACTGACAGTAGGTTGCCTGCTGCCTTCAAGACAGTTTCCATGCAAGTAGGGACCCCCAGTCATGGGTCAGACAACCAGAGCACAGGCTGGCTGCCAGGGGAAGGAAGTACCCCATGTAAGGCACACTGTAAAGTACCTCATTATCTCAACCCCAGGATCAATCCTGTCTGGCTTTTTAGGCTTTCAGACTGCCCGCAATCAGAAGCAATGGATTCTAATTCTTCAAACCAGTCCAGTGTTGCACAGCCATCAAGCACTCCAGCTGGTTTTATGTGTAAGAACCATGGTCCTAAATCATGTAAATTTTTATATTGCTGGACCTGACACACTAAAGATAACCTTGAATAACAACAGCTGCAATGGAAAATTTCTAATATACCCAAATTAGTGTATTTGCGCACAATTCAAACAGAGGAACCGTAAGATCAAACAACCCGAGTGGAATACCTTTTCAGAATTGGTACTTGGAAGCAGCCACGTGTACACCAAATTTCAAAATTACTTCTCTTCAAGTAGCAAATACCAAATTAAAGAAGTTATCTCAATGCGTGGCTAAACTTAACAGACTGTCCGAAATCTCTCAATTCTCCAAGGCCACCTCAGCTTCTTCACTATCTTCCTGCCCTCCTACAATTTATCCTAGTCGAGAGGAGCTGCCCTTTTATAATAAAGGGCCCTGAAGCTCCATCAGACCCACCTCACTTAGCCTCTTTTAAAATCAAACCTCAGGTGGTGTGACGGTGGTTCAGTGGAAGAGTTCTCACCTGCCATTGAGACCCGGGTTCAATTTCCGGTGCCTACCCAAGCATTAAAAAAAAAAATTAAACCTAATAAGGGAGGTACAGAAACTGCCTCTGTCACCCACACTCCTTGGACTAAAACTAAACCAAAAGACTTAACCAAGGAAATCCCAAATCTTATGAAAGATCCCCTAAAACAATGGAGCGCATTCTTTAATTGGTGTGTTGAATCAGCCAAAAGAGTAACTGATCCAAAATTGCTTTTTTAAAGGACTCCTTAAAAACATAAAAATAAATAAGTAAAAACCTAGCCTTAATAACCTCTGAAAGACAGGATTGGACAGTGCTGCCCTCTAGGCTTCCCGGACTCCTACTGCTTCCCCTTGAGTCCCTCCCTCATGTCCCTCTTTAACTGACCAGTAACGCTTGGCAGATGCCCTCGAAGGCCAGACCTTCTGAGAATGCTGGACTGATCCCTCCCCTCCACCCTGCAGCTTTTAGCCCCTGATCAAGAGCAGAGAATTTCCCAATCCTAACATAGACGAAAAAAATTATAAGGAATTTAGAATTCTAATTGGAGTTTATAATCCAGGTTTGTCCGACCCATTTCAATTTGTGCATATGACTTTAAGTCCGGGTGAAATAAAAAATGTAGATAAATCAAAACAGCTAATTGGGAAAAGCTAGAAAATTAGACAAGGGATCCTACAAATCTTATAGTAGAACTCTCACAAAATAGCCAAATTGCTAAGGACACCCTAATGTAAACCACAGTTATAGTAATGTGATAATTATAATAATGTATTTTCATCAACTGTAGCAAATGTACCACACTAATGCCAGGTGTTAATAACAGGGAAAATTGCATGTCTAAGGGCTGTTCTATTTAGGAACTCAGTATTTTCTGCATGATTTTTCTATAAACCTACAACGTCTTTAATTAAAAAAAGTTATTAAGAACTTATTAAATGTCATAAGGAAGACTTTCCCTCAAAAGACTGATTGGTCAATAATCCAATCCTGTGGACAAACAAATGAAAGGATAAACCTGCTTAGAATTGAAAGAAGCAATTATCTCAAATCCTCAGCGCTCACGCCGGTCTTTGATCTTTAGCCGATGCATTTAAAGGGGACACTGTTCTCACTACTTGTCATGGACTTAAACCTAATCTTGGGAAGTTAACATGAAAAACATAAACATAATTAGGAAGCTGTTTCTTAAAAAAAATTGTCGAATTAGGTAAACATTAAAAAAAAAAATCTCTGGATCAGAATAAACATTTAAAAATAAATAAATAAATAAAATCACCTTTCCAATCACAGCAACTCCAGAAGGATGGGAAAAAATATTATGAGTCCCTTCTCCCACTTTTAATAACAATCAATACAAACATAAAAGTACCCCTGAGAGGAGAAAAGCAAAGGGCAAAATAGCTATATTGCAAGCAATAGGAGCATTGAAAACGAGTTTGTGCATTAAAACAAAAAAACAAACTCGACCAAGGAGTGGGGTGCATTCTTTAACTAATATTCAAAAGCTTCTAAAAGATGCAATAATGATAAAATAGCTTCTTTACCAAAATCATATGCAAACACCCTCAAAGATAGATATTGCAAATTGCCATGGTATGTCAAGCCCCAACCAACAGTATTCTTGAAAACCCTAAAGAAAACCCAGGGCTCTGTCTGAGGCACTATAAAAGTTTCCTTCAAAGTTTATTTTTCAGAAAACTAAAACCTCCAGGTTGTTCCTATGCCAGATAAACCCTGAAACCTAGAGACATCAGTTTCATCAAGAACATCAACCAACTGCATTCCCCTACCCCTTTATGTGAACTCCTTTTCATATCATGAAGTTAGAATGTTCATTGTCCAAATATTCCTAAAGATTGAGAGACGGATCAGATGAGAGGAAGGAGTTGTAACAGAGAAGTTAAGATTTAATAAATGAGTATGACTACTGAATCATTATACTCATGTTCATTTTTCAGTCTCCAATATATTGCAACAGCCAGAAGGAAGTACCCGAAATTGTGGAACTGTAACCCATAGCACACTTTCAAATTTGCTGTAGAACTAATTGTTAAACTATACTTTGAAATTTATCACCTTTCTGCATATATGTTATATTTCACAATAATTTTTTTAAATAAAGGGAACATTAAAAAACAATTAAAAAGAAAATAAATATATGTAAAGTGGGTCAAGGACAAAAAGTCAGCTCTTTTATTTAAGCTAGTGAGTTTTCTATCTCTGTATTTTATCTGTGCTTCTAAATCTGTTCCTGTTTATGCTCATGGCTGAGAATTCTAATCTGTAAATCCTCTATTTGTATACTAATTTAATATTGTTCATTTACAAAAAACAATTGCCTTCTGAGTTATCAATGTTAAGTACAAAAAAAAAGAGGCATGCATTTTTGGAGCTGTTCTTCCTTAACAATTGCAGGTTTACCAATCAGATAAATTAATATTATATCTACTAGATATTTAAGTGAAAAACGTGTAAGTTAAAATTTAACCAAATTGAGTCCTTACTCGAAGTTTTATTTTGACAGTAATTGTGTTTTATAAGACATCAGCTTGAAGACAATTTGCAAAATCATTTTGTAACTTAAGTATATAAGGTATACAGGTTGTGTTTTTATTAAGGAAAAAATAATAATTTTGTCCTACCATAAAATGAATGGTTGTTACAGAGTGAGAAAAAAGAAATAAAGGGCAAAACCTAAATGGATACAGAAAGTTGTAAAAGGTTTTCAGAAAAAGAATTTTCTTTCTTTCTTTTTTTTTTGTTTTTTAGGTGCATGGTCCAGGAATAGAATTTTATTTCTTAAGGTCAAAACTGGATAAGATTTGATGGCTCTATATATACCTTTTTTAAGAGCCTTACTATCAAACAGTATACTGATACGAACCTAGAATTTGGTGTTTTCTTTATTTAAATGACAAAGTTTTCTTGAAGGTTGTAAAGTTTTTTTCCTGAACAATTAATACAAAAGCCAGAAAGCCTTTGTTTTATCAAAATAACTTCATGTACTTTATGTTGACTTTACCACGCCTTTAATTGTTTAAAAGAAACGTCTTCTTACTTTTAAGACAAAATTTTTTTCACCATCATGTTATCATCTATATTTGCCTTTAAATTTTTAAAGAAAAGAGCCAAGTGTTTCACAATGAGCTGTGATCCTATTTCACCAAGTGTTCAACCCTAGTGACAAGTTTTAACATTTTACCCTCTCAAATCAAACTGTCTGTTCTAGTTTGCTAGCTGCCGGAATGCAATATACCAGAAAGGGAATGGCTTTTAAAAGGGGAATTTAATGAGTTGCTAGTTTACAGTTCTAAGGCCAAGAAAATGTCCCAAATAAAACAAGTCTATAGAAATGTCCAATCTAAGGAATCCAGGGAAAGATACCTTGGTTCAAGAAGGCCAATGACGTTCACGGTTTCTCTCTCAAGTGAGAAGGCACATGGCGAACATGGTCGGTTTCTCTCTCAGCTGGAAGGACACATGGTGAACACGGCATCATCTGCTAGCTTCCTCTCCTGGCTTCCTGTTTCACGAAGCTCCCCGGGAGGTGTTTTCCTTCTTCATCTCCAAAGGTCGCTGGCTTGTGGGCTCTCTGCTTCTCGTGGCTACGTCGTTCTTCTCTGCTCTCTCTGAATCTCTCATTCTCCAAAATGTTTCCTCTTTTATAGGACTCCAGAAACTTTTCAAGACCCACCCAAATGGGTGGAGACATGTCGTCATGTAATCCAGTTTAACAGCCACTCTTGATTAAATCACATCTCCAGGGAGATTATTTTAGAATAGGGATTATTCTCCCTTTACGAAATGGGATTTAGATTAAAACATGGCTTTTCTAGGGGACATACGTCCTTTCAA
The DNA here is from genome assembly GCF_023851605.1 of Tamandua tetradactyla. Lineage (NCBI taxonomy): Eukaryota > Metazoa > Chordata > Mammalia > Pilosa > Myrmecophagidae > Tamandua > Tamandua tetradactyla. The sequence continues at coordinate 72,071,619 of NC_135332.1, read as the reverse complement.
ACCCACACACTGTCTTTTAGATTTTTCAGAGAACCCCTAGAAAATCACAAAGAATCGCTCTTTCACCTTGTAAAGAGAGGTGCTAAAAATAGATTTGTTTCCTATGTTATACACTGCATGGGACATATTGTCAGATTAGAGGGGACTTTCTAACTTTCTGTTGGTTGGATTTATGTAGAAAAAGTGTTTTAAAACCTATATTCCAGAAATATAACGTTCCTAGAAATTTGTCAACGTCCTCACTGTCTATGAAATATCATACACTAATCTACCTCATCTTAGACTAGAGTATAATGTTATCAAGCAGAACTTCAGTTATTAAAAATGTGTGACATGCCACAGAAACAAATTTTCTTCTCAATTGCATGAGTTTATAATGAACTCTCATTAGTTCTCTCACTTTTATAAAATGGTAATAAAGTTAACCATAACCATTCTTTATTTTTTATGTTTAAGTCTTTTATAGTCCACACATCATTTTTATTTTATTCTAATCTAATGTTTTCCTGAAAACCCTTGTAATCAGCTACAGGCCAAAGTGTTTTATCTTCAGCAAAATACTGTCTCAGAAATCGGTAAGAAAGGCTGTGCCGGGAACTCTGAGCCACCAGCTTCTAGTGACATTGCTTAAAAAACTTTGAGACCAGATAATAGGGTTGACTCAGGATCTCCAAAAATCTGATAGAAGCTGATGGGCTTGGGAGATGGCTAACACCACGCTGAGTGGAACAAGAATTAATTACCTAGGATCGAATGAACTGATAAAGAATAATTATGGATTTTGTTTGAAATATTGCTGATGCTTTCATGCTTTGTTTTTGAAATACAAGAGGTCCCTTTTGCTTTTTCCTTAGATTTTAACTAAGAGAACATTTATCTTTTTCCTCCCTGCCTGATCCCCTAAAATTCAGAAACTCCCGTTGAATATTCTTATTTTCATGGAAGTATAATTATTGGCATAAATTCAATAAGAAAATTATTGTACTCCTTATTAACAAGACATCACTTGAAATGCTGATTATATACAGCCAAAGCTTTAACTAGAATATCAGATTAAATATGATATTAGCTAAGTCGTGATTCTTAGGGTGACTAGATTCATAGCGTGTTTTAAACTTTGCTAATCTTTTTTTTATTATTATCATTATAATCATTATCATATCCCTTATTTGTTTCGTATCTAGAATAATGGCCATCAACTACCTCCCAAAGCCATGCCAATGCTGCAGACCCTTAATCTTAAAGCTTCTACTTATAAACTTCATGGTGAAGCTAAGCTTAACCATACTGCCTGAGAGTCACTTCTCGAGAACCAGTTTGTTGCTCAAACGCGGCCCCTCTCTAAGCCAAACTCTGCAAAGAAGCTCACCGCCGTCCCCCGTCCCCCGCTACGTGGGACATGACTCCTGGGGACGAACTTCCCTGGCACTGAGGGATTAATACCAAATGTTGATGACCGATGCTTTCGGAGAAAGATCTTGCTCAACAGAGGAAATTGAGAAAAGAGGGAAAACACAATGGAGTTGCCATGGCTAGGAGCTTTTAAATGGAGTCGAGAGACCATTTAGGAAGTTGCTCTCAGCCAGAATCACAATCTGCCGAAGTCTGCAGGGCTAAAAAGCAGCAGTGTTTCTTAGGGCATCTGGCTGCCATGGAAGAACCACAAGAGAAAGAACTCCGTAAACTGTCTACCTTGAAGGGCACCTGGAAAGCCCTAAATATCCGTCACTCATAATTCTTTACAAACAAGTTATGCAGTTTTTCTTTAAAAACCCTTGCTTGGATGCCCCAAGACTGAGACACAGTTTGGGTTGCTACCTGCATCTGTGCTTCCCAAATTGCAATTCTAAAACCTCACATAAATGCTTTTCTGCCTTGCAGCTCACTCTGTAATTTCTTCTTCTACAGAATATTCTAATAGTGATTATGGTTGTGGTTGCATGATGGTGTACAGTTACCAAAATTCATAGAACTGTAACTTTAAAATGGGTGAATTTCACTGTATGCAAATTATATGCCCAAAAAGTCCGGAAAAAAAAAAAGAAAAAGAAAAATAGTAAAACTGGCAAAATCCGAACAAGCTCGGTGGGTTGCACCAATGTCAGTTTCCTGGTTGTGAGGTTGTTTTGGAGTTATGAAGATTGGGTGAAGAGTACCTGGGATCTCTTTGTGCATTTTTTCCCCTGCAATTTCCTATGAATCTTGTTTTTTCTAAACAAGAAAAACTAAAAGAAAAAAAAAAAGAATCTAACCACTTGGATATTTAAACAGTTTTCCAAATAATGCTTAAGTTAGAGAAAAATAAAACCTGAAGATGATTTAGAGGTGTAAGGCAATGAGAAAACCAAGCATCAAAACCTTTCCAAGTGGCGAAATAGGCTTTTCCAAAGAAAATCCATAACTGGATGGCTTTGTGTGGCTGCCCAGCCCCAGTCTTCTTAAGAGAAACTCCCTTCCCTTTGGGGTGTTGGCCCTGTGGTCAATCTAGCCATCCTGCCTTTTCCGCTAAGGAAAGCCCATGGGGTCCCTGGCAGACTTCTGGAGGCAGGCGTGGGCACTCAGCCTCCTGGCCAGTGGCCTCTCTGTCCCGGGATCTAGAGTCGGGCAGGGCGTCAGGGAGTGGGGAGATGGCTGGAATTCCACCCCTTCCTCCTGGGACCCAAGCTGGCCAATGCCCACCTGCTCCCAGACAGTCCTGTCCACCTCCTGGGTGATCCCATAAGCGTCCTTGAGTTCTCCCGGCTGCAATCCCTTTTTTGCAGCGAGAATTCTTTAAACCCTTGTGGAAGAAAAAAAAAAAAAAAATCAAGCCAGATGATGAGCAGTCAACCCGAGAACTAGAAAAAGAATCACAAAATGAACTCAAAGAAATTAGACGGCATTCATAAGGATAAAGAGAGAAATTAATGAAGTATTCTTAAAGAGATGAGATGCAAAAGCCAGAGCTGATTTTTTTTTTTTTTTTTTTTTTTAGAAAAACTAGCAACATTTAAAGGAAGCTTCTGGCAAGTCCTATGCCGTTAAAATGAAGAGAAATGTAGGATCACATGTAAAGAGGATATAAAAATGCTGGTAGGTTAACACTGCAGATTTACACCAGCGCATTAAAGGTCTATTTAAAATAGGTGGTTTAATAAGAAAATATAAAGGCAAAGAGAGAAGAGAGAAATGGGAGAGAGTGGCTCACGTGTCCCCCCTTCACAAAGGCTGGCTCAGCGAGAGGTCCCGCCTTCCCCTCCATGGCTGGGTCAGACCTGGGTCATTTCACCTATTTCGGAGCGCAGGGGACATGGCCAGCTTCCCAGTTCATTCTCTGAGACCGGAAGAGCTGAGTCTAAAACCCGAGGGGAAGGGGAGAACGCTGCACACATCTCCTTTGTGAATACAGATGCAAAATTCCTACATAGAATATTATAAAATAAAATCCAGTGATGCAATTTAAAAAGGTGTTTGATAAAACACCACAACAAACAAACAAACAAACAAACAAAAAACCACAACAAACAATCCCCTCGATCATCAGGGAATCTAAGGAAACTTCTGTCATTGGATGAAGCGTGACTGTCGGAAACCAGAGCCAAAGCCGGGCAGTGAAAGGGTGTGTGCAGTGATAGCAAATTGCAAACGCTGTCCCCAAGGTCTGATTTAATGGGATGCAACAATGGAGAAAAGATGCATACGTTGAAAAGCAAAATCCGGAGTTTCATTATTTCTGTATAATAGGGAAACCTCCCTAGAAAATAAAGAAAACACCCTGGAAACCTATGAGGACAGATAAGCAAACCCAGTCAAATGACCATTTCAAAATGACTATTAAGAATACTGATAAACTTCACGTTCACAAGAGCAGATTTGGAAACGTAATGAAAGTGTAAACATCCCTTTAAAAACAGCAATGGAACTGTGAGATGTTTCTGAATAATCATACAGGAGATGGAGGAGGTGTCTGTGAAGAAAACCACACAACGTCTCCAATGGACAAAGAAGCATCCTGGAGGAAATGCAGAGCTGGCCCGCGATCCATGAGGAGGGATGACTCGATATTGGAAAGATGTCAGCTCTCCACAATTTAATAACCAGTTTGATACCATTCTAATAAAAATATCGAGGTGGATTTTTGTTTTTTATTTTAACCTGACAGGTTGTTTCTAAGATTCATCTGGCGGAATGAATGGGGAAAATATACCAGAAATCTTTGAAAAATTATTCTTAAAGGAGAAACGAGGGAAGATTTGCCATATCACATATGTCAAGGGCCAGGAGTGTAGTTTTAAGCGGGTGGGGGCAGCACAGGAGGGGCAAACAGCGGAGGAGCCGGGGACAGGGCCATGCGGACAGGGTGTCCTGGGAACCAGTGTCCTCAAGAGCCGAGTCCCCCTGGAACCCCAGAATGTGGCCCTATTGGAACTAGGTCCTTGCAGATGTGACTGGTTAAGACGAGGCCATCCTGGATGACGGTGGTCCCTAAATCCAGTGACTGGCGTCCTTGCAAGCAGGCCAGGTGGGGACACGGAGGGAGGAGCCAGGGGGGACACCTGACCTCTGTGCCTGCAAGCCCCAGGACTGGCCGTGCGGGAGTCCCTGCTGATACCTTCATCTTCTGTCCCCGATGCTCTTGTCTGAAGCCCCCAGTTTGTGGTCTTCTGCTTTGTCAGCCCCTGGAGTGCGCTGATGGTGATGGCGTTAGAATCCGTGCCAGCTAGGTCATAAAAGTTGCTGGACTGACTGGTATTCCTCAGGAAAAATAAGAAAGAAGTTATACACATTACACTGATGCAAAAATAAAAATATCAGCTGGATTAAAGCTTGCATTAAAAAACATTAAAGCTTACGTTAAAAAACTATCAAAGGAGACGTCCCAGGTAAAAGCCATAGGTGATTTAGAAGCTAAATATTTATAAACATAACCCTTAGTCTTCTGAAAATAGCTGATATTTCAAGCACCAAAAGTACAGTCTTGGAAAAGTAAGCTGATGAATGTTTAGCATCCCTATAGGTATTTGTGAACCTAGATTGATATATTGCACAGCCCATGTTCAGGAGGTAGGGGAGAAAATAATAGCATTAAGTTCTAAGAATTAAAAATAAAAATAGCCCATTAGGTGATACACTGTCAGTTATGAAATACATTTGGCTAATTTGGAATTTTTTATCCATTTAATATGTGTCATTGGTAATATCATTTAAATTTTAGTTGTTTAAAAAATAGATTATACTTCAAGTTTCTGAATCTTGCATAATAGAGGTTTACTCTACACTGAAGCTAGATACTTTAGAATATCAAGATTGAAAACATGAGATTGCTAACTACACACACACATATCTATAATTTCTGTAATCTTTTAAAATAATTAATTTCTACGAGAACAATTAAAAGAGAGATGCCTCTATATTTTCTCTTTACCACTCTGATCTTTGTAATTACAATTAATTTTGATTAAGATAATAATACCTTAAAATTATTTCAATAATATTGACTTTGAAATACTGCACGAAAGCCCGTGGCTTGTGGTTTCTTTATTTTTTCTCTTTCAAATGAAATGGTACAAACCTATAAAATTGAAAATAATAAAATTCATATTAAAAAAAGGCTGTGTCTTTAAAAATGAAAATACTGTAAAAAGGCATTAGCAAGCGAAGGTACTGCTTGGGGCTTGGTTGGAGCCTGATTGGAGAGAGAGAAATTTGGAGGGGGCAGTGGGGGAGATTTGACTCTGGATTGCACGTTAGCTGAGAGCAGGGAGTTAGCATCCCTTTTCTCAGTTGTGATAACAGTTTTGTGGTTACGAAGGAGAATATCCCAGTTCTCAGGTGATGTTTTTCGAACTGTTCCGTGGTAAAAGTGTCACCTATGCCTGCCACTTCTACTTCTTTCAAACGAATCTAAATGATAAAGCAAATGTGGCAAAATGTTGAGAACCAGATGGAAGGTGGACTCTTTCCATTTTTCTGTAGGTTTGAATTTTTTCATAAGAAAAAGTGGTGAGAAAAAGGCAAATGTGACATACATAAATGGATAAAAGCTTTATGCCTATGGTACAACTGCTATGGAAGGCAGTTTGGCGGTTCCTCAGGAAGCTAAGTATAGAATTGCCATATGACCCGGCAATACCACTGCTAGGTATCTACTCAGAGGACATGAGGGCAAGGACATAAACGGACATTTGCACTAAAACCAATGTTTATAGCAGCATTATTTACAATTGCCAAGAGATGGAAACAGCGCAAATGTCCATCAACAGACGTGTGGCTAAACAAACTGTGGTATATACGTATGATGGAATATTATGCAGCTGTGAGACAGAATAAAGTTATGAAATATGTAACAACATGGATGGACCTTGAGGACATCATGCTGAGTGAGATTAGCCAGAAACAAAAGGACAAATACTGTGTGATCTCACTGATATGAACTAACATTAGTGAATAAACTTGGAGAATTTCAGTTAAGAACAGAGGTCATCAGGGTAGATACTGGGTAATTGGAACTGAAGGGTGTATACAGATTGTGAAATGGGTCTGACTGTAAAAATTCAGAAATGGATAGCACAATACTACCTGACTGTAGCACAATAATGTTAGAACACTGAATGAAGCTGAATGTGAGAATGATAGAGGGAGGAGGGCTGGGGGCACAAATGAAATCAGAAGGAAAGATATACGATAAAGGCTGAGATGGTATAATCTAGCAATGCCTAGAGTGTATAATGATAGTGACTAAATGTACAAATTTAAAATTGTTTTGCATGAGGAAGAACAAAAGAATGTCAATCATGCAGGGTGTTGAAAATAGATGGTAATTAATATTTTCAAACTTTAACTTACATGTGAGACTAAAGCAAAAAATATTTATTTGGTACAAAATTTATATTTTGACTGGTGCATTTCCTAATATAACTTATGTGGACAGCTTAATTAAACAACATAAGTACATGGAACCTTGAGTAGGGCATGAGATTTTGTAGGTTTGTCCAGAGTGATACCTCGATAAATCCCAGAAGGATTTGAACAGTGAATAAAAAAGTATTTGCAAAGTCCCCTTGGAGGAATGGTGGGTGTTCTAGTTTGCTAGCTGCCAGAATGCAACACGCCAGAGATGGATTGGCTTTTAATAAAAGGGGATTTATTTCATTAGTTCTTCAGAGGAAAGGCAGCCAACTTTCAACTGAGGTTCTTTCTTACGCGGGAAGGCACAGGGCGATCTCTGCTGACTTTCTCTCCAGGCCTCTGGGTTCCAACAACTTTCCCCGGGGTGATTCCTTTCTGTACCTCCAAAGGCCTGGGCTGAGCTGCAGGTGCTGAGATGAGGTATGCTGAGCTGCTTGGGCTGTGCTACGTTGAGCTCTCTGATTTAAGCTTCCAGCCAATTAAATCAAACATCATTCATTGCAGCAGGCATGCCTACTACCCAACTGCAGGTATAATCAGCAACAGATGAGGTTCACATGCCATTGGCTCATGTCCACAGGAATAGAACTAGGCACCTTCACTGGGCCAAGTTGACAGTTGAATTTAACTACCACAGTGGGAAAGGGGGAAAATTCAACTTCCCTAAGTGGAGAATTCTTGACATTCTCACAAGCAGTGGGGACAACTAAAGCTATAGGCTGAGCCCTCTATCTTGGGGTTTGTTCATATGAAACTTAACCCCACAACAGATAGGTCAAGCCTACTTAAAATTAGGCCTAAGAGTCACCCCCAAGAGAACCTCTTTTGTTGCTCAGATTTGGCCTCTCTCTCTCAGTCAACGTGACAAGCAAACTCACTGCCCTCCCTCTCTCTATGTGGGACATGACTTCCAGGGGTGTGGAATTTCCTGGCAACGTGGGACAGAAATCCTAGAATGAGGTGGGACTGAGCACCAAGGAATTGAGAAAACCTTCTTGACTGAAAGTGGGAAGAGAGAAATGAGACAAAATAAAGTATCAATGGCTGAGGGATTCCAAACAGAGTCAAGAGGTTATCCTGGAGGTTATTCTTATGCATTAAATAGATATCACCTTGTTAGTCAGGATGTAGTGGAGAGGCTGGAGGGAACTGCCTGCAAATGTAGAGCTGTGTTCCAGTAGCCATGTTTCTTGAAGATGATTGTATAATGATACAGCTTTCACAGTGTGACTGTGTGATTGTGAAAACCTTGTGTCTGATACTTCTTTTATCTACCTTATGGACAGATAAGTAAAACATATGGATTAAAAGTAAATAAATCATAGGGAGAACAAATGTTAAATTTAGTAGATTGAAATGCTAGTGATCAATGAAAGGGAGAGGTAAGGGGTATGGTATATATGAATTTTTTTCTGTTTTCTTTTTCGGAATTGATGCAAATGTTCTAAGAAATGATCATGATGATGAATATACAATTATGTGATGAAAAAAAGTGTTCATTTTGTATGTCGATTGGTTTTATTAAAAAAAAAAAAAGCTTTATTCCTTATACAGCCCAAGAGAGAAATGGGCCAATATATATATATAGAGAGAGGCAATTTGCACAAAAAGAAATTAAAATGGTGAATAAATATATGAAAAGATGCCTCCATCTCCGTAATAATCAAATCAATGCAAATTAGAGCGGCACCGCTGACTCCGTTCATCAGATTGCAATAATTAAAAGGCTGACGGGGGGTACGTGGGTGGCTCAGTGGTAGAATGCTCGCCTTCCATGCGGGAGACCCGGGTTCGATTCGCAGACCATGCACCACCACCCTCCATCCCACCCCCCAAACAACAACAACAACAAAACCCCCTGATGCTCATTTACAGATCTATGACTACCGCGTGGACGAGGGGGCCCGGCCCTCCCCTGAGATGCTGGTTGGGACATAAATAGGTGAAGCTTTTTAGAGGGCAAATTGGTGGTGTCTTTCAAAACCGAAAACACACTTCATCCCAGCAGTGCCATACTCAGGAATCTTCCCTCAGGAGCGCTCCCGAGCCTGCGCAGGGGTCCGAGGTCAGCTGCAGCGTGGTTTGCAATGGGAGAAAATGGGAAACATCCCTGATGCCCATGGATAGGGGAGTGGTGACACAGTGATGGCAGCCAGATGACAGCCTCTTATACGGGGGGGGTGGGGCTCTACGTAGTAACCTGGACAAGGCCACAGCGGGCCGTTAAGTGAAAAAAAAGAAAAAACGAACAAGTTACGGGATGCTATTTAAGGTGCCATACCAAGCCAGGCCACTTGTGCGTGCCTCGGTTTCCGGTTGTTTTAGGTGTGAAAGTGCCTGGAAGGGAGTGAGATTGAGGGCTGGCGTGGGCACGGGTGGGGCCATCTGTTTTCCTTACATGTGCTTTATGCTTTTGAAATGTTGGCCTAACACGCATTGATTTTGTGAGCATTTATTGAGGTGACATTCCCATAAGATAAGGTTGATCATCCCAAAGTATTCAACCCGGTGGGGTTTAGTCCATTCACAAGGCTGTGTGACACCCTTCTCCCCACCTCTGTCTAGTTCCAGAACCTTTTTATGACCCCAAAATTAGACTGTGTGCCCATTAAATGGTGTCCTCCCCATTCCCTCTTGCCCCAGCCCCCCACAACCACGAATCCATTTTCTCTTCTATAAATGAAATTGCACGGGATCGGACTTTTGTGTCTGACTTCCTTTACTCAGCATCATCTTTTCCAGGTTCATCTGTCTTGTCACATGGATCAGAGCGTTCTTCCTTTTTCATGGCCAAATAATATTCCATTGAGTGCACGGACCACATTTCATTCATCATCCGTCCCTTGGTGGATACAGGGGTTGCTTCTCCCTTTGGCTACTGTGGACACTGTGCTGTGAACATTTGGGTACAAGTACCTGCTCGAGCCCCTGTTCTTAGGTCTTTGGCCTGTGTCCCTATAAATTGTCGGGTCACAGGGCGACTGTGTTGACCTTTTTGAAGAACAGGGGAACTGACCGAGGAGGAGAGAGTGAGGCTGGGGCCACAGGCGTGCAGGAATGGAGATGCAGCTGCCGCCAGGAGGTCCCTCCAGGCCCAGAGGCCCAGAGGCACTGAGTAAAACCTCCTGGCCAGGCCTGAGGCTTCAGGAAGGGACAGGAAACAAGGGATACTCAGCAGCAGAAGGCAGGGGCTCGCCGTTCTGGCCACCACCATTACCTCCATCAAGTCCAAAGGGCCGTGGTGTGGCCTGCAGGCTGGCTGAGAGCAGACACCTGGGCGCACCTGGTCAGGTGGTGCTAACAGATGCCTGGACAAGATGCCTGGATGCAGGGGGGCCGTCCTCACAGTGCTCAGCTCAGGGGTGCGGCCCGGCCCAGGGGGATCAGTTAGAGCTGGGTCTCAGCCCTGGCATGTGACCTCAGTTTCCGACCCCTGCCAAGGGGGCATGGTATCAGTATGATCCCTTTGCAGAGGCCAGCTGCCGCTGAGATTGAATGGACTTGTGTCCCTCTGGGGGGCCACAGGGGAAGGACATGTCCCCCCCAGCAAGGTGGGCTGAGTCCCTAGAGCTCTGTGGGGTGGGCATGGCCCAGGAGCGGGTCAGGCCCCTGCACCCTCCCGCAGCTACCAGGGGCCCCACAGAAGATGCGTCAGGCTCTCAGGTCCTGCATGACTGGGGAGGGGCGATTGCAGCCTGGAGGGGGTGCTCGGGCAGACCCAGCAGGAATCCGTGGAGCACCCTGGGGTGGATTGTGTGGGTGCAGCCCCGGAGGCAGCCCTGACTGGGAAAGGAGTGGGGACGCAGTGATCCAGCGGGCTCATTAGAGAAAAAGAATATATTTTTCAGATTATACAAATAAGACATATTCCATAGAAATAGATGGACATTTAAACAGAATAAAGATTGCCCAGTAAAGCGATATGAATATTTTTATCTATTTTCTTCTTTGCATTTTCACATCGATGATATATGTTATCATTTTTAAAAAGGAAGTTAATTTACTTTCATTAGAGAAGTTGTAGGTTTACAGAAAGATCCTGCAGATGATACAGAGTTCCCATACACTCACCCCCACTATTAATATTTTGCATTAGTGTGGTTCCTCTGCTGCAAGTGAGGAGAGAATATTATTTTAATTGCACTATTAGCTATAATAGTCTATGGTTTACCTTAGGGCTCACTCTCCTACATAGTCTTAGGGTTCTGTTTTCTTTTTTCTAGCAACATATATACCACTTAAAATTTCCCCTTTGAACCACATTCAAAGATACAATTCATTGTTATTAATTTCATCCACAGTGTTGTGCTGCCATCACATCACCAAAACTTCTCATCACCCTGTTCTAGTTTGCTAGCTGCCAGAATGAAATATACTAGAAATGGAATGGATTTTAAAAAGGGGAATTTAATAAGTTTCTAATTTACAGTTCTAAGGCCGAGAAAATATCCCAATTAAAACAAGTCTATAGAGATGTCCAATCTAAGGCATCCAGGGAAAGATACCTTGGTTCAAGAAGGCTGATGAAGTTCAGGGTTCCTCTCTCAGCTGGAAGGGCACATGGCAAATACGGCGTCATCTGCTAGCTTTCTCTCCTGGCTTCCGGTTTCATGAAGCTCCCTGGGAGGCATTTTCCTTCTTCCTCTCCAAAGGTCTCTTGCTGGTGGACTCTCTGCTTCGGGGTGCTGCAGCATTCTCTGCTCTCTCTGAATCTCCCATTCTCCAAAACGTTTCCTCTTTTATAGGACTCCAGTAAACCAATCAAGACCCACCCAAATGGATGGAGACATGTCATCACCTAATCCAGTTTAACAACCACTCTTGATGAAATCACGTCTCCAGGGAGATGATCTGATTACAGTTTCAAACATACAATATTGAATAGGGACTACTCCATCTTTATGAAATGGGATTTTGATTAAAACATGGCTTTTCTAGGGGGCATACTTCCTTTCAAACCAGCACACTCAGCACCGATTAAGCATAAATCCCACTCTGGCCCTGGTAACCTGGATTCTAATTCCTGACTCAATTTGCTTATTCTAATTATTTCATATCTGTATTGGTTAGTGTTCTCTAGAGAAACAGAATCAACAGGAAATATTTGTAAATAAAAAATTTATAAAAGTGTCTCACATAACCAAGGGAACGTAAAGTTCAAAATCCGCAGGGCAAGCTGTGAAGCTGATGATTCCGATGGAGGATCTGGACGAACTCCATAGGAGAGCTCACCAGCCAAAACAAGAAGAGAGCCTGTCTCTTCTGAATCCTCCTTAAAAGGCTTCCAGTGATTAGATTAATCATCACTCATTAAAGAAAACACTCCCCTTGGCTGATTACAAATGGAATCAGCTGTAGATGCAGCTGACGTGATCATGATTTAATTCTATGAAATGTCCTCACAGCAAAAGACAGGCCAGCACTTGCCCAGCCAGACAAACAGGTACCACTACCTGGCCAAGTTGACACATGAACCTGACCATGACATTATCCGTGTGCTCACACAGTATTTGCTATGGGTTTCATTTTTGTCCTTGTTTTTCACTGAACATTACAATAGGAGCTTCCCCCATTTAAATGAAAATTCTCTGTTAACCCGATCTTTTGTGACCATACAATTGTCATTTGAGAATTAGCATTATTGAGCACGAATGTCATGCTGGGCATGTGAGCTCATTAATTCTCCCCTATGGTAGACCTGAGAGGCAGGTCAGATTAGGTTTCCCAGGGTAAGTCTCTGGGGAAATAACTGGCTGTGTCAGCAGTCTATGACTGCTGGAATAAGTCACCACCAACTCAAAGCTTCAGACTACACGATCGTGTCATCCTACAGCTCAGAAGTCCAGGATGATTCCATTGGGTTAAAATCAAGGTGTCTGCGGAGATGGTTCCTTCTGGAAGCTCCAGGGGAGAGTCTGTTTCTGACCTCTTCCAGCTTCTAGAAGCTGCCTGAATTCCCTGGCTTGCAGCCCCATCCTGGCACCGCTCCAACCTTGCTCCTGGGCCCACAGTCCCTTCTCTGACCCCAGCCTCCTGCCTACCTCTCATGGGGACTTTGACTGTGTTGGGGCCACTCAGAGTCCAGGAAAATCTCCTATCTCAAAACCTTTAGTTCAACCACAGTTGCAAATTCCCTTTTGCCTCATGAGGGGACCTATCTGTGGGTTTGGAGGATTAACACATGGCCTTTTGTGGGGGGGGGGGCATCCTTCTGCCATTCGCACCTGCCCAATCCTAGCAGGCCGGATGCCAACCCAGTGGATGTGCCATGATTCATTTAACTTCCCATATCATGAGCCGTTTAGGTCACTTCCGGCTGTTTAATGTCATAAATAGTGGGATGATGAATATCTTTGTGTATAGAACTTATTCCACAATTTGCTTTATTTCCTCATGGTTGGTTTCTTTGAAGGGGGATGGCTGGGTCAAAGAGGAATAGCACTTTCCGGTGCTTTGATATCTAGGGCCGTATTGCTTTCCCAAAAGGTTGGCCAGTGCACTCCACCTCTAGTAGCACGTGGTGGGGGCACACCATTTAACAGAATCCCACCCCCCACTTTTGTCTTAGGGTGTGCACCACCAAAAGTAAATCCAGTCAGCAGTGAGACTGAGCAACCATAGGGGAAACCGACGCTTGGGATACAGGCTGAAATGCAGCTGTTCTCGGGCAGACCCTGGTTTTGCTTGCATGTGGTTTTTTTCTCTTTTGAGAGTATAATATTTATTACATTTCAACATTTATGATCGCTTTGATATGACCGAAACAACCTCTCATATCAAGTCTGACATTTGAAAGCACAAAGAACATACTGATTTTTTTCAATTATTTTGGTGGCATGTACTTTAATTCTCAAGCAGTGCTCATAATTGGGAGATACTATATATACATTATCCTCTCATATTATCCTTATTCAACTCAAAGTTTGGAGGGTAGAAAAATGGCAGCAATTTCATGGAAATTGCTTCTACAAAAACTGCCCATGGAGATATTAAAACGCTGTTCCTTCTAATTATATATGGTAATACATTCTTCTGTTTAACAGGTATAATTGTAGTCACATAACAATAGTTAAAATGAGGCAATGATATCATTTCAGGAAGGAATTACAACAAATGAGACCAAAAGCTGAAAAGAAGAGAGCAGAGCATATAAAAATCATTTGAGAACACCACACAAATTTAGATGCTTTCCATTTTCCAGTTGGAGAGAACATGAACAAAGTTTTCTTAGCAGATGGTTTTCAGGAGGCTTGCACATGTTTTGTTTTTTTTTAAAATATTTTTATTCATAAAACAACATACAAGCATCCAAACTTCCTTAACTTATGAACATTCCATACACGGTGTACAATCAATGCTCACAAATCATCACATAGCTGTGTATGCATCACCATGATCACTTTTTTTTTTTTAACATTTGCATTGCTCCAGAAAAAGGAAGAAAAAAGAAAAGAGAAAAAACTTATACGTATCATACCCGTTACCCCTCTCTCTCATTGGCCACTAGTACTTCCATTTACCCAATCATTTTAACCTTTGTGTGCCCCCTATTATTTGTTTATTTTTTAACCATAGTTTTTACTCATCCGCCCATACAGACACAAGGTGTGTCAGACACAAGGTTTTCACAATCACACAGTCACACTGTAAAAGCTGTATCGTTATGCAATCATCTTCTCGAAACAAGGCTGCTGGAACACATTGCACGTGGTTTTGTTGGTTGGTTTGTTTTGTTTCTGTTTTTGCTTTCTTAATATATCATTCACATAACATAAAAGTCACCATTTTAAAGTGAACAATCCAGTGGTTTTTCAGTATTTTCATAAGACCGTGCAACCACGACCACAATCAATTATGGAACATTCTCGTCATGCTATAAAGGCGCCCTGCACCCCCCAAGCCGCCTCTCCCATTTTCTCTTGCCCAGCCCCTGGCAGGATGAAGGAGGGAGCTGGCTTCTGGACCTATCACCTGCCAAAGCAGAGTGACCTTAAGGGGCCCTGCAGAACCGCTCACCCTAATTCGAAGGCCCCTCTGCGGCCCCCCTCCCCGAGGGACCACCTCCGCCCCGGCTCTGTTGAACTCAGGGGCGATTGTTTCAGTTTCATTCATCTACCTCCGTCCGTGTGGGTTCATCTATTCTGTACATTTCATATTAATGGAATCACACATAGTGGCCTTTTTATGTCTTTCAAAAAAATTTTTTTTTTATTTTTAGTGAGAAATCTTCACACACATACAGTCCATCCACAATATATAATCAGTGACTCACAATATTGTCACATAGTTGTGTATTCATCACCACGATCATTTTTAGAACATTTGTATCCCTCCAGAAAAAGAAAGAAAAAGAAAAAAGAAAACATGCATCCATACCATACTCCTTATCCCTCCCTCTCATTGACTACCAGTGTTTCAATCTATCCAATTTTTTTTTTTACCCCTTATCCCCCTCTATTGATCTATTTATTTTTCCTTATTTTTAAATTCATCTGCCCATACCCTGGATAAAAGGAGCATCAGATGCAAGGTTTTCACAATCACACGATCACATTGTAAACCTTATATCTTTATGCAATTGTCTTCAATAATCTAGGCAAATGGAACACAGCTCAGCAATTTCAGGTGCTTCCCTCCAGCCACTCCAATACACCTTAAACTAAAAAGGAACATCTGATTAATATGTAAGAATAACCTCCAGGATAACCTGTTGACTCTGTTTCAAATCTCTCAGCCATTGAAACTTTATTTTGTCTCGTTCCTCTCTTCCCCTTTTTGGTCGAGAAGGTTTTCTCAATCCTATGATGCTGGGTTTCTGCTCATTCTAGGATTTCTGTCTCACGTTGCCAGGGAGGTCCACACCCCTGGGAGTCATGTCCCACGTAGAGAGGGGAGGGCAGTGAGTTCACCTGCCAAGTTGGCTTAGAGAGAGAGGCTACATCTGAGCAACAAACGAGGTTCTCCAGGGGGTGAGTCTTGTGCATAATTATAGGTTGTTTAGCTTCTTTGTAGGAGTAAGTTTCACAGGGGTAAGACCCGTGTCCGGCTTCTTCTACTCAGCATCATATTTTCAAAGTTTGTCCATGTTGCAATGTGGGACAGCACTTCATTCCTTTTTACGGCCGAATAATATTCCATTATAGACATGGACCACATTTTGTTTATTCCTTCATCTCTCAGTGGACTTCTTTCTCCTGTTCTTTTTTCTTTTTGGCTATGTGAACAACGCTATAAACATTCTTACACCAGTTTTTGTATGAATGCATATTTTCACTTCTTTCAGGGTGTGGAATTCAGGAGTGGAATTTGCTGGTCATGACAATCATTGCGTTAGTTTCCTGGATTTGGTTTAAATAATGGGAATTTATTCGCTCCTGGTTTTGAGCCCAGGGAAATGCCCAAATCAAGTGGTGATCAAGATGATGCTTTCTCCCCCAAGGCTGTGGCGCTCAGGGGCGGGCCATCCTTGTGTCCTCTGTACATGGCAAAGCAAGTGGTAGCATCTGGTCTCTTCCTTCTCTTCCAGGGTCTGTGGCAGCTTCTCACCTCCTCTGGCTTGCTGTCTTTCTGAACTTCCATCTCTTATAAAGGCCTCCAGTAATAGGATTCAGACCTGTCCTGTTGAGGTGGCCACACCCCAACTGAAGTCACCCCATCCAAGGGTCCTACTTACCGGGGGTTCACACCCACGGGAAAGGGTCAGGCTTAAGAACATGTTTTTATGGGGTACCTCAAACCATTACAGTCATTCTATATTTGACTTTTTGAGGTGCTGCCAAACTGTTTTCCAAAGAGGCTGCGCTGTTTTACCTTCCCACCAGTCAGCCACAAGTGCTCCAATTTCTCTACATCCTTGCCAACACTTGCTATTTTCCTTACTTTTTTTTTTTTAGTACAGCCATCCTAGCGGGTGTGAATTGGTATCTCATCGTGCTTTTGATTTGCATTTCCCTAATGTTCATATGTTTCTCTAAAAAATCGGAGCTGAGGTTTAAAAAGTAAGATGTTTCACCGAAAATTCCAAATTTCGGTCATCTCTTAGAAAAGTGACCCCCGGACTGAAGTCCCCACGTGGGCTCCTGCACCCACTGGAGCTGGCCTCTCCCTCTTTGCTCCCTGTCTGCCATTCTCCACTCTGGGACCTGTGCCAGTCCCCAGCCTGGGCTGTCGTCCCACTGCCCCTGGACAAACGCTGCCTGGGGGGACTGGGGTTGGGTCTACTCAGCTGCCCCCTTCCCACACCCCGAGATGCCCAGCAGGTTTGGGCCTGGCTCCCCCAGCCCTGGTGGCCCCTCACCTAGCCCCCTTGGTCAGCTGTGGAATGGTGACCCTGCTACAGGCCGCGGGTGGTGGCCAGGCCGGAAGGCAGCCAGGTAGGGTCTCTGTTGGTATGGGTTGCCTTCACCTCGCTGGGGATTCAATCGCGACATTCAGTGACTTTCCTTCTGGGAAAACCTGCCCAGGCCCCGGGCGGGGTGGCTTCTCTGGGGGCATCCTCTGGATCTTTAGGGAAAAGTTGAACAGTGGGCGGCGGGGCTTGGCGCCAGGGGCCGCGGGGGGACGGCTTGCAGCAAAGGAGCTGGGGCAGGCTGGGGTGGGGGTGCGGCCTGGCCCCCCAGGCCGGCACACTGGGATCCAGGTTCCCAGTTTGCCAGCTGGGGGTGTGCAGCAGTGGACGCGTGGCGGGGCGATGGGCTGGGGACAGGGCCCTCGAGGGAGCAAACGCGCTGGTCCGGGGCCGGCCCTTGGCACGTGTGAGCTGTCTCCATCGCCAAGTCATCGCGTCTGCTGTGAACACGATGCGCGTCGCCCTGTGGAGATACATGGAGGTTTTATTTATTTATTTATTTTATCGCGGAAAAATAATCTACATACAAAAGAAAAGCAATGAAGTTCAAAGCACACAGCAACGATTAGTTATAGAAGGGATTTCAGAGTTTGGTATGGGCTGCAGTTTCACAATTTCTGGTTTTTCCTTCTAGCTGCTCCAAGACACTGGAGACTAAAAGAGATAGCAATATAATAATTCAGCCGTCACAGTCATTTGTTAAATCCTGTCTTCTCTGTCATAACTACACCTTCTTCTTTCATCTTTCTCCCTATTTTTAGATGTAGTTGGTCCATGCCCATTCTCACTTTTTCATGTTGGAAGGGGCTGTTGATAATATGAAAGTTTTATGTTAAATAAAGTGGATAGGACCCTGGAGACGGGGGCTGCAGAGTCTTGCACCCCACCAGATGCGTGGGTGGATGAGGGGGGTGTTTTCCGTCTCTGCACCTTCGTGTCATGGGGTTGCTGTGGCAAAATGCCACCAGCTGGGTGGGGCCGGACCACGGAAATGTGAAGTTTCATGTTCAGGGCCACTTCTCCTCCAGCTCATGGTGTGGCCGGCGTCCTCGGCCTCCTCCTCCCCAGGGTCTGCCTGATCTGTGCAAACCTCCGTCTTATAAGGACACCAGTCATGCTGGATTGGAGCCACCCCAGCCCAGCATGGCCTCATCTTTTTTTTTTTTTTAATTATTTTTTTTTAAATACCAAAAAACACCAAACAAATGCAAACTTTCTTAATTTTTGATCATTCTGTTCTACATATATAATCAGTAATTCACAGCATCATCACACAGTTGCATATTTATCATGATCATTTCTTAGAACATTTGCATCTATTCAGAAAAAGAAATAAAAAGACAACAGAAAGAAACTCATACGTACCATACCCCTTACCCCTTCCTTTGCACTGATCACTAGCATTTCAAACTAAATTTATTTATTTATTAATTAAAAAATTTAACAACAAACGAACAAAACATTAACATATGATCATTCCGTTCTACATATATAATCAGTAGTTCACAATATCATCACATAGTTGCATATCATAATTTCTTAGAACACTTGCATCAATTCAGAAAAAGAAATAAAAAGACAATAGAAAAAGAAATAAAATGAAAAAAAGATTATACATGCCATACCCCTAACCCCTCACTTTCATTGATCACTAGCATTTCAAACTAAATTTATTTTAACATTTGTTCCCCCTATTATTTATTTTTATTCCATATGTTTTACTCATCTGTCCATACCATAGATAAAAGGAGCATCAGACACAAGGTTTTCACAATCACACAGTCACATTGTGAAAACTATATCATTATACAATCATCTTCAAGAAACATGGCTGCTGGAACACAGCTCTACATTTTCAGGCAGTTTCCTCCAGCCTCTCCACTACATCTTGACTAACAGGGTGATATCTATTTAATGCGTAAGAAAAACCTTGAGGATAACCTCTCGACTCTGTTTGAAATCTCTCAGTCATTGACACTTTGTCTCATTTCACTCTTCCCCCTTTTGGTCGAGAAGGTTTTCTCAATCCCTTGATGCTGAGTCTCAGCTCATTCCAGGATTTCTGTCCCACGTTGCAGGAAGGTCCACATCCCTGGGAGTCATGTCCCACGTAGAGAGGGGGAGTGCATTGAGTTTGCTTGTTGTGTCGGCTGGAGAGAGGGGGCATGGCCTCATCTTAATTGATCACGTCTTCAAAGGCCCTATATCCTGATAGGGCCCCATTCACAGGACTGGCGGTTGGGGTTTGAACATGCATTTTTCAGGGGGACACAATCCAGCCCGTAACACCCTCTCCCCCACCCCAGGGGTAGGGGGCCTTTTGCTCAGAGGCCCCACACATGGGCCTGGACCACGGATGTAGAGAAGGTGGGTGGGGTCAGGGCCCCTCGTGCCCCCTCATCCTCCCTGCAGAAGGTCCGCTCCAGGCAGGCAGGGGGCCCCAGGGGCAGCATTGAGAAAAAGGGCTCAAGAGGAGTTCCAGGGTGCCTGGGACTGAGGGGTTTCCCCGAGGTGGGACTGTCAGTGCTAAAAGCTGGGGAGTCCGGGCAGTTTCGGGGGGGCGGCTGGTCAGCCTGGCATGTGAGAGATCTATGGGGTTTTAGAACGTGAGTCAGAACAGCTGAGAGCGGCCTGGCTCGGAGCACACTGTAGGACTCTCATTCATGGAACTGTGTACTTTTTCTCCATCACCGTTTCCCGTTTCCTACCCCGACTGTCTCTTTAGGGTCCCAGCTTTACATAGAGTTTGGGGCCTTCCATGTGGGTTGGACATGGATCAGAGAGAGGGAGTGGGGCAGAGAGGCATCTTGTTCTGTGCAGCACGGGGTCCTTGGGCGTGTACAGACCTGTCATATACGCCCCCCCGAAGTGTGCAAAAGGGGACGCACCTGGCCTGGCCCTCAGCGGGTTATAGGGATGGTCTGGCTCTTTTATCTCTGGCTCCTTTCACTCAACATTCATCTAGGAGATTCAGATAATTCACACTTTATGGTTGAGTAGCATTCCATTGTGAATCTATACCACCAATTATTCACCTACTGTGCTGTTGATGGACATGTGGGCAGTTGCCAGGTGATAGAGATTACAAGTGAGATTGCAATCCACATCCTCCTAGAAAGTATGTTTGCACCTTCATGAGAATAACAACAGGATAAAGTTTTAGTTGTGAAATATGTGGGTCAAAGGATGCATCATTCTTAAACTTTGATAGATAAGAGCTAAATTGCTCCTTCCCCACTTTCAAAATCCCAAAACTTCCCCCAGGGCACACACCCAGCAACATTTGATGAGAATGCCTGCCTTACCACTCCTGGGCAGTAGTAACTTCTGTTCAACTTTATCAGGGCCGTAAAAGAAAAATCACCTCTCACTTTGCATTGCTTTGATTATGGGTGAGGGTAAGCGTCTTCTCTTGGGTTCCTTGGATATTTGTATACTAGCCTTTGAGAACTGTCCAAATTTTAAATTCAGGTCCTTTACTCATTTTCTATGACATTGTTCATCTTTTTAAATTATATCTGTATGCACTTTTTGGATATTAAATAAATTAGATTAGGGCCTTATATTTGAAAGGCTGGAAAGGAAACAGCTTTCTACCTACAGGAAAACAGGCAATTCTACTGATGACATTTTCAAAACTCAACTATTCAAGCACACTGTTCCTTTGTTTGTATACCTTGACCACTCAGTAACAAAAGTGTACACTTTAATTTGATTTTGGTAAATACTTTAGAATAAAATAAACTCAGAGCTGGAAGTCACCATCACTCCTCATTTTGTTCCCGTGACTGACTTCACTAATTCACCCCCAAGTGCGCTTTTCCTCTGAGCCTCAATTGGGCCTCAGAATCCTTCCTAACCCAAAGCTCTATGAGGTCAGTAATGACTTGAGTTGGCATGAGTTGAAACTTCTGTGCCTCCAGGATGGAAAATGATCTACTAACAGAAATTAATTGAATGTATTAATGCACAGTAGAGACAGACTGGGGAGCTGCCAGTGTTTGCATGGAGGAAGAAGGGAGGGACTCTGTCTAGAGGACAGTGCCCAGCCCCATGTTGACACTTATTAAATAGGTGATGAATGCTGAAACTGAGTTCATGTCTGGATTTTGAAGTGGGTGTTCTAGTTTGCAAGCTGCCAGTGTGTGATACACCAGAAACAGAACAGCTTTTAAAAAGGAGAATATATTAAGTTGCAAGTTTGCATGTTCTCAGGCCGTGAAAACTTCCAAATTAAAGCTAGGCTACAGAAATGTCCAAACTAAGACATCCAGGGAAAGATAGCTTGGTTCAAGAAGGCCGATGATGTTCAGGGTTTCTCTCTCAGTTGGGAGGGAACATGGCAAGATCTGCTAGCTTTCTCTCTAGGCTTTTGGTTTCATGAAGCTCCCCTGGGGGCGTTTTCCATCTTCAGCTCCAAAGGTCTCTGGCTGCGTGGGCTTTCCTGGCTCTAAAGCTTTTTCCAAAACGGTTCCCTCTTAAAGGGCTCCAGTAAGCAACCGCTCCTTGAATGGGTGGAGACACATCTCCATGGAGACCATCTAATCAAAAGTCACCACCACAGCCGGGTGGATCACATCTCCATGGAAACAATCAAAAAGCTCCCGTCCAGCAATACTGAATGAAGATTGATGTACTCGACTTTTCTGGGGCACACAAGATTCAAACCAGCACAGTGGGGAAAGAGCTTGTTGATGATGTGGGGGGGATGGTGGGGACCTTGGATGATGAGACGAGTTGGGTGGGGGGACAGGAAGATTCCTGGTAAACTTAGAGGTCCACATTTGTGGACTGTGCTTGTTGGCTCTTGTGCATCTGAGTGTGATGACAGCATTGGGGTCTCTGGGGGACTAAAGAGGAAGGCCCTTGCTGAGATGGAATCCGGGGTGGCAGTGGGAACAACTCGTATTTTCCCTCCTCCAGTGTGTTTGATGTTACCCCACTGGGCTTGTAGGCATCTTGTGTGCTGGGCCGAGGACCGGCTTGTCCGGGCATTTTGCCTGTTCTTTCTCCTGCATGGTGAGGTTTCCCCCAACTGCTTCCACGTGGCTTTGCAATTGGACCTTGAAATGCTGGAGTTGGTTCTCGCAGCCTCTCTGGGAGCACTTGGCTGCTTTTCCACATCCTTGCAATTAATTCTCTGGCTTCGTTTATCCCTCAACATCCTCTTTCTCTTTCCCCTGCTCCATGCTTTTGCATAATCAGAGGGAAATATTTGAACGCTGAGCTCACCGCAGGTTGCAACCTGACTGTCTGGGCTGCTTCGAGCAGCTGGCTGCCTGGTAGTAAACTCCCGACACACCCAGCCATGTTTGTACGTGTATCAGCAGTTTGGGTGTGTATTCACAGTCGCACAATTCTCTGTGCACATGATTCCTTCGCATCACGTGTACATCGCATCCACTATTTTGGGCAACTCAATGCCTGAGTGACATTCTCTAAGCCAGCAAGTACAGAGCCCCTGGGCCAAGGAACAAGAGCGGGGGCAGGGGGGAGCATGCCCTCAGGGGATTTTGCACAAGCCCCCCCTCCACTGGCAGCCGGTGAGCTTAGTTTGGCTCCCAGATGTGTTGTGCGGCCTAGGCAGGGTTTAAAAAAAAATTTGAATTAGTTGCCAACCTTTAATAATGGAGAGATTTCACTCCTCTACACCAATTCAGAGAAAAACCAAATGTCCAACTTTCAGCTTTTCTTGAAAGAAAAAAAAATGGGGAGAACCGGCCGTCCTGGGCTGGTTTTTTATCCAGCTGTGGCTCGTCCCGGGGTGGGAAGGAGACGGCTCTCAGGCCAGGCACGACCCCCGGCCCCGCTCCCCACTGTCCCGCGGACGCTGAGACCAAAGCCCCACCGCCTGCCATCATGCTTGTGCTGTTGTTTTTCTTACAGCAGCGCTCAGATCAAAGCGAACTAGTCCCAGGATCTGTCTATTAAAAAGCTGGCAAATTAAAAGCAGGTGGCAAGTCCCCCACGTTTCAAAGAGAGAAGACTTATTCCCGCATATCTAACATGCGCACAGTGTCAGTCTGCGAGCAAAGAACTCAACGGATTGGTTTCATTTCCCTCCACTCCGTTATGTTTCCTACTGGGCATTTACGGTGACCTGTGGTCGCGGCGTTAGGGGCTCTAAGGTTGCAGGTGTAACTCAGTCCCTAATTAATGGGCTAATGAGTCAATTTAGAAGATGATGACCTCATCACTCCACAGCCAGGCTGTTAGCTGTATTCAGTAAGCAGATGTAGCAGTTGATGTACACCCCCCGCCCCCCCAAAAAAGATACGTGCAAGTCCCAGCCCCTGGAGCCTGCAAATGTGAACTTATATGGCTAAAGAGTCTTTGCAGGTGTAATTAAGCTAAGATCCTGAGAGCAGCTCGTCAGGGTTATGCAGGTGGGCCTTAAAGCCACTGACAAGTGTCCTTACAAGAGATGGAAGAGGTGACGATGGATAAACAGGACAGACGCCCGTGGGAAGATGGAGGCGGAGACGGGAGGGACGCGGCCACCAGCCCAGGGATGTCCAGGGCCACCAGGAGCTGGCAGAGGCAGGAAGGAGCCTCCCCGGGGGCATCCGAGGCGGGGGCACGGCCCTGGCCACACCCTCACTTTGGACTTCTGGCCTCCAGAACCAGGAGAGAACACATTCCTGTCGCAAACCACCCATTTGTGCTACTTTGTTTGGCAGCCCCAGGGGACTCAGACGGTAGGTGCGGGGTTATCTCTGCGGACCTAGGGGGCGAGGGAGCAGTGTGTGTGATCCCAAGATCTGGTTGGCATAAAATTCAGAGTGATTTTCTTTTGGCTGCATGTTTACATTTTTTCTTTTTTTTTGTATGCTGTGTGGTGGGGGTCACATTTCATTCTTTTTCCATGTGACTGTCCCATTATTGCAGCACCATTTGGTGAATTCTTGTTTGTTTTTCTTTTCTTTGTTTCCTTCTGTTTGTTTTGGGAAGTGCAGGGGCTGGGAATCGAACCCGGGTCTCCCGCATGGCAGGCGAGAATTCTACCACTGAGCTACCCTCCTACCCTTTGCATGTTTACTTTTGTAGGCAGTGATGGGACACGGGGCCCTGCCTGTTCATATAATGGTCAAAAGTCGGGCACTCCCTAAAGAAGGAAAAGAAATGGGATTCCCCATTCTGGCAAAGGGGAGCCTAGATGCAGGGTGTCCTGTGTGATTAAGGGCAGAGCAGGACACGGGACCTAACAGTGCAAAGAAAAGAGTAATGCATGACAGTGCTTCATGCAGCTTTGAGTCTTCTTTTTAAACCCACTGACGGAGCCACCGGGCACCTCCTTGTAACGCAGGGCTCTGCAGAAAGGGTGGACATCTTTTCCTCCACCCGCTGCCTCCCTCCACCCGGGATTTCTTTGCTGAACTCTTAGCCCCTGCCTCCTACAAGGGGGGTAAACGTCTTTTGAATATAAACATGGAAAACGTGGATTCTTGGACAAAGTCGCCACAATGACCCCATTAAAAAACCAAATGGCTGGTGACAAACCGCGGGGCAGTTGCTATGGCCCCTTTTTTGGGTGGCTTTTTGTGGCCTGGAAGGAATGACACAGGCCTGGGCAGACACGGGGCCCTCCTGTCGCGGCTGCGAGATGTTTATGCATGACGTGCCGCTGCCCTGATGGTGTGTCTGCGTTGTTAAGGCTCTCGTTGAGGATCCTGCTTTCCCGCGGTTTTTTTTTTCCTGGGTTGGTCCGTTCCAAAGGGCTGGTTCGTGCTGCTTGTTCTCTTGGTGAGTGGGAGAAGCTGAACCGCGAGGCTTAAAGGAACCACTTCCCTAATCGATTCCAGATGGGAAGAAATCCAACCTGCTTGTCGTATGAGAAGGTGGGAGCTATCTGCTGAGATATGCTGGGCTTGCCAAACTAAAGCACGCTGGCTGCCTAGTTAACTGGGATTCTTACTCTCCCCACGTCCACGTCAGGCCCCCAGGAGTGCATTCCCAGGATTCGGTGGACTTCGGCTGGGGAGGAGAGAGGCTTTAGGGGGAGGGCGCTTCCTGGTGCACCCTACCCCCCATTCCCTGCGCTTGTCTGATGGAGAAGTGGAGCCTGAGGAGGGCCTGGTGGGAGTCAGGTGGGCCTGCGCTCCGGACGCCCCTCGGGGCTCCCTTCACCCAGTCTGCACCCCCACCCGCGCCCCTAAGCCAAGCACTGGTGCAGCTGTGTTGGGAGGCGGGCTAAGCAAACCCGGTCCTGTCCTTGAGCCCTCGTGACCTAAAATGCTACTGCATTTAGTTATTGGATTTTTTGTGGAGGTCCTAGAATCTACTATTTAAAAAAGTGGTGAAATGCACCCCAAATTTACCATTTTAAATAATTTTACAGCACATAATTCAGTGGCATTAAGTACATTCACGGTGTTGGGCAGCCATCACCACTTATTTCCCAAAACTTTTTTATCACTCCTGAAAGAAATCCTATTCCTCTTAGCAGTCGTGGCCCATTACCCCCATCCCCACCCCAACTTCTGGCAACCACTAATCTGCTTCTTTATGGATTTGCTTATTCTGGATATTTCATATAAATGGAATCACGCAATATGTGACCTTTTGTGCCTGGCTTATCTTACTCAGCATCACATCTTCAAGGTTCCTCTATGCTGTCACATGAATGAGAGCTTCACCCCTATTTTGGGGGGGAGGGTGATGGTGGTCCATGGTCTGGAAATCGAACCCAGGTCTCCCACATGGCAGGCGAGCGTTCCACCACTGAACCACGCTGTCCCTTTTTACGGCTGAATAATATTCCATTGTATGGCTAGGCCACAGTTTGTTTATCCATTCCACTGCTGATGGACATTTGGGCTGTTACCGCTTTCTGGTTATTATGAACAGGGCTGCTGTGTACATTTCTGTGCAAGTTTTTGCATAGGCGTGCCTCCAGTTCTCTTGGGCACCCCTCTCTAAGAGTGGAATTGCTGGGGCACGTGGTAACTCTATGTTTCACTTTTTGAGAAAGCACCAAACTGTTTCCCCAGCGGCTGCACCATTTTACATTCACAGCAGCGGAGTTTTGAAGGTTCCAATTTCTCTACATCCAACAACAATTTTCTGTCTTTTACAGCCTCGCCATCCTAGAGGTTGTGAAGTGGTGTCTCATTGTGGTTCTAACTGGCATTTCCCTATTGGCTAACGATGCTGAAGATCAACTCGAGTGCGTAGCCTTCCTCTTCCTTCTTTTTCTCGTCCTGAATTTTCTGCCTCCATGCTCTGCAACCTTGAAAAAGGCACTCTCCTTCTCTGTGCCTGTTTCCTCAGCCGTCTAAAAGACAGCTGGACTAGGTCAGTGGCCTCCAGCCTTCTTTGCCCACATAGACACTCACAGAATTTTGAAAAATTATACCCCCGGACACATTTTTAGGTGACACCTACAGCTTTTTCATCGAGTCTACGAGGTTCAAAGGATGCGATTTTCAGTGTATAAATAAATTTCGACCTTTTAACATAAAATTGATCCTCACATTATAGAAGTAAAACCTGATATTTTGCTCTGCTTCCAATGTCACTGAGCAAGGCACATTCTTCAGTTAAAAACAAGCAAACCAAACCAGTAAATCACATCACACTTTGAGATAAACCAAAATTCACAGACTCACCAGATAATAAAACCTTGCTATTTCCTGTGAACCAGGACTCTATAATGTAACAAGAATTGTAGCTGTGACCTTTGGTCTTTCCACAGGAGCCATGGCCTTGAGGATCAGGGGAGTTACGTGAGAAAGTGGCTGCTGGACCCCTGCGCACTGATAAATGTGAACTTGGAAACCTTGGTTATTTTGTGATCTTTTTCCCTGTGAAATGCGGGTTGTTTTTTGTATTTGGTGAGCCAGATCTTATGAATCTGACTCTTTTGGACTCTTTACAAGAAAACTTTCGGTCCTTTTCTAAATGCTTCTGCCTCTGGTTTTCCTTTGGCAGTTCTTTTAAATGTATCAAATGAAATATAAATAATGCAGCCATGTGGAAACCGCAACCCTAAATACACAGACAAGTATTTCTTGGCTCTTTTCTCCTCAAGCTTGGGGTTTATTTCGCTTCTTCCACAGAATTTTATTTTAATGAAAATATTTTTATGTTTGAAAGCAATTCATTGATCACCCAAGCATGTGCCTCTGAAATAAAAATATTTACACTGCTTGAATTTAAAATGCTTTGTTTCCTGTGACCCTAGGGCTCTCAGTATTTAAAATTTTATTCTGGATTGAGTGATTGATACAATTAATATAATCCATCATTTAATCAAATCAACATAAATGTATTAATTTCAGTAGATAGTTATATGTATAAATGGTAAATTTTTGTTGCAATGTAGCTCTTCACCAGTGGGGCAGAGCTGTGTTTTTTTTCAAACCGCTCTTGTGCCATTGCACCAACATTACTTATTCCAGAGAGGGTTGAGGATCCATCCCATCCCTGGTTTTCATTTTTATTGGTGTAAACTATGGAGAAACTTGTTTACACAAATTCACACGTGGTACTGGGAGAGTTTTGTTAGAGCTCTGCTCCTCCCCTTTTTGAACATTTTGGAGATCTGAGCTAAAATCACACTGATTTTCTATCAGTAAAAACGAAACAACACAACAGAAATCGTTGAGTCGATTCTTCTCCGGGCTTTAGGAATTGGCCCTCTCGGTTCCCCCCACCTCCTCCCGGGCGGGTCGCGGGGTCCCCACCGAGGGGTGGGGGTGGGGGCGGCCGCTGGAGGCGCGGGCGGCGGGGTCCCGAGGTCGGGGGGTCGGGAGGCTGGGCTTCTCGCTGGCCCTCCGGGATCGCGTGTCCCTGCGCCCCCGACGTGGATGCTCGGGGCCCCGGGTGGGCCGCGCATTTGCCCCGCGGGCTCCAGGGGCGGCGGGCGCGACTCGGGCCAGAGCGGGAGGTGCGGGGCTGGCTGAAGGGGGCGGCCAGGATGACTCCCGTCGGCTCCGAGGAGGCCGCCGCGCCTCGGAGGTGGCCGACAGGATCGGCCCTGGCGGGCGGCAGAGCCCGCGAAGGACCCCGCTACCGGTCACAAAGGGGAGGGGGCCGGCACCGACCTGCGGCGCGTGCGCAGTCCCGGGTGCGACCCCGCCGCCGGCTGTACCCGCCGGGCAGACCCCCGCCTGGTTTGGAATCCGCGTGCTCTGGCGTGGGGAGCCTGAGCGGGATGGCTAGTGTGTATATGTGTGTGTGTGTATTTGCATGATATGCGTGCGTATGTGGTGCCTTGTGTATATATATATATATATGTGTGTGTGTGTGTATATATATATATATATATATATATGGTGTATACACGTATATATGGTGTGTGCACCTGTGGCTATGGTATGTGCACATATATATGGTGTGCACGTAGATATAGTGTGTGCACGTGTATATTTTGTGTGTGTGTAGATATGGTGCATACACAGTGTAAATATAGTGTGTGCATGTATAGGCGGTGTGTGTGGCTGAAGTATTGTGTTGTGGTGCCTGCGGTGTGAAGTATGTGCAACGTGTGATATGTGTGTCGTATGTGTGTGGTGTGTGTTTTGTGTTCATACGATGTGGTGCCTGGAATGCGGTATGTGCAGCGTGCATGGGAGCCCAGTGTGCAGTGTTTGTGCAGCACGTTGTGTGATGAGTGTGCAGTGTGCGTGTGGCACGCCTGCCGTGCGTTCGGCATTGGTGGGCCCCGCAGCCCAGCTCTCTGCTAAGCCGACTGCGGCGGTTGCAGCCGGCGGCGCGGGACCCT
Source organism: Tamandua tetradactyla (assembly GCF_023851605.1). Lineage (NCBI taxonomy): Eukaryota > Metazoa > Chordata > Mammalia > Pilosa > Myrmecophagidae > Tamandua > Tamandua tetradactyla. The sequence continues at coordinate 72,042,658 of NC_135332.1, read as the reverse complement.
AGCGCTCGCCGCAGGTAACCATGGCAACAGATGATCCCGCAGCCGAGTGGCCGGGGCGGGGGGGGGGGGGGGGGGGGGGCACCCCCGGCTGCGGGTGTGGGGGAGGGGAGGCCGCTTGCCCCAGAGAAACCCGCGGATGAGCCCGCGCATCGGCCCTCCTGCAGGGCCGAGGTGGAGTCGGGCCGCCCCTCGCCGCCCTCCGGGTCCCTCGCTGTTTGGCTGGGGGTCCCTGGTTCTTCACTCGCGTCCCTGGCAAGGCTGGGGCGCCGAGGAGGGACATTCTTGCTGTCACCCCTTGCAGCGAGGCCACGGTTTCCGAGGTGCAAAGCCCTTGGCGCTGTTTATGCGGGCAGTGCGCTGGGAGGACCCCCCCATACTAAAGAGGGGAAGCCGTGGAGTTAACACAGACCCGGGTCCGATTCCTGAGCCGGCAGGTGCTTGTGCTGGGGCCCGAGAAGAACTGGAAAGATGCAAACTGGGCAAGGCGAGCCCCTGAGTTTGACGCGAGGCCGTTCCTCAGTGGAGAGAAGCTGGGGCCAGGAGCTGACTGGCTTCTGGAAGGAACTATTTATTTGCATCAGCAAACAGCCCCTACGCGGGAAAGGGCTGGGCGGCCTCACCGGGATCCACCTGGGAGATCCTGTGATCTCAACCCCACCCCTCCACCTCCAGCCCCGCCAGAAACCCGGTGGGTGACCCCGCTAACCTGCTGGGTGAGTCCACGTTTTGCTTTTTATCCTGTTTAATACGAGGAAGTTGGGCTGGACGCGTTGATTCATTAATTGACTTCTAACCTTTAATCAAGTGCAATCATTCTCAGGCGTGGTCCCCGGACCAGCGGCACCAGCAGAACCAGTCAGAAATGCCAATTCCCAGGCCCGGCCCTGACCTACAGATTGGGAAATCCGAGCGAGGGGGCAGCCGGCTGATCAAACAAGGCGATTCCGAGGCGCTCAACTTTGAGAACCCCTGATCCAGGGCAGCCTTTGTGCTAAACACTGGGGATCCTAAAACTAACCTGGCCCTGAAAGTTCCATTTCTTTTCTCTGAGCTACCTGCATTCATTTGGACCTGCAGGTACAACTCGAGGAAACTCTTAAATTCTTCGCCATCACTCCCTGAAGGCTAGACATGAGAAGCAGCGCAGCTATTTCAGAAGAGTAAGACGGGGGCGCAGGGAGGAAGATAAGCTGGAGGCACAGGAGATTCGGAAACTGCTGGCAGGCGTATTGAGGAGCCTAAGAGCGCCGCCTCCTGGTGACAGCGTGCAGGGCTGGTTGTAAAGGGGCGGGGCTGTTTGACAAAGGGGGCTTTCTGGGTCGGGATCGTTCACCCCTTGGTGCACGGACCACCCGGTCAGGACCCGGATGTTTCGTCCGCTCCGGGCGAGCACCTGGACAGGCCAGCCAAATTCAGCAGGCTCTGTGCGGTGGCGACGAATCGTGTGTGGGTGGTGTGTAAACTTGAATCGTCTCCTCTTCATTCCGCTCCGGAGCTCCGGGCTTTGTTTTGGCAGGGTTTTACTCCCGACTCTGCTTTAGTTAGGCTGAGAGTGAAATGAGCTTTGTACTGCGACTTGCCCTGGCAGCGAGGAAGGGTGCAGGAGTGGACCCGGCTCCAGAGCAGCGTCGGGGGGATCTCTGGAAGAGGGTTCCCCATTGTGACCTTCCAGAAGCTTCCTCAGCCGGCCGAAAGGTTGATAGAAGGAGACGGCAGGCGAGAACTCATCTCCAGTATCTTCTGGCCACATCTTGTATACATTTTGTCATGTTCATCTGGCCTCTGAACGATTTAGTCAATATTTTTCTTAGCTCCTTCTTTTATTTTGGGGGTGGGGGTGGGGGAAGTACAGGGCCTGGGAACGGAACCCAGGCAGCTGAGAATTCTACCACTGAGCTACCTTTGTACCACCCAGCTCATTCTTTTTTTTTTTTTTTTTTTTACTTAAGTTAGGTTTAAAAGGCGAAAACAAAAGGATTTATAACCGAGATGTAAGTAGAAAATTGGAGCATTCACCCCAAATTGAAGGTCATCATAAATACAATGAAAAGGAAACAGTCTTGCGACATTCCATCCTGATAGGTTGGTTGCCTTAGGACTGAGCCACAACCTCTTTCTGCTCTACCACAGAGAGGCGTTTACGGCTTCGTATCACCAACCCCAAATTTTCGGCTTAAGAAATGAGAAGGCTTGAAAGTTTTTTTTTCCAGGGGAGGGTGGGGAAGCAGGAAGAGTGGGAGGCTTCCTCACTCTCTAGTACGAAGTGTCTCTCGGGAACGTCCACTCAACACTCAGGTTTCCCATGGCCTGGCCTGCTTCTCTATAGTTTGCGGATATGACCCACCTGGGACAGTAATCTTACCTGATGTTACAGAAGGGGAAATTGATGCCCAAAGAGGTTGAGGAGCCCACCCACGCTGATAGAGCTAGTGTGGGAACTGAGATTTGACGTCTGATGTTGCCCAGGGTGGGATCCCCTAAGCCCACACCACACCTGGAGCTACAGCCCTTCGTGGGCCCGGATCCCCTGTTCTCACGCAGGGAGTGTGTTTGGGGAGGTTTCATGCAACCACCTGGATTTTTCTCTCAATGACTGTGATTTTTGTGTGTGTGTGTGTGTGACAGCAGACATTTGAAACAAAGGAATATTTGCTTACATGTGGGACAGCCCGGATTTCTTTTCCTTTTCTGTCTTTGCTGTTTGATAAAGACAATCAAAAGTGAGTCTGAAAAGCAAGCAAGCAAACAATAAGTGCTTCTCCAAGGACCTGTCCCAGTCCCTAGGAATGTACAGGAAGTAGGCAGTTGAGGCTGAGCAGGCAAGCATAGTAATTTGGAATCTCGGGACAAGATGGGGTTTCTTTGGGAGAGGTGGGGTTCACTGTGATGGCCTGAGGTAACCAGCAGGTGGGTCTGGTGGACACAGCTGAGATATGGTACCTTGTCCTTTCCAGCCAGGCAGGGCAAGCACGGAGGCCAAGACTGGGGTGTGTCCTGTCCATGGGGAGCCCAGACACAGCCAGGAAGGTACAGGGGGTAGGCTGGCCTGGGCATCCTGGGTATGGCTGGCACTGGGGGGTTGGGGGGTGGTGGAGGGGGGAGTGAGGGATTGGGGGCAGCCCTTCCAGGAAGACTGCTGCATGTGAGGCCAGGGGGCCACAAGCCAAAGCCTGGCCCCTGAAGGGCCTTCCATTGAGTCCCTGAGCCTGGGTCGAGGTGGAGGGCTTAGGCTGGGGTGGATGCTGGAGGCTAGGATGGAGCTGAAGCTGCAGGTAGAAGGGACAGGAGAGGGGGCTCCATGGAACGGTGAATGGGCTGATTCTGACACACGCACACTTGAAAGAGTGTGTCCCAAATCCGTACAGCTGCGTTTATTGTCAAAAGCACGTTGCCAAGTTCAGGATCTCCCAAAGTGGGTTTAAGTGGGTTTATCCTATTGAGGATAGACTGTGTGCATCTCCAAAGCCGAGTCCCCTCTGGTGAACCGCATGGAGGGGGGCGCTTGCCTTTTCACCCCATTGTTTTCAGAGGAGGGAATGAGGCTGGGGGAGGTCCTCACAGTTTGGGGAACTGCCACCAGAACATGGGTTTTACTCCAAAGCCCATGGTCTTAAAAAAGAATTAGCCTGGAATACATAGTGCTTCAAGCAGGTCAATATTCATAGTGCCCAGAGGAACAGGGGGGAAAATGCATCCCTCCAGCTTCGGTCCTGGGAACCCAGGTGCCCACTCTGGTCAGTGCTTGCCCTTCCTTGAGAGTGCTTCCAGGCATTCGTTTGATGCCTAGATGTCCAAAACACATGCACGTGTACACACACACACACACATGCATAGGCACATATGCACACACTCACATATGTGCACTCCTCTTCTCTTACCCCTCTCCGCAAATGTAGAATGCTAGCTCACTACCTGCAGTGTTTTCATCCTTTTTAACCCCCTGAACAATGTACCTTGGAAATGGTCAGTTCACGAAGAGCTCTTCATTCTTTTATTATTTTTAAATGCAAAGCCCCTTCCCCCCTTTTAAAGCATATCTTGCCAACCGCCCAGCCAGGGCGCCCCACAATACGAATCAAACTCATGGAGTCAGCAGCTAGAATCCGGTTAAGAGGGGCCCGGGTGGGGACAAAGAATGAATGGGGAGTTAGTGCTTAATTGGTACAGAGTTTCTGTTTGGGAGGATGGAAAAGTTTTGGAAATGGATGGCGGTGATAGCCGCACAACATTGGAAATGAAATTCACAGCACTGAGTTATAGGTCGGAATGGGGTTAAAAGGGGGGAATTTTAGTTTGGAATAATAATAATAAAAAAACAAAACCCCAACCCTGAAGCTGTACAACACAAATAGTAAACCCTACTGTAAACTGCTGACTATAGTTAATGGTTTAGTTATAATAATTCTCTCTCATCTATTGTAACAAAGGTACGCACTGAGGCAAAATGTTCATAATGGGGTATATGGAAACTCTGTATTTTCTGCATGATTTTTCTGTAAACCTACAACTTCTCTAATAAAAAAAAATCACACACACACACACACACACACACACACACCCGGCCTGGTGGGCTGCACTGTGCCTTTTAGCCGTGGTAAGGAATTACGGCTTTATTATACATTGGGGCCAATTTGTGAGGCTGTAATGAAACCAGCGGGCTTTAGAAAAAAAGAATGGCACCCATGTCAGCTATTGTGACTTGGCCAAGGTCCATTCGGTAATTAGGGGGCCTGGTCCTTTATTCGCATCTGGCCTTTCGGCGGGGCCACGGCGCTCTCCCGTGACCGCGGTCACGCGTGCAGGAGCTGGCTCGCCCTGGGGGCCTGGCACCCTGGGGTCGGGGTCGTCCGCATTCGAGGTCCGGGGTGCAAGGGGCCAGGGCCCGCGCCTCGTCCCCGCTCCACCCGCCCGCCTGCTCGCTCGCAAGCCGCGGTCGGGAGCTGGAGACCAGAGGCCCGCGGCTTCCCCGGGGACCGCGGCGGGGAGGACCCGCCAGCCCCGGCGCCGCCCGCCGTCCCTCCCCGCAGCCGCGCCCCGGCTCCCGCGCGCCCCCACGTGGCCGTCGAGGGCAGGACCGCCGAGCGCGCCGCTTTGTGGGGGGTCGGGGAGGGGGCGGCGGCGCGGACCGAGGGGCCCGAGGGGTGCTCGCGGGGACGGAGGGCGGGTGAGATGGGCCTGCGCGTCCCGAGGCGTCGACCCGTGCTCGAGGGTTTAATGCCGGCCCCGAGCGGCCCAGCACGGGCTGGGGGTGGGGGTGCAAGGCGGACGGCGGCGCTAAACCGGGAGACCGGGCCATCGGTGCCCAGCGGACCCTCCTGCAAACGGCGGCCCGGGGCCGGCGGGCAGGGCCAGCTTCTGGAGGAGGTGGGAGAGGTGGGTGGGCCTGGGGGAACAAACAGGCGCGTGAGGCGGGGGGCGGGGGCAGAGCCGGGCGAGGGCAGGTCTGGGGTGCGGTGGGGTGAGGCAGGCTGCGGAGGGAGAGGAGGAGACTTGGGAGGGCGCCGGGAAGGCCGCTGGGCTGACAGTGGACAGAAGCACTCATGGCAGGCCTTGACGGGAATTCCTGACTCTTGGCTGGACCTTTGGGCTGTGGGCGGGCACAGGGTGGGTGGACAGGTGGGGTGAGGCGGGGTGTGTGGGGGTGCACTTCCAAAGATCCCTAGAAGGGAGGCGGGTCTGATGGCCTGTGCAGCCCCTAAAGCTGCTGGGGAGGAGAGCTGTGTGGGTCGGTGCTGGGGAGGCCAGGTCCCTTTTGACCAGGGCCAGGCTCCCAAGCACTGCTTTTAGGGCCAGGAGACTGGCCCACAGCCAGCAGCCCTGGTCCCCAGCTCTAGCCCGGGAGCTGACAGGTCCCAGCCATGTGCTTTGGAGAGCTGGCTCTGTGCATCTCCACCCAGTTCCGCCTTCGATGGCGTCTAGGTGGGAGCCTGAAATTGGCCAGGTTGAAGCCACGTATCAGGAGTTGGGGCTTTTCGTTTTGGCGCAGAGATCAGACTTGCCAGCTGGCCACTGCAGCTGTCCCTCCACCCCATGCCCCAGAGTCTGAACAGGGACATCAGTGGAGCCCACCCCTGGACCTTTTGGAGAACAAATGATGTGGACGTGTCTTGTGGGCTCTGCAGGACTATAGAAACCTTACTTCAGCCCCTCCTTATTCCAGAAGCTTCCAGGATCGGATCCCCAAGAAGCACAGAGAACTAGTGGTATAGACGAAAGTACCCGGGACTAAGAATTGAGAAAAACTGTGGAGACACAGCTCTGCCATTTTCTGGTGACCCTGGAGTCGTCAGCTAGCTTCTCTGGGTTTCAGCGTCCTCATCAGACAAGAGAGGGGTAGGTAAGGCATCTTCCGGCCCTTGCTAACTCTGGCATCTGGCAGTGAATGCCTAACTCCTTTTGGGAACATGTCCCTGTCTTGATTCCATGCCAGGACAAGCTCTGGCTTCCCTCCCGCCTCATGGGCAGGGGGATCCCCGGCATTGGCTCCCCCCTTTTCTTTGTGCCCCACCCCCTCTGGCTGGGGCCTCAGCTCATCAGGTCCCAGGATGCTGACAGCCCTCACTTTTAAATCCCAGCCCAGATCACGGTGCAGGTGACAGAGGCACACACGTACTGTGGCTGGTGAGCAACTGCCACCAAGCAGACCTTGGGGACGGGTCAGGCTAAAACAGGACTCGGGCCCCGGCCCCTGCCGCTCCCTGACCTCATACTTCCTCAAGTGGGCCCATGCTTTGCCAAGTTGCTCAGATCCCAAACCTCAGACTCATCTTCACCTCCCCCTTTCCCCCGGCCCTTCCATGCATGCTGTCTGCATGCCTAAGAGGCACTGCAGCTGTGCGCTTTTCTCTGGGCCCACGCCTGCCCCCAGGGTCTCCTAACAGACCCTCTGCTTCCTTCCCAGGCTCCTGCCAAAAGTTGGGAGTGTTCTTTTAAACATCTACACCAGACAGCGTCACATCCCCGTGTCAGGGCGCCTGCCTGCTTGCTGCCTTCCCACGGAGTCCAGGGCGGCGTCCAGATAACACAGCTGGTGGCGAGCTCCTCCTAGCCTGCCGCCATGTTCTTGCCCCCTGCCATGCTGGCCTTCTTTTGTTTCCTAGAGCACACCGAGCCAGGCCGTCCTCTGGGCCTCTGTGCTCACCCTTCCCTCTCCTGGAATCTTCCCCTCAGAGCTAGGCATGCCCTTTCCTCGTCACTCAGGTGTCACCCCAGGGGCCACCCTCCGAGCGCCCTTTCCTGTCCAGGCTACCTCAAAGCAGCCCCACCCTGTCCCTCTCTGCCTTATGGCAACATGATGTGTCCTGGTTTCTTATCCGTCCCACCCCAGCACATGATAAAAACTCCAGAGCTCAGGGCCTCTTGCTTTCTCCGGAGCCCAGACCAGAGGCTGGCAACGCGTCGGCTCCAGTACAGACTTTCAGAATGAATGAATGAACTCTTCTCCTTTGCCAAGAGGAGCTGATTCCACGGGGCAGAACGAGGGGGCTGTCACCCAGCAGCCATGATGCTCAGGGAGGCTGGTCCCCAGGTGTATTCCCAGAACACGGACATGAACACTGAAAGGGCCTCTGGGTCCTCTATTGTCCCCAATCACGCACACAGACCTTGGCGGAAAGGAGGGGCGGGCGAGGCAGCTCTGCTCTGGTGTCTGGGGGTGGGGTGAGGGAATGGAGGATTGCTGGGGCCCCTCCCGCAGTCCAAAGCAGAGAGGCTGGGAGGGATCCTGCCTTAATGTCCCAGGACTCAGCCCTCTTGGGGCACTTGCCAGGCAGGGCCAGCGGCTCTGGGCTGGCTGCACAGGTTTGTAGAGGGATGTCGTGTGGAATGCAGGGAGGACAGCGCCGTCCCCAACCCCCGTGCGCTGAGCCTCTGACCTTGAACTGTGGGGCACTATGGGGTCGTGGCCAGAAGCATCCAGGCCACCAGCAGTCCCATCAGCAAACGGGGCCAGCAACGTGTCTGGACAGCAGACCCTAAGGGAACGGGAGGCCCAGCTTAGAGAAGACTTGCAGCAATGTCGTTTCCCCCCAACTTCCAACTTCCTGTGTGGGAGTCCAGGCTCTGCATGAACGCCTTGCTGCACTGCACCGACCCTGGCCCCACCTCTTACCGCCCCCTCTCTGCCTGCCCCATCCTGGCCACACGGGCTTCCTCGCCATCCCACACGGCCCCTTGCAGCCCCTGCTCAAGATGTCTGTCCACTCTCAGCCAGTCCCCCTAGGGTCTGCCCTCTTGTCAGCTGGCAGGTGGCCTCTGTCCCTTAGAAGCACCAGGTAGGGACAGGGCAGGTGCAGCGGCAGAGAGCAGAGAAAGGGAAAACTCCAGAAAGGAAACGCTGGCCGGGCCGTCCACTTCATGCACTGGCCCTCAGTTTCCCCATCTTATACCAGGACCCATCACGCCTGCCTGTTCTCCCTGCTGCATTCCCGGGACACGTGGAGTGCTCCCCTGCTGTCCAGGGCTGTCAGAATGTCCGGGCCCTGGTTCCCGCCAGGACCCAGGGGCAGGGAAAGAGGAGGCAGCTGCAGGCAGAGCCTGTGCGTCACGGGGTGGGCAGGACCCACGCAGGGAGGCACCCCTGCCCTCACCTGAGTGGAGCGTGGGCAGCAGGGTGCTGAGACGCCCGTCGTTGGCCTCCGGCTTGATGCCCAGCAGGTGGCACATCAGCTCATACACGTGGATGCTGTCGAAGGGCTCCACCTCCAGGCCCTTCTTGAAACTGGGGCCCACGGCCCGGAAGATGGTCTTCATGTCTGGGCTCTTGTTGTCGAAGCCGTGCTCCCCGTTGTTAAACTGAACGCTCAGCCTCTGCAGGGGTGATGAGCGCGGGGCCTGGGCTTTCGCGGGCAGCGTCCCCGGCCCTCCCGGCCCCTTCTCCACCCCCCACCCCCGGGAAGGTTGGCTTCCGAGCTTGACAGGTGGCCATCTGAAGGAATGAAGTGGGGGCGGGGGGTTTTCCCTGGACTCAGAGCCCCAGAAAGACCAGTCGCCCCAAAGAGAGGGCCCAGGTGAAATGCCGGTGAGACGAGCGACCCCCCTGAGGGAATGAATGGCTCCAGAGCTGTCAGCACCAGCCTTGAGGAATCCCCACTTTGGCTGCTTCCTCTCTGGGGACTGCTCCCTAGCCTGGACCTTGCTCCCGCTTTAGCATCTCCCCGCCGTGGGCCTCTGCCCACGGGATTTGCGGCTTCTCACTCTTGTCTCCCCAATTCCGCGCCGTCCTATGGCTGGACTCCCTCCGCCCCGTCCACCCCGAACGTGCCCCTTTCCGCGCTGTGACGACTGTGTCTCTTTGTGACCCGCCCCTGGGACTGGGGACCGGCTGGCCGTGGGGGACGCAGCCGGCGGCTCACCCCGTGGATGACGTAGCCGGGGTCACTGTACATGAGCAGCGGGGTGATCCTGGGGTGGCTGGCGTAGTGAAAGGACGCGGGGAAGTCCTCCTTCCTGTAGACGTGGAGTCTGGGGTGGGCGTGCCTGAGGGCGGCGTACACCTTGTCCAGCAGCCCTTCTTTGGGCAGGAGCATCCCATTGGGCCCATAGTCGAGCAGCTCGAACTCGATGTCCTTGAAGGTGAAGTTGGGAAACTTGTGGAACTCCACCAGGTCACTGGCGTTCTTTCGGACCGTGGCCATGCCGTGGTCAGAGGTGATGATGAGGTTGAGGCTGCCGGCGAGGCCGTGGCTGGCGATCCTGCTGCGCAGGTAGCCCACGGTCCGGTCCACCTGCTCCACCATGGCCTTCCTCTCGGGGGACTCGGGCCCGAACTTGTGTCCCGTGGAGTCCGGCTCCCCGAAGTACAGTGTGACCAGGTCCAGGCCCTCCTCTGTGAGCCAGCGCATCACGGTGTCCACGTTGGCCCGCCACTCCTTCTCGTCCTTGTAATTGTGCAGGATGCCCTCCTTCCGGCTCAGCGTCGCCGCCATGCCCTGGTAGGTGACGTTCCCGCCGGGGTAGAAGAAGGAGCCCGTCTTTAAGCCCTGTCGGGGCGAGACCGCGTCAGAGCTGGGCGCGCACGCAGCAGCACCCCCCGCTCCACCCTGCCACCGTCTGTGGTTAAACTGGCTCGAGCTGAAGTTCCCAGGCCGCCCTTCAGTGTTGCGCTAAAACCTCGAGGCCACGCGGCTGCTTCCTATGTCTCTAACAGGCTGAGCACCTGCTAGGGAGCCGCTATGCACACATTCGAGGAGGAAGCAGGAGACAGGAGGTGTCTCGAAGCAGAAACACACTGGAGACCGCATTCCGTGCTGCTGGGTCGGGGAAACATGGCCAGAGGGGGGACTCACCCCTGTAGTCCCCCTAGGGGCAGGGACGCAGTACTTGCTAGTTCTGTGCTCCAGGCGATTTTATACCTTGCAACTACTCGGAATGCCCAAGAGCAGCTGCATTTGCTCTCCTCCTCCTTCCCCAACATCACCCCCCCCCCCCACTTCTTCCCCTTTCCTCCCTCCCATCTGCCTGCCAACTCCGGGCAGCCAAGAAGCTTTGTTACTTTTTCTTTTTTTTGTTGCATGGGCAGGCACCAGGAATCGAACCTGGGTCTCCAGCATGGCAGGAACTCTGCCTGCTGAGCCACTGTGGCCCTCCCGCTTTGCTACTTTTGAAAGGCCTTTTGCATGTCTGTAATCTCAGGTTATCACGAGTGGAACTGTTTATAGAGGAGGAAACGGGCTCAAGTGAGCTCGGGACCAAATGACTGATGGCTGTAAAGTGTCCCCCAGGTAGTTCCCTCTTTGTCATGGAGCCTCCAGGAGAGCCTTCCCTTCCTGCCTGCCACTATGGTCCCAGCCACCGCCCTTCCAGCCTTCAGTCTGGCCATCCGTTTGTCTTTCCATAGATTGATTGCTGTTTCACTTAGGAATGCATCTGGCCTTCCAAGATGGCGGGGTTCCCGGGCTCAGGAACTGGGGTCCTTCTCTTATTACTTTGTCTTTGCTCCCTTAGAATTGAGCTGTTGAGTTCTGCGAGGGGTGTGGGGCAGGGCGCATGTCCGGGCTGCTCCCTGCAGTGACCCACCTGAGCTGAATGGTCCCAAAACCTGCTGTCCCTCAGCTTGGGAGGGTGGTACAGTCAGCCTGTTCTTGGCCTCACAGCTCCAGGGAGGGCCTCACAGTCTTTTATTCGGTGGGTCTGAGACCCGGGCTAGGGCTGTGTCTTTTTTTTTTTTTTTTTGCATGGGCAGGCACTGGGAATCGAACCCGGGTCTCCGGCATGGTAGGTGAGAACTCTGCCTGCTGAGCCACCGTGGCCCTCCCTAGGGCTATGTCTTAACCGGGCACCTACCACTCACCCACTGCGCGGCCCCACTCCGCATCCGCCTCTGTTGGGAATGCGGAATGGGTCTGCCGTGGCTCTCCTGCAGCCCTGGCCCCCACCCGGCCCTGCTGGCGTCCCTGGGGACAGCATTACCTGCCTCTGGGCAGTGATCCAGATGGGGATGCTGCCGTTGTCCCACCAGCTCTGGATCCCCAGCGTGGCATGGTAGGGCAGCTTCACCTTGGACGTCGTGTTGTAGAACATATTGTGGACCACCCCGTGGTTCTCTATGTACTTGCCTGGGGGTGGGAGGTGGGGGACAGCGGGGAGACAGACATGGAGGGGCCAAGCACGGTGAGCACGGATCCCGGGGTTCTGGGGGTGCAGGGGAGCGGTGCTGGCGGGTGGGGGCAGACTTTCTCACACTCCGGGATGGGCGCTTCACATGCTCTCGGACGCACACCCTCCGGGATTGCCCCGCAGCTCGAGCACTCAGGCCCGTGCACACGCGTGAGCGTCATTTGCAGCCCGGAGCGGGGGCGACCCAAGCGGCCATCGGGAAGGAATGAGTTAAATAGATTATGGTCTGGCCAAAGAGTTTCATCTTAGGCAGGGATTAGAAAGAACTAAATAGAGCGCCAAGAGCTGTTTTTCAAACTGAGTTTTTGAATAGGAAATGCGTGTACCAGGACCTGTACAAAAGCTATGCAAGGAGGGCCGGGGAAGGGTGCCCCCCACTTCCCACTTCCATCTGCCACATATTAGGTGGTGTGTGGAAGGGAGAAGCGGCTGCTGTCATTTGTGAAGGAAAAGGGGGTGCAGTCATGGAAAGGCTGGTGTAGGACACGCTGTCCCAGGAGGATGCACAAGAAACCGCAGCCTCGGGGCCCTTGGGAAGGGCTGGGAGATGGCTGGGGCAGGAGCAGGGGCTCACTGTCCATTCTCTAACACCCTGGGTGGTGGTTTGATGGTTTTTCTTTGGCATTTTGTGCCCGTACTATTTTGATACTTTTATCAGTTGAAGAAGCCTGGGGCAGATCTGGTAGGGGCTTGAGAGCTAGAGGAATGGAGAGGTCCGGGGAGAGAGAAGGAGGCCAAGTGGAAGGCAGCTAGGCCTGAAGGGTGAGTGGGGGTTTGGAACCGGCGTCTTTTCCTGCCTCCTGGCCACACTCACCTCCTCCAGGAGCCCTCCTGGATTGCCACCCTCCGTGGACTGAGACCGCTGGGTGTTTTGAGCTTGCCTGCTGTCACTAGCACAAGTGTCCTTGGTCTCCTTGACCATGTCTTGTATCTCCCCAGGGAGCGCGTCCCCTCCTTGGAGCAGGGACCGTCCCTCTTTTGTCCCTAAATGGTTCTTGGGACAGAACTCTGTGCGCTGGGATCCTTCTGATGTCCCCTGGTCTCTCAGGCCTCCCTGCCACCCCCGACGCCCCATGCCCGGGGCGAACACTCACCGGTGACCAGGGTGAAGTGGCAGGGACTGGTCATGGTGACGAAAGCCGGCGTCATGTAGCGAGCTTTCACCCCGTCGCGTGCCATGGCGTCCAGGTTGGGGGTTTGCACGTCCTGGTCATAGTTCCAGCGGAAGCCGTCAAAGGACACAAGGAGCAGCTTGTTCCGGGAGCCCTGCCTGGGGACAGGCACTGCGGCCCCCGGGGCGAGAAGGGCAGTCAGAGCCGCAGTGAGTAGGATGGCCGGGTGTCTCATGATGGGCTCTCCCAGCACGCAGATGCACGGGGCTGATGGCTCCCGAGGAGGAGAGCAAAGTCCCAGGGTCACTTGGCCCGTCTTAGCCTGGATATCTTGGGAAATGTGATTATGTGCACACCTGACTCTTCAAACAGAGGACTCCTGATCGCCAGCCGGTGCCACCCGCCTCATGCCCGTGAGCTGGCATCAACTGGGAGCCGACGGGCTCCTCCCCTGACCCGGGTGTCCTCACGTGGGGCTGGGAGCAGTGAAACCCAATGCACTCACGACGGTGTCATAGAATCCGTCAGCACAGCCTCCTTGGGGTGTCGCCGGGGTTTCTGCACGTGGGGCCCCGGGCAGATTCTTGGGCCCCTCCTCCCTGAGCCCACCCACTTGCCCTCCTGGGGAGGGGTCCGCACACAGCACACGCCCTGCAACTCTTATGCACGCTGGAGTTTGAGAACCACAGGAGAAGCTGACCACCCACGTGTGGCTTCAGACACCAAGTGGCTGCTCTGGTCAGGAATTCTGCAGGGCTGGGGTATGGGAGAACCACGGAGGGGAAGCTCCTTCCCTCCTGGAGCTTTATGGCCTAGGGGAACGCAGCCCTCCCACGAATAAAGCAGATACCTGAACCTGGACGCGTGCAGCCGCAGGGACAGGAGAGAACAGTGGGGCGGGGGCAGGGGACTGAATTTACATGAGCATTGGGGGGCGAGGATCCAGAAGGCTTCTCTCAGAGCTTGACATTCTCACCGGGCCCCAAAGGACAGGTTCAGCCCGGAGAAGAGGGTGTGTTTCCCTGGGCTGCAGTGACGAATGACCGTCCCATGCCTCTCTCCTGGCTTCGGGGGCTCCTTGGCTTGGAGACACATCCCTCCCATCTCCGCCTCCGCCTGCACCCGGCTGACTGCCTTGTGTGTGCCAAAAGCTTCCTCTCCCTTTTCTTATGAGGTCACCTGTCATTGGGTTTAGGGTGGACCCTAAATCTGGGGTGGTCTCACCTCGAGAGCCCAAGTTACATCTGCAAAGATCCTTTTACCAACCAAGGTCACGCTGGCAGGTGCTGGGAGTGGGGACTGGGACACAGCTTTCTGGGGGAGACAGGGAGGGGAGCAGGGAGCGTGGCGGGGTCCAGAGGAGGAGGCGAGCGCTCGGGCTGTCAGCCGGGAGGCGGGCGGGGGCAGGCCAGGGGCCTGGAGGCTGTGGAGGAGTCAGGATTTTATGCCACGGTGGAGACGGCTAATGGACCCCTAAAATCTGTTCTTCCATCTTCTGCAATAAGATGGCTACCAGGATGGAAGACTACATTTCCCAGCATCCCTTGCAGTTACAGGTGGCCACGTGACTACATTCCGGCCAATGGAATGGGGACACCGTGTCATGTGACAGCCCTCCCTGAAGTGCTGCGGTGGCTTCTTTACTCATCTCTGATTCCTCCTCTGTTCTGTTTCCTGAGTCTCAGACGCTGTTCCTGAGCTGCGATGGGGGGCCGGGGCTCCCCAGGGTGAGCCTGGTTCCCGAGGGCATCCTAGGGCAGTGTGGCCGGGCCACCCTCGGACGGCTCAGCCCGCTGGCGCCATTCTTCCAGACAGAAAGAAACCAACTTTTTTCTTTCTTGTTGAAACACCATTATTTGGGTTTTCTGTCCCTCTCAGCCGATCTCATCCAAGTAGCTAATATAATAATGGCTCTGGGAGGCGCCTCTGGGTTTTAAGCAGGGGGTGACGTGCAGTGGCTGGTGGAGCCAGGAAGGGCAGGAGGGAAGACGAGCGAGCCTGGAGCTGAGGTCAGGGTCTGGGGGTGAGCCCAGGGCCTGGCCGGGGTCAGGGGCAGAAGGTGTGAGAGGAGTCAGGGTGATCCTGTACCCATTTTCTCCCAGTGGGCCCCGTGGGAATTCTGTCTTCTGCTTACCTTGCCCTTCCTGCCTGGGTCTCTCCTGGAGATGGCACATAGGGTCTGGTTTGGGGTAACTGTTTCCTGATTTCTTGCCTCTAAATTTCACGTTTTGTCACAAGGAACTTGACCAACATTGGTTTCCTTCCTTCTTCCCTGGTTTCACAGAGTATTTCAAAGAAAATAGTCTGTAATCGTTGATTTTAGGTAGCGTCAATGAAAACAGTTTGCAATGGTTGGTTGTTGCCAATAGTTTCAGTGCATTTCCTATATCTCAGGCACTGGGGACTGTATCCATGACGTTATCCAAGCTTCTACGTAGTTCTTGAAGGTCGAAGTTATTAATATCCTCACATTACAGATGAGGAAACTGAGGCAGAGAGAGGTTAAGGTCACTCAGTGAGTGGAGGAAAAAAGACCTGAACCAGGTGCCTTGAGTCCTGGGCCCCAGCTTTGAATTACTACTGGATGTTACCAAGTTACCAGTGTTAGCTTAATGAGTTTCCTATAGCTGGGCTTTGGGGTGGCTTACTTTTTCTTTAGAGGAAAGCTGCAAATAGCTTGGTATCACTGACTTTTAAATTTTCTATTAAAAAAATATATTTACATTGTTTCCTTGGGGTTCAGTACCCAGAGAGGGACTATTGGACAAAGGATATAAAGGCAGTTTGGTTTTTATTAGATTTCTCTTGTGCTCTCAGGAAAGACTATAGCAGTGGTGGTTAATAAAAGACCGCTGACCCCCAGGCCCTGTGCTGTCTACATTGTTTTTTTTTTTTTGTCTTGATTTCTGCCAAACAGAAACTCTGTTCCAATGGGTTTTATTTTTTATTCCCTTTGTGTAACTTAACATGCAAGTAATGATAGCTTAAAGTAGGAAGACAGAGAGGCTGGCACATTTCCCATGTCACGATTTCTTCTTTCTAACTCCGTATGTGCTGACTGTTTATGGTCTTTGATGTCTTATTTACTGGGCTCTCGACATTGAGTTGTATGGTTCCATCAGTTCTTTATATATTTGGTAATGTGTGTTTTTTTGAACATCTGCTTTCGGAATGTAATTTTTGATAAGTCCTTTATTGTGTTTGTCACAAATAAATTGTTTCTGTTTATCCCTTCTCTTGCATGTTGATTATTCCTCGGGTAAGGGTTATTAATATCCTCACATTACAAATGAGGAAACTGAGACAGAGAGAGGTGGACTTGGTGCTCCCCAAAGAAGGGGTTCATGCCTCTTGCTCAGGTCATGTCTCCGGAGGCTGGTGTCACACCCGCATGGTGTGGGTACCCAGTGCACTTATGCTGAATGAATGAATGAACACATTTAGAGGGAACGTGTGTGCAGACATTTATCATACTTTCTGTTTAGGCAAAACATTCCTTTTAAATAAACTTTTAATTTTGGAGCAGTTTTAGGTTTTCAGAAAAGTTGTGCAATAGTACAGAGAGTTCCCATTCACTGTGAATCCACTTTCTATCTTACATGGGTGGGGTACATTTGTCACAATGAATGAATCGTTATCAATATATTGTCAGTAACTAAACCCCGTATTTTATTTAGATTCCCTTAGTTTTCACTAATATCCAGAACTCCATCCAGGATACACATTTCATTCGGTCATCATGTCTCTCGGGGTTTCTCTTAGCTGTGTCAGTTTATCAGCCTTTTCTTGTTTTTGATGAACTTGGCAATTTTGAGGAATCAGATATTTTGGTAGGCTGTCCCTCATTTTTATGATATTCTCATCACTGGGTTATAGGTCGGGAAGAAGGCTAAATAGATAAAGTATCTTTCTCATCTCAGCACATTAAGAGTCCATCCCATCAGCCTGCCTTATCACTGTCCACGCTGACCTTGGCCACCTGGCTGAGGCGTGTTGGCCAGCTCGCTCGACCATAATGAGACTGTTTCCCCCCCCTCTCCTTTCCACGCTGTCCTCTTTGGAAGGCAGTTGCTATGCAAAGCCTGCACCAGAGGAGCAGAAAGTTCTGCTTCCCCTCCTTCCGTACCTCCGTGCATTATTTGGAATTATGCTGAGCAGGAACTTTGTCTACTCTTCCCCCATGAATCAAATTATTCAATCATTTATTTACATCAGTTGGGCTCATGGATATTTATTTGATACGTCAGGGTTCTAATCCAGTGCGGCTTCATTTAATTGATTGCTCAAATTGTTCCAGTTTTGGCCACTGAAAGTGCTTTCTGTTGGCTCCCGTGTCCGTCTGAAATACCCTCATTGTGCACTTTTTTTGGGTGCCTTTACTTGGGGTGAGGTGGTCCGGGCTCATCTCGTCTGTTTCCTGTCCAGCCCTGGAAGCAGCCATTTCTCAGGGGCCTTTTATTCCTTTTAGTGGACACAGGTTTTAGGAAACAAGAATCGGGTACCCTGTGGTAGGGGGTGTCTGGGTACGTTGCTTAGGCCATCCCAGCTGTTTTTGAAGGTGGGGCGACTCCCTTGAACTCGGGGGGACGAGCGCTTAGAGAGGGCTGGCCCCGGCTGCAGTGGTTATGGGCAAACCAGTCTCGGTGGCAGAGAAGGTCCCTGAAGGCCACTCCTTGGAGAGAAATGGGAAACTTGTTTTGTTGCTTGGGGGGGTCCCTGATGCCCCGCAGGAGCCGATGCCAGAGGGGTCCTCGGCTGGTACAGGCGGGCAGGGCCCGGCCCGCGAGCGGTGTCCCCCCACAGTGCTGCCCACCCTCTTTCAGAGGTGCGTCGTGTCTCTGTCCCCACCCTGGGCTGTGGGCAGCACTGCCCTGGCACCGGGCATGGAGGCCAGCACACAGTAGGCGTTTGGTGGATGCTTCTCCATGCACAGATGAAGTGCAGTCAGCATGGCTTGCAGTGGTTTCCCCACTGGGCTGGCTCCATCTCTGCACAGCAGCAGCTAGAGGATATATATATTTTACATTCTTAAATGCAATTTTATTGAGATATATTCCCACGCCATACGATCAATGGCTTCCAGTATCATCACCATGATCAATTTTATAACTGGAGGGATGTTTTGAAAATGGAAATTGCTTCCTCCCTTCTCGGACCACTGGGAGCTCGGGAAGCCCTGCGGAGAGGGGTGGGCACAGGTGGGGGGGCTCCGATAGCGCGGGCTGTCCCCGGCAGTGGGGGAGTCGTGTAGGTCACCCTGCAATTTTACATGGTGACAAACAAGGCGAAGTCCTGGCTAGTCTGGCCTCTGCTGCCTCCCGGGTCCAGCGGTGTTCGGGGCATTGAGTGTGGCGTGGCCGACACACCAACAACTTTGGAGGATGGTGAAAGGAGACCAGCTGGTTCTAGGTGCAAAGTGTCAACAGGAGAGTACGGGGGAAAGAAGAATTTCACCTGGGGGATGTGGCGGGTGACCCTTCGCATGCACAGAAGGCCAGGTGCAGGCAGGTGCTGCGTCCTCCAGCCTGGGGGAATTCCAGCAGTCCAGGAGATTGGTGGTGTGTGTGTGTGTTTCATCCTTGTGTGCTTGCAGTTCTTAGCCTACAGCGAGTATCGGGGGGCAGTGTTGGGGGGTGGCTACCAGAAGCCACATGCAGACAGGCCCCACTTACCAGGAGGCCTGGGGACTGGCCGGGCTCCGAGGAGGGGGTCAGGTGGCTGCAGCCTTTGGTGCCCGTGATGTCTCCTAGGAGAGAGGCAATGGCCAGAGGATGGGGAGTCCCTCCCAAAGGGCCATGGCCTTCTGGGGGCACTGCGGGAGGGGCAGAGGCACCCCTCCATCCCGCCCAAGAGATGAGCTGCCCCTCACCCCACTTTGGAACCATCCAGTGTCATTGCAGGCATCACCCCTCTGCCGGGATGGGCCCAGGGATGGTCGTTTCCCGGTTCCTGGGGCCTGAGGTGACCTTGCCGGCAGCAGGGGCTGTCAACGGGGCCACTGTCCACTTGGTCAGCTGCTGTGGCCTTTTATTACTTGTCTCAGGGCCGCCTGGCCTCCCGGCTAGATGAAGATTAATATTTTAACAGGATCATATGCTGCGGGTTAGCTGTGCCCTTGAGGAGAGGGGGTGCTCCCCCACCCCCACTCCCCCTCGCCCGCAGCCCCCACCTCCCAGCCCCCAGGCCTCCCTCGCTGCTCCGTAGGGTGCAGGATCCAGATTTGGGGGGCCCGGGAACTGGGGGGCTGTGTTGTTTCCAACTCCAGGAAGGGGGTAGGCTGGGACCCCGAATCGGGGCAGTGAGGATGGCTTGTAGGTTGAGATGCCTTGAGATGCAGCAGGCACGAATCTGGGGGTCACCAGACGTGACTGTTGGGGAGCACGGGGAGGGGGAGGGGAAAGTGGCTGGGAGCTAGGGCTGGGCACAGAGAAAGGGAGAGAGAAAGAGAAGAGCCTGGAGGGCTTGTGCTGCCAGAGCCCCCTGCCCCAGTATCCCAGCCCTGGGAATGATAGCTGCTGAAATTGTCAGCATCAGCGTTTCTGTCTTTTCCCTAGGGGAAAAAAAAATTCAATTTCCCACGTAAGGGCTCTATAAAAACGAACCTGATTCCCTCCTATCGCTGCTCTCCACCCCCTCAGGACAAAACCCAGGCCTGGTCCCACTTCCTGGGTGCTCAGGCCTGCAGAAACTTCCGGCACCCCCTGGCTGCCCCCTCACATCCCTTCTTGGGGTCACGGTCTGTCCCAGTGCCTCTGGCCCAGGCGTGTTCCAGTAGCCTGAAGGGCCACTCGCCCTGCCCCTCTGGGAAGACTCCTTCGCCTTTTATTTATTTAAGTTTTTCTTTTTTATTATGCTAGCCTATGCATGACACAGGAATTTCCCATTTGAACCATTTTCCCTTGTAGAGCTCAGTGCTGCAGTCACACTCAGTGCTGTGCTCCCATCACCACCATCCACGGCCAGAGCTGTTCCATCACCCCAAAGAGAAACCCCGCACCCATTAAGAGTAAATTCCCCACCCCCCCCACCTGTACCCCCCATCTTTTCGGGGCCATCCCACGTGCTCCCCCTCTCCTCATTGCCCCAGGGGGGTCCGTTATGGGGCTACCTTCGTGTCCTCTGCTGCCCCGCCTGCCCCGTAACGATGTGCGAGTCTGCCTCCCCTGCTGGGCTGGGGACCCCGAAGAACGGGTCAGGGGTGCCTCTGTACCCAGGTGCCGGGAGGTATCGGCATGTTGTTTATGGAGAGAGGGTGAAGGGTGAGGGAGGGACGGAGGGAGCTGGCAGTCCCCGAAGGTGGGAGCAGCCCCCTCGAGCTTCAGGGGCCCCTCTGGGACAGCCAGGTGGGAGAAGGGAATAGTCCCTTCCTGGGGGGCAGGGGGGGCCCCGGGCGGCATCTGAGTGTGAGTTTGAGTGTGCACAAGCATGCTATGCCCTGGGGCCGTCGTAATAAACACCGTGACCTGGGAGGGGGTGGGTGTGGGGGCTTAAAACAAAGGTGTTTGTGGCCCCCAGTTCTGGAGGCTGGGGAGCCCCAAATCAAGGTGTGGGCTGAATCCCGCTCCCTCCAGGTCCGGCGGAGGTGCCTTCCCAGCCTCTTCCAGCTCTGGGGCTCCAGGTGCTCCCTGCCTTGGGGCCATGTCCCCCCAGCTCCTCTAGGTCTGTCTCAAATCTCCCCCATGTGTCTCCTCTGAGGACACTTGTCCATGGATTTGGGGCTCACCCTGCTAATCTGGGATGGCCTCTTCGTCTCAGCAACCTCAGCTTCCATCTGTACTGGGACCCCATTCTCCCAATGGGATTCTACTGATGGGTTCTGGGACCCAGGTTGCAGATGGATCTTTTGGGACGCCAACCTCCAACCCACTGCAACACTGCTTCACTCCCCGACTCCGAGATGCCCCAGTTCCTCTCTGGAACCCCTAGGAGCTAGAATTTCCAGGCTGGACTCCCCGTGCCCCTGTGGCTGCCTCAGCACCCCTCCTGGCGTCTCAGGCCCCGGAGGACCCGGCTTCATTCCCTTTGGGTCTGGAGCTCCCAGACCCCACAGCCCGTCTGGCAGAACCGGCCAGAGACCCCAGGCTCAGCCAGAGGGTGGGGGGCCCTGACATGGTCCCCTCATGTGTGCGCTGGCTGAGGCTGCGTGGGGCCACTGCACGGGCAGGGGGGCTGCCGGGAGGGGGGTCCCGGGCCCCGGGTGCTTGCTGGGTGCAGTGGCCGCAGGGGCTGGTGGCTTGCTAAGACAAGGTGAGTCTGTGGGGCCTGGTCTTCATGCAGATTTAGGAGCCCGACTTCTCCACCCTTTCCTACCTCACCCCGTCTGCCGCCATCTCTCTTTTCTCTTTACTGATGTCCTCCCAAAGCGCTGAAGATCGAGGCCCAGGGTGGAGGTTTTGGGGTTGTCACGGATGGTCCTGCACCAGGTTAGAGAACTCCAGGCCCTGCAGAGCGCGTAGGGAGGGGATTCACTGAACAACGATGGGGAGCCCAGCCGTGCCACGCTGGGTCGGGGGCTGCGATACAAGTGTGAGAAAGTCAGGGTTTGTGTTCCTGTGGGGCGCACACTTTAGTGGGGAGGGGCGGACATCTCAACTGCAGTCACAGTCACAGACCTCTGCCCCACCCCTGCCAATTAAAAAAATAATTCATACTGAATACAGACACTTTGGAAAATACAGACATATATAGAGAAGAAAATAAAAGTAATTTTAAATCTTATACCCCGAGGGGTGGGTGCTGCTGACACCCCCCCCCCCGTCCCCGCATAGGGGTGGGCTCTGTCTCACGCTCACCGTCCGGTCAGTTTCTCTCCGTCTTAGTGGCCATATGTGGGTATCCATCAGGCAAGGAAACAACGTCTGTGCTGGATACTATGTGGCAACGTGCAGACGGGTCCCCAGAGGTGTGGGCTGCGGGGAGTGGGGATGGTAGGGGGCTTCACCCAGCAGAACCTCGTCAGCCAAGCTTTGGTGCTTTGGAGACCTTTCCCGAGCCCCATGGAGCCATGCAGGGCTCGGCCCCATGTCCCCGCTGTGGCCCATTTAGTGGCGTCTCCTCAGGACATCAGCCCCCTCAAGATGGAGATAGGGGGAGCCCTTCTTGGTATGCACGGGCTCCCTGCCCAGCCCTGGGGGCACTCTCTGAACCCCAGGCACGGCGTGGGGGGCAGTGGTTTCACCGGGCATGCTGGACCTTGGTCGTGAGCCACTTGCGAGCAGAGCTGATTGTTCTTGGTCTGTTGTGTGACACCGAGCAGAGGGACCAGCCCCGCCCTGCCATCCGGTTCCTTCTCCCTGTGTCCTCGGCGCTCCGGCCGTCCCAGGCCACGCTCCTGGCTGACTTTCTGGCCTTCTCACCCCTCACCCGCCTCTCCGATGTTTTCTCAGCGACACCCGGTGCCCTTTCAGTGAGAGTTTACTAGAAGGTGTGGGGGCTGGCCTCCTTGGAGAGCTGCCTGCAGGCCCGGTCTGGACAGAGGCTTGGGCGCAGCTTGGCCCCTGCTCCTGGGGGGTTTCCATCCTGGAGCTTGAGTTGGGGGGTTCTCCAGGGCTGCAGGACATGGGGGGGCGTGGTCACGGGGACAGGGGGCTGTGTGGCCTTCTCTGGGCCCTCCCTGCTCTCGGGGTGTTGCCGCATTGCCCATGCCGGGGGGTGGGGCAGACAGGCAGCTGGGCTGAAAGGAGCTGGCCGTCTGCTGAGAGCCCCCTCCTCTGCCGGCAGATTGCAGCTCGAGCTCGGAGGGTCCCCCTTGGAAACCGCTCAGGGGTCAGGAAGCTAACCTGGCGTGGAAGATTGGATGGGTGGGTGACGAGCCCAGGAAGGGCTCCTGCCTGCCAGGGCCGGGCTCCCAGACCCACCCTCCATGGCCTCGGCCCGCAAGTTCTGGCTGCACCTTGTCCCATCCTCGGCTGAGCTGCCCCCCTCTGCAAAGAAGCCCCTGCCCCATGCCCTTCCCCTTGCCAGTCACAGCTTCCTTCTGTCTCCTGCTCTCGGCTGTTTAATCTGATGGCCTTTGTAAATTTTGTAACACATATTGGGAAGCTGCTTTGTCGTTGTCGCCTATTTGCTGTAGGTGTAAATCTTTTTTGTTATTTATTATCTTCTCAGAACTCCAGCTGGTCTGGCCCTCGGCCACCAATCATGGTCTCCAGGGACACTCTGGACTCAGACCTGGGATTTTTCAAAAGGTGTCTCATTGGGTGTGATGATGTCAATGGCTGCTCCACCTCACCCCAGTGGCAGGGCTCTGGTGAGCAGGGGGCAGGGTGGCTCATGGCCACCCAAGGGTCAGGAGATGGCGATGGCCAGCGTCTCTCCTTGGAAAGGGCCATCAGCACATGTCCTTCCGCTGCTTGGGCAGCAGTGGCGGAGGTGGCTGTGGGGGTTACGGAGGTGGTAGGTGAGGTGGGAGTGGCTGGTGCTGACTTTGCCCAAAGGTCAGAGCTGACTTCGGGGCACCAGGCTGGGCATTGGGGTGCCAGGAATATCCCGAGGAGACATGTCAGGGGTTCTTATCACAGGATCTCCCCTCCAAGAGGTTGGTAGAGGACCTGCTATCTCTGGAGCCTTCTACTTTATAGCCACTTGGATATTTGCTTATGTCTTGATAGTGAAGAAGGACACAGGACAGATAAGGGATTACCTTTGGCCACAGTAGATGGATAAGAGAGGGAAAGCAGCATAGCATTGCCCAGCTGATTCCTCCCAACCCATCGCCCCATCGGGGATGGGATCTCGCTGGGGGGGCAAGAGGGAGTCCCTTACGTGTGGTGAAGGCCCTTGGAGAGGAAACCCATTTTATGGGTATCCCACCAGGATGCCTGGTGACTTTGGAGACTTGGCAGCTTGGGACTGACATAGGGACTCATAAAGTCAAGAAACTGCCCCACAGACCCCCCGTGACCTGCCCAGGCCAGGGGCTGATGGGAGAGCTGAAAGGCAGGGAGCCTCCCCATTCCCGGGAATAGGAATGTCCAGGATGTCTGCTGTTGGAGGTTGGAGCTGCATCCCACACACCTTGGCTCTCCTGAATGCTGTCATGGTGGTGACAACTTGTTCGTTTGTACCCCTCTCACAACTTCCAGCATCTCATGGGGCTGCTTTGCTCAGCCGACATTTATTCGGCACCTACTACATGAGAGGCGATGGAAGAGGGCCTTCGGGTGAGCTGCCTGGGCTCGCTTCCTGCCACCTAAAGCACTGGGACACAAATGGAAATCTGTAACCTCCTTAAGCCTTCCGGATAAATTAGCTCAGGGCCTAAAGATAAGCAAGAGAGGAGAGAATAAACTTCAAAGACACCTGGGTGTGGACTCCTGAAGCTTTAAAGCCCATTTAAATATGGGAAATGGGGTGCCCCCTTTGCTCTCCAGATATTGATGACTCGCCTTCATTGGCTATGATAAAAGAAAAACTTTTCATATGGTCTAGATCTCAGCTTTTTCGGGCGATTCATGAATCGGGCAGCGTCCCAGTCGGAAAGTAAAAGAGAGTTCCCCGAGGGGGTGGAAAGGAGAAGCTCTGGGAGGGCGAAGGTGGAAGTGAGTGAGGGGATGTTCTGAGCAGCTGACGCCATGTTTCCATCGCACTGAGGGCGGTCTTACAAAATGGGGAGCAAGTGGCTGCTAAGGAACGAGGATGTTAGCTGCCGATAGCTGACGGGCTGTGTTTAAATTTGGTTTCCTGGGCAAGCCCCGCATTTACGGGAAGTAGAAACTAGCTTAGCATTTTGCTTTTGCTGACTTGTGCTTGGCACGGGCACCTCCGAGGTGGACCCACTAGACTCTGGTTCTCAGCTGGAAGGACCGGGAGGAGGCTTGAGGGCTAGCAAATGTGCTGTGCCAACTGAGAAAGCTTTTTGTCAACTGCATCTAATCTGGTTTCTGGGGAAGATAAGATGAGGCTAAGTCATGACATTTTATCAGCACAGATTAAGAGCTGGCTCAGGCAGGGAAGAAAGTCCTACCTTGGGGCCGGAAGGACATTTGCAAGAGCTGGGGTTCTCTCTCTTTTCAGTTCTGGGGACCTCTTGGGGATAAGAGCGTTTGTGGTGGACCCCCCCCCCCCCGAAAATGCACTTGTCTTCCTGACCTGAGAGCTTAGATAGAGAACCCTAACCTGGCGGGGGTGGGTGGGTGCCATGGCTGGGAGCCGGAGATAGAGGAAGCCAGCGAGCCCTGGAAAAGGTGGGGGTGGGGGAGCAGGGACAGAGACTAGGGCACAGAGATCATGCCACATGTGTCCCCATCACAGTGAGGCTCCCAGGAGCCCCCACGGAGAGAAACTCAGCCTGCCATGTTCCCCTAAGGTTTTGCAACCTGCCCTGAGTGTTGAGGATGGTGGGAAGACAGGAGGGGACAGCGGAGTGAGGACTTGGTGTCCCCTTGTCACTCGTCAGGAAGTTAACCCCCCAAGGCCAGAATGACCTTCTGGCCCCCTCTTGTCACACTGACCCCTCCTTGGACCTGGCACCTAGATGAGCTGGGAAGGGGTATGAGTTTCCTCTCACTGCTGTAACAAATTGCCACAAAATCAGTGGTTCAGGACCATACACGTGTATTCTCTTACAGCACTGAAGGTCAGAATTCCAGCATGGGTCTTGCTGGGAAAGTCGAGGAGCGGACAAGGCCCCGCCCCTTCTGAGGTCCTGGGGAGAATCCGCTTCCCTGCCTGTTCCAGCTTCTAAGTAAGACGCCTGCATTCCTGGGTCCGCGGCCCCATCCACTAGCACCCGCCTTACCCAGACGTCTGCTGCTCCGATCAATCGCCTTCTCTTTTTGCCTTTAGCATCTGTGATTCCGTGGGTCCGTTCGGATAATCCAGGAGAATCTCCCGTCTCAAGATCCGCTTTCTGGGTAAGGTAATGCATTCGCAGGTTCCGGGGATGGGGACATGAGTGGACACTATTCAGCTGGTCACGGAGAGGGAGTAAGACTCGGTGCTCCAGCGACCCCGGGACCTCAGACGTGAGACTCGGGTCAAGCTCATCACCACCCCCCACCCCTGCCCCGGATGTTGAACTCCAAGAGGGCTGGAGGGAGGTTGGGAGTCAAGGGGCATCCAAGATGTCCCAGGTTTAGAGGGATGGGCAGGGAGAAGGCTGAGGTGCTAGCCCCCTGGGGGAGAGGGCAGTGGGCTCACGGCCCAGGATCAGAAGGGGTCACCGAGCGTGATGTCTGAAGCCTCTGTCCACAAAACTGGAATTCTGCAAAAGAGGGTAAACAGGGTTCAGGAATACGGGGAGACTTAACTTTTGCAGTAAAATTTCTACGATGCCTGATCAAGTTTTAGAAGACAGAACGTGTCTTTCTACATTCCTACATTTTTTTTTATAGTGAAAGTTTTCAAAGATACCTAAAAATAGAGAGAATAGCACAATAAACTCTCATATGTGCAGTAGTCAGACCCAGCCATTATCAAGAATGGGCACATTTGCTTTATCTGTTGCTATGTTCTTTTTTCCCCTTTGGCTGAAGCGTTTTCAACCACACAGCAGACATTATGTAATTTTGCTTCTACAAACTCCAGGATGCAACTGGCAAAATAAGGGAAACTTTGTAACACAATTCCATTAGCACAATAACAAAATTAACAGTAATTCCTTAGTATCAGCTAATGCTCATCCATAATCAAATTTCTCTAATTGTCTCAAAAGCATCTTAAAAAAAACAAAACAAAACAGTTGGTTTGTTCAAATCAGGGGCCAAACAAGGTCCATGCATTATATTTGATTGGTGTGGCTCTTGAATCTCTCGATATAGAACAGGCAGCTTCTCCCCCACCCATTTCCCCTCTGCTGTAACTTGTTGAAGGAATCAGACCAGCTGCCTTGCTGATATATCCCACATTCTGAATTTGCTTGCTTCTTCGTGGTGTCACTTTCTCCGTATTTCCTGCAAATGGAAGTTAGTTCTAGAAGTTTGGTTAGATTCAGGCTCATGTATTATTTTTTTTGTCATATATTTCATGGGCAGAACTGTGTACTTTCCTGTCCTTTCGGGCCCCACTGTTGGCAAATGCTTAGTGGGTATAGGTGGCGAATGCCCCCTCCCTCCTCTGTAGCATCTGGTCAGTTTTTCATCCAGTGGTCTCATCCACTGATGGCCATTGCATGAAATAATTATCCCATAAGAGGTTGGAAATGGTTCTAATTGTATCGTTCCTTCCACAGTGAGTAGCAAGAATTCTTCTATAAAGCAAGCAAGCAAACAAAACCCTCCAACTTTCCCTTATCAGCTAGGGGCATTGGGTTACCCTGCAATACAGTTCATTCAGGAAATCATTAACTCTTTTCTTTTAATTGACAATTCTCAAAGTAGTAAATTGGGGTCTTGATTACTTACGGTGAGGCTTTTTTTTATTTGGTTTGGTTCTCATTCTTTTTTTTTTGCTTGGGCAGGCACCGGGAATCGAACCCGGGTCTCAGGCACGGCAGGTGAGAACTCTGCCTGCTGAGCCACTGTGGCCCGCCCTCTCGTTCTCTTTTACATGTTTACATATATTCAACGTGTTTCAACCGAGTCTGTTCTCTTTTAGGCTCAATTTGTCCCCTCTTTGGCCAATGGAAGATTCTTTCTGCCTTTTCTGTCTGAAACTTGGACTTGTGGCTTCTTCTCTCCAAGGACAAGCCCCTTGGATACTGTTGGTCTTAGACGGTGGGGACCTAAGGGGGAAGCCCTTTCTTTGGAGGATTTACTTTCTTGCCCTGTCTGGAGTGCCTGAGCTGGGCCCCCTGATAGCCAGCCACCTCTTTACGCAGCGTCTTGTTGCAGGCTCTGACATTTGTGGAGCCCCAGCTGGAAAAGGGAAAGAAATTCCAAGTCCAAGGACGAAATGCTATATAGCTTTTGTAGTATCTGAATATGGCCAGCAGGTGGCGCTGCTCAGCCACTAATCCACCTGCCAGGCTTAGCGGAGCGGCTTGGCCATCTCGCCGGGTCCCCCACAGCTGGGTGGGTGAGAGAGTGGGCGCTGCAGGCGGGGGCACTTGAGTGAGGCCAGGGAGAAGCAGCATGGGTGGGTGTACAAGGTACAAGGCCCGGGGGGCGGTCCAGCCTCGGGGGAGGGGACGGACATGGCGTCCCATACTGCGGACAGTGGGGAAGGGGGCCCAGGGTCCGGGGTCCCCCGGGGAAGGGGGCGTCAGCAGGAGGGCGTTCTCCATTGCACTCCGTAATGGAAGCCCCTCTTCCTGGGGGTTCTGGGGGGATGGGGTGATTGGAGTGGGGGAACGGGGAAAAGGCCCTGGGCCTTGGCTGGTCCCAGTAGAGAATGGAGATGGGTGGAGAGAGGTAGGGGACAGCGAGGGGTAGGTAAGGGCAGGCACAGGGCAGTCTGGGGCTCCTGCTGTCAGCCCCTGGTGCTCAGCCTTGCTGGGGTGGCTCAGGACAGGCTACGGAATGGGTGGTGGGGGGCTGTGGACCAAGGGAGGAGCTAACTCTCCTCTGCTCTGTGGGGGGTGGACCCTGGACCTCACCCCACAACCCTCCCCTCCCCTGTCCTCTCCAGGGAGGAGGCGCCTCCACTGGGCCGGTGGAATCCCTGCGCCTGATGGGCCATATGATGGACGCGGGGGAGTCAGGGGGAGGCGGTTGGGGGAGGGGTGTCCCTGGTCAAGGGAGGGTGCAGGCTCCCGTGACCCCTCCTCACGGGCCTCTGATCACCCCCACCTCTCTGGAATTGCCCCCCCCCCCCATTGCCCCAGGCCCCCCGGCGTGCTGGGTCCAGGTTGGGTCCTCCAAGGCAGGCCCTGAGCCCTGGCGCTGCTCCCTTCCTGGCCCAGGCGTGTGCGGTGGCCCCGGGGCCCGTTTCCGGCTGCCCTCGGCCTGGGTGGCTGTGGCGCTGTCGGGGCCTCAGATGCGAACATGGGCTGTCCCCATTCCCTGTGGCTCGGTGGGCCCCGGGGGTCCTGGAGAGGGGGAGGGGTGGTGACCAGCACCCAGAGACTCCCGGGGAGCTGTCAGCCAGGGAGGAGGGAGCTGAGTGGGGGGTGAGGACGGTGGGCCGAGATCGTCCCCGCGGGGGGACACTCCGGACGTGCTGGTCACCTCCCTGGAGACTGAGACTGCGGGGGGTGGAGGGGCAGGCACGGGTGCTCCTTCCCAGGGCCTTCTCTCTCCCTCCTCCTCCTATTGCCTCTGGTTTCCGCTCCCCCAGGACAGGTGGCAGGGCCCTAGCTGCCGTGGGAGGTGCCCCTGCCGTGGCCGGCTCCCCCGTCCCTTTCCCGGTGGTGCCAGATGGGGCTGGCCCCTGCTCGGGCCCCTCCCTCCGGGCCCCAGAGGGCCGGGCAGATGGTGGGCCGGGAGGAGAGGCTGCCGGGGCTGCCGGACAGACCGTGGGACAGATGGCGGGCCGGGCGGGGCGCCGAGCCTGCCCCCCAGCCTCCCCCCGCCCCCCGGCTCTGGGCCCTGCTCCTTCCCCTCCAGTGGAATTGGGCCTGTGGGGTCCCCTCCCTTCCAAGGCTCAGGGCCGTGGCCCCCACCCGGAACTGATCTGGGGTGCTGCCTGCCATCTCCCCTTGCAGTGCTGGGGGGTTGCCCTGGACCCCATGGCGTGGCCTGGGAACAGAGCCACCCATGGACGATGGGAGCTTTGCAGGTGGGTGGGGCGGCTCGGGGCTGACAGTCCACCAGTGGACGGAGAGGGGGACAAGATGCGTCTTTGGCCTTGGGCAGCGCCCAGCCCCTTGTCATGAGCAGCCGGCCTGGCAGGTGAGGAGGGGCGCCCTGTGTGGGCCCGGGGCTGCGGCTCAGGAGGTGGGCCCCTCGCCGGAAGGGAGGGGGGTGGGAGCGAGGGGTCCCTGGCCTGGCCTGCTGCAGGCTTGTGTGCCCAGCTAAGGGTGTGTGTGGGGGGGTCACTGCAGTCCTTGCACCTGGGGGTCTGAGGGTGCTAGAAGAATTTCTAATTTTGAGTGATTACGTTGATAATGATAATCCATAAAGTGCCCCCCCCCTTTTTTTTCAGCAACCGTTTGCGAGAGGAGGCATTTTCCAGAGCAGTTGTTGGTGTTTTCAAACTAGGGTCCGAGGACCCGGTCTCCAGTCACAGAGGGCAGTGTTTTCCCATGAGGTCAGTGCGTTTCCAGGCTGGAGAAACCGAGGCACCGGGGGTGGGGGCAGGGCGGGCATGCGGGGCCATCAAGCGGAAGTGGAAGTAAAGATGGCACAGCCAAGGTGGGCTTCAGGAAGCCCCTCATGGTCCTGGTGTCCAAAGCAAGACCCCTGCTGGCCCCCTCCTACAGCCTCTCCAACTGCTTTGAGCCATGTCCTCCCACCACCTGCTCCCTGGGCCCAGGGTGGCGCATCCCAGGCTGGTGCCGAGGCAGGGACCGCTGCCCGCCTCCCATTGCCCACCTCCCATTGCCCACCTCCTGGCACCGTCTTTCCCTGGGTTCCTCCTCAAGATTCACTCCTGGGAGCCGAACCGTTGGAATTTGAATCGCAGCTCTGACACTTTCTGCTGTGCTGCCTTGGGGAGACTATCAGCCTCTCTGAGCTTCTGTTCTTTTGTCTGTAAAAGTGAAATAACAAAGTATCTGTCTTGTCAATGGGACAGTTCACTGTGCAGGAGCCCCTGGGCCCCCGCCTGGCACCTGGCTGTTATTGTTATTACTATTACATTGCTTTTATTTTTTTGATATGGTGAAGTTTATATAACATAAAATCGACCATTTTAAAGTGACCGAATTGATGGCATTTAGGACACTCACGATGCTGCGTGACCGCCAGCTCTGTTAGCTTGGAAACCTTTCACGACCCCAGGAGAAGCCCTGTTCTCGTTAAGCCGCCACTGCCCACCCCCTGCAGCCCCTGGCAGCCTCCGATCTGCCTTCTGTCTCTGGAGATGTACCTGCTCTGGCCACTCCGCCTACGTGAAGGCAGACAACACCTGTCCTTCCTCTCTGGCTTCCCTCACTTGGTGTGTTTTCAGGCGCCATCCATGCTGGCGCCTGGTCAGAACGTCCCTCCTTTTCATGGCTGAGTAGTGCTCCACTGTGTGTCAGGGCCGTGTTTTGTGTATCCTTTTGCACGCTGATGGATGCTTGGGCTGTTTGCACTTTAGACTGCGTGAATAAGGCTGCAGCGCATGTGCGTGTACGAGCTTCGGTTTCAGCATCTGTTTTAAGTTTTGACTTTTATTATCTGGATCTTTTGGGGGGCCGTCTGTGAAGTTGCAGCCCCTACTTAAAAAGGGGAGGGCTGCTTTCTTGTGGCAGGACTCCCCATCTCGGGCTCTCTCCAGCCTGGCCTCCCACCGCACACTTCTGCAGCCCTAAGAGGCGTCCCCATCTGGTGCACGGGGAAACTGAGGCACGGCGTGTTTCAGGCACTGGCTTGTGGGTCTCTGCTTGCCTTCCGGGTGTCTCTGGGCCCTCCCTGTGTCCCTGCCCCGCTGCCATCCGGTCTGGCATTCCCACCTGGTGGTTTCATTGGCTGTGGGTACGGGACACGGACGTGCCCACCTGCCCTCGGTACTGGACTTTGTCATCCTGTCTCCCCACTCCTCCATGTCCGCTCTGCGGTGTGCTCTCCTCCCCCTGCTGCCTTTGCCGGGACCCCCAGCTGTCCCGGGAACTCCTCTGGAGGTCCTGGTCTCTGCTGTGTCCCTCTGGGCTTTGGGGGCTGCGCTTTCCTGCTTTGGGTCTTCGGCTTCCTGACCCCAGGTCCTGCTGCCCCCGGCCGGGAGGAAGGGCCTGCTCTCCCCAAAGGGGGAGACAGTCTGGGGATTCTGCGATGGCGCGGTCAGTTCCTGACTGAAGTGGGAACAGGACCAGGCTGCCCAGTGTCCCTCTGGGGGGCCGGGAGAACTTGGGGTGGGGTGGCCCGGCTGGAGTTCCCGGGCGGTGGTAGGGCCGGTGGTGGACACCGGCAGAGCATGGAAGGCCCGTCCGGCGTCCCTCAGCCCCCAGCCCTGGGCATTTCCTTGCCTTGCCCAGGCTCTCTGACCTCGGTCCCTCCCTCATGCCCGATGGACGTGCAAAACATGCGTCTTGTTTTTCTCACCGCCGTCAAGGCCTGGAAGTGGGAGCTCCGACTCGCCCCTGAGGGTCCCTGCAGCTCCCCGGGGGCAAAAGGAGACGGGCACATTTGGAAGCAAAACCACCTCCTGTCACTCCTGGGGGTGGCTTGTTCCCTCGGACCTGCTCCTCCCACTATGTGACACATGCATGCGCACACACACACACCCTCACCCCGACACACCAACTTATTGAGGAAACGTGTGTGTGCCACGTGCCGGGACTTGGGTGAGTTCACTTGGGGACCCCCCGAGGTGCATGTCCAGGGGCCTGCAGGACCCGCTCCTCCTGCAAACTGCTCCTGCTTCCCGGAGGGCGGGAGTGGTGGCTTCTCCCACTGTCTCTAGAAAGCAGGTCCCCGCACCCCGGCCCCCAGGGCCTGGAGCCCCGGCTGGACCGACTCTGCCTGCTCCGGCTGCCCTGGAGCTGACCTGGTGCTGCCCTTTCTAAGCCCAATTCTCCAACCCTCCCCCTGTCCCTTGGGCACCGGATCCTTCTAGAAAGGTCCACTTGGCTCACATCTGTCAGCGTTGCTGCAGCAGCCAAAGGCTCCTCACAACCCCCAAGCTGGAACCCCTGTCACCTGCTGGCTGTGGCCAATGCCCCAGGCCCAGGAGAACCCAAATCTGGTGGTCCCTGCAGTGGCCCTGGCACAGACTGGATTGGTGGCAGCAGTCCCTGGCGGGGGGGGGGGCTCTAGGGGCAGGGGGAGGTCAGGGCAGGACAGGTGAGATGACACCTGCTGGTGGTGTGGTCTCTGCTGGCCCTTCCTGCCTGCCCCCTTATCCTGGCATCGGTCGCCTTGCTGGCCCTACGAGGCCTTTTGATCAGGCTTACACAGCACCCAATGGCGTTTGGTGGCCTGTCCCCATGTCACAGGTGGGCCCCCGTCCTTGCACCCTGCGCTCGCCCCTCTCCTGTCCTCCCTCTCAGCCTGTGTCTCCCCTGTGCCCTCACCCACCCACCATGCCCTCCAGCCCACTCATCCTCCCCACGGCATCTTCCCTCTGCAAGCCCCACCCTGCCCCAGATTCCAGCACGCTTGAGATGGGGTCTTGGGGAAAGTGGGGGCTCCGAGGCTCGGGGCTGCGGATACCGCCCGGCCCTGCATGGCGGGGAGCTGTGGTTGGGTCCAGCCGACCTCCCTGCCCCCCTGTGGAATGTAACAATAGCGACAGCTCAGCGAGGCCACCGTGGCCACTAGCGCCACCCCCAGCCCCTACCCTGTGCTCTAGGGAAGCGGCGCTGTCCTCTCCAGGCAGGAGATGCAGCTGGAAAACATGCCCCAATACCACCCCCTGCCCCAGTGAGGGCTGGGACTTGAGGTCATGCAAATGTCCTTGTCAAAGACCCGGGACCTCAGGTGAGGACTGGGCATGGCAGGTGGGGGGTGGGGTGGAGGGGTGGACGATGCCTTTGAATGGGAAGGAACGAGGGTGTCGGGGCTGGAAGGCTTGCTCGCGGTTGGTCCGGGACAGGGGTCCACACTTGGCCACACCGTGGAGTCACCTGGGGGGCTGTTAAGACACAGGTGGCTGGGCCCTGCCTCCAGAGAATTTTCATTTCTCACGACTTTGAACATGACTGCCCCTAAGAGCCAGATGAACTAAATGGATGCAAAGGGTCCCTGCTTTCAAGTGATGGCATCAGGGCTGCCTCTTTGCTTATTTCAACCTCTGCTGGAAACTCAGCTGGTTCCTAGGGACCCGCAGAGGGTGGACGGAGGGGCATGTGACCCCCCACTCCTTGCTGGGAGAGGCCTGTGGTTGCACCCTCCCAGGATGGCTGAGGCCGAGGTGGGGGATCCCTGAGCTGGGAGCCCTGCTAGGTGCCCACAGCAACTCCTGGCTGGGCCCTGCAGGTTGACCCTCCTCACAGCCACGCTGTGCGTTGCCTGCAAGCCATGACGTTAACGGGCATAAAATATTTACTTAACTCAGCTTTTTGCAAATATCCCTTCAGGTATTTTCTCTCTGCTGGGAGCAGAAACACAAACGGTGCAGCCAGCTCGCTCTGAAGGGCTGGGTGCTAAATAATACAATAAAAAATCCTGCCGAGAGCGGACCTTCCCCCCTTCCGGGCTACCTGTGGGTCTCCTTGGTCCCTTGCCATTCTGGCTACAGACGCCAGGGAGCTGGGAAAAGTGGGCCTGGAGGCTGGGGCTGGGGCGGGGAGTGGTGGCCCAGGGTTGCTGTCAAAGAGACAATTAAAATTGCATTTCCGAAGTTTCCAATTTACGCTTCCAGAGGCAAGTTGCAAGGACCTTTGGGAAAACAAAGGAGAAATGATTAAAAATGTACCGTTTCTTTCTATTTGAAAGCCTTTTATTGAGATGTTTCCTTCTTTGGAGGTTTTCCCTCCCCGCCATCCTGTCTCTTGGCGTCTCCCTGGAATGTCTGCTCGGGGTCCCTCACGGCTTTTCTGGACGCCCCAGAATAGAAACCTGCGCTAATTGGTGCAGGTGGCCGTGGAGTCTGTCAGTTATTCATGAACGTCTCCCGCCCTTTTCGGGCTGCTGGGATCTCCACGCAGAGACAAACCAACCTAACGCTTTGGGGGAAGCAACCCGGAAAGGGGGTTTCACTAGGTAACTTCAGGAACCACGTTGCTCTGACTTCAACCCTGTCTGCTGCCTGGCAGGTGGGCAAGAGACCGGCAGGAAGCTTCTAGAACCAGAGCGGCTGTCTGGAGCCAACAGAATTGTCACTGTTGTTTTTCGGGCCATTCTGGGGGCATTGTGATGTTGGAGGGAGAGTGGGGGGTGGAGGTGGGGTGAGGTAGAGAAGGGGTGGGGAGGAGTCAGGGACTGAAAGAGAGGGATGACACCCCCCCCCCGCATTTCTGGGCAGCTCTCGTTTAGGAATAATTTATAGTGACCTTGACCCGGCTGGAACACGAGACAGCTCCACGGGCAGTCTCTGCCCTCTTTCTCCTCCCTTTGCCTTCCGTCCCCAGGGGTGAGGATGCTGGCCTGGCCCCTGGCTTCGGCTCAGGCCCCATGACCTGACGTCCAATTTGCAGTCACAGGGGCTCCTCTGCCCTCCTCTCCGGCCCAGTCCTGACCTTCCCTGCACCATCGGAGCTGCCCGGTCTTGGGAGATGCAAAGAAATGCCAGCCAGGCTCCTTGGGCTGGAAGTGAGGGTATGAAGGTGCGAGCAGGGTAGGGACCCCTGCTGATGCCCGCCAGACCCGGGGCACCATGTCCTGGACACCCTGACCCAGGGATGCCTGACCTGGGCACCTGACCTGGGCACCCTGGCCCTGGGCACCCTGACCTGGGCATCCTGACCTCTGCCTGAAAGGCCCCGCAAGCCCCTGCAGCTGCCCCCGCTGTGCTGAGGGCCCCCGGCCTTATCTGATGGTGTGGCAAGGCCATCGCTTTTCTACAAGGATCAGGAAAAGCCACATGTGGGCAAACGCCCGTGACATAGCCAGGCCCTTGGTGGTCCCCACGGGCTCTGGGGCCACCAGTACACGCACCACAAACGGGGGATGGGGGCTCAGAACGACCAAGCTTTGTTCTTCTGCAGCTGTGGAGGGCAGAAATCCAAAATCAAGGTGCTGGCCGCGCTCCCCTGAAGCCACCAGGGGAGGTCCTGGCCTCTCACAGCTTCTTGGCGCTCCTTGCTTTGTAGCTGCAGCACCTCAATTGTACCAAACAAGCCGCTTGCATGGAAAAGCAGAGCTTCCGTCTGGGGCTGGGGTGAAGGGGCCACCCCTTGTGCCCTGGTAGCCATCCATGTCCCCATGTCACTGGCCCCGTCCACTGCTCTGAACCCTGCATTTCAGCTGGAAGTTTCCAGAGGCTTCTTGGCATTCCAAAGCAGCGCGTGTGGGCTCCCTCTCTGTCTCCTGGCAGCCCCTGGAGGGGGAAAGTCCCACTTCCTGGCCTGTGGGCAGCACGTGTCCCAGGAAGGTGCCTGGGAGCTCAGGGGAGAGCAACAGGGTCTGCCAAGGTCAGGGGACACCCTCGGACTGAGCTGGAGGAGTCATGAGTCCAGGTTTTTGTTTTGGTTTGGTGTTCCTTCATCGTTTCCTTCATAGATCCTGAGACCTGACTCTTATTTGTTTTCTAGGAGAGAAAGGCAAGTAGAGAGAGAAAGAGAGGATCGAGGTTCAATAAAGACGGGGGCATGAGCCACACATTGAGGACATGGGGCTGCTTCTTTTGTGGGGACCGCGTAATTCCAGAAGGCGCGTCCTCTCCCAAGAATGGGCTGCATTCAGCTCTGATGTCCGCTGTTTGGGACTGTGGTAGTTAGATTCAGGTGTCAACTTGGCCAGGTGAAGGCACCTAGTTCTGTTGCTGTGGACATGAGCCAGTGGTTCATGAACCTCATCTGTTGCTGATTACATCTGCAGTCGGCTAGGAGGTGTGCCTGCTGCAATGAATGAGGTTTGACTTAATTGACTGGAAGCTTAAATCAGAGCGCTCAACGTAGCACAGCCCAAGCAGCTCAGCACACCTCATCTCAGCACTCTCAGCTCAGCCCAGACCTTTGGAGATGCAGAAAGGAATCACCCTGGAGAAAGTTGTTGGAACCCAGAGGCCTGGAGAGAAGGCCAGCTGAGATCACCCTGTGCCTTCCCACGTAAGAAAGAACCACAGTTGAAAGTTAGCTGCCTTTCCTCTGAGGAACTGTGCATTTTTAACTAAATAAATCCCCTTTTATTAAAAGCCAATCCATCTCTGGTGTGTTGCATTCTGGCAGCTTTGGTAGACTAGAACAGGGACTATTTCTTGTTTCCACCATTCTCCTCATCAGTAAACAGAGTTCTCCAAATGCATCTCCCAAACTCCGAGAGGCTTTGCTTTCAGCTCCAGCAGGAATGGTGAGCAATATCCCCACCACTCTCAGACTTATACCATAGAGAGGAGCTCACCTGTGGCCCTGCTGGTGGCTTGTGCAGCCCACTCCCCGTGGCCGGGACCCTCCCCACCCTGGCTGCAGGAGCAGCTTGCACAACGAGTGGCCACTTGACCCAAGCCGCCGCAGGTTGAGATTGAGGACTTCCCCACGATGCATTTGAATTGTGACCGAGTGCTTCGGGCCTTGTCTGCCTGCTCTTTGGGAGGGAGGAGAGGCGGACTTGGGGCAGCGCTGTCTCCTGCAAGGGCTCCAGGAAGCAGAGAAAGCTGGTTTGCAGTGAGTGCCAAGGATGAAATGTCATGCCCACGACGAGGAGACAGGGGCACTTGGAGAATGGGCTGGTTCTGCTCCTGGTCTTGGTAACTGGTTCCCGGTCCTGGTCCCATGTCTGGTCCTGATCCTGGTCCCTGATCTTGTCCTGGTCCCTGGTCCTGGTCCCTGGTCCTCATTCTGACTCCCTTACTGAGCCCTCCAGCATGGCTAGTGGGAAGGTAAAGTGGTGCAGTCACGGTGGAAAGCAATATGGCAGGTCCTCAAAAAGTTAAATATAGAACTACCAGATGACCCAGCAATTCCACCTCTAAGTATATACCCAAAGAAAGAGAAAACACTGTCTTAAACAGATACTTGTGCACCAATGTTTATGGCAGCCTATTCACAATAGCCAAAAGGTGGAGGTGTGCAGATAAACACAATGTGGTCCGTACACACAGTAGAATATGATTCGGCCATAAAAGGGATGAAATTCTGAGACCTGCTGCAACCTAGAGCATCAAACATAATGCACAGTGAAATAAGCAGGGTATGCAAGAATAAATACCATGTGATGTCACTTATAAGAGATGTCCAGAGGTAGCAAATCTGCAGAGATAGAGAGTAGAGATTACTGTGAGGGGGGGCGTGGAGGGAGGGTAGTGTACGTGGTAGATGCAGAGTGTGTGCAAATAAAATTCATAGTGATGAAAGAGACCCCCTCCCGGCAGACCAGAGAGAGACCCTCGCTTGCTGGCCTTGAAGAAGTGGCTGCCGAGTCGTGTGGGCCCACAAGGCAAGGAGCTGTAGTTGCTGAGAGTGAGAGTGACTTCCTACTGCAAGAAAATGGGGCCTGAGGACCATAAAGAGATGAATTCTGCCACAATGTATGGGTGCTTGGGAGCGGGCCTTCCCCGGTTGAGCCTCTGATGAGGCCACAGCCCCGGTCGACCTCAAAACAGAGAACCCAGCTGTGATGGGCCAGATTCCTGACTTACACAAACCACGATAATAGATGCACCTTGTTGAACAAACACCGGCAGCTCTGGTCTTGCACCTCTCCATTCAGCTCTTCCCAGGCTTCCTTTCCTTGGAATAAAAGAGATAAAGTTGAATGCTTCCAGCAAAGGAACAGCATGCACTCATAGGGATAGTTTTAGATCTTTATTCAAGAGCCACAAAGGATTGGCTTCTCCCCAATTGCTGTGCTGTGGGTCTGGCATGTTGGGGGGCTGGGGGTCCCATGCAGGTTGGGAATAGCGGGGCAGGGTGGGGAGTGAGGCAGGAAGTTCCTGAAACTGTTGATGAGGTCTCGAAGGGGGCCAGGGCTGGGGATGGCATCTGCAGCTCCAGAGGCTCTGGTCCCGCCAAGACCATTTTCTCCTGACCATCAGGCATTAACGAGGAAAGGCCTCCCCTTCAGATGTTATGGTTGTTTTAGGGGTTCGCAGGCTGAGAGAGTCCGAGGAGGTGGTGGGTGAACATGTCATCAGCCCAACTCTCTCCCCCTGCCCCCTGCCCCCTGTCCCCTTGCCCTCTCTAGGAGACCCTCGGCCCAGCCAGCCAGCAAGGGGCCAGGCATGACCCACTGTCCTGGCCTGGAGCTGGGTGTGGAGCAGAGGGGGCAGAAATGCCCCTTTGACTGGAGGTGGCAGAGCTGGAGATGGTGGATTCAGGGTAAGTTAAAACAAGAACTCGAAACTCAGAGCAGACTTGCCTTTACTCTGGTCGTTGCCACACTCACCAGCCGCCCCCATGGATGGTGAACCATCCTGCAGCTTAGTGGAGACCCTGCCGTGCATTCCTGGGACTTCTCAGAGCACTTAGGGTCGAGGAGGGGGCACAGGTTGGTCAGACGTATGCAGTAGCCCCCCCTGTCCTGGGGAAGGGTCACCCCAAGGGGTCAGGCCTGCTAGCTCGGGGTCCCTGTGTGTGCCGGTGTGTGTGTACAAGTGTGTTTGTGTGCACGCCTTGCTCCTGTGTGCGCCGGGAGGAAGGGCTGGGAATCTGGGTGGGAGAGGGGTGACTGGATAGAGCCGAATGCATGTGCCGGTGGGGGGCGTTTGGGGGCAGGGGCACCCTGGCTTTGGGGAGGCGCACGGGGGGTTCAGGGACAGCAGTGTCTGTGGGGCCAGGTGCCCTGACGGTCACTTGCGTCCCTCCCCTCGTCTGCTGCGATTTTGTTTCTGGCTTTCTCGGGAAACCGAATCCTTCTCTCTGTCGGTCCTGGCAGATGCAATAATTGAGCTATTTTTCACCTCTTGCCAATTTAATGCTGCTCATGGCTGGTTCTTTTCCCCTAATAGTTCAGGGAGAGGTTGGCCATGCAGGTGCATTCTGTACTGGGCTGGTGCACGGCTACTTGGGCTGTTCCCAGGTCCTCTGTCTGTCTGTCTGTCTCTCTTTCCCTCTGTCTCTGTCTGTCCTTCTCTCTCCCTCCCCCCCCGACCCCGTCTCTGCATCTCATAACTAGATGACACATTCTTGCCCATTATTCTCCAAGGAAGGGATCGGCCCCGTGTGTTAGGAAAGATTTGTTACCAAGTGCTGCCAGGGATGGCCTGACTGTCTCCAGCAGCTGCTCCTGACACAAGGAGGTGACACAAATGCGCAGAGCCAGTCCCCTCCCCGGGAATACAGAGGCTTCGACCAGGAGGGCCCTGGTGAGTGTCCCTGGCACAGCCAGCCTTGGACGTGGGCCTTCCTCGGGGTGGGGACACAGTTTGGGGGGTGGGCACACAGTTTGGGGGGTGGGCGGGGGGGGCCGGGGTGGGAGGCCAGTGGCTTGGCTGGCTAAGAAGGGTGACAGCACCACTGGATGCCATCACAGACGTGCGCTGGCCCTGATGTCCCCTTCAGTCTGCAAGCTGCCCAAGGGTCCCCGGGCACAAGCATGCCTGCATGCGCACACTCGGGCACACACTTCTGCACACACCAGCCACCTGCATCACGGCCCCATCATGCGCCAGCAGGTTCCTGCAGGTGTGAGCACAGGTGTGGACATTTGTGCACAAAGAGACCATGCCAGGCGTGCATGCACGTGTTCATGTGTGTGGCTGGATGCGTGTGCACATGCATGGGGGTCTATGGGCAATTGCACGGGTGTTGGATGGTCCTGCGGCTGGCTTCTTTCACTCAGCGTGACATCCGGGCACTTCTGCCATGTCCTGGCCTGAGGCAGCAGCCCCTTCTTCCCTGCTGTGCCGAGTTCATTGTCTGAATATCCGCAACTTATTTATACTTTCCACTCTTGGGGGGCACTTGGGTTGCTCGCAGCGTTTTGGCTCTCACAGACATTAATGTGTCTGCCTTCCAGGTGATGATGGGTGCCATGTGCACTGGCCAGGAGAGGGCCAGCCTGCGGTCTTGAGCCTGGAGGGCCCAGCTGACCCCCCACCAGCAGAGCATGAGCCCCTTGCCCCACGTCCTTGCCGACACTTAGTGTTGTGAGCCTTTTTCATGACGGCCATTGTAGGTTGTATCTTATTTAGAGAGGCCCTGGAGAGGGCCTTTCCTTTGGAAGGGACAGGCTGACAGGGCTCCAGAGCGACTCTCTGATCCTGATTTCCCCAGAGAGCCCCTGCCATTGTGTCCTGATGTTTTCCTCTCCGGGGGGCTCCATTGTGAGGTCTGAGAAACGTTGATGAGGCTGCTCACCCCTGCCCACCACAAGGCTTGTCATTTCATGTCTGAGCTCTCTGCCATCTGTCTCTCTACTCCTACTCCCAAAGTTGCAGATCCGGTTGATTTTTAGCTCCTCTGCTACTTATTATAAAACCCCACCTGTCCTCCCCCTCCCCCCAACCCTGTCCTCTACCCACCGCTCCTTGCAGGCCACATTAGCCTTCCTTGCTGCTGTGTGCCTCCTGCTTGGTGTTCCAGGCTGTGCGGTGGCCACATCCCTGCTTTTATGTTCCCTGAACAAACCGGCCAATATGCTTCTGGCATTTTCCCACCCTGAGCCTTTGCTCAGCTGCTCTGGCCACCTGGAAGTTTTCCCTATCTCACCTGGTGTGTCAGAATCTGGTTTTTCTCTCCCAGACTGGCTCAGGTGCCACCTCCTACAGGAAGCTTTCCTTGATAACGCCGGCTAAAAGTTAACTTTTCCTCCTCTGGAAGAGGTCACAGGAAGTTTGCTACTTTGGATCGGAAACCCTGGACATGTTCATGGAGGTGCTTTTCCCTGTCATTCTTGCTGCCTACCCCTGGCCTGCCCTCTGCTTTGGATACTGATCCCTCAGCCTCTATGTTCAGAGAAGGCACAACGCTGCAGAAGCAGAGAGGAGGCTTTGGAGTCGAAGAGCTCAAGTTGCTGAGTCCAGCCATGCCCCTCCACCTCTTGTGGAGGACACTTCCCAGGCTGGAGATGGTGAGCATCAGAGACCCAAGTGCATTTGGGAAGGCACTGCAGTTCCTTATGGGGTTGGGTGGAGTGTGTGTGTGTTCACATGTGTGTGCATGCATGTATATGTGTGTGCGCATGTGTGTGTACACACATGTGTTATGACAGAAAGTCTCCAGGTAGGTGGGTTGGATTCAAGGCCAGGGAATGGGGGCTTGTAGCCAAAGTGAAATCCAGATATTGACATGTTGCATTTCTTGCACAACCATGGGTCTGTAATTGGAACCTTCAACCTGGCTAACCTAGAGTGGAGCAGGCACCTCTTGAGCTGCCGTTGTCTGCAAACACGCAGACCCTCCCCTATGAGGCTGACTGTCC
Source organism: Tamandua tetradactyla (assembly GCF_023851605.1). Taxonomy (NCBI): domain Eukaryota; kingdom Metazoa; phylum Chordata; class Mammalia; order Pilosa; family Myrmecophagidae; genus Tamandua; species Tamandua tetradactyla. The sequence goes on along the minus strand of NC_135332.1, from coordinate 72,001,071 downwards.
CTGGATGGTGCCATCCGGGGCCCTTGTCTTTGGCTTTTTCGTAGGACTTGCCACAGGGTCTGGCCTGGGAGGCAGGGAGGAAAAACTGCCAGGAGGGCTGTGAGCTGTGAGGGGAGGGGCTGAGAGGGACTTCACGCCTCCTCTGGCAAGGGGAGGGGCTGGCGCTTTACAGGCTGACTTCAGGGGCTGAGCCCAGGAGCACTGCAGGGAGAGCACTGAGCTCTCCCTCAGTAGCAGGAGGGGTGGAGCCTGGAAGCAGTAAGCAGGGAGCATTGAGGGGGTATCAAGGGGTGGGGCCCAGCAGCAGTGAGGGGGAGGATTGAGTGGGGAGGACTGAGGGGGAAGAATCAAGCAGTGGGCCCAGGAGCACTGAGGGGTGGAGCTTGGGGAACATTGAGGGGGGAACACTAAGGGGGGAGCACTACAATGGTGGAGCCTGAGAACACTGAGTCCTGGAGATGAAGGAATGAATTGGTCCACAGCCCCCTTGTTGACTCACATTTGCTGTAAGGATAAAAACGATGAAAAAGATGTAAAGTTGCTCCTCTGACTAAGCGAAGGAAGAAGTCGGGCTTTTCCAGGAGAGGAGATGGTTAACGAGAGACCTGTTGGCGTATTACAGGGAGAAGGGTTTAGGTCTGGAGAATTGCCCGTTTATTGCCTTCTCACAGCCCCTAGAACTAAAGCAGGTGGGAAGCGAGCTCAGAGGTGCTGGGACCCCGAGAGGGTCCTGGGCTGGCTCTCGGGAGGGAGGGGTGGGCCGGGGCGCTGGGAGACCTTCCTGCCGCCCCCCCCGACCTTGCGGCACCTCCACCTGCACAGGGGCCCACTGGACCCCTCATTCCCATGAACCCATATCTGAGATACCCCTCTGCATGTGTCGGGAACAGGGGGTGAGGACGTCCCTGCACTGGGGCCTCTCACCTGCCCGCCCAGTTCCCAACAGCCTTTGGGGTCAGCTCACCTCTCCAATGGGCCCTAAAGCCTCTCCCGGCTGCTGGGTCCCCACTGACGCCTCCCCACTCTGCCCCCTGAACCTCACTTCGGTGCCCACCCCCATGTCGGCCACATCTTCCATGGACATTATTATAAGGTTCGTGAAGGCCAGTCGCCGTGAACCCCACAGCACACAAGGGTTGTGGCATCGAATGTCCCGTAAACATTCCCCCTGCTTCCCCTCTTGCATAATTCAGTGACAATCCCGATGAAAGAACACTTTTCATTTATCAGCCGCTGTATGTGCCTCACAAATACTGACTTCCTTAATCCTTGCATAGCCCCTAGAAGGCTGGTGCTATCACCCCTGGTTTACAGATGGGGAAACTGAGGCAGAGAGAGGTTTTTTTGTGTGTGTGTGTGTGTGTGTGTGTGTGTGTGAGCGGCTAAGACCACAGAGCTAGGAGGGGTCGGGGGGAATTTGCTCTGGGCTGGTCTGTGCAATGTGCCCCTGGGATTATAGTGCATCCCTCGTGAACCCGCTGCACGAGCAAGTGTTAGAGAATGTCGTATTTATTTTCTTGGCAGGGAGGTCTTTGCATTGCAGTGGTATTTTCTGTGCCCTCCCTGCCATCAGCGATGGACAGGACCGTCACCCTCCAGGGGCGGCCCCTCGAGTCTCAGCCCAGGGCAGAGGCCGTCCTCCCCCGGCCGAGCACGGAGCCTGTTCCTTTACAACCAAACGCAGATCTCCCGTTAAAAGGCAGCTCTTTATTCCAAAAGGTTGAATAGGATGTGACTAAAAAAAGATTTCCAGCTGGTTAAATTTAGGGCAGGGAAGGAGATCCAATCCAAGAATAGTCCCTGGGCACCGGCCCGCAGCTCAACCTTTTGATGCGGGATTGGACCCGTTTTCACTTGAAGCGCGTGCCTCTCCGAATTTTGTCTTTTTCCCTTCCGAGTTAGGCAAACAAATGTTGATAGCTGTGCTGGCTGGAGTTGCGCTTACTTAAAATAATCTATTGCGGTTGGGTGGTTGCCAGCGGGAGGGCCCTGTCCCAGCTGACACCCGCTCGGAGTGGGCCTGGAGAGCAGCCGCCAGCCTCTCGGGTGACGCCCGACACCTCCCTATGCCTGTCTTCAGGAGCCGCGGCCCACCTGGCGTGCCATAGCCACATCTCTGCACACATATGCACACACGTGTATGTGTGTGTGCAGATGCATCTGTACACAAGTGCTTCTACAAATGGAGGGCAGGAAAAGTGGCCCAGAGGCAGCATCATTTAGTCATATGCACCCACCTGTCCCAGAAAGCGCTCGGCAGCCCCCGTTGCTTTACTTGTTTTTTTTAGGGGGTGGGGCTCCATGGTCCGGGGACCAAAACCGGGGCTCCTGCACCCCCATTGCTCTTCTTTTGTTCTGCCCTCTGTAGCCTCGGCAAGCCCCAGCGTCCGGCGGCTCAGCTGCCTTCTGTTGCACCTCGCGCATCATGAAATAGACGTGGGCTCCGCGAGTCTGCAGGAGGCCGGGTCCTCCTCCCGCTAGGGCCCCCGGGAGTGGCGGGAAGAGCCCCCGGGGCCTGAGGCTGGCTTTCTGGACCTGGTCCCCCAGCCAGGCTCTGCGATCTTGGGCAAGTCCCGACCCTCCAGGTCTGCACAGCCAGGGCCAGGACGAGCCACCTGCGAGGAGTGTGTGGCTCTGGGCGCCGGCCTCCAGCCCAGCTGTGGGGGAGGGGCTTTCATGAGCCTGCATAGGAAGAACGGGGATGAGAAAGCCGGGCGAAGCAGCACCCTGAGAGGGGGAAGCCAGCGCAGCGTGTGTGCATGGGTGCGGCGTATGCGAGTGTGAGTGCACATGTGAGTGTGTGTGCAGTTGTGCATGGGCAACTGTGTGACTTTGAGCATGTGGGAGTGCATATGAGAGTGTGTGAGAGCACGCATGTGTGCATGTGTGGTACATGTGAGAGCATGACAGTGTGTGCATGTGTGTAGTGTGTGAGGGTGTTTGTGGGTGTGCACAGGTGAATGTGTGAATATGTGTGTGTGAGTGTGCATGCAAATGTGCCTGTGGGTGTGTGTGGTGCATGAGTGTCACCGTGTGCAGAGTGTGAATGTGCACGTGAGTGTGCGAGAGTGAGCATGCGCATGTGTGCATGAGAGTGTGGATGCGCATGTGCACGAGTGTGCAAGAATGCATGTGTGAGTGCATGTGAGTGTGTGCCTGTGCAAATGAATGTGAGCGTGTACACTTACAAGTGTGAGGGCATGTGTGTGTGAGTGTGAGTGACTGCAGGTGTTGAGGGAGCTTTTGCACTGGCCTTAGGGGTGAAAAAGGTGGGCATGAGGCCTGGGTTTGGGCGCGGGGGATGTTGAGGCACCCTCTGAGAAGCGGTCAGGAGAGGGGCGTGACCTGGCCTTGGTTCCAGGGGCTCTGGGAGGCCGGGGAGACTCCATGGAGCACCCCTCTTTCAGGCTGCAGAGAGGCTGCTGCCTGCTGGAAGCCCAGGCCAAAGTCACCATGGCAGTGCGTTGGTCTGGGGGCACCGTCCCCTCTTGTTTGCCCCCACAGTGTTCCCCCGGATTCCTCCTGGCCTACCCTCGCCCCCTGTGCCGTGTGCCCCGCCTTCCCCTGCCTTCCCCAGACAGGGACCTCCAACCCATAACCCCAGTTCTGCCTCCCTCCCCGGTGTGGCCCTGTCCCCTCGCCTTACAGCCTCAGTGTGGGATATAAAAGCAGGCTGACAGGCAGAGGGTGGTTATAGCACTGGAACCTAATTCACAGCATTTTCAGGCAATACTCCATAAAACCCAGCACACGTGCAGGAGCCCACACCTGGCTCCTCACGTGTGCAGGTGACAAAGGCGGTCCCGTTTCCGGCTTCTGGACCAGTGTGGAGGGCCACAGAGGGTAGTGCAAAGAGGGAAACGGTGGCCAAGGGCTGCTGCCTCTGCTTGCAGGTCCGGGGCTGCATTTCAGGACAAGTGGGTTAGTTACGGATAAACGCTGGCAATGGGGAGGCGGGCCATTCTGCTCCCATGGCTTTGGGTGGCCAGAGTGGGGACCGGCCCAGAGCGTTGGCAGGATTGTGCAGCGACAAGGGAGGAGGAGGCCATGGGTGTTGGGGGTCAAAGGTCAGAGGTCTTGGCCAGTGGGGCCGGGAGCCTCTCAGCCCCCACCGCTGCCAGGAGAACATGGGGTAAATTGTCGGTGGCTGGCTGATGGAGCGAGAGGATGCAGAAATATGCCCCAAAGCTGGAAGGCAACGATCTCACATTTTTTTGGGTGTCATTCGGAATCCTTCATACTCTCAGAAATCATCGAAAGACCCCAAAGAGCTTTCATTTACGTGGGCTTTATCTGCTTGCTGGTCCGGGGCTGCATTTCAGGACAAGTGGGTTAGTTATGGATAAATGCTTGGCAACTACACACATCACCTTAAACAAACCTTAGACATCCATCGCCCTAGAATTTATTTTTTTATTTTTAATTTTTTTGGCTTTTAATAAAAGGGGATTTATTTCATTAGTTCTTCAGAGGAAAGGCAGCTAACTTTCAACTGAGGTTCTTTCTTATGTGGGAAGGCACAGGGCAATCTCTGCTGGCTTCTCTCCAGGCCTCTGGGTTCCAACAACTCTCCCCGGGGTGATTTCTTTCTGCATCTCCAAAGGCCTGGGCTGAGCTGCAAGTGCTGAGATGAGGTATGCTGAGCTGCTTGGGCTGTGCTACTTTGAGCTCTCATTTAAGCACCAGCCAATTAAGTCAAACATCATTCATTGCAGCAGGCACACCTTCTAGCCGACTGCAGATGTAATCAGCAACAGATGAGGTTCATGAACCCTGGCTCATGTCCACAGCAACAGAACTAGGTGCCGTCACCTGACCAAATTGACAATTGAATCTAACTACCACATGTCCACCCTTGTCAACTTGGCAACTACACACATCACCTTAAACAATATTAAGGTGCAAAAAATTCTCTTCTGGCTGTGGACCTGTGAATCTCAAAACAAGTTGTCTGGTGCCAATATGCAAAGGAGGGACAGTCACAGCATCCATAGGGAGAAACTGGAAGGAAAACCTGCAGGGCAAACACCACTGGATTTCAAAGTCTGAAAGTCATTTATCCTTCGGCTTTAGAAAGTGGCAGTCCCACCCTTTCCAAGGGCCTATGCAGGGGCCCGCCTCTTTCTGAATCAACCTCGGGGGACATCGAGGAGACCACCTTTTTCTCGACTCCACCCTCTCCAGGCATCGGGGCCACCCCTGGGCTCTCTGCCATTTCCACCGCCCTAGAATTTAAACAGAGAAATTTATAAAATGCTTATTAATTCATGAAAAATGATAAATCCATCACACATTAGCAGAAATATTTATTATGACACATCACAATATTTTTGAAAACAAAAGACTGAGTGAGAGGAGCAGCATTGTTTTAGATGCCTGCAAGTCTCCGTATCATCTGGCTCTGTGGGTGACAGCCGGACCCTTTATCGGCAACTCCATTCAGGCTGGAGTGCTCTGTCCCTTTGATTGAAGGACGAGAAGAAAATTCTGCTCACACAGATGCAGGATGGGGCACTTTGATAGCTGCTCAGATAGTCGCGGCGAACTTCCCACGTGGGGCTTCCTTAAAGTTACTCGCACTGGGAAACATCCAAGCCACGTCACGGAACATTTTGTCCTCGTGGCATGAAGACCCTTGGTCCCTCTGACACTTCCGACAGATCTTCTCCCCACGTGACACCGTGCAGCAGTCACCTGGGGAGGGTTACAGCTTTCGTTCCACAACACCAAAAAATCACATCGCTTGATATCACCTCCTTTCTCCTGGGAGACGTTTCGAGACCTCGGGAGTCCGTCAAGTCCTCCATGGTGGAAGCAATTGTCCCAAATTTTAATTTTTGCTAGGAAGTGTGAATTTTATCATAGGTTATGTGACATTTATTGTGTCGGTTGCTCTCCGTGGAGTGACAGGCCCATTTTGCTCACTTGGGGCTGACTTCCGTGACAGGCCAGGTGTGCGCCTGGCAGCGGGGCAGTGGGGCTCTGTGAGCAGAGCGGCTGGTCCCGTGGCACTCGGCGGTCGGCCACGGGCTCGTTCTCGGGGTACTTGTTGTCAACTTTCCATGCGGCACCCAGAATGCTAGAAGAATGCATCTTCATGGATTGACAGTGAATAACATAAATAACAGTTACTGCTTCGTCAAGGGTCCCCCTTTAATTCTTTTAGATGCAGTTTTATTGAGATATTGTCACACACCATGCAAACCATCTGAAGGACACAGTCACCAGCTTGCAGTGTTTCGGAGCCCTGTGATCAAATTTAGAGCATTTTCATTCCTCCGGAAAAGAAATAAAAATGAAAGAGAAAACCCTAATCCTCCCATATTACTCAACCCCCCTATTATTGACCTATCATGGCGTGACACATTTGTAACTGCTGATGAAAGAGTATTAAATGTTACTGTTAACCACAGTTTGCAATAGGTAATTTTTTTCTCTTAAACCCCTATATATTATTAACTCCTCGTGATAGTGTCAAACATTCAAATTCGTAAAAGAACTTTTTTCTATGTGCACCGTTAATCACTGCCATTGTCCACTACAAGATTCACTGTGTGACCCATTCCCATGGCTTAGCCTCCAGCTTTCCTTCGGGTGACAAGCCTGACTCTAAATCTCCTGCCTTCTCCACACTCACACAGTGAAAAAAAGAAAATATTGTATTCTCACGCTAACGCCCTGCATTACCTCTGTCCATCTCCAAACGCTGAAGTTCAATCTAGGTAAAAATTCTGTACATATTAACCAACTGCCCCCCATTCATTCTTGAGCCTTATGTTCTATATTCTTTAACCTCAATATCCTATATTTTATGTCTTTGAGTTTACATGTTATAAACTCATGTTTATATTGGTGAGAGCACACAGTATTTGTCCTCCTGTGTCTGACTTATTTCATTTAATGTAATGTCCTCAAGGTTCATCCATGTTTTCGCATGCTTCAGGATTTCACTCCTTATTGTATATATTTTGTCTGTCCACTTGTCTGTTAGCTTCTGAGCATCAAGGGCATTTTTATTCTAATGCAATTTTAGTCATACATATTATATATTCACATACCGTGAATTCATCCAAAGTGTGCAATGGTTCACAGTATCATGAACAGCTGTGCATTTATCATCACAATAGATTTTTTCTTTTTTGTGAAAAATAACATATATACCAAAAAAGAATAAATTTCAAAGCACACCACAACAATTAGTTGTAGAACAGATTTCAGAGTTTGGTGTGGGTTACAATTCCGCAATTTTAGGTTTTTACTTCTAGCTGCTCTAAGATACTGGAGACTAAAAGAAATAACAATAAAATAATTCAGCAATGATACTCATTTGTTAAACCCGACCTTCTCTGTATAACTCCACCAGCACCTTTGATCTTTCTATCCCTGTTCTTTATGGGTATTTGGGCTATGCCCATTTAATGTTTTCCATGTTGGAAGGGTCTGTTGATAATATGGGATGGGGGATGGAACTAGCTGATGTTCTGGAGAGGCTGGGCCCTCTGCATTTCAGGACTTATCTGGCCCGAGGATCTGGAGGTTGTAGGTTTCTGGAAATTAATCATGGTGCATGGAACCTTTGTAGAATTTCAGATAGAGCCCTAAGTGTTCTTTAGGGTTGATGGTTATGGTTTTGGTTGGGGTTTGGCAAGCTATAATAGGTAGCAATGTCTAACTGAAGCTTGGGTAAAAGTAGCCTCTCGACTCTACCAAAGGGCATTTTTACGTGAAACCTGCTCCCCCTGTGAGGGCACATATGGTGAAGAATAGGTGAATGGTAGAGTTTGGTGACACTGTCCCAACTTCTGCTGAGTGTGAGCGGTGAGCCTGCTGGGTCCCAGGGCTGCTTACCACGACTGACCACAGAATGGGAAGCTGGAGACAATGGAAATGAGTCTCTCGCAGATCCAGAGGCCAGAATTCCAAAGCCAAGGTGTCAGCAGAGCCGTGCTGCTCGGGAGGCCCTTTGTCACCTCTTCCAGGGCTCTGGCGGTGGTGGACGTCCTGACGCTGCATAGCTCGTAGCTGCATCACTCCCACCTCTGCCTCGTCTCCACCTGGCTCCTCCCTCTGCGTCTCCACCGGTCCCTGGACCTTGGGCTCACCATAGTCCATACGACATTTGCAGAGACTATTTCCAAATAAGATCACATTCTGGGTCCTGGGTGGACCTGAATTTGGAGGGGGAGGTTCTACTCAACACCGCTGCTTCTGTGCCTTCAGCCTAGTGTCCACTCGGTGAGAAGCCAGTGTGTGCAGTTTGGACTAGTTGAGGACCCCCCAACAGTTTTCAGGGAATACTGGGTGTTGGTGAAACACCCTTGGAGATTCCACTGGCTTAAAGCAGTGGGCTTATTGCCACCCCCCTGCAACCTCCCAGGAGGTTCCTGTCCTAGGTCCGGTGGGTGGTGGGTGCACAGCACCCAGGAAATCCACTCCCATTGCACGGGAGACCTGGCTGCTATTCCTGCGGCCACTTCAGGCCTCAATTTGCTCAGCCCCCTCACAGCACTGGACATCGGGACCAGCCTTTTCTGGAAGCGCCCTCCTCTTTGCTTCCCTCCTTTCCTGAGTCTCTCTTGATTTCCCATTATCCAGCTCAGCTTCCTTGGCCCAGGCACCCTTGTGCCCTGTCCGCCTGTCCATGTCAGTGTCTCTTGGGACTGTCCCCCCTTGGACCAGCCCCCCGTTTCAGCCACCCCGTCGGAGACAATGGTCCCCAATCCTATGTCTTCGGCTGCTACCAGGACCTGTTTCCTTGTGGTCCCCCAGTGCCTTGAAATCAACATGCTCCGGTCAGTCGTAACCCATTAGCTCCCCGGCGGTTCCTGCTGCGAGAATGCACTGTTTTCCGCTGGCGCCCAGAGCTTCTAGAAGCTGGAGAGCTCTCCTGACCCGTGCTGCCGGTGACCGTCTGCCCTCCAGTTGTCGTGTCCACCTCTCCTCTCCCTGCTCACTCACTCTTTCTGCGTCTAAGCCACTGCTGAACCACCTGTCTGACCCCGAGTCTACTAGCGTTCCCCCTTCCTTTCCCATGCTCCCATTCCCTGGTCCATCTCCACATCACAGAAGGATCACCTTCCCCAACCCAGACCCCATCAGGTTGCACTTCTTAAAGTCCTCCACAGTGTCCCCCTTGTCTGCAGAATGGAGTCCAGTTTCCTTGGCAAGGCCGAGAAGACTCGTCCTGATATTGCCACTGTCCCTTTGGCCTCATCACCTGCCCCTTCCTCCCACTTCCTGCTCCTTGCTCCAGGCTTACCTGATCTCTAAGCTTCCAGGGGGTCATTTCTTCTAGACCCCAGTGCCTTGGGAGCTTACCCTAGCTCCTTCACTACTTCTCTTAGCGAGCACCTACCCATCCTACCAAACCTGCCTCCTCCAGGAAGTCCCCTAGATTCCTCCTGCTGGGAAAAGGTGAACCCTCCCTTCATTCCCAGTGCCCCCCATGTGTGACAACTCTGAGCATGACCCCCCCATCTTTGTCCAACTGTGGGTCTGTCTATGCCAATAAATTATGAACCATTGCTTACAGCATGGCTTCTTATCTTTTGGAAACTGTGTTTAAGGTGGTGTTTGGTTCCAAGTAGGCAGAAGGGATGCCCAGCTGAATGACTGCATTTCTTACACGTGGGACGGTCTGGAGACAGCAGCTTGGATGTGGGGTGCTCAAACTTTTGTCCTTAGGACTTCCGGGTTCATTGAGGTCTAATTTATACTCAATGAAGTTCATCCTGCTTGAGGGTTTAAAAAAAGTCCTGTTGTCATCGGTAGAAAAGAGAGACGTGCAGCATCCTTCATGCACTTGGCCTGTGTCCATCCTTCAAAGGCCATTTGCTGGGGACCCCTGTCTGGGTGGAGCCTCTGTCCCAGTGGCTGGTAAAGTCTGTATCCTATTTCCTGAGAAGTAGGAGTTGGACCTTTGGGGATGCTCACGCCTGGCTGTTAAGTTCTTTGTCCTTGTCCCCAGGGTGATTTTCTGTGCGGTCCTCCTCGGTGGAGTGGGGGCTTCTGGGCTGGTTTGGGGGCTCTGTCCCCGGGCTGCACAGAGGAGCAGCTGGGATCGCTCTCTGCCAAACCTGGGCCGGTGGCCGGGAACAGCCTTGGGGCTCTGGCTTCTTCTCCCATCTCTGCTCCGAAGCTCTTGGGGTCCTGTCAAGGGGTGCAGCCCGGGGTACTTGGAAAGCTGAGCCTGGGGCTTAGGATTTTGCTAAAACTTCATTAAAGAGTGTGATGGCAGGGGGCAGGGGGAGCCCACCCGAGGCCGAGCTGTGTCCCTGGCTGCTGAGTGACAGCTCGTGCTCTCAGGACCAACCCCCGCGGAGCTGTGAAGTGGGTCTCAGAACAGTGCCTGCAGGGGATGGAGGAGAGGGTGGATTTTGCCCACGGCACCCTCTTTCCTTTGGCTGGAGATTCACTGCCCTCCACCTGTGCATTTGTGGTTGTGAGTGGGGTTCCAGGGTGTCCTTTTGGGGGCAAGGGGAAGGAGCACTGAACATGGTTTTGCAAAAGGAGCCTGGTAGCACACACGGTGCCACTTAGCGTCCTGGTGGAGAAGCAGGGCGGGAAGGGGCACCAAGGGGAGAAGACGGGGGGGTGGGTACTGGCCCCAGTCAGGATCTGGGCCTGCTCCCCACTTCCCACCAGGCCCTAGCAGAGAGGCCCAGGCAGCTGGACATCAACCCCAACTCATCAAGTGGGTCAAGTGGGAGTGGAGGGAGGCAGCGGCCATGGGCAGAGGGCGTCCCAGTCCCTTTGGGGTGGCGTCAGCCTTCTGGGGCTGGGTGGTCATGTCCCCCGAATAGCTGGGCACTTTCTTTGAGAAATTTTAAAGTTGGGGCACGCACGCGTGTGACGTGGGTCAGGCACCCGCTTCCCTTCTTTGGAACACGGGAGTCCAAGCTTGTTCCCTACAGCCTGTCTTTCATGTGGCCGTTGCCCCTGCCTGGGGCTGCACAGGGCCCTGTCTCCTCCCATCCTGGGGCTCTGTCTCTCTGTCTCTCTGTTATTCCTGTGCTTCGTAACAAGTCTTTGAGGCTGGGAGGGCCAAACCCTTGACTCGCCCTGCCCTTCTCGGCCCTTTGCGCTGAGAATGTACACGTATCTCTGGAACCACTGCTCACGTGCGGCAACCCCTTTCCTTCTGCAAAATGCTGACACTGGGGTTGAGCCAAGGGTCCCCCTGGCCCTCCGTTCCATGGTGGGAAACAGGGTCCGGGCCCTGGAGGTGGCCTCGCCTGGCCGTGGCTCCCACCTCATCGCCTCTGTGTGGGTGCCGACCCCACACGCTCAAGTGCTCCCTTCCCTTCTCCTTTTCACGCATCTTTCCCACTCCCCCCTCCCAGCCTCACCCTCCTCTCCTCTTTCTGTCTGAATGTCTGTCCTGTCCTCGCGTTTCGGCTTCCCTGTCCCTCTCTGCCTCTCTCTACTCTGTCTCAGGTGTTCCGTTCCCCCCTCAGAAGGGGAACAGTTCAGCTCCTGGCTGTGGGAACCCCAGAAAAGCCCCTGTGCCGTGCTCAGGGTTCGCTGGCTTGCAGGGGTCTGTTGTGTGTGGACATGGCCCCCTGGCTTTGGGACCCGGAGACCTCTTACTTGTCTTTGGTCAGCAGGGTCAGGCAGGCTCAGATGCTGCTGGACAGATGCTTCCTTTGGCAATGGAGAATTTCAGCCAGCTGATTTGCGGGCACCTGGAAAACCCCAATCAGCAACTTCTAAAAGGGCCCTGGCCAGGCCGTGGGCCACTGACGTGGAAGCACTCGCCTGTGCCCTGCTTTTCTGCCATGCCAGAAGCACGATTGCCCCTTCTTGGGGCAGCTTGTGCCAACAAACGAGAAGCCACTGCAGCCTGCTCCCTGCAGCCACCCTGCCCACCGACAGAGACGTCAGCTCCCCTGCTGGGCTCTGAAGCAGATGGGCGCCCCTCCCTTGGCCTCCGGGGACCCCTGCTGTCCCCTCTCCTGGGCCACGGGTGGCATTGGTGAGAGTCACTGTGATGGGACGTTGCTTCCCTTTGAGAGCTAGCCCTTCCCTTCTGCCAGGGAGGTTTTCATCAAGGCGGGGGGTGAGTGTCAGGGCCGCCTGCACCCTCAGAGCCCCGGCCTCTGCCACACTGCCCATGCCTGGCACAGGGGAGCCACATGGAACGGGCTGTGTGCTGTCCTGGCTCATGGAGGCTGGCCAACTCGTCACGGTCTGCCCATCTCTTTCCTGGTTTTAGCACTACGAGCCCTGGGCAAAGTGAGGCTGCGGCCAGCTTATGAGTACACCAGCATAGTGCAAGAGCGCAGTGCTTCCTTCATTCATTCACTCGTTCTTTTGCTCATTCATTCATTCATTCAATAGCGTACTCTGGGCCAACAATGCCCACAAGAATTTCATCCATTTCTTTGCATTTTGTAGGCTGGATTATTCCTGTGCCTAGAATCTCCTGCCCGTGGCCAGCATGGGGTCCGGCAGACCGTTTCCTCCCACCCCAGCATTTGCTGTGTTTGTGCAGGGACCATCTTGCCGTGGCGGGAAGAAACAAAGCTGCATGCTCACCAGCAGGAGGGCTACCAGGGCTACTTGTGCCCTCAATCAGGACTATTCTATTTTGATATTTTGTGCCCTTTTACAGGGGGTGGGTCGGCTTCTGCCTCAGGAAAGTCCTAGCTTGGGCAGCCCAGAGGGATGGCGAGGGAGCGCGATGGGAGCAGGGCTGGATGGTCTCTGCAGAGGCTCAGCCAACACAGGGCCGCCCAGAGGGAGGAAGGACCCCTTGTCCCTGCCCTGGGGATCTGAGCAGGGTCCCAGCCTCCTTAGCAGGCGGGGAACACGCCGGCCCTTATCAGCCAGGAGGGCTTGTGGTGAATCTGGCCCCTCCTTGGATAGAATGAGAGAAAGCAAAATTTTTTCATTCAAAGGCACAACTTCATTCATTCACCTCTCATAAAACCAGGAACCATGCTAACAGTTGAGCAGAGAAAACAGGACTGAGAATTGCCACCAGCTGCAAGGAGTTTACAGTCTAGAAGGACTGTCCAACACAACTGAGACAGGGCCAAATGCTACCAAGACGCACAATGCAGGAGAGGTGGTTGGTCTGGTCAGGAGAGCCCAGGAAAGCTGCCTGGGCAAGTGGCACATCAGAGGAGTATGACAGCTTGTTTAACAAATATGCATATTTCCCTGCTCCTGCTGTAGACAGAGTCAGTTTCCCCTTCCCCATGGATGCTAGGTGCCATCTTACAACTTGTGTTGTCCAACCAGGTGATAATGGGTTTGATGCAAGCAGAGCCCAATTGCTTTGGGTTGTTTTTTTGTGCTCCAGTGATGTCCCATGAAAAAAGCATTCCAAGACTGCTGCAGCCACTTCATCCTGGGCTTTGGAGTAAACGTGTGGAATAGACTCAAGATGAACCCATAGCCAAGCTCACCTGCCACCCAGCCGAAAGCTGCAACATCCTGCTGAGCCCATCATCGACTGGCAGAGCATAGGTCTACCTGGGGACAAATTAGACTGAGAATGAACATTTTCATGAACCATTGAGTTTGGGGCTGGTTTGTTATGCAGCATTGTATTAGCAACAGCTGACGGATGCACTGAACCTAGAAGAGGGTTGACTTTTGGGGAGTTGATGTGGAGGAGAGGGATGAAGTAATTTGAGGAGGTGGGGAGGGGAAGGACATATGTGAAGATGCAGAAGTAAGAAGGTCTGAACTCTGAGTGTGTGTGCGGGGAGCAGTGGGTGGGTTGGAGAGTGTTCAAGGAGTGGCGGAAATGGACTTGAAGGGTGCATTGGAACCAGGAGGTACCACCCAAAGGTGGTTTCAGAGAAGATGCCATGGGTGTTTCAGGCTACAGTCCTTCTTATCTTATAATTGACCCTCTCCCCTGTGCTTGCCCCTGAATGGCCACATTATTTGGGAAGCTAATACTTTCTTAAAGGTGATTGCCTATGCTTGCTGTCCTTTAGCAAAGCATCTGTTTCAATGAAGTGGACGTGGGACTTGACCTGCAAACCCCTGAGGGTTAGGTGAAGAGAAATGGAGATGCAATCACGTCAGGGTCGGACAAGTACTTGGGGTCAGGGGGCTGGCTGAGGGGGGAGGCTGGGGGAGGGACGCTTGCCCTTCGATGACAGTCCCCATTGAAGAGGACAAGGCACGGGGGGATTCCGCTCCTTCTGCGACCGACTTCCTTTAAGACTCGTGATCCATTCCCAGCAGCATTAATCCAACCAAAGCAACAACCAACACAGTAAAACGGTTCCAAATATACACAGCGCACGTCCCCATCAACATGTTAATTAGGGCTCATTAACTGCGAACAAGCCTGGTGCAGTCTGAGCAGGCAGCCGCCGCCGCCGCGAGGACCCCTCTCCGGAACCTTCTGTCTGCCCCTGCCGCCTTTAACAAGCTCCCATCTGCCGTGACTCGCAGGCTGCCCGACCTTCTGCCGCGGTCTGCTCGGAAGTCCCATGCGTCCCTTCCTTCCGGGGGCCGTCGCTTTATTTCCGTAAGTGGCGGGGTCTGTTGTGTGTGCATCGTGGGCCTAAAATCCACAGGAACAGTTTGCAGGCATGGCGGTGATGCATTGGAGAAGCTGCAAGCTGCTCAAAGCCGTTGTTGCCCGTCCCTGCAGGGCCCGTAACCCAAGCCCCTTGCCATGCTCATGTTACCCAATAAGGACAAAATCAATTTAGAGGGGAAAGGGAGCTAAAACTCCTTTCTGCCCTAGCCATTTAAATAAATTAGCTCTAAGATTAAGTGCACTTAAAACAAAACAAAAACAAACAAAAAAAACAAACATAAGAAATCAATGCCGTCTGGATGACTGCCTTTTAATTATTATTGTGGTTATTTTTGCATCGTTAAGCCGGTAATTACCACAGGTGTCCTGAGAAGAGCTTTGGGTGGTCTGGGAGGTGCTGATGTTTGCCTCCGATTTGTCTTTGCACGAAGAGGTACCCTCCAAAAGTTCCTGGACCGAGCCGGGGTCAAGGAGGCTCTCAGATGCAGGAGAGTGTTTGCCAAACTCCCTTCTGCTGGCTCTGGCTTCCGGGCTGTTGGGTGGCAGGGAGGGGGTGGCAGGGAGGGGGTCCGCATTGTGGCAGATACTGCTGGTGCCCCCGATTTCTTCTTTGCCATCAGCGTAACTGCTCCTGGCTCTGCCAACTCACAGCGGCCCCCTTTCCTGAGAGCCACTCTCCTTCCGCTGTCCCCATGCAGTGACCCGTCAGGGGGTGGGAGAGGCCCAGAGCTGGACTTGGCTCGAAGGGGACCTATTCTCCATGATTTGTCTCAGGGCTTTCCCACTGGGCTGGGCTGAGACCCTCCACCATTGCTCAGCAAACCTTTCCAACCCCCTCCCCCAGTCCCTGTGGGACCCTGCTAGCCCACAAAGAACCCCAGCCCACGTGCTACTTCCAGGGGTCCCCCGAAGAACCCTGTAGGTGCTTCTTTCTGATGTTGCACTCATAAGCTCAACTAATTTGGAAGTTTCCATGAGGATCTTGGGTTCCCCTGAGTGTCAGGGGCATGCTGTTTGAAGAAAGAGGGGGTGGCGGCATTGGTACCTTCGTGGTGGAAGTTGTTCGGCTTCCCCAAGTGTGGGGGAGAAGGGCCCCGCGGTGTGGAGCTGCGGTCTGGAGACCAGAGCCCTTGCTCACTTCGGGGCGTGTCTCCCTGCTCCCTGGAACCCATGGCTGCAGGTTTATTTTCCTTTTTGCACCCATGCAAGCACAGTTTACTTCCATAAGAATAAAAAGATTGAAGTCGACACAATTTTTTTGGGGGGGTTCATTGTCCAAGAATCGAACCCCACATGAAAGATGAGCATTCTACCCCTGAACCCCCAGGCACCCAACACAATTTTAATAGACACTATTAGGAAAGATATATGTAGGTTTAATATACAGGTGGATTCTTTTTATTGAGGCCAAATTTGCATAACACGAAATACTGCATTTTAAAGCGTCCATCTCCATGGCTTTGGTGCATTCACAACATTTTGCAGCTGCCACTTCTATTTAGTTCCAGAACATTTTTATCACCCCAAAAGGAGACCCTGCACCCCTTAAGCAGCCACTGCCCGTTCTCCTCTCCCCCAGCCCCTGCCACTGTGAACCTGCTTCCAATCTCTATGGATTTGCCTACTGTGGACCTTTCATATAAGTGAAATTACACAATTTGCAACATGTCGTGTCTGGCCTCTTTCGCTCAGCATCGTGTTTCTGAGGTCCGGCCGTGTTGCAACGTGGAACAGAAGTTCATTCCTTTCTATGGCGGCGTAACATTCTGCTGTGGGACTGGACCATATTTTGCTTCTCCATCATCCACTGATGGCCACGGCGTAATTGTGGATTGTGCGGCTGAGAGCGCATGTGTGCAGGTGTCTGAGAGCTGGATTTGTGGCACTGCCTTTAAGTTAGTTGGATAAACCTGTTTTTCCATGGAGTGAGGTCTGGGAGTCACTGATGGCGGGCGTCCAGCCCCAGCCCTGCGAAAGATGTGAACCTGGAGCATGGCTTCGAGCACTGCGTGTCCCCAAATGGGTCCCTTGGGGGGGGGGAACGCAGGGCCCTGCAATCTCCTCCTCCGGGAGCCACCCACCCGTGTTCCCCAGGCGTGGACTCACTCTGGGGGTCTCAGCAAATGCCTCCAGTTCTCTGCCTCCTCATGTCTGAAAGCAGGAAGAGGGTCCCAGCCATGGGTGGAGGGGCTCGGGGCAGTGCTGCATGGTGGGTGAACTGTGGTGGGGCTGCCCTGCTGACACCTCCCGGTGCAGGCGAGGGAAAGGTGCCTGCACCAATGCCATTTAGGTGGGTGCCCTTGGAACCTGGCTCCGAGATGGGTTGCATTCACCGCTCCTGCAGGAGCGATTCAAAGTCAGGTCCTGAGACTGGTGACAGACAAGTGCCACCTCCGGGTGTTATGCTCCAGCTCTGGTCAACTCGTGGTCCGTCTGCTAGGGGTGAGAAGCTGGGCTCTGTGTGCAGGAGGGCCCCTAATCATCCAGATTTCCCCAGATCCGGGGAACGCTGCCTTAGCATTCTGGGAAATGCCTTTAAAACAAGTTGTTTCTCTCTAGAGGGTAATTCACTTAGGATCAATGTCCACAAATGGCTCGAAACTACTTGGAGCCAGGTGTTGTGCAAATAAGGCGATTGTTATTATTTCAAACTCAACTTCTGTGAGGATTGTGACCAGCTAAGGACCCAGGCTGATGATTGCAACTGTGTTCTGAGGCTGCTGTCCGTTCCAGCATGGCCACTACGGGAATGCCCAGTGTGGCAGGTGACATCACGACAGCAGCTCTGAGGACCTCAGAGATAAGGTCCAGGGCCAGGTGTGGGGGCTGAGCCTGTAGCAGGGAATGAAGACCTCAGGCAGCTTTACAGGTTGGTGCCGATTAAACGACTTCTTGGCCAGCCAGTCACGTCACCTCATTACTCCTAGAAGAGCCCATAATAATTAGAAATGTCAGTACTTTCCACGTCCTGCCTGCCAACGATTTTCCAGCTATAGCGTTTTTACCAAGGAAGAATCTGAGGCTTAGTGGATTGTTGTAACTCCCTGCAGCTGCTGTAACAAACCACTACAAATCAGTGCCGAAAATGGCAAGGATTCATTTCTGGTGGTTCTGGAGGCCAGAAGGCCCAAATAGAGGCGTGGGCTGGGCTGAGCCCCCTCAGAGGCTCCCGGGGACGCTCTGTCCTGCCCCTGCCTGTTCCTGGTGGCCCTGGGCGCCCTGGGCTGGTGGCCACATCACTACTGTCTCCGCCTGTGTCTGTGCCCTGCCATCTCCCCTGGGGCTCTGGGTCTGCCTCTTGGGGTCCTGTCAGTGCATGTAGGGCCTCCCTGGGACAACCCAGGATGCTCGTATCTCAAGATGTTTGACTTAATTGCATTTGCAAAATCCCCCCCTCCCAAGTAAAGTCACAATCACCAGTTATGGGTGGACACATTTTGGGGGACCACTGTTCAGCAGGGCTTAAGTACCTTGCCGAAGGCCACCTGTTGATGGCCATGTCACCACCAGCCTGGTGAGTCTTCCTGGGAATGAACGAGGGACCCTGGGAGAGTAGATGTGGGTTGGGGGGAGATCACGGACTTCGTCTGGGGCCCCACGGCTGTGTGTCTCCAAGATGACACCTTCTCAGAGGACACACAGACATGTCCCCGAGGCTCTGGGTTCCTTTGGGGAGGTGGGGGAGGGCTCTGTGTTCCTTGCGGGACGCAGAGTGCACGGAGCGGCTGACCGTCCACGTGCTGCTACGTGAGACCTGTTTCTCTGCCGCGTGGTTTGTGCGAGCAGAATGGCGGGTCCGCAGGGACACTTCTCCAGACCTGGAAGAGTGTGTCACAGAGAACTTACTGACCCACTTGGGGACACTTTGGACTGAAGGGGGGTGTGTCCCAATAAAGCTGCAAAGCCAAGTGCTGGGGATGGCAGCAAAGCTTTCTTGAGCACCCCTTTTTGTGTTGTCCCCCAACACGTCAGCCAGGAGGTGGGCTCTGCAGGGCTGAGTCAGAAAGCAGAAATGGGTCGGGTGGGGGCCCACATAAGAAGGTCCAGGCAGGGACAGGGAGCTGGAGAACAGGAGGAGGGGGCAGCATCCTCGACCTACGAGAGCAGGAAGTGGGGGGCCGGTGGGAGAGACCCTGGGGAGCACGGGGGTTGGGGGGACAGAGAGCCCCGGTGAGTGTTGGGAGTTCGGGGTGGGGGCAGGCCATGGGTTCTCGGGTGAAGGAGCAGGCAGAGAGCCCCGTGAGCCTGGGGGGCTGGTGGGGGTGGGTAGGCTGTGGGTCCCAGGTGAGCAGGGGCTGGAGCGCGCTCCAGGTGGGCGGGTTTTCCCGAGCTCCCTGGCTGGGGCTGCACCTGACAGTCAGCTTCAAAGGACCTGGAGGCCGGAGCATGGGGTACCGTAACCCCCCACCTTTCAGCCTACCAGCAGCCTCGCATCTGGTCTCGCAGAAGAGGATTTGAGATTCCAGTAGGGTCTGAAGTGTGCAAAGGACAGAAATTCCGTATGTGGTGGGGCCTGGGGCTTCAACCCACGTTTTAATTTTTGTTTTACTGTTATTAATTTTTGGGGGGGAATGCCTGTGTTCTTTTTGCAGGGCCCCCCACATGTTAGACTTCAGGGCGACCACATGATGGAGGACAAGCTCCGCTCAAGCGTTTTTAGACATTTGTGCACTGCGTGGCGGGTGCCGTGCCAGGGGTGGGGTCGTGGCCACCAGGGTAGATGCCACGCGGCACTTGTCCTTGGACATTCGGCCGCAGCGGGTGCCGGGCGGCGTGCATCTGGCCTGGTACCGGGGAGCTGAGCAGGCAGGCAGGGCCGGGACCAGGTCCAAAGTCTGGCCCCTGCTCGGAAAGTCACTGGTCATCTCCGGATTTTGCGGTCACCGCCTGCACCGTGGGGCTGGCTGTGGGGGCTTTAGGATCCACACAAGGTCTCCCAGGGCTCCACTGAGCCACAGTGAGGTGTGCCCGCCGCTGTCTGCCTTGTAAAGAACTCAAGCTCCAAACGCAGGCTGCTTGACTGGCTCCCGCCACCGCAGCCTGGGGTCTAATCCCTGCACCAGACCCTTTTATGTAAGTGTGTGCGTGTGCATGTCTGTGTGCATATATGTGTATACGTGTGTGTCTGCATTGTAAACCTGTGTGTTTTATTATGGATACTTATGTTCGTGTGTATCTATATGCGTTAAGTGTATATCTGCGTGTGTGCATACATATATGTGTACACACCCGTGTGTAGATGCATGCATCTCTGTACACCTCTGTGCATGTAAATGTCTGTACATGTGTGTACATGTGTGTCTTTGGGTATGTGTGTGCATATGTGTTTCTATGTGTATATGCATCTGTGTATAGCACTCTGCTTCTCTGATTGAGCCCACTTGGGCCCATCTTCCCATCACTTAAGGCTCAATCCAAACGGCCTTGGCTTAGGGCTCCCATCAATCTCCACTGCCTTGTCCTACTTGCCTGCGCAGCACGGACAGGTGCCTGCAGTCATGCGACATTATATTTTCACTGTTAGGGTGGGTCTCGTGAGTCTCTCTAGAAGACCACCTCCTGGGGGGCTGGTCTTGATCTCTGCTGGGACGCCAGCGTGTCGGGGCCCGGGGCTTGCCCTTCGGACCGCCTTGTTTTCCATTTGAGGACTTCGAACCCCCCCGAGCGGCTGGACGGTCTGCTCAGCGTCACCTGCTTCCTCCTGCAGAGGGGCGTGGAGCCCCGCTTCCCACTCGCGGCCCAGCGCCCCCCGAGACCTGTGCTGCCGTCAGCTCCCCAGTGTGTCCTCGGACCGGTGGCGCCCCTCCAGGAGAAGGGTGCACTCATCCTGAGGGACAGTGGACCACAGAAATGGGCCTCCAGATGCCACCCAGACAGGAGCAAGTTCAGGCCCTGGCTGAGCCGGCCCATCTGTCTCAGCCAGGAACCATTTGTATTTGTGTCTGCTTTATTCCTGGGGTCCTGTGAGGCTGGAGGGGAGAGGGGGTGCTGGGAGAGCCCGCCTCCTCCAGGATGCCCCACTCTGCTCTGCTGCAGGCCAGCCTCCTTGCTGGTAAGGGTCAGCTCTACTTCTCCCTCACTTCCCCGCCAGGAGGGCCTCCCGATAAATTAGCATTCCAGGCCTCCTCTTGGGCTCTGAGAGGGTGCTGCTGTACCAGGGGACGAGACCGAGACACCAGAGGAAGACGGCTTTGCAGAAAAGCAGGGAAGTCCCAGAAAAGGACTCGCCCCCTCCACGCCCCCACGCCCCCCACTGCTGCTAGCCACTTTCCATCAGTGCAGCAATATAACCATGTGTGTGTGTGTGTGCGTGCGCACATGCCTCTGGGAGTTCCAGAGTCTGGAGAGGTTGTCTGCAGGTCCAGGGCTTCCGTGGAGGCCCTGGAAGGCTGGGGGTTGAGTTGCAGGGTGGGACACGTGCCTAACTAGGACCCCAACCCTGCCCTACCCGGTCATGCCTCTCAGTCCACGGCTCTGGCTTTAGCCCTCGCTCCCCTTGATTTGCGTCTCTGAACCTCCCAGGGTCTCCCAGATAGCAGAGATGGCTGGAGACATCAACACGCAAGCGACTGGGGGAGGTGTTGCATGCCACTGCGCCCTTCACCGGCTGGGAAGGAGCCGTCGGCCTTGGGCCACATTGAGTGGGGGATGGTAGCAGACGGTGGCCTTTTCTCTCCCTGAGGAAGAGATTAGGGTCCTGAATGCATCTTGGCAGAAGGGACAGCTGCCTCTTTGTCCTTGAAATGCAAGCCAGGAGTGCACCCTTCCCAGGGCCCTTGGGAGGGGCGGATGTATCTCCGAACCTGCTCAGGAACTGCAGCCCGGTGCCTCCCCTCCCCGTGACCTGACCCAATCGATTCTCCCCATCTGGGTCCGATGAGAAGCGGCCAGTAAGTAGCCTGCCAGCGCAGGGAGGCTGCGGGAGCTGGAGGCCCCAACCACACCCTGGGCCCCACCCAGGACCACTTCCCGGGTCCCATCCCGGGCCCTCCTACCCTGGGCCCCACCCCTCCACACCACTTGTCACTGCGCTGGCTCTTTGGGGTTGTAGTCTCAGAACCTCGAGCTAAGCTCTGGGCAGCCAACAAGTGCTTGTTGAATGAACAAGTGGCTTTCTGGCAGGGCCTACATGATCCCCCCAATTCCATTGGCATCTTGTCCGCCCCCCCCCCCCCCCGCCTCTTAGCTGCCCTGCCCTGTGCTTTCTTGGCCCAGGACCCCGACTGGAGCATGTTCCTGGTTGTTTGCACTGTTTGAAATTGTGCACATCCTCCAGAACCCCATTCGAAGGCCACCTCCTCCAGGAAGCCCTCCGTGCCCCATCCAACCAGAAATGCCACTTTCTTCCCTGAACTCCTGGGACTCACTGCTGTGTGTGTCACAGCCTTCCTGGGGTGAGGGGCCCCTCCCTCCAGCCTGGGCCTGTTCTTTATCTGCACACTCCTACACTGCTTGGAACAGGGTTTGGCCCCCAGGCAGGCAGGCCAGGGCACTTTTTTTCAATGACTAAATGAAAGCTAGAAAGGTGCCCTTGTGCCCAGGTGCTGGGCGTGACTGTAGCCCCATTTCTGGCATGATGGGTCCGCCACCCCAGGAAGTGGGTGGAACCTTGGGGCAGGAAAAGCACTGGGCATCTGCTGCACCAGGCAGGGTGAGCACCCCTGGCTCCCAGTCCTCCCTGGGGTGGGTCCCACCCGGGTCCCACCCGTCTGCACCCTTAGCCTGTCCAGGATCCCGAGAACTGATCCTACCCCCTTCACAAGTCCCTTGAGGAGTGAAGACCAGCTTCCTCCAGAGGGGTCCCCAGTGGGAAAGAGGCTGTCTCCAACATGCAACCTGCCTGGAAACCTGCCCTGCTGAGCAAAGGGAGGTGGGCACACCTGCAAGTCTGGAAATGACCTTCCCTGGCACAGGGGCCTGGGTACGTTAGAGGATAAGTGTGCTGGGGCACGGGTGGGGGTGCTGGTGTGATGATGGGGTGTCCTCAAAATGGCAGCAATGGCTAAAGGGCAGTGCAGGAGCTTTGGGAGGTGTTGTGGTTTGGACTGTGCCCCCCAAAAGATGTGTTGAAGTCTTAACTGCCCCTTCCATGAATGGGGACTTATTTGGAACAAGGATTATTAGAGATGGAATTGGTTGAGATGGGGTTGCACCGGGTTAGGTGGGCTTCCCTCCAATATGACTGGTGTTATGAGAAGAGGGAAATTAAGAGACAGACAGACACTGGGTTGAAGGCTGTGAGACGATGGAGGCAGGTGCAGCTGCAACACCGGTGCTGCCAGGGATGCCGGCCACTTCCAGCTCCCTACACAGCCCCCTCCAGCCCCCTCCAGCTCTCTCCAGCCCCTTCTAGCTGCCTGCAGCTGTGGGAAGGGGTGAGGGAGGAGCCTCCCCGCAGGTTTCAGAGGCAGCATGAATCTGCCCACCCCTTGGTTTCTGGCTTCTGGCCTCCAGGCCTGGGGAGAAGACTGTTCTGTAGTTTTATGTCCCCCTAGTTTGTGGTGCTTTGTTAGGGTGACCCCAGGAGACCCGATGGCGGAGAAAGGGGGAAATCTGTCCTGCAGCATTTGCCAAGTCAGCAGGAGAGTGTGTTTGGGCTCCGTAAGGAAGTAGATGGGAGGGCTTCCTGAAGGAGGGGGCAGTTTGGGAGCAAGCGAGTGGGCTGCTGGTCCCTACCCACTGCCCATCTTCCTGCAGGGCGGGGTCAGGTGGGATGGAGGGAGCTCAGTGACTGGGGAGGCCGCCCCTCTGCAATTAGGATGGCTGTCCCCCGCCCCCGCCACTGCAGCTGGTGGCAGGCCCTCCCCGGCCTCATCTGGGAACTCTCTGAGAGGAAGATGGATTTCAAACGTCTCTCCATTTCTCTGCCTCAGGTGACAGGTGACAATTCACCTTACTGCTGCTGTGTGGAGGTATTGGAGCTAAATCTCAAGTCAGACCTAATCTCTTTCTTTTTTTATTCCTTTGGGACACCCACTGCTGGTCTTTGCCTGTGGCCAACTCCTTAAAAATGATGGCGCTTTTCAGCTTGCTTGGACCCAAACATTGTGGTCAGACCACAGGCCACGTCTCTTCCCCTTGAATTGTGCCCCACCTTACTGTGAAGCTGATACACGTAGGGTGGGGACCTGCTTCCCTCCCTCTCCTGGCTGAAACCAGCCACTGCTGGCCGGGACTGCCCAGAATCATCCCAGCTGCCCGCATGGCCTGCGGGTTCCTTGGGGCCCAGCCCAGCCCGTGTCCCCCAGCTCTGGCTCTGCTGGACCACCGCGTCCCAACCCATGACACTGCCTCACGCAAACAAGCCCTTGCCTCGGCCGGGCCCCCTGCCTGCGGTGCCCTCCCCGCGTTCCTGCATCCACTCTGTGCATTGACACTTTTAGACCAAGCTCATATATAGGAAATTTTTCTTTTCTTTTTTTTTTCACATGGGCAGGCACCGGGAATCGAACCCGGGTCCTCTGGGCATGGCTGCTGAGCCACCGTGGCCCGCCCTATAGAAAATGTTTTATGAGATTCAGCCATGGCCCATCATCCATACTCCATCTCTCAGCAGCCCGAAGGCAAGTCTGCCCTAGTCCTCTCTGTGCCCCCCCACCCCCGACCCCTGCTCCTGGTGCAAAGACGGGCTGACCTGTCCTGGTGAGGCAGAGCCGAGCTGAGCCTCCCCCCTTAGCGAGAATGTGGGACCACATTGCAAGCCAGTGTTTTCTGTTATGAACAGGGAGGGTTGACCAGGCCCTGAGTGTGTTCTCCAGCTTATCTTACTTAGCCAGGGAAAAGGCCTCTGGAATCAGTGCTCTGTCCCCAGTGATCAGGCCAGAGGCTGCCTCTGTGGCTGGGGACATGACTATGTTGGGAGGTGTATCAGTCAGTTAGGCCTGCTGACCATGTAACAAACAGTCCCCAAATGCTGCCGACTTAACACATCCCACATTTGTTCCCGGCACATGCTCTGACATCCAGTACAGATGTCCCTGGTCAGGTGACCCTTCCCTAAGAAGGGCACAGGACCAGCTCCCTCTACCTGTGACGTTGCCCTCTTCAACACAGGGCTTCCATGGAACAGAGGACAGCATGAGGGCTGTGTGTTGGGAACGTGGCCAGCTCAGTCTGAAAGTGTCATCATAGCATTTCCGAACCCAGTCCTTGGGCCTGAGCCTGACATTTGGCCCCAGCTGGACGCAGTGGGGGAAATGTAGCTTCTTGCTGGATGGCCACATCTCAGGCACAGCTCCCTGGCAGGGAGCCTGTTACTTTGGTGCCAGCAATCTGTCCCTGCCAAAGACTTTGGGGTCGGCTATGTGACCTCAGGCCCATCCCACAGCAGCTCTGTGACTCCAGTTTCCTGATCGGTGAAGGGGGGCAGTGACACCCACTGTGTGGACGCTGTGAAGCTCTCCCTGAGTGCCCCTGGCCTGGCCGGTGTGGCATGCAGCCACCGCTGGATGGCAGGACAGGCCTGACAGCGTCCAAGTGCCCAGTCGTTGGAAAAAGCAGCCAATGCGGGAACGGTGACAGCCCAGGCCACTGTCCCTGCACTGCCTGAGCCCCTGCTCTGCATCCCTGCACTGCGCTTCCTTTTACTGTTGTTTCTGGAAGCTGGGATTGAAGGCTGGGAAGTTCATGGAGGCTGTGGTTGTCCCCTGGAGGGTGGAGCTCCAGGGGACAGTTCCCAAGTCCTCATCCTGCAGGGCTGACCGGCGGCCTCTTTTTACATCCATGCAGGGACCTCAAAGAATGATTTCCTGGAGTGGGTCAGAGCCTGAAGTGATGTTCAGGCACCCAATTCACAGCTGAGCAAAGAGAGGCCCAGGGTTGCCCAAGCCAGAAGCAAAGCCAGGGGCTTGGATCTTGGTTTCCTGACTTCTGGACCCTTCCCCTCTGCTCTACTGCAGGTTGAGTCTCGGGAGACCATAAAAGCACGTGTATACTATACCCTGTGTGCAGGGATGGCAGAAGCTGTTGGAAAATGACAAGTAAAAGAGATAAAAAGGGGATATAAAGGGACAGAAATTTTGACAGTGTCTTGGGAGCTCTAACACATCTGGCCTACCTGGGCCAATTTAAACCGACAGTGGAGCAGAGGTTCGGGGGCTGGGGTGGTTTGTGCAGAGTCCTATCTAACCTAATCATTTTAAACCTGAAGACTCGGATAACTGAATGTGCCTGCTGGCTCGGAGGTGTGAGCATTCCCTGTCACTTCTGAGCCTCCCTATGCTTTCTCTTGGTCTTGCTGTGATGCTTCTGGAAGCTTCAGGAACTCCCAAAAGCAAAATCTGAGGTTTTTCGAGATTGGTCACAGCTTTGCTTATCTGGACCTGGCTTTCTCTCAGCAAGGAACTCTTTAGGCAGGTATCGTTTCTACCCGTCCTAAGATTTACTGTGTAATTAGCTTCAAACAGGGAGTCCTTGATGCAATTTCATACGAATGGTGTCCATTTACATAATCCAGCTTTTGTGCGTGTGTGCTGTGCAAGGATGAAAGCTTCCTTTACTCAGAGCAAGTTACACATGAATACTTACCTTTGTGAATTTGCAGCATTTCAGAATGAAACAAAGCTATGCCAACCTTTTAAAGTGGTGAAAATGAGGACAGGGTGAAATGTGACTTTAGGTGTTTGCAATAT
Organism: Tamandua tetradactyla; assembly: GCF_023851605.1. Taxonomy (NCBI): domain Eukaryota; kingdom Metazoa; phylum Chordata; class Mammalia; order Pilosa; family Myrmecophagidae; genus Tamandua; species Tamandua tetradactyla. The sequence goes on along the minus strand of NC_135332.1, from coordinate 71,974,932 downwards.
CTTCTCTGGGCCCAAAACCCCTGCTCTGCCATATCTCAGAAGTCCTTGCAAGGTCTGCCTCCCCCTCAAAGGCTTTGGGAGAGAGCAACCTCAACCCGAGATGAGTTCACCATGGAGGCAGAAACTAATTCCTCTCTAAGTGGGAAAAGGCTCTTTAGCTGCGCTAAGAGGCTGAAATCTGATGAAAAGGCGAATAAATTCAATCTTCCTTGCATCATTCACCTGGGACTTCATCAGACTCAAACCAATTAGAAAAATTCACAGGGAAAGCATCATTTATATTGGGCTGAAATAATAGAAAACATTTGGCCTGGAGGGAGGTAGAGAAAGCATTTCCACCTAAGCGATAATCTTTCATCAATTCCCCTCCTCCTTTACAGACTTTGACAGCCCCGACTCCTCCCCAGGACTAATTATTAGACTAATTAGTGGCTAATCAATGTTTAATTAAAATCTAGCTGTTAATTACAGGAAGTGCTATGGCAACTTGGGAGTAGAATGTGGTTGCAAAAGGGATGGGGTGTCCTGAAGCTTGGCTTGGGACCCAAGCAGAAAGGTTTCTTACTTGTGTTGGGCATTTCTTCTTTGCACTTTGGCTTGGGGAGGGTCTGGAGATCTGGAGAGAGGAGAAAAGAGAGGGAGTGGAGAGCAGAATGGATTGTGGAGTGTCTCACTTGTGGCTCACTATCCGGCTCTCCCATCTGCTCATGGACGTTTTCCCCACAGTTTTGCCATTGTTTGTCCCATCCACACACTCCCACCCCCAACAAGCCTTTACTGAGTGTCTACACACCAGCATTTAGACCATGTTCTAGTTTGCTAGCTGCCAGAATGCGGTGTACCAGAAATGGAATGGCTCTCAAAAAAGGTAATTTATTAAGTTGCTAGTTTACAGTTCTAAGGCTGTGGAAATGTCCAAATTAAGGCAAGTCTATGAAAATGTCCAAGTTAGGCATGCAGGGAAAGATACCTTGGTTCAAGGAGGTCGATGATGTTCAGGGTTTCTCTCTCAGCTGGAAAGGCTCATGGTCACATCTGCTAACTTCTCTCCAGGAATCTTCAATGGCTTCCCTAGGGCTCTGTTGGTTTTGTTGGCTCTTAAGCATTTCCAAAATGGTCCCCTCTTAAAGGATTCCAGTAAACAACCCCATCTTGAATGGGTGGAGACACATCTCCAGGGAAATCATCTCATCGAAAGTTACCACCCACAATTGGGTGGGTCACATCTCCATGGAAACAATAAAAAAGATTTCACCCAGCCACATTGAATGAGAATTAAAGGACATGCCTTTTCTGGGGGTACATGATAGGTTCAAACCAGCATAGACCAAGACTGAAACTTCTTACCAAGACTTGTAAGAGCCTAAATTAGTTGTTCTCAACCCTAGCTGCATGTTAGTTTCTCCTACAGATGTTAAAAAATATTCTAATACAAGGATAGAAAAATAAACCAATGAACAGAGTAGAAAAGCCAGAAATGGACCCAGCATAAATGGACACTTGATATGTGGCAAAGGTGGCACTATAGAGGAGTAGGAAAGGGTGATCTTTTAAAAAGTGGTGTTAAGTCAACTGGATAGCCACAGGAGAAGAAAGTGTGAGGCTCGACCCCTACCTCACACCATACATCAAAATCAATTCTACCTTCTAGAAGATGAATAGAAGAATACCTAGAACATCCTCAGGACACAGAGAGAATACTAACTACAAAGGAAAAGATTGGCCAGTTGGACTACAGTCAGATGAAGAACTTCTGATCATCAAAAGGCAGCATTAGGAGAGTGAAAAAGCAGGATGTTTGCAATATATGTGAACAAAAAAAGGGCTCATGGAGAAATGGGAAAAAGGCCTGTGCAAGCACTGCAGAAAGTGCCTTATAAGTCGTTATGGAAATGCAAACTGAGGTACTGCTCTGTACCCACTGGAAGGGTTGCAATGGAAACATTGGCAATCCCAAGTGTTGGTAAAGCTGGGGAGCAATTGGAACACTCAGACATTGGTGGTAGGAGCATGGTTGGATCAACCAGTTTGGAAAACTGTTTAGGTGAGTCTTTCAAAGCAGAACATATGTCTGCCCCTGGGCCCAGCCTTCCCATTTCTAGATACCAACCAGTGGAAACATGTGCCCATGTGCACCAAAGCACATGCCCTAGAATGATCACAGAGCATTATCTGTAACGGCTCCAAAGGGGAAGCAACCCAGATGTCTTTCAACAGTAGAATGGCTAAGTAAATTGCATTTGTACTGAAAGATACAAAATGATGCTTCTATACTCAAGGAACCTCACAAAAGTGACATTGAAATGAAAGAATCCAGGTACAAAAGAAGACCTATTCCATTCATGTGGCATCCAGGGACAGGCGAGGGCGAGCTGCTGATAGTGGTTATCTTTGGGGAGGAGGAATGTGTAGTGCTGGGGGGATGTCTTCTATTTTGTGATGGGATGGTGGTTCCATGGGTTGTCCACTCGGTGACAATTAATTGAGTACACATTCATGGTTTGTGCACTTTTGGGCATATCTGTTATTTTCTTAATAGAATGAAAAATAGAAGCAAGTATAAAACCTGGCCCTGGGCCAGAGAACTTTGGCCTGAGTCTCTGGGGAGTGGGTGGGTCTGGGAATGGGTGGTTTACAGCATCCCAGGTGATTCTGACGTGGATCCAGGTGTCCCCACCTGGCCTGCCCCATACTGCTGACCTTTTCCTTACCACCTCGCTCGCTCTCTCCTCTCTCCTCTCACTGGCCTTCTTTCTGTTCCTTACCTGTGCCAAGAGATTTTTGGCCCCAACCCCCTGGGCTGACTGTTCCCTGGGCTTGGAATGCTGTATTTTGACTGTCTTCTTCCTTCAAATCAGTCTTGCAGTGGCCTTCCTTGACCCACCAATCTAAAATGGGCCCCTCGCTCCAGATTCTCTGTCACATCATCCTGCTTATTTCCTCTATTATTCTTAGGATAAAGTCAGTGTCCTGTGTCCCCCAAATTCCACTTCACTTTCCTCTTCTTGGATTTAAAGGAAGATGATCTTTTCCAATTGTTCTGGTATTAGATAGGGGCCAATGGGTTGTTGACAGAAATGACACACACATCTCCACAGACTTTGCCACAGAGCCTCTGGTGTGATTGCCCACACCCTCTATCCCTTTTCTACAGTTGCCTTTGGTGACCACTTGTGTCTGATGGATGAACCCCAGTGTGTGAGGAGCTTGGATCCCTGAGTCACCCCTAGGGGGAGAGCTGACAAGAAGAGCTGCCCAAACCACAGTGGACCATGAAGTCAATGAGAAATAGTCCTTCCAGTTAAGACACTGAGGTTTACTTGTTACTGCGGCAGAACCTAATCATCCTGACTAATGCAACACTTACTGCAATCTGAGATTATCTTGTCAGATTATTTGCTTATGGGTTTCTTTTCTGTCTCTTTCTCTAGACTATAAACTCCTGCTGATGACTGTCTTCCAAGCGTCTCTTAATGGGGTGCATCACACAGAGTAGGAGTTTGGTAAGAGTCTACTGAGACAACGATGGATGCAGCACTAGATGTTGTACCAAGAGGACTCTGGAGACAGACGTCAGAGGAGCTGGGGTTGTGGAACAAAAAGCCTTAGACCCATGAGTTTGGACCTCAGCTTTGCACGGGCACCACCTTCCCCTTTCTGAGCTGCGGCTTACTCCTCTGTCCCTGCTTCATGGGCTTGTGGCACAGATTAGAGGAGCTCATGAGCATTTTGCATGACAAATGTGGGCAGACAACCATTTCTAGTTCTCTAGGAATTCAACCATAGAGGAGCACTGAAAGTCCATCAAGCATGGGGGAATCAAAAGCTCTGAGTCCAGAATGAACTACCAGGCATTTGTATCTGCATGGCCAGAGGGCAGGGTCAAGATCAGAAGGGCTGCCAAGGGCACTCTGCCCCCATCCTGGGTAGTGGGGGCCTCACAAGTGCAGAGGCTGACCTGATGTCCCCTGGTTCAGAGTAGGCAAGCCGGCCTTGGATGCACTTGCCAATGGCACCAAGGCTGTCTTGGTGCCCTCTGCCCCTCAGCCTCCCCTTTCCCATTCTCTTCCTCTGCCCTTGAAGCTCTGTCTTCCCCTCTCTCCCACCTGAGCTGTCTTCACCTGTCTGTGTACTCACCCCCACTGCATGCTGGCTTTTACCCTAAACTGGGACCCTTGCCATCTAAGAGATGACCCCTAAAACTGGAAAGCTTTCTCCACCAATGGAAAGACTCTGTAAGTGGGGTGTGAGGGTACCCCTGTCTGCCTGCTCACAGGACCAGGCCTTGCTAGCAGCAAAAGGCACAGAGCATCCTCCAACCTGTGTGTAAAGAAACTCACACTTTCCCCTCCTGCCCCCGGTGCAGGCAGCACTCTGTTACCCAGAATTGCCTCCTCTTGGACAAAACCGCCAGCTTTTCTACTCAGCACCTGGATGGGCTGGAAAGGGGCGCCAGGTGACTGCGCCCTCCAGGTGAAAGCGGGTGCAGAGGCTGGGCCTGAGGGAGCATCTGGTCGGCGGGACCCCAACTTTTTGTGCCAAACACCCCTTTGGCATTTGGTGAAGCCAACTGGCCCCTTCTCAGAATAAAGGTTTTTAATGCATGAAATATATGTTTTAGCATTAGCATATTGAAATATAATGAGCAAAGTGCTGAAAAATGAGATATAATACATGTGCTTTTCAGTGTGTTAAATACCATGTCCCAGCAGCAGGTGTGAGAATCGCCGTAACTGGGAAGCGGCCACAGGAGGGGGCAGCTCCTGGAGGAGCTGCAGAGACCACTCACCTAATGCGGCTTGGAGCCATCACTCGTAACTGAAGGGACCCTCAAAGAGAGGTGCAGGGCGGCTTTGGGGTTCAAGACCGGGCCAGGAAGCCCTGGTCTCACTCGTCCCATGAGCAGGGGCCCAGGATCACGGGACTTACCTGTCCACCCAGCCCGCTTGAGTCTAAGTGCTTTCTTCCGACTGCTCGGTGTCTGCCCTCACTGGGCTCCACGTCCCTTGCTGGGGCCCTGGGGGCCGGGCAGTGACAGGCCTCAGCGCCGAGGTCTGCAGACCCCTTCATGGGGGCCACGTCTGCTTGCATCCTCCATGAGGTGCCCATGGGCATGGATGTCCACTTGCCCCGGCCGCGGGCTCTGGACCCTGCTGGGGCAAGTGGACATCCGTCCTGCCGGCCTCTGGTCCATCCTGCTACTTCGGAGGGAAATGGCGGGTGGGAAGGTGGCCAGGAAAAATGGGGATGGAGACGCCAACAAGCCTTTCCCTCGGGCTGCTGGGAGGCGTGACTCAGACACATGTGTTTTTACTGTGAAAAGGCCCGGTGCGCCCATCTTTGTTCTAAAAGGGTGGGCAGTGGCTGTGCTTGCATACCTCCCTTCTTACCTGCAGCCCCAGCCCAGGGCCAGCAGCCTTAGAGGCGTTAGTGCAGTTCCCTGGGCTGCTGGTTTCTATCCCAAGGCCAGGGCCCTCTCTACCCTCCCGGCATCTCTGTTGGGCCCTCTTCCCTTGGCTTTCTGGGCCCATCTCCTGGGTACCGGGGCACGCCCCGTTGATTGGGCACCGTTGCCGTGCAGGAAGATGTGCTGAGCCGGCTGGGAGGCTGCGGTGGAGAGGAATGGAATGGGGCAGTGGGGACCGGGGAGGGAGGGGCCCCTTGAGGGGCCGGAGGCCGGTGTCAGGGGCTCCTGGCTGGGTCTTGTCGTGTTGGGGCCACCGTGGAGTTTGGAGGCTCCTGTGTGTCTCAGTGCCTGAGTCACTGCCTGTGTCTGCTCGCTGCAACCTCTGGGGGTGGTCAAGGTGGAAGGATTAGCTGAGAGCTTGACCAGCGATGGGAAAACCTTGGAGAGGGTGGCAGGGTGGGGTGGGGTGTGGGGAAGACAGGAAGGGGAGAAGAGGAAGAAGGGGAGAGAGAGCACAAAGAGAGGGAAAGGGAGACAGGCAGCCTGCTTATCCGTGTAAATTAGGAAACAGGACAGAGCAGCTCTTGGGCTGCTATTTAGTCTTCTTTTATGAGAACGGAGAGTCCTTCCCTTTTATAGCGGCACATTCCCCTCGACTTTAAAATGACCTTTGTAAAGTGAGTCCTCCTGGGCTGCCAGTCTTATGGCCGCTGAAACCGAAGGGTCTCGTTTGTCATCTTTACAAGAGAACGAAACGTTCTCGGCTCCCAGCACTCACCCCTCTGCAGGGCTGTGCCCTGACGCCTTGGAGGTGCCCCAGAGCCGCTGTCTGATCCCCGGCATTGGGGTAGGCTTGACTCCCTGAGGCTGTTTCCTTGGCGGGGCTCGGGCACATCTTGGGGGTGGCTTAGGATTTTCTTTGGAAAGAGGGAGAGGGAAAGGGAGAAAAGGAGGAAGAAGGGAGAGGGAGAGAGAATATTCTAGTTTGCTAGCTGCCAGGATGCAAAATACCAGAAATGGAATGGCTTTTAAAAAGGGGGATTTACTAAGTTGCTAGTTTACCAAGGCCAAGAAAATGTCCCAATTAAAACAAGTCTATAGGATGTCCAATCTAAGGCATCCAGGGAAAGATACCTTGGTTCAAGAAGGCCAATGAAGTTCAGGGTTTCTCTCTCAGCTGGAAGGGCACATGGCGAACACGGTGGCATCTGTCAGCTTTCTCTCTGACTTCCTGTTTCATGAAGCTCCCCCAGAGGCATTTTCCTTCTTCATCTCCAAAGGTCTCTGGTTAATGGACTGTTTGCTTCTCATAGCTATGTCGTTTGGCCCTGTGCCTCTCCAAAACTCTCATTCTCCAAAACGTTTCCTCTTTTTATAGGACTCCAGTAAACCAACCCAAGACCCACCCAAATAGGTGGAGACATGTCATCCCCTAATCCAGTTTAACAACCACTCTTTATTAAATCACATCTCTAGGGAGATGATCTGATTACAGTTTCAAACCTACAGGATTGAATAGGGATTATTCTGCCTTTATGAAATGGGATTTAGATTAAAACATGGCTTTTCTAGGGGACACACATCCTTTCAAACCAGCACAGAGAGAGAGGGGGGAATTGAGTGGAAACAGCCTGCTGATGACTGAACATCCACTTGGGACCCTGCAGGTGACTTCTGAGCTCTTTCCCCACATCCGAGGCCGGTGCTTATGGCGGCTCTTGGAGCCCAGCTCTGCGCCCTGTGCACCTGCTAGGATTCCAGCGCACGACTGGGGTGTGGGTGGGTGGGTGGGGAGGCAGGGGCACTGGCCGTGCACTCGGAGCTCGGGCCCAGGACGCTTGCTGGTCAGAGCCCTGCTGCACCCTGGAGCACACGTCTCCGTGTCTGGGAACAAGGTGTGGTGGCTCAAACGTGGACACGGGCAGGTTGGACCCCTCCCATCAGGAAGGGCTTGGGGCAGGGCCATCCAGAGTAAGGAAATTGTCCCCGCGAAGGCCAGGGCGGGGGTCCAATCAGGGGAGTGCTCGGCCATGCCAGCCCTTGGCTCGGCGCTCAGGTTACGCTTTCCCCGGGAGGCTCCTCTGCCCAGCGCACTCGAGCTCTCAGACCTGCCCTGGCGCGCGTGCCATCTGCCCCATAGCTTGCCCTAACGTCACCCTGGGACCTCTGGGGAGTGAAGACCCAGCCCCATCCTCCAGACACCCAGGATCATCTGTGTACATCACTCTCTTGTGTCTGATCTTGGGGCGAGCTGCCTTTTCTGTATTAACCATCCCCTTGTACGGGGGAAGAGGCCAAGCAGTGGAGGCCGGCTGGCCCTCTGAGCCCAGGCATTTCCTGTCCGATCCAACTTCCCAAGAGCGAGAGAGCAGAATCCCCTTTACCTGGTCCTTCATCTTGGTGCTACACTCCCCCTCCACCGTCAGCACAGTGTCCCCCCCCCCCCCCCCAGGGTGCCTCTCAAGGCTCCTTTCCTGTTCTTTCCTCCCCTACGTGCTTCTCCGGGTTTGCTTGCTGGTGGCGCCCAGTTATCTCCCACCTGGACTGTCCTGTGGCCTTCCTGCCCCCCCCACACCTGCCACGGCCCACACAACGCTCTGTCTCCCAGAAGCAGAGCTATCTTCATGGCGTGCCGCTGCTCAAGAACATTCCATGGCTCCTCGTCGCCTGTGTTCCTCATGTCCTCCCCACCCGCCTACTCCAGGCTCTGGATTCAACAAGGTGGTCTGTTTGCAACTCCTATCATCTCACCTGTGTCCACCTGGCCTGGGAAGTTCTGTGCCTGAGAAGAAATCTCCAGTGATTTTCCAACCCACCCTGTCTTCCCGTTTCTCTGAGCTCAGCACACCTGTGGTATAGATCACATTGCCTGGAAATTCATTTGTTCAGTAAATGCATTTTCCATTAAGGTGGTGCTTCGGTCCAACCCATCCTCGTAAGCTCCTACGATGCTTGGGGGAAGAACTTCTCCAGATTATGCTTCTCTAGATTATGTCCCAGATCATGCGGCATTTCCAACTCGTCTTTGTTAATCCCAAGAAAGTATTATTGCATACCTCATTTCCAAAATTCTGTAGGGGACTCAAAGCTTTCTTGTTTTTCCTTCATTCATCTGCCATATATTTATCAGGCTCTGGCTTCCAAGCAGACCCTGCACCTACTCTTGTGAGCTGCTGTTGTGTCGGGGGAACAGACACTGGCTACCCTGATACACTACACCCTATTATGGCGAGCAGTATTCGAAAGATGCAGGAGTGCTAGAAAGCAGACAAAGGTGAGCGGGTACAGGGCTGGTGGTATCAGGGTAACTGCAAGCTGATCTCTGCCCGACGAGCTTGCTGGGCAAAGAAGACACGGGGCAGGCAAGGAGTCGCAGGGGATGGGGGTGGGGGGACATGGCTAGAAGCCGGCAGGGGTAGAGCAGAAAGAGACAAAGCCAGAGATATAGGTAGCAAGGCCTTGTGAGCCAAGGCAGGGAGTTTGGATTCCATCCAGGGGCAATGGGGAGCCATGGAAGGGCTTTGAGCAGGGAAGTGATGTGATCAGGTTTGCCCTTTGGAAAGATCACCTCCTGTGTGCTGTGTGGAGGCTCTGTTAGAAAGGGGCACAGGGGAGGGCATCTGTCAGAACCTGGCCCGGCCCACTGCCTGGTTTTGTACGTAATGTTGTATTGGGCCAGCCACGGCCCTTTGCTCACGCGTGGTTAACGCCTGCTTTCCCGCTGCCAGGGTGGAGTCAGAGAGTGCCCCAGAGTCCAGGGCATTTAGGAACTGACCTTTTACAGAAAAAGTTTGCCGACCCCTGGGTTGGAAGGCGGCCTTGGTTTTGGTTGTTCCCAAAGCAGAGCCTGAGACAAGGATTGGGTGTGGCAGGTAATTCATTTGGAAGGCAGCTCCAGGGAGCTGGCGTGAGGAAGTGGGACACAGAGGTGAGGGATAAATCCAGACAAGGGGAGCTGTCACTCTCTACCCAAGACAGTGGGGGGCTCAGGTCTGCCGGGCTCAGTTCTGTGGGGTCCCCCGAGAAGGGTGGGGTAAGACGTCCTTCAGACTAGTCCGTCTGACAGCAGGACGACAGGCAAGGACGCTAGCCATCTCCTGGCTTCACTCCCCTGGGGGCTTTAACTGCCCTGCACACCCACGGGGCTGCAGCTTTTGGTCAGTGTATGGACCGAGAGCCGAGGTGGGCCCAGGGGCTGTCCTGTCCCTCACAGGGAGCCCGATGTCCCCGGCAACAGAGGCGTATGGCAGTCTGGGGGTCAGCACAGTGGAGGGTGGTGGGAGACGTGGGTAGAGCTCAGGGATTTAGGATAGACGAATTATTTTGGTTTACTAAAGCTGCCAGAATGCAATATACGGGAAATGGGTTGGCTTTTACAATGGGGATTTATTCGTTTACAAATTTGCCCCTACAGGAATGGATGAAAAGAACATGGCCTTTTCCGGGGTATGTAACAGCTCCAAACTGGACCCCCAAAAGATGTATTCTTTCCATATGCAAAGTACATTCATTCCATCACAATATCACAAAAGCCTTAAATCATTCCAGTAATGATATTAAGTGCAAGGTTTCATCAAAATCAGTTACAGGCATGGTTTGTCCTAAGGCAAAATTCTCCTCTGCTGTGGACCTGGGAAACTTAGAATAAGTTATCTGCTTCTAATGTACAAAGGAGGGACAGGCATAGGACAAACGTTCTCATCGTCATAGGCAGAAATTGAAAGGAAAACAGGGACCACCAGACCCAAACATTTCCAAAAACCTGCAGGGTAAACTCCGTTTGATTTCAAGGTATGAAAGTCATCTGTAGAATGACATTTTCCCCCGGGGCTGGAGAAAGCAGCAGTCCCACCCTCTCCAAGGGCGTGTGCAGCAGCCCTTCTCTCTCCAAACACTGGGGTGAGGGTTCCAACATCTCTAAGTGTTGGAGAGACCACCTTGTTCTCCATTTCACCCGCTTCAAGCATTGGGGTGACACCTGGACTCTCTGCCATCTCCAGGATAGTGGGGTCATGGTCAGGCTCTCACCCATCTCTGGGGAATGCGCTGCACGGGGGTGGGTGTGGGTGGGGGTGGGGTGGAACAATGGGGTAGCCAAACTCCCCTCAATCCCCCAGGTATCTGAGAGTACTGAGGTGGCAACGCTCTTTCTGAACATTGGGATGGAAGGCCCGTTCTCTGCAAACTTTGGGGCAAATTCACCCTCTCCACATGCATGGTTGGGCCTGCTCTCCTGACCCAAGATTTCCTGGCTCCAGACCTTAGTTGCTGTTCTAGTTTGCTAGCTGCTGGGATGCAATATACCAGAAACGGAATGGCTTTTAAAAAGGGGAATTTAATAAGTTGCTAGTTTACAGTTCTAAGGCCGAGAAAATGTCCTAATGAAAACAAGTCTATAGAAATGTCCAATCAAAGGCATCCAGGGAGATCCCTTGGTTCAAGAAGGCCTTTGATGGTCAGGGTTTCTCTCTCAGCTGGAAGGGCACATGGTGAACATGGCATCATCTGCTAATTTCTTCTCCTGGCTTCTTGTTTCATGAAGCTTCCCAGGAGGCGTTTTCTTTCTTCATCTTCAAAGATCACTGGATGGTAGACTCTGCTTCATGGTGCAACAGCATTCTCTGCTCCCTCTGAATCTCCTCATTCTCCAAAATGTTTCCTCTTTTATAGGACTTCAGAAACTAATCAAGACCCACCCAAATGGGTGGAGACATGTCATCCCCTAATCCAGTTTACCAACCACTCTCGATTACAACACATCTCCAGGGAGATGATCTAATTACAGTTTCAAACATGCAATGCTGAATAGGAATTAGAAGAAATGGCTGTCTTTACAAATGGGATTAGGATTAAGACATGGCTTTTCTAGGGGACATACATCCTTTCAAACCAGCACAGCTTCCATGGTTCTGCCTTTGAAGTCATTTTTCCTAAATATGTCCCTTTTAGAGAAGGTTGGCAGTAATTCCATTCATACAGCTCTCACAACAAACCTGTCAGTTTTGCAAGCAATGCACAAGGATCACAACCATCAGACAACAGAACTTTCAACAAATCCTTTCTGGACAACGCCATCTCCAACCCTGACTTGTCCTGAAATGGCTGACTCGTTCCATGTTTCGTTAAACCCCCATGTAGGACATTATTCTCTGGGAACTCATTTTCCAAAAGCTCAGAATTTTCCAAACTACCAATTTCTAGTTTCTTTGCACCTAAGAGTTCAGTTCTCAGTTTATCCCTTTCCTCTCACATTTTACTATAAGCTGCAAGGAGAAGCCAGGCTACATTTTCCACATTTAGTTTGGAAATTTCTTCAGGTAGATATTCAGGGTCATTGCTTTCAAATTTTCCCTTCCATCTGGCATCAGGATTCAACTCTGCCAAATTCTCTGCCACTTTAATTCAAGGGTTGCCCTTCTTTCAGTTTGAAATGACCCATTTATTATTTCTGTCTAAAGCCTCATTTGAAGCACCTTCAGTGTCCATATTTCTACCAACAGTCTCTTCAAAGCAATCTAGACCTTTTCTATCAAGCGTCTCACAATTCTTCCAGAATCTTCCCCTTATCCATTTATAAAGCCATTCCAGAATTTTTGGTATTTGCAAATCGCAGCACTCCACTTCTCAGTACCAAAATCTGTTCTGGTTTGCTAAAGCTGCCAAAAGGCAATGCAATGTGTTGGCTTTTACAATGGCAATTTATTCACTTAAAAATTTACAGTGCCAAGACCAAGAAAATGTCCCAATTAAGGCATCAACAGGACGACACCCTCTTTGAAGAAAGGTCTCTGGTATCTGGGGCCCCTCTGTCACATGGGAAGGCACTTGGCCAGTGTCTGCTGGTCCTTTTTCTCTCTGAACTCTCTCCAAATGTCTCTGGGTGGTTTTTCTCTATGTATTTAGCTCTTTAATCCTCATAAAGGGCTCCAGTAAAGGATTAAGACCCACCTTGAATGGGTTGGGTCTCATCTCAATCGAAATAATCTAGTTAAAAGGTCCCACCCACAACAGGTCTGCACCCACAGGGGTGGATTAAAAGAGCATGGCTTGGGTGGGCGATGGTGGCGCGGTGGCAGAGTTCTCACCTGCCATGCTGGAGACCTGGGCTCAATTCCCAGTGCCCGCCCATGCAAAAACAAACAAACAAACAAAAAAACATGGCTTTTCTGGGGTATATAATACCTTCAAACCAGCACACTAGGTATCTTATTATTTTGGATGCTATAAATGGGATTGTTTTCTTCATCTCCTTTCTGGATTGCTCTTTGCTGGCGTATGGAAACACAACTGGGTTTTGTACGTTGGCCTTGCATCCTGCTCCTTTGCTGAATTTGTTTATTCACTCTAGTAGATTTTCTTGATGATTCTTTGGATTTTTTCTATATAAAGAATCATGTCATCAGCCAATAGAGACAGTTTCTTCTTCCTTTCTCATTTGACTGCCATCTCCCTCCTTTTGCCTAACTGCTCCGGTTAGCACCAGAAATGATGACTGGTGGTGGTGACAGGGAGTGTCCCTAGCCTGTTCTTTTATGGGCCATCCCTGAGGGCCCCCGGGGGGCATGGACCTGCCGACTTCAGGGCCTTCGGGCCACCAGAGTGGAGAGAGGGTAAAGGGGTGCTGCCGTGAGGCCCCAGCATGCGGGTGTTTGTGAGCGCCGCCACGGGCTCACGGGCTCGAGGTCATTTTCTGCCCAGCGTGTGGCCTGAGCACAGAGGTGCAACTGGCCGACTGTGGGCTGGATGGCAGCGGCACCAACCCACACCACCTAAGCACGCCACACACCTGAACGTGTCTTTACAACAAAGCCCGTTATTATCACTCCCATGTCACAGGTCAGAACCGAGGCACAAAGGGCTGATTTCCTAGTTCCCAGTCGCTTGCTCTAAGGCACGCAGAGCCAGGACTTGGTCTCGCAGCTTCGCAGCCCCCGTTGCTCTCTGCTGCCCTTTTAGGACGAACAGCGTAGAGGAGCAGATGACAGCACGGGCTTGGGCTCACGCACTCACGCAACAAACCGTGTATCGAATGCCTTCTAGACCTTGGCGAATCCGTCACCCACATAACAAAGCTTCACTCTTCTGCTACGTCCGTTTCAGCAAGACAACTGACAAGAAGAGAACATGTGCGGTGGTAGCGAGACCCACAGGGAAACTCTGTACCCGGCTAAGGCTTGAGGATGTGGGGTGGGAGTGTGTGTGTGTATGGGTGCGCACGTGTGCGTGTGCCCGTGCACACATGTGTATATTAGCGCACCCGCGTGGGTCTGTGTACGTGTGCACGTGTGCAAATGCCTGTGTGTGCATGTGTCCGTGCATGTATGTGTGTGTGCTGTTTCATGCGGGGCCTCGGGGAAAGCCTCTGCAGAGCTGATGGTGGAGCGGGGGACAAGGGGCTGGCCTGTGCGTTACTGGAGCTCCCTAGAGCCAGGGTGGGCACGAGCAGGCGGGTGCAAAAAGGTGAGACAGGTTGGGCGGGCAGGTGGGGCTTGGTGGCCTAGCGTGATGGGAGGCCCCTCCCACCAGGGACAGGGTGCTCTACTCCAGGGTGCCCCATAACTGCTCTCTCCTTCTTTTGGACACCTACTTATTCTCGGAATTTTCATTCTCCTTGGTTCTAGGGGGTTCTTTGTTCTGGAATATATCATAAGAGCTACGTTTCCTTAACTAAAACCTTCAGCACGCAGAACTAGATGGATTTGGAACTCAGACTTGTTTGGGTTCTAGAAAGATCTCATGCTGCACCTACTTTATACTGCCCAGTGGGCTGGGCGGGGTCTGGACTGACCTGCGTGATCGCAGGCATAGGGGGGTCAGAGCAAGTGGGAAAAATAGGACTGTAACAGCCTCGTGTCAGTTCGGGGAGGGGGGGTTTCTTTGCTTATTTATTTTTTTACGGCCCAATGAATCTTAGTGCCAAAATGATAAATTGAGCCTTTTGGCTCTCAGGGCTCATTGGATTTTGGAATATTGGTCAAGGGGTGTGGACGGTAGCCTCAGCTCTCCTTCACTTAGCACCTTTTCCGTGCCGGTGTCTGGTTTTAGGCATTCTCCACCACGTCCTGCCAGTCAATGCAGGATGAGGAGATGACTCCGTCGCTCCAGACACTCGGACCTCAGGTCCCCAGGCTGGGGAGGCAAGGAGGACCCATACAGGGCTTAGAGCCTGGCTGTCCGTCCCTCTCCCCAGGACGCTCTGCCACTGCAGATGTGGTTTGGACCTTCACACTCTGTTTTTCTGCTCAATGTGCTGGGCTCCGCGTGTGGCAGCTGACAGCAGCATAGGGCACGGTGGTGGGCACCGAGCCGAGCTCAGCAGAGGCTGGTTGAACTGAGCTTCTGGAGAGTTCTGGGGGCACTGGCAGAGCGTGCTCGCCCTTTTCCCTCCAGGACAGCCTCACTGGGACCCAGACGCTCAGACTCAAGCTAATGCCACAGTTGGAGTCATTCTGGAACTCTTGTTGCAGAATCCCATGCAGATTCCACATCAGATATGAATCCTTTGAGCTCGGCTGGCTTTGTGGAAACAGCTAGAAGGAGTCTGAATAATGTGGCTTCAGAGCAGAGTGGTGCTGATTAAACCACGAGACCCATTTCCTTGCTGAGTGGCTTTGGATAGGCTCAGAAAGCCACCTCTAAAAGAGATGTCCCCAGATGCTTAAAATAAGGTAGCAGTAAAAAATGTGGAGTTACCCCCCCACCCCCCACCAGGTGATAGCTCTACTGCAAAGGGCGACAACTCTGTTATATATGTAAGTTCACTTATTTTCATTTGGAAATCAGTTTATTTCATTCTGGTTGGAGCTCCTGGACCACAAGAGTATATTCTCTTATATTAAAGAGCTTGCATCCTGGGCTGGTTCGACACAGCCACATTTATTGAATTCCAAGCTGGGCCACAGACTTCTGGGTTAGAGCTATGAAGTTTTCAATTTCTTAAGAAAAAAAATGTCAGATGTAAGGGCTGAGCCCTTTTAACCGTGCCAAAATCAGTGCAAGCTTTTCTGATTCATCTTTCTTGTTTGTCTTAGGTCTACCTGGAACTAATTTTCCCAGTTTTCCTTCTCTACCCCCCACCCCACCTACAATGCCAGGCCACTCTTCTAGAAGAGTCTTCCAGCTGTGCACAAGTCTTTGGAGGGGATTGCTAAGGAGTTCAGGTGTTCTGGCTATATAAAAGAGATACGGACCCATTTTCTTACACTCTTCAAGGACCAGAGAACTGGGTTTGAGTTCTGGCTATGCTGGTAATTACCACATGTCTTCAGGTAAACACAGCCTCTGTGACTCAGTTTACAAATCTGTACAATGAATGGTTTCAGCCTCAGACTCGAAGGGTCTTTGCAAGGCTTGCAATTCCAGGATTCTATCGTTCTTTCATGCTCTCGCTTATCTTGGCAAAACTGCTAGCTTGCTTTGAATTAATTACCTACTGTATGAAGCTGGAAAAAAAAAAGAACAGTATTTCAGAATCATAAAAGTTCAGGTGTTTTACTCATTTACACACAGCACACGTCTCATCTGAATTGGGGAGAATTTCCTGTACACATATCCCAATGGCTCATTTTTTTTTTTTTATTTTCAAGAAACTGAATGAACGTTTTTGCCATCAACATACAACATGTAAACAGTTTTAAAAGCCAAACAGTGCCCCAGGGTAAAGCACACCAGCAGTTGCATCCCCTCCCCTTGCTCGTTTCCTTTCTACTCTTAGCTGTGTCTCTGTATTCGAAACAGCACTTACACACTGAAATTTCTCAGTTCATCAATTTTAGACTCCATCTTTGCGCATTCTTTTATGGCAGATCAGGTATTTAGCTCATTTACAACCCTTCCTCCCTCCTTCCATCCTCCCCAAATAATGACCTCTCATATCCTGGTTCAATCAATACTCAGAGTTCTCTTGTTATGACCATTGCCACTGTAAAATTGTTTCTTGCCATAACAACCTTTTTTTTTTTATATGACTTTTTGTTTATCCTGGAGTTAATAATTGCTTAGGGTTTTGCAGTCCTCCTCTGTGCCTCTCCATATGCTTTCCATGTGGCCAAACCTGCCATATAATTTATCAGCTCCTTTCTCCCCTGGGGATGTTATTCAGGGCCCTCTCCACAGGCCCTGGGCTGCATGGGGGGGGCTGCCATTCCTCTGTGTGATTCTCCCCCAGGACGGTCCTTTGCTTGCTCCTGGGACAGAACCTGTGTTTCCAGATCTCACCACTTTGCCTTTTTGTTTGCTACCCAGTCTTAGGGGCACTCAGCCTCATAGCATCCAAGGAGCTCTATTCTGTTCTCTCCTTCAGTGGATAGTCTGGCTGTGCATTGATTCCTGGGTTTGAAATTATTTTTACTCAGAATTAAAAAGAAATATCTTTGTTGAGACATCTTCACACACACACACACAATCCATCCAAAGCATATAATCAATGGCTCACAACATCATCATACTCAGAATTTTGAAAGCTTTTTTCCCACTGAATTCTGGTTTCCAAGTTGCTGTCTGATGTCATTTGGATTTCTGATTCTATGTACAGGACCTCTTCTTCTTCTCTTGGGAAGATCTTGGGTTCTTCTCTTTATCTTTGGTGTAATGAAGTGTCATAGAGGACAGAAAAAGGACTTTGTCCTTTTGTGGCTTGGACCTTTGGTCTTATAGGTTAAATGATTTCTCCTCAAAAGACCTGTTCAAGTCCTAACCCCTGGTTTCATGAGTGTGACACTGTTTAGAAATAGGGTCTAGAAGATGTCATTAGTGAAGAGGAGACCAAAGTCCATGAGGATGGGCTCTGTCCAGTGTGACTGGTGTCCATTGAAGACAAGGAGATTTGGACACAGACAGAGAGACAGCTGGCCACAGGATGGACACAGGGATTGAGTTGTGCCGCCACAAGTCAAGGAAACATGGAACCTGGCCACTCACCAGAAGCCAGGGGAGAGGCTGGAAAGGGGATTCCCCTTAAGAGGGAGCATGGCCCTGAGTTTTGGACTTCTGGCCTCTGGCAGTTGAGACAATGCATTTCTCTCATTTAAGCAAGCTGGACTATGGTGCCCTGTTACAACCGCCCCACCAACTAGAGGTTTTTGGTACCAGGATTCAGGCAATGGGGAGACGCTGAAAGAGTTTTGAGACACTTGCGAGAGAAAAGCCTAGATTGCCAGGAAGAGCCTGTTGGCAGGATGTGGATGTTAAATGTGCTTCTGGTGCGGCTTTGGAAGGAAATGGCGAACGTGTCATTGGAACTGGAGGAGAGGTATTCCTCCTTGCAAAGTGGCAGTGAACTCAGCCATCAGACGGAAGCAGGACTTGGAAGCAATGGACTTGGATATTTAGCTGAGAAGATTTCTAAGCAAAGTGTGAAAGATCTGAGCTGGTCTCTCCTTGCTGCTTCCAGTAAAATGTGAGAGGAAGGAGAGTGGACGGAGGTGGAGGCCTCAGCATCTTTTATAACCTAATATCTGAGATGGGGCTGCACAACTTCTGCCATATTCTACCAGCCGCTGGACCAGCCCTGGTCAATGGAGGCGGGGCGCACCGTGGGTGGGAAAATGCCAGGAATAGGGGCTGCTGGGCCCATGCTGGACCCTGGGCACACAGCGCTTGTTCTGGAGCCCCCCGGGCTTCTTGTTTTGGTTTGTTGTTCCTGCCGGAGGCTTCCTTTGGCTCTCTGGGCGAGAGGGAAGTAACTGAAGGTTTTGGACACTAGAATTGATGTTGTGTTATTATTAGGCTTTTCTGGCTGTGACTCGGGGAAATATCTGATCCAGATGGAACCACGTTTTGGGAGAAGGTTAGTTCAGAGTCAACGATTATCTGAGCCACCAGAGAAAGAGATGTTTCCCAGGGCTGGGGACAGGTCCCCAGCCCTTCTAAGGCTTGGGGAGGGGTCTCTGCTGCTACCACAATGGGGCAATGGATGTGGAATGAGAAGCTCCTTCTTGTGTTTCTTTTCCAATTTCCACATGAATGGATGGGGTGGGGGACAGGGTGGTCTGAGCATGAGATGGAATGGAGAAAACCACTGGGTGGAACTGGGGTTGGGTGACCCTGGGGTCTGGCGCGTGGGTGGAGGCATGGGGAGGGGACTTATGTCAGGGTGGGGGACCTCCTGCACCACTGGACCCCTGGTCTGTGCCAGCGTCTGGGGCTGAGTGCTATTGGGGGAGCCCGGGCAGTAGGCTGGGTGTGGTCTGTGGTGTGGACTTATTTGGTATCTCCTTGGGAGAGCTGGGTGACCCGGGGTTCCAAGACTGGGGGTTTGGAAGTACTGACATTGGGCCAGATGCTTCCTAGTGTCTAATGGTGACAGCTCAGGGGATGGTATCTTTTGCTCAGAAATAACAGCTCTGCCCTGAGCAGAGGTTTGCCCCTGTCCACGGGGCAGTTGCATGGATTAGCTAGGGGCACCCCTAACTTTGTGAGGGGCTCTTCGCTGTCTCCTGGGCTGGAGATGCAGGGCTGTGTGCAGGCGGGGGACAGGAAAAAAGAAGTGGGAGGCCATGGGAGAGAGAAATCTGCCCTCTTTGGAACACGCACTAGCCCTGAGCAGCCTCCTGCCCTGTGTCTGATCCCCCGCAGGTGCCTCTACTCGGACGGTTTTTTACTAAATGCCGCCTCGGGCCAGGCACAGCTGCAGGTGCTGGGATTACAGTGCAGCTGCAAGGGACAGAGGCCTTGTACCCATTCTAGTGGAGGGAGATGAGTGTACATAAGACACACATGCATGCACACACACGTGCAACACATACCCACATGCACGCACACATACACAGCCTACATTACACATGTGTGCGGCACACGCACAAGCACACACAGTGCACATGTGCACACAGATGTGGGGGGGAGGGCGGGCGGCGGACTGGCTGGGGCAGTGGCCACGGAGGAGGGGTGGGCCGAGCTCTCCACTCATGGGTGTCACAGCAAAGGCCATTTCTCTCCTCCATAAAAAGGGGAGGGGGGCGGGAATTCCTTCATTGATTTCTGCAGCGTCTGGGAATTCACGCCACCTGCTTCTAAGGGTCCCACCATGCCGGTGGCGACCTCAGAGGGTGCTGCAGCCCTGCAGGTCCCGGGCGAGCAGTTGAGCTGCAGCGCGCATTTCATGGGTGCGTGAGGGCCTGGCCTGGGTCTCCTGGGTCTCCGCCTTGGAGAGGGCGCTCCTTCCGCCCGTCCCCTGCCCGCACCCTGCTCTCTGGCCATGCTTCCTTTGTCTCCTTCCTCAGGAAGCAAAGTTTTTGCTCCGACTCACTTTCTGGGCTTTTCTTAAATTAGCCCCTGGCAGGTGAGAGAGCTTGGAGTTTTACAAGACTTCACACTCCCCAAAGGTGGATAATAGGGACTTTTCATCCTTGAGTTTTCTGACAACACCTGCCACCGAGCCATCCATTTGTGAACAAAACCTGGGACATGCAAATGGCTTTCAAGGACATTCTGGGTCTTGGGATCTGTGACAAAAGACGGAAGGTGAGTTTCTTAAGAAAAATATCAATTGCACATTTTGGGTACATCAAAAACACGTAGAGGTTTCTTTTTCACGGGAAGAGACTGGCGGGGGTGGGGGTGGGGAGGGGGCGCCGGAGGCAGGAAATTGAACATCCCAAGGCAGGAAAGTGGGGAGCGGGAAGAGGCCAGGAGCCCAGAGAAGAGACTGAGATGAGACGTTGGGAGGTGAGAGAGGGTTGAAGGAAGCAGTTTTAAGAGAGAAGGTACAGGGTGCTGACCCAGATCAAGGCTGGGTCGCCAAGGCCATCCATCCCCCACCCCCGCCGCTGACAGCACGTCCCTGGCTAAGGGACACTTTGCTGCAGTGGGTCCTGCTACCCCCCCACCCCTTCCTGGCCAGGTGGCATTGCATCCTTAACTAGAGGAGGGAGCTGTGGCCCAGTGAGAGGGACACTGAAGGGTACACGCTGAACCGATAATGGGAGGAGCGGGTGGTGGCACACCAGCCCCCCGCGGCCCCAGCGGGTATAGAGGGGCAAAGGCAGAGGAGAGAAAGTTAGGGGTCCTTCCACCTGCCTCTCAGAGTCCCCCAGCTGACAAACCCATTGGCCAAAGCGGGGCTCAGAGCAGGGGGTGAGCAAGGGTGGGGGATGGGTGGGCAGAAATGGCTGAGGCTGGACCCAGGAGGAGCTTGGCAGTTGCTGAGACAAGACCACGGGGCCTGTGGCTGGAGTGGGCTGACCCATAGCCTTTGGGGCAGGGGCTGACTTAGAGGTGGGGGGGCTGGGCTGGGCCTCCCAAATCAGTGTTTCATACCTGGTTTAGGGAATTCCCAGTAACTTTATCTGTTAGTGCTCATCGCTCAGACTTTGGGCAAGGAACGGTCATTGGTTCTATGTCTGGCTGTCTTAGTTCCAGTTTCCCACTGCACACGTGTACTGACTTGGGAACATAAAGGTTTTCTTTTTTGTACCGCTCATCCCTGCAAAATGATGGCTCAGGCCGCTTCCTGGGAGTGACTTCAAGTGTCTGTGTGCACTCTCTCTGTTATGGTGTAGAAGAGGACTCTTATTCCTCTCTGTTTTTTTTCGCCCTGGCCTGAAACCAGGTCCTGCCGATGCAAAATCCATCGACCTGGGCCACAAAGTCTCAAGGGACCCACGCATCCCCCCACTCCCCTCCAGAGCTGCAAAACCCGAGGGACCCCTCCGTAGTTCCTTGCCCCACCCAGGACATAACAGCAGAAGTCCCGTTCTTAAGAAAGGTCTGGTAAATTGCTCTGAGCTGGAGCCTCTCTCCTTCCTCATGTCGAGCAGAGACAGTCCAGGCTTACAGAGCCAGCCCGCTGCAGGGAGTCTGCAGGGAGTCTGCAAACCTCCTGCCCCGCCCCCTCACTGCCCTTGGCTTTCACTGGCTCCCAAATGCCCCCCGCCCCCCCACGTTGTCTCTCCCCAGCCCACACTCAGCCTGCGGCCACGGAGAGCTCTGGGAACCGTAGATCCTTCCACCTTCCCTGTGGGGCGCTTCCACCAGCTTGCTGTCAGCACACGTCCTCAAGGCTTCTTCCTGGCTAAGAAAGAAGCTGGTCTCTTTCTGCCTCATCCTCCAGCCCCCAAGACCCTTGGTTTGTGGAGCTCACATCTGAGCTCCCACCTGTATAGCGCCTCCTCTCCCAATCTGCTAGTCTCAGGCCCCTTCTCTCACCCCCCACCCTGGAAAGGCTCAGGTTGGTTTAGAGTGCTCTCTGCTCCTTTGCCATCCCAGCACCTCTTTGTGACTTTCCCAGTACCCTCTCAAGGTGCTGGGGGCACCCACAATTATTCCTCGTCCTGCTTGCCATCTGCTCTTTCCACATAGGGCGCTCCCCAAAGGCCCTCCTGGGATTTATTTGCGGCTGTATCCGTCCGTGTGCCCCGGGCAGCTCTGTCCTGTGGCCACCCTCCGGGTGGACCTTCTCGCGGCCGTGAGCTCCCAGCCCGGCCCTGTTTCATGAGCTTTTGAAAGACACCTGTAAGGCAGCTGTACATATCCTGACCCCTCCCACCTCTTCCAAGCTTCCACATGCCCCCCCCCAACACTGTTACACCTCTCTGCTTCCTAAAATGTGTTTCTCCGCCCCCCATTCCTACTCATGTCTGACCTAGAATTAGCAAGGGCTGCGATGAGAGACCTGGGATTTCCTAGAGGAGAGAAGTCAGCTCCGGACTGATTATACCCTGTCTTTTTCTGCTCTTTTGTCTTCTCCTCTTTTGTGGGGTAGGGCATGTGTGGGAAAAAGTTGCCCTTCCCCACCTCTGAGCTCCTGGTTTTCCAGTGCTCTGTCCCTGGGACACTGCCTGCAACCAGGATTTGAAGTGATGGAAACACAAGCAACAGGGGTGCTCCTTTCTGACCGTCACTGCCACCAACCCCAACACGTCTTCATTCGGTCCAAGGCCACCTGAGCTCCAGTCCTCTGGGATTCCGAGTTTGGGGGACGTGGAAGAGAAAGGAAGAGCAAGGAGACCTTGGGTCCCCATTCAGAAGACTGTGTGTGTGCAAGTGTGCAAGTGTCATTGTGTGCAATGTGTAGGCGTGGCAGGTGTGTGCACAAGTGTGCATATGCCAGTGTGTGCATGTGCCAAGTGGTCATTACTGGAGGGAGTGTGCATGGATAAACCTCTCCGAAGAAAATTTGGCAAGGTATCTCAGGAGTATAAAAAATGTGCATGCCCCCTGACCCAGCCCCTTCAATGCTGAGACTTTATCCTAAAGAATAATCAGCTGAGTTTGCAAAGATATTTGCAGAATGTTGTTAATCTCAGTTTTACTTTTAATATGGAAAATTTAAAATAATCCAAAAAAATCTAAATACACTATAATAAAGGGTTGTTTAAATAATGCAGTGGTAGTTCCATAAACTGGTCTATTAGGTAAAATTGATCTATATTTACTGAAGCCAGTAATTGCTGAGTGAAAAATAGCAGATTACAAAACAGTATTTATTACATAATATCATTTTTGACAAAACAATATACATATGTTTGCTTATTCATTCACTTATCAATTATTTATAAAGCATTTATACCAGGTGCTGGGGATATACTAGTGAATAAAACTCATCAGATTCCTGCACTCATGAAACATACGCTCTAGTGAGGGGAGCTGACAAAACATTGAAAAAAAAACAAGTCAATGTATTAATATGTCAGAAGATGCTAAGTGCTATGGAGGAAAGCTAAAATGAAGCCAGGTGAGTGGGGCCGTTGTCATAGTAACCAGGTGTCACAGGTTAGGTTCCCAAGATGAGTTTGGCAGGTGGGGTTTACCCCTGTGGAGACGAAGCAGGACTAGGCAAAGAGAGAGGGCAATGTGCCAGGCAGGCTCTGCAAAGCTCAGCCAAGCCTGTGGGAAGTTCTGGATTACATGGGCAGCACACGTAAGCAGCCATCAGTGTTGCCCAGCAGTGGGCGGGCATGACTGGACCTCTATACCTTGGTGCAATCAGACATTGGATGCAGGCTGCCAGGAAAGGGGGTGCTCTTGGGCAGAGGCTCCCGGCAGCTGAGGCAGGTCCTTCAGGCCCTGACAGCAGTCGGGGTGACCAGGGACTGGGCAGCTGCAGCCCCTACAGTCCACCCCTTTATCGCACAGATCCATTTCTTCATAAACATGCAGGATTCTGATGGGTTCCATTTCTGGTAGGATGTCCAGCTGTTCTAACACCACTTACTGGAAAGACGTTCCTTTCTCCATCGGGTTGCTTTGGAGCCTTTGTCAAAAATCAGGTGACCTCTTTCTGGGTTGTCTTGGCTGTTCCCTTGACCTGTTTGTCTGTCCCTCTGCCAGTGGGATATTACCTTTCACACACAGTTTAATGTTAAGTCTTAAAGTCAGGTAGTGTAAATCTTCCAACTTTCCTTTTCCTGTTAACGATTACGTTAGATATTCTAGAACATTTGCATTTCCAGGTGAAATTTAGAACCAGCTTGTCAGTTTCTACAAAGAAGCCTGCTGGGATTTTGATTGAGATTGTATTGGAGCTATAGAGGAGGGCAAAGGAAACTGATATCTTAACAATGTGGAGCCTTCCCATGTATAGATGCGTTGCATCTTTCCATTATGTAAGCCTTCTTTAATTTTCTTTCGGAGATTTTTTTTAGTTTTTCACGTGTGCTCCTTTCATGTGTGCTGTTAAATCTATTCCCAAATATTTTGTCTTATGAAAGTGTTGTAAATGGATTTAAAAAATTTATTTATCAATTTTTTTGCTTCTAGTCCATAAAAATGCAATTGATTTCTGTATATTGGTAATGTATCTATGCTGTGATCTTGTTGAATACACTTTTTAGAGTAGTTGTTTTATAGATTCCTTAAGATTTTCTATGTAAATGACTTCATTGCTGAGATAAACCCAGCAACTTGGTGCTAACTTGATTTGCTAATATTTTATTCAGGGTTCTTGTTCTATACTTTTGAGAGATATTGGACTATGATTTTCTTTTGTTGTAATGTTTATCAGTTTTTGTTATCAAGATTATGCTGGCCTCATAAAACATGTCGGGAAGGTTTCAATATCTCTATTTTCTGCAAATGTTTCAGTAAGACTGTTTCTTTATTAAATGTTTGCTAGAGTTCACCACTGAAACTAAGGGGCCGTGGATTTTTCTCCGTGGGAAAGTTTTTGATAATATATTCTATTTCTTTTGCACACACTGGGCTTTTCAGATTTTCTTTTTCATACTGTACCAATTTTTTGTAAGTTCTGTTTTCAATGAATATGCCTATGGCATCTAAGTAGTTGAATATATTGACCTAAAATTTTAAATATTCCCTTATTAGCCTTTTAAAAAAAATATTTTTTTGTAATTTAAATTTTTACTCTTTTAATTACCAGTTGGGTTAAGAATATTTCTGTGGTTAAACAACTACATTTCCTCTTTAAAGTTTATTGATGTCTTGGAAGAAGTTATCATTCTCATCTACTCATTAAAAGAATTACAAAATACTCATTTTTGGAATACTGGATTTTTCTAATTATTTGAACTCAATTGAGTGTCATCATTTAAAAACATTTAAAAAGGAGCACTTTTCATTAGTTCAGAGATGGCTTCCTTGAAGCTGCTTCAAATCAGTGAAAGTTTAATAACTAAGTGCTCTGAATGGATTGATAAAACTGTAGAGCAGCCACCTAGTTTTATATATATTTTTTCAGTGCCAGGAATGTTACATGACAGCTGTCTTTCATGCTAACTCCCTCCCATAAAATGTATCTGTTCTATTTCTACAGAAACTTGAACATGGGGTGGTTAGCATCAAATTGCTTTTGACTTGTTTATACTGATTTTTTTTTCCTAATACACATATAACAATATGATCCACACTAAAATAACAAAGACGTACAATATGAAAGAAAAGTAGCTGTGGTCCAGATACACAAGAGAAGGCAACCAAAAGGGTCCAACAAGACAGGAGAAATTAAACTGATG
This sequence comes from Tamandua tetradactyla, assembly GCF_023851605.1. NCBI lineage: Eukaryota > Metazoa > Chordata > Mammalia > Pilosa > Myrmecophagidae > Tamandua > Tamandua tetradactyla. The sequence goes on along the minus strand of NC_135332.1, from coordinate 71,949,618 downwards.
CAGAAACCACAGGTATTTTTAGAACTACAGTGTAATTGAGACAAACTCGCCAAAAGGCAGTATCTTGTCATGAATAATTGGGATTTTCAAAACTCAGTGATATTTAAAGTAGAAGGCACAGTAAAACTAACAAAACAGTAAATAAAAATCCATCAGATTTTCAACAATCCAGAACAGTAAAATCTCCTTTGGCTTGGTCACAGCTGTTTTATGATATCTTAACATTTAAAGTCTATTTTGTCTGATATTAGTAAGCTACTCCTGCTTTCTTTTGGTTACAATTTAGATGGAAAATCTTTTCCCATCCTTTCACTTTCAATCTATTTGCATCCTTGTGTCTAAGATGAATCTCTTGCAAGCAACATATAGCTGGATTATGTTTCTTAATCCATTCTGCCAATCTGTATCTTTTAATTGGTAAATTTAGTTCATTAACATTCAAAGTTATTACTGAAAAGGCGTTTCTTAAATCCACTATTTTATGTTTTTGATTTCATTTGTCAGGTCTATATATTCTTTTCCCTCTTTCTCTTACTTATTTATTTGTTTTTTGCATGGGCAGGCACCGGGAATCGAACCCGGGTCTCCACCACGGCAGGTGAGAACTCTGCCCGCTGAGCCACCATGGCCTGCCCTCTTCTTTCTCTTTTTATTATTTAAATTATCCTTGTTGGTGCGCTTCAGTCCTGTGCCCTCCTCCAGACTTCCCTCTCCTGTCTCTTTTTGTTTCCAACTGGCGGAACTCCTTTTAGTACTTCTCTGTAGGGCCAGTCTCCTGTTGATAAATTCTTTCAGGACTTCTTTATCTGTGAAAACTTTAATCTCTCCCTCAGTTTTGAAGGACAGTTTGGCTGGGTACAGAATTCTTGGCTGGAAGTCTTTCTCTTTCAGAATCTTGAGTGTATCATACCACTGCCTTCTCGCCTCCAGGGTGCTAGTTGAGTAGCCTGAACTAAGTCTTACGTGGTTTCCTTTGTAGTAGATTGTTTTTCTCTTGCTGCTTTCAGAATTTTCTGCTTCTCTTCAACATTTGACAGACTGATAAGTATGTCTCTTGAGAAAGGACTATTTGGATTTCTTCTGTTTGGACTTCGTTGGGCTTCTTTGACTTGTGTATTTACAAGTTTTATGAGGGTTGGGAAGTTTTCCCCCATTATATCCTCAACTACTCTTCCTAGCCCTTTCCTCCTCTCTTCTCCTTCTGGGACACCAGTGATTCTTATATTTGTGCCCTTTGTTTTGTCTATCATTTCCCTGAGATCCAATGCAAATATTTCCATCTTTTTTTTTGCCATTTGCTGTTTTGCATCTTCAAAGTCAGTTATCCTGTCCTCTGTATTACTTATTTTTTCTTCTGTTTCTTCAAATTTGGTGTTGTGTGCCTCTAGTATGTTTTTTATTTGGTCAACAGAGTCTTTAATCTCTGTGATTTCTGCTATTTTTCTATTTATTCTTTCAAATTCCTCTTTGCACTCTTCTTCTGTCTTCTTGATCTCCTTTATGGCATTTGCCATCCCACTTATTTTATTAAACAGAGTTGTATGAACATCTTTGATTAGTTGTTCCAATGTCTGTGTCTCCTCTAGTGTTTTAATTTGGTCATTAGGGAGGGCTATATCTGTCGGCGTTGTGATATGCTTAGTGATCTTCTGTCTTCGTCGCATGTAAATATCTTGATTGATTTACTTTCGGAATTGATTTCTCTCAGTAGTCTGAGGCCTTGTGTTTGCAGGATGGTTGTACAGCAGGGAGCAGGGCATGGGGTGGAGCACTCAGTGCGATGATTTGTTTCAGGGCAGGTATGGGTGCAGGCTAGGGATGTTACACTGGTGCTTGTGTATGTGGGCACCCAGCGGCCAGGGAGGACATAGCTGTGTGGGTGCACCGGTGTGGGGGGTGGAACCCTGGTGTGCACTGGTCTAAGGCACAGGGTCCTTTGTGTGCATGCAGAGAGCTGCGGCAGCAGTGATGTTATGCCTTTGTGGGTTGGGGCCAGATGTGACCCGGCTGCACAGGTCAGCACTCTCTCAGAGCTCCCTTATTAGCCTTTTAAAATGTGTAGGATCTCGAGATATCCCCACTTTCATTTTTGATATTGATAATCTGTGTTTGCTCTTTTTTTCCTTAATCAGTCTAGTTTGGAGTTTGTCAATTTGTTGATCATTCATGGAACCATCTTTTGGCTTTGTTCATTTTCTTTCATTTGTCCTTCTATTTCATAATTACTGCTGTTAGCTTTTCTGTTCCCTTCCTTTTACTTAACATTGGGCTTACTTTAATCTTTTTTTTTTTTAAAAAAAAACTGTACTTAGTTCGTTTATTTGAGGTCTTTCTAATATAAGCATTAAAGCCATAAATTCAATTTCTTTTCCTAATTTAGCTTCCACTAAATTTCACAAATTTTGATATTTGTTTCTTCATTATCATTCAGTTTGAAATTTTAAAAATATTCCTTGTGATTTCTTACTTGATCTGTGGAATATTTAGAAATGTGTTGATTAAATCCCAAGTATTTGGATATTTTACAGATAATTTATTGTCACTATTTTATAATTTAATTCCATTGCAGTTAGAAAATCTATTCTATAAGATTTCAGTCTTTCAAAATGTACTGTGGCCCAGCACATCATCTATCTTGGTGAATATACCATGTGTCCTTGAAAAGAATGAGTATCTGTAATTGTTGAGTTCAGTGTTCTATAAATGTCAGTTGAGTAAAGGTGGATAATTATATTGTTCAGATTTTCTGTTTACTTACTGACTTTTTTTTGTTGACCTGTTCTATCAATTGTTGAGAGACGAAGGCTAAAATCTCTAACTATAATTGTGGCTGTCTCCCTTTGATTCTTTCAATTTTTGCTTTATGTGTTTTGAAGCTCTATTATTAGTCCCTATATGCTTGTGAGTTTTGTTTTCCTAATGAATTCACTCTTTTATCTTTTATTATGAAAATTCACTCTTTATCTCTCAATACTCTTGTCTTCAAGTATATTTCTCTGATATTAATAAGACTCCTGTAGTCCTCTTCTGCTTATTGTTTGCATGGTAGCTTTTTCCCACTGTATTTGCTTTCTTTTTCTTAAATTTTAATGTTTTTGTTGCAAAATCTTCACACACATACAGTCCATCCACAGTATACAATCAGTGACTCACAATACCATCATATAGCTGTGTATTCATCACCATGATCATTTTTAGAACATTTGCATCACCCCAGAAAAAGATAAAAGAAAAAACTCATACATCCCATACATTTTACACCTGGGCCCTCTCATTAACCACTAGTATTTTAATCTGCCTATTTTTTTTTTTTTACCCCTTACCTCCCCTATTATTTATTTGCTTTTTACCTTTATTTCATTTTTAATTTTTTGGGGGCATGTGCAGATTTACCTTTACTTTTTTACTCAGCTGTCTGTGCCCTGAATAAAAGGCACATACAAGTTAAATTAGATAATGCACTCCCCAAAATACACATTTTGCACCCATTAAACATCTCTCCCTTTGTCTCACACAGAAGTTGAAGTTTTAAAACATGGGCCATATCATCCTTTACCCTGGGTTCTGATTTACCTTCGTCTTATCCAGATCAGCTTCATTCATATCTCTACTCGAAGTCTGATTCCTTTTTCAACTTTGTAAACAGTTCCTGTATGGGGTAATGCTGACTTTCATCGTTTCAGCGCTCCAACTCTGAGTCTCAAGTGTCAAACAAATATCCAAAGTATGCAACAATGGCTCACAATATCATCACATGGGTTGTATACAAATAGCACGCTTCGGAATTTAGAAATAACAGTTACAACTCTGTAACAATGTGACTGCTGTAAGAGCATACGGTCTAGGACGCTTTATACTAGGTCCCAGCCTGATAACCTACGCTCTTGACTTCAACTCTCCAAGTTTGTATGTTACAGTTAGTCCATATGAGTGAGGCATGACAATATTTGACTTTTTGTTTCTGACATTTCATTCAGCATACTGTCCTTATTCATTCACCTAGTTGCATGCCTCACAACTTCATTAATTCTTGCAGCTGCTCAGCAGTCTGTTGCCTTTATACACCACAGTTTCCCCTTCCATTCCTCAGTCGTTGTACCCTTAGGCCACCTCCATCCACCATGAATTGCAAACACGGCCACCATAAACAATAACATGTAAATATCCTTCGTGTCCCCACTCTCAGTTCCTCTTGGTACATACCTAGCAATGGGGTTTCAGGATCATATGGCAAGCCCAACCCACGCTGCTCTCCAGAGGGCTGCCCCTCTCATTTCCCTACCAACAGTGAAAAGGTACATTTCTTTCTCTAGAACTTTTTTGTCTCTGTTCATTTTTTTTGGTCTCTGTTCATCTTTAAACAGTTTTATTTGCACATCATATAATCCAACCTAAGTAAATAGCCCTGACTTCCCCACCATAATCTATACGAAGACGTTTCCTTTTCTGCCACAAAGAATCCATGTCCATCCCTCATAACCCCCTCTTGTTGACATTTAGTTTTGGCATAATGCCTTTGTTATATTCAGTGGAAGCAAATTACAGTATACTGTTGACCATAGATTCTAACTTACATTGACTGCATTTTTTCCTGTATACCATTCCATTTTCAATACCTTGCAATGTTGACATTCATCTCTTATCCCTTATGCAAAAAAAAAATTTATATTTGCAGATTTAATCACCATCATTATCCACTCTAGGCACTCCTAAGTTATACCATCTCAGTCTTTATCCTCTATCTTTCCTTCTGGCATCATACATGCCCCCAGCTCTCCTCCCTCCACCACGCTCACACTCAGCTTCATTCAGTGTACTTATTTTATTGTACTACCATCTGATAGTATTGTGCTATCCAGTTCTGAATTTTTACAATTAGTCTGTTGCACATTCTCTACCCCTTCAGTACCAAATGCCCAATCTCTACCCTCTTTCTATCTATCTCCTGAAAACCTGTGTGCTTAACTTTAACTCTCAAAGTTCACTCATTAATGTTAGTTCATATTAGTGAGACCATATGTTATTTGTCCTTTTGTTTCTGGCTAATTTCGATGAGCATAACATCCTCAAGTTTCATTTATGTTGTTCCATGCTTCATGACTTTATTCTGTCTTATAGCTGTGTAGTATTCCATCATATGTGTATACCACAGCTTTTTTAGCCCCTTGGCCATTGATGGACATTTGGGCTATTTCCATCTGTCAGCAACAGTGAATAGTGCTGCTATAAACATCAGTGTGAAAATGTCCGTTTATATCCTTGCCTTCAGTTCCTCGGAATATATACCTGATAATGAGATTGCTGGATCATATGGCAATTCTATACTTAGCTTCCTGAGGAACCACCAAACTGCCTTCCACAGCAGTTATACCATTTTATCTTCCCACCAACAGTGGGTAAGTGTGCCTCTTTCTTCACATCCTCTCCAGCACTAGTCGTTTTCTGTTTTTTGGATGGTGGCCATTCTCGTGGGGGTGAGATGATATCTCATTGTGGTTTTGATTTGCATTTCCCTAATAGCCGTTGAAGTTGAGCATCTTTTCATATGCAAAAGTGTTTGTTCGTGTCTTTTGCCCATTTTTAAATGGTTTGTTTCTCTTTTTGTTGTTGAGTTGTAGAATTTACTTATATATTCTGAATAATAAACCCTTATCTGACATATGGTCTCCAAATATTGTCTCCCATTGCATGGGCTGCCTTTTTACTTTCTTGACAAAGTTCTTTGATGCACAAAATTGTTTAATTTTGAGGAGATCCCGTTTGTTTTTTTCATTGCTTGTGCTTTGGTTGTAAGGTCCAAGAAACCATCGCCTTTTGCAAGCTATATATTTCCCTACATTTTCTTCTAAAAGTTTTATGATCTTAACACTAATGTTTATGTCTTTGATTCATTTTTCAGTTCATTTTTATATAGGGTGTGAGTTATGGATCCTCTTTAATTCTTTTGTATATGAATATCCAGTTCTCCAAACACCATTTATTGAAGAAGCTGCTCTGTCTTAGGTGGGTTGGCTTGACTGTCTTATTAAAAATCAATTGTCCATAGATGAGAGGGTCTATTTCTAAGCATTCAATTCAATTCTTTTGGCTAGTATATCTATCTTTATGCCAGTACCATGCTGTTCTGACTTCTGTAGCTGTAATATGCTTTAAAGTCAGGAGGTGTGAGACCTCCAACTTCATTTTTCTTTCTCAAGATATTTTTAGCTATTTGGGGCACACTGCCATTCCAAATAAATTTGGTTATTGATTTCTCTATTTCTGCAAAGTAAGTTGTTGGGATTTTAATTGGTATTGCATTGACTCTATAAACCAACTTGAGTAGAATTGACATCTTAGCTATATCTAGTCTTCCAATCCATGAACATGGTATGCCCTTCCATTTATAAAGGTCTTCCATGATTTCTTTTAACAATTTCTTGTAGTTTTCTGTGTATAGATCTTCTGTATCTTTAGTTAAATTTATTCCTAAATATTTGATTCTTTTGGTTGCCATTGTAAATGGAATTCTTTTCTTGATTTCCTCCTCAGATTGCTCATTATTACTGTATAGAAACACTACTGGTGTTTTGGGTGTTGGTCTTATACGTGCAACTTTGTTGTACTCATTTATTAGCTCTCGTAGCTTTGCTTTAGATTTTTGGGGATTTCCGACATATAGTATCATATCATCTGCAGACAGTGAGAGTTTCACTTCTTCCTTTTCAATTTGGATGCCTTTTGTTTCTCTTTCTTGTCTAATTACCCTGGCTAGAACTTCCAGGACAATGTTGAATAACAGTGCCAACAGTGAGCATCCTTCACTTGTTCCTGATCTCAGAGGGAACGCTTTCAGTCTTTCCCCATTAAGGATAATGTTCACTGCGAGTTTTTCATGTATTCTCTTTACCATGTTAAGGAAGTTCCCTTCTGTCCCCTATCCTTTGAAGTGTTTTCATCGAGAAAGAACATTGAATTTTGCCAAATGCCTTTTCTACATCAATCAAGATGATCATGTGGTTTTTCTGCTTTGATTTATAGATGCGGTATATTACATTAATTGCTTTTCTTGTGTTGAACCAACCTCGTGTACCTGGAATAAATCCCACTTTGTCATGGTGTGTAATTATTTTAACATGCTGCTGGATTCGATTTGCAAGGTGTTTTGTTGAGGATTTTTCCATCTATGGTCATTAAAGAGATTGGTCTGTGACTTCCTTTTCTTGTAGTAACTTTGTCTGGATTTGGTATCAGGGTGATGTTGGCACCATAGAATGAGTGAGGTTGCTTCCTCTCTTCATTTTTTTTTTTTTTTAGGAGTTTGAGCAGGATTGGTACCAATTCCTTCTTGAATGCTTGGTAGACTTCACATGTGAAGCCCTCTGATCCTGGAATTTTCTCTTTTGTGAGCTTCTTAATGACTGATTCAATCTTTTTACTTGTAATTGGTTTATTGAGTTAGTAGTTGGTTTCTTGAGTCACTGTTGGTTGTTCATGACTTTCTAGGAAGTTGTCCATTTCATCTACCTTATCTGGTTTATTAGCATATAGTTGCTTATCCTATCTTCTCATTACCTCCTTTATTACTGCAAGATCAATGGTTATGCTCCCTCTTTCATTTCTGATTTTATTTATTTGCATCCTTTCCCCTCCCTTTTTTTGTCAGTTTAGCTAAGTGTCTGTCATTTTTATTGATTTTCTCAAAGAACCAACTTCTGGTTTTGTTGAAATTCTCTATTGTTTTCATATTCTCAATTTCATTTATTTCTGCTCTAATCTTCATTATTTCTTCCAACTTTTTCTTTTTTAAAATATTTTTTTCCAGTTTTTTTATTAATTAAAGAAAAAAAAGAAATTAACACAACATTCAGAAATCATTCCATTCTACATATGCAATCGGTAATTCTTAACATCATCACATAGATGCATGATCATCATTTCTTAGTACATTTGCATTGATTTAGGAAAAGAACTAGCAAAACAACAGAAAAAGATATAGAATGTTAATATAGATAAAAAATAAAAATAATAATAATAATAAAAAAAGACACAAACAAACAGACAAACAAAAAAACCCTATAGCTCAAGTTTCTCTTCAAATCGTATAAATCTTTCGCCTTTTAAAATATTTTTTATTGTACACAACAAACAAACATACAAACATTCTAGACATGGTGTACAATCAGTGGCTCACAATATCACCACATAGTTGTGTGTTCATCACAATGATTATTTTTTGAGCATTTGCATCTCTCCAGCAAAAAAAAGAAAAAAAAAAACTCTTACATACCATACCCCTTAACCCTCCCTCTCATTGACCACTAGTATTTCAATATATTTAGTTTATTTTAACTTTTTTCCCCCTTATTTGTTTTTTTAATCCATATTTTTACTCATCTGTCCATATCATAGATAAAAGGAGCATCAGACACAAGATTTTCACATTGCAAAAGCTATATCATCTGCGTGATTGTGAAAACCTTATGTCTGATGCTCCTTGTTATCTACCTTATCAACAGACGAGTAAAACATACGGCATAAAAATAAATAATAGGAGGAACAAATGGCAAAATAGATTTAGTAGATTGAAATGCTAGTGATCAATGAAAGAGAGGGGTAAGGGGTATGGTATGTATGAATTTTTTCTGTTGTCTTTTTATTTCTTTTTCTGAATTGATGCAAATGTTCTAAGAAATGATCATGATGATGAATATGCAACTATGTGATGATGTCGTGAATTACTGATTATATATGTAGAATGGAATGATCATATGTTAAGAATGTTTTTGTTTGTTGTTATATTTTTAAGAACTAATAAAAAAAGAATAAAAAAGTTATATCATTTTACAATCATCTTCAAGAAACATGGCTACTGTAACACAGCTCTACAGTTTCAGGTACTTCCCTCTAGCCACTCTAATACACCATAAACTAAAAGGGGGATATCTATACAAATGCATAAGAATAACCTCCAGTACAACCTCTTGGCTCTGTTTGAAATCTCTCAGCCACTGACACTTTATTTTGTCTCATTTCTCTCTTCCCCCTTTTGGTTGAGAATGTTTTCTCAATCCCTTGATGCCAAGTCCCAGCTCACCCCAGGATTTCTGTTCCATGTTGCCAGGGAGGTCCACACCCCTGGGAGTCACACCCCACATAGAAGGGGGAAGACAGTGAGTGTGCTTGTCGTGTTGGTTTAGAGAGAGAGAGGCTACATCTGAGCAACAAAAGACGTTCTCTGGGGGTGACTCTCAGGCATAATTTTAAGTAGGCTTAGCCTATCCTTTGCAAGAACAAGTTTCATAGGGGCAAACCCCAAAAGCAAGGGATCAGCCTATTGAGTTGGTTGTTACCACTGCTTGAGAGAATATCAGGAATTCTCCAAAAGCAGAAATTGGCTTTTTCCCCTTTCTCCCCATCCTCCAAGAGGATTTTGCAAATACTTTTTTATTCACTGTTCAAATCACTCTGGGATTTGTTGAGACATCACACTAACCTGGAAAAACCAACAAACTCTCATGCTTTATTCAAGGTTCCATGTACTCAGGGTGTTCAATTAAACTGACCATACAAGTTAAATTAGGAAATGCAGTATTCAAAATATAAATTCTGCACCAAAGAAACATTTCCCCCTTTAGTAATTCTTTCCTTTTCTTTGCTTTTGGGTTAGTTTGCTGTTCTTTCTATAGCTCTTCCAAGTGAACAGTTAGTTCCTTGATTTTTATTCTTTCTTTTTAAATATAGGCATTTAGGGCAATAAATTTCCCTTTCAGCACCATCCCAGCTGCATCCCATAAATTTTGATATGTTGTGTTTTCATTTTCCTTGAGATATTTACTGATTTCCCCTATAATTTCTTCCTTGATGCACTGGATGTTTAAGAGTTATTTAGCCTCCATCTATTTGTGCATTTTCTGGCCCTCTGCCTGTTATTGATTTCCAACTTCATTCCATTATGAACCAAGAAAGTGTTTTGTACAATTTCAGTCTTTTTAAAATTTGTTGAGACCTGCTTTGTGACCCAGCATATGGTCTATCCTTGAGGATGATCCACGAGCACTTGAGAAAAAGGTGTATCCTGCTGTTGTGGGGTGTAATGTTCTGTAAATGTTAAGTCTAGTTCTTCTATCTTATTAAAAATTTCCTTATTGATCCTCTGTCTAAATGTCCTGTCTATTTATAAGAGCAGGGAATTGAAGTCTCCAACTATTATAGTCAAGGTGTCTATTTCTCCCGTCAGTGTTCAGTGTTTATCTCATGTGTTTTATAGAGCACTCTGGCTGAGTGCATAAATATTTATGATTGTTACGTCTTCTTGTTGAATTGTTCCTTTTATTGGTATGTAGTATCCTTTGTCTCTTTTCATTATTTTACCTTTGACGTATCTCCCTCTCATTTTTGAAGGACAGATAGAATTCTTGGTTGGCAGTTTTTCTCTTTCAGAATCTTAGATATATCATACCACTGTCTTCTCACCGTCACGGTTTCTGCTGAGAAATCAGCACATAGTTTTATTGAGCTTCCCTTGCATGTGAGGGATTGCTTTTCTCTTGCTGCTTTCAAAATTGTCTTCGACATTTGGCAATTTGATTGGTAAGGGTTTTGGAGTAGGTTTATTTGGCTCTATTCTGTTTGGAGTATGCTGCACTGCTTGGAACTATAATTTTATGTCTTTCATAAGAGATGGAGAATTTTCAGTGATTATTTCCTTAATTAGTTTTTCTGCTCCTTTTTTCTTCTCTTCTTCTGGGACGTGCACAACACATATATTCATGTGCTTCATGTTGTGATTCAATTCCCTGCTCATATTTTTCCATTCTTTTCCCCATATTATCTTTGGTGTGTTGGATTTCAGATGCCCTGTCCTCTAGTTCACTAATCCTTTCTTCTGCCTCTTCAAATCTATTGTAGGTCTCCACTGTTTTTTAAATCTCTTCTGTTGTGCCTTTCATTCTCATAGGTCCTGCAATTCGCTTTTCAAACTTATGAGTACTTCTTTATGTTCACCTAATGTCTGCTTTATATTCTTCCTCAACTCGTTGATTTGATTTTTGATGAGATTTTGCATGTCTGTTTGAGCATCCTTAATCAGTTGTTTCAAGTCCAGTCACTGTGTGAAAGCTATATCATTATACAATTATCTTCAAGAACATGGCTACTAGAACACGGCTCTGCATTTTCAGGCACTTCCCTCTAACCTCTCTAATACACCTTAAACTGAAAGGGGGTTATCTATATAATGTGTATGAATAACCTCCAGGATAACCTCTCGATTCCATTTGAAATCTCTCAGCCACTGACATTTTATTTTGTTTCATTACTCTCCTCCCTCTTTCAGTTGAGAAGATTTTCTCAATCCCTTGATGCTGAGTCCCAGCTTATTCTAGGATTTCTGTCCAATGTTGCCAGGGAGGTTTACACCCCCTGAGAGTCATGTCCTATGTAGAGAGGAGGAAGGCAGTGAGTTTGTTTGCCATGTTGGCTCAGAGATAGGCCATGTCTGAGCAACAAAAGAGGTTCTCTGGAGGTAACTTTTAAACCTACTTTAAGTAGGCTTAGCCTATCCCTTGCTGGGATAAGTTTCATATGAACAAACCCCAAGATTGAGGGCTCAGCCTATTGCTTTGGTTGTCCCCACTGCTCGTGAGAATATCATGCCTTCTCCCAATGGGGAAGTTCAATTTTCTCCTTTTCTCACCATTCCTCCAAGGGGGCTTTACAAGTACTTCTTTATTCACTGTTCAAATCACTCTGGGATTTATCAGGGCATCACTCTGGACAAACCTACAAGATCTCATGCCCTACTCAAGGTTCCATGTATTTATGGTGTTCAATTAAACTGTCCACATAAGTTATATTAGGAAATGCACTAGTCAAAATAAAAACTCTGTACCACCATTTGTATTTAATATGGCTATTGATATGATCAGAATTAAGTCTATCTTTTTCCTACCTGATTTCTGTTTTTATTCTCTGCTTCTTTGTTCCTTTATATTCCCTTTTCTGCCTTCTTTTGGGTTAATTGAATATATTGTAGTGTCCATTGTAATTATGTATTATTAGCTTTAATAGCCTTATCTATTTTTATTTTTTAGTAGTTGCTCTAGGGATTACTATAGTGATTTTTAAAGCCATGGGCCTGAATGTGAGAAGTGACAGCTTCCCTGTATTTATGGGAAGATTTGCCAAGATCAGGCACTTCAAAGTCTAGAGTTTGGGGAGATGAAGAGAAACTAGCAAAGGTTACCGAGTGTGCTGGTTTGAAGCTGTTGTATACCAGAGAAAAGCCATATTCTTTAATCCTGATTCAATATTTCAAGGTGGGATCTTTTTGATTAAGTTGTTTCCATGGAGATGTGACCCATCCAATTGTGGGTGGGACCTTTTGATTAGGTGGTTTCCATGGAGATGCGTCTCTACCCATTCCAGGTGGGTTGCTTACTGGAGTTCTTGAAGAGGGAGCCATTTTGGAAAAAGCTTAAAGCTGACAGAGCCAACACAAGACTGAGGCATTTGGAGAAGCAAAAAGAAAATGCCCCTGGGAAAGCTGTTTGAAACCAGAAGCTAAAAGATCAGCAAATGCCAGCCACATGCCTTCGCAGCTGACAGGGTGTTCCAGACCCATCGGCCTTTCTTGAGTCAAGGTATTGTCCCTGGATGCCTTAGTTTGGACATTTTTATGGTCTTAGCACTATAAACTTGCAACTTAATAAATTTCATTTTAAAAAGACATACCATTTCTGGTATATTGCATTCTGGCAGCTTTAGCAAACCCAAACACCAAGCATGTGCTTGATTAAGATAAGAAGATGCCCAAGAAGGAAAGTGGTGTCCCGGAAGCCAAGGAGGAAATAGGGTACTGTCTGTAATTTTGCCAGAAGGAAGAGTAAGATGAGGAAGGAGAATTGACCACTGGGTTTAGCCAATGGGGGCGGGGGGACGGTCATTGGTGGCCTTGGCAACGGACCTTTCTGAGAAATAGGCAAAACTTGTTTAGAGTTGTTTCAGGAGAGAATGTTTCCACTTAACAGTGTGCAAAGAGAACTGTGAGAGACATTTTCCTGCAAAGGGGAACAAAGAAATGGTGCAGTAGCTGAAAGAAGATTTGAGTCAAGAGAGACATTGTTTTTGGAGATATTACATTGTATTTATACACTATTGGGAATACTCAAGATATAGGGAAATACATACAAATCACATTTATATGCATATACATACATAATATATACATGCACAGAACTAAGTTTATAAAGATAAAATACCAACTATTAACAGTGATTATATCTGGGTTGGGATTATGAATGATATTTATAATTATTTTTCTCTGAAAATCTGTACTTGTATTTTCCCCCTTATGATCAGCTTGTATGACATTAGCAATAAAGAAGTGGGAGAGAGAACTAAATCAAGGAAAACAATGCATGGCTTTCTCATCTCCCTGTAAACATTTTTTAATGGAAAAAAAAGTGTGTGTTTATTGTGAAAACATTAAAACAGTATAGAAAAATTAGAAAGTAGACACTGAAAGTCTCATGTCTGAACCTCTCTCTCAACGTCTCATTCCCACACTTCAGGAGTAAAGTTGGTTGTGCATTTTTCCAGAAATTTTCTTATATATAATATTAATTTCTCCCTACATAAATAAGATTCAATGTATATTGTTCTGGAACTTGCTTTTTTCTTAGACATGGTATCTATCAGCACACATGGCTCTACCTTGTTTTAAAAAAAATTGTATAACAATAAATTGTGTCCCACAGTTTTTTTCACTAGTTCCTAGTAGATGCTCATATTTCCTATTTCTACAACAATATTGCACTTAACGTTGTACCTACAAATTAGCATACTTGTGAGGGTAAGGCAGTGGGATAGATTTCTAAAAGGGGCAATGCTAGAGCAAAAGCATATATATTTTAAAATTAATAAATATCATTAAATAGTCCTTCCCAACATTTTACCAATTTATAGTTCCAACTACTGTGTATGATAGGAAGTCTGTTTTTCATGCCTTGCCTGATACTGGGTATTACTAAATATGTTTGCCAGCTTGACACTTAACAATGATATCTGGCTATTATTTGAATCTCTGTAATCATGAGTGACGGGGAGCATCTTTTCCTATGTTTAATGACTATTTATATTTTTCTGTGAAGTGGCTGTTTTTCCATTGGTTGATTTTTACTATTAATGTGTCACGACTTTTTATTTATGGAGGAAATCAATCTTTCGTTTTGTGCGCTGCAGATCTCTCCCCCCTTGTGCAGGTTCCCTCTTAACTTTGTTCAGAGTATTTTTCTCTCTATTCAGAAGTTGTTTGTTTTCCAGTCAAGTTTTTTCTTTTTTTGACTTCTATATTTTATGTAATATTTAATCACTGCCAACTCCAGGACGTACTAATACGCCGTATATGCTGTTGTCTAGTGAAAGTGACTTTTTCTCATTCTCCCTAGATTCATGATCTGATTCCAGGGAAATGCTTTGGGAGGGGGCAGGGAGGGGATGTGGTCCCACCTGTTCCCGACCCCTGGGAGGGATGGGTTTCCATGACCCTGTCATAGCTGCTCCCTCCAGCCCCCAGAAGGGGACGGGAAGGTCAGGTTGCCAGGGCATGCCTTATTCACATGTGCTCCTGAGGGAGGGCCTGTGTGTGCAGGTGGGGTCCCTGCGGTGCCAGGAGTCCTTCTCCAACCCTCGAGGTCATATCCAGGAGTCCCTCTGAGCCCCTGGGCCTGACTCCACCATAATTCCCTCTCTAGACCTTAATTACAGAAGCAGTGACTTCTAGAGCCGGGAGAAACCTTAGCGGCCATCATAGTTTACAGGGGAGGGAGATGACAGGACGTTAAAGAACTTACAAGCAGCAAGAGACGTGATGGGACACCTAGAAACCAAGTCTCACTTACGCCCAGCACAGAAGCGCCTTCCCTACTCATAACTTTCCTGTGTTCTGTTGGTCAGTTACCCAGAAGGCTCCCCAAAAGGAAGGGGTGTGTGTCTCCTGCTTCTGGGTTGCAGGGTGGGGGTTTTATGAATTCCCCCCAATGGGGGGTGGTGAACCTGGAGGCCGGGACAGCGTTGAGGTCCAAGGAGCTCGGCAGGCTGTGAGCCTTGTCCTTCATCCAGGCTCACAGAGCCCAGGAGGTCTACCTTGGACTGGGTTTGGACTTGTCCTGGGCGTCAGGTGGGACAGATGGCCTCCAGGGCCTCTGGGGTGGAAGGCAGGGGTGTGAAGGGGGTAGCAGGTGCTCTTGCAAACCTTTCTGCTCCTTGGTTGCTCCCAGGTGAGACAGGCAGGGCCAGCCTTGGGCAGGCACTCCTGCAGTTCTCCTCCTCCAGCAGCCCAGGAACGGGGGTGCTCCTGCTCGGGGGGACTGGGACACCCAGAGTCAGGACCTCCATGTAAACTTGGTGACAAGGCAGAGGGGCCATCGAAGACCCCTGGAGACAGTCGGTTTGGAGCAGTGGGCAGATGTGGGACTTGGTGAGTTTAGGCACTTAAAGCGGGGATCACAGATGGGTGTGATCATCTGAATAGGAAACGGAGTTGGAGAGACAATTACAGAAAGTGAAATACAACTTCATCTTTTGTTCTTCCAAAGGTAGTGTGTCGGGAACCCTGGCTCTGAGAAAGTCGTGCCTTAGCTGAGGCATCGGGAAAGAAGCGAAACAGCTGAGCCGGAGTTGGGGACAGCTTCTGATGCAGCACGATGGAACAGTCTACTGACCTGCCTGGTGTCCTACTTCTGACTTTTCCCCCCCATTTTTTAGTGAAATTGTGGGTTTACAGAACAATTATGCATAACATACAGGGCTCGGTGTGGAGCATTTGTACCACCAGTGAAAGCAGGTTTTTATAATTGTCCTATTGACTATAGTCCATGTTTCAACTTACATTCACCGTGCAGTGCAGTTTCACGGATTTAAAGAAAAATTATTGCTGCCACATAGACAATCTAACAATTCCCCTTTGAACCACACTCCGATACAGATTTCAGCGCTAACTACATTCACAATGTCATGCCACCATCACCACCACTCACAACCAAGGCATTTCTACCCTTCCAAATAAGCACCCTGGACTTTTTTTAAAATATATTTTTATTAATAAAACAATATACAAACATTCCATGCATGGTGTACAATCGATGGCTCACAGTATCATCACGTAGTCGTATATTCATCACCATGACTATTTTTTAACATTTGCCTCATTCCAGAAAAAGAAAGGAAAAAGGAAAAAGAAAAAACTCATACCTACTGTACTCCCTGCCTCTCCCTCTCATTGGCCACTTGTACTTCCACCTACCCAATTTATTTTAACCTTTGTTCCTCTTATTATTTGTTTATTTTTATCCATATTTTTTACTCATCTGTTCATATATGAGTTAACTTTTGTTTTGTTTTGTTTTGGGGTGAGCATGGTCTGGGAATCGAACCCAGGTCTCCTGCATGGAAGGCAAGCATTCTACCACTGAACCACCCTCGCACCTTGTACGTACAGTAGTTAAAAGGACGTCAGACACAAGGTTTTACAATCGCACAGTCACACTGTAAAATCTATTATCGTTATACAATCATCTTCAAGAATCAAGGCTACTGAAACACAGCTCTACAATTTCAGGTACTTCCCTCTAGCCTCTCCAATACACCATAAACTACAAAGGGATATCTGTGCCATGCATAAGAATAACCTCCAGGATAATCTCTCGACTCTATTTGAAATCTCTCAGCCACTGACTCTTTATTTTGTCTCGTTTCTCTCTTCCCTCTTTTGGTCAAGAAGGTTTTCTCAATTCCTTGATGCTAGGTCTCATCTCATCCCAGAATTTCTGTCCCATGTTGCCAGGGAGGTTTATACTCTTGGGAGTCATGTCCCAAGTAAAAGAGGAGGTCAGTGAGTTTGCTTGCTGTATCGGCTTAGAGAGAGAGAGGCCACATCTGAACAACAAAAGAGGTTCTCTGGGGGTGACTCTTAGGCTAATTTTAAGTAGGCTTAGCCTATCCTTTGCAGGAATAAGTTTCAAAGGGGTGAACCCCAAGATCCAGGGCTCGGCCTATTGATTTGGTTGTCCTCACTGCTTGTTAGAACATCAGAAATTCTCCAAAAGGAGAAGCTGAATTTTCCCCCTTTCTCCCCATTCTCCCAAGGGGACTTTGCAAATACTTCTTTATTCACTGTCCAAATCTCTCTGGGATTTATTGGGGGCATCACACTAACCTGGACAAACCAACAAAATCTCGTACCCTAATCAAGATGCCTAGGCATTTTAAGCCTTAACTTCCCACTCCCTATCCCGGCCCCATCTCCTGGTAACCCGCCTTCTACATTCTGACTCGGTGAGCTTGCCTCTGGTAATTATTTCAAACCCGTGTGATCATACAGTGTTTGCTTTCCGTGCCCGGCTGACTTCACTCACTCTGATGTCTTCAGGGTCCACCCACGCCGTCCCATGCGTCAGGACTTCGTTTCTCTTTACAGCTGAGTGACATCCCGTTGAGTGCACACACTGCATTTTATTTATCCATTCATGGGTGGAAGCAACGGGCTGACTGACTCTTAACTGCATTGTAAAGCATGTCACTCCTGGGGGCGAGCTGGACAGATTCACTTACGGGTTAGAAAAGAACACAGCCCCTGAACTTGACAGATAGCCCATCACGCAGGGGGCTGGACATGGCATTTGCAGGGTGTGTCTCAGCACCCTGTAATTAGTCTCCTAATGCATTTATGAGGCACCTTCCAGCTTGGGGCCCTCGCCCAGGTACACTGCCCTCCCCTCCTGCCCAGCCCAGGGAAGGTGCACGAGCAATAGGAGAGCGCTGTGTGTGAGAGAGAAAGAGCGGGAGAGAGGAAGAGAGAGAAGGAGAGAGGAACAAGGGGGAGAGGGGGAGGGAGAGAGCACATTGGGTGTCTCAGGGCCAGCTCTACCCCCGGACTTCCCCTTCAGGGAGGCCAAGGAACTCTCCCTGTGATGGGGCTGGGTGCGTTGGGTTGTACCACCTGCTACCTGAGCGCCCCTCCTCCCCGCAGGTGTCTGAAGGCGAGCTGGGCCCCTGCCGCCCTGGTGGGTTGAGGGTTCCACACGGTTTCTTCATCTCATGGAGGGGTGAGTGGTGCTCAGCTCCCTCTCCCCCTTGCCCCTTACGCCCTTCCCAGGGGGATTTCGAGGGTCCCACGCAGCTCTCTGGGGCTTAGCAGGAGCCCGAGTCCCTAAGCCCGGTGGCCTCTAGCCCTACCTCCTTCCACATGGATAGTTATCCCGGACCCCCTTTGCCTCATGGTTTCAACAGTGCAGGGGTGCAAGGGTTTCTCTGCCTGGTGATGTAGGGGTGCAGGGGTGCAGGGGCTTCTCTGCTTGGTGATGCAGTGGTGCAGGGGTGCATGGGGCAAGGGCTTCTCTGCCTGGTGATGCAGGGGTGCAGTAGTGCAGGGGTGCAGGGGTTTCTCTGCCTGGTGATGCAGTGGTGCAGTAGTGCAGGGGTGCAGGGGTTTCTCTGCCTGGTGATGCAGTGGTGCAGTAGTGCAGGGGTGCAGGGGTTTCTCTGCCTGGTGATGCAGTGGTGCAGGGGTGCAGGGACTTCTCTGCCTCGTGATGCAGTGGTGCAGGGGTGCAGGGGTTTCTCTCTCTGATGATGTAGGGGTGCAAGAGCTTCTCTGCCCGATGATGTCTCTGCCTGCTGATCCTGGGGCCCCCCCAGCTAGGGAAGCCCTGGGCCAGCTCTCCAGGTGGTGAGGGTGCACCCTCTCATGCCCGCAGCCTCCCCAGCGGCCGGCTCCGGGCTCTGGAGTCTGTCTCCCGGTGGCCCATTTCCCCAGAAACAGGGCTTCTTCCCAGAGCAGCTTCTTAAGGGGCTTGCTGCATGTTCTCTGGGGCGGCGCGAGCAAACGCAGGTGCCTGGGGACTTGGGAAAATGCCCCATTTCTCGGGCATCTCCCCATGAGATACAGAGCAGCGTGGGCACCTTTATCCCAAAGAATAGCATAAGCTCCCTGATCCCCTCTCCTAGAAATGTAGATGGGTCAACGATGCCCCCCACTGGGTGGAGGTCCCAGAGCCCATGAATGTGACTTTCAACCTCCTGTAAAGGCCCAGACAGGGTCCCCAAGGGGTTGCAGAGGAAACCCCAGGATTTCCACTAGGATTGCTCCCCACGTCCCTCCCCACTTCTCTCTCTAGCCCCCCCACTTCCCAGCCCCAGCTCCCTCTGCCAGACCCCCCGCCACCCCCCAATTGACGTGTGGGGCCTGTTCAATGGGAAGAGTACCAGGGGGCAAAGAGGCCATCCACAATGAAACAGGTCCGTTCATGCTTTCAAATATTAAATTCCGTTCAGAATATTAAATGATTTCCTCTTCAATGATCCCAGTAAATTTAATTAGCTCTCGTTCTCCCAATAGAGCTGTCTCTCGGTTTCTGAAATGCCGTATTCACCAGGAAGCCGGCTCAAATTCCCACGGAGTACAGCCTCCCTGGGCGGCCTCCTGGGGCTGTGGGGTCCGCGGCTCTGCGCTATTGGCACCGCCGTGTCCAGGGGGAGGGGCCAGAGCAGGCAGAGCTGCCCCTCTCCGCGCACCAGCCCCTCTCGGGGAGCACTGTCAGGGGACAGTGCCCCGGGCCCGGAGAGCCGAGGTCTTTCCCCTCACCTCTGCCCCATGTGAGCATTTTGGGCTTTGGCTGCAGGCGGAGGGAGAGAACCCACTCCCCACGCCGTGAGCTACACCGTGAAAACGCACCCCCACCCTTCAACATCGCTGCCCCAGGAAGCGGGGAAGCTGCCTCCCGGGGAGTTAGTTGCCCGGACAACCCGACAGGCGAGTCTCCTCCTGAGTCTCCTCCTGAGATGGGAAATAAGTCGCTGGAGTCTGCCCCAAACCAGGTGGAAGATGAGGGCTGAGCCCCATTGGGCCTGGGAGGTCCTGGACAGATGGATGGACAGATGGATAGACAGATGGATGAACCCCAGGATGGCAGGCACTCCTGGCATCTGATACAGGTTTGGAAGTTCACAGAACAGAAACCCTGCACCCATTAAGCAATAAACCCCCATTCCCCACCCCCACCCCTGCCTCTGGTTACCTGTACTCTAATTTCTGACTCTACGAATTTGCATATTCTAAATATTTTATGTAAGTGAGATCATATGGTGTTTGTCCTTTCGTGTCTGGCTTGTTTCACTCAACACGTCCACAAGGCAGCAAGCATCACAACGTCATTCCTTTTCATGGCTGACTAATATTCCATTGCATGACTATGTCACATGTTATTCCCCATTCATCTGTTGATGGATGCTTGGCTTCCTTCCCCCTTTTCACTGTTGTGAACAATGTGTTGATGAGCTCTGGAGTGCAAGCATCTGTCCAGGTCCCTGCTTTCAATTCTTTTTGGTATATACCTTGAAAGTGGGGTTGCTGGGGTGCTGTGGAAATTCTATACTTAACTTTCTGCAGAACCGTCAGACTGTTTTCCACAGTGGCCGTATTCATTGACTTTGTTAATGGTGGAACAACTGACTGTCTGCAAAGAACCACAGAGAGGCTCTCCTTGTGCTCGCCAAGCTAAGGGGAGGTCAAATTTGGGTAGGGTAGGCCACTAATCCAATATGACTGGTGTGCTTATGAGAAGGGGACATTTGGACACAGATGTGCATGGACAAAGCAAGAGAAGATAGCCCCGTGATGACAGGGGCGGTAACTGAGTCATGCCACAAGCCAGGGTAGGCAGAGGTCACTGGCAAGCCACCTCCAGAGGCTAGAGAGAGGCACAGGGCAGGTTCTTTGCATGGCCTCCAGCACTGTGAGAGAACATGTTCATTGATTCCTGCTTCCAGATTGTGGGGCTCTGTTACGGCACCAGGGAATCTAGAACACTTCGAGATCCATTTTCCTTAGCAGCAGGCCTATCATGCAGCATTATTTTGAGGCTAAATGAGAAAATTCAAAATACAGGTTAAGCACCCAACACATAGGAGGAGCCAATAAATATAATTTATTTCCCCTCTATTCCTCTCATGAACCACAGGCCTTAAAAACATTTATTTTGCAATGAAGGAAACTTCCAGAAGTTCAGCTCAAATAATAATAAAACCTGGGCCCGAGTAGGGGTGGAGGGGAGGCGGAGCTGACGGAGGGTTGTGAATGTGTGGCCGGGATGGCCCATTAGCTCCAATGCCACACCGAAAGCTCCTAACCAGCAAATCAATTTAACACTGAGTTTGCAAAGGGATGCTAAGAGGTTGGGCCTCCCAGTGTTACTGGCCACTCCTTCCTAGAAGGAATCCAGCTGTCTGTTCTCTTCTTCAGTCTTGCCACTGAACAAAAAAACAGCACCAACACATCTCCCTGATGAGTCACTGATTTATTTGCATAATAGCCTTGTGTCAAATCCATGCATCCGGGAGCTCCTCACTCGGTAGCTTTTTCCTAAAGGTGTTTCCTAAAGGTGCTCTGTAGGCTTGGTTAAAAGCAGGAGAACCTGCCGTGAAAATCCCTGCAGATGGATTTCCACTTTCAATAGTACACTCTTTACATCTTCTTTTCCCTGCAAACTGTATATTGGAGGGGAAACTGGAGGTAAAACATTTCTGATTAAATTTAAAAAGTCATCCTCATGTATTTTCCCAACTACAAATATAACTCAGGGCCAATGTAGAAAATTTAGAAAATACAATAAAATTCAAAAAAAAATTTTTTTAAAAATCACCCATTGTCTGCTCACACAGAGGGACCCATGGCTGGCCTCAGAGGACATTCTTCTGACCTGTTTTATACCCTGTGGAGTATAATTGGAAATACATTGCATATTCTCTTATATAAACTTTTTCATTTGATGGCATCTAAGCCCTTTGCAATGGCACTCAACAGTCTACCACAAAGGGATTTTTAATGAGTACACAAATTATTTACCAAGCACCCTGGAGTGGGACGCTCAGTTTGTTTTCAATCTTTTGATATTATAAGCAAAGCTGCAAATATTCTAGTACATACATGTTTGAAGATAAATCTTGGTGTCTGTTTCTGCGTTTCTCCTTAGGGTAGATTCCGACAAGTGGAATTGTCGAGTTAAAGGTTAAGCACATTTCAAAAGCTTTGGCTCCCAGTGCCACTCTGCCGATGGAAAGATTATGCCAACTTCAGATCCCACCAGCAAGTGTGAGAGAGGGCTGCCTCCCTGCACCCCCGGGAACGCAGGATGTAATTGGTACCATCAAAATCTGGCCGGTGGAAAAACTCAAAGCGTGTTTGTGCTTTGATTTGCATTGCTTTGGTGACTGGTGGGATTAGACGTTCTCTTCTTGGGGTCATGTGAAAGTCTTCTGCTGCGAGTTGCCTCTTCCAGGCCCTGCCTGCTGTGAGCTCCTGCAGCATATGGGCTCTCCGGCTCTGGTATTTAAAGATGGCGTTGGAGGTGAGGTTGACCCTGTGAGCATGTGGGAGAGAGGATGAAAATATTGATAGAAGACGGCGAGCCTCTCCGGGGGTGGAGCGTTTCTTCCCGTTTTTCTTGAAGCCCTTGCCATGAGGCACTGCCATTTAGCTGTCTGTCCATCTGCTTCCCCAACTCCACACCCAGCATCCCAGGGCAGGATGCCTGGGGACAGCTGCCTGATGCAGGGCGGGGCACCTAGAAGGCGCCCAAAGAATGTGTGTTGGATGAAGGCGTGCATGAAGATCCTGCAGGAGCTACCACTTTCTTTGAGCAGATGACACAGCCCTTTTCCTCATGGGACACTCCCAGAGGGTCCATTCAGGCCAAGCTGCCCAGCACAGTAGGGCCACCCTATTCAAAAGGGGCTGGTGCTTTGGGAGCAAGAGTAGTGGGCGAAAGCTGCACGTCACTCATTTAAGATGAAAAGACACTGGGCAGGGAGAATGGGGGGTGACTGCTGGGGGGGCATGAGGCTTTATTGGGAGACGAAGATGTTCTGGAACTAGACAGAGGTGATGGTGGCGTAACACTGTGAATATATTAAATGCACTGAATTGCACACTTCAGAATGGTTAGTTTTATGCTATGGAAGTTTCACATCAATTACAAAAAAAATAATAATAAAGCACAGAGCTCAGGGCTACTTTGGAGTTTATGATGTGGTGTGTGGTGTCAACCAGGCCCCCTGCCCCTCCAACCTGCAATGAGCAGGAAATTGCATCCGTGCCCTCAAATCCTGGTTTCCTGTGTTAGCCTGAGGTCACACATCAGAAGCAGAGTCCCACAGTCCAGGGGACTTTGCAAGAGTGAAAACGAGCTGCTGTGGGTTTGCAAGAGCTGGGCAGGGGTGCATCTGACCAGGCCCTTTGGCGAGGGGTCCAAAGCCCTCGCTCACGGGTGGACCAGTCCTAGGCCTGTGCTTGTACTGGGCAGCGTGGAGGACATTCCAGGCTGGGAGGGTGGCTGGAGCAAAGCGGGGGTGGGCATGGAGCCTTTGGCTTGGTCAAGGGAACGTCAAATATATGTATCTGCTTAGAGTTGGGTGCCTGGAGCAGGGCAGGGTGGAGGGGTATCTGCAGAGGCTTTGAAATATTTAAGCCATATTTGGGGACAGGGCTCTCTGCCTACTTGGTGAGTTGCCGCTGTGAGGGGAAAACAGCCCAGGTGGGTGGTAGATGGAGCCCAACCCTCAGGTGAGGGGATTTGGGGGAGACAGAGGACTCTTTGTTTTACGTGGAACTTAAAAAAAAACCCCAGCTTTATTGCAATATAACTCATCTCCCATACAATTAATCATAGAAAGCATAAAACTCAATGGTTTTTAGCATATTCACAGATACGTGCAAGCAACACCACAATCAATTTTCAAACATCTTCGTCACCCCAAAGAGACATTCCGTATGTTTTACTACCACCCCCCTGCCTCCCCAGCTCCCTCCCTCCCTGCCCCCCCACCTCTGTCCTGGCAGCCACTAACCTGCTATCTGCCGCTATAGGTTTCCCTGCTGTGCACATTTCGCATGCGTGGAATCACACAGCCCTTTTCATAGGTTTTTGTGACTGGTTTCTTCACTCAGCATTACCTTGAATTTTTACAGCATGAGAATCATAGAATCATGAGCCTTTGCCTCCCCTACCCCCAACTTCTTCTGCTCCATCCCAGGTGGGATTCGATGATGGGGAGCTCACTGGAACAGGAACAGATGGAAATGAGCAAGCTGGGAAAAGAGGCAGAGGGACTGTTTTGGAAAAGAACGACTTCCTGAGCTTCCCGGAGGAGGAGATTGAGAGCAGGAGTTTACCTGGAACAAAGTGTCTCAAGCCTACTTCCCTGCAGGCCCCGCCCCTCCTACCAGCCTTGCTTGTCCCTGCTCCCCTCTCCTACCCAGCAGCTCCCTGCGGTGGGTGAGCACAGAGAGGCTTTGGCGGACGGGCTGGCTAGCTGCATTTATGTCTGAGAGGCTGGCTCAGCCCTCACGGGCAGGTTTGGGGCAGCCAGGGCTATTTCCTGCACAACTGTAGGATCTCATTACCGGCGAGGAGACTGAGGGGTCATCCTGCCCGTCCGCCTTCGTCCACCCCTGTCCTTCAGCAGCCGGCCAGACCTGGATGGGGTGGAGATGGAGAGCTGGGCGGCCCCCAGGACCCTGCTCCCCAGCCTTGGCCTTGAGGCTGCCTCCCTTCCTTGGCCACAGCTGCGAGGTACCTGAGCTGGTCCAGGCTGGGGGCAGGGGCAGCCATGCTCCGAATGGTGGTCCCTGCATTTGTGGCCCCCTGAGCTAACATCCCACTTCCAGTCCTTGTTTTCATCATGGGGGTAAGCTGTGTGCATGCTCCCTGGGGCGGGCCAGCTGTCTTGAAGAGGCGTTGGGTGGATGGCCGAGGGCTGGTTCGAAGAGCCTGGGGTCTCAGAGGCACCCACTGCTGCTGCCAGAGACAACAAGCAAAGGGCATGCTCCCCACAACAGACCCCAAAGGTCAAGGGCACCTCCACGGGGGTGGGGTGGGGTGGGGGTGGGGCCTGAGCTCCAGGTGGGTCTCACCTTTCCGTCCCATTGGCTGGATGGGGTCACATGACCGCACATAGCTTCAAGGGAGGCTGGGAGGTGCCTCTTCATCTTGGGCGATGAAGCTCAAATGCCAGCGGTTCTCTTGTCGTATGAAGGAGGCGGTGAGGAACTCGGGCAGCCTCTCCCTCCCCGTAGAAGGGCCGGGGGCTGCCCCCACTCACTGGCTGGCTTCTCCTCCACCTGACCCTGGCTGTGGTCCTTCTGCGTCTCCCCTTCTCTGCCCGCCGTCCCCCCCACATTCTCTCACTCTTATCTAACCTCCGGAATAAAAAAAGGGATGCCGCGTGGTGCCTCCAGCATAACTGTAGCAATTTTAATGTGCTGTCGTTCTGTCACGTCAATGAACTAATTTTCTGTTAACTCATTCGCTTGCCTTTCCCCTGGAACCAGCTACAAAATGCCAACAGCTCCTCACCCCCGAAACACATCCCTGCGCCCCAAAGTTGGGTTTTCTGCCGGCAGTGTGGGATGCTGTCTCCTGGGGACACCTGGACACCCCAACTGCCTGGGGTGTGGCCCCACGTGGGAGCAGTGAGAGCAGGGGCCCGTGCCTGCCTCCACCCAGCTCATTCGTTTTTAAAAATGAAAGCACATTCCCAAGCGGGAAGCAACTCAGGACTACAGCAACGATGGCTTAGCCGATCGTGGTCCCTGCCTACAATGGCATGGGCACAGCTCCACCACGAAAAGGATGCACTATCGATACACACTACAGCAGGGATAAGTCTGCAGGGAAATACGCTTCGCGAAAGAAGCCAGACGAAGAAGAGTATGCACCGAATAATTTCATTTATATAAAATTCCAGAACGGACAAATTAATTGTATAGTGACTGAGAGCGGCTTGCTTGGGGATTTGGGGTCTGGGAGGGGCAGAAGGAAGAGGTCACCGGGGGGCAGAAGGGAGCTTTGGGGGGGATGGGTAAGTGCCCTATTGTGACTGGGGTGATGGTTTCATGGCACACACATTTGTCAGAATGTATATATTGTACATTTTAAACAAGTGTGCTTTGTTGGATTCTGATGCCACCTCAATAAAGCTGTTTAAATGCCACCTTCTCCAAGTCCTTAGAGTGGGGTGCCTGCCGCTTGGGGGTGCCTCCTCATGGAACTCACCTTCCTGAACTTGGCGGGCTGGCGAGCGTGCCCAGCTGGGGGCTCTGTCCTGAAGGGGAGTCCAGAGAGGAAGATG
Organism: Tamandua tetradactyla; assembly: GCF_023851605.1. Lineage (NCBI taxonomy): Eukaryota > Metazoa > Chordata > Mammalia > Pilosa > Myrmecophagidae > Tamandua > Tamandua tetradactyla. The sequence continues at coordinate 71,923,452 of NC_135332.1, read as the reverse complement.
AATCTGCCGGAACAAATATGCCATTTGTTTAGAATACACAGTTTAGGATACACAGGTCCCTTATGCCCAAAAAAATGATTTGAAGCATCTTTACAGCAGCAAAGAAAAACCAGAATAGGTCGATTGAAAATTTGAAAATGAACCAAAGAACCCATGGCAGTTATTCTTAGGCTCCTACCTGGCTGGGCTGTGGGAAGCAGTGATTCAGTCCAACCCAGTCTCGGTGGGGTTTGTGGATGTGGTTAACATCTCCTCTCAGCTGACTTTAAGAAAAGGAGATGACCCTGGAAGACGTGGGCGATGGGCTTCATCCAACCAGCTGAAGAGCAAAAACAGAGGTTTCCTGGAGAAGAAGAAATTTTGCCTCAAGACGCGACTCCTGTCTGCGTTTCCAGCCTGCCCTGTGGAATTTGGACGCGCTGGTCTGCACAGCCGTGTGAGCTGATTTCTGAAAGTGATCTTTTTCTCTATAAATGCACTTATCCATATTGCATCTACCCTCTTGGTTCTGGTTCTCTGGAGAAGCTGCCTGGTACAGAAGCACGCACGGGGCCCACGACAGCATCAGGCACCAGGAAAGGGTCCTGCACAGCTCGTGTTCGCTCCTACACTCGCGCCGGGGGACCCGATGGCCTCATGCACCTCTGGGCCAACAGGCGAGGACCTTGCTTCTATCACAACACACACTGCATTCTCCAGGTGCCCCCCGGAGTGGTTTGGAGCTAAGTACCCCGGAAAAGCATGTTCTCAAGCTTAATCCGTTCCCATGGGTGGGGACCCACTGTAAACGAGATCTCTTCAAGATGTTGCTTCAGCTGAGGGTTGGCCCAAATGGATCAGGTAGGTTTTACCCGTTACTGGAGTCCTTAAGCAGACTGAAAGTCAGACAGGAAAGCCGGAGAGAGTAGCCAGGCACTGAAAGACTGTGGAACCTGGCGGAGAAGGGAGAGGTGGGAGAAGTCATGCTGTGCAAGGCTCTGTGACCGAGGAACCCAGGACCAAGCATGGCCGCGGCCATCCCCGGCACCCCTCAGTCTGCAGGAAGAAAGCTTTGCCTTGATTTGGACTTCTCCTGGTCTGAAGCCCGTGAGCCAATAAATTCCCATTGTTTAAGCCAAGCCATTGCCTGGTATTCGTTTTAGCCACAAGGAAACTACACCACCACCTAAACCCTCTTTCTAAGAGCTTCTTGTCCTTCTTCGGCTGCTTAGCAACTGGAGACATGATCTCTGTGGTTCTGGAATCTTCCACCTTAGGAGACGTGGTAGAGACGAAGACTGCCGCTCCTAACAGGAGCTGAAGGAGTAGGCTGTCACCTTCCTTGTTTCCCTTGCAGCTGGGGCCAGGCAGGGGACCCAGGCTTTGCCAGATAGGGACGTCCGGACGTGGAGGAAAGAGACATGGTACCTCCTTCTCTGGGGGCAGCTGAGTGGGGGTGGTTGACGGGTCATGCTTGTGGGGTATTAAGGTTTCTATTGCCTCCATAACAAGTAGGCTCTTGGGGGGATCGGTTTTCTGGTGTTCAGCTTCTAGAAACTGTCCACATTCCTGGGCTGGTGGCCCTGTCCTCTTCTTCAAAGCCAGTGAGGGTCAGTTGAGTCCTTCTCACGTGGCATTACTCTGACTTCCTCTCCTGCCTCCTGCTTCCAAGTTAAGGACCCTTGTGGTTACATTGGCCCACTCAGATATTCCGGGATAAATCTCTCCACCTTCAAGTCATTTAATTAGCAACTTTAATCCCACCTGCAACCTCAATTACCCGTTTGTTGAGGATGTAACATGTTGCAGGTTCTGGAGGCTAGAATGTGACATCTTTGGAGCTGTTACTCTGCTGACCACACACGGAATATCTGAAAACTTGGCATCCTGTGTTCAGTGCAGCAGTGGCAGTCATGGTGCCCCCAATACAGTGTTGGGGGGTGGGTGGTTTGGGGTGTTGCTTCTAGATGCTTAGCCTTGAGCTTGGCTCCCCATCCCTCCCAGCACATCTGTGAGCTACAATGAATCCTTTTCTCTGCAATTCCTTGGGGCCAGCTTCTGTCCCCACGGAGGGATCTCCTAGTCAGCGAAACATCCATTGGCCACCATGCCTTGATCGCCATCAAAAGGTGCTTCCTGGAGGCTGGGCACACAAAGACAAGGGGCATCTTGGAAGCTTACAGGGTGATGCAGGGATATTTGTGAGGCCATTCATCCATTGGCTGGAAGCTCCTGGAATTAGAAGCAGTATTTGTTGATCTTATTGAATAAAGGACTAATATTCAGGGAACGTGTGCTCTGCCTTTGGTTGTGCTGCTGGATATGGAAGTAAAATAGAAGCACAAGACACTGTCTTGGGCTCCAAATAGTTTATGAGGTACAATTCACACATTTGTATGGAAGATAATCAGGAAATGCAGTAGCCCACCCTCCCGTTGGTGTGTTTCTCACTGTGCTGTAGTTCAAGTTCACATGCCTATGTTGTCCACTAGACCAGCGTTTCCCAATCCTTGCCCTGGTGCACCACCTTCCTTTTAAACTCCCAGCTCCTAGTGGTGTGTGATCCTGGCAAAGCCACTGGTCCCCTCTGACCCTCAGTTTCTTCCTCTGTGCAAAGGGATGTCAAAGCACTTGATTATAGGGTGGTCATGAGGAATAAATGAAGTAACACAGATAATGCGAGGCACATGGCAAGGGCTTAGAAAGCTGTTGGGAAAACGTGTGGTGATTTGGAGCATAGTTGTGCTTGGGTAAGCAGCGTGGGTGGTGCCCTGATTGGTGAGAAGTCCTTAAAGGCTTTTGCTAAGGAAGTGCTTTAATCTCTTCATGCTGCTGCAACGAAGTTCCACAAACTGGGTGGTTCATAACAGCAGAAATGTATTCTCTCTCAGCTCCCGAGGATGGAAGTCAGAAATCGAGTCCTCAGCAGGGTCACGCTCCCTCGAAGGGGAGATGCCTTCCTCTCTTCTTCAGTTTCTGGCAGTTGCCAGAAATCTCTGGTGTCCCTTGGCTTGTGGCTGCATCACTCCACTCTGCTTCCTCCATCTTTCCGCGGTCTTTGCCCCAGTGTCTGTGCTCAAATTTCTTCTTCTTATAAAGACCCTGATCATATTGGATTGGGGGCCATGCTCGTTCAGTGTGGCTTCATCTGAACTTATCACGTCTTTAAAATCCTCTTTCCAAATAAGATCATAACATGGTTATGAGCATGTCTTTTTTAGGGAGGGTGGGGGGTGGGGATACAATCTAGTTCCTAATGGCTGGTGGGTGGTGGGTCTGGACAGGAGCAGTGGCTCCAGGGAGAGAAGGAGCGAGTTGAAGGGTCTGTAACTTGAAGGGGGATTGAGGGCGGTCACTGAGTTTGCATAGGAAAATGGAGGCTGCAAGGGGCAAAAGAGGGATGCTAAGGTGAGCAGTGGCTTAAGGAGAGGCAGGAGTCTCCTGGTGGTCTGGCTCTGGCAGAAGAGCCCAGCTGCCCTGTCCCCCTCCTCCAGGCGCTGGGAGGGGAAGCCCCGGGAGGGCCAGGGCACTTAGTGTCTTTCCCCAACGAGAGCTGCTTTCTCCAACAGCCTGCAGCTGGAAGCAGGAGCTTATGTCTCGCCACCCTGGGCCAGGGTCCCTGGGCAGGTTAGGTGGAAGGCGTGCCAAGGTTCGGTCTGGCTGACCGCGGTGACCAGCAGCTGCTGCCCAATTGTTGGTGACAAGATGAGGTTGTGAGCATTTAGGGCCACCTGCCCGGCACCCATAAGCAATGCAGGGCCTCCGAGGGCTGCGGGGACAGCTCCTGTCTTAGTTTCCTGGAGCCACTGTCACAAAGCCTCGCGAACTGGGGGGCTTGAGGCAACGGAGATGTATTCCCTTTCAGTTCTGGAGGCCTAAAATCCCAAATTGAGGCGTTTGCAGGGCCTGCTCCCTCTGTAAACTGAGAGAGGGTCTTTCCCTGCCAGTGCCAGCTTCTGAAGTGTGCCGGGCCTGAGTGTACCTCGCTCCATCTCTGCTCCCACATCTCATGGCCCTCTCTTCTGCATGTCTTCCCTTCTTATAAAGACCCGGCCATCGGATTAGGGTCCTCTTAAATCCAGCGGAACCTCACCTTGACCTGAAGACACCTACAAAGACCCTATTTCCAAATAAGTTCCCGCTCTCAGGTCCTGCGCGTGAGAACTTCAGCAGATCTCTCTGGGGTCCACCGCTCTACCTGTAGCAGCACGTTAAATGAAAGGACAACCCAAACACCGTCTTCTTTGGAATGATCTTAAAATAAGGAAAATGAAACTTAAACGCAGGATGGTTCAAAAACTCAAACAGCCCAGGTGCTAAGGGATCTGAGGTCAAGCTGTGGTTTTCCCCACTGCCGGTCCTTTATGCCTCTCCTTCCCGCCGGGGAGCTCCTAAGATGGGCGGCGAGTGTGTGCTTGCTTGCGTGACGTCTGTGTCACGTGGTGAGTGCAGTCAGGTGACAGCGGCGAGTCACCCCAGAGGAGCCAGGACGGGGCAGGATGCCTACTTCGCCTTCAGGGGACATGGGCCTGGCCCACTGAGATTTACTTCGTCTCATCCATCGGGCAGCACCACACAACAGTGGCCACCGAGAAAGTCATGGAAATGATCAGAATACTCTATTAAGGGACTCAGCGTAATCCAAACTTTACCCAAAACATCCATGAGTTCAGCCTGATTTTGGAGTCTATGAGTGCAAATGCGCTTTTCCTATCATCACAGGCCATTCACCCTTTGGGTCTCGGTGCAATGGACGGTCCATGCCTGACCTCACCCTGCCCAGCAGTTTCCCACCAGATCATGCTTTTCAAAGCTTGGGGTTCCAACCACCTCTTAAAGAGCACGGGGTGGGAGGGAACCTAAGACCAAAGAACACGCCAGGCTCAGGGTCAGACGTGTATTTTATTGGGACTTACAAGCAGGAGAGGATCCTTCGCGATGGCAGCTGTGTAGGAAACGGAAGCGAGCGCTCCACTGAGGCGGGGGTGCAAGCACAGCTCACACAAGGTGTGAAGATGGAGTTCCAGCAGACTCTTGGGACACAGGGTCTGAAGTCATGTGATCAGCAGTGGTCAGGGGAGGGGACTCTCAGTGCCATGTTCAGGACACCGTTTGTACGTCCTTTCCCGAGGAGGACTGATGGCCTTTAACTTCTGTCCTGGTCGCATAGGTGGCTACGCACAGGAACTCATTCTCAGCATGGAGGGGACCCGGGCCCGGGTCTCCATACCTGGTTTTGACTCTGGGATGACACTGAATGAAGAGTTGGCTGGCGTGCAGGATGACAGAATCAAATTGGAAAATTATCAGTTGAGTCACATGGAGCGAAAGCGAGTGAAAACGAGCTCCCCTTAGGCTCCCAGGCGGCGTGGAGTAAATGTGCACAAAGCCAGGCAGCCTGGCCCAGCCCCTGCCACGGGTGTCTTTCTGGAGACCCCCTGGCCGAGGGAGGGATGTTGACCTTGGGCATGTGTGTGTGTGTGTGTGTGTGTGTGTGTGTGTGTGTGTGTGTAGGGGAGGGGGTCCTGGAGAATCGTGCGAGACTCCAGGAGGGTGGTCAGGGCAGAGGGGTTGATTGAGAACTGAGCGTGATGAGTGTGTAGGATAGCTCATTGCATGTGAGTGTGTGTGTGTGTGTGTGTACAGTGGGTGGGGCCTGAGGGTGCAGGAAGGGGATGTTGTCAAGACTTCCTGATTCTTCGTGAGTCCAGCTGGCAGGTCCCGGCTCCCAGCTGGACAATGACCGGGAGCAATGACGGGTCGCAGGGGCTGCTGGGAGGAGGGGAGGCAGCTGTGGGAGGTGGCGATGCCCCGTCCCCATGACCACTTAGCACCAGACCACGCCCCGTCTGGAGGCCGGAGCAGAAGTTCCGCTAGGGGCAGGCTGGATCCCCTGAGCTCCAGGCCCTCCTGTTCCCCTCCTTTCCCAGTGTCCCAGGCCATGTGTGCCCTTTATAAGGCAATAAGCTCTTTTGGCTTTGCCATCTCCGTGTTCTAAAGAACTTAAATGGAAAATTCTTGTCATTTTTTCATGCTGTTGTTCCCCCCACCTCTGCTGTATTTTTTTTTTAAGTATTTTATAGTCGGTCAACATTTTAACATTCATTTTAATGTTATTAAGATTTGGACTGAGCTGTGCAGAGAAAGCATCTGCATCTTCCTGCTTCCATCTCGCTCCTGGCTGCACAAAGCCATGCGTGCTCACTGCCGTGGTCCCACTCCTGCCGCTCCACCCAGCTCACCTGCCCCGCACCCAGCTTCCCTCTCTCCTCCTCACCTCCCTCCAGCCTCTGAACTTTGCTTGCGCTGGCCTCTGCCCGAAAACTGTGAAAAAGAAATCGGTTAACGTGCAAACGGTTTGCCTACCCAACTTCGAAACACCTGGATCTCGGGACGCATGGAAACGTTGGTGGATTCTCCAGTGTGCCTCCAGAGATTCCCGAGCCAAGTACACACCCCCGGTCCCTTCTCTGTCCTCTGGAAAATCCATTTGCCCCGAAAGACGTGAGCTCTTTGCGGCCGCGTCGTCTTCTGTTCACGGCTTGTGCTTGGAGCTGGCTGAGCAGATTCCCACAAAGGAGGACAGGTGCTCCACTTCTGCGCAACAAGCCGAGCGCAGACCTTCTTCCCACGGGAGCGCCCGGGGTTGCCTAGCAATCCGACACCACTCTGCCGCAGCTCGAGCAGCTTGGATGGATTTCTCTATTTTTAATTTATTTTCTGGGTGGGTATTACTCTGCAATCACAGCATAGCTCAAAGAGAGGGCGTGTGTCCTACTCACAGTGAGGCGATCCAAGAAGATGGGAAAAGCCCCCCAGCCCTTGAATGGACAGTGGCTTCTGTTCTAGTAGGTTCTTGGCTCGGCTCAAAGCCCAGGTTGCAAAAGCTGGACGGTGTCTGAGGGTTGTCCTGTTTGTCCCACTCATGCCTCTTCCAGGCTGGCAGCTGCACCATTGAGCAGCCTGGGAAGCATGGAATGCAGGCAGTGTGGGCTTGGAACCCTGTGCTGCCCCATCGCCCTCTGCCATTTCCATCCCGGGGGGAGGAGAGATGGGACAGTCTGCCAGGGGTTCACCCTTCTCTCGAGAAGATAAATGTCAAAACCGAAAGCAAGTGGGCACTGATACAGAGCTGCACACTCAAAAAAAAAAAATAGCAAGTCTGAAAGTGTGCCTGTGACGCTGTAGATATGCCCACCTGCTCTCCTACAAGTGAAGTAAGAGGCGGGTGGCAGAGTGGTGCCAGCTGCTGCTGGAGTCCGAGGCCACGCTCCGAGCAGGAGACGGGCATGGCAAGGGCCACTCGGGGCCTCAGTGACCTCATCTGAACAATGAGGCAACGGTACAAAGTGATGTCTGTAGCCGCTTCCAGCTCTAAAAGGCCAGAAGGACCTTTACGGTGGAGGAGCCACAGGGGTGGGCGAGATTTCTGAGGAATAGCATGTGAAAGGAGCGGAGAAGACAACTGGAGATTGAGGAAAAGCTGACATGTAGGGAGAAGGAGGGAAACACAAACAGAAGTGCAGCAGGGGCAGCTGGGGGAGCCAAGAGCAGCAAAAGCAGTCATGGAGGAGAAGGAAGAAGAGTTTCCAGGAGGAGAGGCAGTCTGCAGACCTCCTGCTCTAAACCATCCCTGCACGTGCAGGAAAACATCTCCGCTGGGGAGGGGGCTGTATGCATTGCCAGGTGTGTGGGAAGAGCTGGGAGTCGCTTGTGGTAAGGGACAGGGGGCGTGGGAGAGGGCAGCAGCCAGGGAGGGTGTGTAGAGGGCTGGTGAGGCCTGGTGGGCTGGAACAGCAGAGCGGGAAAGATGGGAGAGGGGGCGGGGAGAGAAGAGGAGCCAGAGAGAGGAACGCAAGGAGACCTTGAAAGGAAAAAGAGTAGTGAGAAGAGATAAATACAGAGGCAGATGAAGGGAGAAAGCTGCTCACATCCAAAGCCTCCACCACATGAGAGGAAAAGATGGTGCACTAAGTGAAAGAAGCCAGTCTGAAAAGGCTGCAAACTGCATGCATCCAACCATAGAGATCCTGGAAAAGGCAAAATTAGAGAGACAGTAAAAAATGAGCAGTTGCCGGGAGCTCAGGGGAAGAGGGACAGGGATGAGTAGGTGGAACCCAGGGGAGTTATAGGGCCATGGAATTATCCTGTGTGTTACTGTAATGGTGGGCATATGACTTCGCACATTTGCTAAAACCCACCGAACTGCACAACACAAAGAGGGAGCCCTCTGTAAACTATGGACTTGAGTTAATAATCATGTGTCTATGTTGGTTCATCAGTTGTAGCAAATGGAAAACACTAATGCAAGATGCTAATAATATGGGAACCTGTGTGCAGGAGGGAAGGTTTATGGGAATCCTCTGAACTTTCTGTATAATTTTTCTGTATACCTAAAGCTGCACTAAAAAAAAAAAAGTCTATTACAAAAAAGATAGTGCAGTCATCTGCTGAAAATAAGTGTCAGGGGAATGAGAATGGACAAAGTTTGGGACAGTTGCTAGGATGTGAAGAGAAGAATGGAGTAGCGGTGCTGAGGCTGGTGCCTCTGCAGTAGCTGTATGAGCAGAGGCAAGTTATATAACATCATCAGTTGAGTCAAGGGGTTGGAACATTGTACCTCCTGTGTCTCAGTGAGACTTGTATTCCATGAAGCTTCAAGAAACATAGAAGTCTGACAGCCCCTCAGGCTTTTGCATGCCTTTCCTGTATTTCATGTGCAAAAGCATTAGTAGGTTGTCTCAGTAATGGATTTCCTCAGGCTATGCAGAGCTCTTACTAAGCGGAAGCCATTAACACAGATGAATGCTTCTCCACGGAGAAGTATGCTCAGACTGGGGTCCGAGGGGAACCCTCAATATGCAACTATAGCTAGCAAGCCTGTGTGGCAGGGGAATATAAGTACATATGTGTGTTTTGTGTGTGTGTGTGCATTTGTTTAGAGAAAAAGAGTTAGAGAGCCAGAGATTCATTCTTCACAAGGAGGTTGTAGCTATACAAGTAACCTTATAACTGGCTCTGTTGGAGTAAAGACCAAAGAAGGCTGTTGGTATAGTAAGCTGATCGAGGAAAAATAAGTCTGCTGCAGCTTGTTTTCCCTGAACATTACTGTAGCAACATCTACTTACACATAAGTGGTCATGCCAGGTATGCACCATGAAACCTGGGAGGCCCTGGTGCCTTTCTCCGCCTATGGCTATGTTGGACCATCATACGTAGATGCTAGAACCTGGAAGGAGACCAGGTAGACAGATTCTTGGGGTCACCGTTTGGCCTCAGCTGCCTGAGAAATTACGAGCGCCCCTTTTAGGAACTCAGCGGACAGGGTCATGAGATGGTCCCCTGATGGGGCATCTGTAGACTGGGGGGGTAGACTGATCTGTCTTTGTTTTGTAGCTCACACATGGCCACTCTCTTGTGTTTCTAAGCGCAGATCAAAGTTGAACCTTCCAAGGGGTGAAACTAGAGTCTTCAGCTGACCCAAGTGGCAATGCATGGGGAAGAAAGCAGTAAGTCCATCAGAACCCAGCCAGAGCAGACAAGAACAGATCAAGAATCTGGGCCAGGTTCATCTGGACACTCATAGGCTGAAAGGGCAGTACAAGGGCAAAGGCATCCTGGACAGCTGGATGTGTCACCACCCTGCTACTGTCTGGACTGTTGACCTCTTGCCTTGTGCACATCTGCTCTCCTGAGACCTCCCTTGTTTTGCTCATGTGGTTTTCACTCCTTTTTACTACTCTCTTACTGGATCCACTGTTTCAACTATCCCTTGTCTTGCTCTTTTATGGTTTACTCCTTTGTTTTGTTGGAGCACATCCTCCAGTAGCTTCCTGAGAAATGATGTATGGAAGATATATGTTTTTTGAGACCTTGCATGTTTGTAAATATCTTCAATCTAATCTCACATTTCCAGAAGCCATTTTCCTTCAGCATTTTGAAGGCATAGCACCATTATCTATTACTTCCCCTATAGGGTTGAAAATTTAAAGCCATTCTTTTTTTTTTTTTCCTTTCTGTTTCTTAAGGACACACATCTTTTTTTTTTTTAAGTATTTTTATTGAGAAATGTCCACACATGTACAGTCCAGCCATATTATGCAATCAACGGCTCACAATATCATCGCATAGTTGTGTATTTGTCACCATGATGATTTTTATAACATTTGCATTACCCCCAAAAAAGAAAAAAAAGAACTCATGCATCCCATACCCCTTAAGCCTCTCTCCCATTGACCCACAGTATTTCAATCTACCCATTTTATACCCTTTATCTCCCACTATTATTTATTTAAACCTAAAACCATTCTTATTCTTGCTTTATTTTACAGGACCTGGAAATTTGTGGGAACTTTTATTTGTCCTCAGTGTTCTTCTTTGCATGATTATATACCTCGATGTGGGTTAATTTCCATCCTTTTTGTGGGTGAGTTGGAAACTCATTTCTGGGAAATTTCTTGAATTAAATAATAGTTGGTCCACCCTCCTTCCCTTTTTCTTATTCTTTCTTTGGAATTCCTTTTGTGTGGCTGCTGGACCTCATGAATTAGCCATCTAATTGTCCCATAGTTTCTTTCTTATTTTCCTCCACGTTGTCTTTTTGCTTTGATTTCTGGATGATTCCTTGGTGCTTAGCTTTTTTATTTCTGTTCTCATGCTTTTAATTCCCAAGAGCCATTTTTTTTGTTCTCTAGATGTTATACTTACAATAGCCTCCTGAGGGAGGCAAGTGAGAGGACGGTGGGGTAGAAACTCCGGGAATCAGTCCCTCCACCAAAACAACTGTCTATCTGAGCAGAAACGTCTGAATCAAAGCTTTTGAAATTCTGGGGTCTGGTGGAACATGGCAGCATCCAGGGAAGAGCTGAAGCAAAAGGAAGGTACATTGCAGTAAATATCAGAGCATTTCACCCTCTCTGCAGAGTGTCCCACCTCCCACTCCCCACTGACATGGCAGGCAGCAGTGGAGACTGCAACCCGGGCTGGTGCCAGTGTGGACAATAAGGACCTCATCCTCCAAAATATAGGGGTGTGGCATCTGATCACTGATCAGTGCTTTTCATCAGTTATTTCAGATCACCGGGGAACTGGTTCTGAAGGCAGCAACTGCTCCAACCCCCTCATGGAAAAGTGACAGAAGAGTCTTAAAGAGACAGTACCTATTTTTTCTCTTTTCTCTTTCCATTTCCCACTTGGGAGCAAAAATAGCTTGGAAAATTCACAGGTTGATGGTTCCAGTCCTCAACAACAATGACAAAAACAAACACAAAAACAAAGCAATCCCAGAGGAGAGGGAGAACTAGATTTCCAGAGTTATTACAAATAGAAAGTACAGTTCTCCACAGAAAATTATGAAACACGAAGGGAACAGGAAAAGAAGGTCCATTCACAGGCAATATTTTTTTTATTTTTCCAAGAAGCATCCCTGGGGAAGTACATACACGGGAACTACTGGTCAAAGACATTAAATCAACCCTTTAAAATATGTTCAATGAGCTAAAGGAATCCATGTGCAAAGAACTAGAATAAATGAGGAAAATGTTGTCTAAACAAAATAGAGAGATAAAAATTGTAAAAAGGTGCCGAACAGAAATGTTGGAGCTGCAAAGTACACTAATTAGGATGAAAAAATTCATTAGACAGATTGAACAGCAGACTCGAACAGGCAGAAGAAAGGATCAGTGAACTCGAAGACAAGACAATTGACATTATCCATATAAGGAGCAGAAAGAAAACATAATGAGGAAAAATGAACGGAGCCTGAGGGACCTGTGGTTCACCATCAAGCGTACCAAAATACGCATCACTGGAGTTCCAGAAGGACAAGAAAGAAAGGGGCAGAAAAAGTATATGAAGAAATAATGCAAAACTCCCCAAATCTGATCAAAGACGTGAATATACACATCCAGAAAGTTCAAGAAACTCCGAGCAGCATAGACTGTAACAGATCCACACTAAGACACATTATAGCAAAATTGTCAAGATTCAAAGTGAAAGAGGATTTTGAAAGCAGTTGAGAAGTGACATCACGTACCAGGGATCCCCGATAAGATGACACAGATTTCTCATTAGAAACTAGGGAAGCCAGAAGACAGTGGGATGGCATATTTGAAGTCCTTACAGAAAAGAATCTCTCAAAGAATAATTCCGTATTTAGCAAAACTATCTTTCAAAAATGAAGGAGAAATGAAGACCTTTAGAGGTAAACAAAAGCTGAAAGAGTTCATTATAGAACGCCTGCTCTGGAAGACATGCTAAAGGGAATCCTTCAGGCTGAAATAAAAGGAGCCCTAGAGAGTACTCAAAACCAGGAGAAGAAATAAAGGACATTGGTAAAAGGAACTATATAGGGAAATATAAAATCCTGTATCATTTTACTTCTGGTTTGTGACTGCTCCCCCCATATGACTTAAGAAGAAAATATGAAAATAGCATTTTAAATCTAAGTGAATGGGTTTACAAAGTATAAAGATGTAATCTGAGACTGTTAACAGCATAAAAGGGGAAGGATGGAGATGTATAGGGGTAGGGGATTTTTATACTACTAAAACTAGATTGGCAGTAGTTGAACTAGATTGTTATTAGTTTAAGATGTTAATTGTAATTGCAAAGGTAAGCACTGAGAAAATATAAAAAATATAGAGAAAAGGAAAGAAAAAGGGACCCAAAATGGTGCACTATAAAAAGGCAACTAAAGACAAAAAAAGGCAATAATGGCACAATCGGAGGAACAAAAAAATATACAAGATATACAGAAAACAATCAAACGGCAGAAGGAAATCCTTCCTCCTCAATTAATACCTTCAATATCAATATATTAACTCCCCAGTTAAAAGAGAGAGATTGGTAGAGTGGATGAAAAAAGTGTGATCCATCCAAATGGTGTCTCCAAGAGACTCACTTTAGCTACATAGGTACAAAGAGGTTGAAAGTAAAAGGGTGGAAAAAAGATATTCCATGCAAGCAGTAATCAAAGACCTGGAGTGACTATATTATTGTCAGACAATATAGACTTCAAGACAAAAAAGATTACGACAAACAAAGACAGATATTATGTATTGATGAAAAGTTCAATCCACCAAGAAGATAAAAAGATCAAAAACATATATGTACCTCACAACAGAGCCTCAAAATAGGTGAAGCAAAAAATGGACAGAATTGAAGGGTTAAATAGATGGCTCTACAATAATAGTTGGAGACTTCAATAAACCACTCTCAATAATCAACAGAACATCTGAACAGAATCTCAATAGGAAAACAGAGGATTTGAGCAAATCCAACATTAGATCTAATGGACATATATAGAGCACTCCACCTTATAACCACAAAAGACACATTTGTTTCAAGTGCACATGGAATATTTTCCAGGGTAGACTACAGGTAAGGCCACAAACCAGGTCTTAATAAACTTAAAAATATTGAAATCATACAAAGTATCTTCTTGGACCACAATGGAATAAAGCTAGAAATTAATAGCAGAAGGACAACCAGAAAATTTTCAAATATGTGAAAGTAAAACAGCACAGTATTAAACAACCAATGCATCAAAGAAAAAATCACAAGGGAAATTAAGAAATATCTCAAGGTGGACAAAAACAAAAGCACAGCATTCCTTAACTTATGGGATGCAGTGAAGGTAGTACTCAGAGGGAAATTTATAGCTGTAAATGCCTATGTTAAAAAAGAAGACATATCACAAATCGATAACCTAACTTCACACTAAAAGAAATTAGAATAAGAAAAGAAAACTAAACCAAAAGTCAGTAGGAATAAAATGGTAAAGGAATAAAAGAAGGAATAAAATGGTAAAGATTTGAGCAGAGATCAATGGAATAGAGAATATAAAAATGAAAGGGAGAATCATGAAAACCCAAAGTTGATTTTTGAAAAGATCAATAAAATTGACAAACCTTTAGCCATTTTGACAAAGAAAAAGCAGGGAGGACACAAATAACGAAACTCAGGCATGAAAGTAGGGACATTACCAGTGACCTTAGAGAAATTAAAAAGGATTATGAGGGTATTCTATGCCATCAAATTACAAGACCTGAATAAAATGGACAAATTCCTTGAAACATAGAGATTACATAATCTGCTACAGGAAGAAACAGAAAAGCTCAACAGACTCTGAGAGATTGAATCTCTCAAAGGATTATAAAATCCTCCCAACAAAGAAAAGTTTTGGACTGGATGGTTTCACTTCTGAATTCCACCAAACCTTTAAAGATTTAACATCAACCCTTCTCAAACTCTTCCAAAAAAAAAACAGAAAAGGAGAGATTATTTCCTAACTCACTCTCTGAGGCCAGCATTACACTGAGACCAAAGCCAGATATAGATAGCACAAGAAAGAAACTTACAGACCAATATCCTTAATTAATATAGATGCAAAACCCTCAACAAAATCCTGGCAAACTGAATCTAAGAGGCTATTAAAAGGATTATATACCATGACCAAGTGAGATTTATTCTAGGAATGTAAGGATGGTTCAATATAAGGAAATTGATCAATATACCTTAATATACCTTAATAGAATGAAGAGAAAAAAGCACCTGATCTTCTCAATTGATGCAGAAAAGGCACTGAAAAATTCAACACCCTTTCATGATAAAAAAAAATGAGAAAAATAGGAATAGGAGGGAGCTTTTTCAACATGATCAGGGGCATTCAAGAAAAGCCTACAGCAAATATATTCAATGGTGAAAGGCTGAAAACTTCCCCCCTATGAGTGAAAACAGACAAGGATGCCTGTTGTCACCACTGTTATTTAATATAGAGCAATCAGGCATGAGAAAGAAACAAAAGGCATCCAAATTGGAAAGGAAGGAGTCAAATTATTCCTATTTGTAGATGACATGATTCTATATATAGAAAATCGCAAAGAATCCATGAGAAAGCTACTAGAACTAAGAAATGAATTCTGTAGAGTAACAAGTATAAGATAAACATGCAGAAGTCAATTGGGTTTCAATATACCAGTAATGAACAATCTGAAAAGGAAATCAAGTAAACAATTCCATTTATAATAGCATCTAAAATAATAAAACACCTAAGAATCAGCCTAATCAAGGAGGTGAAAGACGGGTACACTAAAAACTACCAAAATTGTTGAAAGAAATTGAAGATCTTAAATGGAAAGACATGGTGTTTTCGTGGATTGAAAGGCTAAATTTTAAGATGTTAATACTGCTGAAAGCAATCCACAAATTCAATGCAACCCCTGTCAAAATTCCAGCAGCCTTGTGTGTGTGTGCTTTTTTTGTAGAACTGGAAACATGGATCTTCAAATTCATATATTGCAAGGGATCCCAAAGAGCCAAAACAATCTGGAAAAAGAAGAACTAAGTTGGAGGACTATTCACTCTTCCCGATTTCAAAACCTACTACCTTAATGAAAACAGTGTGGTAGAGGCATAAGGATAGATACACAGACCAATGGAACAGAACTGAGAATCCAGAGATGAATTCACACATGTGTGGGCAGTTCATTTTTTGATAAGGGTGCCATGTCCATTCAATGGGTAGAAGAATAGTCTCTTCAACAAATGCTGCTGAGAAAATTGGAAATTCACATTGCATAGAATGATTGTGGACTCCAACTTCTCACTATATATAAAAAACTAATTCAAAATGGATAACACCCTGCATATAAGCACTAATACAATGAAACTCTTTCAAGGAGACATAGGGAAATATCTTCAGGGCCGTGCAGTAGGCAACAGATTTTTAGATTCTACACCAAAAGCACAAGCAGCAAAAGGAAAAAGGAGATAAAATGGGCTTCATCAAAATAAAAAACCTTTGTGTATCAAAGGACAGTATTTAGAATGTGAAAAAACCTACAGAACGGGAGAAAATATTTGGAGACCATCTACGTGATGATAGAACATATAAAGAATCCCTGCAACTCAATAACAAAAAAGCAAACGACCCAATTAAGAAATGGCCCAAAGATTTGAATAGACATTTCTCCAAAGAAGATACTCAAATAGCCAATAAGTATATGAAAAGATTCTCAACATCATTAGCCATTAGATAAATGCAAATTAAAAATACGAGACACCACTTCAAATCTACTAGGATGGCCTTTATTAAGAAACAAAACAAAACAGCTGAAAATGGCAAGAGTTGGTAAGGAAGTGGTACATTGCTGGTGGGAATGCAAAGCAGTGCAGCCACCCTGGAAAACGCTTGGGCGGTTCGAAAGGATACCCTAGAATTACCACGACTCGGTAACTCCACTCCTAGGTATGCACCCCAAAGGACTGAAAGCAGGAACTCAGATAACTGTACCCCAAAGTTCATCACGGTGTCATTCATGGTAGCCACAAAGTGGAAGCAACCTAAGCGTCCACTGACAGACGAGCGGATAAAGAAAATACGTTCTCTCCATGCAAAGGAATATTATTTAGCTGTGAAAAAAAAGTGAAGTGCTGGTACCTGCTACAATGTGAACGAAACTTGAAGACATCATGTTGAGTGAAATGACCAGACTCACAAGGACAAATATTATATTATTTCTTTTATATAAACTACTGAACAATAAGCAAATTCATAGATAAAGCTGAATAGTGGTTACCAGGGTAGGGGCAGCGGAGAGTGGGGAGTTCTTGTTAAATGAGTATGAGTTTTGGTTTGGGATGATGGAAATAGTCTGGAAAAGGGAGAGTTTGGGCGAAAATTACACAGTCTAGTCAAGGTACTTCATGTCAAAGAATTGTCCACTTAAATGGCTTTATGGTATGTATATTTTACCACAACCAAAAAGAAAAAAATTTAAAAAAACAGTATCTGCTCTAGGTTCATGGATGCAGTATCTTCTATGATGTCTCTGAGGATATTAAAAAGGCCTCTTTTTTTTTTTTTTTTTTTTTTTTTTAAGGAAAGACAGAGAGAAGGAAGGATAGAAGGAAGGAAGAAAGGGAAACATCTTTAAACATTTTCTTGTTTTATTGTATTCTGTTTCTCCGTTTTTGTTACATGGGCTGGGGCCGGGAATCGAACCGAGGTCCTCCGGCATAGCAGGCAAGCACTTTGCCCGCTGAGCCACCGCGGCCCGCCCCCCCCAAAAAAAAGGCCTCTTTTTGATATTCTCTACTTTCTGTCTGATGTCCATTTCCTCCCAGTTGTTCTCCCCAACTCTCTCTGTTTGTTTGGGTCATTCTCTCTCGTTTAGGCTATTCTCACATGCCTAGTAATCCTTGCTTATCTGCTGACATCTAAGGGAGGGAACCCTAAATGGAGTTCATGAGGGGAGCTCTGAGCAGCAGGGCGTGGGCCACGGGAAACTTCCCTCGAGGGACTGGCCCTTTTCCTTTTGGGGAGGGTACAGGAAAGTTATATGTTTAGGTTTCTCCTTCCGGCGCTCGTCAGACGCCCAAGATGGGACTCACACAGCTGCTCGCTGGGCAGGTGGCGGCTGGAGGGTTTGGGCTTTGGGGACCGGGTAGGGTCTTGGCTTCCAATCCGTTGTTGGGGAAAGTCCTGCAGGATACAGAGCCTCTGCTTTGTCCCCTCTAGGGGATAAAAATCTGGAGATCAGGAGGGGGCAGGCAGGTAGGCTGCAGCAGACTCTTAAACAGATCTCAACCTCTGTTAGCCGCCTTCCCCCTACTTTGGCAGTCACCTGGCCCCACCAGTTCTGGCCGGTGGGAGGAGTCAGCTCAGCGGGCTGCTGAGCCAGGAGAAGGATGTCCAGGAGATGAGGGAGTGAGGGACAGCTGGGAGGTCTGTTGGTGTACTTTCTCCCAAGGCTGAATTAGGAGTCAGCTCAGTGGGCCCCGTGCCCCCTTGTCCATTTACTTTCTAGTTACCACGTTTTGCTGCTGTTGCTTTTTTCCTGATTCTCTGGGTCCTTTGGAGTCCAGACTTTAAAACAAAATTCTTTTTGTAGATTTAGTGGGGTTTTTAGAGGGACCAAAATTAGATACGCGTGCTCTGTTGCCATTTTTGTGCCTGAGCAAAATCCGCCTTTGTTTCTTTTCTAATCAGTGGTGCAAAGAAGCTTCCTCAGTTCCTCTTCTCTTACTCACTTAAAAAAAAAAAAAAGGTTCCCAATCAGAGGTTTGCAAAATTATTTTAGACACCCTTCCCTGGCCAGCATCCTATTCTATGACAGCTGGTGCTGGCAGCATGGCCAGCCTCTTTAAGGCGTCTTCTGAGGACACTGGGATGCAGAGGCCCCGGGGCTAGCCCCTGCCCAGGTGTCATCTTCATCCCACACACCCGGGTGTCTGAGCCTGCCCACCCTGGACGGAGTCTCGGGTTGGCCCCGCGGAGATTCGGAACAAGCTTTGGCCCTGTCTTCCAGGAATTTTCCCGGAATGACCCAGGAAGTGACTTACAGGGGCCTAACTTCGCAGATGCCTGGGGCTTGAGTGTCCACTTTTCCACTGCACCCTCCCAGCTCTGCAAAATAAACAGACCCCTGGCAATTCCTGAAGACGGGCTGAGTGCATGCCTCGTTTCGTGGAGAGGCTGCTGGGAGAAGGCTCTCAGGGCGGCAGGACGAGGGGGCGGGTCTAGGCCAGGAGAAGGATGCCCAGGAAATGAGGGAGTGAGGGGCAGCTGGGAGGTCTGTTGGTGCCCGAGGCAAGAGGCCTGCCTACAGGGAGGCAGGTGAGTGATGGCCAATGGGCAGGCCCATGAGAGCTGGGACCGTCTGACAGCAGAGGACAGAAAGAGCCAATGAGGTCCTCTGAGCAGGGACGTGTCATTTCAAGTACCAGGGCTAGGGACAGTTCAATCAGGCACGCAGCTGCCTTGCCTGCAGACAAGGCATATTTATCTGGCGTTCAGTTTCACGGCCGAGCAGCTTACGCAGAACGGGAGAGACGGTTCCCACCCGCCAAGGCAGAGCAGTGACCCAGGCTGGCCAGAGGGCCAGAAATGGAGACAGTGAAGCTTGCGAATAGGCAGCAACTGCTTGCCTGGGATGCTGTCCTTACTCTGCAAGGGGGATGGGCAGCCAGCCCAAGCCCAGGGCACTGAGGGGGCTCAGGCAGTTTGTGGCCCCTCCCATCACTGCTCGGAATCTTCCAGGCCCATCCAAACCCCAAATTCCATGACGTACTTTTTGCCTCGCTCAGAAAAGCAGGGCAGGCAGATGCAAGGAAGATGCTCTAGTCATTTCAGAAGCAGCTTCCAGAACTAAAAGCAACCTGGGGACAGGTTTTTCATTGGTTTGTTTTAAAATTGGAAGTGTCCTTTGAGGGTGTGAGTCCTCTTCACCTCCTCCCCCTGCCATCCCCAACCTCCCCAGACTGCCCAGGACCCAGCCTATAGGCCCTGCCCAAGCCTGAGGTTCTGTCTGGGACAGCCCGGGGCCCTCTTCCCTGCCTCTGGGGCTAAATGCCAGCAGCACAGCACAGAGGACCCCACCGCCTGCCTTGGGTACCCAGCCTAGAGAGGCTCTCCACCACCCTCCACCGAGCCTGGACTTTCTTTCTAACACCCTCCCAAGGATAGAGACCCTTCCAGAAGCCTACAGCAGGGCAGGCTTTATCCTATGTTGGGTGAAGCCAGGAGTGGACAAGTGGAACCACCTGCTTTTTGACTTTCAGGAAACCCTAAACTGACCCCAGATAGCCTCTGGGGTGACATCCTTGGGGTGGCCAAGCTGGACAAACGCTCCAGGCAGTGCCATTGGTTGGCTGTGGACTCCTTCATCCCAAAGGCCCTAAATCCCAGGCCCTAGTAAGGGGTGGGGTAGGCCCCTGGGGGTCAAGCCCAAGAGAAGGAACAGCAGGGCAGCCGGCCAGGCGGGCGGGCTGGGGGCCCCCCAGCTACCCGGGGACAGACCCATGCCTGGGCACCACGGGGGCTATCCTTTCTGGGCCCGGGAAGGGGAATCGGTACTGGGGGGGGGGTGGCGGAGGGCGGGGGTCCTGAGAGGGGCCTCCTGGGCCGTCCCAGCCCGCCCCCGCGGGAGGGCGGGAGGGAGCGGAGGCGGGGCCGGGGGCGGGAGGGCGGTGCTCGCGGGGGGCCCGGGTCGTCCCGGCTCTGCTGGGGCGCGGCGCCCACCCCCTCCCCCCAACTCCCGCGCCTGGGTTCCGGGGGGCGGGCGCTGCGGGCCGCCAGGGTCTGCGCTAGCGGGGCCGCGGCCCTCCCCGCCCCGCCGCCCTCCCCGGCCGCGCGGTGGGGCCCCCTCCCTCGCCGCGCGCTGCGCGCTCCGCCCGAGCCGCCACCGCCGCCACCGCCGCGTGCTCCTGCTGCCTCCTCGCTCCAGCCGAGCGAGCCAGAGAGAAGGAGGGAGAGGGAGCGAGCGAGAGAGGAGGCGGCGAGGGCAGAAGGAGCGAGGGGAGAGCGAGAGGAGCGTGGAGCCGCGGGGGCTGCTCCGGAGCCAGAGCCTCCTCGGACAGCGGCCCCGGCCCAGCCGCTCTCTTGGTCGGAAGAGCCGCGGCAGCCGCCTCGCGAGCCCCGGTCCCGCGCGCACCCCGCCGCCGGCTCGCCAGTGCCCGCGCAGCCCCGGGACGCCGCTGCCCGTTCGGCGGCAGGGATGCAGCCGGGGCATGGCCGCCGGGCCCCCGTCACCTGCCGCGGGGAGCGCTGAGCCCGTGAGTAGCCGGCCTCGGCCGCCCGCGCCTCGCCCTGCGGCGGTCATTACCGTCGCGATGAGCGGGTGGAGGGTGGGGGACGGCCCGGGGAGGGGCGCGGGGGACGCCTGGGACCCCGCTGGGGGGGAGGCGGGGGCGGCCGGGGCTCACCGCTCGGCTGCGGAGCGCAGCCGCGGACAGAGCCGAGGGCTCGCGGAGAGGGGGCGCCCTCGGGGTCAAGGGTCCCTGTACGGCCTTGGAGCTCCCCACGTCCCTTCGGGGCGATTTTGTGACGGGGAAGGCCCGGGGTCCCGCTCCGAGGAGACGCCGTGGAGTCCCGCGTAGCTGCGGCGGCCGCGGCGGCACAATGCCCGGCGCGGGGAACTCCCGGGCGGGGGGAGGCCGAGGCGCGCGGAGATCCCGGCCCCGCGGGGCGCGGGGGGAGACGGCAGGAAACCGCGCGGAGGGCAGCTGGGCTAGGACCCTGCGGTGATGCCGTGCGCTTCTCTCCCGGCACCCAGATCCCCCGGAGCCGGGCCGGGCTCCTCGGGGGGGAGGCTGCCTGGAGGAGTTAATGGCCCAAAGCTTCGAGGCAGGGGGAAAGGGAGCCCACGGTCTCCGAAAGAGGAGCAGGGTCGGCAGCACCTCTGCGTGCGCGCGGGGGGTGGGGGGGAGGGGAGGAGGGCGGCGGGGGCAGGCGCCGAGAGCGGCGCGCAGGGCCCTCCAGGGGGCGGCGGGGGGCGCTCCCGGCGGAGTCTCCCGAGCGGTTGGGGATGCTCTGGCGGGAGCCGAGGCGGCTTCTCCGGAGCCCCGATCGTCCCCAGGGACCAGCGTGGCCCGGCTGGGGAAGCCGGAGCCAGGGCGGCCCGGCGCGTCCATGGCCCAAACTTTCTGCTCCGGCGGCCCAGAAGGTGGCAGGACTCGCTCCCTCGGAAGGCCGGTCTCCCGGGGGTTATTTGGGTACCGCGGGTTAGAGTGTCCCCCAGCGCGCAGCTTACCTTTATCCCGAGGGCCGAGGCCGGTAGCCAGGCGGCGTGGGGACCCCGCTGGGGGCGGGGGCGTTGGTGCAGGAGTCCAGAACTTCGGTGGCCGCTGATGCGGGCGGGGTCCCGGCGGGTGGGAGAAACTCCTTGGCGACAGAGCTGCTGCCTCCCCCCTCTTCTCTTGCCTTTTGGGAGAATTTATTATTTAATAGTCACTTTTAAAAAGGATTCCCGCGGCGCCGCGCTCGGGATGTCGGGGCCACCCCGCGGTGGAGGCAAAGGACAGGGACCGGAGGGGACCATCTCTCGGGTGTCCGCCCACCCCCACCCCGAGGTGAAGTCGCTGCTCTGCGTGCGGGGTCACTAATTTCCTGCTGAAAGCTCCAGCTCTGCTCGGGGATGCCCTGGGCGCGCATCGGGAACCCCGGGGGCACTTGGCGCTGGGCAAGCTATGAAGCTAATGGAGTGGGGTCGCCCATGACCGTGGCTTTCAGCCTGAAGCCCGCTTGGTTATAATGGTCTGCAAAATATAATGAAAAATAAGTATAAACATTGCGGCAGAACCTGCTCATTAAAGCGTGCACCGCGGATCCGGGGCGGATGTCTTAATTAGTCTGCGTTGTTAACAGGGATATTACACTAATTAAAACCAGACCCTCCAGGTGAGCGAAAATCATGAAGAGAGAAAGGGAGAAAAGTTAGCAGTGAAAGCTCCGCCTGATGGAAGCCGGGCGCCGGCGGGTGGGGGGCCCCCTGAGGCCTTGAGTGCCTGCGGTGGGGGGTGGGGGCGCGAGGGGGATTTGGGGACCACGCCGAGTGCGGAGGGGCGCCCATTGCCGACCTGCCCGGCGCTCCCCTCCCTCCCCGCCTCCACCTGCCAGCTCGGAGCTCCCTGCCACCCCCGTCCCGTCCCTCCCCGGGGACCGGAGGCCTCCCTGCGTGGGCACCGAGCTCACCGCGCGCGCCTGCAGGCAGTGTTTAACCCCTCATCTCCCGGGCTCTGGGAGGGCAGCAGCGGTGCGTGGGAGAGCGAGGGAGTGGACAGGGCGGAGGGGCGCGCTCAGGCTGAGAGGACCTCATATGCCGGGGGAGGGTTGGCCAGTGGTGCGTGGGCTGTTTGGGCAGAAGCCACTGGGGTGTTCTGGCGCGAGTTGCCTTTTCCAACAGCTGCTCCATCCCCCATAAAAAGCGGGCCCAGGTGGTGACTCTGATTCGCCCCCAGGGTCGCAGGGCCTGGAGCAGCCCTCACCCACCCCCGGGTCTCCGGTTGCCTCCCCGCAGGCCTGGTTTCTGCCTGCGCAGGGACTTCGTTGCAAGGCCCGTGGCCCAGCATCGCCGCGGCGGGCTGGGTGGATTCTGGGCGGTTCGTAGGGACCACGGAGGAGGCAAGGGCAGGGAGAGGAGGTGGTGGCTTTGGCCCCCCTCCCCGGCCATCCCGCGGCACAGCACCAAGGATGCACAGCCCTGGGGCCCCGGCCTATGCTGGCGGTGCCCCAGCCTCTGACGCTGCATTGGGGGCGCGGCCCGCACCCTGCTGTGGGTAGTGGAGGGCTCAGGGTCGGTGAGTGTGAGGGCGGGCCAAACTCCCAGGTACCACTGCAGAGCCGGCCTTCTGTCCTGTTCCTTCCACATACTTAACTTTGTCCTGGGCTCATCCGTGCAACTGGGAGAGAAAATCATGGAACTCTTTGGTATCTGGGGGATGAGCTGGTGACCAGAGAGCGCTGGAGTCTGGCCCAGTTTCAGTTCTGTCTCTACCCTGCAGCCTTCTTTGACACCCTCTCTCCCCCATTGAGCTGTTGCCGGAGGTCCCTCAATTCCATGATGTGCTGAGTTTGGTAGGTGTCTTGCTCCTTAGGTGCAGGGATCCCCAGTTGATTTACCCCTCCTCCCCCGATACCTGCAGAGGAGCACCTGA
The DNA here is from genome assembly GCF_023851605.1 of Tamandua tetradactyla. Taxonomy (NCBI): domain Eukaryota; kingdom Metazoa; phylum Chordata; class Mammalia; order Pilosa; family Myrmecophagidae; genus Tamandua; species Tamandua tetradactyla. Next base: position 71,900,037 of record NC_135332.1, on the reverse strand, counting down.
CTCATGCTTGTGGAGTTAGGGAGGGAAGGAATGTAAGGCTGAAAGGCAGCTCTGCTCCCACCCAGAGGTGTCAGAGTGGTGTGGGCGTGGGTGGGTGGGGGCGGTAAGGAGAGGACAGGCCTGGGAGCAGGCACGCGGAGGGCCGCATTTCAGCGAGCACAGTGACAGGGCTGAATGGAAACTGAAATGTTATTTTTCAGGTCTGCAGTGTGGGGCTCACCTCCGCAGGCACCTCCGAGTGCCTCCAGGTTTTTTGGTCTGTTGTCTCTCTGTGTTTATTTATTTCCACACTCCTGCTCCATACTCTGTTATAAAGACAAATGGAACCTGACATGCAGCTGACATTCGGTGAGGAATTTTTTATTTTTAAACAAGTGAAGGGGAAAACCTATCCTGAAACTCCACTCCCCCCCACCCCTTCGGAACAGAGCTGCGTGTACTGAGCACCTGGCTTCCCCTAAATTCCTGTCTGCAGCGGGCCTTTCTTTTGGCACAGGTACTGACTTTACAAACACATCCCATTTGCACCTACATCTTTTTGATTAGCTGCAGCCTCTCCCCACTGTCTTTTATAAAGCAGCACGTTATTTTCACAGGTCCACAAAACATTCAGGCAGCTGAAATACCATGCTTTCTGCTGCCTCTCTGAAGTAGGCTTCTCTCTGAGCCGTCACGGTCTCTTTCTTTATTTGTAATGTTTTACCTCCATCTCTTTCTCTGCCCCATGTGTGTCTGTCTCTTACTCTTCCCTGCTCCTTTTCCCCCTACACTTCATAAGCTCTCTGGGCACCGAGTGTGTGACTCTGTGCTCCCGTCCAGAGAGTTGTCATCTTCATGACAGTTGAAGATGTTAGCTGTGTCTGTAGTGGGGCCTTTTCTGTGTTGGGAATCTGCAGACAGAGGCCTGAGTCTCTTCACTTGAGGAAATGCCTGCTGACATCTACTCACTGTTTTGTAAAATATACATTTTTAAGTGCAATGTTTTCAGTAAATTGGTTTACTCTTACAGTTTTCCCAACACACGAGCTAATACCAAAACATGCTTTAGAAGGTGGCTTGAGATAATCAAGAGTATAAAATGTGTGACTTTATTCGAAAGGGTTTCCTTCAGTAGCCCTGGGCCAGCTCTCATTATAGAGGTTGAATGTTGAAAGTGTGGCCTGAGTATCGATGGCACAGTTCTTGCTTGGGAGAAAGTGGGGCTGCCGCGAGGACACCCGGTGGGCAAGACCCCCACGTGGCTGGGGGAAAAGACCTGTCCATTTTATTTTCAACTTAGGGGCCCAGATCTGTGTGGCAGGGGACTCTGGGTCCCTACCGATGACTGAAATTTGCAAGCCACAAGGCATAGGGCTGTATCCCCTCCCAAAGCAGAGAAAACCCCCTGGCCTGCCGAGAGCTGGGATCTCTTTCTCCTGGCTCCGATGGATGCCTTTACCTGCAAGAGATCCAGGAGCCCTTACCATCCCGGGGAGGGGTCATTCTGATGTATTCCTGCTTTCTAGGTCTTGACAGAGAAGCAGCTGAAGGTGGCCTGGCTGCCTCTCTTCCTTCTCGGCCCCCTGTCAGCCCCCTTCACTTGAAATGCTGACAAGAGGACTTGTGAAGTCAAGGCTGTAGAGAAGGTGGAGGAAGCCAGAGAGGAGGTGCTACAGGAACAAGGGATAAAGCGCCCTCCCTTGGGTAGGGCATCAGGCCGTGGGCTCTGGGAAGCTTTTTACTAGCTTAATATATATATATATATATATATATATATATATATATATATATATATTTATATATAAAATATATTTTACATATATATTATATAGATAAACTTTTTATTAGTTAAAAAATATATATATATTTAGATCATTTAGATTTAGCTCTCACTGTTCCTGTGTAGCTCAGGGCAGGTCCAAACTGGTGCCACCTGAGAGGTAGGTGGGTGGGAATTCATTGGTTTCAACTCCTGTCGGCTATTGTCTTAGCTTCCTGTGGCTGCCGTAGCAAAGCACCACGAAACGGGAGGCTGAAGACAACAGAAATGATTGTCTCACTGTTCTGGGGGTCAGAAGTCCAAAATCAAGGCGTTGGACAGTGCTGTGCTCCCTGTGAGCCTCTGCAGGGGCTCTTTCCTTGCCTCCTCCTGGTTTCTGGTGGGGTGGGGCCCTGCAGCTGCAGACTGCCAGTACCTGCCACTGTTGTCACCTGGTGCTCTCCTCTCCTCTTGGCCTGGTCTTCTAAGGATACCAGTCATATGGGATTAGCGCCCACCCTACTCCACTACGGTCTGGTTTTAACTGAACTAATTCCATCTTGCAGGGACCCTATTTCCGAGTAAGGTCCCATTCATAGGTACCCAATGTGTCTTTTTTGGGGGGACGCAGTTGAGCACATAATAGGTGGGGTATAAGCGAAAGAGTCAACAGTTTCCTTTTAGAGACCAGGGCAAAGGCATTCTTGTTGCAAGTTTTTTTTTTTTTTTAAGGTTAAATTGTCCGAGATCAGTGCATATTCCTAGTGGGGGGAAGAGGGAGGAGAATATACGTACATTTTAATGGAATTTTACATGCTTATGGCTTTGGTCAGTGGCTGTACTGAGCGCTCTCTTTTCATATTCTAGAAGAACAGAGGTGTTAGTGAAGCACGGGGTTAGAGACCTCTTCCAGATCCACCGGATTTCATCAGCTCTGCGTGTGGGAGCCTGCTGGCCGTTGGCCGCTGGCTGCTTAGGGAGGCGAGTCCACCCCAGCCTCCATGTCCCGCTTGGCGCTGGAAACCAGGAGCGGCAGGTAGTCAGGTGTGTCTCTTTTTGTGCAGGCAAGGAGACTGCCTGGGGCCGGACATCTGCCGCCTGCCAGCCCCTGCAGCGTCAGCAGGCCCTCTTAGAGGCCCAGGTGAGAGCCTCACGGGTAGCTTGTACTAAGCAGGGGAAAATCCTGCGTGTCTTTTTATTTTTCTGAGGCATCGTCTTCGCTTCAGAATCTTCCCTCTGCCCAAACAAACAACTAGCGACCTAACCCCCCAAATCAGATTCTCTCGCAGGGCCGCTGGCACAGGTGTAGAGGCTGCACACTGCACAAGCTGAGGGCTCTCCACGGCTCTGCCCACAGAGCAGCCCAGACCCAGGGCTGCGGCCCTGCTCACCCGGGTCTCCTTGTGTGGGACACCAAGTGAGGCCGAGGGGTGGTGACGAAGGGACAGGCGGTCACCTCTGGAGTCTGGGTGTCACCCTGGCCAATGGTGGTTCCTGGGCTGGACCTCGTGTCTCAGGCTTGTTCTCTTTAAGGCGAGGATAATGAGGATGCAGAGAAACCTGTATTCTCAACGATGCATGCTTTCTATGTGAAAATGGGAGCCTCTGTTGAAGCCAAAGAATGTAAAGTGACTTGTACTAAAAAGGTGGATACCAGCGGGCAATAGTGGCTCAGTGGCAGAGTTCTTGCCTGCTGTGCTGGAGACCTGGGTTTGATTCTCAGAGCCTACCCATGCAAAAAAAAAAAAAAAGGTGGATACAATTTGGACAAAAGTTTTAAGAAGTGGAAAATTAGAAATTCAAAGTTTTATTAATGATATTTTGCTAAATTTTTTATTAGGAAGTTCTAAATAAATAACCTATTATTTAGAAATGATTACTCACTAAACTCTAATGCTTCAAGAACCTTAGTGAAGTTAAATTAAATTTTTCTCTAGGAGGTTAAATAGAAAATAACTCCTAATTTGACCAGAACTTTTATTTATTTATTTATTTTTATTTTTATTTTTTTTGCATGGGCAGGCACCGGGAATTGAACCCGGGTCTCTGGCATGGCAGGCGAGAACTCTGTCACTGCACCAAGAACTTTTATTTTTAAGGCTTAGGTTGCAAGGCAGAGCTCCCAGGTTTTCACATAGAGGCGTCTAGGCAGTTTGCAGTCGGAAGCACCCGCTGGTGACTTCGTTTTGTCCTTCCTCTCTCCACTTGTTTTGCAACAGCAAGAAGGGTTCTTTAAACCTTCTGTTCTCAGCAGGGAGGTATTAGGATGCCTCTTTGGTGCTTCACACTCCCGTCCTTGGCCTGCATTTCACAGCACCTTGAGATTGGAAGAGCGAAAGGGAAATGAGCGTGCTCTCTCACACTGCGCGTGAGTGCCGAACCCGCCTGGCCCCGGCCTCCCCCCGGCCCCACCCTATGGAGGTCTGGTCTGAACCTGTAATCCGTCCTTTTCCTCAGCAGGGGTCCGTTCAGTCGGGTGAGCAGGCTTGGCACGGGCAGGCGGCCTGACAGGGCCTCTGTGCAGGGGCCAGCGTGGGTGTGGGTGCTGCCTTCTGGTGGTGTAGGGGAGGGAACCCTTGAACCTGAGTTTACCCAGCTGTGAGGTGGGCAGAGCTGTGATGGCACCTGGTAGGGACCCTGCCCTTGCTGGGGGTGGGGGAGGGGGTTACTTGCCTCTCTGTGCCATCTGATAAGGATGGGGCGAAGGAGATGACTCTGAACTGTTTTGTATGACCACATGGAGACGACAGAAAGCCTGTTGAGGTAAAGTTGCAGCTGCCCGGATGAAAACGTCTCCTAGCGTTTTCTCCGTAGGTGTGGGGGGCTGTGGGAAGACCCCTGCCCACTCGGGAGGCTCAGCACCGTATGGCCTGGCAGAAGGACATCTGGTCCTGTCTACGAGGCTACAGACCTAGGAATCTCACCGACCTGGGTATTGGGGGTGCTGGGCCCGTCCCATCCCCGTGCCTCCACTGCCCCGGAATGTCAGCAGAACCCCAAGGAGAGAGGCCCTTTGCCTTTGCAGAAGCGTGGCCTTGGGTTATAGGAGCCCGGGTCCACCCTGGCTGGATTTTCTATTCAGGGAGGAAAAGTAGAAAAGTTTTGAGCCCCCTCCTTCCCATTCTGCACCCCTTCCCAGACTCCTCGGACGTGTGGCCTCCAGCCAGGGTGCATCACCTGGACCCACTGAGTCCATTCTTGCTCTGCCACCAGGCTTAGAGTAGATGTTTGTTCTTAGGACTCAGTGCGTGAAAACCCAACGCCCCTGAGGACTCATCACAAAGCGCGCATCGCCTCGCTGGACCCTCAGCTCTCCATCCTGGAAGGGAGAGCACCAAGTCATTGGGCCCAGCTGGAGGGACCTACCCCAGGAGCAAGTGTGGCGGTGGGGGTGGGGTGGGGGGGTGGGGAGGATCCAGGCCTGGAGGGTTCTTGCACAGGCTCCTGCCAGGCTGGGGTGGGCCGTGGGCTGCTTTCCCCACAGGCTGCCTCCCCCCACCCTCGGATCGGGACCCAGATGGGGTGGTACCAAAAGGACATAAATTAGGACTTTTGGAATCTTAGCAGCAAAGAGAAAGGCTGGAGAGGTTTAAGGTGAGAATTATCATTGCAGTGGGGTAATATCATAATCGGCCTTCCCGGGCAGCCGGAGCTGCGTGCAGTTTCATTGTCCCAGGTAGCAGGTTGGATAGTGACAGCTGTGACCCTTCGACCGATGGCCAAAGAAAGGGAAGGCAGCCCAGATGATGACCGTCTGTTTGATGGGGGAGGCTTTTACCCTTTTCTTACCCATTCAAGCCCTGCACTGGTGCTTGGCACAATTTTACATGTTTATCGTTGAAGGGGATCTGCCAGCTTGGGCATGTTTCTCTGTCACCGGCAACGCTCTCTTCCTAGAACAGTTAAAAAAGGACACACTTAGGATCTGAATTCTTTGAACTGTCCTGGCATGCCGTGGCCACGGACGGGGACCTTCTGGACACTTGCTTTGTGTGGGAAATAGATAAACCTGTCCACGCACTGGCAATATTGTAATCATCGGCCTTTGCTTTTCTCCAACTAGTCTGTGCTTAAGCATGTAAAATGAGTGTTGCATGGGTGCTTTTCCCCATTTAGACTGAAATCTCATTTTAAAAATAGAACTGTCTCTGTGGAGCAGACGGGCACAGCCCAAACTGGGTCGTTGTTAATGATATCTGTATTTACATGTTAAAAATACGCCACACTCTCTCTGCCCTCCTCTCCCTTTCAGATGCCTTCCTTTAGCTTCAGCAGTCGTTGAGCAGACTTACTTAGGGAGAACGAAATGTCCCCCTTTCCACTCGGAGGGGGCAAAAATAGGTTTTGCTCAAATCCTAGGAAGAAAACCCTCAAGACTAGGCTTGGAAAATCTCAGCCCCCTAGGGTAATTTTTTTGGAAAGTAATGAGCACTAGAAAATGAGGGTTATAAAGGAAGTCTTTAGGTAATAATCATTGCTATAATATTTGCTACTTTGAAATGCATTCATATAGACTAAAATTACAGAAAATATTAAGTGTGCTGAAGGGGGGATGCCGACGTGCTTTGGAACCTGTGGCTCCAAAGCTTAGGGGAACCGCTGGGCTTGTGGGGCTGCCGACAGAGCGGCACGCACCCCAAGAAAGAGCCAGGCCTGCCCTTGCAGCAGGGGCTCAGCCGCCCCCTCCAGAGAGGACTTGATGGGAAATTAGGATTATTTCCTCCCCAGTGGGGTTCCTTTCGGGGCAGTGCTATGGTAGGGTGAGGTGAGGGGTGTCTCGACATCTCCAGGCTCTGAGCCCTTTCATTGGAGCCACGCGGCTTGAGAGGCCAGGGCTGTGGGGCCCGGTGTGTGGATACCTCCGTGCCCCTTGCGGCTCCGGCCACCGCCCTTCCCTGCTCAGCACCCCTCCGTCCTGAGCTGCGGCGTGCATCTGTACTGTGGGGGCTTGGGAGCCATCGGCGCTGTCCCCCCTCCTGCCCCCACTTCCTCCGGTTCGACCCCAGCGGCCTCTCTCTCCTTCTCCCGTCCAGAGGTCAAGCCGTGCCGCACTGGCTGGGAGCAGCGGGAGGGAAGATTTACGGCTGCTCCCCGCTCCACCTGATGGGCCATTAGAGCCCTGCACGGCTGGAGGAGAGCTGAGGCGCTTGGAGTCAGGACAACCGGAATAAATCAGTCACCTCCACGCAGGTGGCTGGGCCACCTTGGCACCGGGCCGTGGGGAGGGAGCCTCTGGGGTGCTCAGCACCCACTCTTTAAGGCGCGGGGGGAGTCTGAGCCCCACCGAGTCAGGGCCCAAAGATCCAAGGTGAGAAGATCCAGCAAGGAGAGCCCCAAATCTGGGCATTTGTGGGTCAGGATACCTGCAAATAATGTGTGCGTGTGTGTGCGCATGCATGAGTGTGCGTCTGCACACGCGTGTATGCATATGTGCATGTGCTCACCTCTTGAAGGCTCACAGGGCCCCACTTGTGTCTTTAGACCCATGCACCCCTCTGCAGGGCATGAACCTGCAGAGCGTCACCCAAGCTCCGCCGTCCCCCGTTTTGGTTGATCTCCACGTTATCTCAGCACCTTGAACACTGGCAGTGCCTTCTAGGAAACTTTGTCTTGGTAGAGAGGAGGTGCGGAGTGTGCCTAGGGCCACTTACCTGTGTGGGAGCCTGCGTGGGAGCTGGGCCGTTTGGAAACACTCTGTGGTTCCCCCCTCCCCACTTGCGCTTTGGTTTCCTCGATGGCGAAGGGGCCCTGCATGTGAGCTGAGAGCTGTGACATTAGACGTTATTCAGCCAGCCGGCAGGTGGGGCCTCTCGTGAGCTCAGATACTACAATTATGTGCGCCAGAGGGCTGAAAGGGGCACTTAGCATTTCTTTCCCTTTTCGAACAAGTTCCTGCTTCACACCGTATGGGCCAGCCCTTGGCACCATGGCTGAGAGGCAGAAACAGGTGCTTTCCAGCTCTCGGGTCTTGGGTCTGTAATAAGCACCGTGTGCAATGCAGGAGGGCGTGGGGCAGGCAGGGCTTGCTGTGCTTGGAGGCTGTGCAGACAGGCAGAGTGGCGGGTGCTATGCAGGGGCCCTCTATGGATAGCGTCACCTGCAAGGGAAGTGAGGTGCCAGCACAGCCCAAGTGGGCCAACTGGGTCAGCAGGATATGTGCATGTACGTGTGTGAGTGCCTGTGTGTGTATGTGCACACATGGATGTGTACATGTGTGTGCATGTACATGTGTGAGTGCTGTGTGTGTATGTGCACACATGGATTGTGCATGTGTGTACATCTACGTGTGTGAGTGCCTATGTGTGTATGTGCACACATGGATATGTGTGTGTGTGCATGTACGTGTGTAAGTGCTGTGTGTATGTGTGTGCACAATGGATGTGTGCATGTATGTGTGTGCATGTGCACCTGGGTGTGTGTGCATTTGCACATGCAAGCATGTGTGTGTGCAGGAGTGTGTGCGCACACCATAGCAACCCAACCAGCATGAGGATGTCCCTGGGGATTGAGATTCTGCTGCTGCCACCCTCCTAGGAAATGGCCCGTGCCCAGGAGAACAGCTCCCATGGCCTCCAGCAGGGCTCCCAGGGTCCTTGGGCCTGAGGGGCACTGGAAATCTCTGAGCATGGGCAGTGGTGTTCTCTCCTGTGCGAATGGGGTCCCACTGATCACCCTTCCATGATCAGTGCTGGTCCTCTTATATGTGTGTGTGTGTGAGTGTGTAGGCAGGTGTGGGTGTGTTAGTGAGTGTGAGCCTGTGAGTGCATGGGTGTGTGTGTGTTGTGTGGACGTGTGAGTGTGTGAGAGAGACAGCATGAGTCTGTGTGAGGGAGTGTGATTGCATGGATGTGTGAGTGTGTGGGTATGTGAGTGGGTGTGAGTGTGAGCCTGTGAGTGCATTCATATGTGAGCACATGGGTGTGTGAGTGAGTGCAGGGGTGTGTGAACGTGAATCTGTGAATATGTATGTGCAAGAACAAGGGAGTGTGGGTGTGAGAGTATGTGTGAGTGAGTGTGTGTGGGCATTTGGATGTGTGCAGGGGCAGCTGGCCCCCTCATTTGGGAACTCACACCTGCCAGGTGTCTTGGGGCAGATGCCTGGGGCAGGTCTGTACTGCAGAATAGACCAGGGTTGCATTCCTGGGTCTCTCAGGATCCCTGGGGAGCAGGGAGGAGCACCCCGATGGGTGTGGGGAGGCAGCCCCAGGAGGAACAGCCCCACCCAAGGAAAGCCCTGGGCTTGTGTCCCTGGTGCTCACCGAGACTCTGCCTGGAGGCACCTGCTGCCTTGAACACTGGCCCAACAGCTTCCGAGACCTTGCTCAGGGGCCTCGTTATCCCAAAACAATGAAGAGAAACTCCAGCCCACTGAAGCCCCAAATAACAACTCACAAACTCATTTTTAAAAAAACTTCCCCGAAGTTGCCACAGTTACTTGCACGCGTGGCTCACTCCTTTCTGTTGCTGTAAGTGTGGCCGCTCCGAGTGGGAACGACTCCCCCCCCCATTCCTGAGCATCTGTGGTCTGTTCACGCATCTGAGAAGCCGGGGAGTGCTCCTGGGTGGAGGATAGGAGCTGGGTGCTGAGCTGTTGCAGGACCAGAGAATGTGATATTCTAATGTAGCACTTTTGAGATGCTGGAGACAGAATTTCTCTCCCACACTAAAATAATTATAGCCAGGAGAACAGAGAATACATCATTCTAAGTTGAGATCCTTAACAACGAGGAGTGTGTGTGTGTGTGTGTGTGTGTGTGTGTCTCCCACCCACACTGGTGCCCTCCCAGAGACGTCTCTTGCTCCCGGGCAGTATAGGTTGGGGCAGTGCCCACTGATGAACCACACCTGTTGGCTGCCCCTCACGGGCAGCAGCTCCTGGGACTGAGGACGGTCCCTCATCCACGCCATCTGATGGTGGTCTCGGCCGAGTGAACCCCTGCAGGGGATTTTGGGGCGGTTTGGTAGTGGAGGGATGGTGGGAAAAGGGTGGATCAAAGATGGAGAAAGAAGCCCTGCCACGGATTCCTGCTGGCCGGCTCCTCGCTATTGCTCACGTTCTCCTGTCTTTCTGGGCTCTGTGGGGGAGCCCTGGGGGAGCCACGGCCCTAGCCTGGCCACATTGCCCAACCCCCAACCAGGAAGTGGGGGACCCACCCATTGCTGAGCTAGGATGTCACCGGTCGTCTGCCTGTACGCTCGTGGTTTGACTGTTCTGGCCTGATGGGACGGAGGGGGCTGTTTAACCCCCTTTGTGGGGGTGTCTGCTCCTGCTGACCGCAGGGTGAGCTGTTCCCTTCTGCCCAGAGAGGCAAGGGACCGGGGGGTGCCTGGGGGTGAGCGCCCTGCCAACGATGGAGGGGTGGGGGCAGTGCGGGCCCCGGGCAGGGGTATGCGGGTGGAGGGGTCGGGGCACCCTTGGGCAGATGGCCCTCCTTGCTGTCCAAAGCAGTTTGCAGTGGTCACCCTGCTTTTCTCACCTCCCTTCTCCAGCCGGAGGGGCTGGACCTTGGAACAGTGGCTGAAGAACGCGGCACACTTTCAGCCTGGCTCTGGTTTCTTTCCCTTGAACCTGGCCCAAAGCAGCAAATCCTGCTACAGTTCCATGGAGGCCAGCAATCCCCCTGCCTTGTCCTGGGTCAGCCTTCCCTCCTGCTGAGTGGAGACGCGTGGGTCCTGGGCACAGCCGGCTGGCTGCACGTGGGGCCAGGTCCCTCTCTCACGCTGGCCTTGCTTGTACACGGCAGGGATGTTTCAGCAGCGATGGGAGGTGGTCCCAGACTTCTGTGTCCCCCTTTTTTGGTAATTTATGGACTCGTAGTGTAGGAGCAGGTGGTTTCTTGAGGAAACATTTGGGGGTGAATGAGCCCAGGAATTTTGGGGTGAATGAGCCCAGGAATTTTGGGGTGAATGAGCCCAGGAATTTGGGGGTGAATGAACCCAGGAATTTCGGGGTGAATGAACTCAGGAATTTGAGAGTGAATGAACTTAGGAATTTGGGGTGAATGAGCCCAGGAATTTTGGGGTGAATGAGCCCAGGAATTTCGGGGTGAATGAACTCAGGAATTTGAGAGTGAATGAACTTAGGAATTTGGGGTGAGTGAGCCCAGGAATCTGGGGATGACTGAACTTAGAAATTTGGGGCTGAATGAGCCCAGGAATTTGGAGGTGAATGCACCTGGGAATTTTTGGGGTGAATGGGCCTAGGAATTTGTGGGTGAATGGGTCCTGAAGGAGCAAATCTCCTTTGTGAAGTCCTTTCATCTGTCTGGAGGCCAAGAATCCTGGGAGCTGGGTTGATTTGTTTAGTAGATGGGGAAGATGAACAGGGAGATTCTGGATCCTTCTGCAGACGTGGGCTGGCGCCAGGCCTTGCGTCATCCGTGGCGGCTTCTGAGGTGGACGGGCATGTGGTGCGTGCCATGTACATTCGCACAAGGAACGTGAGACGCTGCCCCCAGCCCCTCCCCCGGTGCACCCCCAGCCCCTCCCCCGGTGCACCCCCAGGCCTGTGCTGGCATTCTCTGGGCGCTGTGGCATGTCCAAGGAGAAGTGAAGCATCGTCGATCCTGGTATTTGTTTGAACGCGTGCCACCGGAACAGATTGGAAGCGATTGGAAGGCAGGGCCGAAGGCTGGTCTCCATTGGCTCCCCTATCACAGCAGCGTCTCAATGGATATTTGTTGAATTTCTGCACAGCTGACTGGCCGAGAGAGAGAGAGACACACACAGAGAGAGAGAGAGGCTTAGTTCTCCAGGCTGCTATGAAAATACCCTACAGCGGGTTGGTTTAACAGGGATTTATTGGCTCACGATTTGGGGCTAAAGAAGTGTAACATTAAGACATTGGCACACCTTGTTCTCCTGGCGTCTGTGTGTCCCGGGGCTGGCTGTCCACACTCCTTGGCTCCCTTGGTATGCCCCTCTGGCTCCCATCACATGGCCATATCCTCTCCTTCTTTGCTCCTGTGCCTTCTGGTGTCTCTTTTTCAGGCCTCCAGGGTTCCAGGTGAGAGCCCACCCCGATGCAGCTGGCCTCACCTTCACTAAGGTGACACCTTCAAAAGGTCCCTTATGTGGGCTCACAGCTGCAGGGATGCAGATAAAGAAGGTGTATGTTGGTTGGAGTACATGATTCTACTATAGAGAGAGAGGGAGAGAAGGGGGGGCAGGGTCTTTGTGCCACCCCAGCTCCTTGTCCTGTCTGAACCTGCTAGAGAGTGCCCAGTGGGCTTCCATGCTCTGATTAGTTCCACCTGCAGTGGTTGGCTGGTGTGGGACGGGGTCCGGGGCCTGGTCCGTGGGCACACCCCACACCTGCTCATCAGACCCCCGGGCTGGGGATGTGCGTCCACTGACAAGCAGGAAAGCCCCCGGGGTTTCTGGCTGGGAGGGAAAACAGGCCCCGGTTCTGCCCGGTGGGGTTGGCAGGGGCCAGGTGGAGCCTGTGGCTAGGTTGGATGCATGTCCAGCCGTGCAGGCGTCCTTCCCTCAGCCCTGAGGCACCTTGGAGTGCATGCAGCTATTCCCAGAACCAGACTTGGCTGCTACGTAGGACGCAGTATCAGGTGTGCCTCTGAGCCAGCCCTCTCTGCTGGGCATGGGGTGAGGAGTAGATGAGAGGGAGGACAAAGCAGTAGGAATGTGCTGGACTGTTCTGGAAGATACCAGACTAGTCTGGAAAGTACCCTGAGCCTCCCCCCGGGCGTGTGACCCCAGGGTCAGCTGGATCCTCTGGTGTATAGTGGAGCCTATCTAGAGAGGAGGTGGCCAGCAATTATTGATGCTAATGGAAAACAGGAGTGAAATGGGCCACACAAAATGGCAGGCAAGTCAATACGATCTATATTTAGCTCTTACGTAGTTCTCTGCTGGCCGATGGGCCTTGGCAATTAGAATTTGCAGCGTCCGAGAACCTGCTGCCCACGGGCCAGGGGCTGCCACCTTGCCCTCCCTCTAGGAGAGTCGGTGGAACATGTGGGAGCCGCTTGTGCATTGACGGCGAATTCAGAGGACAGCACCAAGCCCGTCCTTCCCAGCGCCTGCCCTCGCCCCACTGCACGCCTGGCGCAGAATTTCCCAGCGTCCCCCCAGGGCCGACACGCTCCCTGCAGAAGGAGGCTCCGTTCAGAACGCCAGGAAACGATGCCCTGTTCCTTCCGTGGGCTTTAAGCAGTTGAAGCGGGTGTGGAAGGACGGCTGTGGTACACTTGGATCGGAGAAGTAGGGCTTCAGAATAAGATGTCTATTTTAGCAATTTAAAGTGTGCACACGGAGCCTATCTTATTTTCATCTCGTGTTCCCTGGCACAGAGGACGCGCTGGTGTGGGGTGAACTGTGCCCCCCGCCCCAGGTGTTCAAACTCTAAAGCCTGGAATCTCAGGGTGGCACCTTCTTTGGAAATACGGTTTTTGCAAATGTGATCAGGTTGAGACACGGTCACCGTGGGCTGGGGGCAGGGGGGAGGTGCTGGCCCAGCGTGACGGTGTCTTGGTGAGAAGGGGACGAAGGAGAGGCAGAAACCCAGAGGGAAGGCCGAGTGAAGATGAAGGCAGAGGCCAAGGAATGCTGCGGCCGGCCAGCGGCCCGCAGGAGCTGGGAGAGGCCAGGCAAGACCCTCTCCTACTAGTTTCCGATGGCGTGGTCCTGCTGACCCCTGGGTCTTGGACTTCTGGCCTCCAGAACTATGAGAAAATGAAATTCTGTTGTTTCAAGCTGCCCCGCTTATGGCACTTTGTTATGGAGGCCCCAGGAAGCTCGGCCAGTGCCATCTGTCCGACGAGTGGGTGCCGGGCTCGGGCGCTGGGAGGCTCCGGGAGGGGCTGCCCAGGCCCGGGGGAGTGTGCGCTGCTCTCTCTCTCCGGTGGGCTTGGCTCTCCGCAGCGTAGCTTCGGCACACCTGGGCGGGAGGACCCTTCCCATCTGGGCCATGGCTTCCCAGCCAGGCGAGGGCGGGTCCCCTGGGGTGCCAGCCTGGCTGCCCACGTGCCACTGCTGCCTGGTCTGGTGTCCTTGGGGATGCAGGGAGGCGAAGCCCCTGGCCTCTGTGCTCCATGCGCAGACCTGTCGGTCAAGCCGAGACCCCTGGGGGTCCTGGGGGTCCACCCTGTGGGCTGTGCCTTTGGCTGGGAGCCCCCCTCAGAAGCCCCCCACGGCTGTCGCCCTTGGGATTTGGTGTCCCGCTCTTGGCGTGCGTGCCCTTTGGTATCAAAGTGCAAAAAATAAAAAATAAAAAGACCTTTGATTTCCCTGCTGCCTTAAATTATACATCACGTCGATTAAAGTTTTTATCTTTACAAAGCTGGATCTGCTCGCGCTGCCCTTCTGGGAGAGTGTCGTCCGGTCACACGGGCTCGGGACAGGTGTGAGGACACGAGGCACAGCCTCCGCGGTGGCGGCTTCCCCACGCTGGGGTCCCAGCTACGCCGTGGCGTTGGTCCCCTCACTGCGGGCTCCACAGGTGTCCTGAGCACATTAATTTAGAGTAGCGTGGCTCAGAGATGGTTTCGGGCTCTGGAGACTATCATCGGTTCCCTTCTCTGATTTTCCTCCAGCCTGAAGGTGTCTTGAAGGCAGGGGCCGTGTCTCCCACCTCTGTGTCCCCCTGAGTCCCTCTGTCCTGTCCGGTGCCTGCCCCCACCCAGCTCCACATGGAACTCTCTAGAAGGAGGGTGTTGCCTCTGGATTCCCCGCCTTGCCTCAGAAAGTTTACGACCCACCCTGGCTCTGTGTCGGCCCTCAGCTCTTAGATTCTTTCTTTTTCCATGCCAAGCAGTGGGGGACAAGGAAACAGCCTCTGGCACATAGTAAGTGCTTAGTAAGTGTCGAAAGAATGCACAAGAGGGGCTGTCCTTTTGTGCTGAGGATGCAGATGGAGACAGCTTCGTTTTCGTTTTCCCCGATTCCATCTCCCCCCCGGAGGGAGGGCATTTGGCTGATGGATTCCCGGGTGCCCAGAACTGCCTGTGCCTCATGGCTGAGCGGCTTTTGGTCTCTGTCCTGGAGCCTGCTGGTCCCTTCCTCCTCTCTATTTCCTCTCCTGGCCCTCAGGTGCTGGCCGCTGGGAGAAGAGGCACTCAGCCAGAGCAAATGCCCGTCTGTCCAGGCCCGGGACTTGAACTTGTGCCCAGCGTGGCCCTTGGAATGGGCCTCTTCCCCGGCCTCTGCTGATCACTTGAGAAATCAAGATGCAAAAAGAAAACTGGCATCTGTCAAAGACGCGATTGCATCATCAAGTTATCTGAAGTGGTCCAGCCACCCTGCTTCCCAGAAATTAGGTTATTTTAGAATTTCACTGACCGGAGAGGGGGGGCTCTGCGCTTGCCTCCTGGCCCCTGCCGCCACTCCCCCGCTCCCCCCCCCACGCCCACCCTTCCTTCCGGTTAAAGATTTTCTGGCAGTGTCAAGGCAATGTGACCTGGTTCTGTAATAAAGAGGAGCTTATTAGAATTAAGGCCTAACAGCATTAAAAAAGCAATCTTTGCAAGATTGGGGCCACGGGGGAATTATAAATTCTCGGCAAAGACCTCGTTTAGGGATTGGAATAAAAGCTTGACACGCATGTGCAGGCGGGCCCTGGAGGGCTCCCCGCCAAACAAAAGCAGCTCCGTGCACCCACGGAGCAGAGCGGAAGGGGGAAAGCACTGCGGGTGGTTGGGCATCACGGGCACTGGGTGTCCCTGTCTCCCCTGTGATGGGAGGCACGTGGCCCATGGCGAGGGGCCATCCGTGTCTTTCCTCGAGATGTGGTCTTCTCCCCCTGCATCTCTGCCTCTCTCACGTGGCCTCCCACTCACCTGCCCCCTGAGACCCATGACAGCCAAACAGGCGGCTGCTCACCATCCTTCCGGGGTCTGGGAAGCCGCTGCTGGTGTGAGCTGAACGTTGTGGGCTGTCCCTGCCCGGATCTCCATGCAGTGGCAATTCTGTTCTGGTCGTGGTCACTGCTTTGCAGGTGGTGGCTTGGGGTCTGCCAGGGCCAGGGTGCAGGGTGGGGAGGGGCTGAGGACTTGGGGATCTCCTGGCCTCAGGTTGGTCTAGTGTGACGCTGTCAGCGGGGGGATGTTTTGGATACGTTGACGGCCACATGCACTTAGCCCATCCAGGCTCCTCTCTTGTCGCTACCCGACTTGTGGCTTGGGCACTTGCAAAGCTGTACCTCGGGTGTAGAGGGAGGCCGGGCAGGAGCACATTCTCACCATAAGCAGCAAGTCCTTTGGTCTGGGCCAAAATCAGCACAGAGAGCGTGTGTCCCCTGGAGATCGAGGAGATGCCTCTGGGGTCCGGAGCCACGCAATGTCCCCGGCTCAGCTCGAAGCAGCTGCGGAGGGTGGCTCCTGCTGCCAGCACCCTCCCTGCCGCCCCAGAGCCTTCTCCCAAGGGAGGGGAGCAGCTGGAAGGGGGAGTGGTAATGCACTCAGGGCACTCCCCACCACCCATCAGACAGAACTGGAGGCCATCTCCCTGCCCTCCCAGAGTCCCACAGGGCCCCTTGATGGACTGAGCCCCGGTCTTCTGCAGAATGACCTGTTCACTAACACAATACTTAACTTTCCCTCCATCCTTCCTGGACTCACACCCAAGTGAGTGGTCTGTCTCCAAACCCTTGTCTGGGCTTCTGTTTGCAGGAGTTCCGAGCTGAGGCCTCAGAAACGCTTGTGCGCGGTCTTGTGTGCCTCTTGTCCAGATGAGTGGGCCCTGGTGGGGGCTCAGCCTTTTGGGTCTCGGGTTAGCCATGTGGGTGTGGATGGGGTATCCTTCTCGGCCCTGAAGACTCTAGATGGCAAAGCGGTTTGGGGGGACCCTCTGAGTGGGAGGAAGGACTGTGCCCCTGGAGCAGGTGGGCTCAGTTCAGCAGTGCTTGTCCTTGCACCTGACTCCCAGAGCCTTGACCCCGGCCATACCTGCCCTTTAGGTGGCACCTAGCATAGCAAGATGCTCAGGGCTCTCTCTCGGATGCCTCACTTTTAGTGGGGCCTTCACCCCAACTCTGGGGCTCGGGACGTCCTCAGAACACTGCAGCAGGGCTGTGGCTAATTGCTGGATGGACAATGGGCGGGCAGGGCAGAACTGGGCTGGAAACACACACGACGCTTTTAAGAGGCCAGCCCTGGGATGAAGGGACAGAGGACAGTCCCCTCCGACCAGGGACCTCAGCAGTGGGGTGGACATGCAAAAGGACACCACCCAGGAGTCACAATGACCTGTCCACCCCCTCAGAAGAGAAGGAAACCTGGAGGCAGGCAGGCTGCTCGTTTTACGGTGAGCTGTCCTTTGAGACTGGCGTTTTCTACATCATTCTCTGCTGTCCTGGGCTTCCCCACAGTGGCGACATGTCTCCCAGGGTTGCCTTGATGAATCTTTTTTCCTCCTCTCTCTCCTTGTGAGAAAAGGAACATCTAAGTGGCAGGAAAGGGTCACAAGGGTCCCAGGTAAGACAGGTGAGCAGGTCCCATTGCTGCCTGACTTTCAGTGCTGGTTGGCCAGAGTCACGCTTAGCGTCCCAAGCTACCGTGACAAAGTGCTGCAGGATGGGGGGCTGGAAACAGCGGGTGTGGATGCCCTCGCAGCCCTGGAGGCCGGAAGCCTGAAATGCAGGTGTCGGCTGGGCTGGCCTCTCTCTGCAGCCTGAAGGGAAAACCCTCCCTGCCTCCCAGCTGCCAGGGTGACTGGGCGCCCTGCTGCAGCAGTTCAGCCTCGGCTGCCTCTGTCTTTGCGTGGCCTTCTCCCATGTGTCCAGGTGTTCCCCTTTTTATAAAGCCACCGACTGGTCCTTTTGGTTTGCAACGCACCCTAATCCAGTCTGCTGTCATCTTAAATAATTGCCTTCAGAGATGCACGTTCACGGGACTGGGCCTTAGGACCAGAGCGCGTCTTCCTGGGGGACTTAACTTACCCAAAAGGATCACATTTCTTATCACCCTTGATCTCCCCCTTTCTTCCCGGGAGGAACCCTCTCCTGGCGCAGGCCGCAGGGCGCCCTTGAGGGTGGCTTCTGCAGGCCAAAGCCCTCTGCTCTAGCAGGCCCACCAGGAAAGGTAATTTGCATTTTAGGCCGTTAAAAAAGAAACAAAACCGAAAACACCGGGGGAGTTGGGAAGAAAATAACAACCCCAAACTTGGCAACAAACGGATGGCAATTTTTGGTAGCTTATTTGTGTGAAGATTGAATTTCCAGCTCTGCAGGAATAGTCCTTTGCCTCTTAAACAAAGGGCAGTTATGTACCGTCTGCCCTTGCTCTCATCTGCTTCCTGGGAAGCATTTGGGGGAGCCCTTCCTGTCCCCAGCACCCCTTAAAATCACATTAGGCAGAAGTCTGTGGATGGCCACTTGTGTCTGCCCCCCGCCACCATGGGTCTTTATCCCGGGCATGGGAAGGTCAGAGATGGTGAATGAGGAGTGGATTTGTCACCTGTGTGGTGTGTGTGGTGGGGAACATGTGCAGGGGGGGACAGATGGGGTACGAGGGAGGGATGGATGGGGGATGAAGTGATGCGACTGCCACAGCCCTGGAGGCGAGCGCGACCCCCTGACCCGCCGCGGCCTGCTGAGCTCCAGCCGGGGCACAGGGGACAGAAGGCACCCTCACTGTGGCCCTCCCCTTTGTGTCTATTGTTTCCCCCTTTTTCATCTGAGCGCTTCATTTTCCAGAAGTTGTCATTTTCCATAAACCGCTCACTGAGGCACATCCATTCTCACTGCCAGAATCTCTCCATGGGAAACACTGGAGGCTGCTGAGCCGACAGCCGGCCCCCGGCATCACCCTGCAGGCGGGTGCAGGGGCCTTAAAGGGGGCAAGACAGCTGCCTCAGCCCCAGCCCATTCTGGGGGAACCTCTAACTCCTTCCTGGGCATCTCGGATGGTCGGGTGCAGCCCACGGGCTCTGGGGAGGGAGGAACTCTGAGCTCAGGCGGGACTGTGCTGCTTAGGAGGTGTCCCGAACCCCCTTGGAAGGCAACCTGGGGGATACCTACCCTCCCTCGCCTTCAGCCAGGGGTCTCAGCACAGCGCAACAGAATCCCCAAGGGAGCTCTCACTTCTGACTTTATTGGCTGGAGTGGAGTCTGGGCATCCATTGTGTGAGAACCATACTGGTAGAGATGCAAGAGGTCTGGGACCCATACCTTCAGGTAGAGAGAAGAGCAGGATGTAGAAACAGGAAACTACAGAACCCCCAGGCCAGGTCCCACGTGGCAGCAGGGGGAAAACAGATGAGCGCACGCCCAAAGGGCTTGGGCAGGAACGCCTCATGCGAGAAGGGGATATTTGGGTTGGGTCTTGAAGCATGAGTAGGAGTTTCCAGGTGCACGACGATGAGGGTGCAGGCATCCAGATCCGGCTCTCGAGTCCATGGTAATGTTCATAAACAAGAGTTTGTAGGTCTCAATTTGGGTCGGGTTGCCAACTGGGCACGTTCTCGTATATGTCTCATCCCCCAGACCCTCCCAGAGTTCATTTGGCAACCCATCTTGTGAGACAGTTTGGACTTCCTCTCACCGTTCGAAGTACACGCTTCCTGGGGCAGCCCTGGTATACCATCCTTCATGTGCCACTCCAGGATCCCAGCACACAGCCTTGTCCTGACATGCAGATAAACAGTAGCTGATGGATGATTGACACCCCGACTTAAGCTGATCAGGAAGGTGCTGCCATTTGGTCTATCCAGCTACACCCCACCCCTACCCTCAACATCGCAAGGCAATTCACGGCGTCTGCCACAGTTGTCTCCTGCTCACACCATCTCCTAATTTTCAGGGTTGGGGGAGGTACTAGGAAGTCTAGACACCAAGGGGTGGGTATTCTAGAACCCAAATTTCTGCCTTTCTGCCGTGCACCCACCAGTTACCTGCTACAGAATTTTTGGGCCTGTCGAGTTGAGTCAGCTTCAGATGGCCTGTCCATGACTGCTTCCTGCATCTCATTCTCAGTCATAAGGGATTTTTTCTTTCACTTCTAGTGTGGAATTTTCCCAGTTATTTTAAATAAGTTTCATTTATTTGTGCTTGGCATTCAAATAAGAATTACCAGCCTTGTACAGATGCAAATTCAGAGTCGTTAAAGGAATATTGGCAGCAATTACAAGCACGCCACATCTCTCATACAATCAAATGCCCCAGCTGCCTTCAGGAGAAAATGTCGATTTGAAAAGCTGCAAGAGAACACACCCTCAAAAAAAAAACAAAACAAGACATGCCTATCTTGGAGAAACCCAGGAAAAGAGGCTTCTGAGAACTCTGGCTTTTTACTTTTCTGGTGGAAAAAATATTAAAATAAAATTTTAAACCCAAGAGCTTGCCATCTAACTCAATTATAAGCCAGAGTGATTTTAGCTGCATATCTCTGGTGGGTTTCATCTGAGAGGGTGCCTTGCGGAGCCCGTCCACACCCCCACTCAGAAGAGCGAGGGGTGCAGAGATTCGACTGTGGTTCCACAAACTGGGAGGACACCAGCATCACCTGCAAACCTGCTCATGCCGCCCAGCCAGGTCCCCTGCCCAGGACTACGGGCCAGCCCACCACAGGGCAGCACGCAAGCCCAGAAGCCTTCCCTCTTCCCCAAGTGCCAGGCATCCTGAAACCCCTTGGAAGTTGCAGGGTATCCTTGCGCCTTTAGGGGGCATGGGGAAGAGTGTAACAGTTAGTTGCTGCTACATAACAAAAAAAAGTCTGAAACTCAGTAGCTTGAAACAACAGCCATTTATTCTTGCTTGTGAGTCTGCAGGTCAGCTGAATGTGTCCACTCATCTAGATGACACTTGATTGATTTCAGCTGGGCTTACTTAGGCATCTGTAGAGAGTTGGTAGGTTGGCTGGTGGCCAGCTGGACTCGACTACCCATTCCTGCTTCACTTGATTTTTATCCTGCAGCAGGCTAGCTTGGGCTTGTTCATGCGTCATTGATGGGGTTCCCCAACAGAAAATGGAAATAGCAAGACTTTGGAACCAGCAAGCCATCACTTCCTGGCCATATATTGGCGAAGGCGTTATTGTAGCCAGCCTGATTCAAGGGCTGAAGAAATAGATGCCATGTCTTTGCAAGAGGAAGGAAAAAGTCACAGTGTTTATAGGGAGTTGTGACCAATGAGGGATGTTTTAAAAAATCTGTTTGTTTTGAAATAATTTCAAACATACAAAATTGTTCATAAAATAATATAAAACAAGCAAGAAAAAGAAAATGTATAAAACCCATGCTAAGGACTTCAATATATTCCCTACCCAGATACCCAGATTGACTAACTTTTAGCATTTTGCCACATTTGTTTTATCATTCTATTAATTCATCCCTCCATCTATAGCTGCATCTTTCCATCTATTATCAAATAAGTCATCTATTTATCTATCTGTCTAGTTACATGCATCTGTCATCCATTCATCTGTCTGTCTGTCTATCGATCATCTATCCTTACCTGGCTATCTGCAACCATTTGTTTTCTAAACATTTGCCAGTAAGATTCACATATCACCCTTCTTGAAAACTTAATACTTCCATGCATATTTCTTAAGAACAAGTGTATTTTGTTATGTAACCACCGTAAGTGCAGTTATCAAGTTCAAGACATTTGACAATGATGGAAAGCTTTGCTAATGTTCCAGTTTCTTTTTTTCCAATTGTCCCAATAATGTCCCTTTGGACATTTTCTCCTCCATTATTAGATCCAGTCCAGGGTCATGTGTTACGTGTATCTACCATTGTGTAATCAGGGATGTTTTGTAATCCGTCTGCTCGGGGTGCTGGGGTTGAAGGGTCTGGGTGCCAGGAAGGCCAGGACCTGGGCCCTTGCAATTGGCCACGGGAGTCAGCGCTCCCAGGTACATGGAGACCAGGCAGAGGTGGGGTGCGTCCAGGCTTGACTACCTGCAGGTCCCAGCTCACTCCTTGTGCCTACCAAAAAGTCTGTCCTAACCTCTGGCTGCCCTCTCGCAGGCCTCGTGTGCTCAGCTGTTCACCCAGCACTCGGATTCCCCACCCTTTCTGGGCTCCCCCTCCCTGCTGGCCCTTGCACAGTGGGTCTCTCTCGCTCCACACCCTCCAGCCAGGATCCTGACTGCACCAGGGCTTCAGCCCCCCGCCCTCCAGTGCCGACTCTTGAAGACCTCTCCACCTGGACCTGCCTCTCCACTGACCTCCCACGTGTGCCGCTCATCCAACTCAGCAGGTCCCAAACCAAACCTCCAGCCCTCCATTTCAGAAGGTGGTGCCATCGCCCCAGCCCCCCGTTTGTAGGAGTGCTCTGTCTCCCTCACCGGCATTGCTGATGCCACCTCACCTCCTGGAGCTCTCCAGTTCTTTCTGGTTCTCTCATTTCCAGCTGATGTGTCCCCCTCTCACCATCATGTGGCTGTGGCCACCTGCCTGATATTGATGGGCTCTGGCTGCAGTGGGGGGATCGCGGCTGGGGTTGTGTGGGTAGAATGGCTTCTAAAAATGCCAATCTGATCATCACACTGCATTGCTTCAAAGGCTTTGGTGCGACTCTAGTGTCCTCAGAATGAGGTTGAAAATCCTGAGAGGCTTTTTCTAGCTGACTTCAGCAGCTGGCCCTGGAGCCTCCTTTCTCTATGGCCTCTCAGGTCCTAGGTGCCCTGGGCCTTTGCACAGGCTTCCCCCTCTCCCTCTCTCATTTACCCTGTTGCTAATACCATCCAGTCTTCAGAATGCTTTCAAATGTCACCTCCTTCAGGAAGCCTTCCTTGACTGCCCCCATCCAGGGGCCCCTGTTGGCTGCTCTTGAGCCCACCCTACCATCTCCTTGTAGCTCTGACCACGGCGGCAGTGAAATTTCTGTGTGCATTGTTTGATGTCTGCCTGTCCTTTTGTATGACCGATAAAGTCAGTCTTTGTCACCGCTGTGACCCTGGAACCATGATGCCTGCTGGTTGAAGGTCCAACAAGTGGGTTGAAGTTGGTGACCGAGCTCCCAGGTGCCCGCACACTCAGCCGCTCCCTGAATCCTCAAAATGACCCAGTGACACAGGCCTCAGGGAGGCTGGGTTCGCATGGTGAAGAAAAGGCATTTGAGACATGACCCCATGGTCTGGACGGGAGGGGCTCCCTCCCCTGGGATTCCACCCGTGCTGAGTTGGCGTCAACCCCTAGTTCATTTTCATGTGTTTGAGCTTTTTTCCCTGGCAGGGACCTTTAGGAATGGGGTTGGCCCAGCTCCCGCAGTGCCTGTGGGGTCCATCTCCAGGTTTTTGGGGGAGGTGGGGGCCAGCTGCCATGTGCCGGGCACTGGGGGTCCATGGCCCTGGCAGGGTGGGAGCTGCGGCCCCTGTGGATGGGGGAGGGGCTGGCTGTGATGGGGGGCCCACCAGGGATGAGTCTTCAATGGGGTTTTCTAGAAGGGAGAGATCCTACCCCTCCTGCCCTAAGCCACCAGCAAAGGACGAGGGAGGCTGTGGGAGAGGGAAGAGGGGAGAGGGGAGCAGACCCAGAGCAGATGCAAGGTGAATATCCACGTTCCCAGCGGCACCCACCCCTCCCAGGTGGAGCTGGAGGCACTTGTAGCAGCTGAACTCACCTCCAGGTAATGGTTCTTTAGGGAAGCTTCTTCAAAGTGGCGCTGGCCCAGGGCCACACCTGTGAGAACCAAGCCAAGCCTCTTCTGGGTCCAGCCTCCGAACTCCTTGGAAAGGCACATGGCACCCACCTGTGTCTCAGAGCAGGTAGCACCTGTCCTGCCCCCACCCCGTGGGGCTGTGTGCACAGAAGACCAGCCCTTCTCCTCTCCCCTTAAGGCAAGCCAGATGGAAATGCCCAGTTTCCTATCATGAGCCCCAAGGCACGTAGGACCTGAGAGGCCATAGAGATAAGAGGCTCCAGGGCCAGCTGCTGTCATGGGAAACCTGTGGCAGTCGTGGGCCAAGGAGGGCCAGAGACCGTCTAGGAGACCCACGGCCTTCCTCAAAGGAGGTATTTTCTTACCATGGTGTCCAAGCACATGGCATTGAGGGGGCAGTGAGCTGGGGGCTCTGCGGTCTCTTGTGCTTGGTTCTGACTGAGCTTGGTGCCATGCCCGAGCACCTGGGTGGCAGGCAGAGCAGCCTGCCCTGACCTGGGGCGGTAGTGACGTGCATAAAGCAGAGCAGAGAAGGGTCAGCTCAGCCCTGGCCAAGGTATACATCCTGCTCCTCATTTTCAGATGTTCAGAAATGACTGAAGTGTCCGAGGGGTGCTGGGGTTGCAGTGCATGTTGGCCTTCACTTGGTGTGGTTGAGACTTAGTTTGATCTGAAATCCTTGGTGACCCCCCTCCCACCCATTGCAAAATTCTAATACTCACATGAGTCATGGTCAAGGACCCAGATTTGTGATTTGGATTGGATGGAGGGTCAGCACTTTGGGGCAGGAGGTATAAGATGGAGGATGGTGATTCAGCCTGCTTTCCTCTCTGCCACGAGAATCCAGGAATGTTCCAGATGGAGGAGGCTCTGTCAGTCCGAGCTTCTTGGGAGGGACTCAACAGACCCATAACAGAGATGTCATGTGAACATGAGAAGTGTTTGTTGTTGAAAGTGACAAAGTGCTGTTTGTTACTGCAGCAGACCTCACCTTTACTGACAGATACACGTGCTTCTCTGCAGGCTATATACCCATCAGCAACAGTTGGCCACTTAGTACTTCCAGTTGAAGCTGGTGAGAAGCTACCGAACAGTTACAGTGTGTTCCCTGAACAGGGGGCTGTCAGAGTCATGCTAAGTTTAGTCTTTGGTTAATGGACTTGATTGCTTTTGGGGGATGAACCTTTAAATGTATAAAATGATGCAACTAAGTGTAGTCCAGTGGCAGAGTGAAGGGAGCCTTTGAGTGATGGATAAAATTTGGGACATCAAAGAGAGAAGGAAGTGATGACAGCGCTGGGCTGGGGACTGGTGCTGGAGGTGACTGGGCATCTTCCCAGTTGCATGAGCCAGGACCACGGACCCCTGGGAGGGATGCTGACTGCACGGGGTGAGGTCTGGAAGGCCTGGGGGGTAACGTTACCCTCAAGTGACCAAAGGTCTGGAGGCCCCAAATCCCCATTTTAGAGATGAGAACAACCAAGGGGGATGTCTGCAAATGACCTTCCAGCGCAGCTGCCGGTGTCCTGGCCGCCCTGGCTGAGGAGCTCCTGCTTTGATGGCTCAAGCCCAGTCTTCCTTCCTCGATTCTCCAAGGAGAAAACCCGAAATGCCCCCACGCTTGGGCCCACTCAGCTTTCACTTTCCTCCGCTTCCAAATGATGGATCCTCTTCTCACTCCCCATTTTGGCCCTTGGGCCCCCGTCCTGTCCCAGGCAGACCCCAAGCAAGTTTTCAAAGGTACTGCTTCTCGAGAGCCAAGGAAAATTATGCCTGACCGTCAAGGCCAAAAACCGAAGCGGGGGTGGCTTGGTTTCGTGGGCTTGAAGCAACCCGCTGATCTCACTGCCTGTGCCCTGCGGGCTCTCTGGGGGGAGCCCCTGGCCGTCCACCTGGCCATGCGCGGCCTGCACAGATGTCTGACCCTGCATGTGGCGCTGGGGCAGGGGAGCTGGCGTGAGGCTGAGCCATCCCCACGTGGCCGAGCCAGGCAAGGTCTCCCAAAGGGCACGGAGGCAATTAGGCAGGGCTAGGCTGGGGAGGTGAGCTATGCAAGAAGAGAGCCTGAGGACAACAGTCTGCTCTGTTCTGAAAGGAAGAGGGGAGGTGACAGATGCGTGGAAGTAACAAGCCACGTCTCTAAGCAGCTGTTACTCTTGTAACAGCAAAACCTACGTTGGAGGTGTCTAGCCAGGGACCCCAGGCCAGACCAGCCCCACAGGGGAATGTGCAACTGGTATGATCACAGCTGCAAAGCAGGGCTAGGTAGGGATGGCGTGAGCCCTGCTGTCAGCCATGGGGCAAAGGCCCAGCGCCAGGGAGAATGGCGGAACTCTCTGGAATAACTGGCTGTTGGCTCAAAACCCACACAGCAAGCAAATCCTGCACTGGCTCCCTGGATCTCTGGCTTTATAGGAGATGCTGCATATAGTTTATCTTACTATTTTGTTTCATTTTCATTTCATTTTAATTATTGAATGCACTTTACTTTTTAAAGCTAAGCCAGGGAGTTCCTTATACTCTCCCACAGATGTCGTGAATTTGGACGACACCAAACTTCCCCTTTTGATGTGGAAGCGGTGCATGGGGGAGCAGTCTTCAGGGTGCAGACGGGGACCCAGATGGCTGGGAACTCCTGGCATTCCCCTTCTTGACCTGTCTCCGGGGTCCGGGTGGACCTCTGATGGCTGAGTAGTTCCCTGGCTGCCCCCATACCTCCCCCCAAGAAGGGGGCACAGAGGAGTCCTGGGGCTGTGGGAGCTGGGGGTCCTGGGGCTGTGGGAGCTGGGGGTCCCGGGGCTGTGGGAGCTGGGGGTCCCGGGGCTGTGGGAGCTGGGGGTTCTGGGGCTGTGGGAGCTGGGGGTCCCGGGGCTGTGGGAGCTGGGGGTCCCGGGGCTGTGGGCTCGAGTTCTAACCCTTTGTCGGGGGCCCCGGTTTGGATGCTTTGCTCTGGACCTGGCGATGTGGATTTGTTATATTCCTGGTTACCAGGAGTTGTTTACGGCCCCCTCCAGAGCTGGTACGGCTGCAAAGCTTCCTGTTTCCCCGGCTTTTGTGGTTGCACCTGGGATTGCCAAAACCCGCCGTGCGTGGGGGAAACTGGGGCAAGCACCGCTGTAGCCCCCAGACAGCACCTTTGGGCCCTCCCTGCAGCATGGTGGGTTGAGCTGGGCCCACCTTCCTGCCCGTCCAGCTCCTCGACTGATTCTGGGTCTAAGGAAGTGTGGAAACTTCGGGGCCAGCTGGAGCTGCAGCAGGGCCCCAGGCTGAGCGGATGCTTATTTTTAGGAGCTCGTGGGCACTGCCGCCCATGCTGGGTCAATCCTTGGATCTGGGAGCCCCGCAGATCCGACCCTGTGGCAGGGGTCCAGAGCCACACTTGTGCCAGGGGGACCCAGGCTAGCCACCAGTTGGCACTTTGGAGCTGGAAGGCTCTTGACCGATGCCCCCCTGTGTTCCGAGAGCCCTGTGCTCCGGACCCCCCTGCCGCTGGCCTCCCCTGCCCATCCCTTCACCCCCCGGCTCCCACCTGCCCTTCTCCTCGCGTTTTCCAGCGAGGGGGTGGGTTGAAAATCTGCTCCGGGAGCTGGAGCCAATTCCAAAACAAGGGAGAAGTGACAGGCCACGAGGTGTGTGTGTGCTGGCAATGGAGATTTTAATTGGCAAAGCGTGTGCCCATCACTTTTAATAGCGCGTTTGCGGAAATTTGTGCCTGTTATGAAAGGGACCTTGGCTCCAAAAATACAAAAGGGTTTTTTTTTTTCATGTAATATTAGAATGGTTTTTAATTGAGTTCATTTCTTCACGTTCGGTGATAAATTTTTAAATAATCAAGCTCGAAGACATTTTTAGACTCTGCCTCTTTTTCCTTTGCGCTTTTTTTTTTTTTTCCTGAGTCCACTCGTGTATAAAGAGTTAGTCATTTCCCCCTTCTCCGGGGATGTGCTCCTTTCCTGCAGGGGTGCTGGCGGGTGCTGTTTTTAATACCTTGTTCTTTTGGCAAACCCCCACCCCCACCCCAGGTTCCGAAATGTATTGTGCACTGGCTGTTTTTTGGTTCCAGCCAGAAGTGTTCAGAAACCTCATTTTAAGGGTCTTGGGAATTGGGAGATGGACATTTTCTGCACTTGCTCTCTCCACCCTCATGGAAACCGAGGTCCTTTCCCGAGTTTCAGGTGAGGCTGTGAAGGGGGCGTAGTGAAGGGTGCAGACTCCTGAGTCAGGGGCCCCTAGTTTTCCGGGTCCTAGTAGGGCTGTGGGGCATTGGGTTTGGGGCTCTTGTGAACCCCATTTGAATGATGGGGAGGTAAACACTCAGGTGGGTCCCAGTGTGGCCAGGGGAGAGGCAGTGAGAGCCCCCTGGACTGGGCTGGGGGGCCCTCCCATGCTCCCCAACAGTTTGGGGAGCTCCCTCTCGGGAGCTGGGCTTTGACTGGTGGTTTCGACCCCATAGAGGGGGTGGGCATGGCGGAGGAAAGGTGGCCGGTGCCGGGCTGCTGGGCTGCACGCCTGCTGGCTGGCCTGCCCTGCCCTTGGCTTATCTCTGTCCCAGGGCTCTGCAGCGACCTGACCCCACCGTGCCCAGTTCTCCTATTCTGAGCCTCATTTAGACTTGCTTTTCCCAAGGGTGGGTGACAGATATGCAGACCACTCTTCTTTCTGGCACATCACTGATCTCTTCCGTAAGGCGAAGTTGGTAATATCATTGAAAGGCAAATGCAGTCTTGTCTCTCGCGATCAAAACTCCTCCAAGGGCTTCCTGTGACTTTTGGGAAACATCCAAGCTCCCGGCTGTGGCCCCTGGCCCGCCCTGCCTGGTCCCCGCCGCCCCCCCCTCACAGCCCCTCCAGCTTCCCTCCCTCCTTCTAGAAGCTCCCAGGATGGTTCTGATGTGCAGCCCTCGAGCTTGCAGCTTGTGCTCCCCTGCCTCGGAGTCTTTGCAGAAGAGGCTCCCTTTGTCACCACCACTCTCCCCATGTGGTGCCAACCCCCATTTGTATCACCCCAACTTAGGTGTCCCTCTGCTCGCCCACAGTGTGTCCTCGCAGCATCCTGCACCTCCCTTCTTTGCAGGCTCCCACGTCGGTAATTAAATGACTAAGACGTTGATAAGTTGTCTGAGGACCCCACTTTCTCTTGGGGTCAGTGGCTCTCAGCTGGGGCCGCACATCAGAACCACCCGGGGGGCTACAGAACTTTCGGTCCCATCCGGGCTAAGTCCAGAAGCTCCAGGGGTGGAATCCAGGAACCGTGATTTAAGAACCCCTAAGATGACTCCAATGGGCAAGGTTCAGACCAGCCCCCCGTCCAGTGTCGTGGGTGCTGCCTGGGAGCCCAGACCTGCCGAGTCAGCCTCTGTGCTCAGCAAGTGCCTCACCCCCTGCCCCTACTTGGGGGCACGTCACATTTTGAGAAGGTCTGAAGTGACCACCAGGGAGGCCAGGCTCCTTATCACTCACCCCCATGTCTCCAGCACGAGCCCTGTAGCTGCTCAGCAAATGCTTGCTGAGTGAGCACATGAAAACAAAAATAAAATTAAAACTCCCCTTTATGCACCCTTTCCTTGCTTTCCCACTCCCTTGTACTATTCACTTGGCCCCTGGGATGCACATCCTCTCTTCACAGGATGCAGAAGCTGGAAGTTTCTGTTGCTCCCTTCCCTGCTTGGCTTTTGTTTACTCCTAGAGAGGCCCGTCCTTGGCCAGGAGGACACGGAGCCAGGCCTTTCTCCACCTGGCGAACCGTGGTTCCCCGCTCAGGCTGTCCCCACCCTACAGATGCATGGAGAAAACCCGAGGCGGGCTGGAGCTGGGGGTCCGGTGAGGCCGTCGGGGGAGGAGCCAGGGAAGGTGGGAACGATTATGTGGATGTGTTTTGGAACACATCTAGGCTTGAATCATTGCATGGAAGAATCCCAGGTGTGGCTCTCGGTGGCAGTCATGCATATCATTGGCCCCGCTGTAGGACAGAGGCCTTTTAAAGGGCCAGGGGCCTGGTTCCCTTGTGCTGAGCATGGGGCCCTGCTTCGGTGGAACTGGTGCAGGGGCCTCCCCTCTGGGAGCCCCTCTGCAGACCAGAGAGGGTCTCCAGGTCTGGGGACTGCCTGGAGCTTGGCCTGGGAGCCCCTCTCAGCAGGATGAGTTCCCCCGAGTGACGGCTTGGGGACTGCACGGTGTGGGGACAGACAGGAGGCTGGCACAGCTTTCCCAGGGCAGAATCTCACTGCCCACATCTCCCTCCCCTTCGTCTCTTCATTCGTGGCCTTGAGTCTTTCTCTCCTGTTTGCCTGTTTCAGGTATGGCTACTGTTCGGGATGTCTCTGCTTCCTGTAGACAGAGCACCTCACAGGGTTCTGGGAAGGGGGTGGCAATTCCAGGGGACCCTGGCTCAGCCCTTGCCCCTCCTGGAGCCTTGGTCTCTAAGGGACAGAAGGAACATGGAGGTGGCTAGGGTGCAGGGTAAAAGAGGGCACGTGTCATGGGAGGAAAGGTTGCCAGATAAAATCCAGATGCCTCATTGAATTCGAATGTCAGATAAACAAGGAATATCTTAGTGTAAATATATGCCAAATATTGTCTGAGATATACTCACCCTAAAACTTTTTTGTTGTCTATCTTGAATTCTAATTTAGCTTCCCTGCTGTATTTTGATCTGCTAAGCCTGGCAGGCGACTCTGATGGGGTGGGGAGTCGCTGCCGTGGGGCCGCTGGTGAGGGAGGGACTGGGGGGGTGGTGGTTTGGAGAGCCCCGGCGAAGGCAGGCACGGTCGTAAGCATTGTACCATCCTGCGTCATGGTCACAGTTCCGGTCCTTTAAGGTCCAGATAACGAGAGACTGGATTTACCTGTGCCCGAGGGGTTCACCTGCTGGGATGGGGGAGAGGCAGGAGAACACGTACACCTGAAAACTCTTGCAGGTGGTAAAGTAACTGGACTGACTGGCTCCCTGTACCCCCTTGATTGATACTGAGAAAACTCCAACACAAAACCACAAAGCCACGGGCACGTGCCGTGCACCACCTCGGGGGGGAAAGGGCTCCACTCCCAGCATCCCTTGGTCTTGACTTGATCCCTCCCCAACTGGGCCCTCTGCCCCACCTGCCCTGGCCTCCCATATTTGTCTGACTCCAGGCAGGTTAAGTAGCCTTCTATGTGCCTCAGTTTCCTCCTGTGTAAATGGAAATAATAGTATTAACACCTACCCCCTAAGATAGCTGGGAGGGTTAAATGAGATAGTACTCGGCACTGGCCCATGGAAAGCACTCAAGGAACATCACTGGTTCTTCTCTTTCTTACCAGAGCCATGAAGGTCAGGGGTTGGGTAAGAGGTGAGCAGGCCAGGCCAGAAGGTCTCCTAGGCACAAACCACCCAGTCCACCCATCTACCCATCCATCCATTTACCCATCCATCCATCCATCCACCCATTAATCCATTACCTACGCATCCATCCATTCATCCATTCACCCATCTGTCCATCCATCTGTCCACCCACCCATCCAAGCAGCTTCAGAAGTTGACCTCAGCCACTTGAGTATCTCAGGTGGAGCAGGCCCCAAGAAGTATTTATAGACCGGATTGATTGATTCAATTAAGTAAGGGTTTAAGCAAGGGCCTGACTTGAGCAAATCAGCTTTTTCAAACAAAAGCTCCTTCAGAAGCATGAGGCCTGGGCAGTGATGAGGGAAGCTGACGCTTTCATCTCCTCGAGGTTTTTAGTCCCCAGCTCCTAGTAGCTGATCAGTAAATGTCACTGGGAGAATGGCGTGCAAGCATCTTGTTGTTTACGCTCCTTCCCCAGGGGAGGGTTGCCCAGTGGGGCGCTGCCCTGTCCTCTTGGGTGACGGAGGCAATGCTTTCTGTTCTCTGGGTGTGTGTGTGTGTTTTGATCCTTCTGGTATGTTATGAGGCCAGGCAGCCTGAGGAAGCGAGAGGAGTAACTACCAGCCCCAGGGAGTCCTTGGATCAGACCCACCTCCATGGAGTAGGAAGCCAGGCTTTCCGTGTCATGCCTGTGAAGGTCATCGCTCCACGATGGCCAGGTCCCTGCACCCCGATTAACTGCCTTTGCTTGACGTGACTCGGTGAGATAAAATGAGATGCTGCATTTGGAGACCTAAAACTTAATTAAAACTATAGATCACAAATTTAGGATTCCAGGCTTAATATAGCCTGATGAAATTATTCTAATATATACTTCGATTTCATTCTGAGTTTCTGTGATGAAAGAGAGGGAGCGGGTCAGCCCAGGCGAGATTGGAAACCCCTCCTCTGCAGTATTTATGATGTGTCCAGCCCACGAGGAAGATGATGAAAAAGAGCTGTCAACTTCAGGGACAGGCACCGGGAGTGGGAGGGAGGGGACAAAAGCTGTCCTCAGCTGGGCTCTGTAGGAACAAGGCCAGGGCTCTGCTCAGGGGCCAGTTGTGATGCCAGGACCACGTTCCACCTTTTGTTCTGAGACAGACGCCTCCCCTGCATTGCCCCGTTTTCAAAAGACACATTTAGAAACCGGGAGGCT
The DNA here is from genome assembly GCF_023851605.1 of Tamandua tetradactyla. Taxonomy (NCBI): domain Eukaryota; kingdom Metazoa; phylum Chordata; class Mammalia; order Pilosa; family Myrmecophagidae; genus Tamandua; species Tamandua tetradactyla. Next base: position 71,868,222 of record NC_135332.1, on the reverse strand, counting down.
GATGTCTTCAGAGAACCTGGGAGCAGGGATGCCAAGGAGAGCCCAAGATTCCTTAAAGATCTCGGCGCTTGAAGCCACCGGGTCATTCATCCAAAGGGTAAGATTCCAACAGTGAGGCGCCTCCTTTTCAATGAGTGGAATGACAGCGAGGCCAGGGCAGAGAACCCGGGGCTGGGATTCGAATATTTACGTAACAGACTGACTTCATCCCGGTTCTTTTGGCTCTGTTCCCTCCTTTCTGCCTCTCTGTTTTGTTAAAAATTCCTTCCTCCCAGAGCCCTCCTTGTCCTCGAGTCTGTCTCTTATCTGTGATTTACAGGTTTCTCCATCCTTGACAAGGCATGACATTCTATTTTTTTTAAAAAGCAACCTGCAGCTGTTCCAAGCAACACAAAGCAACTCGGCCCACTGGCCTTCTCCCAGGGAGACGTGAGGCCCCCCCACAGGGTCCCCTGCCCTGGCTGGTTTTCCAGGTGCCACCACAGGGCTTTGGGAGACACTGGCAGCCTCTGTAATCAGGGTCCCTGGGGGTGTCACTTTAAAAACACTGTCCAGTGGTGCAGGGTGGCTCAATGGTAGAATTCTCACCTGCCACGCGGGAGACTCCGGTTCGATTCCCGGACCGTGCATCACCCTCCTCCATCCAAAATAAAAAACAAAGGACACTGTCCAGATGACCCTGAGGAACAGGAGTACTTGGGAGTCAAGTGGCAGCCAGTGCTGTGGGTGGGAAACACCCTCAGAAATAGACATGTTTTGAGGTATTGGAAGGCTTTCTTTCCCACTTGGAAATTCTTGAACTGTTGCTGTGCTGGTCAGTAGGGTGAAGGGAGGAGACATGTCTGTCCCTCCGTCCATCTATATATCTGTCCACCCATCATCTGTCCATCTAACCATCCATCTACCGACTCATCCATCCACCACCCGCCTACTACTCTCCCATTCACCCGTCTACACCCCTCCTCCCATCTGCCCATCCAGGCAGCCTCAGAAGTTGACTTTGGCCATGAGAAAATCTCACATCTTGTGGGAAGTTTGCAGCAGGAACCTTAGGCAACAACAAATGGAGTAAATGCAGGTTGGTGGATTAAATAAATGTACCTGCAAGGCAAGTGAGGGTTTCTTTGCTTTCTCTTTGAATGCCGGGTCTGCGGCTCAAGGGGATGGGTGAGTTGAGGACAAAGCAGAGACCTAAGGGCGGATCCCACAATGCATCTGAGGCTGGGAGGTGGGGGCAGCAGGGGCTTTTGCTCCCTCTGGGGCTGGCAGCAGAGCAGGATTTGGGGGGACCGCTGACTGGTTTGCCTTGTTGGTGAATTTGGGGGGATTTCAGGGTCCTGGGCAGTGGACTCATTGATTTTGGAGCAAGGGTGCTGTGCTTATTCATGTCACAGGCATCGGCCGGAGCCTTGGCTGGGAGGCACCTCCTCTATGGAACGTAGGGTGCAGGGCCGGGGCATGGCAAACACAGGCATTAGGCGTCTGCCCCAACTTTGCTGTGGTGGGAGGTGGGGAAGGCCAGGAAAAGTTTGTTTTTATAGAATATCATAAAAGAAATAGGTTTTTGCACCCTCCACCCAGACTTATTGGGAGTATTGGAATTAGGTCTGCAGTTTGGTGCTTAGTGGGGTCCTCAGCAGACAAGTATCCCTGGTCCTTGTTCAGCTGCCCCTATGCGTGTTGGGTGATAGGCTGGGCCTGGCCCCCAAGGAGCTCACCGCCGCTGGGGAGATGGCCTCCCCCGTTCTCGACGGGCCATGGAGGGTGGTATGAGCCCCAGCAGAGGTGCCCTTGAGGAATGGCACTTGGAGGGTGGAACCCAAGGTGTCCGGGGAGCCACAAGAAGGCATTTCCATTATGACTCGATCGGCAAGCCGCTTCTTAACAGAGAGAGAGCCGAGGGAAGGTCAGAGATGTTCCTTCTTGTGAGTGTCAATTTTATTTTCATATTCCGAATTAGTCAAATTGGAAGAAAAGAGGATTTTTCTCTGTTGACTGGACTCGGTCACACCGCCTCGGAGTGGAGTCCCAGCGAGGACACCGTTAATGACAGCCATGAGCTGTCACACGCCCGGGGCCTCCTCTCCGCCGGGGACTTAAAATGCACTGTCTCGGCAAATCCTTCCAATAACCCATGAGGTCAGGGCAGGCAGAAGCCTCAATTTATAAATAAGGAATCAGAGCCACAGAGCCACTAAGCAGTTCGCCAAAGTGGCCGTGAGGTAAGTTGCAGGTGCCTCTTCCATCGCAGCGCAGGGAGCTGAACCAGGCCGAATGGAGCAGCTACCAGCCTCTGCAGCGAATGTTCCTGTCCGTTCTGCAGCTGCTCGGGCTGGAATGTGCGGGCGGCCCTGCAGATTGGATGCCCCACTCACATGGTGGTTCACAAGTGGGGCAAGCTGAGGCTTCTGGGGCCACAGGTGAATCCAGGTCTTGGCTAGGGTGGCCTCGGTGACCTCTGGCCCCACCTGGACTCAGCTTTGCTGGCCTTTGCTTGTCCTCTTGGAGAGACTCCCACTCAGCATGATGGTTTCCAAGGAGAATTGTGGCCAGAGGCATAAACAGAAAGTGTGTGGTCCCAGGGCTTTGAACGTAGGATCTGCTGGGATCAGGGAGAAGGTCAGTGGAGGGCTTGAAGCTGCCCCTGCCTCAACCTTTTCCCCGTCCCCAGGCCCCAGGTGCATTGCACATGGGAAGGTGGGGTCTCTGCCGATGCTGACTCTGCCTGGTGTCCGGCTGGAGCCGTGGGACTGTGGTGGGGGAGGAGGGAGCAATGAGGAGGCTCTGGCCACTCTTTTTATGGATGGGGGGAGACCCCAGACCCAGCATGGGGGGCTTAACTATAGGCTGTGACAGCCTTTCAAATATCCTTGTGCAAAATAAGGGCTTGCTCATAACTGGTTGAACAACCAATGGAGCTGATTAACAAGTAGATGAAACACAGAGGGAGGTTTCCAGACATGTGCCCTAGGGTCCTGTTGTCACCCTCTTCCTGCTCATTATTGTCGGTGAAGACTTGGAGGGGACGCAGGTGGCAGAGTTATCCAATCTAAGGACGTCACGGACCAGGGAGGAATGGCAAATGCGTTTCATAGACTTAGGATCTAAATATATCTCAGCAGTTGGAGTGATAGACTGACTCCAGCGAGATATAATTTAATAGGAATAAATTTAAAGTAATTTAGGTAAATTCTCTAAGCTTGCTATGGGTGAGACAGGTCTAGGAACGGGAGATATGTGGTTTAGTCGGCTACAGTGTGGATGTGGTAACAATCCAGCATGGACTTAGGTTGCATTAATAGAAGCATTGTTTTCAGAATAAGGGAGGAGACTCTCCTCTCCTCTTTCTCAGAGTTCTGCTGGAGTTCTGTGTTCAGATCCTTATAACCCACTTTAAAGAGAACTTTGCATGGTCAATTAAGGCTCCAAACTTAGGCTGGCAAAAAAAAAAAAAAAAGCTGCGTTGAATTTATTCTTTGCTACTTAAGAAACTTTAGTAAATACTTTTTTACTTGTGAAAAATAGAGGAAGCACAGAAAAGTGCAAAGGTGGGAACAAAAGTCAGCTCTAACTTTATCTTCCCAATCAGAGATAACTACTTTTAGGATTTGGAATACTTTCGAATGGTCTTCTAAAATCGGATATTTAAAAGTAAAATTAGGGTGGTGTTAATGTGTGTTTTGTATCCTGTCTCTACTTAACATTATGTAATGCACATTACTTCATGTTTTTGAGCATCCACCAAACCATACTTTTTAGTGACTGTTGACTAGACTGTCGAGCGGCCATCCCCAAACTTCATAAATGGTTTCATGCTTTCCATATTCTTGGCTGCCTGGGTTGTTTCCAGTTTCCCCGTGTTATAAATAATCCTGTGACTAGCTTCCTTGCAGATAAATCTTGGTCTGTGCCTCTTATTCTTTCTGTAGGAGAAATTCCTAGAAGTAGAATTCCTGGGTCAAGGAATTCCAACATTCTCAAGGCTCCAGAGGGGACGTTTTGCTAATGTATCCCCCAGGAAAGTCTGTCTGCTCATTAGCATGTGCCTGGCAGGACGGCCGGCGAGCCAGCCCGGCCAGCTCGGTCCGTTCCCCTTAGACCACTTCCCTAGTTTAGTAGTTGAAAATGTTCTCATGCGTTGCATCTTCATGATTGTCGTGAAAGGCCGATTTGCCCTTTGGTCTCTCCTCCCGTTTTGTTGACACCCTGCAGGCAGGCACCAGCCCATGCTCTTGTCACGGGAGCCCCTTCTGGGGTTTCCTGAGGGCAGCGACCGCCTCTCCTTCATGGTGTCCCTCGGAGTGTCCAAAGGCCATGGGACGATGGCTCCGTAAATAAGCGAGAGAAAGTCAGACTGGAGCTCCCTGGCGAGGACAGCCAGAGGTGTGCACTGGAGCACGTTCCTGGCTTGCATGTGGGTCCTTGCTTCTTCTCCAGGAAGGCTCCGGGCCCTCACCTGTGCGTTGGGCGTGAAGGCCCTGTTGGGAAGGCAAAGGGATGAAACACACAGAGCATTTGACACTGGTTTGGGCACGTAGCCAGTGCTCGCTGAACGTTAGATCTTCTTGGTACCCTTATTTAAGCTTCCTTTATTTTATGCAAAGATCGATTTTATAAGTTAGGAAAGAACATGGCTCCTTGATTCCATCCTCTGCTCTGCCCAAGAAATATTTATCACATGCTTCTCTGTGACGGAGACCAGTCCCCCCCAAAAGCAAATAATGAGAAGACACACTGTGTATGGCTGGCTGGGGGACTCAGACAAGCACGTTGAAGAATGTACCAGTTTTAACTTCAAAGGAAAAACATGCGAGAAAGCACACTTTGTCTAAGACATATTCTGTTTGTCCTTTATAGGAAAGAAAATTGATCTCACCAGTAATTGCATCTATACCAATTTAAACATGTGGTGCCAGGTTTTCCATATCATACTAGCAAAGAGCTAAAAAATGCTAACGCTCAGTGCTGGCTAGGTTGTGGTGAAAGAGGTACTTCTTTATAGCATGCCATGAAATTGAACGTCCTCTGTAGGTCAGTAAGAAAAGCACGCTGGGAAGCTGCCTCCTTCATTCTCAGCTCACCGAGGGCGATGCAACCATTTCTTTGCAAACAAAAGCATGATGCCTTGGTTCCTGCTTCACCAGCCCCTGCTTTAGGCAGTGACCATGTTCGGCCTTTGGCCTATTCCTCATCTCCCTTCTCATTGAATGTGCCTCAGAGACTTGATTTTTTTCAAGGACCCACTGACAACGCTTCCCACATTTAAAATAGTCTTGTTGCGGTGGTGGTTTTTTATGGACTATTGATCCTGTTGTTTTCCGGGATCTGCTTCATCACAAATGTTCCTAGAGGGAACTTAGGGACAAACGAGGGCCTTTGCGCTCCCCCCTCCCCTTCTGCTGCCACGTCTGGGCGCAGACGGAGCGAGTGGGCGTGCGCCTGTTGGCACAAGACTGAGTCTTCAGGTTCCAATCTGAGCTGTGATTTCCCCAGGCAGGTGGGGAGGCTGGCGTCCAGCAGAGTGATTATCTGCAAAGGAAAAAAAAAAAAAAGTGCATTCCTGCCAGGTCTTTCCCGCTGGATGACAGTGTGTGTGTGTGTGGGGGGGGGGGTGAGGAGGGTCAGCCCTTCATCTGGGCCCCCTGGCCTGGGCCCTTAACCCATCCATCATTCCATCTGGGCCCTGGAGGAGCACAGGGTGGACAGAAGGCATGTGGGTTCTGACCCCCCGCCCTCCACTGATCCCCCTCTCTCCGGCTGCCCCTGCCTGTCCTCCCTGGGCTCTGCCTGGCGTCCCTGACGCCGGGAGCGTTAATAGCTCAGAAGGTGCTGTGTTCACTGTGTATTTTCAGAAGCTGCAGGGGGACGCTGTGTGTATAAAATTAGCATTGCCTTGTTGGCCCCTTTCAGACTAATTCGGAGTGAAATGTTTTAGCAATGGTGGGCTGATTCTATCAGGAGAACAAGAACTAATTAAATTCCTTCTGACCATCAAGCAGTAAATTATTTATATCCAGACAGATGCAATCTAATCTCTAGCATCCAGCTCAACCCAATATGCATCCTACTTGATTTTTCAAGGAGGAGAGGAGGGAAAAAGAAAAGGCTCAAGTACTCAAAAGAGGAGATAGACGTTAGGGAGAGCTAGAAAACCCTAGCCCGAGAGACGCCCAGCCCCCTTTGCCTCTGGGGAAGCCAAGTTGGTTGGGGAAGGGCTCGGGGCTTCCATTGTAGCTTCCCGGCCCTGACCTCCATGCCCTTCCTTGCAGGTGGGAATGAAAAACAAACAAACAAAAAGGAGTCAGCAAGCCAATCGGCAAGCCTTTGTTTAACAGGATCTCAGCTGTTTTGGGGGAGAATTAATTTCACTAATGAATGCGCTAGTGCGTGTCACAGAGCCTTATCCGTCTGCCCCTCAGTGGCCCTTGGTGGCTGCCAGCTTGCATTTGGGGATGGAATGATTAGCTTGCCCCCAACGTGATGGTTTTAATCTTTCCCAACCACACCTCGTGGCCAGGACTTGGCGCCTCCTGCTGGGCTGGGTCTCCTCTGCTGCTCCCCCCAGGGTGGGAGTGCATCTGGGATAAAACTTGGAATTCTCAAAAGCAAGGCATGGAGACTAGATGGGTGTCACCCCCATATCAGGGAGGGGCATCTTTGCTGGTTACTGCTGGGTCGAGTACGGACATGAGCCTGGGCCAGTTTTTTTTTCTCCCCAAGATAAATTCGAAAGGTTTATTGCACCAAATGCCACGGAGAAATGGATCAAAATAATACATGAACAAGGTTTAAGAAAAACTTCCCACACGTTGACATTGGAATCTTACTCAACTGATCAAAAATATGAAGTCTTACCAATTTGTCTGAATGGAGTGTCAATATAACAAATTCCAAAATTTTCATTTTTTTAAACCACTTAAATTTCAGCATATTGCAAACTTGCTTCCAAGATAAATCGTTCACCAAATTTTGACATTTTAAAAAGGACATTCAGAAGGGGCTGCGTGATGGAGGCAAAACAACATTAAACTACCCCCACCCCCAAAGCACAAAAGAACCAAATGGCTGACACTGACCGAGAAAAGCCTTTTTCAATGAACGGTGATATTAAGTATGAACAAAATACTCTCAAAAGTACATATTAGTGGAGAAATCCAGGCGTTTCAAAGAATTTGGGGCTCACTTTATATTCTTTTATTTTTCTGTATGATCAGCTTTAGTGAAGAACCTAAAAAGCTATAGACTAACTTCTTATAAAGTCTCAAGACCTAATTCTAAGAGCTGGGCCAGTTTTGAGGCGGAGCCCCCACACTGTGGACCTTTCCTGGGAAGAGATTCCTGCCCTTGGAAGTATCAACTGCTGGTCCTGTGGTAGAGCCCGGGCCGCTGGCGAAGACTCCTTTTGCAGTGCTTCCGTTGGGTGAGCAAAAGGACAACTGCTCCACGGCCTGACTGGGCTGTGTGTCCCTCGGTGACCCGTCTGCCCCGGTGGACACCCCGCTGGGCCATTCTTCAAGTGGCAAAAAAGACCCTTTGTGCAGAAATCGCCTTAGGAGGTTCTAAACATATTCTCCAAATCCTTAAAACACTTCGGGGGTATCTCTTCCAGAAGGACCGTCGCAGCTCAAGTGTGTATTTGCTTGAAATGTTGAAATGTCATCCTCAGGGGCTGGAGTTTTGGGGGAGTTGGCTGCGGGCCGCCTGGCTCTGTCTTGGGTACCCACCACATATGAGCGTTGGCTCTGCATCAGTTGGCTGGGTTCAAGTCCTGGCTCCTGTCTCTTTTCAGATATGTGCCTCAGTTTCCCCATCCATGAAATGAGGTGATACTTCTCACCTTGTGAAAGCCATGAGGCCACACAGGCAAAGTCCTTGGGACAGCATCTGGCACCAGGTCAAAGCTCAAGCAATGCCCACAGGCATGGTTAGCAAGCCAGGCAATGCCACCAAGGGGGTGGGAATCGGGGCGGGGGAGGCATCGAGCTGCTCACCCGCCAGGAGGGTTGTGGCCTCGGTGGGGCTGAGGCCACAGTGGGCAGCACTGGCTGGCAGCCTTAGATCGTGTATTATGGTCACTGGGTTGGTCATTCCTTGATGTCCCTGGACACAGCTGGGCAGTGGGCAGTCGCTGCTCAGTAGCTGCCTGCCGTCCATTGTAACCATAATAAAGAAGGAACAATTTCTTGAGCACCTGTTCTGGCCAGGACTGGGCTATAGTTTGGGAGAAAAGAAGAGTGAGTATCTTCTCAAGAGATTGACCTGCAGGAGAGGGAGGAGGCCTCCGTTCTCAATGGGACTGAGAGTGCAGTACCAATGCTCATGGGCTCCCTATTCTCCGGCTTACAAAGTACCTCCATGTGTGTTATTGCATTGAATCCTCATTAGAGCTTGGCCATCTCCCTGCCATCTATCCATCCACTCATCCACCCGCCCCCCCACCCAACCATCCATACTCATCCATTCATCCATCCACCCAACCGCCTCTTTGTCTGTCATCCATCTATGCACCCTTCCACCTCCCCACCCAACCAGCCGACCAGCCACCACCCACCATCCAATCATCCATCAAAATCCATCCATTCATCCATCATCCATTCACCTACCATCCACTCAACCATTTATCCATCCATCCATCATCCATCCATCCATTTACAAGTAATTACTAAGCACCTGATAAACTCTGGACATTATATAGGCAACAGGCGAGGGCAAAACCCCAGGCAGACCAAAACCTTTGCTCTCAAGGAGCTCCCCTCCCAGTAAGAACACGAGTAATTTGCTAGAGAAGAGAGTTCATTGAGCACTGCTGCCCGCCCATGGCTGGGGTGCACTGTTGGCTCTCATGCCTGAGGGTGGTCCCACCTGTTCTCCTGGGGGTCTCACGGTGAGAGATTCCGAGAAGTCCAGCTGTGCCACTCACACCTACCCTTGTCAAGGGCCTGGCGTGGGTGATGCCCAGTGAATAGCCACATAGCTGCTGCATTTAGGGTTACTACCCAAAGAAGCTGCTCTGCCACACTCCCGCTTGTCCCCCCTTGTGTCCCCTGGCACTTCCTCCTCTTGGTCTGTACTTCTTGTGTGTGGTCTGGCCTCGCCCCTCTCCCCCATTTGTATTCTGCATCTTCTGCTCCCCACAGGCCATGCAGGCTCTGCACGCTGACGAACCCATCCTTGCAAGGGAGGGTGAGATGGCTGCTCCAGTAGATTTCCAATTATATCCAGGGGTGATGAACTTGTACACCGAAGAGCTCCCTCTTCGGTGCAGGAGGGAGGCCCCTGCACTTCTGTTTGCAAGAGCCGGAATCGACCTTTTGGAAATTCTTCTGATTGCCATGTCTACCTCGGACATTGTGAGTGGGCAGGTCCCATGGGCCATGTTATTTGGCCATCGATTCTCTCACGGAGACCCGCCCCAACCTCACATACCCTGTAATTGCAGCTCTTCCTCCCGGCCCTGTAGGAAGACTGGTGAACTGGCCTCTGCCTGCCTCCACCCTTCCCAGACTTTCCAGAAGGTTCCCTGCTCTGTGTCAGTCACGGTTAGCTGGGCGCATGGGGCTTACTTGGTTCTCATGCCTATGTTGGTTCTCCTGGTCCCTTAATGTTGTCAGTTTATCCCTGAACTCTCTCCCATTTGTCCATACGGCTCTATCAGTAAGGCTCCTCAAGGGAATGCACTCTCCACGTGCCCTCACCCTCCTCTAAGGTAATGTCTTCATTCCCCCAAATGACACTCACTTACAGTGCATCATAAGCTCTTCCATGATGGGACACCCACGATTGTCTTGGATGCCACCCCCGCCCTTCTTCCTGGGTTTCCTCAGCTCAGAAAATATCTGTTTCAGGCTATTCTTCTCCCTTTCTCTTAGCCTTCAGCATTTGCCATTTTTCTTCAAGCCGAACTAAATTTTCCTGGGACCCATTTACCTTCCCTCCCCATCATTTCTTGTCACCTCTCCCGTCCCAACAAACAACTACGACACCCATCAGTGCATCCTCGGCAGAGCTCGCTTATGCCCTATTTGTTGCCTTCCAGATCACTGGTTTGGATAGTCAGCAAAATCGGGACCTCATGGTGGCTGGGTGACTCGGCGAGATACCCCTCCTACCTGCTGTGCCGATGTCCACCATTAGCTTTTGTGTATGGTTCTCAAACCATCCTTCAGCCTGTGATGACGTTGACTTTAGTGCCAATCTACTTCAATTTCACAAAGAAAATTTCTTCAGATTCTTGAATACTTTGCTAGCATCTGCTAATGTGGCGGTGCGTGTGGCAACGTGCAGCCACCAACATGGCTTCTCTGCTGTGCCTTCCACAGCCCCTCCAGTGTGGTCGCTTAAGGAATGGGGACCGAGGGCTTGTGTTTCCTTAGCATTTGAAGGGTGCCCTTGTACCTTAACTTCCTAGGGCTGTCCTAAGAAAGTACTGCCGAGTAGAGGGCTTAAAATAACAAAAATTCATTTTCTCATTATTCTAGAGGCAGGAAGTCCTTAATCAAGGTGTTGGGAGGGCTGCACACTCTCTCTCAAGCCTGAGGAGGAGAATCTTTCCTTGCTTCTCCCAGCTTCTGGGGTTTGCTGGCCATCCACGGTGCTCCTTGGCTTGTGGAGATATCTCTTCTTCCATCCCCCACATGGCTGTCTCTCAGCTCCATCTTCACATGGCATTTCCCATCATCTGTCTGTTCAATTCTCCCCTTCTTACAAGGACACCATTCCTGCAAGATTAACGGCCCACACGACTCCAGTATGACCTCATTTTAACTTCCCTGATTTCACCTGTAATGATCCTATTTCCTATCCTGAGGTACAGAAGAGTCAGGACTTCAGCATATCTTTTTGGGGGACATGACTCAACCCATAACATCTCGTCTTGGTTTTTCCCTCATTGTAGGGTAGGGAGGGGACAGTTCTGAGAGAGGTCAAGAGTTGAGGTGCTGGAACCACATACCCAAGGTCAAATTCTGACCCCACCGCTCATCCTTTGGCCTTCAGCTTACTAGTTGCGTCATTTGCGAATGAACGAGGAGGCCACGTGGAGCCCTGAGCTCTGGGCAGGGCACACAATAGTCCCTCCATGCCGATGAAGAAGACTTGCTGGTCCCTTGACATTCAGCCTGTTCGGGTTGACTCCATGTCTGCAGAGAGAAATGAACTTCCCAGAGAATTGCCATCTCCAGGCTTTTATTTACATGCTGAATATTTTCAAACATTTTCTTATTTTGCCTTTTGTCAGTAAATATTTTGCCAATCTTTAGAGCTCATATTTTTTTTTCATGCTTAGAAAAATGTTAAATTAGTATGAGTTCTTTAAGTAGCCATCAATTTCATATCATCCCTAATTTATATACTTAATTTCCTCTCTTCGCCCCCCTTGACGTGTTTACAACTCCCACTCTTGTCACTCATTTGTGCTAACATCAGCTTGTGCTACCCGTGCATGTTCCCTACAAGCCTTATCTTGGGCAGCCCGTTGCTGAGTTTCCTCCCATCAGCTCCATTTCCAGCAGGCTCCTGCTCCCTCTTTGGTCTTTTGAACACTGCTTTATGGAACCATGTTGGATGGCTCCTTTACTTCTTCCTACACCAGTGGAATTGTTATTTGTTGTGATCTCTGTTATGATGCTTCTCCTGTGTTTATTTCTTTGGGTTTGGGTGCCCAGGACCCAAATCAGGGCTCTCCATGGTGAGTACTCAAATGGTATTGCGAGGTGGCAGGGAAGAAGGACATAAACTGACATGGGTCAAGAGTCTTGGCCTGGCCATGAGCAGATAGGACACCTTGGGCAAACCACTTTACCCACCATGGTCCTCACTTTCCCCATCTGTAAAATGGTGTGATTATGTATCAGTGATCTTAGGGATACTTTCCTGCTCTTAAATTCTATAATTTTCTATGTTTTGGACTCTAGGGCATTTATTTGCCTTCTAAATGGGCCTGATTTCACCAATATTCTGTTGGGTTTTGATGGCATCAGGGTATTGGGAGTTCCTGGGTGATATAATTGTTGTTACCATTGTCACCACCATCATAAACATCCCACCACTGCCACCACAGTCACCATCACCACCGCCTTCACCACCATCATCACTATCACCACTGCCACCACCACTAACATCACCACCTGCACCACCACTACTGTCACCACCACGTTTACCATCATCACCACCACCACCATCATCACCATCGCCATGACTACCACCACCACCACCATCACCATCCCCACCATCACCATCACCACCACTGTCATCACCATCACCATCACCATCACCACGACTACCACCACCACCATCACTACAACTACCACCACCGCCATCACCACCATCACCACCACCACCACTGTCATCACCATCACCATGACTACCACCACCACCATCACTACAACCACCACCATCACCATCCCCACCATCACCATCCCCACCATCACCATCCCCACCATCACCATCACCATCACCACCACTGTCATCACCATCACCACCACCGTTGCCGTCACCATCATCATCACCACCATCACCACCATCGCCACCACCACCACTGTCATCACCATCACCACCACCGTTGCCATCACCATCACTATCACCACCGCCACCACCACCATCACCATCACCACCATCGCCACCACCACCACTGTCATCACCATCACCACCACCGTTGCCATCACCATCACCATCACCACCGCCTTCACCACCATCACCATCACCACCATCGCCACCACCACCACTGTCATCACCATCACCACCACCACCGTTGCCATCACCATCACCACCGCCACCACCACCATCACCATCACCATCAGAACCATCATTACCACCACCTTCACTACAACTACCACCACCATCACCATTGCCACATCACCATCACTAACACTACCATTACCAGATCACTACCACTACCACTACCTCCATAACCCCCACCTCTTCCATCCCCACCATCAGCATTGCTACCATCACCTCTGCCAGCTCCTGAGTGCTACCGTGGTCTAAACATCGTGCTGGGAAGTTTTACGTCCATCGTCCCATGTACTGTTTACAACCATCCCATGGGGGTGTGGGCGCCATTCTCTGCACTTCAGAGATGAAACAGCTGAAGTTAAATTATTTTTCATGGTCTCACAGTTAGTAAGAGGAAGATCTGGCTTCCAAATCAAGTCTGCCTGACACCAAAGCCTGTGCTCTAACTGTTGGGTCTGTGGGCTTTCTTTGTCCCCCCACACTTTGGTTTCCTTTTCTCTTTGTGAGTCTGTATGTTTCAGCTGATCAGCATTTAGTTGGGAGCACAGACATGGGTTCAAGAGGCTCTGATTTCTATCAATTACTGGTTTTACAAGACTTAGGAAAGTTCTTAACTTCTCTGAGCCTTGTTTTCCTACTCTGTGAAATGAGGAGAACAAAACTCATTTCACAGGCTGTCTGGGGATTCAATAAAATAATGGCCATTAAGCTCTTAGCGCAGTGCCTGGTATAGGATAAACACTCAGGTATTAGTTTTATAGTTATTGTATATCAGAATGTTTCCACAAACATTATTGAAAACCTTCCACGTTTTAGGGGCTAGATGTACTGGGATGGATAATACCCCATACCTGACTTTAAGGAACAGAGTCCAATGGAGGAGACAAACTGTACACAAGTACTTGCACACGATAGGATCAGAAGCATCCACCAATAAAGGACCAGCTGGTCCCGGCAGGGGGTGAGGAGCAGCATGGGGAGAGAAAATTCGTAGTCTTAAATACATAATCAATGAAGTTAATAGAATAATGAATGACTTATGAAACAGAAAGGTCGGGCTAATAAATAGAAAGCTTTTTTCCCCAAGCCAATAGATGAACCATAAACTAATACAATCCAGATTAGAAAAAGAAAAAGTACAAAAAAATACAAAATAAGAAATGACAAGGGAAAATATAATTTGCCCAAACTAACCAATTTCCATGGAAGCTAGAAAATCTTTATACTAATTCCATGCAAAGTATAAGGTCTGGATGATTTTAAAGAAGAATTTAAACCAAGTCTTCAAAGAACAGTTCTTTCTTTTTTTTTTTAACTTTTTAAATTGTATAATATAACATATATACAAAGCAAAGAAAGAAAAAAACAATAGTTTTCAAAGCATTCTTCAACAAGTAGTTACAGGACAGATGCCAGAGTTTCTCATGGGCTACCATAACGTCATCTCAGATTTTTCCTTCTAGTTTCTCGAGAATATAGGAAACTAGAAGGAATAAATATTTTTTTATCCTTACAAACTGCTTTTTTTTTGTGAAAAATGACATATATACAAAAAGCAGTAAATTTCAAAGCACAGCATAACAATTAGTTGTAGATTTCAGGGTTTGATATGGGTTACAATTCCACAATTTTAGGTTTTTACTTCTAGCTGCTCTAAAATACTGGAGACTAAAAGAGATATCAGTTTAATGATTCAGAATTCATATTCATTTGTTAAGTCCTATCTTCTATGTATAATTCCACCATCACCTTTAATCTTTCCATACTTCTTTCTGGGGTTTTTTGGGCTATGACAATTCTAAATTTTTGCTATTGGAAGGGTCTGCCACTAATATGGGGTAGGGAGATGGAACTATCTGATGTTCTGGAGAGGCTGGGCTAGGTTTCAGGACTTATCTGGTCCAGAGACCCATCTGGTGGTTGTAGGTTTCTGGAAAATTACCCTAGTGCATGGAACCTTTGTAGAATCTTATGTATTGCCCTAGGTGTTCTTTAGGATTGGCTGGAATGGTTTGGGCTGGGGTTTGGCAAGAGAACAGTTATTTCTAATGCAAAATGAAGGAAAATATCTACATAATTTTCATAAAGCGAGAACGACAGTATTTTTAATCCGACAAAGATTCTACCAAAGAAAACTTCAGACAGATTTCACTTACGAATACTGATGTAAGATTTTAAATAAAGTACTAGCAAATAGATTTCAAGGATTATGTTAAATGAATAAAACATATGTCCACTGGGAGTTTTTTCCAGGAATGCAAGAATGGCTCAACATTAGAAAATCTGCTTATATAATTCATCATGCTAATCAATATTAAGGGAAATGTCATATGATTATCTTTTTCATATTGAAAATGCATTTGAGAAAATTTAACATATGTTCTTTTTTTTTTTAAATTATAGAAGTTGTGGGTTTACAGAACAATCATGCATAAAACACAGGATTCCCATATAACACCCTGTTCTTAACACCTTGTGTTGGTGTTGGAACATTTATTACCACTGATGAAAGCAGATTTCTACACTTGTACTA
This sequence comes from Tamandua tetradactyla, assembly GCF_023851605.1. Classification (NCBI taxonomy): domain Eukaryota; kingdom Metazoa; phylum Chordata; class Mammalia; order Pilosa; family Myrmecophagidae; genus Tamandua; species Tamandua tetradactyla. The sequence goes on along the minus strand of NC_135332.1, from coordinate 71,852,957 downwards.
TTAACTATAGCCCACAGTTTAACTTAGGGTTCACTGTTTTTGTTGTGCGGCTCTATGGATTAAAAAAAGGTTTTTTAGTAACATATAAACAATCTTAAATTTCCCCTTTTAAACACATTCAAACATATAATTCAGCGCTGTTAATAATGTTGTGTTACCATCACCACCACCATTTCCAAAACTTTTACTTCATCCCAAACAGAAATTCTGTACATTTTAGCCTTAACTTCCTATTCCCTGTCCCCACCACATCCCCTGGTAACCTGTATTCTAGATTCTGACCCTATGAGTTTGCTTATTCTATTTCATATCAGTGAGATCATACGATATTTGTCCTTTGGTTTCTGGCTTATTTCTTCAGCATAATATCTTCAAGATTCACCCGTGTTCTTGCACGTACCAGAATTTCATTCTTTTTTTGTGGCTGAATAATATCCATTGTGTGTCTATACCACCTTTTCTTTGTCCATTCATTGGTTAATGGACACTTGGGTTGCTTCCATCTTTTCGCAGTTGTGAATAATACCCCCAGGAACGTCGGTGGGCAAATATCTGAGTTCCTGCTTACAATACCTAGCAGTGAAATTGCCTGGTTATGTGGCAGTTCTAAATGTAACTCTCCGAGAAGCTGCCGAAACTTCATCCACAGTGGTGGCGCCATTTTACATTCCCACCAGCAATGAATGCTTGTTCCTATTTCTCAGCATCCTCTCCAACACTTGTATTTTTCCATTTTTTTAAGCCATTCCAGTGGGTGTAAAATGGTGTCTCAGTGGTTTTGGCTTACATTTCCCTAATGGCTAATGATGTTGAATATCTTTTCATGTGCATTTTGGCCATTTGCATATCTTCTTTGGGGAAGTGTCTATTCAAGTCTTTGGCTCATTTTTAATTGGGTTGTTTTCTTTTTGTTGTTGAGTTGAAGGAGTTCTTTATATATTCTGGATATTAAGCCCTTAGCAGATACATGGTTTCCAAATATTTTCTTCTGTTGTGTAGGATGTCATTTGACTTTCATGATAGAGTCTTTTGAAGCACAGAAGTTTTTAATTTTGATGAGGTCCCACTTAATCTGTTTTTTTCTTTTGTTGCTTATAGTTTGGGTAGAAAGTCTAAGAAACCATTGTCTAACACAGGGTCCTGAAGAGGCTTCCCAATGTTTTCCTTTACTTTAATAGTTTTGGCTCTTATATTTAGGTCTTTGATACATTTTGAGTTGATTTTTTTTATATGGTCTGAGATAGAGGTCCATGTTGATTCTTTTGCAAATGGAGATCCAGTTTTCCCAGCACCATTTGTTGAAGAGAGAGTATTTTTTACCTGTGCTGTGGATTTTTCAGGATTTTCTGCATATATGCTCATGTCATCTGTAGATAGGAAAAGTTTTACTTCTTTCTTTCCAATTTGGATGTCTTTTATTTCTTTTCTTGCCTAATTGCTCTGGCCAGAACTTCCAATACAATGTTGAATAACAGTGTCGACAATGAGCATACTTGTCTTGTTCCTTATCTTAGTGGGAAAGCTTGCAGTTTTTCATCATTAAGTATGATATTAGCTGTGGGTTTTTCATACATGTCCTTTATCATGTTGAGAAAGTTTCCTTCTATTCCTAGTTTTCTAAGTGTTTATATTAAAAAGGGTGCGATATTTTGTCAAATGCCTTTTTTGCATGAATTGAGGTAACCATGTATTTCTTTCCCTTTGTTCTGTTAACAGGAAGTATTACATTAATTAATATTCTTATATTGAACCATCCCTGCTGACCTGGAATAAATCCCTCTTGACCATGGTGTATAATTCTTTTAATGTTGTATTCAGTTGGCTAATATTTTGTCAAGGATTTTTGCATCTATATTCATAAGATATTTTGGTCTATAATTTTCTTTTCTGGGTTTGATACGAGGGTGATGTTTATCTGGGTTTGGTATGAGGGTGATTGTGGTAGTTAGATTCAGTTGTCAGCTTGGCCAGGTGAAGGCACCTAGTTCTGTTGCTGTGGACATGAGCCAATGGTGGGTGAACCTCATCTGTTGTTGATTACATCTGCAGTCAGTTAGGAGGCGTGCCTGCTGCAATGAATGATGTTTGACTTAATTGGGTGGTGCTTAAATGAGAGAGCTCAACGTAGCACAGCCCAAACAGCTCAGCACACCTCATCTCAGCACTCACAGCTCAGTCCAGGCCTTTGGAGATGTTGGAACCCAGAGGCCTGGAGAGAAGGCCAGCAGAGACCATCTTGTGCCTTCCCACATAACCTCAGTTGAAAGTTAGCTGCCTTTCCTCTGAAGAACCAACAAAATAAATCCCCTTTTATTAAAAGCCAGTCTGCTTCTGGTGTGTTGCATTCTGGCAGCTAGCAAACTAGAACAGTGATGTTGAATGAGTTAGGGAGTGTTCTCTCCTTTTCAAATTGTGGGAGAGTTTTAAGCAGGGTTAGTGTTCATTCTTCTTGAAATGTTTGGTAAAATTCTCCTGTGAAGCCATCTGGTTCTAGGTTTCTCTTTGTTGTAGTACTGATTCAATCTCTTAGTAGTTATTGGTTTGTTGAGATCTTCCATTTCTTCTTGAGTCAATGCAGGTAGTTTGTGTATTTCTAGGAACTTGCTCATTTCACCTAGCTTATTAATTTGCAGGCATACAGTTGTTCATAGTACTTTCTTACAGTTCTTTTTATTTCAGTGGCTCCAGTATATCCCCCCTTTCATTTCTGATTTTAGTCATTTGTGTCCTCTTTTTTCCCTTCATCAGTCTAGCTAAAGATTTGCCAATTTTATTGATCTTTTTGAAGAACCAACTTTTGATTTTGTTGATTGTCTCTATTGAATTTTTATTCTCCATTTCATTTATCTCCACTTTAATTTTTGTTATTTCCTTCTGCTCTCTTTGGGTTTAGTTTGCTCTTCTTTTTCTAGTTATTCCAGTTTTGAGGTTAAGTCTCTGATTTTAAATCTGTCTTTTTTAATGTCAACATTAGGGATATAAATTTCCCTTTCAGCACTGCCTTTGCTACATCTCATAAGTTTTGGTATGTTATACTTTCATTTTCATTTGCCTCAAGATATTTCCTAATTTCCCTTATGGTTTCCTCTTTAGCTTCTTAGTTATTTAAGAGTCTGTTGCTTAATTTCCACAGAGTTGTGGATTTTCCATTCCTCCCTTTGTTTTTGATTTCTAGCTTCATTCCATGTGGCAGAGAAGGTGCATTCTATGATTTCAATATTTTTGAACTTATTGAGAATTGTTTTGTGGACTGCGATATGGTGTAGCCTGGAGGATAATCTGTGTGTGAGAGAAGCTTGTGCATTCTGTTGTGTTTGGTGACGTGTTCTGTATGTGTCAGGCCCGGTTGGTTTACAGTATCATTCCTCGTTGGTCTTCTGTCTGGATGTTCTGCCCATTACTGAAAAGTGTCATATAAAAGTATTCTCCTATTGATGTGGCACCACCTGTTTCTCCCTCCAAATAGTTTGTGCCTCTGCTGTTTGGTGCATATATCTTTGTAATTGTTATATCCTCATATTGAATTCACCCCTGTATCAATATATAATGACCACGTTTGTCCCTCATAACTGTTTTTTTGGCTAAAAGTCTGTTTTATCTGATATTAGCATAACTGCCTTTCTCTTATTTGGTTACTACTTACATAGTATACCTTTTCCCTCCTTTCACTTTCAGCGTACTTAAATAAGTCAAGGTGAGTCTCTTTTAGACCGCATATAGTTGGGTCTTACTTTTTTTTCTTTTTTTTAATCTATTTGACCAATCCCTTCCTTCTGATGGAAGAATTTGATCAATTACATTTAAAGTTACTACTGATAATGCAAAACTTTCTTCTGCTATTTGCTATTCAGTCTTTGTTGTCATCATTCTTTGAGTATACCTCTGCTTCTTCTCTTTCTTTTCCTCCTGGGGTCCCTATGATGTGTGTGTCAGTGTACTTAATGGTGTCCCAGAGCTCTCTCAGGCTATCTTTACTTTATTTCTCCTCCTGCTCCTCAGTCTGATCATTTTAATTGTCTTGTCTTCGAGTTCACTGATTCTTTTATTAATTTCCATTAAAAAAATATTTTTATTGAGAAATCTTCACACACATACGTTCCAAACATGGTTATAATCAATGGCTCATAATATCATCACGTAGTTGTATATTCATCACCATGATCATTTTTAGAACATTTGCATCGCTCTGGAGAAAGAAATAAAAAGAAAAAAGAAAAAACTCATACATGCCATACACCTTACCCGTCCCTCTCATTGACCACTAGTGTTTCCATATGCCCAATTAATTTTACGCTTGGTCCCCCCATTACCTATTTATTTTTTTTGCAAAATTTTTTTACTCAGCTGTCCATACCCTGGATAAAAGGAGCAGCAGACACAAGGTTTGCACAATCATACAGTCCCATTTTAAACCTCATATCTTTATACAATTGTCTTAAAAAATCAGGGCTACTGGAAAACAGCTCTACAGTTTCAGGTACTTCCCTCCAGCCTCTCTAATACACCATAAACTAAAAAGGGATATCTAGATAATGCATAAGACTAGCCTCCAGGATAATCTCCCGATTCTGTTTGAAATCTCTCAGCCACTGCAACTGTATTTTGTCTCATTTCTTTCTTCCCCATTTTGGTCAAGAAGGCTTTCTCAGTTCCTTGATGCTGGGTCCCAGCTCATCCTGGGATTTCTGTCCCACGTTGCCACGAAGCTTTACAGACCTGGGAGTCATGTCCCATGTTAGGAGGGAGGGCAGCAGGTTCACTGACGGTTTCTTCTAACAGCTCCAATCTACTGTTGGACCCTCCTGGGAGTTTTTCCTTGCAGATATTGTGGCCTTCTGTTTGGCTCTTTTTAAAAATGTTGTCTGTGTATTGAGATTCTCTTATTGATCATTCATTGTTTTCCTGGTCCCTTTTAGTCCTTTCTCTGTGTTTTCCATCACCTCCTTGAGCATATCGGAGATCATTTTTCAGAAAGTCTTTCTCTAGTATGTCCATAGTCTGGTCTTCTTTTTTGATGTTTTCTGAATTTTTATCCTCTTCTTTTGGATGGGCCATCTTTTCCTACTCTTTTGTTTGTCTTGTAACCTTTTGTGGCACATTGTCCATTCTAATATTTTAAAATGTTCACTCTGGGGTTTATTCCCTGGAATGCCTGCATCTTGAGTTTGTAACAAGCTGGTGATATGACAGAGACTTTCTGGGGTGAGCCCTCCTGTCAGGAAGGCTGTCCTGGTAAAGGCAAAGTGCAGGTCCCCCCTGTCTTTTGTGGGCCTCTGTCTCGTCCTGGGCTTGTGCTGCTAGTAGCTTAGAAGTTCTCCTGTTTGCAAGAGTTCAGATACCCCCTCTAGCTCCCAAGAGACACACCTTCCCTTCTCCTAGGGTTTCCACTGCTGGATTTAAAGCAGGTAGGCTTTTGCTCCAGGCTGCCCAGCTCAATAGTTTCCTACATTGATATTATTATTGCAAATGTACCAGGCTCCCCGTGCCCCTGCAGAAGTTAAGGCGGGCAGGTTTTGGGGGGTGGTGCAGAGCCCTGTTGGGGGGCTGCCCAGGCTTTTCCGAGAAAGCAAGGGCGCTCGGTCTCCCCTGAGGCAGGAAGCCAGTTGACTTTCAAGTCTTGGGACGTACAAACACAGCTGGTCCTTCTGTTCAGTGAAAGCCTGGGAGAGGGAGAGAGGAGCTGTGGGGGTGAGGTAAGGGCGTACCCCTACCCCTACTCCCAGCCCCCGAGAGTGGGTGGCTCAGGGGGCTGGGGACTGCGTCCTCCTGTTACCTCCATGACCACCTCTGACAACAAAGCATCTGCTGCAAGCCAGAACGGAAGCCCTGGGCCCTGAGCGGCTGCTCCACCAAGCATCCTTTCGGGGAATGCCTGGAGAGCCCCATGGGCAGCTGCGGCCTGGGTCGGGGTCTGGAACTTGCATTTCCCTGATATTGGAGGAGAGGTGGGCGGACAGGCTAAGAGATGCTCAGAGAAGCTCCAGGCAGCTCAGACCACCGAGAGTGAGGCGGGGAGCCCTGTCCTCAGCCTCCTCCGGTTCTGTCCCTCTTCCCAGGGGCACGGGCTTGGGGCTGAGGGCAGGCAACCCACGCGAAGGGAGCCTTACCAGGAGCCCTGGGTCTGGGAGCTGTGGGGACATGTGGATGCTCCAGAGCAGTTTGCGTGGGCATGTGTGGGTTCTGTCCAGGCAGAGCCCCTGATCTGCCATGTCCTTCCAGGAACACCTCTCTCTCCTTCGCCCTCTCCGTCGGCTCCTGCCTGCGGTAGGTGCAGGATGCATCCCTGAGGAACCGAGAATGAGGATGCAGTCCTCTCTTTTTTCACGGAGCGAGTGTTCTCCGGAAAAGAAAGGCACCCATCTCCTGCCTGTGCTCGGGGGTGCCAGTTTGCGTTGGCAAGGGGGCCTAGCCTCAGTTTTGAGGAGAGAGGGGACGAGAAGGCTTGTCTGGACACTTGGCTTTGGGGGGTTGCATTGCCAGTTCTCGATCTGAGCCCTTCCCCCAACTGCGGCTGTTTAATAGAAAAGTGAGAAGCAGGGCTGCTGGCTGGACAGATGCTTTCTCTCTGACGACCCCTGGCATCCCGGCTCTCCTTCTCTCTGTTTTGTCGTCGTTCTTTGCTGACCCTCAGAGCATTTTTATGTTTTGCTGCTGGACCCCCTGGGAGGCTCCTTTTCTGCCTCTCAAGGGAAGGGCAGCACTCAGCACCCATCCATCTTATCTTACATTGTCGTCTCCTTGCAGTGAGCTCACCATGTGGTGGGGGCTTCTAACATGGAAGGGGCAGGTGAGGTTTTAGCTAGTGAAGCCTCGGGCACACCTGTTTCTCCCTCTGAGGAAAAGGAAGGCCCTGGATTGCCATCAGGGCTCATGAGCATGCGCCTCTTTATTTATTTATTTATTTATTTATTATATAACGTATATATAAAGCAAAGAAAGAAAAACAACAACAGTTTTCAAAGCACTCTTCAACCAGTAGTTACAAGACAGATCCCAGAGTCTTGTAACTCATGGACTACCATTTTTCCTTTTAGCTGATTCAGAATATAGGAGGCTAAAAGGAATAATGCATTTTTTTATCACCACATTTGACTTTTTTCTTCTTTGTGAAAAATAATGTATATGCAAAAAAAGCAATAAATTTCAAAGCACAGCACAATAATTAGTTGTAGAACAGATTTCAAAGTTTGGTATGGGTTACAAGTCCACATTTTTAGGTTTTTACTTCTAGCTGCTCTAAGATACTGGAGACAAAAAAAAATCAATATAATGATTCAGCAACCATCTTCGTTTGTTAAAGCCTACCTCTTCTGTATAACTCCACCATCACCTTTGATCTTTCTGTCCCATTCTTTAGGGGCATTTGGGCTATGGCCATTCTAACTTTTTCATGTTGGAAGGGGCTGTCAGTAATATGGGGTAGGGAGATGGAACTAGCTGATGTTATAGAGGGGCTGGGCTAGACGCTAGAGGCTCTCTAGGTTTCAGGACTTACCTGGTCCAGGGACCCATCTGGAGGTTGTAGGCTTCTGGGAAGTTACTCTAGTGCCTGGAACCTTTGTAGAATCTTATATAATGCCCTAGGTGTTCTTTAGGATTGGCTGGAATGGTTTTGATCAAGGTTTGACAAGTTGTGATAGGTAGCAATGTCTAACTGAAGCTTGCATAAGAGTGACCTCCAGAGTAGCCTCTCGACTCTATTTGAACTCTCTCAGCCACTGATACTTTACATGCGTCTCTTTTCTCTGCTGGTCCCCAGGGCTTGTGGGAGAGCAGCTGGGATTGAGGACTCTCCCTGCCATCCCTGGAGATGCCCACTGTAGGCTCAGGTGCTGCTCCAGGGAACAGACCTGGGAAGTAAACCCCGCTGAGTCAGGACCTTGGGGCCTGCCTTCTGGACCCCGTATAGCTATTCAGAAGGGTTAGCTTTCGGGTTCGTCATGTGTCCATCTGCAGATGTGCCCATGTATTTGTGCTTTATCAAAGCGGCAAACTTTGGTAGATAGCCCACATGCATGTGTGTTCCCCCCATGCACACCCTCTCTCCAGTGATCAGGAATGATCCCTGATCAAACCTTCAAAGATGACTGAGTAAGCCAAGTGCAAAAGGGATATGTGTGTGAGAGCATGTGTGTGAGTGTGTGCATGTGTGTGTGCATGAGTGAGTGCATGTCAGTGTGCAAGAGCACTGTGAGGGAGTGTGAGCATGTGTGAGCGCACATGCATGCATGGCTGTGTGCGTGTGAGCATCTGTATGCTGGAGCATGTAAGTGACTGTGAGTACACACGCGCGCGCACGTGTGTGTGTGTGTGTGTGTGTGTGTGAGTGAGTGTACACGGGCAGCCTCTGAGCCGACGCTCCACATGCGGCTGGCTGGGATGGGGTCAGGGTGTGGAGGACACAGGGCAGCTTCTAGGGCAGGAGAAGAGGGAGCTGGTCCCAGCGGCAAGTCTGAGCTGGAGGAAAGGGGTGGCCAGTCTGCGTTGCGGGGGAACAAATGAAGGATTTCCCTCTTGCTTGGGTGAACGTGGTTAGAAGGGAAGTCAGGTCTGGAGCCATCAGCTGGCTTCAGGGAAGGGACGTGGGAGGTGCCAGTTTCCAGGGCAAACGCCATGGACCTCTGCTCCTTCCAGTTTCCCTGAGGTGAGCCAGGGGTGGTGGAGGAGGAAGCGTGCAGGTGGTTGAGTGTACAACGAAGGGGTGAGTGTGCAGGTGTCGGGGCTGAGTGTGCATGTAAAGGGGTGAGTGTGCAATGAGGGGGTGAGTGTGCAGGTGAAGGGGTGTGCAGTGAGTGGGGTGACTGAGCAGTGTGGGGGTGAGCGGGCAGGTGTGGGGGGCACGCAGAGCCTCAGGAAGGCCCCTGTGGCTGTCTCGCCCCCCATTCCTCCACTGGGGCCTCTCCCACGGGGCTGACCGTGGCCTTTCAGTCCAGAGCTGGAGCCCGGCCACTTCCCTCTTTCCTGTTAAATGCTCTTTGAAGGAAGGGGAGTAAACGAGAGGAAAAGAGGTCAGGACCCTCCATGCCACTTCCAGGAACTGGATTCAACCTCCCCTCTTGGTTGCAAGGAATCTGTGCAGACTCTTTCCTTTCTTTTCACAAAATAAGAAATATCAAAAGACGCCTTCAACAGTACAGATGGAAGGTGAGGAGACCTCGTCTGCTCCCTTCCCATATCTCGGCCCCCCAGGATTCGTTACTGTTTTCCTAGAACAAGAAGGAAAGAGTTTTATTTGTAGGGGGTTGTTTTTTTTTTTTTTTTTTTGCTCTTAATGATGGGATGGTGGCAGCGACGGTACCATGTTTTTATTTCACGTTATTTTTGATCCCTTGCTGCTCCGGGGGAGGGTGGCAGGGCTTGGGTTTGGGGTGCAGGTGTGTGGGGGAAGGCGTTCTCTCAGAGAGTCGAGGGATGAGCAGATGTTACACCCCCATGTCTAGAGGACGGGGATGGAGGGTGGTGCTACTCGGGGCGAGGAAGGACCGAGTTATGTAAGCACACAAAGGAGGCGGGCAGGAGGCGGCCGCGACTCCGGGGACGCAGGCGCAGCCCGTGGCTTCAGCTCTATGTCCCCAAGGAGGGCAGTTCCGCGCAGTCTGGGGGCGGGAGCAGGAGACAGGTGGATACCAAGGTGCAGGGGTTGGCAGGCAGGCAGGAGGCGCGGGGCGGGGTCCCCCTCCAACAGGAGGAGCCAACTGCTCTGCTCTGTCTTTCCCCTGCCCTCCTCTTCCTTCCCTGATTTCTCCAAATCAATTCCCCAGCCCCTGCCGATGCACAGATCTCCCCATTTCCCGTGTTTTCTCAGTGCTTCCAAACACCAACACCTGTAATCACCTCTATGACAACAGAGCTGGCACATGGTGAGACGGATGGCACACCAGCCCGTCCTGAGCCTTCCAGGATCTCATGGGAGCCTCACGAGCTTTTTCTAAGGTTGATTTGGATATTTTTTTTTTTTTTTTTTTTTTTAAAGGAAAGACAGAGAGAAGGAAGGAAGGATAGAAGGAAGGAAGGAAGGAAGAAAGGGAAACATTTCCAAACATTTTCTTGCTTTATTGTATTTTGTTTTTCCGTTTTTGTTACATGGGCTGGGGCCGGGAATCGAACCGAGGTCCTCCGGCATAGCAGGCAAGCGCTTTGCCCGCTGAGCCACCGCGGCCCACCCCTGATTTGGATATTTTTATGCTGGACAGATGAGGCCCGGTCTGGGCGCAGAGGTTGGATGCAAACCTGAGCATTTGGGTCCAGGTACCATGCTGGCTAGCTCTGGGAAACATCACTTAACCTCTCTGTACTTGTATCGCCACACCTGGAAGGTAAGGGTACCTGCCTCATAAGGTTGCACTGAGGATAACAGAAAACACTTGCCGAGCCCTGCATTCACCTGAACACATCCCGAGCCCTGCCTTCACCTGAACACATCTAGGAGCTTGTATGTGCTGCAGGCTGCTGCTGCTGGTGGGTGTTTAAGCCCCTTGTCCCACGGGGACCTAAGCTAACTTCATTCTCTTAGCACGTCAAGCAGCCTGGCCGCCACTTTCCCAGTCTACTCAGGGCGCCCCTGTCTTTGCTGGTTCACCTTGCATCCCCTCCTTGCCCCGTTCCGTGGACACTGCCTGGTTCTTTCCTGGTCGAGCAGTAGCTTTTAATTAAAAAAAAAATCTTTTTTTTGCATGGGCAGGCACCGGCAATCGAACCCAGGTCTCTGGCATGGCAGGCGAGAACTCCGCCTGCTGAGCCACCGTGGCCCGCCCAGTAGCTTTGAATTTTAGATGGGCGGTAGCCAAGACTCCTACTGTGCCCTGGAATTAAAACTCCGTCTGTAGTGCTGAGTTAATGGGCTTTATACCTAAAACCGCAATGCTGGCACGTGTTCAGAATGTTTAATCTTCACTGGTCATTTTATCTTCATTTGCATGTATGTATTTATCTGTTGGTTTATTTCTTCCCTTGAGAAGCCCCATGGAGGAGAAGGTAAAGGAAGGGACGTGAAGTTGGCAAGAAGATCTTGGCTTTTGCCTTCATTGTATAGGCAAAAGTTGCTCAAAGTGAGAGGTAGGGGACTGGGCAGTTGTTGGTTCCGAGGGAGTTCTCTCGGTCAGGAGGGGAAAGTTCACCCACAAAGGCTGGTGAACAGCGACACTTCAACTCACCTTCTATTACGGACTCACTGTGCGATCTTGGGCAGCCCTTTCGGAACCTCTGTTTGTCATAGGAGAACGGCAGTGCTAATAGGACATGCTTCACAGAGGTGCTGAGAGCCTGCAGGAACTGGCATCTGGGACCTTCTTTGTTCCTGACACAGAGAAGATGTTCCGTAAGCGGTGGGGGTGGTGAGTGTCAGTATGGCCCTGTGGGGGTTTGAAAAATCATAATCACAAGGATTGCAAAGATAAATATCTGCAGTTTGGTTGTATTTCCCTTTACCGCTCAGCTGCCACGTCTTGGGCTCTGGGTGCCCAAATGGTTTGTCCATTAGGCACGTGGTTAAATTTGCATGTGAGGATGAGGTCTACACCTCATATAAGTGTCATGCAAGATGGTGGCCACCTGTGACTGCCAAGCACTTGAAATGTGGCTTGTCAAAGTCCAGTGGGCTGCGAGTGTAAGATGCACACTGGATTTCAAGGCTTTAGGACCTCAGAAAAGCAAAGAATGCAAAAATATCTCGTTCGTAATTGCTTAGATAGGTTGCATGTGGAAACTATAATATTTTGGATATATTGGGTTCAAAACATATGTTATTAATGTTAACTTCGTCTGCTTCTTTTTACTTTTTGAAATGAGGCTGCTAGAAAATTTGGAATGTCTTATGTCACTTGCACGATATTTCTATTGGCCAATGCTGGTCCGAGTCCGCTGGTTATCTGGGAGCCCTTCTGATCTCTTCTGATTCCTTCTGATCTCTTTGAACCTTGATTGCTTCATCTAGGACGAGCAAGACACTCCATGAGGCCCCTTCCAGAACTAAGATGCCACCACGTGGTGCCCTTTTCCTTAGCCCCCCATCGGAGAACACCTTTATTGGCCTGAAAGGGGCAACTCTGGAAGTTGAAACAGGCTGACTCAGAGAGAGGCTCCTAAGCAGTCTGTCTTCAAGTTTGTCCCAGTTAGACGCCTCTGGAGTTTTCCAGGAAACACCCCTCCAGCTTTGTAAATATCCATTAAAAAAAATAAAAATAAGTCCATTATTTTGCCAACCTTCACAACAACCCGAGCTTATAAAACGCCTCTCACCATGAGATCTCGGAGTGTTGTACGGGAAACAATAACTGAAAAAAAAAGAAGTTGACACAAAGAGTTTGAAGGCAGCAGAGATGTTTTTGTTTCTGTAAAAAGTCACGCTGAAATGAGGGCCTGGGGGTGGGTGCGTGGGAGACCCTGGGGGAAGCCTGGGAGACGTGGCCCCGTGCATTGGAAGCAGAAGAGCGGATCCAAGAGGAGCTTCTGGAAAGGCAGTCAAGACAGGTTACCGAGGAGAATGGGAAATGCTGAGACAAACGCAGAGTTTTCTGCAGCCAATCCAACTGCAGTAAGTGGCGTGTGTTTGGAAGATGCCAGAGCTGTCCGCAGAGCTGCTCCTTTGGGTCAGGGGCCGGGGGTCTGATTCCCGCGATGGACGTGGAAAGGTGCCCAGGCCCACCCTTCGCCATCGTGTGAGCCGCGTGGCGAGGGGTAGACCTGCGGTCCCCCTGCCACTCTCGGCCCCCACGTGCCGGGAACATGCAGCCCCAGCGCCGTCAGGAGCCTCCAAATGCTGACGGCATTTTGCACGCTGTGTCGGGCAGTGCTTTTCAAGTCGCTCTTATTTTTATTTTCCCATTTTTGACATTGTCCTTCAGTCCCTCCTCCACGCTCCCCGTGAAGCTGTTAAATCACTCCATTTATTTAGTGCGAGTGTTTCTGAGAGCTCATTTTTATCTTGGTGAAAACCAGGCTTGCTCATGAGCACATAATGAAATTGCATAAATATACCCTTAGCTTGGAATCTAATTTATTTTTCCTGTTCATTATGGGATAGAAGGCCATTATGAAATGTATAAGTTTTTTTTTTTTTTCCCTTCCAGTGGTGGAATTGAAAGGCTGTGGCTTTGGCTCTTTTTTTATTCTGATGATTTTGTCCTGATTCAATTTAAAGCTGGTTAGAGCTCAAATACTGGTGCGTAATTGACAAAGATCAGTGTGGGTTGTAATGCTAATGTCTTGTCTGCGGCTTCTGCAACTCGACAAGAGCGCAGGTTAAACAGCTCTGCCAGCGGTGGGCACTGGGCCGCAAGCAAAGAGAGGGACAGAACTTTCTGAGGGACAGTGGCCTCGGCATGGGCGCTCTGAAGTGGAGTCCCGGTGGCACACGCTGGGAAAGGAGGGCTGGGGACCCAACCGATCACAAGATCTCAGAGACGTCTAGAAGTCCCTTGGAGAACCTGCCACCCGGTGTCCTCTTCTACAGCTGGGCACACAGATGTTCAAGGGGGTTGCGCAGTCAGGCATGGCGGCACGGGCCCCAGGCTGGAATCGAGCCCCCCATTCCCAGCCCTGCATCTCCTCCCGTGACACCAAATTACATGGAAATGAGATCCAAATATAGCCTCGTTTGGAAGCGATGGTTCAGGCCGTTCTGCCTGAGATTCCGCACACTGCATGAGCAGTGCTGGAAGAGGAGGCTGGGAGGGAGCACGGGAGGCTGGAGAGCGTGGCAGGAGCATCTTGCAAGACCCTTTGGCATTGAAGGGTGGGCAGTTCTACATCAGAGCAAGTGAGGGGGAGCCCCGAAGCTGGACCTCCACATGCTTCAAAGGGGCGGCTCCATCCCCCCTCCTGCGGTGCTCCACCCCCCTCCTGCGGTGCTCCACCCCCCTCCTGCGGTGCTCCATGTGGGGAGACGATCAGGGTGTGGTCGTCTTCAGTAGGGCCTGTTGCCGCTCTAGGGGCGCCTGTCTGGCAGGTGGGACAGTTTGGTGGGACATCCTGATTATCGGACATCAGAGTACTCTCTCACGTTCAGGCTAAGTCAGGATGCCCCCTCGGGGGGCGGGAGGGAGGATGATACAGTGACGGAAGGAAATAAGCCAGCACCTTCGAGTGCCTGGGGGTGCTTAGTGGGAGAAAAATCTCTCATGAGGGATACGAAAGGTTTTCATGTGGAGCTAAAGGAAAGAGCGTGAAATCAAAGTCTCAGAGATTGTGAAGCTGTTGCTTCTTCCCTTCGTTCTCCCCAGGAACTCCGGTGGCCGGATAAAACCCAGGGTGCTCAGCTCAGTGTGGATTTCAGATGAGCAACGAAGAATTTCTCTGGTATAAGTGTGTGCCAAAGTTTGCATAGAACATACTGACACTAACAAATTACACATTGTTTATCTGAAATTCAAACTCAACTGGGCCTCTGTGTTTTTATTTGCTTATTCTTGCCATGTCTTACTTGTTAGCAACATGGAAGGTTAGAAAGGCTTTATTTATTTTTCATTTTTTCCCTATTAATTTTACCCCTTATTCCCCCTATTATTAATTTATTTTTTATCCATTTTTTTTTATTCATCTGCCCATACCCTGGATAACAGAAGCATCAGAAACAAGGTTTTCACAATCACACAATCTCCTTGTAAATAGCTATGCAGTCTTCTTCAAGAATCAAGGCTACTGAAACACAGCTCCTAGCCACTCTAATACACCACAAACTAAAAAGGGGATATCTATATAATGCGTAAGAATAACCTCCAGGATAACTTCTTGACTTTGTTTGAAATCTCTCAGCAATTGAAACTTTCTGTCTCATTTCTCTCTTTCCCCTTTTGGTTAAGAAGGCTTTCTCAATTCCTTGATGCCAGATCCCTGCTCATTGCTGGGAGTTGTGTCCCACGTGGCCAGGGAGATTTATACCTCTGGGAATCATGTCCCACGAATTGAGGAGAGTAAGGTGGCTTAGAGAGAGAGGTCACATCTGAGCAACAAAAGAGGTTCTCTGGGGATGACTCTGAGACATAATTATAAGTAGGCTTAAATTATCCTTTGCAGGAATAAGTTTCATAGGGGCAAATTCCATTTTGAGGCTTAGCTTATTGATTTTGTTGTCGCCACTGCTTGCAAGAATATCAGGTATTCCCAGATGGGGAAGTTCAATATTTCCTCCTTTCTCCCCAGTGCCCCAAGGGGAGTTTGCAGATAGTTCTGTATTCTCTGCACAATTACTCTGGGATATATTGGGGTATCACACTAATCTGGATAAACCAGCAAGATCTCACTCCCTATTCAAGATTTCATATACTTAGCGGGGTTCAACTAAACTGTGTCGGTTTGAAAGTATTACATACCCCAGAAAAGCCATGTCTTAATGCGTAATTCAATCTTGTTGGGGCAATTGGGATTTTTTTTTTTTTTAATCCTGATACAATACTGTAGATTGGAAACTTTCAACTAGATTATCTCCACAGAGATGTGACACACCCAAATGTGGGTGTGACCTTTTGAGTAGCTGGAGATGTGACTCCAGCCATTCCAGGTGGGACTTTAAAAGAGGAAACATTTTGGAGAGAGTCAGAAATGGCAGAGCTGACAGAGAGGGTAGAGACACAGATGTCTGGAGATGCTTAGAGCCCAGCAGACCTCACCATAAGATGCTAAGCAAGCCAGGACCTGGAGAGAGCCAAGGGAAGCCAAGAGATGAAAGCCAGCCCTGGAGAAGCAAAGTGAGGAACCCCCACAGGGACAGAGGCTGAAAGCAGCAGAGCCCAGGGGCAAGGGACCAGCAGATGCCAGCCACGTGCCTACCCAGCTGAGAGAGGTGTTCCAGACTATTGGCCTTTTATGAATTAAGGCATCTCTCCTGGGATGCCTTAGTTTGGACATTTTTATAGGCTTAGAACTATAAACTTGTAACTTATTAAATTGCCCTTTTTAAAAGCCGTTCTAGCTCTGGTATATTGCATTCTGGCAGCTTGTAAACTAACTCACTGACCATACAAGTTAAATTAGGTAATGTGCTACCCAAAATGTAAATTTTGCAGGAAATAAACATCTCTTCCTTTGGTCTCACACAGAAGTTGAAGTTTTAAAATATGGTTAATATCAACAAAAGGCTTTATTTTGAAATTATTTCCTTAGTTATTAAAAATATTTAGTTGCTTGAATAAGTAATAGTTATTACTTATTCATTGTATTAACTCTTTATAACACGGAAGTGCCTAAAGTGCAGTGAATGCTTCCTTCCCCTACTCCCCAAATCCAGCTCTTCCTGGGTGACCTTTGACCTCTGTTAGCAGTTTGAAGAATCCCCTCCAAACCCTCCTCTTGTTGATACTGAAACCAATATGCATAAATGCATCTTTATCGTTAACACTACATATTTTCCTGTACTTTTAGCAAAATTGGAGAAAATGTCCAGTACAATTGTTGGGGCAAAGAGCATCATATATTGTAAATTTAGCAAGTATACCTAGATAAAATTTACAAAAAGTTGGAAGTATGCAGATTTCTCAATACTATAAGTAGCCTACATCTATGCCAACAACAGTTAAAATATTTGTCAGACTTAGGGTATAGCATACTTTATTATTTTAATTTGCATCTCCTTAATTCTCTTAAGGATGAGCATCTTTTTCAGGTATTTATTGGTTGCATGAAACCTTTCTCCTGTGATTTGCTTGTTCGTATACTCTGTCCATTTTCCCATTGGGTCTTTTTCTTGTTGATTTCTGGATGCTCTTTACATATGGACAATACTCATCTTTTGACTATTACAGTATTCTGGGTCAGCTGGGTAGCAGAATGCAAAGGTGAAACGATCACTCTTTGAGCTTATGCCTTGGATAACATGGGAATCATGGGCCTCCATGTCCCACATGGGCAGGTAGAGCCTTACAGGTTTTGCCAAAATTCTAGGGTGCAAAGGTGGTGTGTATGGCACGAGAGTCTCAGTACTTTGCTGGCCTGATGTTGCTCCAGAGGCAGGGACATGTCCTGATGATTGCCAAAATCTTATCCGCCTTTATCATCTTGCTTTCCCTGCACCATGGAAACCTCAGCTCCAGTGCAGGGAATGGGGAAGGCCTTGGAAGGGAGGCTGCATGGAGGATATTCTGTCCTGAGCTTCATCCCTCTGGGGGCCAGATTCACCCTGGAACTCCCCAGGGAGAAGCTGCAGGAGCTATGTTTGAAGAACATAAAAAGAGAGGTGAACAGCTGGGGTCAGCATGGGGAGCAGCTGCGTCTCGACCCTGCCTTCTCACCCAGAGCCCAAAACTTGCTTCTTGGCCTGGCCCTCCCCATGCCCTCTGCCTGCAGCAACCTGGGCATCCTCGGGGGTGGCAGACAAGCCTTGGGCCTCCAGCCCCACTGGCCGGGCGCCTCAGGGCCCTGGTGGTCAGTTGGTGTCTCCGTTTAGGAGAGACAGAAAGCAGCTAGAGCTGGCCTGGGCTGGGAGCAGGAGAGGCAAGTGGGCCCTGGATGCCACTGGGAGGTCTCCAGCAGAACTGGGAGGGTGGAGAGGCCTACGGCAGTATGCCACAAGCCTGCAGATTGAATCTGTCCTTTGTGCAAAGGTAGAAATAGGCGCCTTGGGTGGAGGCTCTGGGGAGACAGGGCTTGGTTCCACAGAAGGAGTTAGAGGGGGGTTGGAGCAGAGGCCAAGGGGCTCCAGGGTGATGGAGGGGACGTGGGTGAGCTGAGTCAAGCTCTGTGCATGCGTCTACCTGGCCTGGACATCCCAGGAGTCACCTACTGCTGTGGGGTGCTGTGTGCCCCCCAAAGACATGTGCATGTCCTCCCCCCGGGACCTGTGAATGGGACCTTCTTTGGAAAGAGGGTCTTCACAGATGTGATCAAGTTAAGGGAAGGCCACACTGACTTAGGTGACTGGAGTCCTTGTAGGGGCCAGGAAGGGACACAGACATATCACAGTGGGTTTAGCATGGGACTGGCTCAGCACCGCAGGCTTCCTGGGACCACAGCAGAGTGGCTGTCGCTGACCAGGCCACCTTGTCCAGTTGGGATGGTGTAATGGGTGAAATCCTGTCACTCTAAAACTTATGTTGAAGTCTGACCTCCCGTACCTGTGAATGGGTCCTTATGTGGAAATAGGGTCCTTGCAGATGTGATCAGTTAAATTAAGCTGAGGTCCCATGGGAGTAGGGCGGGTCCTAATCCAGTGTGACTGCAGGTATCCTCATGAGAAGGGGTGCATGAGTCGAGAAACTGACCACATGGTGACGGTGGCAGAGGCTGGAAGGACGCAGCCACATGAGACTGGGCTCCAAGGATCGCGGGCAGATAGCAGATATGAGAGGCCGGGAAGGAATCTGCCCTGGAGCCTTCGGAGGGAGTGTGTCCTGGATTTGGGCTTCTGGCCTCCAAAACAGCGAGGGAATGAACCTCTAGTGCTGTAAGCCACCTGTCCCGGCAGTCCCAGGAGACCAAGCAAGCGGGCACTACCCCTGGGGCTGGCTGTGCTGTCCTGCCCTGAGCCCCACCATGTTCCCCCATCGTGTAGTGTCATGTGGTCAGCTGGGCCACTTTCCACCCCCTGGATCCCGTGTGGGCCTAAGGAGTCTGATACGCCTGGGTTTAGACGTTGGGGAGAGAATAAAGAAACAACAAGAGGGACGGCAGCTGTCTCCTTGTGAAACTCTCCAAAGGACAGGCAGGAAAGAACTGTGCTGCAGAGAGGACTCACTGGTTGACCAAGGCCCAGTAGCTTCCTTTCCCCCTCCCTATCTGTCCCTGCACAGCCAGCTCTGCTCAGGTACCCCCTTTCCCCTGTGTAGGATGCACTCGGGGAGAACCTGTCCAGCCCCGACTCCAGAGCTGAGTGGCTCTCAGCAGGGACCGATTCTGGCCAATGAAATAAAAGTGTGTCTGCTGGCGGTGAGGGAAGGCGTGGGATCTCTGTTCTGCCACTGTCACCCTGCTCCCAGCCGGAGAGTACAATGGACAGTGAAAATGGCCAAGCTGGGAGAGTAAAGAGACTGCATTTTGGTGACTACTGAGCTGCAGAATCAGCCAGCCCTAGAGCTAGCCCTACCCTGGACACTACATACTCCCTGTCCTGTGACACAACATACTTTTTTTGTAATTGAAGCTGGTTTGAGTCAGGTGTCTGTTTCTTGCAGCTAACAGCTGCAGGTGGACTCATCAAGATACTTCCTCTCACCAGTCTACAAATCCTGAGTCTCTGCATTCTATTCTCACAGCCATCCCGAGTCCAACCTCTGGAGTGGTCATTACTGTGTGGACCAGAGTCCCCTCCCTTGTTTTTGTTAGTGTTTTCCTTAAGCAACTTCCCTTAAGCACTCAGAGAAAATGAAGTCAGATAGACCGAGAATCACAGAGGCTTGGTGACAGCCAAATCTTACAAGCCCCAGTTTCTCATCCCAGGGAAACTGCTGTGAAGTCACAGGCCCAGGGGCTGGCACGGATGCTGGGTTTCCATCCGTGGTTCCATGTCGGGACCTCTGGCTGGTTCTGTGATTGCCCCTGGGAGCACTTGAGCTCCTCTGAGACCCAGGGCTCATCCCCTGCCTGGCGAGGGTGTGTGCTGAGCCAGCTGCCAAACCTCTTGGGTCCCCCTGACCTCTGGTCCCTGCAGAGAAAGTCCTGTGCTTTTGACCGCCAGGCTCCTCCTGGGTCCTCTCTGATGGAGTTGACACCTCCTCTGCCCTTTGTGGAGTTTGTCCTGGCTCTGACCCTCTCCAGAGCCACTTCCCGCTATCCCGTTTGGCTCACAGCGGGAGAAGGTGGCTGCCAGTCCCCAGGAAGCTTTGCCAAAGCTTGAGCCCAACGTGGTCATGTGGTGCCCGCGGGTTGCTGCCATCTCGGGGGGCTCTGGCCCGTATCTCCTTTGCCACCCGTAAGAATAGCAGAAAGCAACCCTGCTGGCCTGCTTAGAAAGCCTCTGTTTTCCAGGAGACCCCACCCTGAGCTGCCATTTCACATTTGAAGGATACATCTGGCTCTTGGCAGAGCAGGCGGGAACGCTGTGGATCCAAATTCCCAGTCCAGCTCTTTGAGGGCTGTCTATGGCTTCTCCCTGGTTACTGCTATTCAGCTTATTGCCATTTACAGTCTCAAGGCTATCTTTTCTTTAAAAATATTTTTATTGACAAATCTTCACACACATACATTCCATATGTGGTGTACAATCAGTGGCTCACAATATCATCACATAGTTGTGTATTCATCACCACGATAATTTTTAGAACATTTTTGCAAGGCTATTTTAAGCGATATCTTACCTACAGTAAGAGGAGGGCCAGCCTTTAGAACTCCATGCCTGTTTCTTCTGAAGAAGTCCCGAGCTACGTGGAATCTCGTTTGTTTCATGTCCTCGAGCCAGACATTCTTTATATATATATTGTATATTGTATGTGTATATATATATACACACACGTACAATATTGTAAGTTTTGAATTAAAGAGAAAAAGTTTTTGTATTTTTAGTTTAAAAATAATCTTTTAAGGATTCTGCTAGCAGTTCTGTAGTCACATAGCTGATGTGTTTACCAGGGGAAATTTTCCTATGTAATGCCTAATTGCAATTTTCTGCATTGTAAAATTTTCCTCTCTTGTCTTCAGCTGTCCTTTTAATGCTCTTTGGTTAATTTGGCCACTAAAAATGATGTTGTGGAAGAACATTTAATGGCTTTATATGATAAATGGTTAAATAGAAAAAGTCACAAAATGGACTGTACAGTCTGATCCCATTTGGAACCAAAAATAAATAGCTATGCAAGAGGAAAGTCTGAGTGGATATATATATATGCTCAGAATGTTAGCAGGAGTTATTTCGGGTTAGTAGGATTATGGGTTATTTTTATTTTCTTCTTTTTGCATATGTGTAGTTTCTAAATTTTTCTACAGTGAATATGTATTACTTTTATAATAAAAAATAACCACGAATCTTGCCAAAGACTGCTCAGATTCTCTGACCAGGGACAGCCCAGGTCACCCCTTCTGTGCTATGCAGACTCAGGGCTCAGCCCTTGGGGTCTGGGACAGCTGCTGCCTTTTGGCCTCGGTGGTTCTGAGGGATTCTTTGGGCAGGGAGGAGGGTGTCGTCAGCATTGCTTGCATGCCATCCACTCTGTGGCCTCCTGGCTGGGATCTGCTGCCTAAATGTCCCAGGCCAATACCAGGCGAAGGTGGGAACAGGAGCACAGAGAACTGGTGGCCCAGAGAGCTGCTCCACCGTGGGGCCACTGGCACCACCTTCTCTCCCCACCCACCCCAAGCCCTAGTCTTTTCCAGTCTGCCTCTTGCCCCAAGAGTCGTCTCCGGATCCACTGATTTATTGACTGAGACGTTTACCATCTTGAGGAAGTTCTCTGATAACCTTATGAAGATTTTGAGGTCGTGCCTTCCGCGCCTCCTTTTTCTTGCTGGTTTTCCTTAGTGTGGAAGCTATGAGGGTGCCTTTTCCCGCGGTCCCTCTGCCTGGTCCAGGGGACAGAGGCATGGGGCAGGGGGCTGGGGTGGGGGGTGCGCGGGAAGCCCGGAGGACGCACCTCCACCCCCAGCCCACCCCGGAGATCAGAGTGGCGCCACCTGGTGGCCACGCCCCATCATTGTACAGACCCAGCCAATGGGTGCGGTCGGGGGCGTGGCCTTGCGAGTGGTCCCAGAAGTTACCGAAATCCAGCTTACGTGTTGGCTCTGGCCCAGGAGGATGGAGCACCCAACCTGCGGCGCTGCTGGGTGTCCCGCAAGGGAAACAAAGGCCCCGGCTGTGAAGCCCGGCTTCCTCCATCCCCTGCACCGGCTCTGAGCAGGCTTCCTGGGCCTCTGTGGCCTTTGCTGGAATCTGGGGTTCTACTACTTGGCAAGGACGTTGGAGAGTCAGATGGGGTGACCAGGGCCAGGAAACAGGGAAGGTGTGAATGCATCCTCTTTCTTCCCTTTCAACAATGTGTAACCCAGCTGGGGACATATGCCTCCCCCACCCAAGGTTCCTTGACCCCAAGGTGGAGTTCTCTGCCGGAGCTCCTGCAGGTCAGCCAACATTAAACCCCTGACTGTTAGAAGCAGTCCCAACACACCCATTTTTTTAAAAAATAGTTGCCTGTGAAAAGAATTCCTTGGAGCAGGAATTGGTCCCCTTGGCCTTGTTCTGGGTCCCTGGATTCTAGAAGTTTACAATGCAGCAGCTGGGTAGTAGCCATCTCTGCAAGGGCAGCAAGCCCACGACTCTCTGCCTGCTCCCCACTCCGGCATTATCGCCAGGGGGGCTGTCCCTTGCTCGTCTGCCCTAGAGAGTGGCCTGCAAGAGCAGAAAGATTCCATGTGGGGCATCAGCCTGAAAGCTCGGGCCTCTGGCACCCTGGTGTGGCTGCAGGTACGTTCTCCTACATCTTTGCCTGCCTCTCCTCGCATCTACCACATTTAGTCTGTGACCCAGTGCACCGGCCGGGGAACTGGCCACTCCCTTCTGTCTGCAGGACAACTGCCTCCAGTCCTACCTTCCACCTCCTGCCTTGCTCCTGATTCTGTCATGCATCCATTGGCATCTTCCCGTGGTGCAAATCTGCTCCCGTCGGTCATGACCTAAAACACTTTCATCCTCCAAAGTGGCTCTGTCACAGGCCCCAATCCCTTCTCCACCTTAGGACCCAGAATATGACACTGCACCCAACAGACAAACTGGGTGACCCCAGCCCCCACCCCATGCCTTTCCTCATGCTCAGGACATGACTCTTGGCCTCCTCCCCTCAGAGGGCGACCTTGAGACGTCCTTGGGGGAGGTCAGTTAAGAGATGAGAGGGCAATTCTGGCAAAACCTTCCTTGAAGAAATTAGGCAGTTGCCTGCGCTAAATGTGGAAAATGGGATAGTGCTTTTTACATTAGAGTCCTTCCTGAATTTTGGAGACCTGAACCCCGGAATGGCAAGATCCGGGCACCAGCGTTCAACTTCCACAAGGAAAAGCAGCTCCTTCTGAGTCAGAGCTTTGCAGGAGCCGGTCACTGGCGAGAGAGCGCGTGTGTATGGCACAGGGTCGCTTGTCACAGAGAACATGATTGCATTTACAAAAGTTGGTGCGACACAAATTTTCAGGAATCCACTTGGCGCTCTCTGAGAGGTAGAGCGCATCCCTTTTCTAGATTCCAAAGAAGTTATGTACCGGGGGAAGCTGGGTATATTTGCTGCCAAAAGGTGCTTTATTTTTAGCCAAATGAGACAAGCGGAGCCAGGAGGGGTGCGGCTCCTGGGGGTTGGGTGGGTGTGGTGGTGACGCGTGCTTGTGCTGGGAGCTGCCAGGTTCCAGAGGGGCCTGTCACCTTTGTCACGTTTGGGAAGGTGTTCCCTTTCTGCAAACATCTGCGTGGGCGGGGCCGTGGAGGGAGTCATTCCTTCTCCCCCGAGGCACCAAGATGCATACCAAGTGCAGCCAGCCATCACACATTCTGAATTTACAAGGTGTTTGTCCTTCACTGGTTGCTCAAAAGGGATGTTGCTGAGATGATGGGAATGCTAACACTGGTGAGGGGACGGAAGGGGTGGCTCTGGCTGCTGCCACCTACCCGCTCGGCCTCCTCACCTTGCACCTCCAGCTGGCTGAGCACCCCAAGCTCAGACCCTTTGTGGGCTTGCAAGGAGCCCTTGTGGCAGGAGCCCGCTCCCGCTGGACACGTGCCTTCTGTGTGGGTCCCAGACATGGGACCTGGTGGCACAGAAAGGACACTTGCTGCTTCTCTGGGAAGCACCTTCTGGGATGGAAACTGCCGGATCTTTTTCCAAAGGGAAGGTGTGCAGGATTGCTGCAAGAGATTGCTGGGTGCTGGGCCTGGTGGAGACCCCTGGCCTGATAGGGCAGCGCCTGAGGCGTCCATTGGCCAGGGGTGGTGGAGACACAAGCACGCAGCTTCTCGGCCTATTCTGGAGGGGCACCAGGAGGCTGTCCCCTACGTGCAGGTAAAACCTCTCCACCATCAGGCCACTGTACTGCTTGAAAGCCTATTGCTAAAAATGGGCCCCTCTTCTAAAATGCAGACACTCTCGGAGGGGCTATTCCTGAATCTTCTAGAGGTTTCACACTCTGTGCTCGCCCAGCACTTTGTGTCCCCATTGCCAGAGCGTCGTACTGTTCCATGGTCCTTGCCTGTCCATCACCTGAGCTGGGACAGAGTCTGCTCTCTTTGAAGCCTCAGGACCCACTGAGGCCAGCAGAAAGTAAGTAAACAAATGGATGACCCATTGGCCAGAGCATCAGTAGCCACTCTGGTGTCCCCTGGCCTGGCTGCAGGAACGGGTTGCCCTCATGATGCTCATGTCACTGAAGGATGCATCCTCAAAGGTGAAATATAGACGACTTGTGGCCTCCGTGAACACGACGTCACTGTGCCCAAGGTCAGGTGTGAAGATGGGGCTGGCAGTGTCCTGCCCATGTGCACCCACGTTGGACTCGTTTCTTGGGACTCTACCACAGCGTAAAATACCAGGGATGTGTGCACTCACCGTTCTGGAGGCCAGAAGTCCAAAATGAGGTGTAGGCAGTGCCGGGCTCCCTCTGAAGGTTCTAGGGGAAAAACCTTCCGTCTCCAGGCTTCTAGTGGTGGCTGGCCATCCTGAGTTCCTTGGCTTTAGAGGAACACACATCCCTGCAGTGTTTGCCCCATCTGCACATGGCCTACTTTGTGACTCTCTCCTCCTCATAGGGACACCAGTCACTGGACCCGCCCCACTCCAGCATGATATCGTCTTAACTTGATGACATCCACAAAAACTTATTCCCAAGATGTCACATTCTGAGGGTCTGGGCAGACATGAGCTCTGGGACAGGGGTAGGGGGGTGGACACTACTCAACCCGTGGCACCCACTCTCCTGCTGGGACAGACATGCTGTGTTAGACGGGTAGGTGCCAGGGTGGTCTTCATTTACAGAGAGCAGAGAGGGCTTGGGAGCATGATGCAGGAGAGTGTTTTGAGGTTGCTCAGTTCTCCCGCAGCGGAAGCTTGCTGCTCAACCCTCCTTAGCAGGAAGGGCCGTTGGTCCCCTCGATGAATGAAACCCAGGAAGAGGAGGTCTGGAGGCGAGGGAAGCTGGGGTCCCTGGAGAGAGGGGAGAGCAGCAGAAAGGTATCTATGCCAGCTCAGGGGCTGGACCAGGAGGCTCCTAGTGTAGACGGCGCCCCAGCTCTGGTGCTGAATAGTCACTCTCATTAGCCAGCTGCACCATCAGTGGTAGGCTTATGTTTCTCCCCAATTTTGGGTCTTAAAAATATTCTCATCACTTGGATTTTTATCTTTGCCTTGGAATGTTCTTAGAATGGGTTTCCTGCCCTGGATTGCTTTAGGAAAGTTCTACTACTCCAGGGCACGCTCCTTCTCCAAAAAGGACAACTTAAAACTGAGCTAAACAAAGCAGACCAGTTATCCCAGTGTGGCCTCCCCGAAGCCCCCAGGCCTCGCTGGCTGCTCTGACTTGGCCAGCAGTGCCAGAGAGTTCTCCAGGGTAAGAAAAAAGAGGCCACTCGCCATCTGCCTGGTTTTTCCACTCCTGTGTTCAATGTCTTCTCATCCCATTCAGAAAATCTCTTCTCTGTAATCTTCGTATACCTTTGATATAAGTTCAGACCAGCTCCTGTAGAGTTGGGATGTCCCAAGGCAGGGGCTGGCAAACTCTTTCTGCAAAGGGCCAGGAAGTAAATATTTTAGACTCTGCGGGCCAGGTGGTGTCTGTCTCAGCCGCTCAATTCTGCCCGGGTAGCGCCGAAGCAGTCACAGACGATATGGAAATGAACAAGTGGGGATGAGTGCCAGTAAAACTTTGTCTGCCATTCCTCGGTTTGCCAAAGAGCTTGTGGGGGCACCCAGAAACCATTGTGTCCACCTTTGTCCCTGTAGAAAGGTGAACAGCTTCCTTTCTTCTTTCTCTCTCCTTCATCAATACTCATCCTCAGCTCCCTTCCTGGAAGTGCATGGAGACCCCAGCGAACCCCGTGCGCTGGGGGGTGGGGCTCCAGGTCCAGTCCCTACTTTCCTTTAGAAGGTTCATCTTTGGCGGGTTTGGGTCCTCTGCCAGATCTCAGGCTGGTGGCTACCCTCTGACCTTACCCCAGGGCCACCTCAGGGCCAATGACCCTCAGCCTTCGACAATCCCTCACCCCCAGCACTGAGGCTCAGGCTGTGGTCCTCTGTACCCCCGAAGTCACTTTAGCTCCCCCCTCGGCATTCCTGAATCCTGACTACCACCCACTCCATGAGCCTTACAACTCCTCTGTCCGTGTTTGAGAGCATAAGGTTCTAGGTGACAATCTCTTCCCTAAATACCTGCCTTCACTTCCCTACCTGGAAATCAGACCTTGCTGCCCTCCCCAGGCTCCAAGCCCACCTATGGGCCAGGCTGTGTGGTGAGAGGAGCTGGGGGAGGAAGGGATGGGCCTTTCCTGGGCTTTGCAGCATCTTGTCGAAACAAAACTAAGTGAGCTTTGCTTCCCTAGCTTTTCGCTTGGAAATAATTGTAGACTCACAGGAAGTTGCAGAAACAGCGCAGAGCAGCCTGTGTGCCCCAAACCCAGGTAGAAACGAGCTTTTGATGGCAAAAGTACCCTGTAGGCTTAGAAGAAACAGTGCGGGTTGGCTCTAAGTAACATCTTCATCCCCTTCTTCGGCGGCCTGCTGTGCCACCCCAGGCCAGCTCCCCAACACTCCTGCTCCACTCTGCACCTGACCAGGCCCCACCCTGGTTGCCCAGCCCCTGCTGAGTCCCAGCTGGGAAGGGAGATGCTATAATGGGGAGGGGGCTGCTTGGTGGCCACCCCTGCAGATGGGGATGCTGAGATTCCATAGGAGGAGAGGGGCTGGGGCTGGGGCTGGGGCCGGGGCCCCCTCCTCGCTCTGCATTCCTTGCAGGCTTGTCTTAGGGTCTCATTTCCCTGACACCTGGTCTCCACTCGGCACACACCTGGGGGCCTCGATGCATGGAGCAGGTCGAGGGTGGGGAGCCGGTGCCTGGGTGGGCCGGGGAAGTGTGGAGGGGCCGTTCAGACAGCATGTCCAGGCCACGCTGTCCAACCCAGCGCCATTCTCAGAAAGTTCTAGATTGCAGTTCGACTTCTTGACTGCTCAGAAACAGTGGGGTCTGGGGTGGAGTTGACCAGCCTCTCAGTGCCAGCAGTGGGTTTTAACAGGAATGGGCAAGTGGCCGTGTTATGGGGTGGAGGAGACCAGATAATCATACTTCTAGAGCTTTCCAGATGCAAGCAGGTACAGAAGAGCCGGGCAATCTGAACCCTGGACATTTCAGAGCTGGAAGGGAACTCACTAAGGACAGGGTTACAGAGAGGCAGCAGGACTGCAGCTGCTGAAAGTTGTATCCAGAGCTGTGTTTCTCAACGCGGTTTCACTCTTGTCCCCTGAAGAGCCTTTTCTGGACTTTTTTTCCTAATTGGCCCAACCCCGATGAAATGCTAACCCCGCATGTGTACTGTGTATCTGCTTATGTCTTCTGTTCCCCTGGAGGACCACAGACCATCAGAATAACTGAATTTTTTTGCCCCCCACCCCACTCCCCAAAAAATTAGTCTCCACCCCTTTGGGGGCAATGACACACCCCTGAATGAACGACAGAGGTCATCTGCTCTAACTTCCACGGTGACCTGCTCACCATCAAAGACATTGTGTCTTCAGGTCCTGCAACCAACACGGAGGGGTGGTGGGGGTCTAGCCAGCACTCCCCCCCCACACACACACCTTGGCAGTTAGTTGGGTGGTTTAATATCATGCACAGGCCACAATGTACCGGCAACTGCTTTGAGTTCTCTCTCTTCTCTTTGGGGAAGGAACCACTCAGCCCCATGGCCTAGTCTGGCCAACTCTCCCCCTCTGAGGGGCTGGGGGACTCGCCGGTGTCCTCGTCTCCCTGTGAAGCCCCTGCTTCCTGTAGGAGGGGCTCCGGACGCAGTTTGGCTGGAAGCCCCAGGAGTGGATGGGAGACATGGGGGCCTGCAGAGGGCCCGGGCTGGTGGAGGAGACCCTGGGAAGGTGAAAGAGACCCCTGGGCAGGGGATGTGTGGAGGAGACCCTGGGCGTGTGGAGGGGGCCCTGCCTTGGGCTTGTGAGCACAGTGGCAATGAGGAAAGGGGGGATGCAGGATGCCCACGAGGCTGTGGAAGGAAGATGGGGGCGTTTCACCTGCTGCAGCCACCACGGTTCTCGTGCCCTCTGCCCTTGGCCCTTTGTCCTTGGCCTTTGCCTCCCTTTCCCTCCTAGGGCGATGGAAGCTTCCGGCCAGTTATTCATTTCCCCGAAATCATTGAGCATCCATCTCTGGTCACTGAGAAGAGGATTTTCTCCTTCGGGGGTGGAGGTGGGGGTGAGGGGAGCCACACCTGCTGCTGCTTGGGGAAAGGACCCAGATGGCTGTAGAGGAACGAGGTCCCTGGTCCTCAGGCCCGGCCTGGACCGACCTCAAAGGGGAGATTGCCGAGCGGGGTTCCTGGAGGAGATGGGGCTTTCCCACCCAGTACTCCAGGGCTGCCTGTCTTCCGGGTATGAGGCAAGGGTGGGTGGGGTGGGGGGAGCCCCAGGTGGCCTCAGACCCCTGTCCTCCACTCCTGGGGAGGCTAGGAGACAGCTGCTTCCGCCGGGAGGGGCCTGGCAGAAAGGTGGAGGCCCTGAGGGAGAGGAGGGACAAGGATTCCCCCAGAGCGCGGCGCCCCGCTGGGACCCCAAACACCCCCCCTCCCCGGAACCCCTCCCCGGCGCTGACAGCGAGCCCACCCCCACCAAAAGGCAGTAACAGGCGCGTTCTCCTGGTATGGTGGTTGTCAGGGCCTTGGGACCAACTGGGTTTACAAAAATAAAGTTGTATCATCTGCTGCGGGAACCACATTCCCTAAAACAGGTTATTAAGGGGAAGTGGGGAATATCGGAAGCAGATGGAGGAGCCCTTGCTTTGCATAACGTGCCATTTTCATGGCTCAGAAGGCTCCATGGAGGGAATAATGTATAGAAATACACATACGTAAGCCTTTGGTTGGAAAACAGAGACAACTGATCAACCACTAAAATAGATTTGAGAAAGACAAAGCTGCTGGAGGGGGTGGGCTGGGGGGGGGTGGAAGAGTTGGACGGGAGAGGATAAAAAACAAGTCTACTAGCAAATACAGAATTACCAGGCACAGCTGCAGAGCTGTGCTCCCCCAGGTTCTTTTTTAGTGTCGCAGTTTCAAGTCTGATGGGTTTTATATATGCAACTGCAGTATGGGGTTTCCAAAAGACCTGGCTTTTCTTCTTTCTCCCAGAAAGGCAATTCAAAAAGGGGGGTGGGGATGAGGGGGGGAAGAAAAGAAAAGAAGAGCGTAGTTGTCGGAAAGCTGACTTGAAGATCCTGGCAGGGAAGAGGTGGTGTGAGCTCTCTGCTTCCCCAGAGACCAAGAAGAGGAGCTAAAAAAAAACCCTCTTTTGTTTGGGAAGGCGGCAGAGTGGTTGCTCCTTGCACAGAAGCAGAAGTAGCCAAGAGTGAGGGGTAGAGAGAAGGTGTGATCAGAGAAGAGGTTAAGTTCAGGATGCAGGAAGCGGGGGGCAGATACCCCACCCCTGGGATTGCCCACCAGTGTCAGGCGGGCACTTGTCCCTGTACGTGTGCCAGCTGGGGTCTTTTGGAGTGACGTCACTGTGCAGGAAGGGGCAGCTTCCAATCACCAGACGGTGGGTTTAGCACCAAACTCTCCCCGTGGCTGGTCTTGCCACCCAATGCAGGCGTTGACGGCAGAGCCTCTGCAGAAAACAAGCCATGCTTGGGTCATCTGGCCCCGACCGTTTAGATTATGAAGTGTCCCAGGCAGCAGGGCTGTGGGTCGGCGTGCATCCATTCCCAGAACTGAGCTCAGTTTAGGGAGGACAGCACTGCCGCCCGCCGCTCACCCAGCACCTTCTCTGATTCTCCATGTGCAAACCAGTTGTCTGCTGTTCCCCCATCTCTTGCAGACCTCAGTTGCTTCTTCTATCACAGTCCGGGGCAGCGGTGGGGCTGGGCATCGCTCTTGGCTGACATTTAAGCCGCAGTCCGGCCATGATTCTTTGCAAGCACCCATCGGTGAGGGAGATGCAGCCTGGTGGCAGCTCCCCAAGATCTAATAGCACGTGAAAGGTGACAAATGTATGCATGACACTCCCAAATTCTCCTCACCTCCCTTTTGGGAAGGAAGTCATTTGGCTCAAGCCCACGGTCCAATTTGGTAGACCAGCTGGCTGCATCGTGAGCCAATTGTTGCTGCCGGTTGCCTGCTGCCTCCTGGGGGTTTGCGTGTGTGGTTGTGGCAGAGCCGGCCCGCTGGCCGCCTCAGAGTTGTGTTTGCCACCATGGGTACCAGGCTGTGACCAGAAGAAGCTGCCCAGCGGGGACTGTGCCCCAGCCCCTCAGGCTACGAGGGGGGCTGCATGGCCTAGCAGTTGCTACCTGATGATTATGAGTGGGAGAGACGCTTAAAAAAATATTTTTATTGAGAAATATCCACACACGTAAAGAGTCCAACCGCATTATACAATCAGTGGCTCACAATATCACCACGTGGTGTGTATTCTTCACCATGATTGTTTTTAGAACATTTGCATCAATGAAAAAGAAGAAAAAACGAACTCATGCATCCCATACCCCTTAGCCCTCCCTCTCACAGTATTTCAATCTACTCACTTTTTACCCTTTCTACCCCTATTATTTATTATTTATTTTACTCACCTGTCCATACCCTGGGTAAAAAGGAGGATCAGACACAAGGTTTTCACAATCACACAGTCACATTGTAAAAGCTGCATCATTATACAATCATCTTCAAGAATCAAGGCTACTGGAACACAGCTCTACAGTTTCAGGTAGTTCCCTCCAGCCACTCCAATGCACCATAAACTAAAAAGGGATATCTGTATAATACATAAGAATAACCTCCAGGATAACCTCTCAACTCTGAAATCTCTCAGCCATTGAGACTTTATTTTGTCTCATTTCTCTTTCCCCTTTTGGTCAAGAAGGCTTTCTCAATCCCAGGATGGCAGGTCCTGACTCATCCCTGGGAGTACTGTCCCATGTTGCCAGGGAGATTTACACCCCTGGGAGTCATGTCCCACATAAGGGGGAAGGCAGTGTGCTTGCCTGCTGAGTTGGCTTAGAGAGAGAGGCCACATCTGAGCAACAAAAAAGGTTCTCTGGGGTGACTCTTAGACATAATTATCAGTAGGCCTAGCTTCTTCTTTGCAGGAATAAACTTAGGGGAAGGCCCCAAGATTGAGGGCTCAGCCTATTGAATTGGTTGTCCCCACTGCTTTCAAGAATATCAGGAATTCCCCAATTAGGGAATTTGAATATTTTCTAACTCCCCAGTCCCCCAAGGGGACTTTGCACATACTTTTTCATTCTCTGCCCAAATCACCCTGGGGTATATTGGGTCACCACACTAACCTGTACAATCCAACAAGATCTCACACCCTATTTAAGATTGCACGTAATTATGGTGTTTGAATAAACTGACCATACAAGCTAAATTAGATAATGAACTGCAGAAATATAAATTTTGCACCAAATAAACAATCCCCTCCTTTGGTCTCACATAAAAGTTATTTTAAAATAGTCAATATCATCCTTTGCCCTGTATTCTGATTTACCTTAGTCCTATCCAGATTAGCTTCATTCGTATCTCTAGTTGAAGTCTGGTCACTTTTTCAACTTTCTAAACAGTTCTTGTATGGCGTACTGCTGACTTCCATAGCTTCAGAGCTGAAACTCTGAGCCTCAGATGTCCTGCAAATTAAGGTGGCTACTTTTAGCAGTTGAGTTCTAATAAAGCCAGCCATTAGTGTTTTTCTACCAGGCCATAGACCAGCACTTTCCACCCAGGTTTGTCAGTCCCCAGTGTTTTTCTAGCTTGCTCAAAAGAATTGTTCAAATTACAAATTAAAATAAATTTCCATCCACTTTGAATTAAATTTCCTGCTAGGATGTATATTCCAGCAAGTTAAGAGAGAACTCCAATTAAAAAATCCAAGCTTCACTTTTCTTGACTCTTGAGATGAAGAAACAGTCTTTCTCATTTTTTGGTGAGCTGGTTTGGAACTTAGAGAGTCCAAGGAATGGATAGCAGGAAGCTTCTGCTGGGTAAGTTGAAGGTTTTAGCTCCGGCTGCCTGATGTAGCCTCAGCTCTTGCTTTAATTGGTGGCCCTGGTCTCAGCTGGGGTGCTTCTGCCACCAGGGGACATTTGCCTGGAGACTCGTTTGGTTGCCACCGCTTGGGAAAGGGGTGGGAGGAGTCTAAGATGCTGCGGAACAGCCAACAATGGGCAGGGCTGATGGGGGCAGCCCTCACAAAACATAACCAAAATGCCAGTAGTGCCGTGGTTCAGAAATTCTGCCTCATGGGGGCACCCGCGAGCTGAGGTGACGTTGGATCCTTTCCACGCGAGGGCACCTGAGAGCTGCTCCTTTACCCTGTGCCACCGAACACTTGGTGCTCGATGGTGAATCACATGCAGGACTCTTGTTATTCAATCCCGCCAGGGTGCGGACCCCAAGTTCTTGGCACTGACAGACTGAAACAAGGCCCGGCAGGGTGGCTGGAGCCTACATCTCCCGACATGGGGAAGCTTCTCTGTCTTTCCAGGCACTGTGCAAAGCTGGTCTCCTTTATTTTTAATGCAACTTATTGAGATATATACACATGCCATATAATCATCCAGCATATACAGTCACTGGTTCAAAGTATCATCATATAGCTGTGCATTCATCACCATAATCAATTTTTTTCGTGCAAGAACTTATTTATATTTGTTGTATTTATCAGTGGGACATGTAGGTCTATACAACCCCTTTCAATCATGTTCCCCTTCAATATGGTAATATTACTTATAGACCCACTAGATTTCACTTCTGTCCATTCCCTTACGTTAAAGTTCAACCTCATTAGCTAACCGTTCACCTACTTCTAGCCTCCGGGTATCTGTAGGTCCCTTATATTCTGTATTATAAGCCTCTGATTTTTACCTTTACTATGGTCATAAAAGTGGAATCATACGGTATCTATCCCTTTGTGTCTGGCTTATTTCACTCAGCATTATGTCCTCAAGGTTCATCCATCTTGTCATGTGTTTCAGGACATCATTTCATCTTACTGCTGCATAATATTCCATCGTGTGCATATACCGCATTTTGTTAATCCATTCGTCTGTTGATGGGCACCTGGATTGTTTCCATCTCTTGGCGATTGTGAATAATGCTGCTATGAACATCGTTATGCAAATGTCTCTTTGTGTCGTTGCTTTTAGCTCTTCTGGGTATATACCAAGCAGTGCTATGGCTGGGTCATAGGGCATCTCGATATTTAGTTTCCTGAGGAACCGCCAGTCTTCCATAGTGGCTGCACCATTATACATTCCCACCAGCACTGCATAAGTGTCCCAGTTTCTCCACATCCTCTCCACATTTGTAGTTTTCTGTTCGTTTAATAGCAGCCATTCTTATAGTATGAGGTGGTATCTCATTGTAGTCTTGATTTGCATTTCCCTTATAGCCAGTGAGAATGAGTATCTCTTCATGTGCTTTTTAGCCATCTGTATTTGCTCTTCAGAAAAATGCCTATTCCTATCTTTAGCCCATTTTATATTTTGGTTGTTTGTTCATTTGTTGTTGAGTTGTGTGATTTCTTTATGTATGAGGAAATCAGACCTTTATCGGATGTGTGATTTCCAAATATTTTCTCCCATTGAGTTGGTTGCCTCTTCACCTTTTTGACAAAGTCTTTTGAGGCATGAAAGCATTTGATTTTGAGGAGTCCCCATTTGTCCATTTTTCCTTTCATTGCTTGTGCTTTGGGTGTAAAGTTGAGGAAGATATGTCCTATTCCTAGGTCTTGAAGATGTTTCCCTACATTTGCTTCTAGGAGTTTTAGGGTACCGGCTCTTATATTTGGGTGTTTGATCCACTTTGAGCTAATTTTTGTATAGGGTGTAAGGTAAGGACCGCTTTCATTCCACAATCAGTCCATGAACATTTTCATTATTCCCCAAAAATACAAATTGAAAAGAACATCCTCAAACAACCCATACCCCATATCTCCCCGCTATTATTTATTTATTTTTATCCTTATTTTTTGACTCCTCCGCCCATACACCGGACAAAGGGAGCGTTGGGCCAGGCTCCTTTCACACTTGCTCCTGGGACAGACAAATTGGCGTCCAAGTGCGATGGCGGTCCCAGGCTCGGTCCTGACTCAGTGCCCTGCTCACTGCCCGGGGGGGACAACGGAGAGGAGAAGAGCTCCAATGACTTGAAGTTGGCATCCCGGGAGGAAAGACGTTGGCACACGTTTCAAGGAGGTCACTGTGGAGGAACCCCAGGGCATGCTAAGGGAGTGAAGGTGGCTTTTTGCTCTTGCTTCCTTCCTTTCAGCCACCAAGGTGGCTGCTGAAGGAAAGAGCTTTCCCACCTCCGTGAAGCCGGTGGAGGGACCTCCATGCAAGGACCATTTGCTTCCATTAAGGCCGAGCCAGAGTGTTTGCAAATATTGGTTCAAGGAGGTGGCTCTGAAACTGGGGTTTGGGCACCTGCCTGGACCTTGTTTTTGACAGTATCCTCTTGTCAACTCATTTTTTATGCAAATGAGGAGCTGAATTATTTTATTAACTCTGAACTCTCCAGAAGCCTGGGCTCCTCTCTCTGTAGGAAGTCTAGAGATTTCTCAATCACAGAATGCGCCGTCCCAATGAGATCTAGTGCTCCTTTGACCCAACTCTTTGGTTTCATTGATGAGGAATCTGATGCCCAGAAGGGAAAGGCAATGAGGAGTGTAAGAGTCAGACTAAAACCAATTCTTCATCCTCTCTTCTCTGCTTGAGGATGTAAAGCCCACTGACCCCTCAACATGTGCCCGGGAATTTGTTTCATTGGCTGGAGGTGGTGGTGAGGTGGGTAGGGGGAGGGAAGGGATGCAGAGAGACTGTGGAAAGTAAGATCTGAGGACTTTGGTCTCTTCACCATGAGGAAGAGAGAAGTGTCATGGAAGCTTCTGCACCTACATTTCAGGAAGGTCTCTGAGAGCACAGATTTCCATTTCTTCCCTCCATGCCATTTCCCAGTTGTCTGAAGGTGTAGAACCCCTGTGGGGTTTGGTGGGGCCAAGGGACACTTAGCCCAAGTTTAGTTCCATTTAGTTCCTTTCATACCTGAAACATTAGACCTGTCTAGTCTTATCTCTTATTTCTGCATCCAGAAATCGGTTAGTATATCACATGGGGGATATAGAGTTTACGCAGCTCCTGCCCCGAGGGATGTCCCAGAGCCCTGTGAGAATGTGGTCATGGCTCCTGGGTTTGTCCTTTGGGCTTTCTCCTCTCTTTACTTGCCGGGGCAGGTTGGATCTGACTTCCATGTGGCAGGCTTTATCTCTGCACCCCAAGTGCACACACCTGGAAATGCTCCTGGGGGTATGGTCCCGGTTTCCCAACAATCAGGGGTTGGAAGAACGCAAGCTCACAATGAGCAAGTGATTGGTGGCAGACCCCGGACCAGGTCTTCCCACCTTCTCTGCTCTGTGCACTACCGCTTCCTTATTCAAGTATTTACTGAGTATCATCTCTAAGTCCCTCTTCTTTGGGCTGTGGGGATGCAGAAATGCGTAAGAGAAGGGGCCTGGCCTCAATCAGTTCAGGGTGTTGTGAGAGATGGGATGCGGGCATTGAAGGATGGGTGCCAGCAGGTCATTGAGAGGGGCTCTGGGTGGAGAGGTGAGCGGGAAATGGTAAGCACCAAAGAGCCCTTCCTGGCCGAGTCGACAATCCCAAAGGGCCATGGAGATTTGGTAGGATGTGGACCTGAGCAGATGGGTTGTCACCCTGAGCGTCTTCTCAAGACCGTGGGTATTTGTGTGCTAGAAACTCTTTCGATAGGAGCGCTGCTCCTCGGATAAGCTCCAGCAGGAGGGCATTCTTTTCTTTCTGTAGGTGAGTCCCTGCTTTCCTGAGAGGCACGCCATGCCTCTGGGTTTGTGTTGGGATGTGGCACAGTGCTTAATGGTGACACTGCCTTCCTGTGAAAGGGACAGGGAGAAAGGAGTCTCAGGAGTCATGGCCTACAAGCTCAGCCCTGCTGCCTCCAGGTCGCTTTTGTGTCAGGAAATGGAGCTGGGGACTCACAGTTACCCAGGGCTGGTTTTTGGAGAGTCATTAGAGGTTCTGACTTGGGGCAAAGTGTTGCCTCTTGTGAGATGTCCCTGTCCAGGGCTCCTGGGATTAGAGCTGTTTGCAGAAGAGAAGGCATAAGAAGGCAACCTTCTCCTCGGAGTGGGGCCTGGGGCACGGGGGACAACACGACGCCCAGAGTGCCTGTGCCGGTTTGAAAGGATTTATGTACCCTAGAAGAGCCACGTTTTAATCCTAATCAGTCTTGTGGGAGCAACAGTTTCTTCTAATCCTTATTCAGTACTATAGGTTGGAAACTTGATTAGGTTATCTCCACGGAGATGTGACTCCATCGGCCGTGGGTATTGAACTTGATTAGATGGAGATATGTCTCCACCCATTCTATGTGAGTCATGATCAGTTTACTGGGATCCTACAAAAGAGGAGATGTTTTTGGAGAGAATGTCTTTTGAGAATGACAAGAAATCCACAGCAGAGCCAAACAGAGCCACGAGGTCGAGAGAACCACAGAGTCCAGCAGCCAGCAACCTTTGGAGGGGAAGGAGAATGCTCCTGGGGGAGCGTCACGAAGCAGGACACCTGGAGAGGAAGCTAGCAGATGACGCCGTGTTCGCCATGTGCCCTTCCAGATGAGAGAGAAGCCCTGACCGTGTTCACCCTGTGCCCCTCCACTTGAGAGAGAAACCCTGAACTTCATCAGACTTCTTGAATCAAAGTGTCTTTCCCTGAAGGTGTTAGATTGAACATTTCTATAGACTTGCTTTAATTGGGACATTGTCATGGCCTTAGAACTGTCTATTTGTGACTTACTACTTCCCCTTTTTAAAAAGCCATTCCTTTTCTGGTATATTGCATTCCGGCAGCTAGCAAACTGGAGCAGTACCTTTCACTCATTTCCACCATGAGAGGCTTGGACACACCCTAGAACAATTTCCAGCTGTCGAAGCTCCTTCTCCAGGGCCTTCCCTCTACCTCAACCTTCTCCTGCCCCCAGCCCCTCGCTGTGGGTGACAGCTGGTGATGGGGAGAAGCAGGGGGCTTCTTGGCCCCGAGTCCTGGAACCGGTAACATCATTGAAATCCTGAGGTGCCTGCTTCACTGCCAATGGGAACCTGTCAGGCTGTACAATTAAAAGCTTTCCTACGCAGGATTTTTAATGACCTGAACGAATTCACCTATTTAAATTAGCAAAAAAAAATTAATAAATTAAGAAATAAATATAGAGTCTCAGTGGGGCTCTATAAGAAGCCTTGCTGCTCAAGGCTGTCTTTCCGGGACAGCTTCTGCCCCCATGTGATGGACGGGAAATGCCACTGACTCTGTAATCCCACTTTAGGAAGCCCAGAGCAGAGAAATTGTTAAAAGCGTCCAGGCTGATTATATCTGTAGTAAGATAGAAAAATTGGAGACCACCCACAGGCCCAGAAGTTGGGGACAGTTAAACTCTCATCGTAGATACGGACGGAGGCCTGGTCCAGCGGGAGCCTAGGTGGCGGAATTGGCGGCCTCAGTCCCGAGGGGACAGATGAAGGCTCAGCAGGGTGGGGAGGGCACAACCCGGGGCCCCCCAAGGAGAGACCCCTAATCCCCTCTTGGGGGCCCTTCCTGAAGTGCGGGATGGCCAAGGCAAGCCCTGGAAGCCAGAGGGGAGCCAGGAAAGGGGTGAGGGCATGTATATATGGGGTGGAGGTGAGCCAAGACCCAGGGCAGGGGGCAGGAGGACCAGTCTGTCATTTCAGTGGCACACCCCAGCCTCGGAGATGGCCCTGGAGAGGTCGGGAGGGGGCAGGCGGCGGTCCAGGCCAGCGGGCCATGCCCGGCACGGTGGGCATCTCTGTGTGCATGAGTTTAGCTCCCCCCCAGCTTTTTTGTTTCCTCTTCTAATTTGTTGCAAGAGCAGCTTTACTGGGATATAATCCTATCTCACGCAGTTCTCCCCTTTAAAGTACATGACCATGGTTTTTATGATAATCAAAGAGCTGGGCAAGATTTCCCATAGTCGAGTCTACAACACCTCCATCACCCCCTGGAAGAAACCCGGTGCCCATTAGCCGTCCCCACCAGGTTTCCATACCCGGCCCCGCACAGGCTACTGCAAATCTACTTTCCGTCTCTAATAGCTCTTTCGGGACATTTCCCATAAATGGAATCACTCCATGTGTGGCCTTGTGTGACTGGCTTCTCTCACTCAGCATCGTGTTTTCATATTTCATTTATTTTTTAATTGCCATGCAAATCCAGTTGGTCACCAGAATACTTTTTAAGGGAAAAATAACATGATCCTCTTCTATTAGGAAAAGGAAACTCAACTTCCTTTTTCAAAGATGTCGCCTTGTGGTAGAAGGAGGGGACAAGCTGAGGCGGAAATGGAAGATTCCAGGGCTGAATTTCTTCCTTTACCAGCCTCGTCTTGAGCTGGAGGGAAGAAAAGGGTCTGGGCTATTCCTTTCTCTGTGTCCACCTCCAGGCCGGCGACGTGGGGAGGAGGTGGGATTACGGTAAAGGGGTTCTAGAACCATCTGCGCCAGTTGCAGAGGCCACAAATGGGGAAAGAGAGAATTTAAATTACTGAGGGGAGGGTGGCCAGACTGCTTCTCCTCCCACCCACCTTTCTACCTTGAACCTGAGCTTGCTGGTCCCTAAGCCAGACAACTGACATCACCTGTGCTGTCTTTAAGCCAACTCTGACCAGGTGGAGCCATTCCCCCCAGAGCTCAGAAGGGGAAAGGCTCTCAGATCCAGGGCTCCGAGTGTGATAGCCTGTGCATGTGTGTGTGCATGCGCGGGCATGTTCATGCATGTTTGAATGCACACACATGTTCATGTGTGCCTTGAGTACACACACATGTATGCACATGCTTCTGTGTGTCTGTGTGTGCATGCAGGTATGTGCATTTGTATGTGCCTGAGTGTGTGCGTGTGTGTATGCACATGTTCGTGTCTGTGTGTGCATGCATATACACACGTTTGTGTGTTCACGTGTGCATGTGTATATGCATACATCCGTGTGTGTTTAAGTGTGTACATGTGCACATGTGCGTGTGTGCCTGAGTGTGTGCATGTGTGTATGCACGTGTTCGTGTCTGAGTGTGTGCATGCATATACACACATGTTCACGTGTTAAGGTGTGCATGTGTATATGCACACATCCATGTGTTTAAGTGTGTACATGCGCACATGTGCGTGTGTGTCTGTGTGCGTGTGTGTATGCACATGTTCATGTTGTCTGTGTGCACACGTGTATATGCATGTGTTTCTGAGCAAGTGTGTGCATACGTATGCGAAAACTGGTGCAGATGCTGGGGTGGGTGGGATCAGGCTTGTGGTTGCTCCTGGTGTGAGGGTCAGGCCAGGTTGCTTTTGAGTCTGGCTCCTCTCTGCACATCTGGGGGCTTCTCCCCGGTGGCCAGCAGTGGTTCTGCTTGTTGGGGCAGGATGGCTTCATGGCCGTGTGACAAGGGCAGAGGGCCCCACGCTGGGTTCAGTGCTCTCTGCTGCTGGCTTGAAGGGGCCCTTCCAGGGAGGCTATAACACTCTTTGGCCAGCCGCGAAGGCTGATCCCAATGCTCACCAGCCATCTGCACCTGGCCAGCCCCAAAGCCGGGGAGCAGGTGCTGGCCTTGTCACAGTGTGGCACTGGCAGCGCCCAGGCCCACGTGCCAAGCCTGAGT
The DNA here is from genome assembly GCF_023851605.1 of Tamandua tetradactyla. Classification (NCBI taxonomy): domain Eukaryota; kingdom Metazoa; phylum Chordata; class Mammalia; order Pilosa; family Myrmecophagidae; genus Tamandua; species Tamandua tetradactyla. The sequence goes on along the minus strand of NC_135332.1, from coordinate 71,813,178 downwards.
GGCAGGGGATGTTAGTCACCGTCAGTTCTGTGTCCCTGTGCTTGGAGAGGGCAGAGGGGTGCTGGCTGGTAGGCCAGGTGGCTCAGGGGTTGGGCCGGGGGCAAGTGCGTCTGTGGGTGGGAGCACGTGCCTACTTTTTATTGGAATTCTGCATCTCTGGCACCTGTCCCGGTACCCCCAGCGTGTCTACTTGGAAAGAGCAGCCCGATTGACTGTGGCTTCAGGCTGCCCCCAATCTCGGCCCAGCACACGCCTTTCCATCCCCCATCACCTTCCCTGGAAAAGGATGGGCTTGGCACCTGTTCTGCCGCGACCCGTCTCCAGGTGACGGAGAGCAACCTTGGAGCCCCCCCTGCCCTCGCTCACCCAGGCTTCCACTTCGTTATCTGCCCCTGCCCACCTGGTCGCCGTGCTTGCTGCCAAATCACAGCCCGCCTGGAGCGAGAGGGGTTTGAAGCTCATGGGGCGTGCATTTCCAGGCCCATCTCTCTGCTGCCTCACTGTCCCCTGACAGCTGCTGGAAGAGTGCAGCAGTAGGGCCTCTGCTCGACAGCCTTGCCCCTGGGGAGCGGTGGGATGCACAGGCTCCCAGGGGCGAGCCCATCTGCTAGATTCACAGCTCAGCCTCCCCCCGCCCCCGCCCCCGCCCCCAGCTTCGACTCTCCTGAGTTGATCCCAGGGCATCTATTCCAGGGGCAGGGTGCCTGCTGGCCCCGGGCTTCCCTCCTGGCGCTTCCCAGACAGCGCGTCCTGGAGACACCGATTTCCCAGCAACCCTGCCCCAACAGCTCCTGACCCCAGGAGCCGCTGCCCTCTCTTCCTTCAGAGAAAACGCTCCATTTGTGCCATTGCCACCCTCCATAATACGGGACGGCAATTCCTCAAATTGTTTCTCTAGAAACCAGGAACGAGCCTTGCTGGGACTGGTGCCAGGGACACAGCTTCTTTGCACTATTCATTTCCCAAATGTTCCCTGTTTATATTCGCTCATCTGATCCTCGAGGCTGTTCCGCTAGGGGAGGTGGGGAAAAGTGGCATCATCCCTGAACTATAGATGGGGAGACTGAGGCCCAGCATACCCCCGTGGGTCGGCCTTCCAGGGGCTCTTTCTCCTGTGGCCTCAAGCCAATTCTCCCTAACCTCCAACTCCGCGGCCTCTGGGGACTCTCTGGGTGGGTGTGAGCGACACGTCAGAGGTGCCCGAACAAGAACCAAATCTCAGGTGCCTGCTCCTTCTGGCATGGTCCGATCAGAGAGAGCTGGGTTCTTCAGCCAGGCCTACCGGACTTCAGCTGGACCCTGCCTCTGCTGACCCTCCCTCCTCCCAACAGCATCCCCTGTGATTCTAGCTGCTGTACTAGATTCTATGTAGTCAGGCCATGCACTTGAGTGAGTGATAGCTCATTTTCACTGCTTTGCGGGGTGATTAATTTCCCATAATAGCCCTCTGTAACACCCAGGCAGAAAGGGGAGAGAGGGAAAAAAAACCGACATTATCCACTTTGTGCTCAGAGTATAAACGAATTAGATTTAATTTCTGTTTAATTGTTTCCATAGCTCAACCTCTACTGACTTCACAAGATAATTTATTTTGCAGTCTCGGGGAGAAGAGGGAAGGAGGGGAGGAGGAAGGCTCAAGGGTGGGGGGACGGCCTGCTGGGGACCAGTTTAATTACACCTGGCATCTCATCTCCTCCTAAGGCGGGGTCTGGCTGCCTTCTCCGCCCCTCCCATTTGCTCCCAAGGATCAATACCCTGCCAGCCCTGGGGCCAGGTGCTTTCGAGAAGCCAGGGTGCTGCCAGGGACTTGGGTGCAGGCAGGAGCTGGGGAGGCGCGGGGGGTGGGTGGGGAGAAAGGATGGAGGGCAGCACGTCTCTAGGCTGGAGCTTTCGGGGTTACTGTCCATTTTGATTTTATGAAAATTATAACTTCCCCCAGCCTAAGTGATTTAACGAAAGTGGGGCTTTGCCTCCCCACCCTCTTCAGGGATGCAGGTGAGAGGTGGGGGCGGGTGGGTGGGCTTTGCTGGCCCTGCCCTCGTACTGAGGCTGAAAGGTGGGGTGGAGCCACGGCTGCCAGGGCCCCTGGTTTGTGAGTGGTGGGTGCCCTTGGCGAGCCCCCACAGGGGGAGGGGACGGCCCCCGCTGCGCTCCCCCCCTGCTCGGTTGTCCTGTGTGCTTCCTGAGATTGCACCCAGGAAGCCCCGAGCCCCCTGCTCTGTTGAGCTGCTCTCCGCTTTGTATTCAAGCAATCTGTGCAGATCTGCCCTGTCTTTGCCAGCCGGGCCTTGCTCTCGGGAGCATGGCGGGGAATGGGGGATCCCTGGCCCTCCCAAGACGCTGCAGGACCACCCCTCCTCTCTGCACAACCTCTGTCCTCTGTGGCTGGGCAAGGAGGCTCACAAAGCAGCAGCTTGAGCCGACATCACCGACGAGACCCAGAGAAGGGACGCCCCCTCCATTTTTGTGTGTGCGGTCGAGGGGGTGGGGGGGATCGAGGCCCAGTGGCACTACAGGATCTGGCCCAAGTAGGGCCAGTGCCCAGCCCCAAGCCCACGCCCTCCCGGACCCCAGAGCCTGCAGCTGCTCTGTTACAGGGTGCTGCCTGGCTGCCCTCTCTCCCATTCCATCTCACCCGGCAGAGTCAGGGAGCCTCAGTTTGTAGCCATAAAAACAATACTGGGCAGTCCCCCTCTCCCCTGACTCCCCGAGACCCCAGCTGGAGGTGTGGTGCTGGTGGCGCTGAGATGGGGTCAGGGCAAAGGGACTCCTCAGCCCACAGGGTGTCTCCAAACCCCAGACCCCGGGGCGGCCACAGGGCTGGGTGCCTGGGCAGAGCTGGAAGGGCCGCTTGTGCTGCCGCTGTGGCCGGGCTAACAGCCCAAGGGGCGTGGAAAGCTGCCTCCTTTGTATCTTGAACTGGCACATGCTAGTTGCTCAATAAACACTGCGTAGAGACTGCAAGTGGAAACACTGGTCCTCCTTGGTGTGCCTGGGGATGGGACGTAGGCTCTTGCGATGGGATCTGTGAGGCCGCTCCAAGCTGGAGAAGCTGCGAGGGCAGGAGGGAGGAGAGGGCCGGCGGGAAGGGAGCAAGGCAGGGCCCGGGCAGTCGGAGCCCCCTTGATCCGAGTCCCTAGCCGACGGTTTTAGAAAAGCCCCCGAGGCTGCGAGTCCTGTAGAGCAAGAGGGTCCAGCCGGCCTCCATCCCTGTATTTGAATAATCATCCCCTGCGTGTCCTTTCCACTGGGTGCCTCCGGGTGACTTCTCAGCAATGGCATCTGGACTAGGTGAGCAGGGCAGGGCACGTGGCGAGAGAAAGATGGCACATGGCACTATGTGCCCAAGATGCTAGGGAGCTGGGGTGTGCCCTGAGGCACGGCCGGCTGAGTGGGTGGGACCCAGAAGGCCGGACCCCCCGAGAGGTGGCTCTGTTTCCAGAAGTCTGCTGCCCCTACCCACAGTGGGGCATCGACACGTAGAGGAAAGTGTTTTACAGCCTCTTCGATCTGGTGGGGGCCATGTCCCACCTGCCCTCTCCTCCATTCGACGCCTGCCCGCCTTTTGCCCTTTATCTGCCTTTGGAGATTTCAACAATGGACATGGTTCCTTTGTCTTCCTTTGATGGACGTTTGTCACGTCCAGAGAAAGCTGGTGGAAGCAACAGCCACCAGCTGGCCAGAGCTCCGGCTGTCCTGGAGCATGGCCTTGGCCCTGCAGGCCACCCCCTCGCTGGTAGCCAGATTTCCCGGAGGAAGGGAGGGGACACGTGCCTTGCAGGGGAAGGGCAAGAGGCCTGGGCTCTGGTAGCAGGGCAGGGATTCAGGAGGCCAAAGCCTCAGCTGGCACACCTGGTCAGCCCGTGGTCCTACCCAGAGGTGCCTGTGCGGGACCCAAAGACAAGTAACCCTGAGAGGGCATCAGGGGTCAGCTGGCATGGGAGAAGTGATGCCGAGTTGAAACTGAAGAGCAGGGGGATTTTCTGTTGCAGGGCAGGGAAGCCATTCCGGGCGCAGGGAAGAACACAGGCCAACGCACAGGGCAAAGAGGGTTCCCAGGAGCCACAGGTGTCTGCTGGGTGCACCCTGGTGACGGGCCACTCCACAGCATCCCACATGACCCCTGGAGACGCCCCCGGCAGGTGCGCGGAGAGGGGAGAGGCCGGACGCAAGGCAGGGAAGCTGGGGGTGGGGGTCGCACGGGGAGTTGCCCGCCACGCCGGCCAGGGGTGCGCGTTGTTGGAAGCAGTAGGTGCCGAGGCCGGAGGTGGGGGCCCTGCTTGCTCAGGGGCCTGTGCAGTGGACCCTGGGGCAGCGGCGGAGGTCATGCTGCCATGTCGGATTGCTGCTGACCCCTGCAGAAGGGGCGGCCCTTGGCCCTGGGCTGCTCCTCGGGAAAGGGTCCTGTGTGCCATCCACCAAATCCTGCCCTTGCTGGAGAATGCGGCAGGTATTGGGGCCACGGGTCCCAGCAGGTCAGCAGGGCCCCGCGCTCAGCCCAGCCGCCCCAGGGGGATCCCGGGGAACTTCCCCCATGACGAGGAGAAGTCGGCGTAATGGAATGGGAAATAAACTGCTTGGGTTTTGCATAGCCCCGTCTTACAGAAAGCATGAGTGCTTTGGCCCCTGCCATGACTGTCCTTCGTCCTTCCCAGGTCGTGGGGCTCCCATGTCTGATGGCATCCTCTGCCCAAGTCACGGGAAACTCTGGACACACGTCACCCCCTTTGCATCTCCAGCGGGGCACAGGGCCTCTTCCGCCGCCCGCCAGGATGGAAAATGGCAGGGGAGGGCCCGGTTGGTCTGGCTGAGAGCGCACACCTGCTCTGGACCAATCTCAGTGCCTCTTGAACTTGGCGGAGAGGTGCCGCCGAAATGCACGGGTCAGCTGGGGTGGCCTCATGTGCACCCTCCTTCCTGACCCTGCCTGCACCCCATGTGGGTGGCGTTGCCCCAGAGCCTGCGAGCTTTATCACACTTCAGGTTTCCATGGTGAGACCTGAGGCTTGTCTTTATGTGTCTCTGTACCCCAGCCACCAGCACCCAGAGGGCTCTGAGTAGTGCATATTGCACACCTGGGTGAGAAAGTAGTGTGCAGAGCTGCATGTCAGCTGCCTGTGAACACCCCTGCTTCTGATGCCCGTGGCTGTCCGCAGACACCCCAGGCGCCGGGCATCTTTCTCTTTCCTTCCTTCTCGGGCGGAGGCGGCCACGGCTCGAGGCTCCTCTGCTCCCTTGGCCAGCCGAGGAGGTGTGTGGATTAACCTGCACCTTTGCTGGAGGTGGGTGGGGGGTGTGTGGGAAGAGGCAGGTTTAAGGGGCCGCCACGGATTTCGGTGCCTTGAATAAGCGGGGCTGAGTGTCTCTGCTGCCAGGACACATGTGACAGGCATGGTGTCGGCCCTCGCTGCTTCTTCCTTTTGTCTGGAAGTTGTGGTCCCAGCAGGACCACCTGAGAACCCCAGCTGAGCAGGCTCCACCCCTCACCTGGGGCCCCAGGGCCTCTGCCTCGAGTCCTGGCGGTCTTTCACCCGCCAGCAAGGGGAGCGCCAAGAGGAAAAAGTTCAGTGATGGGTGCCAGCGAAACGTCCTCCTCCCTTCCATTAATCACCAGCTCCCCGGGGGCGCCAGGCCCCTGTTTAAAATGCGCTGGCGGTTCCGGGTGAGCTGGGGCTCGCCCAGCTCTTCTGCTAATCTGCTCCCTCGGAGACAGCCTTCCTCGGGCCTGCTCGTCACTCGCTGTAATTACAGCCCCACTGCTCACGCGGAATGTTAATCAGTGCATCGGACAGAGGGTCCTGCAGGGAGCGCCCCCTCCCCTTGGCCGCCCATGCCAGGGCTGAGGGGTTTGAAGGGGCTGACAACGCATCGGAAGGAGCCCGATGTCCCAGGGTGGGACTGTGTGCACCCGGGCCTCTGTCCTGCATCCTGCACGCGTGCCCGGTGGGGGGATGTGCGTGGGGGGCTCTGTGCAGACGGAGGGGTGAGGCCTGGCAGCACAGGGCTCCCCAGGCATGGGGCCGGCACCTCAGGGCTAGTGGGGCGTGGCTTTCACATCAGGTGATTCTGCTGTCCCATCCAGTGCCAGAAAGTTTGGGTGGCCCACCGAGGGGCCGACCGGTGGCAGGAGGGCTGGCTGCCTGCTGCCCTGTGGGAGACCAGCCACGCTACCTCCCAGGTGGAGGGGACTATCTCTGATGGTAGAATATCTGGCAATGCTTCCTTTTTCTGTCTGTGCATTCCTAGTAGCAGGTTGGAACGGAGTTTGTTGGTTTCCTGCTGCAGTGGCTTCTCCTGACAGTGGAGTAAACTGAGGCTCATGGAACAGCCAGTGCAGGGCCCTGAGTCTGTGGAAGCAGCAAGCTTGCTGCACACTGTCTGGGGCTCCCAACCCCTCAGCACCGGCAGCCCTAAACCTGGTTTCTTTGTTTGTTTTTCTTTACAAAAAAATTCCTGCAAATTGCAAATACTCTAATACTCTATGCACACCAGGTAACAACTTCCCCTGCCGCTCCCTCCGACCCCTGGTCACCTCGAATCTGCTTTCCATCTCTATCAATTTGCTCTTCTAGATGTTTCATATCGGTGGAATCCTACAGTACTTGTCCCTTTGTGTCTGGCTTCTCTCTCTGCGTATTTTCACGGTTCCTGCACGTCACAGAGCAGAGCAGAACTCTCTTCCTTCTTGTGGCTGAATCACATTCCATTGTGCAGATGGACCACATTCTGTTTGTCTGTCCACCTGCTGATGGGATCTGGGGTCATCTCCGCCTTCTGGCTGCTGGAACGAGGCTGCAGGGAGTGTCGGGGGCAGGTGCTGTCGCGTCCCTGCTCTCAGTTCTTTGGGGCGTCTCCCTAGGAGTGGGGTTGTTGGGCCATATATGACGCTCAGCTTGGCTTTCTGAGGACCGCCACCCTGCCTTCCACGGCAGCCGTGCATCTTCCGTTCCCTCCATCCTGGGCCTTCCTGAGAATGGCCGAGGGGCCTGCGATGATAGGGATGAGACGCTCGGGCTCTCAGCTTCCCAGTGCAGCCGCTGCCCGCAAGTTCCTAGGGAAGCTGTCTGTCTTAAAGCTGCAAAGGAGCTGGGCTGGGGGTGAGGGTGGCACATAGTGGGGCCCCCTGGGAATCTGAGTGTGGCCCCCTGGGCATGTGAACCCCGCTCTTTGAGGGTCTGGAGGGGCGTGGGGAGGGTGGCAGGCTGTAGGAGGACCTTCAGGGTGGCCGCTGCCCCAGATTCCGGTGAATTGACTGGGGTGGATGCAGTTCTCAACAGGGTCAGCACAGCCGTGTGACAAGGGAAGGGCGACCCGGGGCTACTGTGGACGCTTTAAATCTGAGATTTGGGGACATGTCGAGGATTCCGGCGAGCGGGGGGAGGAGCACAGGGCGGGGGTAAGCTCTGCAGCTGCAGCCTGGGCGGGCACGGCTGGGTGCTCGGGTGTGCGGGCAAGGTGGATGGCACAGGGCCACAGTCCCTCTTGCAGACGAGTCATTAAAACCCTGCCACCTTCCCCAGGGCTGTGCATGGAGGTCTGCAGGGGCTGCGGGGTTATTGCAGGGGAAGAGGAGGAGGGAGCTGAAGAGAATAACAAAAAGGGAGAGAAGGGGGCTGAGGAAGGCAGGCAGTGGTGGGCACCAGGGCTGGGGGCATGGAAGGGCCGGGGGGCATGGAGGGGGCCGGGGGGCGTGGAGGGGGCCGGGGGGCGTGGAGCAGGGCCGGGGGGCGTGGAGGGGGCCGGGGGGTGTGGAGGGGGCCGGATGGCGTGGAGGGGGCCGGGGGCGTGGAGGGGGCCGGGGGGCGTGGAGGGGGCCGGGGGGCGTGGAGGGGGCCGGGGGGCGTGGACCAGGGCTGAGTCCCAGCAGCTGCACCGTGGGCCCCTCTGTCCTAATGGCACCCCCCTCTGAGGGTCTCTCTGCTGAGGGGATCCGAGGCCTTCGGTGGAAGAAACTAGCTGTCCTGTGAAGCCTTGCTCGTGGGTAGACCCGTGGTGCCGGTTCTGGAGTTTGAGGCTTCCTTGAGCAGCTTTTGGTGTGTCCCCAAGACGGGATTCCTGGGGCTGGGCTGCGTGGGGCTTCCTGACGTGCTCTGGGCAGGGCCTGTGGATTCCATGCCTCCAGGTCCAGTTACGAAGGAAAGTGCACGTGTTACCTCTGTGGGGTGGCGCTCAGAGGAATCGCCCCAACTTTCTAGAAGAGAAGACCCTGCAAGGACGGAAGATATTCTCCTACTGTGAGGTGGAAGTTAGAGACGTTTCCAGAAACTTCTAGAAGAGAAGGATCCCACAAGGACAGAGGACGTGCTCCCTCTGTGGGGGGTGGTTAGAGGCGTCTCTGGAACCTTTCAGAGGACAAGGGCCCTGTTCGTGTGGAAGCCTGACCTCCATAAAGGTCTCGTCCTGGGGCTCTGGCTGCCGCAGACGTGTCCAGCACGGCCGTGGTGTGGCCATGTTGACCCGCACGGAGGCTGCCTCGAAGCCCAGGCCACGTGGTAAACGGCATATCGCCTGTCCAGCGTGAGGACCGCCATGCCACCCAGACTCACAGCCCACTCAGCTCCACGCCACATGCGCAGGCAGTGATGCCCTCCCGGGGAGGGAGGGAGCTTTCTGTTGCCTGGGTCTGGGAGGCGCTGGGGCACCGAGAGGGGCCGGTGGGACGAGCCCCTCTGTGGTAGTTAGGTTCAGGTGTCAACTTGGCCAGGTGAAGTTGCCTAGTTCTGTTGCCGTGGACATGAGCCAATGGTACGTGAACCTCATCTGTTGCACATTACATCTGCAGTTGCCTGCTGCAATGAATGGTGTTTGATTTAATTGGCTGGTGCTTAAATGAGAAAGTTCAACGTAGCACAGCCCAAGCAGCTCGGCATACCTCATCTCAGCACTCGCACCTCAGCCCAGGCCTTTGGAGGTGCAGAAAGGAATCACCCTGGGAAAAGTCATTGGAACCCAGAGGCCAGGAGAGAAGGCCAGCAGAGATTACCCTGTGCCTTCCCACGTAAGAAAGAACCTCAGATGAAAGTTAGTTGCCTTTCCTCTGAAGAACTGATGAAATAAATCCCCTTTTATTAAAAGCGAATCCGTCTCTGGTGTGTTGCATTCTGGCAGCTAGCAAACGAGAACAGCCTCCTTCATGCCAGCAGGACTTCCAACCCTGGGATGGGCCAGAGGTCAAGTTAGCGTCAGAAGGGTGACTCCCCCAGCCCTGCTCAGGCCTGCCACGGCGGGAAGTCCAGAGGTTTAGTGTGAGTACAACGGCCACAGTCAGAGGGGAGTGGAGTGAGCGTACAACCCCATACATGGTGCGGTCACTGCCGGGGACCACAGACCCTCCCTGGCCCCTGGCTTCCTCCTGGCACTGCAGAGGAGGGCTGTCCACTCTTGGCAGTGCTGCCCCTTTCTGTGGTGGTGGACAGTGCAGCTACCTCTCAAGCCCCTTGGCTCCCCTGCAGCCCACGGAGGCAGGGTGGGGGCTCTGTCCAGCTCCTCTGTCCTTGCCTCCCTGAGCACCGGGCATTGAGCCTCCTGGGTAGGTGTGTGGGATTTCTATTGTTTTCTCCATCAGCCAGTGGCAGCCCCCCAGCCCAGTCGCAGGCTGAGCCCATTGTAGGCCTCTAGTGGAGCTAGCGGAGAAGTCCTTCTGCCTCTAGAATTTTCTATCCTCTTTCTCGTGGGGCACGGGGGCAGGTGTCGGCTCCCCAGGCTGGCAGTTTTCAGCTTGGGAAAAGTCTCTGCATTTCTCTGCTTTCCTTCTGAGTCTTCTTTCTGAGCCATCTCTCTTCTTACGAAGCTGATGCTTTTGTTGCAATTTCTGCCCACCCGTAAACCGGCCCCTGCCCCTACCCGAGCCTCTGCTTCCTTTCCTGAAATAAATGCCTGGGATGGAGTGAGGGGGTGGCCGGCTCAGCCCTTCCGTCCACCTGACCTTGACATGCTCACCTCTGAGCTCCCTTCTGGGGCTCAGATCCGGGGTTTCTAAGCTCAGATGGCCCTTGGGCTGGAAGGCGGGCTGATTGGGCTCCCAGAGAGACCTCTGACAGCGTATAAGGTCATGGTGCGGTCACTGCCAGGGACCACAGATCCAGAGCTCAGAGGCGCTCAGATCACTTCCCGCCGAGCAGCGGTTGCCCAGCACCCTGACTGTGGCCGTGCAATGGCCCCACGAATGTCTGTGACTCACACCTTGGTGACCATGGGTGCCAAGTTCTCCTGCCTTCTACTTCCAAGGAGGGTCATAAAACCCAGCCAAGGGTGGGCCGCGGTGGCTCAGCGGGCAAAGTGCTTGCCTGCTATGCCGGAGGACCTCGGTTCGATTCCCGGCCCCAGCCCATGTAACAAAAACGGAGAAACAGAATACAATAAAACAAGAAAATGTTTAAAAATGTTTCCCTTTCTTCCTTCCTTCCTTCCTTCTATCCTTCCTTCCTTCTCTCTGTCTTTCCTTTAAAAAAAAAAAAAAAAAAAAAAAAAACCCAGCCAAGCAGGGCGCCCGACTGGCCCGCCCTCCCGGACCCTTTTGCCCACTGCCCCCTCCTGCCCGTTTCCCTTCAGGGGAAACACTCCAGGCTCACTCTCTTCGCCAGGCAGGGTCGGGAGGGACTCGGTGTCTTTATCTCCTCACTCCTCCTCCAGGGATTCCTTGTCTTCTGTGACGCTGCTTTCCTCCTGGTTATTCTCTGGGCACAGCCTGGGCACTTTAAAGAGTTTACCCTAAGGGCGCATCTGGGGGTGCATCTGAGCGGGGTCGGGCAGCTCCCAAGCCCACACTTTCAAGCCGCATACACCTGGTTTTGCATCCAGGCCAGGCCACCTGTGAGCAATGTGTCTGGGTCTGGAGATGTCCTCAGCCTTCATTTCTGCAACAATAAAATGGGGTCAATGGCAGACCCTCTGCTTGGGTTCCAGGAGTGAAAGGAAAGGTGCGAGGAAAGCACTTGGCAGGGCACAGCTCAGCACCGCGTCAGAACGCACGTCGTGAGCCCACGGAGGTGGTGGGTGTCCCTAGTGGCTGTCATGCCCCCCCCCCCCCGCTTCCCTGCTCTCAGCCGGCACCCGCACACCTGCCCATCTCTGCCTCTGCCCCAGTTCTCAGCCGGCATCTGTCTCGTGTCCTTCTCCCAGAAGCAGACCCTCCCTGAGATGAGGATTCAAGCGCCCCAGCGTTTTGGCAGGTGAAACAGCCGAGGAAGGGGTCGGGTAGGATGGGGGGCACCTGGAGCTGAAGCCCTCTGGGGACCCTGGGAGGCCCTGTAGACACGTGCCCCGGGGTTTTCCAGCAAGAGGAGGATGCTGGGGTATTCACACATCAATTCCTGTCGTTTGTGGGCCGAGGGCTGTGCCTGAGAGCCGGCGCCCAGGTACTCCAGACTGTTATCAAGCCCCAGCGGGCGGCCTGCTCGCGGGCAGGTGCAGACAGCTGGGAGCAGGCTGGTGGGCACTGAATTAAGTGGGAGAGGATGGGGTGGGACATGGGCAGCCTCTTCTCTACACCCTCAGCTGAAGGGATGACGATGATGACGTGATAGCTGACAAATAAAGGGAACTTTGGTGGTACCAGAGCCCTCCCAACCCCCCACTCCAAGCAGCTTATGGGAGGCATGTCCCCGTCCCTTGTTTTCAGATGCCTGAGCTGTGGGAACGCTTGGCAGTAGTTGCCCCACCAGTGGGTGATTGACCTTACCAGGGTGTTGACTTTTGTGGTCTGTGTTGGCATCTCCCCAAAGGCTAGTTCCTTATAGCAAACAACCAACTTTACCACTAGGGAATGAATGTACCTGTCTGTTACATCATATATCCTATCCTAGCCTATCGTAGCCTGTCCTATCGTATCCTATCAATCTATCAATCATCTATATCTAGCTATAATCTATCTATCTTTCTTCGCCTCCTCCTCCTCACCATCTGTCTAATCTCCATCAGGCATATGCAAGTCTACATATATTTTTGGTGTGTCTCATAAGGAAATGCACCACACTGACAGCACATGAGCTATCCCAAGTATGAGGAAATCTTCTCCAGGGGCCCTTCACTGACATGGCCAGGGAGAAGCCATTATTTTTAAACATAGCTTATAAATGATCCTGCTATGGATGATTCCTTCTCATTTTCCCCTTGGCCACGTTTTGCTTGGGAGGCACGCCGTGCTGTAAAGAGGGGAGCCTCTGAGCAGTTAGAGGTACAGGCAGCCCCTGGAGGGGTGAACCTCCCCAGGTCACCATCCCAGGAGCTCTGTTAAGGGAGTGGGCTTGGGAGTTCAGGGGGCCTTTCCCTTTTCTTTGATGGGAGTCACAAAGGTGCGGGGGCATGAGAGTCTTGGGGTGAGCCATCGGACGTCTGTAAGGCTGGATGCAGTGCTTGTACAATACTTTAACATTTTTAAAGCCCGTGCACGTGGCTGATCCCAATGAACAGGTTATATGAGCCCCAGTTTGCGGATGAGAACGTGGAGGCTCAGACACTCTTGGTGGGTGTGCAATTGTGTGTGGCGGGACAGTGACTGGGGTAGGCTGACCACCTCCTGGCTTCTGGTCACTCCAGCCCGGCTGAGTGCTGCTGGCAGATACACGGCTCTGCTAAGACGCTCCACCCTCGGTTTTAATAAATGACTGCTGCATAATTAAAAACCAACATCAGTTCTGGAAGAATAACTTCTTGCTTTAAATGTCTCTTTCCTGTTCTCCCTGTCCTCCTCCTCTCGAGAGGAAGCAGGGCTATTTCTAAGAATAACTCTCACTGATGGGGCAGGTCAGTTTATAAATACTGTCTAACCTGAGATGATGGGCCCAATTTGAAGCTTGTTGACAGTGAGGCTTTGAAGGATGGGTTCCAGGCAGGGTGTGTATGTGTGCATGGAATACAAATCAATAATTTATAAGGAGAAGGGCATGCTATGCAAATTCGATGTATTGGCGTTGTGTCTGTGACAGCTAAGCGCTAGGATTAGAAAGAGGGGCTGAGCTGGAGCCAAACAGTGGCTCCTGAATTCTCACAGGTCCAAACTTGCAGCTGTTGGTGATGGAGAGGAGGTTTAGGGGGATGGAGCTCAGAAGCAGAGTAGCTTTTTCTCCAACAAGTCCCATTTCCTGGAGCTTTTGGACCTCTCTGTTCTTTGGTAGGATGAACAGCCTGAGCACTCTGGCTGCCCACCCACCCTCTGTGGCCAGAGACTCTTCTGGGCTTGGCCTGAGCCCACCCCCTTAACTGGTTAATCTGTCTTCAGAGCCACTCACGTGGGCCAGGGTATATTCCTAAACCAACCCAATTACTCTCGTGCATTTAGCAGCTCGGAGGAAGAGAATACCTTTCAGGTTTGACCCAATTTTAGTTTTTGTTGTCATAACCATGGAAAATCGACCTTTGGAGCCCTCAGCTGTGGGTCTGAATGGAAAGTGATTTACGGCGAGCATGCGGTGCAGAATGCCTAATATGCTTGCAGAAAAGAGGCTGCAGCACCGTCTGTCATAGTTCTAATCTCCTCTTAGCAGCAATTTCTGTGACGAATTCACATACTCCCTCCATTCACTGGAGATTTAGAAAAATTGAGTTACCTTGAATAGGAATGAATGAATGACTCAATCAATCAATCAGTGGACCCCCAGCACTGCCACCTGCATTTCTAAACCTTGGCCAGCCTTACAGAACTTCCCTCAGTGGTCATTCATTCCTCTTCCTGATCTGTGGCCTGTGACGTCATTTCCTGTCCCCAATAAACAAGCTAGTGCTGAAGGCAGGAAAGTTGAGGCTCTATTTGATGGGCTTGCAGAAGTCTTTCCTTTTGTGGCTTTGTAGGGGAGACGTAACTAGAGCTTACATAATCAATTTCTCTTAGTATAAGGAAAGGAAAAGATGGATAGAGAAAATGGAAAGGAAAAGAAGTGTATGGTTAGCTATTGCTGCGTAACAAACAAATTCAAAGCCAGTTATTTAAAATAACACTCTTGTATTATTGCTCATATGTTGTGGGTCAGCTGGGGAGGTCTAATCTTGGCAAGGCTCTCTCATGCATCCCCATTTCAGCCCAGTGGCTCTTCTCCAGGCTGGGTTTAGCTGCTCTGCCTGTGTTCCACCTTCCCCTTGGGACCAGGGCCAACCACGGCAACTGTGGCAGAGGCAGAGGACAGCAAATGGAGGCACATAAGCTTCTTAAGGCCTGGGCTTGGAAATACCTCACCATCTCTTCTGCCTCCTTCTGTTGGCCAAAGTGGTCTTGGCTGAGCAATCTTGTGTGGAGAAGTAGACTCCACCTCTTTACTGGGAGAAACTGCAAAGTTGCACAGCATGGAGCGTGACTCTAGGGAGGAAGAAAAATCGAGATCAGTTATGTAAAGTACCGCAGCAGGCGAGGAGAGTTGTCTCATTCTGATGATGATGGGGATGAAGGCAGCTCTCATCTATTCAGTGCTTATCAGGGGCCAGTCACCAAACGCGCATCCTGCACACGTCATCTTTACTTGTTCTTTATGGTCACCCAGTAAGAGTGGGTTATGACCCTGCTTTGGGTGAGCAAACAGAGGGTGGAAAAAAGGTACCGAGGGAACCAGGACTTTGATCTAGGTTAATCTGCTTCCCATGCTCGGACTCATGTGTACCCCGACTTTCTGTCTTTGTGAAACTGCCTTCCACTCCTTCCCTGCCCTGGGCCTTCCCTTCACCTCATCCGCGTCACTTTGCAGACGCCTGGCTGGATGGAGTCCATGTCTCCTGCGACCTTGGCCTCCCAGCTCAGCTTCACTGTACTACCCCTGGCAAGGTCTTCCGCCCCTAACGGAGCTCGAGGTGAGCCAAAACTCATCTGCTGGGTTGCAAGAATGCCATTCAAAGGAGCTCAGTGGAAAAGTGACATCCCAGGAAGAAAGATTTCACAGCCAGGATCCCTTTGGGTGAGCAGACCAAAGGCCTGAGGGTAGCCTCCCGAATGCCTGGCCGTGGTCTGTATCTCACACTTGGAAACTAGGGCAGGAGGAGGGCAGAAGAACCTCAGCCAGGGGAGCAGACCAGGAAAGGACGAGTGGGTTGTGGCATGTTCCCTTAGTCTCCCATCTGCTTCAGTCTACTCCTTTCGGCATCCGGGGTCCCTCCTGTGCATCACCTTAGCGTCTGCTGGCTCCGGGAAGTCCAGTCTGAGACAAGGGGGCTTGTCTCTGCCAGAGGAGGGAGGGCTCTGTGGTCCTGCAGCTGCCTCTCTTGACCCGGGGAGATCTTGGGCAGAGTCTAGGTATTTGCTTGTGGCTGTTGGGCTGGTCAGTTTGCTCCAGAGGGGGTAGGGGGCTCACAGCAGCTGTACCCCATACCTAGACTCAATACTGCCAATGCCCCTCTCAATGCCCCCGACTCTGAGCACGATGTGCCAGCCCCACCTGGCGTGTTTGGTGCCAGTACTAACCTCAGGGGCCCAGGTGTGGATTCCAGTCCTTGCTCTCTGGGCATAACGGGAGCAGCTGTGGGGGTCTGGGGTCAGGATTCTTTCTTAGAATCCTTTGGAGGGCTGAGAGTGTAGCTTTTCCTCAAGATTTGTTTTCAGTCCAGAGAGTGATTTTTTTTTTTTAAATTAAGAGCAGAGGTGTAATTTACATATGATGAAATGCCCAGATCTTAGGTGTAAGGTTGAGTGAGTCTGACAAAGTTCCTTCAGTCTGGGAGGTAAACCCAGGACTTCAGCTTTGATCTTAGCAGGATTCTTTCTCACAATGGCCTCACACCAGCGCACATCCATGACGGCCCGGCTCCTTTGAGCTGATGGACTGGCTGGAGTCATTAGTGAAAGGACAGCTTCCAAGGTGAGGAGTCCCAGGCACACAAGGGCCTCGAAAGGTCATTGAGTCCCTCCCTCTGCCTCCGCACTGGCTATATGCACGCCCCTCCAGGAAGGTTTCAGTGCCTTTCTCCACGGCAGGTGCTGTCCTCAGGCACTTGAGGACCCATGGGGAGGCCCACAGGCCTTCGGCCACCACGTGGTGATGCTGTAAGCATGTGAGACAATGCTCTGAAGGCTCAGAAGTGGGCATCTCTGCACTTGGTTGTCAAGGAAAGGGGCGTGTTACTCCTTTGCTTTGGTGAGGGTTTAACACCTCATCCTGCCAAGAAATTCTGTACAGTTTCCGCCTCCAATCCCTCCTGCTGCAGTCTGGCCTCATTTGCCTCCTGTCCTCAGGGAAAGTGGGGGACGGCTGAGGGCCAGTGTCCACATCGGCACCTGGGCAGCCGTATCCTTGGGGTCCAATTGTCTCGGAGCAGGGCTGCTCGAGAAGTTCTCTTGGAATCTTTGGACAAAGCAAATGCTGTTGCAGTTGCCAGCAATACTTTTTTCCATGGCATCCTGCTTGTTTTGAATTTGTTTCCTTAATGGCGAAGCTGGAATGGTGCCGGCAGGGAAGGAGGTGTGGCCCAAGGAGAGAGACATTAAAAGAAATCTTCCAGGGGATGTGGTCAGGCTGTCCTTCGGTACAACAGGAATGGAGGCCTCAGGGCCATTTGGGGGCACCCCAGGCCGATAGGGGGACCTGGGGAGGAGGGAAGGCTGTCAATCTTGTCCTTCAGTCTTCACCCATACCCCACTGAAGTTCCATACGCTATTATCCAGAGGTAAAAATGTCCCCGGCACCTCCATTCCCTCAGCACCACCCTGGGGAAAGCCAGTGCCCGACCCAACTGCTCAGGCAGGTATTTATGTATTCTCTGGAGAGGGACCTCTAGTATTCTTTTTGTTCTCATCCTTTCCATTTCTCTCCACTTCCCCAAAGTTCAGAATCCTATTAAAGTCACCGTCCCCTCTGTTTGTGACGTGAAGTAATCTCGGAGAAAACGTCAACTGTTCAACATCAAAATCCTATTACCAAATGCCATGTTTGGGCAGCGCAGATAGCAGGCGGCGCAGAGATAAGTGGGAAGTAGCTTCTGATTGCGGTCAGGGCAGCTGCTCTGGCTGGCCGGCCCTGGCTGCACTGCGGCCACTGAGCGGCGGGGTGCCTGCCCCCCATCCCCCCTCACTGAGCCCCTCCCTGCCTCCCTGCACTCCACTCATCTTCCCCCCCCCCCTTCCCTGCACCTCCCTCCTGGCTGCTGTTGGTAGCCCCAGCCCATCCCGTGGGGTCCCTCCCATCGCGCCCCGCTGGCAGGCCTCACTACCCTGAAAACATCCAACTCGAAAGTCCCTCTCCTGGCCCAGACCCAGACCCGGGCCCGGGCTGGGCTAATCCATCTCTCCCTCGCTTCGTCCAGGAGGAAGTGCGCACACACTCGTCTCCGGCCTGCAGGCATATCCGCGGAAGGCAGGGGAATCGGTCGGGTGTGAGGGAGGGGGGGATGCTCTGTGGCTTAACTGGGCACGCAGTGGGGGTCTGACACCCAGAGTGGCCATCGTGGGGATTGGCCGTGGGGAATGTGATGGCCCCAGAGTCCAGGCCGACGGGCAACAGACGGCTTCCCAAATCTGCCTGTGCACCCTCCCCTCTCCCGAGTTCTGGTGATAACCGTGGATGCAGCCCTGCGCGGTCCACGTGCGACCGTGGATGGACTTTGTCCACTGGGGTGCTGTGGATGCCCTGTTTGCCAGGCGAGTTCATCCGCTGCACGTCTCTTCCCCCGACTAGACAAACTCAGGAGCAGCTGCCTCTGCACAGGGGCCTTCCCCGCCCTGTGCTCCTTCCCGCTGCCTGCTCATCTCATGCTGTCGCTTTCTTCAGGAATGGGCATGCCCCAGCCTCTCTCTCCCCCGGCAGTGCTCTGTACTTGTCGTACAGTGTGGTACTTGCCATTGTGATGGTGACTGCTGCTCTGTCCCCACCCAGGTGCTTTGCATTAAGAGCAAATGGCTGCTCTGGCTTCCTACAGATTTCTCCCCATTTGTAGACGGGTTGGAAGGGTCTGGTTGGATTGCTCCAACCACTAAGGAAGAGTCTTGGCTCCTTCCTTACCCACCCCCCCGCCCCCCATCCCAGCCAAGAGGTCCTGTTACCCCTTCTAATAACATAATAAACTCCTGGGGGTTCCAGGAGGTGACCTGGGACACTAGGCCAGAATTAGGACTTTATTCTTTCTATTCATTCATTTACTCATTCATTCACTTGCCAACACGTTAGAGAACCTAGTATAGGCCAGATACTGGATATGGAGTGGTGGATACTACAGGTGTTTGCCTGACTTTGTGGACTGTGATTGGACAAAGAAACAAATGAAAATATAATTACAATTGGTAGCATACTCTAGGTATGACAGTGACCACGGAAATGGGGTGGGGGACCTACTTTAGCTTGCACAGTGGGAACAGGCCTCTCTTCACCTGGAAGCTACAGGTGAACTCTGAGAGGTAAAATAGAACCAGCAAGAAAGAAGGACCATGGTCCCCTAGGAGAGGAAAACCTGGTTCCCTAGAAGAAGTCTGGACCTGGCTGGGCCTCTCTGAACCATCTGATGCCCTCCTTCCAAAAACTTTCTTCCTTGGGCTTCTATGGTTTTCCTCAGTCTTGTCTTCCTTTTCTTTGGAGCTCTTTTCCCAGGTCTTTCTCTCTCACCCACTAACTCCTGGTATGCCCAGGAATAGCACCTTACGTCTACTCTCTATTCTCATGTCATCTTCTCCCTGGTTCTCTGATCCATTTATGTATCTATATTTATTATTTATTTATAAAATATATATATTTTATAATCCCTGTATTAGTTCTGTAACTGTACGTTAGCCACAAGCTTAGTGGTTTAAAACAAAGCATCATTTCTTAGCTCTTAGTTTCTGTGGGTCAGGAATCCAGGTTCTGGTTAGTTCTGGCTTCCTGGCTCTCATGAGGTTGCTTAGGCTGTGGTCATCCAATGGCTTGACTGAGGCTGAAGGATTTGCTTCCAGGACTGCGCTCACATGGCTGTTGGCTGGAGGCCTCAGTTCCTCATCCATGGGCCTCTCCATATGGCTGCCTGAGTACTGTGTCCTCACAAAATGGTGGTTAGCTTCCTCCAGAGCAAGAGAGCAAGGTGGAAGCCGTGATGTCTCTTCTGACCTAATGGTAGAAGTTCCATCACTGTTGCCATGTTGGTACAATGTGGGAGAAGAATAACAGGGTCAGGAGGTGAGGGTCATTGGGGCCGTCATGGGGGCTGGTGGCCACAATCTCCAAAGCTGACAAGGCCCTCTTCCAACCATCTACTAAATATCCCATCCTGGAGATCCCAGGGTCTCCTCAAACTCAAAATGTCCAAACTTGTACTCACCCACTGTTCTAGTTTGCTAGCTGCTGAAATGCATGCAACACACCAGAGATGGATTGGCTTTTAATAAAAGGGGATTTATTTCATTAGTTCTTCAGGGGAAAGGAAGTGAACTTTCATCTGAAGTTCTTACTTACGTGGGAAGGCACAGGGTGATCTCTGCTGGCCTTTTCTCCAGACCTCTGGGTTCCAACAACTTTTCCCAGGGTGATTCCTTTCTGCATCTCCAAAGGCCTGGGCTGAGCTGCGAGTGCTGAGATAAGGTATGCTGAGCTGCTTGGGCTGTGCTACGTTGCCCTCTCTCATTTAAGCACCAGTCAATAAAGTCAAACGTTATTCATTGCAGCAGGCACGCCTCCTAGCCAACTGCAGATGTAGTGAGCAACAGATGAGGTTCACGTACCATTGGCTCACGTCCACAGCAACAGAACTAGGTGCCTTCACCTGGCCAAGTTAACAACTGAATCTAACTACCACACCCACTCAAGCCTTAAAGAAATCATGTTATATAATTTTTAACATAATGGTGAATAACACCATTAGCTGCCTATGATAATAGGCTAAACTACACTTCCAACCCAGCTGATGTCCCCTCCTGATAACCCTCCCTGTCCTGCTGATGTGACTCCCACATTAACAGAAAGTGGCCCCCTTATCTACATCATTGGACGAGCCAAAAACCTGGGAAATCTCATCTCCCACAGGGGACTGGTCACCAAATCCGGCCAACCAGACTCACGTGTTTCCATCTGTCCTTTCACAGGTCTTACTTTCTCATTCGGTCAACTGCAGTAAGCTTCCAAATGAGATTCCTGTCTTGGTTTCTGACCCCCTCTAGCCAGAGTCTACTCCAAAGGCACGAATCTGTATAGTTTCTTAAGATGCGCTTGGCTTTTCAAAGTCCCTGGCATGGCGTTCAAGAACTTTCCTGACCTGGTCCCCGACGATGTGACCATTCTCATCTTCATCTTCTACTGCATTCTGTACCAAATCTCCTGCTCCAGCCTTTTCGAATTATTTACATCTCTTGAAAGGCATCTGTCTCTCTCCCCCTCCTGTGCTTTGTTCTTGTTGTTTCCTCTCCTGGAGATGAGCCTTTGAGACTCAAGGCCAGGGTCACCTCCTCTGGGAAGCTTCCTCCCACTCTCCAAGATGAGTGAGGTGCCTCTGTTTAGGTTCCCATGACATCCTCCACTCACCTCTCTCACTTCATTAATTCATTCATTAATTCATTCAATCAGACATATTTTTCTAGCACTCATTAAGTGCCAAGCACTGTTCTAGATAAGGATGTGGCATGGAGCAAAACAACGTTCCTGCCTTCATGGAGCTTGTCGTCTGATGGGAGCTCTCGTCACACCCGTGTTGGGAAAGATGGTTTACCTGTCTGTCTCTCTCCCTGCACTTAGCAAGCCTCTTGGGGACAGGCCCATGTTGTGTTCATATCTGTGGCCCTGGCATCCGAGGGGCTCAATGGGTGTTCAGTGTGGAAATGGCACTTTCGGGCATGGCTAGAACGTGGGAATTGGATGACCTGAAGGTCATCCATAGGTGTCCAATGTGGGCCTCGTTTGCCATTCTGAAGTCTGGGATTATTGATCGCTGGGTGCAGGAAACTGTTGCTGATTTGGTGAGGGAGGGAGGGGAAATGGACAGGAAAGTCTGGAAACACTTTGGATCATGCTCTTGGCAACTCATTTCAAGAGTTACTAGAACTCGAAGCAGCCTAATAAGCCAAGCCATGGCTGGGCTGGAGTTTTCCTTGTGTTGGGAGGAATATTTCTGGTCTGGGGCCTGGGCCTCTGGACTGAGCCTGGATGTCACTAGGGTCAACAGCCTCCAGCCTTCCTTCTAGAAACTGCTTTCCCCAACCTTGGGGAAAATTGCTTTGAAATTACACCCCTCCACTGCACAAGCTTTAAATACAGCCGCCAAGGACACATAAATTACAGAAGGCCCCTCCCATTCCCCGTTGGGTACGTTGAATAATGTAACATTTCAACAATACCAAAAGGTACACTGTATTATTAAGACACACTGGTATTAAAAAGGAGAAGAAGAGGGAGCAGCCCAGCTACAGTAAAATTGTCACTGACTCCCACTAGATGCCAGAGTAATAAAACCCAAATTATTTTTGCCAGAGACAGGATTCATAAGGCATGAGGGGAGTCTGGGATGAAGCTGGTTTCACAAGAGTGGTTTAAGCCGGGGCTTGGGGTCGGGGGGGAATTTACTTATTCAGAATATTATCTATCCCCTATCACCTTTACTACTAAAATGAAGCGAGCGACGTGTTTCTTTTTCCCTGGTTGAAGGGGTAGTGAGGTTTGCTTTCTTAGTTGAGTCCTGTTTTAAACTCTGAGCTTGGTTATTACCTTATGTTCTGGGGGAGCTGAGACTGGGTGGAAGGCAATCGATAAAAACAAAGCTTGCAACCCTGGAAGGTGCAGCATAGCGATGCTGAGAGGAGAATGAGAGAGTGATGTGGGAACATGCTGGGGAACTAGTTTAAGGAAAAAAATAAACAGAAAATAAGCAGTGGTTTGCCAAACCGTGAACTGGGCAAGTGAATGCGGTTCACATACCCTGATGAATCAGTGCAGTTAGTAGAATAAGCAGCTCTATTTCATTTGGATATTTTGATGGCTTTTAAAAATAAATATTAAATTCTTGCCATCACTCTGATTTTTTTTTTACTTTCTACCAGGCAAAACCAGAAGGCTAAAAAAAGTTTCTCTCTCTCTCTATTCTGAAAGGAGCCAGCAAAGGCAGGTTTGAGTTGGAGAGAGGGCCCAGTTCTAAAATGAGCAAAATGGAAGTCCTAGGATTTTGGCGATGTTCCCTCAGTCTCTACAGAATGCAAAACCTGAGCGCAGGCGCATCTCTGGTGATTTAATATTTTCATTAAAAAACAAAACAAACAAAATGCAATGAAAACCATGAACTTGATCTCTGAAGATTCCATGGTCTTAGGAAGTACTTTTGCAGTCCGGCAAAAGGGGGAGCGCAGGCTGCCTTAGAGTATGGGGTGCCACCCCGCCCCGCCCCCTTGGGCAGCTTGGGGGGACCGGGACACGTGGCTGTGGCGCTGGGGCCCTGTCTGGGCCCTTCCTTCTTTGTCCTCCCTTATGGCGGAGCCAGCCTTCAGGCTTTTTAAGAGAGGTTCCGTGGAGACTTCATGGCTCGGCCTGTGGCCCCCCACCCCGTTATGGGGACCGGGCGGCACCGGTCTCTCCCCTTGAGCCAAGGATCCGGGATGGCACACCCCTGGACGAACCCTGCGGTCCCCCAAACCTCGCAGCGGCTGAGGGCACCTGGGCACACGGAGAGGGGGCGCGGCGCCGAGGCCACCGGCCTTGTGCTGTGCGCTGTGGGTGATGGATGGTGTTTCCTGCTGCGGCGTGAGGAGAGTGCCACGACGATCCAGGACAAGCTGTTAAATGATTTCCCTTTCGGCTTGGCTGGAGGAAAACAAAACCGAAGGTGGGCGGATCGATGGGGCCAGGGCCGCAGCGCCTCTGCCAGGCGGGCAGCCGGGGAGGACACCCGGGTACCAGCGCCGCGCGGGTCTCCAGTCTCGCGCAGGGACCCTGGCTCGGGGCCTGGGAGCTGGCAGCAGGGGCTGCTCCTCAGGACTCACTCGCCCGCCTACCCCAGAACCGAAGGCTGGGGGCAGCGCCAGGGTGGGGTGGGGCGGGGCGGGGAGCGCACAGCTGCTCACGGCCCCGGGCTGGGTGGCCTCCTGGTCCGCCACGTTTCCCATCCTCTAGGCGAGCAGCCGCGGGCGGGGCTGTGTGTGAGCCATTTAATGAGACCGCGGCTCCCAGCCAGCGAGTCCTCTGATGCGGGAGGTCAGCGTGGAGAGGTGGGGGGCGCCCGGGGGGCGCCAGCGTCTGGGTGCGCACACGCAGCTCCGCTGGAGGGTTGGTGGGTCGGTGGGTCGGGGGATGTGGAGACGGTGCCCCGGATTTCAGGATGGTAAATAAAATAATATAAATGTGCTGGGGCTGGAGAGGGGAGGGGTCGCGAGGGGCAGGCTTCTCCTGAATTCCTTTATCGTGTTTCCCACACTTTCTGTCTTGGCACCTTCACCTTTTCCCTTTTCCTTTATGGGTTTAGGTGCCCGGTGTGCTGGACTGGGGACCTGGCTGGGCAGCGTCACCATTCTGCTTGCCTGGAGCCAATTAGGATCCCCAGGGCTGCAGGGCCTGACCAGTTCCCATTTCCTTGGGGAGTGACTGGGCATCCCCTTGCACCTTCTTGGTAGTGTCTCCTCTTGTCCGGGGTGCTTGGGGAGGCTGCAGCGGGCCTCCAGGTCACCTGGTGGGTGAAGGCCTAGAGCAGATGGGCCTTGCCTTGGCCCCCTTCTCTCCCAGGCCCTGGGTCCCCACTCAGCTTTGACGAGGGTGTGGGAGAGAGCGAATCAGGTGGGCAGGGCAGAGTCTCCAATGACTCCCTCCCCCTCTCCCTCTGGAAGGCTTGCATGCCTATTGAGAGCTAAAGCAGGGGCTTTATTATCACCTGGAAACCTCTAAACGTATCGGCAGAGATGTAAGGGTTTCCCGATGCATCCCCTCCCCTGCATCTGGGGGCTGACGGGGTGGATGGGCCTTGAAGGTTGGGGAATCTGGGCGTGCAGAGCTCTCAGCCACCTTCAGACCTGCTGCCACATCTCAGCCTTTGCTTTCGTGCTGGCTGCTGGGAAGTGAGCATTTACATCCAAGAGCTGCCTCCGCTGCCCCAGCTGCTCAGTCCTTTCCACCCTCCACTTCCACCCAGGACCGTCCACCTCCACACTCTACCCCTTCCTCCAGTGAGCTCCCTCACTGCATTTAGCCTGCAGACTAGGAACTTGCTTCTCTGCTTACCGGTGGCCTCGTGAGGCTCAGAGCCATCTCGTTCTCCTGTGGGCTGGGACTGTGCCCAGCACAGATGGGCACTGAAGGGTGAACGGTGCCTGGGCCTTCCTGTGTGACCGGCGGGACTTGCAGTGAGGTGGGTCCTGCCCGTTTAGGGTGTGGGCAGTGCCGCCTTCAGTCTCTGGACTTGGGGAAAATAAACAAACTGAAACCGGCATCTAATTTTTAAACGTCTTATGGCAAGCTTTCTGGGGGTCGGCCAAATGGGAAGTTCTCAAACTGAGGAGCAGGCACAGCTCAGCCATTTCCTCGCCAGCCCATCTCATGCTCTAAGGCAAGTCCCTCTGTGTCTACCCGAGTGTGTGCTCTTAAAGGACTTTGTATCCTACCTGCATGCATGTATGCGCACCACACAATCACACACAGACATATACATATACACACTTGGATCAGGATAAATTAAACAAAGAAAGGTTTCCAAAATCTAGGTGCCTAACTTCCCGTATAAAACCCTGTCACCCGCCACCACCCAAACAAATGGACAACCAAACCCTCCTCGGTTTCCCAGGAATTCACAGTCTAGGGAGTGATAGTGGAATAATGCTCTAAATAAATCCAGAGGTCTTGATGGAGGAGTAAACGTGGGGGATCCTCCCTTCCTTCATTTATTCATTAACTTAACAAATATCGAGTGAGCTTCAACTAGGTATCTGGTATGTACCAGGCGCTGGGCATGGAGCACTGAATGAAACAGACCAAGAGCTTGTCTGTATGGAGCTTGCATTCAAGTGGGGGCAAAGCAAGGCACCAGGAGACAAGTGAATGCCTGGGACATCAGATGCAATAAGTCATGTGGGGTGATGTTCAGGGGAGAGGGGCGGGGAGTATTTCTGACAGGTGCCTGCTCCCAGGTGGCCTCCTTGGACAGGTGCCGCATGAACAGCACCTCTAAGGAAGGAGGGTGCTGACCACGCAGTTAGGTTGGGAACAGCATTCCATGTAGGTGGAACAGCAGGTGCAGGGTGTGGTGAGGAAGGAGGCATGCCCATGGTGAAGGGTCAGTGGAGCTGCAGGAGAGTGAGTGGGAGGACATGGTAAGAGAAGAGGAAAAGGACTGTGCAGGGCACGTGAGCCAGGGCCAGCCAAGAAGCTGTGAGCCCATGGGCCCCATCCAAGGCCCTGCACCAGAGGTTTGATTTCTTCATTGCACATTATTTGCTTAGAGGGGTCCAAATTGTATAGGCTTCAGGCTTGTGAAAACTAGAGTGTTGGCTCTGAATGAAAGGGGGTACCATTGGAGGGTAGAGTGTCATGGGGTGTGGTGGCGTAAATGGGTCCTGGGGAAGGGGGAGCAGAAGGTGGCCTGAGAAGACAGAGTGGAATGGCAGTGTGGGCTCAAAGCGTGGGTTTGGGGCATCAGGGGACACGGGCTGACCAGAGGGGTGCAAGGAGGAAACCACAGTCCAGACAGGCTACTGAGAGACTCAGTGTACAAGTGGCTGCTTGGCAGTGGGGTCCCGATGACTTGGTTTCCCCAAGATGATGCTTATTCCTTTTAAAAAACCAAAGTCCTGTTTAGAAGTTGTTGATCTCTGGTGGCAACTGTTGGCTTGGAGGCTGCTCTGTCTCCTCTCGTACATTCATGCTCATTTTATTTTATTTCAAAAGGAGGATTTCTGCTTCAAAGGTGTGGTTTTTTTCTTTTTTTCTGTCTTTTCCTTTAGGTCAAAAACCTGTCTCTGAGAACCTGACTTCCATTCCCGTTGATACTCGCTTTTCCCAGCTGCCCTGTACCGCCGAGGAATTCCGGAAAGAGCCTAGTTGGGGGGCCTCCCGGTTGCAGCAAACAGACAGGAGCGACCCCTGCCAGGTAAGGTTGCTGCGAATGGCCACCGGACCCATCTTCAGAGTCTACATTTGCGATGGGGAGAAACGTCCTGTGCCGATCTTGTTTTGCAAAAAGGAGCCCTGGGGCAGGGACATGCGGCTTGCTCTGGTTTGTGACTCCAGCAAGAAGGAAGGTGTCGGAAGAGGGTTAAAAAAGTTGAAGCTGCTCTCCATCCTCTGGGGCCCATCAGCCTGGCAGCGGGGAGAGCCTCAGGATGCAGGGTAGACAGGTCGCGGGGTCCACTCTCTGGGCTGGCGTTGGCACGAGCCGCTGCAGAGTCCATGGGCAGTGTCCCCCTTCCCCGGCACAGCTATCTGTGTCCTGCTGCATGGATTTTGCAGCAGCCTGGCGAGCGGCTCCCAAAGGCCCCATTTGGCTCCAGAGGGGCCTGAGTGGGGTTCATCCCGTCCTCCACCTTGCTGAGAAACAGTGCAGAGCTGGCGTCTTGTAGGTGGGGTCAGGGTCAGCCCCAGGCCAGGATATGCGACTCAAAGCTTGGGTGCTCCACTGCTGGCTTGTTTGAGAACCCTTTCCAGGCTGAGACTATAAGCCTAGGTGAGAGTCCAGGACACACTGGTATCTCTGAGACCCAGAGTCCACAGAGGCAGAACTCTATTCACTACTGATGCATCTCTATGTACTTGCCTTTTTGAGGTGGAAATGGTTTATCCTGTGTCAGGGCTTCCTGGGGGTTCTCTCTTTGCAATGGGCTGATCCATTACTGATCTGCACTCATTCATTCATTCATTCTGACAATGTTTAAGTCATTCTGGTGTGCTGAGCCCTGGTTTGGGTGCTGGGGTACCATGCTCTCAGAGTGTTTATATTTTGGTGGGTTCGTGGGGAATGAATGACGTTTAAAATGATGTCAGACAGTGATAAGGTTAGGAAGACATTTGAAGTGAGCCAAAGTGAGGGAGAATGGTGGAAGCTGCTATTTCTCTGTGAGCAGAGACTGAAGGAAGCAAGGGAGAGGAGCAGGCAGAAGGCTGTGGGGGGACTGCTCCAGGCAGGGCTTCCAAACAGCAAGTGCAAAGGCCCTGAGGCAGAAGAATATATAGAGCAGTAGCTGATATCCCTGGGCTGAGTGGCTTTTTTTTTTTGCACGGGCAGGCACCAGGAATCGAATCCTGGTCTCTGACATGGCAAGCAAGAACTCTGCCTCCTGAGCCACTGTGGCCTGCCCTGGGCCAAGTGGCTTTTTGACAGGGAGTGGACAGAGATGAGGTGGAGAGCCTCCAGGGGGTGAATTTGGAGGCTTTTAGGTCAAGGGTTAAAGATTTCGGATTTTGTCTTAAGGCTGGTGGGAGCATCTGAAGGGCTTTGAGTAAGTTGGATGAAGATGGGTGGGGATGCCAGAGCAGAAGCAGAGGCCCCACGAGGAGAGAAGCAGTGGATTGTGGCACATGCTTCAACGAGCTTTACAAAGAAAACACCTTTCTACACGGCATTGGCTCTGTCACCTATTTCCTAAACCACTGGAATCTCTTAGGGAAGCTTAAATGAAAGACCATAGACTGCCCTGGCATAGGAGAGCAAGGCTCCCACAGGACTCTGGAATTGGCTCTGACCTTCACATCATCTCTGTAAAAAATATTCTTGCTAGGGTGCCCATCTGCCACAGCCCTTCCTTACCAGTTTATTACGAGTGCTCTGGTAAGCGCCTTATAAGGTGTGTGGTTTAGGTTTGCCCTCTGTGGAGGTCGAGTGATTCCCCTAGGGGTCATGCCTGTCCCCTAAATCTCGGGCTCCTTGTTCCACGCAAGTGCTCAGGGGAGAAGGTCCAACAGAACACGGACGCCTTGCCAGTGGCATGTAGTGCCCTCCTCCTGTGAGCTCCTCTGAGAAAGATTGCCCTCATTGCTTCCTTGAAGGAACCGGTGGCTGGGCTGAGCGGCTCCTTTCTGTGCTTCTTAGAACCAGTGTCTCCCCAAAGGGTAAGTTCCTGGAGCTGTCAGAGCCCAAAGCACAAGATGGGCACATCTTTGGCCTTGGGTGGGGGAACAGGGGAACCCTATGCGTTTGCACAGGGAAAATCTCCGTCCACCTGGAGCTGTTTCTTGGCACGCTCATTTTCCAGTCCTTTGCTGAGCTGAAGAGCATGCTCGGGAATTGAGCTGGAGAACATGCTCGGGAGTTGTGAAATAAGGAATGTGGATTTGAGTGTCCTCTTTCCGCAGGGACCAGGACGGGGCGGGGGGGTGGGTGGAGCACCAGAGGGAGGACTCCCGGGTGGCGAAGTGGGAGGGCAGGGCAAATGCATATGTAGAGGGACGTCCACTCTGCAGTTTATCCTGAAGTTCCTTTAATCTTTTAAAAAGTTCAGGTGGGTGGTGGGTCTCTGAAAAGAGAAAGACGGGCTCTGGATCCCTGCTGACACCTCCCGCCAAGGCTGTTCTCAGTGGGATCCAGACATGGCTACAGAGGGAGCACCTCCTGCTCTGATGTCTAGGAAATAAAGCCGGGAGAGGCCCTGGGCGTCTCAGTCCAGTCCCCACTCTCTGAGGCCCCTTATCCCTGATTCCACCGGGAATACTGCAAACACTGCCTTGGCGCCTTGGGCAGGGCCTTTGACTCAGAACTGATTTGGGGATAATGGTGGGGGGGGGGGGTTAGAGGCCAGGACAGGTTTCCAGAACTTCTGTGGGTTGATGCCATCCTATTGCCCAAAAGCCCAGGAACGGTGCCAGGGAGGGAAAAGGCTAAGCGCAGCTTTGGGGTCAGTAATGGAGAAGCCTGTGCAGGGAGCAACCTTTGTCCCAGCAAGAGGGGCCATTCGATTCTCGCAGGCACTGAGGAACATTTTTGGCTTTGTTCCATCGCTGCAGAATTTCACAGAAGCAGAGCTCTGGGGTGGAGGGGAGGCGGGAGGGAGGCGAGGGAGGGAAAGGGGTCCAAGGAGGGCATCGGGAGACAGCTATGTCCTCACAGGCGTTTCTTCCACTCCCCTTTTCCCCCCTTTGCCTTGGAAAGGATCCCATAAACTAGATCCAATTTTAAAGCTCCCCCCTTTAAATATGGATTCAATTTAGATTTTACTGTCTAGTAAATGCTGAGTACTTATTAAAAACATGGAAGGAAATTAATCTGCTGCAAAGTGAGCCTTGTGTCGTACATGAAATGGCTGAGGTCAGGGGTAGGGGGGGCATGTGCCAGCATCAGGGACCCAAGTGTGGGCCCCCAGCTTCTGTCACAAGAGGGTCGGATTCTCCTGACCTGGGTTCTGTGCATCAGGGCCCCGGGGCTGAGACAGCGGGCCGGCTGGCTGCCCCTTCTCCCGTGTGTCTCAGTGCATGGCGGACCCCCCCCCCCCCTTTTTTTTTTCCGGAGCAGAGAGTTAAGCAAAGCTTTCCGTGCTGGTTTCTGGCCCTCAGTGAGTGCTCCTAAAACCCGCAGGACAGGAGGAGACTCTCCTCTGGAGAGACCCTTATGCCTAAGGGGAAGAGTTTTGAGCTGGGCCAGAGGCACTTTTCAGGCGCTTTAAAAATGGCCATTTGTGGGGCAGCCGCGTGTCTGAAACCGGGCTGCCGCGCCGTTGTTGGGGCGAGGGTGAGTGAGTCGCGTGACCCCACATGTGGACTTTGGTCATGTCGTCTCCCCACTGCAACTCCAGGACCTGCCCTTCTTCTCTTCTCCTGGGGACACACCCCAGCTGGTCCTGGAATGAGCATCTACCCACACTCACCCTCATCGCGTCCCTCATGCTGATGTCTCAAAGCTGTTAGACTGGAATCCAGCGCCCGGGAGCCCGGCACCCTCGGAAGGCTGAGCCGAGGCCACAGCTGCCCGCGATGGATGCACACAGAGCTTCCTGGAGCGTGGGGGCACATGTCCGTGGCGAGCAGGAGAAGGGGCTTTACCTGCTCACACCGGAGGCCAGGGGGCCTTTTCTCTGACACCTGCGGTTAACCCGCTCCTGGCATGCATGAGAAAGTCTGAATTCCTCCCGGGGGAACAGGTGAGGCCGCCCAGGGGCTGCTGCAGCACCTTCTTCTTGTTGGGTGCCCGGTTGTCTTCTCATAGCTGGCATTTTCGTTGGAAGGCTTCAGCTTAAGTCAGCCTTTGAAAACACAAATCCCTCTAAAAACGCCCGCGGCGCCCTTCTATTGCTTAATGGTTTTTGGAAGGATGCTGAGCATTTTCCTGGCTTTCTTTTCCTCGTCTCTTCTTTCCTCCTCTCTCTCTCTCCCCTCCTCTGTTTCTCTTTTCCTCCCTTCTTTCTCTCTCTATGCCCCTCGAGGAGTCTGCATACCTTGAGCTTTCCACACTTTCTCTTCCGTGGGCCCCCAATTCTGCCAACCTGCCTCTTTGCTTGCCTGTGTCTGCACCTTCCAGTCCTTTCTGCAGCCCTGGGAAGTTGGCAGTCTCCACGAGCCACCTGCAGGGCTTTGGGAGGAGATGGGAAGAGAGCAGAGAGGCCTTCCCCCGTCCTTTCCCCTTGAAGGCACATCTAAGGATGGGGGCGGGCTGGACCAGGATTTGTTGTGGCTGGAACCTTTGGGCTCCCTCTAACGTTCTCCTAACTGACTAGCACTTGGTTTACCTCCAAGGACACATGTCTCCAGACAGATTTCCAAGCCTCAGTGACTTTTGTGATATTCCGTCCCATCTGCTTTTGACTTTTCCTCTACCCTTTTCCTTTCCCCATGTTTGTCTGCTGAGGAGACAATTGCTTGCTGGCACTGGTATGAAATTTCAAAAAGGAGAGATGCAGGCCAATCTCTCTCTCTCGCTCTCTCTCTTTTTTTTCGGTGACTTTTGTGTGTCTGGGAGTGAGCAGCTGAGAAGGCCGGCGGGTCATGGAGGGCGCTGTCAGCTGTCCCCAGGGCCTTGCCCGCGCCGAAGCTGTCCAATTAGAGCCCATTAGTCACTCAGTGTGCGAAGGCATTAAAATAATTAGGAGTGCGACGGGTTTCCAGATGTCCTGTCCAGCCTGGAGCTGGGAAGTGGAGGCTCTGCTGGCTGCTCCCCGGGGAAGAGGTGGAGGGGAGAGTGTCGGGAATCAGCAGCTTCTCTTCAGGGCAGAGCTTGGCCCCCCAGGGCTTTCAGCAATTTCCGGGGTCTAAGCATTGGACCCAAAACCCCACAATGTGAACCCAGGAGGTGGGACTTGAAATGCAGGTCCTCGTAGGCTCAAGGAAGGAAGGCGAGTCCAGGGGCTGAGACTCTCATGCGTCCTCACCCTGATCGGTCATCCCCCGGCACCCCCCTTTCAGCCTTCACCCAGACTTTGGGGTGCCTGAGAGAAGAACCGGTGACTTGGCCATTTTTGAGCATTGACATCTCTAGGCCAGCCAGCTAAATGAAAGCTAGAAGGGCCCCTTGCTGTCAAGGTGGCTCCTTGGAAAACACGACATCCCAGAAAATAAGGGACCCTATAAACAGCGAGGAGGGGCACATGGTTTTAATTGGCTGAGATACTTTCTCGTGTCCCCAATTTGTCCCCCCGCCCATGTCCCACCATCCCACTGCTGAGATTGGCCTGGAGAGCAGACTATGAATAAAAAAGCCAGACTCAAGATCTGAACCTAAAAATAAGCCATCCGTGCTGCACGTCTTGAGCACACGCTGTTCTCACGAGGCAAGAGAGAATGAGCGTCTGTTCCTTCGTGGGGTGGGGGGTGGGGTTGCAGGTGTTCCGTGGGGCCAGGCCAGAGGGAGGGTACACTGCAGAGGCCCGGAAGGAACAGACTGGAAGAGAAAGTGGATACAAGTCTAAGAAGTGAGGGCAAGAGAAAGATCCCCTTTGGGAGAAGCAGTGGAATTTGGGTATGGAGGGAGGGAAAACTGAGAGCTGGAACCAGGCATGTGGGGGTCTCCAAAGGTGGAGGAGTGCCTCCGTCTCGGGGATGAGAAAAGGCAAAGACATGGCTTCGGGAAGTGATTGGTATCTGCGGGGCGCCACGATGCATTAGGAGAAAGAGCAAATGGCACCAGGATATGTGTGGGAATTGAGACTGAAGCCAGTGCGTGGAGGAGAAGCTGCGCTAAAATGGACTGATGAGAAAGTAAGATGTGGGGACGGTGGCCTTTGAAAGACTTTGTTCTCAAACTTTTCGATGTCTGCGTGTCCCACCTTCCTTTGAGTTTATGAACTCCCCGTTGGCAGGGCCGCATCCTCCTGTGACAGCAGTAAAGGGTTGTCACCGTCCCTGCCACCCGTCCTCTGTCACCTAAAAAACAAGCGCCGGCTGGAAATGACAGCATGTCCACGTGGGTGTGGACAAATCTATGTCCACACGTTGTCACAAACTTGGTGGCTAAGACACACTAGTGTATCCTCTCGTGGTTCTGAAGGCTGGGTGTCCGAAATCACGGGGCTGGCAGGGCCTGCCTCCTTCGAAGGTTCTCGGGGAAAGCTCTTTGCCTCCTCCAGTTTCCGGTGGGAAGGAAATAAAAGGGTGGCTACCCAGGAAGCATCACATCCCTTGAGTCAACCTCCCTGGTTAGGCCGGCGTGGCTCTGGCTGGGCCCCCTTCAGAGCGGGCCTGAGGATGAGCCCCCTTGGCGCTGACCCCCTGGAATCCTCCTGTTCTCCCACGCGGATGCCTCCATTCATAGCGGGGCCTGTCGGTGAACCCAATTTAAAGGGTGAACAGACCAGTTGGGATTTTTATGGATTGGGAGAAAGTTTTTTTTTCATCTGATTTGCAAGAATAAATTCAGTGTTCCCAGGCCTGATGCTTTCAAAGTCATCTGTGCTCTGTAGGGGAGGAGACCAGGAGAAAGGGGTGTCAGCAAATGCCCGAGGAAGAGAAATTAATTTAGAAGTGGAGGCCAGGGCAGGCCGTGTGTGTGTGTGTGTGTGTGTGTGTGTGTGTGTGTGTGTGTGTGTGTGTGTGAAGAAGCATGGAAGAGGGACAGAGTAACTTTCCTCCTTTCCTCTGGGGTGGGAGAGGACGCGGAGCTTGGACAGATGGCGCTTGGAGTGACCTTGCATCCCGAGTGAGGCTGAGTCACGGCTGGGGCAGCAGGGCGCGGCCACCTGCTGCTACCAAGGGGAGCTGGTCAGGACACCAACATTATGGAAGTTTCCAGAAGCAACACAAGAGAAATCCAAGTTCAACAAAGATCAAATCCTAGCCTGAGGCAGTAGACGTCTGTGTGCCTGGAGCCTCTAGAGCATTTTCGATGACTTGGGAATTAGTCACACCTGGAATGGCAGGTCTGTCCAGCCTGTCTGGCATGGGGGAGGTCCCCTTTGCAGGATTTACCTGAGCACCCTTTGAGCTGGGCTCCAGGAGGAAACCGAACCACAGAGAATTTGCTAGCACCGGGGCATCGGGAATTCTAACCCAGAGGAGCTCTCCCAAACCCACCACTGCTGACCCAGAGCTCCTGTAGTGACTGCTTCGAATTGGAGTTGGTCAAAGTGTGTCTGGGGCCCGGTGCCTGCCTGCCCCGCCAGGGCCCCGAGCTAGGCACCAAGGTTGAAGGTCTGCGCTGAGAATCTTTCATCGCTATCAAAAGAGTGATTTTATGTCCGTTGAATCTGACAGTAACAAATCGGGCTTTTTATCATGAATGTGTTTGTTTATTCCATTTTTCCAGCAATCCATTTTTTTATAGTTTTTTTGGAACAAAAATGTAGGTCCGCAATGACTGGGAAGTAAAGCAATTTGCCCTTTACCATAGAGAGTTTGAGAAGCACTGAGGTAGGGTCGGTACCGGGCCAGCTCACAAGGCTGCCGAAACCCTGTTGAGCTCTGTGTCGGCCAGTACCGAGAACGTCTCCTGGCTTTGATACTGACTGCAGTTATGTCAGCTGTCAGCACTGGGGAACGCTAGCTGAAGCCTGTATGGGATCCTCTCTCCTATGCATGTGATTTCTTGTGAGTCTTATAACATAAAATAAAAAGATTTTTAAAGGGCGCCCCCTCCATGGGCCCAGTGCAGCTGCCACATCCCCAAGCCTCAGGTTTTGGAAATGGCTCCCTGGTGACGAAGCCTCTCTGCTCTCCATTGTCTGATTTTCAAAGTCTACAGAGGGCAGCTCGGAGGAGATGGAAGCCGGCGCTGGACTTGCCTGCCCATGGATTTCTTCTCTGGTGCCTGTGTCCTTACCTCACTTGGTTTTCCTAAAGGCACAGCCCTCTGCTCCTGGGTTTCTCCTCCCAGCTCTGCACATAGTAGGTTCTCAATAAGAGCCTCACGGTGTAGCATCTTCGCCGTGATGTTCTAGATGACGCCTTCACTGCCGCTCCGGAAGTGTGCTCCCTTATCCCCAGGGAACGGTGGCATCAGGACGAGCACACGATTCACCGGGTTGGATGCAGCAGATGGGGCGTGGTGATAAGACTGCATCTGTCGTCCTTCCTCTGTGGCAGACCCTGTCCGAGGAGGTGGGTGCTGTCCTCTTCATTGAGTGCATTTACAGAATACTCTTCTTCCGGAGAGAACGTGCTGCTGCACCAAGAACTTTCAGATCATGATTATCCTCTAAACGCTCTAATCTGTTGAGAGGCTCTGGGTTTGTGCGTCTTCTTCATTTCTTTTTCTTTTATAGGTATTTTCTTTCTTTTTAAAAAAAATTTTATTAATAAAACCAATCAACATGCAACATGAACATTCTTAACATATGAACATTCCATACTTGGTATGTAATCAGTGGCTCACGATATCATCACACAGTTGTATATTCATCACCATGATCGTTTCTGAGAATGCTTACATCCCTCTAGAAAAAAGAAATAGAAGAAAAAAACCTTATACATACCATACCTCTTACCCCTCCCTCTCATTGACCACTAGTATATCCCTCTACCCAATTTATTCTAACATTTGTTCCCCCAATTATTTATTTATTTTTAATCCATAGTTTTTACTCATCTGTCCATACCGTAGATAAAAGGAGCATCAGACACAAGGTTTTCACAATCACGCAGTCACATTGTGAAAGCTACATCATTATACAATCATCTTCAAGAAACAAGGCTGCTGGAACACAGCTCTACATTTTCAAGCAGTTCCCTCCAGCCTCTAATACACCTTAAACTAAAAAGGGAATATCTATGTAATGCGTAAGAATAACCTCCAGGATAACCTCTCGACTCCATCTGGAATCTCTCAACCACTGACTATTTTGTCTCATTTCACTCTTCCCCCTTTCCGTTGAGAAGGTTTTCTCAATTCCCTGATGCTGAGTCCCAGCTCATTCTAGGAATTCTGTCCCACGTCCTTCTTCATTTCTGTCGTGTGTTTGTAGCTGAGGATGTAAACTCCCGAGAGTTTGAGAGCAGGGGATCTAGCTCTCTCCTTGGCACCCAAAACAAACTTCATCCATGCCAGGTGCGGCTGGGAGTGGCATTCGCATATGGCTTCAATATTTCCTCTTATTCTGGAGCCAGAATGCCATTGATCTGTTGCTAGTCTGGAGCACTCTGCAGGCCAAATGCTCTCCCAGGCAAGTTCATTGCCATTTTTGCAGTACTTAATATTTTGCCTAGACACACAAACACTCTTTGCAAAATGCTTTCTCTCATTTCCGGGTGAATTCTCTGACGTTTTCTGACCAGTGTCTGTTGCCTTCCACCAGCTGAAATGCACGGTGGGGCCTGTCCCCCAAGAAGCCCTTTATTCCTCCCAGACGCCCGGTCCAAGGGTTGTTGCAGGCCCAAGACGCCATGTCATTTTGCAGCTGGAGGTGCTCAGGAGTCTTCGCTGAGATGGGCAAAAGGCTTACTGTGTCTTTCTATAGAGAAGTTCATTCTGTTGGGTTTTTCTCTTCCCCAAGGATGAAGGAAGGACTGATTTTCTTTTGTTCTTTATATGATGGTGCATCGCGGAGTGTAAAGTTGCATGCATGCGGTAGGCTTTGCTCGAGCAAAAGGGCATGAACTGGTTTGTATTGTGTGACAGAGAGGCATGTGGCATTTCACTGGAGGAATAAATTTTCCCTTTAAAGACCCCGGGAGAGAGGGCCTATTAAATCTGCACCCCAGAGGACCGGGCATCTGTTGCCAGAAGTGGCCCAGAGAAAGAATGACATATCTTTGAAGACTTATTTGTTATCTTAAAATTTTATGCAACTCTTAACATCTAATCCACTGTACACTTGTGCAGGTTGTAACCAAACCATCTTATTTCTGCCAAACACTTTGGCCAAACAAAAGCTACCCCCATCTCCCCACGGCGCATCTTTGAGGGGTGGGGGGCTCTGTGTTCCCCAGCGTGAGAAGCAGTGGCCTGGGATATTGGACAACACATCCAACCTTAGACACATGATGTCCATGGGCACTGGGGGATGCTTGGACAATGAATTTAATGCCAACTTCCTTATTACACGTATAAGGTTGACATTTCATGCATGCCCCAATACCCTGGAGGTGAATTATGGAGTGTGGACCTCCTCCCCCAGCCTCACTCGGGCCCTGCCAGCCCACCCACAGTCTCTTCTCCCCTCTATCTGGCAGAACAGATGTGCACATGGGCCATTGGGGTTGGGAGGTGGGATCAGGGGGCAACGTCTCAAGCTGGTGACAGCTGAGTCAGGCTGAATTCAAAGCACCTGGCTGTGCATTGCCCAGCA
Source organism: Tamandua tetradactyla (assembly GCF_023851605.1). Taxonomy (NCBI): domain Eukaryota; kingdom Metazoa; phylum Chordata; class Mammalia; order Pilosa; family Myrmecophagidae; genus Tamandua; species Tamandua tetradactyla. The sequence goes on along the minus strand of NC_135332.1, from coordinate 71,776,709 downwards.
CGCATCGAGTCCCTTTAGGGGCAGGGGCTGAGCAGGTGTAGAGGGCACTGAGCTCAATGCCAGGTAATGCAGAGGCGGGCACCGCATTCCCCTTTAGAGTTAAGGGGAAATCTTGCCATTTCTTGGTGGGATGGGGGGCCTCTGAGAGGGGCTGGGGCTTGGAAATGAGTCGCGTCCTGTGGCCACGTGAGAAGAGAGTCCAGTCCAGCAGGCTAAGCTGGGCACTTAGAGGCCAGCCGCGTCCGACTGCAGAAGTTGAGACCCAAAACCTGGGCACGCTGACAGAGCCGGGGGGGGAGCCAAACAGAGGCCCCCCGCCAGGGAGGTCTGACAGCAAGTGGCCAGGTCCTCACTGGCCTGGGATGGGCAGGAGTGAGGACAGGCCCCTGGCAGGGAGGGACAGGGGACCCCGAGGCAAGATGTAGGCATTTAGACACGGTCCATGGTCATCCAGGCTGGGGCGTCGGGCAGGACTAGGTGACTTGACACAGAGGGGACATCTCCCTGGGTGCACCGTGTCCAGGTCACGACTGCTCCCCGGGGCCCAGAGGGGCTGGACAGGACTGCCGGGGGGGGCCTCGAGGGGCCCCAGTGCTGCTGGAGTGGGGCGGAGACCTGTCAGAGCAAATGTTAGGCCCCATCGTCTCAGGGAGAATCAGTCTGGGCTTGTCAGCCAGCGGCTCGGCGCCAGTGCCCTGGGCTGACCTTTCTGAAATGACAAGGGAGAAGGAAGGGGGAGGTGCTTTTGCTATCTCCCTATCTCCCTATCCATGTCATCCATCGTCCATCCGCCTGTCCCTATCTACCGATGTACACCCGTCTATTACCTACCTCCCGGCCTCTCAGCCGTCTCCATCTGTCATCTCCATCATCTGCATGCTGGGGAGCCAGAGCTCTCAATCACCTTCCCAAAGTTTATTTCTAAAACTTCATCCCTTTTAGATCTTGGGAGAGGAGGAGTTCCCGCGGGGAAGGAGAGACCAAGGAGCTGTGTCTCTGATGGGAGCCGAGGCCTCGGCCAGCTCTCGGGACTCAGCCCACAGCACTGGCAGCCGAAAAGCGGTGACGTGGGAAATGAGAAGGGGGCCCCCTGGGGCAGGGGCCAGGACCGAGTCTCGCCGCGGCATCCAGGGCCCTCGGGATCTGCTGCTGGGACCTGCCCTGGCCGCACCTGCACCTCCTCTCCTCCCTCCTGGTCCAGTTGCAGGTCATTGGCCTGCCAGGGTCTTGCCACCTCTAGAGAGGAAGGGGTTGGGGCTGCAAGGGAAGCTATGGGGGGCAGGCAGGGGGGAGACCCCCAGTTCTGGTGTAGGAGGAGGTTCTCCTCTAGGTCCCTGCTCCTGGCACCTCGGGAGCAGGAGAGACGGCCCTGCTCGGGAGCTGTGGCTGCACCAGGGGCTGTGAGCCGGGGAAGGAGGGCCACCCCCCAGGGACTGTGCTCGAGGGCTCTGCCCGGCAGAAGTCATGGATCCTAGGGATCCTGCCCGCGGCCTGGTCTGCGAAATGCTCCGCTAGACACTGGTGGCCGTGGGATGAGCAGGCACCGCAGACAGATGTCCCGGAAGGAGACCTTGGGGCAGGACCTGCTGTGTGCGTGTGGGTGTGGGGGACACGGTTAAACATTACTTTTTTGGGGAGACAAGGCAGGGGGTGGGGACACGAGTGGCCACCAGCATTAGGTAGGGACACCCTCCACGGGACATCACGTGGCCTCATGCCCCAGCATCCCATATGCATTTTCCAGGAGCCAACACTGGAATCTGTTCTTTTCTATTTTTTGGAACTTGCACTATCTCATCCATATTTTTTTATATTGGTTCTAGCTATAGATGTATATTAAAATTTATTTTATTAGAGAAGTTGAGGGGTTTACAGAACAGTCATGCATAAAATACACGGTTCCCACATACCACCCGACTATTAACACCTTCTGTGGCTGTAGAATATTTGTCACCACCGCTGAAAGCACATTTTCCTAATTGCACTATTAACGATAGTCCGCGACTTAATTTAGGAGTCACTGTTTGTGTTGCGCAGATTTATTTTTTTTACTCTAGCAACATATATGCAACCTATAAGCAAAATAAATTTTAAAGCGATTTGGAGGCCTGGTGGTATGAGATTTTTCTGCCCCTTCCCTCCTCTTCTCTCTGCCCCTCCCTTCTCTCCCACCTTCTTCTCTTCTTCTTATCACCTGAAATCTCTGAAAAGACACCCCGCTTGGGGAACGGCCCCTGACGGAGAAAACCAGGAGCGCCAGCCTCTCTCGGTCACAAGTGGGCTCTTGGTTTTATGTCGATGCAGGCATCGTCCTGCCCTGGTCCTCACATGGGAATGTCGCCATCCAAACTCCCTGCCGTGACATCACCGGAAAATCCCTTGTGAGTGTTGTGACATCACCCGCCAGGTCTGAGCCTCGGAGGCACTTTTAGAAAACGAGCCCCTAATTCCCGCCTGGGGGCGTCGATGGCCGCGGGCACCAGGTGAGGGGAACCCTGGGGCTGGCATCTGCCCCGTGGCACCCCTCCCTATGGAAACCTCTCTTCCAATCCCGGGAATTATACACCACCAGCCTCCCTGCCCCCTAGCAACTGCAGCTGGGAACGGAGCCTGCCGCCCAGGGGAAAAATTAGCAAAATCACTTTCTTTGGGGGATTGTGCTGGGGGAGGACTCTCAGGAAAATCACTGTTTTTCATTATATAATAGGCTGGTGTTTCTAACGCGCTTCCTGGAAGCATGAAGGGCCTTCTGATCACACGTGCTGGTGTGAAGGTCACCTGGGGTGCAGAGTTGGCACCTCCCTGGCTCCTGAAGAGCTGCTGCTGCCCCCTGTCCCCCACCCCGACTGTCTGTCGGGCCCTGGCCCCCACCCCCAGATCGGTGCCTGGGTCTGAGCTCTTTTGCGAGGGGTGAGGTTTCACGGAAAGCCTCAGGAAGATGGAGGAGGCTCTGCCGCCTTGTGCCATGGGGCACGTGCCAGCTGACACAGCCCTCCTCTCTTCCCCCTCGCAAACTGTTGGGAAGGTTGCACCCCACTCCAAGCACTCCCCGCAAGGCTATTCCAGGTGAGGGGCTGGGAAAGCCAGACGGTGGCCCAGGGATGGGTAGGGGGCTGGTGAAGGCCATGGGGCCAGGTTTGAAGATGGAGGATGGCTCCCAGGACCCTTGTCCTGTCTGACATGCTGGCTGGAGATGTCCCATCCCCAGCATCGTGGTGTGGGACGTACTTCTCCCGAAGGAGCCTGCCGGGGGTGCTGCACGGTGGAGCCGGCTCCACACCAGACCTCTGAGCTGTGGGGAACTCCTCCACTGTCCTCCGGGTCTAGATACAGAGCGGAATCTCGGGGCTCAAGGGTCTGGCTGGATTGCTTCGGGGAGCCCTGGGGGCGCCCCAACCTCCGCCATACTGTGGTTCGGAAAGAGGGCGACCAGTATAGATAGAAGATGGGGTGCAGTCTGCAGAAGAGACAAAAGAAGTCTTGGAAGGCTTCTGTTGAGGTGCGCTGACCCCACTGCGCAGAGCTGGCACCCCTGTGTCTGGCCCCGGTTAGGCAGAGGAGAGGGCACAGGGGGCTGGTTCCAGGCTGCCCGTCAAGTGCGTCCCTCGCCTCTTTCCTGGCTGTGGGTCCTGGAGAGGCCGGACCTTCCAGACCTGGCTCTGCAGTCCCGGCTGCCCCTTGCGTGGCTCACACACGCTCTGTCTCGTTAACATGCAGCGAGTGTTGCGCTAGGAGAAATTTAGATGTATTATTATTATTATTATTTTTTTTTTGCATGCGCAGTTGCATGTAAATGTGGGTAGGTGCTGTCCTGATTGATAGCAATTAGCATTTTCTAACGGTAACAGATGTTCGCCTTGCCAGGAGGCTGGTACCTCACGCCCACGTCGCCATCTGCTCCGCCGGGCAGGGCTGGAGGGGGCAGCCCCGGCCCGGGACCCCGCGTCCTCCCGGCGGTGTGTATTTAATGGCATTGTGTGAGATTGTTTCTGGAGGGGAGAAAAATAATAATAAAGATGTTTTCAGGGTTATAAATAGTGCATGCTGTTTATTATGGGATGGCGCTTTTCTCTGCGACTGGCAGCTCCGGCTTCTGCGTGGCGCTAACAAAGGGAGTCTGCACGGAATGCACAATGCCAACTCCGGTTCCGGGGCGCGCAGGGGGAGGCCTCGAGGAGCCAAGGTTCCGTGTATATAATCGGCTCACGGTTCGGAAGATCGAAAGGAGGGAGGCGATGGGCGGTGGGGGAGGAGGGAGGGCGGTGGAGAGAGCGCCAGCCTTGCGGTCCTGACTTCTGCAGAACCTTCTAGAAGGCCAAGCTCGCCAATGGAATGCGAGACCCTTGGAGTCTGCAGGGCAGCCCTGCAGGTGGCGGCTGGGGAGGGTGTGTCCTGGTGACCCCTCACTAGCTGGGGTCATTTAGCCCACGTTCCTGGACCCCAAATCCGCTCTCTTCGCCTGTAAAACCAGGACAGCGACCGCCTGAGCCCATGGGGCATTTGTGGGGAGGTGGGTGTTCACGCACTAACGTCGGTGGTGGGTCCTGCCCGGTGCGCGCCTGTCCCTGGCTGCTCGCTTCTCTCCCCTTGGAGATCCAAGATGACTCTTCCTACTTCCCCAGCAGCAGGCACACGCTCTCTTTCTTTTTATTCTATTTTTGCGTGTGTGTGTGTGTGTGTGTTTGGCTTCTTAAAGCAAAACAGTTTGTTTGCCTGCTTGCTATAAAAAGAGGAGCCACCGTTCCTTCTCCGCAGAGGGTAGGCACTGCCTTGCTGTTCTCCCCCCATCCGCATCCCAGCATGTCACAACATGTCCCACCTGTGTCCCACTGCTTCCTACCTGCATCCCAGCGCATCCCATCCGCATCCCAGTGCATCCCACCCTCATCCTCCCTGCATCTCAGCGTGTCCCACCCTCGACCTCCCTGCATCTCAGCGTGTCTCACCCTCGTCCTTCCTGCATCTCAGCGTGTCCCACCCTCGTCCTCCCTGCATCTCAGCGTGTCCCACCCTTGTCCTCCCTGCATCTCAGTGTGTCCCACCCTCGTCCCACCTGCATCCCAGCACATCTCACTTGCCTCCTACCCACGTCCCACCCACTTCCCAGCATATCCCACCTGCATCCCACTGTGTCCCAGTGCGTCCCTCCAGCTGGTTCCTCCTTTGGGGGGGGGGGGTCTTGCTCGTCACTTGTTCTCCAGCTGCCTTGGCAGATGCACTGGCTCTGAAATTGGGGGTGCGTCACCCTCCCGCTATGGGCGGGGGCCCGGCTCTCTGTCCGCACATGCACACATTCAGGCTTTTTTCCTTGCTCCTCTCCTGGTCCAGATGTGCATCCAGTAGGGTGGCCTGGCTCAGGGCAGCCCTGAAGGCCGAGCACCAGGAAGGCTCTGCTCTCCCAGACCGCCGCTGGCATTTCCTCCCCAAGTCTCCTGGCAATTGGCCCCTCCCTGGGACATGCTTTGAAGGGGAGAAAATGCACTTGTCTCTTTTGGCAGGAAAGGGGAGTGAAGGTTTTGGGATGCAGCCCCGTCTCCCAGCGTCCTTGTGAGTGTGGTGTGCCCTTCCCTGTTTCCCATCTGGATTTCCTGGTCTGCATCCAGGAACACAGCAGTAAAACTACCCACAACTGTTGGCTGCCAGGGGCTCAGGACTAAACCCAGGAGGAGTTTGTTTTGGAGCAGGCGTGGACTGAATGCACCTCAGGTGGAGTAGATATTAGATGACCCCAAAGCGGGGCTGGATAAATTCTTCCAGAGTGTTCAATGTAGTAGCCAACAGGTGGGGTCCCCATTTAGCCTTTGGAGACGTAACCGTGTGCACATACTCATGCCCGCTTTTTATCGCTGCGTCTGTGACTCCACTCTTGCTTCTTTCACTTCAGAAACCTTTTCTGTTACTTTATGAAAGGGTTTCTCAGCTTGGCACTATGGACACCTGGGCTGCGTCTTTCTTTGTGGCAGGGGCTGCCCTGTGCATTGTGGGGTGTTTTGCAGCCCCCTGACCCTTGCTTGCTAGATGCAGTAGCGCCTCCTCACCCTTGCTGGGTGTGACAACCAAAAATATCTCCTGCCGTCTCCCAAGTTCCCCAGCGACAAATTGCCCCTGGCTGAAGATCACTGTTCATTTATTTTTGAGTGGCTGCATTTCCAACATCTAACATTTGAGTGGTTATGGAGTGTCAGACTCCACAAGCCTTTATAAGCGTTTAATCCATGTGGCAACTCCATGAGGTACTTGCTATTATTACTTCTGCCTTACAGAAGAGAAGCCTGAGGGTCAGAGTGGTAGGTGACTTGTCTGAGGTCACACGATTAGTAAATAGCCATATGATTAGAATTCAGGCTCAAGCAGTTTGACCCAGAGCTTGTGTGTCTCATCATTGCATCATCCATTCATTCATTTAGCAGCTGTGTGTTGATCACATACAGGGCACCGCTTGGGAACAATCGGTGGAAAAAGAAACCAAAATCTCTGCCCCCTTCCAGAGCTTACATTGCAAGAAAGGAGGGAGTCAATGAATATAATGAGTAAATTTCTTGGTACTTTAGCAAGTGTATGTGTATCTCGAGGCTGCTGTAACAAAGACCACAAACATGATGAGCTGAAAGCAATGGAAATGTATCCTCTCCAGTTCTGTAGGCCAGAAGTTCAAAGTCAGGGGTGGCCCTTTCAGAAATTAAAGAATCCCTTCCATGCCTCTTTCCTGGCTCTGGGATTTGCAGGAAATTCTCGGCGTTCCTTGGCTTGTACCTGTGTCCCTCCCACCTCTGCCTCCGTCTTCACATGGCTTCTTCTCTGTGTCTCAGTGACCACATCTCCCTTTCCCTTCTCTTAGGAGGAGAGCTGTCATTGGATTTAGGGCCTCCCCTAATCCAGGATGGTCTCATCATGAGGTCCTTAACTTTGCATCTGCACAGACCCTATTTCCCAATAAGGTCGTGTTTGGAGGTTCTGGGTGGACGTGACCTTTGGGGAGACACCATTCAACCCAGCATAGCAAATGGTACTCGCCCCAGGAAGGCAGTGGGTGGGGAATACCAGGCCAAGGGTCAGGCTTTGTTCCGAGGGCTGGAGACAGGGATGTAGTCTGCAGTTAAGGGTTAAAGTTTTGTAGTTCAACCTGGAAAAGCTGTTGGCGTTCAAAGAAGGAGGAAATGATTGGCAAAGCCTTCTCTCCCCCTTTGTTCTTCCCTGTCCTGGCTCAGCTCACTCTTCCCGGGGAAGGGATTTTGAAGCCAGATGGACGGAATCCGAATGAGAAGAGAATATCTCTCTGTGGCAGTCAGAGGCCCTCACTGGCTGTAACTTGCTGTCTTTTATTCATTCTCCATTGAATCTGGAGACCTTGGCAGTAATTGTTGAATGAAAGAATTAGCTAACCATCATGCTAGGTCCTGGGGACCCCAGGTGAACAGGATGATCCATTCTCTTAGGGAGCTTCCTGGGTCGTGGAGGAGACGGTTGTGGCATGGTTATCGGTCCTTTCTAGGAAAGGCAGTGCTGTAACAGGCAGATCAAACACCTTGGGAGCCCCGTAGAAGGAGCTTCCCTTTTGGGATTTGAAAGATGCATAGAAGTTTTCTGGGGAGGAGGAGAACGGTAGAGAACGACAGGCAGAGCTCAGTCATGGATTTCTGAGAAGGCACGGCAGGTTCAGGAGGAGGGAGAGAAGCTGGAGCTGGCGGGAGTTTAGGTGCTGAGGGCGGGGAGTGGGAGGTGGGTCCTGGTATGATGGTCATACAATGTGTGGCCTCTTCTAGCACTTTGTAGGACGGGTCAGAGCTTCGTTCTTTTGCATGGCTGATTAATATTCTGTTGTATGGGTAAGACCACATTTTGTTTATCCATTTGTGTGTTGACGAACATTTGGGTTGTTTCCAGATCTTGGGCTCTTGGCTACTGCGAAGGGCCATGTTTTTGACGGTGATTTCTGGCAGTCAAAAAGTGTTGAATGAGGAAATAAAACCGCGAGGCTGAATCTTAATGACCTTCCTCCTTTTACACCCTCCATGCCCCTCCCAAAGGAACAGATGTCCCCAGTTCCTGCTGTCGTGCAGATGACCTTATTGTCTACCGTAGGGACACAGCCGGTGTCGTGGGCAGCCTGGAGTCTCTGGGATTCGTGGGGGGAGGGGGCCGTGGACGCTACCTCCCCACTAGCCCAGACCAGATCTGCGGTTGCCCCAATTGTGCCTGTGCTCCCCGCCCTGGGGACCATCTGCTGCTCTGCAGCGCCACCAGCCCCACTGAGCTCTGGACCTTCTGAACACCTTGGGGTGCCCAGGGCCTCCCCCAACCTGCCTTAAATGAAATCCGGCATTAGAAGGAGGTGCAGGCCAGAGGACCCCAAACCCACAGCACATGCCTTCCCTGCCCTCCAGCCTCCTCTGCTCCTCCCTCCCACGTCCCAGCCAGCCTCCAGGCACCAGGACCCACAGAAGCCACTGCAGCTAGCCGCTGCCGCTGGCACTGAGAACTCCAGAAGCGGGTCCACGGCCAACCCCAGAGAGGGACCCAAAGGCCCGAGTCCGGGCAGCTAGCTGGGGAGGCACCGGGGTGGGGACTCTGCCTCGGCCACATGTAGACCAGGTCTGGGGGCGGCAGAGACCACGTGAAGCGGGGACATGGGGCAGGACAGTGGGTTCCTCTGGGGTGGGGGATGGGCGGGCCCAGGGATGCTGCCCTCTCCCTGGCAGGATTCCCCCACCTCCCCACACTCTGTGCCAGCTCCGTGTTTCTTATTAGACCCCGAGCACGCTCCTGCAAGGGGCAGAAGGGAGCCAGTGCCTGGGGGATCGGGGGCCGCAGATGCAGGGATGTACCGGAGAGACTCGCCGACTGCAAGGAGGGGACATGGACATGGCAGCTGTGGAGGGAGAGGCTGCATCCTTTGGCCAGTCTCCTGCCCGGGAGCAGGCTGCCCCGACCCCTCTCTTCGGAGCCCTCCCTTTGTGTGTCACGTCCTGATCAACTCCATGGATTGTGCAGTGCCAGTCTGGGAGGGTTGTCTTGGGCAAGATGACATGACGGGGGAGGCTGGGCATGGGGCGATGTCCTAGAATAGCTGAAGAGTAAAGTGTTACAGGAAATCCAGAAGGAGGTTGGAGGTTCGGAGCAGCGTGTGCCTGCCAGGAGAGGCCGCTCCGGGGAGTTCTGTGCTCCCCACTCCTGCGTGGATCCTTGGCCCTGCGGGGAGGGCCTGGCTGACCGGTTGCTCACTGCCCCTCTCCTCTCCACCTGCGTCCTGCGCAGTTGCAAACCCGGGGAGGTGTCATGCTCGGGGGGCTGCCCCTCTCCTAGCCCCACGCCCCACAGAGATGGCCATGGGCCTGGCTGGCCTCGGGCGGATGAAGGTTTAGACATGGGGCTGCCCGACAGCCTTCTGTCATCCAGGCCCTGCAGCGAGGGTGGAGGGTGCCAAAGATTCTGGCTGCCTCCATGTTCCCGGTGAACCCCTTCCTTTCTTCCTTCTTCATCTTTTCTGTTTGTTGGGCTGCAAATGCCTGTGCTGGCAGTACAACCCACGCCCTCCCCTCCGGCAGCCCCCTTCCGTCCTTCCAGGTGCAGCCCCTGTCACGGTGCGGCTGCTGCTCCCAGCCCCATTTGGTGTCTGCCCGCGCGTCGGGCCCCTTTCCCGCCGCCGGACCCCATCATGCTGTGCTGTCTCTCCCAGCAGCCCCCTGTCGCAGCGGCACTCTCCTTCCTGGCATCTTGACCGGCAACCTCTGTACCCTGGACGTGCGGCCTGATGTCAGGGCTCTCTTTGATCTCTGTCATCTCCCCATCCCCGGCGAGCTGAGGACACCCGGCACTGTGGCTCTTGGGAGAAAGGACTTCCCACTTCTCCTCGCAGGGAGCCCACCGGGAGGGCTTCCGGGGCCGTCCGCAAGGGACTGAGCCACAGCCCCACCGGAGCTGGCCCTGCGGCTCTTAGAGGAGGCCGGGGGACTGTTGAAAGCAGCTCAAAGACATTTTGGAAAGACTGAAGTGGCCGCGGGTGTGGGTTGAGTGAGTGCACAGATCTCGGGAGTAGATGACATTTCCAGAGATTTTCTAATCTTTCTAGGCCACCCCCTTGCCCAGGAGCTGTGCCAGAGCTGCGCACCCTCGCTGCAACGCTCCGGAGAGGCCCTGCCCAGGGCGCCGGCTGTGCAGCCCCGCGGGCGTGCGGAGCCCATCGATTCCAGCCTCAGTCTCCACGCACAACCGGTTTCTCCAGTGCTGTCATCGGCTCGGAGGACCTTGACCCTCCATCCATTCAGAAAACATAGTGCGGGTCTAACATGTGCTGGACACCGAGCCGGGGTCTGGGGGCAGCGGGGGAGGGAGCCAGTGTGGGCTGGCAATCTGCTCAGAAGGTGATCATATACGAGCAGGTAACCCTGTACCTGTTCCTATACCTGTACCTGCACCCATTCCTCTAAGCACACAGAACTGCAAATCGTTCTAAGAGGTCTAGGAAACGGGGTGCCTCATTACTCTGGGGGCTCACTGGGGACCCTGTGACAGCGAGAGCCCTCTCTGGTCGTGCTGGGCCTGGCTGTCTCTCCAGAGCCACAGGCCCTTCCAGACCTCTCCTGGCTTCACCTGGCCCTTCCTCCAGCTGATGGGCTCTGGGAAGAAGAGGTGTGCATGGCATAGCAGACAGGACGGGCTTCGCCAGGCCGACAGCTGGCTTCAAGGCAGAGCAGGCGGCCATCTCTTCCCTCGCCCCCTGACTTCTGGACGCATCCCTTCTTTCCTTGTCTGTGGTTGCTCACCTGTGGATCGTCATCTTAAACCTCTCACTTTATGAGGCTCCTGCCCAAGAATTGACTGTTGCACACCCAGCCGGGGTAGAGCCAGGGAGGGGGTTCTCCACACGGCATCTGGGTGGAGGGTTCCCCTGGTCCAGGCCTCAGGTGCCGAGGAGCTGCGATGGGGTGTGGTGCCTCGTCACACCAGGTCACCAGGTGAGACCCCAGCCCAACCAGCACGTCCTTCAGGTTCCCCTAGGGAGCACATGGCACTGGCTTCTTGGAGGGTGGGCACAAGAGACCTGGGGCAGATGGTGTCTGCTTCTAATGAGCTGTGTGTCCTGGGGCAGCTTGCTCACCCTTTCTGGACCATTAGATTCCCTTGCCAGGCAGCAGTGCTCCCTGAGGTTTCATGCACAGGGTCAGACTGTTCCAGACTCTCCCCATGGACTTGCTTACTTGGTCCCCAAGAACAAATGGGCCCTTTCTGCTTGAGAACAGGTGAAGGGCCCTTTGCAGACAGCCGAGGGTCAGATGTGGGTCAGATGTGGAGAGAGGGCAGTGGCTTGGAAGGAAAATGAAAGTGGGTGGAGGAGGGGCTGAGTGTCTTGGGGCTGCCTTCTCCCCTCACCCTGGGTGGGGGGTCCATCCTACTCCAGATGGCTTCATTTCAACTAACCACACCTTCGAAGACCCTATTTCCAAATAAGGCACGTTCACACGACTGGGGTTGGGACTTAGCAGATTCTAAGGATGGGGTAATATGATCCAGCCATACAGAGGGGGCTTGGCGGCTAAGGTGGGGCGAGAGCAGGGGCCTCAGACCCCGGGAGAGGAAGACAAGAGAGGAAGGAGGGCTGGGAGGAACTTGTCCCAAGCTGCGGGTGGCTTGGCGGTGCCAGCGAGGTGTGGGGGGTGGTCCGGGGTCTGTGCAGGGGGCCCTGGCCCCCAAGGGGAGGGTCATCTCTGTGGTGGTTTTAACTACTTTGCACCCTGTGCCTCCCCCCTCGCTCCCCAGCAGCCTGCCCTCCCCTCTCTTACACCCACCCTGGTCATGCCGTTCTCTGCTCTGTGACCCCCGATGCCCCCTCTTCTCCCTACCTTGGCTTGCACTCTCCTAGAGCTGGACTGCCCCACCGGCCTCACCTGTCCATGTGGTAGGCAGGTGCAGGGTCCCGTGTACCTGTGTCCTTTCCCGCCCCTGTGTCCCCACCTGCAGAGGCGCTGACCACGCCTGGCTCCACGCCACGCCCTGCTGGGGCCCCACGCGAGTCTCATCTCATGCCCCTGAGAGTGAGTTCTTGGCTGCCTCCCTCCTCCAAGCTTCTGTTCGCCCCATTCCCTCCACCAGCACCCCTCCTTGATGTCAGCTGGTCAAAATCCTACCCCTCTGCCTGGGGTCCCCCCCAAACTCACATGCACGTGGAACCCCACCAGTGGCCTTTCTTTGCTTTCACTGCCTTCTGTTGCAGGTGGACTTGAGTTGTGATGAGGCCACGCTGGACGAGGGTGGCCCTGAGTCCCATGACTGATGCCCTCACTAGGAGAGACCCAGAGATGCGTGTGGGGCGGGTGGGGGCTGCGTGGGGTGGGAGTGCAGCGTCTGCAGGCCTAGGAACGCCCGGGAGGCAGCTACCGCCGGATGCTGGCAGAGGCAGGAACACGGCCCCCTGGAGCCCCCCAGGAGGTCCCCTGGGCCTGCCCACACCTGGATTTTGCCCGTCTGGCCTTGAGGATGGTGAGACAGCACATTTCTGTCGCTTTCAGCCCCTCAATTTGGAGTAATCTGTCACGGCGGCCCTATAAGCTCCCTCCCCATCCTTCTGGCCTTGGTTCTGAGTCTCCCCCACCACGACCCCCTCCCCCCAGGCCCACGGTGCGCCGAGCATGCACTTGGTCCCCCTCAGGGCCAAGCCAGGGTCTGTGGAGTCCTGGCCGCTCCCCACCACTGCTTTGAACACAGAGTTGCTGGCGAGAACGGTGGAGCCGTGGTCAGGAACAGGGGATGGCGCCCATGGGCAGCGCCCTCGGCCAGGCACGCACCCAGCCATGTGTTAGCACACGCTGTGCCACGTGCCACCTCTCCACTCCCCACGCCTCCTCCCCCACCCCCGCTGCGGGCAGTGTAACCCTCACCAGTTTCCAGATGGCACAGTGGGCAGCCTGGGGACAGGCCCGCGAGTGGCAGAGCCCGGACGGGGTCCCAGCAGGCTCTAGAGGATGCCTTCCATTCGCGCCGGGGTCACCTCATTGCGGTGGCCCCTGGGCTCTACCCGAGGGGCAGCTGCTGGATCCCACCCCCCGGGAAGTTTGGACTGTCCTATGCCCCGCCCCGTGGGTCAGACTGAAGGGCAAGGTTGAGCGCCCCTGTAGGTGGAAACTTCTGGGGAGACAACTCTGGTTGGGGTGCACAGTCTCCTTGGCTGGGGGCGGGGAGCTGGTGGTCTCTGCAGAGGATGCTACAGCCACTCCGAGGGGGCCAAGCCCACCTTGTGCTTTTCTAAAAGGAAGTTTTACTTCTCAGGTTGGTCTCGTTAGCACGTGTTTTACTTTTCTTCTCCTCCTAGGAGCTCCCTTTCTGGACAGGGGCATTTGGGACTTGCTTCAGTTACACATGGAAATGGCACTTGTAAAACCTTGCTTCTCTCTTGGGTTGCCCAGGAGCTCTGTGTGCTATGCTTGGATAAAGGGTCCTGTTCTTAAAAAGTACAGCACCTTGTCCTGGTGAGTTGCCAGAGGTTTCCCCGTTATCGGCTCCTTCTTCAGGGCCATACATTTATACGAACTTGCCGTTCCTCTTGGCATTTGGGGGGACAATTCATTTTTCTAGGTGTCACCATCCCAGGAGCCTTCCAATGAGCATATTACCCCTCCAGGCTCCTTGGGTTGTTTTTTTTTTAATCTCTCTGTTTTAATCTTCCCATGCTCAGTATAACTTTTGCTGCAAGCCTGGGTCTCAGTTGACAGAGAACTGGTCAGAATTGAAATTGGAAAACGCCCCTCCTTTCTTCCCCAGCCCAATTCCCGCCTGCAGCAGGCCTGGGTGGGGGCTGCAGCCACTGTGAACCAGGGGCGACTCTAATTCCCCCACCCCCCGCAGCTGCATACTCGTGTGCAGTGAATTTCTGCACATGCGTGCCCTCTGCTTTACACTGCACGTGAGTGTCAGGGCCTAGAAACTGCCCCATTTCTTGTGTTCTCTCTCTGCCTTCCTGCAGGCCCCTGGGTAGCATTTTGGGCTCGGCACTTCCACTAACATGCCCCCTCCCAGTGGGCTGTGATTATTCTAATGAGTGATTAATTAACAAGGGGGCTGGTTACAGGATGGAAATGTGCTGACCTTGCTGAATAACGGGGGTGGCGAAGCGCAGACACCGGGACAGCAGTGCTGGCCCGGCCACCGCGGCTTTAACCTGCGAGTCAGCTCAGCGCCCAGGGCTGCGCTTGTCTCTGTTCTTACAGAAGAGCCGCGGTCCCTGTCCAGCAGGGCTGCGACATCCCCATGTCCAAAGGGACGCTCCGTAGGGTCTCTAGGTGCCCAGATGAATAAAGCATGTGCGCATGTGCATGTTTCATTGACGTGTATAGGAATATTCCTTCATAATTGAGTGATGAAAACTGCACTTAATTGGCAATTATGCAAAAAAAATTTTTTAAATCTCTTAGCAGAAGGTGTCAGAGGTTTCTGTATGGTTTTTGTTTAATAAATTGGGTTGGAGCTGCTGGGCGGGTGGGGTGTCACCAGTGATTGGGGGGAGGGGAGAAGAATCGGAATCGCCCGGGACCTGGGGCTGAAGGAAATTAATGAGGCGACGGGGAAGAGTAGGGGGGCGGGGGGAGAGGCAGCGAGCAGAGGGTGCTGAGCCCGTGGAAGGGGAAGGGAGAGGTGGGTGACAGGTGCCCGCAGCCTTCTCCAGAATAAGCTTTGTTCAGCTCCTACTGTAATTAAATGTTAATTTTCGGCACGGAAGCCAAAGGAAACTCAGTGCCAGAAACTCACCCTGGGCTCCCCCCCCCCCCCCGCCCGCCGCTGCCTCCCCTCCCCGGCCCTGGGGATCTGCGTGGGGAGGGCTTTGTTTACACTCGTTCTAGGAAAGGCAGGAGGGGGCCTGACTCCAGAGTGACAGCCACCCAGCTGGACGCAGGGACTGGCACCAAGCGTGGCCTTCCAAATGCCCCCTCCAGTGCCAGGGGTGCCAGCCCTGAGCCACATGGCCCTGACAGGCCCACCCATCTTGTTCCTTTCCTCTCCGCCTGGGAGTCGGCGTGAGAAAGGGTGAGTCGGGAGCTGCTCCCCCTCAGGCAAGGGCTGCCACCCAGCTGGGGAGGGTGGGCTGGTTGTTTCCAAGCCTGAGCAAGAGACCCTGCCCCGGCAGCTGCGTAAGGGGAGCGCCTCCCCACCCCGAATCCTTGGATAGGTCCGAAGGCATCAGTGACCCCCAGCTCCCCTTCTGGGTGCACCTGGCCCACAGTTGGCTTACTGAACCTCTACGTGGCCCGGTTTTGCCAGAGACGCAGTTGGAGAGCGTGAAGCCAGCTGGGAGTAGAAACCCTCAAAATTCTTCCTCACCTGCCTACAGGAGAATCTCTACCAGTTAGACGAGGGAGGGGGCAAGGACAGGGGTCCAGGCCCAGGCACTGGCAGACAGACCTGGGTTTGCCCCCTTGCCTGCCCGCCAGATCTCGGCAAGCTTCTCGGCTTCTCTATGCCTCATTTGGCCCCCCTGTAAAGTGGGGTATGCGTTGGGGTCTGCCTTGCACCCCACAGACAAGGGCAGTGACGTGCAGTGCCTGGCGGTGCAGGGTGGGTGAGTGTGACCTTTGTGGACACTGCCAGCCCTTTCGCCTGCCACGGGAGGGTGGCAGCTGGGAGCCTGTGTGGGCCGATTTGAAAGGATTTACGTACCCTAGAAAAGTCATGTTTTAATCCTAAGCAATCTTGTGGGAGCAACCATTTCTTCTAATCCATATTCAGTACTGTGGGTTGGGAGTGTGATTAGATTATCTCCACGGAGATGTGGCTCACCCAATGGTGGGTATTGAACTTTTGAATAGAGGGCGATGGGACTCCACCCATTCCAGGTGGGTCTTGATTACTGGGATCCTTTAAAAGAGGAAGCATTTGGAGAAAGCTGGGGAATGACGAGAGCAGCAGAGGCACAAGAACTACAGACTCCACCAGCCAGTGACCCTTGGAGACAAAGGAGAATGTCCCTGGGGGAGCTTTATGAAGCAAGAGGCCTGGAGAGAAAGCTAGCAGACGTCGCCATGTTCACCATGCACCTTTTCAGTTGAGAGAGAAACCCTGAACATTGGCCTTTCCTGAGTGAAGGTCACCTCTTGTTGGTGCCTTAATTTGGACATTTTTATAGACTTGCTGTAATTGAGACATTTCCTCGGCCTTAGAACTGTAAACCAGCAACTTATTAAATCCCCCCTTTTAAAAGCCATTCCAGTTCTGGTATATCGCATTCTAGTAGCTAGCAAACTAGCACACCATGCCTGAGGCTGTAGGTTTAATTTCCCTGGGGCTCTGGGACTGAGCCCTGAGACTTTCTCAAGAACCTCTCAGAAGCTGGCTGAGGCCTGGCTCACATCCCCTCTTGGAGGCTCTGAATCTATTAAAAGATGAAGACGGAGCGAAGGAGGCTTAAAAATCTGAGATTTGTTTTAAATGCTTACAGCTAACAACTGAACACTGTCCCTGCATTGGGGGCCAGTGAGCACACGTCCAAGGCATCAAGAGACAAAGTGGAGGGGTTCGGGGAGAGGGCTGGGCTCGACGGACCCTCAGCCCAGTGGTAGGCTTTGGCCGAGCCTTGCCTGTTGGGGTTTGGCGAGCTTGTGTGGGTGTGTCCCCACAGCACCCCTCTTCTCCCCATCTCAGGGGTCCTTACCACAGGCCTCCCACACTGCTGCCTGAAGGGACTAGAAGGAACATGCTCTGGGTTTATGGCTGGGGAAAAGAGACTCTGGAACTTTCAGAAGTGTGGGATTCCATGTCATTGGAGTGCAAGAAGTGGTTTAGACAGTGTTGTGCCTGGGCCGTGTGGGCTCCTATCGAGGAGAGAGTGCTGTTGGCTGGGCAGGACCTCGGAGGGGCTGCATCTCTCAGGACCCCCCTGGAGGGCAGGGGTTCTGCACCCTGGAGCTGGGTCTTTCTTTGCAGGTTGTTGAGCAGCCTCCCTGGCCTCTACCCACCAGAGGCCACTATCACTTCCCCACCCTTCTCCAGTGTGACCACCCAAAATGTCTCCAAAATGCCAAAGGTCCTAGGGACAAAGTCATTCCAGGCTGAGGACCGCCGCCATAGGTCCCTCCCCAACCCCGGCCCTGCCACTGTGCGTGAAGCCTTCCTGCCTTTCAGGGAACCTTCCTTGCCATGCAGCCATGCTCAACTGGGAGGGTCCAGCAATAGAAAAAGGACGAAGGCCAGCAGAGTGGCCTCATCCGACATTTGGGGCACACTCAGGGCTCAGGTCGGGGAGCATTCAGAAAGACCCCATCCGTGGGCCCCTCTGGCTTTCACCTTCCAAGTTTCTGCCCTGGACTTGGGACCCAGACACACACCCCATGCCAACGGGGTTGGCCGTGCCGGGGAAGTGTTCCTGTTGGCTCCGAGGCTCGGCATGGGCAGCGGTGGGGGTGTGGGGGTGTGTATGTGCATATGTATGTGCCTGCATGTGTGCGTGTGTGTATGTGTGCACACGTGTGAATGATTCTCGTGGCCGAGCCGCCTGCACAGGCCTCCTCAAGGTCTGCAGCCGAGGTTTTTGGCAGGAATGAGTTTCCTTCCCCGAGAACCTGTGACATCAGCAGTACTGCTTCAAAACCCAGGCTCTCCCATGGCTGCCAAGTCAGCAAGCATCGAAAAAATGCATTTGGGATCCCTGGCTCCAAGGGCCCTGACTCAGCTTTCCGGGCGGGCAGTGGGACTGCCTTATAAGGAAATGTGCTTCTTATTGTACCCAAGACAAACGGAGACACAGCCATGCAAAACCTCACACATGGGCTATTTATAATAGCCCAAACATGGGAACAACCCAAAAGTATGCCAACAGATGAATGGACAAAATGCGGTCTATCCCTCCAATGGAATATTACACAGCCATGAAAAGGAACTCAGCTCTGACCCTTGCTGGCTCAGAACAGGTGAATCTATAGAAGAAAGGAGACTAATGGTTTCCAGAGGCTGCTGAAAACCCTAGTGTACAGGATTTTATGTGGTCATATGTTTTCAGTTTCCTTGGATATACATCTAGGAGAGGGATTGCTGGGTCATATGCTCTCTGTTTAGCCACTTGAAGAACTACTTTTTCAAAGTGGCTGCACCATTTTCGTTTCCACCAGCAATGTATGGTGTTCCAGTTTCTCTACATCCTTACCAACACTTGCTGTTGTCTTTTTTAATCTTGCCATCTAGCAGGCTGCGGTGGCGCCTCACGGGGGGTTGGGTTTGCATTTCCCTGGTGACTAGGGGTGTGGAGCGTCGTTTCTTGTGCTTTTGGCCTTTTGTAGAGCCAACATTCCCTGGAGGAATGCCTACTCGAATCCTTGGCCTGTTTTCAAAAATGGATTGTTTGTCTTTGTTACTGAGTTGTAGGAGTTCTTTATTATATTCTAGGAACTCTAAGGTACATGCCTGAGGTGAGCTTGTGGCTTAGTTGGTAGCAGACCCGAGCTTGCAAATGGCACCTACAGGGCCTGTGGACAGCTGGGTGCTGGCGGTCACTTCAGGGGACAGTGACGGGTCCGAGTAGCTCTGGGTGCCCTAGGGAGACAATGTGAAGAGGGCAAGGAGGGTGAGCGGGGTTGGACATGGGCCTTTGAAAGTACAGCCTGGGGCTGACAGCCACGTGGGGTGCTTGTGCTTGTGACAATGTGGGGAACGGTTCGCTCGGCCCCTTGCTCAGCTCAGATTTCCTGTTCCCAGTCAAGTGAGTTTCCATGGGTCTCTGATGACACATCCCCTGCCATTGCCCAGCTCTGGGGGGCTCAGCAAGTTTCTGGAGGAAGGCCTTAGGGGGCGGGGGCAGCGCAGGGTGGAGGGATGCCTGACCTTGGGGGCAGGTGGGTGGGTCCTGGCGGGCCCCTGACCCAGGCAGCCCTCTTGGTCCTTTTGCCCTGGGCCATGGAAACTGGCAACCCCTGGGGGCTCAGGGCTTGATTCCACTGGGACAGCCTGGGATGGGTGTCCGGCCTGCCGCTTCCCTCCCTCCCCCTGGCCTCCTCTCCTCTCTCGGCTGCCTCAGACTTCCCTTGGCCTCTTCTTCCTACTGTTGCTTTCAGTTTGTCTTTCGCTCATTGTAGCTCCCTGACAAGTCCCTCTGTGCACGCATTTGTGAGTGTGGCACTGCAGGGATCCACATGGATCCTCAGAGCCGGCCTGCCCTGCTCAATAGAGCCCTGGCTTAACTTTGTGCCTCAGTTTCCCCTCTGTGAGTGGGGGAGGAACCTAGCATCCACCTCCAGGAATGGCCAGAGGGTTGGCAAGTTAGTGCATGTGTAAGAGTGCACACGAGTGTGTGTGAATGTGAGCATGCATGTGTGTGAGTGTGGGCAGATGTATGTGTGGGTGTGATTGTGCAAGTGTATGTGTGAGTATACAAGAACAAGAGTAAATGGGAGTGTCTGTGAGTGTGCAAGTGTGTATGGGTGGAGCCTGTGAGCATGTGTGGATGAGTGAGTATAGGTATGAATGTGAGATATGTGTGTGAGTGGCACATGTGAGGGCAGATGTGAGTATGTGAGTATCTGTGTGTACGTGAGTAAGAGTGAATGGGAGTGTCAGTGAATGTGTGAGTGTGTAGGTGAGTGTGAGTGACTGAGTGTGTGAGAGTGTGAGCATGTGTGTGCGAGTGTGTGTTTAGCGAAGATGCACAAGCACAGACTCTGGCCTCGGCCCTTCCTGAAACCGGACCTGCTGTCCCCACAGCTCCCCATGGCATCGCACCCGGCTGTGAGTGGGAGGGCTGGGCAGGGGGCAGCGACCCGTGAGCTCTGGGTCTGGCTGCAGGTCCCCAGCACACTGCAGGGCTGAGCCCTTGGCTGTGCATGGAGGCCAGCTGCCTTCTGTGGGTTCTGTGTGGGGCGAGGGGCTGACGCTGTCCTGTCCCCGGGCCTGCCCCGGGACCCTCTATGGTCCCAGAACTCTGCAAGCCCACGCCAGTTTCCCCTGGGGCCTTGGTGCTGCCCGGGCCAGAAGCCAGCGAGCGGGCAGTGCCAGCACCCACTCCTTGTGGGGTGAGACCGGCCTCGGGTCCCCGTCCTCCCAGAGACAGGGGTGACTGGGCCAGCGGGGATCCCTGCATTCTCCCGGCACCCCCTCTTCTACCCACTGTCTTCACTGTGTGTCCAGGTCCCTGCCCTCTTCTCCCACCGGCTCTGTCTCTGCCTCTCCCCTGAGGTGGAAAGGTCCCATGTTTGCTTTGTCCCTCATATCTGAAACTTTCTGTGGAATATTGAAGGCAGCCTCTGCCATCTGGAGCACTCACCAGTGCACCGTCCTGGGAGGGGGGTAGCTCTGCACCGCCCCGGCGGTCCCACTCCTGCCCGGGTACCCAGCGTGCTCCCTCCTCTCTCTGCATGCCTCTCTCTCCTCCCTTCTCTCTCTCTTCCGCTTCTTCTTCTCTCCTTCCTCTTCCTTCCACCTCTCCTCTCCCTGCTGTTCCCCCTCCCCTCCTTCCTCCCCCTCCCCCATTCCCTTCTCCTCCTCTCCATCTCCTCCCCTTTCTACCCCTTCCCCCATCTCCTCTCCCCCTCCCTCACCCCTTGCCCCCCTTCCCCCAGAACCAGGTCCCTGCAGCCGCAGCTGGAGGCTGAGTGAGGTGTCCCCAGCCCGGGGCTCAGCAAAGGCAGCCGAGAGGGACTGGGCAGGCAGGACTCGCAGAAGCATCCCTCCCCCCCGCCCCCAGGACCCTTGGAGATCAATACCATTTCCCTTGGAAGGCTCCCCAAGAAGCTGTGGCTGCAGCACCTCAGGAAGTGTCCTGCATGTGCCCTGCCGGGCGTGGGCGTGCCACCAGGGCAGGCCCTGGGCTTCTGACCTGCTGTGCTTCCTTCCCCAGAACCATGGGCTTTGAATTCGCCTCCAGCACTGAACCCCACCTCCTGAACTAAAGGGGGACCCCTGAGCTACACGGGGGCTCAGGTGTGCTCTAGGACGTTCTCGGGGCTGTTGTGCTTGTCTCACCTGCACCCCCACTCCGGGTCATGGCTGCTGTGACCTTCACTTCCCAGACAAGGACGCTGCCTCAGCCTTGTGGGCCACCCTAACAAATGGCCGCAAACTCCGTGGCTTAACACAATAGCATTTACTCTCTCACAGTCCTGGAGGTGCCAGAAATCTGAACCCAAGGCCTGGGCAGGACTGGTCCTTTGGGGAGCTGTCGGGAGCTCCTTCCTGGCCTCTCTTCCAGCTTCTGGCAGCTTCTGGCCATGCTTGGCGTCCCCTGGTTTGCACCTCGCCCCTCGCCACGGCCTCCGTCGTCATGTGGCCATCTCGGCGTGCCTGTGTCCTTTCTTCTTCCTAAGGGAAGGCTCATTAGAGATCCTTAGCCATTTGCATCCACAAAGACCCCTTTCCCAAATAAGGAGGCTTGGAGGTTCTGGGCGGAATTTTGGGGAGACCCCATTCCACCCACTACAGACACTGAGGCCCTGGAGGGAGGGGACCGCCGAGGCCCCCACCCAGCCCCTTCTCCAAATCCCGTCCTAGGTCACGCTTGGACCATCTCTGGTGGGGCCTGACCCCCTCCTTTGCCGCCTGTCCCAGCTGGCCTCTTGCTGCCTTGACTGCTCCGTGATGTCCCTCCCCTGTGTCCCTGTATCTCCACGTCCCATCGGTGTGGGGTCACCTGAGAAGCCACGCCTGGGGTGAAGGTACCCTGCTGGGGCCCACTGAGACCCCCCGATTATGAAGCAGGGTGATAACCTCTGCCTCTCCGCAGTCACAGGGGATGGTAATGGGTTGCTAAAATGAGGCGCCATGGTGACAGTACGTTGAGGAAAGGAGAGACCCTGGGAAACGCGGGGCTCACTGCTGGGGCGCCTTCCTTCCTGCTCAGATGGGTGTTATTATCTCGTGATAACAGACGAGCCGTGTGCCTGGCTCCAGCTGTAAATCAGGACAAGCATAATGTCCAGTGATTCTTACTGAACCGAGGGGGCCTCGGCGGGGGGCAATCTGACTGTCGCTGCTGGCCAGGGCTGGTGGGGCTACCTGGCCTACCCTCATGGCATAATGGGGTTGAGGAGCACTCCTGCCCTTCCCTCTCCCTTTGCCCTTTTCCAGCCCTGCTCCCATTTCTCTGTTCTCACAGAGGTAGCTCTCCCTACTCCTAGAATGTTCTGGCATATGCATATCAGAGAGTAAAGAGGTGAGCCCAGGCATGTCCCTCCTCGCTAGATATCCTGGTGTGTGTGTGTGTGTGTGCAGGAGGCCGTGTATATGTCTGCATGTGTGTGTATGTATGTGTAATGTTTGAGTGTGCATAAGTGCTTGTGTCAGTAATGCACATTCGTGCATGCGTGCACGTACACGTGGTACGTGTGCTTGCGTGTGCACACGTGGGCTATGCATACATCTGTATATGTACGCACATGCGTTGTGCAGATGCACATCCATGCATGTGCATGCATGTGTGTGAAGGAGGCAGAGTGCATGCACCTCCTGGAAACCTCTCCCTGGTCCCTGTCTGGCCCCTGACAGGCATCGCCAGGTTTGCACCCATTAGATGGAGCCCCTGGCGCAGGTTACCGGACAGCTGGGCCAAGGAGAGGAGAAATGAAATAACTGCGAGATTTGCAGCACATTACCTGTTTTTATTAAAAATCAATGACACAATAGAGCGATTCCACTCTATCTTACTTAAACAATATCCACGGCCGCGAGCCAGGAGGGGGCGGGGGCTAGGCGGGAGTGGGAGGGGGCTCCGGGGGGTGCCTCTTCGTCCAGCCGCTCCCCCCTCTGGGAAGTCACCGGCTCGCCTCAGGCCCCATCGCAGCTGAGATTTACGGTCGGCCCAGCCCGCTGCCCGCCGCACACCTCTCTCGGTTTTATTCGTGCAATTTATCACGCCGGGCCCTGCCTCAGCACCAGGGGGGCGGTTAATCAAGGCAGACTTTCTACCTTGTCATCCCAGGATTCTACTGGGAGGAAATGCGAGCCATAAAATTAAAATCATGGGAGCACAGGAATTTGTAAAGAAGCCAGCGGCTCGGGGAGGAGGGAAAGAAAGAGATTCCCCAGCTTCCTGCCCGAAATCTGGAGAGACCAAACCGTGGAGCAGCGCGTCGGGCCCTAACCCGTTTCTCCGTTTTACTGTGCTGTGGGCACCTCCCAGACTTGAGCCCGCGGGGCATTTGTCCCCTGCCTTCCCCTCCCCTCCCCTCCAGAGGAAAGAAGGAAAGAGGAAAAGGAGAGATGGGAGTCTTGAGGGGATTAATGCATGGTCTGCAGACCAAGCGGCTGCCCAGGGACCTGGCAGGCCCTCCCTCTAGCCTGCACCCCCGGCTCAGGCCTGTCCTCAAAGGGAGAGGAGCCGCCTCCCAGGAGGAAGAATTGTCCGGCTGTTTCCCGAGATCCGGGAGCAGTGGGTGGTGCTCAGAACCAGGCAAGGTGGAGGGCCCCGCGCTGTGAGCCTGGAGCTCTGCACAGGACCCCATACCTCACCATGTGGTCTTGGGGAGAAAGGTAGACCGGCAACTTCCAGATCCTTCTAGAACCTTCCATGAGAGGCGGGGTGGGTTTGATCCAAGGTTCAATTATATCATTTGGGGCACGCACAAAACAGTTTGTGGCGCCCCCTGCTGGGCCTGCGGGTTTCGAGGCCAAGTCATGGGGTGGGAGCGGGACCCCCTGGGATGCGCTCACCCGTCCATGCACAGAAGGAGGGTGTTTTGCTTTTAAATACGAAGCTCACTTTGGCTCCATTTGGCGCCCCTGGTGGTGGCGGCATGTGTGAGTGTGCGCAAGTGTGCCTGTATGTGCCTGTGTGTGCAAGTGAGGGTGTGTGCTTCCCGGGCCTGCCCGAGGCCTAAGGGCAGGAATGGTGGGTGCTGGGACAACTGGCTTCCCCGATTCCCAGAGGCACGGCAATTGGGAGAGAGCCTCCTGCCAGCTGGAACACCGGTGCCGGGAGTGGTAGGTTTTGGGGTGTGTCCCAGCAGGGGCATTTAAGGAGCATTTGGGAGTGGGGTCTCCCGCCCTTGGGCTGCCTTGGTGACCCCAGCTTAAGGGTCCTGTGGGTGACCCTGGTCGGCCTCCCAGCTCAGAGGGTCCACAGACTTTCCTGCTCCTACAAGTCCCCTCCCCGCGCTCATGATTTATTTAGGAGTCTCCTGTGATTCTGGGGGAGCTGCAGGGAGAGAGGGAAGGAGAGGATGGGGGTGGACTAGGGACGAGGTCCCCAGGTGGGGCTCTGAATGGTCATCTGGGTGGACAGCTGCCAGTCAAGGCCGCCGGAACCGGTGTGGGTCCCTGCCACTCTCCAGGCCTGGGAACAGCCAGCTTCGGGACAGGCAGACTCGTGGCCTCTGGACCCCAGGGAGACCCTCGGAGAGGGGCCTGGCCATAGGGCCTGGACAGCAGGGGTGGCATGGGGAGGTGTCTGGAGGAAACAGAGGGGAAGCCGGGAAGAGAGGGAAGCTCAAATGTAGGCTTCCCCTGAGAACTGCACCCAGCTTCCCCAAATCCCTGCTATGAGGGCAGGGGCAGCTTGAGGGGCTGAGATGACAATAACACAGCCATGAAAATTAAAAAAAAAAAACACAGCCTTGATTTATTCCCCGCTGCCGGGAGCCCCTCCAATGCCAACAACGGGCAGCACAGCAGAGGGTGGCTCCAGTGTCCGGCTCCCTTCTCTCGCCCCTTGTGGGGCGCAGAGGCAATCACCAGGGGTCCCAAATGGGAATGGGGGGCCGGTAAGCATGGGGGTGGTTGGTGAAGTTCACAAATGAGCCATCAGCTGTGGATAAGGGAAAGGAGCTCTTAGAGGGATCAAAAGAGGCAGGACCCTGGGGCTCTCGCCCCTGCTCCCAGACGCTTGGACGGACCTGGGCTGGGATCACTTCTGGCCTTTTGGCTGAGACCAGCTCGGGCACATGAGCTGCATTGCCTCATCTGTCCAGTATGGACCCTAAGATCCGCTGCTCTGGGGTGGCTGTGGATTTCGCAGTCTTTTAGTGTGTGGCCCACGTGGAGGGTGTGGCAACCACTCACCGTGGTCCAGCTCTTCTTTCTTTAGTAACCAGCAGCAGCATTTCTGCAGACTTGTCCGGTTTGTCTACCTCCTGTGTGCTTTGGGCTTCTCAGCAGACCTTTCCCTCTGGCTCCAGCTCAGCTTTCCCAGGCCCAGGGGCTCTTTACGATAAGCACCGGCCCTGCCATCGCCCCCCCTGCCCACCATGGCCTGCAGGCCCGGCTCCTTTGCACAGCTCCAGGCACATTGGACTGGACTGCAGGTGTGCCCTGTGCCTGGCCGCCTCATCACACCCTCCTCGTTCTTTAGACATGCCCAGAGAACTCAGCTCGGCGTCACTGCACGTGTACAGGCACCACGTGTGATTAGAATCATCCTTCCCACCTCGGTCCCTCCCTCACAGAGGGCGGGTACATCGGCACTGCCTTCGGGACAGTTGTTGGAGGACCTGCCTACCATACCTGGTCATCTTGAGGACAACCCCATGCCCCATTCATCTCGGCACACAGCAGATGCCTGCTGCATGAACGGTCACCAACTTTTCTAGAAGCACGCATCTGCTGGGTGCACTCACCTGGCATGCAGAAACCCTTGTGGGCCCTGGGGATGCAAAGAGCCAGCTCTGCCCTGATGCAAGGGAGGGGCTGGGCAGAAGATGGCCAGGAGTCCATGCGGCCGACACAGAGAAGCTGCTGTTTGGGAGAATCCAAGACCCTGTCATGTCCCCTGGTGACTTTTCCTTGGCTTTGGAATGCACTATGTGATTTAGCTGTTGCTAGAGATTTACCTTCCTAATTATGTTTGGCTTAGAACAATGCTAAAATTGTTTTGCATTCCCCGAGTACACAGGGCTAGGGAGTGGGCGGCTGGAGAAGTGCACGGTGGCAGAGGGAAGCCATTCAGGGATTTGAAGGCTGTTATGGAGAAGCCACACGCTCCCATAAAGAATCGCCTGTGCAGAGCGTCGTAAACAAACAAGTACCAGCTATGTGGATGCGAACGCCCAGCACAGCCAGAGAAGGCCTGGGAGCAGGATGGGAGGGTCCAGGAGACCAGTCCAGAAGACCAACATTTATTGAGCACCTACTGTGTGCCAGGGACTATTCTGAGCATTTTCCTCTCATTGGTTCGTTGAATCCCCATGTCCATCCTGATGCATTAAGTTCCATTGTCACAGCATGAGAGGTAAACTGAGGCACAGACAGGGAGACTGCAGGTGTGCGGTCACAAAGGTGGGATACTGGGTCCAGAAACCCAGTAATGAAACTTCTACATTATACCATTTCCAGTGAGACCCAGGTTCAGTGATCAGGACAGATTTCCTCTTGACCTGTGTGGGCTAGCTCAAAGTGGAGGAGCACGTCTTACCCACTCTAGGCTTCCAGGAAGTGTGTTCGCCTTCTTCTCTCCTCCTAGCCCTGGGAAATGGGGAGTCTCTTCCCTGAGACCCATGGGAGAATCCATTCATTTTCAAGAACCCACTCTGCATCTTGCCGTGTGTGGGAAACTCTGGTACCTGTGAAGCTCACAGTAGGGCTAGCTGCTGGGGTCCCAGGTGGAAACCGAACTGGGGGGCCCTTTGGGGAACATGCAGTGCAAGGCTTTTCATTTTGCAGAGCAGAAACTGAAGGTCATAGTGCTGTTACTTTCCTTGGTTGTCGTTGTGCATGTGTCTTTAGAGTTAGAGCTTGCATTTCCAACTTGCATGGACGAGAACCTGCCTGGTGCGTAAGCAATCGTTCTCAAAGAGGTTTTCACACCTTCCCCCAAGGATTCCATCTGGGTTCAGCCATTACCTGTTCCCAAAGGCTCCTAGGCCCCAACTCCAAAGAAAAAGCTCTCTCTCCACCAGTATACCTTAATTAGATATAACTCCTCCTAAAACTCAGATTAGTGAATTTGCAGTGATATGAATTTTGTTGTCTCTTCCTAAATAAGATACAGACTGTGGCTGGGCCTCTTTGCCCCCCTTGGACAAATCCCCAAAACAAAAATCAGCCGCCAGCACCGGTCCTGCTGGAGCCAGCTGGGTTCATGTGCACTCTTGCCGGTTCTGGGCGATCTGGATATTCTGGAGAGCACAGGCGTGGAGGGGCGTTCACCCACATGGAGGTGGGCTGTTAATTTCCTGTGACTTTCACTCTCCTTTCATCTCCTGGCTCTGTGATTCAGGTGAAAATAAAGTGAGACTCCTCCAGCCAGGCTTGTTATTTCCAAATGACTAAGCTACTGACTGTGCTTCTGGTCCCACGCCACCCAAGAAGGAAGGTAGGTTTCATCGTCAGCCTGGCCTCCAGTGGCAGCACTCCCTTTTCTGATCTCTCTCTCTCCCCGCTCTTGCTTTTCTCTCTCAGATGTTGCATTTCATCTTGCGGGAATAGAGCTTGGTCCCGCTCCTTGTAGAACCTGGCAGGGGTAAAGATGCTTCCATCTCTCCCTGCCTTCAAATCCTAAAGACCAAGCCTAACACCTCTAGTAATGGGTAGGAGAGCAGCTGCCAAGAGTCTTCTTTCTTGTTGTTGGGACAACACTGGGGGGTGAGAAACCCCTTGAGGACAGGAAGCCTGCCAGCATTCTCTGCGGGTGATCTGGTCTACCTGAGCTCCACCAACAGGTGTGACTGAGCTGGAGGTTCAGGGAGTAGGAGACATGTTACTTGGGAGAAGGTTGTGGGACTTCACTTCCTCCTGTGATGCAGACATCGGGATTTCGGTCAATAATGAGGACCCTGGCTTGTTTCATGGATGTTGGCCCATCATAGTGTTCTCAACAGTTTGGAAATTTTCCCTCTTGGAAGTTGAGGGGCACATGTGTGCTAGCTGCTCATCCTCTGTAATGGTTAGTTATTACTGCGTAATCAATTACTCCATAAGTCAATGGCTTAAGACCATCATAATTTTTATTCTTTCTCATGTAGCTGCATGAGTGTTGGCTGATCTGGCTGGGCTCAGCAGGGCACCTCTGCTTCAAGCTATGGGCCAGCTGAACACAGTATCTCACTCGGAGTTGGGTTCATTCTGGTCCCAACTCAAAGGGAAGCAGTTTCCACCTCTTTCTGCTCTCAGATCCTAAAAACCAAGCCTAGCATCTCCAGCTGACAGGCAGGAGAGCAGCTGCCAAGATTTTCCTCACTCATGGTCAAGACATCGGCTCCAGTTCCTCTCCTGGCAATGGCAGGAGCACAAGAGGATGGAGCTCAGCTGCACAAGCACATGTCCGGCCTCTGCTTGCACACATCTGCTAACAGCTCCTCGGCCAAAGCAGTCCCATGGCCAAGTCCTGCCTCTCCGAGAGGAACTGCCAAGTCATGCAGGAAGAACTGGTTTTATGTCTTTGTGGTAAAGGTACAGGCAGACTTCATGGAGGGAAGTGGGTCTCTTTAGATCAATGGACCCCAAACCTGGATAGCTGGAGGAGAGGGTAGGGATGCTGTAAGGGTCATGTGGCTCAGAAATACCCTGTACCTCCTTTCCAAGGGTGTCTGCAAGAGCAGATGGGGTGTGGATTGGGGACATGGGGGAGGCAGGTAACTGCCTACCATTTCCCTGGTTGCAGTGGGCACCTCCCTGGTCAACGGGGCTCAAATTCTGAGCCAGCCCCAGGGATTCCTGTTCCCTGGGTGGATGACTCAGAGTCTGCACTGGGAAGGAAAGAGAACAAAGTGGCTAATTAATGGGGGGTTGGGGGCGGGGGTGCAAGAGAGACAGGGAGAAAATCCCCAAAGCTGCTGTGTTCTCAATGCTTTACTTAACTGTGTCTTTTATACATGTGCCCAGTTAAGCATAAAACACATTTCTGCAGGGACTGGCCTTGCAGGTTACAGTGCTTGGTCCACAGATTTACTTGTTTTACTAAGAAGAGAAGCTGGGTAGAATTTCTAGGATCATTCCAATTAAGTCTCCTTTTGAAAGCTTGTACCTCGTTTGCGTTTCTTTTTTTTTTTCTTCCCTTTTCTTGCCTTAGGGCATCTCCCTGGTTTCTCACCAGTAAATGAATCTGCTCTCTTCACATCTGGGAACCAGGGCCTTTGATACCAGCCTGTGTGGGAAGGAGGGAAGAATAATTAACAAATTAATTAATTGTCCTTTATTTCCACTTCAAACAAGTAAGGTGATGTTTTTTTTTTTTAGCTGAACCAGTTGGGTATGAATAAAAGGCCATTAGTGACCATTTAAACATGAAATTGTGCTTCCAGTGAACAAATACAGGCATTTCCAGACTTCCCACCACCCTAGATGTCTCACACATGTATTAATAGCTCCGCTTGGCCCAAGAAGCTAAGCTCCGTGTCGATATTTGTTTCTCTGAAAGAAAGCTCTCTGCATTCCAGATAATCAACTTACAAATGAACACTCAAAATGCAGCGCATTCAGCCGGGCTGGGGCGTGCTGCTTGATTTCCAGAATCGGATGCAATCTGATCCTGACTCTGGCTGCCTGGAGGGAGGGCAGACCGCATGGGCTGGGGGCACAGTGCCCCCGAGACCACCCTCACTTCAGACACACCTGAGAGCTCGGGGGTCCCAGGGGTCACCTGCATTCCGCCCACCTGCCTACCAATTGGAGTTCCACCCCCCCCCCAGGTCAATAATTCACTAGCACCACTCACAGAACTCAGGAAAGTGCTGTATTTATGATAAAAAAAAAAAAAAAAGAATACAAATCAGAAGGAACCAAAAGAAGAGGTGCATTGGGTGAGGCCTGGGAGGGTCTCAAACTCGCAGCAACCAGTCCCGTCCCCGTGGAGTCACTCTCCCAGCATGTCCTTGATTGTAACCCACCAGGGAAGCCTCCCTGAGCTTCAGGGACCGGAGTTAAGGGGGCTTCGTCAATAGGCTTGAATGATGGAATACGTGCCCACGCCACTGAACTTGAATTCCAGCTCCCTGTCTCTCCTGTGAGGTGGGCCAGCAGCTCAGAGCCCCACCCCCCAATCACATGCTTGGTCTTGCTGGCGTGGCCAGCCCCCACCCTTGGACTATCAGTGTGACCACCCCCACCCTTGGACTATCAGTGTGACCACCCCCCACCCTTGGACTATCAGTGTGACCACCCCCCACCCTTGGACTATCAGTGTGACCACCCCCCACCCTTGAACTATCGGTGTGACCACCCCCCACCCTTGAACTATCGGTGTGACCACCCCCCACGCTTGGACTATTGGTTTGACCACCCCCACGCTTGGACCATCGGTGTGACCACCCCCCACCCTTGGACTATCGGTGTGACCACCCCCCACCCTTGGACTATCGGTGTGACCACCCCCACCCTTGGACTATTGGTGTGACCACCCCCCACCCTTGAACTATCGGTGTGACCACCCCCCACCCTTGGACTATCGGTGTGACCACCCCTCACCCTTGGATTATCGGTGTGACCACCCCCCACGCTTGGACTATTGGTTTGACCACCCCCACGCTTGG
Source organism: Tamandua tetradactyla (assembly GCF_023851605.1). Lineage (NCBI taxonomy): Eukaryota > Metazoa > Chordata > Mammalia > Pilosa > Myrmecophagidae > Tamandua > Tamandua tetradactyla. The sequence continues at coordinate 71,746,347 of NC_135332.1, read as the reverse complement.
ACCATCTGTGTGACCAGTCCCCACCTTCGGACCATCGGTGTGGCCAGCCCCCACCCTCGGACCACCAGCGTGACCACTCCCCACCCTCGGACCACCAGTGTGGCCATCTACACCTGGAGTCGAGTCATCTCTTTAGCATAACCTTCAGGGATGGCCTGAGGCCCCTCCAGGGAGAACAGAGACGCTGCGATCTGAGGGTTTGGGAGCCCAGACGAGGGCCTGACGTCTTGTGCAGGCCACACTCCTGGCTGGGCACAGGTCACTGTTTTTCCCCAGTGGAAACACCTCTTGGCTGAAACGTCAACACTGGTTGCGTCTGCATTGCATTCCAGACCGAGCAGTCTTGCATTCCTTTGTCCGTGTCCTTGCCTTCAGCCTGGACTGCCTGAAGGGTTGGTCGTGGAGGACAAACTGCCCAGCCTCTTCAGACCCCAACGAGGCTAAAAGAACAGTTATCTTCCCGGCACTGTGCTGGCGTCACGTTGCCGAAGCTGAGGGTTCTTTGAATTTAACCAAATTGTTTTATTTCCATTGAGACCAATATGTCTGAGTACCTGAAGTGTGTTAAAATGTGTTTCCATTTCACACTTTGGCATTTGTCCTCTGTCCCTAGGTTCCCCCCCCTTATTTTCGTGTGCTAGCATTTAGGACGAAGGCATCCAGCCTGACAAAGTTTTCATACTTGAAGGTAAAGAACAACTTTCTGATCTGATCTGGAAAATTTCATGTTGCTCTCCTGGCAGCAGACAGCAATGCATTTCCAGTCTTTTATGTGTATCAGATTCATTTCCGGCAGAAGCACGTCAACAGGCTAATGTCTACAGATTGCCTTCCGAACTTGGCGTCTCGTGGATGGGTTGGCATGAAGGTCTGACCTCAGGCACAGTCTTCCTATGAGACGGTCTGTTGGCAGATGAAAAATAATATTTGTTGAGCATCGTATAAGAGAAATCCTATTTATGCTTAACTCTAGGAACAAATGTACTTTCAAAAGCATATTTGATTTTGAAATCACCTTTCTGATTAAGAGTCTTCTAAAAAGGAAAGTTAAATAAACTATGGGTTGGGGTGACATCTTAAATGAAGGCGTGCTTTTTCCATCTCTTGGTTTGTTGAAAGGTTTTAGGCAGGATATGTTTCAGTCTTTATCCTCTGCTTTTTTTTCTTACCTGATTTTTTTTTCCCTTGGAAGATGTTTTTCAGACCAGCCCACACTCCTAAGATTATTTTCTGCTTTTGTAAAGACAGTGGCTCTCCCAGTGGCGAAATGAAACACTGTCCCTCTGAAGTTGTCTTTAAAGCAGAGGCAGGTTCTTGCTATCGGGAACAAAGCTGGGAAGATTGTCTGTTAGGAGAGGCAGGTTGGCAGGTGTGTGTTTCCTTTGGACCTTCCCGCAGTCCCCCCATCACCCTATTTAATGTGCCACCTGCAGCCACCGCCCCACCCCTAACCCCTCAGTCCCTGCAGCAGCTTCTTACCTACTGCATACCTCGTGTGTTTGTTCTTCACTTGTCCCCCCTGCCTCTCTGAGAATGTCCCTGAGGGCACATGTGGGTGTCTTGTTCACAGATGCACCCATGTGGGCTCCCCTTGCCGAACCTGCCACCTGTCTTCATTTCCCGGCTGCCAAAGCAAATACCATGCAGTGGGTCAGCTTAAAGGATGGGACTGTATTGGCTCATGGTTTTGAGGTGAGGGGAGGTTCCAAATCAAGGTGTCGTCAAGGCGACGCTCGCGCCCAAAGACCAAGGGATTCCGGGGCTGGCTGCTGGCCATGCTCGGTCCGGGGCTCCGCGGTCACAGAGCCGTGCAAGGGTGGCCCCTCCCAGCCTCTCCCTTCTGTTCGGGTCCCGCTTACCTCCAGCCTCCGGCTGCTCCCTGTGACTGTTTCTCTCTGTGTCTGAATGTCCTTTTCTAATAAAGGACTCCGGTTGTAAGATTAAGACCCTTCCTGGTCGGGCTGAGCCACCGTTCACTGTCGTGACCTCATCAACAGGTCCCCTTACAGGGATTCAGGCCCACAGGAATGGATGAGGTTAGAAACGTGTTTTTCTGGGGTGCACACGGCTCCAGCCCCCACACTGAGAAATTAGCAAGTGGCTGAACACGGTCACCTCCAACCCGAGGGGCTTCTGCACGTGGTGGTCCCGCAAATCCTCCTTGCCGAGGCCCCCCTGGCATGTGCTCTCTAAGAGCGGGGGTGAGAGGGGAGGAGGGAGGCTGCCGGTGCCCAGCACCCCACATGTGGGCAGCCTCGGTGGGCACGAGGGGGAGGGGCTCCTGCTGCCAGAGGCTGGGCCCCCCACCAGGTTGTCTGGGGGAAGGGACACAGGGGCGGCGCCAGGCCAGCGGGACAGGGCACAGGGCTGGGTGCAGCTGAGGGGGACAGCAGGGACGCCCCCCGCCCACGGCACAGCTCAGGCGTGGGGCCCTGGGAAGGCGCCAGCCAGGTGTGAGCCGCTTCCTGCACCCACGTCTGGGCCTGAGCTTGGGGAGGGGGGTGCGGGATGCAAAGGCTCTTGGGGTACAATCTTGGACATACCGCATTTCCGGAGGCGCCGTGGGGCCCCACGCCCTCTGGCTGATAAAGGGGAGGAGAAGCATGGGGACAGCAGGAGGTCAACTCTGTCCCTTCCTCGGGCAGGGGGCCTTGGCATGCCCGTACTGCTGGGACAGCCAGCGCTGAACACACCCCAGGGGGTTCCCGGGGATGGGTGCGTCCCTTAGGGCTCTCCAGGGAGGCTTGTAGGATGGACACGAGGCAGCCCCAGGAGGAGCGGGTTAGAGCTGGGTGGGAAGGGTTCCAGGCAGAGGGACTAGCGAGGGCCAAGTCCTCGGACAGAGGGACCGGGAATGTTCTGGAAGTTGACGGGAGGTCTGTGTGCCTGAGTGCAGAGACCGAGGCCAGCACAGGAGGGGGTGTCAGAAGGGACGCAGGGCCCCTGGGCCTTGGGTAGAGAGTGTGTGGACTGCATTTCCTCCCATGTGGAGGCATTGGGCAGGGCAGTGGTGTCATGGATTGAAAGGCCACGACCCCGGCTGGGCACGGAGAAGCCGAGCAGAGGAGGGGTCAGCTGGGAGGCTGCTGGGACGTCCGGGTGAGGGGGGGCGGGGCCGGACCAGGTGGTGAGGAGAGCACAGGTGGGAAATGCACTTGGCAGGTGAGTTTGTGATGGAGTGTGGGGCTGGGGGAGGAGGGAGAGGAGGGAGAGGCAGCTCCCTGTTTCTGGTTTTGTGGACCACGTGGATTGGGGAGGCCCTTAGTGAGAGAGCAAAGACAAGGCAGGACCAGAGCTGTGGGGGAGCGGGGTGTGGGGGACAGGGCTGTGGGGGGGCAGGGATGTGGGGGACAGGGATGTGGGGACAGGGATGTGGGGGACACAGCTGTGGGGGGACATGCTGTGGGACAGGCTGTGGGGGGACAGGGATGTGGGGGACACGGCTGTGGAGGGACAGGCTGTGGAGGACAGGGATGTGGGGGACACGGCTGTGGAGGGACAGGCTGTGGAGGACAGGGATGTGGGGGCAGGGCTGTGGGGGGACATGCTGTGGGACAGCCTGTGGGGGACAGCTGTGGGGCGCAGGCACAGAAGGTGAGGAGAGGCCATGTGGGCCTGAGGGACACGGGCACTTGGAGACCTGGGGTGCGCTCTCATAGAGGAGATGAGCAGGCACCACTAAGGGATAAGAGGAAGCCCTGGGAGGGGGTGATGCAGGGTGGGAAGGAGAGTGAGGTCACTGGACTGGGGTCCTGAGAGCCCAGGGGTCACGGGTCAAGGCTGGGCGGGGGGCAGCAGTATCCAGCTCCATGGGTTGTTCTTTCACTCCAAATTCTGCTTCTTTTTGAGGTACGGGGGCCCCCCCAACCGCAGGCCATATCCACCCGTCCAGATGGGTGCGGGGAGGGGAGGACGAGCTTCTCGTGTTTCCACAAACTGGCTGGCCCAGATATAGCTCTGAGTCCCACACCGCCTTCCCCGGGCAAGGCCCTATTGGCCATTCATTTATTCATTCATTCATTCACAAAAAGTGCATGGAGCAGAGGAGGCCCCTGCCCGCAGGGGGCTTATGGCTGGGAGGGCAGATGGCTCAGGGCACGTGGTGAGGGGTTCCTGGGCTCCTGTGGGCTTAGAAGTCCCTGCTGACCCTGACCTGGGTGCTTCCTGGTGACGTGACCCCTGAAGGTGACACGAGCATGCTACTGGAAGGAGAGGGAGGCACTCCGGATGGGGTGTGCAGGTGCAGGGGTGTGGGGGGAGGGGGACATAGCGTGACGTGGCTGAGTGGGGGGTCCTGTGTGGCGTGAGGGTGCGGGAAGGGATGAGGTGGAGGACGGCCAGGGGCTGGGCCTTCGGGGGAGAAGGACAGTGCTTCGAGAGGGGAGCAAAGGGACAGGTGGGCCCGGGGCCGAGGCACGGCACGTTTGCCCCCTGCTCACCCACTGGACGAGCGCACGCCTTGCGTGTCTTCAGGCATCGGACAACGGGCGAAAGCCCTGGCCTCAAGGAGCTTCCATTCCATGGGACGAGGCAGCCCCTGCCTCACTTACAGATTGTGCCACTTACTGGGAAAGAGAAGGCGGATAATGCAGTGGGAATTTGTACTTTTAAATAGGGCGGCCAGTGCTATGCTTGTAGAGAGGTGACGTTTGAGAAAGACGTGAAGGAAGTGATGTAATGGGGATCCCGTGGCTTTCTGAGGGATGGTTTTCTGGGCCGAGGGGAAGGGAGAGCCAGGGCCTGCTGGGGGGCTGGAGAGGTGTGGGAGGGGCCAGGTGAGCAGGCGGCAGGGGCCAGGTGGGCAGGTGGCAGGGGCCAGGTGGGCAGGCAGCAGGGGCCAGGTGGGCAGGCGGCAGGGGCCAGGTGGGCAGGCAGCAGGGGCCAGGTGGGCAGGCAGCAGGTGCCAGGTGGGCAGGCGGCAGGTGCCGGGTGAGCAGGCAGCAGGTGCCAGGTGAGCAAGCAACAGGTACCAGGTGGGCAGGTGGCAGGGGCCAGGTGAGCAGGTGGCAGGGGTGCAGGAGACCTGGCCAGAGAAGGAACGGCTTCATTGCAGGGCTCAGGCCAGCCAGCAGGACTGAAAGGGTGGCCGGCTGAGGGTGTCAGTGTAGGAATGGCTGATGTGGCTTCCATTTTAAAGATCCTCCTGACCGCTGGGGCTCCCGTAGGGGGCACTCGTGGTGGACAAGGGCAGTGATGGAGGTGCATGTGGGGTGTACATCTGCAGCTCCAGGGCCAGGGAAGGCTCCAGCACCCCACCCGGCTCGGCACAGTCCTTCCTTGGGTTGTTTGACAGCCAGGCCAGAGCAAGGAGGGGCAGGGACGGGGTGCCACCTGGGCCCAGAAACCCTGACGGAAACCCATGTGGAGCTCTGCGGTGGGCTCCAGGCAGGGGGACCTCTCGCTTCCCCCAGGGCCCTGCCCAAGCATGGAGGCCCCATCTGCCCACCTGAGCAGGTGGGGTGCGTGCACACAGCTTGTGAGGAAGGGGTGGCTTTGCTGGATGCGGGGCCGAGTGTGTTCTGCAGGGGCTGGGCGTTTTCAATGACAGCAGCAGGGACGGCAGGATGATCTTCTAAGGAGAAAGTGTCTTCGCCAGAACGTGGCCCCTGGCCTGCTCTCAGCTGCTCCCTCCACCTGCCTCCATCTCAGCGCCTCTTCCCAGCGCCTTCTTGCTACTGCTCCCCATCGCCAGGCCCGCTCGCTTCCTCCCAGGTCTCCCCCAGGCTGGAGTCCCATCTCCTCCCAGAACCCACAGTGTGCTAACGTGAGAAATGGCCCTTCCACGCCTTCTCACTCTTTCCTCCCCTGCTCCCTCCCTGTACCCGCCCCTCCCCATCGTCAGCTTAGCCCCCTCCAGGCCTGCAGTTGTTTACCACGGAAGCCAGCAGCCAGCACGCACCCCCTCATTTCATCTGGGGGTGTTTTAATAAAGCCTCTGGGCTCAGCTTGTCTCTATCTGTCACCTCCCCACCCTGGAAGGGCCCGGGGTCTTTGATGGACATGTCAGAGGCCGGCCTCGGCAGGAGGAGCCTCTCCACAGCTCAGCTCCCCCTTGCTCCCCAGCTCCCCAGGTGGGGCGGGAGGCCAGGAGAGGAGGAAGCATTGGGGTGGGGGGACATGCAGGAGAACCCCCATGCCTGGGGCCTGACGACCGGGCCTGGGCATCTCAGGGGCAGCAGGGCCCACGAAATGAGATTACTTGGATGCATCCTCTTGAAAAATGTGGCATGTCTTTTCTGTTTCCTGGTTTTCACTGTTCTGGCCCTGCCTGAAGGGGCGGTTCGGGGTGCCCTGTAATCTATGGAGTGGAAGTGGGGGCCGTGGGAGGAGGCAGCGTGCGACAGCTGGGTGAGGAGGGCGGGCCGCCGAGGGCCATGTGGGCGTGATGGGGAAATACGGGAACACCCCAGTGGGGCGGTCCAGCCTGTCCGGCTTTTAGGCCATCTTCCCGGGGGACCCTCCGTCGCATATGCCCTGCTCTTCTCTCCATTTGGGCCGCGGGCTTGTCTGGTACATCCCATCGTGTGGCGCCGAGGCCCCAGGCTCAGAGGTCACCCCCAGACGCCAGTCCTGTCTTTGGGGAAGGTTACCATTTACCACACAGCAGCCCGCCTTTCCCTCCAGTCCCCCTCAGAGGCTGTGGGTGCGTGGCCAGAGAGCAGAGATCCAAGGGTCCCCAGGCCAAGCCCTCCCTGCTCATTTCCCGTGCCCACGGAGACCCAGGCCACTCTTCCTGGGGCTTGGGGGTCTGGCACGGCTTCCCCTTCTCCAAGATCCAGGGTAGGTCCTGGACGGGGCCCGGAGGGGAGAGGGAAAGGGTGCCAGAAGGAGGTCCACGGGGCCTCTCCAGAGTAGCAGGAGGAGGCAACCCCCAAACAACTGTCCTCGGGGGCCACTGACTTGTGCATTCCCGCCCGTGTCCCCGTGGCTGGGGGAGGCATTCTGACTGGGAGTCCCTGATGAGGGTGGGTGGGGGGCGGCACATATGTTCCTGAACGATCTGTAGATAACAAAGTGCGCTGAAGATGGCAGCACTTTTATAACGCACTCAGGAACTCTCCATTTCCATGTGAAGGACAGCTTCTGTGACGTGAATCATCAGCCACGTTGTGTTTTTTAAACAAAAGATTTGCCTATAAGAGGAGCCACACCTGCTAAGAGTTTTCTACCTCTGATGTGATCATCCTACCGGAAAGGTACCAGAATTCTAGGAGGGCATCTGGAAGGGCACGGAAATAACAATTCCTTTGATTTCCTTGGTGCTTCCTACTTTCCAGAAGGCTCTCATGTTTATCTCGCATCTCCTCCTCCCAGCCACGTGGAGAGGTGGGCCAGCAGGTGGGGTCTAAGTGTGGCGTCTCCCCTTTTGGAGATGAAGATACCGAGGGTCAAGGAGTAAATGGCCTTCCTCCAAATTACATGCAGCAGGGCTGCGTGTGTTTGTGCACCACACTGCCCCAGAGTGCTCTAGGTTTTGCACATGTGCACACACATGCACACACTGTGGGGTCTGTTGCCGATGCCTGGTGAGCACTTGTTGCTCACGGTGCATTCTGATGAGACATCTGCATGAGCTACAAACACACAGGTCTCGGTGGCGCTGGGACCTTGATGTGTCCTGGGCTTTCCAGAAACCCCTTTGATGGCTTTTGGCAGGAGAGAGGTTGGCAGGGCTAGCAGGAGGAGGTGGGGGACGGGGGTGGGGGGCTACAGCTGTCTTCAAGAAGTAAGCTGAGCTCCATCCCATACCGGGAGGGTCTTTCCAAGGGTGGGGGCGAAGGAACGTTCGTGAGCAGCTGAAGTGACAGAAGAACCATTCACGGCAGCATATGCCTGAATCACACACGCACATACACACACACACGGAGCACGTGTGGCAGAGCAGCCCACAGAGGCAGGGAGGTGGCATGAGGAAAAATGAAATCACGGGTCATTGCCCGGCTGCCAAGGGGAGGTTCCCCACTAATTTACGATTCTGGGAGGCCTCGGGACACTTTTCTCCCTCTCAAGCTTGGGCGATCAGGTCCTAGCACCAGTGTCCATGACCATCCACATTTAACTGAGGGCTTGTAAAATCTATTTGTCTCGCAGGATGTGAGCATAATTGCCATAAATTAAATAAGGAGCATCTGGAACTGGGTTGTGACCCGATTCGAGTGCGCAGAGAGAAGGGTCTCCTTTCCACCTGATGCCACGCCCTGCCAAAGCTCCCCTCCAGCCCCTCACAGCTGAAAATCTGCACCTGGGACACACACCTCCCACCCCGGCTTTCCCAAGAGGCAAGTCTGAGCGGGCCTGGTGCACCCCTGAGGCTTGGGGGACCCTCGGGTGCTCAGTCCAGCCTCTTCCACAGCTGCCTGTCTGGGTCTTGCTCTGTCCTCTGGTTTTCTCTCCATCATTCTGAAGAAGCCCAGAGCTGGGAGCCTCGTGCAGGGCTGAGCCACACATCCCCTGCACCCCCAAAGTCCGGGTGATCTTTCTTTTCATTGTCAGCCAGAAGTGGCAGCACCTGGCGTGCCATGCCCGGGGAGCAGCGGTGAGCCAGGTCCCCCCATCCCGCCCCGGGAGCCCCTCTTGCGAGGTCAACCTGGCACAGCACCTTCTTTGCAAACGTGCTTCAGGAGATCACCTGGGGGAGAGGAAGATGAGGTGGGGGTGGGGGTGGTGGACAGGTACCTTCCTTTTGTTGTGGGAAGAGCTTGGCTGACTTGTAGGGCAGAAGACACATCTGTGTGCACATGTGTGCATGGGCAGGTGCATGGAAAGATGGACGAAACAGAGCTGGCGCATCCCAGCTGGGCAAGGATCTCTGACAAAAACTTTGGGGAATACTTAACTTTCAACAAGGTAGGTCACTGGTGGTCTCTGGACGGGATGGCAACAGGCCAGGAGTATTCTCTCTAGGGGCCTCATCTGAGGTGCCCTCAGGCTGAGCAAGTGAGCACACCTGTGGCCACGATGGAGGTGAAGGTGGTAGTTTAAGCCACAATAAGCCCCAGCGCCTCTTGTTTCTTCTCTCCCCCTCCTAATTAGGATGACACCTGTGGGTGCAATTCATGACCACCCCTCTCCTTGCCCAGATCCTCACCTGGAAGCCTGCTGAGGGCAATACCCACTGCAGAGGTGGAGAGAGGACAGGGGCTGGCAGACAGCGGCAATGAGGCCACCCCCTCCCCTCCCTGGCATGCAAATCATGCTAAGCCATGCCAGGGGTTCTGGGACACGCCAGGCCACTTTGCAGTCCCACCAGTGCTGGGGAACAAGGTGAGTCCTGCCCTCCTGCCAGCCAGGTGAGGTAAGGTCTTTAGGTTCGAAAGGCCACAAAGCCACCAACTTGACCTGCCAGTGACTGGGGGTCAGCAGCCAGGCAGATAGGTCCCTGTGGCTTCTGAAATTGGAGTGGGCGAGGGCAGGCCTCCCCTTCCCCTGTGAAGGCTCCTCTGATGGGTCCCCGATTCTCCACACCTGCTCAGGTGAGGGAGGCTTATGTCTCCTTCACTCCCCATAGCAGCTCCTTCCCCCTCAAAGGCCCACGGAACAGAGCACTGGTGCCTGCTGCTGTCTCTGGTTTTGAAACCCAGGGTGTGTTCTCCGTGGGTAGAGGGGCCAGGCCGTGGGAGCCGGGGGTGGGGACGTGGGGTAACTTATGGTGGCCTCTGGTGCTGAGAGATTAGTGGGAGGCAAAAGTGGGTGGTGGGTGTGCCTGGGGGGGGGTCGTGCGGCTGGGAGTGGGAAGAGCAGGGGGTTGACCAGGTAGGGGCTCCAGGTGACACAATCCCGACCTGGACGGAGGGCCAGATCCCCAGGCCTCCGCCACTCACAGGGGCCCTCCCAGGGGCCCTGAGAACCGTCCGTCCAGGCGGCCGTGGTGTGGCAGGGTTCCATTTCGGGGTGCCGATGGGCGTGAAGAGGCAGGAATGCCAGCATTTTCCAGAGCCTTTCTGGAGCTCCGGGCTTCAGGCCCCGCAGAGAGGAGATGGGAGGTCCTTGGGGCGGCGGTCCCGCTTTTGAGGAGGTGGGAGGAGCCACCTCCAGCATGTGGAGGATTGCAGCACACCAGGGAGCCCCCCACAGTCCCCCCTCTTTCCAACCCCATGCCCACTGCCCTGGGAGAAACCCCCCACCTTTGTCCCTCACAGCAGACTGCATCCTGCCCCTCCCTGGATCCCCAGGTTAAAGCACAGTTTGACCTGAGGACTTGCTCCCTGTGCTGTGTGATGTGGGGAGCAGAGCTGCCTCTGTTGTGTGACTGACCCTGTCCTGGGGACACGTGAGCCAGCAGCCTGGCTTTGGAAATCCTGGAGGCCGCACACCTATGCACTGTCACAACACACACCCGTGCACATGCACACGTACACACACGCACAGAGGAACTGTCTCTTGTTGTTTGCGTCTTTGGCTGGCATCAGCCTGGGGGCCCCATGGTGCCCCGTCCCGCTGGGTCACAGGGGTAGTGGGCGGCGGCACCTCCAAGGGGGTGGGACCTCCCTGGGCCGGCCCCAGAGGCCGGTGTCTGTGGCTTCATTCACCCCCCCCCTGCGGCAGTGGGTGGCAGCAGCTGCAACTGGCGGCTGGGGAAGGCCCGTGCTGGGGGTGCCTGGGGGCGGGGGCAGAGCAACTGCAGAGCCACTGGGTTCTGGACCTGCCACCAAGGGGCTGAAATCCCTGTCACTTCACTCGCCAGTGGAGGCCAGAGCCTGCTGCTTCCCCAGCTGCCCCCTAAAACACACCCCCAAAAGTGACCTCCTCCTTGTGGGGTCTGCTTCCTCCTTCTAGGAAAAGGTTAAGGAAGACAGCGACACCTGTTCAGCTCCTCCGGGCTGGGCCTGCCCCTGGTCCCATGTTGCATGCTCAGAAAACCTGGAGCAGACCGGCAGACGGACAGACAGACGGGTGGAGGCTAACCCCGGGAAGAGCAGGTGGGGCAGAAGGAGCTGCAGGCTGGGGGTCTACCCTGGGGCATACACAGTGCAGCTCGCAGGCTCGCTTCCGTTTGCAGGTTGAAATAAATTCTAAGGGGGGCTTCCTTCGGACAGGTCTGTGCCTTCATCCATCTTCCTACGGAAAGGAGGAAATTATTCATAATTAAAAGTAATAACAATGCGGTGTGAGGGAGCTCAGCTATACACTACCCAGAAAGAGGCGGGCAGGGTGGGCAATCTATTTTTAATGGTCTCCATGGTGATGGAGATTTTGTTTACAGTGATTTTTTTCCCCCCTCCATCTTCAGGAAGGCAATTGCCGATTTGCATTTTATTAGAAAACGTTGCCTGCCTGTTCCAAATTGTGGCCTGAGAGGGACCCTGAGGGTCTGGCCAAGGAGATGATTAGGGGGGTTCAGGGAAATGTCTCAACGATGCCGCCCAGGCCTCCTTGGGGGGTTCAGTAGGTCCTGGGGAAACAGTGGCATCAGGTAGGCAGACCCTCGGGGAGCTTCCTGCCAGCAGCCCCCACACAGCCCTCGGTGCCCTGCCTGATCTGTCCCTGCTGTGGGGGCACAGCCTTGTCCAATCTGTTCCTGCTGCACCCCCTTGTCCACTGCACCCATGCCTGGAGTCCGCGGACCCCTGCCAGGGCAGCCAGGTCAGCCTCACTGTTGCCACCTCCGGCACCCGCAAGGCTGGGGCTGCCACTTGCCGAGGGCATGGACCGGGGCTGCTGGCCGTGGCGCAGATGGGATGGCAGCTGTCTGCCCGTGGAGGGCCATGTGCGCGGACGCTGGCCAGGTCCCGCCCTCCACCCCCCAACCCCCGGCTGGCACAGGCATGGCGCGCAGGTGCAGGCGCTTTCTGGGCTGGGGGCCCATGTGGGCTCCCTGCCGGCCACCGGCAGCTGGTTCCACCGGCCTCCTCCTCCCTGCCATTACCCAGGTGTGCACCCACTGAGGGGGAAGGGGCCGGGCCCCTGTTCCGATCTGCCAGTACTGTGAGCCTTTTCCCCACAGGCTACAGGCCTGCCACACTGCTGAACCCATGCATCCGTTTCTCGGGGCTGCCCAACAGAGTGTCACAGTCCAGGGACCTGCCACAGCAGAAAAGTGATTCCCACAGTTTGCAGGCCACGTGTCTGCAGTGAAGGTGTCCGAAGGGGGATGGGTCCTTCCTGCCTCCTGCAGCTTCTGGCGGCCCCAGGAGCTTTTTGGCTTGAGGCTGCCTCGCTCCGGTGTCTACCTCGGTTCTCACCTGGCCTTTCCCTGCACATGTCTTGTGCTCTCTGCTTATAAAGACACGAGCATTGGATCTAAGACCTCCTAACCCAGGAGAACATCATCTGAATTAATTATATCTGTAAAGACCTTAGTTCCAAATGGGGTCACCCTCTGGGGTTCCAGGTGGATGTGGATTTTGGGGGGCCCTTGCCAGCCCCATATCAGGGGCTGGCTCACTCGTCCAGCCAGTGATGGGTGAACACCTGCTGGTGCCGGAGGTGTGGGCACAGACACACGATGCCCTGCCCTGCCCTCGTGGGGCTCGGGGTCCAGCACAGCAGCCTGCAGGAGGGACTGAGGAAGGAGGGGTGGCCACATGTGGGAGTTGGGAAAGGCCTGGCTGGATGGGCCTGGGTTTGTTGCAACACGTTGAATGCAGCATAAAAATTCAGTGGCTTAAAGCAATGCAGGTCTGTTAGTTTCCAGTTCTGTAGGTGGGAAGTCCAGCTCAGCTGGGTTCTCAGCTCAGGGTTCCCCAGGCTGAAACCAAGGTGTAGGCTGAGCTGAGCTCTTCTCTCAAGGCTCCGGGGAAAAGTCTGCTTCCAGGCTCATGCAAATTCTTAGCAAGATCCAGCTCCTATCAGTTATCAGAACAAAGACCCTGTTTCCTTGCTGGCTGGCAGCCAGGGGCTGCTCTCTGTTCCTAGAAACTGTCTGTGGTCCCTCCGTCCTCAGAGCCAGCAATGTGCAAAGGCTCTGTGCCTGAGAGGGCCTGGTTGCTTGGGGTGACAAAAATCCATTGACCATAGGGGCTTGCTATTTGAGTTCTAGCCAGTGCTGTGCTATGAGGTGCGAATTCCCTCGCACTCTTTGAACCTCTCAGACTTTCTCTTCTGCCACCAACTGGAGAAAACACTTTGCTTTTAAAGGGCTCGCCTGTTTAGGTCAGGCCCGCCCGCCCACAATACCCTTCCTATTTTGAGGTTACCTGATTTGGGACCTTAATTACATATGCAAATTGCCTTCATAGAAGCACCTAGAGGAGTGTTTGACTGGAGAGTCAGGAGAAGGTGTGTGTACCCTAGGGGCCAACGTAGAATTTTCCTGTCACAGCTGGGAATATACACACGGGTGGAACAGCAGCAGGACAGCCTCTGCTGACTTGAAGAGGCCTAAGACTGTGGGGAGTACCCCCATCCTGGATGGCCTTGGCCATGGAGGGACCTGGGCTCTGGAGGGAGCTATGCCCAGGAGGAATTGTCTTGGGATTCCTGACTAATGGTGAGCTGGATCAGAAAGCAGAAGTCACCAAGAGGCTTGCCCATCACCCAGGTGGGCAGGGGTGCAGGACGGGGGAGGCAGGAGGACTGTCACCCCAATAGAAGCCAGGAGGCAGCCTTCTGTTTACACTGAAATACCACCCACGACCCTAGGAGTTTGCCCCCCATTCCCTCCACCTCCCACCTCAAGTCTTCACCCCATCGGCTAAGGTCACTTGACACCTTCCGCAGAGCACAGAGGTGTTGGGGTGATGGATGGGAGCCACCCTCAGAGGCCAGCAGCACCTGAGAGCAGGCCACACTGCCGCCCTCCCCAGTGCCCCGTCCCCCTCCGGGACCCGCCTATGGGCCAACAGCAGAAGGAGAGTCTCTGGGACCCGCTTGCCCTGTCCCGAGGAAATGTCTGACCCTGGTTTCCCCACTCTGGTCCTCAGGCGTACCTGCACGTCACTTACGGGTTTCCGAAGGTCAAGCACGGAAAGAACTAGTTGGCAGAGAGAAGGCCATCGCTCAAGAAAAATGACGGTGGTGGTGATGATTTCACCAGCTTCAGGTTAGCCTGCTGTTATAATTCAGGCTATTATTTATTATTATTCAGATGGCTTTGGCATTAACTCAGCCACACCATGTGGGCCTCACTGACTTAATGCAGTTTCATAATCTGCTCCCCAGAACAGGCTCTGCCAGCCTTCTCACTTTTTTGTACCTCGGCCCCTATGTCGGGGTCACACACCCTTGTTGCAAGGTTGTAAAGCTATTTAAGTTGTCCCAAGGGAGGTATTTCTTACCCAAAGGGAGAATGACTATTTAATAATGGCTTCTTACCTTGACTGCACACTCACCTGGCCAGGTGTGCTGCTGAGGGTCTCCCAGGTGCATTCATTTGCTAAAGCTGCCAGAATGCAATATACCAGAAATGGAATGGCTTTTATAAAGGGGATTTATTACGTTACAAGTTTACAGTCTGAAGGCCAGAAAAATGTCTAAACTAAGGCATCCAGGGAAAGATACCTTGACTCAAGAAATAGCAGATGTTGTTCAGAATTTCTCTCTCAGCTGGGAAGGCACACAACAACATCTGCTAGCTTTCTCTCCCGCTTCTTCAATCGGCTTCCCTGGAGGCATTTTCCTTTTGCATCTCCAAAGGTCTCTGGCTGTGTGAGCTCTGAAGCTTTTTCCAAAATGTTTCCCTGTTAAACAACTCTAGTAAACAACCCCACCTTGAATGGGTGGAGGCACATCTCCATGGAAACCACCTAATCAACAGGTCCCACCCAGCAATACTGAATGAGGACTAAAGAACATGGCTTTTCTGGGGTACACAAGAGTTTCAAACCTGCACGCCAGGTACCACAGTGCACCCCCACGACGACCCTGGAAGCTGGGTGCTTCCATCACCCCCATGGAAGAGGTGAGGATGCAGGACCCTGAGGATGTAAATAACTTGCCTGGCTTTTGTCGCTGGCAGGAGGGAGGCAGGACTGGAAGCCGAGCCAGCGGCCCCAGTGCCCACCTGGAAACAAAACCCTGGCAGCACAGGTGCCTTCCGCTAGGAGCTCCTTGGCAACAGAGCTACCGTTTGTCTTTGCTTTCCGACCCTCGGCCTGGAGCCCGGCACGAATGATGTCATGAATAAAAGAATGATTCCCCGTCGCTTCAATTTTTAGCATGCTAAGACCTGGCACGCCAGGGGTCTGTTTGCACGCCCCCGCAGCTGCCCCTTGCGTGCACACGCTCCATCCATTCCTGCCTCTGCGTTTGAGTACAACGTCCCTCGTCCCCAACCATCTAGAGCAAATCTGGCCTCCTGCAGCCTGACTCTCACTTAACGCTTGAAAGTCTACAGAAGTCTTCCTTTCTCCATGTCCCCCGCACCCAAGGGAACCCTCCGTCCCTCCAAACAACTCTCACCTTTTTATCGGCTCTAAGCTGCATGCTGGGGCCTGGTTTATTGTCTCGTGTGCGAGCGCTTTCACGTGTTTCCATTCACCTACTTCTTTGAAAACAGGTAGGACGAGCTAGCTCATGGAACATATCCCCATGCAGAAGCCTGGGAAATAAAAAAGGAGAGCCCCTCCCTTCCTTCCACTCCTCCCACTGGGGAAACTCCTTTTAACAGTAGGGCAGACCCTTGCAGGTCTGGATTCAATCATTGAGTAATTTAGTCATTCAAGAGGGTTCAATGGTCACTTTTACTGAAACACACACAGATAAGCAGGGACACAGAGAAAGTCTTTGCAAGGCAGAAAGCTGGAAGGTGATTGCATGAGAGGTTTCACCTATGGGGAGGGCTGTTGGACCCAAGCAGGTGCAAAGGTTGGGGCCGAGCCAGGACAGTCCGATTCTGATCCCACTTCCAGAGCCACCAGCAGCAGGGAGGAAAAGCCCAGCCCTTCCCTGACCAGCTCTGGGCCTCGGACAGAAAGTTCTGCTGAGAGTGAAGGCCCAGGGAGTGAGAGGCTCAGGAGACAGATTTGCTTTTGTCTACCTGGTTTGCATCCTCTAAAGAAACAGAGATTGCCAGGAAGGAATGAGAAACGGTTTCTTGTAAAGACAAGACTTGTACATGAGTTCTGATAGGTCAGAATAGCTCAGAAATGGGTGCTGGGTAAGGAAAACGTGGTCTCTTTACTCAAAGGAATACTACACGGCACTGAAAAAAGGAGCAAACGATGGATACAATAATGAGGGGGAACCTCAGAGCGGAAGGAGCCAGCTACAATATCCTCCCACTTCTATGATGGTCTAGAATAAGTAAAAGTAATCAGTGGTGGGGAAATGTCACAGCAGTGGATGCCTGCAGGGGTGGGGATGGGAGTGCCTGAGAGGGGGCGCGAGGGAACTTCCCTGGGAGAGGGTCTGGCCTGTATCTTCACAGGGTGTGGGTTGCGCAGTTGTGTGCATTTGCTGGAACGCATCTGATGGAAGGCTTAGGAGTTGTGTATTTCACTGTATGGAGATTTTACTTCAAAAGAAAAAGTAACTGCAAGCAAATACTGAACTCCAGTTAATGATAACTACACTGAAGTACCTGGGGAGATGTGTGCCCAGGTCTGCAATTTACCATCAGATGCATTAAAAATAATAATGTAGATTGAGGGGTGGACAGACAGATTTGCAGATGGACAGATGGGAGCCAGTGTGGTGACATGCTAGCGTGGAATGTGGGTGGTGGGCTGCTTTGTTCTGAGGCTGCAAAACAAACGGGGTGGGTTACATGAAGGAAATTCATTCTCACAGTTCTGGTGAGCAGAAGTTCAAAGTCGAGGTGTGGGCAGGCCAGGCTCCCTCCCAGGGCTCCAGGGAGGCTCCCCCCACCTCCTCCACGTCCTGGTCTGGAGCCATTCCGGCACCCCGTGGCCTGTGGGCGCAGGACCCCCTCCTGCCCCCCCCCCCCCCCGCTGGCATCTCCTCCGCATGGCCCCCAGAAAGACAACCTCACCCTGAGAGCACTGCCTCGCTACATCTGCAAAGACCCTTTTTCCAAACACGGTCACCTCCTCAGGTCCCGGGGGCCAGGATGGGGAGGTGTCTGTGGGGGACCTCCACTCGTTCCTGGGAAGCAGGTCTTCACTGTAAAATCCCTTCCACTTGTCTGCATATTTGAATGTTCCTGGCAGAATGTTAGGGGACATCAGCTGTGAGGTGAGCACATTGGGGCCATTTTTGGAGCATAGCAGATCACTGTTCTCTGGGTGCAGCAGCAGGGTCGCGGGGGGGAACTCTGGGGTACAGGCTGGGCAGGGCAGGCGGGCCGGTCTGGGGTGCACCCCCACACCCCAAGACAGAACCTGTTGGTCAGAACTGTCCTGAGGCAAACTACACGGGGTCCTGACGTGGGTGGGGGTTCAGACTGTGTCCTTCCTTGGCTGCTCATGCCTTTTGCCTCCTAGCGCTTTACTGACCGGTTGAGAGGTCAAAATACATGTGCAAAAAAAAAGTTAATGGCCAAAAAGTGGGGGTGCAGTAGTTGGGAAGGCAGGTGGACTCTGGAGGTGGGAAGGTCAATGAGGGGCTGTGCCAGCCGCTGAGGCAGTCAGGGTCTGTGGGATGGGATGGAAGGGGTTCGACAGGTTGGAGCCAGATTTGAAAAGGTTCTGAGAGCTGGGTCTGGGGCCATTCTTACCATGAGGCCATAGGGAGCCACAGATGGTTCTTGAGCA